>NC_133504.1:125482500-130282500 GCF_049354715.1 Callithrix jacchus | reverse complement strand
AGTGGTTGTGCTATATCCACAGATCTCTTATGTCACATTCCTTGACTTTATAGACACTGAGTTTTAGCTGCTGCACGTCACTCTTGGTCAAATATTGAATAGTGAATATTGTCAATTTCATAAACTTTTGTATGACTGAATTACTTGGCTTGATTCTGGGGGGAAAAAAAGACTCAAGTGGTTCTTGCTCATCACAGGCCTCTGTCATGTGAACTTGCAGAAATCTAAAGCCTGAGGCCATGTTAGAATAAGGTCAAAGTGATAAGAAAGTAAAAAAAATTTGGAGAGATTCACCCAATTTAGCCTCCCTTCCCATCTATGTGCAGATATGTTTATGTTCCTAATCCTTTTCTCTTCTCATTATAAATTAATGACTTAAAACTCCATAGTGCTGGCCAGGCACAGTGGCTCACACCTGTAATCCCAGCACTTTGGGTGGCCTAGATGGACAGATCATAAGGTCAGGAGATCGAGAACATCCTGGCCAACATGGTGAAACCCTGTCTCTACTAAAAATACTAAACTTAACTGGGTGTGGTGGCTCCTAATCCCAGCTACTCAGGAGGCTGAAGCAAGAGAATTGCTTGAACCAGGGAGGTTGAGGTTGCAGTGAGCTAAGATCGTGCCACTGCACTCCAGACTGGCGACAGAGCGAGACTCAAAAAACAAAAAACAAACCAAAAAACTCATAATGTCTCTTAGGTACATCACACTGACCACTGATTCAATTACAGTAGAGTCACTAATTAATGGTACTTCATTTAGCACAAGTTTAATTGTTGTGCAGTTGATATGCAAAATCACTTAAAGAAATATAGAATCCAAAGGAATGGGAACACTTGTTATTTTGCCAAACAAGTAAGATTGTACTGCCTCTGTCAAAGTGAGCTCACTACCACGTGGCATTCAAAGCCTGTATGGCTGAACACAGGATACTGAGTTCCTGATTTGTCAGTGTGGCCTTTTTCTAACACTAATAAGGACCAGTAAAAAAAGGTATTTTCAGTCTTGCTTTTCATATCTTTTAATTCACATCTTCAGTAACTAGAGTCATTTTTCTTCTTTGCTTACTTAAACATTCCACCCAACAGTAATCATACCAACAGCTCTCAGATGCTGACAACTGAATGACATTGCTTTTGATAACTGATTATGTTCTGTTATTGAGGCAGAATTTTCAGAAAATGTAAAATAAAAGCAAAAGAAAACGAAGTCTCAATTTTACATGCAGATTATGATGAGCTGTTTTCTTTGAGTCTTACTTTGGATCCTCCCTACGTTTTCCTTCTTCTGTGTTTCGATGCAGAATTGGATAGAACTGCACCAACAAGCAGCTGCATAATTAGCAGCAATTAACCCGGAGTGAGATTCAACAAAGACAGCACAATACTCAATTTTGCCCTCTATTCCCAATTATTCAGTCACAATTCTAATTCTGTAATTCCAGGAAAGAAACAGGAACTACCATCAGAACTGACATAAGAGAACAATAATGGAGCAAACTTAGATTTGATTTTGAAAATGCTTCATCCACTGCTAATAAAAATGATGCTCCAGTAACTTTCCTAGATCAGTTATCTAATGACAGAATCAGAAGTCAAAGATTGCAGGGTTATAAGGAAGAGTTTGTTTGTTTGTTTGTTTTAATTTGTCCACCCTATCATATTGATCATAAGTGACCATGTCTTGAGTGATCAATGCTAAGAAATAGACAATCAGTGCCAGGCAACTCCTGTTGCTATCAGGCAGCACTCTGGGTTCACCTGGCTCCCTAAGATACAACAGCAATCTTAATTTGTCCAACTGCACCTTCCAGCTTCTTACCCTGACACTCACCATCAAAGGAGGGTGCTAGGAAAGCCTCCAGTCTGATCAGCCCAGTCCAAACCAGATGGCCAGATGGTGGGTTTTGCTGCAGGGACAGCTAATGAACTCATGTGATAGTGAGATCATCCTCCAGCCTTTCAGAAGAGGAGACAGTGATATTAAATTAGCTTTTCAAAGGATCCTCTTTCAGCTTAATCAACATTTGCAGAAGGAGGAATTAGATTGCACAGTCTGTAAATGCAGCTAGCCACCTTCCATGGTGAGACATTGCTGCTTCTGATCGCCATGGAGAATGGACTTTATTTGTATAGCCAGGTCAGGTCTGAGTGCATATTTACTAGCAATGATGATAGTTGATTTTAAACTCTTAGCATGTTTGTTTTGAGAAATGAAAACAGGTCAGAACCCTAAAATTTAAAACATAAAATCGCCTCTGAAGTTCAGGCTTAGATTAAACAGCCTCAAGAAAAATACTGTGGTTTCCTAGTTAACCTTGAAATTGTTTGTTTTTTTAATCTGTGGAATATTAAAATATGTTATATCTGTTGAGTATGCTCCTCTTCTAAGCAAAGAACATATTCTTTTCAAAGTCTAAGATTGTTTAGCTCAGTTGGTTAGAATACAGTATTTAAAAAGAACTTAAGGAGCAGCTGTATTTGTTCTATTCCATGGCCATGAGTTTCACACATGCAGTCTGGAAAATCTCCATCTTGGTCATAAGGAGTCTGAATCAAAGAGTTCAAGCCTGAGGCTTCCTCTGGGAGAAAAAAAGAGAGAGAAAGAGACAATGCCAAATAACTGTTCTGCCATAGGCATCCACTTCGTGTGTTGCATCAAATGCTGCATTTTACTACATTGAAGGGAGAAGATCAGTTCAATTTTAGGACTCCAAAAGTTAAATTTTTAATTTTATGAAGTAATTATGATTTTCAAGGACAAATACTGGCAAAAGTAAGCATTTCATAAAGGTATGTTGAGTAAATGAATGAAAGAATATATCAGCTTTGTCCAAAATCCTGAGCAAAAAAATAGAGGCATGCTTTATTTAAATGTATCTATCACATAAATATAGCAAAATTGAAGCATATGAAATTAAATCCAGATATCTGAAACTATTTTAAGGGTACTTATCTTGAGGAGAAGTATAATATCTTCTTGACACCTGGATTTCTCTCCATATAAAGCAGGGTAATCAACTTTTGTTATCAGACATTTTAAATCTGAAGAAAAATCACATTCTTATTTTCTTTTTCCAGTAGCTCAGCTCTTGGGAAGCAGAAAAGGCAGCATCCTCAATGTATCTGTGGGCCACAGCGAGCAGCATTCAGAGCATTATCTCCAGCATTGTTGTTCCTTCAGCTCTGGCCTACTCTGTTCTCCTATACCTTAGTTAAATGAATAGAGGCAAAGGAACACTTATCTTTGGGCATCATTTGAAAAACTTATAGAAGTCACTGAAATGAGGATTTCAAAAATTTCAAATTCCAGAAAGCATGAATTGTATTAAATAATAGTCAAAAGCCATTTTAGCAAAATGGGAGGGACTTCATTCTTATAAAATTTGGGGTACCTAGTCCATCTCAATCTCTGCAGTATATGATCACAAATATTAGCACAATATGAGAAAGCCAATTATGTAAATGGGAAACTAACAAATAATTCAAAACCAAGACTAAAACATAGCTGCTCACATCTTAAATAGATAAAAAGTTATCAAATGAAATTAAAATTAAATAAAATCAAATGACAATTATTTTCCTCATGTAAACATTTTTCTTAAATTAAAAGAAAACAAAATTCTCAGAAATATGTTGCTTTTGACAACATCAAAATTAGTAAAAATCACAAAATGGTGATTAGTTTAAATTATACTTTCAGGGCCAAATGATTCACTTCAGGCTTTTATTTCAGATAAAACATATGTACTATATCATTTGACTCATTTTATTAAGTAGAAATATTTCTGATACTTTCTATATATTCACTACTTGGTCATATTTTCAACATAACTGAAAGTAAATGGAAGAGAGAAGTGTAGTCTCCCACCATCAACACCTTGGTTATCAAAGGTATCATTAATTATCATCACATCACAAACAGACAATGTTTATTGAGCATTTTCTTTATATATATAATTGCACTTTAGGATCTGGGGTACATGTGCAGAATATGAAGGACTGTTGCATAGGTACATACATGGCAATGTGGTTTCCTGCCTCTATCCCCCTGCCACCTATATCTGGTATCTCTCCCCAGGTTATCCCTCCTCAACCTCCCCACCCCCCGCTGTCCCTCCCCTAGTCCCCACAACAGACCCCAGTGTGTGATGCTCCCCTCCCTGTGTCCATGTGTTCTCATTGTTCAACACCAAACTATAAGTGAGAAAATGCGTTGTTTGATTTTCTATTCTTGTGTCAATTTGCTGAGAATGACGGTTTCCAGATTCATCCATGTCCCTACAAAGAACATGAATTCATCATTTTTTATGGCTGCATAGTATTCCATGGTGTATATGTGCCACATTTTCATTGTCCAATCTATTATAGATGGGCATTTGGGTTGGTTCCAGGTCTTCACTATTGTAAAGAGTGCCACAATGAACATACGTGTGCATGTGTATTTATAGTAGAATGATTTATAATCCTTTGGATATATACCCAGTAATGGGATTGCTGGGCATGGAATTTCTATTTCTAGGTCCTTGAGGAATCTCCACACTGTCTTCCACAATGGTTGAACTAATTTGCACTCCCAACAACAGTGTAAGAGTGTTCCTATTTCTCCACATTCTCTCCAGCATTTGTTGTCTCCCGATTTTTTAATGATTGCCATTCTAACTGGAGTGAGATTTGTGGATTTCATTTGCATTTCTCTAATAACCAGTGATGATGAACATTTTTTCATGTTTGTTGGCCTCATATATGTCTTCTTTTGAAAAGTATCTGTTCATGAACTTCACCTACTTTTGAATGGATTTTTTTTTTTTTTTTTTTTTTTTTTGTAAATCTGTTTTCATTCTTTGTAGATTCTGGATATTAGCCCTTTGTCAGATGGGTAAATTGCAAAAACTTTTTCCCATTCTATTGATTGCTGGTTCACTCTAATGATTGTTTCTTTTGCTGTACAGAAGCTCCAAAGTTTAATTAGATCTCATTTGTCTATTTTGGCTTTTGTTGCCATTGTTTTTGGTGTTTTAGTCATGAAGTCCTTGCCTATGCCTATGTCTTGAATGGTTTTGCCAAAGTTTTCTTCTAGGATTTTTATGGTGTTAGGTCTTATGTTTAAGTCTTTAATCCAGCTGGAGTTAATTTTAGTGTAAGGTGTCAGGAATGGGTTCAGTTTCTGCTTTCTGCACATGGCTAGCCAGTTTTCCCAACACCATTTATTAAACAGGGAATCCTTTCCCCATTGCTTGTTTTTGTCAGGTTTGTCAAAGATCAGATGTCAGATGGTTGTAGATGTGTGGCATTGACTCTGAGGCCTCTGTTCTGTTCCATTAAACTATATTTCTGTTTTGGTACCAATACCATGCTGTTTTGATTACTGTAGCCTTGTAGTATAGTTTGAAGTCAGATAGCATGAGGCCTCCATCTTTGTTCTTTCTACTTAGAATTGTATTGGGTATGCAGGCTCTGTTATGGTTCCATATGACGTTTAAGGTTGCTTTTTCCAGTTCTGTGAAGAGGGTCATAGGTAGCTTGATGGGGTAGCATTGAATCTATAAATTACTTTGGGCAGTATGGCCATTTTCACAATATTGATTCTTCCTAACCATGAGCATGGAATGTTTCTCCATCTGTTTGGATCCTCTCTTATTTCCTTGAGTAGCAGTTTGTAGTTCTCCTTGAAGAGGTCCTTTACATCCTTTGTTAGTTGTGTTCTTAGGTATTTTATTCTCTTTGTAGCAATTGTGAATGGCAGTTCTTTCTTGATTTGCCTCTCTTTAAGTCTGTTATTGGTGTATAGGAATGCTTGTGATTTCTGCACATTGATTTTGTATCCTGAGACTTTGCTGAAGTTGCTTATCAGTTTCAGGAGATTTTGGGCTAAGACAATGGGGTCTTCTAAATATACAATCATGTCATCTGCTAATAGAGACAATTTCATTTCCTCCTTTTCTAATTGAATACCCTTTATTTCTTTGTCTCACCTGATTGCTCTGGATAGAACTTCCAGTACTATATTGAATAGGAGTGGTGAGAGAGGGCATCCTTGTCTAGTGCCAGATTTCAAAGGGAATGCTTCCAGCTTTTGCTCATTCAGTATGATATTCACTATGGGTTTATTATAAATAGCTTTTATTATTTTGAGATACATTCCATTGATACCTAGTTATTGAGAGTTTTTAGCATAAAGAGCTGTTGAATTTTGTGGAAGGCCTTCTCTGCATCTATTGAGATACTCATGTGGTTTTTATCTTTGGTTCTGTTTATGTGGTGAATTATGTTTATAGACTTTTTTATGTTGAACCAGCCTTGCATCCCCAGGATAATGCCTACTTGATCATGGTGAATAAGCTTTTTGATGTGCTGTTGCAATCTGTTTGAAAGTATTTTATTGAATTTTTTTGCATCTATATGTATCACGGATATTGGCCTGAAGTTTTCTTTTCTTGTTGAGTCTCTGCCGGGTTTCAGTATCAGGATGATGTTGGTCTCATAAAATGCTTTGAGAAGGATTCCCTCTTTTGTATTGTTTGGAATAGTTTCAGAAAGAATGGTACCAGCTCCTCTTTGTATAGCTGGGAGAATTTGTCTGTGAACCCATCTGACCTGGGCTTTTTTTGGTTGGTAATCTATTAATTGCTGCCTCAACTTCAGCCCTTGTTATTGATCTATTCAGGGTTTTGACTTCTTCCTGGTTTAGTCTGCGGAGGGTGCAAGTATCCAGGAATTTATCCATTTCTTCCAGGTTTACTGGTTTATGTGCATAGAGTGGTTTTTAGTAATTTCTGATAGTGGTTTGTATCTCTGTGGAATCAGTGGTGATATACCCTTTATTGTTTTTATTGCATCTATTTGATTCTTCCCCCTTTTCATTTTTATTAATCTGGCTCGTGGTCTATTTTGTTAATCTTTTCAAAAAACCAGCTCCTGGATTTATTGATTTTTTGAAGTGCTTTTTGTGTCTCTATCCTTCATTTTTGCTCTGATCTTAGTTATTTCTTGTCTTCGGCTAGCTTTTGAGTTTTTTTTATCTTGTTCCTCTAGCTCTTTCAATTTTGATGATAGGGTGTGGATTTTAGATCTTTCCTTTCTTCTCATGTGAGCATTTATTGCTATTAATTTCCCTCTAGACACTGCTTCAAACCCAGAGATTCTGGTACGTTATGTCTTCATTCTTGTTGGTTTCAAAGAACATCTTTATTTCTGCTTTCATTTCATTGTTTATCCAGTCAACATTCAAGAGCCAGTTGTTCAGTGTCCATGAAGGTGTTCAGTTCTAAGTTAGGTTCCTAATCCTGAGTTCTAATTTCATTGCACTGTCATCTGAGAGACTATGTGCTATGATTTCTGTGCTGTTGCATTTGCTGAGGAATGATTTACTTCCAATTATGTGGTCAGTTTTAGAGTAGGTGAGATGTAGTTCTGAGAAGAATGTATATTCTGTGGATTTGGTGTGGAGAGTTCTGTAGATGTATTAGGTTTGCTTGGTTCAGATCTGAGTCCAAGTCCTAGGTATCCTGGTCAATTTTCTGTCCTGTTGATCTGTCTAATATGGATAGTGGAGTGTTAATGTCTCCTATTATTATTGTGTGGGAATCAAGTCTCTTTGTAGGTCATTAAGAGCTTGCATTATGTATCTGGGTGCTCCTATACTGGGTATGATTATATTTAGGATCGTTAGCTCTTCTTGTTGCATAGATCATTTTATCATTATGTAATGCCCTTCTTTGTCTATTTTGATCTTTGTTGGTTTAAAGTCCATTTTATCAGAGACTAAGATTGCAACTCCTTTTTTTTTTTGCTCTCCATTTGCTTGGTAAATTGTCCTCCATCCCTTTATTTTGAGGCTATGTGTGTCCTTGCACATGAGATTTGTTTCCTGGATACAGCACACCAATGGGTTTTGACTTTTTATCGAATTTGTGTCTATTGATTTGGGCATGTAGCCCATTTATATTTAAGGTTAATATTATTATGCGTGAATTTGACCCTGCCATTTTGTAATTCACTGTTTGTTTTGCTCATTAGTTGACACAGTTTATTCATTATGTTGATGCTCTCACAGTTTTTTCATTGTGTTGATGCTCTTTACCATTTAGTATGTTTTTGAAGTGGTTGGTACTGGTTGTTTCTTTCTATGTTTAGTGCTTCTTTCAGGAGCTCTTGTAAGGCAGACCTAGTGGTGATAAAATCTCTCAGTAATTGCTTGTCCATAAAGCATTTTCTTTCTCCTTCTTGTATGAAGCTTAGTTTGTCTGGATATGAAATTCTAGGTTGAAAATTCTTTTCTTTAAGAATGTTGAATATTGACCCCCACTCTCTTCTGGCTTGTAGGGTTTCTGCTGAGAGATCTGCTGTGAGTCTGATGGGCTTCCCTTTGTGGATAACTCAATCTTTCTCTCTAGATGCCCATAGCATTTTTACCTTCATTTCACCCCTGGTTAATCTGACGATTATGTGCCTTGGGGTAGCTCTTCTTAAGGAATATCTTTATGGTGTTCTCTGTATTTCCTGGACTTGAATGGTGGCCTGCCTTGCTAGGTTGGGGAAGTTCTCTGGGATAATATCCTGAAGAGTGTTTTCCAGCTTGGATTCATTCTCTCCATCACATTCAGGTATACCTATCAAACATAGATTAGGTCTTTTCACATAATCTCATATTTCTTGGAGGCTTTGTTCATTTCTTTTACAATGTTTGGTAGTTAAGTACATTAAATGTATTTTCTGAGGACCGAATCAAGATGGCGCGGTGAGAACAACCCAGGATTGAAGCTCTCGGTGAATGCACGGAGGGTGAGTCAGGGCCGCATTTCCAGATGGATCTTTGTTGCCCACAGAATGGGGAAACTCCCAGGTATAAATGAGACATGAGACGCCAGTGCAGTGGTTTTGGCTGGTGCAGCCGGCGGCTGGTGCAGCTGGTGGATGGCACTACAGTGCCGCAGCGCTCCACAGCGCTCCGCACAAAGTGCACTGGTCTGGGAGCCCTGTTTAACCAACAATCTGAGAACTGAGAGAGCAGATTAGCATATCCATCTAATTGAATGGGACTTGGACAGTAAGCCAGGACAGGAGATTTCAGGGGAACGGCGTTTGGGCCAGTGCAGAGAGACAAACAAAACGGCAATTCCAAACGCTCCAGGTGGAGAGTTTCACTGCGGGCACAGCTGAACCCAGGATGGTGCAGCTCGGTGGGGGAGGGGGGTCCGCCATTACCGAGGCAATCCGCCCCTACTGAGGTTACACTCCCATTGCTGACGCAGCCTGCCATTGCTGAGGCAACCCGCCACAACAGAGAGACTCCACTGCAGGGTGCGGCAGCAGGGTGGCAACCGCAGCAGCTGGGCAGAGCCTGTAGCAACAAGGTGGACCTCACACCAACAGGGTGGAGGCTCGGCAGGCAAACAGTGACTAGACTGCCTCCTAGCTGGGCAGGACAGAGCAACAGAAACTCATAAAGAAAGCCGCAACCCCCCGAGACAGAGCATCTGAGAAAAAACAGGTGTTTTTTTTTTAAAGAGTTCTGCTGCAGCAGAATTAAACATAGCAGCCTAACAGCCCTGAATGAACAACAGAGCTCACAGGTCAGCACCTGAGGTCCTATAAAGTACAGACTGTCTCCTCAAGCAGCTCCCTGACCCCTCTATATCCAGAAGACTGACATTTGGCAGGCATCATTCTGGGACAAAGATAGCAGAAAAAGAAACTGGTAGCATCCCTCACTGTTCCACAGCTGCTATAGGTGCCCCCCAGACAAGCAGGGCCTGCAGAGGACCTCAGCAGTCATACGGTGGAGGGGCTAGAATGGTAGAAGGAAAACCAAGTAACAGAAATACTTCATCATCAACAATATGGGCATCCACTCAGAAACCCAATCAAAAAGTCAGCAACTACTCAGACGACAGGTGGATAAATCCACAAAGATGGGAAGAAACCAGCGCAAAAAGGAGGAAAACACCTGAAACCAGAACACCTCACCTCCTAGAAAGAAACAAAACTCCGCACCAGCAAGGGAACAAAGCTGGATGGAGAATGACTGTGATGAAATGATGAAATTAGACTTCAGAAGGTGGATAATGAGAAACTTTTGTGAGCTAAAAGAACATGTTTCAAATCAATGCAAAGAAACTAAGAACCTTGAAAAAAGATTTGAAAAAAGATTTGAGGAAATGATAACAAGAATGGTTAACTTAGAGAGGAATATGAATGAATTGAAGGAGCTGAAAAACACAATACGAGAACTTTGTGAAGCATGCACAAGCTTCAACAGCCGGATTGACCAAGCAGAAGAAAGAATATCAGAAGTCGAAGATCAACTCAATGAAATAAAACGAGAAACCAAGATCAGAGAAAAAAAAAATGCAAAAAGGAATGAACAAAGTCTCCAAGAAATGTGGGACTATGTGAAGAGACCTAACCTACGTTTGATAGGTGTATCAGAATGTGACAAAGAGAATGAATCCAGGCTGGAAAATACTCTTCAGGATATTATCCAGGAAAATTTCCCTCACCTAACAAGGCAGGCCAACCCTCAAATGCAGGAAATACAGAGAACACCTCAAAGATACTCCACAAAAAGAGCAACCCCAAGGCACATAATAATCAGGTTCACCAGGGTTGAATTAAAGGAAAAAAAACTAAGGGCAGCCAGAGAGAAAGGTCGGGTCACCCACAAAGGGAAGCCCATCAGACTCACAGCAGATCTCTCGGCAGAAACACTACAAGCCAGAAGAGAGTGGGGACCAATATTCAACATCCTTAAAGAAAAGAAATTTCAGCCCAGAATTTCATATCCAGCCAAACTGAGCTTCAGGAGTGAAGGAAAAATAAAATCCTTTGCTAACAAGCAAGTACTCAGAGATTTTGTCACCACCAGGCCTGCTTTACAAGAGCTCCTGAAAGAGACACTACACATAGAAAGGAACAACCAGTACCAGCCATTCCAAAATCACACTAAAAGTTAAAGAGCATCAACATAATGAAAAATCTACATCAACTAACAGGCAAAACAGCCACTTAGCATCAAAATGGCAGTATCAAATTCACACATAACAATATTAACCCTAATGTAAATGGACTAAATGCACCAATCAAAAGACACAGACTGGCAAATTGGATAAAAAACCAAAACCCATCAGTGTGCTGTATCCAGGAAACCCATCTCACATGTAAGGATTCACAAATGCTCAAAATAAAGGGATGGAGGAAGATTTCCCAAGCAAATGGAGAGCAAAACAAAGCAGGAGTTGCAATTCTCATCTCTGATAAAATAGACTTTAAAGCAACAAAGATCAAAAGAGACAAAGAAGGCCATTACATAATGGTAAAAGGATCGAAACAACAAGAAGAGCTAATGATTCTAAACATATATGAACCCAATACAGGAGCATCCAGATACATAACGCAAGTTCTTAATGACTTACAAAGAGACTTAGACTCTCACACAAAAACAGTGGGAGATTTTAATACTCCACAGTCAATATTAGACAGATCAACCAGACAGAAAATCAACAAGGATATCCAGGGCTTGAACTCAGACCTGAAACAAGCAAACCTGATAGACATTTACAGAACTTTCCACCCCAAATCCACAGAACATACATTCTTCTCAGCACCACATCACACCTACTCTAAAATTGACCACATAATTGGAAGTAAAGCATTTCTCAGCAAATGCAAAACAACTGAAATCATAACAAACAGTCTCTCAGACCATAGTGCAATCAAGTTAGAACTCAGAATTCAGAAACCAACTCAGAACTGCACAGCTTCATGGAAACTGAACCACTGGCTCTTGATTGTTTACTGGATAAACAATGAAATGAAGGCAGAAATAAAGAAGTTCTTCGAAACCAATGAGAATGAAGACACAACACGCCAGAATCTCTGGGACACATTTAAAGCAGTCTCTAGATGAAAATATATAGCAATAAGTGCCCATTTGAGGAGAATGGAGAGATCCAAAATAGACACCCTATCATCAAAATTGAAAGAGCTAGAGGAGCAAGATCAAAAAAACTCAAAACCCAGCAGAAGACAAGAAATACCTAAGATCAGAGCTGAACTAAAGGAGATAGAGACACAAAAAAACCTTCAAAAAATCAATAAATCCAAGAGCTGGTTTTTTGAAAAGATCAACAAAATTGACAAACCACTAGCCACATTGATAAAGAAGAAAAGAGAGAACAACCAAATAGATGCAATAAAAAATGATAAACGGGAAATAGCCACATATTCCACAGAAATTCAAACCATCATCAGAGAATATTACAAACAACTTTATGCACATAAACTAGTAAACCTGGAAGAAATGGATAAATTCCTGGACTCCTGTGTCCTCCCAAGCCTAAACCAGGAGGAAGCCGAAAGTATGAATAGACCAATAACAAGGTCTGAAGTCGAGGCAGCAATCAAGAGCCTACCACACAAAAAAAAGCCCAGGTCAAGATGGGTTCACAGCTGAATTCTACCAGACACACAAAGAGGAGCTAATAACATTCCTTCTGAAACTATTCCAAATAATCCACAAAGAGGGAATACTTCTCAAATCATTTTATGACACCAACATCATCCGATACCAAAACCCGGCAGACACCCAACAAGAAAAGAAAACTTCAGGCCAATATCCATGATGAACACAGATGCAAAAATCTTCAATAAAATATTGGCTAGCTGATTGCAACAGCAAATCAAAAAACTTATCCATCATGATCAAGTAGGATTCATCCCAGGACTGCAAGACTGGTACAACATACACAAGTCTATAAACGTAATTCACCACATAAACAGAACCAAAAACAAAAAACACATGATTATCTCAACTGATGCAGAGAAGGCATTTGACAAAATTCAACAGCCCTTTATGCTAAAAACCCTCAATAAACTTAGTATTGATGGAATGTATCTCAAAATAATAAAAGCTATTTATGACAAACCAACAGCCAATATCATACTGAATGGCCAAAAACTGGAAGCATTCCCTTTGAATTCCGGCACCAGACAAGAATGCCCTCTTTCACCACTCCTATTCAATATAGTACTGGAAGTTCTAGCCAGAGCAATCACACAAGAAAAAATAATAAAGAGTATTCAAATAGGAAAGGTGGAAGCCAAATTGTCTCTATTTGCAGACGACATGATAGTATACCTAGAAGACCCCATTGCCTCAGCCCAAAAACTCCTGAAACTGATAAGCAACTTCAGCAAAGTCTCAGGATATAAAATCAATGTGCAAAAATCACAAGCATTCCTCTACACCAATAACAGCTTAAGAAAGCCAAATCAAGAATGAACTGCCATTCACAATTGCTACAAAAAGAATAAAATACCTAGGAATACAACTCACAAAAAATGTAAGGGACTTCTTCAAGAAAAACAACAAACCACTGCTCAACGAAATAAGAGAGGACACAAACAGATGGAGAAACATTCCATGTTCATGGTTAGGAAGAATCAATATTGTGAAAATGGCTATACTGCCCAAAGTAATTTACAGAATTAATGCTATTCCCATCAAGCTACCATTGGCTTTCTTCACAGAACTGGAAAAAACCACCATGAACTTCATATGGAACCAAAAGAGAACCCACATAGCCAAGTCAATTCTAAGCAAAAAGAACACAGTGGGGGGCATCACACTACCAGATTTCAAACTATACTACAAGGCTACAGTAATCAAAACAGCATGGTACTGGTACCAAAACAGAGATATAGACCAATGGAACAAAACAGAGGCATCGGAGGCAACACAACGTATCTACAACCATACAATCTTGGATAAACGTGACAAAAACAAGCAATGGGGAAAGGATTCCCTGTTTAATAAATGGTGTTGGGAAAACTGGCTAGCCATGTGCAGAAAGCAGAAACTGGACCCCTTCCTGACACCTTACACTAAAATTAACTCCAGATGGATCAAAGACTTAAACATAAGACCTGGTACCATAAAAACCCTAGAAGAAAATCTAGGCAAAACCATCCAGGACATAGGAGTAGGCAAGGACTTCATGAACAAAACACCAAAAGCATTGGCAACAAAAACAAAAATACACAAATGGAACCTAATCAAACTCCATAGCTTCTGCATGGCAAAAGAAACAGTCACTAGAGTGAATCAGCAACCAACAGAATGGGAAAATATTTTTGCAGTTTACCCATCTGACAAAGGGCTGATATCCAGAATTTACAAAGAACTCAAACAGATTTACAGGAAAAAACAAACAAGCCCATTTAAGAATGGGCAAAGAATATGAACAGACACTTTACGAAAGAAGACATATATGAAGCCAACAATCATATGAAAAAATGCTCATCATCATTGGTCATCAGAGAGATGCAAATCAAAACCACATTGAGATACCATCTCATGCCAGTTAGAATGGCGATCATTAAAAAATCTGGAGACAACAGATGCTGGAGAGGTTGTGGAGAAAAAGGAACACTTTTACACTGTTGGTGGGAGTGTAAATTAGTTCAACCATTGTGGAAGACAGTGTGGTGATCCCTCAAGGCCTTAGAAATAGAAATTCCATTTGACCCAGCAATCCCATTACTGGGTATATATCCAAAGGACTATAAATCGTTCTACTATAAGGTCACATGCACAACAATGTTCATTGCAGCACTGTTTACAATAGCAAACACTTGGAACCAACCCAAATGCCCATTGATGATAGACTGGACTGGGAAAATGTGGCACATATACACCATGGAATATTATGCAGCAATCAGAAATGATGAGTTCGTGTCGTTTGTAGGGACATGGATGAATCTGGAGAACATCATTCTCAGCAAACTGACACAAGAACAGAAAATGAAATACCGCATATTCTCACTTACAGGCGGGTGATGAAAAATGAGAACACATGGACACAGGGAGGGGAGTACTAATCACTGGGGTCTATTGGGGGGAAAAGGGGAGGGCCAGCAGGGGGGGGACCTGGGGAGGGATAGCCTGGGGAGAAATGCCAAATGTGGGTGAAGGGGAGAAAAGAAGGAAAACACATTGCCATGTATGTACCTATGCAACTGTTTTGCATGTTCTGCACATGTACCCCAAAACCTAAAATGCAATAAAAAATTTTTTTAAAATGTATTTTCTGCTTAGGATATTTACAAATGATGGATTTATCAGAATGTAACCCCATAATAAGTTAAGGATCATCTGTAATTAATTATTTTTTCTATTTGTATATATAACAAAGTTGAATAGCTAAAAATAATTTCCAAATAATTTATTTCTTTAATAAAAACATTTATCCATAAAAGTTTATAATATCAGGATAGTTTCTGCAAGTGATCCCTGTACTTAAAGATATATAAAATAACTTATTTGGATCTCCTAGGGGTCAGTGGTTGACCTGTTAAGTTGCTACTTTTCTTTCCTAGCCCAACCCTGGATTTGCCATATAGGGGAAGGAAAGAAGAAAAAGCAAGGAAGGAGGGAAGGGATGGAGGGAGGGAGGGATGAGAGGAGGAAGGAAGGAGGGAAAGAAAGAGTATAAAGATCTTAGAAACCAAAGATTCTGGGAGGATAAAAGGTTGTTATGACATGGTGTGGAGAGGAAAGTAAAGTCTAGGGCAGATGGAGGCAGGATGCCACAGACAAGAGATACAATGAAACAACAACAAACTGAACAACCTAAACTGGGACCAAAGTAAATGTAACAAAAATATGAGAAATGTAAAATAAGAATAACAATAATTACAAGATTTATGGAAGAGTAAGTTTAACCTGAAACAGTACAAAGCAGTTTTAAGAATAAAACAAAGTGGAATTACACTTAGGAAAATTTTACATATGAGGCAAGGAGAAAATGAGATAAAGTAATTATAGCTAGATGGTAGACCTAAATATACTCTGTTATATAGATTTGATTTTGACATAATATATATAACCATAAAAAACTAAATTAACAAAATTCAAATTTCTAAAGCAAAATCAAACAAATGAATGTAAATATATATCCACTTTGTAGCATAATCACACTGAGAAGAATCCTTTCTAATGATTCTAAGAAATTTGATTATACATCTTTGGGGCAATATATCATAAGGGAAAAGAAACCTGAAATAAATTAAACTGTTTTTAGTAATCATACTGTAAGGGGTAATACTAATAATCAATATATGACTATTACAGAATTATTTTACAAAAAAGCAGATCAGAAATTACATGAGTCTAGCAATACTGGCATTTAAAGCAAAGGAAAGGAGAAACTGATATAAATGTATATCCTTTAAATTTATGTTAAAATCTGTAGTCCTGAATTTGAGTTGAAAACATGAATATGAATTCATAAAATATTTGATCCTGAAATAGAATGTATCCTCTAGCTATAATTAATACCAAACTGGTAGCAAGACACTCGTCTACTACCCATCTTGTCATCTCTAAATACCAGTTTTCACTAACTTAAAGGAATGTGTAATTTGACGTCTAGACTATGAAATGTGTAAAAAGAACCTGAAAAATTCTGTGATATCAATTACTAAACAAGAAAGTTATCAAAAACCTCTGAGACTGAATCAAAAGCCCTTAGGAGTAAACTGAAGAGGCCCCCACTGGCCATAGATGGAACAATATGTACATCAAGAAGAATAGTGATTACAATGGATTTAAAGATATCCAATTTACATAAATCCATTTGTATAAAATGATACTTGTAACAAAGAACAGCAAAATAAAAACAACCTCAATGGTTACCTTTGGAGGATGCCAAGTATTGAAATCATTACTTAGAAGACTAGTAAACAAATGGAAAGAATCAAGCAACGATCTTTCCTTTCCTAAATGAATTAACTTTAGAGTAACCAAGAAGTTGATGAAAGTTTCTCTTTATAGACTGTGTTGCTTTCTTAGGCTGCTGTAAAAAATATGACAAACGATGAGAACATCAGGACAAAGGGAGGAAAACATCACACACTGGGGTAAGTTGGGGGGTGGGGACTAGGGGAGGGACAGCAGGGGGCGGGAGGTTGGGGAAGGATAACACTGGGAGAAATGCCTGATATAGGTGATGGGGGGATGGAGACAGCAAACCACCATGGCATCTGTGTACCTATGCAACAATCCTGCAAGATCTGCACTTGTACCCCAGAACTTAAAATACAATAAAAGAAATTACAAACTGGAGGGCACTTTAAAACAACAGAAATTTATTTTCTCAATGTTCTGAAAACTAGAGCCCAAAACCAAAGTGTTAGTTATGACCCCTCCAGATCTTCCAGAAGAGGATTCTTGTCTCTTCCAGCTTCTCATGGGTGCAGGTGTTCCTTGCTAGGTAGAAGTAGAACTTCAGGCTCTCCCTCCCTCTGTCTTCACATGGCCATCTTCCATGTTTCTTTTTGTATCAAATTTCTTCTTTCTTATAATAGTCATATCAGATAAACTCTCCCCCATGAATTTATCCTAACTTGGTTACATGTGGAAATGCAGATGGAAATAACAGAAATGCTGTTTGTAAACGAGGTCACATTCACAGGTATGTGGGGTAGAACTCCAACATATCTTTCAGAAGACATATAACATAGAGTATTCCAGCTATTAATGAGAATGAATAGAATAAAATATCATTTTTCAAATCCTGGTAAAATAATGAATCTACACAAGAATGACCAATGACTAATAACTCCAAAACAGAGGCTATTTTGGATCTTCTGAGAAAAGTATACAATAACCATCTATTGAGAAGTTTTATCAAAAATTCTATCTTAAGTCTGTTCAAGCCTCTAGCACTTAACTACTAACAGCAAATACAGGCATCATAGGAACAATTATAAAGGAAACTACAGGGATGCAATCAACAACAAAACTCAAACTGTGGGAAACTATAAAAAACAAATGACTCATTTCTTCACTAAATACATTAAAAGGAAGACAGAAAGAGAGAGAATGAGAGAGGGGGAGATTCATAGATTTAAAGCAATCTAAAAAAAACAAGAAATTGCAATATATGCTTCACATTTCAAAACTGATTTCACAAAATAAACTGTAAAAAAATATTTTAAAGATGATTAGATGTAAATACTAGTTTTAAGTACTGATTGAATAGTCGATCATCTTAAGGAATTAGCACTCATTTTCAGAAAACAATGTATTATGGTTATGCTTAGATATAAAAAGAGTTTAGCTCTCTAGAGACACATCCTGAAATACTTATAGATGAAATGTTACAAGGTTCTCAGTTGACTTTAGAAACATTTAAAGGAGGGTGAGGAAACAAGGATGAAAGTGCAACAAAATTGGCCATGAACTGTTAAATGTTTAAAACAGTAATGAACACATGGCACTTCATTGTCTTATTCTTTTACATTTTATGTTTAAAATTTCTGCAAAGTAAAATATTTAAAATAAACATTATAGTAAACTATAAGTTTAATAATTAGGTAAAATCTTAAGTACTCAGTCAGAGAACAAACTAATGGTTGGAATATGAGATAGAGGATTCTCCAGAACACACCGGGAAGAAATGAAGACATAAATAGGCTGAGCACAGGGGTTCACACCTGTAATCCCAGCACTTTGGGAGACGAAGGCAGGAGGATCAGTTGAGCTCAGGAGTTCAAAACATGGTGAAACCCCATGTCTACCAAAAATACAAAAATTAGCTGGGCATGATGGTGCACACCTGTAATCCTAGCTACTTGGGAGAATGAGGCATGAGAATCACAAAAGCCCAGGAGGCAGAGGTTGAAGTGAGCCAAAATCATACCACTGCACTCCAGCCTGGGCAACAGAAGAAAATTCTGTCTCAAAAAAAAAGAAAAAGAAAAAGAAAAACAGCGTGGGCAACAGAGGGAAATTCTGTCAAAAAAACACAGAGAGAGAGAGAGAAAGTGAGAGAGAGAAGGAAGGAAAGAAGGAAGGAAGGTATAAAAGAAGGAAGGGAGGGAGGGAGGGAGGGCGGGAGGATATTGAAGATATGAAAAGAGTTTCAACATTTATGTAATAGGAGTCCCAGGAAAAAAGAAAAAATATTCTGAAAGAAAGAATGTATTTGGAGAAAGAATAACCAAGAATTAAGAAAGACATGAAACGTTAAAAGGAGGAACAGAATTTGCTTTTAGGAGGGATTCTTTAAAAATGTAACCAACCTCAACAAAAACATCCATAATGTGTCCACATTATACAAAATGTAACAGGAACAAAATGAAAGAAAAAATTTAAAAGCTTTTACGGAGAAGAAGATCACCCATAAATGAAAATTATTAGATATTATATTCTTCATCAGTAACACTAGATATAAGACAAGAGTTTGGTAATATTTTAAGGTTTTGAAATAGATAACATTTTATAGTCTAGTTAAACTATTATTTAAATATTTATCTTTGTAAGGGTGGGTTTTCTAGACACCAGCATCATATGATGTGAAGTTTTTACTGACTAACTTTTTTCACTTAGCACATTCTCAAGATTCATCCATTGTTTGGTGAAGTTCAGCACTTCATCGCTTCTAATGACCACATAATATTCTAGTATGTGAATATACCACATTTCATTTATACATTCATTGGTTGATGAACATTTGGGTTGTTTCTGCATTTTTATTCCATGAATAATGCTGTTATAGACACTAATTTTCAAGTTACCCACAAAGGGAATCCCATCAGACTAACAGCAGATCTCTCAGCAGAAACCCTATAAGCAATCAACAACAAAACTCAGTCTGGGAAACTATAAAAAACAAATAATTTATTTCTTCACTAAATACATGAAAAGGGGAGACACACACAGAGAGAGAGAGAGAGAGAATGGGGGAGAGATTTATAGATTTAAAGAGACATGAATAATGCTGTTATGGACAATAATTTTCAAGTTACCCACAGAGAAGCCCATCAGACTAACAGCAGATCTCTCAACAGAAACTCTACTAGCCAGAAGAGAGTGAGGCCAATATCTACATTTTTAAAGAAAAGAAATTTCAATCCAGAATTTCATATTCAGCCAAACAAAACTTTATAAGTGAAGGAGAAATAAAATTCTTTACAGAAAACCAAATACTGAGGGATTTTGTCAGTACCAGCCCTCCCTTACAAGAGCTCCTGAAGGAAGCACTAAATATGGAAAAGAAAAACCGGTACCAGCCACTGAAAAAAATGTATCAAAATGTAAAGACCATCGACACTATGAAGAAACTGCATCAACTAATGGGCAAAATAACCAGCTAGCTTTACAATGACAGGATCAAATTCACACGTAACACTATTAACCTTAAATATAAATGGCCTAAATGCCCCAATTAAGAGATACAGACCGGCAAATTGGAGAGTCAAGACCCATTGGTGTGCCATATTCAGGAAACCCCTAACACATGCAAAGACACAAATAGGCTCAAAATAAAGAAATGGAGAAATATTTACCAAGAAAATGAAAAGCACCAAAAAAAGCAGGAGTTGCAATCCTAGTCTCTGATAAAACAAACGTTAAACCATTAAAGATTGAAAATGGCAAAGAAAGACATTACATAACAGTATGGGATCAATGCAATAAAAAGGGTTAACTATCGTAAATATATATGTACCCAACACAGGAACACCCAGATTTATACAGCAACTTCTTAGAGACCTACAAAGAGACTTACACTCCCACACAATATTAGTGGAAGATGTTAACACCCCACTGTGAATATTAGGCAGATCAATGAGACAGTCAATTAGCAAAGATATTCAGGACTTGAAATCAGCTCTGGACCAAGCAGACCTAATAGACATCTACAGAATTCTCCACCCCAAAATTAATAGACTATATAGTCTTCACTGTACCACACAGCACTTATTTTAAAATTGACCACATAATTGAGTAAAACTCTCCTCAGCAAATGCAAAAGAACAGAAATTATAACAAACAGTCTCTCAGACCACAGAGAAATCAAATTAGAACTCAGGATTAAGAAACTCACTCAAAACCTCACAACTACATGGAAACTGAACAACTTGCTCCTGAATGACTACTGGGTAAATAATGAAATTAAGGCAGAAATAAATAAGTTATTTGAAACCAGTGAGAACAAAGACACAATGTACCAGAATCTCTGGGACACAGCTAAAGCACTGTTTATAGGAAAATTTATAGCACTGAATGTCCACATGAGAAAGCAGAAACGATCTAAAATCAACACCCTAACATCACAATTAACAGAACTAGAGAAGCAAGAGCAAACAAATCCAAAAGCTAGCAGAAGATAAGAAATAACTAAGATCAGAGCAAAACCAAAGGAGATACACACACACACACACACACACACACACACACACACACACAAACCTTCGAAAAATCAATGAATCCAGGAGCTGGTTTCTTGAAAAAAAAAATTAACAAAATAGATAGACCACTAACCAGATTATCAAAGAAGAAAATAAAGAAGAATCAAATAGACACAGTAAAAAAAAATGACAAAGGGGAGATCACCACTGATACTATAAAAATACAAACTACCATCAGAGAATACTATAAATACCTCTATGAAAATAAATTTCTGGACACATACACCCTCCCAAGACTAAGCCAGGAAGAAGTCAAATCCATGAATAGACCAATAAAAAGTTCATAAATTGAGGTAGTAACTAATAACCTACCAACCAAAAAAATCCCAGGACCAGACTTATTCACAGTCAAATTCTACCAGAGGTACCAAGAGGAGCTGGTACCATTCCTTCTAAAACTATTCCAAACAATAGAAAAAGAGGGACTCCTCCCTAATTCATTTTATGAGGCCAGCATCATCCTGATACTAAAACCTGGCAGAGACACAGCAGAAAAAGAAAATTTCAGGCCGATATCACTGATAAACATCAGTGCAAAAATCTTCAATAAAATACTGGCAAATCAAATCCAGCAGCACATTGAAAAGCTTTTCCACCATTATCAAATCGGCTTCATCCCTGGGAAGCAAGGCTGGTTCAACATACACAAATCAATAAAGCAAACAGAACCAATGGCAAAAAACACACAATTATCTCAGAAGATGCAGAAAAGGTCCTTGAAAAATTCAACAGCCCTTCATGCTAAAAACACTCAATAAACTAGATATTGATGGAACATATGTCAAAATAATAAGAGCTATTTATGACAAACTCACAGCCAACATCACACTGAATAAGCCAAAGCTAGAAGGATTCCCTTTGAAAACCAGCACAAGACAAAGCAGCTCTCTCTCACCACTCCTATTCAACATAGTATTGGTTGTTCTGGGCAGGGTAATCAGGCAAGAGAAAGAAATAAAGGGTATTCAAATAGGAGGAAAGGAAGTCAAATTATCTCTGTTTGCAGATGACATGATTATATATTTAGGAAACCCTATGGTCTCAATCCAGAAACCCCTTAAGCTAATAAGCAACTTCAGCAAACTATCAGGATACAAAATCAATGTGCAAAAATCACAAGTATTCCTATACACCAATAACAGAGAGCCAAATCATGAGTAAAGTCCCATTCACAATTGCTATAAAGAGTTATAATACCTAGGAATACAACATACAAGGGATGTGAAGGGCTTCTGCAAGGAGAAATACAAACCACAGCTCAAGGAAATGAAAGGACACAAACAAATGGAAAAACATTTCATACTCATGGATAGGAAGAATCGATATCGTTAACATGGCCATACTGATTAAAACAATTTATAGATTCAATGCTATCCCTATAAAGCTACCATTGACTTTCTTCACAGAATTAGAAAAAACTACTTAAAAAGCAATGAGGAAAGGATTTCCTATTTAATCAATGGTGTTGAGAAAACTGGCTAGCCGTATGCAGAAAACTGAAACTGGAACCCTCTTGACACTTTATACAAATATTAACTCAAGATTGATTAAAGACTTAAACATAGGACTTAAAGGCCATAAAAACCCCAGAAGAAAACCTAGCAATGCCATTCAGAACATAGGCATGGGCAAAGACTTCATGACTAAAACACAAAAAGTAATTGCAACAAAAGCCAAAATTAACAAATGGGATATAATCAAACTGAAGATCTTCTGCACAGCAAAAGAAACTATTATCAGAGTGAACAGGCAACCTAGAAAATGGGAGAAAATTTTTTGCAATCTATCCATCTGACAAAGGGCCAATATCCAGAGTCTACAAGGAACTTAAACAAATTTACAATAAAAAATCAAACAATTCCATCAAAAAGTGGGCAAAGGATATGAACAGACACTTTTCAAATAAGACATTTCTGTGGCCAACAAACATGAAAAAAGGCTCATCATCACTGGTCATTAGAGAAATGCAAATCAAAACCACAATGAGATACCATCTCTCCAAGTTAGAATGGCAATCATTAAAAAGTCAGGGAACCACAGATGCTGGAGAGGATGTGGAGAAATAGGAACACTTTTACACTGTTTATGGGAATGTAAATTAGTTCAACCATTGTGGAAGACAGAGTGGTGATTCCTCAAGGAACTAGAACTAGAAATATCATTTGACCCAGCAATCCCATTACTGTGTATACACAAAGAATTATAATTTTTCTACTACATAAAGACACATGCAGATGTGTGTTTTTTGCAGTATTATTCACTATAGCAAAGACTTGGAATCAACTCAAGTGCCCATCAATGATAGACTGGATAAAGAAAATGTGGCACATGTAATACTATACAGCCATTAAAAATAATGAGTTAATGTCCTTTGCAGGGACATGGCTGAAGTTGGAAACCATAATTCTCAGCAAACTAACACAAAACAAACACTACATGTTCTCATTCATAAGTGGAAGTGGAACAATAAGAACATATGGGCACAGGGGTGGAGAATATCACAAATCAGAGCCTGTCAGGGAATGGGGGGACTAGGATAGGGATAGCATGAGGAGAAATACCTGATGTAGACAACAGGTTGATTGGTGCAGCAAACCACCATGGCACATGTATACCTATGCAACAAATCTGAACATTCTGCACATGTATCCCAAAAGTTAATGTATAATTTTAAAAAAAGAATAGAAAAGAAATATGAGGTATTATTTCTGTGTTCTAAATTCTATTTCACTATATGCTATGCTTATGCTACTACCAACATTGTGTTGATTACTGGTACTCTACAGTAAGTTTTGAAATGTGAGTCCTCCAACTTCATTCTTCTTTTTCAAGATCATTGTGTCTGTCTAAGATCCTTGAGTTTTCAAATGAATTTTAAGGTCAGCTTATCTGTCTCTATACAAAGAAGGTTGCCCAATCTGTTCTTCCTTTTTGACAACTGTATCATATATCATATTTTCATATGCACATGAAATGTTAAGTTATAACACAATTACAAATTTAGGAGAAGATGAAAACACTTGCAAGGTAATAATAATCAGCTCAGGCTTGATAATTTTACCTCAAGAAACCCATATGAAAATGTTTAAGTATGAATGTGATTTGGGTGATGCAAAAAATTCAGGGTAAAATGAAGGACAATGATACCTGGAATTTCTGAGATAATATTGTCAAAAGAGTACTTCCACTTCATTTATTTCTTCATTCAAAAGTTTTTGTTAAGAAAACCATGTATAAAATATCCCAGGGTGCAACAGCTTTAAAAAGTTCTTTAACTAAACAATAGTAAAATAGATAGCTCATGTTGGAACATCTAAGCTCTAACTCTACCACAGCAGGAAAAGATCTATTCTTGCATTTGGTTAGCATTTGAGTACATTCTGTGTGTCATGATGAAGACACAAGTGGTTCTCCCTGAGTTTAGCGTACTATTATGGAGAAAATTATGATTGAGAGTGCTAAGTGCCAGGATAGCAGCAGGCACAGAGATCTTTAAAAACACCAAGAAGAGCATCTAATGAAGCCTGTCATTGATGTTTAATCTGCAGAATGAAGAATAGTTAGAATTGTGAAGAAGTTAAAGAAAGGTATTTCAGTGAGAGGAATTTTTTTTTAACTTTTAAGTTCAAGGGTACAAGTGCAGGTTTGTTACATAGGTAAACTGGTGTCATGGGGTTTTATTGTACAAATTATTTCATCACCTGGGTTCTAAGCCTAGTACTCATTAGTAATTTTTCCTGATCCTTTCCCTCTTCCTACACTCTATTCTCCAAAATGCCCCAATAAGTGTTGTTCCCCTCTCTGTATCCATGTATTCTCATCATTTAGCTCCTACTTATAAGTGAGAACATGTATTATCTGGTCTTCTGTTCCTGTGTTAATTTGCTAAGGATAATGGCCTCCAGCTCCATCCATGTCCCTGCAAAGGACATGATCTCATTCTTCCTTGTGGCTGCATAGTATTCTATCATGTAAACCTACCTTTCTTTATCTAGTCTATCACTGATGGGCATTTAGGTTGATTCCAGTCTTTGCTATTGTGAATCAAAAGAAGATATATATGTAGCCAATAATCATCTGAAAAAGCTCACCATCACTGATCATTAGAGAAATGTAAATCAAAACCACAATGAGGTACTATCTAACACCAGTCTGAATGGCTATTACTAAAAAGTCAAAAGATAATAGATGCTGGTGAAGTTGTGGAGAAAAAAGAATGCTTATACACTGTTGGGGGGAATGTAATTGAGTTTGACCATTGTGGAAGACAGTGTGGTGATTCCTCAAAGACCTAAAAACAGAAATTACCATTCAACCCAGCAATTCTATTACTGGGCATATACCTAAAGGAATATAAATCATTATATTATAAAATAAGAGGAAAGTTTAAGTGCGAAAGTATGGAAATGAGAGACAGCATGGACTATTCAGAGTAAAGAAAATAGCTAGACCTAGAAGTGAGTGCAACATGTTCAACCTTATCATTATACAAGCATCTATTTTCCATTTAGAAGTTATCATGGCTGAAAACAATTGTTTTCACTGGAGATAATGCAACTGCAGAACTGTTTAACTTGAAATGTGTACCTTAGATCCCTAATTACCAAAAAAGCAAAGACATAGCAAAGTGAGAACTGAGGCTGATAGGACACACACTAAGCACATCTGCCCTCAGCTCCAAACCTTTTATGCACCACTAAATTGTTCCTTGGAATAATTTGAGAACCAGGAATTAAATAGCAAAGCCCTAATGATAGGGAAATTAGCTCTAAATCATACTGGAATTGTAGCAGCAAGATGATAGAAAAAGGGAAGGAAGCTATAAATGAATAGGGCCAACAAAACAATAGACATGCATAAAAGAATGGATTTCAGAGGAGGTCAAATTTAGAGCCTCTGAACTGTATGGTAAACTGGAGTTCAACATTAGCAGGAATCTATAATACAGATTTTCAAGAAATGGCAATATCCAGGCAGGTAATTCTTATGAGTATCTGGTTTAAGACTCTGAAGACAGTGATAATAAGGCCCAGCCTCCATGGAAAAAGAAGAAATAGTGGCAAGGAATATCTACATAGTGCCAGACCCCTAACCTAGAGGAACATAGTTTCATCAGAAAAACTGAAGAGAAAATAAAGAAATCAATCCAGAAACACAGTCATATGAATTGGGAAGATACAATGGGGTTTTTAAAAACCTGAATCAGGGGTCACAGGGACCTGTGATAAACTCCTAACATTATGACCACCAGGCTTAGAACAGTAGATGTCCATAGGGTTCTTATGCCTGTAGCTGGCCATAGGGTTCTGAAATTATTGACTGCCATCAGTGGGTGGAGAGCTGACTCCAGAAATGGTATCACCAAGTCTGCAGGCCAACAATATCAGAGACTTCAAGGGCTAGGAGAGCTGAGCCAGATAGCAAGGTAAAAACATATCAGTCATATTCCAGAGAAATATTTGGCTATTCAGATATTTATTCTACCTGATAACTACATAATATAAAGTTAAAATGTGCATTGTATTAGCTAAGCCCCATTTGTTTCTAAATATTTATGGCAAAAGTTAACCAATAGCCAGATGGTGCACTGAACTTTCACTGTCGGTCTAGACATTTTGGTCCCATGGTGAACAACCACTGAACACATGCCACTGAACTATAACTCTGCTATACATATGTGTCACTCCCAAACATTTTGCGAATACCTCCCCCAAAGATGAAGTACAGCCAATTTAGGAAGGAATAAAGTGGACTTATCCTCTACAAATGGAAATTCATTTTCAATTATCTTTAAATGCCTATGTTCTATAGCATCATTTTTTATATAAATTCTCAACAAAATTAAAGTATCAGGAATTTTTTTTCAGAAAACATATGTATCACCCATCAAAGGTAATTCTTATGTAATCAGCATTAAACTTTTAACAAGACATTTTACCCATTTAAAAATTCTGTTCCAAGCACCATTTCTAATTCTCCAGCAAGATACAACAAATTTTAAAATGATAAAACCCCTCAGAAAATGTCTTTTTGAATACTTCTTCCACAGGCTGCTGCTTATTGAGTGAGAAAAGGGAAGCATACGAATACAACTATGTTGACTTCCACAAGAGAGAATTCTGAGGGCTTGAGCATATACTAAGTTAGTTACTTCATTGAAAATCAGGGGAAGTATTTCTTTTTATCTTATCTTTGCAATAATGAGGCTTATTAATATTATAAAAATAGGAATCATGGAAATCATTTGGGGAATGAGATAGGAAGAAAGACTACTATCTACTTTCTTTTAAAAAGGGGTTTTGATGAGAACATAAATACAGATTTAGAGAACTATTAAAACTCCAGCTACAAAGGAAATGAAAAACTTAAATTGTCTGTATTCTTGTCATCTACAACGGCTATCCATCTCATAATAGCCTTATTGCAACTAGACATGGGGTGATGAATGCAGAAATGTCAGAAAAAAAGAAATGTGTAAAGATAAAAGGCTATAGGGTGGGGGTAGAAAAAACCCATACAACAAAGAAGTGACTGCATGTTGCTTTTGTTATCATTTTGTTTCCAAAAGCTGCCCAGGTGGCAGCTAAAAGCCAGAATTCCATAAAGATAGACACAATCTACAAAAGGCCCCTGATGTTTCTGAAAAAAAATTATCATACAGAAAAAGATGGACAAACCTACCACTAAAGGTTTCTCTCTCTCTCTCTCTCTCTCTCTCTCTCTCTCTCTCTCTCTCTCTCTCTCTCTCCTTCTCTGTATCTTTCTCTCATCTTTCTCCAAAGTTAAGGTCTAAGCTCATATACAGAACATGTTTTATTTAAGAATCTCAAAGCATTTTACCCACAATTAATTATTCTACCATTTTCCATCATCAGTCGAAGACTGAAATCTTTAAGCAGGGGCCTTTAAGTCCTATTATGCAGAAATAGAGGATAAGTTACCGACTTGAGTGCCACAAGCATCAATAAGAGACCCATTGTTGCTTCCTTCTCTTACAACCACTCTTCCCAAAAGTTGTTTATTTTAGTCTGCCAGAGATAAGAAAACCACATCATACAGTGTCTTTTCTTTATTGAGTCATTAATTTTATACTCCAGATATCTATCATCTCTTCCTCTAAAGAACACATTTTAATTAAACCAAACTGCATATAGAATTATCTTACTGTTAAAAAAAAAACTCCTAAAAACCATCAAGTTTTTTTTTTTAAGTACTCTGATTCTTCCAAATTCTCATTCAGTCATGGTGCAAATATTTAAGTGGACTTTATTCTCTAACTTTGCTTCTCCTTATTACACATAAAAATTACCTTATATAATAAAATGAGAATATTTTATTATTTTCTCAAGTGGCACCACTAATACTCTAAAAGAGTATCTAAAATTTATTTGGGAAAAATGTATTCACCTGTGACACCATTAGAAAATCTTTCCCAAGAGTTCAAGTATCATAAGCTGAACTGACAATCATCAGTAGGGGGATACATCTCTGTACAACAGATAAAGAAATCTTGGAGCATCTAGAGAACATATAGAACTAAAAGAGTAAGTAATGGAAAGGAAAAGAGAAGGAGGAAAACACAGGCCAGTGAAAACAGTGTGTGTATTATTACCTATTACTCACTCCTATAAGCCCAACCCACAAAATAACTTTACCAAAATCAAGTAAGTTGTTCACTCTAGGACACCAATTAAGACACTTGCCTCAGGTCCCCTCATCTGAACAAAACCCTCAAGATAACCAGAAAGTACGTGAAGGGTGGTGTAGAAGAATGAGATAGAATCAAAAATGAAAGTAAGCTGAGATTGTTGTCTTATACTGACAGCAAAAGTCAGTACAACTAGGGGTCTTAATTAGTTAATGGAAACATGTAGATGAATAAAAATAAAATGCATTCTTTCCAAACAAAGAGCCAGAAAATAAATAAAATTTGAACAAAGAAAATATGTCCAATCAAAAGTGAGAAAAGAAAACAAGGAGCATGGTAAGTATAAGCCCCAAATTAAGTGTTCCTAATGAGTCTTGACTTACTTTAATTATGACAAAAGAATTGATTTAAACTTGACATTTATGAGATGTAAATTCTTAAAATAAAATTTTCCCAAATAAATCCAATAATGTGTTATACCTGAGGCACCACAAAAAATAAAGACACAAAAAACTACAGAAAACAAAGGGATTTAAAATATATATTAAGCAATATGTAATAATTTAATTTAAGGTAAAAAATGCCCTAATGGATAAAGATGAGAATTTTACACTGAGTAAAAACTCCAACATACTAATAAAATATAATAATCATTAATATATACTCCCAATAATAAAATCTCATATAAAGCAAAAACTGCAATAGTCACTGGAAAAAAAAAAAAAAAACAAACCTTTAGTTTTAGTAGAGATCGTAATGTATCCATCTAAAACTGGTAAACAAAGCAATGAAAAAAGAACACAGAAGACAGGAAAAATATTTTTAGTAAGTCTGAACTAACAGACATTTTGAAAATGTGTAACTAATAAACATAGAATACATATTAGTTTTGACACAAGAATATATTTAAAAATCTGTCATGAATTAGGTTAAAAAGGCAGCCTTGAATATATTTTAAAGTATTATTTATTTTTGAACACACAGATCATATTTTCTATAACAATATAAGAAATTAAAAATGAAGAGTAATAATATCCCATATAATTGAAAATTAATAATCTTATGTCCAAAAATCAATGGGTTGAATAGTAAATAGCTCAAATTTTGAAATACTTACAGTTACAAGATTATGAAAGCACTGCATACCATAATTTGAGAAACAAAGTGATGATACATGTAAAGTCTAATTTATAAATAGAAAAAATTAACAGGAAATAAGGAATACTAAAAAAATTAGTTAAGCATTCAACTCAGAAAATAAAAAATAAGCAAGAGAATTTTAAAACTAAGAAAGAAGGCAGCAATAAAAACCAGAAATCAACAAAATAGAAAAAATGTGAGAGAAAGGATTAACAAAACAATGTAATTTTAAAAGATTAATATGGCAATTCATGGGAAATATTCATTAAGGAAAAATAACAAATGAATAAATAAGCAAAATTCTGAAAGAAAGAGAAGAATATCATTGATTACAGAGCAGATTTTTGAAGATTATAAATGAATCTTTTGAGTGACAACATGGGCCATTAAGAAACAAAAACTTGAATAGATCAACAACCATGAAAAATAATAAGATTATAGAAGAAGTAATCACCCAGATATATTTTTCAGGCAGTTTACCAACCATCCAAGGAACATGTAATAACCTACAGCTTCTATGGTGCTCACTGGACTTGTGCAATGTGACAATTATAATTGGAAAATTTTAAAACTAATATGGAAGAATAAAATTCTAAAAATAACTGACAATCCTGGAAGAAAAGAAAAAATAATGAAGATGAATTCTATCAGCCATTAACATATTTTATAAGGCTACAATAATTAAGGTAGTACCGTACTAATAGAAAAGGAAGCCGGATCAATGTATATCCACCTTATACCAATGTTTCACACAAATATAATAATTTAGACAACAAAAATTACTGGAAAGGGTTACAGGTTCATGTATTAGTGAAGCTATTTTAGGGTACAACTTGGTAGCATCTGGTAAAATTAAGTATATGCATAGCCCATGCTCTGTTCTTTTGGCTTTAAATTCTCAGAGAAACTTTCATACCTGATTTACATACAAAGAGGAAAGTATAAATATGCTCATTGTAGTATTGTTTGTAACAGCAAAGCCTTGGAAGTATCTATAAATATCCATCTAGGTAAAAAGACAAATTAATGTTGTATGAGGTATATTTTAATGCTAAAATAACATATATCAAATGTAGACAGATCTTAGGAAAGGCTCTGTGAAACAAAATTCAAAAATAGAATGAGTGGCACATCAAAATATAACAGTATAGATGCTTTAAGTGAATACAAAACATATATATCCTGTATACATCACATATACAAAATATATATTATATATTATTTTACATTTTATATGTACTTATATAAAAAGAAAGAAATAGAAAGTACATACATAAGGAAAGCAGAAGTGAGTGGGAATGGCGATTGTATTTTTTTTATTTTAAAGAAGATATAAAGTAAGTCTATTAAATTCATGAATGCTTGTTTGAGTGATGTTTTGGCACTGAAAATCAATTAAAGAGCTAGATTCACATTGGAATGATACACTGCAGAACATAGAAAAAAAATTAGAGGAAAAAACTAACAAGCAGAGAGTGCCAGCATCTCTCAGTCTTTCACCAATCTTCCTGTACAAGAAATAAACAAAAATATTGATGGAAGCTCTGGATTTCCATAGGTCATGAAATTAGAGAATTCAAGTCACCACTGTCATCTAGATAATACAAGCCTGTAGCAGATCTCAACTGACATCCCACTTAGATTTATAACAATCAAACTTTTATTGAGGGCAAACCATATCTTAATTTAGTTAAGCTCGACAACTCACAATATGTTTCTTATGCATAAGATATTGTGCTAGAGGCTGCTTTGGCTTATGAGATGATTGTAAGGGCAGAAAAGATGTCTTTTAATCACATTTATAGAATATCCAAAATAGCGTCACACATTCAAATTACTCATCAGGCTCAGAGAAGTTTAATGACTTGCCCGATATCACACAGCTAATATATGGACTAAAAATGAGAAGCTGAGATACTGAAAGTTCTGAGCAATTTAGATAGATGCTAAAAATGAAATTAGAAGAATAAATTCACAGCAATATTTTATTTAAATGAAAAAGAATAACCAATATTAAATGTAGAAGTAAATATAATTTAATGACATGAAAATTATGGTAATATCATATTGTGTGGGGACCAAAGATAGAAGTAGGCCACTGCAGAAATAAAAAAAGTATATAAATGAAAATAATAACATGTTATCTACACTAGATGATGTGTTTTTATTGTTGCTTTCCCTCTAACATAAATAGTTTGACCTCAAGACCTCAATGCAATGCCTCTCTCATACTGAACCTATTGTCACTTGGTGGTCTTCCAGCACAGAGCCTGATCTGTCAGAGTCTTATCTAAATCAGACGTCACCACAGCTCTCTTGTATCATGATCCACAGCTTTTATGGTCACTGGTATGACCTTATTTAGGCAGTAATAGTTACATTGTCAGTGACAACGATATAGTAGTCCCATCCTTATCTACAGGGGATACATACTAAGACCACCAGTGGAGGCCTGAAACCACAGATAGTACCAAACTCTCCATATACTACTATGATTTCCTCATATATACATAACTTCTAATAAAGTTTAATTTATAAATTAGGCATAGTACAACATTAATGACAACTGGAAATAAAATATAACAACTATAACAACATGCCAATTGGAATGTTGTTAAAATTGAAGATTATAGATTGAATATATTATTAAATAAAAAAGAATTATTTGAACTGAAGCATTATAATACAACAGTTGACTGATATTCAAGAGGGCTACTAAGTGACTAATGAGCAGACAGTGTGTACAGTGTGAATGCACTTGACAAAGGACATGATTCATGTCCCAGGCAGGAAAGAGCAGGATAGCACCAGATTTCGCCACACCTCTCACAATGGCCCATAATCTAAAATTTATGAATTGATTGTCTCTGGAATTTTTCATTCAATAATTTTAGGCAACAGTTAAATGAGGATAACTAAAACCACAAAAATGAAGATAACTAAAACCACAAAACCAGGGATGAAGGAGGATGGCTGTAATTGCTCAATTAATCATCTAATTGTTAAATGATGCAAAATCAGGACGAATCCACTAATATGTAACACTATTTTTTTAACTTTCCACAAGCAATTTGGAAACTGAGTGTATACACAAGTAGGTGAACACGATTTGATAATAGATCATAAATTCACATTTTAGCATGGGCAGCCTCTGGTACAGCATTTCCATTCTTTGAACAGAAAATTTTATTCTGATTGCTATCCCTGCCCAGGGCCAGAGAAGAAATGTGAAGATTATTGTTCTCCTAAAAAAAAAAAGACATAAATATAAGCCAACATCATTAGCCACTCATTCAATACTCCAGTAATGATTGATGTGAATAGGGAAGTGTTAGTCTCTTGGGATTGTTCAGAGTGGCTCATGACAGCAATAGAATTATTGCAGTCAGCCATAAGTCATCGATGTTGCTGCACTTCCCTTAAAAAAACTCTATCCCCATGGCCTTAAGAGTTTGCACAGCTATTCTGCCTTATGTATTTAACATTGGATTTCTTATTCAATCTCTGAAAGGAGTTTCTATTGAAATATAAATTTGAAATTGTATTTTAACTTCCTTATCCATAAAAACAGGTGATACAACTTGATATTCTTAAAATGTTTTCTTTTTCTCAGTCAGAATTTTTCATACTTATTTTAAAGGGATTCTTACTGGCTTCCTTTCTTATATTTGACTTCTTATCTCAGTGCTCTATTGCCCAAATTAAAATTGAAGGTTTGCTTCTGAAGAATATATTTAGAGCATATAGAGTCAGGACATATAGAATAGAATGAGCATAGGATACTTTCCTTAGTCAAGACAACTTTTTTTAAGTGCAAAACAAAAAAGAAATAAATCCTCTATAACTTCAGAAGTGTAATGTGTGATAATTTGTGAGAAGTAAATATTTTTATTTATTCTAAGATGACACAAAGGTGATGGGAAAACTGATGGCCTGGTGGAAGGTAATTTTGAGAGTTTTTTGGTCTGTGGGTCAAGAAAAAAACAAAATGGATATTGGGGCCACCAAATTGGTTACTTAACTAAATAAAAAGGATCTTGTAAGAAAGAAGAACAGCCAGTTCAAGAAAGAAAGAGTCAACATGTTTGTTTTCTCTACCTCCCAAAATCCCATTAAAATGACAGAAAACATATAATAAAAATAAATCTTAGCTCGACGCTTCAGAGGCGACGCGAGATGGCGGCAGCGACGGCGACCTCAGGAGCTGGTCGCTGTCGGCTAAGCAAGATAGGAGCTAGTCGTCGCCCACCTCCAGCTCGCCTAAGGGTGGCTGTGCGACTGCGGCCATTTGTGGATAGAACAGCTGGAACAAGCGATCCCCCCTGTGTGCGGGGCATGGACAGCTGCTCTCTAGAGATTGCTAACTGGAGGAACCACCAGGAGACTCTCAAATACCAGTTTGATGCCTTCTATGGGGAGAGGAGTACTCAGCAGGACATCTACACAGGTTCAGTGCAGCCCATCCTAAGGCACTTGCTAGAAGGACAGAATGCCAGTGTGCTTGCCTATGGACCCACAGGAGCTAGGAAGACACACACAATGCTGGGCAGCCCGGAGCAACCTGGGGTGATCCCACGGGCTCTCATGGACCTCCTGCAGCTCACAAGGGAGGAGGGCACCGAGGGCCGGCCATGGGCCCTGTCTGTCACCATGTCCTACTTAGAGATCTACCAGGAGAAGGTATTAGACCTCCTGGACCCTGCATCAGGAGACCTGGTGATCCGAGAAGACTGCCGGGGGAACATCCTGATTCCGGGCCTCACGCAGAAGCCCATCACTAGCTTTGCTGATTTTGAGCGGCACTTCCTGCCAGCCAGTCGAAACCGGACTGTAGGTGCCACCCGGCTCAACCAGCGCTCCTCCCGCAGTCACGCTGTGCTCCTGGTCAAGGTGGACCAGCGGGAACGTTTGACCCCATTTCGCCAGCGAGAGGGAAAACTCTACCTCATTGACTTGGCTGGGTCAGAGGACAACCGTCGCACAGGCAACAAGGGCCTTCGGCTAAAAGAGAGCGGAGCCATCAACACCTCCCTGTTTGTCCTGGGCAAGGTGGTGGATGCGCTGAATCCGGGCCTTCCTCGTGTACCTTACCAAGATAGCAAGCTCACTCGCCTACTGCAGGACTCTCTGGGTGGCTCAGCTCACAGCATCCTTATTGCCAACATTGCCCCTGAGAGACGCTTCTACCTAGACACCGTCTCCGCACTCAACTTCGCTGCCAGGTCTAAGGAGGTGATCAACCGGCCTTTTACCAATGAAAGCCTGCAGCCTCCCGTCTTGGCACCTGTTAAGCTGTCTCAGAAAGAATTCCTTGGTTCACCAGAGGCAAAGAGAGCCCGAGGCCCTGAGGAAGAGGAGATTGGGAGCCCTGAGCCCATGGCAGCTCCAGCCTCTGCCTCACAGAAACTCAGCCCCCTACAGAAGCTAAGCAGCATGGACCCGGCCATGCTGGAGCGCCTCCCGAGCTTGGACCATCTGCTGGCCTCCCAGGGGAGCCAGGGGGTCCCTCTGTTGAGTACCCCAAAGCGAGAGCGGATGGTGCTCATGAAGACAGTGGAAGAGAAGGACTTGGAGATTGAGAGGCTTAAGATGAAGCAAAAAGAACTGGAGGCCAAGATGTTGGCCCAAAAGGCTGAAGACTCAAAGGCAAAGGAGAACCCTTATCCCACAATGCTCCGGCCCTCTTCGCATCGCACAGTCACAGTGGCAAAGCCCCTGAAAAAGGCTGTGGTGATGCCCCTACAGCTAATTCAGGAGCAGGCAGCATCCCCAAATGCCGAGATCCATATCCTGAAGAATAAAGGCCGGAAGAGAAAGCTGGAGTCCCTGGATGCCTCAGAGCCTAAGGAGAAGGCAGAGGACTGCTGGGAGCTACAGATCAGCCCAGAGCTTTTGGCTCATGGGCGCAAAAAAATACTGGATCTGCTGAAGGAAGGCTCAGCCAGGGATCTCCGCAGTCTTCAGCGCATTGGCCCGAAGAAGGCCCAGCTCATCGTGGGCTGGCGGGAGCTCCACGGCCCCTTCAGCCAGGTGGAGGACCTGGAACGCATGGAGGGCATAACAGGGAAACAGATGGAGTCCTTCCTGAAGGCGAACATCCTAGGTCTCGCCGCCGGCCAGCGCTGTGACCCGTCTTGACCGCTGTTTCCTCACTCCGCCTTTTTTTTAAATCCTTGTATAACCCCGTGTTTGTAAATACAGTTTTTGCTCCGGTGAAAAATAAATAAATAAATAAATAAATAAATTTTATGGTTTTAGAGAACAAACGCATTGCCGAAACAAAGTACAAGGACTTTCTGGAACAGAGAGAGACTATATCTGGCATCAGATACATGCAGAAACAACAGCACAGAGTACAAAAAATACAAAATACAAAAAAGGCCAAAATACAAAAAAAGATTTTTAAAGAGACTAAGAGCCATACTTTACAATAGAATTATTGATAAACCACACAGCATCAACAAGTACAGAAGACAGAAGCAAACTGTGGGCAATTAATAATTGCAGTAATGGAAATTATGAACTAGTAATCTCACTTCTTCTGTAAGGGAGATGGATGGAGATATGAACTTCGGTTTAGCTTTATAAAAATGCATAAGACTAAATCTGTAAATAAAGTCGATGGAGGAGCAGTTACTTTCTTGTATAAATGTGTATTTATACACATGCACATACACACTAACTTCACATATAAACTTATACCCTGACAAAAGAGTAACTTAAACACCACAAAAAGGAACTTATAACTCTGTTTCATAAAATGGGATTATATTATAAAAATTATCTGAAGCAATGAATAAAAATTCATAAGATTTTCTGTCATGTGCCAAATTTCAGAATATATGATAGAATATAAAGAATATAAGAATGAGAGAAATTGCTATGATTAAATTGTATGAAATGAAGGATGATTATTCTAACCATAATATCTAACAAAACTTATTTCACTCAATCTAATAAGACTTATTGGTTGATCTTGAAGGGAATCTGTTTAATGAATTGTAATCTACAATTTAATTAAGAAAATACAACTAAAAATTAACCCAACAGGTAACCTTGAGATTACTATATAATATTACCAGTGAACATTATACAGTTAATTTTGTGTGCCACAAAGATCAAGATTACAATCACAGTCAAGAAGAGAACTGGATCACCATGATAATACAACTGCCAATGCTTCACGCTTTCATTGTGATGGTTCAAGAAATATTTTGTTTGAAATGATATGGCTAAATCCCTATGTATCATTTAGTTTTCATTTAGCTGCAAGTAAGAGAAAACTCAGCTAACAGTTGGCATTTAATTATCTCAAATAATGAGAAGTCTTGAAGCAAGCAGTTCAAGGGATACTGAAAAATCTCAATGACTTTAAGTGACAATTTTTGATATAAACTTGTAACTCAAATGTATGAGGATACTGACAAAGAAGTAACTGAGGTGACCATCAAATAAAAAAAAATACCTTCAACACATAGCTAAGGTCTACTTCAACGTAGTTATATATCATAACTTATTCCTCTGCCTCCTGTTTGTCAATTTATGTAACTTTGTTATTTTAATAAAATATGCATGCTAATTTCTAGAATTTTAAAATATGAAAGAATTTGACCTTGTACATAAAAAAAGAAAAACATAAATGAATAATTTTAGTACATTATGGCTTAACTCAAAATAACAACATTATCAGGTATTCAAGGACCCAGAAAATTCAGCATGTACTCACTCCTACTAAAAACAGTTTACTCCTGGACATATTTCAGTAAAACAAAAACTCAATCTAAGAGACAAACATGGGATCCAAGAAACAGTGAAATCACCTAATGTATTAGTCTGGTGGATGCTATAACAAAATACCACAGAATGGGTGACTTCACAAAAAATTATTTTGCGGAAGTCTGGAACCTGGAAATCCAAGATTAGGATACCAATATATTCAGTTCCTGATAAGGGCTCTCTTGATAATGTACTAACAGCCACCATTTCACTGTGTGCTCACATGACCTCTTCTCTGTGCTTGGAGAGACAGCACTCTGGTTCCCTTCTTAGAAGGATACTAACCCTTTCAGATTGGGGGCCCAACTTTATGACATTACTTAATTTTAATTACCTCCTAAAGACCCTGTTTCCAAATATAGGTGCATTTCAAGTTAGAGTTTCAACATATGAATTTTGGGGAGGCACAATTTAGTCCATAGCACTTTAGGTGTTCAATTAAAAAAAGAACTTTATGTAAAAGCTGTGTCATCAGTTAATTATATATATATATATATATATAGTATATATTATTGGTTCAAATTAGAACAGGAAATCTGGGATATTTGTGGAAAAGTCTTCAAATTAGACTGAATATTTTATGTAGGCCATATGAGTAAGAATAAATAAATTAAATTATTATGTGATTTAATGTGAAAGCATTCCTCTTTTTATCAACAGAAAAAAATTAAAAGTAGAAACAAATACAAATAAAAAGTTATGATCCAAACCAAGTAATCATACATAGTATGATTTTGAGTAATTGATTAGATTATAAAAAATAACAGTTCTTGAAATAACAAAGCCAAAACATTTAGTCAAATAATTCAGATATATAAATAAGACTAGCACTCTGAATTCAAGCTTTCTTCTTTTATAAATCTGGCTTTTCATACTTAAAGAGTAATCTTAAAGATATATTAAGATTTTAAACTTGTTTTTATATTAACGAAAGGCAATCTGATTTTGTAAGATGGTACATTAAGTTTTTCCTTCTGGAAACTTTACCCTCTGAGAAATATGAAGCTCTAATGTCACACTAATAACTCCCATCACAATAATAAAATGTTATCAAATATCTTTTTATTTTTCCTTGATCTTTAACTTTGGAAAAATATTTTATCAACTAATAATACATTTTTTAAAAATAACTAAAGTCTAACATTTTCATTTTAGTATATTTTTCCTTCTGTGAAATTCAAGTATAATTAAGCTTAATGTATTTCAAGATGTCAACCACCATTCTTTGAATGACAGGAATATGAACAGTTTCCACTTTATTTTTGATACTTTTTGATATTTTTTAAGTTTTCTGATTTTATTCTTAAAATCAGAACAGGCTGATGAATGTTATTTTTAATTAAAAGAATAATTATATCGATGGAACATATCTCAAGGTAATAAAAGCTATTTATGACAAACCAACAGCCAATATTATACTGAATGGGCAAAAACTGGAAGCATTCCCTTTGAAATCCGGCACTAGACAAGAATGCCCTCTCTCACCACTCCTATTCAATATAGTACTGGAAGTTCTAGCCAGAGCAATTAGGCAAGAAAAAGAAATAAAGGGTATTCAAATAGGAAAGGTGGAAGCCAAATTGTCTCTATTTGCAGATGACACGATAGTATACCTAGAAGACCCCATCGCCTCAGCCCAAAAACTCCTGAAACTGATAAGCAACTTCAGCAAAGTCTCAGGATATAAAATCAATGTGCAAAAATCACCAGCATTCGTCTACACCAATAACAGACTTAAAGAAAGCCAAATCAAGAATGAACTGCCATTCACAATTGCTACAAAAAGAATAAAATACCTTGGAATACAACTCACAAGGAACATAAGAGACCTCTTCAAGGAGAACTACAAACCACTGCTCAACGAAATAAGAGAGGACACAAACAGATGGAGAAACATTCCATGTTCATGGTTAGGAAGAATTAATATCGTGAAAATGGCTATACTGCCCAAAGTAATTTACAGAATCAACGCTATCCCCATCAAGCTACCATTGACTTTCTTCACAGAACTGGAAAAAACCACCATGAACTTCATATGGAACCAAAAGAGAGCCCGCATAGCCAAGTCAATTCTAAGCAAAAAGAACACAGCGGGGGGCATCACACTACTGGATTTCAAACTATACTACAAGGCTACAGTAATCAAAACAGCATGGTACTGGTACCAAAACAGAGATATAGACCAATGGAACAAAACAGAGGCACCAGAGGCAACACAACATATCTACAACTATACAATCTTTGATAAACCTGACAAAAACAAGCAATGGGGAAAGGATTCCCTATTAAATAAATGGTGTTGGGAAAACTGGCTAGCCATGTGCAGAAAGCAGAAACTGGACCCCTTCATGACACCTTACACTAAAATTAACTTCAGATGGATTAAAGACTTAAACATAAAACCTGGCACCATAAAAACCCTAGAAGGAAATCTAGGCAAAACTATCCAGGACATAGGAGTAGGCAAGGACTTCATGAACAAAACACCAAAAGCATTGGCAACAAAAGCCAAAATAGACAAATGGGACCTAATCAAACTCTACAGCTTCTGCACGGCAAAAGAAACAGTCACTAGAGTGAATCGGCAACCAACAGAATGGGAAAACATTTTTGCAGTTTACCCATCTGACAAAGGGCTGATATCCAGAATTTACAAAGAACTCAAACAGATTTACAGGAAAAAACAAACAAGCCCATTCAAAAATGGGCAAAGGATATGAACAGACACTTTACGAAAGAAGACATATATGAAGCCAACAATCATATGAAAAAATGCTCATCATCACTGGTCATTAGAGAGATGCAAATCAAAACCACATTGAGATACCATCTCACGCCAGTTAGAATGGCGATCATTAAAAAATCTGGAGACAACAAATGCTGGAGAGGATGTGGAGAAAAAGGAACACTTTTACACTGTTGGTGGGAGTGTAAATTAGTCCAACCATTGTGGAAGACAGTGTGGCGATTCCTCAAGGCCTTAGAAATAGAAATTCCATTTGACCCAGCAATCCCATTACTGGGTATATACCCAAAGGACTATAAATCGTTCTACTATAAGGACACATGCACACGAATGTTCATTGCAGCACTGTTTACAATAGCAAAGACCTGGAATCAACCCAAATGCCCATTGATAATAGACTGGATTGGGACAATGTGGCACATATACATCATGGAATATTATGCAGCAATCAGAAATGATGAGTTCGTGTCATCTGTAGGGACATGGATGAATCTGGAGAACATCATTCTCAGCAAACTGACACAGGAACGGAAAATGAAACACCACATATTCTCACTCATAGGCGGGTGATGAAAAATGAGAACACATGGACACAGAGAGGGGAGTACTCAACACTGGGGTCTATTGGGGGGAAAAGGGGAGGGCCAGTGGGAGGGGGAGGTGGGGAGGGATAGCCTGGGGAGAAACGCCAAATGTGGGTGAAGGGGAGAAAGCAAACAAAACACACTGCCATGTGTGTACCTATGCAGCTGTATTGCATGCTCTGCACATGTACCCCAAAACCTAAAATGCAATAAAAAAATAAGAATTAAAAAAAAGAATAATTAAATGTCAAATAAAGAAATATTGATATTAAGGGTGAAATAGCTGTGGGGAACCTGGTCGTGGTTCTACATTATCTCTAAAAGTAGAGATGAGAAAAAAGGATTAAAAGAAATGAAAAAGAAGAGATCACTAGACTAACTGTTTTGCATAATTGGAAACAGGCGAATATAACAGAATCCAATCTCAAAAATTTGTGAATGTTAGTCATTTGAAATGTAAAACATATTTGCCTTAGATGCTGTAAATATTTGAAAAGATGTCTGGATACCCTTCCTTTAATTATCTTTACCTTTTTGGGGGGAGGGTTTGGTATTTACTGGAAACAATTTTGATTATAGATAGCAAAAATCATGGATAAAGACACTTATTCTGATTTTGTAATAACAATAACAACAAAATTTGTTAAGCCTGGACTATATAATAGGAACAAAACACTTTACATTAAATTTGCTTGTTTAATCTTCCCAATACTGCCTTGAGGTAGGTATGGCTATCCTCACCTGACAGATGATAAAACCCAGATGACATAAAGAGTTTAATCACTTACACCAGGTCACTTAGAGTAAGCAGAAGCTCAGTAATAATCCAGACAGTTTGACTTCTGAAGCCAGCTCTAAACTGCAACACAAAGTTGTCCTTAACAGGACAAAAAAGATGATTGATCCTCGCTCCAAGATGAATCAAGAACCATATGAGGTAAAAGTGAGAATCACTCTTCAATTTCCAACTTGGTTTATAGGAAAAGATAAAGGCTTTCTCTTTGTGATTAAACTTGTTACAAAAAAAATAAAATTAATTAATCTTTGAAAAGCATTCTATAATTTACAAAGCATGATTACATGTTAGAGATAATTTAATGGACCAAAACCTTAAAGAGTCAGTAGTATTACAGAATATGAACATAAGAGAACAGAGACGGCTCACCTATTCACAAGAGAGTCAGAATGAAACAATGCTTTCTAGCCTGGATGCTATTCTCTTTCCATCACTGTATTCACAATGAATGCCAGTATTAATACTATCATTTGCAGTAACGTGGATAGAGCTTGAGGAAATTATGTTAGGTAAATTAAGCCAGGAACAGAAAGTTTTCACCTATATGTGGAAGATAAAAAAGTTGGTTTCATGGTAGTAAAAAGTAGAAAACAGGATAACAGAGACTGGGAAAGCTGAAGGCTGAAAGAGATAGAAAGAGATAGAAAAAAATATGTTAAAGAATACGAAATTACAGTTAGACAGGAAGAATAAGTTTTAGTGTTCTGTGCCACTGTTGGATGACTATAATTAACAATAATATATAGTTTCAAATATCCAGAACTAGGATATTGAATGTTCCAACATAAAGAAATGATATATGTTTGAGATGATGGATATGCTAATTACCCTGATCTGATCACTATACATGATATGTATCAAAACATCACTCTGTGCCCGATGAATATGTACAATCATCATTTGTCAATTAAAAAAATTAAAAATTTTACAGCAGCAACTCCAGCTGGACACGGTGGCAAACACCTATAGTCCAAGCTACTTGAGAGGCTGAGGAAGGATCACTTGAGCCCAGGAGTTTGAGACCAGCCTGGGCAACATAGTGAAGAACTTGTCTCTAACATAATAAATAGATAGATAGATAGATAGATAGATAGATAGATAGATAGATAGATAGATAGATATAGATTTAAAAAAAGCTGAGTAACTGGAGGCATCATGCTACCCAACTCCAAACTATATATGATTTGGCTATGTCCCCATCCAAATCTCATCTTGAATTGTAGTTCCCATAATCCGCACATGTAGTGGGAGGGACTTGGTGGGAGGTAATTGAATCATGGGAGAGGTTACCTATCTGTTGTTCTTGTGACAGTGAGTCTCACAAGAACTGATGGTTTTGTAAGGGGCTTTTCACCCTTTTGTTTGGTACTTCTTGCTGCTGCCATGTGAAGAAGGATGTGTTTGCTTCTCCTTCTGGCATGATTGTAAGTTTCCTGAGGCCTCCTCAGCCCTGCAGAACTATGAATCAATTAAACCGCTTCCCTTTATAAATTATCCAGTATTGGATATTTCTTTATTAGCAGCATGAGAATGGACTAATACACTAGACCATAGGACTACAGTAACTAAAACACAAAACAGCATGGTACCAGAACAAAAACAGACACATTAACCAGTGGAACAGAATAGAGAGCCCAGAAATAAGGCCACACACCAACAACCATCTGATCTTTAAAAAACTTGAGAAAACAAGCAATGGGGAAAGGACTCCGTATTCAATAAATGGGGCCGGGAAAACTGGCTAGACATATGCAAAAATTGAAACTGGACCCCTTTCTTATACCACATTAAAAAATCAACTCAAGATAGATCAAAGACTTAAATGTAAAATTCAAACCTATAAAATCCCTAGAAGACAACCTAGGGCTTTTACCATTCTGGACAAAAAAATGGCCAAAGATTTTAGGATGAAGAAGCCAAAATCAATCACAACAAAAGCAAAAATTAACAAATATGATCTAACTAAACTCGAGAGCCGAAGAAATTATCAACATAATAAACAGGCAACCTATAGAATGGGAAAAGATATTTACAAACTATGCATCTTATAAAAGTCTAATATCCAGCATCTATGAGAAACTTAAACAAATCCATAAGAAAAAACAAATAGGGGTCCAAAATGGCTCCTGCCAGACGTCATGGTGCTCGCAAAGGCGAGGTCATCAGTTCAAGGCTAACCTGAGCAACCTCATAAGTTCAAACTGATTGGCAAAAAAAAAAAAAGAAAAAAAGAAAAAACAAATAACCCTATTAAAAAGTGAGGAAAAGACATGAACAGCTACTTTCAAAGAAGACATACATGTGGCCAACAAGTATATGAAAAAAGCCTTGACATCATTGATCATTAGAAAAATGCATATCAAAACCACAGTGAGATACCATTTTACACTAGTCAGAAGTCTATTATTAAAAAGTCACAAAATAACTGGTGCTGACTAGGTTGTGGAAGAAACGGACACTTATACAGTGTTGGTGGGAGTGTAAAATAGTTCACCTACTATGGGAAACAGTGTGGTGATTCCTCAGAGACCTAAAAACAGCACTACCATGTGTCCCAGCAATTCCATTATTGGGCATATACCCAAAGAAATGTAAATCATTCTACTATAAATATACAACAGGCATATTTGTGTTCATTGCAGCTGTATTCTCAATAGCAAAGACATGAAATCAACCTAAATACTCACCAATAATAGACCTGACTTTAAAAAAAATGTGATACATATAAATCATGAAATACTATGCAGACTGAAAAAAGAACAAGATTATGACCTTTGCAGGAACATAGATGGAGCTGGAGGCCATTATCCTTAGCAAACTAACACAGGAACAGAAAAGCAAATACTGCATATTCTCACATATAAGTGGGAGCTAAATAATAAGAACACATGGACACATAGAGGGGAACAACAGACACTGGGGCCTATGAGAGGGTGGAAGTGGGGAGGAGAGAGAGGGTCAGGAAAAATAACTAATGTGTGCTAGGCTTAATACCTGGGTGACAAAATAATTGGTACAACACATCCCCATGACAAAAGTTTAACTACATAAAAAAATCTACATATGTAATCACTGAACCTAAAATAAAAGTTAAGAAAAAAACAGCAATTCTTTAAAATCTATCTTCATTTGAGAAATGTCAGGAAGAAATATGGAATTCTTTTTATTGTTGCCATAATCTGTTTTCCCCTTCATTCTTGTACTTCACTCCAGTTCCTACCACCCCCACCTTCACCCCTGACCCCAACCCCAGGGCACCTGATCTACTGTGTACAATATCTGTTCTTAAATTACCATGTATCCTTATAAATGCATTTTATGTTAAGCATTAATTTACAAAAATGGCATTGTGCTGTGACTTTTATTCTGCTCATCTTTGCTTTGTCAGTCTCATGTTTGAGACTTGTATGTACATCTAGTCTACTGTTCCTAATTGTGTGTAATTTTCCATTCTATGCAGCCACGAGAGTTTCCTTATTCACTTGTCTAGTGATAGAAACCAACTCTTCCCTTTTCCTTCTACTTTGACAAATAGCATTCCAACATAAGCCCTGAACTTGATTCCTTAGTGACCTGAGAAAAATTTCCTGGCAGATATCCATTGGATAGATTATCATAAGACATGCATTTTCTTGTTTTCACTAAGGATTGCCAATCTGCTTCCCATAAAAAAATATATTATTTATTCTCACTACGAGAGCATAACATTATAGTGTCTCACACCCCCTCCAACCTTTGTAGCATACTCTATTCTAATCATGGCCAATCTGACATATGTAAAATTTTATCTCAGTGCCAAGTTTAGTTGCATTTCTTGGATTATTACATTTCTTATATACTCATTGGCAAATCAGGTTTCCCCTTTTCTAAATTACCAATTCATATCCTTTGCCTATTTTTCCATTCATTTTTTTTAATTTTGTACAAATTTAAATTCTAGAAATGGATCCCTTGTTAACTTTACAAAATGCAAACATTTTCTATCAAGCAGTTATCTAAAACCTTACTCTTTCTATTACATCCTTTATTGAGGAAAAGCACTTTTATTTTTATAGAGTACAAGTGCAATTGTGTTTTATGGATATATTGTGTAGTGGTAAAGTCTGGGCTGTTTTTAGTGCACTCATCACCTGAAGAGCATGCACTGTACCCAATAGGTAGTATTTCTTCTCTCACTACCCCCTAATCCTCCCACTTTTTGGAGTCTCCAATGCCCACTATTCCACTCTGCATGTCCATGTGTGCCCATTGTTTAGCTCTCACTTATAAGTGAGAACATATGGTATTTGATTTTCTGTTTCTGAGTTATTTCTTCTAGAATAATGGCATCCAGTTCCATCCATGTTGCTGCAAAGGACCTGACTTTTATTCCTTCTTTTTTTTATCACTCATATTACTCTGTTGCATATGTACCACATTTTTTAATCCAATCAATAGGTGATGGACACTTAGACTGATTTCATGACTTTGCTGTTGTGAATGGTACTGTGGTACATATAGGATGTCTTGCATCCTATGTATGCCTGCACACACACAAAAAAATGTGCAGGTGTCTTTTTCGTATGATGATTTTTTTTTCTTTGGGTAGATCACTAGTAGTGGGATTGCTGGATAGAACAGTCATTCTATTTTTAGTTATTTGAGAAATCTTCATATGGTGTTCTACAGTAGTTGTACTAATACATTTATACCAATGGTGCACAAACATTTCCTTTATCCACATCTTCACTGACATCTGTTGTTTTGGGACTTTTTAATAATAGCCATTCTGGCTAGTGTAAGATGGTATCATACTTGCATGTTTTTAACTTTTAACTTCCATGTCTGAGTAGTAATGTTGAGCCTTTTAAATATGTTTGTTGGCTGTTTGTGTGTCTTCATTAGAGAGAAATGCAAACATCTGTTCATGTCCTTTGCCCATTTTTCAATGGGATTATTGTTTTTTTCTTGTTAAGTTGTTTGAATTATTTGCAGATTCTGGATATTAGCCCTTTGTCAGATGCATAGTTTACAAATATTTTCTTTATTGTGTAGGTTGTCTCTTTATACTATTAATTATTTCTTTTCCTATGCAAAAGCTTTTTAATTTAAGTCCCCAAATCAAAGAGCCACATGCAGAATAATGAAACTCAACTTCTATCTCACCATATATGATAATTAATTCAAGATGATTAAAGACCTAAAACTATAAAAATATGAGAAGGAAAACTGGAAAAATTTCTTAGAAACATTGGCTGAGGCAAAGAATTTATGACTAAATTCTCAAAAGGAAATACAACAAACACAAAAATATTTATTTCAATGTACCCAGATCTAGCCATTTATCATCTTAAAATGTTTACTCCTGGAATTTCATTTAAAAATTCTTCTCCTCCTCTAAGTTACAAAATATTCACTATGTTTTCTTCTATCAGTTGTATTTAACCTTTCACAATAAGGATTTTAACATGTCAAATCTCCTGTAGATTAGTAAAACAAAGATTGGTGTTATTTTTCTTCATATAGGAAGCCAGATTTTTCCAATAACATACACTAAGCTGTTGCATTCCTTTGTTTTGTGGTTCATATTCATTATATATTACATTCTTAGAAAACAAACAGATTTCACAGAAGGGCCTTATAATGGTAAAAGATTTTAACCAAGACACTAGCTGTGGTCCTTAAATCATATTTAAAAAAATGAATAGCCTATGACCTCCTTTCATTGTTTGGGACACAAACTTTACTTAAGTTATAAGAACTACATATGGTGTTTAATTAGTACCTACCTGCTCCAGTCTTCAAATTCACTCACCTTTTTAAACCTCTAAACTTTTTCTTCATTGTAAGAGCTTCATTTCAGAACACAGTAATCTGCCCAGACTCCACTTCAGGGATTTCTAAAAACCATACATTTCTGGCAGAGCTGGTAGCTAACTTGCTATACCGATGCAAAACATTGGTCTTCCCAAGCTAAATTGTGAGACTCTTTTTCCTAGAAGAGCTGCGTAAAGAGACAGTAAAAAATATGCAGCGTGCATAATAATAAATGGGTAATCAAATCTCATGCTTCAAGAAATAAAGTAATTACTCTGGATTTAGGAACCAGAGCCTACATCCTCCATAAATAGCATTGTCCAAATGACTGGAGGCTTTGTGTATAAATGTGTGTGCATATTTAAGTATGTGTGTTTATGAGTATTTGTGTGCAAGAGAGACAAATCATGTATATTAATAAATATGTTGGAGTGACACACAATATGCCTCTTCCTCCTAAATTTCTGGTAACAGTCAGTAGAAAAAGATCAGAGCCTAGGATGCATGAAGTTACATTGTACTCGGGAATAATAAATCCCAGATTTTCATTGTTCATTCTGCTTCTTTACTCACTAGAGAATAATCTCCCCTGAGACGGTGCCCAGGTCAAAAGGACCAAATAGCATTCATTGAAGAGATTGCTTCTGGAATTCCTCTTGCAAAACACTTATTTCTCCCTCTTGTGGTTTCGGTACATTTGACCGGTTGGAAACAAAAAAATAACATTTTTTACTGTATCACCACTTCACAAAATACTATTTTTAAAAATACACATTTGCTATTATTTTACCCATAATGCAAACCTATTTAACTTAACACAAATTCAGCTACATATAAAATCACTTGAATGGCAAAAGCTTTAGTTATTATTCTAAGCTCTAATCCTAACACTGTCAATGCCTTTCACCTTTCCAGTTTGGGCTAGTAATAACCCATTCAACAATAGATAAAAAAATCTTTAACCTAATTTCAAAGGATAAGTGAAAATTATAGATTTATGTAATAAAAAGGTTATGGGACAGCTTAAAACGTAAATGTGATCTCTTTGCTTAAGATTATATCATATGAAATCAGTGCAAATTGATGGATATCCTTCTCACTAGACTTTAAACTCCTTGAAGGCCGAGACTGTGCTTTATTCACCTTTACATCTTCAGTGCCTGGCATGCTATAGACAATCAATAAATGTTGGTGACTTCAACTATTAATATTGGTCAGAAACTCTGATTGGAAGTTTTATATTGTATTGATATTAAAAATATGAAGACTATAAATTAATGATTACTTAATGAAGACAGTTTGAGGAGAAGAAGAATACATGAAATAGATCATTTTTTAAGTTGGGCATCATGCAATTACACCATCACTTTGTATATTATTTGATATTATTATACTTTCTAACTTTGGATTTCTCCAGTGTGAGAGATAAATGTTAAATGTCTAATCCACAATAATATGAAAGAGATTTAAGAGTAAAATATAACAAATGCAATCTCTTAAATAGGCAGTCTTGTATTCTTGGTAATTCATCCTTAGGGTAGTTTTATGCTTTTGTGTAGGAACTGGAAGTGATTTTTCAGTAAGAAAATAATATGCAATCCTAGGCAGAACTAATTTCACCCAAAAATACTTCATCAGGAATTAAATCTGTTCTATACTCTTATCAATTTATTGCTAGATTTTTAAAATTGTTTTAATTGCTATTGAAGTGCCAGGTGTATTCAGGAAAATGTGAATAACACTTCAGTCCAGGTGAGAGGAAAGCAATAGACAATATTCTAAGATCAATTTCATAAAAAAATTAAACAGGAAGGAATGTAGTATAATGCATAGTAGAAGAATCATGCCTTACTTCACTAAAGACAACCTCATAGGTAGGAAATCAGTTTTGTCTAACATCTAGCATGTTACCTCTTGCTCTCTCCTCTCAATAGATAGATAAATAAATATATGCAGATAGACATACATATATATCTTTTTGAAAATTTTTTCTTATTCCCAGTACTTAACATTTCAGCTTAGTCAAGTTTAGGATAATAGACTCCATGTGGAAAAAAAACAAAAAAATATATTAATTTGCCAACCTCAGTTGCCAGGCATTATAAAATGTCAAAAGCAGCAATCAAATATCTAGAACATCCCTATTGTTCTGGAATAATTGTCACAAATTCTCCAAAAAAGAATACAATAATTGGCATATGGAAGCAGATCAACAAAAGTTTATTAAAGACATTAGATCAAAATTGGCAAAGTATTTATCTGTCAGCTGTGTAACCTCCCTTTACCTGATTTCTAAAAAATAACAGGCTGTTTACCAAATAGAGAAGAAAGTCCAGGGTTAGGGCCACACACACATGAGTAAGACAATGGAGGTCCCGGTCCTCCAAACAATAACTACTCTCTGCCATCTCCTATATTCTCTGAGAAAATTACATCCAGAAAGGGTTTCTCTAGGGGCAACCATTTTGATATTTAGGCTTCATCAGATAAATAATTCTCTTTCTATAGATGTCAGGTTTTTAACCTCTGATCAAATGAGGAGCAATAAATATGATTATTACTAGACATTATATACAAAAACTTCCAGGTAAATGCTGAATATGAGCCTTTAAAATAGCTCTACCTTTATAAAAATAGACTGGAAACTTAATGGCATCAACTCTCCTTTAAAGTTTTCTGGTTGATATTTATATTAAAAAATTTATCTTTCAGATGACTATGTTAGCACATGGACTGCTCAGTTCACATCTTAATCTTTTTTTTTCCCTAGAAACTTGGAACTAACTCTGTGGCCAAGAAGTAAAGGAGGTCCTGCATAAAGTCAACATTTAGTAAATACTTACAGAGTTAACTATTGGAAGGAGGAAATATTCGGTCATTACCAACACACAGCATTTTCTTATGTTGGTAAAAACATACTGACTAAAGTAAAGCATTCATAACTTACAAATAAGTGAATTTATTTAAGTTTTTAAACATGCCTTACACGAGTACACAGACCATATTTTCCTTATAAATGGATCAGAATGCACCTGAATCCGGAATTTTGTACGGCTTTCTGATGGGATAGGCAATATAGCAAATGTCATTTGGATGCTTAGAATGTCTATCTCAGTGACTTGTAAAACTGCAGGGAAAAATTGGGACAGTTTCTGAAAGCCTGGAATATAGGGTCCCTATAACTATGAGAAATTAGAAAGTCAGAGACTAAGACAAAGAAAAGCAATAGAGAAAAAGAGATTCAGGGGTCAGACATGCTGCCTAAAAAAAACAATATTATTTTAAATGGAAAACTTTGGAACATCAGGATTAAGATTAGGGTGTAGAAAGTCTTCTAATGAACAAAAAAATGTGTTTCTCGTGAAACTCACAATTAACCAAGTCAGCTATTAAAATGTTATCTCTGTGCTTCGTAAGAGGAGGAAGAGCTTTTTATCTAGGAATGTTAAATTATTCTTTATGGATGAAGCACTGATCTAGCTACTACACTAAAGCAAGGCTGTTTTACCTAGAGAAGGAAAGAATATGGCTAATGAAAGAAAATATAAACTAGCTAATACAAGGCTTAAAATGGAATTTGCACATTCCCGAACCAAAGAAATATGCCTTTTCTCTCTGTTCTTCCTCTGCAAAAAAATAAAAAGATAAATAACTTCTTTAAGAAAGGTACCCGAATAGGCTTACTTATGTGTGAGCAGCCTGAGAGCTACTGGCTGTCAATGTCATTTCAGTCATTCTGCCAATATATGCTCTTTCTACCTCACACTGATTGGAAGGGTTTTCTAATTTCAGTTACCAGTTAGTCTGCTCATTCAAGCATCCTGCAGCCATACGTGAATTCTTCCTTATTACAAGGTCACTTTCACCTTACATCTCTGCCTTCTAGTTGGATGTGAAATATCCAGGTGTTCTGGATTATTAAAACATACACATAGCTTACCCTGCTTGAGAAAGATTATATTCATTTTTCATGGGGTTTTACATCTCATAATAAGCTACTTGTGTGATGATCCATTTTCATTTCTAATTAGGATGTCCTCTGAATTTCCTTTTTGCTTCTTCAGACAAGAAAAAATTAATCAAGAGATATCTTTGTAAGCTTCGAAACAATTAAAATGCAACTCTTGCAGGAGTGTTATCAGATCAAGAGAATCTGGAATTCATTGTTTGGTGTTGTCGTTATCAAAGGCAAACTCTCGCTCTAAATGCAAAACATGGCTGATAAGCCTTATTACATAAAGTTAAAATAATGCTTTTAAGAAGGAAAATGGATTTCTGAATCTGGTTATGGATATCTAAGGTCAACTTAACAGGGTGTCTATTATCAACGAGTGATTATGATAAGTGCTGTCTTGGACGGGAGCAAATCCTGAGAAGTAATTGGATTTGCTAAATCCAGACTCGCTTTGGCTTTGGCTCTGGCACCTGCAACAAAAAAGGACAGCTGTTCTGGACACCCACCAAGTAAATACTATTAAGCTCATTAACACAAACATTTTGGCTATGATCAAGTGAAGTATCAGTTTAATCCATTCTGTGTCTTCTGTCAAGGGACTATCTCAGTCTTGCCCTGCTACTTAGAGAGGTTGTGGGGTGGAACTTGGCAGGCCAACACGATCTCTATCTTTGACAGCTATGAGTTTTATCTATGATCCAAGTGAAATGGCATAATAATGATAATGATAATAATATCTCAGGTAGTTAAACACCTCAACCCTAAGGAGCTCAGAGGGCTCTGCTGATTATTTATCTAATTAATCCTCACCACATGGTTGGTGAGGAGGCATGTGGCATTATCCCTGGTTTACAAATGAGGAAAACAGGGTGGAAGTGACTAGCCTGGCATCACCAAGTAAGCTACTTTGAAGAAAATAATATAGTCAAGACTTCTCATCTCTCAGTGCAATACTGTGATTACAATTAGCAATGGTCACAATTTTCAATTTCTGGTAAAAACTACATATGTAACCGTGAATACTACTATTTGGTAATTGCATTGTATTGCCCAGGGAGCAATAATCAAACAAAATAAAGAGGTATGTGGATATATTACAGCTTCAAATGATCTAAAAATCCCTTCTTATCCACATATATAGACCATTGTGTTTGGACCAAGTTCTAATTGAATTAAAAAGGAGAAGTAGGGCAGTTATTTAGGAAGCTTTTTCAGCGCTACACCACAGAAGGAGTTTAGAGACCACAAAAAAAAACTATTTATTCCATAACCTATTTCATGCTTATTGTTTAAACCTCAGGATTTTACATATTTAAAACTACTTGTAGTAAAACAATTATTTTTGTTCATATTACTCAAGTATTATCATAAATAAAACAACCTGGCAGATGGTATCTGATCCTTTAATTTAAAAAAAAATATCTCAGTTTAAGGAAAAGTGACTACATAGATTTAGCTTAGAAAAACAGATACGGAAAGCATTGGGTCTCCATTCTATGAATCAACCTGTCCTTGTTTTTATAGGGTTAATTAAATATTTACTAACAACCATTGGTGTTAATCCTCTGAACATACACAATGACAATGACAGCCTTTGAAATAATTAAAATTTGAGCAATTTCAAACTGTAAAAAAAGTGTACATATCTTTCTGGAACTGTATGCTTTTTCTTTCTTTTTGCAGAAGTACAAATACTTTGTCTCTTTCTTCTTGCAACAATGAGGATAGTTTTACCTTTCTGCAGTCAGAATATATCTATAGCAATACCATAAAATAATTAGAAAATAGGTTGAAGTTCACAGAGAATTTTGCTCCTGGTCCAAAAGCCAGATGGACCACAATTTAACCTTGTTCAGAGCCTCTGCTCCTGTAAAAAGAAACAGTAAAGGAAAGATGGAATGAACAGAAAATAGATATATTTTCCTAACAGAAAATGTAATATCCAGCAAAGGGACAATAACTGATTCATTTTAGAAGAATATTTTTAGTTTCAGCATTCACAACTTCTGACTTCCCTTAACTGTCCACTCTAAGTACATTTTAGTCATAGCATAACCCTTAGTAAGATAATTATTAAATGTTTGACATTTTCGTATGCTAGCACTATGCAAATACATGTCACTTTTCATACATGAGGCTTACGTTAGGTACTTTCACATTACTAAGTTATTCAATCTTCACAACAAACTTGTTCTTCTCATAGGCAAACATCCAGAAAATGTTGGTTGAATAAATGAATAATAGAGAAAGATTTTATCTTTATTTTACAGACAAGGAAACAGGTTCAAACTGATAAAGTAATTTGCCTGAGGCCCAGTTGCCACTGAATGGCCAGCTCAGAGTTCAAATCCTGAAAATCTTACAATAAGTACATAATTTCTATTATACAATTGTCTCTCGAAATAGGTAACTAGTTTTTTAAAATTGCTTTATTTAAGGTAACTTTTTTGAGTGTCGTTTCTGAGCACCCAATAAGTATAATTGAGAGATAAGAGATATGCTGTCTCATAAAGACATAACTAAATCGCAGAAAGTTAATGACTTTATTCCTCTCTAATTTCTTCTTTCTAAAGTAGGGATATTGTTCAAATGTTTATAGTCTTAGGAGAACAAAGATTATAACATCCTTAACCCTTGCCACCACGGCAGTTAGAATATTACTGAAGCTCCTCATGCCTCCCTCCTACTGTCCTAGCAAATACCTGGGAAATGTAACTTCTTTTGACATCTGACCTCAGGAGAAGGCAAATTGGAGAAATATTTAAAAAGTCACTATAGTAAATGTATACAAAAGAACCACAGATGTAGGAAGGAAAAAGAAGATCTGAGGAAGTGAATGAGGAATGTTTACATTTTGTTTTAAATTACTATCAATAAACAACTCTTTCAGAAATAGTCTTTGTAAACCAAAAGCAAATATGCTAGACAATGCGAGTTATATATCTGAACTGATATTTAAGCTTGCCATGTTCACACACTTTCAAATGCGACTTCAAAACATTTTGTGTTTTACTCGAAATACCTTAAAATTATATATTTCACAATCATAATGGAATGTAAAAGATCAGTTAAATGTCAATTTTAATTAGAAACATGATGATCTCCTTTTACATAGTTATAGAATTAGTGTATAGAGCCAGTAAATATTGTCAGTGTAATTCACACATAAATATTAATAATTGAACAAATCCTGTAGTTCATCATTTATTATTTACACATTAAGTATATGTTCTAATATTACTGTGCTATCTTGGCTCTTTTTGGTAAAATTCAAAACTAACATGATAGGGTTTCATACATTGTTAAAAATCTCCATGGACTAATTGTGCAGCCCTGTGGATTACAGTCAGCTCTTCACTGTGGGGTCTTTACGTCCACAAGTGCACCCTTCAGATATGAGAGCCTTTAGTTCTCATGGACTATTAAGTGCTAACAATGAACCAAACAAAAATACAGAATATTCAAAATAGCAACATTGATATAGATTATGATCCTGTGCATTTTTAAGCATTATCTAAACAGGATCCTTGCCATGCCGAGAATATTTATACATGCACACACATACATACCTAAGACGGGATAATTTATAAAGGAAAGAGGTTTAATTAACTCACAGTTCTGCATTGCTGGGGAGGCCTCAGGAATAACTATATATAGTTATTCAACTTAGTTTAGCTAGTTCCTTTATGAAAGGTTTTCATTCCAAAGAGACTCACTTGACCCCACCTAAGAGGAAGGCTCAAACAAGTCACTGCAGATTAGGCTCTTTATACAGTCTCTCACCTAGCCCTCGTCAACTTCTTCATTATTTGCACTCCTTCATCTCATTTCTTTAGATGCAAAACCTATGCTTCACAAAGTGAAGCATACACAGGTTTCAATAGTAGAATCGATCAAAAAAAAAAAAAAAAACCTAGCTAAACATGATGAAAAGCCTCAAGTCTGCTGCCTATCAATGTCCTCCCTCATCTCCTACTCTCCACTTTTTTTTTTAAATCCCATTTAATCCTCACTCACAACAGCCATGTGAGAGAGGGTATATCTTTCTTTTAAATTGCATTTTAGGTTTTGGGGTACATGTGAAGAATATGCAAGATTGTTGCATAGGTACACACATGGCAGCGTGATGTGCTGCCTTCCTCCCTATCACCCATGTCTGGCATTTCTCCCCATGCTATCTTTCCCCAACTCCCCACCCCCCCGTCCCTTTCCTATTTCCCCCCGACAGACCCCAGTGTGTGATGCTCCCCTCCCTGTGTCCATGTGTTCTCATTGTCCAATACCCACCTATGAGTGAGAACATGCGGTGTTTGATTTTCTGTTCTTGTGTCAGTTTGCTGAGAATGATGGTTTCCAGGTTCATCCATGCCCCTACAAAGGACACGAACTCATCATTTTTGATGGCTGCATAGTATTCCATGGTGTATATGTGCCACATTTTTCCTGTCCAGTCCATCATCAATGGGCATTTGGGTTGGTTCCAGGTCTTTGCTATTGTAAACAGTGCTGCAATGAACATTCATGTGCATGTGTCCATATAATAGAATGATTTATAATCCTTTGGATATATACCCAGTAATGGGATTGCTGGGTCAAATGGAATTTCTATTTCTAGGTCCTTGAGGAATCGCTCCACTTTTATCTACTGCCTTCTAAGTAGTACTTTGTGAAGACTAGATCTCTCTAGTTCCAGATCTGCCTCAATTCTCTTCCCTTGCTTTTTTTCACTCCCAAATTTTATTTTACTTTGGGTCTTTCATTCACTAAAGGAATGTTTATTGAGATCCCACCATGTGGCCAGCATTGTTTTAGGTACATAAAAGAGAGCAATGAATAGGAATTCTGGATGTCACAAAATATGCACAGTAGTGTGGGCACAGAGAGTAAAAGTAAACAACAGAATACAAAACGTATTTTCAGGGAGCTAGTGCTAAGAATGAAACACAGCAGCATATAAGCCTAGAGAATAAAAGTGGGGCAGAAAAGTCTCTTTTAAATATGTGGTAGGAAAGGCCTACAAGGGAAAAGGAGAACCTAGACTGTTTTAATCAGGCTGCCATAACAACACACCATAGACTGGTGTGCTGTTAAACAACAGAAATTTACTTTCTCACAGTTCTGGAGGCTTTGTAGTTCAACATCGAGATACCAGGACAGTCTGTGTCTGTTAAGCATTCCCTCCCTGGCTTGTGGACAGCTACTGTGTCCTCACATGATGAAGAGAGAGACAGAGAAAACTCTCTAGTTTTCTTTCATATAAGGGCACTAATCCCATCATGAGGGTCCCATCCTCAAGGCCTCATTTGAATCTAGTTACCTCCAAAATCCCCCTTCTGCAAACACCAGTTGGGAGTTTAGGCTTCAACATAAAAGAGTGGGGAAAACCAATTCATTCCATGGTGGAGCCCTGAAGGGCGTCAATGAGTGAAGATCTGATGGATGAGATATTCCAGGTGAAGTGCCATGGAACAGGAATCAGCTTGAAGGATTTGAGGAACAAAAGGCCAGTATAGTTAAAACAGAATGAGAAAGTGAGGGAGTGATAAGAAGAAGGTTGGAGAGACAGATAAGGGCCAGTGCATGCAGACATTGTAAGAGCAGTGAGGAATTCAGGGATTATTTTGAATATAATATAAATACACAGATGGATTTTGAGAAAGAACATTACTTGATCTAATTTATGTTTAAAAGAAAATCCCCCCCAACCCCCTTTCCATTACCACCCGCCCCCCCATCCCCCACTGCTGCTATGTGGAGAATTGACTAAAGTGGGAATATGAGGGAAAAGCATCCTTGTTCCTTGTTTGGAGGCTCTTAGAAAAGTCTAAGTGGGAGATAATGATCCTAGTTTAACAGTAGTGGAAATAGTGACAGGTGATGGGACTCAGTATGTATTTTGAAGGTAGAACCAACAGTCCTTGCTGATAGAGGAGATATTGAAAGCAAGAAAAAAAAAGAGTGAGATAATGAGATTAATGAAGGCTTATTTCTTAGTTTTGTCTTCAGCAATGACATAAACATTGGTACCATTTGCTGAGATTATTTAGAATTAGACAAGAAGAGGAGACATGATGAGATGAAAGTTAAGGGTTCAATTTAACATATAAAATTGAAATGTCTCTTAATATTCAAATAAAGGCTTAATCCTGAGAAAGCCAATGGAAGGCTTACAAATGAACATATAACTTGGAAGTCATCAGCAGAGATGTGGCATTTAATTCTGTGGAACTAAATGAGGTCACTCAGGAGTGTCTAGAAAAATAAAGACTGTATTAGTCTATTTTCACACTGCTATAAAGAAACTACCTGAGACTGGATAATTTATAAGGAAATGAGGTTTAATTAACTCATAGTTCTGCATTGCTGGGGAGATCTCAGGAAATCTACAATCATAACAGAAAGTGAAGGGGAAGCAGGCATCTTCTTCACAAGGATACAGGAGAGAGAGAGAGAGAGAGAGAGAGAGAGAGAGAGAGAGAGAGAAGGGGGAACTTCCAAAGACTTTTCAAACCATTAGCTCTCATGAGAACTCCCTCACTATCATGAGAATAATGTAGAGGAAACCACCCTCATGATCCAATCACCTACCACCTGATCATTCTCTAAACACATGGGGATTACAATTTGAGATGAGATTTGGGTAGGAACACAGAACCAAACCATATTAGAGGCCAACAGGCGAACTCTAGTGCTGCACATTTAGAGACTGGTAATAGGAGGAAAAATTACCAAAGATATTGAGGAAAGGCTAGCAGAGCTGTAGAAAGAAAACCCAGGAGAGTGTTCACCCATGCCTTACTCTGCTGAGAGCTTAAGGTGGAAAGAGACAGTAAATGAATCACTGGACTTGACAAGATGGAAGCCAATGGCTACCTCCATTTTTAGTAGACTTTTAGTGGTGTGATGGTGACAGAAAAAAACTAATTGGAACAGGTTAAAGAGAGAATTGGAGAAAACAAAGTGTAGAAAGCCAGTAGAGACATTTCTTTCAATATGTTTTGCTCTCAAAAGAGATCAGAAAAATGTGGCAGCAGCTAGAGAGAATAATGGGTAAGGGAAATTTTCTTAAGATGGAAAATGATATCAAGTTTGTATGCTGATGGGAATCACTTAAGAGAGGAGAATTGATTAAGTCATAAGAAAAAAGAGATGGAGAAAATAACTGTAAGAAAAAAGACCTTGAGCAGGCAAGAGTGGGTGGAATGTTGTGCTTAAGGAGAGAGTCTGGACATACTGAAGAGCAGAGAGAACTCACTGAATCCAAGAAAAGTCAGAGTGTGGCTTCACACACAGGTATGTTTTGAAAATTTGTTAGGGAAAAGATGGATGAGTTTTCTTCTGAATGAAGGGGGAGGAGATCGAATTTGAGGTTTGAAGAGAGAGCTAGTGTATGGTAATTTTCACAGTAAATGAGAAAGTAAAATTATATCTTCTTTATAATAAAAGGAAATTTCTCATGAAACTTAATTCCCATTGGCAACATTGTTTTCATAGATAATTATTTTAAATAATATCACATATAATGAAGCCCACATTTCCAAGAAATATAACCCTACTGTTATTCAAGTAAGCGAAGTATTCCTTTCTTACAAAACTAATACTACACTAATGAAATTTTGCTAACAAAATCCACCAAGTTGCTCATTACCTCCTATTAAGTAAAATCTTATTATATCTAATACTCTCTTTTTTATTAAGGAACTAAACTCTGTTAATCATATTTAGTTTGTTTTGGATAAAGAAAGTCCAAATTTTTCAAGCAAGAAGCAATTATTTTAAAGAAAATAAGTTGACCATAAAAGATCTCCATCAAGTTCCAGCCCCAGCCGAGGTCCAGAAGGAGTGAGTGGATGGGCAACAGGAACACTTAGGCGCTATAGGCAGGTCACTACGGTTTTATTCAGCAGCAGCTGTCATCAACAGCTTTCTTACACTGGCTCTCTCACCGTCCTCCCTGTGTCAGCTACTTGAGTCAGCATCTCCCACACATAGCTGCATGGCTGGCTCTCCCCTGCCTTCAGAGTCAGCAGCTTAATTCTTTTTCTCTCTGGGAACGAGCATTAGCTGTGCCCCATGCCATGCCATGCCAAGCCATGTTGTGGCTCCCCTCTGTCTGTCTACAAGATGGACAGCTTTGGCTCTCTCCCTTTCTCTGGGCACAAGAGCCTGCAGAAGAGCCATGTTAGGCCAAGCTGAGCCCTGTGCAGTGTCCCCAGGGCAATTATGCCTTTTACAGAAAATAGTGGCTCAGAGCCAAGTATAAACTTACACAAACAGGTTATATAACAAGTGGAGAACTGTGCCTGCATGCCAAACTCACTTAGCCATGCTGGCCTGGATATCCGCCTCAGCCTATTCCTTGACCAAAGCACATCCATGTGCCTTACAATCTCAATAAGGTGAAAAACACCCGTTGTCACTGTATTTTCTAGAACACACACTAAACTTGAACATTAGAGAACAAAATAACCTGGAAAGATTTCCCTGAAAGTTTTAATAAGAGTACATACACAGGAAGAGCTCAATTTACATTTAGATTTACTACTTCTTTATCATTATAATTGTTAGGTTCACGAGTACACCAAAGGTCCCACTTGGGGTCAGGTTCCAGCCCATGCTGAGGTCTGAGGGGAGTGGGTGGTGAATGGCAGATAGCTGAAAAAACACTTTGGGGGCTGTAGGTAGGTGAAGTGTCATTTTATTCAGCAGCTCTCCCATCAGCAACTTACTCACATTAGCTCTCTCACTGTCCACCTTTATCTCAGCTATTTGCTCTGGCTCTGCAGCTCCTCTCAGCAGCCAGCTCCCAAGCACAGCTGCACAGCCAGTCTGCAAGGCCAGTTCTCCCTTACAGTCTTAGCAGCTTAACTCTTTCCCTCTGGGCACAAGCTGATTCTTGGCTTGCCCCTGCCCTCCTTCAAGGTGATCAGCTCTTCCTTACAGTGGTCAGTAGTGTTACTCTCTCTCTGGGCACCAGAGCATGTACCATGTCAAGCCGTGCTGTATCCTGATTCCCCTCTGTCTGCAGGATGAACAGCTCTGGTTCTCTTTATCTGGGCGCTAGCAACTCCTGTTCAGCATTAGCAGGGCAGTTATACCTTCTACAGACAATAGTGGCTCAGAGCCAAGTATGAACTTACACAAACAGGTTATATAACAAGTAGAGCATGTGTCTTTGCACCAGTCCCACTGAGTCATGCATGCCTGAATGTCTACCTCAGCCTAATTCTTAACCAAAGCACATCCATGTACCTTACAATAATAATGGAGCTTTATCAATAAATACAAAACAAATTAAACATTGAATATTATACAAATATATATATATGTTTTGTGAAGAATATATTATTAGAATCTCATTTGTTTAGAACCTGTCTTATCTATAATTCTAGTTTAAGTCACTTTCTCTCTATATAAATATTGCTGTTTCCTCTTCTTTCTACAATCACCATGGAATTAATGTCTAGTGAAATCTAGATTACACTCATGTTTAAAATATGCAAAATCTGGGTTAATCTGTACATTCAGTTAGGGCTCAAGGGTGAACAGCTGCTGCTGCTCAGGCTCCCTGGGCAGTTGACTCTGAGCCAGGGACTAGCCTACAGCAAGCTTGCTAGGAAGTGCTGTAGGTATTATCATATGGAGGAAGAGAGAAGAAAGCAGGATTGAGCAGAGTGAGGTTGTGCTCCAGTACATTCTCAACAAAGTCCTCAGTTGAAACCACAAGAGCACTGCAGGTAAGATGGCTTTCTAGAGTTGTCCCTAGCTGGGGAGAGGAAGAGAAGCCTTTGCACCCACCTTAAGCATCAGACACTTGAGTATAAATTGCCCCTGGGAAGGGAACATAATTTGTACAAGGCAGTTCTCTTCAGCTGAGGACCATTTTCAGCTGTGATCTATCCGGCAGCAGCACTCTTGGCAGCTGGAGGAAAAGCCCTTTGGTCCTAAAGGAGGAGTGGTCAGCACATGGTTCACAAAAAGAGTAAAGATTATCTTAGCTCCATTGTAAATTGGAGGGGAAAAACGATAGTTTTTAGGGTTGCCTTTGAAAATGCAGAATCAAATTACTTCTTTTTACAGGTACAATATGTTTTGTGGAAAGAGGAATAAGTAAAGGATTATTTTTTGGCTTTGAATATGTGTTGACCTCAGACAGTCCAGAAAGCTCCTGACCAGCAGCTCAGAGCTGAAAACTCTAAAATGCACAAGATTCCCTATAATCACAAGAGCATTTGGATAAATGTGACAAGTGCCACCTTTATATTTGAGGAAAGGTATTTACAGGTCAGTGCCAGGGATTAACCGCAAATTAGAGGATGACCAGTCAAGAATTAATAACTTGGTGGTCTCTACGCTACCACCAGAAACAAACAATATTGAGAATTATTAACAGAGCTATCCTCTGATGAAAATCTAGAAAATGTGACTGAATAGTAGTAGTGATGATGTCAGTAGTAATGACATTAGTTTTAGTAATAGTAGCAGTAGGGGTAGTAAAGCCACTTATTAAGTAATGGGTGTGTTCTACATATCAGACATGGTATTAAGGACCATAATTTAATTACAAAAAGTAAAATAATTTCCAAGGCTTCCTGCTGATGACAAGCGGAACTAAAACTTGGCTACCTGTCTATATGACTCCAAAATATGATTTTTACTACATAAATGATGATCTAGGAAAAAAAGGTTTTAAACTCAAACTCCTTCAAAAGTTACACAAATAAAAATGGGTGGAGTGGGCTGCTGTGAGGGTTAATATTGAGTTTGAGGACGGATTGGGTTGAGGATGCAAAGTACTGTTTCTGGGTGTGTCTGTGAGGGTGTTGCCAAAGAAGATTAACATTTGAGTCAGTGGACTGAGAAAGCCAGATTCCTCGATCTAGGTGGGCACACTCTAATCATCTTTCAGCATGACCAGAATAAAAGCAGGCAGAAGAGCATGGAAAGACTAGACTGGTTTAGTCTTCTGGCCTCCATCTTTTTCCCATGCTTGATGCTTCCTGCCCTCAAACATCAGACTCCAAGTCCTTCAGCTCTGGGACTTGGACTGGCTTCCTTGCTTCTCAGCTTGCATACAGCCTGTAGTGGGACTTCACCTTGTGACTGTGTGAATCAATACTTCTCCATATACTCTCTTTTATATATACATCTATCCTATTAGTTCTATCCCTCTAGAGAACCCTGACTAATACACTGCATGTAACTTGCTTTGCACATACTATTTGAGTAACAGAAGCTTAAATAATTTGGAGAAAGGGGATAATTAATACTCAACTTCCATCAAATGTTATCATTTGGAAATTTGATCCCATCTGACTGAATATACCAACTTTTCAAGAAAAGCAAAAAAATACATAGTGTAATGTGAATTCACCTCCTTACTGTTGACTTAATTTTAAAATAAATAAATGTTAAACAAAACATGCCTGGAACAAAATTCAGCTACTTCTGAATTAGAAAGAGTTTGTTATTCTACATGTCAATCTATTCTTGATTGGATTGGTTGAATTATAACCATAAAGCAAGAACTCAAGGAAAAAGAAGATAGAGAGGGGAGCTTCGATGGTAAACTTAGAGTAAAAGCAAAACCACGGCTGAGACCTCAGCAGGTGGCCAACATTATTAGTCGGGCGGCAACAACACAAAGGAACTTGGCTAAGAGTGGACGATATCAGTTCAGCAGCAGTGGATTGAAGCATATTGAACACTGGAGGCAGTAATTTGTGGGGTTGGAAGACTTTTCGTCTCTATTATCAAAGGATACTGCCCAAAAGAAGGAAAAAAGCTTCGAGAGTAACACATTAGGCCACATGAGGATTTGGCAGCTCCAAATATGGCCCTAGAAATTGGTAGGAGAAATTGACAGCTGGGTTGTTGCATTTGAGTTAAAACAATCAGGCTGAGAAGATCCTGGAGCAGCTGCCACTTGGAAACTTCATTGAGCAACGTGAAATAGGAGGAAAGCCTGGGCTTTGAACTCAGATGAATCTCAGCTGGTCAGAGCTAACTTGCAGGATAGTGAAAGAGTTAGGAACAAATGTGTGTATAGGTACTTGAACAGAGTTTGAATATAGGCTAGCTTTGGCCAGAATTCAGTGAGTAGGATGAGAAGGAGCTTATGGCAGAAAGGAAACCATCCTAAGCAGGAGAAGAGGGATAAAAATATTTCCTCTGACCCAGACCTGAAGACATGAAATGACCAAGTCCTAATTATAGCATCAAAAAAGCCTAAGCATTATTATGAACGGATGCAACAAAGTAGCTGATTTAAATATTAGCCAAAATGAATACAAATTAACTGCTAACCACCTTCTCCTGCAAACTGGTAGGCACTCCCAGAAAGAATGAAACAAGTGGCATTTGAGTGGGCAACATGATTAAGGGGTAAGATCTTTGCTCTAGGAATAGCAGGCCCTAAATATTCTCATTATATTATGAGTACATCAAAAGTTTGAGTTTCGTAAGAGGATGCAGAGAGGTTTAAAAAAATGTGAAAGAAGGGAGAATACCAACAGCCAACTTTGCAAATTGACAATACTGCCCAAGCCTAGTCAAAATCAAATAATTCCTTTCAATGGCCATGCCCAGTGAATCAAAGAGTGAATGAATCACACAGAAACATTTGATCATTTTTAAGAATCTCTACCTCTAAAAGATATACTAAAATATTATGGAGACAGCCCAAGACTGAATATGACAATACCTGAACTCTGGTCCTAGTGACCACTCACCGGTCATGTGATCTTGAACAAGGTGCTTAACCTCTTTATCCTCAGTATCTTTTTCTGCAAAGTGGAGATAATGAGACCTGCTTGTCTTTCTTATCCAGTTATTAATGAAGATTTAGTTGAATAATAAATGTCTCAGAAAAGTATAAATTCCTGTGTCAGTATATCATTCTAATAGTTTTGTTCCTATAAAATAAACCTCCTTGAAACTTTGCTTTGCTACTGTCACTCACACTCTATAGATTTAAAAATGATCCTTGTCTAGCAAAAAATGACTATCTTGAAAGCATTCACATATTTGACTCCAACTATTCACTTCTGAATTCTCCACACTAACCAACAAATTGTGTACTATTATGGACTGGTTCTTTTACTCAATCTGTGAATTGACTCCAGAAAAAAAAAAAAAATACCCTTCAAGACTCTACTCAGTTTGCCTGCCTTTTTAGATGAATCCAGCCCATAATGATCTTTTTTTAATGTGACTGCCAACATCCCTTATTATTCACATTGTTAATTTAGTAATTTATAGTTGTCTAAGGTTTTTTTTCTTACCGGTTTTCTAATGCTTTTGAGCACTTTTATCTCATACATTATTAAAATCTCCCTCTGATTATGTCTTATTTCCCCAACTATACTGTATGTAAATTGAAGATAGCAGGGACTACCCCCTGAACATATTTCTATTTCTTTCATCAGTTAGTGGTATTACTACAATAGAAGGCTCCTCCTAAAAACCTGAATCTATTTCACTGCTGCCACTGCAATCACTGAACTGTAAATCTGCCTGCCTTGCAAAGACTCCTCACTGCACAGCCACAACGCACTGCAACTGAGCTTGACCTCTCAAGTGCAAAAACTCAGTCACAATATCATTCTGACTTTGGTTTATTTCAGAACTCACTTCACAGATCATAGCTCTGTCTGTGATGTGCCCCCACACATATTTAGATTGTAAGGCTACATACCATTATCAGGAACTGTCAGGCCAAAGTCTTGCCTGTGCAATAAGTATTGCATAAATTTCAACTTTTCTTGCCATCTCTTCCAATATTTGTTATCCCAAATGATTATCAAGAATCAATTACTTACTGACCAGTCTTCTCTGCCCCTTGACTAAAAACTAGTAGAGCAGAGACAACTGGGCAGCCAAAGTCTATAAGCCTTGGGCATTTCTCTCCTCATGTCCCATCTTTCTAGCCTGGCAATGCCCAATACCATGGCCACTAGTCACATATGGCCATTAAGCACATGAAATGTGGCTAGTGAAACTAAGTAAATGTATATACTGAGGCAGAGTGAAATGGATTTTTGTTAACATATTATAAACAACTTTATAATATGTTCAGGATTACTTTTCACTTTATCCATTGAAAATTTAACAATCAAGGTGTCCTGTAAGTGTAAAATGTACAATGGAGTCTGGAGATTTAGTATGCAAAAAATAAATAAATAAAATCACTTTAATAGTTTCTCTATGATGACTAGTTAAAATGATATTTGGTCACAGTAGATGACATAAAAGCATATTATTAAATTGACTTCATGGCTTTATTTTTTACTTTTTTAATGTGGCTAACAAAATGTTTAATATTAGATACATGGCCTGTATTATTTTCCTACTGGATGGTGCTGCTCTGGCTCATCACCTGGTACATGGAAAGTGTTAATAACTAAGAATGTTATATACATTATCCCACTTCATGCTCACCATGAATTCTGTTTTACAGGTGAGAAAACTGAGGTTTAGGAAGATGAAATGACATCAATATTACACAGCTGGTAAGTGATGGAGCTAGGATTCATACCTGGATCTGTTTCTCATGAAGCCCATATTGAACAATGTATTGATTGGGATATTTACCTCCTTGCATTACAAAATGACTGCTCTAATATGTTCAGATATTTATTTTTTTAAATACAGCCCAAATTGCCTAAGCAATTACAAACAATAAAAAGTTCAGGCAAAACCTGGACAAAAACCAAGTCTGGATCGTTTCCAAATCAGAATCCAAATTGGGCCAGTCAAAAGTATGATAATGGAAACACAATGAGGAAACAACTGACAGGATCACAGAACAACCAAAACTCAAACGAGGCATAGGTTTAAATACTCCTGAAGCACTGTTGCAAACATGTACTTAAACAATAATAAAATGATTCATTTCTCACTGTTTTCTCATTTCATTCCTGAAGGAAGTATTCCAAGCAATTCAGAGTCTTGGCCAATTGGCCTTCATCAGAATAATGAGTAGAGTATTGTTATATTTTTGGAATCTGAAGAATTGCTCCAAAGAAGGCTGTTTGCAACTTGCATTTATACCCACTCCACTTAATTTCTGTATCTTTCCAGGCTTTCCGACTGCCTTTAGAAAGTAGCAGTGACAGTGACATCTGACCAGATTCCTGATGCTGCTTCAGAGACACATTCTCATGCAGAAATGGAGTGTGATGAGCCTGTCATCCATTATGGAAATCTAAATTTTCTTCTGCAACTATAAAATGGTAAGGCTAAGGCTGATAAGTGAGACTGGTTTAACAGTTTATCATGTCACTGGAGGTGTTGATTCTTCAAGTATATTTCCTGAGTAAATAACCTAATAGTGCTGAAACTCTATATCTGAGCTCTATAAATTTTTGATCAGTACTATTAAGCTTAAAGAAATCCCTTTGAACATTTTTCCCAACTACAATTACTCTCTCTCATACACACACACACACACACACACACACACACACACTTGCAAGTATATCTTTGTACAAATATGTATCTTTACTTATACGGGTTTCACTTTGCATTAGGACAAAAATGTTTCTATGGAATAAATCAGGAGTACTATTGGAAAACAAGTTGCATGTCATTTTATGTAGTGATACTAGGTGAGCCCAGATTCTCTTTGGCAGTGTTAGTCCTATTCAAAATTGTAAAAATATGCTCCTCTTTGAATGGATTAAAATCAGTCTTCTTTCTGAAATCTAGAGTGTGCCTACCCAGATGTAAGTCAAACATGTGGTTAAGGTACATTTTCTTACGATAATTTATTTACATTTTGTGAAGAAACTCTTGAAGTCTGGAAAGATTCATGATACTTAGGAATGAATATTTAACAGTATAAATTTCAGACAGACAGGTATCGGGGAGAAAATGTGAAAACAGAACTATTTCTTCCTCCAATGGTGTCATTTGGGCTGCTTCCTACTCACAATGCCAGTCTTGCTCTTCAGAATCCCGCTTAGTTGGAAATTTACATGTAAATTTTAGCTCTCCAATCAATTTTCCCTCCCTTTTTCTTTCTTTCCTTCAGCAAATATTTACAGTGAATGCTACATATATATTTCCTGCACCTGGCTCATGTAAACACATACCTTTTGGATGTCAGTTTAGGTGGTATGGTCACAGTAGGCCAACTTTAAGCCATTTGGAAATAATGGCAAACAAAGAAAAATAGATGCCCAAGCCTCTCTCTCCTCTCTGAGAGTTTCCTAAATATCCCTGACCTGAAGCTGGAATCTTTCAGCTCTCTTTGAAGCCTCTGCTGCTTGTTTTGCTCCTGCAGCTTTCTCCAGCTGCTGTCACATCTGTCTGAGATCACAGCAAGCGTGGCTGCTTTAATACTTTGGTATCTGTTATCTTAGCTCCTGCTGGAACCTGGCACCTCAACTCTTCTATCAGCTCAGATCATCGTCATTACCATCCAGGCTGACCTCAGTCTCAGCCAGCAGCTCTCATGTAGTCTCCCTGTCAGAGGCACACCTCGGGCAGTAGACAGTCACAAACTACTCCCCACGGCTGTGGGAAGAGGTTACATATGACTACTAAGCTCAGTCATATTTTATCAAAGCCTTTGATCTCTGGTTTGATCTTTGCCAAGATCTGTGACACAAACAGGTCTTTGCTCACATGGCAACTGGTGCTTACTAACTCAGTTCCTTTTTTTTTACTTTGAGCATCCTGCTGTCTGTATATTAATGCCGTCTAACACTAAATGAAAGGTCAAAGTAAAAATAGGCACTTTCTGATAGAAGACATTTTTTTCTTTCACCCTATTGGCTTTTACCAGGGTCCCACACTTTTATAAAGCTTTTCTTTGTACGTGCCTGAAGGGCATTATTAGATCGTTTTCTATCATTTCCTTTTTTGTCTTGCAATAGGTAAGTTTTAGAGGGACCACAAAGTAAAACAATGCTATATGTCTTGCACATTAACCTTATTAGCTAAACATGTATTATTCACTTACTCATAACTGTTGCATATGTTAAATGTTTATCTACAAATAAGAGTTACCATGAGTAAATGGATGATACTTCATCAAGAAATGACCCAAAAATGTCTTTCTGTGTGTATGTTTATTTTGAATGGCTCTGGAAAAAAATAGTTCTGTTTAAAGGAATAATGAAAACCATTGTAATGAAGAGAATTCTGAAAACCTAGAAGAAGTGAAAGAAGTCAGACACACTCTCAGAATATGAACACTCAACAGGGGCAAGAAGTGGTGAACTTGACTCCTGGGAAATGGAAAGCCTTTCTGGGATTTAAGAGTGACAATGGAAATGCCAGAAGCACAGAAAGAATCATTTGAATAGTGGCAGTAAGCAGAAATGGAACAGATGGACTGCTAAGAGGCAGAGGGTTTCCATGAAGAGAATCATTCAGGTAAAGACTAGGCCATCAGTGGAGTGGGAGAAAATAAGCTGCAAATTTAAAGTGAGGCAGCAAGATTTGGCAGTCAATGTGACAAATAAAGGGCAGGGATCTATAAAGCTCTCCCGGGGGGGTTGAATTTGGATGTCATAGAGAAAGACTGAAAACCAAAGCTGCTGCCTCCTGTGGAATACTATTAAGGAGATAACTACAGTGAGAAAGACATGTACAAAAATAATAATAACATCTTGCCCTGGCTCCAACATAAGCCATCCTGACCATCACCAGTCCTTATTAAGCAGATTAAATTTTTTTTTAAAAAAAAAAAAAAGACTGAAAGTCATTCCAAATTTAAGAAATCTGTAGTTTCAAATACATGAGAAAAACATGATCATAATATGAGACAAATAAAATCAAAAAGGCATTATCACACAATGGAACCAGGCAAAAGATTAAGTTAAAGATTTGGCCACTGATTGACACAGATTTTTACCTTTTATTTTGCCATAATATAATGGATCATAAACAAGAATGATGAATAATAGCAACAGGCAGTATGACATTGTAAATAGGACTTGATTATCTGAGTAATCTGGGACTTATTGTTGGCTCATCAGCTAATCACATGTGGACCTCCTGACATTCTTAACATTGCCTCACCTAATTGTTGTACCTCAGTGGCTATTGCTTCTCAGCCTTTATATTCAGCTATTTCCTCTGCTCAAATCTTAATTTTGGAGTACCCCAGGACTTATTCCTCAGCCTTCTTCTCTAAATACACTCCCTTTTTAAGAGATACTATCTTGTCCCATGGCTTCAAATACCATCAATGTGCAAAATGATTCTCAAGTTTCTATTAAGTATCCCTAACCCTGAAATCCTCATTCAGCTCCAGGCTCATAATCTTAATGAATATCTCTATAAATATATCTAACACATATCTCATAGTTAATGTGTCCAGCACTGAATTCTGGATTTCTCCCCAACCCATCCATTATTTCCCCAGGCTACTTATGTGTATTAGTCCGTTTTCACCCTGCTGATAAAGTCATACCCAACACTGGGCAATTTACAACAGAAAGATGTTTAATTGAGCTTACAATTCCATGTAGCTGGGGAAGCCTCACAATCATGGTTGAAGGCAAGGAGGAGCAAGGTCCCATCCCGTCTTACATGGGTAGCAGCATGTAAGAGGGAATGAGGAAGATGCAAAAGCAGAAACCCCTAATAAAACCAGCAGCTCTCATGCGACTTATTCACTACCATAAGAACAGTATGGCAGAAACCACCCTCCATGAATCAAGTATCTGCCACCAGGTCTCTCCCACAACATGTGGGAATTATGGAAGTACAATTCAAGATGAGATTTGGGTGGGGACACAGAGCCAAACCATGTCATTCTATCCCTGGTCCCTGCCAAATCTCACGTCCTCTCATTTCAAAATCAGTCATGCCTTCCAACAGTCCCCTAAATTCTTAACTCATTTCAGCATTTACTCAAAAGTCCATAGTCCAAAGAGACAAGGCAAGTCCCTTCCACCTATGAGCCTGTAAAATCAAAAGCAAGCCAGTTTTTTCCTAGATAAAATGGGAGTATAGACATTGGGTAAATATAACTATTCCAAGTAGGAGAAATTGGCAAATACAAAGGGACTACAAGGCCCATGTGTGTCTGAAATCCAGTGGGGCAGTCAAACCTTAAAGCTCTAAAATGATTTCCTTTGACTTCCTGTCTCACATTCAGACCATGCTGATGCAAGAGGTGGGTTCCCATGGTCTTGGGCAGCTCCACCCCTGTGCCTTTGCAGGGTACAGCCTCCTTTCTGGCTGCTTTCATGGGCTGACATTGAGTGTCTGCCACTTTCCCAGCACACTGTGCAAAGTGTTGGTGGATTCGTCATTTTGGGATCTGAAGGATGTGCAGCCTTCTTCTCGCAGCTCCACTAGGTGGTGCCCCAGCAAGGACTCTGTGTGAGGGCTCTGACCCCACATTTCCCTTTTGCACTGCCCTAGCAGAGGTTCTCCATGAGAGATCCACCACTGCAGCAAACTTCTGCCCAGGCATTCAGGCATTTCCATATACCTTCTGAAATCTAGACAGAGGTTTCCAAATCTCAGTTCTTAACTTCTGTGCACTCACAGGCTCAACAGCACATGGAAGGTGCCAAGGCTTGGGGCGTACACCCTCTAAAGCCATGGCCCAAGCTCTACATTGACCCCTTTCAGCCATGGCTGGAGTGGCTGGGACATAGAGGACCAAGTCCCTAGGCTGCACACATTCCTGGACCTGGACCATGAAACCACTTGTTTCCTCCTAGGCCTCCAGGCCTGTGATGGGAGAGGCTGCTGTGAAGACCTCTGGCAAGCCCTGGAGACATTTTCCCCATTTTCTTGGTAATTAACATTTGGCTTCTCATCACTTATGCAAATTTCTGCAGCTGGCTTCAGTTTCTCCTCAGAAAGTGGGTTTATCTTTTCTACCACATTGTCAGGCTGCAAACTTCCTGAACTTTTATGCTCTGCTTTCCTTATAAAAATGAGTGCCTTCTGACAAACGGCTAATATCCGGAATCTACAAAGAACTAAAACAGATTTACAAGAAAAAACAAACCCATTCAAAAGTAGGCGAAGGATATGAACAGACACTTCTCAAAAGAAGGCATATATGAAGCCTAAAAACATGAAAAAATACTTATCATCACCAGTCATTAGAGAAATGCAAATTAAAACCACATTGAGGTATCATCTCATGCCAGTTAGAATGGCTATCACTAAAAGATCTGGAGACAACAGATTCTGGAGAGGATGTGGAGAAATAAGAACACTCTTACACTGTTGATGGGAGTTTAAATTAGTTCAACCATTGTGGAATACAGTGTGGAGATTTCTCAAGGACCTAGAAATAGAAATTCTATTTGACACAGCAATCCCATTACTGGGTATATACCCAAAGGATTATAAATTGTTCTATTATAAAGGCACACATGCACACACACACACACACACACAAAAATTCACTGAAGCACTGTTTACAATAGCAAAGACCAGGAACCAACCCAAATGCCCATCAATGATAGAATAGACAAGGAAAATGTGGCACATATACACCATGGAATACCACACAGCCATAAAAAACAATGAGTTTGTGTCCTTTGTAGGGACTTGGATGAATCTGGAAACCATCATTCTTAGCAAACTGACACAAGAACAGAAAACCAAACAATGCACGTTCTCACTCTTAGGTGGGTGTTGAACATTGAGAACAAATGGACTCAGGGAGAGGAGCATCACACACTGGGGGCAGTTGGTGGGTGGGGGGGCCAGGGTAGGGACAGCCTGGGTTGGGGAGGGTGGGGAGGGATAACATGGGGAGAAATGCTGGATATAGATGAAAGGGGAATAGAGGCAGCAAACCACCTGGTTATGTATGCACCTACGCAACAAGCCTGCATGACCTGCACATGTACCCCAGAACAATAATAAAAAAGAGTGCCTTTAACAGCATCCAAGTCACCTCTTGAATGCTTTGCTGCTTAGAAATTTCTTCCTCCAGACACCGTAAATTACCTCTCTCAAGTTCAAAGTTCTACAAATCTCTAGGGCAGGGGCAAAATACCACCATTCTCTTTGCTAAAACATAGCGAGAGTTACCTTTACTCCATTTCCCAAAAAGTTTCTCATCTCCATCTGAGACCGCCTCAGCCTGGAACTTATTTTCCATACTGCTATCAGGCTTTTGGTCAAAGTCATTCAACAAGTCTCTAGGAAGTTCCAAATTTTCACACATTTTTCTGTCTTTTCCAGAGCCCCAAACTGTTCCACCTTCTGCCTGTTAACCAGTTCCAAAGTCACTGCCACATTTTTTAGTATATTTTCAGTAATTCCCCACTCTACTGGTACCAATTTACTGTATTAGTCTATTTTCATGCTGCCGATAAAGATTACCTGAGACTGGGCAATATGCAAAAGAAAGAGATTTAATTGGACTTACAGTGCCACATGGCTGGGGAAGCCTCAAAATCATCATGGAAGGCAAAGAGGAGCAAGTCACCTCTTATATAGATGGCAACAGGCAGAGAGAGAATGAGGAAGATGCAAAAGCGGAAACCCCTGATAAAACCATTATATCTCATGAGACTTATTCACTACCATAAGAACAGTATGAGGGAAAATGCTCCAATGATACAATTATCTCTTACTGGGTCCCTTCCATAACATGTGAGGATTATGGCAGTATAATTCAAGATGAGATTGGGGTGGAGTACAGAGCCAAACCATTTCAACATCTCAGCTTACCGGTATCACCATCAACCTAGATAATCAAGCAAGAAATTAGGAGGCAACCTTGATTTCTTTCTTTGTATCATCCCTTATATCCAACCCATTGTGTATCCTGTTGACTCCATCTTCAAATATATCCTATAATCATCCATTACTCTCACATTCACATCTATTACCACAGTCCATGATGTCAACACATCTCACCTGACTAAAATGGCCTACTAAGTGATCCTCTTTCTGCCAGATGATCTTTCAAAAATATATATCAGATCAATCTCATGTTATGTATATGTGTACTATATGTGATATATATAATATAAGATAATACACACACAAAAATATTTCAATAAAATTTAAAATAAAAGGCAACTTACCAGAACCTAAAAGTTCTCCGTGATCTGGTTCCACAGTCCTCTTCAACCTCATCTGGTGATGCTCTCTCTCCTGCTTATTTATGATGCTCCAGCCACACAGGCCTCGGTTTTGCTTTTTTTCATATGCTAAACCTTCATTGTTATACTTGCTGTTGCTTGATTTAAAATGGTCTGCTCCATATCTTTGCAAGCCTAGCTTCTCTTTTTTTTCAGTTTTCTTTTTAGTGTCACCCCTGAAAAAACCTTCCTTAAACACCAAATCTAATGTGACCAATCCTCAACCCCAGTCACTCTACCACAACCTCTGGTTCTTACATATAGGATCACCACTTTATTCTCAGCAGCTAGAAAAGTGCTTGGCACAATCTAAATGTCCAATAAACATTTGTTTCTTAATTAGTCTGGGCCTCAGTTATTAGATGACTCCCAATTTTATCCAGTTCTATCATTTATTTTAAATAACTTGAGAAAATAAGAAAAGTTTCATAGATGGACTCCCAGATTAACACAATGTAGACACTTAATAAGCATTTGTTAGTAAATAAAATTATATCTAAGCTGGTTTTTGTACATATGTAAAGATGTAGTCACCAGAGCCTCTGACATACCACTCCTTAGTGTGCAAAAGGGAGGTTTGATTTGCTTCCCAGTAATTTAATCTAATTCACCAGAGTAAATGCCGCCTCAGCAAAATCCTCACAAACACAAGGCAATGAGAGCTGAAAACCAGCTGGCAGGCATTAGTACTATAATATGTGTTGTTCACAGGCAGCATCTTTTCTGATTGGTCAGTCTCTGTATTGTCTGGAGGTTAAATATTTTGATTCTCACACATCTTATAGTTCTCAACTCATGGCTCTATTTAAGCCTATCAGTTCTCAGAACTTTCACACAAAGATCTCAGTTGAAGTCTTTCAGTTAAGATTATACTAGGCAACAAATGGGCACTAAGCCAAATTAGTATTCTAAACCAAGTACAAGAAAAGACTTCATGAAGAATATTGGTCATATTTGTTTACAGCATATGTGACTTCATAAAATAAGTACCTAGTCTTTTCTAAAAGTTGTTTGATTTCTTATTGATTGGATTGGAGTTTGTGGGTTTGAGAGCTTTTTTTCTTTTTACCTTGTTTTGTATTTTTCTGAATTGAGCTTTGATGAGCCTGTTCTGCCTCCTAGAAATAGTTTCCCAAGTTATTACACACTTGGTGGTATTATTTGTATCCATCAGAACCACAGAGGAGATGCATTTGAGAAAGTGATTTAAAGATGTTATTGCTTCCATTTCTTTATGAGTTCACTGAGGAAAGCCTGGGCATTGTATAGATTTCTGCCATATCAAGAATTACTTTGTCTTTTAAAAGTTTAAATGATGTTGTTGCATAATAGAAAATTATTTGTGATCTGTTCTCAGTCTTCCCAAAAAATACTGGAAATAAAATCTAATTGGAACAAAAATATTAGCATTTCAGTACAGCGACGAATCAGCTTTATAATTATTTTGAAGTGCCAGAAAAATTTGTCTTCATATCACTACAATAACTTAAACATTAATTAGTGTTCACTGGCTACTCTAAAATCTCATCAGAAGTAAAAATTCTGTTTTATAATAGAATCTCTTCTTAAATATCTGAACTTATTAAAAATAAAACAGAAAATAGATTTTTTAAATATCATAAATATCAAATATTTTAAGTGAAGCTTAAAGTTCTCAAAATTATATTTCCATTCAAACCTTAAAAAAAATTGAAAATATTTTCAAAATCACTCATGAATCATGGTTTCCTTTTGATGTTATTTATTGGTAAATAATATAGGTAAAGTATCACTTTCCACTGTAATTATGTATCTGTATCTTATCACAAATGGTAGACTGTGAGATTCTTAGGAGAAGAACTTGGATTTCATTGCCCTGTACATGCTCCCATATTGCACAGGAACTTGTACATGACAGGCACTCAATTTAAATGAAAGTATGAAATTCACAATGCGCTTATTTTGCTTATGAAAAACGAATGAGGTTACTTTAATTCAGTTTTGAGATTTTGACATTCAAGAGACATTGACCAAACAAATCCCTTTCCCTAATGGGTATTCATACTTATATTTCTGGAACTGTTGCTGTTGCAAGCAGCAATAACTTCAGAAACATCAGAAATAAATTGCAGCAATGCCAAACACTCAGATTCAGGGTAGACCCATCAGTTCACAGTTTGGTCTGAAAACCTTTTTCTACTTTAATAAAAAGTAACCTAACAGGAAGTCCCCAAATTGACCAGTTTTCCCAGTATTTTTTATATTTGAAGTTGACATCAAACTAAAGCTCTTGCATTCTCTTCAGACAAGTGTTGATTCCCTGGTCCTATTATAGACCCAATGGGTTCCTCTATCATAAAACATGAACAGATATTACCTAAAGCTCTCATTTTACAATGTTAAGTGAATAAGCCAAGCTGGCTTAGAAATGCCTTTTTATATAAATGTAGAAAATGCAATAATAAAGTACTTTGATTTCACAAATGTTAAGTAGAAATGTAAACAGTAAAGTAAAAATAAAATAAAAATCATTGTGGAAAGTAGAAATGAAGGAATTGCCAAATAATAGAGCATTATCTATCTCCTAAAGTCTTCAGGGAGGGGAGACAGAAAGAAAGGAGAATTTTTTTTAATAAAAAAGAATAAGGTGGTATATTTCAAAGAGTAAGGAAATTAGAAGACCTTAAAAAATATTAAGGGGACTGACTAATGAAAAAGACAAAAGAATTCCCGAAAGCTTTTCAATGACTTATAGGAGCAAACACCCTTTAAAATACCTGTTAAAGAGATCTTATGTGTTCATAAAAAGGAAGATTCAATGTTGTCAAGATATTAGTTCTTCCCAATTACTTCTAGAGATTCAATGCAATTCCAATCAAAATCCCAGCAAGTTATTTTGTGAATATTGACAAAATGATTCTAAAATTTTTATGGAGAGGTAAAAAATTCAGAATAGCCAACACAGTATTTAAGGACAAGAACAAAATTAGAAGATTGACACTACCTGAATTCAAGACTACTATAAAGCTATAGTAATCAAGACAATATGGTATTGATGCTAAATAACGGACAAACAGATCAATGGAACAGAATAGAGAGCCTAAAAATAGACACACATAAATGAAGTCAACTGATTTTTAACAAAGAAAGACGGGCAATACAATAAAGAAAAGTGTATTCCACAGATGGTGCTGGAAGAACTGGACATCCACCTGCAAAAGAAAAAAAAGAATGCAGACACAATCTTAAACACTTCATAAAAATAAATTAAAAATGGATTATAGACCTAAATATAAAATGCAGAAGTGTAAAACTTCTAGAAGGTAACACAAGAGAAAACCTAGATAGCCTTGGGTATGGGAATGACTTTTAAGATACAATGCCAAAGGCATGATTCATGAACAAAAAATTGATAAGCTAGAATTTAATTACAATTAAAGACCCCCTGTGCAAGAGACAATATTAAGAGAAAGAGATTGAAATAAAACATTTGCAAAAGACATGCCTGATTAAATATTTCTACCCAAAACCTACAAAGAACACATAAAACTCAAGAATAAGAAAACAATCACATTTTAAAAATGGCCCAAAACCTTAACAGACACGTCATCAAAGAATATTTCAGAAGGCAAATAAGCACATGAAAAATGGTTCACTTCAACAATGAGATACCACAACAAACCTACTGGAAGGGCCAAAAACCAGAACATTGACAACAGTAAATGCTGGTAATGATGTGGAACAATAGAAACACTCGTTCATTGCTGGTATGAATGTAAAATGGTACAGCCACTTTGGAAAAGAGTTTGGCAGTTTATTACAATACTAAATGAATGCTTACTATATCATTCAACAGTCCCACTCCTTGATATTGACCCAGAGGAGTTTTAAACATTCATTCACACAAAAACTTGCATACAGATGTTTATAGAAATGTTTTTGCTAATTGCAAAATCTTGGAAGCAACCAAGACGTCCTTCAGTAGGTGAATGGATAAAGAAATTTCAATACACCAGGCAATAGACCATGATTTAGTGCTAAAAAGAAATGAGGTATCAAGCCATGAAAAGACTTGCAAGAAACTTACGTGTATATTACTAAGTTAAAGAAGCCAGTCTAAAAAGAGTGCATACTGTATGACTATATGAGATTCTAGAAAAGGCAAAACTATGGAGACAATAAAAAGATCAATGGTTGCCAGGGGCTGGCAGCAAGAGAGAGGAAAGGATGAATAGGCAAAACTCAGAAATCAGTGAAACTACTCTCTGTGTAATACTGTAATGTGTGTGCATACATGTCATTATACAGTTGTTCAAGAACCATAGAATATACAACACCAAGAGTGAGCCCTAATGTAACTATAAACTTTGGGTGATAAAAATGTGTCAGTGTAGGCTCATAAATTGTAACAAATGTATCACTCTGGTGAGAGGTATTATTAATGGGGGAGGCTATGGATGTGTGGAGTTAGAGAATAACAGAAAATACTGTATCTTCTGAATTTTTCTGTGAACCTAAAACTGCTGTTTGAAAAAAAAAAGCATTTAAAGAATTACATCTTTAATAAAAAATATTTTCATAGCAACTTTCTGAGTTTAGGATATGAACATAGAGCTATATATCTGCATCTATACACATACAATGGATTGAAAATTTTATATCATGTAAAAGTATTTATAGAGTAAATTTTTTAATTTGGTGAAATTAGGGAATTGAAAATTTAAAACTACAGTGAGATACTTCTATACATCTATGTGAATAGCTAAAATTCAAAAGACTAGTAATACCACAGGTTGACAAGAATGTGAAGCAATGAGGACTCTCATTCATTGCTGAAGAGAATGCAAAATGGTACAGCCCACTTTGGAAAACAACTTGGCCATGTCTTATAAAGTTACCCTAAGACCTAGTAATTCCACTCCTAGAAATGAAAACATATGTCTCCAAAAAGATGTGTACACTGTATATGAATTTTCATAGCAGCTTCATGCATATATGCTCAGTTTCTGCACAAGTGGGTATACCAAAGTGTATTTCTAACATTCATTCCATAGTTGACATCAGACTCTACAGGTTACTTCTCCACAGGATTGCCCTTACTTTAGATGCAAGCTGCATGACTTGAGAGTTACATACATTTATGAGAGGCTGGCTATAAATTCAAAGGTTCTCATGACTTTCTCAGTGCACTAATTTGCAAAACAAAAAGCCTCACAAAACTCATTGAAGATACTATACTTACAAGAAAGGTTTTATTATAAAGAATACAATCAGGAACAGCCAAATCGAAGAGACTCATAGAGGAAGGCATGACTTCTCTCTGTGCATCAGAGCACATCACCCTCCTGGCATATCAATGTCTTCACCACCCAAGAAGCTACACCAAACCTCTATGTTTAGAGTTTTTATCAAGGTTTCATTGTGTAGGCATAATTGATTAAACATTGGACTTGGGCTTGAATGCAATCTTAGCTTCTATCCCTGGAGGTCAGAAAGCTAAAAGTTCCAACACTCTCCAGCCCTATCCTGACATAATCTTGCACTGCCACTTTCACCCCTATGAGTCACCTCATTAGCATAACAGAGGTATATCTATCACTCACAAAGGCCTAAGGATTTTTAAAGCTCTGCTCCGGAAAGAATATGTATTCTCTTTAATATCACAGTACCCAAAACCTGAAAACATATATCTATCACTCACAAAGGCCTAAGGATTTTTAAAGCTCTGTTCCAAAAGAATATGTATTCTCTTTTATATCACAGTACCCAAAACCTGAAAACATACAAAATATCCATCAATAACATAATAGACAAATGCTCAAAAGCATTATGCCAAATGAAGGAAGCAAGATATACGACTATATATTCTATGATCCCATTTGCACGAAATTATATAAAACACTGAACTAACAACTGCAGTGATGGGGGTGTGGGGAGTGGGATGTGAAGACAGTGAAAGAGAAGGGGGACGAAACTGTCTGGAGAGATAGAAATGTCCCTCTTTTGATTGTAGTTGTAGTTATACAGCTATATAAGGTTTGCGAAGACTTGTCGAACAGTATACTTGAAATAAGTGAATTTATTGGTCATAAATTATACCTCATCAAAGCAGATAAAACTTACTTTTTAGAAAAGTTAATTGACTAGATGTGATATCTAGCATCAGAGACTAAGAAATGAAGATTTTGACTCACTTTTCTGAAAAGAAATAAAAACCCAAATCGGTATCAATAAAGATGAGCACTAACATAATTTTTAAATATGAATAGATTAGAAAAAGAATACCACGGTACTAATGATGTACAAAGAAAAGCAGACTTTCTCCAATATAGCCAAAAATCACGAGTAAGCATTTAAACATGCAAAGTAGTAAAATAAAATTAGACTTCATTTAAATGTGGTAAAAACTATGTATTAAAAGATTTATCAAAAATCAAAATGTGAAAACAAATACATATCTTTGATGGTAATGAAAATTTATTTTGCTGGTTTCATTGATCATTTTCTGATATAAAATCTGTTGAGAGCAAGTGAGGAAGTGGCTTTATTATCATTGACTATTTTTATTAAATTCACCAATTAAATAGGCATCTCTAAAGCACATAAAAAGACGTCATTGGTCTACTCATTCTTAAATGTCATTATGGTGATAATGATGAGAGACGCTAATTGTCCACAATAAGAGGAGTCCTGGAACATCCTTTGTTCAGTTTCAAGCACCTCATTACTAGAAATTTGCAGACTTCTATAAAAAGCCATCAGAAGGGCTGAGGGCCAATGTAATTCATTCATATGAAAAGGTCAAAAGAACATCTAGGATGACATACAATTAATCCTCATTAATTTGGGCTCAGATTATTCAAAGTCAGGGCTTTATGGAAGTTGGGGCAAACCTGGACTTTGAAACAACCTAAACATGAATGAGTTGCATTAAGTGATGTTAACGGCTTACTGCGTATGATTAGGATGAATAATTTTTAAAAGACGGGATAGTCCATCATGGAGAATTTGGGGACAGAACAAAAAAGGAATGTGTCATGGTGGCCTTATTCCTCAATGTTGAACATACCAAAAAAACCCCAAAACTTTATACCTTAACCATTCAGTCAGGAATAATTTCATGATGTCTAGAAAACTGGTTAGTGCTAAGTACATTCAAAACTGGCCAATATGTAAATAAATTCACACAGATTACTGTGGCCTTATTCCTCAATTTTGAACATATCAACACCCCCCAAAAATGTATATTTTAATCACTCAGTAAGGAATAATTTGATGATATCTAGAAAACTAGTTAATGCTAAGCACACTCAAAACTGGCTAATGTATAAAACATAATAAAAGAATATTTTTCAAATAATTGAAAAATCCATTGCCTCTACCTAGGGACACGATTCCTGGATTAAAAATCACAAGAACACTGGATTCATAATCAAATGACTGTTTGGTGAGAACAGAGTTAGAACTAAGGTAAAATTGTGTTTCATTTAAGTAAAGAATAATCTGACACAAATTGTAAAGAAAGTCAGATTGCAATTAATTGCATCAATTAGGCATTGATTCAATTGATTCTGGTTTGCTTCAGTTAAGGTCACTTTCTCCCCTTGCCTCTAGATATTGAGATGCAGGGTTTACTTGCAGGTCATATTGTCACCTATTCAAATACTACATTGAACAATAATATTCTTTAAGCAACAAAGTGTTCCTTATTAAAGCATGATCTCTAACAACTTGGTGGCATGATAAATTGTTTTTCTACTATGTGGCTATATACACTAGTGAATGAGAGTTTAAAGTAGTGATTTCTCAATTTCTATGAAGGAATGATAAGAATGGGTTTTTATGAAATATTCTTGTTTTACTTCTCCATTGTGCAGTTTATTTATTCTTTCAACTCTACTACATGTCAAACACTGTCTTTGGCACTGAGGATTTTATAGTAAACATACAGAATTGGCCCTTGCCTTCATGGATAATTCGGTATCTAATGGTGGAACAAAACAGCCTGCATTTGTTAATAAAAGTATCTCTATGAGGTTCTTTCAGTTCATGAATGAATTTCTCTGAAAACCCTGGTATAGCTCATGTGGTTAGTTAGATATGCAAGTCTCATAAAGCCAGAAAGAACTCGCAAGGAAATGGGAATTGTATAACATGATTGAACATGTAGGTGTTTAAAAAACATGTTAATTAGTTGTCCACTTGATTATTTTCTTGCTATATGAGAGAATAATTGCCATTCAATTGTGTATTGCCAGTAGCAGAAAGTTCTTTGAAATGGATAGTGGTTATTCATTACCATGTCTTGGAGCCCAAATATTTTGGTAGAAATACTTCCGTGAAATTATAATAAAAGCTAGGGGGCAAATAAAAATTACCTTCTACTATCTCTTAACTATATCTATAGCAAAAAAAAAACATATTTCAAATACAGACATAATTCTTTAAAGGGGAGAGAAAGTAATGGTAGCAAAAAGTCTGGGCATGGTGACCCATACCTCTGTGGGAGGCCATGGCAGGCTGATCATGAGGTCAAGAGATCAAGACCATCCTGGCCAACGTGTTGAAACCCTGTCTCTACTAAAAATACAAAAATTAGTTGGGCATAGAGGTATGCACTGGTAGTCCTAGCTACTCATGAGGCTGAGGCAGGAGAATTGCTTGAAGCCAGGACATGGAGGTTGTAGTCAGCTGAAATCGTGCCACTGCACTCCAGTCTGTCAACAGAGGGAGACTCCATCAAAAAGAAAGCAAGAGAGAAAGACAGAGAGAAAGAGAGAAAGAAAAGCAAAATATAGAATAATGGAAGGGGACAAGAGGAGGCTAACATGATAATCAGTAGTTGGTAGAAGGAGACCTCATTCCAATTCACTTTCCTCAACACTTACCGAAATCCCCTAGGTTCAAGGCACTGTGCTAGGTCAGAAGGAAATAACAAAATAGGTAAGAAATAGCTGAACACCCCAGGGTTGCACAATTTTGTAGGGATTTATTTCTTCTCATTCTAATTTCTCTAACTCAGGATGCATAAAGAGTGTCTGATTCTTAATAAGTATCTGGCCCTCCCCACATATTACTGGATTGTTTGAGAGTTAATGAGAGGTTTAAGAAGAGAAATTAAAACATTCACAAGAGTCCTGCTTTGGTCAGATGCTCTTGCACAGTTACTGAGCTTTCTGGTTGCATTTTCATAGCAGTATCTCTCTGGGTTGTTTGTGAGTTTCTCTCATCAACAAGAAGAATCTCATTGTGCCACCCACCAAGCACGCACTTGCTAATCACTGTTAATTGCCTACAATTGAGATCAGCAAACTGTTCACTGAGTACAGCAATGGGCACTTAACTCATTGGCACTGAGCTTTCCTGTGTGCCCATTTCCACTAATGCATCATTTGTCCTGGAAATTGGAAGTCCCAGCATCAATCACATAAACCAGACTCAGTAGGCAGAAGTGTTTACTTTCCTCTTCACCTCCAGAGGGGTTGCAATATGGATAGGCACTTACATCTGGCCAGAAGGTGGGCAGACATTGCAAAGAGCAAAATCCTTCACTCCACTTGTAGAGCTCAAAGAAAGGGAACTCCCAGAGAGGCAAAACGTCCAGAAACATGACAATAAGAGGCAGAATTCTTCACTATTATCCTTTTGTTTTCAGACTCCCTGCCAACAAGCCACAGCATTACAGGAAAGGTCAAAGAAGGCCTCTGGAGATGACTGAGGAAGGAGAGTTTCTTCGTAACTGCTTCAAAAGCTCCTTCCTCTTAAGAGACCACTATCATTGTAAATATGGGGATAAAAATCACTGTGATCAGCCTCTAACTATTGATAGCGTATGACCCTGATACAGAGGGAATAAAGAAACATGTCTTCCAACCCAATCATTGTGCCTATACATTTTCCTCCAGAGGTCCAAGGAGATACAATTGTGCCTGCGTTTGATATGATTTGCATTTCCTTATAGTCACAGTATATATGTCTAATAGTGACAGTCTCACAAAGGGGAATTTCCTGGGAATTTGTTAGATTTCTTCCCTACCTCGAACAGTAAAACCTTATCCCCTATAATCCCAAACCACCCTACCTTCACTTCCCATGATTACTCTTCATCATTGAAGTTTTGTTTTAAGGTATTAATAACATAATTATTCTGACACTTGTTAAAACAGTAGGGCAGACTGTTTTAGGACAATCACAATAGCACTAGGGGAGGAAGGTTAGGCTCAACTCCAAATACAGCAACACAGCTGGGACTCCAGACAATGAGCAGAATGAGGAGGGTCAATAAATAGAAAATTACTAAGAGGATATAGCAAGTTTATACAGACCCATGATAAACCGACTTAACAGGATTCTGGCTGAAGTCAGGCCAAGGTGATCAGATCAATGGCGGGAGGATTCTTGGTAAACTGACTTATTGGATTTTTGCCAAAATTAAACTCAGCATGCCAAAGACAATCCCCAACGACAAAGTCTAGTCAAAAGAAGGGCTCTGAAGAGCCTATTGAAACTTTGGTCAAGGACAGTCTTTGTCAAGGTGTGTGAGTGATCCTTGTAATAGGTCATGCTGTGTTACAGGTTACAAAGTTTAGAAGCAGATTTCTTAGAAGTAATTCCCTTATTAGAGTTTCCTAAATCAACAAGCCAGATGGAAGGAAAAGAAGCTTCACTCAAATTGGCTTCAGTTTGGGTTTACAAAAATAGCTTACCTATTTTTATACGTTATATATTTGTATATCGCTTATCCTTTCCCTCTCTATTCACCCTATTTGATCTTTGCAGGTATTTATCTCTTTCTCCTGCTCTTGTTACGATCCCCTCCATAATCCAGACTGTAGCTTTACTGGTTTTCAATGTCTTTATTTTACCACCTACAGACCTCCATCCCAATCATTTAGATTTGATTGTACATCAATTTTTAAATGTTCCTGGATTCAGTTCAATTATTATGCATGGGGTTTGTAATTTTTTTTTTGAATTTTTTCTCTTATTCTAGCTAACATGAAAGCTGTTCTTGAAATTTTTTTATTCTAGCTAATGTGAAAGCTTTCTAAATCCTTGGTCTATATACACTTTCTCCAAGCTAAAGTCCTCCAAGATGATATCTAGATTGTGATTTGTCTATTTTCTTGATTCAAGACAAGAAAATAAAATGAGACATCATTTTGTTTATTCATCAGAATAGTAAAACTTTAAAAAACAGATAGCACCCAGTGCTAGTGAGTATATTACTAGAAGGAAAAGACTGCCACTATGACTATATGGCTACCTTTTCACAATCATGAAGGTTATGAAAAAGGAAAAGGACTTTTGTTATAAAATGATGCTCTAAAATCTACAATATTTTTGGAGACAGTAGGCTCTGTAAGAGTTCTTGCCTTCTTTTTTTATATTTATAAAATACTAGTTTGTTATATGTTATTTTCAATTATCAAGGAATGTCTTCACTTTACTGTGTTTTGTTTCCTTCATCTTCACAACCCTAGTATCCCATTCTACTCCTTTCTTCACTCTAAGCACCCAAACTTGAGTTTGTATTTACCTAAATGATACTAACATCTAATTCTGCTCACTTTTCCCTGAAAACATCTCAGAATGATCCATATTAATAGTCCTAGTTCATACATTTTACCCGTTATTTTATTTTGTACATATAAAAATGTTTAGTTGGACATGAATTAGATATTTCCATTGTTTCCAACTCTTCACCATTACCATTAAAGATAGTTCTCTGCTGGATATCCTTATCCATGCTTATTTGGGTACTGATCTAAGAGTTTCTCTGGGAAATGTGTTAATACCTTCTGGACAGGAGATAATGCATACTTGATTTCACTTCATGTTCAAACTGGTCTCCTGAACGGTTGCCACAATATCATTTCCTTCCAGTAATATACTTACTAGTACTGGATGCTATCTGATTTTTTAAGCTTTACTCCTCTGATGAGTGTACAGATTTATGCCTCATTTTAATTTTTCATTATCTGATTACTAATAAATATGAGCACTTCTCCATGAAATGACTAACCATTTAAGTTTTCCCCCTGGAAATTATCTGCTGATATAATTTTCTCACTTCTATCTTGGGTTACTTGACAATGTCTTCCTGATTTGTAGGAATTCTTTACGCTTTTAAGCTATTAATCCTTTTTTTATTTACATATTTTAAAATCATATTTTTACAGTTATTAGCATGCTTTTTAATGTTTACATATGGCATCATTGTTAAACAAGAGGTTTTTTTTTTTAATTATACATTAAGTTCTGGGGTAAATGTGCTGATTGTGCAGGATTGTTACATAGGTACACACATGCCATAGCGGTTTACTGCATCCATCACCCCTGTCATCTACATTATTTCTCCTAATGTTATCCCTCCCCAATCCTCCTACCCCTGCTCTTCCTCCTCTAGCCCCGCAACCCCCAACAGACCCTGGTTTGTGATGTTTGCCTCCCTGTGTCCATGTGTTCTCATTGTTCTTATGAGTGAGAACATGCAATGTTTGGTTTTCTCTTCTTGTGTCAGTTTGCTGAGAATGATGGTTTCCAGCTTCATCTATGTCCCTACAAAGGACATGAACTCATCCTTTTTTATGGCTGCATAGTATTCCATGGTACATATGTGCCACATTTTCTTTATCTAGTCTATCATTGATGGACATTTGGGTTGGTTCCAAGTCTTTGCTATTGTAAACAGTGCCACAGTGGACATACGTGTGCATGGGTCTTTATAATAGAATAATTGGTTATCCTTTGGGTATATACCCAGTAATGGGATTGCTGGGTCAAATGGCATTTCTATTCCTAGATCCCTGAGGAATTGCCACACTGTCTTCCACAATGATTGAACTAATTTATCATTTCCTTCCAGTAGTGTAAAAGTGTTCCTATTTCTCTACATCCTCTCCAGTATCTGCTGTCTCCAGATTTTTTAATGGTCACCATTCTAACTGGCATGAGATGGTATCTCAATGTGGTATTTATCTGCATTTCTCTAATGACCAGTGACAATGAACTATTTTTCATATGTTTGCTGGCTGCATAAATGTCTTCTTTTGAAAAGTGTCTGTTCATATACTTTGCCCACTTTTTGATGGGGTTGTTTGTTTTCTTCTTGTAAGTGTGTTTAAGTTCTTTGTAGATTCTGGATATTAGCCCTTTGTCAGATGGGTAAATTGTAAAAATTTTTTCCCATTCTCTTGGTTGCCAGTCCACTCTAATGATAGTTTCTTTTGCTGTGCAGAGGCTTTTAAGTTTAAGTAGATCCCATTAGTCTATTTTGGCTTTTGTTACCAATGCTTTTGGTGTTTTAGTCATGAAGTCCTTGCCTATGCCTATGTCCTGAATGGTTTGCCGAGGTTTTCTTCTAGGGTTTTTATAGGGTTAGTTCTTATGTTTAAATATTTAATCCATCTGGAGTTAATTTTTCTATAAGGTATAAAGAAGGGGTCCAGTTTCAGCTTTCTGCATATGGCTAGCCAGTTTTCCCAACACCACTTATTAAACAGGAAATCTTTTTCCATTGCTTGTTTTTTTCAGGTTTGTCAAAGATCAAATGGTTGTAGATGTGTGGCATTACTTCCGAGGCCTCTGTTCTGTTGCATTGGTCTATACCTCTTAAACAAAAGTGTTTAATGTTACTGTAACCAAATCCAACTATCTTTTTGGATGTGTGATTAGTGCTTTTTTTTTATTTCTTGTTTATGAAATATTCCACAGACCCAAGGTTATAGTGATATTATTCTGAATTTTGTTATAATAATTGTATAACATTTTATTTCCAGGCTTTTAATCAATTTTGATTTAATTTTCATAGGTGAGAGAATGAAGCCCACTTCCAACAGCATTTATTAATAATACTTTCCTAAGTTATAAAGTAAGCACTACTGTCTATGTATACGTGCGTATATATATGTATATATATACACACATACATTCTCATATGACTGTTTCTTATGTATGTATACATGCACACACATAATATGCTCATTTAATTATGCAGTAAAACAATATCTTATTATCTGGTCAGGTAAGTTTCTCTCTCTTTTACTTTTATGGGTGTAAAGTGTCTTAGCTATTCAGAAACACTTAGTATTCTATAAATTTTAGGGTTATTTTACTCAATTTTCAGTGGGATTTTGAAAACTTTTCATAACATTTATAGTTTAATTTGGGAACTAACATCTTTATGGTGTAAACTTTCTCATTCATGAACCTGTTATATAGCTACTTTTTAACCCAGCAACTACTTTCTAAATATTTATTGCTATAATTTATATTTTATTATATATTACATCATCTGATTTCTACTATCAAAAAGGAATAGTATTGATTTTTGTATGTTGATTTTTCATCCTAGAAATCTGCTCAACTATCTCATTATTCTATTAGCTCGTTATTGATGAAAATAATAGTTTAGTGTCATTGCTTCCATATTTCAAATCTTTTATGTAAAGTGTGTTACCAGTGGAGACTTAGGAGCCAAACTTCCCGATCTTTATGCTTATTAGCTGTATAACCTTGAACAAGATACTTGACATCTCTGAGTCCCAAATATTTTCATCTGAATCATGGAGCTAATGATAGGACTTCCTCATAGGTTCTTGTGATTATTATGTAATTTAATGCATATAAAAAAACTAAAACAGTGTTGGTAAATCATTACTGCTTTGTCGAATTTAATAGCAGCAAAGATAGACATTCTTGCTTTATTCTAAGGCTTAGATAGGACAATTCTAAGTCTTCTCCATTGGGTCCAATGATCAGTGTTGGATTTGGGAGGTAATCTTTTCTGGATCAAGGAAGTCCCATTTTATTCCTGGTTATCTGAGAGTTTTTATCTGATGCATTTTAATATCTGTATTTATTAATATTTTCTTAAATGCCAATACAGGCTTCTGGAATATAGCAGGTTAACTATTATACTTAAATAATAAAAAGCACACTTGGTCTCAATTCTTAACTCTTGAAGGTGACACGATAAGAGCTATATGTTTTACAACATGTAGGGGACCTTCTGTAGGAAAGGAACCTTGAAAATACATCTCTGGATGCTTACATGCATGCTTTCCCACTTTATTTGAGAGCATCTCCTTGCAAACTTATTGAGAAGAATCCTGGATCCTTACTTTCTGGAATGTAAATAAATTTAAGGAAAAGGTAAGAAAGGTATCTCCAGCTTTACAGTCCAGCAATGTTTCCATGTCTTCCAGTTACGTCATCCCTTTGGAGATAAACACATACTTGCCAGGAAGTAAATCTCCCTGGAGTGCTCTCTTGCTAATCAGTCACAAATTTACTTATAAAGATTGCTTTTTTAACCCAGGTCCCAAACATTAGTTAAATTTTCTCAGAAAACCCCTAACTGTGCAGAAATTACATTATCATAAATAGATATTGAATTTCATCCCCACTTTACCATAAGTAGATATTGTACCTTTATCAAATGCTTTTTAAGTATTTCCCTCACATTATCATCAATAGATATAAAACTTTCTAATGCTTTTTCTACATGCATTTAGAAGGTCATATAAATTTTTGCCTTTCCTATGAATAGGTAGTAAACCATATCAACAGATTTTCCAATTTTAAACCATCTTTCATTGCCTTCTTGTCATAAATCCTACTTGATCTTGATATAACATACCATTAGGTGTTTCTAGTGAACATTTTATATAGATTTGATATCTGTATTTTGATAAGTAAAAATGGCCAATAATTAGCTTTTATTGTTCTCATCTGGTTTTGAAGATTAGACTACATTTCAAATGATTTGAGTAACTGTATTTTTTAATCTGTAAAACAATATTCTTGAAAGAAAAATGATCTATTTATTAAAAATTGGGTAGGGCCTCCTTATAAAACTATCTATGTCTAGTACTTTTAAGGGGTGGAGAAATAGTGCAGTTGTTATAATTTAAAATAATCTAATAGAAATTATTCCATTGAACTCTTCTATGTTTAATTAAAATGTGTATATCTTCTTTGGCCAATACTGATAAGTGTATTTTTTTTCCAGAAATGTATATGTTCTCTTAAAATTCCCAAATTTGCTGGCATTCATCTGTGAGTTGAAATATTTTTATCTGTAGCTATTTTCCTTTCTGATTCCATATTTTTTCCCAATCACTCTTGCCAGAAATCTGCCAATCTTTTTAGTTTTCTTGCCTTAATAATTGTTGTTCTTGCTAATCATTTATTTAGATATTCTTCTCTAGGTAGGATGATTTATGCCTTTTATATTTATTGTTTATTTTATTCCTACTTCTTTAGGTTTATATTTATCATCCATTTCTATCTTCTTGAGGAAAAAAGCTTATCTAATTTTTATTCCTTGTTGTATTCTGATAAATACACTAAGCTATAAATTTATCTTAAGAGTGATATAAGTTGCATTGGACTGATTTTGTTATATAGTATATTGTAATTCAGTGCAAAGCATTTTTTAAGGTCATTTACAACTTGGGCTCAAGAGTTGTTTAGATGTTGTTGTTTTTTTAATTTTTTTAGTCATATAATTTTTTAAGTTTCCAAAGACTCAACTGGGTGTATGAAATAATGCAGTAATAAGATATACAAGAGTATTTGTAAATGTGATACATTTTTGTTAATAGAGCATGTTAACATAGATTCCATTAAGAATGCATCAACTGAAAGCTAAATTACAATTTCACTTTCAAATTAATTGAAAAGATGGTGGGTCCATGAGCAAATCAGTTTGAAATAGGAGGCTATCTTTCCTTTTTTCCAAACAGCTGAGAGAGAAAATAATACCCTACTTCGGCCATCAAAATCCTAGGACAATGACAAAAATTGTCTAGTTAACTTTTACATAGGTTCCAGATACTTCAATAAACATTTATTTGAAGAATGATAAGGCATTTCTGTTTGTTTTGTCATATATAAAACAAAGGCTATTGACTAGATTAGTGCTAAAGTAGTTGGTAGTGACTTAAGCCAATCCACCAGGAGATAAGAAATCTACATCTCAGAATACAAATAAAGCAGTACATACTTGATCAAGAAAGCTTTCCTTTTCATTTAGGAAAAGGAAATAACAGTGTGATCAGTGGAGATGATTTCTAGTTTCCCTTTTACCTCTAAGTATGATGATTTGATTGATAGTAGTTTGTGAGGCTTTCTAATTTTGTAAAAAGTTCTAAATGTCAGAAGTTTTGCTACAATTTGCATAGTCCTTATTGCATAAAAGCTGTTCTTGTTAATTTTTTCAGATTTCTTAAAGTGCTTTGATTCTTTATAGGTTGTCATCATTAAAAATTTTGTTTCTTCCAGTCTTTCACATATCAACACTGTCATCATCATGTAAGTCATCTTTGCAGAAGGGGAAAGCAGGGAGAAGACCTAAATTAGACTGAAGTAGAGACAATGAAGTACATTATCATTTCTGTGCCCTGATGGCACAGGGAAGGCAGTTGCAAGAACATTAGATTAGTTGATAAATTAAAGAACCTGGAAAATCGGCACATCTCTATTTTGCTTAACTAACTACATTGTTCTAAGTGTTTCCTGGGGATGTGTATAAGGAATGGAGGTTTGTCCTCAACATATCTTCACCTATAACCTTCTGAATTCCCATTTCCTTCCTCTTATACAAGTTGAGTAGTTGGTATTTTTCTTCTCAATCCAAACTTCTTAGTTTAAATGGCTGTTATATTACAATCTTCTGTTGGAAAGAATTGGAGTCAACGTATGATTACACCATGTTTACCACCAAAGTAAGTGTAGTTGATGTATGTTTTAGTGCAAGATATTTTTTAAATATTTCTTCAAACCCTCTTCAGCCAACTCACTGGCCTGCAAATTATCCTAGGAACTATTTTAAACGCTGGAAATAATTCTATAGAAATAGCATAAATAATACTATAGAAATAGCATAAATAATTCTCATTGATTATTCAATGGGGCTGGAGAAGAAGTTAAATGAAGAAGCATATAACCTTTTAAAACTCCACAGATGACAGTGCTATAGAACTGCTGGTCATGGTTTTTGAAAGGACTTCATATACTTCATTTCTTAGCCCAACTCCATATCCAGTTCTTAAACCAATCGGTAACACCCTATCAAGCTTGCCAGCACATAATTAGACCCAGTTAGTGACTCACTTTTCAAAGCAACCTGTTTCAACTTTAGCGAATGCAGAGTATAAGAAATCGCTCCAAAATTAGTCTCATGGCAACTTTCAGAAATCGGTCTCATGTCTCTCCAGTGGAGCTATTTAAAAAAAATTCAAATCACTTCACCCAAGATTGTCTTTCAAATATTTCAAGCAAATGCCCTTCTAAGAGACCCTATTCCAGGCCCAACACTTCATTCTTCAATCTATTTTCTTGTGGCAGTTTCTAATTACTCTCACTAGTCCTGTCCTTGCCCTCTGAACACGTTAGAGCAGACTGTTTTTGTTGTTGTTGTTGTTTTTAATTGAGACAGAGTTTCACTCTTGTTGCCCAGGCTGGAGTGCTCACCACAACCTCTGCCCACTGGGTTCAAGCGATTCTCCTGCATCAGCCTCCTATGTAGCTGGGATTACAGGCATGCGCCACCACACACATACTATGTTAATTTTGTAATTTTAGTAGAGACAGGGTTTCTCCACCTTGGCCAGGCTGGTCTCAAACTCCCGACCTCAGATGATCCCCCCACTTCTGCTTCCCAATGTGCTGGGATTACAGGTATAAGCCACTGCTCCCGGCACAGAACTTCTTTTAAAAGCCATCCCTAAAACAGGTGAAATCCTTCATATGAAATCTCAGAAACTAGGAGATCAAAACTATTTTCTGTCACTCTAGTTGCTGTGTTTTAAATAAATGCATTTTTACTATTTGCTATTTAAACTATTCTTTGTGGAATCTACATCACAAAATAGCCCACCTTTAATTTGAATAACCTAAAAATTTTAAATTGACATGCCATGTTTTACAAATTTATACTTGCTGACAACTTTTGGCCCTAACAGAAGGATGTTCTATTGATTATTAGAAATATCCATCCTATTGGAATTGATTTATTGTCACCACTTACCACCAGGTTTTATTTTAATTCTCACATCATTTGTAGTCACTGCTCATCTCTGCTCTGTGCCACCCCTGTATTCATCCACATCATCCATGAAGCAAGACAAGGCTAGAGCTATGCCACTGACAATAAGATTGTCCTCCAGGCTGGCCTGGGTTCATTGATTGAGCAATGCTGGTTAGTATCCTCGAAGCTTGTTTCTTCCACCAGTTGTTAATTTCAATTGTTGTATTATACTAGATTTCTCCACTATTTTCAGATGGACACAACAAGAACCTCCTTCCTAACATTTTGGCCCAAATATTCTAAGCTTATCATTTTATCCTGACATACCTTCCTATGGCAAATGAAGCTAGTGTGACCTAATGTGTTCCCCTAACCTTTGATGTTTTTGGTACATGCTGCTTTTCACTCATGGTCTACTGAACCATCCTTTTAATAGTCTATCCTAGAATCTTGCCCAAATTTAATGGTAAAAATCAATCCATCAACATCAGGCATGCCTAGACTCTCCCCATGTTTCTTGCAGAGTTTACTATATTTTATTATAATTGTTTATAGATATGTTACAAAAGGCAAGAACTGTATCTAAGGATAGTACCTGGCATATGAAATATGTTGAATGAATACATTAAAATCCTTCATTCATTTTTTAGCAATTAAAATTAAAGGCATTGCAAGGATTTTAGATAACAGGTATGCTATAAAAACTCTAAGATGACCCCCATGATTCTGCCTTCTGATATTTATACCTTTGATTATCCCTCCTTTTGAGTGTGAGTAGGACCTGTGCCTTGCTTTTAACTAGTTGAATGCAGCAAAGATAATTGTATGCATGGATTATAAGTAATGCTCATCTTGGGAAGTGAGTCCTTCCTTGCTGGTTCTGAAAGAGTGAGAAGTCATGTTGCAAAGGAATACATGGCCAAGAAGCTGAGGGCAGTCCCACATCAGCAGTCAGCAAAATACCGAGGCTCTCAATCCAACTACCCATAAGGAACTAAATGTTGCCCAAAAGTACGTGACGTGGAAGCAAATGCTTCTTCAGTCAAGACTCAGGTGACACTATAGACCACTGACCCCTTAATTTGAGCCTTAGTAAGACTCCCTAGCCATGCCTGGCTTCTGACCCACAGAAGCTACACATCCAAATGATCTAGAAAGCTTTATAAATATATACATGTTCCAACCTCAAACTTCAACTATTTTGGAAGAAAAAAAAAAAAAGCCTAGCAGGTGATTCTGGTTGAGAACCTCTGATCTAAAATAATCAATTTTAATATAAAAATTAAAAATACAATTATACAGGAGTAGGTAAACAAAACAAAACACAAAGATCTTCTAAACGAATCGAAAGGGCAAGAAAGATATGCTTTCAGAAATGGTCACAAAGGATGTCGAGTGTATAATTTGTACATTGTACACATTGTGTGTTCAGATTTTACTTTTCCTTAAAGATTGCTTCAGCAAGCTGTGTTGAAGTATGGCTATCAGTATTCCATTGACAGAGAGATCTCCACATTTTTGCTATTTTGTTCACATTTATCTTAAGAATCTTGCTTTCCCTGGGGCTATCTGTGACCTCTTAGTCTTGATTCTAGAACCACCTTTCTTATCTGGGATTATAGATTTTGAGTGCATCTAGGTTATCTCCGCTTATCATATAATATCCTTGCCTTAGGTATGCACCGCCTTTCTTGTAAAACAATCTTCTCTGCACCTTCTCTTAGGTCCCTTTTACATGCCCCTATTTTTAAACAGTATCTATGCTATGGTAACTCCTCAACACCTCAACCCATATTTTTCAATGAGTACTCTGGGAAAACCTCTTTACTATCCTCAAGCAAGAGCCTCTGAAGTTACACTGAGAAAAGTTTCAGCTATACCAATGTCTACTGCTGCAGGGGTAGTACATTTTTCACTTAATTTCTCTGATATCTGTTCTCTCAGCTACCCTGAAGGAGATAAGCTACTCTATTAACAAACAGGGCAGGCTATGTCTTCCTAGTTATCTCTAAACTGAACTGTATTTCTACTAATTAAATTGGACTCCCTCTATGGAAGATCAGAGCCTAAACTTGAGGCTTCTTTCTAAATTTGTATTCACTCTTTCCCTTTAAATCTACCCATCAGCAGGACTTGAAACTAAGATGTCCCCATCAAACCTCTGCTCGTTCTGGTTGTCCAACAGCTTATATATGCCCCAAAGTTGTGGTTAGACCCAAGTTTATCTCTAAAAGGATATATTCAGTACACCACCTTTTTTTTGGATAGTTCTAACTTTTGCTTTAAATAGACTTTTGGCAAACTTTCTAACTTTCCTTTTTCTCTCCATTTCTATTGGGAAGGGAAAACTGCTTTTTGCTGATGATGATTTAAAAAATAATCATTTCTTATTAAAAACAGTCATGTATAGCTAAATGTACCACATTTTAGAACAGCTCACCAGGCCAAATATATAACAATAATCTTACAACAGGTAAAAGTAAGTTATAGATTAGATTTGCATTTCAAATAAGATCATTTAACAAGTTAAAGCCTTCCAATCCAAGACTAGGATGTAAAGTATGCACACTCTTTGCCAACACAATAACAATGAGCCCTTGAACTACTAGCCTATCCGCTTTCCCAGCATTTGCTGAAAAAACAGGCATGCATTAAGAGTAAGTGGGAACACGAGGATTTGCATCCCTTGGTTCCCCTTCTCTATCCTTCAGGTGACCCCAAGAGTCACATCGCTGATAGCATTTCTATCACAATAAGACTGCTTCTGCTTCTTGAATGTGACCTACATGGAAAAAGTTAGAAATCTGTACCCTAATAGCAAAACAAATCCAATTATGTACCAGCAATTTTAATGCCTTTCCAAGATTGAAGTGGCTCACTAAACCTCAGACAGTAAGGATCCAGGGAGCGTGTTTATTTATTTATGCCATGCCTTCCTCTAAATAGGATTTGAGGCAGCTCAGTGAGCATGTTAATAATGCTTATTCTCAAAACCCTATTTACTGTGTGGTGCTGCAGCAGATATCATTACCCCTGTTTGCTCTTAGAAAACCTGACTCTTGGGAGGGTGGTTTGTTTATTTGTGGAATTTTCTGAAATTCAGAAGGGATCTTGAAGGCTGACTTAAAAAAAGAAAAGAAAAACTCCCATGGGATATGTGAGAAGGGAAGAAAATAACCCAAATATTGGGGTGGAACCACCCTGGGAGGAGAGGGCAAGAGGAACCGACAAGGATAGTGCCGATCATAGAGATCGGTGCCCACAGGGGGTCGTAGTCTGGAAATGGGACTTGGAAAATTCTTGAAAAATTATGCTTCTCATGCCAAAGGATGATGCCTATGTATTGGATTGTTAATTTTTTCTTCTTTATGTTTGTGACTAGGGCACTGTGAAGTTTGGAAACTTCTGCTGCCTAGAAATGAGTATTTCCCATGCTTCCGGGTGGGAATTCAGGTGGAGAGAGAAAAGGCATTGCTGAAGGCTCACAGGCATCAGTTACTGTGCTTAGTATTTTGCATATAGAGTTTCAACAGATCACATTAAGAAATCTGCAAGACTGGAGTTATTGTTCCCCTTTTGTAGATGAGGAAACTGATGCAGAGAGAGACAGCTAATTCATCAGAGGCAGCTAATAAGTGACAAAGCTGAAGTAGAATCTGGATCTATATAAGACCTTTGTGTAAGAGAAAAACTTCTGAGTGATTTCTTACACTGTGCTCAGCATATAGTAGGCACAAGGTTATAGTGTCTGCTTGCAAAATTGGCACAAAAATGTAAAAACAAGCCATTCAATAGATATTGACTAAGTGCCTACTATGTGCCAGACACTGAATCAACATAGGATAAATTCTAGACTAAAATTACAATTAGAATGTAAATCAGCTTTAATTTATGAAAATGAAATCAGACCAGCAGGGAGGCTATCAAATGAAACTATTAAAATACATCCCATAAGAGGAAGAGCAAGCAGGAAAAATGAGGTGAAAGGAGAATGAGATAATGTAATTTTAAAATTGGCTCCTGTTCTCCTGAAATACTTTTAAGATTTTACTGCAGAATTACACAGTCAACAGGAATATGTCATTTTTAAGATTTTCTCACTCAGGTCAGTGCATAAATAATAATACATTTTTTAAAATGTATGACTATTCATTAAACCATTGACCACTTCCAGCCTATTGAGTACATAAGTATTTTTAAAATTACTTTAATACATATTTACCCAATAGACCAGAAAAGTTATTTTGGTACATGATGTGCATTTTAAAAGCTGCCTACACAAGGAGTTATCTGATCTAAGCTAGAGTCTCTGCTAACTACATAATATGCATTTTAAAGAACAACCTAATTATGGGCTTACCCAAGAGAACAAAGTTAATACTGAGGGTCAATAGTTATTACCTTCCTTTACCATCTTTTATTATTTTCTGTCAAATAAAATGGGAGGAAAAGTTTATGCCTGCTCTCTTATCTATTTTCTCTTGACAACTCATGTTCCAATGTTTTCCTCACCCCTACCTTCAAACAAAAATAAATAAGGGAAGGAAGGAAAGAAGGGAGAAAGGAAGAGAGGGAGGGAGGGTAGAAAGGAGGGAAGGGAGCAGAGGAGGGTGGGAACAAGGAAGGAGAGCAGGCAAAAAGAAAAAAAGAAGAAGAAACCCACATAATTAAAATTAAGTGCCTGGATTATAACAAATATGAAAGATCAAAAGTTCATCCCTTAATTTACATTATTTTCTCTGAAAGATCAAAAGTCCATTCCTCAATTTATATTATTTTTCTCTTTTCTAATAGTTTAACCTATATGCTCCTTATTTCGAAAATTATATACTATCCTCTGTTTATTTTATTGGAAACATTACCTTTCCCCTTTTTCCTCGGTAAGACATAATTGTATAGGCTCCTTTCTTTACTTGCACAAAACAAAGATTCTATATTCTCTAAGCCATTGAGTCTGTTTCCACTGGTACAATGTAAAAGGTTTCTCAACAGAAAATCCATTCCTGTGCATACAAATATAAAATCAAAATCTGTGTTTTCTGCCGGGCACAGTGACTCATGCCTATAATCCCAGCACTTTGAGGAGGCAACGCAGATGCATCACTTGAGGTCAGGCATTTGAGACCAATCTGATCAACATCATGAAACCCTGACTATACAAAAAACACAAAAATTATCCGGGGCATGGTGGCATGTACCTCTAATCCCAGCTACTCAGGAGGCTGAGGCAGGATAATCCCTGAAACCCAGGAAACAGAGATTGCAGTGAGCCAAGATTGCACCACTGCACTCCAGCCTGGGCAACAGAGTGCAACACTGTCTCAAAAAAGAAAAAAAACAAAAAACAAAAAACAACTGTATTTTCAACAGGTAGACTGACTGATTTACTAGTTTCTCTGCTCAGTGTTCTCATTTTACCACACTGGCAGTAGCAATACCACCCCACCTTTGACGGGGACCTAATAGATCAACTGAACAAGGTTGGCAGTTTCTCCATTGGGATGACAATCCCCCTTCATTTTTGGTGATATATAACCAACCATTTAGCTCTAATGAATATAGCCAAAATGGAAATACCACCTCATATTTAAGTAGTAGATGTCACATCCTTATGAAACAGTAAGTTATGTCTGTGAATACAGATGGTGGCCATATACACTACTCATAATGTTATTCTCTATCACTCTCAACTGTGACAGCAGAATTAAGGGTAATATTTATTTTATTTAAAAACAATCATTTTGAATAATGGTTTACTTTCTGTCTTTACCTCCACTTCCTCATCACTTAAATCAATTACATTCTGTCTCCAAAAAAACTCACAGAAATCTTTCACTAGTTCTAACTGAATCTTAAGACTTATCCTCCTATTCTAAATGTGTTTATTTTGATCAGTCTAGTAAGATGCATTCAGGTTTAAAGATGAATTAAAAATACCAGAGTCAAGGTTATTTTTTAATTCATCTCAATAATTTATCATTTCTATGCTTTATATTTTAATCATTGTTGTGTGCCTGAAGAATACCCAGAGATCCAAAAGCTGGTGGGAATTTCTTAAATAAACTTGGAAATTTTATAGAGGAAGGATGAAGTCTTATAAGAAGCTAAGTTGATTTTAATTAAAGAAAAGTTTGTTTACTCTCAGCACAGTATAAATTATATTTCTTAAAATATAATTAATATTTAAAGAAACAATTCTAATACAAATAAAAAGTATCTGAACTTCTCCCTGACTATACTAATGAGCTGAATAACTCCACCTTACTGTACCCATGTTGCCTACTCTCTGGATGACAAGAATAACATGTATAATTATATACATTTTATAAACATAAAGTCATTATTTTGTATTTAATGGGTACAGATATATAGCAAAAAAAAACACTAGATAAAATTTAAAAATAATGTACTCCATTATATATCTAAACTAGCAAGATTCTGATTCCACCACTTCTTGATTACATATTACACAGATTAGTTTTTTTATAGACATACCATTCTCTATCAGTAGTAAACTCCACAAGGGCGTCAGATTTACTTTCTCATTTAGTAATAGATCCAAAATGCAGACTAAAAGTTAGACCAAACTGGAAAGAAACTTTAAAGTCTTCAGGCTGCTTGATGTGTTTGTTATTTTTTTAAGTCTTTGAGAAATACACCAATACCTGTTGATTTACAGGCATATTCTCCCTGTCTCTAATAAGTTTTAAAATAGTTTTTGCATTTTTATCAAATTAATTTGAGCCATAATTGAACTCAGTTTGACAAAGGAGACACATCTATGTGAGTACATTTTCTGTCACCATCTGAGTTGAACTGGTATTAGGGCAGCCTTTCTTCTCAGTCCTCTATGTACAAAATATGCCTTCAGGAATCAGATTAGATTCTGTTGCAAGCATATTTATAAACCCTGTAGTCCACATTCAGATTCCTCTCTTCCTCTTTTGGCACAGGTCAGCCACCTACATAAAATGGCAATGCGATACTAAACACTTTTTTCATTTTAGTCACTGATTTTAAACTAGACTTCAAAGTGAGAACCAGATGTAGATGCAAAGTTTATTATCTATCTGGCTACCACTTTCCCAGACGAATGACCTACTGACTAACCCCCATAGGTAAATTCCCATCACTAGCTTCAAATTCCACATAACCTCGAAGGACATTAAATCTATTCATTTCTGTCTTGCTTTAGTGTCCAAGTAGATGAAGCAGGATTTAGAAACTTGATTAGATGAATCATCATCAATTATGAGATCAGTTTTATTATTTATTTGGTAGAATTTGCATAACACATTAAGTTTGGTAATTAATAGAATTATTAATGGTAATTTGGGCTGCTGAGATTTTCTCTGTGGTAGTGGATAGTTAAAACTACTTGGTTAAAAGATTTCATATGCTTCTGTATGTAGATTCTAAAACAAAAGCTGATTCTTTATGTATTTAGTACCTATTACTGCATATTCAGTTTTCCATTCATATCCCCAAATTAAAATCTTGCCAGAAAATTAGAACAAAGAATATTTTGAATTCTCTTTGGAAGAAAGTAAGATTTTGGAAAAAGGTGAGTTTCAGCTAGCCTCTCGGCGTTTCTGGAATTGCTGTTTGTGCATTTTCTTGCTTCTGACAAGATCCCTAATACTGAAAACTAGAATTGTTTCAAGCAAGATGCTGCCATTTACCTTTGCATGCTTTTTTCTAGACCTATTAGTGTGATAGTAACTGATTCTCTTTGGCATAGTTCTTGAGATAAAATTTCTAGATTAGTGGAATTGGATTTGATACCTCACAAAGGGTTGAGGGAAGATAAGAACTAAAGAGCAGTTCACTGCATCTTAGGTCAAAAAAACCCTGAATTAAATGAGGAAAAGAAGGAAAAAGAGGTTCATAGCTCAGACTCCAAAACAGAGGAGAGTGAATGTATTAAGTTCAAAGGTTATAACCTGACAACAACCTAATATGGCAGTGTTATAATGGGAAGGGATCTAGTCTATAAATTGTAATTCTACCTCTCTGTCTATCCCACTGTGTGACCTTGGGACTCGATTTTCTAATCTATAAAATGAGAATATTGAAGTGGTTGGTCTACAAGTGCCACTCTAGCTATAAAATTATCTAATCTGACCTGAAACAGGAGACTGAGTCAAATTCTGAAGTAGGTAAAATTTCTGGCCTACAACCTCCCTACCAGTCTACATTTTCTTTCTCTTAACACATTTTCTTGTGATCTCTCCAACTTCCAGGTCTTATCTGGGATAAATATTTTCCCTCTTGGGGGAGTCAAACTGTCTGGCAATTAATGCAATGTAGTTGAATAATAATACAGATGTCAGCTGATAATGGCTAAATTAATGACCCTTTCCACAGTAATAGCATTTTAAACATAAACGGATTCTCAAAGACTAAAACACCATGACCCAAAAGACTGAAATTGTAATGATGAACTGAGAGGAAGTAGACTTAAACTTTTGTGCATAAGTAATCACCTAACCTGCTTACTCATAAAGCGGTCCTGACTGCTTTGTCTAGAGTGAGAAGTTCAACATAGAAGTTGAAACAACGCTATGGTTTGGTGGTTATTAGCACAGACATTGAAAGCAGAGTTGGATGTGAGTCCCTGCTGTATAATTTCATAACTGCTTAAGTCTTAACAAATTACTAAGCTATCTAATCTTAAGTTTTCTTATATAAAAAATAGGATAATAGTGCCTATATTACAGAATTATTTTAAAGAATGATGACAGTATATTTGGCACGTAGTACACATGTAAAAACTGCTTATTATCATTATTATTACCACTTGTCTGGGAATATTAGTGATGAGGCTGTTTAAAAATCAAATGATGTCATTTTCACTTCCACATGGAGACCCATAGCAAGCCTTCCTATTTTATAAAATGAATATACAATAGAAAATCTGTGACTTTAAAATAATGACACTGGCTCAGCATCAGCAAATCAGTCTGGTTATTTTATAGTTACATTTACATAATTAATTGGCTGAATACTGCTTTATCTTGTAAAATCCAACATTTCTTTTTTTTTTTATTAAGACGTATTTTTTGGCCCGAGGACTCAAGATGGCGCTGTGAGAACAACCCAGGATTGAAGCTCTTGCTGGATGCGCGGAGAGGGTGAGTCGGGGACGCATTTCCAGATGGATCTTAGTTGCCCAGAGAACGGGGAAATTCCCAGGTATAAAAGAGATGTGGGACACCAGGCAGAGGTCTTGGCTGGTGTAGCCGGCAGCTGGTGTGTCTAAGGCCCACGCCGGAGCACAGAGGCGCTCCACAGCGCTCCATACAAAAGTGCACTGTTACGGGTGCCCTGTTGAACCGGCAAACTGAGACCTGAGAGGGCTGAAACTGAGACTGAATGGGACTTGGACAGTGAGCCAGCCCAGGAAATCCCAGGGACAAAGACTTTGGGGTAGCGCAGTGCAAAAAACAAAACGGCGATTCCAAACGCTCCCGGTGAGGAGGTTTTCTTAAAGTGCAGCACCGTGGGGGAGGGGCATCCGCCATTACCAAGGCAATCAGCCCCTACTGAGGTACACACCCATTGCTGATGCAGCCTGCCATTGCCGAGGCAACCCGGTACAACAGAGAGACTCTGACCCAGGGCGCAGCCCGCAGCAACAGGGTGGAGACCGCAGCAGAAGGGCAGAGTCTGCAGCAACAGGGTGAACCTCACACCAGCAGGGCGGAGCCTCGGCAGGCAAATAGTGACTAGACTGCCTTCTAGCTGGGCAGGATAGAGAGGTGGACACTCACAAGGAAAGCCCCAACCCTCCCCCCAAGACAGAGCATCTGAGAAAAAAAGGGTTTTTTTATGAGTTATGTTGCAGCAGAATTAAACATAGCAGCCTAACAGCCCTGAATGAACAACAGAGCTCACAGCTCAGAAATTGAGCTCCAATAAACTACAGACTGTCTCCTCAAGCAGCTCCCTGACCCCTCTATATCCAAAAGACTGACATTTAGCAGGCATCATTCTGGGGCAAAGATAGCAGAAAAAGAAACTGGTAGCATCCCTCGCTGTTCCGCAGCTGCTATAGGTGCACCCCAGACAAGCAGGGTCTGGAGTGGACCTCAGCAGTCGTACAGCAAAGGGGCTAGACTGGTAGAAGAAAAACCAAGTAACAGAAATACTTCATCATCAACAATCTGGGTGTCCACTCAGAGACCCAATCGAAAAGTCAGCAACTACACAAACGACAGGTGGATAAATCCACAAAGATGGGAAGAAACCAGTGCAAAAAGGAGGAAAACACCCGAAACCAGAACACCTCATAGCCGAGAAAGGACCAAAACTCCTCACCAGCAAGGGAACAAAGCTGGATGGAGAATGACTGTGACGAAATGACAGAATTAGACTTCAGAAGGTGGATAATGAGAAATTTTTGTGAGCTAAAAGAACATGTTTTAAATAAATGCAAAGAAACTAAGAACCTTGAAAAAAGATTTGAGGAAATGATAACAAAAATGGATACCTTACAGAGGAATATGAATGAATTAAAGGAGCTGAAAAACACAATACGAGAACTTCGCAAAGCATGCACAAGTTTCAATAGCCGAATCGACCAAGCAGAAGAAAGAATATCAGAAGTCGAAGACCAACTCAATGAACTAAAACGAGAAACCAAGATCAGAGAAAAAAGCGCAAAAAGGAATGAACAAAGTCTCCAAGAAATGTGGGACTATGTGAAGAGACCAAACCTACGTTTGATAGGTGTACCAGAAGGGGACGAAGAGAATGAATCCAAACTGGAAAATACTCTTCAGGACATTCTCCAGGAAAATTTCCCCCACCTAGCAAGACAGGCCAACACTCAATTGCAGGAAATACAGAGAACACCACAAAGATATTCCACAAAAAGAGCAACCCCAAGGCACATAAATGTCAGATTCAACAAGGTTGAAATAAAGGAGAAAATACTAAGGGCAGCCAGGGAGAAAGGTCGGGTCACCCACAAAGGGAAGCCCATCAGACTCACAGCAGATCTCTCGGCAGAAACTCTACAAGCCAGAAGAGAGTGGGGGCCAATATTCAACGTCCTTAAAGAAAAGAACTTTCAACCCAGAATTTCATATCCAGCCAAACTGAGCTTCAGAAGTGAAGGAAAAATAAAATCCTTTGCAAACAAGCAAGTACTCAGAGATTTTGTCACCACCAGGCCTGCTTTACAAGAGCTCCTGAAAGAGGCAATACACATAGAAAGGAACAACCAGTACCAGCCATTCCAAAATCACACTAAATGCTAAAGAGCATCAACATAAGGAAGAATCTACAACAACTAACGGGCAAAACAGCCAGCTAGCATCAAAATGGCAGTATCAAATTCACACATAACAATATTAACCCTAAACATAAATGGACTAAATGCACCAATAAAAAGACACAGACTGGCAAATTGGATAAAAAGCCAAAACACATCAGTGTGCTGTATCCAGGAAACCCATCTCACATGCAAGGATACACAAAGGCTCAAAATAAAGGGATGTAGAAGGATTTACCAAGCAAATGAAGAGCAAAAGAAAGCAGGAGTTGCAATTCTCATCTCTGATAAAATAGACTTTAAAGCAACAAAGATCAAAAGAGACAAAGAAGTCCATTACACAATGGTAAAAGGATCGATACAACAAGAAGAGCTAACGATCCTAAACATATATGGACCCAATACAGGAGCACCCAGATACATAAGGGAAGTTCTTAATGACTTACAAAGAGACGTAGACTCCCACACAATAATAGTGGGAGACTTTAACACTCCACTGTCAATATTAGACAGATCAACCAGACAGAAAATCAACAAGGATATCCAGGGCTTGAACTCAGACCTGGAACAAGCAAACCTGATAGACATTTACAGAACTTTCCACCCCAAATCCACAGAACATACATTCTTCTCAGCACCACATCACACCTACTCTAAAATTGACCACATAATTGGAAGTAAAGCATTCCTCAGCAAATGCAAAACAACTGAAATCATAACAAACAGTCTCTCAGACCATAGTGCAATCAAGTTAGAACTCAGAATTCAGAAACCAACTCAGAACTGCACAGCTTCATGGAAACTGAACCACTGGCTCTTGAATGTTGACTGGATAAACAACGAAATGAAGGCAGAAATAAAGAAGTTCTTCGAAACCAATGAGAATGAAGACACAACATGCCAAAATCTCTGGGACACATTTAAAGCAGTCTCTAGAGGAAAGTATATAGCAATGAGTGCCCATATGAGAAGAATGGAGAGATACAAAATTGACACCCTATTGGCAAAATTGAAAGAGCTAGAGGAGCAAGATCAAAAAAACTCAAAACCCAGCAGAAGACAAGAAATAAATAAGATCAGAGCTGAACTGAAGGAGATTGAGACACGAAAAACCCTCCAAAAAATCAGTAAATCCAAGAGCTGGATTTTTGAAAAGATCAACAAAATAGACAGACCACTAGCCAGATTGATTAAAAAGAAAAGAGAGAACAACCAAATAGATGCAATCAAAAAATGATAAAGGGGAAATCACCACAGATTCCACAGAAATTCAAACGCTCATCAGAGAATATTACAAACAACTCTATTCACATAAAACAGTAAACCTGGAAGAAATGTATAAATTCATGGACTCCTGTGTCCTCCCAAGCCTAAACCAGAAGGAAGCTGAAACTATGAATAGACCAATAACAAGGTCAGAAGTCGAGGCAGCAATTAAGAACCTACCAGTGAAAAAAAGCCCAGGTCCAGATGGGTTCACAGCCGAATTCTACCAGACACACAAAGAGGAGCTGGTACCATTTCTTCTGAAACTATTCCAAGTAATCCAAAAAGAAGGAATCCTTCCCAAATAATTCTATGAGACCAATATCATCCTGATACCAAAACCCGGCAGAGAACCAACAAGAAAAGAAAACTTCAGGCCAATATCCATAAATGAACATGGATGCAAAAATCTTCAATAAAATATTGGCAAGCCGATTGCAACAGCAAATCAAAAAACTTATTCATCATGATCAAGTAGGATTCATCCCGGGGATGCAAGGCTGGTTCAACATACACAAGTCTATAAATGTAATTCACCACATAAACAGAACCAAAAACAAAAACCACATGATTATCTCAATTGATGCAGAGAAGGCATTTGACAAAATTCAACAGCCCTTTATGCTAAAAACCCTCAATAAACTCGGTATTGATGGAACGTATCTCAAAGTAATAAAGGCTATTTATGACAAACCAACAGCCAATATCATACTGAATGGGCAAAAACTGGAAGCATTCCCTTTGAAATCCGGCACTAGACAAGGATGCCCTCTTTCACCACTCCTATTCAATATAGTACTGGAAGTTCTAGCCACAGCAATCAGGCAAGAAAAAGAAATAAAGGGTATTCAAATAGGAAAGGTGGAAGCCAAATTGTCTCTATTTGCAGACGACATGATAGTATACCTAGAAGACCCCATTGCCTCAGCCCAAAAACTCCTGAAACTGATAAGCAACTTCAGCAAAGTCTCAGGATATAAAATCAGTGTGCAAAAATCACAAGCCTTCCTCTACACCAATAACAGACTTAAAGAGAGCCAAATCAATAACGAACTGCCATTCACAATTGCTATAAAAAGAATAAAATACCTTGGAATACAACTCACAAGGAACGTAAGGGACCTCTTCAAGGAAAACTACAAACCACTGCTCAAGGAAATAAGAGAGGACACAAACAGAGGGAGAAACATTCCATGTTTACGGTTAGGAATAATTAATATTGCAAAAATAGCTATACTGCCCAAAGTAATTTACAGAATCAATGCTATACCCATCAAGCTACGATTGACTTTCTTCACAGAACTGGAAAAAACCACCATGAACTTCATATGGAACCAAAAGAGAGCCCACATAGCCAAGTCAATTCTAAGCAAAAAGAACACAGCGGGGGGCATCACACTACCAGATTTCAAACTATACTACAAGGCTACAGTAATCAAAACAGCATGGTACTGGTACCAAAACAGAGATATAGACCAATGGAACAGAACAGAGGCATCAGAGGCAACACAACATATCTACAACCATACAATCTTTGATAAACCCGACAAAAACAAGCAATGCGGAAAGGATTCCCTGTTCAACAAATGGTGTTGGGAAAACTGGCTAGCCATGTGCAGAAAGCAGAAACTGGACCCCTTCCTGACACCTTACACCAAAATTAACTCCAGATGGATTAAAGACTTAAACATAAGACCTGGCACCATAAAAACCCTAGAAGGAAATCTAGGCAAAACCATCCAGGACATAGGAATAGGCAAGGACTTCATGAACAAAACACCAAAAGCATTGGCAACAAAAGCCAAAATAGACAAATGGGACCTAATGAAACTCTACAGCTTCTGCACAGCAAAAGAAACAGTCTCTAGTGTGAAACAGCAACCAACAGAATGGGAAAAAATTTTTGCAGTTTACCCATCTGACAAAGGGCTGATATCCAGAATTTACAAAGAACTCAAACAGATTTACAGGAAAAAACAAACAAGCTCATTCAAAATTGGGCAAAGGATATGAACAGACACTATACGAAAGGAGACATATATGAGGCCAACAATCATATGAAAAAATGCTCATCGTCACTGGTCATCAGAGAGATGCAAATCAAAACCACATTGAGATACCATCTCACGCCAGTTAGAATGGTGATCATTAAAAAATCTGAAGACAACAGATGCTGGAGAGGATGTGGAGAAAAAGGAACACTTTTACACTGTTTGTGGGAGTGTAAATTAGTCCAACCATTGTGGAAGACAGTGTGGCGATTCCTCAAGGCCTTAGAAATAGAAATTCCATTTGACCCAGCAATCCCATTACTGGGTATATATCCAAAGGACTATAAATCATTCTACTATAAGGACACATGCACACGAATGTTCATTGCAGCACTGTTTACAATAGCAAAGACCTGGAACCAACCCAAATGCCCATCGATGATAGACTGGATTGGAAAAATGTGGCACATATACACCATGGAATATTATGCAGCAATCAGAAATGATGAGTTCGTTTCGTTTGTAGGGACATGGATGAATCTGGAGAACATCACTCTCAGCAAACTGACACAAGAACAGAAAATGAAACACCACATATTCTCACTCATAGGCGGGTGATGAAAAATGAGAACACATGGACACAGAGAGGGGAGTACTCAACACTGGGGTCTATTGGGGGGAAAAGGGGAGGGCCAGTGGGAGGGGGAGGTGGGGAGGGATAGCCTGGGGAGAAATGCCAAATGTGGGTAAAGGGGAGAAAGCAAACAAAACACACTGCCATGTGTGTACCTATGCACCTGTATTGCATGCTCTGCACATGTACCCCAAAACCTAAAATGCAATAAAAAATAAAAAATTTTTTAAAAGACGTATTTTTTGTTAATTTATTCTCAAAGTTTCACTCATGACTCTTCACCTACACATAAGCAAACCATAAAACACGGTGTGATAAAATCAGCGGTGGAAGAGCCGAAGGTTCCTATGAGCGAGGATGATTCCCAGTTCATCGCAGGCCTCAATCACAACTTTGCCAGAGCAGAGCCAGAGGGAGCCACAATGTATGCCACACCACTCCTTTTAGCTCTGTCTACTTTATCTCTGAAAGGGAAGAAGGCATCAGAGCTGACAGAAACCTCACTCAGTTTGTCAACTCATTCCTTCTTCTCTGCCTCAGTGAGTAATTCAGGGACTTCCTCAAACAGGGCCTTCCACTTTATCAAATCTTCATCCTTGCCAATAGTTCCAGACACGTATTAATCGATGGCACTGAAGATTTCTGCTCTCTTCCCTCCCTTTTTAAACTTCAACAAGAGCACTTGTGAATGGTGTCTAAGCCACCAGTAGTTTGCCTTATCTCCTGCAAGGTGGGTGCAGTGTATATGAGACTGCTGTCTGGCTCCAATGCCGATAACCTGCCTGTTCTTGGCATAGCACACGGAGTTGGACTGAGTGTACTTGACAGCAATGGTGGCTACGATGAGATCTCAGAGGCCGGACTCTGGCAGATCTTTATTCTTGGTGACAACATTGCTAAATAATGACTTGTCAACGACACCATTATTTCTCTTCTGGCTTAAATGAAGACCGAAGAGAGTTCGAACTTCATTTTCATCCGGTTTGTAAAACTGGTCCATCTGAAGAACACAGTAGTTTCCATTTTTCTTTTTGGAAAGTATTGTCAAGACTTCTTCATATCCTGGGGCAATTATACCATCAGAGACATCTCTGGAAATAATTTTTGCAGTTGGTACATCACAAACGTCAGACAATGCCACAAAATCGCCAGATGAAGACATCCTATCAGCTCCTCTTGCTCTTGCGTATGCCGTTGAAATGGATGTAAGGGTTTTATAGAGATCAAAGACCATGCAGACTCTGGCCTCGTCTTCACTGAGTGAAATTCCAATAGCAGTGCCTGCTGGGCTGACATGTTTGAAAGAGGCAGCGGCTGGAATACCTAATGCCTCTTTGAGTTCCTTCACCTGCGGCCAGGCGTTCTAAGAATCACACAGATTCTTCTAAAAATCACACACATCCATTTAGAACTGTGATGGGAAGTTTGGGCTTCAGCATGTACAGCTGGGCAGGGGTCTGATGAGGGTTCATTCCATACTGCAAGGGTATCTGAGATATGCCTTTGCTGTACTGTTTCCTGAAATAATCTGAAATTGCTTCATCATATTGTGCCATATGAGTGAATGCCTTCAAGGCTAACTGGCATCTGGTCTCCAAGGAGGTGTCCTTACTCTCGGAGCTCTGCATCTCTGTGGATGCTGCCACATAGTCCTCAGGTTCACACACCACTGTCAGTCGAGCGTGGATTTTGGCTGCAGCTCTCAGTAAGGATACTCCACCAATGTCAACTTGCTCCACAGCCTCCTCAACAGTTACACCTGGAGAAGCTACTGTCTTCACAAAGGGATAGAGATTGCAGACAACAACTCTTATAAGATTGAAATCAAGTCTGGCCATGTCAGCATTATCTTCTGAGATATTGTGAGCCAGGATTCCAGCAAAGACTGCAGGATGCCAAGTTTTCACACATCCCCGCAACATTTCAGGAAATCCTGTCAACTCAAAGAGACATCTCTGACTGCCAGACCAGCATCCCTGAGAGCTTTTGCAGCCCCTCTAGAAGCGACCAGATTCAAACCAAGAGAAATCAGGTTTCTTGCAAATTCCACAAGGCCTGTTTTGTCAGAGACACTAAACAAAGCGAGCTGACCGGGAGCCATGACAGCAGTCGCTGGGTCCAGGGCGAGCAGGAGGCAGCAGCGGTGACACCACCGTAAAATCCAACATTTCTATATTCAATGAGCAACCTGCAGCCCCACACAAATGGTGGATAATTTCCCTAAGTCCTCAAAATTATCTGTCCTATTTAGATAATCTTTAAATGATAGAAATAGATTGAATTGAAATGGAAAAGGACTGACCTTATGCTATGCATCAAATAAGTACAAATGAGAAAACAATCCAAAACAGAAGCTCTCTGCATTTGCACACTTTAGTCCCTATGTCTTCTGACTACTCAATATTACTATTGTAGCATTATTTTATTGTATAAAGCTTTCTGTGTTTTATTCAGATCAATAGGTTTTGTCTTTAAATTTATAGACCTTGCTTGTCCAAGTATCAAATAACTGTTGAAGCCAAGGACTAGGTAAGAGCTCCCTCCACTAATAGGGCCAAAGGGAAGCCTCACAAAGTGAGCTGGCCCTCTACTCCTCTCCAGCTTTTTATCTTCAGAGTCCAGAAGGATCCCAAGATGCTGGGAATATGCCTACTCCTATGACCTTCATACCTCCATTACAAAGGATCAAGTGAAAAGTACCAAATCTTTGAAATCCAGGTAAGATCCATCCTTTCCTCCTGTCCCAATACTGACTAGACTCTACCAGACTCTTTGGGACCATCAGGACAAATTTCATCATGCTCCTTATCAGTGTTTATGTCCTTTTCACAGGAAACCCAAGATTCTCTGCTCACCCTTCCCTGAACTTCCTGAACTTTCTGCTCATTTTCCCTGCGACAAATGAAACAATCAGAAGATGACTTCCAAAAGTTTTCTACTGTACACACTCACCTATTTTCTGCCTGTTTTCTGCCTATTTTCTCCTCTTTCTCTCTGATTACTATTAACTATCTGTGTTCCTAGATAAGATTAACTCTTAACTTTGCAATAGATATCATTATCTCTTGCCTGCCTGAGAGCATTGGTCCAGCTGATTTCCCCTCTCTCTTGCATGGTCATTGTTACTTTTCCCAGTATCTCTCTCTCTCTCTCTCTCTCTCTCTCTCTCTCTCTCTCTCTCTCTCTCTCTCTCTTTTTGCTTCCACCACTTTGTAGAAACTCCTCTTGCTTTAGTCATTGTCACCATGACTGTATTATTACTAATCCAATAGTAAAATTCTCAATCTTCATGCTACTTAACCTATCAATAGCATCTGACACATTTCATTCTTAACTTCTCCTTGATGTGGCTTCTAAAACTCCATACTCACCTGACTTTCTTATAACTCACCCAGGTACTTATGTCAGTCGTGTGGTCATTTCTTTCTTGTTCACCAATCTCTTGATGATGTAGAAACTGAGGACTTAGCATCTATTTTGTCTCTATATCTACTTCTTTGAATCCGACTCCCAGTCAGATTCAAGGCTTTAAATGCTGCTTCTATGCTGGTGACTCTCAGATTTAGATTCCAGCTAGGATCTAGCCTCTCAACTTCAAAGTCCCACTCAACATCTCCACATGCACGTCTCATAGGCATCTTATGTGCGGCCTACCCCAAATCCCCAGCTGAATTCCCAAACTCACCAGCACCCCCAAACCTTCTAAAACAGTCTATCTTAGTGAAGAACAGCTTCATTCTTTCACTTGTTCAGACTCAAAACCTTGGAGTCACCCTTTACGCCTCTTTCTCTCTGTCACACACACACACACACACACACACACACACACACACACACATCTCTCATCCTATTAAAAAACAAATATTACTAACTCTGTCTTCAAAATATATCCAGAGTCCCGTCATGTTTCACCATGTTTGCTGCTGCTATGTTTCTGGCCCAAGTCACCGTGATTTTGCCCAGAGTATTGCAATAGCCTCCTAAGACGTCTTCATGCTTCTTTCTGTGAATTCTCAACATTGCAATAATAGGCATCCTAGGAAAACTTACCAGTCAGATCATGTCATTCCTCTGCTCAAAACTCTTCAATATCTCCCATATAACTCATTGTAGGAACCAATGTTTTTACAGTGAATGGCCTGTAAGTCCCTATAGAATGCGTGGCTGCCTGTTAACTCTCCAACCTTATCTCCTATAAACTCACACCCCTATGCTTCTGCCCTGCTGGTCATCTTACTCCTTCTCAGACTTGCCAGATGTGCCTCCACAACAGTGTTTTCACTGGATTCCTTGGTGGCCTGGAGTGCTCTTCCCACATACACCAACATGACTTATGTCTTCACTTCCTCATTTATAGCCTTTGTACAGGTATCCTCCTCTCAGAAGGGTTTCCCCTGCTTGCCATATTTAAAACTGGAAGCCTTAGCCCTGGCACTCTGGTCTCTTTCCCTGCTTTGCTTTTCTCTGTAGCACTTTCACCATAGAGCACACTACATGTTTTACTTATATTCTTTATTAACTCCCCCTCCCTAGTCAGATGCAAGCTTCATGAGAGTAAGGATTTTTTATTTTATTCTCTGCTCTCTCAGGTTTCTAAAGCACAGCAATTTTAAAAATTGAAAATTTCTTAGATGTTTAGAAAAAAGGCAACATACTCAATTACGGTGTTGTTATAATAATAATAAAACATTCTGTAATGCTTACTGTATGTGGCAAGCACTACTTTAATGGTTTGACTATGTCTGTCTGTTCATAAAATTAAGTCATTTAACCTTCCCAATTAACCTATAAACTACACAATACTTTTGTCTACATTTTATAAATAAAGTAAAGCCCAGAGAGGTTAACAACGAGGCTCAGAATATGCTACCCCAAATATGATGCCTTGGTATTTGAGAAAACAGCAAAAGCAGAAAGGTCACTCTCACCTTCTGCTCATCACTTCTCTCATGAAGCAAAACATAAAACCTAACTGACCTTCCCCATAAGACCCTATACATGGAGGAAAAGAAACTTCTTATCGCTGAAGACACTAAGACCCAGGAAAGAATCTGAGCAAACAGCTTTGCTGAGTCCCCAGTCTATCGCCATTAGATCATACTTGTCCTTCCATATTTTTCCACAACTATCAACTTTATCAAACAGCATCAAAATACACAGGCTCTTCTGTTTCTTTGGATCTTCATTTCTGAAGCCTTCTGTGCCCTGTAACCCTTATATTGGATAAATTGATATCCTTGTCTCTTGTTAATCTTTTGTTTTACAGACCTCAGCCACGAACCTAGCAACATGCATTTAAAAACTCCCTCAAGATTACACTGTACATGGGAAATCAAAATTTGAATCTGGAATTTATGCTTAACTTCTGTAGGCTCTGTTTCCTTTGTTAAAATTGAGAAAAGAAGATCTTTGCAGGATTATGGTGAGAATTTTATAAAACATACTGAGAGTCTGAAGACAACAGCATAGTATCTAACTCTGGCATGTCAGTACGTGGAAGCAATAATTTTGCTGCAACTGCTAAACATACAGAATAAAATTTGGCATAAGGAATCTGAAAATATCTTTCTAAATAGAAGTGCTGTGTTATTTAGTCTCCCAATTTCTGTTTTGATTGGCAGCATTATAGTTAAAAGAAGACTTCAAAATCACACAAATGAAAATTAGTCTTTCCTGTCTATGTAAAAAAATTAATTCATTTTTGTTACTGTTTCCTTTGCTTAGTGGCTGTATTATGCAAGTCTGTATCAATGCACACTTAGTCTAACAATGTAGGCATATTTTTCAAGTGAAAGGGGGTAGACTTTGTAACCACTCAGTATTTGTTTCATTTGTCCAAGCCTCTAACCTTCTCTGCATTCAAGCTTGCAGTGCTCCAATATGAAGAAATCTTTAAATCCCAGGCCTGCTGACTGGCATGAGCTCTGTTCCGGTACCACAGAGGAGCAAGCAATAAGGCTCCAGACAGGGACCCTGAAATGAATTAGGTAGATCGATGTCCCCGTTTGTGTTCCAGTACCCCAAAATACCTTCACAGCATGCGTGACTGTGTGGGGGCCATACTGAATTTGTATTCTAGAAAACAGACTAAAAAGGTCAACATGCATGTATATTTATAAAGGAATCAGTATTTGCTAATCAATCGGGGGAAATGTTTCTTCCTTTGTAGCCATTTCTCAAAGAAGGGCTTCTTAAAGAGAGCTTCTACACTTTTTTTCTATAGAGAGCCTGCAGTCAGCCTTAGAAAACTCTTACAAATTACACTTCTGTATTTTCCAAGATGCTTAGGACAAGGTGTAGTCAAACAGTCCATTCATGCTGCAATCTTATTACTAAGATTAAGGTGCAATGTCAAGTAGTAAGTTTTTTATATTCAATAAAGGGGGGAAATGTGCATACTTGTTTTGAAGCCATATTGTATAAATTCCTTAGACTGGCAAATATTCTTTAGTTGTGAACTATGGGTGGAGCGTGTCAGTTTCACATGTGACAATAATTGTCAACCACCTTTATCAGAATAGAGATTATACTGCTATACAATTCCTCTGATATTAAGAATGAGTAAAGTGATCTTCTATCTCCAGTCTCCAATTCTATAGACTTAAAACTTATTTGTCATGTTATGCAGGGTTAATTAGTTCTGAAAAGATTTGTTTGCCTGAATCAAATACAGATATCTTGAAAAATACATTAATAATGAAAACACTCTTTTGAAAATATAAAATTACAGTTGCTTAATAGACCCCCATCTCCTTTTCAGGTTATGCTGTATGATAGAATATTTCTCCGGAATCCATGTTCTTTATATCAGGTGACTCTTCCATTCACCAAACATAACCCCTGCACCTGACAAAGGGATGGAATTGCTGGACCACACAGCTTGTCTGCCTCTATTCACTCCACTGCTCGGTTTGTTGTGATCACAACATTTCCATTTCTCAGTCAACCCACTCTCATAACCCTTTAAAAATTCACTCTACAGATTATTTTGCATAGGGTATAGTTCTAATTTTGTGAGTTCTAACAACATAGAACAGAATCCCTTAATGCCATTAGTCACTTAATCTATGCAATACTCCCACTTCCAGGAACATCTGATTACCTCCATGATTTATGTCCTCGTGCAAAGTTTAACCACAGTAGCTAGCACTTCTTCACTTGGCCTCAGTCCCCTGCTGTTTTACTTCTTCTTCAGTTACTACCTTCAGTACTCATTCTCATCCACTACTTTGCAAAATATACTTTTCAAATTTAATTAAGTTGGGGTTTTCTCTTGTTATTATCTTAGTAACTCTGGATTCCAAATGTGTTTCTGAGTATAAAATGGGCTTTAGTTTTAGACATGAGTCCCTTGGGAATTTATTGAATGGATAATTAACAGCATATTTGGGTTAGTGGAGAAAAACTAGAATGGGTAATTTGGAGGTAAAGGTAAAAATGTGACAGGAACAGCACCCAGTTATGACAAAGCTAATACTAGGATGAGTCTGAGAGACTTATCAACCCAAACAAGTATAATAAAAACAACATTTAGCTTACAATACATGTAGAATGTGGACTGCAGTGGATAAATGGTGATGAGCAAGGCAACAAGGTACACGAAGCAACTATTATGTATGGACAAAAGATCAATCAGTAAGGAGGATGGCTATGAGACCATAGCTGCATTTAACACTTGTAATCCAGCCACAGTGATATTCTGTCATGAGGAAAATACAGTAAGTTTAAAGATTTGCCATTTAATAAGATGTTTTTATTAGTGGAGCATATACACAGTGTTGTATTAAATGATGGGTCAGTATTCAAAGCATGAGAGTTGAAATATTTTTTTTCAGATAGTTTCACTCTGTTGCCCAGGCTGGAGTGCAGTGGCACAATCTTGGCTCACTGCAAATTCCACCTCCTAGATTCAAGTGATTCTTGTACCTCAGCCTCTCCAGTAGCTAGAATTACAGATGTGTGCCACCACACCCAGCTAATTTTTTGTATTTAGTAGAAATGGGGTTTCACCATGTTGGCTAGACTACTTGAAGACTAGGGGAAGCAGGCACCCTCTTCATAAGATGGCAGGAAAAAAGAAGAGCATGTGAGTACAGGAAAAACTATAATTTATAAAACCATCAGATCTTGTAAGAATTTACTCACTATCAAGAGAACAGAATGGGGGAAACCACCCCCATGGTTCAATCACTTCTCTGCTTCAACATGTGGGGATTACAATTTAAGATGAGATTTGGGTGGGACAGAGAGCCAAGCCATGTCAGTGCCCATGGTCAAGTCATTTAAATGGCAAGTGCCCAGATTCCCTCATCTGCAAATGATGATCATGACACTACCCTTGTCACAAGATTTGTGTATGTGAGTACATTAAATAAAGAAATAAATCTAAAGCACATAGCAATAATAAACATTCAATAAAAGCTGTTATCATTAGTGTTAGTCTTATTATTATTCACAAATGATTTGGTAACATGTTCTCAAAGCCATAAATTGCTCTGCATCAATGCCAGCCCTCTTCCCTGACTTACCTCCATGACATGAGAAATCATTAAAAGCAATATCACATCCCTTCCAAATCTGTATGTCCAGTGGAATCTTCTGGCAGGACCAGAGAGCAGTAGAAGGATAGGGCCAACATACAAATCGTGCCCAGAAGAAAACTCCCTGCTCTTTTCCATCTCTTCAGTTTGCCAAGTCAGCAGGCAAAGTATAGTATCCAAAAGCATGAAGCCACTCATCTAGGAATATGGCCAGGTGCACAAAAGTGAGCACATGGTGTGCAATTAATCATGCACAGTTTTGCAGAGTTACATACATTACTATGAATTGCCTGTAAGTCTGCGAATTAGGCTTTAATACCAGAATGAATTAAGGACAAAGGGAAATTGTCCATAGAACCTAACATTTTCATTAAAACACAATGCAAAATATTGTCCCTAAATTTGTTTCTGGGGGCAGAACTCTTCCCAGTGGTTGCATGACAATTTGTTTAAAGAAATAAAGTCCTCTGTTGAGAAGAAAATAGGGTAGCATTAATGTATCCCAGACTAAACCTACAAAAAATGTTTCTTATTTTCTATTTAAGTGATCTGAATTTACTATAATAACACAAGAAGTTTCTATAACTCCTCTAAGCTATAATGCACCTAAAGTAGAACCAGAAGATTATGGGTAATAAACAAGCTTACCAGGAAAAATGTGATGTATATCATAGCAAAACCCCCATGGCATCGAAAATAATGATGAAGCACCACATATTTGACGGGGGTGCTTCAGCAGCTGTCAGAGCAGTATGGTGTATCGATATAAGCCACAGAGACATTGTGTTTAAGTATGGTCCCTGAGCCCACTGTGCACCTAGGAGTTGTGGCAGGGACTTCAAATAGCATCTTTAATGACTATTCAAATAAAGACAGGATGATTAATGATATCCTTTCTCATTTTTTAAAATAGCAAACACGAAGCCAGCCCTACATAAATGCCTTTACCTTGCTGACTGAGAAACAATCTCTCACTATAATATACTCAGGATTGCATAATAGAAATAGTACAGCTATGCCTTTAATTCTCTCTCTCTCCCTCCCTCCCTCTCTCTCTCTCTCTCTTTCTGTGTGTGTGTGTGTGTGTGTGCATGTGTGTGTGAAAGAGAGAAACAGGATTAACACCTACTTTACAAAGTCTTTGTAAGTAAAAGTTATTTGTATCCTAAGTGCTCAATGATATATATTTTCTCCAGAAATAAATGCAATATCTATAAGCTAGCATAATATCTAGCACAGAATACTTCTTTAATGAATATTTGTAAAGGAAAATAAGCAAGATGATAAAAGGATAGTGAAGAGAAAGATTAGGAGGAAGAAAAGGGAAAGTACAGAAAGGAGAACTATTTGAAACATTTTAAAACACTCTGGCTAGCAGAAAAGCCAGATCTGTGTGTGTTTTACCTGGTGTAGAAGCACAAAATGTGTTGATGGAAAAGTGGTAGCTATTTCCTCCACAGTTCCATAGTGAGATATGTGAAGATTCAGCAGTTCTTCTAGCTGATCAGTGGCAGAACTAGAATTGAATTCAAAGCAGTCTAGCTCCTAAATGTTTTGCCATACTTAGGTGAAAATGTATGTATTATATCCTATTTGATCCTTTTCTTAGAAACCCTTACCAATTTGATGTGGCATCAGAGAGCAAGACACCACATATCAATGCCAATTGCTTCTATTAGACTAAACAATTTTCTTCCCTTCAACTGATTTCCACCATTTTTGCTCTTGTAATTCAGGAAACTTTTTGAATGCACAGTCTGCAGTCTCTTGGGTAGGAAACATTTTGATATTTCCATGAAGTACTTTACTAATCTGCTTATATCCTTCTCAGCTTCACTGTTCACTGCTACCCACAATATTATTTCCAATCAGTATGTCTCTTTAATGTGTTGAACCTTTAAAGTGACTGATACGGGTTATAGAGTAGTGAACTAAAGTGGATACAGAAAAAAAATGAGTGTCATAAGTCAGTTGGCTCCATTATTCTAATGGCTTTTAAAATATGAAATTATTTTTTATCAAGGCATATTGAAAATTTGCAGTTTAGAAGCCACTTGATTTTCACATACTTTATATATTAACATTTAACAATGTGACAGTCTCAAAATGGCATATTGTCAACTTGAAAATCACTTTAGAAATTCTGAGGTACTAAACTAAGTGTGGGGTAGACCATATACAATTATCTTCGGAATTGTAGAGCAATGTTGGGTTTCAAGGACTTAGATGACGATATCATGACCATATGACCTATATAACTGTCAAATTACTTTTCTTAAAGTGTAAACTTTTCATGAAATGTACTTTATTGAAACCAAAAAGTTTACAACTGAAGCTAAATTAATGAAAAATTGTAACATCCTATGATACAGTCTGGCTCTGTGTCCACACCCAGATCTCATTTTGAATCGTAATTTGAATAGTAATTTCCACATGTTGAGAAAGGGGCCTCCTGGGAGATGATTAGGTCATGGGGGTGGTCCTGCCATTCTCATGATAGTTAGTGAGATCTTACAAGATCAAACAGTTTTATAAGGGGCTTTTCTCTGCTTCACCAGCACTTCTCCTTCCTGCCACCATGTGAATAAGAATGTGTTTGCTTCCCCTTCTTCCATGATTATAAGTTTCCTGGGGCCTCCCCAGCCCTGCAGAACTGTAAGTCAATTAAACCACTTTCCTTTATAAATTATCTTGTCTTAGGTATTTCTTCATAGCAGTGCATGAATGAATTAATACAGTAAATTGGTGCCAGTTGGGGGGCACTGCTGTAAAGGTACCCAAATATGTGGAAGCAACTTGGTAACTGCATAGCAGGCAGAGGTTGAAACAGTTTGGATGGACCAGGACACAGGAAGATGTGAGAAAGTTTGGAACGTCCTAGAGGCTTGTTGAGTGGCTTTGACCAAAATGCTGATAGTGATATGGACAATGAAGTCAAGACTGAAGTGGTCTCAGATGGAGATGAGGAACTTGTTGGGAACTGAATAAAGGTTACTGTTGCTATGTTTTAGCAAAGAGACTGGTGGCATTTTGCCCCTTCCCTAGAGATCTTTGGAACTTTGAGTTTAAGAGAGATGATTTACAGTATCTGACTGAAGACATTTCTAAGCAGCAAGGCATTCAAGATGTGATGTGGATGCTATTAAAAGCATTCAGTTTTATGTATTCACAAAGATATGATTTGGAATCGAAACTTATGTCTAAAAGGGAAGCAAAGCATAAAAGTTTGAAAAATTGCAGCCTTATGATGTGATAGAATAGAAAAGCCTGTTTTCTGAGGAGAAATTCATTCTGATTGCAGAAATTTGCATAGGTAATGAGAAGCCAAATGTTAATTACCAAGGCAATGGGGAAAATATCTCCAGGGCATGTCAGAGACATTCCCAGTAGCCCCCAGACCTAGAGGCCTAGAAGGAAAAAATGGTTTGGTGGGCCAGGTCCCAGGACCTCCCTGCTGTGTGCAGCCAGCCTAGAGACTTAATGACCTGCATCCCAGCTGCTCTAGCAAGAGCTAAAAGGCGGCAAGGTACAGTTCAGACCATGGCTTCAGAGGGTGCAAGCCCCAAGCCTTGGCAGCTTCCATGGTGTGTTGAGCCTGAGGGGCACAGAAGTCAAGAATTAAGGTTTAAGAAACTCCACCTAGATTTCAGAGGATGTTCAGAAGTTTCTGCATGTTCAGGCAGAAGTTTGCTGCACGGCTAGGACCCTCATGGAGAACTTCTGCTAAGGCAGTACAAAGGGAAAATGTGAGGTTGGAGACCTCACACAGAGTCCCCACTGGGGCACTGCCTACTGGAGCTGTGAGAAACAGTCTACCATCCTCCAGACACCAGAATGGTAGTGCCCCAGCAACTTGCACCATGCACCTAGAAAAGCTGCATGCAGATACTCAATCCCAGTCCTTGAAAACAGTCAGAGTGGTGCGGGATGGGGGACTGTATGCTGCAAAGCCACAGAAGTGGAGCTACCCAAAAATGCTGTGGGAGCCCATCTCTTGCATCAGTGTGTCCAGGATGTAAGACATGGAGGCAAAAGAGATTATTTTGGAGCTTTAAGGTTGAATTTCTGCCTCATTGGATTTTAGACTTGCATGGAGCCTGAACCCCTTTGATTTGGCCAATTTTCCCATTTGGAATGGACATATTTACCCAATGACTGTGCCTCCATTATATCTAGAAAGTAACTAACTTTGCTCTTGATTTTATAGGCTCATAGGCAGAGGGACTTGTCCTGTCTTAGATGAGACTATGAACTTGGAATTTTGGTTTAATGCTGAAATGAGTTAAGACTTCAGGGAACCACTGGGAAGGCACACGTGTGTTTTGAAATATAAGAAAGATGAGATTTGGGAGGGGCCAGGGGAAAAATGATATGGTCTGGCTCTGTGTCCCCACACAAATCTCATCTTGAATTGCAGTCTAAATTGTAATCCCCATATGTTGTGGGAGGGACCTCATGGGAGGTGATTATATCATGGGGGCCACCTCCCCATGCTGTTCTCATGATAGAGTCATTTTTCACAAGATTTGATCATTTTATAAGGGGCTTTTCCTCACTTTGCTCTGTACTTCTTCTTGTTCCCATGTTAAGAAGGACATACTTCCTTCCCCTTCCACCATGATTGTAAGTTGAAATCCTTGTAATCATGGTGGAAGGGGAAGCAAACATGTCCCATGAGGCCTCCCTATCCCTGCTGAACTATAAGTCAATTAAATCTCTTTTCTTAATAAGTTACCCAGTCTTGGATATTTCTTCACAGCAGAGTGAGAATGGACTCATACATCCTATAATCTAATTCTTTAGTATTTAGTCCTCCTGCATAATTCAGGTTTTTATTCTGATATATCTGTCCCTTCAAAGTGAGACTTACCAATTATAGTCATTCTACAGTGTGATTTGATAACTGTATATTGTAATTTATTTAAATATTCCCTTAACCAACAAATAGGTGCAAGTATGTGTCAATTAAAATCAATAATAAAGGAAAAAATATATAGTAAAATTTGACAAAATACCTCACTTTGTATGAGTCCAAGAAATTGAACTTCCCTCTTGTCATTGAAAATATGACAATTTACATTCTTCTAGAAAACAGAACTAAGGGACACACAGAAACTCAAAAGGTCAAATTGGAGAATAATAGATAAAATTTAAGTTAGGAAAAAAGAATGATGAAAGTGAAAGACTGATTTTTAAAATTATAAGGTTAAAATAAAGAGATGTTAGTATATTTTTACATGTATAAGCAGAAGTGAATTAGAACACAAAGAATACAAATTAAGATATGGGAATATTTTGTAAACAAACCACTGCTAAACCACCAATTTTATCACTCCTTTGAACCACATTGAAAAATTCCCACTCCACACCTTGTGCTTTACAACATTTGCAATAGATCTGTCCATTCCTAGGAGTTCTTCATACCAACTGTACTGCACAAATTTAAGAAGCCAGAACATTTATTTGATCTTTGGCAAACTGATGACCAGCTGATTATTTCTTTCCTACAATTCTTATATTTTTAAGCCAACACATAATATAAGCCCTCTAGTCATCTATGTTCCCGATACATTCATCCCAATTCTGAGAGGCACTTTTCATTCATGATGTAGTCTTTCACTACTTGTCTCCAATCCCATCACACAATCTGACAGTGACTTTTCTGGCTCAACCCCTGAGACCTAAATGTTATTTGTTTCCACAATATAACCTAGCCTATCCTGACCAATATACTCCTGAGTAACAATATTTCTTATTGAGCACTCTCAAGAAAAATGTGTTCATGCATTAATTTTTATTTGGCTCAGAATCTGAATCCCAGTTCTATCATCTCCCCTCACTTCTTTATGAGCATTTCTCATTTAAGGCTCATGTTATTAACAATACAAACCCTGAAAATTTTCTTCTCTTTCATGGCCTGCAATCAACCTGGATGCATTTGATGTTCACAGGTATGATCAATTCACTAATTTACCAATCAGTTATACCACTGTCTCACTTCAATAATCTCAACACCACCTCCACCCCACATTCCATATGCATACATCCGTATTTTCATCACATGGATCAGTTTTGCATCTGAAATATGGGATTCATTCATCTCACTTTCTGAACACAGCTTCTTATACAGCCGTTTGGTTTATTTAATCATTCCTCAATAAACCAATTATTCAATCTCATCGGGACCACCAGGATACTGCCTCTTCTAATTTATCTCTTTTTCCTCTTAATAACTATTGACCTCACAGTTTTTTATCTCTAGTGATCTAATGATTTTGCACACTTTTGTCAGTATTCAGTGTCTTAACTTCACTTTCTTTCCTTTCCTAGCCCCAGAAAAGTCTACTTTGGATGAACAAAACTGCCTGCTTTCTCTGCAGCATTGCCTCAAAAATGTGTTATCACTGGATAGACTGATTTGACTATAAATTTATGTTCACCAATATCAATTGGATCCCCCATACTCGCAGGAAATACTAATGTTTCACTATTACTTCCTGTTTCACTCTTTACAAAAATTCTCCATTATTCTGAAATCTCAACTTGATTAACTCTTGCCTTGTTTCTTTATCATAGAAATGCTAAATAAGAAATTCCTTTAAATTCCCAACCGAATAACCTGCTGAGCTATAAGCATCACTAACCATCTTTTCCTTCGTTGTTAAATCTATTGATTTTTCTGAACTCTTCCTTGTATCTCCAAACTCTTCCTTTTAAAAGTTTTTCCCATCAGCACTTAACCATGCTCATGATTATTTTGTAGGCTATATTAACCCAAGCACAAAAGTAGTCCTCATAATTCTACCTAAAATACTTTCATCATATTCAATTATTATATTAAAAGCAAAGAACTTATATCTATTCTGTTCTCTCATCATTTAACAGTATTTTTTATACATATGGCCACATTTTTCTCTTTAGCTTCTGCACCCCTCACTTTCTTAATTTTTTTCCCTAATGTTTCTAGCTGGATAATCTCAGACTAATTTACAGAACTTTCTTCTAGGTCCAGTTCCTTAAACCATCAACATACCTTTGAACCTCATTCTTGATTCGAATTCTCTTATTTCACACATCCTTCCTCAGTGATCTTATATATACACGTGGTCTCTACTATCTACATAGACTATAAGAGAGATGAATACATGCTTACCTAGAGAACAGATCTCACTCCTGAGCTCCTGGCTAATATAGATAACTGATTACCACACATCCTCACATAAGCATCAATTAGGAAACTTAGAAACAACCTATTCAAATTATTTTAATAAATCAAAGTGCTTCAAGAAACAAGGAATAGAGTATATGAGGCACAAGGAATTTCCAAGTTGATGGGTAAGAAAATGTACAGAATGAACCTGTGTAACAGATATGGAGAGGAACCATTCCCAATAAAAATGGGAGGACAGAGCCCAAGAAGGGCTCCCAGAGGAAAATAAAGCTGAAAAATATATGCTGTTTAAAGAAATTTCAAAGATGTCTCAGTAAATAGATTGGAGATTAATTACCAGTAAGCACACAGAAAACAAACTATAACATTAGATTGTTATTAACTCTAGGAAAAGCAAAAAACTAAAAAGAAAATGTAATAATAGAATACTTCTTGAGTCATCTGTGAATACTGGTTACATAATTATGAAAATATGAATATTGATTACTGCTATCCTGAAAATTTTAATATTATATTGACAAAATAATAAACAATATGCTAATAAATTATATTTAACATTGAGAAAATGAGAAATAAAATATTAAAAAGGATATTTATTAATTAGCTAAAAAGACGTGAATAAATTATTTCAAGAGAGTAAAAACCTGGAACAAGGGGATGAGGCAGGTGATTGCTATTTCTAAATATTAGTGTGCTTTTCAAGTACTGTTTTGCTTTTTAAGTACTGTGCAGGCATTATTTTGATAGCATTTTAAAATATTAATATTTTAAATATTTATATCTTGCTGTAGATGTAGGAGATGTGAAGTAGAAATACTAGAAAAATACCAAGTCAAAAACACAAGAAAAAAGGGGGAATTGGTAAAAAGAAGATGGAGTACATGGTGCATGTAAAGTGGAGAGCATTTGCCTAGTTAGATGGGTAGTTAGGAAAACGAGGAGATAAGAAAGAGAATAAAATATACAGGAAATGGTTGCTAAGCTCATTGAGGTTGGATAACATGCATAATTTACTATCAGTATAGTAGGTAGTTTAAAGTTATTATGGAAAGAAATACTTTAACAAAGCATATGACAAGTTGACGAAAGGACATTTAGAGCAAACATAATAATGGTGCTGAAACTCATGATGCTAAATGAAAACTTGCTCTCTGTGTATGTTTTGAAAATATTGGGATGAAGGATGAACCTCGGATTGCTATATAAAACTACAGATGCCTAGTTAACTTTTAATTTCAGATAAACACCACATTTTTATATATGACTGCCCCAAATATTACATTAAATTTACTTATAATAAAAAGGATTGTTTATCTGAAATTCAAATTTAGCTAAAAAATATATATTTTTATTTGCTAAATCTGGCAACCCTGGGATGACCTGACAGACAAATAGAAATGCAAACATTCTGGTTGAAAATTAAGAAATTATAGTAACTAAAGTTTTTTAATTCATTTAAAAATCTAAATTTGGCTGGGTGCAGGGGCTCACACCTGTAATCTCAGCACCTTGGGAGGCCAAGGAGGTGGATGGCTTGAATCCAGGAGTTTAAGAATTTGGTAAAGCTTTGTCTCTATAAAACTTTACTAAAGTAAAGTATAAAATTTTACTATAGTAAAACTTTGTCTCTATTTAAAAAAAGGGAAAGAGAGAAAGAGAGAGATAGAGAAAGGAGAGAAAGAGAGAGAAAGAAAGAAGGAGAGAGATAGGAAGGGAAGAAGGAGGGAGGGAGGGAGGAAGGAAGGAGAAAGAGAGAGACAAAGAAAGAGAAGGAAGGAAGGAAAGAAAGAAAAAGAAAAAGAGAGAGGAGGAAGGAAGGTGGGGAAGGAAGGGGGGAGGGAGAAAGGAAGGAAGGAATGAAAGAGAAAGAAAGAAAAGAAGGAAGGAAGGAAAAGAAGAAAGGAAGGGAAGAAAGGAAGAAAAGAAAAGAAAGAGAGAGAGAGAGTGAGCTGGGTGTGGCAGTATTGTGGCAGTATGCATCTGTAGTCCCAGCAAGGTGAGTCAGGGGATCACTTGAGCCCAAGAGGTCAAGGATTCAGTGAGCCATGATCAGGCCACTGCACTCCAGCCTGGGTTACAGAGAAATATAAGACGACAACAACAGAAACAACAACAACAACTCAGTTGTAAGAAGTCCCCTTACCCTTGCTAAGTAAAAATAAATGTTTTTGTGAAATAGTGATGCTAGTTTCCTAACTGGGTGAACACCATCACGAAGCCACCCTCTTGTCCCACATTAAAAAGAATGAATTATCCTCCTGATAGACTCATCTAAATTCCTAGCCAAGAGCAATTTAGAATAGAGAGAAATTTATTACTTCCAAGCAAATTAAACTATAAAGCAAGAGTTGGAAAACTATGGCCCAGAGCCTGTCTTGTAAACAAAGTTTTATTAGAATACAGTCATGTCCATTTGTTTATGTATTATCTATAGCTACTTTCTCACAAAAAAATGGCAGAGATGAATAATTGTGACAAAGATCTTATGGTTCACAAAGCCAAAAATACTTACTATCTGGTCCTTTACAGAAAAAGTTTGCCAACTGCTACTCTAAAGGCTACCTTAACCAAGAGTACACAGCAGAATCAGGCAAGCAGTTCCAAGTAGACCTAAAACTAAGCCTTCTTTTCAACAGCTGAAATTTTAGTGTGAATTATGATCAGTTGAGGAGAGATTAGAGTTAGATTGAGTTAAGCAAAATTATTAAAAATTATTTGCAGATTGAGAATAGTTTATTTTTGGTCATCTTTCTTCCAATATTTTCTCTTATTCTTATAGTCTACCATTTTAAGTGCTATTTTTTACTTAAAATATCAACTAGACCATACACATTGTCTTCAAATCTTCAATTTGTCTTGCTTGGAGAAGAAACTGCTTGCTGAGTTTATACTTAGACTTTTACCAGGCCACAGTGGCTGACACAGAAATATGGGTTTACAGTCTTAGAATGCAAATGAAAAGTAAAACTTAAGGAAATTAACTTTGCAAATTCAATATATTTCAACAAGAGGAAGCAACATATTATATCAGAGATATAATTTATATTTTCAGTTTTAACTGTTTAGTCAATTGAACTTTTCATAAAATGTAACCTTGGAACTGAAAACTATAAAGCTGCTTATAAGATAAAAATTACCTGCTTTCTCAAAAAAAGTTTGAGAAGTCTGTTCACTAAAATGTCATAGATAATAAAATCTGTTTTATACTAGGGAGCACAGATGTAGATGCTTTTTAAAAATTCCTATACAATAAAAGTCGATTTTTCCCCATACATTTATCATGGGCTAATGTTTTCATTAAAATATAAAATATACTGAAAGAGAGAACCTACTAAATAGTTTTATCACTTAGAATTATTTTATGAAGACAGAAATTTATTCTTAAAAAAATGAATGACTTTTCTCCTTGTTAATGAGGTATAATTCTCAAAAATGATATCAATACTAAAAGCATATATTTTAAATACACATTTTAAAATTGAAACATTTTTACTTGTTTGAAAAGTGTTCTTGAGATATAACTAACAAATAATATACTTCACCTGTTTAAAGTATACAATTCAACATTTTTTACATATTCACCATGTTATGCAATGATCTAATTTAAGATCATTTTTGTGCCTCAAAAAAAATGTGCATTATCAGTTATTCTTCATTCTTCTCCATTCCAGCTACTCGCAGCCACAGCATCAGGCAACCAGTAATCTACTTTCCATATTATAGATTTGTCTATACTAGACATTTCACATAAATTGAATCATAAAATACGTAGTCTTTGTGACTGTGTCTTACCATGTTTTCAAACTGCATCCATTTAATCACATGTATCAGTACATTTTTTTATTACTGATTAATACTCCATTGTATAGTTACACCACATTTATTTCTTCATTCATCAGTGAATGAACATTTGGATTGTTTCCACTTTTTGGCTATTATAAATAATTCTACAATAGGCATGAGATCCAAGATGGCTGAATAGGAACAGCTCTGGAGTGCAGTTCCCAGTGAGAACAAAGCAGAGGGTGAGTGACCAATTTATTTCCAAATGAGTTATTACTGCCCACAGACCAGGAGATTCCTGGGATGAAGAGCGCCATGAGTTTCCAGCATGGCTGTTTCAGCTGGCACAGTGGGTCTCCATACAAAAACTCACACGAACCTGGGCAGCCATTTCAAGTGGTGCCTGGAATGCCTGGGAGACAAAGCTGCCCATTCAACTGAAAAAAAAGGGGGCTGAAACAGGGAGCCAGGTAATCTGGCTCAGCAGGTCCCACTCCTACAAAGACCAGCAATATGAAATGCTCTGGATTGAGAGTTTGACAGCAAATACAGCTGGACCTGGGACAGTCCAGCTCTGTGGGGGAAAGGGCATCTGTCATAACCAAGGCAGTGCACCACTACTGAGGCAGTCTGCCATTACTGATGCAGTCCGCTATTACCGAGGCAGTTCTAACTATACCTCTATAAACAAAATCGCAAGGAAGCACACACAGCAACTGGGAAGAGCCCACAGCAGCTCAGCAATGCCTCTGCTGGCAGACTGTGACTAGGCTACCTCAGAGCTGGGCAGGGCATCTCTGAGAAAAGGCAGCAGCACATCAGGAACTTATAAATAAAGCCCCACCTTCCCCTAAGGGTCAGAATGTTGCCTCAAGCAGCTCCCGGACCTCCATATCGCCAAAGAGACACCTCATAAAGGAGAGCTCAGGCTAACATCTGGTGAGTATCCTTCTGGGATTAAGATAACAGAAGAAGAAACTGGTTGAACAACCTTTAGTGTTCAACAGCTGCCGCAGGGGATTCCCAGGCAAGCAGGGTCTGGAGTGGACCTCCAGCAGTCCTACAGCAGAGGGGCCTGACTCTTAGAAAGAAAACTAAGAAACAGAAAGAAATAACTTCATCATCAACAAAAAGGATGTCCACTCAGAGACCCCATCTGAAAGTCACCAACTACAAAGACCACAGGTAGATAAATCCACAAAGATGGGAAGAAACTAGTACAAAAGGATGAAAACACCAAAAACCAGAATGCCTCTCCTCTTCCAAGGGATCACAACTCCTCATCAGCAAGGGAATAAGGCTGGATGGAGAATGAGTCTGATGAAATGACAGAAACAGGCTTCAGAAGGTGGGTAATAACACTAAGAACCTTGAAAAAAGTTTCATGAAATGCTAATGAGAACAAACAGCTTAGAGAAGAATATAAGTGACCTGATGGAGCTGAAAAACACAACATGAGAACTTCGCAAAGCATATTCAAATTTCAGTTGCTGAATTGACCAAGCAGATGAAAGGATATCAGAGATTGAAGAGCAACTCAATAAAATAAAATGTGAAGGCAAAAATAGAGGAAAGAAACTGAAAAGAAATGAACAAATCCTCCAAGAAATATGAGATTATGTGAAAAGACTTATCTACGTTTGATAGGTGTACCTGAATGTGACAGAGAGAATGAATACAAGCTGGAAAAAAATTCTTCAAGATATTATCCAGGAGAACATCCCCAACCTAGCAGGACAGGCCACCATTCAAGTGCAGGAAATATGGAGAACACCACAAAGATAATCCTCAAGAAGAGCAACCCCAAGGCACATAACTGTCAGACTCATCAGCATTGAAATGAAGGTAAAAATGCTATGGGCAGTGAGAGAGTAAGGTCTGGTTACCCACAAAGGGAAGTCCATCAGACGCACAGCAGATCCATTGGCAGAAACCATACAATCCAGAAGAAAGTGGGGGCCAATATTCAACATCCTTAAAGAAAAGAACTTTCAACCTAGAATTTCATATCCAGCCAAACTAAGCTTCATAAATGAAAGAGAAAGAAAATCCTTTACAAAAAAGCAATTGCTCAGAGATATCATCACCACCAGGCCTGCCTTACAAGAGCTCCTGAAAGAAGCACTAAACTTACAAAGGAATAACCAGTACCAGCCACTCAAAAAACATACCAAATTATAAAAAGCATTGACACAATGAAGAAACTACACCAAGTAATGGGCAGAACAACCAGCAAGCATCAAAATGACAGGATCAAATTTACACATAACAATATTAACCCTAAATGTAAATGGGCTAAAGGCACCAATCAAAAGACACAGACTGGAAAATTGGATAAAAAGTCAAAACCCATCAGTGTGCTGTATTCAGGAAACCCATCTCACATGCAAGGATACACATGGGCTCAAAATTAAGGTATGGAGGAAGATTTAACAAACAAATGGAGAGACAAAAAAAGTGGGAGTTGCAATTCTAGACTCTGATAAAATAGACTTTAAACCAACAAAGATCAAAAGAGACAAAGAAGGGCATTACATAATGGTAAAAGAATCAATGCAACAAGAAGAGCTAATGATCCTAAACATATGCACCCAATACAGGAGCACCTAGGTACATAAAGCAAGTTCTTAATGACCTACAAAGAGACTTAGACTCTCACACGATAATAGTGGGAGACTTTAACACTCCATTGTCAATATTAGATAGCTCAATTAGACAGAAAATTAACAAGGATATCCAGGACTTGAACTCAGATCTGGACCAAGCAAACCTAATAGATATCTACAGAACTCTTCACACCAAATCCACAGAACTTACATTCTTCTCAGCACCACATCACAGTTACTCTAAAATTGACCACATAATTGGAAATAAATCACTCCTCAGCAAATGCAAAAGAATGGAAATAATAAACAACAGTCTCTCAGACCACAGTGCAATCAAATTAGAACTCAGGATTAAGAAACTCATTTAGAACAGCACAACTTCATGGAAACTGAACAACTGGCTCTTGAATGTTGACTGGATAAACAATAAAATGAAGGCAGAAATAAAGATGTTCTTTGAAACCAACAAAAATGAAGACATAACATACCAGAATCTCTGAGACACATTTAAAGCAGTGTCTAGAGGGAAGTTAATAGCAATAAATGCCCACATGAGAAGCAAGGAAAGATCTAAAATCCACACCCTATCATCAAAATTGAAAGAGCTAGAAGATAAGATCAAAAAACTCAAAAGCTAACAGAAGACAAAAAATAACTAAGATCAGAGCAGAACTGAAGGAGATAGACACAAAAGTCCCTTCAAAAAATCAATAAATTCAGGAACTGGTTACTTGAAAAGATCAACAAAATAGACAGACCATTAATAGCAAGATTAATAAAAAAGAAGAGAGAAGACTCAAATAGATGCAATAAAAAATGATAAAGGGGATATCACCACAGATTCCACAGAAATATAGACCACCATCAGAGAGTACTACAAACAACTCTATGCACATAAATCAGTAAACCTGGAAGAAACGGATAAATTCTGGGACACTTGCACCCTCCAAACCTAAACCAGGAAGAATTCAAAACCCTAAATAGACTAACATCAAGGGCTGAAGATGAGGGAGCAATTAGTAGCCTACCAGCCAAAAAAAGCTCAGGTCCAGATGGGTTCACAGCTGAATACTACCAGACACACAAAGGAGTGGTACCACTCCTTCTGAAACTATTCCAAACAATACAAAAGAGGGAATCCTTTCCAAATAATTTTATGAGACCAACATCATCCTGATACCAAAACCTGGTAGAGACTTAACTAAAAAAGAAAACTTGAGGCCAATATCCATGATGAACATAGATGCAAAAATCTTCAATAAACACTAGCAAACCAAATGCAAAAGCTAATCAAAAAGCTTATCCATCACAATCAAGTAGGCTTCATCCTGGGGATGCAAGGCTGCTTCATCCTGGGGACTATATGCAAGTCTATACATGGAATCCATCACATAAACAGAACCAAAGACAAAAATCTCATGATTATCTCAATAGATGCAGAGAAGGCCTTCCACAGTATTCAACAGACCTTTACGCTAAAAACTCCTAATAAACTAGGTGTCAACGGAACGTACCTCAAACTAATAAAAGCTATTTATGACAAACCCACAGCCAATATCATACTGAATCGGCAAAAACTACAAGCATTCCCTTTGAAATATGGCACTAGACAAGGATGTCCTCTCTCCCTACTCCTGTTCAATATAGTATCGGAAGTTCTAGCCAGAGCAATCAGGCAAGAAAAAGAAATAAAAGGGTATTCAATTAGGAAAGGAGGAAGTCAAATCGTATTTATTTGCAGATGACATGATTGTATATTTAGAAGACCCCAGTGTCTCAACCCAAAATCTCCTGAAGCTGATATGCAGCTTTAGCAAAGTCTCAGAATACAAAATCAATGTGCAGAAATCACAAGCATTCCTATACACAATGACAAACTTAAAGAGAGCCAAATCAAGAAAGAACTGCCATTCACAATTGCTACAAAGAGAAAAAAATACCTGGAATACAACTAACAAAGAATATAAATAACCTCTTCAAGGAGAACAACAAACTGCTGCTCAAGGAAATAAGAGAGAACACAGATGGAAAAACATTCCATGCTCATGGTTAGGAAGAATCAATATTGTGAAAATGGCCATGCTGCTTAAAATAATGTATAGATTCAACGTTATCCTCATCAAGCTACCTATGACCATCTTCACAGAACTGGAAAAAAACACCTTAAACTTCATATGGAAAAAAAAGAGAGCCCACATAGCCAAGACAATTCTAAGCAAAAAGAACAAAGTTGGAGGCCTCATGCTACTTGACTTCAAACTATACTACAAGGCTACAGCAATCAAAACATCATGGTACTGGTACCAAAACAGAGATATAGACCAATGTAACAGAACAGAGGCCTCGGAGGCAACGCCACACATCTACAACCATGTGATCTTTGACAAATCTGACAAAAACAAGCAATGGGGAAAGGATTCCTTGTTGAATAAATGGTATTGGGAAAACTGGCTAGCCATGTACAGAAAACAGAAACTGGACCCCTTCCTGACACTTTACACTAAAATTAACTCCAGATGGATTAAAGATTTAAACATATGATCTAACACCATAAAAACCCTAGAAGAAAACCTAGGCAATACCATTCAGGACATAGGCATAGGCAAGGACTTCATGATTAAAACCCCAAAAGCATTGGCAACAAAAGCCAAAATAGACTAACAGGATCTAATTAAACTTAAGAGGTTCTCCACAGCAAAAGAAACAATCATTAGAGTGAACTGGCAACCAACAGAATGGGAAAAATGTTTTGCTATCTACCCATCTGACAAAGGGCTAATATCAAGAATTTACAAAGAACTAAAAGATTACAAGAAAAAAAAAACAAACCCATTCAAAAGTGGGTGAAGGATGTGAACAGATACTTTTCAAAAGAGGACATATATGAGGCCAAGAAACATGTGAAAAAATGCTCATCATCAGTAATCATAGAGAAATGCAAATCACAACCACATTCAGATACCATCTCACACCAATTAGAATGGCAATAATTAAAAAATTGGAAAACAACAGATGCTGGAGAAGATGTAGAGAAACAGGAACACTTTTACACTGTTCATGGGAGTGTAAATTGGTTTAACCATTGTGGAATACAATGTGGTGATTCCTCAATGACCTAGAAATAGAAATTCCATTTGACCCAGCAATCCCATTACTGGGTATATATCCAAAAAATTATAAATTGTTCTATTATAAAGATACATGCACACATAAATTCATTATGGCACTGTTTACAATAGCAAAGACCTGGAACCAACCCAAATTCCCATTGATGATAGACTGGATAAAGAAAATGTGGCACATATACACCATGGAATATTATGCAGCCATAAAAAACAATGAGTTCATGTCCTTTGTAGGAACATGGTTGAATCTGGAAACTATCATTCTCAGCAAACTAACACAAGGAAAGAAAATCAAACACCACATGTTCTCACTCATAAGCAGGTTTTTAACAATGAGAACACATGGACACAGAGAGGTCAGCATGACACACTGGGGTCTGCTGCAGGGAAATAGGGGAGGGACAGTGGTGGTTAGGGAGGTTGGGAGGAATATCATGGAGAGAAATGCCAGATATAGGTGATGGAGGATAGAGGCAGCAAACCACCTTGTCCTGTAGGTACCTATGCAACAATCCTGCATGTTCCACACATGTACCCCAGAACCTAAAGTGCAATAAAATAAATAAAATTTGCAGACAGTAAAATTCGCTTTTTATGGTATATGGTAGAATAAAAGTAAATTTTTAAAGTGCAGTAAAATAAATTAAAAGTTTTCAGATAGTGAAATTCACTTTTTGTGGTATATGGTACAATAGGTCTTGAACAGCATAGAGTTATGAATTTACTACCACAATAATGATAGAGAACAACTCAGTTACTCCAAAAATTCCCTTGTCCTTGTTACAACTTTGTTCTTGAATTTAGGTCTATAATCCATTTTGTGCTATTTTGGTTTTGGTGTGAGGTAAGGGTTCCACTTTATCCTTCTGCATGGGGATATCCAATTTCTTTCAAATCCGCCCCTCTCCCCACCACTAACCTCTGGCATCCAATGATCTATTTTTTGTTCCCATAGTTATGCCTTTTCCAGAATGTTATTCAGAAGAAATTATGTAGTATCCAACATTTTGGGTCTGACTTCTCTTACTTAGAAAAATACATTTAAGATTCCTCCATGTTGTTGTATCAAGTAGTTGTTCATTTTTATGGCTGAGTAAAATTCCACTCTAGCATGGTTGGAGGTACCACAGTTTGTTTATCTATTTGCCAGTTAAAGAACATTTGGATTATATCAGCTTTTGGTAATTATGAATACAGCTGCTATTAGCATTTTTTAAATAAATAAAAAATAAATAATTCTACTATAAACATTTATGTATATAGTTTTTGAATGAATATATGTTTTATTTATCTTGGGTGGATACTTAAAAATGGAATTATTAGGTCATGTGGTAACTCCATGCTTAATATTTTGAGGAAAGGCCAAACTTTTTCCAAAGTCACAGCACCATTATTTTAAATTCCCACCAGCCAAGGGTAAGGATACCAGTTTCTCCACATTCTCACCAATACTTATTACTGTCTTTTAATTATAGCTATCTATTTAGCATGAAGCTTTATTCATTGAGGTTTTGATGTACATTTCTTTAATAGCTAATAATGTTTGAATACTGTTCAAAGTGCTTAATGGGAATTTATATATCTGCTTTAGAGAAATGTGTATTCTGACACTATACCCATTTCTCAATTAGGTTGTTGGGTCCTTTGGATTATGCAAGTCTCTTATCAGATATGATATGCAAATGTCTTACCCCTTTCTGTGTATTGTCTTTTCACTTTTTTGATGGCATCATTTTCAGCACAAAAGTGTCAATTTTGAGGTAGTCCCAATTTATCTGTTTTTTTTTTACTTTCATTGTTTGTGTTTTCAGTGTTATATTTACCTCAAAGTCATGAAGATTTACTCTTATATCATTTCTTCTGAGTGTGTTACAACTTTGTTCTTGAATTTAGGTCTATAATCCATTTTGTGTTATTTTGGTTTTGGTGTGAGGTAAGGGTTCCACTTTATTCTTCTGCATGGGGATATCCAATTTCCCAATCATATTTGTTTGAAGATTATTCTTTCCTCCATTGAATAGTCTTTACACCCTTTTCGAAAGTCAAGTGATCAAAAATATGAGGGATCATATCTGGACTCCCAATTCTGATCCACTGACCTATATGTCTATCCTTGTGCCAGTACCACACTGTCTTGATTACTGAAGTTTTGTGGTAAATTTTGAAATCAGAAAGTATAAATACTCTCATATTCATGTTCAAGATTGTTTGGCTATTCTTGAGGTCTTACATTTTTTTAAGAATGGTAGGATCATATTGGACTGCAGCTTCAGCTCTATGAGTGGTGGCTAGGTCGGGGAAAGGAGACCCAATCCTCTCAGTGCACCTACCTCAACTTGAGGCTGGAAGGAATAAAAAATGGCAGACTTCCCCACTAGGGTTGCAACTGTAGCACCAGACTAGAATCTGAAGAGTGAGTCCATTGCCTTCTTGGCTGTATACACATGACGGAATTTTCATATCACAGAGCTGATGGGGAGGAGGGAGTCGTGGAAGGGAGTGAGGCATGACTAAAATCCCAACTCTTTCTGTTCTAATAGAGATTTAGTAAGTTTTCTCGAAAGAATGTTTCTCCATTCTGTATGTGTCCAGGATAAATTTAAAGAAATTAGATTTTGGTTTGTATAATTTTCACCAGTTAAAGTATTGTTTACTAAGGAGAGTTCTGCTAAGCTCCTTACCACTTTGCATAAACTTTAAAATCTGCTTGATTACTATGACATTACTATAAGAAGAGGAGTAGCAGGTATTTTTATCATTCTTCAAATAAGGTTAAAGATGTTGAGTGTAGAAATAGAAATTATGCATCTGAAAATAAAGCATATGTCTCTCAACCAACTGGTTTTATCAGTTCAAGCTGCTTCTGTGTTGAAATAAGTCTGGAGAAAAGGTCAATAAATGTAATTTTCCTTCTAAATGTCACGTGATCCTGTGTCATGGTTCTGTCATGTCAGTCTTTACAAAGCTTGCAAAGACAGTCAGACCTAGCTAGGCAGCACTTTTGTCAAATGTTAGTAAGATGTACCACATAACTAATCTTTAGTAGAATTCCTCCTTAATAGAAAACATACCAGAAACAGATACATTGGTGGTAATAGCAGTAGATTAGAGTTAAAATTTAGATACATTTTCTAATAATTTTTTGCTGGTTTATATCACAGACCTTAAAAAATAACATAAAAACCACAAATGAATACAGAAAGCTAATTCATAGGGAAACCTGCCACATGTACACAAAAAACATATGATCAACTTAAGACAAAACTGTGATCTAGGCAATTTTCTTTTTGTATGCAGTTTTTCTCTGCTCTGATAATTTCATTTCCCCAGCTTCAAAGGTCTGGTGGGCTTGTGTTCTTCTTCATAGCTATTCCCATCTTAGTGTGGTACCCATTCAAGTTGTCTACATTTTTACTAAGACTATATCTGGTTTCTTTCTAGAGCGTGGCAAGTTGTCAACTTCCCTAGTTGAATTTGCTTTGTATATCAGTGTAAACTTATAGCCAAGTTGTGATTATAGCAAAAAATATATTCAGGGAAAGTTTTCATTTATCTCTTCTTTAACTTATTGTGGAAATAAAACAGCTGTTTTGCGGATGGGACTACAAGATTATTTTGAGGCATATCTCAGGAATTGTATAATTTAAACCATAAAAATCTTGGAATGGAAGACAAACCAAGATGGCCAAATAGGAACAGCTCTGGAGCACAGTTCTCAGTGAGAGAGATGCAGAAGACGAGTGATCTCCACATTACCAACCAAGGTACCAGGTTCATTTCAGTGGGACTGGTTGGACAGTTGGGGTAGCCCAGGGAGGACAAACTGAGTGAAATCAACCACAGGATCAGGGACATTACCCCTTCAGTGCTCTGGTTCAGAACCGTGCTTCTCCCATGCCCTTTGCAACCCACAGTCCAGGAGGATGCTGCCAGGCTGAGAAGTACCATGAATTGACAGTGCAGATTTGAGCAACGGTTCCAGCTGGCCTGGTACTACGAGGTGTCAGCACAGAAAACTAGGGAGGTTTTGGCTAGCACCCAGAGCACCTGCAGGACCGATCTACCCATCCCCAGAAAGAAGAAGAACTGAAAGCAGGGAGACAGGTGATATAGCTAGTTAGGTCCTACCACTACAAAGACCAGAAAACTGAAGCCCTCTTTGTTGAGAGTTTCACAGCCAGCACATCAGTTCAAGCATGATCTGGGACAATCAAGCTCAGTGGGGGGAAGGGCATCCACCATTGTGAAGGCAGGTCGAATCTCACTTGTGTAGACAAAAGCCAAAGGAAGCCTAACAGCAGCTGGGCTGAGTCCCAGGCAGCCCAGCAGCACCTCTGCAGGCAGATAAGGGACAGACTCCCTTCTCAGGCAGCCACCTGACCCCTGTATAACCAAAAAAAGAAAGCCTCTTACTGTTAGAAGAAAAACTGAGAAACAAAAAGAAATAGCTTCATCATCAACAGAAAGGATGGCCACTCTGAGACCCGATCCAAAATCACCAATTTCAAAGATCAAAAGTATATAAACCCATGAAGATAGGAAGAAACTAGCTCAAAAGGATGAAATCATCAAAGACCAGAATGTCTCTCCTCCTCCAAAAGGTCACAACTACTTACCAGCAAGGGAACAAAACAGGATGGATAATGAGTCTGATGAACTGACAGAAGCAGGTTTCAGAAGGTGGGTAATAACAAACTTATCTGAGCTAATGGAACATGTTATAACCCAATGTAAAGAAACCAAAAGCCTAGAAAAAAGTTAGATAAAATGCTAACTAAAATAATCAGCTTAGAGAAGAACATAAACAACTTGATGGAACTGAAAAACACAGCACAAGAACTTCATGAAGCATACAAAAGTTTCAATACCAAAATCAATCAAGCAGAAAAAAAGATATCAGAGATTGAAGATCAATTCAATGAAATAAAACAAGAAGGCAAGAATAGAGGAAAAGAGTGAAAAGAGATGAACAAAGCCTCCAAGAAATATGGGATGATGTGAAAAGACCTAATCTATACTTGATTGGTGTACCTAAAGGTGACAAGAAAAATCAATCCAAGCTGGAAAACACTCTTCAGGACTTTATCCAGGAGAACCTCTCCAACCTAACAAGGCAGGCCAACATTCAATTTCAGGAAATACAGAGAACACCACAAAGATACTCCTCAAGAAAATAAACTCCAAGGCATATAACTGTCAGATTCGCCAGGGCTGAAACGAAGGAAAAAATGCTAAGGGCAGCCAGAGAGAAAGGTTGGGTTACACAAAGGGAAGCACATCTCTTGGCAGAAATCCTACATGCCAGAAAAGAGTGGGGGCCAATATTCAACATTCTTAAAGAAAAGAACTTTCAACCCAGAATTTCACTTCCACCCAAACTAAGTTTCATAAGTGAAGGATAAATAAAATCCTTTACAAACAAACAAATGCTGAGAGATTTCATCACCACCAGACCTGTTTTACCAGAGCTCTTGAAGTAATTCCTAAATATAGAAAGGAAAAACCTGTACCAGCCACTGCAAAAACATGCCAAATGGTAAAGACCAGTGTTGCAATGAAGAAACTGTGTCAACTAATTAACAAAACAACCAGCCAGTTAGAAATGGCAGAATCAAATTCACATATAACACTATTAACCTTAAATGTAAATGGCCTAAATGCCCCAATCAAAAGACCCAGACTGGCATACTGGATAAAAAGTCAAGTCACATCAGTGTGCTGTATTGAGGAGACGCATCTTACCTGCAAAGACATACATATACTCAAAATAAAGGGATGGAAGAAGATATACCAAGCCAATGGAGAGCAAAGGAAAGCAAGAGTTGCAATTCTAGTCTCTGATAAAACTGACTTTAAACCAACAAAGATCAAAAGAGACAAAGAAGGGCATTACATAATGTTAAAACAATCAATGCAACAAGAAGAGCTAATGATTCTAAATATGTATGCACCCACACAGGAGCACCCAGATACATAAAGCAATTTCTTAATGACCTACAAATAGACTTAGACTCCCACACAATAATAGTGGGAGACTTTAACACTCCAATGACAATATGGGACAGATCAATGAGACAGAAAATTAACAAGGATATCCAGGACTCGAACTCAGATCTGGACCAAGCAAACCTGATAGACATCTACAGAAGTCTCCACCTCAGGTCCACAGAACATACATTTTTCTCAGCACCACATCACACTTACTCTAAAATTGACCGCGTAATTGGAAGTAACTCACTCCTCAGCAATTGCAAAGAATGGAAATTATAACAAACAGTCTCTCAGACCACAGTGCAATCAAATTAGAAATAAGGATTACAAAATTTGCTCAAAACTGCACAACTGCATGGAAACCAAACAACTGGCTCCTGAATGAACACTGGATAAACAATGAAATGAAGGCAGAAATAAAGACGTTCTTTCAAACCAACAAGAATGAACACACAATGTACCAGAATCTCTGGGACACACTTAAAACAGTGTCTAGAGGGAAATTTATAGCAATAAATGCCCACATGAGAAGCAAGGAAAGATCTAAAATTGGCAACCTATTGTCAAAATTGAAAGAACTAGAGGAGCAAGATCAGGAAAACTCAAAAGCTAGCAGAAGACAAGAAATAACTAAGATGAGAGCAGAACTGAAGGAGATGGAGACACATAAAAGCCCTTCAAAAAAAATCAGTAAATACAGGAGCCAGTTTTTTTTTTTTAAAGATCAAGAAAATAGATAGATTACTAGCCACACTAATAGAAAAGAAAAGAGAGAAGAATCAAATAGATGCAACAAAAAATGATAAAGGGGATATCACCCCTTTATCACAGATACAAACTACCATTAGAGATTACTAAAAACCACTCTATGCACGTAAAAGAAAATCTGGAAGAAATGGATAAATTCCTGGACACTTGCACTCTCCGAAGCCTAAACCAAGAAGCAGTTGAAACCCTGAATACAGCAATAACAAGGGCTGAAGTTGAGGCAGCAACAAATAGCCTACCAACCAAAGTCCAGATGGGTTCACAGTCAAATTCTACCAGATGTACAAAGAGGAGATGGTACCATTCCTTCTGAAACTCTTCCAAACAATACAAAAAGAGGGAATCCTCACTAACTCATTTTAAGAGATCCACATCATCCTGATACCAAAACCCAGCAAATACTCAACTAAAAAAAGAAAAATTCAGGCCAATATCCATAAATGAACATAGATGCAAAAATCTTCAATAAAATACTGGCAAACCAAATGCAACAACACATCAAAAAGCTTTTCCATCATGATCAATTAGGCTTCATCCTGGGGATACAAGGCTGGTTCAACATATACAAGTCTATAAAGGTAATCCATCACATAAACAGAATCAAAGACAAAAATCACATGATTATCTCAATAGATGCAGAGAAGGCCTTCCACAATATTCAACAGACTTTATGCTAAAAACTCTCAACAAACTACATATCGATGGAACGTATCTCAAACTAGTAAAAGCTATTTATGACAAACCCACAGCCAATATCATACTGAATTAGCAAAAACTAGAAGCATTCCCTTTGAAATCTGGGACTAGACAAGGATGCCTTCTTTCACCACTCCTATTCAATATAGTATTGGAAGTTCTAGCCAGAGCAATCAGGCAAGAAAAAGAAATAAACGGGTATTCAATTAGGAAAGGAGGAAGTCAAATTGTCTTTATTTGCAGACGACATGATTGTATATTTTGAAGACCCCAGCGTCTCAGCCCAAAATCTCCTGAAACTGATAAGCAGCTTAAGTCTCATGATACAAAATCAATGTGCAGAAATCACAAGCATTTCTATACACCAGTAACAGACTTAAAGAGAGCCAAATCAAGAATGAACTGCCAGAGAGGACTCAAGATGGCGCTGTGAGAACAACCCAGGATTGAAGCTCTCGTTGAATCCGCAAAGAGGTGAGTCGGAGTTGCATTTACAGACTGATCTTTGTTGCCCACAGAACGGAGAAACTCCCAAGTATAAAACAGACACGGGATGCCAGGCAGTAAGTCTGCCTGGCAAAGCTGGCAGCCGGGGCGGCGGCAGCTGGCCCTACCCAGCAATCCCCACAGGGCGCGCTTGTCCGGGTGCCCTGTTGAACCGGCAATCTGAGTCTTGAGAGGGCTAAACTTGAGACTGAACGAGACTTGGACAGTAGGCCAGCCCAGGGGATTGCAGGGACAGAGCGCTCGGGGTACCCAGTGGGACAAAAAAAACCGCGATTTCAAACTATCCCGAGCAGACAGTCCGAGACGCTCTGTGGGGGAGGGGCGTCCACCATTACCAAGACAACTTGCCGCAACTGAGATACACACCCACTGCTGATGCAGCCAGCCGTTGCCGAGGCAACCCGTCCCTACTGAGATACATGCCCACTACGGACGCAGCCTGCCGTTGCCGAGGCAACCCGTCCCTACTGAGATACATGCCCACTGCTGACGCAGCCTGCCGTTGCTGAGGCAACACGCTACAACGAAGAGACTCCGCCACAGGGCGTGGCGGAGACCACAGCAGAGCCTGCAGGAACAGGGCGAATCACACAACAGCAGGGCGGAGCCTCGGCAGGCAAACAGTGGCTAGTCTGCATCCTAGCTGGGCAGGACACCTAAACGGACATCGAAAAATAAAGCCTGAACCCCCAACACAAAGAATTTGAGAAAAAAAGGGTTTTTTTAATGAGCTCTGTTGCAGCAGAATCAAACATAGCAGCCTAACAGCCCTGAATGAACAACAGAGCTCACAGCTCAGAAATGGAGCTCCTAAAAAGAACAGACTGTCTCCTCAAGCAGCTCCCTGATTCCTCTATATCCAAAAGACTGACATTTGGCAGGCATCATCCTGGGACAAAGATAGCAGAAAAAGAAATGGGTAGCATCCCTCACTGTGCCACAGCTGCTAGAGGTGCATCCCAGACAAGCAGGGCCTGGAGTGGACCTCAGCAATCGTACAGCGAAGGGGCTAGGCTGGTAGAAAAAAAACCAAGTAACAGAAATACTTCATCATCAACAATCTGGGTGTCCACTCAGAGACCCAATCAAAAAGTCAGCAACTACGCAGACGACAAGCAGATAAACCCACAAAGATGGGAAGAAACCAGCGAAAAAAGGAGGAAAACACCCGAAACCAGAACACCTCGCCTCCTAGAAAGGACCAAAACTCCTCACCAGCAAGGGAACAAAGCTGGACGGAGAATGCCTGTGACAAAACTCCAGAAGGTGGATAATGAGAAACTTTTGTGAGCTAAAAGAACATGTATTAAATCAATGCAAAGAAACTAAGGAACTTAAAAAAAGATATGAGGAAATGATAACAAGAATGGATACCTTAGAGAGGAATATGAATGAATTAAAGGAGCTGAAAAACACAATACGAGAACTTCGTGAAGCATGCACAAGTTTCAATAGCAGAATTGACCAAGCAGAAGAAAGAATATCTGAAGTCGAAGACCAACTCAATGAAATTAAACGAGAAACCAAGATTAGAGAAAAAAGCGCAAAAAGGAATGAACAAAGTCTCCAAGAAATGTAAGAATATGTGAAAAGACCTAACCTACGCTTGATAGGTGTACCAGAAGGGGACGAAGAGAATGAATCCAAGCTGGAAAATACTCTTCAGGACATCATCCAGGAAAACTTCCCCCACCTACCAAGACAGGCCAACACTCAAATGCAGGAAATACAGAGAACACCACAAAGATATTCCGCAAGAAGAGCAACCCCAAGGCACATAATCATCAGATTCAACAAGGTTGAAATAAAGGAGAAAATACTAAGGGCAGCCAGAGAAAGGTCGAGTTACCCACAGAGGGAAGCCCATCAGACTCACAGCAGATCTCTCGGCAGAAACACTACAAGCCAGAAGAGAGTGGGGGCCAATATTCAACATTCTTAAAGAAAAGAACTTTCAACCCAGAATTTCATATCCAGCCAAACTGAGCTTCAGAAGTGAAGGAAGAATAAAATCCTTTGCGAACAAGCAAGTACTCAGAGATTTTGTCACCACCAGGCCTGCTTTACAAGAGCTCCTAAAAGAGGCACTACACATAGAAAGGAACAAACAGTACCAGCCATTCCAAAATCACACTAAATGCACAAGAGCATCAACATAATGAAGAACCTACAACAACTAACAGGCAAAACAGCCACTTAGCATCAAAATGGCAGTATCAAATTCACACATAACAATATTAACCCTAAATGTAAATGGACTAAATGCACCAATCAAAAGACACAGACTGGCAAATTGGATAAAAATCCAAAACCCATCAGTGTGCTGTATCCAGGAAACCCATCTCACATACAAGGATACACAAAGGCTCAAAATAAAGGGATGGTGAAAGATTTACCAAGCAAATGGAGAGCAAAAAAAAGCAGGAGTTGCAATTCTCATCTCTGATAAAATAGACTTTAAAGCAACAAAAGCTCAAAAGAGACAAAGAAGACCATTACATAATGGTAAAAGGATCGATAAAACAAGAAGAGCTAATGACCCTAAACATATATGAACCCAATGCAGGAGCACCCAGATACATAAGGCAAGTTCTTAATGACATACAAAGAGACTTAGACTCCCACACAATAATAGTGGGAGACTTTAACACTCCGCTGTCAATATTAGACAGATCAACCAGACAGAAAATCAACAAGGATACCCAGGGCTTGAACTCAGACCTGGAGCAAGCAAACCTGATAGACATTTACAGAACTTTCCACCCCAAATCCACAGAATATACATTCTTCTCAGCACCACATCACACCTACTCTAAAATTGACCACATAATTGGAAGTAAAGCACTGCTCAACAAATGCAAAACAACTGAAATCATAACAAACAGCCTCTCAGACCATAGTGCAATCAAGTTAGAACTCAGAATACAGAAACCAACCCAGAACTGCACAGCTTCATGGAAACTGAACAACTGGCTCTTGAATGTTGACTGGGTAAACAATGAAATGAAAGAAGAAATAAAGAAGTTCTTCAAAACCAATGAGAACGAAGACACAACGTGCCAGAACCTCTGGGACACATTTAAAGCAGTCTCTAGAGGAAAGTATATAGCAATAAGTGCCTATATGAGGAGAATGGAGAGATCCGAAATTGACACCCTATCGTCAAAATTGAAAGAGCTAGAGGAGCAAGATCAAAAAAACTCAAAACCCAGCAGAAGACAAGAAATAACTAAGATCAGAGCTGAACTGAAGGAGATTGAGACACGAAAAACCCTTCAAAAAATCAATAAATCCAAGAGCTGGTTTTTTGAAAAGATCAACAAAATAGACAGACCACTAGCCAGATTGATTAAAAAGAAAAGAGAGAACAACCAAATAGATGCAATAAAAAATGATAAAGGGGAAATCACCACAGATTCCACAGAAATTCAAACCATTATCAGAGAATATGACAAACAACTCTATGCACATAAACTAGTAAACCTGGAAGAAATGGATAAATTCCTGGACTCCTGCATCCTCCCAAGCCTAAACCAGGAGGAAGCTGAAACTATGAATAGACCAATAACAAGGTCAGAAGTCGAGGCAGCAATTAAGAGCCTACCACACAAAAAAAGCCCAGGTCCAGACGGGTTCACAGCTGAATTCTACCAGACGCACAAAGAGGAGCTGATACCATTCCTTCTAAAACTATTTCAAACAATCCAAAAAGAAGGAATACTTCCCAAATCATTTTACGAGACCAATATCATTCTGATACCAAAACCCGGCAGAGACCCAACGAGAAAAGAAAACTTCAGGCCAATATCCATGATGAACATAGATGCAAAAATCTTCAATAAAATATTGGCAAGCCGATTGCAACAGCAAATCAAAAAACTTATTCACCATGATCCAGTAGGATTCATCCCGGGGATGCAAGGCTGGTTCAACATACGCAAGTATATAAATGTAATTCACCACATAAACAAAACCAAAAACAAAAACCACATGATTATCTCAATTGAGGCAGAGAAGGCATTTGACAAAATTCAACAGCCCTTTATGCTAAAAACCCTCAAGAAACTCGGTATCGATGAAACGTATCTCAAAGTAATAAAGCTATTTATGACAAACCAACAGCCAATATCATACTGAATGGGCAAAAACTGGAAGCATTCCCTTTGAAATCCGGCACTAGACAAGGATGCCCTCTTTCACCACTCCTATTCAATATAGTTCTGGAAGTTCTAGCCAGAGCAATCAGGCAAGAAAAAGAAATAAAGGGTATTCAAATAGGAAAGGAGGAAGCCAAATTGTCTCTATTTGCAGACGACATGATAGTATACCTAGAAGACCCCATCGCCTCAGCCCCAAAACTCCTGAAACTGATAAGCAACTTCAGCAAAGTCTCAGGATATAAAATCAATGTGCAAAAATTACAAGCCTTCCTCTACACCAATAACAGACTTAAAGAGAGCCAAATCAAGAACGAACTGCCATTCACAATTGCTACAAAAAGAATAAAATACCTTGGAATACAACTCACAAGGAACGTAAGGGACCTCTTCAAGGAGAACTACAAACCACTGCTCAACGAAATCAGAGAGGACACAAACAGATGGAGAAACATTCCATGTTCATGGTTAGGAAGAATTAACATCGTGAAAATGGCTATACTGCCCAAAGTAATTTACAGAATCAACGCCATCCCCATCAAGCTATCATTGACTTTCTTCACAGAACTAAAAAAAACCACCATGAACTTCATATGGAACCAAAAGAGAGCCCGCATAGCCAAGTCAATTCTAAGCAAAAAGAACACAGCGGGGGGCATCACACTACCGGATTTAAAACCATACTACAAGGCTACAGTAATCAAAAAAGCATGGTACTGGTACCAAAACAGAGATATAGACCAATGGAACAGAACAGAGGCACCGGAGGCAACACAACATATCTACAACTATACAATCTTTGATAAACCTGACAAAAACAAGCAAGGGGGAAAGGATTCCCTGTTTAACAAATGGTGTTGGGAAAACTGGCTAGCCATGTGCAGAAAGCAGAAACTGGACCCCTTCCTGACACCTTACACTAAAATTAACTCCAGATGGATTAAAGACTTAAACATAAGACCTGGCACCATAAAAACGCTAGAAGGAAATCTAGGCAAAACTATCCAGGACATAGGAGTAGGCAAGGACTTCATGAACAAAACACCAAAAGCATTGGCAACAAAAGCCAAAATAGACAAATGGGACCTAATGAAACTCCACAGCTTCTGCACGGCAAAAGAAACAGTCACTAGAGTGGATCAGCAACCAACAGAATGGGAAAAAATTTTTGCAGTTTACCCATCTGACAAAGGGCTGATATCCAGAATTTACAAAGAACTCAAACAGATTTACAGGAAAAAAACAAACAAGCCCATTCAAAAGTGGGCAAAGGAAATGAACAGACACTTTACAAAAGAAGACATATATGAGGCCAACAATCATATGAAAAAATGCTCATCGTCACTGGTCATCAGAGAGATGCAAATCAAAACCACATTGAGATACCATCTCACGCCAGTTAGAATGGCGATCATTAAAAAATCTGGAGACAACAGATGCTGGAGAGGATGTGGAGAAAAAGGAACACTTTTACACTGTTGGTGGGAGTGTAAATTAGTTCAACCATTGTGGAAGAAAGTGTGGCGATTCCTCAAGGCCTTAGAAATAGAAATTCCATTTGACCCAGCAATCCCATTACTGGGTATATATCCAAAAGACTATAAATCGTTCTACTATAAGGACACATGTACACGAATGTTCCTTGCAGCACTGTTTACAATAGCAAAGACCTGGAATCAACCCAGAAATGATGAGTTTGTGTCGTTTGTAGGGACATGGATTAATCTGGAGAACGTCATCCTCAGCAAACTGACACAAGAACAGAAAATGAAACACCGCACATTCTCACTCATAGGCGGGTGATGAAAAATGAGAACACATGGACACAGAAAGGGGAGTACTAAACACTGGGGTCTATTGGGGGGAAAAGGGGAGGGCCAGTGGGAGGGGGAGGTGGGGAGGGATAGCCTGGGGAGAAATGCCAAATGTGGGTGAAGGGGAGAAGGAAAGAAAAGCACACTGCCATGTGTGTTCCTACGCAACTGTCTTGCATGCTCTGCTCATGTACCCCAAAACCTAAAATCCAATAAAAAATTAAAAAAATAAGAATGAACCGCCATTCACAATTGCTACAAAGAGAACAAAATACCTAGGAATACAACTAACAAAGGATGTAAAGGACCTTTTCAAGGATAACTATAAAACACTGCTCAAGGAAGTAAGAGAGAAAACAAACAGATGGAAAAACATTCCATGCTAATGGTTAGGAAGAATCAATATTGTGGAAATGCCATATGGCCCAAAGTAATTTATAGATTCAACACTATCCCCATCAAGCTACCTTCTTCACAGAACTGGAAAAAACAATTTTAAACTTCATATTGAACCAAAAAAGAGCCCACATAGCCAAGACAGTCCTAAGCAAAAAGAACAAAGCTAGAAGCATCATGCTACCTGACCTCAAACTATACTACAAGACTACAGTAATCAAAACAGCTTGGTACTGGTACCAAAAGAGATATAGACCAATGCAACAGAACAGAGGCCTCAGAAGCAATGCCACACATCTATAACAATCTGATCTTTGACAACCCTGACAAAAACAAGCAACGGGGAAAGGATTCCCTGTTGAATAAATGGTGGTGGGAAAACTGGCTAGCCATGTGCAGGAAGCAGAAAGTGGACCCCTTCCTGACACCTTACACTGAAATTAACTCCAGATGGATTAAAGACAAACATACAACCTAACACCATAAAATCCCTAGAAGAAAACCTAGGCAAAACTATTCAGGACATAGGCATAGGCAAGGATTTCATGATTAACACACCAAAAGCATTGGCAACAAAACCAAAATAGACTAACAGGATCTAATTAAACGTAAGAGTTTCTGCACAGCAAAAGAAACAATCAGAGAAAAGTGGCAACCAACAGAATAGGAAAAATTTTTGCAATCTACCCATTTGACAAAGGACTAATATCCAGAATCTACAAAGAACTAAAGCAGATTTACAAGAGAAAAACAAACCCATTCAAAAGTGGGTGAAAGATATGAACACTTTTCAAAAGAAGACATATATGAGGCCAAAAAACATGAAAAATGCTCATCGTCACTGGTCATTAGAGAAATGCAAATCGAAACCACATTGAGATACAATCTCACACCATTTAGAATGGTGATCATTAAAAAATCTGGAGACAACAGATGCTGGAGAGGATGTGGAGAAATAGGAACACTTTTACACTGTTGATGGGAGTGTAAATTGGTTCAACCATTGTGGAAAACAGTATGGCGATTCCTCAAGGATCTAGAAATAGAAATTCCATTTGACCCAGTAACAATCCCATTACTGGGTGTTATAATCCCATATACTGGGTATATCCAAAGGATTATAAATCAGTCTATTATAAAGACATATGTACACATATGTTCATTGCAGCACTGTTTACAAAAGCAAAGACCTGGAACCAACTCAAATGCTCATCAATAATAGACTGGACAAAGAAAAATGTGGCACAGATACACCATGGAATACTATGCAGCCATTAAAAAAATGATGAATTCCTGTCCTTTGTAGGGACATGGATGAATCTAGAAACCATCATTCTCCGCAAACTGACACTAGAACAGAAAACCAAACACCACATGTTCTCACTCATAGGTAGGTATTGAACAACAGAAAACATGGGCACAGGGATGGGAACATCACACACTGGGGTAGGTTGAGGGGTGGAGGCTAGGGGTAGGGACAGCAGGGGTTGGGAATGTTGGGGAGGGATAACATTGGGAGAAATGCCTGATATAGGTGACAGGGTGTTGGAGACAGTAAACCTATGCAACAATCTTGCAATATCTGCACATGTAACCCAGAACTTAAAGTACAATTTAAAAAAAACCTTGTAATGTAAAATAAAAATGACTCTTAATTTTTTTTTTAAAGACTATATCTGTATAGTCTCTGCAATCCTCAAGGGAGTAAAAAGAGATTTTGGAATTCAGTGAGGCTGTCTTCCCTTACACCCTGCAATCACTCACATGTGGGTAGTTTTCTGTTCTACTTACACATAAGGATTTCTCTACAAGAAAGATACCCTTTCTGCTTGTATAACTGAATCATTCTCCTGAATTTACAGCTTCAACCCTCTATCAGTCATTGTGACAGCACTTTACAGCAATACAACAAGAGAGATTGAAGACAAAGACAACTGATCTGCCCACCAGTCAGATGTGATTACAGCTCTGCACATCAATGTTTAGACTAAAAGGCAGTGTGTATCAACTTTATCACAATCAGATGAGCCACTCACTGTTCATTACCTGGAGAAAGCCTAGAAGAGAACACACAGCACCAGACATACTGTGTCATCTTTCTTTCACTGAAAAGTAAAACTGGAGGACAGAAATGAAAATTAACCAGTTTAGGGATTCATGACTTAGATGCACTTGTTATTTAACAGACAGATATATCACCTTTTTATTTTAGTTATTCGAACAAACGATCTATCTAAGAATACAGGGAGGGGGAGAGGACATAGCAATGCCTCTAATTTTGTTTCAATTTTTGGTCCAGCTCAGTATCAGATAGGAAATAGTGAGATGCAATAGGAAGCTGTCCTTTCTAAGGTTGAATCTTCCAGAGAAAGAATAACAAAAGGCTAACAAGGTAATAAAAGGCTAATAACAAAATTCCTGGAAAGGAGAGTATAAAGCCAGTGGAAGACATACATGGAAACGATAATGTCATCTAAGTTCCACTACCCACTTTCCCAGGAATCTGCAATAACTATGTTCTCAACAGAGGTATTATTTAAAAAATTGTAGTTTTTTTAAAGCTCAAGTCATCTTTTTATCATAAAGTTATAATGATAAACTTTTAATAGCAATGTAGAATTATCAGTTGACTATACATCGTACACACCTATTTGGCTTTTTAATTAAGAATAATAATGTAATATTTTGTATGTTTTAATAATTTTAAGTCGATTAAATTTTTAGCCTAGGTTTATTAACAATAAAGTACTTTCCATCTATTTGGCTCAAGTTCAAAACCTTGTACTCTTGCCTTTGCACCCTACATCTAATCCATCAGCAAGTCTTAAAAGTTTCACCTTTAAAGACATTCAATCTAGCATGTCTTGCCCCATAGCCTCCTTCAGAACTTTTAGGTTCTTCTAGGAGTCTCTTATTACTTCTCTGAGATTCCACTTCCGCTTCACTTCTGGCAATTTTCTGCAGAGTAATCAGAAGAAACATTTTTTTTAAACTCAGATTATTTCACTTTCTTACTTAAGATCTATGAATATCTTCTCTCTTCTCAGTTTATTTAAAGAAATTTCAAACTCTTAATGAAGGCCTGAATGCCTATTATAATCCAGTCCCAACCACTTATTCTGTTCAAGTCCCACTGACTTCTCATTCCACTTTGAATATAGCTTTCTCCTTAACAAAATAAGGTTTATGCGTCAAAAAAATACAATGATTCCATATGACATTGAATCCTTCTATATGATATTCTCTTTGAACAATGCCAAGTAATACTTCTTCAGGAATGAGTGGTGGGAAAACTAGTGATAAGTTATCTTATCTAATAAGATAAGTGATAAGTGTATTTATCTAATACACTACACTTATAGGTGTATTAGAGTTCTCTGGAGAAACAGAGACAATAGAAGATAGATAAATGATAGATATAGATAAACAGTTAAATAGTTGATAGAGATTTATTATAAGGTAATGGCTCATGCAATCATGGAAGTCAAGAAGTCCCATGATCTACTGTATGCAAGCTGGAAGCCCAGGAAAGCCAGTAGTGCAGTTCAAAGGCCTTAAAGCTGGAGGGCCATGGTGTAGAATCCAGTCTGAGCCTGAAGACCTGAGAACCAGGAGTACTAAGAGTAAGAGAATATCAATGTCCCACTCATGCAGTCAGAAGTCAGGCAAAGAGAGAGCAAATCTAGCCTTCCTCTGCTCTTTTGCTCTACTTAGGCCCTCAATAGATTGGATGACACTCACCACATTATGGAGGACCATCTGATCTACTCAGTCTACAATTCAAATGCTAATCCTTTCCCAAAACATTCTCACAGACACCCCAGAAATAATGTTTAATCAGATATCTGGGCATCCCATGGCCCAGTCAAGTTGACATATAAAATTAGCTATCACATTAGATATTGAAAATATGAATCAGGGGGAGGACTCAAGATGGCGCTGTGAGAACAACCCAGGATTGGAGCTCTTCTCGTTGAATCTGCAAACGGTGAGTCAGTGCTGCATTTCCAGACTGATCTTTGTTGCCCACAGAACGGGGAAACTCCCAAGTATAAAAAAGACACGGGACGCCAGGCAGTAGGTCTGCCTGGCGAAGCCGGCAGCTGGGGTGGCGGTGGCCAGCCCTACCCAGCAATCCCCACAGGGCGCGCTTGTCCGGGTGCCCTGTTGAACCGGCAACCTGAGACTTGAGAGGGCTGGACTTGAGACTGAATGAGACTTGGACAGTAGCCCAGCCCAGGGGATTGCAGGAATTGGGATACCCAGTGGGACGAACAAAACCGCGATTTCAAACTATCCCGAGTAGACGGTCCGAGATGCTCTGTGGGGGATGGGCGTCCACCACTACCGAGGCAACCCGCCCCAACTGAGATACACGCCCACTGCTGACGCAGCCAGCCGTTGCCGAGGCAACCCGCCCCAACGGAGATACACGCCCATTGCTGACGCAGCCAGACATTGCCGAGGCAACCCGTCCCTACTGAGATACACGCCCACTGCTGACGCAGCCTGCCGTCGCTGAGGCAACACACTACAACAAAGAGACTCCGCCGCAGGGCGTGGCGGAGACCACAGCAGAGCTGGCAGGAACAGCACGAATCACACAACAGCAGGGCGGAGCCTCGGCAGCCAAACAGTTGCTAGTCTGCCTTCTAGCTGGGCAGGACACCTGATCAGACATCCAAAAATAAAGCCCAAACCCCTCAACACAGAGCATTTGAGAAAAAAAAAAGGGGGGGGTTTTTAATGAGCTCAGTTGCAGCAGAATCAAACATAGCAGCCTAACAGCCCTGAATGAACAACAGAGTGCACAGCTCAGCAATTAAACCCCTATAAAGTACAAACTGTCTCCTCAAGCAGCTCCCTGACCCCTCTATATCCAAAAGACTGTCATTAGGCAGGCATCATCCTGGGACAAAGAGAGCAGAAAAAGAAACTGGTAGCATCCCTCGCTGTGCCACGGCTACTAGAGGTGCACCCCAGACAAGCAGGGTCTGGAGCGGACCTCAACAGTCGTACAGCGAAGGGGCTAGACTTGTAGAAGGAAAACAAAGCAACAGAAATACTTCATCATCAACATTCTGGGTGTCCACTCAGAGACCCAAACGAAAAGTCAGCAACTACGCAGACGACCAGCGGACAAATCCACAAAGATGGGAAGAAATCAGCGCAAAAAGGAGGAAAACACCCGAAACCAGAACACCTCGCCTCCTAGAAAGGACCAAAACTCCTCACCAGCAAGGGAGCAAAGCTGGACGGAGAATGACTGTGATGAAATGACGGAATTAGACTTCAGAAGATGGATAATGAGAAACTTTTGTGAGCTAAAAGATCATGTATTAAATCAATGCAAAGAAACTAAGAACCTTGAAAAAAGATTCGAGGAAATGATAACAAGAATGGATACCTTAGAGAGGAATATGAATGAATTAAAGGAGCTGAAAAACACAATACGAGAACTTCGCGAAGCAAACACAAGTTTCAATAGCCGAATTGACCAAGGAGAAGAAAGAATATCTGAAGTCGAAGACCAACTCAATGAAATAAAACGAGAAACCAAGATCAGAGAAAAAAGCGCAAAAAGGAATGAACAAAGTCTCCAAGAAATGTGGGACTATGTGAAAAGACCTAACCTACATTTGATAGGTGTACCAGAAGGGGACGAAGAGAATGAATCCAAGCTGGAAAATACTCTTCAGGACATCATCCAGGAAAATTTCCCCCACCTAGCAAGACAGGCCAACACTCAATTGCAGGAAATACAGAGAACACCACAAAGATTTTCCGCAAGAAGAGCAACCCCAAGGCACATAATCGTCAGATTCAACAGGGTTGAAATAGAGGAGAGAATACTAAGGGCAGCCAGAGAGAAAGGTCAGGTCACCCACAAAGGGAAGCCCATCAGACTCACAGCAGATCTCTCGGCAGAAACACTACAAGCCAGAAGAGAGTGGGGGCCAATATTCAACATTCTTAAAGAAAAGAACTTTCAACCCAGAATTTCATATCCAGCCAAACTGAGCTTCAGAAGTGAAGGAAGAATAAAATCCTTTGCGAACAAGCAAGTACTCAGAGATTTTGTCACTACCAGGCCTGCTTTACAAGAGCTCCTAAAAGAGGCACTACACATAGAAAGGATCAACCAGTACCAGCCATTCCAAAATCACACTGAATGCTAAAGAGCTTCAACATAATGAAGAATCTACAACAACTAACAGGCAAAACAGCCAGTTAGCATCAAAATGGCAGTATCAAATTCACACATAACAATATTAACCCTAAATGTAAATGGACTAAATGCACCAATCAAAAGACACAGACTGGCAAATTGGATAAAAATCCAAAACCCATCAGTGTGCTGTATACAGGAAACCCATCTCACATGCAAGGATACACAAAGGCTCAAAATAAAGGGATGGAGGAAGATTTACCAAGCTAATGGAAAGCAAAAAAAGAAGGAGTTGCAATTCTCATCTCTGATAAAATAGACTTTAAAGCAACAAAGATCAAAAGAGACAAAGAAGGCCATTACATAATGGTAAAAGGACCGATACAACAAGAAGAGCTAACAATCCTAAACATATATGGACCCAACACAGGAGCACCCAGATACATAAGGCAAGTTCTTAATGACTTACAAAAGGACTTAGACTCCCACACAATAATAGTGGGAGTCTTTAACACTCCACTGTCAATACTAGACAGATCAACCAGACAGAAAATCAACAAGGATACCCAGGGCTTGAACTCAGACCTGGAGCAAGCAAACCTGGTGGACATTTACAGAACTCTCCACCCCAAATCCACAGAATACACATTCTTCTCAGCACCACATCACACCTACTCTAAAATTGATCACATAATTGGAAGTAAAGCACTGCTCAACAAATGCAAAACAACAGAAATCATAACAAACATCCTCTCAGACCATAGTGCAATCAAGTTAGAACTCAGAATTCAGAAACCGACCCAGAAACGCACAGCTTCATGGAAACTGAACAACTGGCTCTTGAATGTTGACTGGGTAAACAACGAAATGAAAGAAGAAATAAAGAAGTTCTTCGAAACCAATGAGAACGAAGACACAACGTGCCAGAACCTCTGGGACACATTTAAAGCAGTCTCTAGAGGAAAGTATATAGCAATAAGTGCCTATATGAGGAGAATGGAGAGATCCAAAATTGACACCCTATCATAAAAATTGAAAGAGCTAGAGGAGCAAGATCAAAAAAACTCAAAACCCAGCAGAAGACAAGAAATTACTAAGATCAGAGCTGAGCTGAAGGAGATTGAGACACGAAAAACCCTTCAAAAAATCAATAAATCCAAGAGCTGGTTTTTTGAAAAGATCAACAAAATAGACAGGCCACTAGCCAGATTGATTAAAAAGAAAAGAGAGAACAACCAAATAGATGCAATAAAAAATGATAAAGGGGAAATCACCACAGATTCCACAGAAATTCAAACCATCATCAGAGAATATTACAAACAACTATATGCGCATAAACTAGTAAACCTGGAAGAAATGGATAAATTCCTGGACTCCTGCGTCCTCCCAAGCCTAAACCAGGAGGAAGCTGAAACTATGAATAGACCAATAACAAGGTCTGAAGTCGAGGCAGCAATTAAGAGCCTACCACACAAAAAAAGCCCAGGTCCAGACGGGTTCACAGCCGAATTCTACCAGACACACAAGGAGGAGCTGGTACCATTCCTTCTAAAACTATTTCAAACAATCCAAAAAGAGGGAATCCTTCCCAAATCATTTTATGAGACCAACATCATCCTGATACCAAAACCCGGCAGAGACCCAACGAGAAAAGAAAACTTCAGGCCAATATCCATGATGAACATAGATGCAAAAATCTTCAATAAAATATTGGCAAGCCGATTGCAACAGCAAATCAAAAAACTTATTCATCATGATCAAGTAGGATTCATCCCGGGGATGCAAGGCTGGTTCAACATACGCAAGTCTATAAATGTAATTCACCACATAAACAGAACCAAATACAAAAACCACATGATTATCTCAATTGATGCAGAGAAGGCATTTGACAAAATTCAACAGCCCTTTATGCTAAAAACCCTCAAGAAACTCGGTATCGATGGAACGTATCTCAAAGTAATAAAAGCTATTTATGACAAACCAACAGCCAATATCATACTGAATGGGCAAAAACTGGAAGCATTCCCGTTGAAATCTGGCACTAGACAAGGATGCCCTCTGTCACCACTCCTATTCAATATAGTACTGAAAGTTCTAGCCAGAGCAATCAGGCAAGAAAAAGAAATAAAGGGTATTCAAATAGGAAAGGTGGAAGCCAAATTGTCTCTATTTGCAGATGACATGATAGTATACCTAGAAGACCCCATCGCCTCAGCCCAAAAACTCCTGAAACTGATAAACAACTTCAGCAAAGTCTCAGGATATAAAATCAATGTGCAAAAATCACAAGCATTCGTCTACACCAATAACAGACTTAAAGAAAGCCAAATCAAGAGCGAACTGCCATTCGCAATTGCTACAAAAAGAATAAAATACCTTGGAATACAACTCACAAGGAACGTAAGGGACCTCTTCAAGGAGAACTACAAACCACTGCTCAACGAAATCAGAGAGGACACAAACAGATGGAGAAACATTCCATGTTCATGGTTAGGAAGAATTAATATTGTGAAAATGGCTATACTGCCCAAAGTAATTTACAGAATCAACGCTATCCCCATCAAGCTACCATTGACTTTCTTCACAGAACTGGAAAAAACCACCATGAACTTCATATGGAACCAAAAGAGAGCCCGCATAGCCAAGTCAATTCTAAGCAAAAAGAACACAGCGGGGGGCATCACACTACCGGATTTCAAACTATACTACAAGGCTACAGTAATCAAAACAGCATGGTACTGGTACCAAAACAGAGATATAGACCAATGGAACAAAACAGAGGCACTGGAGGCAACACAACATACATACAACTATACAATCTTTGATAAACCTGACAAAAACAAGCAATGGGGCAAGGATTCCATGTTTAACAAATGGTGTTGGGAAAACTGGCTAGCCATGTGCAGAAAGCAGAAACTGGACCCCTTCCTGACACCTTACACTAAAATTAACTCCAGATGGATTAAAGACTTAAACATAAGACCTGGCACCATAAAAACCCTAGAAGGAAATCTAGGCAAAACTATCCAGGACATAGGAGTAGGCAAGGACTTCATGAACAAAACACCAAGAGCATTGGCAACAAAAGCCAAAATAGACAAATGGGACCTAATGAAACTCCACAGCTTCTGCACGGCAAAAGAAACAGTCACTAGAGTGGATCGGCAACCAACGGAATGGGAAAAAATTTTCGCAGTCTACCCATCTGACAAAGGGCTGATATCCAGAATTTACAAAGAACTCAAACAGATTTACAGGAAAAAAACAAACAAGCCCATTCAAAAGTGGGCAAAGGATATGAACAGATACTTTACGAAAGAAGACATATATGAGGCCAACAGTCATATGAAAAAATGCTCATCGTCACTGGTCATCAGAGAGATGCAAATCAAAACCACATTGAGATACCATCTCACGCCAGTTAGAATGGCGATCATTAAAAAATCTGGAGACAACAGATGCTGGAGAGGATGTGGAGAAAAAGGAACACTTTTACACTGTTGGTGGGAGTGTAAATTAGTTCAACCATTGTGGAAGAAAGTGTGGCGATTCCTCAAGGCCTTAGAAATAGAAATTCCATTTGACCCAGCAATCCCATTACTGGGTATATATCCAAAAGACTATAAATCGTTCTACTATAAGGACACATGTACACGAATGTTCCTTGCAGCACTATTTACAGTAGCAAAGACCTGGAATCAACCCAAATGCCCATTGATAATAGACTGGATTGGAAAAATGTGGCACATATACACCATGGAATATTATGCAGCAATCAGAAATGATGAGTTCGTGTCGTTTGTAGGGACATGGATGAATCTGGAGAACATCATCCTCAGCAAACTGACACAAGAACAGAAAATGAAACACCGCATATTCTCACTCATAGGTGGGTGATGAAAAATGAGAACACATGGACACAGAAAGGGGAGTACTAAACACTGGGGTCTATAGGGGGAAAAGGGGAGGGCCAGTGGGAGGGGGAGGTGGGGAGGGATAGCCTGGGGAGAAATGCCAAATGTGGGTGAAGGGGAGAAGAAAAGCAAAGCACACTGCCATGTGTGTACCTACGCAACTGTCTTGCATGCTCTGCTCATGTACCCCAAAACCTATAATCCAATAAAAAATTAATTAAAAAAAAAAAAAGAAAAAAAGAAAATATGAATCAGAATCTACTATAGATCAGTGAAACCATCAAATGGTAAAAAAGGGTTTGAAATCAAATTGAATGCATAATTATTCATATCAGCTGGCATCTAATTGGATCACAGCATCTTTTAAGAATCAATCAATATTTAACTTCATATCTGATCAATTGGCTAGCATAGTCCAATATAAAGAAAAATGAATTAATTTTTTAGAAAATCCATCTAAATCTCAAAATCATTTTATTAAGTCCTTTGCTTAATAAGAAATAAAATGTTGAACAGAGAATATGAAGATTCATCTTAACCTTACATCAGATAAAGTAATTGGGCGTTTTGAAAATATCTTTTTCATACATTATCGTTGAGCAAATCCTGTGAAATACAATGGGATTTCCATGCATAAGAAAATTATTTATTTGTAAGTATTAAATAGAAGTTGCTTCAAGTCTATTTCATGATATGTATGAATAAAATGTTCAACACATATTTTTACTTTTTGCACATGCTCGCTAGTTTTTAATTCAGACTTTATATCATAATAGTAAATCCTCATTGTGTATGTTTTTAAAATGCTACCTATTTATTATAGTTCTATTCCCACTCTAACTAATGTTCTGAGATTAAAATGGTTGCTTTAACTCAAAAGAGATATTTTCTAAAAAGCTTTAAGTGTATAGTATTTCTTAGAGAAAAAAATCATAATTCTAGAGCTGGTAAGAACTGAAGAGATTTAGTGATACTCAATCCAGCTTAAAATAAAGTTGCTGTCCTGTCCTTTCCTGGGGCTTATGTCTCTGACAGCAAACATAATTAAAGCTATAGAGAGAGAAATCGCCAGTTGTTCTGAATCAGTGAGACTTGACAACCAAGAAAATAATGCAAAGCTTTTTTTAATCCCAAGAACTGATTCTACCCACAGTCTCCTTTGTCTCTGTGTCATTCTTAACAGCAGGTATAAATACAGAACAAACATGAATCAATAGAAAAGGCTGGGAGAGAGAGAAAGCAATTTAGGGACTTTTGGATGCATCATAGTTCACACATTTGCAAGCATCCAACAAGCCTGACGTCTTCCGCAGCTCTGAGATGCTGACACCTGCTCCATTCTTCTCATCAGCTCCACCGTTTCCTGTCTCCCTCCCTCCCATAGACTGAATGTCAGTTCAGATACCAGAAAAAGTATGGCTGATAGTTCAACACCTGTTTCTTACTAAAGTCAGAAAAATTGCTTCTCAATTGCCTGCTATTTCGCCTTGCCAGTAAACGATGATTATAAAGAAGGAGAGTAGTACAACCAGAGGAAGCTGTTTTAATTTCTGTCATCATTAATAAATATGCCTTTCCCAAAATGTCTTATGGAGTCATTTTGAACCAGTTTCTCTCTGGCTAGCATGTTACTGATTCACTCGCATTACCTTCCTATACGTAAGGGCCATGGCATCTTTAAAGGAATTAAAAAGAATTATCACCATGAATTCAGATTGTGTCATAACTATTGACCATATATAACATGCATGTTTGAAACTGCCAAAAAGGTTATAATTTTCCAAAGATGGTTTCAGCATGCTGCATAATGCTTCAGCAGTATCTTAGAAAGCAACCTAGAAATCATCAGTGTGATTCTGCCTCTGGTTCTTGAGCTCAGAAGTGAGCAGTTGTGTAGCTCTTCCTTAAGAGAACCTGCAGGTCCACTGGGTTTGTTCACGACCATGCCCTCCTGTAAGTCACATGCTAGTGGGAATTTAGGAACACGCTAAGAACTATAATTAAGTCCTTTAATATAACTAGCACATAACATCATGCCACCTTGTTACCTTTTGGACTACAAAAAGACATACTCACGAAGACACACTACAGAAAGCCTAAATGCTGCATAATATTATAATCCAATTTATGATAACAACTGAAATTATGCCATTATTGTTTTCATTGTTTAAAAATATGAAAAGCTACAGACATCTTCCCATTAGAAGATATAAGTTCAAATTTTCCTCTCTTCATATCAATTCCAACAATAATTTGTTTTATTTAATTTGATTTCTTTTATTATGTTTGTGTCTGTGTTGCATAAAAAAAAAAGAGATTTAATTTCTAGACTTGGGTCTTTCACTTTCTTACCATGGTACTATCCATAAATCATCTTAGTTTTATTTTCTTCAATTGTAAAATGGAAATAACAATTCCAGTCTCACCTTAGTTCTAGATAAATGTAAAATGCTTCCATGAGTTAAAATATATATGAATAAATGTGTGCTTATAAAATATGCATTTTACTAAAAACATGTGTTAGTAAAATAATCGTTTTGGCCAAAAGCTGGCCAATGACCAAAGACTCATGTTCCAAATAACCAACACCAAGTGGTTTGAGAAATAACTCACACAGAATCATATACATTACTGATAGTGAACTTCATGTGATAACCTGGTTGGCCCATGATAACCAGATATCTGGTCAAACATTTTTCTGGATGAAGCTGCCTTTAGATGAAATTAACATTTAAATCTACGTGCTTGAAGTGAAGTAGACTACACCCCATAATGTAGATGGGCTTCATCCAATTAAGTGAAGGATTGAATAGAAAAAAAGACTGAATTTCCACTAGCAAAAGGGCATTCTGTGAGGTACATGGCCTTCAGACTTGAATGCAACTTTTTCTTGGATCTTCAGTCTGATGTCCCACCTTGCATATCTTAGATTTGCACATCTACAATGGTATGAGCCAATTTTTAAAAATAAATCTCTCTTTATATATGTATAAATGCACACCACACACACATACAGACACATGCATGTATATACACATACTTTTGGTTCTGTTTCTCTGGAAAACCATCACTAATACAACCCCTCCCACCTGTTTGGGGTCACATGGCTAATTCTGGCCAATGGAATACAAGGAATATGAAGTGCATCACTTCTGCATCTGCAGCAAGGTATTTAAGTATCTGGTGTGCTTTCCCCACTTTCTCTATCCCACCTGTGGCAAATTTCGAAGTCACATATAGAGCACAGGCACATGCAGACCACTAGCTGGACAAACCTGACGGTTGTCCCAATAAGAGATATTTGCATTAGATTTTGTATGCAAGAAAAACAATTATTATCTTGGGCAGCTGCAATTTTGGAATTGTTCCTACAGCAGCTGAAACCTTGGTACCCTGGTAAATACAGATATAATTCTTTGTGTGCATATGGAACAAAAAAAGTACTGTAGTATTTGGAGTGAAAAAAGTGGCCCTGACACCTGGAAACTTTCCTGATACACACAGTGGGCCATGATGTTCTGTTGGAAATGACTTGCTCACTGAACGCCAACATCTGACCACGTCTATGATCATGATGGATCAAGATGAAAACAAGACCACTTTGTAATCAAGTCTGACCACAGACAACAAAGACAATAACATCAACATTGTCCAAACCAGAAAAAAAGACCAAACATCTCTGTCTTGAGTAGTATTATGTGGATGCTGCTGTAACTTTAGCCCCACTCTAGTTTTCCCTTCTTGTCAATAAGATTTATTAAGATAATCACAGAATTATCCCCACATCCTAACAGCATCCAATCTAGAACAAAGCCCACTATGTTAAATGTTCCCCCAAATCATAACAAAAATCAAAGTCCTGTAACAAGCCCTTTCTAAACTCTTCTTGAGATTCCCTGCAGTTTCCCATGGCCAGGTGTGTTGTCTGCCCCATTCCTTCATTACAATGAGCATAAATCCAACTCATTCAGCTACAGATGTGCTCCTAATGGTCTTTGGCTAGAGGACATTGACATGAACAAAATTTTACCCTTAGAAAACACAAAAATTAGAAAAAATGATTTCTCTTAGCTGCCTTTGGTCATGCTGATTTTCAGAAGAGGCAGATAAAACCAGCTTTGCTCTAAACCACAAAATGAGGCAATCTAATAAGCAATAACATTATATTGATATTTAATTGCTATGTTTGTTTTAAAAATGTGTGTTCTAAAAACATGTTTGTTCTGATTTTTCATGTTGGAAAGTTTCCAGATATTTATTAAAAGGTTGTTACATTAGTATTTAATCTCTTTGCCCTAAAAAATTTTTAATAGAATATGTAGAGAATTAAAATTTATATTTTGACAAACCAGTTCTTTTTCTTTAATAAAACGGAAGAAATATTACTCTTCAGGAAACGTTAAATTGTCAAAATTGAAATGAGAAATTTGGAAAGAAGTTAGAAAAGATTTGAAAAGTAATAAGTTTAGGCTACAGAAAAATATATATTAATGTTTATCTTAAAAACATCATTTTTTACTTTTTAAAGTTTTGTATGCAAATTTATTACCTACATCTGGAAAGCATATATATATATATATATATATATATATATATATATGTAACAGAGTGTTTTATTCTTCTAAAATGGCTTTCACATCACATCCTTATAACCTATATCCTCAAACTGTAGTGTCACTAGAAATACCTGGTAAATTTGAGTGTTACTAGAAAGTATCTGGTAAACTTTTTAATAGTCTGTTTGATGACAACGGAAAAGACCTTGGACTAATGATAAAATTTAATCTGCACCTCACATCACACACCAGGATAAACTTTAAAAAGATCAAACATAAAAAATAACATTTATATTAAGTAGAAAATGAAATGTATTAATGTCTTTTTCCATCCAGGATTGGGGAAACCTTCCCAACTACTTTAATATCTAGTTTCAATTCAAGAAAAAAAGAATAAACCCCTGACCAATGACTAAAAAGTATTTGCACAGCAAAAACATTGTAAACAAAGTCAAAATAGAAATTAAAAACTTGGAGAAATTATTTGTAACTGATATCACAGGGCCAGAATAACTAATATAGAAAGAGCTCCAAAAACTCCCATATAAAAAGACCATTAAGTCATCAGACATATAGGCAAAAGATACAAACAGGCAGTTCACAGAACAAGAATTTTAAATGACTATTAAAGATAATTTTAAAAAATGGTCAACCTCACTTAATAAGAGAAATGAAAATGAAACTATAAGAAAATATCATCACCTATTAGCTTGGCAAAATATAAAAGCTTCCCTATAATACATATTAGGGAGTATGTTAGGAATAGAAACTTCCATAAATTTTGGTAGGAATGCAAACTGAAACAACCACTGAGACAATAATTTGACAATATACAGAAAAACTGCAGATGCATTTACCTTTTGATATTTCTACTTCTAGAATTTAACTCAAGTATACACTGAAAAAATGTAAAATAATTTGTGAATAAGGTTGTTTATTGTAAAAATGTGTATAATAGCAATAGTTTACAAACCAAAATCTCTATCATCAAGGAACCAATTCAATAAACAAATGCATTCACACAATAGAATACTACGCAATAAAAACAAGAATAGAACAGATTGCTACATGTGAATGTAAAATTATCTCCTAGATGTGTTACGTGAAAAAAAAGTGCAAAAGAGAATGGATATTGTTTCCTTTATGTGAGAATACGTGTGTTTATTTGCTTAGATTTATAAAAGTAAAATAAAAACATTAAATATGGTTATTCATAGTGATAGAGGGGAAACAGGAGAGTCCAGGGATGGGTTTTCTGAATACACCTCATAAAATGTTTTGACTTAATTTGTATGAATTTAAGGGGTACCAATGCAATTTTGTTACATGACTATATCGCATAATGGTGAAGTCTGCAATATAGTGTCTCTATCACCCAAATAATGCAGACATTGCACTCATTATTCCTTCCTATAGACCTTCTGTGCTTTTGAAAACCAGGGTGAAGGTATGTTCCAGGGACCCAACAAATGTTTCTCCTAAACCAGAAATATTCTCAGCAAAACCATGAGTGAAAGAACATAAAGATCTAACTACATCTTTTGGATACAGAGGGGAAATTTTACAGTGACAAACAAGAAGCCCAAATCAACACTGTGGTGTATATAATTTAAATAGGTGGCACAGCAATATATGTACTCTGAGAAGGAAGCGCTGTTAAGCAGCAAGAAGACTGAGTGTGAGACTATCACACACGGATTTGAATCCTAGGCCTGTCATAGGCAGCAAGATGACCTGGGCAAGTGACTCATCATTCTCACCTCTGGGCTTCTCTACTGTAAAGTGGGAATAAAAAATAATGATTCTTTTTTTTTTAACCAAACCAGGGAGTGGCTTTAAAAGTTCAATCAGGGTAGATATGTGAAGATACTCTGTTTATTGAAAGTATTTAAACAAATGTAGGCAATTGGATACTATAGATAAAAAAGGAAGTAAGAAATCAGTGTGTGCTAGAGTTGTCAAAGAAAACTTCTATACTACAGTGCTATAGTAACCAAAACAGCATGGTACTACTGGAGCAAAAGCAGACACATAGATCAATGAAACAGTATAGAGAATCCAGAAATAAGGCCACACATCTAAAATGACCTGATCTTCTACACACCTGACAAAAACAAGCAATGGGAAAAGGATTTCCTATTCAATAAATGGTGCTGGGATAACTGACCAGCCATATGCAGAAAATTGAAACTGGACACCCCTTCCTTACAGCATATACAAAAATTAACTCAAAATGGATTAAAGACTTAAATGTAAAACCCAAAAGTATAAAAACCCTGGAAGACAACTTAGACAATACTATTCTGGACATAGAAACAGACAAAGATTTTATGACAAAGACATCAAAAGCAATTGCAACGAAAGTAAAAATTGACAAATGGAATCTAATTAAAGTAAAGAGCTTCTGCACAGCAAAGTAAACTATCAACAGAGTGAACAGAGAACCTATAATGGGAGAAATTTTTGCAAAACACACATCTAACAAAGATCTAAATATCTATAAAGAACTTCAACAAATTTATAAGAAAAAAACAAATGACTCCATTAAAAAAGTAGACAAAGAATATGAGCAGAAACTTTTCAAAAGAAGACATACATGTGGACAAAAATCATATGAAAAAACTGTTGAGCATGACTGATCATTAAAGAAATGTAAATCAAAACTGCAATGAGATACCACCTCATGCCAGTGAGAATGGCTATTACAAAAAGCCAAAAAATAACAGGTGCTGGCAAGATTGTGGAGAAAAAGGAATGCTACTATACTGTTGGTGGGAATGTGAGTTAGTTCAATCATTTGTGGTGATTCCTCAAAGACCTAAAAGCAGAAATACTATTTCACCCAGCAATACCATTACTGGGTATATACCTAAAGGAATATAAATTGTTCTATCATAAAGACATGCACATGCATGTTCATTGCAGCACTATTCACAATAGCAAAGACATGGAATCAACCTAAATGACCAACAATGGTAGACTGGATAAAGGGAATGTGGTACATATAAACCAGGGAATACTATGCAGCCACAAAAAAGAACAAGATCATGTCCTTTGCAGAAACATGAATGGAGCTGGAGGACATTATCCTTAGCAAACTAATGCAGGAGCAGAAAACTAGATGTCATGTGTTCTCATTTATAAGTAGGAGCTAAATGATAAAGAACACATGGACACATAGAGGGGAATAACAGACACTGGGGCCTGATGGAGGGTAGAGGGTGAGAGGAGGAAAAGGATCAGGAAAAATAATGAGACTAGGCTTAATACCTAAGTGACAATCACTCTGACAAACTCCTATGACACAAGTTTACCTATATAGCAAACCTACACTTTGTACCCCTGAACTAAAATAAAATTCAAATTAAAAAAAAAAAACTTCATGAAGGAATTAGAAGCTGAGTGAAATGTTTTAGAAGTGATACAATTAGACCGAAAATAAAGAGAGATTTTGTAAAGGAACACAAAGGCAAGCATAAACAGAGCTCTCTGGAAGAGGAAGGCAGTCACTACCCTTTAAAGCATGTTTGTACCTACTCCCACTAATCAGGCATAGATTAGGGCTTCCCCTAAAAAAAAAAAAAAAAAAAAAAAAGATCAACAATTAAGGCAAGGAGGAATTCTTTGGCCTAAACAGGAAAGTTTCTGCAGAAAGATGCAACAGTGAGCCACCAACTTCTAAAAAATGCATATCTAGGCAGCCTAGTATGATATTCACCTTGGGTACACTTGTACTGAAAGGCATCACTGAGCCTGGAATCCTGGTATCCTGAACCCTAGTTTAATGTTCTGTTTTCCAGTGTGTGTGTGTGTGTGTGTGTGTGTGTGTGTGTGTGTGTGTGTGTGTGGTTTAAGGCATAGTAGCCAGTGAACAAGAACATCTTATTTTTCTCCACTAAAAAGCGAATGACAAAAAGAAGCTGTATATTATCAAAGCAATATACAACTACCCATTTAATTTATATTATCAGTATTTATAATATTCTTTGCCAATAGTAAAAAGTAATAAAAATAAGGTCAATAATAAAGAATCAAAATCAAATGTTGACAGTACTAGCACAAGAGTAAGGGAAGAGGGGAAAATGTGTGATTTCTTTCCTCCCCTCAGGATTTTCATAAATCCAGAGAGACGACAGTTGGCATCAGCTTGTTGTTTGATTGCCATAGGAAAGTAAGGGGCATGAAGGACTTTTTGCTGTTGCTTTTACAGCCTGTTCTCTGACTTACTGTTTATTTGTTTTACATGGATGCATCAGCAGCATATGCATCAACTTATGAATGCTGTTTGCTCAATTTTAATAAAAATAAATGTCATCCAGCAGTCTGATTCTCTTTGCCAGGACAGATAAAGCCCAGAAATCAGCTTTCATAAGGAAAATGTTATACAAATCTTCTTTGTGTTGGCTCATTGGTTAGGCGTCTGTCTTGGAGTGTTCTCTCACATATTTCTCTGTCTTCTAAACTGAAAGTGATGACTGTGAACACACAAGAAGGCAGATGGAGAACAATGTCACCATTACATTTCAGAACAGAACATATTGTCAAACTTATTGTTTCAAGAGTCAGGTGCGGTGGCACAAGTGGTAGTCCCAGCTATGTGTGAGGGTCTTGAGGCCACAGTTTAAGACCAGTCTGGCAACATGGCAAGACTTTCTCTCTTAAAAAAGAAAAAAATATACATATATAGTTTCAGCATTTGTGAATATATCTGTAGTTGATAAAATAGGAACAACAGATTTTCTTTCTTTTAAGGTTTATGTGTATTTATTGTCTGTGGTGCTGCTATTATCTGAGATAGTTTATAAGTGAAAAAGTATAGTCTAAGTTCAAGGAGAAAGCTCCTTGTACAAATGGAACATTGGAACATCCTTATTCTCACTGAACAGTTAAAATGTCCATTGACATTTACCTACCATTGTTTTCCATTATGTAAAGTATTTGTGATCTTATTTTGCTCACTGATAATACATCAACATTGCTACACATTAAATTAGCCAGTCGTGTATTACATGAGCCTCAATTCACATATATTCCCACATGCTACATATTAGTTCCTTCTGAAAATATTCCTACCTGCATCTGGGACAAAAGAAATTAGTTCAAATAAATATGTAAAAGGGAGAAAATGGTATGTTGATAATTTTTAGAACATTTTTTTCTTCTGAAGATATTTGTAACTTAGCAAGTTGACAGTCCACATTTATACACACTGGTGCACATATATACTTGAATATGTTCTTAATACACTATATTCTATTTCTGTTTCTTATCCTCTCCCTGTTTCTTTTTTTTTTTCTTTTTTCTTTTTTCTCGAGACAGTGGAGTCTTGTTCTGTCACACAGGCTGGAGTGCCGTGGTGCAATCTCACTCACTGCAACCTCCCCCTCTGAGATTCAAGCAATTCACATGCCTCAGTCTCCTGAGTAGCTGGGGTTACAGGTGCGCACCACCACTCTCAGGTAATTTTTGCATTTTTAGTAGAGATAGGGTTTCACCATGTTGGCCAAGCTGGTCTCGAACTCCTGACTTCATAATCCGCCCACCTCAGCCTCCCAAAGTGCTGGGATTACAAGTGTGAGCCACTGTGCCTGGCCTCCTCTCCCTGTTTCTTAACGGGAAATCAAGAAAACAGTCACCAGCAAATGATTTGGGGACCTGAATTATGTGGGAACAAAAACTGTTTCTATCTCACATATACCCCAAAATCTAGTAGGGTTCTTGGCACACAAAATACTAAATATTTGTTAATGAATGAATATAGCAAGAAGTTGCCCTGCAAGGTTCATCAGAGGCTTAGTCCTTTAGAGATCACCATTTCATAGGTGAGGAAAATGTGACCAAATGAAATAATTAAGTGATTTGTTTTTAGCCATTTGCCTATTTAATTGATATGTCAGAACAAGAACCCAGGTTTTCTGACTCCCTATCACACTAAAATCATGCACCTCAGGATCAGCAGCAGGCAAGTGATGGTCATTCTTGGTAATATCCTTGACTCCACTCCAGTACAGAAGCTGTTTATCCCTCTAGTCTCTCTTAATGGTAAAAGTTTAGCTAGCTGTGTCTCCAAATTTAAGTAAGCCAGGTTTTCAAAGGATTACAGAAGACTAGTTGTAGAAATTATGTCTTGTACCTGAATGTGGAAAATAACGCAGCTGCAAATGAGATGCTTTTCTACCCCAATAACAATATTGCTACCACAATATGTATCCTGTATATTACTATTTTAAGATTACCTGATTACAAGAAGAACAATAATAAAGTATACTTTCTGCATAATGCTTTTCAACTTACAAGTTGTTTCATATACATTATCTTATGAAAGCCATTTGATGTGAAATTTAACTCCTATTCATTCTTTAGTCATTAGTTAAGAAGATACTTCATCTTGGAAGCCCTCTCTCATCTCTCTAGACTGAGTGAGTTGTTCCTGCCATGTGTTTTTCCAGCACTTTGCTCCCCTTGTCCATCCAATTATGACACCTCCACCTGAATTATGTGGGAACAGAAACTGTTTCTATCTCATTCACTCATGTATACCCCAAAATCTAGTAGAGCCCTTTGCACACAAAATACTAAATATTTGTTAATGAATGAATAAATAAACAAATGAATGAACAAAAGAAATATTCAGGCAATGTGGGAGTGAAGAAAAAAACAAAAGTTTTTAAGGCCAAGAGTTTAGTATAAAGATGGCTTTATAACTGGACACAGTGATTCATGCCTATAATGCCAGAACTTTGGGAGGGCAAGAACAGTGGATCACTTGATACCAGGAGTTTGAGATCAGCCTGGAAAAAATGGAGAGACACATCTCTATATAAACAAATTAGCCATGTGTTGTGGTGCACACCTGTAATCCCACCACTCGGGAAGTCCAGGTTGGAGGATTGCTTAAGCCCAGGAGGTCGGGGCTGTGGTGAGCCGATATCACTACACTCCAGCCTCTCTTTCTTTGAGGGACATGTCTCAAGGAAAAAAGCTATATAAGCCTGAGGGTCAGGTCCTCTGTGCAGTTTTTTTTTCCCTCAATTTCTGCACCAACAAATTTTCTAAACTCTTACATTATCATAACGGCTTCTGTAACTGCAAGTCTAATAGTGAGACAAGATAAGAATAGGACAGAAATGTTTATGCTTTCTTTTTACATCTGGATCCATCTGTAAAATGTTTTTAAGTCAGAAGCTGTCTGAAAGCTTCCTTTTTATCTAATGGTACTGTGACTATTCAATAGGAACACAGTTTGCTTTGGGTGCCTTTTGGGCCATAGCTACATGCATTAACTTGCCTTATCAGACATACAGAATATACTAGAAAAAAAGATGATAGAGATTATCTCCTTTCTATGACTTTGTAAACCTCACATAAGAGCTTGAAGTTCTGGGAAGTGTCAGATAGGGGATTTTATCTTTCACAAAATAATCACAAACATAGTTAAATCAACTACACTCTGGAGGCCTATACTGATTTGTAATGGCAACTAAAAGTCACATAGCCCTGGTCAGAATGTGTCTTTTTCAATCCCAGGGCAGCTGATCAATATAATAATTTTGGCAACTTAGGCTATCTCAAAATAGCTTACAGTAATGTGGACTATAACTAACATCCAAATTTCTACATCAAATAAATGGAACTGTTTTCCCCACCTCCTTTCCGCCTTCATTCCACCCCTCTCCCTCTTTAAGCCCCCCTAGGAATCATTTGTCATCACTGCAAACCCAAATAGCTGACTATAAAAATACGTGTTTATAAAATACTTGTGCTATGCTCTGCATCTTAGACTCCCTTGAAATAAAGCAGCCATAATCCCCACGACAGTTGCCGCCATTAATGCTGATCATAAATGCTGGTAAAGAGGCAGATATGCTGATTTACCACACGTTGCTATGCTTGTGTGTCCTTTTTCTAAAAAAAAGTAAGGGATTTATTACTTTCTGAAAGCTGAGCCCCTCAACATTTCTATCACGAACCTCCTCTACCGAGAGATTTCACTGCTCCCCATGCTATTTTTTTCTCCCCAAAAAGCTGCCAGTGTAAATGTGCCACACTTGAGCTCCATGGCAGACTGAGCTGAAAGAGCATATGTCCTACATCTACAGTGGAAAATTTGGTGTTTAGGGAGCCATGAAGTAAGCTACAACTCAGACTTAGAGATAAATGCTATTTGAGGCTCCTGTTCTGTTTATGGATATAATTTGAAAAGCTTAGATATTTTTCCTGTAAGGACCTTCACTCCCAAGATTTAGGTTAAAAAGAGTGGTGCTACAATGTTTAATATGAATAATATCTTATTATTTTTGGTTTATTTTTTATCTAACACATTAATATAGATGAAGTCAGATAGCACTAAAAGTATATAGCAATATGATGTACCAAATGCTGGAATCATCGGCATATAAATCTGGATAAGATGTAAGACTTCAAGAATATATGGTATTAATTTGATTTAGCTTTATACTTTATGTGATGCTTTCACTTAACTCAAAATTATATTCGAGAAACACTAAGAGTTTTAAAATAAACTTTGACCTGGCGATATTGTCATTTATAAAACTGGTCTTCAGAAATTCAGATATTTGTTCAATGGGAAGTAATCCCTGGGTCTCTCTCTCTCTCTCTCTCTCTCTCTCACACACACACACACACACACACACACTTGCCAAAACAAAAAAAAATCCAGATATTCAAAGAAGTATTTTGATTCACATTACTTCAGTATAATCATAACCTCCCCAAGAAAAACAGTCATAAAGTCAATTTCACAACTTGTTTATTTTTCTTTCCTTTAACAAATATGTATTGAGTACTCACTATGCAAAAGGTCCTTTCTTAGTTGTTACAGAAACAATGAAGAACAAAACAAATACAATATATTCTTTTATGTATTTCACTTCCTAAGAGTATAAGTTTACTCTTAGAATTTATTCCTAATAGTGGAGATAAATAGAAAGCAAAGTTACTTAAAATTGTCTTAAGTATCATAAAGAGAACACATAGTATTATGTGACTGAAATAGTTTGGCTCTGTGTCTCCACCCAAATCTCATCTCAAATTGTAATCCCCAGGTGTTGAGCAAAAGACCTGTAATCCACACATGTTGAGGGAAGGACATGATTGGATTATGGGGGTCGTTTCTCCCATGCTATTTTCATAATAGTTAGTGAATTCTCATGAGATCTTGTGATTTTATAAGTGTTTGACATTTCTTCCTACACGGACTCACTCTTTCTCTTTCCTGCCAGCAGGTGAAGGGAAAGTACAAGCTTACTTCCCCTTCACCTTCGGCCACAATTGTAAGTTTCCTGAGGCCTCCACAGTCGTGCAGAACTGTGAGTCAATTAAACATCTTCCTTTATATTACCCAGTCTCAGGTATTTCTTTATAGCAGTGTGAAAATAGACTAATACAGTGATAGCACACACTGTCATATTCAGAGGACTTGGTCTCATATTATGTAAATACTGCATGTGTCGTTTAGTCTCCCCAGTAAATTCACCATCACTGTTCCTTTCTAGTAATCAAGCTGTTAGGGTTAAGCTATTGTAGTAAAGCTTCATACTCCATTCTGTCTAAAATACCATGGGAAGGGAGCTGGAAAGAACTGAAGAGTTATATAAATGGACTCAGAATACAAGATTGTAAGGAATTTGCTGGGAATAAGAGTGAGTCTTGGATGGTGTCAGGCACACAGCACTCATTCCAGGATGACCTGATAAGGAAAAGAAGATAAAAATTCTGAATTTCAACACAAAACAACAAATGCTAGCTGCTTGTCTACTGTGATCCAGGAGCATAATTAGAATTCACAGACACACAATATTAGTAATAGTTAACACGCATTGAGCAGTCACTAAGTGCCAGGCACTGTGCTAAGCACTTTCACATACATTACCTCCTTTAATACTCGCAGCAATGTAATGTGGTCGTTGCTAATATTAACTTCATTTTGCAGATTAGAAATTAGGATTGTTCAAAATTAAATTGCCAAGGTCACACATTTAACACATAGGGGTTCTAAGATTAAAGTCTGGATATTCTGGCCATTCTCCTAAAGTCCTATTTTCACTATTGTCTTGTCACTTTATAATCTATTTAGTGGAAGGGTTCTAGATACATATAAGTAAGTAAAATATAAGTAAACACCATGAAACACTATAAATAAAGTTATATGTTGTCTTACTAAAATAAACATTCAGTGATCATACTCAACAGCTCATCCTGGGTTCTACAAAGCTTTTCCTTTGAAACAACTTACTTTTAATTTCTATCAAGTTTTCAACTAAAATACACTATTTCTCTTTCTTCTTCACTTAAAAGCCAGAGTTAATTTTTTCCTTCTCTGTTTCTGTGCCTTGTTTTATAATTATCGTTTCTTTAGATATGTGCTACCCCAAGTAGATTAAGTTCTAGGCAGGTAAGAACTCTATACTTTCTCCCTAACCTCACTGTGAGGCACTGTCATATAACAGATATCCAATGAAATGTGCATTCAATAAACTGTAAGGTACCTTTATGGCCATGCAGATGTGAAACAATAGTAGAGCCTCAATTTAAATGCAGTAATTTGAACTTGGACATAGACTAAATGACTTCTTAATGCACAAAGACTCTTGAGATGACAAACTTCCAGGCATTATTTCACTACAGTTGCAAATGGACTATTATTGCACTATAACAAAGAGAATGATCGAGCACTTAAAACCACTCATATTTTCTCAACTGTTATGTGTATATCTACATGGAACCAGACTAAAAACGGCAAATACACCACTACACCCCTCATCTACTCTGCAAGAGCCACTGCTCATCAATCACGACATTTGCTGCTTCTGTTCTTGGACTCGTCCTTTGCATCTAATTCAGCATGACATTCTAGCAGTCACTGCCAATTGACAGGCCTTCATCATCAGTTAATGTTCACATGTCATGCTTGACCTGGACCAATGTCACATAATTTTCCTATGTGTAACATTTACCACTTGCTACTTCCTCTAGTGAAGAAAGAAAGCATATGGGCATCTCAGGGAAATCTTACATAACTAGAGTTCCAGATTTTATTTGAGCCAGCTGGGTCCCAAGAGCCAGGCTATAGACCATTACTGATCTGCAATTGATTTTCTTACTACTTCATGAAGAAAAAGGAAAAGAAAAGAAAAAAAAGTCCAGATACTAATCTGACTGATCACCTCGAGAGCTTTGTAAATACTGTTTATAGATCCCCAATCCTGAACCAACATCACTAGAGATTATGTCTGAAAACTATGTGAATATATGTATATATATTATGATGTGCAGTCTGGTTTAGTTACTGCTAAATTTTTGTGTCCATAGGCATAACATGTCAGTTGAATGTCTTTGAAAAATAAAATGTTTTCTTTAAACAATGTCATCCTTACTTCTAATTTTTTGTTTGAAAATATCTTTTATTTATGAAATAATGGAAATAATAAATAGTAGTAGTAAGAGTATTTTCGGCTACCTTTTTAATGCCATACTTGACAAAATAAAGAGTTGAGAATTCTGTGGAGGTCTCCCTTTTCTGAAGTGGTGTCTATCCTTTCAACAGGCCTAGTGTTACACAGCTCTCCAATCAGACAAATCTGAGCATTCAGGGTGAATTGGTGGGTGGAATAAGCAAGACAGAAATCCGCATTTATTCAAAACTGAAGAACCTCCTGGGAAATAATTCATGCCAAGAGGAAAAATGTCAAGAGGACAAGTTAGGCTACTCAGCAAATCCTTCTTGTGGGAAGTGGAGGGAGAGGATTCTAGTGTTTGTCACATGCCTTGTCCTGATGCGGCCTTACACATGGTCTTCAAGGCTAGCTGCCATGCAGTGGGGCTATGAAGAGAAAGGGGCAGATTATACAGTAAGAAATAAGAAGACCCAACTCTGTCGCTAAAAATTCTGTGAGATACTGAGGTTTGAAAAAAACCTTAACAGCATAGTGCAGAAGGGAACAGAGGCACCTCCAATTCCCATGAGTCACTGGGTAGCTTTGGTAGCTCAGAGCCTTCAGCATAGATGTGGCAGTGGCAGCAGTGAGAGACGAAGAAGGAGCTGTTATGAGCAGGGGACAAGCAGTGTCTCAGAGACAGCATTCTTAGTGGTGGCAGCATAGTCCAGCAGCACTGAGGTCCCCCGGCAGGCACAGAGACACCAGCAGCCGTGTTCAGCAGGAACTAGTGCTCAGAGAACGCTGTGAGTTTCTCTTGAACATTTATGAAAGGCCTCTCAGAAAGACACTAGATAAAGAGGGAGAATTCTTTGCAGGGAACTCAAACCTGGTGGGCTCTGCCTAGAGCCCAAGAAGTTTTGATACATAACATGACTGTTACCCCATTTCAAATCCCAGTTTCTATAACCCACAGAGCAAGTAGCAGCTATGAAATGAGATTGTAAGATACACTGGTAAATTATTAAGGGCATTATTTCACAATATGTCAGGTTCTGAGTCTCTTTTGGTCACAAACACAAAGGTTCAAACTAGCCTATAGAAATAAAAAGTGATTATAGTAGGAAAAGCATCAAAATTCATTCAAATCATGACCTGAATAGTCATGAAGAAATATTTTTCACAACTCTTCAATACGTATACTAGAAACTAGGAGGGATGGCTGCCTGTCCTATAGAAATTATTCACCCAGTGTATAGGTATTATCCCAATTGGTCTACCAGAAAGAGCGTACTCTCCTGGTCAAAGCAGTGCAGATCCAATCTCCTCCCCTCACTGAAGCAATTGGCATGAGAATCAAATTAGCAATCTTTCCTAGCTTTATGTTAAACAGGACTTAAGAGATATTCTTCTGTTTTTGTTGAGATTTGTTTTGTTTCATTTTTTCAATTGAACACCCATGCCAGCAGGAGAAATTTCATCTTCAATAGGAATAAATGAAGTTCACACAGAAAAAGGCAGAAAGGAAAGATGGAGAGGGAGAGTATGCAATGGTTTTCAAGAACCTACTTTCCATATCTCAGGTCCCTGGAGTCATTGTATTCCTATTCCAGTTTCTTTGCCTGCTTGAGCTACTCTCAATGCCTGAGTAAATTCCCTAGTTTGAGTTGGGCTTTTGTCCCTTACAACCAAAAGAATGCATGGCTGAAGTATCAGTTAAGATGTTTTCAGCTACAATTAAGAAAACTCTACTAATAGGAAATTAAACTTTAAGAATATTTATTGTTTAAAAAATTTAGAGATGGTTCCATATTCAAAATTATCATCAAGTTTCTTTTTTTCTTTCTATTCTGTCACTCTCCGAATACAGGATTTTGCCATAGGCTTGTAGCCTCATGGTCACAAGATGACTGCCACACCACTAACCATCATATCTTCATATTACAACATCCAAACCAGGAAAGAAAGAAGAGGACAAATGAGCTCTATCATTCAAAAGAGAAAAATATATATATTTCCCAGAAGATCCCCATAAAATTTCCTTTTACATCTCACTTGGCTAAAACTGGGTTATATAAACCAATGACAAACAAATGGAAAATGGGGAGCCCTGGCTGGCTTATGCATCACAATTTACCCTCCTCGTTAGGTTCTTTGCTAATAGCATCCTGCTATTGATTTATATTGGAGAGAGTAGCCATCAGTCTCTATCTCAACCATGTAGAGATTTGAGGTTTAAGAACTATAGCTGTGATCACATTCCAAACTAAATTATTTTATTTTTTAGATTCAGGGAGTACATGTGTAGGTTCTTTCAACATGAATTCTTTTTAAAAAATAATTTCAATGTTTTATAGATTTAGGGGGTACATGTTCAAGTTTGTTACATAGATATATTCTGTGATGTTGACATTTGGGGTACAATTGACCCCATCTCTCAAGTACTGAGCATGATACTCAATAGTTTTTCTGCCCTTGCCTCCCTCCCTCTCCCTCCACTTTTGGAGTCCCTAGTATCTATTGTTCCTATCTTTGTGTCCATGTGTATCTAATATTTAGCCCCCACTTACAAATGAGAACACACAGTACTTGGTTTTCTGTTCCTGCATTAATTCGTTTGGAATAATGTCCTCCAGTTGCATCTGTGGTGCTGCAAATGACATGATTTTGTTCTTTTTTATGGCTGGATAGCATCCCATGGTATATATGCACCATATTTTATTGATCCAATCCACTGCTGATGGGCATCTATCAGCCTGAATTCTTAAATGATGATGGAAATAGTGATGACGATGATAATTGATAGTTCTAAATCTGGACCAGGCCTGTTCTAAGCATTTACTTAATTCTTTAAACAATTCACTGAAATTTCACAACATCCTATGAGGTAGGCATTATTATTATTGTTATTTTGATTATTGTGATATTACCATCATATTAGATATAAGAAAAATAAGGCATCTTGTATAAGAAAAATAAGGCATCTTGGAGCTAAGCAACTCATGCAAAGTTATTTGGCTAAAAAAGTATGGTGTGAGATTTGAACATTGGAAGACTGACCTGGAGACAAAGATATGCAACACTATATTATATGATCCTCTTCTCTCTTCAAAATCAGATGAGATAATAGTATTAGGAAGATACACATTTTATGTACAGGAAACATATAGTTGTAAAAATATTATTTGTCCACAGGCTGACCTTGAAATTGCAGCTACCATATTTTCAAAAAGAATACAGTAATTCCAAAATGTAGATCATTCCCACTAACCTCCTTTCTGTTCCTTTCTATGCATGCAAATTGCTGGGTATAGGATTAGAAAATCCTCTGCACAGGGAAACACAGAACAATTCAATTAATAATTTCAATTTCATTTGGCATTAAAGGTGTTTTAAAAATAGATGTCTTTATCTCAATGAAAGCAAGACCATTAAATGAAAAGAAGTCCCTCTGAAGATTGAGAGCTCAATGGCACTAAATTAGTCAATGGATTTAAAATTACAAAGACTTAAAGCCCAGGAAAGATTTTATAGTGTCTTTTATCCAGTGACTTTGGGTATTAGGCCTTGGGAGAAAGATAGAATTCATTCTAAAGAAGCATGAAAGCTAAAACTTAAAAAAGAAAAAGTACTCTTGCAACTGTAAAAAAGGCAAATGACACTGAACAGTCTAATATCATTTTCCAATCAGAATGCATTAAAAGCAAGCAGAGAAAACAAAGTAATTTTAGATTAAGCCAATCTTAAAAGTTAAGTAAACAGAATTTATTAGAATTCAGGAAATTTAACTTTTTGTTCTTATTCTTAATGATGTGAACTCTAAGTCATACAGATAAACTTTTTAAAAACAAGTGTAATCCTTGTCTCAACAGTTTCTCTTTAATTAACTCTCTGGTCGAATGTTAGCCAATTGTTTTCAAAGGTGATGAGCTTCTCCTCCACTATGTAAACAGTGACCAAGCTGTGTCTCTACAGCAGCTGCCATTTCATACCTGAAGGGGCAAAGGATATGACTGCCTGCTGGATTGGTATAATAACAGGGGGAACATAAATATGAAAATGTCCTTGAAATCTCCAACAGACAGCATTAGTAATTTCTACTTAGCCACAAAGATGACCTTTCCCTTTATCTCTAATAGAAAAACAATAAGAAAACAGGACTATCCTTATAATCCTAAACATTAAATAAAATAAATTGTAAACCTAACATTAAACAACCAAGTTTACTCCAACAATACAAATACAACAAATAATTTAGTCTAGTTCAGTTTTTGGAAAATTAAGTGGAGAAAGAAAGAAGTTTGCTGGAGGAACCAACTTATTCATTCATATAAAGTACCTCCATTTGTCCAAGCACTGGACTAAGAATCAGGAATGGAAATGAGGTAGACCTGGATCTTGCCATCTAAGTAATCATAGACTCCACCAAATATCAAGAAACCAGAACCCCACTACCCCCTAAAGCCAATACAGAATTTTACCCTTAATTCAAAAATCTATACATTCCATTTAATGACTTTTTTTTTAGATGGAGTCTCGCTCTTGTCATCCAGGCTGGAATGTGATGATGACACAATCTCAACTCACTGCAACTCCACTTCCTGGGTTCAAGCAATTCTCCTGCCTCAACCTCCCAAGTAGCTGATGCACACCACCACTCCTGCTAATTTTGTATTTTTAGTAGAGTTGGGGTTTCACCATGTTGGCCAGGCTGATACAGAACTCCTGATCTCAGGTGATCTTCCCACCTTGGCCTCCCAAAGTACTGAGATTACAGGTAGGAGCTACTGTGCCCAGCCTTAAAAGGTGACATTTTTATATACCCATAAGATTTCAAGAAATTTAAAAATTACTGAAATTATCTTCCTAACTTTTTATAGAAAGTCTTCCTATCTTTTTATAGAAAGCCTCATGAAAAGATATTTTTACTGATCCTTCTGTCTAATGTACAAGTTCTACACAACACTAAAAGATGCAGATATTAAATTATCTCACCAGTCACCTGGATGTCAAGGTGATAGTCCACCTATTAGCTGGTAGTTTCTGTTACCTAGGGGGAGCCAAATGCTTCACATCTGATCACTAAAATATTTGAATGACTACCAGCTAACCAGCTCTTAATAGTCATCTCAAAATTTTGGTTTAAAGTAAAAGCTAAATATCAAGAAATTCTTTTTTTAGAATGAGTTCACGTCCTTTGCAGGGACATGGATGAGGCTGGAAGCCATCATTCTCAGCAAATGAACACAGGAACAGAAAACCAAACACCCTACATTCTCACTCACAAGTGGGAGTTGAACAATGAGAACACATGGGAGGGGAACATCACAGTGAGGAGAACATCATACACTGGGACCTGTGGAATGGGGGCAAGGAGAGGGAGAGCATTAGGACAAATACCTAATACATGCATAGCTTAAAACCTAGATGACAGGTTGATAGGTACAGCAAACCACCATGGAACATGTATACCCATGTAACAAATCTGCACATTCTGCACATGTATTCCAGAATTTAAAGTAAAACAAAAAATAAAAATTCAATTTAAAATTTTTTTAAAAAGAAATTTGTTTGTAACTCAAATATTTCATGCTTTAACTTGATCACTTTCTTTTTCCTTATTTTTTTGTGAAACAGAAAGAATAATGGTTATAATTTTCTATCTCCTGGCCTTGAGAGAAAACAAAGGTCCTATTGATTAATATTGACAATGTATTAATGCAGGATCAAAGGAAACTCTACTACATTATTGAGACTATTCATCTGTTTACTTATTCAGCAATTTCTGAATGTCAATATAAACCATACGCAATGCTACATCCTGGAGATGCAATGGTGAGAATGGTGAGGCACAGTCTTATTCATTTGAAATTTTTAGTCCTGTGAGAAAGACAGAAAAATAATTACACAGATATATATATATAGAACTATAACAAATGATTTAAGCAGAAGGTACCCAGAATTATGAAAGCCTAATGTAACAGCATATCACCTTTTACAGAGAGTCATAAAGGTTCACATAGGTAAGTGATCTTCAAACTGAGAAAAGAAGAAAACGTGGGAGTAAAGAAAAAATCGTTCTCAAAATAAGAACATGTGAAAAGGCCCTGTGGCAAAAGGAAGCATATTAGGTAACAGTTTTCAAAATGTAGTCAGAACCCCTATGAAAACAGTTAAAAGGACAGTCATAATAATATAAGATGTTGCTTTCATTCATTATGATTTTCTTAAAGGTATACTGTAGAGATTTCCAGGGTCAACATGAAATGTGATACTGCAACAAATTAAATATGGGAGCAGATATGAGAATCCAGCTGTGTTTTATTAAGCCAGACAAAGAAGCTTGCAGAATGTAAAACAGAGCTACTCTTTTTACTAATTTTCTTATGTGGCAATATATAAATTTTATTATTATTGGTCTCAATATGTAATAACCCAATAATGGTATTCTTAATATGTTAATAAATGAACATTTTTTTAAGTTTTAAATTTTCATTTCCAATTATTGTAAGCAACAATAAATATAACATACAAAAACAAAAGCTCATTGGCATCCTTGATAATGAAGAAAAGGAGACCTGAAACCAAAAAGTCGGAAACCTACTGATAAGAGGAAATTAAAAACGGGCAGTGTGACTGAAGCAGAGAGTAAAGGAGATGTTCATCATGGTCTTGCTTCCCTTCTCTGACCCCTCTCACAAGCATTCTGCTTGTTTCCTTTCAATTAAAAAAAATAACTCACCAGATCTTTCACAAATACATATACATATATTCCTGTGCGTATGGGTGTTGTATGGGGGGGAGGTGTGTGCATGTGTGTGTGTCTGTTTTGTGTGTGTTCTGTGTGTGTGTCTGTTTTGTGTGTGTTCTGTGTGTGTGTGAGTGTATGTGTGGTGAGTGGCGTGTGTGTGTGTGTGTGTGTGTGTGTGTGTGTAAAATAAGGAAGATGAGCAGTAGCTCTTTGGTTCTTAAAATCAGGGCCAGTCACATACTTTGCAGGATCCAGTGCAAACTGAAAATGTGGAGTTTCTTATTTAGATAGCGGGCGTAGGGGGAAATACTGTTAAAAGTACTGAAATATAATTTTTTTCCTTTCTTTAATGATCGATTTCTCTTGCCTCTGGTATTGCTTATTCAACATCATTCTATGTAAAGAAAATTAGAATTTTTAATATTATAATAAATTTTACTGTTCATTTATAATACAGTGCCAATTTTAAATGCAAATATAAATTCAATAAGAAATATCTAGTTTTTAAACCTTTATAATTGATTCTGATGATTGCTGCTGCTGAGAAATGCTAAGAAATTCCATTATTTCAAAGTGTCATAAAACCCAGAATCAAAGTAAGAAAGAGGCCAAGATAGATACCTTCAGGAAGCATTTTTAATAGCCACCCAAATATTTAGTGAATCTAAAATAAGCCACTATGAGTTGGCATGCTGAGGTTTTTACATTTCTTTCTGCATGAGAAAATGATTATTAGGGCAAAGAGTGGTTTCAAAAGTTAGCAAAGAGGTAAGAGAAAGAAAAAAAAAACTCTACTGAAGACTCAGAGAATGGGCAAAGCTCTAAACCTCATTTAGCTGAGGAAGCAAAAGAAAATTTTGGAAAACATTATGGTATCTTCAGAAGCTTGAAATGAAATGTAGCCATCAAGGCCAAGGAGTCTAAGAAAAATAAAACAATAAAATGAAAGAACAGTTAGATGAAACACAAAGACAACAAAGTAAGATTTAAAGGAATATCAAAGAAAGGTTTCAAAGGAAACCACAGTTATAATAGCTGAATACAAAATTTGCATAACACTCTTTAAAGAGCATTACTGCTAATGAAGAAATAAAATGAAAATGATATACATTTGATGTAGAGAGAATTAAAATCACTCCAACAATTATGGGCACTTTCAAAAAATTTGGAATCAAAGTAGCAACCAGGACATAATTGAAAAAAATAAGGTGAACTAAGAAAAATTATGAAAGGAAATCACTGTTTTGAACTATTCAGCTAAGTTTTTTCATCATTTACATTATAGAGAGGAGACAATCTTAGGTAAAGGTAGAAAAATCTAAGCAGATTAACCACTAAGGAATTAAAACCAGGTGGATTCTGTCTCTAAAATTATAAGGAAAATAATAAAACAATATACATAAAATTTTCAGGGATATAGACCCAGTCAAAATCTCATTCACTTCTGAAAACAACAGGAAGACATCCTCAGATACTAAAGAACTCAAACATAGCATCTTTGTACCTTCTTGAAAATATCTTATACAACATACTAAAGATAAAAAGTGTTAATCAAAATTGAGTTTAAAAAATGAGAAAGTCAGGTCATGTAAATACAAATGGTGTATCCTAAGAATAGTTTAACCAAGTTAAACATAACTGTTGTTAGTTGGAGTAAAAAGTTGAATGCAAATGTCAAAAATAATTGTTGTAAGAGGAAACATAAAATATAGCATATATTTACTTAAGAATAGTTATCTGAGTTGCAAACCTCAGATTGTATTAATATTAATGAGAACTACAGCTTTTAATTACTGGAGAAGATAAAACCAAAGAAAACGGTCACATTTTATAAGGCAAAGAAAACACAAAAAGAGATAGAGTTAAGATAAAATATTTGAGTGTAGTACAAAAAGCTTAAATTCCTTGATTAACATAAACAGTCTCAAATTAAATAGAGACTTAATGTAAATATATGCTGCTTTCAAGAAATCTACCTAAAATAAAGTACCATTAAAATGTTTTTAAAAGATAGGCAGAGATTTATCAAATTGAAAACAAACAGCATGCAACCACAGATTTAATAGAATTAAGAACTTATTGTCTACATTAATACATTTTTATTATTCCAATAAATTCTTGCCAAGGAAAATAAAGTTTCAAATAACATTACTGTTTCATGAAGTCCTTAAAAATTCCTTTACCATTTCTGCTTCTCTCCCTCCTTTCACCTGTAACCTTCCAGAAGACCCCACTGTCTGTTTTTACCTTTGTGTTCATGAGTTCCCATCATTTAGCTCAGAAAATATAATTATTCAGTACTGGGCTTAATGCCTGGGTGGTGAAATAATTTGTACAACAAACTCCAATGACACATGTTCACCTATGTAACAAACCTTCACGCATACTCTTGAACCTAAAATAAAAGTTCAAAAAATAAGTAAATAAAAATAAAAGTCCATTTATTTGAAAGAGAAACTGTTTAACTTGTCTCTTCCTCAGCCATCAGGGGTAATAGCCTCTTTCTGAAAAAACAGATTTCTTAAATTGGCAAACTTCTCAATTATCAAACAAATGTTCATTTATCAAGACCCCCATTAAAACCCTCATTTTTCTGTGCCCATCAACCATAATTAATATCAAAATTTTTGCACTATTCTTCTTAGGTCCCTGCATTTCCAGATTTGCTTTAAACCAAACCCCAAAACTTTCTAAATATCGACCCACAGGTTGTATTCTCTGTTACCATAGCAGGTAGTAAACTTGACTTTGCCTAAACTACGTGTTTGGGGTGAGGTTTTATTAAATTGGCAATTGACAAAATAATGTCAAAAAAGATAACATTTCTTTTCAAGTAAATGATGATTTAAAGAACTAGCTGAGTGTTACTTTATGTTGATCAAGAGATATAATCCATAACAAAGATAACAACAGTCATAAACTTCTAAGTGCTAAATAACATAGTGTTAAATATTTATAAATTTCAAACTATTAAAAGTGTGGAAAGAAATTGATGGATACAGAACTACAATGGGAGAACTTAAATTTTTGCAGATCAAATAATAAAAAAAAGGGAGATAACAGACAAATGAAAATAAATAAAAAGCAAGAATGATAATGTCAGACAAAATCAACTTTGAGGGTAAATCAAAATCACATAAGTATCATTTTTAATGAGATTAGAATAATTCAACTAGTCATTTTAAATTTATAACTATAGATTAAATTCAGTATCCTACATAAAAATGCCTTTCCAACCATATTTAGCACAGTGATTTTTTAATGATAATATTTTCAACACTGATTTCTTAAAAATTGTAATACATCCATAATATGGTTGTGTAGTAATCTTCATAATAGAGAAATTTTAAGTTCCTTAAGTAAATGCTATTCAAGCCATAGTTGCTAATCACAGTGCCATAGAGCAGGAAATTAATAATTTAACTAATCAAAATGAAAATGTAAAATATATACCTATATAATTACTGGCTTAAAGAAATAATTAAAACAATTACATCTCATGTACAAAAAATTAGAGAACTACTTATCAAAGATATGTGATAGCCAAAGCTACTTTCATCCTAATAATAGCTTTGCATTTTCCAAGAATGAAGTTGCTGTGGTTTGGATGTGCTCCCAAAAAGTTTATGTTGGAAATTTAAACCCCAATTCAACAGTTTTGTGAGGTGGGACATAATGGGAGGTGTTTGAATCATAAGGGATTCGCCCTCATGAATGGATGGATGATAATAATAAAAGAGCTTGAGACTGCAAGTTAGATTTTTGTTCTCTCATTTTGCCTTGTCCTTCCACCTCTACTATGGAGTGACACAGCAAGAAGGCTTTGACCAGATGATAGAACCTTGGAGACTTCTCAGCCTCCAGAACTGCAAGAAATAAATTTCCTTTCTTTATAACTTACTCAGTTGGCAATTTTCTATTATAGAATAAAAATAGACTAAGAAAGGTTCTAAACACATTATATGTATTTTCTCATTTAGTTTTAATATCTCTTTGAGGGAGGTATCATTATTATTTTTATACATGCAGAGACAGGCTTAGAAAGCATAAGCTAGTAAAATAAAATTAAATTAAGGAATCTATTAAAAGATCACATAAACAAAGTATATATACACATGTACACACACACACACACATACTTTCATAAAATCATTCCCAAAAAAGGCACAAAAATAAATTTAATAAAATGCAACATGCATTCCTGAGTTTTAAAACTTAAAGCAACTTCATGAACTAGAATAGCATTTTTGTTAGCATTATTAGAATAGATTACCTATTTAAAGCCAAGAACAAGATTATACTTAAAATTTTTTACAGACTGAATTTTACGTCCCCCAAAATTTGTATATTGAAATCCTAGTACCCAGTGTGATAGTATTTGGAGATGAGACCTTTGGGAGTTTAGGTCATGGGCATAAGGCTCTCATCAATAGAAGTGGTGCCCTTACGAAAGAGACCTCAAAGAGTTCCCTAACCCCTTCCACCATGTAAGGACACAGCAAAAAGATGGTCATTTATGAAACAGGAGCACGTCCTCTTCAGACATTTAATCTGTTGACACATTGATTTTCCCAGCCTCCAAACCGTGAAAGATAAAATTTCTATAGCTGATAAGCCACCCAACCTATGGTAGTTTTTTATAACAACCCAAATGAATTGAGAGAAAAGTAAAACCCAAGAGAAGTATTTCCCTAAATTTATTTCATAAAGGGCTTTTATGAAAAGTATCAAGGATTCAGCACTCAAATAAGTTTGGAAATTTTGAATGCTATAAACCCTTCTATGGTATATCACAATATATATGAGCACATGCAAGGCCCTGCAGTTTCTTCAGTTAAAGAAAACTAAACTTTATTTAACCTTGTGTTTCTCCATATTTCTTGACCACAAAACACTTGTCACACATTTTATTTATAATATTCTTCTGAGCACTTTAGAACGGGCATTCCTATTAAAGTAGAAAGCCAAACATGGATACCTATAATCATTGCATTTAACCATATTCTAGATCTGTAACCACAAAATGAAATAAAACAGAAATGAGTTAAGCTATGCAACATGAATGCTCTTGTTAAACATGCACATAAAAATGACTGCAAGAGGCTTGGTGCAGTGGCTCATGCTTGTAATCTCAGCACTTTGAGATTCCGAGGCAAGTGGATCACCTGAAATCAGGAGTTCGAGACCAGCCTGGCCAAAAATGAAACACCGTCTCTATTAAAAATACAAAAATTAGCCAGTGTAGTGGCGGGGACCTGTAATCCCAGCTACTTGGAAGGCTAAGGCAGGAGAATCACTTGACCCCAGGAGGCAGGGGTTGCAGTGAGCCAAGATCGCGCCACCATACTCCAACCAGGGTGACAGAGCAATACTCCATCTCAAAAAACAAAAACAAAACGAAACAAAAAAAGACTGCAAGAAAATACACCAGAACGTTAACAGTGGTTGTCTCCGTAGGATCAAATGGCATCTGATTGTATTTCCCCTTTATATTTTCTGTATTCCCTACAATAAGCATGTATTATTTTATTTAAAAAATGTTGAGACTCTTTTGTCCAAAGCATATATGCAGAAAGTTTTTCAAAAAAAAAATCATGAGAATCAAAAATAGAAATAGTCTATGAAATACTGATAAAACCAATGTTAAGAACATCTGAGGCTCTCAACTGAAACTCGCTTAATTGGTCCCTTATTTGAAGCTCATTTGGTAAGCAAAAGTGAAAACAAAGAATTATATTAGCAGCAAAGAGAACTTAATTACAAATAATGGAAGAAAAAATGTGACACAAATAATCAAGGACTAATCTGAGCAGAAAAACAAGGCAAAGCAAGTCAGCTATAAAAAAAAAAAAGACCTATTATCTAAGGAAAGAACAAATCTACACTAGTCAAATTATTTGAAATTTCAAAAAAACATAAAAACATAATATATGAAATACAAAAACCAAAAGATTGGTCAAATCCAATGTCTCCATGTTCCGATGCCAATATGTTTCTATTGTCATTAATTTTGTATTGTTTGTTTCTCTCTTGCCAGGTGGATTTCTGTTGGTACTCCAACTGTAGAAATATGCCATTGATTCTGTTTCTCTAAATCAGTCTAATAATTAGAGGCAGAGATTGTCAATCAGTAAGCTAATTCCTGAATTAATCAACTATTTAGTTATTTAGTTACAACTAAGTGACAAGCCAGAATGAAAGATGAAATGAAGCAGGAGAAATGGTTTCATTTATAAAAGAAATTAACAGTATGATCCTTGCTTTGAATGAGTTAAAACCAATTTTCAAGAGGAAACACATTATTAGAACTATTAAAAATGTTAACAAAACTATATGAACAATAATAGTTTTTTTTTCATTCTCTGTGCCAATACCTGACTGCCATTTTGCCTGCCCTTCAAGTAAATATTGAACTTGTTTTCTATTTGAAATGCTAAAAATTCAAGCAATGATCAAAAGCTGAAGGATATCATTGACATTCACCAAATGGTTATCCTAAGACTCCTAGGTGAAACAGATGACCTTTTCCATTGAAGGATATAAACCTTTTTCCCTACACAAAATATAAAATGGCTGACTCCACACCAACATCAAGATCTCCCTCTCTACTGGATTGCAGTTCAAATAAAACTAGGCCACATATTTTTTAAAACACTTTAAAAAGAACCTTATTCTGTCCTTTCTTCATTCCAATTTCTCAAATATCTGTAAAGTGAAAGAATAACACACCCAGAAGAGTGATGCTCCAAAACTCAAAGTTAAGTAAGTAGGTTTGTAAAACACACACCCTTTTATCCTTGTGGCTTTATTTATCCAGTGTCACGACAAGAAGGAATCAGAAAGGAACTGCTTTCTTATGAAATTTGCTGCAACTAATTTACATTAAGGAATTAAATTGAAGAATCAATGAGAACTGCACCTCCTTAAAACAATAAATATAAATTACAGATATATGTGTCAAAATCACAGATTGAGATGGCATACAGGTTGCTTTTGATGTTTTGTTTTTTAACCAGGAAGATCTCATGGTTGGTGTTTTAGTTGCCAAACCAGTAATGGGATTGTGAAACAGAACTGCCAGGAATCTTTCATAATTGAATTCTGGCATCACACAGATTGTCATCTTAAACAATTGAAGCTTCAGAAACTTCTGTTTTTCCACAAACCTATGAATGGTGCCATTTTCCAGTAAAACTACAAAAGCCATGAATTTTACACATCCACCATTCCAGAAACACAAACAGCAGGCTTCAAAGAGAAGGAGCATGTGCCAGGGCATGTAAACATTTAACACACTGTTACAGAACTGCCTACAGCTCTCCTCTTGTCAAGGGTTGAAAATAACTTAAAAGCATTCTATGTATAGGAAGCCAAAATGATTACCAAAAAAAAAAAAATTATTTAACCTCTGTTGCATTTACAATGAGGATCATGGGTTTTTTTTTTCAAAAACAAAAATAATAATTTTTAAATACCATAATATCTAAAAAGTTACAGAAACATGTAACATGAAATGAGAGAATAAAGAAGAACCAGGATCCTTATAAGTGGGCTTTTGATGTTTTGAATAATTGTGTGTGGAGAATAATTGTGTGTGGAGTGCTAGCGGTAGAAGTGGAAGCACCATCTTCTGATTTCAACATGGCACAATATTGTGGTTCGATTGTGGGTTCTGGAATTGAATTTTCTAGATGTGAGTCTGGCACAGTTTAACTAGCTGTGTGATCTCAGGCAAGTTATCCCATATGTCTTATTTTTAGTTTTCTCACCTATAAAAATGAGAATAATTCAAGATCCCATTTGATTGAATTGCTGTGATTATTAACTAATGCAGGTAAGACACTTAGTATAATGCCAAGAATATATAAAGTACTCAGTAAGTGTTAGGTTTTATAGCCATCGTTATTCCTTCTATAACTTGCTACCTCAGGCTTAATATCCTTGAATTTATACAAAACATCTTTTGTAAACATCTTTTTGAAGCCTTAATCGAGAGAAAACTGCCTCGTTATGGTGTCATCAAACAGTATAAAGGCAGTTGATTTGGGTCTCCTTTTGTATTGTTTTGGTTTTTGCTGGAATAAAGTTGGAGAAAGGCAAAGAGCTAAAAGTCTTTTCAGTATCTCTGAGAACTTAAGATACAGACAACAGCGTAGATCCAGAAAGACCTCCATATACACAGGTTTCTATACATGAAATTGAAACTACCCTAGGTATTTTAAACAGAAGGGGATTTCCTGCAAGGAATAAGATATTCACAAAATATTTGGGAAGACTGGAGGGATACGTGTATACGAACCATTGAATTCAAGAGCTTACTGACTAAAAGCTACAATCCAGGATCAGAAAGCTGCTGCTCCTTCTCCAGCTGCCTCAAAACACTCACAAAGCTGCTAAGTAGGCCTTGGAACCCGAGCCCAGCCATCCTGCCTCTATCACTGTCATGAGTGGGTAAATGACAATTAAACCCTGAGTCCAGCTGCCACTGCTGCCTCATGTTTCCGCAATTTTTCCTGCCTACACAAACAGCAGCAGGGAAAAAGCATCTGCCTCACGTCCAAAGTCCAAATTAGTGTAATCCTACTTGCATCTAGAACCCTAGAGGCTAGGGAATCTGGATAATATAGCAGTAAGTTTCTCATGCCCTGGTAGGTAGATTGGAGTCTAGAATGACATTCAACATGGTCCCTCTCTTTGACTTAACGTTCATATACATCATTTGATATGAAATTAAGACCAAACAACAATAGTAAAAATGATATTGATGCACCTAGAATAATACAAATATTCCTCCTAGAAACTAACAGGACTCATTCTTTCCACAAAAGATGAGCCCTAAGACTTTCAGTCTGAATTTCTCTCTCTCTGTCTCTCTCTCTGTCTCTCTCTCTGTCTCTCTCTCTCTCTCTCTCTCTCTCTCTCTCTCTCTCTGGGTGACATTTCTTCCTGTTATAGTTCAGTCACAATCTAGCTTTAATGTTCCAGTGCCTAAGGACTAAACTGTAAATATATACTACCACCAATACAATTAATTTAAAGTAATAAAACAAAAGGATGGAGGAAGAATAGATTTATCAATGTATTTATATACTACACACACACACACACACACACACGATTAGAATCGTCTTTTGTGAAACCAGCCGTAAGACATAACTAGAATTTATAACTTCCTTCCTCAGCTGCACATTCCATTTTCCCTTTGCTCTCAACAATATGTTAACTAGTATGTGGTTTTTATTAGACAGTATATGAAAACCTTCAATCTGGAGATATCTCCACCATTAATGGCTCTCCGAGCATTGATTTGACACAACTTTTCTATGTTATTTTACTTTAAGTTCCAGCATACATGTGCAAAACATGCAGGTTTGTTACAAAGGTAAATTTGTGTCATAGTGGTTTGCAGCACCTATCAACCCATTATTTAGGTATTAAGCCCCGCATGCATTAGTTATTTGTCCTGAGGCTCTCCTTCCCTTTTCCCCTCCAACAGGTCCCAGTGTATGTTGTTCCCCTCCCTGTGTCTAGTCCTCATTGTTCAGTTCCCACTTATGAGTGAGAACACGTGGCATTTACTTTTCTGTTCCTGCATTAGTTTACTGAGGATGGTGCCCTCCAACTTCATCCATGTTCCTGCAAAGGACATGATCTCATTCCTTTTTATGGCTACATAATATTCCATGGTGTATATGTACCACATTTTCTTTCTTCAGTGGATCATTGATGGGCATTTTAGTTGGTTTCATGTCTTTGCTATTGTGAATAGTGCTGCAATAAATATATGTGCGCACATATCTTTTTTTTTTTTTTTTTTGAGATGGAGTCTCGCACTTTCACCCAGGCTGGAGTACAGTGGAGTAATCTCGGCTCACTGTAATCTCCACCTCCCGGGTTCAAGCCATTCTCCTGTCTTAGCCTCTCGAGTAGCTGGAACTACAGGCACATGCCACCATGCCTGGCTAATTTTTATGTTTTTCAGTAGAGATGAGGTTTTACCATCTTAGTCAGGCTGGTCTCGAACTTCTGACCTCAGCTGATCCACCTGCCTTGACCTCTCAAAGTGCTGGGATTACAGATGTGAGCCACCATGACCAGCCTTCATGTATCTTTATAATAGAATTATTTATATTCCTTTGGGTTTATACCAAGTAATGGAATCACTGGGTTAAATGTTATTTCTGGTTGTAGATCCTTGAGGAATTGCCACAGTCTTCCACAATTGTTGTACTCATTTTACATTCCCACCAACAATGTAAAAGTGCTCATATTTCTCCATAGTCTTGCCGGCATCTGTTGTTGCTTGACTTTTTAATAATTGCCACTCTGGCAGGCGTGAGATGGTATCTCATTGTGGTTTTGATTTGCATTTCTCTAATGATTAGTGATGTTGAGCTTTTCTTCATATGTTCGTTGCCCACAAAAATATCTTCTTTTGAAAATTGTCTGTTGATACCACTTTTTGATGGGATTGTTTTTTTCTTGTAAATTTGTCTAAGTTCCATGTAAATTCTGGACATTAGACCTTTGTCAGATGGGTAGATTGCAAAATTTTTCTCCCATTCTATAGGTTGTCTGTTCAGCTTTGCTGTGCAGAAGCTCTTTAGTTTAATTAGATTCCATTTGTCAGTTTTAGCTTTTGTCACAATTATTTTTGGCAATTTTATCATAAAATCGTTGCCCACGCCTATGTCCTGAATGGTGTTTCCTAGATTTTCTTCTAGGCTTTTTATGGTTTTGGGCTTTACATTTAAGTCTTTAATCCATCTTGAGTTAATTTTTGTAGAAGATATAAGGAAGGGATCTAGTTGCAGTTTCCTGCATATGGCTAGCCAGTTTTCCCAGCACCATTTATTAAACAGATAATCCTTTCCGTATTGGTTGTTTTTGTCAGGTTTGTTGAAGATCAGATGGTTGTAAATGTGTGGTCTTATTTCTGAGGTCTCTATTCTGCTCCTTTGGCCTATGTATCTGTTTTGGTACCTGCACCATGCCGTTTTGGTTGCTGTAGCCTTGTATGATAGTTTTAAGTCAGGTAGCATGATGCCTCCAGCTTTGTTCTTTTTGCTTAGGATTGTCTTGGCTATATGGGCTCTTTTTTGACTCCATATGAATTTTAAGGTAGTTTTTTCTAATTCTGTGAAGAATGTCAATGGTAGTTTGATGAGAATAGAATTGATTCTTCCTATCCATGAGAATAGAATGTTTTTACATTTGTTTGTATCTTCTCTTATTTTCTTGAGCAGTGATTTGTAGTTCTCCTTGAAGAAGTTCTTCACATCTCTTGTTAGTAATTGTGAATGGGAGTTTGTCATAAGTTGGCTCTCTGCTTGTCTATGTTGGTGTATAGGAATGCTTGTGATTTTTGTACATTAATGTTATATTCTGAGACTTTCTTGAAGTTGCTTGTCTGTTTAGGGAGTTTGGGGCTGAGATGATGGAGTTTTCTACATATAAAATCATGCCATCTGCAAACAGACATCACTTGACTTCTTCTCTTCCTGTTTGAATTCCCTTTATTTCTTTCTCTTGCCTGATTGTCCCGGACAATACTATGTTGAATAGCAGTGCTGAGAGAGGGCATCTTGTCTTGTGTTGGTTTTCAAAGAGAATGCTTCCAGCTTTTGCCCACTCAGTATGATATTGGCTGTGGGTTTTTCATAAATAGCTCTTATTATTTTGAGATACATTCCATCAATATCCAGTTTATTGAGAGTTTTTAATATGAAAGAATGTTTAATTTTGTGAACAGCCTGTTCTGCATCTATTAAGATAATCATGTGATTTTTGTCATAGGTTCTGTTTATGTGATTCGTTTATAGATTTGCATATTGAATCTGGGATACAAGTCTGCTTGTATCCCAGGGATGAAGCCTTCTTAATCACGGTGGATAAGCTTTTCAATGTCCTGCTGAATTTGCTTTGCCAGTATTTTATTGAGGATTTTTGCACTGATGTTCATCAGGAATATTGGTATGAAGTTTTCTTTTTCTGTTTTGTCTCTGCCAGGTTTTGGTATCAGAATGATGCTGGCCTAATAAAATGAATTAGGGAGGAGTCCTTCCCCCCTTTTCAATTGTTTGAAATAGTTTCAGAAGTAATGGCACCAGCTTCTCTGTACCTCTGGTGGAATTTGGCTGAGTCTGTCTGGTCCTGGGCTTTTTTGGTTGGTGGTCTATTTATAACTACCTCAATTTCAGAAGTTGTTATTGTTCTAGTCAAGGATTTGAATTCTTCCTGGTTTAGGTAGTTATAAATAGAGTTCATACCAATAAAATATTGTGATGTTAGGGTATAGATTTGGGATTTTTCTAGCTTTCTGATGTGGGCATTTAGACTCCCACACAGTAACAGTGGGAGACTTTAACACCCCACTGTCAATATAAGACAGATCAACAAGACAGAAAATTAACAAGGATATTCAGAACCTGAACTCAGCTCTGGATCAAGTAGACCTGATAGATATCTACAGAACTCTCTACCCTAAAACAACAGAATATACATTCTTCTCAGTCAGTGCCTCATGGCACATACTCTAAAATTGATCACATAATTGGAAGTAAAACAATCCTCACCAAATGCAAAAACACTGAAATAATAACAATCTCTCAGACCACAATGCAATCAGATTAGAACTCAGGATTAAGAAACTCACTGAAAACCACACAACTACATGGAAATTAAATAACCTGCTCCTGAATGAATCCTGAGTAAATAATGAAATTAAGGCAGAAATCAAGAAGTTCTTTGAAACCAATAAGAACAAAGAGACAACATAGCAGAATCTCTGAGACACAGTTACAGCAGTGTTAAGAGTTGAGACAAATGTTTATTAACTTTTCTACTTGGCAGGGATCATTAGCAGCACTGCAGAGAATTGAGTTTCAGACACATTTCTCCTTGCCTTCACAGTATAACTGATACAGGACAGGCGAACCCAAAAATTGGGGCTTATCCCAGGAAGGATTTTGGTTTCCCACGAAAAAAAAAAAAAAACTCAACGGCAAGCTGGGCTGGTGGTGTTACACAGCTTGCCCTTGAGTTTCTTAATCCTGAGTTCTAATTTGATTGTACTATGGTCTGAGCTACTGTTATGATCTTTATTAAACAGTACTGCTGGTGGAACAGGGCTAACTCATAGGCAATCACCCAGAGTCTGCCATATATGGGCTCTTGGCAACTGTATTTATACTCACATAAACCTACTTTTAATTATCTTTAAGTGAATGGGTTAGTCAATGCAAATTAAGGGGTGGTTCAACTCAAATTTAGGGGTGGGTTATTTAAAATTTTCTAGGAAACGTGGTAATTTCTGGGCTATTGCCATGGAAAGGAGTGATAATGTTGGGGTCATTGCCATGGTATTTGTAAATTGTCATGGTGCTGGTGAGAGTGTCTTGTGCTAATGTGCAAGGAGGGTGGCTAAGGATCATTTTCATTGCCATCTGCTGGTTCCTGCCACCTTCCGTACTTTATCCTGCCTGGGCTAGATTCTCCTTTGGTCAACAGGGTTGTAACCAGAAAGCAAATCGTGAGTCTCCTGACTCATTAAAACCACCTAATAAACCTATGATGGTCAAGATCAATCACCTAGGTAACACAGTAACCATTTTTTTGCTTGTTTGTTCAGTAGGATGTGAGTCCAAAATGGCCAGGTGACCACTTCAATATTCAGTTTATATGTTACCAGTTCTTTAGTTCTCTGGAAGAAGCATGCATCTAAATCTTCTAAACAATCAGAATTCAAGGTTTCTGGGATATTTGTTAGGTACAAAATGACCAGGATTTTTGGCTTTGGTCAGATAAAGCCTATTTCAGGATAAGAATCTCAGATCACAGGGTGATTTCTCTCCTATGATCAGCCATTTAGACTACATCAGGACCCAGCAGTAAGCTAGGAACTGATTTACAGAATGAGAATAGTTATTTACAAAAGGAAATGTAATGATCAGTTTTATGAGTCAACTTGGCTAGGGTATATGTCCCAGTTGTTCAATTAAATATTCTAGTCTACATATTGCTGCAGAGATATTTTGTAGATGTAGTTAACCCCTATTATTAATTGACCTTAAATAAAAGAGATCATCCCCAATAATGTGAATGGGCCTTATTCAATCAGTTGAAAAACTTTAGAGCAATGAGACCTCAATCACATTGGGGTTGCCACCTGAGACGTGGATCACCAGCTGTGGAGGTCTGTCCTGCAGACCAGACTCAACAACAGATAAATGAATGCACTCTCACACCCAATACAGTGATTTCGAATGGGCTAGGGATAGTCATCAACTGCTTTCAGAGGGCAATTGCAGCTAACTAACCACGACTCCATGCACCTCCTCACATTTATTCAGTATAGATTTAATAACAGAAGTGCTAAGTCAACATGCTTGTGGATAATTAACATGGTTAAAAGAGTAGTTTTACAAATAATAAAAACTTTTAGTTTTGGGGCCTAGAGTAAACACCATTAATGTTAATTCCCCTTTGACCTCCTCCTAAGAGGACCATCCAGTACAGTTTACATGAGTAAACAGAGACAACCGGATGTGGGGTAAACCGACTTAACTGGGGAAGCTTTCATTGTCCCTACCTTTTACCCTATGACTTAAAGTTCTAACATAATGAACTGGCTGCCTTCAGCCTGTTCCATTAAAATCTTTCAGCCTTCCAAAAGGTTTGAGACTATAATATTCTAACTTTCCCTAATATTTCCTTAATAGTTTGCCAGCCACCTTGGCCTCCTTGAGTGAATCTCAACAGAGCAAAACTGAAGTTTGTGTAAAGAAAAAAAAATTGTCTCAGGACAACAGCATCAATTCCCATCTAAGAGTTTCCAGCCTTCTGGCTTGCTCTACAAATTTCAGACTTTCCAGACTTCCAATAATCATGTGAGGCAATTCCTTGAATAAAATTTACATATCTATCTATCTATCTATCTATCCACCCATCCATCCATCCATCCTGCTAGTTCTTTTTCTCTGGAAAACCCTGACTAATACAGCAACTATAACTTTATTCAAAGTCCAAGGGGACTGCAAATGATTCTTGCCACAGAATCCTCTTCTGTCATTTAAGACTCTGGTTTAGTAGGTCATAATGTTAAGTGGAAAACATTCTGGGAAATCTAATTATATTACAGCCTGAAACAACTGAAGAACCATATTTTGCATTGGGACACACTTAAAAAGGGGAACCTAATGGAATTATTGGATCATAGAAGAGGGCCAAAATATTATTTGAGTTGCCTTCAAAATATAGCAATTATTGCACATATGTGTGAATTTGTGTTTGTGTGTTTCAGGAATTACAAAGTATATCAACTTGTCTTTTGCTTTGAATGGGGATATCTTACATGCCCCATATAACTGGATTCCCAAAAACTTCACTGAAGTGGCAGATTTCTTCACTTATAAAGAGCATATTTTCCCCATCCTCTAGCAAACATAGCAAACACATATACAGTACCACTACTCAAAGCATGCTCATCTGTGACCAGCTATCCATGATGCTAGGTGAACTCTTTGTTATTGTATAGAATGTGTATAGAAATGTGTATAGAAATTGAGGAAAAGCACTTATAAATGTTTACAGCTTTTTAGATTTGTACTTTCATATCCTTTCAGTTTTAATTATTTACTTTTATTGTAATTTATAAAATCATTGGTCTGAATAGATTGAAAACTTTTTAAAACCTGGTCCCATCATCCTTGATTGTTTGAGAAACACTAACTTAGAATATCTACCTCCTGCTCATTAGATTCTATCAGCTTGATGTCATCAATATAGTGGACGAATACTCTAAACTATGGGATGATAAAATGATTAAATGTCCCATGGAGTAAATTATGACAGAGAACAGAGAGATGGCCTAGCCCTTAAGTAAGATGTGTACTCTTTTTCTTGTCAGGTTAACAGCAAGTTGCTTCTGATACTTCCTATTTGTGGGGAAAGAGAGAAGTACTCATCAGAAATATAGCTGCATACAAGATGACAGGGACCATGTTGATCAGCTCTCACAAATAAAACAATTTGAATTAGCATTTAATTACATTTAAAATACATGTTGTTTTTCTCTAAAATGAATCCATATCCATTTTATCTTTGGTGGCAACACTAACCTCTGTTATTCTCTCCCTGAGGAATACAGTACTGCTTTTGATTTACTACTTTGAAAGGGAAAAGTTCCAATAGTCTACTTAGCTTTTTATACCAAAATAGCCCTTAATCCATTAATCACCTGATCTTCAAAAAAGACAACTCTGACTTGAGGACCAAAATGAGATTATCAAGAGGACCTCTAAGGATTATCATTTTTTACAGTAACTAATCAATAATTCTTAAAATAACTAGTTCGTTTTTCTTTTTTCCAGTATTTGAATGTTATGGCAAATGGCAAATCACTTGGAGGAGACTAGGAAAAATACCTACTGAACACACTTAAATGAATATTGCAAGTACTTTTTCAAAAAGACTCAGCCATCCCTTGAGTCAAGACACTGTGGAGTATGAGAGCTCTCTGAAATGTGGGGTTTGGTCATGAATATCCTTGACTCTACATTGTGTTACCCCAAGTCAGTTTCCAATCATTAGACCTAAAGATTTTATTTTGTTTTAGTTGTAAAGATCAAATAGAACCCTAATAGCCTAATCATTTGATTCAACATGGAAACTATGATGAGTTAGCCCTACAAGGATGCAGCAGTCAAATAATTCTGATTATTATTCTTGCTCTGCTTCTAATCAGGGTAAAATGCTCTTTTTGCATCTGATGGTTATCACTTGAATTCTGACCCTCTAGGACTGTATCACATCCTCTGCAAAGATCTCAATAACAGCATCTTCCTTGGTTATCCACAATCTGCAGAGAATTTCCACTGTTACGGGCTAAACTGTATGGATCCCAAATTTTTATGTTGAAGCCCTAACCCCTAGTACAACCGAATGTGACTGTGTTTGGAGATAGGACTTTTAAAGAGGTAATTAAGTTTAAATGAAGCTATTTGGATTGGCCCTAATCCAGTCTGACTGACATCTTTATAAGAAGAGGAAATTTGAACACACAAAGAGACAACAGGGATACACAACCTCAAAGGGGAGACCATGGGAGGTTGCCACGAGAAGTGGCCATCTGCAAGCCAAGGACAGAGGCTCAGAAGAATTCAAAGACTGTAATCTTGGACTTCCATCCTCCAACTGTGAGAAAATTAATTTCTGTTGTTTAAGCTACTCTGTGTATGGTATTTTACTATGACAGCACTAGCAAATTAATACATCTACTATTGCCACTGCTCCCTTTACCAAAGTATTTTTCAATTTCCATTGTGAAAGCAACTTCCTTCCTTTGAGAAGACACACGTAGGAGGAAGAGACCAAGTGACATGAGATAAATACATTGCAATATTTTCATTAGCCTAAATCTTTGCATTCCTTCCTCCACAGGTTATCTGGCAAGTCAACTTTATTTGGTATTTACCAGCACTGAGTTCAAGTCTTTGTTAACCAAGAAGAAGATAACAGTTAACTTGCTGAAGGCTGGTTCCCTGAGCAGAATAGCCTCCTGTAAAGTTGTAAAGAAAATGGCTATGCTCAAGCACATTAAGAATATTAAAATGCGTAAACTGTTCAGTTGGCATTTAAGACTATTGACCCACACCCTCATACTGCTGCAATTGTGGGGCTTGGCCTTGTATCAGTCAGCTCAGTTTGCCAGGCACATGCCTGTAATCCCAGCTACTCAAGAGGCTGAGGCTAAAGAATCGCTTGAACCCGGGAGGCAGAGGTTGCAGTGAGCTGAGATTGCACCACTGCACTCCAGCCTGGTGACAGAGTGAGACCCCATGTCAAAAAAAAAAAAGAAAAATACCATAGACTGGAGAGCTTAAACAACAGAAATTTATTTTCTCACAGTCTGGGACCTAGATGTCCAAGATCAGGGGGCCAGTATGATCATTTTCTTCTTGGTTTGTAGACAGCTACCTTCTCACTATGTTTACACATAGCCCTTCCTCAGTGAGTGCTCATGGAGAAAGACAGAGTGTAAGCAGTCTTATGAGGACACCAAATCTATTGGATCAGGGCTCCAACCTTATGATCTCTTTTAACCTGAATTACTTCCTTAGAGGTCTCATTGCCAAATGTACACACATCATAGGTTAGGGCTTGTATAGGTTAACTGGTTGAATTTTGGAGGAATATAACTATTTAGTCCATAACAAAACCAAACTCCTTCATCACATTAAGGGAGGGGTTAGTGGTCTCCTATACCTGAATGCTAAATTAGCAGCTAATGGCTACTTGTAGGTTGTTAGAATAATTCCTGTGTACTTGAGCTTGCACACTGAATTCAGAATCTTTTTTATGCATAGACTTAAAAATCATCCCAAAATAAGAATATCTTTCCTTTCTGGTCAAGCATACTTAGCATCCATTCCAATGGATGTTTTTCAGGTTTCTGCTGATATTTAGCAATTATTTTTATGTGTAAGTCCTTTGCTTTGAATAAGACTTTATACTTGTCCCAGGACATACTAAGATTGACTTACTCAAGATAATTGAGAAATGGTAGGGATGTTGCATAAGGAAAGCTGATGTGTCCTTTCAAGGTAACTGCTTCAGGTGAAGTCATTACAAGTTGTTTAATAAATACAAGACCAGCCCCACAGCCAGGAAGAAAGGGATCTTCTGATGGCAGGGTTTGGTTGTTTAGTCTGCTTGGATTCATTTTAGTCCACCCAAGTGTCCCCATTCTAATTCTAAGTGTCTCAGTCTTTCCAAATTAATCAATGTTTAAACATCAACAAAAAGCAAGACCTGTTAAGGCTGTAAATTCAATTATGTTCTAATTTAGGAACCTACAATACCAGGTTTTAGTTATATCAGCCCTTAAGTTTAAAGAAACAAGAAATTTGATCAGGAACCACAGTCTTTGTAGTCTTTGTCTCTCTAGTAAGAGTCTCTCATAGAATCCCTTCAGTCTACCAAAGCCTTGCATTCTGCAGACATTTTATCCCTGGGGATGCCAGGTAATAATTTAAGAAATTCTTTTTCCTGTGTGCCCATTGAGTACCAGAATCCATTTTATCAATAGTAACAAAAATACCCCTGCCTTCAAATCCAACAGAGTGAAATAACCAATCCAAATTCCCATCAGTCTGAATTTTATCCAGGAGACAGACTCAGTACTTCTAACAGTTTGCAATTGAATAGAGGGAATCAGATATTAACAAAGCTTTAATGAAAGCTAAAAAATCAGGAGTCAGAATGATACCACTAGAATTATTGAAGATAGAAACACAGTGCTGAAGTTCCATCTAGGAAAAGATAAGTTGCTACCACCACCACCACCAGCTTTCCCTTGATACCCACAAACCTAATGACTAGACTCTGAAACACCAAACTAGCGCACAGCAGCTGCCTCCTGACACTCCTTGACCTTGCTTGCCAGCTGAAATAGCACCAGGAATATGACCGCTGACTCACTTTCAAATTATTCTTGAGTGTGTGCTACCATCAGGGCATAATTTCCTTCCAGAACCCCAGCTGCAATGGATTCTTGGAAATGTATTTTTAACTTTTCAGCATGTATAATACAGGAAGACACATAAAGGAGTAAGTACAAGACTGTTAATTGTCCAAAGCCAGCAGAAATTCAACCACTTAGTTCTCCTGGTCACCGCAGAGTTCTCTTCCAACCTGCAGGATTCCTACCTTCTTCTCAGCCTCAGTTTCTGCAGAGCTACCCTAACAAGGGCACCAGTCTCAGATTTCAGGGTGTTTTATAAGTAAAGAGGTCACTGGTTTTTGTGGTTTCTCCTCTTTTCAAGTGTTTCTGTCACAGCCTATTAACAACAGCTCCTTTTCAAAAAAAAAAAGTATAGTCAATCCTTCACTGGCTCCCAGGGTTGCTTAGTTTTGGTGTGTTAGCAAGAAGCCTGGAGTTAGGTACTAATGTGTATTTATTTATGACAGCAAAAAAGAAAAAAAAATGAGAATGAGGCTGTATTGTTTTCTTAGGGCTGACACAACAAAGTACCAGAAAAGGGATGGCTTAAAACAGAAGAAATATATTCTTTTTCAGTTCTTCAGGGTAAAAGTCTGAAATCACAGCAGTACCACGTTAACCTCTCAAACACAGGGTAGAATGTCTCCTTGCCTTTTCCCAGCTTCAGGTAGCAGCCATCAATGCCTGGCATTGCTTGGTTCACAGTGTCATCTCTGCGATCTCTGCTTCTGCTATCACGTGACTTTCTCTCTGCATGCTTGTGTCTCTTCTCTTCTAATAAGGACACCAGTCATATTAAATTAGTACCTAAGCTAACAAACCATGACCTCATCTTCACTTGGTTACATCTTCAATACCCTATTTTCAAACAAAGTCATATTCCTAGGTGCAAGAGAGTAGGACTTGAACATATCAATGCAACCCATAACAGAGGCAAAGAGGGTGAGTCTCACAAAGAGGGCCAGAATAATCAGTGATATAAACTTTCCTCAGGAATTTCAAGGAAAATGTCAGGTCACGCTCTGCCATGGCTTCAACTCTGATTGTGGGCTGAGTAACCTACATTTATATGCAAAATTATACAGAAAACATAGAGGTAAAGAACATCAAAATGTGAATTTCCTTAAGAGATTATTTATAAGGAAAAAAATGAAATCTTCATCTAGATGTTATGACCCTTTCATGACATTAATTTTGTTTTAGCTAAATATTAAAATTCTAAAATAGACTGATTAATTGTGAATATAGCCATACAAAAGATATTAATTATTAACTTTTGTTCAGATATAATTTCCAAGACTTCAAATTTAATCTCCATTTTAACCTACTAACAAAGGTATAAAGTCTATGATTCATTTAGTCACTCAGAAAATATTTCTTCAGCACTTTCTATATGCCAAGTATTTCATATTCATGATTCAAAATTTGAGAAAACATGGTTTCTGCTCCAAGATACCTCTTGATAGTGCAGTAGGAAAAATAAGAGAGTCAGTACACAATTAGAGTGCTACATTGAAGTTCATACCGAAGTGTTGTGGGATCGAAATAATAGATAATAACCCACAGGATTGGGTTTGGAGTAGTTAGGAAAAGTTTCCCACTTAAGGAAGAAATTCTAGAACTGAATCATAAAGAGTATAAAAGAGTCAGGAATGGTGTTTTAGACAAAGGAAGCACTGTACGTATTTACAAAGCTGTGAAAGACAGAGCAGCACATTCTGAGAACTGCAAAAAGTTAAGAACTGCAAAAGGTAAGGCTGGATTTAAATGAGAAGTGGGGATAGGATGGTAGGGTAACAGAGTGAGGCAGGGAGCAGGTATGGTGAAAGCAAAGACCAAATTATGGAAAACCTCTATGACAAGGGCAATGGACCATGTGGTAAATTTAACCAGGGCCCATCAATATCTGTTCTCTCCTCCTGGACACATGACTATACTTCACATACCTTGAAGTTTAAGGGGTTTGGGAGGTATCTATATGACTAGTTCTGGTCAATGGGCTGTGAGTGTAAATGTAATATGTCACTTCTGTTCCAAAGCATAGACACGCACTTGTGGCATCTTCCTGTGCTGTCTACTCTTCCTGCAGCAAGCAGCAATATCCAGATGGCAGAGCCTGTGCTAGGCTGGATTCTTGAGGGACTTGAGGTGGAATATCTAACCCTTACACCCGAGCCACAGGGGGCATGTAGAACGAGTAAGACTTAAGCCTTTGTTTTTCTGAGTTACTGAGATTATGAGTTAATTTGCTCTTGCACTATAATCTAGTATTAACTTGATAATATAGAGTGCAACTGCAAGAAAATTTAATCAGGAGAATTGCTTAGTATGATTTGTGTTTTAGAAAGATTATGTTAGCTAGAAGGTAGAAGGAAGACTAGTAGAGCCAAAGATGAATACAAGTAGAAAAATCCAAAGCTATAATAATAATTTAGAGTACATGGGTGCTGTCTCCCACCTTAGCCAAACTTCTCTCTTTCCAATTAAACCTCAAGATACCAAACACTGGGGCCATAGCATGACAAGTGAGTTTCCTCAGGTCCAGCCCTCTTCCAGAATTATTATTATATGTAGCAATTTTCTACCAGATTTCCTGCACTCTCACAAAGAACTTAAGACCAGTAAAATGGTCTGGATATCTGGTTAGGATAATAAACTCTGTGCTAGGAGAGAAAAGTGCATCTAACAACTTGCCCTAAATAACTGAAAACATTTTTGTGCAGCACTTTTCTAAGCATTTAGCATTTTGAAGTTCAGAACAAAAGAATCAAAGAGAAAAAGCTCTCATGTACCATGCATTTCCCAACCATCCGTAAGTGGATCAAAATTCCAACCCAGATTTCTCTGAGCATCATGTGAAACATAATGTGTTTGGGTGTTTAATGCTAACAATAAAATTGCACCACGGTGACAACCCACATAGTCACTAAGTCAGTTGGAAATAGAACATATTTGGAGATAATCCTAGTTTGGAATTTGGCCATCAGGCCACTTGGCTGCCTGACAGTGTGTCCTTTAGTGACCTTGGGCAAGCCAGCACTTTCTGTCTCCCTTTCCCTTTTCTAGCTTAACATTGAGAAAATTACTTTTCCCCTTCAGAAAGCTCATGTGAGAAGTTGTAACCGAAGCATTTATGAAGCATTTTGTATCTCTTTCATACAGGGGGCCTGAAGTTCAAAGCAGCTCTATATATGCCCAGACAGGGACCCATAATTGCACTTGGTCTACACCAAGGGATGATTCTACCATGTGTTACTGTTGAGAAATGAAGGACTTGTATTAAAAATGCATAATTTAATCAAGAGAAAACCACTAATCAGTAGGAAATATGCAACCTTGATGTTATGGGACTTTTTAATGTTCGTGTTATTAGAGCTGCCGCAATTTCTCATGGATCTATTGAAATGAAAATTAATGTAAAGGAGAGGTTTTAAAAGATAAAATGAGCTCAAACATAAGGTCCTCAGGAGACTTTGGCACTCCTCTAGGGCAAATACAGAAAAGCAAAGGCAACATGACAGCAGTCAGGGCTGTCACTGTTCCTGCTCCCTGCTGAAAAGTACAAATTTGCAAGGTAAGTTTTGTACTCCTTCGGAGTTCTATAAACTATGTGGCCATTCTACTGAACCAGGGCCCGAACAGTAACAGAATATATAGGCCACTCACTAATATAGAATCAGTTTGTCACTGTCTTCTTCTATTTGGGCTGCTATAATAAATACTTTTAACTAGTTAATTAGTAAAGAACCAAAATTTGCTTCTTACAGTTTTGAAAGCCGAAAAGTCCAGTATCAAGGCACCAGAAGATTCAGTGTCTATGAGGGCTGCTCTCTGCTTCCAAGATGGTCCCTTGTTGCTGAGTCACCGGCTGGTAGAACGGGTAAGCACTGTGTCTTCAGGTGGCAGAAGGGCAGAAGGGCAAAAGGAGCAAATGCTGTGTCCTTACATGGAAGAAGAGAGAAAAGCCAGGCAGCTCTCTGAAGCCCCTTTCATGAAGGCATTAATCCCATTCACTAAGGCAGGGCCCTCATCACTTCCCAAAGGCCCCACCTCTTATTACCACTACAACAGGGATTAAGTTTGAACATAGGAAATCCGTGGGACCTAAATATTCAAACTATAGTAGTCATGTACACTTCAACTTATATGTGGAGTTGGCGAAATAACTGAAAAATTTCAGTGATGTTCTCAGGCCTGCCCATGGGTCAATGATTAGGTATAATCTTCCAAACAAGGGTTTATGAGATTCATCAGGGCCCCTCATCTGAATCCAAGGAAGTCATGAATGAGCACATGTGACAATTTTATTAGCAGTTTACTGACATAACATTTATTTGGAGGTTTAGGGCTGGGACAAGGGGTGGGGGGGCTGTGTGTGTATATGTGTGTGTGTGTGTGTGTGTGTGTGTGTTTATAGACTCTTTCTGTGTTTTTTTCTCTGTGTGTATGTTGCTGAGAGAGAATGCATTAACAATGTAAAAGGCAGAAAATGGGAAGAACAAAATGCTCTCCAGCTCATCCACATTAACTCATGTCTAAGCTTTACAGAGAAAGAGGCTCAAAACAGCTGCTAAAGTGGTTTTCTTGAAAGACTCTGTATGATATATAGCCACAGATGGCACCACTTTTGTTCCTTGGTGCCTACTTAGAATAGGGAAATGAGAACAATGGCCCACTTCTTCATGGAATACACCCTGGTGTAATGAAGATTATAGGAAGGAATATAATCTATCAGGTCTGCCCAAGATCATCCAGTTTTTGTCCATTGTTCCAGCATAATTATCAACAACACTATTTTTTCCTCTCAGAAGTATCTCTGATTATCAAGAATGAATAGAATCTTGATGGGTGGAGCTTTGAAAGCTTGGAGATAGGGCAACCCTCAGCATGGGCACGAATATTCTCAAAGAGTGGCACTGATTAGCAGTGATGATGGAAAGCAGCAACCCCAGGGCCTTTGGGAACAATGGACATCAACAGAAGCCAACAAGAGCAGATGGCAATGAGATAGCTACTCACGGGCACCTGTGTGACACTCTTCTGGTGGAGGCAGGACTGTTTATTTCAGGCCTGGACTCAAGAATTAGGAAAACCATTGGTTTTCTCCACCTAAGCACATGGCAAATTAGACAATGTTAATGACTAATTACTTCTAAAAAATATGTTATATGACTATGTGTAACTGAAAGTAATCCTTATAATGTTTTTAACAGCATTGCATTTTGGGAACTGGTAATAGAAAAAAATTATCTTACCAAATTTCATATTATAAAATTCTTATATTTCCTTTTCATTTCAAATCTTTGTATATTTATGCTTTGTTTTTCCAATCTTAAGGTCTTAGTGTACAAAGTATAGAAATACAGACTCATAGTATAGAGCAAGCACATACTAGCTTCATAAAGACAAAATTTATTGTTTCCTAACCAAAGAAAATATGACCTGTATTGGTTAAATTTAACATAAAACAGTAATTATTTTTCATTTTAAAAATAGTTAATATCTTTGCAATTTACTCCTCATTTTCCAAATACTACTTTTTCAGTTCCTATCAAGGCTATATTTTATCATTTCTCATGGTGTTTTATTCCTTATGCAGAACTTTCCCACAGTAATCCTGGGGGACGAAATTATTCCCATTTTATAGATGAAGTTCCTAGGGCCTGGAGATGTCAAATTATATGTTCTGGGTAACACAGCAACAAGATACAACTGGAAATAAAACCAGTGCAACTAAAACCTATAATGTTTGTCCTAGACTGTTTTCCTTCATGTCTTCCTCCTTCTCTCTCTCACTCTTTCTTTATGTCCATCTCCCTAGCTTCCTTTTATCTTACTATTTTAATGCTTTCCCTTTAACATTTAGAAGCTATAAGGATTCTAAAGGCCTTAAATTTACTTTTTCTTTAATATTTTTTCAGAAAATTAGAAGAAATAGAAATTTTAAAAGGGGAGTAGAGGGCAATGGTAAGAGAAATAGTAGCAACTAGGAATAGTAGCAAGACAGACCTTATATTTCTCATATTTAAGGTCTGTCTCCCCAGTTCGAATACTGCATGCAGGCAGCTTTGTCTACTTTGTTCACTGCTCTATCTCCAACACTAAGAATAATAATAGACACTCAGGAAGTACTGTGGAAGGTAGATGTGTTACAGTTGGTAATTAGACATGCTCAGTGCAGAAGACCCGCCCCCCACCCCGCCCCAACTCCAGAAATGTCAGGCAACTATCAGGTAATGGTCAGGCAGTTACTCACTCTCTCTGAACTAATAATTGGTTGCAGCCAGCACCAATTATTGGAAAAGGCAGGTTCCCAATAGCTAGAAACACCTGAAACTGGTGATCAGCAGCTTCCCAATAAGATTTCAGGATTTGGGTGAGTGGGCTCAAACATGCACATTAAGATGCAAAACGGTGGAGTTTAACTGATACATGGTCTTCTAGAAACACTGGTAAGGGAAAGAACGCCTGAAGTGAGCATGTGCACAATTTCAGTAAACACACTGCACACGTGCTGGCAGGCCACCGCGCAGGCAGACAACCAACCCCATTGAAGAATTGGGGTGAAGGGATGCAACCCCCAGGAAGCATGCCAATGTACAAATCCCCAAGTCAAAGTTTAAACCATGCATTTGATCTTTTAAGCCACTCGCTTAGCCCTCTTTCAAGTATACTTTCCTTCTTTTCATTCCTGCTGTAATGCTTTTTAATAAACTTTCACTACTGCTCTAAAACTTGCCGCAGTCTCTCACTCTGCCTTATGCCACTCAGTCAAATTCTTTATTCTGAGGAGGCAAGAATTGAGGTTGCTGCAGATCTATATGGATACACCGCTGCTAACAGATGGAAGGAGGGAAGGAAGGAAGGATTGCAAGATGGTTACAATATTAGTTTCCCCTCTCAATATAAAAACAACATTTAGCTAGCTTATGATACTTAAGTTGCAGGTGGCATAAGCCTATCCCATTTCTTATTGAGTAAATCTAGAGAAATAGAAACCATCAGCATCTAAGGAAAAAGTGGCATCCTCCTAACTAAAGATACTTTTTAAATGCCCATATGAACCAATTAAAATATAAAGTGATTTCAACTTCCAAAGCTTTTTTCTTAGACCACAAACTAGAAACAGAGGCCAATGCCCCAAGCTGTCTGCAACCTCACACCATGTTAAGCGCAATGCTGGCTCTAGATAAATGTTAAATTGCTGCTACACCCCTTTTACTTCCCAAAACTAGCTTTTGATTTATCTTATTGTGGGTTTTGAACGTCTGGAATTTTCCCAAGTGAACTAAAATCCTGCCATTAGTAAAACTACTGCTCATTACCTGTGTTAATTTCATCTCTTTCTCTGCGTTCAATAACCCCGTCTGCTGCAATTCCAGCTGTGAGAAGGGAAAGGAGCAAGAGGCTGAGAAGACCTAACACAGAGACTCTGCGGGGGAGCAATAACTCCTTCCCAGGAAAAAGGAAATTTATAACTCACAGTGGACATGACTAGATCCACCGAAAATAACTAGGTGAAATGGAATCTTAGGGTTAGTCGCACAAATTTTTAAAGTTTGTATTTAATCATGTCAAAATATCCCGTATAATTTACTGATAAATTCATTTTTATAAATGCATTTGTTATATAATGCCCTATATCATAAAAGCAGATCCTGCCTCAAAGTGCATATAACCAAAGTTTCAGCCCAGAACCATACACCAGAAGTGTGTATGGTTCAGCCCAGAACCATGCACCAGGAAGTGCCCAGAACCATACACCATATTTTTCAATAGGGGTTTGCAGAACTGAAAAAAAAATAGCAGGCATTATGTGCCAGATGGTAGATGCTTAAGAAATGTTAGTTCCCTCTCTGCCCCTTCCAAGAAAAAGCAAGTCTGGTCCAGCTTGTTTGTACTTTGTGACAAAGTTTTCCAGCAATTCCCTGCTTGGGAGGAGACACATCTGGAATGTAGAGGAGGCCCACTACATTCCTCACCCCTGCCATCTTCTAAAGAGCTTCCCGAGGCTCTGGAAAGCTGCTGAAACTGAGCAAAGCATGCATTTTCTCCTCTCTAGATTGATATGCAGGAGTGTAGTGATTTAGAATGACACTTCAACAAGATCAATTAATATCTGAAAGACAAGAATATGGTTTGTCTCAAAGTTTCCCCTACCCTAAAGGCAAAGGTTGTGCAGTAAAAGAAGTCAGTGTTCTTGCAAGCTTTGCTCCCTCTCCTAAAACAAAAGCTCCTCTCTCTCTTTCCCCACCCCCCAGCACCAAGGAAGAATAAGCATTATACAAAGAAAAAATTAGCAATAAAAGGAAAGGGTGGAGGGGGGGAGAGTTACAAGCAAAGAGAATGACATGAGCAAAGGCGGAGATGCATGAAAATCCATGCATTTTAGAGAAACTATGAATTGCATTATTACTAGAGTATGAAATATATAAAAGAGAGTAGCAGTGGTGAAAATTATGAGATGAGTGGGAGCAGATCATGGCCCTGTGTGCTGAGATCAGGGATCTATTGCTGCAGATCCCTTGAAAGGTTTTAGGCAGGAGGTTGGTATGGTCTGATATCTTTTTTTAAAAATTGCTTTTTTTTTTATTGCACTTTAGGTTGTGGTATACATGTGTAGATCATGCAGGATTGTTGCATAGGTACATACATGACAAGATGGTTTGCTGCCTCCATCCCCCACATCACCTATATCTGGCATTTCTCCTCATGTTATCCCTCATGTTATCCCAGCTTCCCCACCTCCTTCTGTCCCTCTCCGAGCCCCCCAACAGACCCCAGTGTGTGATGCTCCCCTCCTTGTGTCCATGTGTTCTCATTGTTTAACACCCATCTATGAGTGAGAACATGTGATGTTTGATTTTCTGTTCTTGTGTCAGTTTGCTGAGAATGGTGGTTTCCAGATTCATCCATGCCCCTAAGAAGGACACACGCTCATCGTTTTTTATGGCTGCCTAGTATTCCATGGTGTATATGTGCCATATTTTCTTTGTCCAGTCTTTCATCGATGGGCATTTGGGTTGGTTCCAGGTCTTTGCTATTGTAAACAGTGCTGCAATGAACTTATGTGTTCATGTGTCTTTATAATAGAACAATTAATTATCCTTTGGTATATACCCAGTAATGGGATTGCTAGGTCAAATGAAATTTCTATTTCTAGATCCCTGAGGAATTGCCATACTGTCTTCCACAATGGTGAACTAATTTACACTCCCACCAAGAGTGTAAAAGTGTTTCTATTTCTCCATATCCTCTCCAGCAGATGTTGTCTCCAGATTTTTTGATGATTGCCATTTCTAACTGGCATGAGATGGTATCTCAATGTGGTTTTGATTTGCATTTCTCTAATGACCAGTGATGAGCATTTTTTCATATGTTTGTTGGTCTCATATATGTCTTCTTTGGATAGTGTCTGTTCATCAGCTTCACCCACGTTTGAATGGGCTTGTTTTTTTCTTGTAAATTTGTTTTAGTTCCTTGTAGATTCTGGATATTAGCCCATTGTCAGATGTGTAGATTGCAAAATTTTTTCCCCATTCTGTTGGTTGCCAGTTCACTCTAATGATTGTTTCTTTTACAGTACAGAAGCTCCAGAATTTAATTGGATCCCATTTGTCTATTTTGGCTTTGGTTGCCAATGCTTTTGGTGTTTTAGTCATGACGTCCTTGCCTATGCCTATGTCCTAAATGGTATTGCCTAGGTTTTCTTCTAGGGTTTTGATGGTGTTAGGTCTTCTGGTTAAGTCTTTAATCCATATGGAGTTAATTTTAGTGTAAGGTGTCAGGAAAGGATCCAGTTTCTGCCTTCTGAACATGGCTAGCCAGTTTTCCCAACACCATTTATTAAACAAGGAATCCTTTCCCCATTGCTTGTTTTTGTCAGGTTTGTCAAAGATCAGATGGTTGTAGATGTGTGGCATTGCCTCCAAGGCCTTTGTTCTGTTCCACTGGTCTATATCTCTGTTTTGGTACCAGTACTATGCTGTTTTGATTACTATAGCCTTGTAATATAGTTTGAAGTCAGGTAACGTGATGCCTCCAGCTTTGATCTTTTTGCTTAGGACTATCTTGGCTATGCGGGGTCTCTTCTGGTTCCATATGAAGTTTAAGGTGCTTTGTCCAGTTCTGTCAAGAAGGTCATTGGTAGCCTGATGAGGATCTGGAGACAAGCTTGTCAAATAGTTATGAGAAAAAAAATACAAGGATTTGGTGATCAATGAGATAAAATCAGGAGAGAAAGAGGAGGGATCTAGGATTACCAATGAGCTCTCCTTGAATAATGAGACTGGTGGTCAAATTTCACACACAACAAGGGCAGGTTAGAGAGGGAAAGGGAAGAATGTTATGAGTTCAGTCAGAAGAAGATAATTTCCAGGTGTTTGTGTAGCAATCCCTTGTCTCCAAAAAAAATAAATAAATATAAAAAGATACATATTTTTAAATAAGGAAATATCTAGTAATATATGAATCAGAGGCTTAGGAGAACAAGGGTAGAGAAAAAGACACAACAGTTACAAGCACAAAAATATGTTTACCAATTAAGATTGTTTACTTGGTTATACTAGAAAACACATTAAAGTGCCAGTTTTAATGGAATAGACATTTATTTCTCTAGATCTAGAGATGGGAAATCTAGGGCTGTAATGATGGCTATAACCTGTCATCAGGGAGCCACGCTCCCAGCTTTCTGCACCACTACCCTCAGTGCACAGCTTCCATGCTCAAGATCACCTGCTATTCTGATACATCTGTTCAAGCTCTTCTTTCCACCATGTCCAAATTCAGGAAGCTGCAAGAGGACAAGAAGGGCAAGAGGGAGTACTTTCCAGAACCTTTTAGGAGCCTCCTCTGAAATCTCACACACCACTTCTGCTTGCAACTGCTCAGCCAGATCGTCAATGTATGGCACACCTGAGTATGATATAGACTGGTAAATGTGATCTTACAGCTCAGTCCATTCACTCCTTATATAAAATTGGTGAGTTTTCAATAAATAACAAAAGAGGGGTAAGTGGATATTGGTTAAACAAAGACTAATCTCTGTTACATCATGCAAATGACTAAGATGGAGGAGGAACTTGAAGCATAAAAATAAAGTGGGTCAAGGCAGACACAAGAAAAATGATTTAAGGGGCAGACAAAAGGAAGGCAATGAGAAGGGAAAGTATTAAAGGGAGAGGAAGAACCCAGGGGAGAAAGTACCTTTACACAGTTTTCCAAATAGTGATTCATTAAGCCTTCTGTAGTTGAATTTATATTACATTCTCCAAGAATTAAACTGATGCTTCTGGGTTATTTTTAAATTGATTATTCAGATATCTAGCTTTAATTTTTATATTATATACTTATTTATGCCTGATATCTGTAATCATGGTATCTATGGTCATTTGGCTTCTTCCAAATAGGCACCTTTGGAAATTGCGTTAGTTCCTTCAAGCCATCAAAATATGCTGGAGCAGCAGCTTTCTAAACAGTATCTTCAGTTTCAGATACTGAAATAATTTATGACTCATTCAAAAGCATTAGGTTAATGAGAACATTAAAAGTAACAATGGATGTCAAGCCGAACTGCAAAGTCAGAGCAGAAACAAAATTCTGCTGATATCCCTTAATAAAATAAACAGTTCTTTACTGAATGTTGTCTTTTAAGCAACATTCTGATATTGAAACCATATTTTTCTCATTCTCTTGTATTTCCTATGGAAAAAAAAAATCAGCCCTAAGACATTTAAAACAGAACTTTACTTCAGAGCCAAGTATCTCCTCCACTAATGGGAATGAGAAATGAAACAGGAAAGAGGAAAAGATATCATTAGTCACAGTATACTGGCTTATACTCTCTAGATAGAAAAAATGAAATTAACAAGCCTGTCATAAAAAGGAAAACTGGGGCTAAATGTAGGACAGAAAAGAGAAAGGAGACTCGCAATCATCATTGCCTACCAAAAGGCAGAATGAATGAATTTTCAAAGTTTGATATAGCATTCCTGAAATGGCCATATATCAGTTATCAAGTACTGTTAAGGAATAGTGCCTTCCAGCTAATTCAAAGCCCTATGTGTTAATAAGAGCCTTACCCTGCTATAGTATAATAAGTTGGCAAAGTGTTGAAAATTCTATATGACATTTAAGTCACCTGAAGTTATTAGAAAGATGATATGACATAATCACATTTTACAAATAGAAAAGCAGATGCAAAAAGCTATCCTTATCTGTCACATGAAAGGAGTGCTGTGGTCTGAATACTTTTGTCCCCTCCAAACTCATGTTGAAATTTAATCCCCCAAGCAACAGTGTTAGGAGGTGGGACCTACTAGGAGGTGTTGAGGTCATGTGGCTCCACTCTCATGAATGGATTAATGCTGCTATAAAAAGGGGGACTTGCAAAAGTGGGTTTGCTGTCTTCTGGTTCTTCTACAATGGCATCCAAGGCACCATCTTGGAAGCAGAGACCCCGTTGGTATCTTGATGTTGGACTTCTCAGTCTCCATAATTGTGAGAAAATAAATTTCTGTTCTTTATAAATTACCCAGTTTGTAGAAGAATATCTTCTCTGTGGCAGCACAAATGGACCAAGACAGAGTGTAACTGAATTTTTCACTCTAAAAATTCTATAAGACTATGAGAACTATACAAATATTGAGAGAGAACGTTAGAATTTGGGGTTTGTGACTCCAAGATCTCAATTCCCTAAAAGTATCATCACAAGACCACTTAATGTATATGTCTCAGGTGGACTGTCAGTATTCAAACCATCAATAAAATACCATATGCAATAATGTTACCTCATATTAACAATTAGAAAGTATGTTAATGTATCACAGGTCTTCAGAAACATTATTATAAGGATTAATTGTGCTTATAAGTACACACAGAAATGCTTACAAATAAAACTCTGATTAAGGCTGTCTCCAATAACACAGAGCACATTATTTTCTATCTTTACATTTAGGTACTAATTAGGAATCTCAGAAAACTTACATCTGGAACATAGATCACCCTACGTTTTTCTTAAATTATAAAGTACATGAGTGATTTCCATTTTAGTTAACCTTCCTAGATAAAAGTTTACAACATGATTTCCTTCTTTTCTCCTCAACTCCTCATTTTGACAGTCTTTCAGCATTTGATTATGACACAGTCACACAAAGCACTTCTCCAGATGGTTTATCAACCCCACATTTTTCATATCAGAGGCAGATATAGAAATATGCCCATCCATGGTAAGTACTGGTTTCCTACTGCTATTATAACAAATTACTACAAACTTAATAGCTTAAAACAACTGATATCTTACAGATTTAAAGGGTGGAAGTTTGAAATGGGTCTTAGTCGGCTAAAATCAAGATGTTAGCAGAACTCGTTCTTTTTGAAGTCTCCAGGGAAAAATCTATTTCCTTGCCTTTCCTAGTTTCATCAGCCTCCTGCAATCCTTGGCTCATGGCCCCTTTCGTTATCTTTAAATCCAGTGGAGTAACATCTTTGAATATCTCTCTTATTCTAAGCGTCATTCTCCTCCTTCTCTCTTTCACTTCTAAGGACCCTTTTGATTAGAGAGGCCCACCTAAATAATCCAGGATCATTTCCCCATCTCAAGATTCTAAACTTGAGCAAAATTTCTTTTGTGGTATATATTCATGAGTCTGGAGATGGCGACATGGACATCCTTGCTAATATAATAAGTGTTATTCTGCGTATTATAATATCTAAGAAAAATTGATGAGAGAATATGACTGGATTACCCACACTGTTTAAAAGAAGAAATCAAACTATTCTGGGCAAGTTGTATCATTATGTTCTTTATTAAGAACTGCTTCCTATTTACCAGTCACTTCCAATCCATATCCATCTTCTTAAACGTTATAACTTATAACAATTTGTTGTGTGCAGACCTAACCCAGCAAACCAAAATGTATTTTTCAAAAGTCAAAAGCATAGCTAAGAACACTGCTCAGCCATATAACAAAAGGTTTTATTTAGAAAAGGAACTAAAGTCTTTTATTGTGACTGTGTACATTGTCCACAGAATTGGACAGTAATCTCTCTAGGAAAAAAATATACACACACACACACACACACACACACACACACCAGGGTTATCAGAGAACAAAGATGATCTACTTTGCTTTCCACATTCAGGAAGGTAAGAGAAATTCTTAAGTTTCTTGAAATGAACATTTGTTAGAAGCCGGGTGTGTGTTTGTGTGTGTGCATTGTGTGTGTGTGGACAGTTTGTTTAAAAGGTCTTCAGAGGAGAAGAATAATTTACCTCATAACCTTTTAAAATGGGAAATAACTTTGACTTTCGTTATTTAGACTAATCTCTGTGTGGCTGTTAGAGGATACTATTTAAGTAGAAGACAAGAAAAAGAGGTCAGAAACCCATTTCATTCTTTCTCAGAATAGCAATAGAAAGACAGAAGAAAATACCGGGACAGTTCTCACCAGTTTCTTCCTGATACAGGAGAAAATTTCAGTTTAAGGCAGAATAAATTTTAATCCTTTCTTAATTTCTTTTGTGGCTAAGAAAATTTAACAAAATCTTTAAAAATGTATATATCATGTGGTCAATGAGCAAGACAAACATAGATACAACTCTTACTCCAAAAGGCACACACGTAAGTGTCATTTTAAATGCCCAACTGTCTGTATTCTCAGAACCAGAGACAAGGCATAGTGCACGGCTGTGGGTGGGGCTCTGGGATTCTAAAACAGTTTCATTATCCACCACCTGTATGAACCATAGGCAAATCACCTAATCTTTCTCAATTCCATTTCCTTATCTGTAAAGTGTAGGCAATGGTACCTGTCTCAAAGGTTGTTGTAAAGTGCTTATTGCAATGTCTGACACCTACTAAGAGCTCAATAAATGTAAGCCATCATTATCATCTAAAAGTCACTCCAGAATAAAGAAGTAACATATCAAAAATAAGCATCCATATGAGTTCCAAAAGTAATCTTAGGATACGGAAGAAAATTAAAGAAATGAGTATGAATTGGTGAGTAATCAAATTCGTTTTCGAGTCCTATTTTGGCACTGCAGAAGCTTTGCTTTTCAATTTATTCTTCTCAATGAAAACTCTACTAAGAAAAATTTTCATCAGAGATTTTATTTCTTTGATGCCCTGAGTAGAAGGAATTGACAAAGCATGAAAGAACTGAGAGTTGTCTGCTTCATTATTAATGAATTAACCCTTAAACATCTCAGGATTACAAAACCACCAACAACAACTGGAGACTGGTTAATTACCAAAAATCAAGCAGAATTAGGTTCTTTATTGACTTAAAATCAGGTAGGACTGGGCGCAGTGGCTCACTCCTGTAATCCCAGCACTTTGGGAGGCCAAGGCAGGCAGATCACAAGGTCAGGAGTTCTAGACCAGCCTGGCCGACATGGTGAAACCCCATCTCTACTAAAAATACAAAAATTGCCTGGGCGTGGTGGTATCTGCCTGTAACCTTAGCTACTTGGGAGGCTGAGACAGGAGAATTGCTTGAACGCAGCAGGCGGAGGTTGTAGTGAGCCAAGATTACACCACTGCGCTCCAACCTGGGCGACAGAGGAATACTCCGCCTCAAAAAAAAAAAAATCAGGTATGATTTCAGAATAAAATTAATATCCGAATGCAACAAAACTGTAGGGAAAAGTCCTAGCATATAGAGGGTGACCAACAACTATCATTACATGACAGGAAAAATGGAGGTGGAGAGAGGAAGGTAGGGGGAAGATGGAAGAGAGAGAGGAAAAAAGAAAGAAAAGAAGGGCTGACTCCTGTTCTCCAGAGACAGAGGATGGCCATAGCCAATCTTTTCTTTCTTGCTCAATCCAAACCTCACCTCTTCCAGCTTCCCTACTTTCCCACTCCCACCACACACACACACACACACACACACACACACACACACACATACACACACACTTCAGTTCAGAAAGTCTTTTCTTAAATTCATGAGATCCATCCCGAACTTAATCCTGAATATGTAAACCACCTTTATACAAGCCATGCAAGTTTCTACCTTTGAACTTGAATTGCTCTGACAAAACTAACTTCCTCTGTAGCAAAGATCCAAATCCATCTCTCCAGCAAGCAGCCCTGACTTAACAATGGCCCATTTATATAAATGGCTATCATCACTCCGGTCCTGCCCTGTACTTTACTGGAACATAAAAACCGTCCAGAAAGCACTTATATGTTCATAGAGAACCTACTGGTTTGGAAGAGAGGATAGAAAAAAGTTATAAAAAGGTAGAGCTTTAGTGACTTTCATCCTGAGACCAGATACCTAGGTGAGGTTAAGGCCTAAGCCAGCCTTCTTATGTCCAGCATTGTTACTAAACTGGCCAATTTGCTTATATTCTTACCTTGCTCCTTTGCCTAAAATTCTATAAATAAAATATTCATCTGGGTTATCTGGGTTATCAAGCATTTTTATCAATCCAAATGCTTCCCAAAAGACTAATGGGCTTTCTTTCAATCGTGAACACATTTGTTTTGAATTGAGTCAATCAGATAGCTCTCGTCCTAACTTCTGGAAAGTATCTGAATTAAAGAGATTTTTGATTCTGGAGAAAATATGAAGACAATTTAGCGACATTGAGAACAGTTTTATTGATGTATGTGTTCATTTATAATGAAGACTTATTAAATGCTTCTGGGTGCCAGGCCCTGTTCCAGGCAGGAGCACTTAGTGGCTAAGATGGTCATAGGAGTTGGGAGGTGGGGGTGTTTAATATGCCACAGTGAAGGGCTGAGGGTAGAAGAACAGCAGAATCTCTAATGAGAATTCCTGGAATGTCAAAAATACATTAAATTGAGGCAGAAAAAAATAGAAGGGTAACAGTCACAACTTTTATCTACTTGAAAAGTTTGTCTCATATTTTCCTACCTCAAGAAAGAAAAAAATACATTTTCTTCCTTCCCTGAATAAACCACTATTTCCAGGATACAAAACATAATAGAAATAGTTTTATAATTTACCCATCTTCTTGGTCTTATGATAAGAATTTATTCTGGGTAGGAGAGTGAAACTTGCTATTGATTTTATATCCTTTTAAGATGTTTTAAATGCACTTCCAGTGAAAACAACTCTACAGTTATACTACCCCAAAACCATTATGATCATGAATTCATCCTGATACCTATATTGGTAATGACCTCAGAAATTACTTAAGAAAGTAAAGTTGTATCTCAAATGCCAAAACACTCTAGAGTCCCATTGATAAATTATTACACTTATTATGTCGGGGTTTTTTTTACTGACTCATTCTCAGGTGTCACTTCTTGTGCTCTACCTCTGGCCCTTCTTGTGCAGCTATCTCTAGTCCACCTCCTGTCTAACTTGCTATTCCATTTCATATAATCAAGACTGTGTGAACTGTGTGTGAAACAAGAGTGAATGGGACCCGGCGCAGTGGCTTATGTCTGTAATCCCAGCACTTGCAGTGGCTGAGGCGTGCAGATCACTTGAGGCCAGGAGTTCAAGACCAGGCTGAGCAACATGGTAAAACCCCATGTCTATATATATATATATATATATATATATATATAGAGAGAGAGAGAGAGAGAGAGAGAGAGTAAATAGGAAACCATTTATTTTAATGTTTAGAGGTTTTCATAAATAACCTTCCTGCTATGATCTGGGTAACAGAGGATTTCAGTTAAATCACCTCCAATTAAAGAGAAATTATAATGTTTACAGGTTTGGGGGTTCAGGGAGCCCTCAGCTCCCCTGAGAGGATGTTTCTCCAGGTTCTTGGTCTATTACTCACCCAAGAATGGAAGAGGAGGCCACGGGACAGTGCACTGGTAAAGTAAATACTGGACTCCAAAGTTTGCAGAAAGTGATTTATTTAGGTAGAGAGAAAGAGAAAGAAGCAGCTAGCTCTCAAGTAGAGAAGAAGGAAAAGCCGTAAGAAGGGTTTCCAGAGGGGGAAAACCAGAGAAGGAAAGCTGCTCTCACACTGAGAGAATCCAGAAAGATGGAATTCAGTAGAGAAAAGCAGCTTCCACACTGAGTGGAAGGGAATAGGGAGAGAGATGGAGTTTAGGAGAGGAAAGACAGCTTCCACAGGAGAGTATGGAAGGAGACCCCAGAGGGGAAAATCCCTTGGATGAGGGAGACAGGGACTTTTTACCTGGGAGGAATTCCCTCCTTCTCCAAGCACCCTGGCCAATAAAAAGAGTTCCTTTGGCCGGGCGCGGTGGCTCAAGCCTGTAATCCCAGCACTTTGGGAGGCCGAGGTGGGTGGATCACGAGGTCAAGAGATCGAGACCATCCTGGTCAACATGGTGAAACCCTGTCTCTACTAAAAATACAAAAAAATTAGCTGGGCACGATGGTACGTGCCTGTAATCCCAGCTACTCGGGAGGCTGAGGCAGGAGAATTGCCTGAACCCAGGAGGCGGAGGTTGCGGTGAGCCGAGATCGCGCCATTGCACTCCAGCCTGGGTAACAAGAGCAAAACTCCGTCTCAAAAAAAAAAAAGAAAGAGTTCCTTTAAACTTCTGCTGGTGTGATTGGCCTTTGGTTCTTCCCGCGCACACAAAGATTTAAAACAGAGACCGTTAAATCTCCCGGATGAAGAGAGATGGGAGTGGGGCATGGGGCTGGAAAGTTTTTGCCCTTGAAACTACGCCCCCTGGTGGATCCAGAAAGAGAACACATTCCCTCAGTAATATTGCAATTTACCGTAATACAATCAGAAGAAAAGCTCGCAATGAACAACAAATAGAGACCAAAATATAGTTTTCTTCTTTAAATAACCTCTTACTTGCATCTACCTTTGCTGTAGTCTCAGTCTCATATTCATGAACGACAGGGACCTAAAGGAACAGGCATCCATGGTTAGGTCAAAGGACAAAATACAGTCTTCCACTCATGGGTTGAAAAAGCCAACACTTATGCAGGGTGTTATATTTGAGATATGCAGAGAAAAGTTCTATTTCCCTAAAATATAGTTCTTACCTAATAGTTAATTCTTTGAACAAAACCCTGGCTTAAAGCCTCTTATTCTTGTTATTAGGGAAATATTATTGGAATACTTCTGTTTTTCAAATTAAAAGGTACAGTAGTCTCTTTAGCAGTCTCCTTAGCAATGCAAATGCATCCCAAAAGGTAATAAGCTTTCAGTCATAAAGGATAATCAATTTGAATTAGCTCAATTAGAAAGCTTTTCTATAACTTCTGGAAAGTCTTTGAATTAAAGCTGTTTTCATTCTATGGAATACATATTTTTCAATAAATAATGGAATGCTTCCTCCTGTGTGAAAATTCTATAAACTGTCTACCAAATCCTTCACCACATCTCACATAGGAATAAAATTGCAGCAAACCTTGTGGCTACCTAGGTAGACTGCATTTCCCACTGGCTAGATAGACTACCTGTCTTGTAGTTGAGTGTGGCTATGTGACATGGTGAATGGAAATGATATTCTCTTTCCCGGTTAATGTCTTAAGACAGCAGGAGTACCTTCTCCACACTCTCTTCCCTCTTCTTTCAGAAAGCAAACAAGACATAGTGGTGACCTACCCCATATAAAACCATACCCTAGGGGATGAAGAAAAGAAGGCAGAAAATACTTGGGTTCCTGAATGTCCTTGTGGAGTCAAGCTACCTAGTAAACCAACTGCACTACAGCCTTACATGGAAATGAAATAAACATCTATCTCATTTGGTCCATTGTATTTTAAGGTCTCTTTATAGCAGCAGTTTAAATTTATTTCAGTATACACAGAAGCTCTCACATGCCCCTCTGCCGAAAGAAGAAAATTGCTTTGTTTCATTTTCTTGCGGAAATGAAACCAAGAAACTCCTCCACCTTTGCGCTGAGCCCAAACAACCTCTCAGAGGCAGATGTGTGGTTTTATCCTTTCTCTTCTGTTGCTTTAGCTTCTCCCTAACTCCTTCTCCTCAGCATGTATACATCCTAACACAATATCAAACTAATCCTCTCTCAACTCCATGGCCTCCACCATCTACCACTCTATCTTTCTTCTTCCTTTCATTGCCAAACCTCTTTACAATACTGCTTAAATTCTCTTTGCTTCTCCAACCTTTACTCAAGCATGTTATCGAACTTCTGGCTCCACCACCATCTTGAGGCTACATTGTTATTATCTTGCTTTTATGGCCATGCCCTCTCTTGAATGCTTTACCTCACCATCTGTCCTAGTGAAGTTGTGAGAACATGCCACAGCCCTTCAGACCCCAGAATGGTATATCCACCAACAGCTTTCACCATGCACCTAGAAAAGCAGCAGGCACTCAACACCGAGGCATCCAAAGGGGGCTGTACCCTGCATAACCACGGGGTGGAGCTACCCATGGCTGTAGAGGTCCACCTGTTGCATCTCTGTTAGCTACATGTGAGACATAGAGACAAAGAAGACTATTCTGGAGCTTTGAGAATTAATGACTGCCCTATTGGATATTGGACTCACATGGGACCGGTAGCCCCCTTTGTGTTGGTCAATTTCTCCCATTTGGAATGGGAGCATTTATCCAATGCCTGTACCCTCATTGTGTCTTGGAAGTAACTAACATAGTTTTAATTTTTCAGGCTCATAGGTGAAAGGGACTTGCCTTTTCTCAGATGAGACTTTGGACTTGGACTTTTGAGTTAATATTGGAATGAGTTAAGACTTTGGGAGATTGTTGGAAACACATGATTGGTTTTGAAATATATAAAGGACATAAGATTTGGTAGGGGCTTGGGGCAGAACAATATGGTTTTGTTCTGTGTCCCAAACCCCAAATCTCATCTCCAATTTAATCCCCATATGTTGAGGGAGAGACCTGTAATCCCCACTTATCAAGAGAGGGATGCTATTGGATCATAGGGGAGGTTTCCCCCATGCTGTTCTCATGATAGTGAGTGACTTCTCATGAGATCTGTTGGTTTTATAAGTGTTTAGCAGTTTCTCCTTCACTCTTCTGTCTCCCTCCTGCCACCATGTAAGACATGCCTTGCTTCCCCTTAACCTTCAGCCATGACTGTAAGTTTTCTAAGGCCATTTCAGCCATGTGGAACTGTGAGTCAATGATAACTGTTTCCTTCATAAATTACATAGTGTTTATAGCAGTGTAAAAACAGACTAGTCCATTGATTGAATTGTAAATTCATTTCATATTCAAAAAGTAGCTAAGCCCTTCATTTTAGCTTATACCCTATAAGACAGCCTTGTCTTTATATCATAGCTTATGCTAGAATCCTAACACTTTAAAGACTCAATATCAGAAGCTAACTTCCTTCTTCCTTCTGCCTTCTCTCTTCCTTCTCCCATCCTGTACCCAATTACTAACCAAATCTGAATAACTCATCTGTCATTATGTTTCTCATATCTCCTCTTCTTTTTCATTCATGCTGCCATTGCATTAGTTGAGGTCATGATCAGCTCATACCACCAAGAGATCTGTCTCTCTCATTTCCTTTCTCCAATTCAACTTCTCACTGCCAAGAGAGTGGGTGATCCAAAAACTATAAAACACTCTAAAATCTTGTCATGCAGTGGAGATGTCAAATAGACATTGTACATTCTTGAGAAACAAATTATGTGAGGTAATGAATACAAGCAAGAACTGCAACGGGAAATCAGAGAAAAAAGACATCACCTCCAGTTTAGGCAGTCTGGGAATACTTCATGGAGAACACGATTGATTAAAGCCTGGTTTTTATTCATAATTTATTCACTCACAAGTGTTCATTGAACCAATATTTGCTAAGCATCCACTTTGGGCAAAGCATTGCTCTGGCCATTAAGACAGAACAATGCTTTGTTCAACAGCAATGAAAAAAAAAGTTGGGGCTCCCAATTCTTATGGAGTTCACAATTCTAGAAGACAAACAACAAAAAATATATAAGTAAAATACAAAGTATATTAGAAGATAATAAAAGCCATAAAGAAAAATAAAGTAAGGAATGGAATCGGAAATGAGGAGTGTCAAAAGCATGATTAAAAAAGTACTTACTGAGGGGCAATAGTTAATCAGCTAAAGCATGGGTCAGGAAGCTATGGTAAATCCAGCTCATCACCTGCTCATATATGGCCAGTAAGTAAAAATAGATTTTATGTATATTGAGATGGGAGTCTTGCTCTGTTGCCCAGGCTGGAGTGCAGAGGCATAATCTCAGCTCACTGCAACCTCTGCATCTCGGGTTTAAGCGATTCTCTTGCCTCAACCTCCTGAGTAGCTGGAATTACAGGTGCCCGCCACAACACCTGGCTAATTATTTTGTATTTTTAATAGAGACAGGGTTTCACTATATTGGTCGGGCTGGTCTTGAACTCCTAACCTCAGGTGATCCACCTACCTTGGCCTCCCAAAGTGCTGGTATTACAGGCATGAGCCACTGCACCTGGCTGATTTTATATTTTTTAATGGCTGAAAAATTAAAAGATAAATAATAATTCATGACATGTAAAAATTATAAGAATTTCAACTTTTAGCATTCATAAAGTTTTATTGGAACACAGCCATATGCATTCATTTATGTATTGTCTATGGCTGCTTTCGTGCCACAGCAACAAAGGTGAGAAAGAGTGACAGGGACCTTATGACTACAAACAAAAAATATTTGCCATCTGGCCTTTTTTATAGAAGTGTGCTGATGTTGAGTTAAAGAAAGTGTGTGTAAGAGAGAGAGAGAGAGAGAAATGTATGTGGTTTTCTGGGAATTGAGCATTCCAGGCAGTTGGAGCTGTAATATTAAGAGCTTCAAATGAGAATATCCCTGGCATGTTTAAATCTCAGCAAGGAGGCCGACATGGCTGGAGTGAAAGGAGTAAGGGAAGAATAATAGCACGTGAGGTCAGAGGAGTGACAGAGGCCAAGATCAATATCAGCTTCACTGGCCATTTTAAAAACTCAGCTTGTATGCCAGGTAAAAATAGAAAACCACTGGAGAATTTTGAGCAGAGGAGTGGCATGATCCAACTTCAATGTTAAAAGGAACACTGTGGCTAATGTGTCTGAACAGAGATTGCAGGGATAGAGAATGGAAGAGGGAAGATGGGTTAGGAGGCCACTGAAATAATTCTCATGAAATAATGCTTTTTTGAACCAGGAAAGTTACAGTGGAATTGGTCAGCTTCTAGCTATATTTTAAGATAAAGCTGACAAGATAAGAAAGAAAAAATCCAAGGATGCCTCCAAATTTTTTGGCATGAATACATGGAGGATAGAATTGCTGTATGTGAAGATGGGGAAGAGTGTTCATATAACAGGTTTCAAGAAAAAGTTGGTTTCAATTGTATATATAATTTTGAGACACCACTTTATAAATATCAGTAAAGATGCCAAATAGGTGGTTAGAATATAAATCTTGGAATTCAGAAAAAACGATCTAGACTGGAAATAAAAGTTTATAAGTCATCAACATAGAGATGATATTTAAAGCAATGAAATTAGATGAGCAAGAATAGACAGAGAAGGAAAGAGCACAAGGGTTGATCTCTAAATTATCAGACATAAAGAGGTCATAGAGAAGCAGAGGAATTGACAAAGGAAACAAAGAAGGAGTAAAAAAGAAGCTGAATACCAGGAAAATGAGGTGCCTTAAAACCAAGAGAAGGAGGTGCTTCGACATAACCCATGTCGAAGGTCCCTGATAAATGCAGAATGACGCATTGATTTATGCATTTAGCAACAGGGAGGTCTTTAATGGCTTTGTCTAGAATAATTTTTGTAGGGGAGAACTAATTAGTGTGATAGATACTAAGAGAGAATAAGAGAGAAGAATTGAAGAGAAAAACAAATATACCCAACTCTATCAAGGAATTTTGCATAAATGGCAGCCATTAGGGACAGAGTTTGGATAAAAAGAAAGGAGAGAAATAGTCTAGTTGGCACAAGTAGTCAGAGTTTTATCTCTTTTTTAATTACACAGATTCTCTTCTTTTAAATATTATTTTGCTATAAATTGTTCATTTTCTCTCATATCTTCTTTATACATTGCTTCCTTAACAGGTCTGTTTGGAATAGGTTCCCAAACAGTCACCACCAAAACTATATATATATATATATATATATATATATATATACACACACACACACACACACACACACACACATATACACACACACACAATTTGTGTGAGTGTGCATGAATCCATATATACCTATGTGTATGTATGTTCATATATAAAACATGTATGTATATGTATATGGCAGTTCACCTTTCTATGACCATTACTTTTGTCTCTGCATGAATTCTGAAGGAATTTCTCCCTATCTTTGTCTCTCTGTCTCTCTCTCTCTCTCTCTCTCTCTCTCTCTATATATATATATATATATATATATATATATATATATATATATTCACATGTGTGTAAATATGTATGCGTATATATGTATTATTCACATTTATATATCACATGTATAAAACATATATTCATATATATGCATGTGTGTATGTGTATGGATGTGAAGAGAGAGAGATTTGAGATTGAGAGAACGGTTCCTTCAGGATCCATTTAAGACATGAATGTGATGCTCAAAAAAAGAAAAAAAACAAGATGGATTGTTTCTCAAAATAAAAGTGTCCATTGGTCTGTGACAAGATACTTATTGCTCACCTAGGTGTCCAGCAGTGTTCTAGACCCTGGAAATTTAGAGATGAGTAAGACAGACCCAGCCTCATTCTATCCTCTGGGATAACCTACAGAATCCTCAAAATAATCAGGTGTCCATCACTGAGGTAAGCTAGAGCTGTGCATCTCAACTCTGGGAAAGATTTTGCCACTTATGTGATATCTGATCATTTCTGGGGATATTTTTATGGTCCTGATTTGGAGGATGCTACTAGATGAGCAGAAATGCTGCTAAACATTCTATAATACATATCTCAGTCCCAAACAACAGAGGTTTCTTGTCCAAAATGTCAAAAGCATTGAGTTTGGGAAACCCTAAGCAACAGAATATAGAGAGAGCCATATTCTCTGAGCTTACTATTATGTAATACTACTTGACCATCTTTCTGCATTAGTTCAAAAACTATATGTTTTAAAGAGGATAATAAGCAGAATGGACAGTGGAAAATAAAACAGTATCTATTTGGAACAGCATGCTAGGGACATATTATGAGTGTTTTGAATCCTGACCAAAACACCTACTACTAATTTATTGACAATATTGATAGATGACAGTTAATGAATGAACAGGAGAAATTTCTAAGGCAAACTTTATATGCTTTATAATTTTACCATACCTTGAGAGAAATTGTGTCTCTGAGATGAGATGCTCTCTGCAAAGCAAGGATTTCTCCACAAGGAACAATGTCAATTATCTATCAGAATTTTGGATTCTGATAGCTCAACTCACTGTAGAGATTTGGATTAAGGTTAGAACACATATAAGGCCTGCATGCAGCAGCGTCAATCTGGGCAACATAAATGAATGGAAAGTTACTCATCGAGCTTCATGAGAAAACAATCAACCTTCTCTGTTCCTAAACCAAGCTATTAGAGATATAGATAGCTAAATCCATTCTGTATGTCAAAAAAAAAAAGGAACACAGCTTTCGAGTTTCTAAGGTAGATGAAGTCATTCTCTACTCTTCTTCACTGACCAAGAAATCGCAGAAATGGAACTCTACATAGCTTAACCAAAAGGGGAAATTGATTCACGGAAATGGTAAAACCTAAAACTTCAGGGAATAGTCTCTGGGTGAATCTAAAACCCCAAATAACATTCTCCAAGAGGGCTTAGTCTCTTTCTAGCTATGCTTGTTCTTCCCAGTCTCTGTGGCGTTTCATTTTTTCCTACTTTATCCACACTTTTCCATGTGGTGAGGAAGATAGTGGCAAAAAAATTCAGGCTATCTCCAGCCAAATTAATTTTACTCAATATAGTATAAAATTTATAAATCTCAACTAACAAAGAGGTCTTTAATTTTTACTCACCTGTACAAATAAAATTTTTTGCCAACCCTAAGTGTTTTACTGCTTAAATACCGGTACTTCTATCAAATTATCGTATTTCTTTTAAATATCCTTTGTGAGGCTCACTGACCCATGACAAGTGTGATTCCCTTGCCCCTGATGACAGTGGAAATGCCTCTTTCTTACCTGTGTGTTAGGAAGGCCTTCCTACCCTGCTGACCACAAAGCAAACTTTGGAGGCATCTTGAGTTTTACTCAGTTGTAAAAATGCCTGTAAATGTGACGTGTTAGGAAGCCTAGATGAGGTGTTCCCATAACTAAACGTCAAATTCTCATTTTCCTTCTTCCTGCCATGCAATTATTATGAATGCCCATGTCTTTATTGTCTTTAAATTCTGAGTCTGTAAACTTGTTTCCATGGCAATGACCACAGGAAGCTCTGAATTTATATTTTTTCCAGGTTGGCAACCCCAAAAGAAAGTCATCTCTCCTAATTTACATATAGCAATCCCCCAGAATAATCTAATTTTCCAGAATCACCCCTGGACCAATCACTAGCTAAAGGATGATAGTCTTGATTACGTCCCAACACCACATGGGATTAGGACCCTATAACTGTTAGCCCTTCCACTACCACAGGAGTGATACTGAACAGACAAAATCAAAATATGCTCACCATAATCCTCAAATTATTCACTAATGGGAATAAAACTAGACAGTATGCCTTCCTTATTGACAACAAAAATAATAAGAATATTTTGGTTTGCATTACTTTCCACTATGGAAAAACTTCAATACTATGGGAAGGGCCCTCTTTTTTTTAGTATTTTACAACTGAAAAAGATCTTAGAAAATCTAGTCCAACCCCTCACATTACACTTGAGGAAACAGTGAACCAGAGAATTGAATTGGCATGATTTAGACTGAAGCTAGAACTATGCCACTGTCCCTGGACTCCTAGACCATTGAGCTTTACTCTATGCCAGCCTGTTACTCAAATGAAAATAACAACTAAATGATCATTTCCATCATGACAGGGCACATAAAATGTGTATAATGTTAAATGATTTAATTATTCTTTATCATACATTTTAATGCTGAATATCAATTTCTTGGCAACTTGAAGGTGCTAACTACCATGATTATAAATAATTAACACAATATCAGAAGAAATCATACTGACTTTTAACTCATAAAAAAATACTAGAAATACATCTTAACTTTTAAATGCAAATCAAATGCAACCCTATCTGTATGTAATAAGTCTTTTTTGTTTTTTTCATTGCAGACTACTCAACAGAGCATTTTTCACATTCGGAAGGAATTATGTAATCTATGCCCCTGCTGGTAACTTTCATCTTTTTCTCTTTTTAATTTTTTTTTTTTTATACGTTAAGTTCTGGGATACATGTGTAGAACGTACAGGTTTGTTACACAGGCATACATACATGTGTCATGGTGGTTTGCTGCATCCATCAATCTGTCACCTACATTAGGTATTTCTCCAAATCCTATCTCTTCCCAAGCTCCCCACCCCCAACAGGCCCTGGTGTGTGATGTTCCCCTCCCTGTGTCCATGTTCTCATTATTCAATTCCCACTAATGCATGACAACATGCAGTGTTTGGTTTTCTGTTCCTGTGTTAGTTTGCTGAGAATGATGGTTTCCAGCTTCATCCATGTCCCTGCAAAGGATATAAACTCATTCTTTTTTACAGCTGCATAGTATTCCGTGGGGTACACTTGTCATATTTTTTTATCCAGTCTATCACTGATGGGCATTTGGATTGGTTCCAAATCTTTGCTATTGTGAATAGTACTGCAATAAATATCCATGATGCATGTGTCTTTATAGAATGATTTATAATCCTTTGGGTATATACCCAGTAACAGGAGTGCTGGGTCAAATGATATTTCTGGTTCTAAATCCTTAAGGAATCGTCACACTGTCTTCCACAATGGTTGAACTAATTTACATTCCTACCAATGGTGTAAAAGCATTCCTATTTCTCCACATCCTCTCCAGCTTCTGTTTTTTAATAATCAACATTCTAACTGGCATGAGATGTTATCTCATTGTGGTTTTGATTTGTATGCAGTAAGTTTTTAAAGATCCTTGAAATTGAAAATGTATTACAAATCAGTTGCTAGTTTAACTCATTTATACTGAAAGCACCAGCAAAATTATTGTTAAAACACCACTATATATTTTTTAGAAAACAGACAAAATTCAAAATATCATAGCATGATATAAGAAGAGAAAGAAAAATGTCATGAAAATTCAAAAATAGCCAGCTCAGCTTACTAAGGCCAGGGAAGATACACCTTATTATTTAGGTAATTATATATATTTTTCTATCTTTTCTTTTCTTTCTTTGAGACGGAGTCTCACTCTGCTACCCAGGCTGGAGTGCAGAGGCACAGTCTTAGCTCACTGCATCCTCTACCTCCCAGGCTCAAGCAATCTTCCCATCTAAGCTTACCAAGAAGCTAGAACCACAGACACATGCTACCAGGCCCAGCTAGGTTTCCGTATTTTTGGTAGAGACAGAGTTTCACCATGTTGCCCTGGCTGGTCTCTCACTCCTAAGCTCAAGGGATCCACCAGCCTCAGCCTCCCAGAGTGCTGAGATTACAGGCATGAGCCACTGTGCCTAGCTTTTCTAGCTTTTTATTAGTAAGTTAATGCTTATTGCCCCTCTCAACTTATTTTATAACCAAGAAATCAAAGCTAAATAGAGGCAGACTCATATTCAGCAGCTCCCCTCCAGGTTAGCCTTACTGGGCGTTCACAGTATCTGTTCTAATTGGTTGATTTCAGTGCTACATCAGCTTAATGATTAATTTTATGTGTCAACTTGAGTGAGCTAAGGGTTGCCCTGATAGCTGTTGCATTTATTTCTGTGTATGTCTGTGAGAGCGTTTCTGGAAGAGATTAGCATTTGAATCAATAGTCTGAGTAAAGAAGATCCATCCTCACCAATGTAGGCAGGTATCATACAATCTGTTAAGGGCCCAAATAGAACAGAAAGGCAGAGGAAAAGCCAATCCTCTCTGTCATATTGATCTGAGATATCCCTCTTCTCCTTGGATCTTCTGGTTCTTAGGTCTTTGGATTCCAGTTCTTATATCAACTCTCTCCTATCCCCCACCGCTTCTTGGGCCTTCAGATTCAGATTAAATTGCACCACTGGGTTTCCTGATTCTTCAGCTTGCAGACGGCTTATCATTGAGAAGCTCAACCTCCATAAGCACATGAGTCAAGTCATAATAAATCTCCCCTTATCTATCTATCATCTATCTGTCTCTCCTATTGGTTCTGTTTCTCTAGAGAACTCTGGTTGTGGTATATTGTGTTAGTACTTCATAATTCACCAGGTATTAAGTATTTTTAGATCATATTTGTATACAGACATGAGTTAAAATACTAAGATAATTAATACCAAAGAACAGAATTAAAGGACATCTGGCCTTCACCTAAATTGAGACATTGGTTCCTTTCCTCCATTCCGAATGACTCTCCTGATTGTTCCTTCTCATTCTCTGTGATATCAAGCTCTCTTCACTTCTCAATCCCCCCACAAACACTGTCACAGATAAAAATATGAAGCTTAGTCAGAACAAGGTATAAACAACTGGTAACAATTAATGTTTCACGCCTCCCAAGGTATCCTGCTTATGAGCCAAAGCTCACCCACAACAGATGTACTTGGTTATTTATTGAATAAACGTTTACTAAATGAAGATATCTACTGAATGAAGAATAAATGAACAACCTGTAGGAGAATCATTTTGGAAAGCAGCAGCCCTTTCCAATGTCTTCAAAATTATAAACATGAGAGCTACCTACTCAATCTATATGAAAAGCCAATTTCAACCAAAATCTCTTCTCACAAATTCTGTGAGGTTGCACCAAAGTGAAAAAAAAAAAAAGTATGGCTAATCTCCTTCCATAAAGTATTTAGCTATGAAACTGCCCTTAAAAAACCTAAACCTCAGAGGAAGGCTTCACCTATCTGGCTCCCTACCTCAAGAATAGCTCTTTAGCAATATAGCCAGAATAACCATGGATTTATTTCTTATATTTGTTGTTATTCCCAGTTCTCAACCCAATTCTCAAACTGATTCAAATATTGTTTGAACCTCAGATGCCAGAAGTGTTTTTAATAGCAGTCTCTTTAGTGTGACTCACAAACAAGAGCCACACTAGGCCAGGACAGCTGCTGCATCAGGAATATGAGCTAGCAAGAACCATGGGAGGGTGGGGCACAGGAGAGCGGAGGCTGAGTGTGGAGGCAAAGGGCTGGGAAAGTGGTTTGGATCTTGGCTGGTGGAAGCTACAGAGGCCAATTTCCCTGCCTGTGAGGACAGACTGCTCTCCAGAGGAAAGCATGAGCTATTTTACAGCCGTTTGAGCACCTTTTGAAATCCCCACTGCAATACCCAAGATGACCTACTATCACTCTTTGTCTCTCTTGTCCTGCTTAATATCTGTTGGTTAGCACTCCTCATCTCTTACTTCTTCATTGTCTATCTCCTTCCATAAGAATATAAACTACATAGAACAGGGACTGTTTTGTTCACTGCTCTATATCCAGTGCTTGGAACACAAAAGGTACTTGGTCAAAAAAATAGCTGAAATGAACAGAAATGCATTAACTATGGCACTGAGACAGTGCTCTGATTCTTGGGTTCATTACTGTCACCATCAGAAATGAAGTAATCAGGTTCTTACAAAACTAAATATACTCTTACCATATGATCCAGCAATTGCACTCTTTGGTATTTACCCAAAGGAGCTGAGAACTTGTGTCCACACAAAAACCCACACAAAGATGTTTATAGAAACTTTATGCATAATTTGCCAACACTTGGAAGCAACCAAGATGTCCTTGAGCAGCTGAGTGGATAAATTGTGATACATCTAGACAATGTAATATTATTTAATGCTAAAAAAAATGAGCCATCAAGTCATGAAGAAAAAAGGAGGAGCCTTAAATGCAGTTTTTCTTGAGACCAAGTGCTCTCTGTCACCTAGGCTGGAGTGTGGTGGTGCAATCTCAGCTCACTGCAACATCCACCTCCTGGGTTCAAGTTATTCTCCTGCTTCAGCCTCCTGAGTATCTGGGATTACAGGCACATACTACCATACCTGGCTGATTTTTGTATTTTCAGTAGAGATGAGGTTTCGCTGTGTGGCCAGACTGTTCTCAAACTCCTGACCTCAAGTAATCCACCTGCCTTGACTTCCCAAAGTGCTGGGATTGCAGGTGTGAGCCGCTGCACCTGGCCTTCAGTGCATATTACTAAGTGAAATAGACAATTTGTGAAAAGGCATTTTTTTTATTCCAACTATATGACATTCTAAAAAGGCAAAATGATGGAAGCAGTAAAAAGATTAGTGGTTACCTGAGACTGAGGGGTTGAGAGACAGACAAACAGCCAGAGCATTTTTAAGGCAGTAAAAATACTGTGTTATCCCATAGTCATGAATACAGGTCATTACACATTTGTGCAAACCCCTAGAAGGTACAATACCAAGAACCCTAATGTAAACTATGGACTTTGGGTGATGATGATGTGTCAATGCAGATAATATGGTTTGGCTGTGTCCCCACCCAAATCTCATTTTGAATCATAGTTCCCATAATTCCCAAGTGTCGTGGAAGGGAGGAACCCAGTGGGAGGTAAATGAATCATTAGAGTGGTTATCTCCATGCTGTTCTCACGATAGTGATTGAGTTCTCACAAGAATCTGATGGTTTTATAAAGGGCTTTTCCCCCACTTTGCTCTGCACTTCTTTTTGCTGCCATCATGTGAAGAAGGATGTGTTTACTTCCTCTTTCACCATGACTGTAAGTTTCTTGAGGCATGCCGAGCTCTGTGAACTATGAGTCAATTAAGCCTCTTTCCTTTATAAATTACCCAGTTTTGGTTATTTCTTCATAGCATCATGAGAACAGACTAATACAGTAAATTGGTACCACAGAGAGTGGTGTGCTGCTATAAAGGTACCCAAAAATGTAGAAGTGACTTTGGAACTGGGTAACAGGCAGAGGTTGCAACAGTTTGGAGAGTTCAGAAGAAGATAGGAAAATATGGGAAAGTTTGGAACTTCATAGAGACTTATTGAATGGCTTCCACCAAAATGCTTATAGTAATATGGACAATAAAGTCCAGGCTGGGGTGGCATCAGATGAAGATAAGGAACGTGCTAGAAACTGGAGCAAAGGTGATTTGTGTCATGCTTTAGCAAAGGGTCTGGTGGCATTTTGCCCTTGCCCTAGAGATCTGTGGAACTTTTACCTGGATGATTTAGGGTAGCTGGTGGGAGAAATTTCTAAGCTGCAAAGCTTCTTAGAAATTCAAGAGAAAGCAGAGTACAAAAATTTGAAAAATTTGCAGCCTGATGATGTGATAGAAAAAGAAAATCCCATTTTCTGGGGAGAAATACAAGCCAGTTTCAGAAATTTAATAAGTAACAAGGAACCAAATGTTAATCACCAAGACAAGGGGAAAAATATCTCTAGAGCATGTCAGAGATCTCCCAGCAGCCCCTCCCATCACAGGCCTAGAGGCCTAAGAGGTAAAAAAAAAAATGGTTCCTTGGGCCAGGCCCAGGGCCCCACTGCTTTGTGCATCCTTGATCCTTGGAGTCCCATGTCCTACCGGCTCCAGTCATGGCTAAAAAGAGCCAAGGTATAGTTCAGGCTGTGGCTTCAGAGGGTGCAAGCCCCAAGCCTTGGCAGCTTCCACATGGTGTTGGGCCTGCAGGTCTGCAGAAGATAAGAATTGAGGTTTGGAAACCTTTGCCTATATTTGAGAGGATGTATGGAAATGTCTGGACGTACAGGCAGAAGTCTGCTGAAAAGAAAGAGCACTCATGGAGAACCTCTGCTAGGACAGTGCAAAGGGGAATTGTGGGGTTGCAGCCCCCACAGAGAGTACTCACAGAGGTACTGCCTAGTGGAGCTATGAGAAGACAGTCATCATCCTTCAGGCCCCAGAATGGTAGATCCACTGACAGCTTGCACCATGCACCTGGAAAAACCTCAGACACTCAATGCCAGCCATGAAGGCAGCCGGGAGGGAGGCTGTACCCCTGCAAAGCCACAGAAGTGAATCTACCCAAGGCTGTGACAGCCTACCTCTTGCATCAGCATGACCTGGATGTAAGACATGGAGTTAAAGGAGACCATTTTGGATCTTTAAGATTTAATGACTGCCTTGTTGGATTTGGACTTGCTTGGGGCCTGTAGCCTTTTTGTTCAGGCCAATTTTTCTTTTGATTTTACAGGCTAATAGGTGGAAGGGAATTGCCTGTCTCAGATGAACTATGGACTTGGACTTTTAAGTTAATGCTGGAATGAGTTAAGTCTTTGGGGGACTGTTGGGAAGGCATGATTGTGTTTTGAAATGCGAGGACATGAGACTTGGGAGATGCCTGGGGTGGAATTACGGTTTTGCTGTGTCTCCACCCAAATCTCACCTTGAATTTTAGTTCCCATAATCCCTATATGTCTTGAGAGGGACCAGTGGGAGGTAATTGAATCATGGGGGCAGTTACCTCATGCTGTTCTTTTAATAATGAGTTCTAATGAGATCTGATGGTTTTATAAGGAACGTTTCCCCACTTCATTCTGCACTTTTCCTTGCAGCTGCCATATAAAGAAGGATATGTTTCCTTCCCTTTCTGCCATGATTGTAAATTTCCTGAGGCTTCCCCAGCAGGGCTGGGGAGTCAATTAAACCTCTTTCATTTATAAATTACCCAGTGTCAGGTATTTCTTCACAGCAGCATGAGAATGGGCTAATACAGTAGGTTTATCAATTATAACAAATATATCACTATGGTGAGGGGCGTTGACAATGGAGGAGGCTAAACATGTGTTGGGGGAGGGAATATATAGGAAATCTCTCTGCATTTCTCTCAATTTTTCTGTGATTCTAAAACTGCTCTAAAGAAAGTGTCTTAAAAAAAACAAATAAAGCAACCTCTCTTGCATTATCACCAAAGAACTTTAAGTTTGCTTAGTCTGCCCACTACTACTTTTGATATACTCCTTGGGAAAACTTTAGGAAAGAGACTTGATCTGGGAGTCCAGCTTTACTCACTATGTTGCTATTTCCAATTTACCTCTATTATATGGTTTGGCTATTTGTCTCCACCCAAATCTCAGGTTTAATTGTAATCCCCAATGTTAGGGGAGGGATCTAATGGGAGTTGATTGGATCATGGCAGTGAATTTCTCTCTTGTTATTCTCATGACAGTGAATTCTCACAAGATCTGGTTGTTTAAAAGTGTGTAGCACTTGCCCCCTCGCTCACTGTCTCTCACGCCACTATGTGAAGACATGCTTGCTTCTCCTTTCACCCTTTCACCATGATTGTAAGTTTCCTAAGGCCTCCCCAGCCATGCGTCCTGTACAGCCTGTGCAACTGTTAGTCAACTAAACCGCTTTTCTTTATAAATTACCCAGTCTCCGGCAGTACTTTATAGTAGTATGAGAATGAACACTCTACTTTGAAATCAGATATTTTCCTTATATACATATCACACTGTTTTTCCACATGTACTTCTTTCTAAGAATAAAGAGGAAAAGAAAAGATAGAGGAAGGAGGACAGCTTCCAGCACTAAAGGTGCTACTAGCTGGCCATATCCATTTGCATATCAGATGGATGTCTCCCTTGCTTTCCATTATACTGAGATGTTGCGGTTTTGTGATACAATCAAACAGTACTCACCCTATTCCCAATTATCATACCTGGAATGAGTCAGTAAATCTAGTGGGGTAAATCTTGCCAAAAGAACATTCAAACATCCTATATCTGGATTTACTTCAAATATTCTCCAAGAGCCTTGATTTCCTCACCTCTAAAGCAAAAGTGCTGCTCTCCACGACTGTTCTGAGGGATCATGGAGCTCTTCTATATTAAGACTGTATGTCTGGAAATGACACAGAAAGTCAAAAACCAACCTCAACTGTACAAGGAGACATTTAGGCAAAACATTCTGGATGTAATAATGGGATCTGCTTTAATGTAATCTATCAGATTTTCATTTTAATTCTCACACTCCACCTAAGTCAAATGATATACTGAAGCTAATTTGTGAGCCTTGATAAAGTTTGGGCAGAAGATCTTCAAAAATATTATTTCAATTGAATCATTTTATATGTTAACTTTGAAAATGTCAACAGTAGGGGCTGTTGGAGGAGCTTAGGAGGCCTATGCATTTGCCATTTCAAAGGCTTAAGACATCAGTATAGGGGTATGGGACAGCCTGCTGTGCTCCATGTTCTGTATAAACATTTCTAGAAATATTTAGCAGATAATAGGGCTCCCACTGGGGCTGTGTGTTCAAAGGCACCACGTTGAGCCACCTACCAGGAAAGATGTGGATGCCAAAGCTAAGAGTGCTCTGGTTTTTAGATTGGGTTCTTGATTCCTCTATAGGATTTCCAAATACACAAAGAAAGGGGAAATAGCAGAAACCCATCTTAAAGGAAAAGTGCTTAATGCATGCCAGAAGAAAATAACATAATGGTCAATGTCTGAGTAATATTCAATAGTCTTCCATCTTGCAGCAGGTCTGTGAAATAGTCTGACAACTTAAGATCTGAAGGCCAGAATTCACTGCTTGCCAGACTAACACCCATCAATTTGAAAAGCTCTGAAATCCTTCTTGATTTTATGGAATAAAATTGGTTATGGTTAATGTAACAGTGATCTCTTTTTCTCCTGCATTTTACATATAAAGACATTAGTTTTTAGTTCTGAATTTGACCTGAAATTGATAAGTGAACAAACAAAATTAAGACATTATCATTCTGATTGGTTTTATAAGAGGAAAGACAGAAGAATAAAAATGACACACACATGCAAATACTATTATACATTGTAAATAATATAGTTATGTGTCACATAAGGATGTTGTGCATATATGTGGTCCCAAAAGACTATAATACCTTATTTTTAATGTACCTTTTATATGTTTACATGCAGAAATACCATTGTGTTATAATCACCATTCATTATAGTAACCAGCTGTATAGGTTTGTAGCCGAGGAGCAGTAGGCTACACTATGTAGCGTAGCTGTGTAGTACACTATACTATCTGGATTTGAGTTAGTAAACTTTATGACATTCACACAGACTAAATTGCCTAACAATGCATTGCTCAGAATGCATCGCTGTTGTAAGCAATGCGTAATGGAAACATTATGAATTAATTTATATACATGGTCCACATTTTTACTGCCATGTTTTAGTCAAGCAATGTCCAAGTATTAAGAATTTTTAAATGCCCGAGACCAGATTCCTGTCATCAAGAATCTTGAAAACTGCTACAAGAGAAGGGTGCGTACACGAAAATAAACAGTGCACTAAATGCCATTGAGGAAAGTAGAGTAAAATGTCCTGTCAGAGCCGGAGGAGGGATTCACCTTCCAACACTGCAGGAAGACACAGAAACTGTGCAATAGGCTTTATTACACCAGCTAAAATCCAAGCCCAGAGGTCCAGTGAAGGTAAATATCTCTTTTCACTCTTAGACAACAATCGCAAAAGAAACGTTTTCTACAGTGAAACCTCTTCAAACATTTTTTCTCCGCAGTTTCTTTTTTTAGAGGCAGCATTCTTTATTTTGCTCCCCTCTCCCATGAAACCCTGAATACCACTTTTCAGTCATTTTTGAAAGAAAGACTTTCAAAATACCAGCGTTAAATCTACCCTGGGTGTGGGGAAGCTTCCTCCTGAAAGCTTCTCATTCACTTGCCTTTTACTGACCTCTAGTGGGAATGTGTTTCTACGGCATGGAAAGCCAACAGATATGGTAATCCTCTGAATTGTGTTAAATTCCATCACTCAATTTCCCTTCTTTTTCCTGAATTCTTAATTTTTCCACCCTCTTTCCTTATAAATGTCAGCACCAGTTTGGATTCAATACAAATTTATAATGTGCAAAACACCCTGGTACACATGGAAGCATAAATAAAAACCTTTCCTCATAATGTGGTTTAAAAAAAAAATCTGATTTCAGAACTATCTTAGATAAGACAGTGGACCTTAATGGCAATTATTGGAGCAGGATGTCTCATGAGATTTCAGCTAGATATTGTACTAACAATACTTCTTTCTATATGTCTACTTTCAAAAACAACTAATTTTCCTACCCATTCTTATCTCACTCTAGAGAAAATTACATTCAGTTCAAGTTTCAGCTCAAGAGTTTATTGCTAAATAAGAAATGCTCCCCTTGATTTGTGAGGCAATTGGAAGGGGAAAACTCCCTCATCTATACACGCTAGACACCAACCCCTTTGTTCCTTTGTACCATTTCTCCTGAACTGCTTTCCATAAAGAAGAAATAAAGTTGATCTATAAAGGTGTTAATAGGTTTGATTACATCTGTGTGGCAAATGGCTGGGCCATTGTGTCAGTGAAGGTATTCTCAGTGTTAATGCACAGTCTGCTCACTGCTCAACAGACTGGAAGCCAAGACAAGATTATGATGAAGACCTCAGTGTCACAAATTTGTACAATAACACTTGGAACCTGAAAGTAGATAGGACTTTTAAAATAATGATAATTAATATAATAAATTAAATAAAATGGAAGGAGAAAACAAGGAACATATATAGGAATCAGGAGCTTGGGTTGGCCAAAGGTTAGAAAAATACATCTACAGTAATAAAACTGGGACCATATCTTGTAGGACCAGTGGATTCTGGGTAACACCAATACCGTAGCCTATGTCTGCCGAGAGGAAGCAGGCTTTTATTAATAAAAATTCAAAGAGAGATGTACAGAATTCACATATCAAATTCTATGAAAATTTCTCTCTCTCTCTCTCTCCCTCTCCCTCTCTCTCTCTCTCTCTCTCTCCCCCTCTCTCTCTCCCCCTCTCTCTCTCTCTCCCTCTCTCCCCCTCTCTCTCTCTCTCTCTCTCTCTCTCTCTCTCTCTCTCTCTCCCCCCCCGCTGTCTTTCTCTCTCTGAATTTTTCCCATCTCCCATTTGGCTGGTACTTTAAGCATTCTCTTAGTCTAGCAATTGGGCAATCCAAAAGTGATTCCAATATATAAGACAGTCAAATTATAGCTTAATAAATTCTTGACACAGCAAAGAAGGACTATGCTGTGGGTGCAACAGAAATGAAATTAAAATATAAGAGAGTTTTGTCCCAGGGATTTTGTTATCCAACAAAAAAGCTGACAACAAACTTTTCTTTGGTCGAGTTCAGGCATAGTTCTGTTCCACCCTCATAGATATAAGAATAGGTTGTGTAGCTATAAAGTATAGATAAATGTTTCCAAATATATGTGATCCAACTTTTACAAGTATAGAAGCATAACAATTTTAGCCCCCAATATTTCTTAATAATTAAAAACCCACCATTACAGCAGTTTTGATTACAAAGAAAATATCTGCATTTTAACTAAAGGTATTAGTAAATCAAACTAGACAAAAGCCTTTCAAAAGGAGGTCTTAGGTCTCAGAGATACTTCCCCTTTGAAAGATTATTGGGTAATTATGACTTGCTATGTTGAACGAAGGCAGTTTGGTGAATGACTTAGAAGGTAAGAGACCTCTCTAATTCTTTTATTATTATTATCATTATGTGAACTCAAACAGCTGCAAAACCCAAAAGATTCACAAGTCATTTGCTTCCTTTTTTGGGTTTGAAGGCAAAGAATGTAGTATATTCTCTTCCAACCCAATAGTTTCTATCATTGCATTTTTAGCATATGTACACTCAGTGCTGAGAGCTCAAGTCTTCACTCAGCACCGCTGTTGGGTGACCCAATAGCTAGACTGAGAATGCATTTAAAGACTGCTATGATAGGAATGTTTGTGCCCCCACAAAACTCACATATTGAAATGCTAACCCCAAAGTGATGACACTAGGAGATGAGGCCTCTGGAAGGTGACTGAGGTCACATGAGTGGAGTTAGTGCCCTTGTAAAAGAGGCTCTAGTGTTTAGTACTCCCCTTTCTATGTCCATGTGTTCTCATTTTTCATCACCCACCTATGAGTGAAAAGGGGAGGGCCAGTGGGAGGGGGAGGTGGGGAGGGATAGCCTGGGGAGAAATGCCAAATGTGGGTGAAGGGGAGAAGAAAAGCAAAGCACACTGCCATGTGTGTACCTACGCAACTGTCTTGCATGCTCTGTTCATGTACCCCAAAACCTAAAATCCAATAAAAATTTAAAAAAAAAAAAAGAGGCTCTAGAGAGCTCCTCGCCCTTTCCGTTATGTGAAGACATGTCAACAGGGAACTGTCTATGAGTCAGAAGGGGCTCTTGGCAGACACTGAATCTGCCTTTATCCTGGACTGCCCACCCTCCAGCACTGTGAGAGATAAATTTTGATTGTTTATAAGCTACCTGGTGTATAGTATTTTATTATAGCACCTGAATAAACTAAGACAAAGTCCTAGCAAAACAAGAAAACTAGAGAGGGAGACAAGAAGAGAGAAAAAAAAAAGTAAAAGAGAGATTCATTTATATAGTTTGATATGTAATATTTCAATATAAGAACGAATAGTGTTATCATGGGGTAAAAACCGCACTTTGTTGAACATTCTTACACTTGTTTAATTGCTATTATTTTATTATTAGCATCAGTATAGTATCATAGTTAAGAGCATAGACTCCGGAGTCAATAAACCTACAGTTGCATCCCAGCTCTACCATAAACTAGCTATTTTCTTCATCTATACAACAGTCATAAAAATAGTATGTAAATCAAAGATAATTTTGCTATGCTAAGTAAATGAATTAATGTATGCAGAGGACTTAGTAAAGTACTTGGTATAGAATAAATGCTTAGAAGCTTGCTATTACTGTTATTCTATAAACTTTTTGTTTTTTGGGGGTTTTTTTGAGATGGAGTTTTGCTCTTGTTGCCCAATTTGGAGTGCAATGGCACGATCGCGGCGCAATGCAACCTCCAGCTCCCGGGTTCAAGTGATTCTCCTGCCTCAGCCTCCTGAGTAGCTGGGATTATAGGCATGTGCCACCATGCCCAGTTAATTTTGTATTTTTATTAGAGATGCTGTTTCTCCCTGTCAGTCATACTGGTCTCGAACTCTTGACCTCAGAATTTTTAGTTACATAAACTAGGTCAAGAAGTTACAGAGCACCAAACCTTGCATTACTCAGGGCCGTGAAGTTATACTGCTCTTGCCCTGGATAATGATGATTGCCGACTCTACACATAAACAATATATTCTTGCAATCCATTAGACTTAAAGGAGAAATTATTAAAATAAAATCACAGAGACTTTCTGACCTTAAGATGCATATCTTGACCCAGAGGAAAAGCCATACACTTTAACATGACAATAATTTATACTCATAGTAAAGACCAAATCTTCACATCGGACCTTATTTCTGGGTACCTGGGTACCTGCTGGAACCTCTGAGTGATTTCAAAAAAAAATAGCATGCTTCTTCCCTGCCTAAGTTTCTCAAATTGAATAACTTGATAAATAAAGCAAAGAAATTGCAGAAAACAGATAAAAATGTCATAATGAATAGCAAATGAAGGCAACTTGAAAGATGTGACTTGTGCCAGAAATAAGAACTCCCCACCCTGGTGATGGTAGCAATGGACCTGGCTCAAATCCCCGGGAGTGGTGAGCAGGTGGGAGGCAGGAGCTGCCTGCACATGGAGAAGTAGAGAAGCCCTGCTGACTATCTTCTTCCAAGAGGAAGAAGGACAGGGATGGAGCTATGCACACCCATTATTCTTTTCAAATGGACCCTTTCACAGGGGATTAGTAAATGTACCAGGAGTGTGTTTATAGAAAATCTCTCATCATGAAAATCAGGAGTTATGGTAAAGCATTTCTCACTCTAACATTTGGCAGCTCCCTCTTACCCATTCAGTTTAATTATTAATCCTATAGCTGACCAAGGGTGTAGTCATCACCCTGAGGGGAAGGAAGCAGCTTCTTCAGGGCAGTCCTGTTCCATCTCCCCCAGGACACTCCCCAATACCATCTGCTGTTCTTCCTTTAAAGACCTACTGAGCAATTAGATTTTGCTCCCAGAAGGTTCCAATCTGTATCAAAACCATACATCTATTACACTAATATCAAAGCTATTCTGGAAAGACAGCTGAAATTAACAGCATTCCATATATTTTTAGACACACTATCTAGTATAACATTTCACATGTTCTCTAATGAGACCAAGTAGTAATATTAGAATAAAGGGCACTCCAATAATAAAATACCAACAATAGAAATTCTCAAAATTTTAATATAAAGCTCTTCATATTATCAACTTCCTGGTGAGAATTTAATGCTCGAGATTAAATCTTGTTGCAAGTTAAAGGCAAAGAAGTTAAAATCAAAACTTAAATGTTTTCTCTGTAATTTAAAGTTCAAAGTTTGGAATTCTTAAATAAAAGTAAAAAAATTTTCCTCCCTATTATTCCTTTCATCGAATTTCTGAATGTTACCTGGATTAAGATATTTTCTTGTTTGGGGATTTTTTAGCAGCGCTGACTCAATTACCTCTCCCAGAGTCGACCTGAATTAGTTAATGTCATGCCAACTGTGTTTGGTATAAATATCAAAATTTTAGTGCTTTAACACAATAAATGTTTATTTTATGTGGATTTCTCAGTTAGCAGGAAGGAAAGGAGATTGTAGTCTGCTCTGTATAATCATTCAGGGGCTCACGCTGATGGAAGCTCTGCCATCTTAATCTGTGGCTTCCAAGATTACCCTAGGCATCCAGATCATGTAGGAAAATTGAGAGGAAGGATAAAGAAGGCACAACCATGTCTTAACTCCCAAAGCCCGTAAGTCACACGTGGGAGGAAGGTCAAGCACGTCTGGTGGACTTCCAGTCAGCTGCTGGTACTATAGGATCCCAGAAATTAGTTTAGTTGATTAACAAGTTTTTGACATGTCTCACTTTTCAAAGAGTCCAGAATTAATGGGACACACATGACTTATCATCTTAGCACTAAAAAATTCAGAATACAGAGCAATGTCCAATTCTAAAGCAGTTATTCCAGACAAATGTTATTTTATGAAACCAAATATATATTGTTACCAAAGACCATAACAAAAAATAATTGATGATATTTAAAGGAGGAAGAAAATACCCCTAGTTTTTTTTTGTTTTGTTTGCTTTTTGTTTTTGTTTTGAGATGAAGTCTGGCTGTGTCCCCCAGGCTGGAGTACAGTGGTCCGATCTCAGCTTACTGCAACCTCTGCCTCCTGGGTTCAAGTGATTCTCCTGCCTCAGCCTCCCGTGTAGCTGGGATTACATGCGTGTGCCACCACACCCAACTAATTTTTTGTATTTTAGTAGACACAGGGTTTCACCATGTTGATCTCCTGACCTTGTGATCTGCCTTCCTTAGCCTCCCAAAGTGCTGGAATTACAGACATAAGCCACCACATCCAGCCAAATCTCTCTAGTTTTAAACCTGTCTGTCAGTATAGCCAGCTGTCCAGAATCCATAATCTGTGGCTTTAAACTCAAATAGGGAACAATTTTTAGTCAATTTTAGACCTGTGCATTTACTATTTCTGAGGAGTATTCACCTATGTACAAAGTTCACTTACTACTGAACAAATCATAGACTCTACCTAATGACAGCACATTGATAGCCTCTTATGGACAGACTTTTCAATCTTGTGCATCACTGAATATATACAGTGCTTTTTGCTATGGAATTATTTAAAAGAAAAAAATGCTGGTTCCTGGGGAATGAGTTTTCTCTCTTGGGTAATTAGCCAATACAAAGTCAACTGGAGACCACCAGGTGTGAGGGGACTCTTCACCTGTGGCTATATCAGGTGAAATCAAAGTAAGCCTCCTTTGTTGCTATTGAACATAAATGGAATTTGGGTTAGTAGATCCAGCACTGCCTTCCTAGACCACATTAATAATTTAAGGCTAGAACTTTACTCATGCTCTGTGATCAAAGTGAGCAGGACAAAATTTTGTTCTGCCCAACGATGCCCCAAAACTCCTTAAAGACACTTTTTTTTTCCTTTGTCTCAGCCACACTTCCTTCCACCTAAGTCTATCCCTCTAAGACTTCAGCCCTATTTCATCCCTGCAGAATCATTAAAAATAAATCTATTCTCTCTTTCTTCTTCAAATGAAGACAGCTGTCTCTAGAGAGACATGCCTAGTCCTCTTGGCCATTTCTGATATAGATGTTGCCAAGTTCTTTAGTTATTTTTGAGTTACTTTCTCTGGAACAAGTTCTGATTTGTTTGTGATTTTCCCAAAGTATCATCATGAGATCTGAATGGGATATTTTAGGTAAGGAATAAGTAGCAGAAGATACTCTACTCACTCATTTTATATCCTAGATTTCCAAAAATTCTGACTTTGCTTGAATTAGCATTTGTTAGCCATTATATATAAGGCTTAGTGTTAATATTTAAAGACTTTTTAGAAATTCTGACTCACATGTCCTTAATGCTAATGTTTTTAGCAACTACAGAAATTTTTTTCATCCAAGTTCTGAAAACCTAAATTCTTAAAACCACTTACTAGTTTTGTAAATCTTAATCACTTACATGTCTTTAGGAACCTGTTTCAACTTAAAGTGAATTTATAGTTCCTCTCTTTCAGGGTTGTATTAGTTTGCTGAGGCTGCCATAACAAAGGACAACAGAGTGGGTGGTGTAAACAACAAACTTATTTTCTCACAGTTCTGAAGGATAGAAGGCCAAGACCACAGTGTTCACAGAGATTAGTTAGCCAGGCATGGTGACACCTGCCTATACTCCCAGCTTCATGGGAAGCTGAGGGCTGAGGGAGGCGAATTGTTTGAGGTCAGAAAGGCTGCAGTGATCTATGATCACACCCCTGTCCTCCACCCTGGGTGACAAAGTAAGACCCTATTTCAAAAAAAATCCAAAAAAAATAAAAACAGAAAAGAAGCAAAAGAAACTATAAACCGGCTAGAATTTAATCATAGGTATATCATAGTTGTTTGTTTGGTTTTTTTTGACCAACACATATTTTTTTCTCTTTCCAGTCTCTTATGTTTACAAAAGACCAATTTATTTGCAAAATAAGTTTTAGTTTTATGATATTTGACTTAATTATTTGTATAAAGTACAATAGCAGTGATTGGCCATATAGGTTCTTTTTAAGTTGGCTTTTCTGAACTCTTTCATAATGAATCTCAGATTAGATTTTCAAAGTCTGTTGAGGTTAGAAAACCAAGCCAAGGATTTGCCATCAGACGTGTGTGTTATATCTATATGAACTGGGTAATTTCTTTCTTCCTCAGTTCCCAAAATATCTTGAGGCTTCTGGACCGTCAGAAAGTGACATTCTTTACTTACCACAAGTTCAGAAACACTGAAAAGGAACCATGTTGATAAAGTACCAGGTCAGTCTTTCCATGGGGCTTTTCATCAGCTCAATAAAGTCAACCTGAATTCCTCAAAGCAGTCTGGACATGTCTGAAAATAATCATTCCAGTCAAAGACTTGATAAAATAACGAGCATTTCTGATTGTGTTCTGTTCCAAAATAAAACATATTCTTATCTAACTTATACAAATAATTATATTGTCAGAAGAGAAGAATACTCACAAACAGTTTGCAAATTCTAGAGAAATCAGGTAGAGAGAAAAGTAAATGTTTTAATTTTGCTAACAAAAGTATACTTTACATAAGTATACTTCATGTAGAGCTTTTTGCTTAAAGCGACACATAACTCAAAATAAAAAAAAAATCTTGACTCTGGAAAACAAAACGTAAAAAGAATCAGCAATGTTTCAAACAAAAAGTCATTAAAAATCATCTATGCCTGCCATTCGTTCAGTCTTATGTAATTAATTCTCATTCTTCTTAATGCCGAGTTAGCAATCTTCATGAATCAATTAGTTTTTTAAAAAATTAGAGTTCTGGAAGTTTTATTAGTCCAATTACATGATCCAAAGGTATTAGATACCTGTATTTAAGAGTACTTCTCATGGTTCTTCCCATGAATTTTCTTAAAGACACGACACTTTAGAATTTGTAAAGATATTTCAGAAGAAAAAGCATCAGATTAAGGCAATTTACTTAATATGTCAAGAGATATCAGATTTCTAGTAATTCCATATAATTTTGGAACTCATATTAATAACATCCATACAAATATAACTCCAAGAAAGTTAAACACCATTTCTTATTTGACAATAATTACAGTATAATTTTAAGATATGAAAGAAGCCTAATCTGTCTCCCTTAGACTTTCAGGGTTTCTATTTGGACTTCCAGGGGTCCTAACATCCAAAAGTCTGTTTAAGGACAAAAAAAATTAGAATTTAAAATTTGATATTTGATTTTGGAAAGTTTGTCAAATATTAAAGATTTTAAACACTTGATATCAAAATAACGAATGCTTAAAACCATCAAAATAGGATCACAGGTCACTGTAAAAGAGTAATTAATTTAGCCAAAGTAATACATTCAAAAATTTCAAAAGCAAAAACCTTTACTCTTAGAGAGAGAGGAAACTCAGTTTTCCAAATAGTCAAAAGGTCTAATAAAGACAGTTTGAGACTTTCTCCCTCTTTTTCTTTCCCCTCTCTTTTTACTCAAATGGTAAACCAAAACCTTCACCTATCTCTCATTAATAGTGTATGAAAATCTTGTTCAAAGGGAAAACTCAACTTTACCCTTGTATCAATATATTATCGATATGAAACCTAATTTTAATCAAACATTATAAATAGATTTATCTAATCTCAATCAGCTTTGATGACATAAGATTGCCATTCTCATTCTCTTTCTTTTCCCAATTTTATTTTTCTGTTTAGTTTTATCAATTCTCAATTTTTATTTCTTTAATGTAAAACAACATTTAAAAATCTTTAAACTACATTTTCTTTAACAAAATAACATATTGTCGCGGCTTCTTTATAATCTTCCTTACCAAAAGCACATCATACTTTCCTTATACATTTTGCATACAGAAGTGTTTCTCTTATATCTTGCTTTTTAAATTACATGTGGTAATTATAGTACTAACTCTTAGTACACCTAACTTTCAGTAGGAAATATAGAAAGAAAGCAACTTTAATTGTTACATATCAGATGCAGAGCCCAGGACAAAAGATAGACCTGTGAGGACAATACCTGGAGCATCTGACTCCTCTCAGCATGGTCAAGAATCATAGATGGGCCAGGGAAAATAAGGTACAGGCACTACAGACACACATATGTCCTATGCCTGACCATTCCCAACTGACTAGACCCTAGAATTTAAAGCCTCAAAACCAAAAATACAAACTCATAGGGAGATCAAACAAGTATAAAAATATCACAGAAGCAAGAGTTTTGTGACCTTAAAATATCTATCATAAGTAGTATAAATTAATCTGATGAGTAGACCCAGGCAAAAATATCTAAGACTGAAGATATTTCTATTTAATTTTGCCAACAATTTTAAAATTAGCTTTATTTATCAAAAATTGCTAAAGGCACAGGAACTTGAAAAGTGGGCTAGTTAATTTATAAGTATTCATTTATTTATGTCAATGTGGTACCATGTAGACAATATACAAACACATATATAGACATATATTTACAACATGTTGTAAATTGAATCTCCCCCAATCCTTCTGTAATTGGTCCATTTGGAGGCAAGCAGGAAATTATTAAGCAATGGTTGCACCATTGTGAGATTTCATTATTTCCTGGAGTTGCGTTTTATTTAGACTTCTATTTACAACTAATTTATTTCAAGCAAAACAAAACAAACAAACAAACAAACAAAAGACATATATGTACATGTAGATACAACATATAACATACACATGTACACAGGTATGTATCTAAAAGCCAAAGAGATCAAAAAGTTCCACGTAAAAGTAGAATTTTAGACCTACGAGGAACCTGTTCATGCTCTTGAGACTCCATAAGGAAGACAGAATACCCCAAAATGAGGATTGTGGTACCTTTCTCTGTGTTCCGCAAGAGGTCTCAGGATCATTACACATCCCTTCCAGATCCTTCTGTGCATTATCAAAGTTAAGCACTGCAGAAGAGGAGTAAAGTATATGGGAGAAAATTTCTCATAGGAAGCAATTTGGGGAGAATTATAAGCTTTGTAAAAGGCCAATGAAATTTACTTTTTCTTTAGCAAAAATCAAGCCCACAAGAAAGGAAGTAAATGAAAGCAGCAAGAATATAATTTTTTAAAAGAGATTTTGATTGACTGAAAAAACTTCCCAGAAACAGAATACAAAATAGAAAAAGCAGAAAGTCCTTTTAAAAAGAAAATATGTCTTGAAGCAGCTTTCTGGCCATAAAGCTCTTTAGAAAAAGAAAACTTCCCTCAAATTTATTATTATCAGATTTTAGCCAGGATAAATAGACAATATTTTTGGCTTTTGACATTTTTTTGTTGTTGTTGTTCTTAATCAAAAGTACCCCCTCCCAAGTGACTCACTAAATGAAATAGGGCTTAACCAAAATTATGACTTAACCAAGGACACACAGGTCATCTCCAAAGAGGTGCAAAGAGTCCTCACCAAATCCAATATCATGCCAAAGATGGCCAAAAGAAAGAAAATGTTCACTAGCCATAAAAGGGGTAAAACCCATATCTATTTCCGTACACCCTAAGCTCTCAGCTTTTCAGCTGACTGCCTATGAACAAAAGCCCAAAGCCCCAGGTGTCACCACAGATAGAAGAAGACAGAAAAATCAAAGCTTGTCCATAGAAGGGAAAGAATCGATAACAAATGGGTACCCCCTCCCCCCAAGTTATGCTTCACACAAGTATCAAACCAAAAGCGACTGGTTATCCAACCAAGAATCAAACTTAGGGTGGTTGGAGTAAAGTCACAGAATTCTGTCTACTAGACTACAAGGTAAAGAAGCCATCCCCGTAAATTTCACAGGAGTCCAAATTAGGCAGTTTGAACTTACAAAGAATTTTAATTTGCTCTTTAATTTTCTCAAAATAATTTTTAAGGCTACCTATGACACTATTATGTGTCTTTCTTTCAATCTGATGTTCCCACAAGGCAACTGTTTAGAATGAGGACCTCTGAAACCTTTTCTTTAAAAATTAAATTTCAGGGTCTTTCTAATTTAAAGAATTTATATTTTGTCCACAATGATTAGAATTTCTTATGGTGTGCTTATTCTAATAGCAACTCACTTCAATTAAGTTTCTTTATGGAAATCCCAGGAAGTAATTTTTCAGATTTAAAATAAGTGTTTTTCTTTTCCGGAGAGGGCATGGAAGAGGCAGTCTCCATGAACCCAAAAAATTCACTCCCAAGTATAGGCTGGGATAGAAAATGACTCGTCTTGCCACAGACAGTTTAGGATGGTGTTTCTGCATTCCGTACCTTCAGTGTTCAACAAATTTGTAGGAAGCTGCCTGTGGCAGACCCATTAATTCACAACACTAGATGGGCACTCCTGGGATTGTATTTTCCCAGGATTAACCAGACAACAAATTATTGAGACAACAAAAGCCCCTTATGTGAGCTTGACATGCCTGGAACAAGAAGTGTATTGCTTAATATCTCAGGGGTTTCCAACCTTTTCCAATTTACCACTGGATGTGACCCAAAAATCATGCCTCCTACATGGCAGAGACCAAGAGAAACTGTTGCTGCTATATCATAAGTCAAGCTCTCAAAGACATAAATCAAGATGAGATGGGAACCTCATAGTTTTTATTTGGTGGACCTACAGGAAAGTTTATCTAAATAGATGCTGTTGTGATCAGAACCACAAAACTGACCAGTCTGCATATTCTGCTAAAACAAGCTTCCGGAGACATGAGACCTATGTTCGACCTCATGGTACTCCTCTTTGTGACAGAACAATAAACAAACAAACAGAAACAAATAATGTTTCTGGAAGGAAAGAGATCAAACAATATGAATAACAAAAAGTACACCACAGACACTACATCCAAGATTTGTCACCTAAATCTTTTTATCTTATTAATCAATATTTTGGAGAGAAAAAAGAGACAAACTGATTTTTAGCATCCACTCAACTGGATTCCACAGAAATAGAGGCTGAGAGCCCAGCTGGTAAGAACTCATTGCCCTTCTGCCAGTTTTTCAGGCCCTGAGCTTCCTTGATTGCAGCTTCCAGAAGAGCAGAGAAACTGGTTACCCTGTTCATGATGTCAAAGCCGTAGGGAGTGAGGGAAAACTTCCCCTTTAACCTCTGAAGGTTTGCTGAAACTCAACTAACAAAAGGCAGATTCGCAGAAGAAAAAGTATGCACATTTATTAATATGCATGGAAGAAATCACAGCACGATTACCATGCCACACAATAAGCACAGTTGGTTATGTACCCTTCTTCTTAAAAGAAAGGGAGATGGGGAAGTGTGGATGATTTTATGGGGGCTAGTAAATGACTTTCCAGTGGATTCAATGAGCTGAAAAACATGTATGGCCTGGGACAACATCTGTTGAGCCCACCAAGCAGACAATTGTTTGTGACAAAAGTCTGCCCAGGTGTTTTGACAGACTTCAGTCTTTCTTCCTGCAATATGAGTTGACTTAATGAAAACTCGGGGAAAGGATCAGTGGTAATTGTTTTCTTCTTTGGTGTGTCCAGATTTTAGGCAGGTAAGGAAACCAGAGCACAACTTGATCCTGTGGTTTGGGAGATACAAAGGATTGAGATACAGTAGGGGAAGGTCAGAAAGACTTTGGGGTATTTTCTTCAGTTTAGCATGTTTGTGGGTAACAATTTCTGAGCCCTAATACATCCTCTACCAATAATCAATAAGCTGTTTTCTAATTTATTTTTCTATCTGGGGGCAGGAATTAAATCCTAATTATTATTACATCCCATAAAAAACCTCCATAGACTCATATAAACAGTTGATCAAAAATTTCCTCTTGAATGGAATTGGAATAGATGTAATCGAAAGAACCAAATGTTCTCCTTGCCAAAGGAAACTAAGAACCATTCCAACAACCCCTATTCCTATTAATACTTTAATTACATTTTGCTTTCATTATTTTCCCTTAGTTTCTCTTTTCCACCCCCTGCTGCTTTTCCTTTTTTGTGGTGTCCTAGAACCGGGCAAATTCATCAAATATCACTTTGTTTTCTAATCTCTTTATGACCCTTGCTTCTCTCCTTACCCCTTGCACTTGTCAGTGTAAGGACAAAAAGAATTTCCCTTTCCCTCTGAAGGTTTGAGTCTAAGTTTGTTGAAATAAATTGACAACAGACTGATTGACAGGAAAAAAGTATACAGATGTATTAATATGCATAGGGCAAAGGAGCCACACTCAAAATATGACACTCAAAAGAGAGGCCAGGTGACTGAAGGTTTATATCATTCCCAGGTAACTGAAAGACTAGTGCCTGGGACTGCTGTGGAGGGGTTGAGGGGCATCACAGGCTATGGATGAAAGAGGGAAGAAAAGCATGGCAAGCAAAATTTGGCATGTTATGCAAATATAATCTCTCAGGAAATTGCAGGGCTGCCCTCAGAAAGAATAGATGATAGTCTGTGCTAAAAGTTTCTCTGTCAGACTTTTAAAACTGTGAAACTTTTAGTCACCTTTTCCTGTGAGTTAATTTTTCCTAGATCTGGATAAGAGGCGCATGGAGGGGGGCATCAGTAAACCCTGTTTGCATCCACTATTTATCTCTCTATGTAGATTTCCTCCGCAGATGCAAATCTCCCCTACAAAAGGACAGCCTTTAAAAGCTATCCTGTGGCTTATAGCCTCTCTGAATAGCTGTCCCACAACATGTCAAAGTATATTCTGGGGTAAAATATTCTGGTTTACTTCAGGAGGGTGTTGAGTTGTCTCTGTGTTGCTGACCAGTGGCTAATTTCTTTTTTATCAGGAATAAAGAAACACTCAATTGCCTCCTGCAATATCACTGGCATAATCCTGACACTATCACATCACAATGAACAGGAGGCCCATTAATAAACATGCAGCGCTGTGAAGAATTTCACTGATCCCTCTCCAGGTCATTAAATCTATACATGTTTGATGGGCAATAAAAGAGAAATGTGGAAGGATAATGGCAGCTGGAGGAGGCTACGGCTCTCCTAAGCTGCTTTAACCACAAGAAAAGACAGGAAATGATCCATGTATTTTTTTAAATATGTATATATTCTAATCATTATTACTAATTTCAAATGCCTATACATATTTCACAGGCAGCTGATTCATAAATAAAATCCAGGCTGAGATTTTAGCATTAAATTATTTCAACTTCAAATTGGGGCATGGCATTCAGTTTGATTAAACTATTAGGAGTGGGGCTGTGCTCTAAGTAGAAGTTTTTGTTTGTGGGTGACTTGGAGGGCAGGTGCTAATCAAAACACATTTCTGTTTGTCACCTTTTATGATATACATAAACGATGTTGCCCTGTGTTGATAAGATGTTAAGCAAATTCAGATTCTAATTCCAGAAACAAGTCATCAAGTCAATAAAGATAAAATAGTCTTACAAGTATATTCTTTAAAGCTAAAATCAGAATAGTAATTTGTACCATGACACAGGTTAGAATTACTTCAGACATTTTATTCCTATTTCTTACCTCATAAAGTCAAACATAAATAATATATTATAAAATAGAATGTTTCAAATACTCAATGTTTAAAAATTAGCAAATTCTATCATAAGCCTGCAGTGGTGGCCGATACTTTTAAATACTTTTATTTAAAAGTATTTCAGTAACCCTTTGGTAACTGAATATTCAATGGTTTTTGTATTTTGAAGGGAAAAAAAAAGATTTATTTTCTCATCAGTTGCTAAGTTCATGGCTGAGACCCCTATAACAAAAGACAAATTAACAAAAGAAAAGCATACAAATTTGCTTAACGTGTTTTATGTGGCACTGGAGACTTTATAAGAAAATAAAGACCCAAAGAAACAGGGAAACCTGTGTATTCTTATTTCTGTTCTTTGATCTTATTAAAGAAGTCCCTAAGGCTAGTTGTAATGGTCTTTTGTGTCCCCATTTCAATTTGATCTTCCCACAGGTACCAATAGGTGTTTGTTTAGGATAAGAACTCTTTCAAATACAAAAGCCTACCAAATCAAAGGATTCATCATCTAGTCATTGACAAGTGGAATCTCCAGAAGTGCATTTATTCCAAACGCGACTTAATCAAATAATCCTTTTCAGGGTAAGACCTATAGATAACTTTCTAAACTTAGAACAAATGTTTACCACAGATAAAAGGGGGCAACCCTGGAGTAGGCACAGAAGCAACCTCTGTGATCCAAAAGTCACTTCCAAAGATAGCTTTAAGAAAGCAAAGAACCTCATTGCCATAGGACAAAGCAACTACAGTAGAAATAAGACAAATTGCTCTGAGAGTTGCTATGGTCTGACAGACATTCCTTGGGTTTTTCTATCCTTCGAGACACACAATGAGACAGAAGGAGAACCTTTCTGATTGTCCTTGTCGTGACAAACATAAAAAGACAGAGACATGGGGGAAAAGATTATCTTTGGGAGTGAAAGGATTAAAAAATCAAGAATACTTGAGCAAAATCACAAAAGTTGCTATGCACAAAGAATTCGTTCATACAGAGATGTTTTCCCTGCTAATTTAAACTTTGAAAGGGTGAGACAAGAAGTTTTTATATTCTCCTCTGACTGAGCATGACACACAGAGATATCAGGAAGCTGACCTTGATAAGAATCCTTATCTTTTGCTGGCTTTTGTCAGTTGTCCCAGGGTTTCACCTGTTGGCTCCAGAGCAAGTCAGGTGTCTCAGCTGTCCTTCAATGGGTGCCAGAAACTATAGGGGAGGAAAGATTTATTTCTTCACCCATTGATGGCTGAGACAACTACAATGAAAGACAAATTAACAGGAAAAAATGCAAATGTATCTAATATAAGTTTTATATGACATGGGAGCCTTCGGAAATGAAGACCAAAAGAAGCAAGAAAACCGGTGTGTTTTTATGCATGGGTTTGATGAAGAGCGGAGTCATGCTGAATTATGATTAGACAAAGGGGTTACAGTCTAATGTTAATAAGCTAGGCAGAATTTAGCAAGGCTTATTTGTACAGTTTCTTTTCTGTCTCAGCGTCTTCAGAGATAATAACATTTCTATCTTGCAGGTATAGGGAGGGCACTTCTGGGTTGAGTCTTATGATCTTCTTCAAGAGAAGGGCTACTAAGTTTTATGACCTGCTTCAAGGAAGAGGTAGCAAGGGAAGGTAAGAGTGACCTTCCTGCTTCTGCTGTCTCCTCAAATGGTAAGGTTTATTTTGGGGTAGAACCCCATCACTTTCCTATACTCTTCAACAATCCTAAAATGTCATGATTTGTGGTCATTTTTAATTTTGCTGAGAATGAATTTGAATCATTCAAACCTTCCTCCCACCATGAACCTGATAGAATGAAGTAAATTCCATAGTTAGTGAATTTACCTGGCCAACAGCATCTGTTGATTTGTTCCGGCCCAATGTTGTATTTCTCTCCCATTTGTAGTAATTTGCACAAAATAATTTTAGAAATCAAAAAAGAAAAATAAAATTTTAAAATTAACAATTAAGGATAGAACTTAAGCCTGAATTTACAGCCATCTCTTTGAATTTACTCACTTCTCTGGGCATCTCTCATATATACGTGAGGTATATATGTTGTAAAACTTCCATTTGTTTTTCTCATGTTAATTTGTCTTTTGTTACAGGGGTCCACCTCAACTAAAAACTATGAAGAATAGAGAAAAAAATTATTTTCCCTTCTACATATACATTTAAAAGGTAAGTGGTGGTCCCAACATTCTATCTTTCTAAACTTAAAAACAGAATACTAGGGAAATAATGGTACCCACTGAAATAGTTGACTTGGGGGTTAAATGTGATCATTTGTGGTAGGTGTTTGTTGGCAATGCCTGGCAAACAGAAAGCTCTCAATTGATGTTACAGATATTAATGATAGTTATTGTAAGAAAGAATTTAGTTTGAAGGTTTGCATAACCATTTCTGGTATTCTTGTTACATTTTTTGGCTAGAATTACCATGCTGCTTCAATTTTAAAATATAAATTTTTTCATATTATAATGTTTTAGAAATCTGGATATAGTCAGATACTCATCATGTATATTTGATATACTGAAATATTTTTTGTTTTCCTGAAAAGTTCTTTTAAAATGTATGGTTCATCACATGGACACAGGGAGGGGAATATCACACACCGGGGGGCCTGTCAAGGGATGTGGGGCTATGGTAGGGATAGCATTAGGAGAAATACCTAATGTAGCTGATGGCATGATGGATCCAGCATACCACCATGGCACATGTATAACTATGTAACAAACCTGCAAGTTCTATACATGTACCCCAGAACTTAAAATGTTATTTTTAAAATGTATGGTTTATCTTATAATCAATAGAATCTTAAAATCAGGTATTATGTTTTATCCTATTAATGCTGTTGAAATACTAGGGAATTCAAGAAAGTCTTGCAATATATCACTAACCAATACGAAGTTCCTGAGATTCATGAAGTATGATTGTGTCACCAATATCACAACTCCACATTTGCTGACTAATGTTTTAAACCAAAATGTACACACTTCAAAAGACAAACTTTTAAGAATTATTAGCCTGTAGTTACATAAAAATTTCAATAAAGCATTATTTTATAACCATTTATGAGGAAATGCCTATTTGGCACATAGGCATAAGCTCATGCTTAAATGAAATCTAGTGCCCACAATTTCCCTGTGAATAGCAAGTAATAAGGTAGAAATGTTTTCCTTTAGTAAATGTTGGAATGTTTTTTAGAAGCCATCACTGCTTTATGTCTGATTTATTTAATAACTGGTGAGAAACCTGAATAAATCAGTTACCTGAAAAATGAAGTACATGGACAATCAGCTAAAAGGACAAAATTCAGTGATCTACAGTTATTTGGAAAACCTTAAAGAAGGATAATAGTTCTTTAAATAATTGCACCTACATGTTTTCAAAAAACAACTTCCAAGCAGTTGTTTTATTTTAAATGTGCCTATAGAAAAACAAACCTGCTTCTGTTTTCAAAGAATTGTCTCATTTATGATATGTATTTAAACCATGTTAAAATGTTTGAAATAATTAGTGTCTCCCCCAACACGGAACAAGACAGCTAAGTCTTTGTAGCTCTCAGCTTTCTTGATCTTGAATATTGTAGGGCAAAAATAATAACCCCCATAGGTTCATGGTTGGAATGAACCTCTGTTATAAAAGACAAATTAAGAAGAGAAAAACAAACAGAAGTTTATTAACACGTGCCTTTCAAATATACATGAGAGACACCCAGAGAATAAGTAATTCTCAAAGAAGTGGCTTTGAATTTCTGCATCTATGTATTTTCAACAAGTAACAGTAAATTTTTAGAGAAAGACAAAATAAAGAAAACAGACTTTGAGTATCTACAAGAAGCAATCTAGGAAAAGGCAAATGAGTGCCAGATATAGGCTAGTTAGTAAAGACTGTTAATATAAATTCCTGTGGTATTATCTCCAGGCCAGTGAGGGTCTAAAGCTATCTTCAATGTTTAACCTTTGTTCTACCTAGTGGGGTTGTGGGGGTGAGGCTGGGGGCCAGTGTCTTAGTCCATTTTATGTTGCTATATCAGAATATCTGAGGCTGGGTAATTTATAAAGAAAATATGTTGGCCAGATCACGCCTGTAATCCTAGCACTGTGGGAGGCTGAGGCAGGTGGATGACCTGAGGTTAGGAGTTCAAGACCAGCCTGGTCAACATGGTGAAACCCTATTAAAAATACAAAAAAAAATAGTGGGGTGTGGTGACATGTGTCTGTACTCCCAGATACTCAGGAGGCTGAGGCAGGAGAATCACTTGAACCCGGGAGACAGAGGTTGAAGTGAGCCAATATCGCTCCACTGCACTCCAGCCTGGGTGACAGAGCAAGTCTTCTTCTTGAAAAAAAAAAAAATAATAATAATAATAATAATATGTTTATTTTGTTCATGGTTCTGCAGACTGAGAATTAAGAGTTGTTCATGGTTCTGCAGACTGAGGATTAAGAGAGCTATGGCATCAGCATCTGCTTGGCCCTTAGTGAGGAGCACCTGCTGCACCTTAACATGGTAAGAAGGTCAAAGGGGAAGTGGACACATGCAAACAGATAGAAAAGAAGAGAGAAAAAACTTGAGGAGTATCTTGGCTTTATAACAACCCACTCTTGTGGGAACTAATTCCTTCACATGAGAACTAACCCAGTCTCAGGAGAGTGAGAATTTACAGCTAAGAGAACAGAATCAAGCCATTCATAAGGGATCTGCCCCTATGACCCAAACACTTCCCACTAGGCCTTCCAACATCACACACTGGAGATCAAATTTTAACATAAGTTTTGGTGAGAACAAAACAAATCATACCCAAACCATGGCAGGTAGTATATATTTTATCTCAGTAAATTTTACGTCCCGCTTTTAGGCAAATAAAAAGAGGGCCGAGAGCTCTTCTGCATCTTCTTTTTAACTGTCTTCAGTTCAACAATCCATCATACTTTTGGAAGACATATTCTTGTCTCTTACCAAATAAACATCCTTGCAATGTATGTTTTATTAACTACTGGAAGGGAAAGTAGGAAAGTCCACCAGGAAAAGGAAAACAAAACTGGAAATGGAAAATGCTAGGAATAGGGCCAGCCTCTACTGAACAAACTCTAGTCATAAGGAAAACAAGAGAAGTAATCACTGTTTTATTACAAGAATAGTTTCTTTAAACATTTCAGAGGGACCACTAAGAAAACTGATTGAATTTTCTGCAAATATGGCTAAAAAGCTTATCTCTTAAGATGAGCAACCAAGCTGCTGTGACAGCTATTGACCTATCTCCTTCTGAAGGATGGACAATATATGCTAATAGAATACATACTATTTACTAGTATGTAAATAGTTGAGCTGAAGACAATTAAGAAGATGATGTATACTAATATAACAAAATACATACTTTTAACATCAAAGTAAGCTCTGAAAACAAAGTGCTTTAGTTTGTATTCTGGCTATGCCATTTTCTAGCTGTGTGACATTGAGAAAATTATTCAGCTCCTCTCTGCTTCAGATTCTTCATCTATAAAGTTGCTGCAATTATTATCTATCTCATGAAATAGATCGAATCAGTCAATATATATTATGCTTACATTGGTCCCTGACACATTCAAAGCATCCAGTGTTTCTTGTTAAAGGTATACATGTTTTGCTCCTTTACATCTTGCTTGCTTCAATTGGTATCTTTTGTCATAGCTTATCAGTGTTTGTAGGTCAGCAACCATTGATTCATATTCACTTTGCAAAATAAAGAATAAATAATCCTTTAGAAACATTATACCAATGGCATAATCATGTCTTGAAATATTAATCTAATTGTTCTCTGTGTATTTCTCTCTCCCTTTCTTTTACCTGCAGCTAAAGGACTGCTCTTTCTTCTCAAACACACTGAAACAGAAAAAGAGATTCAAATAAACCTTTAGTACAAGTGCAAGAAGAAGATTCTGCATGGCATCCAAAATGCCTCCAAAAGACTAGGTAAGACTGGGTAGGAGAGAAAAAGAAAGAAGGAGGATGTTTCAGATAGAATATGAAGGAGGGTCTAAAAGGAGAAGTCAAAGTAGGAAGGTGAACAATGACTTTCCAGACAGATGAGCAAAGAACAAAGTAGAAGGGCCTCCGCTGAAGCTGGGCTGTCCTCTACATGGATAATTCTCTCACTGTCCCAGTGAGGCCCCTGTCCTCAAACCCATGCTTTAGAGGACCTTCCCCGGCCCTTCTTCAGCTGTGTCCCTCCTTACTGATAAGAAATCTGTGAACCAAAAGGGATACGCCTACATGAAATCTGCGCTCCCCTTTGTATACCATATTCTAGGGAACTCCATTGTCTCTAAGCTGCTGCCAGGACCTATATCAGCCTTCTGCAAGCTCTGCTTCTGCTGTGCCTAATCCTAGCCCCAAGGTGTGGTCACAAGAAAGATACTTGCGAAGATATGATCAGAAGTTGCACTTGTGGCTGAGGTGTACACAGAAATGTACATAAAGACCCTCATAATGCAGGATTGAGCTGGAAGTGAAAAGAGACGGCAGAGCCAGCTATGGGCTGTGTATTAGTCTGTTTTCATGCTGCTGATAAAGACATACGAGACACTGAGAAATTTACTAAAGAAAGAGGTTTAATGGACTAACAGTGCCATGTGGCTAAGGAGGTCTCACAATCATGGCTGAAGGTAAAAGGCAAGTCTCACATGGCAGCAGAAAAGAAAAGAGAATGAGAAACAAGTGAAAGGGGTTTCCCCTTATAAAGCCATCAGATCTCATAAGACTTATTCACTGCCACAAGAACAGTATGGGGGAACCTACCCCCATAATTCAATTACCTCCCACTCAATCTCTCCCACAATACAAGGGAATTATGGGAGCTACAATTCAAGATGAAGTATGAGTGGGGACATAGCCAAACCATATCATTCTGCCCCTGGCCCTTCCCAAATCTCATGTCCTTACATTTCAAAACCAATCATGCCTTCCCAACAGTCCCCCAAAGTCTTAACTCATTTCAGCATTAACCCAAAAGTCCACTGTCCAAAATCTCATCTGAGACAAGGCAAGTCCCTTCTGCCTATCAGCCTGTAAAATCAACAGCAAGCTAGTTACTTCCCAGATATAATGGGGGTACAGGCATTGGGTAAATACAGCTGTTCCAAATGGGAGAAACTGGCCAAAACAAAGGGGCTACAGGACCAATGCAAGTTCAAAATCCAGCAGGGCAGTCAAATTTTAAAGCCTCAAAATGATCTCCTTTAACTTCATGTCTCACATCCAGGTCATGCTGATGCAAGAGGTGGGTTCCCATTGTCTTGGGCAGCTCTGCCCCTATGGCTTTGCAGAATATAACCTTCCTCCCAACTGCTTTCATGGGCTTGTGTTGAATATCTGTGGTTTTTCCAGGTGCATGGTGCAAGCCATTGGTGGATCTACCATTCTGGGGTTTAGAGAATGGTGGTCCTCTTCTCACAGGTCACTTCTTGAATGCTTTGCTGATAAGAAATTTCTTCAGCCAGATACCCTAAATCATCTCTCTCAAGTTCAAAGTTCCATTGATCTTTGGACAAGGGCAAAATGCCCCCAGTATCTTTACTGAAACATAACAAGAGTTACCTTTGCTCCAGTTCCCAACAAGTTTCTCATTTTTATTTGAGACTACCTCAGCCTGGATTTCATTGCCCATATCATTATCAGCATTTTGGTTAAAGCCATTCAACAAGTGTCTAGGGCGTATCAAACTTTCCCACATTTTCCTGTCTTCTGAGCTCTCCAAACTGTTCCAACCTCTGCCTGCTACCCAGTTCCAAAGTCACTTCCACATTTTGAGGGTATCTTTCAGCAGTGCCCCACTCTACTGTACCAATTTACTGTATTAGTCTATTTTCATGCTGCTGATAAAGACATGTCAGAGACTGGGCAATTTCAAAAAAAAAAAAAAAAAAAGGAGGTTTAATGGACTCACAGTTCCACGTGGCTGGGAGGGCCTCAGAATCATGGCAGAAGGTAAAATGCACAACTCACATGGCAGCAGACAAGAGAATGAGAACCAAGCAAAAGGGGTTTCCCCTTATAAAACCATCTAATCTCGTGAGACTTATTCACTACCACAAGAACAGTAAATTATCTCCCACTGGGTCCCTCCCACAACATGAGGGAATCATGGGAGCTGCAATTCAAGATGAGATGTTGGTGGGGACACAGTCAAACCATATGTAGTGTGGGTCCTGTATCTAGAGGTTGTATCTTCAGGTGTAGAACTCCAAACAGTATGAAAGTTCTAAGTTGGACTCTGGCCTTCCAAGTCATGTTGAAAGTATGCTTGTCAAGATAATGTGATAGAATATATTTCATTTAGAAGTTTATCAGCTTGATTTATTGCTTTTAAACATTTCGACTTACCATGTATGGGCTTCCACAAATGTTAGTCACATCCTGTGAGTAGGGAGATGGCCCTGCCAGTGATACATGCAAATTCCCAGTTGTCTTAGCCCATTTTGTGCTTCTATAACAGAATACTAGACTGGGTTATTTATGAACAAAATAAGTTTATTTGGCTTATAATTCTGGAGACTGGGAATTCCAAGATCCAGGGGCCACCTCTAGTGAGGGTTTTCTCATTGTGTCCTCCCATGGCTGAAGGTGGAAGGGCAAATGAGCACATGAGACACAGAAAGGATGGGGATGAACTTCATCCTTTTATCAGGAACCCACTCCTGTGACAGATAGTCCATTCCCACAATAATGGCATTAAACCATTCAGAAAGGCAGAGCCCTCCTGACCTAATCACGTTTTAAGTGACTCATCTTTTAATAGCATCACAATGGCTATTAAGTTTCAACATGAGTTTTGAAAGGGGCATTGAAACCATAGCACCAGTTAACTATGAGGATTCTGCAGCCTAATCAAAGGAGTCATCTCACTAGATTATAAACCCCAGAAGGCAAATATCATTGTATGTTGTATTCATTACTACATGTAGGGGTTGGTAAAATAAAGTCCACAAACCAAATTCAGCTCTCTGCTGTTATTCTGTGACCCATGAAATATGAAAGGTTTTTACATATTTAAATGATTGAGAAAAAATAAAAGAATACTTTATGGCAACTGAAAATTACATGAAATTAAAATTTTAGTGTTTGTAAATAAATTTTATAAGCCACGGTTGTTTGTTACAGTTATCTATGGCTGCTACGACACTACAATGAAAGAGTTTAACAATTGTGACCAGAGACCTTAAGTTTCACAGAGTCTAAATTATTTTCTCTTTGTTTGGTGATAGAAAACTTTGCAGACTTCAGCTATATACCCAGTGTCTTTTAAAATATGCAGCATACAATAGGTGTTCAATAAATAATTGTTAAATAAATTAATAAAATAAATAAATGTCTTTAGTAATAATTAATTTGCTTGATGTCAGATGTGAGAACTATAGCCCTGCTCAGAGGACAGGGCTACAGTAAGTCATGGAATAAAATTAAATGTAATAACCAAATGTTATAAGCAACATTACATATGGAAACATCTAATCAAAAAAGTTGTCTAGGATACTTGAAAATGCAGGAGGTGTCTACAAGATGCCTCACAGTGTAACAAAACTTTGATCAATTTAGCCAGGTTCGGGGCTTTTATTAAGGTTGCAGGTTCAGACTTCATTGGTCCTAAAAGAAGATAGAGGAATCCATCTTTCAAGGAGAGAACTCAGGAAACTGATATAGGAAGTCAGAATGCTAATCTACGAGTTTACATTATAAAATACAACCTTTTTTCCCAGCAGAACACTATCACCTTTTGCCTATATTAGAAGATTATTAGGGGTTTCCAGATAAAAAGAAGTATAATAAACGTGTGTGTGTGTGTGTGTGTGTGTGTGTGTGTGTACACACATAGATATGTATGTGGAATTGGCTCACACAGTTATGGAAGTCAAGGAGTTCCATGATCTGCTATCTGTACGTTGCAGACTGAGGAAAGCCATTGGTGCAGTTCAGGTCCAAGTCCAAAGCCTGAGAACTAGCAAAGCCAACGGTGCAAATTTCTGTCTGAGGGCCGGAGGACATAAAATGAGATGGCCTCACTCAGGAACACAGGCAGGAAGTGAAAAGGAGTGCATTCCTCTTTCCTCTGCCTTTAATTTTATTAAGATCCTCAACTGATTGGTTGATACTTGCTCATATTAGGGAGAAAAATCCACGTAATTGGGTCCACAGATATGATGCTAATCTCATCTAAAACACTCTCACAGACATTCCCAGAAATAATGTTTAATGTAGCCACCTTGTGGCCAAATAGACACATAAAATCAACCATCACAAACAGAAAATCAACCATCACAAACACCTACCTGGAAGAAAAAATATGTGATTAAATGTGATTTACTGAGCACAAAATCTGAACAAGATATTATCTAATTCAATGGATTCATGGTATAAAACTCGATTGCCTGTTGTATTTGTTTTCACAAGACTTAATCATTATTGCATGTGACCCACATCTTCTTTTCCCCTGATCAATGCTTAGATGGGAATTACCAGCCTTTGCGGATGCCTCCTTGTCTATGCTCCTGTGCCTGACCTACTTTCCGTTATGAGTGACATATTCTTCTGTTAGTAATATCTACTCGTTTCATCCTCCAGTTAATTCTAGGAGGACTGGGAGTCATTTTGACTTAGTTGACTTTGCCTGTCTCTGCTATGATTTATAATGTATATATTGATTTTATAGTATAATACAAGATAGAAAATATTATTTTCTAAGCTCCAGCAGAGAAGCAAGAGAAATAGATAACTCACTATACCACCTCCTGTACTGCCAAATGTAGATGTAACACATACACAAACACATACTCAGAGTCTCATATATATACACATATGAGACATCTGCACATGTATGTACATAGAACAGAAGCCTGCTAATTTTTAATCATTCTACATCTAGAAGACTATTTTGTTGCACTTGGCATTAAGGCTCTCAAGTAGTTAATACTGGATTTATATGAAGTTAAACAACTTTCAAAAGGGAAAAACATTACAGCTAACATAGGTGGCATGTTAATAATTATAAAAAGCAATAAATGCTTTTATAAATAGCAAATTGCTCTTAGAACATTAAATGATGATGAAATCATTGCAGGAGAAGCCAAAGCACATCTAAGCAGTTATTAAACTGCAATGATGAGCTAAGATTATCTTCATATTTAAAAGTAGCTAACATGTAAATTAATTTTAAGTAACTTTAGTCAAAAATTTCTAGTGCTTTCTATGTGTCATGAATTTTTTATGTATTCTCTTTCAATTAATTCTCACAGTTTTATGAAACAAATATCATTATTTTCTTTATTTTTGACAGTAAGAAAACTGAGAGAGTGTTGTGATATGAATCTCGAGTGCCTTGATTAAGACTGAGTTTGAATTAGGACTCCACCACTTACTGGTTGTGTCATCTTGAGCAAGTTACTTGTCCTCTCTGTAGTCCAAGTTTCTCATTAGTGAATGAGATAATACTTATAACTGCCTGAGAGTGCTGCATTAATAATAAAATTAGATGAAATAATTTTTTTAAGTTTAAAAAAATTTTTGGCAGATAATAAGTGCTTGGGAGATACTCTACATTATTAGAAAAGTTAGCCAACATTTTTGAGGTTACCTCACAAAACAAGCAAGTTTCAGGAACAGGACTGGAACCTGAATTCATTTTATTCAAACACCCACACTCTCAATCTCTACACTTGAAGGTATTGTTTACTCAAGAGCTAGTAAGGTTATATTAAATTATGTATAAGACCTCTAAAAATCTATTATTCTTCTTCAAAAATCTTAAGGTTGTTTTATACTTTTTCCCACCCAAAAAAGTAACTTATTGACCATTTTCATATATTTTTTGAAGAAATGTCTAATCAGATTCTTTGTTCATATTTTTGTTCAGTCATCTTATTATTATTATGTTGTAAGAGTATTTTTTTTTTCTTGAGACGGAGTTTCACTGTTGTTACCCAGGCTGGAGTGCAATGGCACGATCTCAGCTCACCGCAAGCTCCGCCTCCTGGGTTCAAGCAATTCTCCTGCCTCAGCCTCCCGAGTAGCTGGGACTACAGGAGCGCATCACCATGTCCAGCTAATTTTTTTTATATTTAGTAGAGACGGGGTTTCACCTTGTTGACCAGGATGGCCTCGATCTCTTGACCTCGTGATCCACCCGCCTCGGCCTCCCAAAGTGCTGGAATTATAGGCGTGAGCCACCGTGCCCGGCCTAAGAGTATTTTATATATTCTGGAGACCACTCCCTTCTCAGATATATAATTTGCAAATATTCTCTCCTATTCATAGGTTGTACTTTCACTTTCTTTAAGGTATCATTTGCAGCACAAAAGTTTTTAATTGTGAAATATTCCCAACTTACATATTTTCTTTTGTCACTTGTGCTTTAATGTATCTAATAATGATTGCTTAGCCCAAGATCAAGAAGATTTACTCGTAAGATTTTTATAGTTTGGGCTGTAATATTTAGGTTTAAGATCCATTTTGAGTCAGTTTTGTGCATGGTGTGAGGTCTGTGTCCAAATTCATTCTTTTCTATGAGGGTATTTAATTGTCCCAGCACCATTCCTCAGAAAGACTATTCGTTCCCCAATTTAATCATCTTCACACCCTTTCAAAAATCAATTGACCGTAAATGTATTCCTTTATTTCTAGACTCTCAGTTTTATTCCATTAAACCATATGTTTATTCTTATGACAGTAACCCATTGCCTTGATGACAGTTTCTTTGTAAAATCTTTTGAAGTTGGGAAGTATAAACCCTCCAACCTTGTGCTTTTTAAAGATTGTTTTAGACATTTTGGGTCCTTGCAATGAATTTTAGGATCAGCTTGTCAATTTCTGCAACAACAGTAACAACAACAAAAAGCCAGCTGGCATTTTGATGAAGATTGTATTGAAGCTGCAGCTCAATATTGAAAGTTCTGTAATCATAACAATATTAAGTCTTCTGATCCAAGAACATGAAATATCTTTCCATTTATTTCTCTTTGTTAATTTCTTTAAAAAATATTTTATAGCTTTTGTGTACAGGCCTTGTACATTTTTCTCATTAAATTTATACCTAAATATTGTATCCTTTGTAACTGTTATTGTAAATGAAATTGTCTTCTTAATTTCACTTTTGGAATGCTCATTGCTAGTGTATAAAGATATGTTTGATTTTTATATATTGATCTTGTATCCTGCAACATTTCTAAACTTGATAATTATAATAATTTTTTAGTAAACCCCTTAGGATTTTCTCTATTCAAGATTGTTATCTGCAAACAGAGATAGTTTTACTTTTTCATTTCCAATTTAGATACTTTTAATTTTATTTTTCTGCCTAATTTTCCTGCCTAGAACCTCCAATACATGGTTGAATGAAAGTGTCAAAAGAAGACATTCTTCTTTTGTTCTTGATCTTAGGAGCAAAGCTTTGACTCTTTCATCATTATGTATGATATTAACTGTCAGTTTTTCATAAATGTCCTTTGTCTATTTGGAAAATTCCCTTTTGTTTCTCTTTACTCAGTGTTTTTATAACAAAAAATGTTAAAATTTGCTTTTCCTTCATCTACTGAGATTATCATACAGTTTTTATCCTCTATTCAACTTACGATACTGTCATTTTTAATAAGAAATGAGCCGGGCATGGGGGCGCACATTGATAGTTCCAGCTACTCGGAGACAGAGGAAGGAGGATTCCTTGAGCCTAGGAATGCTAATTCAGACTGGTAAATATAGTGACAACCTACCTCCAAAAAGCTTTTTTTTTTTTTTGATAAAAGAAATAAATTCAATACATATTTGGTTTTCATCCAGTTTCTGTGTACACAGCTTCCAAACCCTTGGAATCTCCAAAGTAACAAGTGTCTTTTTGTATGCTAATGAGATGACTAATGGTTTGGGACTCCTGAATAGACTCAGGATGAGCCAGGGGAGACCAACATTGTCATTAGAGGGTTAGAACTTTCAGCACCATGCCCTGACCTCTGGAAAGAGAAGAGGAGCTAAAGGTTGAGTTGATCACCAATAACTAATGCTTTAATAAATCATGCCCATATAATGAAGCCTTGATAAAAAACAAAAAAGACAGGGTTCAGAGAGGTTCCAGGTTGCTGAGCATGTGGAGATACTTACTAGCAGGGTGGTGCATCCAGAGGAAGCAAGGAAGCCCCACATCCCTTCCCCCATTCCTTGCCCTATGCATCTCTTCTATCTTACTATCCATCTGTAACCTTTGTGATATCCTTTACGATGGGATAACTACTGGTAAGCATAGTTTCCCTGAGTTCTGTGAGCCCTCCTAGAAAATTATCAAACCAGAGGAGGAGAGGAGGAGTTTGTGGAGACCCCAATTTATAGCTGGTTGGTCAAAAGCACAGGTCCCAACCTGGAACTTGCAATTGGTGCCTGAAGAGGAAGGCAGCATTGTGGGACTAAGTTCTTAACCTATGGGATCTCATGCTATCTCTGGGTAAATATTATCAGAATTTAAATAAATTTTAGGATAACTAGCTGGTGTCTGCAGGATTATTTGGTATGGGGAAAAAGAAAACATACATCTGGTCACAGAAGTATCAATAATATAGTAGGAAAATAAACAGTTATAATAGGAAAATTATATCAGTAGTATATATACTTTTCCTACTATACACTAATGGTATGTTTTTATTAATTTTTGAATGTTCTAGCAACCTTGCATTGCTATAACAACCTTGCATTGGTCAGATAAATCATCCTTTTTATATTTAATGCGGTAGGTTTGCTACTATTTTGTTGTGTATTTTGTGTTAACATTTACTGGAGATGTTGGCCTATAAATTTGTTGTGATATCATTGTCTGGATATCAACATAATAGTGGCCTTGTGGAACTAATTAGGAAGGGCTTCCTATGTTTTAGAAAGAAATGAGATTTTTTTTCTGTTTTTTGAAAGAGTTTGTGAAGATTGGTATCCATTCTTCTTTAGTAGAATTTACCAGTGAACCCACCTGGACTGATACCTCGTTCTGCTATATTGACTCTTTTATCATTAGAAAATACCTTTATTTCTAGTAACTCAATTTGCTTTAAAGTCTGTTTTGTTGATATTAATATAGTCCTTCTCTTTTTTTTTTTTTTTTTGAGACGGAGTTTCGCTCTCGTTACCCAGGCTGGAGTGCAATGGCGCAATCTTGGCTCACCGCTACCTCCGCCTCCTGGGTTCAGGCAATTCTCCTGCCTCAGTCTAGTCCTTCTCTTTTATGGGTGTTGTTTGAATCATACATACTTTTTAATTTTTTTTCTTTCAGCTATACTTTTTAACAAAATTGTGTCTTTCTTTGTCCAAGCTGACAATCTCTGCTTTTTGATTCGATTGCTTAATTCAGTCAGGCACAGTGGCTCATGCCTATAATCCCAGCACCTTGGGAGGCTGAGGCAAGAGGATCACTTGAGGCCAGGAGTTCAAGACTAGCCCAAGAAAAATAGCAAGATTCTGTCGCTACAAAAAAAATAATAATAATAACTTTAAAAAGAAAACAAAGATTGTTTAATTTATTCACAGTTAATGTTGTTATTGATAACACTGTTACATATTATCACTAAAAACAATGTTGTTATTGATATAGTTGGATTTATACCTGACATCTTGCTTTTTGTTTTCTACACATTTCCTATCTTTTTCCCTTTACTTCTCTTTTATTGACTTATTTCATAGTAAGTGAATAACTTATGTTAGTATCATTTTGATTTAATTTTTTTATTTTTTTAGTTATTTTCTTGGTGATTAATTTAGGGTTTACAATATACATATTAACTTGTTAGAATCTACTTAAGTTTTATACTGATATAGTTCAAGGAAATATAGAAATATTACTCTATTCCATGTCCTGCCTTGTTTGTGCTATTATTGATACCTATGTTTTGTCAATAAAAATTGTAAAAAAAATACAATACTTTGTTGTCATTATTACTTTTTATAATCTTATATCTTTTAAAGAGGCTGAGGAAAGAAAAGAAACTAAGTATGTATTTGTAGAGTTTGCGGTATTAATCTCATCTACAGTTTTTGGTTCTCTGCATCTCTTCCCGTAAATTTGAATTACCATCTGGTATGACTTGCTTATTCACAGCTGTGTCTCCACCCACTTTCTTTATTTGATCATTATCAAAAATAGTATTTTTGTACTTTATAGGCCCAACGATATAAGGAAACATGCAATTACAGTATATTCAGTAATAATCTACATTTTCTTTTTATTTTTGTCTTTCAGTATTTTAAAGATAGTATGTCTGAGTATAGATCACTTTGTATATATCTGCTTGGGGTTTGTTGAACTTTTTGGATTACAGATCAATGTTTTCCCCAAACTTGGACTTTTAAATTATTATTTATTTTATCCCTTTTCATCTCTCTTTGCCTGTGGTACTCCTGTTGCTCATATATTTGTGTGCTTAATGATACTCCACATTTCTCTGAGGATTTGTTGATTTGTCATTCTTTTTTATACTATATTTCAGATTGCAGAATCTCTATTTATCTATTTTCAAGCTTGCTCATACTTTCTTCTGCAAGTTGAAATCGACTGTTGAATGCCTTTAGTAAATTTTTATTTCAATTATTATACTTTTCAACTCCAGAATTTTCATTTGTTTCTTTTTTATAATTTCTATTTCTTTCTTGTGTCTCCTGTATTTGATGAGAAATTGTCATTATAGCTTTCTTTAATTTCCTTAAGTATGTTTTTCTTTAGTTTTCTGAACATATTTATAATAGCTGCTTTGACATCTTTGTCTGCTAAATCCACCATCTGTGCCTCTTCAAAGGCAGTTCCTGTTACCTACTGTTTTCTTTCTTTTGTATAGCTCATATGTTTCTGTTTGCATGTCTTATAATTTTTTTTCTAAACTTGAAATTTTAGATAATATAGCAACTATAGTTATTAATTTCTCAGGGATTATTGTTTGGTTATTTGTTTAGTGATGCTTGAAATAATTCTGTGAAGAGTCTATTTCCCCTACATTCTGCAGCCATTGATGTCACTAGTCAGTTTTCTCTTTTTTTGACTGGCTTCCTATAGGTAACCTCTCGATTGACATAAGCTGCTTATTAGTCAAAAGTTATGCTTAAGCCACCTACTTGGTTAAATTTTTATTCTTTACCATTTGATGTATATGTGGCCTAATGGCTTCTGTCATAGTTTAAGGAGTTTATATTTTTGGCCCCTTTTCTCTGTTAAGGCCTTCAACTGATTCAGTGAAGCCCACCCACATCATGAAGATTAATCTGCCTTACTCACTGATGTAAATGTAAATCTCATCAAAAAATACATTCACAGCAATGTTTACATCAGTGTTTGATAAATATCTGGGGACTGTGGCCCAGCCAAGTTGGCACAAAAAAATCACAGACATGGCACTTAGTTCTTTTACATTGTCAGGGATGATTACAATTGTAGTTTTAAGCCTGACTTCTTAGGAGTTGACCCTAGGTAAAAATAGCTTCTTATTCATCAATGCTTGGTCAAAGGTTGTATTTAAGCCCCTTGTGGCAGTGAAGCTTCTGCCCTGTGTTGATGGGCATGTGCTCCTTGGGAAATATTTTTAAGTCTATCCTACATTCTACACTCTGAATGTTCCCAAGTGGGTGCAGCCTTGCCATGCACACAGACTTCCTAATCTTGAGTTAACGGAGATCTTAAAAAGGCTCTTCTTGGCTGTTTCTTTCCTTGTTTTGTTCTTTAAGTAATCTTCTACTCTGTCATTTTGCCTGTATCATGGAACTGCCACTTTCCTCTTAACTGTTCTCCATCAAGGTTGGGCACAGGCTCTCCACTTTCTGTTCCACATAAAGTCTTCTCAGTCACAGCTGTGGAGTAATATGTCTTGATGGCCTGCCTTTCCCAGAAAAGAATCCCTGTGCCACTGCCCCAGAGCTCGGGGCAGAACTACTTTTCCCAGAGTGAGACAATCCATCACTGTGAGTGGGCTTGTAGAGGAGCAGACAAATTCTGATCTCCTTGGCTTATCCCTCCTAGTTTGGAGCTCTTTTGCTACAAATGAGCTCTACCTGCTGCCTGGACTAGAGCTTCTGCCCCATAAGTGGGAGCTTTTGCTACACAAAGCTTGGGGAATGGAGGGTGAAAGCAGAAATGCCAGCAGCCTGCCCCTCCCTGGATGAATCTGTGGCCCCAGACTAAGTGCTGGTGAGAAAGATCCCCATTGTTTCAGCCACACACACATGCAGTAAAACCGCTGGAATTTGGTAAAACACGTGCCCAGGTAAAACTCCTGGAACTTGGAGCTGACGGACAGAGAGAGGAAAGATTGCAGTGCATGATTCTGATGCCACAAACTCTGTGTTCTTAAGATTTTTAGATTTTCTTAAATGAATGTATCTAATACAATTTCCAGAGACTTTAAATAATAGTGCTTTATAATATTCACCTAATGGCTGTTTTAATGGGGAAACCATCTACCAAGGACCTTACTCACCATTTCTGAAGTCCCTCTATTCTCTTACGGAGCCAAGCTTTTTTTTTTGCCTTGAGTCCTTTCCTATGTTATTTCCTCTGCCTGGAACCCACATCACCTGACCATTCCAATCTGAACATTTGCCCATTCTTCAGGTATTTGATTGAAAGTAAATTCCTTAGGAACACCCTTCCTAATCCAAAGTCCAATAAACCCCAATCTGGATGAAATCATCTTGTTATAAGAACATCCTAAGCTTTCATGACATCTGATACTTTCTTTCATAGTACATATTGCAATTATAGTTGTAACAGGTTATTAAAGAGAATTTTTCCCATTTCTGGTATTTGTAGCTAAAGCTCCAGTGCCAAGAACAATAGGCACCAAGTACACCCACATTCTTCAAAGATAGCCCATGGGATTTACCAGCTGCAGAATCAGCCCTACTGTAATCACCTGGATTCATGCCCATGTAATTAGTAATTTCTAAGAGGAGTTATTAGAAGTTATGGGGAGTTTTGAGAGAGGTATCCTCTTCCCCAAAGCCAAGACATATGCATATTACTCATTGGTGGAGTAGACACTGCAAAAGGTAGCCAGGTTTGAGGAATTTGGCTGAATCCTGCAAAGAGAGTGGCCCTAGAGGTGAGGGGACCCTTGCAGCAGACGATTAACAAACCACTGAAGATAGAAGCCAGAGCTAAAATGGAGCTACCAATCATAGCACTAGTCAATTAAAAACTTTTGACTCTTTTCTGTAATTCTCCATTTTTACATTCCCCCAAACCCACACTCTACTGACAGGGCCCAAAGTGACAGCAAGTCAAGACAAAAGGAATAAAAAGACCATACCTCCCTTCCCAGTGCCATGTCCCCTATCATCAAAAATCAGACCAGAACTGAGAGAGGGAAAAAATGTGGATCAGACAACAGAATGAATTTCTCAATTGGCCTGGACTAGAGATTTTTATGCCTGATAGTAACTAGAAAGTTACTGAAGCTCCCTTAAAGATGACTAAGGAGTGAGAAAGAATCACCAAATATACAGAAAGGCACTGACTAAAGAAAAACAAAGTCATTTCATGCTTGCATCCCACCATATTCATGCAGCAGCTTAATTAGCTGATATGAGAATTCTGTAGTTTTATAAAATTCTTGGTGTGTTTATTTGCTTAATATTTATGTCTTCCAGTAGATCATAAGTTCCACGGAGGTAGAGGTTACATCTCTAGCACCAGTCCAGCTCTGACACATAGTAGGCCTCTAAATAATATTTGTTGAATAAATAAATGAATATATGTAGAAGTGAATGCAGTTGATTTTTCATTTAAAATTTTTCAATTGTTCAGAATAACAGTCAAATATGTGCTTTGTGGTGTCCATATATAAAAGATATAAATTGAACGATCCAAGATGGCTGATCGCTAACATCTCAGGATTGCAGCTCCTAGGGAAAGCTCAGAGAACAAGAGGACCCCACACTTTCAGACAAATTTTTGTCACTTAAGGACCAGAAGATTCCCAGTGGAGGAGCCCCACAGGTCGCCAGCACGACTCTTGTGGCCGGCACAGCAGTTTTGCTGGCACTTCAGCGCAGCAGCTCTTGGTGCAGAGTAAACGGGACTGGTTCCCCTTCTGACCGACGTTTGGAGCTCCAGGAAGGCGGAGTCACCTATTAGGGACTCAAGAAGGAAGCCAGACTGGAGATTCCCGAGCAGAAAAGCACCATCAGTCTTAACGCCGCTGTTTTGGCCGGCACAGTGGGTTGCTCAAATTTCAGCCCTGGGAATTAACAACTTGGACGTCCACTCAGAGACCTAATTTGAAAGTTGGTAATTACAAAGACGACAGGTGGATAAATTTACAATGATGGGAAGAAACCAGCATAAAAAGGCTGAGAATACTCAAAATCAGAATGCCTCTTCCTCTAAGGAGGATCACAGTTCCTCATCAACAGGGGAACAAGGCTTGATGGAGATCGAGTGCATTCCTTTAACAGAATCAGGCTTCAGAAGGTGGATAATAAGAAGCTTCTGTGAGTTAAAAGAACATGTTGTAGCCCAATGTAAGGAAACTAAGAACTTTGAAAAAAAGGTTTGACGAAATCCTAATGGGAACAGACAATTTAGAGAGGAATATAAGTGAATTAATGGAACTAAAGAATACAATATGGGAACTCTGAGAAGTATGCACAGGTTTAAACACTCGAATTGATCAAGCAGAAGAAAGGATATCAGAGGTTGAAGACCAACTTAATGAAATAAAACGAGAAGACAAGAATAGAGAAAAAAGGGTAAAAAGGAATGAGCAAAGTCTCCAAGAAATATGGGACTATGTGAAAAGACCTAATTTACGTTAGATAGGTGTACCTGAATGCAACAGAGAGAATGAATCCAAGCTGGAAAATATTCTTCAGGATATTTTTCAGGAAAACTTTCCCAACCTAGCAAGCAGGACAATATTCAACCCCAGGTAATACAAAGAACACCACAAAGATATTCCTCAAGAAGAGCAACCCCAAGGCACATAATCGTTAGATTCACCAGGGTTGAAACGAAGGAGAAAATACTAAGGGCAGCCAGAGAGCAAGGTCAGGTTACCCACAAAGGGAAGCCTATCAGACTTACAGCAGATCTCTCAGCAGAAACCCTACAAGCCAGAAGAGAGGGGGGGCCAATATCCTTAAAGAACAGAACTTTCAGCCCAGAATTTCATATCCTGCCAAACTAAGCTTCACAATTGAAGGAAAAATAAAATCTTATATGAACAAGCAAGTACTCAGAGATTTTATTACCACCAGGCCTGCTTTACAAGAGCTTGTGAAAGAAGCATTACACATAGAAAGGAACAACCAGTATTAGCCTTTCTAAAAATATACCAAAAAGTAAAGAGCATCAACATAAAAGAAAATTTACATCAACAAATGGATAAAACAGCCAGTTAACATCAAATGGCAGAAACCCTAAATTTAAATCTATTAAATCCCCCAATCAAAAGATACAGCCAAAACCCAACAGTATGCTACATCCAGACCCATTTCACATGCAAGGATACACAAAGACTCAAAACAAAGGGATGGAGAAAGATTTGCCAACCAAAGGGAGAGTAAAAATAAAAATAAATAAATAATAAAAAGCAGGAGTTGCAATTCTCGCATCTGATAAAATAGATTTTAAAGCAACAAAGATCAAGTAGTAAAAGAATCAATGCAACAATAAGAGCTAACGATCCTAACACCCAGATACATAAGACCTTTAAAGAGACTTAGACTCAATGAGACAGAAAATTAATAAGGATATCCAGGACTTGAACTCAGATCCAGAACAAGTAAACTTCATATTTATAGAGCTCTCCACTTTAAATATACAAAATATACATTCTTGTCGATACCACATCACACCTACTCAGAAGTTTAAATGAAATATTGATCGGCCATTATTAATACCCATTTTTAGAATAGAGCAACATTTCCATTCTCTCTCCCTCTTTTTCTTCCTCTCTCTTCCTCTCCTTCACTCCTTTTTTTCTTTCCTTCTCTCCAAAAAATAAATTAAAAAGATATAAATCTCAGACTAGACAACTAAAACATGAGGATATGAGGGAAAAAAAAAGAAACTTGGAGAAAAAAAAAAGAAAGAGTCTCTGCTGAGGGGATTTCTTTCCTTTGGAAATGTTATTTTAAGCATAAATCTGATATTCCTTGGACAGAGAAGATTGTGGAGAAACAATAAAGAATCAGTCTGCTGGAAAAACAGCCTCCACTAAAGTAGCTGTCACTCGTTCCAGAGAAAAGGCATATGGGTGGGAGGTAGAAGGAGTTCTTTATCCTGTATTTTTCTCTTCTCCCTATAATGTCTCTTAAGGTAATATTTCATCCAGAGTGATCGAAGTCCCTGAAATTTCAAGAACAGGCAGGTCTTCTTTTACAAGCAACAGTAAAAAATTTTTGAGCAGCTAAGCATGTTACCGGGGAATTAATAATAAATCTGTACAGATTGATATTCCCCTGAGATAAAAGAAAAGAGAAAATATTAAAAAACTGATGCTTCTGGCAAATGGAAAACTAATGGAGTGTGTATCTCTCAGCGGAAGGGAAGGACGCAGCATTTGCTTTTATTCCCAAGACTAAAGCCTGCCATACCGAGTAATGAGCAGATCTCTTGTCACATATGCTATGCTCTCAATACCACTGACAAAAACTAAACAGCATGGTGCCAAGACCCAGTAGGCTTTGGCTAGAATGCCAGTTCTATCACTAATTAGCTGTGTGACCTCAGACAAGTAACTGCATGTCCCTGAGCCTCAGTCTTTGCAATGGGAAACAAAGACAACACCTGCTTTATAATGTTTTCAGAATTAAACAGGAGCATGTGCACATTGGCTGGTATCTAGTAAGGACTCAGTAAGCTTCTGATTCTTTCTCATAATATGTTACATTTTTCTAGGTCATTTAATCTTTATATAAAAAAAAATTTTTTTTACTCCACGTAAACTATCAACTTTTTACCTACTAGCTCACATGCTGCTATATTTTAACAACATGTTAAGGTCCATAACCTCAGGAAATTGTTCTTATCCAATTTTATAGACATCAGTTTGTTGAAAATGTTAACCATACTTCTTTGAATTTTTTTTTTTTTTTTGAGACGGCGTTTCGCTCCTGTTACCCAGGCTGGAGTGCAATGGCGCGATCTCGGCTCACCGCAACCTCCACCTCCTGGGTTCAGACAATTCTCCTGCCTCAGCCTCCCAAGTAGCTGGGATTACAGGCACACGCCACCATGCCCAGTAGCTTTTATATTTTTAGTAGAGATGGGGTTTCACCGTGTTGACCAGGACGGTCTTGATCTCTTGACCTCGTGATCCATCCACCCACCTCGGCCTCCCAAAGTGCTGGGATTACAGGCTTGAGCCACTGCGCCTGGCCTTTCTTTGGATTTTTATCTCCTTTAACCAGCACTTCCATCCCCATCCTTATGAGTCAACAGTAGATTACAAGAGCAGGGAAGCCAAGGTCTATATATTTTTTTCACTGTTGTATGTCAGCATATATCATAAAGTCTAGCACTTTGTAAGTAATCAGTATGTATCTATTACATGAATGAAGGAATATAACAAATATTCATCAAAACAAGCTAACTACTATATCAAACAAACTCAATATCTCAGTGTCTTAAATCAAAGAATTCATATTTTTTATTTAGCCACACTTGAATGTGTGTCAGCAGGTGGTAGTATTCTGCATAATCATTCAGACACTGGGATCTTTTCATTTAATGATTCCACTTCCTCCACTGCCTCAAGCCCTCCACTAAATCTTCTGCATCCAACCAGCAATGAAAAGAAGAGCAAGGCTGGATGCCGTGGCTCACACCTGTAATCCTAGCACTTTGAGAGTCCGAACACCTGACGTTAGGAGTTCAAGACCAGCCTGGCCAATATGATGAAACCCTGTCTCTACTAAAAGTACAAAAAAAAAAAAAAAAAATAGCCGTATATGGTGGAAGGCATCAGTAATCACAGCTACTCAGGAGGCTAAGGTAGGAGAGTCACCTGAACCCAGGAGGCAAAGGTTGCAGTGAGCCAAGATCACGCCACTGGCCTCTGGCCTGGGTGACAGAGCGATACTCTATTTGACAGAAGAACAAGAAAGAAGAAAGAAGAAGAAGAAGAACAAGCCAATGAGAAGGACTTACAGGGAGATTTTAGAAGTCAGGCCTGCAAATGACATCCATCACTTCCCCCTCGCATTTCACCAGCCAGAACTCAGATCTATGGACCCACCAAACTTTAGAGGAATCTGAAAAATGTAATACACCTGTGTCCCCCCAAAAAAGAATTGGTTTGATAGGACACTAGCCAGATTATCTGACTTAATAGGTCAGTCATGTCTGTTGAGTGACTAAGTGATGAGCATGAGGAATTAGACAGACAGTTGTATCCAGCAATAATAGCCAAGGTTTAGGAACAAGGAATCTAGGAGTCAGGAAAACATGAAAAGAAAGGGAAGGAACAGGTAAAAGGAAACTAGAATCCAAAATAAGAGACCAAATCCAGGGACTGAAAATGAAGGCAAAAGTTCTACAACTCCAGAGACAGTGGCCAAAATCATAGATCAATATTATTAAGTATTTGCACCAAACCAATAGCAACAAAGGTAGCTGTTCAGGTTATGCCTGTTTTGAGTCCAAACTATTCTGGAAACTGAAGCAGGGCAGGCTTCATGTGAGATGAATGTGGTGTCTCAGTATGCAGAAGTAGAAATTCAGAGGCAGAGACAGTCAATAATATAAACAACCAAAGCCATAAAATAGCTTACATAAAAGCTATTTTATGCATTCTCTTGGCTGTAACTCATTGAATATGATTGGAAAAAATATGGGTCTCCCATAACCTCAGGCCTTTGCATTCCTTGTTCCCTTCTGGCATATTTTCAGACCAAGGGGCAAATTCTAAAAATATCATGCGTTGCTGGAAGGAACGGGCCTCATCCTGGAAGACAAGCACAAGATTCCCTGCAATCTAAAGGAGGCAGGACCTGCACTGCAACACTCACCTTGGCAACTGGAACCTTTGCCTGAACAAGAACAAGGTGCAGCACTACCCATGCAATTACCCAGCAGCACTGCCCTTGACAGGCCAATGATAAGACCATTCTCCCTTCTCACTTGCAGTTTTCCCTTTTCGGCACATTTTTCCCCTGCCAGGCATCATAATTAGTGCTTCTTTGCGGGCTTAATTGTACATTTGTTTTGATTAATCAGCCTCAGAGCTGACTTGGCAGTTATGGAGACATTGGAAAGGGTTCTGGATTTATTTAGTGTTCACACCCCTGCATCCTCTGGGACTCCTCTTTCTGTCAGCAGCAAAACTTCAAGTTCAAAACTGTCTGTATTAGAAAATGTTTTATGTGTCCAATTAACTATTTGTCACATTGAGGTAAGTACAAAGACAAAATCTCACCATCTTGTATAAGGTGATGGGTATGTATCTTTTTATAGTGCCATGGATCAGGAAACTTAAGAATCAATTTCTATACTTTGAAACAATGACAAAATTGTCTAATATATTAATTTGTGCTGTGACTCATTATTCATGACATAACCTTCCAAATGGCTTCTCAAAATCTTAACTTCCTCACACCCCACCCTCTGCCCCTGAAAGTTTTCTTAAATTTCTACCTCCAGGATTCAATGCAAAAACTGAAGCTGGTAATATTTAGCCCAGCAAAGTAGACCCAAGCATCACAGTAAGGTTTATGAAGAATCCAATCAAGAGATTGAAGATCTGAATTTGAATCTTATCCTTGTCACTAAGTAGCTGCTTAGGACTCTCAGACATCCAACTACAAGGAGTTTAAGTAAAGTAGGGAACGTATTAGCTCCTATAACTAAAAAGTCCAGGGACTGGTTTTCAGACACAGCTAAATCAAGGAGATCAAACCTTGTTGTCAAGGCTCGGTGTTTGTCTTTTCTGTGCTTGGACCTTCTTTACTTTTTATATTGGCTTTTCTCTTCAGACAATTTATTCAAGACAAGTAGGGCAGATAGCCAATGCCAGCCCTAGGTATACACGGGTCTCGCAACTTTCTCATTAAAAGAGACTGCCTCTCTCTTCTCTGAATATCCATAAATAATGTTAATCATGTGATCCATGTAGACTGTAACTTATATCCCTCACTATGGTAAGAAACAAGGAGACAAATAGATAAAAACCCAGTGATAGACTCATCATAACATTTTGGAAATGTCATCCAAAAAACAAAAGATCAGGTGCTAGTACAAGATGCAAAGGAAAGAAATGACAAATAAACAAGAACACCAAAACTTTACTACTTAATTATTTAAACCAATCACTTATTTCATCTGAGAAATAAGCATATCGCTACTGACTTTACATAGAAGTACGAAGACAAGGCACAAAAAGTGCTTCCAAAAAAGGCCTTTGGAAAGAAATGTGTTAGATAATTTACAAAATAAATTATATTGCATGTACATTGCTATTGGAAGTATAAATTTGCATCAAGACTTTGGAAAACAATTTGGCATTGTCTTGTAAAGCTACATATTATAAACTCCAAAGCCTGGGATTTCTTTCCCAAGTGACTGAGACAGGGGTCATCATCAAATATTTTATCTGCTTCCCTACAGTTCTTACTTTACTTGAATTAGGTTTGTCCACTGGGCTACTTTAAGTAAAGGAAATGTGGATAGTAGTTGTATTAGTGCTTTCCAGAGAAACAGCCAATAGGACATATATGTGCATGTGTGTCTGTGTGCATGTGTACATATATGCACACATATATATGTCTTTCTAAGTATATTGGCCCACATGATTATAGGGACTAAGTCCTACAATCTGCCCTCTGCAAGCTGGAGATCCAGGAAAGTCAGTAGTACAATTCAAAGATAGCTGGAAAGCTGCTGGTACAGATTTTAGTCCAGATCTGAAGGCCTGAGAACTGGGAGCACTGAGGGCAGGAGAAGATCAATGTCCCAGCTGTAGCAGTCAGGCAGAGTTAATTCAGTCTTCCTCCACCTTTTGTTCTACTCAAGCCTTCAACAGATTGGAGGATGTCCACACACACTGAGCAGAGCCACCTGCTTAACTCAGTCTGCCAATGCACATGCTAATCTCTTCTGAAGAAAACACTTCACAGACACATCCAGAAGGAATGTTTAATCAGATATCTGGGCATCCCATCATCCAATAAAGTGAAGACCTAAAACTAACCATTACAAAAGTCATCTGTCACTCTCAGAAGCAGCACTGAAAAGCCCTCTGCAGTTCTATCATGTCCCTCTTCCCCTGCCAAGGAGCCAAAGGAGGTCTCACCTTCCTGAAGACACAGCTACATGATAGCACAGTCTTTGTGAGCAAAAGTCCCCTACCAAGAAATAAGCCTTTATTGTGTTAAGCCATATATGTATAGGAGTTATTTTTTTATCACAGCATAGTCATTTATATGTCTGATACAATCCTCAAGAGAAATTCTGCACATGTACAAGATGACCATAGTAACATTGTTAATAATGGTAGAAATGCTCAAGCAACCCAAATGCTCATTGATGAATACAAAGAACAAAAAAAAGAATCATGTATAAATAACTGTATTTATACAATGAAATACTGTGCAGTGGTAAAATATATTACTATAAGCAACACTGTGTATGAATCTTAATATAATGTCAAGTAAAAAAAAAGCCAGTCCCAGGACACTACATACAATTTGATGTCCTTTTCAAAGATTTAATAATAAGCAAGGAAAACATAGTATTGAGGCATACAGATAGCAAAAATGATGATTAACCCAATTTTATATAACTGAGGTCCAAATAAATTGATACATATTAATAATAATGATAGAAATATTTGTGATAGGAGTTGTAATTTAGAAACACTGAAACACTTTAGGCAAAGAGAATAAAACTAGAACTGGTAAAAAGAACTTAAATTGTCAATATCACAAACTCAAAAATATAGAATCAGTTTGTTTTACTCCATCACTGGTATATAGCATCCTATCCAGCTTTCAGCTTGCATCTTCAGTAAACATGTATAAAAATCAAAGAATGGGGTTTGTTTTGGTTTGATTTTAGGAGGATGTAGATGACATTTAAAGAATGCTCTTGGAAAAGACAACCTCAACAAGGAAGCTAATTCCAGTAGGTTTTGGTTTTCAAACTTTCTATGAAGAAGGAGCAGTAATTAGCAAAACTGGAAAATAATTGAACTCTGTTTTTGGCTAAAAAATCTTCTAAGTTTGAGACCTTGTTCCCTCATATTGATCCCTTTAGCGCCTTACTTTAAGGCACCTTTATCTTCATATTCTCTCCAGTCTCTCACCTGCAGAAACCTGACCTCTTTCTCTGTAATGTATTCTTCTTTTCTCCACTTTCTAAAAACTATTTCAGGGCAGTCTCAACAACAAATATGGCTTTGACAGCCGCTATAAGCTGATAACTCCCCATATTTATACATTTCTCTCCTGAGCAACAGAATGATGATAACTGCTTATTTGTCATCTCCACTTGGGTGTCTGATAGACACCTTTAGTACAAAACACACAACAGTCACTTCTTAACTTCTCCTCAAAATTTGTTCTTTCTCCTACTTCCCCTTCCCCTTTTTAAAATCTCATACTTTATTTCAGAATCCCTTTTTGATTAATGCTAGCACTAGTTACCCAGTTTCCAGAACCATGGATCTGGAGTTCATCTTAGACAATTTCCTATCTTTAGATGCCTGGGAGAATGCTTCCTATGGGATTCTAATAGCAGTGATCAAGGCAAAAATGAATGCCTCGAGAGGAAGACATAAAGACTGTTTGTGAAAGTATATGAATTACTCCCAAGAATCCTCATAAATAACCAAAGGGGATATTAAAGAGGGCAGGTCTTTGATATCAAGAACAACTATGAACCAAAGGAATTTAAGTTACTCAATTTTACCCATAAACTAATAAAACCTAGATATTTTCAAATTACACAGTTTAGATATCTGTTTCTTCCACTACATTGTAATCTCTGGAGGTTATGAGCTGTATTTTATTAATCTTTGATTTCTCAAGGCCTACCATGGTACCCAACATATTGTAGAAACTTAATACTATTTAATATTTAAATAAATAAATTCACATAAAAGATAGCTTTTCCAGAGTTATTTACTTTTTTATGATTGAGGAAATTTAGTGGCAGAGTGAGCCTTCCTCTGAGTCCCTGATCAGGGAAGGAGTCATTGCTCCATTAACCTGCATATCAGGCCATTCCCAGTGAGAGATGTGCTTTAGGCCAGGGCATCTAGATTGCTTGTCAGCTACGTCATCTTGCTCTGTACTTAATATGTTTACTAGCTCCACTTAAGTAAGCGAACAGCAGAAGGAAAAAGGGGAGAGGCAAAAGATCAGAAACAAAAAGCTTGCTATGATTTGGAAACACTTGCCTCAGAGATTTGGCAGCACTACTTGTAATAGTTTTGTCTTTGATTTTTTGAAGTATCAACAAATAATATCATAAAAAGAAGGGCAATATTTTCACAGTATGCAAATGAGATGCAATAAAAAAGATATTATTTCTACCAGCATAAATATTTACCAATCTGGTTAAACTTTATAGAAGTCATGATAAAGAGATGCCTGGCTATGGTCAAAGGAACACTCTACACTGTATATTTGTTGTAAGCAATCCACTGTAAACTGATTATTTTCTTTCTTGTATAATTTTAGTGTTGTTCCTTTTTTTTTGAGACGGAGTTTCGCTCTTGTTACACAGGCTGGAGTGCAATGGCGCGATCTCGGCTCACTGCAACCTCCGCCTCCTGGGTTCAGGCAATTCTTCTGCCTCCGCCTCCTGAGTAGCTATTGCAGGCACGCGCCACCATGCCCAGCTAACTTTTTTGTATTTTTAGTAGAGACAGGATTTCACCATGTTGACCAGGATGGTCTCGATATCTTGACCTCGTGATACACCTGCCTCGGCCTCCCAAAGTGCTGGGATTACAGGCTTGAGCCACCGTGCCTGGCCTTAGTGTTGTTTCTTAGAGCATGTTTATTTATTTACCTTTTGGGATTCCACACTTTTGTCAGGTCACTTCCCTTATGTTGTGAGAACCAATGTCAGATGTTCATGATGGTAACATTTGTAAAGCTACCCAATGGAATATAATGAGGCCTGTAGTCAATAAATAAATAATGTTGACCTGAAAAGAATAGTGAAAAGACAACTTATACCCACACGTAACTACTGACTACTAACTGTTCTGCAAAATATCATGAAAAGAACACTGTGTCCATGACAACCCAGTAGTTAAGCTCTGATGGCGTTTTGTTGGGGTTTTTTGTTTTTTGTGGGTTTTTTTGCTTTTTCCATCTTGGGAGGGGGGTGAGTGTACATTCACATGCTTACCAGAGTTAATAATAACTTCTAAATCTGGCATTTCCTGATAATACTACAAGCTTATAAAACAGCTTTCATCCAAGGACCTTTAAAAGGCCTAAAATCAAGCTAGTACTATCAGCATTTGAAAGATTAAAAAGCCCCAAAAGATTATGCAATTTGCCCAAGGTCAGTCTGAAAAACTGGCTAAAGCGAAAATACAATTCAAGGTAACCAACTCCCAGTCTGTTGTTCTAATTATTAGACAGTCTCTCCTGTGTCAGGCTTGAAGCTTTGCCTTAGATTCTCAAACCCTTCAAGGGATCACTGAAGTACAGGAAATGCTCCCAAAGGGCAGCAATGGTTAGCTGAACATCTTGCAGCTTGCAGAAATCTGTTATTACTCTCATTAATTAGTTTAAAGCATTTCTAACAAAACAAATTCTCAAAACACATGAAAATTAAGGATTTCCCCTTTGTTTTATAATCTCGCAAATGAAGATGTTAGGAACAAATTATAATTGAAATGAATGTTTCACATTTTTGTTTATAACTTAATAGAAAATAAAGCCTTAATTGCACAATGTTAGGGTAACTATAAAAAGGCTGGACGTGCAAAGCCCTTCCACAAACACTCTCTTTGTGGTATAGATAGCATTCTTAATTTAGCATAGAAACCATAGGAGTTCATTGCCTAAAACAGCAAAGCACTGTAAAATACTAAGCAATAATGTCTAAGATACTTTATCTTTCATCTTTGTGTTGCTATACTCACTCTTCTTATTACCCAGACCACCTTTCTTATCTCATCTCTCATTCAACATGTTAACTATTCAACATGTTAACTACCAAAACACAATTCAGATATCGACCCTCTTCTAAATCCTTGCCTGCCTGCTTTTCCCATCCATATTCTGTCCCATCCCCTCAGGCTGGAACTTAGCCATACTCTGTACACCTATAGCCTCCTTGACTTAACCATCAACCACCTTTCCTCCTGTGTGTAAATAAGATCCTTTGTACATTAGACTGAGCTCCAAGATAGCTGGGAAAGTGTTTATTTTGTAAAGGTAGAAACAGATTATTCATAATTTTTTGTGAAACAAAAAATTGACTCATTTAAGAGTTTAGGAATATTATCCCAAACTGAAAAAAAAGGACTTCCCTACTTCAGCTCCATCATGTAAAAACTAAGAAGTTGCCTGATACTGTTGGGCTTTCTGTCCCCAACAATTTTTCATCCTGAATTGCAATCTCCAGGTGTTGAGAGAGAAACCTGATGAAAGGTGATTGCACCATGGGGGTGGTTTCCCTAGTGCTGTTCTCATGATAATGAGTGGCTTCTCATGAGATTTGATGGTTTTATAAGCATTTGATAGTCCTTCTGTCGCTCTTCTCTCTCCCTCCTGCCACCATATAAGACATGCCTTGTTCCCCTTCACCTTCCGCCATGACTGTAAGTTTCCTGAGTCCTCATCAGCCATGCAAAACTGTGAGTCAATTAAACCCCTTTCCTTTATAAATTACCCAGTCTCTGGTACTATCTTTATAGCAGTGTGAAAACAGACTAAACAAGGATGTTCAAAGAATGTGAAGCCAATGACAGCTATAGTAAACATTAAACACAGATCAACTCCTACTCATATTAGTAGGCATATCCACCCTAAAGACCTATTTACCTCAGTCCCTGTTACTCAATACATGTTTGACTTTCAAAAGAAAAAAATGGACAAGCTGCCAAAATGCAGGAAAAACACAATCTGAAAAGATAAAGCATGCATTAGAACCAGAATCAGATGTGGCACAGATTTTCAAATTATCAAACAGGGAATTTATAATAACTATAATTGGTATATTAAGGGCTCCAACGAAAAACAGTGGAAAATACGCAAAAACAACTGGGTATTGTAGGCAGAGATTATGGAAACACTAAGAAAATATCAAAAGAAAATCTAAAAATCAAAAACACTATTAAATGAAGAATGTCTTTGACTAGGTCACCAGTAGACTGAACTCAGCCAAAGAAAGATTCAATGAGCTTGAAGGTAGATCAATAAAAAAATTCCCAAAGTGAAATGAAAAGAAAAAATAATTAACAGAAAAACATCCAAGAACTATAGGAAAATTTCAAAAGACATAAATACATGTAAATGGAATCCTAGGAGATGAAAAGAAGAATAGAGAAAATAAAGAAAAGAAAAGTTTGAAGTAATTATGGCTAAAAATTCTCTAAAATTAGTGACAGACACTGCTTTGGTCCCTTTGTTTTGCTATAAAGGAATACCTGCGTTGTGTGCAGAGATCACATGGTAGAAGAGAAAGTAAGGGGGGAAGGGAGATGGCAGGCTTTTTTTAAACAACTAACTCTCGTGGAAATGAACATAAGTGAGTGCTCCCTCAGCTGCCCCACTGCAAGCCCAGCGAGGTCATTAATCTATTCATAAGGGCTCTAATTCCATGACCCAAACACCTCCTGGGATCAAATTTTAACATGAGGTTTTGAGTAGTCAAATATCCTGCATTCTACCCTGGCCCCTCAAAACTTATGTTCTTCTCACATTGTAGAATATAATCATCTCTTTCCAATAGTCCCAAGTGTTAACCACCTGTAGCATTAACTCAAAAGTCCCATTTGAGCTCAAGGCAAATTTTGTACATCTGTGAGCCTGTAAAATTAAGAATAAATTATGTACTTTGAAAATACAGTGGTGGAAAAGACATTGGGTAAATACTTCCATTCCAAAATGGAGAAATTGGCCAAAAGAAGGGGTAACAAGTCACATGCACATCCAAAACCCAGCAGGGCAGACATTAAAACTTAAAGCTCCAAAATAACATTTTGACTCTATGTCCTGTATCCTAGACATACTGGTGGAGAGATGGGCTTCCCAGGGCAGCTCCATTTCTATGACTTCACAGGGTGTAGCCAACGTGGCTGCTTTCAAGAGTTGGAGTCCAAGTCCAATACCTGTGGCTTTTTCAGGCTGAGATTGAATGCTGCTGGTGACTGTAATTCTGGGGCCTGGAGGGCAGAAGCCCTTCTTTGACAACTCTACTAGGCACTGCCTAGATGGGGACTTTCTGTGGGGATTCCAACCTCACATTTCTTCTTGGAATTGCCTTAGCAGAATTTTTCCATGGGGGATTAGCCCCTGTGGCAGGTTTTATTAGCTTTTATTGAAGAAAGAATATCCTTTTTAATAGCTTTTTTGATATATAATTGATATATGATATGTGCTGCACATCTGAAGTATGTAAGTTTTGACATATATACATACCTATGAAACCATTATCACAGCCAAGATCATGAAAATATCCATCACCTCCCAAAAGTTTTGTTGGACCATCTTGTGATTCCTCCTTTCCAGCCCTCTTTGGCTAATACCTCATCTGTCACTGTAGATTAGCTTGGATTATCTGTAATTTCATGTAAATAAATTATATACTATATATTTTTGCATCTCACTTCTTTCAGCATATTTTTAGGATTATTTATGTTGTAGCATGTATTAGTTGTTCATTCCTCTTTATTGCTGAGGATTAAAGATGATTACTTTTTATCTATGCTCCACAATTTGTTTATCTATTCACCTATTATTTGGCTATTTAAGTGGTTTCCAGTTTGGGGCTATTACAAATAAGGCAGTTTATAAACATTCATATAAACATCTTTTGGCACACATATATGTTTATTTCTTTTGGGTAAACACCTAGTAGTGATGTAGTTGGATTATGCAGTATGTATATGTTTATTTAAGAAACTGCCAAATTGTTTAATAAATTGGTTATACAACATGTTATTCCCATCAGCAATGAATGAAAGTTGAGTTTCTTCACATCCTCACCAATACTAGGTATAGTCAGTGGTTTTTAATTTTCGCCTTCCCAGTAAGTATGTAGTGATATTTCATGGTTTTAATGTCCGTTTCACTAACGACTCATAATGTTGGACATCTTCAGATGCTTATTTGACATCTGTATATCTTTGGTGATGTATTTGCTCAAATCCTCTGCCTATTTTTTAATTGAGATGTTTGTTTTTTTATTATTGAGTTCAGAGAGTCTGTTATATATTCCTAATTCAAGTTATTTATCAGATGTGTGAATTTTCAAATATTTTCTCCCAGTCTGTGGCTTGTCTTTTCGTTCTTGAAAGGCATTCTTAAGTTTGATAAAGTCCAATTCATTCATACGGTTCTTAATGGATTATGTTTTTTGGGTCATGCCTAAAAAATGTTTGCCTAATCCAAGGTCACAAAAGTTTTCTTCTAAGATTTTTCCTAAGACTTCTGTAGTTGTAGTTTTATAGTTTTGCATTTAGTTTTATGATATCTTTTTAGTTAATTTTTATATACAATACAAGATACGGTTTGAAGTTCATTTGTTTTATGCATGCCTATCTAGTCGTGCTGGCATCGTTTATGGAAAAGGCCGTCTTTTCCCTCTGTACACCTTTGTGAAAAATCAGAGGTGTGCCAAAAATGTCTCTGTTTATTTCTGGACTTTCTATTGTGTTCCACTGATTTACTTGTCTATTTTTGTACTGATACCACACTGTCTTTATTACTATAGCTTGTAAAAGTTCTAAAATCAGGTGGTATTAACCTTTCTCCTCTTTTTAATTTTAAACTTATTTTAGCTATTCTAAATCCTTTATATTTCTATATAAATTTTAGAATCATATTATCAATTCTTATCCTCAAAAAACATATGCTGGATGTTATTGGAATTTCATTACATCTATAGATCAATCTGGGGAAAATTTACATTTTATTATGTAATCTTTCAACCCATGAACATAGGATATACACTTTTTAGGTCTTCTGCTATTTTTTTTTTTTTTTTTGAAACCAAATCTCAATGTTGTCCAGGCTGGATTGCAGTGGTCCAATTTCAGCTCACTGCAATCTCCACCTCCCAGATTCAAGCAATTCTCTTGCCTCAGTCTCCCGAGTAGCTGAGACTACAGGTATGCGCTACCATGCCCCTCTAATTTTTGTATGTTAATAGAAGCAAGGATTTACCATGTTGGCCAGGCTGGTCTTGAATGCCTGACCTCAAGTGATCCACCTGCCTTGGCCACCCAAAGTGCTGGGATTACAAGCATGAGCCACCATAGCCAGTCATTTTTAAGGTCTTCTTTAATTTATTTAATTAGTAAGTTTTCATGTATAGCTATTGGATATCTTGATAGATTTATTCCTAAGTATTTTATATTTCTGCTGGTATTGTAGATAGCATTGCTTACACTTAATTTCAACTTCCAACTATTTGTTACCTGTATATAAAAACACAATTGATTTTTGTAAATTAATATTTTATCTCACATCCTTGGCAAACTTAATAGTTTTACTAGCTTTATATTTTTAAAGGTTCCTCAAAATGTTTACATAGATGGTTATGTTGTCTCAGAATAGAGTTTTACTTCTCCTTCGTGACTCAATTGCTTTTTTCTTACCTTTATTGCACTGGCTGGAACCTCTACTAAAATGTTAAACAAAGTAGTCAGAGCAGAAATCTTGACTTATTTCTGATCTTAGAGAGAAAACTTTCACCTTACATTGGTGTTGAGTGTAAGTACTTTGTAGATGCCCTTTACCTGATCAAGGTGATCCCATTTATTTTTAATTTGCTGAGTGTTTTAACTAAGAATAGATGTTTAATTTTGTCAAATAATTTTTCTGTGTCTACTGAGATGAATTTACTTTTCAAGTTTATTAATATAATTTAATTGACTGATTTTAGAATGTTAAACAAATTTTGCATTCCTGGGATAAGCCGGTCTGATCATGATGTGTATACCTGTGATATTTTTGGATTTAATTTGTTTTTATTTAAAAATTTTTGTACCTATGTTAATAAGTGATATTACGTTTAGTTTTTGTTCAAGTGGTGTCCTAATCTTGTTTTGAAATTTAGTTATGATGAACTCATAGAAAGAGTTGGGAAATATTATCTATTTTACATTTTCTGCATGAGTGTGTGTATGATTAGTATTCTTTCTTAAATGTCTTGTAGAATTTACCCATAGAAAACAGAAACAAAAGAAACAAATTACCCCACCTGATAACCTCACTGGTGGCTAGACCCAGAAGAGCAATAACCATCAGTTCTGGGGAAACCCCATTCCTAGGGGAAAGGCGAGAGCACCACATCAAGGGATCACTCCAAGGGACAAAAGAATCTTGGGCCAGCGCAGTGGCTCACACCTGTAATCCCAGCACTTTGGGAGGCCAAAGCAGGCAGATCACAAGTCAGGAGATCAAGACCATCCTGGCTAACACGGTGAAATCCCATCTCTACCAAAAATACAAAAATATTAGCCAGGCATAGTATCATGTGCCTGTAGTCCCAGCTACTCAGGAGGCTGAGGCAGGAGAATCTCTTGAACCCAGGAGGCTAAGGTTGCAGTGAACCAAGATTGCTCTGCTGCACTCCAGCCTGGGGAACGGAGAGAAACTCCATCTCAAAAAAAATAAATAAATAAGAGAGAGAGAGGATGAGAATGAATCTGAACAGCAGGCCTTGAGTACCACATCTTGCCAATGATGACAAGTTTCTTACAGCATAGACATAATTGCTAAGTGTAGTAGAGAAAGCCTGCATCTCTACCCCAAGAGGCAGGCAGCCTCTGTGAAGGACCTTGGAGAAGGGGTCTTTGCTCCCCCGGCACTCCACTGCAGACACAGTGGAGCTTCTCCCATAGGAATGCAGTGTGGATGCACCTATAGACAGCCTTCCTGGAACAATCCAGGGTGAGCACAGTCCCACAGGAGGAGCACTGTCCAGATTCAGGCCTGCATTAGAGGCAAATTCACTCGCTACTTGGAACATCAACATTCCTACAGATAAAAAGAGGTGCCTGTCTGATCTGAGTAGCCAAAACACTGGAACAGGAGTAAGAATGTGAGGTAAATAGCTTTCCTCCTGGCCTGTCAGTGGAGTGAATAATGCTCACTCTTCATGATAAAACTTCAGCCCATCTAATCGAGAACTCCCCCAGTCACCTTCATCAAGGCTGAGACCTTAGCCCACCAGTGGGTATTATATCTACCTGCCTGCCTTAGCTATAACCAGTGCTCCACCCAGGGATACCTTCCCTATTAGTCTGAAGCCTGAATCATCAACTCAGAAAATAAAATACCCACCAACCAAGTATCTGCTGTCTTCAAAAGACTCACCTAACACACAAGGATTCACATAAACTTAAGGTAAAGGTGTGGAAAAAGGTATTCCATTCAAATGGACACCAAAGGTAAGCAGGAGTAGCTATTCTTATGCCAGACAAAACCAACTTTAAAGCAACAACAGTTAAAAAAAAAAAAAAGAAGGATGTTATATAATGATAAAAGGATTTGTCCAACAGGGAGATATTATAGTCCTAAATATATGTGCACCTAACACTGGAGTTCCCAATTTTATAAAACAGATACTACTAGACTTAAGAAATGAGACAGATAGCAACACAATAATAAGTGAGGGACTTCAACACTCCACAGACAGCACTAGATAGAACATGAAGACACAAAGTCAACAAAGAAACAATGGACTTAAACTATGCCCCAGAACAAATAGATTTCACAAATATTTACAAAACATTCTTCCCAAAAATTGCAGAATGTACATTCTTCTCAGCACCACATGGAACACCCTCTAACACAGACCATATGATAGACACAAAACAAGCCCCAATACATTTAGAAAAATCAAAATCATGTTAAGTATCTTCTCAAACCAGTGGATTAAAACTGGAAATTAACACCAAAAGGAACCCTCAAAACTATACAAATACATGGAAATTAAATAATCTGCTCTTGAATGACCTTTGGGTTAACAATGAAATCAAGATAGAGGTTTACACAATTTTTGAAACAATAATACTGACACGACTTATCAAAACCTCTGGAATACAGCAAAAGCAGTGCTAAGAAGAAAGTTCATAGCATTAAATGCATACATCAAAAAGCCTGAAGGAGCACAAATAGATAACCTAATATTAACACCTCAAGGAACTAGTGAAACAAGAAGAAACTAAACCCAAACCCAGCAGAAGAGAGAAAAAATAAAAGATCAGAGCAGAACTAAATAAAATTGAAACAAAAAAAAGATAAATAAAAGAAAAAGAGGTTGTTTGAAAAGATAATTCATAGACAATTAGCCAGATTATCTGAGAAAAGAAGAGAGAAAATCCAAATAACCTTAATTAGAAATGAAACAGGAGATATTACAAACACCACAGAAATACAAAAGATCATTCAACGTTACTATGAACACCTTTATGTGCACAAACTAGAAAATCTAGAGGAGAGAGATAAATTCCTGAAAATATACAACTCAGCTAGGTTAAGTCGGGAAGAAACAGAAACTCTGAACAGACCAATAACAAGCAGTGATATTTAATTACTAATAAATAAAAAATGCCAGCAACAAAAAAATCCGGGACCAGATGAATGCATAGCTGACATCTATTAAAAATCCAAAGAAGAATTTATACCAATCCTACTAAAACTATTCCAAAAGAGTAACAAAGTGAGTATCCTCCCTAAATCATTGTATGAAGCCAGTATCACCCTAATACCAAAACCAGGAAAGAATATTAACAAAAAAGGAAAGCTGCAGACAAATATCCTTGATGAACATAGATGCAAAAATTCTCAATAAAATACTAGATAACTGAATCCAACAGCATATCAAAACAGTAATACAGCATGATCAAGTGAGTTTCATATCAGGGATACAGGGATGGTTTAACATACACAAGTCAATAAATGTGATGCACTAAATCAACAAAATTAAAAACAAAAATTACATGATCATTTCAATAGATGCAAAAAAAGCATTTGATAAAATCCAGGATCATGATGAAAACTCTCCAAACATTGGCATAGAAGGGACATACCTCAAAGTAATAAAATCCATCTATGACAAATCCAAAGCCAACATCATACCGAATGGATAGAAGTTGAAAGCATTCCACCTCAGAACTGGAACAGGACAAGGATGCCCATTTTCACCACTTCCGTTCCACATAGTCCTGGAAGTCCTAGCCAGAGCAATCAGACAAGAGAAAGAAAAGAAAAAGAATTATCCAAATTGGAAAACAGGAAGTCAAACTCTTGCTGTCACTGATGATACAATTATATATTAACAAAACCCTAAAGAGTCATTCAAAAAGCTCCTAGACCTGATTTAAAAGAAACAAAAAGTCATGAAACTTCACTGAATTCATTTATCAGGAATGAATTCATTATTGATATATGCTGGGAATGGGCCCAGCATGCTGCTGCCTCTGTCTTCAATTGCTGTTGATGGTAGTTTCTGCTATTAATACTCACTCAGCTCAGGCCTCTAAGGGCCAGCAACTGCACTTCCTTTTACTTTTCTCTCCCTTGCCCTTCCCTTCATTTTGCAAAGCACGAACCAGGCTGCCTCAGGGAGCAAGTTTTACAGCCACCATGCTGGTCCTAGGAAGCCTCAGGGAAAATGAGGAGCCGGTTAGCAAACATGAGGGAAAGCACTGGGGCCTTATAGTGTGGGAGGTTTGAAGAGAAAGAATAAAGGGTGAGATCAGTTGGGAAGAGAAGAGTAAGGACAATTTACTAAGGAAACGCAGTTGTGTTCAAATCTTGGCACTGCCACATGCTAGCTTAAATGGCCTGTGGCAAGTAGTGTAGCCTCTCTGTTTCTTGGATTCCTCATCTGTAAAATGGGTGTAACAGTAATACTACCTAATTGGGTTGTTCTGAGGAGGATATGAGTTAATACACATAAAACTCTTAGAACAGTATTGAAAAAATGAAAGATTATTGTTGACATAGACTGATAAGGGCTCACCACAGCATGTATGGATAAAACTATATTCATGATACATTTAGTGAAGATGTATATGTATATACATATGCATAGACAAGATATGCTAAAAAGATACACATTATTTTGTGTGTGTGTGTGTGTGTGTGTGTGTGTGTGTGTGTGTGTACATATACACAAAGAGAAACTATGGGAAAATGTACCTCAATATCTCTGGATTAGGAGATTACATGTCTTTTTATCTTTTCCTTTTCACAACTCTATCTCTGGAATTCCTGGTAAATTTTTATAATGAAGTAAATATGGCCAGGCATGGTGGCTCATGCCTGTAATCCCAGCACTTTGGGAGGCTGAGGCTGGTGGATCACAAGGTCAGGAGTTCAAGAACAGCATGACCAACAAAGTGAAACCCCATCTCTACTAAAAATACAAAAAAATTAGCCAGGCATGGCAGTGTGCACCTTTAATCCCAGCTACTCAGGAGGCTGATGCAGGAGAATTGCCTGAACCTGGGAAGCCAAGGATGCAGGGAGCTGAGATCATGCCACTGCAGTCCAGCGTAGGCAACAGAGAGAGAGTCTGTCAAAAAAAAAAAAGAAGTTAATTTTTTTTTACACATAATGGAAGAAGAGCATGGAATTTTTAGAGAGTTGATTGATAGAAATCAGATTCTCTAATATATCTCAATAAATTAATTTTAACTTTAAAAAGCCCTAAGAAGTCAAAAGAGTCCCAATTTTTTGTTTATTAGTATGATGTTTAAAAGTTATAGTGCCTGCTATTATCTAGCTTTCCTTTTTAAAATGAGTTGATCCTTGTCAGTAAAGGACACTGTGCTAGATTTTCTCAGTTAGTAGGTAGGAAATGGACAGGCCTTTAAGAACAGTCACTTAATGGCACAAAAGCAGCTATATGTTACCCTCACCCTGAAAAACTGAGTAACCCTGACAGCTTATTAATAATACTATCCAAAATAGACAGGTGCCATATATTATGGTATGTTATGTATAATGTGTAGGGAGTGTATATATATATTTTTTTAAGGAGTAAATATGTATATTAATATAAATATACCCCTTACATTTATTTATATAAATGTTTATGTATATACATAAATTTATATTTAAATATATATTTATATATATATAAATCTTTTTTTTAATTTGCTTTTTATTTATTTTTTTTTAATTGCATTTTAGGTTTTGGGGTACATGAGCAGAGCATGCAAGACAGTTGCGAAGGTACACACATGGCAGTGTGCTTTGCTTTTCTTCTCCCCTTCACCCACATTTGGCATTTCTCCCCAGGCTATCCCTCCCCAGCTCCCTCCTGCCACTGTCCCTCCCCTATTCCCCACAATAGATCCCAGTGTGTAGTACTCCCCTCCCAGTGTCCATGTGTTCTCATTTTTCATCATCCACCTACGAGTGAGAATATGCGGTATTTCATTTTCTGTTCTTGTGTCAGTTTGCTGAGAATGATGTTCTCCAGATTCATCCATGTCCCTACAAAGGACACGAACTCATCATTTTTGATTGCTGCATAATATTCCATGGTGTATATGTGCCACATTTTTCCAGTCCAGTCTATCATTGATGGGCATTTGCGTTGGTTCCAGGTCTTTGCTATTGTAAACAGTGCTGCAATGAACATTCATGTGCATGTGTCCTTATAGTAGAACGATTTATAGTCCTTTGGATATATACCCAGTAATGGGATTGCTGGGTCAAATGAAATTTCTATTTCTAAGGCTTTGATGAATCGCCACACTGTCTTCCACAATGGTTGAACTAATTTACACTCCCACCAACAGTGTAAAAGTGTTCCTATTTCTCCACATCCTCTCCAGCATCTGTTGTCTCCAGAATTTTTTATGATCACCATTCTAACTGGCGTGAGATGGTATCTCAATGAGGTTTTGATTTGCATCTCTCTAATGACCAGTGATGATCAGCATTTTTTCATATGATTGTTGGCCTCATGTATGTCTTCTTTTGTAAAGTGTCTGTTCATATCCTTTGCCCATTTTTGAATGGGCTTGTTTTTTTCCTGTAAATCTGTTTGAGTTCTTTGTAAATTCTGGATATCAGCCCTTTGTCAGATGGGTAAACTGCAAATATTTTTTCCATTCTGTTGGTTGCCGATTCACTCTAGTGACTCTTTCTTGTGCTGTGCAGAAGCTGTAGAGTTTGATTAGGTCCCATTTGTCTATTTTGGCTTTTCTTGCCAATGCTTTTGGTGTTTTGTTCATGAAGTCCTTGCCTACTCCTATGTCCTGAATGGTTTTGCCTAGATTTTCTTCTAGGGTTTTTATGGTTCCAGGTCTTATGTTTAAATCTTTAATAGATCTACAGTTAATTTTAGTGTAAGGTGTCAGGAAGGGGTCCAGTTTCTGCTTTCTGCACATGGCTAGCCAGTTTTCCCAACACCATTTATTAAACAGGGAATCCTTTCCCCATTGCTTGTTTTTGTCAGGCTTATCAAAGATTGTATGGTTGTAGATATGTTGTGTTGCCTCTGATGCCTCTGTTCTGTTCCATTGGTGTATATCTCTGTTTTGGTACCAGTACCATGCTGTTTTGATTACTGTAGCCTTGTAGTATAGTTTGAAGTCCGGTAGTGTGATGCCTCCTGCTGTGTTCTTTTTGCTTAGAATTGACTTGGCTATGCAGGCTCTCTTTTGGTTTCATATGAAGTTCATGGTGGTTTTTTCCAGTTCTGTGAAGAAGATCATTGGTAGCTTGATGGGGATAGCATTGATTCCGTAAATTACTTTGGGCAGTGTAGTTATTTTCATGATATTGATTCTTCTTAACCATGAACATGGAATGTTTCTCCATCTGTTTGTGTCTTCTCTTATTTCGTTGAGCAGTGGTTTGTAGTTTTCCTTGAAGAGGTCCCTTACGTTCCTTGTAAGTTGTATTCCTAGGTATTTTATTCTTTCTATAGCAATTGTGAATGACAGTTGGTCCTTGATTTGGCTCTCTTTAAGTCTGTTATTGGTGTATAGGAATAATTGTGATTTTTGAACACTGATTTTATATCCTGAGACTTTGCTGAAGTTGCTTATCAGTTTCAGGAGTTTTTGGGCTGAGACGATGGGGTCTTCTAGGTATACTATCATGTCGTCTGCAAATAAAGACAATTTGGCTTCCACCTTTCTGATTTGAATACCCTTTTTTTTCTTTTTCTTGCCTGACTGCTCTTGCTAGAACTTCCAGTACTATATGAATAGGAGTGGTGAAAGAGGGCATCCTTGTCTAGTGCCGGATTTCAAAGGGAATGCTTCCAGTTTTTGCCCATTCAGTATGATATTGGCTGTTGGTTTGTCACAAATAGCTTTTATTACTTTGAAATACGTTCCTTCAATACCGAGTTTATTGAGGGTTTTTAGCATAAAGGGCTGTTGAATTTTGTCAAATGCCTTCTCTGCATCAATTGAGATAATCATGTGGTTTTCGTTTTCGGTTCTGTTGATGTGGTGAATTACATTTATAGACTTCCGTATGTTGAAGCAGCCTTGCATCCCCAGGATGAATCCTACTTGATCATGATGGATAAGTTTTTTGATGTGCTGTTGCCATCGGTTTGTCAGTATTTTATTGAAGATTTTTGCATCTATGTTTATCATGGATATTGGCCTGAAGTTTTCTTTTCTTGTTGAGTCTCTGCTGGGTTTTGGTATCAGGATGATGTTGGTCTCATAAAATGATTTAGGAAGGATTCCCGCTTTTTGGATTATTTGGAATAGTTTCAGAAGGAATGTTACCAGCTTTTCTTTGTGTGTCTGGTAGAATTCGGCTGTGAACCCATCTGGACCTGGGCTTTTTTTCACTGGTAGGTTCTTAATTGCTGCCTCGACTTCTGCCCTTGTTATTGGTCTATTCATAGTTTCAGCTTCCTCCTGGTTTAGGCTTGGGAGGACACAGGTGTCTAGCAATTTATCCATTTCTTCCAGGTTTACTAGTTTATGTGCATAAAGTTGTTTGTAATATTCTCTGATGATGGTTTGTATTTCTGAGGAATCTGTGGTGATTTCCCCTTTATCATTTATTATTGTATCTATTTGGTTGTTTTCTCTTTTTTATCAGTCTGGCTAGTGGTCTGTCTATTTTGTTGATCGTTTCAAAAAACCAGCTCTTGGATTTATTGACTTTTTGAAGGGTTTTTCGTGTCTCCATCTCCTTCAGTTCTGCTCTGATCTTAGTTATTTCTTGTCTTCTGCTAGGTTTTGAGTTCTTTTGATCTTGCTCCTCTAGCTCTTTCAATTTTGATGATAGGGTGTCAATTTTGGATCTCTCCACTCTTCTCATGTGGGCACTTATTGCTATATATTTTCCTCTGGAGACTGCTTTAAATGTGTCCCAGAGATTCTGGTATGTTGTGTCTTCGTTCTCGTTGGTTTCGAAGAACTTCTTTATGTCTGCTTTCATTTCATTGTTTATCCAGTCAACATTCAAGAGCCAGTTGTTCAGTTTCCATCAAGCTGTGCGGTTCTGAGATAGTTTCTGAATTCTGAGTTCTAGCTTGATTGCACTATGGTCTGAGAGACTGTTACAATTTCAGTTGTTGTGCATTTGCTGAGGAGTGCTTTACTTCCAATTATGTGGTCAATTTTAGAGTAGGTGTGATGTGGTGCTGAGAAGAATGTATATTCTGTGGATTTGGGGTCGAGAGTTCTGTAAATGTCTATCAGCTTTGCTTGTTCCAGGTCTGAGTTCAAGCCCTGGATATTCTTGTTAATTTTCTCTCTGGTTGATCTGTCTAATATTGACAGTGGAGTGTTAAAGTCTCCCACTATTATTGTGTGGGAGTCTAAGTCTCTTTGTAAGTCATTAAGAACTTGCCTTATATATCTGGGTGTTCCTGTATTGGGTCCATATATATTTAGGATCATTAGCTCTTCTTGTTGTATCGATCCTTTTACCATTATGTAATGACCTTCTTTGTCTCTTTTGATCTTTGTTGCTTTAAAGTCTATTTTATCAGAGATGAGAATTGCAACCCCTGCTTTTTTTTTTGCTGTCCATTTTCTTGGTAAATCTTCCTCCATCAATTTATTTTGAGCCTTTGTGTATCCTTGCCTGTGAGATGGGTTTTGGTTTTTTATCCAATTTGCCAGTCTGTGTCTTTTGATTGTGCATTTAGCCCATTTATATTTAGGGTTAATATTGTTATGTATGAATTTGATACTGCCATTTTGATGCTAGCTGGCTGTGCTGTCTGTTAATTGATGCAGATTCTTCATTTTGTTGATGCTCTTTAGCATTTGGTATGTTTTTGGAATGGCTGGTACTGGTTGTTCCTTTCTATGTGTAGTGCCTCTTTCAGGAGCTCTTGTAAAGCAGGCCTGGTGGTGACAAAATCTCTGAGTACTTGCTTGTTTGCAAATTATTTTATTTTTCCTTCACTTATGAAGCTCAGTTTGGCTGGATATGAAATTCTGGGTTGAAAGTTCTTTTCTTTAAGGATGTTAAATATTGGCCCCAATATTGGCTTGTAGTGTTTCTGCCGAGAGATCTGCTGTGAGTCTGATGGGCTTCCCTTTGTGGGTGACCGAACCTTTTTCTTTGGCTGCCCTTAGTATTTTCTTCTTCATTTCAACCCTGGTGAATCTGATGATTATGTGCCTTGGGGTTGCTCTTCTTGAGGAATATCTTTGTGGTGTTCTCTGTATTTCCTGGACTTGAATATTGGCCTGCCTTGCTAGGTTGAGGAAATTTTTCTGAATAATATTCTAAAGAGTATTTTTCAGCTTGGATTCATTCTCTTCATCACATTCTGGTACACCTATCAAACGTAGGTTAGGTCTCTTCACATAGTCCCACATTTCTTGGAGACTTTGTTCATTCCTTTTTGCACTTTTTTTTCTAATCTTGGTTTCTCGTTTTATTTCATTGAGTTGATCTTCGACTTCTGATATTCTTTCTTCTGATTGGTCAATCCGGCTGTAGAAACTTGTGCATGCTTTGCGAAGTTCTCATGTTGTGTTTTTCAGCTCCTTCAATTCATTCATATTCCTCTCTAAGTTGTCCATTCTTGTTATCATTTCCTCAAATCTTTTTTCAAGGTTCTTAGTTTCTTTGCATTGAGTTAGAACATGCTCTTTTAGCTCACAGAAGTTTCTCATTACCCACCTTCTGAAGACTGATTCTGTCATTTCATCACACTCATTCTCCATCCAGCTTTGTTCCCTTGCTGGTGAGGAGTTTTGGTCCTTTGTAAGAGGTGAGGTGTTTTTGTATCAGGTGTTTTCCTCCTTTTTGTGCTGGTTTCTTCCCATCTTTGCGGGTTTATCCACCTGTTGTCTGTGTAGTTGCTGACTTTTCAGTTGGGTCTCTGAGTGGGCGTCCAGATTGTTGATGATGAAGTATTTCTGTTACTTAGTTTTCCTTCTAACAGTCTAGCTCCTCTGCTGTAGGACTGCTGAGGTCCACTCCAGGCCCTGCTTGTGTGGGGTACACCTGTAGCAGCTGCGGAACCATGAGGGGTGATACCAGTTTCTTCTTCTGCTATCTTTGTCCCAGAATGATGCCTGCCAAATGTCCGTTTGATCAGTCCTTTTTGAGGTGACTCTTTGGATATACAGGGGTCAGGGAGCTGCTTGAGGATGCAGTCTGTACTTTATAGGAGCTCAAGTGCTGAGCTGTGAGCTCTATTGATCATTCAGGGCGGTTAGGCCAGTATGTTTAAGTCTGCCGCAGCAGAATTCATAAAACCCCTTTTTTTCCTCAGATGCTATGTCTCAGGGATTTAGGGCTTCTTTGTGAGTATCCATTGCACCTTCCTGCCCAGCTAGGAGGCAGTCTAGTCACTATTTGTCTGTTGAGGCTCCGCCCTGCTGCCGCAAGCTCTGCCCTGTTGGCGGAGTCTCTCTGTTATGGTGGGTTGCCTCAGCAATGGTAGGCTGCGTCAGCAATGGGAGTTTACCTCAGTAGGGGCTGTATGCCTTGGTAATGGCGGACGCTCCTCCCCCACCAAGCTGCACCGTCCCAAGCTGCACCATCCTGGGTTCAGCTGTGCCCGCAGTGAAACTCTCAACCCTGAGTGTTTTGAATTGCTGTTTTGTTTGTTCCCGTGGGGGTGGGGCTCGCCGAGCCTGATCACCTGGCTCCCTGCCTCAGAGCCCTCTTTATTTTTTTTTTTAAGTTGAACAGTTGACTCTCTCCCAGGTGTTTCAGCCGGCTGCTGATACGGCACTGGGATCTGTGTGACTTCCCATGCAGCGACCCACTGCGCCAGCTCAAACATTTCTTCCCAGTAATCTCCTGGTCTGGTTCACTGTCCAAGTCTTATTTAATCAGATGCATACGCTTATCTGCCCTCCCAAATCTCAGACTGCTGGTTTAACAGGGCATCCAGACCAGTGCATTCTGTGCGGAGTGCCACTGTGCTGCAGTGCCGACTGAAATGGCGTGAGCCTTAACAGCTTTGCTGGCGTCCCGTGTCTCTCCTACACCTGGAAATTTCCCCGCTCTGTGGGCAACAAAGATCTATCTGGAAATGCAGACTGAACTCACCCTCTGCATCTTCACTGAGAGCTGCAATCCTGATTTGCTCCTACCGCACCATCTTGGCAGTCCCCATCTATATATAAATCTTATAAGATTGTTGTAAAAATATAGGGAGTTTATATTTTTTAATAAATTTATATATATATATGTATGTGTGTGTGTATATATATATATATATATCTTAACAAGGAGATTCTTGCTGGCACCTACAATACCGGTATATATATATAATTCCCCGTATTTTTACAACAATCTTATCAGAAAGGTACTACTGGACTTCCATCCAGATGGCTGAATAGGAACAATTCCAGAGTCCCATTCCCAGCGAGAGCAACACAGAAGAAGGCAAGTGATCTCCGCATTTCCAACCAAGGTACCAAGTTCGTCTCAGTGGGACTGGTTAGACACTTGGTATAGCCCAAGGAGAACAAACTGAAGCAGGGTGGGGTATCGCCTCATTCAGGAAATGCAAGGGGCAGAGAACTCCCCCTCCTAGCCAAGGGAAGCCATTAGGAACTTTTCTGAACATTCCAGCACTCAGGTTCAAATACTGTGCTTTTCCCATGGTTGTCACAACTGGCAGACCAGGAGATTCTTACTGGCACCTACAACACCAGCACACTGGGTTTCCAACACAAAACAGGGTGGCCATTTGGGGCAGACATTTTAGTTAGTGCCTGGAACACCAGAGAGACAGAACTGCTCATTTCCCCTAAAAAAAAGTGGGGTAAAGGCAGGGAGCCAAGTTATCTGGCTCAGCAGGTCCCACCCCCATAAAGACCAACAGCTGACACTGGCTTGAAATTCTCACAGCCAGCAGAGCAGTCTGAGCTTGACCTGGGATGGTGGAGCATGGTGGGGGGAGGGCATCCGCCATTACTGAGGTGGTTCCAACCCTGCCTGTGTAAACAAAATTGCACAGAAGTTTATACAGCAACCGGGTGGAGCTCATGGCAGCTCAGCAAGAACTCTGCAGGCAGACTGTGACTAGGCTCCCTTCTTGTTGGGCGGGGCATCTCTGAAAAAAGGCAGCAGCCCAGCAGGGACTCATAAATAAAGCCCCACCTTCCTTGGATAGAGAACCTGGGAAAAGGGGTAGTTGTGAGTTCTACTTCAGCAGACTAAATGTCCCTGCCCAATAGCTCTGAAATGAGCAATGGAGCTCCCAGCACAGCACTTGAGCTCTGATAATAGGCTGACTACCTCCTCACATGGCTCCCTGACCCCTATTTATCCTGAGACAGCTCATACAGGAGAGCTCTGGCTGACATCTGGTGGGTACCCTTCTGGGACAAAGCTACAAGAGAAAGGAAAAGGCAGTAATCCTTGTTGTTCTGCAGCCCCCATACGTGATTCTCAGGCAAGCAGGATCTACTGTGTACTTCCAGCAGTCCTGCAGCAGAGGGACCTGACTGATAGGAGGAAAAATAAAAAACAGAAAGAAATAGCTTCAACATTGACAAAAAGGATGTCCCCATCCAAAAGATGCCAATGTCAAATACCAAAGGTAGACAAATCCACAAAGATGGGAAGGAACCAGTGCAAAAAAGGGTGAAATCACCAAAAACCAGAACACCTCTTCTTTAAGGGATCACAACTTCTCACCAGGAAGGGAACAAAACTGAATAGAGAATGAGTTTGACAAATTGACAGAATCAGGCTTCAGAAGGTAGGTAATAAAAAACTTCTCTGAGCTAAAGGAGAATGTTCTAACCCAATGCAAAAAAAAAAAACAAGAACCTTGAAAAAAGGTTAGACAAAATGCTAACTAGAATAACCAGCTTAGACAAGAACATAAACAACTTGATGGAGCTGACAAAACACAGCACGAGACCTTCGCAAAGCATACATAAGTTTTAATAGTTGAATTGATCAAGTAGAAGAAAGGATATTAGAGATTGAAGATTAATTCAATGAAATAAAATGAGAAGGCAAGATTAGAGAAAAAAGTGAAAATAAATGACCTGGCCTCCAAAACATATGGATTATGTGAAAAGACCAAATCTGCATTTGATGAGCATACCTGAATGTGATGGGGAGAATGAAACCAAGCTGGAAAACACTCTTCAGGATATTATCCAGGAGAACTTCCCCAACCTAGCAAGGCAGACCAACATTCAGATTCAGGAAATGCAGACAACACTACAAAGATATTCCTCAAGAAGAGCAACCCCAAGGCAGATAATCGTCAGATTCACCAGGGTTGAAATGAAGGAAAAAATGCTAAGGGCAGCCAGAAAGAAATGTCAGGTAACCCACAAAGGGAAGTCCAGCAGATCTTTTGGCAGAAACCCCAAGCCAGAAGAGACCAGGGGCCAATATTCAACATTGCTAAAGAAAAAAATTTTTGACTCTCAATTTCATATCCAGCCAAACTAAGCTTCACAAGGAGAAATAAAATTCTTTATGGACAAGCAATTGCTGAGAGATTTCATCACCACCAGGCCTGCCTTACAAGAGCTCCTGAAGGAAGCACTGAATATGGAAAGGAACAACCAGTACCAGCCACTGCAAAAACATACCAAATTGTATAGACCATCAACACAAGGAAGAAATTATATCAACTAATGATCAAAACAACCAGCTAGCATCAAAGTGGCAGGATCAAATTTACACATAACAATATTAACCTTAAATGTAAATGGGCTAAATGCCCCAGTCAAAGACACAGACTGGCAAACTGGATACAGTTAAGACCTATCGGGGTGCTGTATTTAGGAGACCCACCTCACATGCAATGACACACATAGGCTCAAAATAAAGGGATGGAGGAAGATTTACTAAGCAAATGGAGAGAAAAAAAAAAAAGCAGGGATTGCAATCCTAGTCTCTGATAAAACATACTTTAAACCAACAAAGATCAAAAGAGACAAAGAAGGCCATTACATAATGGTAAAGGGAATCAATGCAACAAGAAGAGCTAACTATCCTAAATATATATGCACCCAACACAGGACCACCCAGATACATAAAGCAAGTACTTAATGACCTACAAAACAACTAGAACTCCCACACATTAATAGAGACTTTAAGACTCCACTGTCAATATTAAACAGATCAACAAGACAGAAAATTAACAAGGATATCCAGCACTTAAACTCAGATCTGGACCAAGTGGACCTAATAGACACCCACAGAACTCTCCATGCCATATCCACAGAATATACATTCTTCTCAGCACATTGCACTTACTATAAACTTGACCACATAATTGGAAGTAAATCACTCATCAGCAAATGCAAAAGAACAGAAATCATAACAAACAGTCTCTAAGACTACAGTGCAATCAAATTACAACTCAGGATTAAGAAACTCACTCAAAACCACACAACTCCATGGAAACAAGACAACCTGCTCCTGAATGACTACTAGATAAATAATTAAATGAAGGCAGAAATAAAGATGTTCTTCAAAACCAATGAGAATGAAGACACAATGTACCAGAATCTGGGACACATTTAAAGCAGTGTCTAGAGGGAAATTTATAGTACTAACTGCCCACATGAGAAGTGTGGAAAAATCTAAAATCAACACCTTAATGTCATGATTAAAAGAACTGGAGAAGCAAGATCAAACAAATTCAAAAGCTAGCAGAAGACAAGAAATAACTAAGCTCAGAGAAGAACTGAAGGCGATAGAGACACAAAAGACCTTTCAGAAAATCAATAACTCTAGAAGCTGGTTTTTTGAAAAGATCAATAAAATAGACCACTAGCCAGACTAATAAGAAAGAAGAGAGAAGAATCAAATAGATGCAATAAAAAATGATATAGGGGATATCACCACCGATTCTAGAAATTACAAGCTACCATCAGAGATTACTAAAAACACCTATACACACATAAACCTGGAAGAAATGGATAAATTCCTGGACACTTACACCCTCCCAAGACTAAACCAAGAAGAAGATGAATCCCTGAATAGGCCAATAACAAGCACTGAAGTTAAGGCAGCAATTAATAGCCTACCAACTAAAAAAAAGTCCAGGACCAGATGGGTTCATAGCCAAATTCTACCAGAGGTACAAAGAGAAGCTGGTACGATTCCTTCTGAAACAATTTTCCATGTTGGGAGAGGCAGCAAAGGAGAAAGGACTTACAGAGTGCCTACATAAATTAGTTATGAGTAACACATAAGGAAAAACAAACTGCAGAAGGCTACAGGAGGCCTCTGAGGAGGAAGACCTCTTCGTGACTCATGTTCTGTCTCAGGGTGACCTAGGCTCTGTTACCATAAACATTGTGCTCAAGGACGTAAACCCCTTTGTAGCACTATGATGTAGCCAGACTTGTAGGCTCCTTGTAAGGTCCATGTTCCATCAGCTGCACATAAATAATCTAAAGATAACCACATGTTCATGTTTTATGTAACTCCCAAACTGCCACTGTTATCAATTCTTAGAATGACACACCAGTTCTGGATCACCGATTCACTTCTGGCTCACTGATTCACTACACCATCACTCCTCCCCTACCCTATAGATCAAAGTGATTGCAATCAATAAACAGTGTGGATGATCAGAGCTCGGGGCTTTCACTGCCTCCTCCAGAGTAATAAAGTAATGGCCCTTGGTCCCACTGTCTCTCTTAATCTGTCTTTTTCTCATTCCTTTGTCACCACTGAACTTGGGGTACCCAGGGTGATGTACAGCCTGCTCCCTACATTCTGGTGCCCAATGCATGGATCCCTACATTCTGGAACCAACATGTGGCACTCATGGATTCCCTGTATTCCAAACAATACAAAAAGAAGGAATCCACCCTAACTTATTTTAGGAGACCAACATTATCTTGATACCAAAACCTGGCAGATGCACAACTAAAAGAGAAAATTTCAGACCAATATCCATGATGAACATAGATGCAAAAATCGTCAATAAAATACTGGCAAACCAGATCCAGCAGCACATCAAAAAGCTTATCCATCATGATCAAGTTTGCTTAATCCCTAGAATGCAAGGCTAGTTTAACATCCACAAATCTATAAATGTAATCCATCACATAAATAGAACCAAAGACAAAAATCACATGATTATCTCAATAGATGCAGAGAAGGCCTTCAACAAAATTCAACAGCCCTTCATGCTAAAAACTCTTAATAAACTAGGTATTGATGGAACATATCTCAAAATAATAAAAGCTATTTATGACAAACCCATAGCCAATATCATATTAAATGGGCCAAAACTGAAAGCATTCCCTTTGAAAACTGGCAGAAGACAAGGATGTCCTCTTGCTACTCCTATTCAACATAGTATAGTATTCTGGCCAGAGCAATCAGACAAGAATAGAAATAGAGGGTATTCAATCAGGAAAAGAGGAAGTCAAATTGGCCCTATTTGCAGACAACATGATTATATATTTAGAAGACCCCATTGTCTCAGCCCAAAATCTCCTTAAGCTGATAAGCAACTTCAGCAAAGTCTCAGGATACAAAATCAATGTGCAAAAATCACAAGCATTCCTATACGCTGAAAATAGAGAGCCAAATTGTGAGTCATTTCCATTCACAATTGCTACAAAGAGAATAAAATGCCTAGGAATACATCTAACAAGGGATGTGAAGGACCTCTTCAAGGAGAACTAAAACCACTGCTCAAGGAAATAAGAGAGGACAAAAACAGATGGAAAAACATTCCATGCTTATGGTTAGAAAGAATCACTATCATGAAAATGGCCATACTGCCCAAAGTAATTTATAGATTAAATGCTATCCCCATCAAGTTACCACTGACCATCTTCACCGAACTGGAAAAAAACACCTTACACTTTATATGGAACCAAAAAAGAGCCCACATAGCCAAGACAATCCTAAGCAAAAAAAAAAAAAAAACAAAGCTGGAGGCATCACGCTACCTGACTTTAAACTATATGACAAGGCCACAGTAATCAAAACAGCACAGTAATGGTACCAAAACAGAAATATAGACCAATGGAATAGAACAGAGGCCTGAGAAACAATGCTACACATCTGCAACCAAGTGATCTTTGACAAACCTCACAAAATATGCAATGGGGAAAGGATTCCCTATTTAATAAATGGTCTGGCATGTGCTGTGTCCCATGCTGCACAAGGATTCAAAGACCTAAGAGGGAACAGTGGGGGATAAAGAAAGACACAAACATAGCATAGAGAAAGTTGGGCCAGGCAGTCAGGAGAGTGAGGATGTCAGTCTATCCAGCCCAGACCTGTCTCAGAGTACTTTATTTTATATGTTCACAAAGCACATAGCACAGGGAGGGGGCAGTTACTCAGAACAGCCTGTGAATATTATTCTTATACTTCAGTTAACATACTTCAACTAACAACTATCTTGCATCAAATTCAGTGAAAGCTGGTTATCTCTCTAGGCCTGTTCCAACCCGAGACATAAACATCCTCCTATCATAGTTCTACTTCTCTGGAGTTCACCCAAAGTTCACAGCAGCCTTGCTGCTGATCCCCCCAGAGGGAGTAGGCTACTCTGGCTCTCTACAAAATGGTGTTGGCAAAACTAGCTAGCCATATGCAGAAAGCTGAAACTGGATCCCTTCCTTACACCTTATACAAAAATTAACTCCAGATGGGTTAAAATTTTAAACATAAGACCTAACACCATAAAAACCCTAGAAGAAAACCTAGGCAAAACCATTCAGGACATAGGCATAGGCAAGGACTTCATGACTAAAACACCAAAAGCAATAGCAACAAAAGCTAAAATAGACAAATGGGATCTAACTAAACTTCAGGGAAAGAAGCAAAAGAAACTATCATTAGAGTGAACCAGCAACCAACAGAATGGAAAAAATTTTTGCAACCTATTCATCCAACAAAGGGCTAATATCCAGAATCCACAAAGTACTTAAACAAATTTACAAGAAAAAAAGAACAACCTCATAAAAACATGGGCAAAGGATATGAACGGGCTGCATAAGAAGACTTTTACACAGCCAACAAACATATGAGAAGAAGCTGATCATCACTGGTTATTAGAGAAATGCAAATCACAACCACATTGAGATAACATCTCATGCCAGTTAGAATGGCAATCATTAAAAAATCAGGAGACAACAGATACTGGAGAGGATGGGGGGAAACAGGAACTCTTTTACACTGTTAGTGGGAGTATAAATTATTTCAACCATTGTGGAAGACAGTGTGGTGATTCCTCAAGGATCTAGAAATGGAAATGCCATTTGACCCAGCAATCCCATTACAAGGTACCTACACAAAGGACTATAAATTATTCTACTATAAAGACACATGTACACATATGCTCATTGCAGCACTGTTTACAATTGCAAACACTTGAAACCAACCCAAATGCCCATCAATGATAGACTGGATAAAGTAAATGTGGCACATATACACCATAGAATACTATGCAGCCATAAAAAAGAATGAGTTCATGTTCTTTGCAGGGAAATGGATGAAGTTGGAAACCATCATTCTCAGCAAACTGACACAAGAACCCACTTGTTTATAAGTGGGTGTTGAACAATCAGAACACATGGACACAAGGAGGGGAACATCACACACCATGGCCTGTTGGGGAGTGGGGGGCTAGGGTAGCAGAGCAGCAGATGGGGGGATTGGAGAGAGATAACATTAGAAGAAATACCTAATGTAGATGATGGTGGGGGCAGGGATGAATGCAGCAAACCACCATGGCATGTGTAAACCTATGCAACAATCCTGCACAATCTGCACATATAACTCAGAACTTAAAACATGATATAAAAAAAAAAGAAACAGGAAAAAGAAAAAACAAAGAAAGAAAGAAAACTACTATTATAAAATACTACAAATTTTACAGTGGGGGCCACAGAAATTAAGTAACTTACCCCAAATCAAACAACCAGGAAAGGAATAAACCAATATTCAAACCGAAGTCTGAACATGCAGACAGGCACTCAGACTAGCTTTTAGCTCTAGGAACACAGAAGCACACCGTCACACACATACGATACAGAAATGGAAAGTGTCTTAGTCCATTTGGACTGCTATAGGAAAATATCATAAACAGGGTAGCTTGGAAACAATAGAAATTTATTTCTCACAGTTCCAGAAGCAGAGAAGTGCAAGATAAAGACACAGGTAGAGTTGGTGTGTGGTGAGGACTTACTTTCTGGTTCACAGACAGTGCCATCTTGCTGTGCCCTCACATGGTGGGAGAGCAAACCAGCTCTCTGGGGCTTCTTTTATAACGGTCCTAATTCTATTAATTAGGGCTCCACACTCATCCTGAATCACATCCCAAAGAAAAACCCCAACATCCTAATACCATCACCATTGGTAACTATTTCAACATAGGAATTTTGGGGGGACATAAACATTTGGACAATAGCAGAAAGATTCCCAACATACATTTTATAATTGTCCCCAAGCTCTTCCCACCCCTGACCTGACTGACTACAGAATTTTATGTTGGCTTACAGTTTTGAAGCTAAATTGGAAAGGACAAAATACGACCACTAAAAACATTGAAACATAAGAACATCTACACCTTTCTATGCATAACATCTAAAAACACTATGCTGTGAGTCTGGGAACTAAGCAATATAGGAGACTTCTTTTTCCTTGTCATTATAGAATGTAAATGTTGTTCATCCATTTGTTGCTTTATTCCACAAGTATTCCCACATGCCTGTTCTATTGCAGGCACTGTGTGGTAGGCATTGATGGTGGTCTCAACAGTTCACTAAGAAGCACTTTATTTTTTATTTTGAGCTTCTCAGATCATCACTCACTGAAATTCAGAGTTAACAGAAAGAAAAACATACCTGCCTCCAAGCACATGCACACTCCTGCATGGCCATAAACCACAAGTTTCTCTTACGTTCCCTAAAAAAGGCACAAATTTTTTATTTTCCTTTAGCAACAACCAGTTTTATGTATTTACATATATACACACACATATATGAATTATATATATGAATTATTGTGAAAGTAAATAAATATCTATACAAATAAATGCAAATCAATTGAAAACATATTACCCTGTAGGTATCTTTGTAACTGAGAGTTCATTTATCCCTAATGATTTAAAAACAAAAAAAAAAGGCTGTGAAAATGACTATCCCTAATGATTTAAAAAAAAAAAAAAAAAGGCTGTGAGAATCTTTTGTAAATAGTGGCTAAATCTATTGAGGGACTTTGTTTTGATGGTGATGGCATCTTTCTCCTTTCTCCACTGCAGGCAGAACTCTTGATGGTATGCCTGCATCCTTTATTATGGGAGGCATGCTTTGTAATGGAGTCATTATCTTGCCGAGGACTGAGTAAGAGAAAGCGTTCCTTCTTTCCTGTATTAAAGTGCCTGCTCCTTGACTCAGTTATTAAAATGAAGGCGGAAATAGCTCCTTGTTGTAATTTGCCTTATCAGCCTCCACAGGGCCCATTTCAGGCTGTGAAGTGTTAGAATGCAATTGTGTGCTTGAATAAAAAGGAGAAACTGAATTAGAGCCTCTTAAGACCATTATATTGTCTTATTTAGTGACACAGTTTGCCTCACCATTATAAAACAATGAGCTAAGTGTTCTTCTGGAGTAATAATAATAATATCCACATTTAACCAGCATTTCACACTTGCAAAGCACTTTCACATACTTTATCTCTTGTGGACCATGCAACAACGCTGAAGCAGATCAAGTGGGTGTCATGATCACCAATTTACAAAGAAGGGGACTGAGTCGTGGTTAAGTTATAGGTTTAAAACTTCAAAGCAGGACATGAAAGTCAATGAACCTAGTATTATTGGAAAAGATGAAGGAATTTGAGAAATGGCAGGTACAAGAAAGGTTCTCTGACCTTTCTCTGAAGCAGGTCATAAGACACTTATCTGAGTGGTGCCTTCTCTACACCTGGAGGAAAGGAGCATCCTTTTAACAGAAGACGTAGCATCAGGTGGGAGGAATCTGAACCCCCAGGCCTTGCTAGGTTTCCCTAGTTTGCCACTTTTAGCTCATACCCTTTTCTCCTATCGTATTTCTCCACCTATTTCCACACTTCATCAAACCTAGTATAAAAACGCTCAGGTTTAACCACTTCTTCAGGTCTTCATTTCCTTATAAAGGCTCCTATCTCAGGTAAAATGTTTATTAAATAAATGTGTATGTTTTCATATTGTTAACCTGTCTTTTGCCATGAAACCTCAGCCAATGAACCTAAGATGGGTACAGGGAAAAGATGTTTTTTCTCCCCTACAACCACCTGACTAACTTCCCTGATCAATTTGCATTTTGAGCAAGTATAATGTTTTCTTCCAGCAGAATGCACATATATGACTTTCAGACATATCATTTGTTGAGCTTATACTATGGGCCAGCATTCTTCTGAAGACTGGAAATTTGAAAATAGAAGTACAAACTTTTGTACTCAGGGCGTTCACAACCCTGGGTGGAAAGAAACCAGGAAAATGTTTGAATTGCCCATTTGATGGTGAAAGATTTCAGTAAATGCCACCCATAAAATATGCTGCCTTGGTTTACAGGTTGAGTATCCCTTATCCAAAACGCTTAGGACCATAAGGGCTTCAGATTTCTGATTTTGGTGGGGGTGGGGATTTTGGATTATTTGCATTATACTTAACACTTGAGCATCCAAAATCTGAAAATCCAAAATCCAAAATGCTCCAATAGATATTTCCTTGGGCATAATGTCAGTGCTCAAAAGTTTCAGATTTTGGAGCAGTCAACCTGTACTGATTTCTTCAAGCTGAAGGCACTTGGTGAAAACAAATGCAGGGAGGAGCTTTCCCTGAACTCCCTTCATCAGCCTAAAAATGAATAGGAATTCCAAAAAGGAATTCAATTGTCATCAGTCCCCTCCCCAGGGATTTCATCAACCAAAGGAGATTAAATTTTGTCACAGGAGAGGAAGACTGGAAGTCAACAGCACACCCAAGTTTTGTGGAAAGCTATCATCTATTCTTTGAAAAACCCATTCATCCCTCCCCCAAATCATTTGCTCTCCCTTAAGTTGCCTTCATGCTCCCTCTTCTCTCCTAGATGAAGAGGGTATATAAGCTTCTATATCTCACTAGGCTGGGGGGTATTCATTTTTCTTTAGTGTGATGCCCTCATGCATGTAATAAATGTTATTTTTTTCCTATTAATCTGCCTGTTGTCAGTTAATTTCATTGATTCAGTTATCACATCCTCAGAGATTAGAGGGAAAGCCAAGTCTCTCATTCAATGGTTTGCAAATCCCCAGAGGTTTCTAAAAAGATTTGTCTCATTACCAGAAATAGATTGCATCATTACCAAAAAACAGTATCACATCTTAGCCTCCAGAAAATAAAGCCTTGACAAGGATCAAGATGGTAACACTCTGGATAGGAGTGGAAATGTAACAACAGGCAGTAACAGAGAAAGAGAAGGAAAGCAAAGCAAACTAAAAGACGTGATATGATACAATAACACACTATTGTAGGGGCTCTCACTTCACAATGAACCAGTAAGTTGTGAAGCAGTTGTGTTTATTCTATCTGGGAACTTCTCTGGAAAGGTTGTAAGAAGGAGCTACTCCTCAGGGTCGTCCCTAGAAGAGAGAAACAATGGGGAGTTTATGTGCCAGGCTCCCGTTTTTTCTTTATTGGTGTTCTATTTTGCCTTGATTGAGATTAACTTTATGGGGAGATAGACTGTGCAAATGATTCCCTCCTGTTCATTTAGAAAACTGGTTACCACTCCTAAGGGATGGTGTTTTACTAAAGTCAAAACATGAAAGGAATGTCTCGGAAGAGTAAAGCATCAGTCAAGAGAAAGAGAAAGAGGCGGGGAGGGAGGAAGAAGAAAGGGAGCCATAGAGGGACGTTGAGATAGTGCATGATCTTTGACCTCAATAGAGCATCTCTTCCATTTTTATGTTTAAAACTCAATACACAAAATAATTACATGATTTTTTCTCCAGAACACTGAGTGGAGAATACAGATATGATTCCTTTTTTGCATGATCTTGACAAATTATGTTTCTCTCCTTCAGAACACTTTCCAGTTTATACTCATTGGTATTATTTGATTAATAACCATAGCTTTCAAAAAAACAGTAAATTTTTGAAAACAAGGATCAAGTCTGATTTTAATTTCCATTGTATCTCCAGGAGCTGGCACTTAGTAGGAGCTCAGCAAATACTTGTTGAATAAAAAAGTGAATGGATAAGATGGGTGTGCTTGAGGAGGATTTTCAGTTATAGCAACATGAAGGGTCAATAATTGCTCTCCACAAAAAGAAAGCAAAAAGAATAAAACTGGATAAAATTGTCCAAAATGCCCATTTCAGAGCACTGGGTATCCTCACTCCAAGCTATCCATCTTTTCTAATCCTCTCCGCATCAGACTTTCTGGTGTTTGTCCTGTGTACTCAAATTACTGCCAGGTGATTAGATGACTAACGCTAATCTAATTCCTGTCATGGTATTGATAAGTATGCATGCCATAATGGCATGCACATGCACACGCCCATGCACATGCCACATTTGCAGCTTACTGGATGCCTCAAATCCTTACCCATAAGGAAAAAGAAATAACAAAAAGTAGTAGCACTATTAAAAAGCAGTGAGAGATATATTTTAGGTAGAAAAGAGAATATTTTAGTTCTTTCTAAGTCTATCACATACCTATGTTGCTGCCTCTTCTCCCTCATGTAAGCATTACAATATATATTTGTAGTTAAGTTAAAGAGAATTAACTAACTTTATAGGATTTTTATGACACACATTTTGAGATAATTGAAGACCTCCTGATGTGCCATAAATCCAGGAATTGAGATTCCCTGCACTAAATGATTTAGTAGTTTGTGGAAAGCTTATATACTCAAAATTACTTCCAAAACAAGACCAAATACCCAAATCTTCCCTCCAGAGCTTTAGCTCTAATCCTTAAATTATTTTGATCCGCTTTCACTGGAGCTTCTTGTGAAAACTGAGCTATAATTGCTAGAGGTACTATAAATTAGATGGTATGTTATGTCTTTTTCTTTCCTAAAGTTAAACTCTTAACAGTAGTAAGAAATTGATTTGAGTCATTTAATAGAGTGAAGGGATCACAACGCCATCTAGTGGTGTAATTTGTAAATTCATGCAACTTTCCTTGATCCTAGTTGTAGTCAGAATTCTATACCAAAAATAAATTTTTAAAACTACACTTTTGAATGGAAGTAATTAACATACACACAAATGTGTGTATATCTTTTGTAAAATTATTCAAAAACATCTTTAAAATTATTGAATTTAGTGCGATCAGGTTGGTGCAAAAGTTATTGCAGTTTTTGCCATTAAATAAATGACAAAAACAGCAATTGCTTTTGCACCAACTTTATAGAAACACTGGCTTGGCTCTGCAAACTTCTAGCCATATGACCATGAGTAAATTTTAATATCGTTGCACCTTGAGTTCCCAATCTGTAAAATTTGGGGTTAAAAAAAAACTGTTCTTGAAGAAGATACCACAGCATGCTGAAGGATAGCAGAAATGCTGAGGGTGATGGGGTCCAGGACATGCTACCCTAAAATAAGTCACCTTGGCATTTGAGAAAACAGCAGAAACAGGAAGACCATAAAACTTAGCTGACCTTCTTCTAAAGTAGGTTATAAGAAGATTATATGTCCCATCCAGAGGAAAATAATGTCACACAAGGACACAGGGAAGAACCTAAACAAACAAGCCCTACTAAGTTCCCCAGTTTATTACTCATTAAATCATACACTTTTATCCTCCCAGCATACTTCTGCATGCCCAGCCACAAAAATTACCAAGTTTGCCCTGTTTCTTTGCAATAAGAGAGAAATCCTATTGCCCACAAGAGTTAAGGAATAAATGCAGAGAGAGGAATTTACTTACATTGATTCAAGTTTTAAAGGATGAATTTTGCAGTTTGATGGAAACTTGAGAGAATAAGGTACTAATAAGAGAATTTTTAAAATTGTACAAGCAATGCAGCCTGGCAAGAGAAAAAGTAAAACCTGGGATATGAAGGAAAAAAGTGAAAAGGCAAGAGACTAGAGATCATAACGAGGTGAGAGAGTAGATAAGCTGTAACTAGGGAAGAAAAAGATCCAGAAAGATAGGAAGTAACAGAGAGTCACTCCAGAGCTTTACAGATGATGACGATGTCACAGGTGTGCACAGAGGTGAGTCACAGGGGTAGGGGTGCCATAGGCTGTGTGTTGGCTGAGTTGTCCAGATATAGAATGCTTAAGGGCAGCAGAAAGAAAAGACCATCAGCAGAAGTAGAAACCTTTAATAATTATGGAAGAGAGACCAATACTTAAGAGAAGGCAATAAGAACAAGGAATAGGCAGATGGCATCAGTCTCAAAGCACAGAGAATTTTTGCTTGAGGGTGTCAGTTTCCTCAATCATTCAATCAGCCTCTCAGTCCATCTGTATGTGTGTGAATGTGTGTATATGTCTGTGTCTCTCTGTCTCTCACGTCTGCCTGTCTTTCCCTCATTGTCTCTCTTGTGCATAGTGTCCCAAAATTCCTAGCGTAGTTTTAAGCTTTAATAACTTCAAAAGTATAAATGCTACCAACAGACACACATGTTCACACATATATATACAGAGACCAATTCAGAATCTTGAACTTGGGAAAGCTTCCAAGTTTTTTCCTGGAGGTATACAAAACAGCTGGTCAGTTATTAAGATGTAGCACCATTTCCGTTTCAAAAAATAAGGTCATACTCCTGGGAAATTTTTACTAAATGACCCAGGTAATAGCTTAGATTCCCTGGCTCTTGGCTTGTCCTTACCCCCCTCATGAAAAGAAGTCACCCTCATTAAAAGCATATTTTAATAAAACTGCAGTCATTGATTTTTTTTCTCCTACGACAATGTTCAAGACATACTATACTAAACTATGATGCCATGGCATTCTGAATAAGCTGAAGGAATTTGAGGACATCAGGTGCAGGAAGAACTCTCTGACCTTCCCCCGGAAGCAGATCAGAAGACCTCCATCTGCACAGTACCCTACCTATACCTGGCAGAAAGGAGCATCTTTATCTCAGAAGATGGAGACTCAGGTAACAGGAATCTGAACCAACAGGCCTTGCTAAATTTCCCCAGTTTACTGCTTTTAGCTAATATCCTTTCTGTTCTATCATATTTTTCCATGACTTTTCACTCATCATCAAACCTAGTACAAAAACATTCTAGCTTAACCATTTCTTCGGGTCTTCATTTTCTGATGAACACTCCCATGTCACATTATATTAAATAAATCTCTATGGTTTTGTTTCTCACTAATCTCTTTTCAATTAATTCAGAGACTCAGTTGAGAACCTAGAAGGGTAGAAGAAAAAATATTTTTCCTCCCTTGCATGTGTGGTAGTTTTATATTATACTATCTCACATATTGTTTATATATTATGTATGATACATTTTTCATAAAAGTACAAAAACTGAAGCTATCCTATTTCTAGCATGTGTTCAGGGGTGGTAGAATATAATAGCTAAAGCAAGTGCCCTAGACTTAGACTATCTCAGTTGAAAATATGATTTATCAACTTACTGGCTAGGTAATCTTTGGTTAGATAACCATCTTAAGCCTCAAATTTTTCTACTACATAATGGGATGGTACTAATACTACTCATCTCATAGGATCAGGGAAAGAATTTTAAAATACAACATATTGAAAGTCACAGCAATGCATCAGAAAGGTTTCCTTTTATTTTAAAATTAGCTCAACCTTATTTCTATCATTTCTCTCCTATTCCTTTTCTTCTTCACATATTAACCTGGCCTGCCTCAGCAATAATTTGAAGTAGGAAGTTTAATGTAACTTGCTTTTGAATCTACTTCTTCCAAATCCGTTACAGAAAAATTGTGCTTCTTTTTTTCCTAATCTCCTCTACCTATATAAGAATTTGGGACCAAAATGTAAAACAATTCACTTCATTTGAATTCCAGAAAGATCTTAGCATATTCGAGCTCTGTGTCTACTGACTATAATCGATTTTGTTAGGTTCTAGTCGTTAAATCAAAAAGAAATGCAGATTTATTCTCAGCAAGCCAAATTCTCATTTCTTGCTGTTCCCTGGACACAAATGAGATGGAGATTATTAAAAGGTTAAAATATTTTTGGAAACCATGACTATTATGCCTAGCTTTAATTAACCCTTCCATTGAATTAATGGCAGGGTTAATTAGCTCAAATGGGATACAGCTTTTAGCTTGAAAAAATAAAGCCTCAGAGATTAGAGTCATTCTTTCGCCATCTTGTGGTTTCATTCCCACACTGCAATGTGTTAAATAGATCTTTTCTCTAAAAGCTGGATAGCTACATCGTTTATCTACCTAATTTTAGGATATCTTGGCATGTATTTAAAGCTGCCACTTAAAACTACCAGATGATTGCATTTTGTCCTTTTTTTCCCAAAATACCAGATATTCAAATGTTCAGTCTTGATATCCCTCTAAAAACGGAGAATGTTTTCGTATACATTTGGCGATAAATGAGAAAAGATGCAATGAGGAACAGCTGAGTTTACAAAGGAAGGCTGACACATGCACAGTTCTGTGGATTTCCTACTTATATGCTACATTCTCCGCCAGTGTATCCTTCACAGTTTTTATCAAGACAAATAATGATACACTTAGAGGACTCAATCAATACAGTTTTGACTACTTAACTTGAAGACAAAGTGTTGTTGCTGTTTTTATTAACTTTTTATCCATGTGTCTGGATGGTCATTTTCTACCCTACCCTTACTCATTCAAACTACTAACAAGAAGAGAACCTGAAACTACCCTCATTGGCAGAGTCTTCTGCATCGGCGAGGTGAACACAGCCTCAGTGTATCAGTGCTAAGGTCAAGAAAAACTCTTAAGTTCTCTAATTCCTTATCTACCTTTATTTCCATCACAGGCTTAAAACACGTTCTTATTTACATAGCACAAATGAAAAAAATTTATCCTATGTTTCCATGGTTCCAAAAAAGACTACCAGAGCTAACCTTTGAAGCTAAAATGGACTAACAACCAAAACAAGCAAGTCTGTAATTTTCCAGCTAAAATTATAACTGAGCACTGGATTACAGACAGATCCATCCTTAAATAATGCCCTGCTTTGTCTCAGACAGAGCATTATAAATGAATTCACTAGAAAAGACTTCCTATTATTTATCAATTAGCGATTGTAGCAAATAGCTAGCTATTTATTCTCTATCAGGTTGCTGCATATGAAACTATCCCAAAACTTAGTGGCTTAAAACAGTAATTCTGCAGGTCAACAATTTGGGCTAGGCTCAGCCAGGTGATTCTTCTGATCTACACTGGGCTCATGCATGCATCTGTGGTCATTTGCTAGGTTAGCCAGAAGATGGCTGATCTAGCATGGTCTCAGCTAGGATGACTTACCTCTGCTATACACGGTCTGTCATCCTATAGCAGGCTAGCTGAGGCTTGTTCTCATGATGTCTAAGCAGGTTCGTATGCCTTATTAAGGCCTAAATTTGTAAGAAGCCTGAGTTACATTCAGGACTCTTGAGGCCTTGGCACACTGTCACATCTGCCTCATCTTATTGGCCAAAGCGAGGCCGAAGGCAAGCAGGATCACATTGCAAAAGCTACATATACAGGGAAAAGTGAAGAATTGTGGCCATTTTTTGCAATGTGCCATTTTTATGCCCAATATATGTGATTGTATCACTCTTATTTGAATACTTTCATATTTGTTCCTATTCAACTTAGGACAGTATTATAATAGAACAGACTCCCAATGTTATGAATAAGCTAATAATATTGCAATAGAAACTTAATCAAATGACTTATACCCATTTTCTCCATAATACAAATCCTGTTTTAACATGAACATGTTGTACATTAACCCCATAGGCTATAGCTGGGAATTAATAATTAACTTCAATGTCACTCAGAAAACCAATGTGGAAAAAAAAGCAGTGAACTACAAATCAAATACAACAGTTGTACTTTGGTTCTACCCATGACACCCTATGATGGTGTCTTCGTGATTAAACCTAAGGACCATGTAATTATCTGAATTCCTAAGTTCCTCTCAATTAAAATGAAAGGAACTAAGAAAGAGAAGAGAGGAGAGGTGGTGCTTGGAAGGAAAAAGATTTCCAAGTCTCGTTGCATATAGACATATTTCAGAATAGTTTCCTAAAATATCCTTTTTGGGAGAAAGCCTGGTAACCTAGAAAGCTGGTTTGAGAAATAAAAGACCTGGTCTCTGCTCCCATCTCTACAATTTATTTGTCAGTGACTTTGAGAAAGAAATTGCTATCCATAGGCCAGCATTTGCTCATTTCTATAAATTAAGGCAACAGACTAAGTGAATTTTTTAAATCTCTGCCAATGCTTTAAAATAAAAATAAAAAAAATAGTGGCAGCTCTTGAGTTCACTTTATATAATTACTATGCCTAACTCTCATCCTGACTCATCCTCCCACTCCAATTGCCATCCATCCTGGAAAAAAAATCCCAAAATGTGTATGTCAAATGGCCTTAATCCAGTTGGGCTAAGAGTACTTGCAATGTAAATGAGAGAATTCAATATGCTAACATTTGTAGTGAGTGACAACTTGTTTGACAACCGATTACATGACAGACGAGACAAGACAAGGCTGCCAACAACATACTGGATGTGTGACTGGGGGTTGGGTGTGAGAAGTGACAGTAATATAAAAGAAATAAAGGCGTTTTTTGTTTCCAGAAAATCAATAATCCAACAGAGTATAAATGAAGCTGTTCTGGAGAAAGCAGGTAAGACTTTCTAGATAAGCTACATGAACATCTACAAGGGACTCGCGATTAGAAAATGTTTAAAACCAAAATTTAAAATAGAAGAACAGAGTAGAATTCAGGTAAGCTGAGCAGGGGTGTATGCCAGAAGAGAGGAAATTCAGAGTGATTTGTAGGAATGGGTCTCCAGAAGAGAACCAGCACTCAGTTTAACCCAACAAGGTCAAAAGATACTTGCACACGCATGTTTATAATAGCACAATTCACAATTGTAAGAATGTGGAACCAGCCTAAATACCCATCAATCAACGAGTGGATAAAGAAACTGTAGTGTACGTATATATACATATGAATGATGGAATACTACTCAGACATAAATAGGAGTGAATTGACGGCATTTGCAGAAACCTGGCTGGGATTGGAGACTTTTATTCTAAGTGAAGTAACTCAGGAATGGAAAACTAAACATCATATTTTCTCACTCTTAAGTGGGAGCTAAGGTATTAAAATGCCAAGGTATAAGAATGATACAATAGACTCTGGGGACCCAGGGGGAAAGGATAGGAAGGAAATTAGGGTAAAAAGACTACAAACTGGGTTCAGTGTATACTGCACAGGTGATGGGTGCTCCAAAATCTCACAGATCACCACTGAAGAACTTACTCATGTAACCAAATACCACCTGCTCTCCAAAAACCTACAGGAATAAAAAATTAAATAAATAAATAAGCTACTTTATGCCAAGCACTGTTTTGCAGTATAAAAAAATTTTTTAAATACCCTTTTCTCAAGAAGCATTTTAGAGAGGGAAAACAGATAATTTTTACAGGATAAATAAAGCAGGAAATGGGTTCTTGGGTAGGGTTAGGGAGGTTGCAATTTTTAAAAGGTTAGTTAGGGAAGCCTTCAAAGAGAAGTGGTATTTGAGTACAGACTAGAAAGAGATAAATGCAAAGGTTCTCTACACTTGTATGAGCCTGATGATTCTGAATTCACAGAAGACATCAGGCAAAGCAGATTTATTACTCACAGATAGGCAGCAAGGACAAACAGAAACCTAAGATCCATGGCAAGCCAACCTCCCAAGGCTCAGGAAAGCTGCTCTAGGTGGATGGAGTCTCACCTGTATGTGTCCCATGTCAAACAGCAGTTGAGAGACGCCCAAAGCATGCACCACGCCCTTGGTTTTATACCCTGGGCACTGCTTGAATCACTGAGTTCAAGGAACAAGGATATATCCTGGGCTATTCCAGAGAGTTCCTTCTTATCTCAGGAGATTGCATTCTTGGTACATTCTACAGCTATTCTAAGTATTACAATTAGAAGTTTGGGAGAAACAGGTCAGCCCAAGCCACCCAGGGATCTGTTCTACTGCAGTGTGGGGCAGTTATACAGGTGGACGTTTAAGGACACATGTTCAAAGCAGATCATGTTTCATAGATACCAGGATCTGCAAAGAAACCAGAGCAGCTGAAATGGAATGAGCAGGTAGGGAGAGACACAGGATTTCAGAAAGAAGAACTAGTTTGTGGGCATGGTGGAAGGCCTCTATAACGACTTGAACACTCAGAGCATCATAGAAAGATATGAGATGGCTTTGAGCAGAGAGACTTGACCTGATTATCATGAAAGTCATGGGGCTTTGGGTTCAGGCTGATCATATTGGTTATGTAAACTTGTTTGTATGTTAAGAAGGGCAAATATACAACAGAATCAAAATCTCTAAATAAGTTTATTCTTTATTCAATAAACAAATATTTAAGTGAACAAACGTAAGCCTAAGTTCTAGAGATACAACAATGAATATAACACAAATGTGCCATAGGAACTTAAGATTTAGCAGGAGAGAGAAACAAGAAAGAAGGCACAACTCAGATGTAACTTTATTTCTTTATAAACCTAATTTGCTTGTAGATCTGCACTCAATCGTAGAAAACAGCCTCTCCAAGATGGAGAAGGAACCACTTCTGGAGTGCAGTTTTCCAAATAAGGAACCACTTCTGGAGTGCAGTTCTGCAAATAAGGAACCGCTCTGGAGAGCAGTTCCCAGCGAGAACACAGAGAGTGAGTGATCACTGCATTTCCAAATGAGTTTTTACTGCCCACAGACCAAGAGATTCCTGGGCTGAAAATGCCAGGAGTTTCCAGCATGGCTCTTTCAGCCAGCACCATGGGTCTCCACACAAAAACTCAAACAAATCTGGGCGACCGTTTCAACTGGTGCCTGGAATGACTGGGATACAGAGCCACCCATTCAACTGAAAAAAGGGGAGCCAGGTAATCTGTCCCACCCCCACAAAGACAAGCAATCTGAAATGCTCTGGCTTTAGAGTTTCACAGGAAGTGCAGCTAGACTCCAGATGGTCCAGCATAGTGGGGGAAGGGCGTCAGCCATTACCAAGGCAGTCCACCACTACTGAGGCAGTCCACCATTAATAAGGCAGACCACCATTACCAAAGCAGTTCTAACTATACCTCTGTAAACAAAACCACAAGGAAGTTCAAACAGCAGCTAAGTAGAGCCCATGGCAGCTCAGCAACACCTCTGCTGGCAGACTGTGACTAGACTGCCTCCTCACTGGGCAGGGCATCTCTGATAAAAAGGCAGCAGAATGTCAGGAACTTAGAAATAAAGCCCCAATTTCCCAGGACAGGGAACCTGGGAAAAAAAGGCAGTTATGAGCTCTGCTGCAGCAGACCTAAACATACCTGCACAGCAGCTCTGAATGGAACAATGGAGCTCACAGTTTAGCACTTGAGCTCCTATAAGGGACAGACTGTCTACTCAAGCAGCTCCCCGACCCCTATATATCCAAAGAGACACCTCATAAAGGAGAGCTCAGGCTGACATCTGGTGGGTATCTTTCTGTGATGAAGATAATAGAAAAAGAAACCAGCGGTAACCCTTACTCTTCTGCAGCCACCACAGGTAAACCCCAGGCAAGCAGGGTCTGGCGTGGACCTCCAGCAGTCCCACAGCAGAGGGGCCTGACTATTAGAAGGAAAACTAAAAAATGGAAAGAAATAACTTCAACATCAACAAAAAGGACGTCCACTCAGAGACCCCATCCAAAAGTCACCAACTACAAAGACCCACATCCACAAAGATGGGAAGAAACCAGTGCAAAAAGGATGAAAACACCAAAAACCAGAACGCCTCTCATCCTCCAAGGAATCACAACTCCTTACCAGCAGGGGAACAAGGCTGGATGGAGAATGAGTCTGATGAATTGACAGAATCAGGTTTCAGAAGGTGGGTAATAAACTTCTCTGAGTTAAAAGAACATGTTCTAACCCAATACAAAGAAACTAAGAACCTTGAAAAAAGGTTTGATGAAATGCTAATGAGAATAAACAGCTTAGAGAAGAATATAAATGACTTGATGGAGCTGAAAAACACAACACAAAGCATACACAAATTTCAATAGCTGAACCAAGCAGAAGAAAGGATATCAGAGATTGAAGATCAGCCTAGCCAGCATTCATAGGGCTGAAGCTGTAGTCCAACATAATCCTACCATTTTTTTTTTTTTTTGGAGATAATGGGCTTCTTTTCTTCTATATATATATGTTTTTATTGCACTTTAGGTTCTGGGGTACATGCAGGATTGTTGCATAGCTACATACATGGCAATGTGGTTTGCTGCCTCCATCCCCCCATCACCCACATCTGGCATTTCTTCCCAAGTTATCACTCCCCAACCTCCCCAATCCCCACTGTCCCTTCCTTAGTCTCCCTCAACAGATCCCATTGCCTGATGCTCCCCTCCCTGTGTCCATGTGTTGTATAATTTGAAGTCAGGGAGTGTGATACCTCCAGCTTTGTTTTTTTTGCTTAGGATTATCTTGGCTATACAACTCTTTTTTGGTTCCATATGAAATTTAAAGTAGTTTTTTGTAATTCTGTGAAGAAAGTCAGTGGTAACCTGATGGGAATAGCAATAAATTAATAAATTACTTTGGACAGTATGGCCATTTTCATGATATTGATTCTTCTTATCAATGAGCATGGAATGTTTTCATTTGTTTGTGTCCTTTCTCATTTCCTTAAATCAGTGGTTTGTAGCTCTCTTTGAAGAGGTCCTTCACATCCCTTGCTCTTTGTATTCCTAGGTATTTTATTCTCTTTGTAGCAATTGTAAATGGGAGTTCACTCATGGTTTGGCTCTTTGTCTATTAATGGTGTATAAAAATACTTCTGATTTTTGCAAATTGATTTTGTATCCTGAGACATTCCTGAAGTTGTTTATCAGCTTAAGGAGTTTTTGGGCTGAGATAATGGGGTTTTCTAAAAATACAATCATGTCATCTACAAAATGAGATTATTTGACTTCCTCTCTTCCTGTTTGAATACTCTTTCTTTCTTTCTCTTGCCTGATGGCCCTGGCCAGAACTTCCAATACTATGTTGAAAACGAGTGGTAACAAAGGGCATCCTTGCCTTGTGCCAGTTTTCAAAGGGAATACTTCCAGCTTTTTCCATTCAGTATATTGGCTGTGGGTTTGTCATAAATAGTTCTTATTATTTTGAGATATGTTCCATCAATACATAGTTTGAGTGTTTTTAGCATTAACAGCTGTTGAATTTTATCCCAGACCTTTTCTGCATTTATTGACTTAATCACGTGGTTTTGGCATTGGTTCCATTTATGTGATGGATTACATTTGTAGATTTGCACATATTGAACCAGCCCTGCATCCAAGGGATGAAGCCAACTTGATCATGGTGGATAAGCTTTTTAATATGCTGCTGGATTTGGGTTGCCAGTATTTTATTGAGGATTTTTATATTGATGTTCATAAGGAACATCAATTTTCTTTTTTTACTGTGTCTCTGCCAGGTTTTCATATCAGGAGGATGCTGGCCTCATGAAATGAGCTAGGGAGGAGTCCCCTGTTTTCTATTGCTTGGAATAGTTTTAGAAGGAATGGTACAAGCTCCTTTTTGTACCTCTGGTAGAATTCAGCTGTGAATCCATCTGCTCCTGGGCTTTTCTTAGTTGGTAGGTTATCAATTACTGCCTTAATTTTATAACTTGTTATTGGTCTATTCAGGGATTCAACTTCTTCCTGATTTAGTCTTGGGAGGGTGTATGTGTCCAGGAATTTATCCGTTTCTTCTAGATTTTCTAGTTTATTTGCATAGAGGTGTTTATAGTATTCTTTGATGGTAGTTTGTATTTCTGTGGGATGAGTGATAATATCAGCTTTATCATTTTGTATTGTGTCTATTTGAGTCTTCTCTCTTTTCTTCCTAATTAATATGGCTAGCAGTCTATCTATTTTACTAATCTTTTAACAAAAAAACTCCTGAATTTATTGATTTTTTGAACAGATTTTCTTGTCTCTGTCTCCTACAGTTCTGCTCTAATCCCAGTTATTTGTCTTCTGCTACCTTTTGAATTTGTTCTTGCTTCTCTAGTTCTTTTAATTGTGATGTTAGGGTGTCAATTTTAGATCTTTCCCACTTTCTCTAGTGGACATTTAGTGCTATAAATTTCCCTCTTTACACTGCTTTAACTGTGTCCCAGAGATTCTTGTATGTTGTGTCTTTGTTCTCATTGTTTCAAAGAAATTATTTATTTCTGCTACAATTTTATTATTTATTCAGTAATCATTCAGGAGCAGGTTGTTCAGTTTCCATGTAGTTGCACAGTTTGAGTGAGTTCCTAAACCTGAGTTATAATTTGATTATATTGTGATCTGAGAGACTGTTTCTTATGATTTCTGTTATTTTTCATTTGCTGAGGAGTGTTTTATTTCCAACTGTGTGATCAATTTTAGAATAAATGCTATGTGCTTCTGAGAAGAATGTATAGTCTGTTGATTTGGGGTGGAGAGTTCTGTGGATGCCTATTAGGTCTGCTTGGTCCAGAGCTGAGTTCAAGTTCTGAATATCCTTGTTAATTTTCTGTCTTATTAATCCGTCTAATATTGAAAGTGGAGTTTTAAAGTCTCCCATTGGTATTGTGTGGGAGTGTCTCTTTGTAGGTATCTAAGAACTTGCTTTATGAATCTGGGTGCTCCTGTATTGGGTATATAAATATTTAGGATAGTTAGCCCTTCTTGTTGTATTGCTCTTTTTACCATTATGTAATGCCCTTGTCGTTTTATATCTTTGTTAGTTTAAAGTCTGTTTTATCAGAGACTTGCAACCCCTTCTTTCTTTTTCTTTTTACTTTATATTTGCTTGGTAATTCTTCCTCCATCTGTTTATTATGAGCCTACATGTGTCTTTGCATGTGAGATGGATCTCCCGAATACAGCACACCAACGGGTCTTGATGCTTTATCCAATTTCCCAATCTATGTCTTTTAATTGGAGCATTTAGCTCATTTATATTTTAGATTAATATTGTTATATGTGAATTTGATTCTGTCATTATGATGCTAGCTGGTTATTTTGCTCATTAGTTGATGCAGTTTCTTCATAGTGCCAATGGTATTTATGTTTCGGTATGTTTTTGTAGTGACTGGTATAGGTTTTTACTTTCCATATTTAGTGCTTCCTTCAGGAGCTCTTGTAAGGCAGGCCTTCTGGTGACATTATCTCTCAGCATTTGCTTGTCTGTACAGGATTTTATTTCTACTTCACTTATGGTGCTTAGTTTGGCTGGACATGAAATTTGGGGTTAAAAATTAATTTCTTTAAGAATGTTGAATCTTGGCCCCCAATCTCTTCTGGCTTGTAGGGTTTCTACAGAAAGATCTGCTGTTAGTCTGATGGGCTTAGCTTTGTAGGTAACCCGACCTTTCTCTTCGGCTGACCTTAATATTTTTACCTTCATTTCAAAATTGCATATTTGTCAATAAGTCACTCAAATAAAAATTGTTTCATAAAAGAAGGGTCTGGTCCAGCTCACAAGTCAAACAAAAGTGCTTTTCCTTTTGGACAGTCGACATTTTTTAATAGCTTTATCAGGAGATAATTCACACAGTTCACCCAATTTGAATTGTACATTTCAATGATTTTCAGTATATTCACAGAGTTGTATATTGTACATCACAACCACAATCAATTTTAGAATGTTTTCAATTACCAGCCAAAGAAATCCAACACCCTGGGGGAGAAGAAGGAAGATGGCGCTATAGGAGCAACTCAGGATTGCAGCTCTCAGTGAAAGCGCAGAGGGTGAGTGAATGTGGCATTTCCAGACGGATCTTTATTGCCCACAGACCAGGAAATTCCCAGGTGTAGGAGCCCCACGGGACGCCAGCACAGCTGTTTCAGCTGGCACGGCCGTTTCGGCCAGCGCTGCAGCGCAGCGGCACTCCATACAAAATACACTGGTCTGGTTGCCTGTTAAACCGGCAATTTGAGATTTGGGAAGGCAGATTAGCATATTCATCTGATTAAATGGGACTTAAACAGAAAGCCAGGCCAGGAGATTCCCAGGCAGCGATGTTTGAGCCAGCACAGTGGGTCGCTGCATGGGAAATCACACAGATCCCAGTGCCCTTTCAGCAGGCAACTGAAACACCTGAGAGAGAGTCAACCATTCAACTTAAAAAAAAAAAAAAAAAAAAAAACGGGCTCTGAGGCAGGGGGCCAGGTGATCAGGCTCAGCGGGTCCCACGCCCCACAAAAACAAACAAAACAGCAATTGGAAACGCTCGGGGTTGAGAGTTTCACGGCAAGCATGGCTGAACCCAGAACAGTGCAGCTCGGTGGGGGAGGGGAATCCACCATTACCAAGGCATTCCGCCCCTATGGAGGTCTCTCCCATGGTTGGCACAGCCTGCCATTGCCGAGGCAACCTGCCATAACAGAGAGAGTCCGCCAATACAGAGGCGGGCCACCATCACCACAGCTGTTCTAACCACACCCATATAAAGAGGACTACAGGGAATTACACTTGACAGCGAGGCAGAGCCCACAGCAACAGGGCGGAGCCCATGGCAGCAGGGCGGAGCCTCGGCAGGCAGGTAGTGACTAGACTGCCTCCTTGCTGGGCAGGACAGTACAATGGATACTCATAAATAAAGCCCTAACTCCCCAAGACAGAGCACCTGAGGAAAAAAAGGAGCTTTATGAGTTCTGCTGCAGCAGACTTAAATGTACCTGCCTAGCAGCCCTGAATGAATGATGGAGCTCACAGCTCAGCACTTAAGCACCTATAAAGTACAGACTGTCTCCTCAAGCAGTTTCCTGACCCTCGTATATCCAAAGATTCACCTCACAAAAGACTGATCAGACTGACATCTGGCAGGCATCATTCTGGGACAAAGATAGCAGAAGAAGAAACTGGTAGCATCCCTCACTGTTCCGCAGTTGCTACAGGTGTACCCCAGACAAGCAGGGCCTGGAGTGGACCTCAGCAGTCCTACAGCAGAGAGGCTAGACTGTTTGAAGGAAAACTAAGAAACAGAAATACTTCATCATCAACAGTCTGGGCGTCCACTCAGAGACCCAATTGAAAAGTCAGCAACTACTCAGACGACAGGTGATGAACACGCAAAGATGGGAAGAAACCAGCGCAAAAAGGAGGAAAACACCGAAATCAAACACCTCGCCTCCTACAAAGGACCAAAACTCCTCACCAGCAAGGGAACAAAGCTGGACGGAGAATGAGTGTGACAAAATGACTTCAGAAGGTGGATAATGAGAAACTTCCATGAGCTAAAAGAACATGTTCTAACTCAATGCAAAGAAACTAAGAACCTTGACAAAAGATTTGAAGAAATGATAACAAGAATGGACAACTTAGAGAGGAATATGAGTGAATTGATAGAGCTAAAAAAAAACAACACGAAAACTTCGTGAAGCATGCACAAGTCTCAAAAGCCAAATTGACCAAGCAGAAGAAAAAATATCAGAGGTCGAAGATCAACTCAATGAAATAAAATAAGAAGGCAAGATTAGAGAAAAAAAGCACAAAAAATCATAAACAAAGTCTCCAAGAAATTGGGACTATGTGAAGAGACCTAATCTATGTTTGATAGGTGTACCTGAATGTGATGAAGAGAATGAATCCGAGTGGGAAAATACTCTTCAGAATGTTATCCAGGAAAATTTCCCCAACCTAGCAAGGCAGACCAATATTCAAGTCCAGGAAATACAGAGAACACCTCAAAGATTTTCCTCAGAAAGAGCAACCCCAAGGTACATAATAATAGTCAGATTCACCAGGGTTGAAATGAAGGAGAAAATACTAAGGGCAGCCAGAGAGAAAGGTCGGGTCACCCACAAAGGGAAGCCCATTAGACACACAGCAGATCTCTCAGCAGAAACCCTACAAGCCAGAATAGAGTGGGGGCCAATATTCAACATGCTTAAAGAAAAGAACTTTCAGCCCAGAATTTCATATCCAGCCAAACTGAGCTTCATAAGTGAAGGAAAAATAAAATAATTTGCAAACAAGCAAGTACTCAGAGATTTTGTCACCACCAGGCCTGCTTTACAAGAGCTCCTGAAAGAGGCACTACACATAGAAAGAAACAACCAGTACTAGCCATTCCAAAAACATATCAAATGCTAAAGAGCATCAACAAAATGAAGAATCTGCATCAACTAATGGGCAAAACAGCCAGCTAACATCAAAATAGCAGTATCAAATTCACACACAACAATATTAACCCTAAAGGTAAATGGGCTAAATGCACCAATCAAAAGTCACAGACTGGCGAATTGGATAAAAAGCCAAACCCCATTGGTTTGCTGTATCCAGGAAACCCATCTCACATGCAAAGATACACAAGTGCTCAAAATAAAGGGATGGAGGAAGATTTACCAAGCAAATGGAGAGAAAAAAAACCAGGAGTTACAATTCTCCTCTCTGATAAAATAGACTTTAAAGCAACAAAGATCAAAAGAGACAAAGAAGGACATTACATAATGGCAAAAGGATCGATACAACAAGAAGAGCTAACAATCCAAAATATATATCGACCCAATACAGAAGCACCCAGATATATAAGGCAAGTTCTTAAAGACTTACAAAGAGACTTAGACTCCCACACAATAATAGTGGGAGACTTTAACACTCCACTGTCAATATTAGACAGATCAACCAGACAGAAAATTAACAAGGATATCCAGGACTTGAACTCAGACCTGGAACAAGCAAACCTGACAGACATTTACAGAACTCTCCACCCCAAATCCACAGAATATACATTCTTCTCAGCACCTTATCACACCTACTCTAAAATTGACTATATAATTGGAAGTAAATCACTCCTCAGCAAATGCAAAACAACGGAAATCATAACAAACAGTCTCTCAGACCATAGTACAATCAAGTTAGAACTCAGAACCACACAGCTTCATGGAAACTGAACAACTGGCTTTTGAATGTTGACTGGATAAACAATGAAATAAAGGCAGAAATAAAGAAGTTCTTTGAAACCAACGAGAACGAAGACACAACATAACAGAATCCCTGGGACACATTTAAAGCAGTCTCTAGTGGAAAATATATAGCAATAACTTCCCACATGAGAAGAGTGGAGAGATCCAAAATTGACACCCTATCATCAAAATTGAAAGAGCTAGAGGAGCAAGATCAAAAAAAAAAAAAAAACTCAAAACCTAGCAGAAGACAAGAAATAACTAAGACTAGAGCAGAAATGAAGGATATAGAGATAAAAAACCCTTCAAAAAATTAATAAATCCAAGAGCTGGTTTTTCAAAAAGATCAACAAAATAGACAGACCACTAGCCAGATTGATTAAAAAGAAAAGAGAGAGTAACCAAATAGACACAATAAAAAACAATAAAGGGGAAATTACCACAGATTCCAGAGAAATTCAAACCATTATCAAAGAATATTACAAAAAAATCTATGCACATAAACTAGTAAACCTGGAAGAAATGGATAGATTCCTGGACACTTGTGTCCTCCCAAGCCTAAGCCAGGAGGAAGCCAAAAGTATGAATAGACCAATAACAAGGTCTGAAGTTGAGGCAGCAATTAAAAGCCTACCACACAAAAAAAGTCCAGGTCCAGATGGGTTCACAGCTGAAGTCTATCAGACACACATAGAGGAACTGTTACCATTCCTTCTGAAACTATTCTAAATAATTCAAAAAGAGGGAATCCTTCCCAAATCATTTTATGAGACCAACATCATCCTGATACCAAAACCCGGCAGAGACTCAACAAGAAAAAAAAAAACTTCAATCCAATATCTATGATGAACATAGATGCAAAAATCTTCAATAAAATACTGGCAAGCCGATTGCAACAGCACATCAAAAAGCGTATCCACCATGATCAAGTAGGATTCATCCTGGGGATGCAAGGCTGGTTCAACATACGCAAGTCTATAAACGTGATTCACCACATAAACAAAACCAAAAACAAAAACCACATGATTATCTCAATTGATGCAGAGAAGGCCTTTGACAATATTCAACAGCCCTTTATGCTGAAAACCCTTGATAAACTCGGTATTGATGGAACATATCTCAAAATAATAAAAGCTATTTATAACAAACCAACAGCCAATATCATACTGAATGGGCAAAAACTGGAAGCATTCAATTTGAAATCTGGCACTAGACAAGGATGACCTCTTTCACCACTCCTATTCAATATAGTACTGGAAGTTCTAGCCAGAGCAGTCAAGCAAGAAAAAGAAAAAAAGGGTATTCAAATAGGAAAGGAGGAAGTCAAATTGTCTCTATTTGCAGACGACATAATTGTGTATCTGGAAGACCCCATCATCTCAGCCCAAAAACTCCTGAAACTGATAAGCAACTTCAGCAAAGTCTCAGGATATAAAATCAATGTGCAAAAATCACAAGCATTCCTATATACCAATAACAGACTTAAAGAGAGCCAAATCAAGAACGAACTGCCATTCACAATTGCTACAAAGAGAATAAAATATCTAGGAATACAACTAAGAAGGAATGTAAAGGACCTCTTCAAGAAGAACTACAAACCACTCCTCAACGAAATAAGAGAGGACACAAACAGATGGAGAAACATTCCATGTTCATGGTTAGGAAGAATCAATATCATGAAAATGGCCATACTGCCCAAAGTTATTTACAGACTCAATGCTATCCCATCAAGCTACCAATGACCTTCACAGAACTGGGAAAAAACACCTTAAACTTCATATGGAACCAAAAGAGAGCTCGCATAGCCAAGTCAATTCTAAGCAAAAAGAACACAGCAGAAGGCATCACACTACCGGACTTCAAACTACACTACAAGGCTACAGTAATCAAAACAGCATGGTACTGGTAACAAAACAGAGATATAGACCAATGGAACAGAACAGAGGCATCAGAAGCAACATAACATACCTACTACCATACAATCTTTGATAAACCTGAAGAAAACAAGTAATGAGGAAAGGATTCCCTGTTTAATAAATGGTGTTGGGAAAACTGGTTAGCCATCTGTAGAAAGCAGACACTGTACCCCTTCTTGACACCTTACACTAAAATTAACTCCAGATGGATTAAAGACTTAAACGTAAGACCTGGCACTGTAAAAACCCTAGAAGAAAATCTAGGCAAAACCATTCAGGACATAGGAGTAGGCAAGAACTTCATGACCAAAACACCGAAAGCATTGCCAACAAAAGCCAAAATAGACAAATGGGATCTAATCAAACTCCACAGCTCCTGCATAGCAAAAGAAACAGTCATTAGAGTGAATCGGCAACCAACAGAATGGGAAAAAATGTTTGCAGTTTACCCATCTGACAAAGGGCTGATATCCAGAATTTATAAAGAACTAAAATACATTTACAAGAACAAAACAAACAAGCCCATTCAAAAGTGGGCAAAGGATATGAACAGACAGACACTTTACAACAGAAGACATACACGAGGCCAGAAAACATATGAAAAAATGCTCATCATCACTAGTCATTAGAGAAATGCAAATCAAAACTACATTGAGATGCCATCTCACACTAGTTAGAATGGCGACCATTAAAAAATCTGGAGACAACAGATGCTGGAGAGGATGTGGAGAAATAGAAACACTTTTACACTGCTGGTCGGAGTGTAAATTACTTCACCCATGGTGGAAAACAGTGTGGCAATTCCTCAAATACCTAGAAATAGAAATTCCATTTGACCCAGCAATCCCATTACTGGGTATATATCCAAAGGACTATAAATCGTTCTACTATAAGGACATATGCACACGAATGTTCATTGCAGCACTGTTTACAATAGCAAAGACCTGAATCAACCCAAATGGCCATCGATGATAGACTGGACTGGGAAAATGTGGCACATATACACCATGGATTATTATGCAGCAATAAAAAATGATGAGTTTGTGTCCTTTGTAGGGACATGGATGAATCTGGAGAACATCATTCTCAGCAAACTGACACAAGAACAGAAAATGCAATACCACATATTCTCACTCATAGGCGGGTGATGAACAGTGAGAACACATGGACACAGGGAGGGGAGAACTACACACTGGGGTCTATTGGGGGGGATGGGGAGGGACAGCGGGGAGGGGGGAGCTGGGGAGGGATAGCGGGGGAGAAAAGCCAAATGTGGGTGAAGGGGAGGAAGACAGCAGATCACACTGCCATGTGTGTACCTATGCAACTATCTTGCATGTCCTGCACATGTACCCCAAAACTTAAAATGCAAAAAAAGGAAAAAAAAAATCCAACACCCTTCATCCAACATCTTTCAATTCCTCTATCCTCCCCAGTGACAACCACTAATCTACTTTCTGCCTCTATAGGTTTATCTATTCTAGACTTTCATATAAATAAAATCATATGGTTTTTGTGATAGACCTCACTTAACATAATATTTTCAAGGTTCATCCAAATTGTAACATATCAATACAGTACTTCATTTTTATGGCCAACTTAAGATCTAGATTATCTATGTAATGAAATATTATTTGGCCATAAGGTCATGAAATAAACAGCTAATACTGTTTCCATTTCCGTCTAAATAATGCTGCTATGAACATTAGTGTACAAGTTTTTGCATGGACATACATTTTTTCTTGGACATATAATAGGAGTACCACTGCTAAATTATGTGATAACTTCATGTTCAATCGTTTGAGGGTCTGCCAGACTGCTTTCCAAGTGGCTATACTATTTATCATTCACATCAATAGTGTATGAGAGTTCCAGTTTCTCTATGTCCTCTCAAACCCTTGTCTTTTCTGCCTTTTTTCATATTAACCGTCCCAGTGGGTGTGAAATGGTATCTCACTATGGTTCTATTTGCATTTCCCTGATGGTTAAAATTTTGAATATTTTTTCATATGATTGTTAGTAATTTGTATATCATCAGTGGAGAAATGTATATTCTAATTATTTGCCCATTTATAAATTGAGTTATTTATCTCTTTATTATTCAATTGTAGGAGTTCTTTATATGTTCTAGATTCAAAGCTTATCAAATTTAAAATTTGCAAATGTTTTCTCCACTCTGTGGATTGTCTTTTTATTGATGTCATTCTTTGAAACACAACTTTTTTTTATTTTATTGATTTCTTCTTTTTACTTTCATCCCTTGTGTTATTGGTGTCATATCTAAAAAACCATTGCCTAAGGCAAGGTCCACAAGAGTTACACCTATACTTCCTTCTACAAGTTTTATAATTTTAGCTCTTAATTTATGTCTTCAATTCATTTTAAGTTAATTTTTGTATACATGGTGAGGTAGGTGTCCAAATTCATTCTTTTGCATGCAGATATCCAGTTGTCCTAGCATTGGTTGTTGAGGTGAATTCTTTCTCCATTGAGTTGTCTTGGTACACTTGTTAAAAACCAGTTGACCATAGATGTATAGATTTATTTCTGGACTCTCAATTCTGTTATATCGGACTATGTCTACCATTATGCTGGTGCCATACAGTTTTGATCACTGTAGCTTTGTGGTAAGTTTTGAAATAAGAAAAAAATGAGAGTCTCACTTTTTTTCTTGTTTTTCACAATTATTTTGGCTGTTCTATAATAGGTCCTTTGAATTCCCATGTGAATTTTATTTTATTTTATTTTTGAAACAGAGTCTTGCTCTGTTACCCAGGTTTGAGTGCAGTGGTGTAATCTCAGCTTTCTGCAACCTCTGCCTCTTGGGTTCAAGCCATTCTCATGCTTCAGCCTCCCAAGAAACTGGGATTACAGGCATATGCCACCATACCTGGCTAATTTTTGTATTTTTATTATAGTCATGGTTTTGTCATGTTGACCTAGCTGGTCTTGACTTGGCCTCAAGCAATTTCCCCATCTCAGCCTCCCAAAGTGCTGGGATTACAGGCATTAGCCACTGCACCTACCTGTGAATTTTGTCAGTTTCTGCAAAATAAAACCCAGCTATTATTCTAATAAGAATAGTCTTGAATCTGTAGATTAATTTTTTGAGAGTACTGCTAATGTGATGGTTAAGTGTCAACTTGACTGAATTTAAAAATACCTAGATAATTAGCAAAGCATTACTTCTTGGTGGGTCTATAAAGCTGTTTCTAGGAGAGGCTGACATGTGAGTCAGTGGCCTGAGTGGGAAAGATCTGCCCTCAATGTGGGTAGGCACCACCTAATAGCCTGGGGCCCAACTAGAACAACAAAAAAAACGGAGGGGAAAAGATTTCTTTTCTCTCCCTCCAGGACCTAGGCTACACTCTCCTCCTCTGCCCTTAGGAGAATTTCAGACTCTGCGACCAGGGAACTCCAGGACTTAACACCAGCAACCTCCCAAGATTTCAGGCCTTCGGTTTCAGACTGTGAATTACACCACTGGCTTTCTGGTATTGATCATTTTAGACTTGGACTTGGACTGAGTCATTTGCAGGCATCCCAGGGTTTTGAGCTTGCAGATGGCCTGTTGATATGGTTAGGCTTTGTGTACCCACCTAAATCTCATCTTGAATTATAATCCCCATAATCTCCATGTGTCAAGGGAGAGATTAGGTGGAGGTAATTAGATCATGGGGCAGGTAATTTTCCTCATGCTGTTCTCATGATAGTGAGTTCTCATAAGATCCGATGGTTTTATAAGTTTTTGGTAGTTCCTCATGTGTTCATTCTCCTTTTTGCTGCCTTGTGAAGGTCTCTCGTTTCCCTTTTGCCTTCCACCATGATTACAATTTCCTCCCTAGCCACGTGGAACTGTGAATTAATTAAGCCTCTTTCCTTTATAAATTACTCCGTATTGGGCAGTTCTTTATAGCAGTATAAAAAATGGACTAATACACCTGTGATGTGACTTCTCAGCCTCCATAATGGCATGGGCCAATTCTAATAAATCCTCTTTCATCTATCTATCCATCCATCCATCTATTCTTATTGCTTCCGTCTCCCTGGAGAACTCTAACTAATATATCTACCTTAACAATATTAAGTCTTTCAATCCACAAGTATGGAATAGTTTTTATTTAAGTCATTTAACCCACAAGTATGGAATATCTTTTTACTTATCCAGGCCTTATTTAATTAAAGCAAAATGTTTTTAGTGTTCAGTGTACAACTCTTGCACTTCTTTCACCAAATTTATTCCTCAGTATCACATTCTTTTTGATGTCATTGTAAACGCGATTGCATTCCTAATTTAATTTTATATCATTTACTGCAAGTGCATAGACATATAATTATGTTTGTATATTGCTCATATGTCCAGCAACAGGCTGAATTCATTTATTAGTTCTAATAGTTTTTTAGTGGATCCTTAGAATTTTCTATATACAAAATTACATCATATGCAAATATAGTTTTTCTTCCTCCTTTCCTATATGGATGTCTTTTATTTACTTCTCTAATTGCTCTTACTAAAGCTAACAGTATAATGTTAAATAGAAGTGGCCAAAACAAACATCTGTGTTATGTTTCACATATTAGAGGGAAAGCATTTAGTCTTACACTATTAATATGTTAGTTGTGGGTGTTTTATAGATGCCCTTTAGTAGGTTGCATAAATTTCTATTCCTTGTTTATTCACTGTGTTTACTGTGAGGAAGTACAGAATGTTGTCAGATGTTTTTTCTGCTTACATTGGGGTGATCATGTGGTTTTTGTTCTTTATCTATTGATGAGGTTTGTTACATTAATTGATTTTCAGATGTTAAAACAACTTGTATTCTTGGAATAAATCATACTTGTTCATGGAATATAATCCTTTTAATATACTGCTGAATTTGATTTGCTAGTGTTTTATTGAGGAACTCTATGTCTATATTGATAAAAGATATTGATCTGTAGTTTTCTTTCATATAATGCCTTTGTCTTGATTCAGTGTCAGGATAATATTGGTCTCATAAAATACATTCAGAAGTGTTCTCTCATCTTTTATTTATTGGAGGAGTTTGTGAACAATTGGTATTAATTATGTACATATTTGATAGCATTTACCAGTGAAGTCACCTAGTCCCGGGCTTTTCTTCATGGGAATGTTGGTGTTACAAATTTAATCTCCTTACATGTTACAGGTCTATTCAGATCTTTTTAGTCCTTCTTGAATCAGTTCAGGTAGTTCGCATCTTTCTAGAAATTCTTTCATTTCATCTAAGTTATCCAGTTTATTGCCATTTAGTTGTTCAACTATTGAACTGTGGTATGTAGCAGAAGTGCTATATATATATTTCCCATTTCATCACACAGAATACTGAAAAATTTGTGCATTCAAGGATCAAAATTTAATAAAAGCAAATTTTTTACTGCTTCAGCAAGGACTTTCTTAAGCTGTTTTTAAAAAAAAAAAAAAAAAATTGTAACCCCTAGAAATAAACTGCCAGGGTAAATAGAAAGGTATGATATTCACTCAAATTGATGAGGGCAGTCCACTGATTCATATGCTAATCTCTTCTGAAGACATGCTCACAAACACTCCCAGAAATGTTTTACCAGCTATTTGAGCATCTCTTAACCCAATCAAGTTAATACATAAAATTAACCATCACATACATCATGAGGCTGTTCATTGTTACATTAAGGACATGAGACATACTCCTGAGAGCAATAGGAGAGACATGAAAGATCACTTTGTCTACAGTGTGCAAAATAGATTAGAAGAGCAAGATAGGAGGTCAGAAGAGCAGTTAGAAGACTGTTGAATGATCCAAATGAGAGAGAATGAGGACCTGAAAACACAGTGGGAAAGAGTGAAAAGGAGTAGGTAGATTTTTAATGTAAAAACATAAAAACATCAGAACTGGTAAATGTTTAAATGCAGAGAGAGAGAGAGAGAGAAGAAAATCAAGACTAATGTCTATGTTTCTTATGGATGGTGTGTCATGTTAAGATACACAGGAAGGGAATGGGGATATTCAGGTGAGAAGTTAGTTGAGTTTGGCACAGGTATTTTGGGGTGTTTATAAGATATTAATAGAACTATATGGTGAATCATTTCTCAAGTAAGAGAAACTAAAGTCTTAGTTACCTTGAGGAGTTACCGAGCCCTTAGTTTCTCTTACTTGAATTTTTATTTGAGGTTTCACCTTTTCTCATACTTTCCTTGAGTCTTGTGTAACACCTGATGGACTTTCCCCAAGCCAGGGTCACTTTCAAATCAGACATCCCATTGAGTGGCAGGTACTGTTCAAGGCTCTTAACATAAAAAAATGAAGAAAGGAATTGAAAAGCCTGGTCTTTATGAACATTATATTATAATAGGGATGATAAACAACTAACATAATGATTAAATAAGCTACAAGCTATTTTAGTAGGTGGCCAGAGCAGTATTTAGTTCAAGGACAACTGTCCCCCACTACTGAGGCAAGATCCTTCTGAGTACTTTTATTAATGCCCCATGTATCATGAGGTTTTCCAGTCTGGCTGATGAGAACAGACCCTATGCATTGTTTCCCCAGGTCCTCTCTGTTATTTCCTCAGGCTTGGGTGGTCTCACAAGCATGAGCCAGAAGTACTTTGCTGAACAGTTTGGGAAACTCTCCAGAGCTCTGGGTCCTGTAAACTTCAGGTGCCTTGGTCTCCCTTGACTCTCAACTTGGGAAATCCACTAGCTCTCCTCAGGTTCCTCCTTCCTTTTGCCTCACATTCACAGGATAACTGTTCTGTATTCCATGATGTCTATTGTTTTGTAATTCATTATTTCATGTATTTTTTCCTGCTTTGAGGGGTGTTTTAGGCAGGAGGGTAAATCTAGTCCCTTTTACTCCATTATGGCTAAAACCAAATGATCCAATGATGGTCCCTATATGTCCCAGTTGGTATGTTTACTAATTTTATGAAATGGTAGGACAAGATACATGAATATTAAACTCTGACTCCATCACTAGAGAGCCACAATGATACTTAAATGTTAATGACTATAAATTTTATGATTGTTGGTGTGATGGTTAATTCTAAGTATCAACATAACTAGGCTGTGGTACCCAGTTTCTTGGTCAAACATCAATCTAGACACTGCTGTGAAGGTGTTTTTAGATGTGATTAACATGCAAATCAGTAGATTATCTTTCATAATATGAGTGGGCTTATCCCATCAGTTGAAGGCATTAAGAGAAAAGACTGAAGTTTCCTAAAAAAAAAAAAATTCTGCTTCCAGACTCTTCAGCCTTAAGACCAACATCATCTCTTCCCTGGATGACCATACTGCTGGCCTGGCCTGCAGATTTCAGACTTAGCAACTTCCACAACCTTGTGAGTCCATTTGTTAAACTCTTTCAAATTTGATCATAAATATATAATCTTCACTTGGTTCTGTTTTACTGAAGAATCTTGACTAACATAGTTGAATAGTCTGTCCTTTTTACAGCAAACTCAAGTGAACTGGAACAGCTCTTAAATAATTCAAAACCATGCTCTCTTGAGTACTTGGTGACACTTCTGAATTTAGAATAACAAGACATACATAATCCAGTTTATCTCTGGAAATAGTCTACTAATGACATAATATATTGAATTGGTCAAAACTTGAGGAAATCAAAATTTTGCTCCTCTGCTGGCTACACACAAGGCCCAGAATAAGAATTTTAAGGTTGATTCTATTTTCTGTGGTATGTTCTATATCTGAAATATCTATTACCTTAATCCTAGTGTTGTTCTCTCCGCAGGTACCATATCTTGCACACTATATCCAAATCCATCCCTCACTGCATTAACAGCTATAGATATTGCAGTGAATCAGAATAATCCCCAGGACTTTTCTGACAGAGATACTAAGTAAAACAGTCTTTTGCTTTGCAGCATGGCTAAAAGAATGGATAACTAGGACTGCTTGTGGCCATCCTCCCCACTTGCAGCAGGAGAGAATGAAAGCCACACAGGAAAAATGAAAGAAAGAGCCAGATATTCTCTGCCAGAGAAGAATCTCAATTTGCAGCCTCAAGTCTTTGCTTTCTTTAGAATTTCTTTCTTGTGAACTGCTGCAATATCCTCGCAATAATGGGAGCCAATAAACTCACTTTTTCCTACTCTATTAGAGTTGGGTTGGGGGGTGCCTGGAACTAATAGTGATTGGACATGTTTTTGATTTCTCATTATTGGAGATTCCTGTAATAAGAATTAGAGGTGTAGCAGCATCAGAGTGATTGGACTGTACCATGGCAGGGAAAAGACATGTTCCAACATGGTGGAGAGATTTGATGTGTGATTCAAAATTATATTTTCTCAGTAAGTCAATGGAGATCCAGAAGCTAATATTTTGATGAATGAAGTTATCTTACAATCTTACCACTAATCATAAAAAAATCCATTGGTTACCAAAAATTACTTTGAAGTTTCTTGCCTAATGCAATTAATTGTTTTAATGTAAAAACGCAAATAGTAAAACAATAATGAGATGCCACTGTATACTACTAGGATGGCTATAACTTAATAATAAAAAAAGAAATAGCAAGTGTTAGTAATAATATGGAAAAATTGAAACCCTTATGCATTACTGGTAGGAATGTAAAATGGTGCATTCACTGTGGAAAACAGTTTGGTTGTTCCCCAAAATGTTAAACATAAACTTACCATTTGACCCAGCAATTCCACTCTTACACATATATCGAAAAGAAATGAAAGCAGGAACTTAGATACTTGTTCATTAATGTTCGCAGCAGCATATTAACAATAGCCAAAAGTTACAAACAACCTGAGCACCTATTGTTAGATGAAGGAACAAACAAAATGTGGTCTATACATACAATGGAATGTTCTTCATCTATGAAAAGAAGTTTTGATACATGCCACACATGGTTAAACCCTGAAAATAGTATGCTAAGTGATATGCCAGATACAGAAAGGCAAATATCATAAAATTATACTTACATGAAATACACAGAATAAACAAATTAATAGATATAGTAGATTTGAGGTTATCAGGGGCTGGGGGAAGTGGTAATGGAGAGTTATTGCTTAATAGGTAAAAAATTTCTGTTTGGAAGACACATGCACACATATGTTCATTGCAGTTTTGTTCACAATAGCAAAGACTTGGAAGAAACCCAAATCACCATCGATGATAGACTGGATAAAGAAAATGTGGCACACATACACCACGGAATACCATGCAGCCAAACAAAATAAGAAGGATGAGTTCATGTCCTATGCAGGGACATGGATGAAGCTGGAAACCATCATTCTCAGCAAACTAACGTAAGAACAGAAAACCAAACATTGCATGTTCTCATTCATAAGTGGGAGTTAAACAATGAGAACACATGGACACAGGGAGAGGAACATCACACACTGGGGCCTGTCAGTGGGTGGAGGGTTAGGGGAGGGATAGCATTAGGAGAAATACCTAATGTAGGTGACAGGTTGATGGGTACAGCAAACCACCATGGCACATATATACCTATGTAACAAACCTGCACATCCTGCACATGTACCCCAGAACTTAAAGTATAATAATAAAAAAGCCTGTTTGGGGTGATGAAAATTTTTAAAAATAATGGTGATGGTGGCATAACATTGTGAATATAATCAATGCCACTGACTTATATGCTTAAAAGTAGTAAAAATGGTAATTTTATGATATATATATCAAATATTTATCTTTTACCACAATAAAACAAATGATAAAGCACACACACATACACACACAACCAGAGAGAAAGTACCGTATGTGCAATGACTAAGAACAAAAGACAATGGCTGTGGATCAAACAATTTGAGGTTAATGCAGGGATCTTTGGAAATGTTATTGATCAATTTATATCTCAGTTTCTTCATCTGCAGAACTAGGATAGAAAGTATAATAGCTAGTTCATGGTGCATTAGTTCATTCTCACATTGTTATAAAGAACTACCTGAGACTTGGTACTTTATAAAGAAAAGAGGCTTAATTGGCTCATAGTTCCATAGGCTATACAAGAAGCATGACTGGGGAGGCCTGAGGAAACTTACACTCATGGCAGAAAGAAGGGGAAGTAGACATGCCCTACACAGCTGGGGTAGGGGGAAGAGCAAGAAGAGGGAGGTGATACACACTTTTAAACAAGCAGACCTCATGAGAACTTAACTATCATGAGAACAGCAAGGGGAATGTCTGCCCCCATGATCCAATAATCTCCTACCAGGCCCCTCCTCAAACACTGGGGATTACAATTTGACATGAGATTTGGGTGGGGGCACAAATCCAAACTGTATCACATGGGTTGGAGGAAAGATAACATTTATATAAAGTACTAATTTAGCATGGTAAACATGGTGGATAACTATTAAATATTAACTGTTGTTACCATTATTACTGAGTTCATTTTCTACTCAGTAATCTCCACTTTACCCCACAGTACTGAAAATTCTACTAATAATTTTTTATATCATTACTTATTTAACTTTGTATGAAATAATTGCTTTTAAATTATATTTTCAAGTGGGAGCTATGTGGTTAAAAACTTTAATTTCAAAGTACAGGCCAAAAGCTTTAGAAAATAAGATAAGAAAAATTAAGAATAATATGGAAATCTTAAGAACTCTGCATGACATTGTGTTGCGTCTGGGATGCCAAGCCATGACAGTGCAAAAATGAATCCTGCCCGTCCACAACCAACAATTGCATAGAAAGTTATAGTAGCAGCTGTTATCTCAAAATCCCAGTATGTACTAAGGTACTCTTTTAAAAGTTAGAATATGCAATTATTGTGCAGATAACAATTAGCCACAATCATCTGTATATCGATGTATGTTTTACAGGAAATCCTGACATTATTGCATAGAATTATCATTTACACTTCAAAGTTAAATTACTGGAATATTCCATTGTCTAAGAGCATTCAACTCTTGGCAGAACAATTTAGTAAAAAGTACAATTAAGCAAGCAAATAAAAAATACTTTGAAACTCACTTCAATTGGAAGGTAAAGTGAAAATAATGGAAGTAGTAGGCTTGGAAAAATCCAGCTATTTTAGATCAGAACATGACTCACTTATCTATGCAAATGGCTAAACAATATGTGAGATGATGGAGGTAGTTCATGCCAGTTCCTTACATAAACAACTGAACTACAACATGCCACTATTATGTTCTTATTGTTTCTTAGTTTATTGTACCAAACTGTATTTTTTAAAGCAAAAAGTAAATAAACTTTATTCTTAGAAAGTTGGGGAGGGGGCCAGGTATGGTGGCTCACGCCTGTAATCCCAGCTACTCATGAGGCTGAGGCAAGGAGAATCGCTTGAATCCAGGAGGTGAAGATTGCAGTGAGCCAAAATCATGCCATTGCACTCCAGCCATGGCAACACAGTGAGATTCTATCTCAAAAAAAAAAAAAATTGTAGGGGGACAGCTCAATCTTGCCCATGATTATGTCAAAATTTCTTTGAAAATTTAAATTTTGCTCAAAAATTTATTTAGATTTTCCTTCCACATTATGTCTCTGTGCTAATCTTTAAATAATGTTCTAACAAGGAAAAACTCTTATTCATCACATCAGTTAAAGAAAGATGGTCTTCCATTTTCTTATTGATTCTGAAAAACTGATATAAAATAACGAAAGCAGACACTGTACACTCAGGTAGTATCTCTTCTCTATCTTGGTGTCACAATAGTTGCTGGGTTTGGTTTTATTTTAAGGAAATCAGTGCGGCAAAAGTACTTTATGTTATCAGGGTAATTACTCTAAAGAGACATGCAAATCATCTGGTAGCATTTTCAGACATGCTAATTGTTTCTAGGGCTGCTGTAACAAATTACTTCAAACCTTGGGTCTTAAGAGAAACTTAGCGCCTCATAATTCTGGAGGCTAGATGTCTGAAATCAAGTTGCCAGAAGAGCCACATTCCCACTAATGGCTCAAGGGGAGAAACTTTCCTTGCCTCTTCCAATTTCTGGTGACTCCCAGCATCCCTTAACTTGTGGCAGCATCACTCCACGCTCTGCCTCCATCTTCACATGGCCTTCCGTGTATCCCTGGGTATACCTCTGTCTCTTAGACGTGGATTTAGTGGATTTAGGGCCGCCCCTAATCCAGCATGAACTCATCTTAATCCTTACTTTACATCTACAAAATCCCCATTTCCAAATAAAGTCACATTCTGACATTCCAAGTAGACATAAATTTGGGGAGTCATTATGAAATGTAGTTTACTAATGAAGAGAATGGGCCTTGGCTTCAGACAAATTTGAGTTCAAAAACCCAAGTCTGTGCCTTTCTAACTCTGTGACCTTAGCAAATCATACATCTCTGGACTTCAAAGTTTGTCCTCATAGATAAAATATAATGAGGTTACATTCAACACTGGGAATATTAATTGTGCTCTGTTCAAGTATTTCAATGTGGTTTTAAATATGCCTAATAACATACCTAAAGAGTGGGTATAAATCAAGAAGTGGAAAAGGAATGACTCTTCATATTGATTCTTAATAAGATATTCTGAGCAGTTTAATGTTTAAAATTGTGACATTTTTATTCTGAGATAATATAGATAGGCTAAAACAGATAGTGAATGTATTACTGAAATATACCTCTTAAAGGAACCAACTGAAAAAATAAAACATAATAATTAGTGGCATAAACCAGGTTCTTAAAAACTGTTTCAAACTCATTTCAAATCCTGTTGTGAATACATTTCCTCTCAATAATAACCAGTATAAAATGGTAGTAACTTACATTCACTGTTTTAAACTGAATTGTGCCCCTAAAAAATTTAAATGTTAAAGTCCTAACCCCGGATACCTCAGGATGTGAGAGCATTTGGAAATGGAGCCATTTAGAAAGTACTTAAGTTCAACCAGGCACAGTGGCTCACGCCTTAATCCCACACTTTCGGAGGCCAAGGTAGGTGGATCACCTGAGGCAGGAGTTCAAGACCAGCTTGGCCAACATGGTGAAACCCCGTCTCTACTAAATATACAAAAATTAGCTGGGTGTGGTGGTGGATGCCTCTAATCCTAGCTACTCAAGAGGCTGTGGCAAGAGAATCGCTTGAACCCAGGAGGCAAAGTTTGCAGTGAGCCAAGATTACGCCATTGCATTCTAGCCGGGGCACAAGAGTGACACTCCATCTCAAAAAATAAATAATAAATAATAAAGAAAGAAAGTTTATAAGTTCAGATGAATATGTTAGGATGGGTGCTAACCCGTTATGACTGGTGTGCTTATAAGAATAAAAAATTTGGACACAAATATACACACAGGCAAGACCATGTGAATACACAGGGAGAAGGCAGCCCTGTGTGGCAAGGAGAGAGGACTCTGGAAAGGAATCAGCCCTTCCAACACTTTGATACCGACTTCTAGCCTTCAAAACTATGAGAAAATAAATTTCTGTTGTTTAAGCCACCTGGTCTTTGGTGCTTTTTGGGGGAGGCAACCTTAGCAAAATCATACACTCACCATTCATTTTTGTGTACCACACTGAATCTAATCATATTCAAATTTTTTTAAATCAAGAATAAACATGTCATTGTCTGCTGACTACCCTATGTGAATACACTCTCTAGATTGGCATGTAAGCACAAACTGCACACATGGCTGGTGCTTCACTGAGTCTAACTTGCTTCCCAGAACAAAAGGAATGTTGCCTTGCAGATAAATCTAGGACCCCACCTATTAGAATCTAGAATACTAGCCTCTGCTTTCATTATTTTTTTTCTGTCTTTGTTCACTAAAATTCAGAAAAATCTCTAGGTCTAATATCATGCAGGGTCACCCTATTACAATACTATGGGGTTTCAGAGAAAGGAGAGCTCACATCGAGTCAGGGGATAGGAAATATTCATTAGAGGGTGGCATTCAAACCATACTTCTTTTTTTTTTTCCTTATGGGAAAGTGCAAACACAGTCTTTCACTACCACAAATTATGCAGTTGAGTTTCCCACATTTGGGAAAATCACAGGGGTGACCACATCTAGAGTGCAATGAATAAGCCTCACCCTGGGAAACCCACCTTCGTGATCATTTTATCTCCCCTGCCAGATAAGTATCAAACCATACTTCTAAAGATGAGAGGGATAGGCAGTAATTAACAGGTAGTATATTTTAGTTGTAAATAAAAGATTAAGAAAATCAGTGAAGTCTGGAAATTTTGGTATGAAAAATGGTTTCATATTATTAAAGCATGTATATGGGTAGGGGGGTGGTTCTTTTTTTTTTTTTTTTTTTTTTTTTTTTTAGGCGGAGTTTCGCTCTTATTACCCAGGCTGGAGTTCAATGGCGCGATCTCGGCTCACCGCAACCTCCGCCTCCTGGGATCAGGCAATTCTCCTGCCTCAGCCTCCCAAGTAGCTGGAATTACAGGCACGCGCCACCATGCCCAGCTAAGTTTTTGTATTTGTAGTAGAGACGGGGTTTCACCATGTTGACCAGGATGGTCTTGATCTCTTGACCTCGTGATCCACCCGCCTCGGCCTCCCAAAGTGCTTGGATTACAGGCTTGAGCCACCGCACCCAGGCTGGGTGGTTCTTAAAGACTTTAAAAAGTATTCTAGAAACAAGTTATTGAAGATTATTGTAAGGTTAAAAAATTTGGATATTAGCCCAAAGAACAAATGTATTTCAAGTCACCTGGGATATTTGTTAAAAATAGTTTCCTGAGCCCCATTTATGAATAAAGAAATCAGAATCTCTGCCAGCAGGCCTCCAGAATGTGCATTTATAGCTAGCTTCCCAGATGCTGCATATCACACTAAAATTTGAGAACTACTGTAGTAGACATTAAATGGCCCTGTGAATTTTGGAGCAAAGAATGACCAAATTAGATCTACACTTTAGGATGAGTAACCTAATAAGAATAGATATTCAAGAAAAGTTAGAGATGGTTTAAGAAGTTGATGCACCAGTCAAGGCAAGAGACAATGAAAGTTGAGATATAAGTGGATATAAAGGGATTTTTATCTTACGATGTAAAAAATATGACAAAGATAGGAATGTCTAATTTAACAACTCATATGTAAGAGGATGCGATAAAGAAGTATCAAGGAAGACTGTGATGGTTAGTATAAAGTGTCATTTGATCAGACTGAAGGATGCAAATTATTGTTCCTGGGTATGTCTGTGAGGCTGTTGCCAAAGGAGATTAACATTTGAGTCAGTGGTCTGGCAGAGGCAGACCCACCCTCAATCTGGGTGGGCACCATCTAATCAGCAGCCAGGATGGCTAGAATAAAGCAATCAGAAGAACGTGGAAGGACTTCACTTGCTGAAGCTTCTGGCCTTCATCTTTCTCCCATGATGGATGCTTCCTATTCTTGAACATTGGACTCCAAGTTCTTTAGCTTTTGGACTCTTGGACTTACGTCAGTGGTTTGCCAGGGGCTCTCAGGCCATCAGCCACAGACTGAAGCCTGCACTGTTGGCTTCCCTACTTTTGAGGTTTCGGGACTCAGACTGGTTTCCTTGCTCCTCAGTTTGCAAACAGCCTATTGTGGGACTTCACATTGTGAACATGTGAGTCAACACTCCTTAATAAATTCCCCTTTATATATACATCATCCTATTAGTTCTGTCCCTCTAGAGAACACGGGCTAATATAAAGACTAAGGATTAAGTTGTGGTAGGGTTAATGAGAGATAGGGAAATCATAAGAAAAAACCTGTTGAGCATTTAAGTGGGAGTACATGATGAATTCAGAATGAGACATGTTGAATTTTGATATTCTGGTAGGACACCCAAAGCAAGACATTCAGCCAGCAGTATAAAATATAACATGGACTCTAAGAGTGATGTTTGAGCTGAAAATACTAATTCAACATTTATCTGGAAAATAATGACTGAAGCAAGATGAATAGATAACACTTGACTCTTATCTATCCAACATAGACCACAGGAGAAAGTCACACAAAACCAGTGAATTTAATGAGAAATTATAAGAATTTTAAATTGAAATTTTGTGATGATATTTCTTACATTGTTAAGTTTGTAATAGTTTACATTATGATCAGTACCTAAAATTACATTCTCTGGGCCTTAGGTTTACTTTTACAACTAAAAACAAACAGCTCTTACAATGTAATTGTAATGAAAACATAAGTACTTTTATTGTAAAATTGAGTACAGTAACAGCTAAAGAATTGTGTCACTGGGGTCATCCTGGTCCTTACTGTTTTCAGTATCTTCTGTATTTACCTTTGCAAATTCTCATTTTTCTTCATATGGTGTCCATTGGTTGTAAACTCTCTGAATCTTTTCATTTTGACAACCTATCCTACCATGACTTGATTGTTTGGTTACAGATTCAAAATTTGAAACAATTTTTATCTCAAGGTTGGAAAGATCTCAAGCTAGGAAAGAAGATTGATGAGCTCCTGATGCTGATACTTACTACTTTGTAATAATCTTGTTCTGTTTGTCTCTGAAAGCTTCTAGAATTTCCTTTTTATCCTTAGGAGTTTAAATCATTATCAAAATGATCTAGATTTTATTTTTCTTCTTGGCTCTTAGGGGACCCTTTCAATTTAAAGAAATCTATCTTCAGATCAAAAAAACATGGTCTTCTATTATTTTTTCCTTTCCACTCCCTCAAGAGCATCTATATGTGATTTCTATGAATGCTGTACCTACTAAATCTACCATGTCCCTTAACTTTTCCATCATGCTTCTCATTTATTTATTATTTATCTCTTTCTGTGACTTTATTTTTCAGATTGCCAATCTTTTTTTCAACTACGTTCTTTCTAATATTTAGCACGTATACTGAATATTCAAATTTCTAAGAACTCTTTTGTATCTTCTACTTGCTCTTTTTTTATAGTATTCATCTTTGTTTTATGGATCCAACTTCTTTATACTTCTGAAGACCCTAACTAGAATTAAATTTTTTTTAAAATTCTCTTGTCTTACCTAAATTGTTTCTTTTTTATCCAGATGTTGGTTGTTCTGTCTGTTTGTCTTGATCTGTCTCTTCCATTCTATTCTTTTCCTCCTGTGTGAGTTACATCTGTGAGTCTTGTTTCCCTAATAAATCCTTTTGAAGAGGAGAGTAGGTTTCATAGAAAGGCATGACACAGGCAGACATCCCCGTAAGATAGGTAGCCTGGGAACAGACCAACAGGCAGACAAGGCTATCATTCGACAAAATAAAGAGGGGTTTACTCTGAAGTCAAAGTGCTTTAGACTTTTGTACCCATGGATGCACCACCCTAATCTTTTAATTTTCCTCTGTATTATTTTGAAGGACCCCAAGATCTACTCTACTTCTTTCTCAGGATCCACCAAAACCAGAAACCCGCCTCAGGACCCACTCCATTTCTTTAAAAAATATGGTATTTAGTCTATTACCTGAACCAGAACCTCTGAATTAGTGTTTTAAATATTTTCCACCTTCTTTTAGCTAGCAGTCGTAATTATTAAAGTTAAATAAAATTGTGATATTGTGCCTTACATTCAGTATCAACAACAAAATTACCTTGCTTTCTTTTGAGAGACTTTATTTTTTAGAGTAGTTTCAGATATATAAAAAAAAAATTGAGAGGAAAGCACATAAAGTTCTAATATGCAATCTCGCCCTCTGATATACACAAACTTCCCACTATTAACATCACGCATTAATGAGGTACATTTTACGATTGATGACCATCACATTGCATTGTTACAGCACTTTGTTTTTTATAAAAACCTTTAGATAGCTCATTTAATCATCAGATAGTAGGTGTCCAATAAATATTTTTGAATCATTGAATGAAATTAAGCAGCTGCATATGAGCTGCAATTGGTTGTAATTAAATCATATGGCAGAAGAAAAGTATTAAAATAACTATACTTTTTAGTTTCAGCACCTATCATTTGCTAAATTATGTCTTCCAGACTACTAACTATTACTTGGTGTCTTCATGTGGTTGAGCTGCTTCACTGGAGTTAGCATTTGATATCTAAAATTTTCCCTCCCTCTGGCTCATCAGGCAACATGACTATCTAAACTATGCAAATAAACACAATAAAGCAAATGCTTGAAATTATTCTTTATCAAAGTATTGTTTCTACAACCCCTTTAGTTGTAGTAACCTTCTGGCCCAACTTACGAAACCTGGTTTTTCAAAAAAACATGCTTTTCTTCTTACCCACATTTGAATCATCTAAAACATTGCTTTTGAGTCCCCACCCCATGCTAGGAAGAAAATTTATCCTAACCATCAAATATTTATGGTAAAGGATATGGTTTGGCTTTGTCCCCAACCAAATCTCATCTTTAATTGTAGCTCTCATAATTCCCATGTGTTGTGGGAGGGACCCAATTGTAGATAACTGAATCATGGGGCAGTTTCTTCCATACTGTTCTCATGGTACTAAATAAGTCTCACGAGATCTGATTGTTTTATAAGGGGTTTCACCTTTTTCTTGGCTCTCGTTTTCCTCTCTTCTTTTTTTCTTTCTTTCTTTCTTTTTTTTTTTTTTTTTTTTTTTTTGGTGGTGAAGTCTTGATCTGTCTCCCAGCCTGAAGTGCAGTGCTGTGCATGATCTCGATTCACTGCAATCTCCACCTCCTGGGTTCAAGTAATTCTCCTGTCTCAGCCTCCTGAGTATCTGAGATTACAAACACCCACCACCATGCCTGGCTAATTTATTTTTGTACTTTCAGTAGAGACAGGGTTTCACCATGTTGGCCAGGCTGTTCTTGAACTCCTGACCTCAGGTGATCTACCCACCTCAGCTTCCCAAAGTGCTGGGATTACAGGCATGAGTCACCATGCCCATTCTTCCCTTTTCTGCCACCATGTAAGACAGGACTTTTGCCTTCTGCCATGATTATGAGGCCTCCCCAGCCATGTGGAACTCTGAATCCATTAAACCTCTTTTTCTTTATAAATTACATAGTCTCCATTATGTCTTTATTAGCAGCATGAATACGGACTAATGCTAATAATCTTTCTAATAAGATTAGGAAGTTGCCAGAGGAAGAAAATGCTCAAATGCTGTAAGATAGATAAGATGTCTTATACTACATAAATCCTCAACAACAACCAAAAATAGCCTCAGTGATTTGTAACCTGTGTTTTCTGCTTGCATGAACAACATTCTCTTAGACAAAAAAAAAGTGTCTGTTCATAGGGTTCAGATCTAAACCAATCCTTCATTGGGTAGAAATCCAGCTGCAATGAAAACTCAGAGTTTCATAGCATATTCCTTTTATAATTATTATTTTCTTGAATCTTTAACTCTGATGAACTTTAAAGATCAATCCTTAACTCTGATGGACTTTGAAAGGATCTGCCTATTGACTGTTGAGAGGACAAACCTTCTATTTCATTGTATACTGTTAACAACAAGAGGCCATTGGAGGAAAAAGATAGCAATAGTCGAATAAAAAAACCACCATTATTTTTTTTTGCATATGTTCTATATGTTTTGGCCCTATTACAGAGTAATCAGGATTCCCTAAAAATAACTGTTTATGAGTTCTAGCATAGGTAGGCATATAAGAATAAGGTGAGGCCTGGAAGAGTTTAATCATAAGAGTGTGCACACAGAAGCCCACTGAAGAAGTCTTAGAGATTGTTCTTATCTTCACTTATCTTATATTTGGCAAAGAAACTTCACTTATCTTATATTTGGCAAATAAAAAAAAATTGGTTGAAAGAAGTATGTCAACTTCATATGCTAATTACTGTCTTGTGATCCTTTTACTTATTAAACTTAATATAAGCCAAGAACTCTGACATAATATAATGTTTAGGCCCACTTTCCTAATATGGTTAACCCTTGAACAACACAGGTTTAAACTGCATAAGTTCACCTATACATGGATTTTCTTCCACCTGCCACTCCTGAGATGGCGAGACCAACCCTTCCTCTTCTCCTTTTCCTTAGCTTTATTCACCATGAAGATGACAAGGATGAAGACCTTTATAATAATCCACTTACACTTAATAAACTGTAAATCTATTTTCTCTTCATTTTGATTTTCTAAGTAACGTTTATATTCTCTAGCATACTTTATTGTAAAAATGTATGTCACACATACAACTTATTAAATATGTGTTACTTTACTGTTTATATGATTAGTAAGGCTTCTAGTCAATAGTCGGCTACTACTAGTTAAGCTTTGGAGGAGTCAAAAGTTATATACTGTATTAGTCCATTCTCATACTGCTATAAAGAACTACCTGAGACTGGATAATTTATGAAGAAAAGATGTTTAATTGACTAACAGTTCCACAATCTATACAGAAAGCATGGCTGAAAGGCCTCAGGAAACTTACAATCACAGCAGAAGGTGAAGTGAAAGCAAACACATCTTCTCATGGTGTCAGGAGAGACAGAGAGGAGGAGGAAGTGCCATACACTTTTAAACCATCAGATCTCAAGAGAACTCACTCACTGTCACAAGAATAGCAAGGAGGAAATCCACCCCCATGATCCAATCACCTCCTAGCACATCCCTTCCCCAACATTGGAAATTACAATTAAACATGAGATTTAGGTGAGGACACAGAGCCAAAAATCATATGAAATTTTTAACTATTTGGTTGATCAGTGTTCCTTACCCCTGCGTTATTGAAGAGTCAACTATAAATCTTAAAAAAAAAACCCACACACATAAAAGAATATTTACTTTACAATAAATATTTAAGAATATTTATCTTAAAATATTTATCTTTTACCTTACTTAAAAAGGTAAAATTAGCTGTATTACTCTAAAAATCATTGATAAAACTTTTTTCTTAAAATTCTGGCCACAGATTTAAAATGTGGCCAGAATTTTAAGAAATAAGTTTTATTAATGATAAAATATAAATTATAAGTTAGACAAAGGTGTAACTCATAAAAGAAAAAGTGCACATTTCAGTCATGTACACACATATATGCATATATATAGTGCAAATAATTTATGTATTGAATTTATATTTACTATATAAATCTTTAAAAGCTGAAAGCTTATCAAATTAACAAGTTCAATGAAGTGACTATACATTAAATATGAAAAATCAGTTATTCTCTAATATTAATCACATCATTATTCATAAAATATTTTATTAAAAAATCTTAATACCTACAACAAAAAGAAAATTAAATGCTATGTTATAAATTGCTAACAAGAGTCCAATTATTTAGACCACATACTACTCATGCCTTTTGCTATGTAACTTTGCAGTTTCTCTTACCAAAGAGGTGAAGTCTATTCCATCTTCTAACCCCTGCAAAATTTGGGGTGGGAAAGTGGTGATTTATTTTGGCCAATACAGTAAGTCTAAGGTTCTACAGACCTTGAATATTTTTGCTTGTTGCTTTTTTGTTTCTGCCACTGCCAAATAAACATGCCTTGTCTAACTCACTAGCCTCTAGAAGAAGAAAGGTATACAGAATAGCCAATTTGTCTCAGTCATCCAGCAAAAACCATCTTAGATGAGGTAATACCAGGTGATCTCCGGATGTGAGTGACTGCAGCCAAGATTAGCAGAGTTACCTAGCCATCCAGCAGCTGACCACAGTCAAATAAGCGGACCCAGTCAAGATCATTTAAGCCAAGCACAATTAACCAAGCCCTAGAGACTCATAAGCTAAGTAACTGTTTAATACTAAATAACACTAAAGTTCAGCAGTTTTACATGGCATTGTTGTGGCAACAGATAATTGATACATACTATTTAAAGACATTACTAACATTGAAAAATATATATTCTTATATTTTTTGGATTTTCTAAATGGCTCTAAAAGAGTTAATACTCACACAGCCTTTACTATACGCCAGGCACTGCTCTTATTTAGACCCCATAATAATTATCTAAGAAGGTACTATTATTATAGTGATTTAATAAATGATGTAACTAAGGCACAAAAATTTTAGTTTCCCCCAGATCTCACAGCAACTCAGTGGTGGAACTAGGATTAGAACTTTATTACTATGGCTTTAAAATCCATGGTCTTAACCATTGCATTATAATACATTTTAAACATTTTGCTTAAAAAATTAAAAATTATACTTATATTATAAACATATATACAGAAAGAATAAATAAAATTTTGGTAAAATAAAACTATTTTGGTATTATGCTAGCTTAGTAAACTTACATTCCAGCCTACCCATACACACATCTTCAGTTATGTTGAAAGTAGACAACGAATCCAAACCAAACCAGTCAGATTTTATCAGAAAGTATAAAATTGGAACAACATACTCTGTCAAACTTTGAACTGGAAGGTACATGAACTGTACAGGGTGACCTCTGAAGCATATGAAGAAGCTAAAAATATCAGTCTACAAAGAAAAAGATGGTGAAGCAGATTTTTAAATAGAACTGTAAATAAAAGACCATAAGGCCTCCCAAAGAGAGGTGTTGTCTTACTTAGTTCCTGATAGCTTTTCAGACATGGGTTTCAGGGCCTTATGAGATTCAATAATAATCCTGGCCTTGATTCCTATAAAAACCCATATATTCTCTTATTAAGTTCTTCCTTTCTTCCTAAAATTGTTTGAGTAGTTTTTTGTGGTAGATAGAATAACATTCACCCAAAAGATGTCCACATACTAATCCCATAAAATGACATTCCCCCGAAAGATGACCACATACAAATCCCAGAAACCAGCAAAAGGAACTCTGGATATGATTAAGGCAGAGATGTTGACACGAAGAGATTATTCTGTATTAATCAAGCGGGTCCAATGTAATCACAAGGATTCTTATAAGTGAAAGAGTGATGCCAATAGTGAAAGCAACAATAAAACAATGCATTGAGAACATAAAGGGGAAAAGTAGGGGCGAGTTGTTTTTTCATCATTGCAAATTTGCCTACGGTGTGGTTTTACTAAACAGTGTTTGGCAGTTTCTTTAAGAGTAAGCATAGTCCTGCCATACAATCTAGAAACTGTACTCTTAGGTTTTTGCCTAATTGAGTTGAAAATATACAGTCCCACAAAAACCTGCACACACATGTGTAGGGGGCACATAGCAACATATTAAAGCTTATGTACATGGCATTTGAGGTTGGGGCATGGAAAAATACTGAGGCACTGTGTATGTTATTTGTGCATGAGAATGAAACTCCATGACCCCGAAAACAGGACAGGGAGTGGAGTGTGTGGTGTGATAAGGAACATTGAAAACAGCCTTCTGAGAATGCAGTTTGAGTGTGTACAAAGTTACAGGTGCCTCAGCAACCCACCTCAAATGACCATCTAGTGGATGTTTGACAAGCCCTTTCAATAAATACTTGGTGGATGGATGCTAGGCAGATTCTCTGAGAAGAGCTACCCACTAGCTCCGCCAAGCTGGAACTATCTGAGTACGTCATTCTTGGCGTTCACTGCAAGCTATAAGCTCTGCAACTGGGGCCCCTGACATGATTTCCCTGAATTTACATGTGAAGGTGAAGAGCTTATCAATTTTCTGGGAATCCAGGTAAGGGACAGTTCTGACTCCCATCAGGAGGATGGGAACCATGTGTAAGATATCAGGGGTTAGGTTATCACGGGTCAAGAAATGACCAAGAGCAGAAAGTAGTTTTTAAAAACAGTGCAACAGCTATTTAAGGCTATCCAGTGCACTGTAGAGCCTGGAGCTCTACACAAGCTATGCTCTTAATTTGGCAGGAAGGCCCTTGGATTCCTGATCAAGGAACCTTAGATTTAGAGTTATGAGAGCAGGTAGGTCACTGCCTGAAAAGAGGATATAAGAAAGGTCATTTTACTAATGTTACTATTTTGACCACCTGGGCACTGGTACACTCTGTATTGTATCCTCTTTATCTGCTAAATTGTGGTGAGTCAGACCACCCATCTTCTCCACCTGAAGGGAATTCAAGGAATTTAAAGGAAAAGGAAAAACAGAAACGAGAACAACAGGGAGCGATTTCTCTCTCCCCTTCATTCCCTTCTATGGGGAATAAGAGACTTTTTCTAGTGAGGATAAAAATGGACTGGAGCCTTTTCTGCCTACTATAGAAAAGCCATTAGACCTAACACCATAAAAACCTTAGAAGAAAACCTAGGCAATATCATTCAGAACATAGACATAGACAAGGATTTCATGACTAAAACACAAAAAGTAATGGCAACGAAAGCCACAATTGACAAATGGGATTTAATTAAACTTAGCTTCTGCATAGAAAAAACAAAACAAAACAATCTGTCATTAGAGTGAACAAGCAACTAACAGAATGGAAAATAATCTTTGCAATCTACCCATCTGATAAAGGGCTAATATCCAAAATCTACAAAAAACTTAAACAAATTTACAAGGACAAAAACAACGCCATCAAAAGTGGGTGAAGAATATGAACAGACATTTTTCAAAAGAAGACATTTATAAGGCCAACAAACACAGGAAAAAATGCTCATCAACACTGGTCATTAGAGAAATGCAAATCAAAACTACATTGAGATACCATCTCATGCCTGTTAGAATGGCGATCGTTAAAAAATCTGGAGACAACAGATGCTGGAGAGGATGTGGAGAAATAGGAATGCTTTTACACTGTTGGTGGGAGTGTAAATTAGTTCAGCTATTGTGGAAGACAATGTGGCAATTCTTCAAGGATCTAGAAATAGAAATACCATTTGACTCAGCAATATACTGGGTATATACACAAAGGATTATAAATCATTCTATTCTAAAGACACATGCACACGTATGTTTATTACAACACTGTTTACATTAGCAAAGACTTGGAACCAACCCAAATGCCCATCAATAGTAGACTGGATAAAGAAAATATGGCACATAAACACCATGGAATACTATGCAACCATAAAAAAGGATGAGTTCATGTTCTTTGCAGAGACATGGATGAAGCTGAAAACCATCATTCTCTGCAAACTGATACAAGAACAGAAAACTAAACACATGTTCTCACTCATAAGTTGGTGTTGAACAATGAGAATACATGGACACAGGGAACACCACACACCGGGGCCTGTCAGGGGGGTGGGCAGGCTAGGGGAGGGATAGCAGAGGGTGGAGGGATTGCGAAGGGATACATTAGGAGAAATACCTAATGTAGATTGTGAGGGAGAATGGATGCAGCAAACTACCATGGCATGTGTATACCTATGTAACAAACCTGCACATTCTGCACATGTACCCCAGAACTTAAAGTATAATTATAAACAAAACAAAAACAACAAAGAAAAGCTACTGCCCTCTTTCCCTCCACCCTTAAAGGGACCTGCATTTGTTTGCCCCTTTCAGTCAACAGCGCCTCCCATCCCTCTTGAGGAGATTGGAGGCAGCCCAAGGGATGATCCCTGAATAAGACCTCCAGTTAGCGAACATCTATAGATCGGGTGTTCACGTCTCCTTAACAAACTTCCCTGTTGGAGGGGTGCCTCCAAAGAGGGAAGGAAAGTGGCTAATTGTGATTGTGTTTCTAATATGCAAGTTCTCACTTCTTACTTCCAGCATTGGCCTTCCTGGCCTTGTCTTTTTTGTTTCCCTAGAGTATAAAGGAAAGTTATATGCTGCCTTCTGGGTTTTATCCCAGAAAGCTCTGGCTTTCTCGCTGCCCACAGGGAGAGATTTCTCTGGCCCCTTCATTCCCTTCTATGGGGAATAAGGAAGAGACTACTCCAGTGAGAATAAGGATAGACTGGAGCCTTTTCCTTTCCCTATAGAAAATCTGTTGCCCTCTTTTCCTCCACCTTTAAAAGGCTGGGGCAGGAGAGTTGCTAAGACGCCATGGAGTGCCCATTTAGTCACTGGCAGTCTGGGCAAATTGCCCCTTTCTGGGTTTGTGATGACAGAGGGAAGGCCAAGAGGTGCAGACCATGTTCCCAGGTGGCTGCAGGCAGCTTCACCTCACCATGGTCACATACCTCAGTAACTTTGCCCAGAAAGTGGCCTGCTACTTGCTGTGCTGCTGCTTTTCCTACTTCTGCCCTTTCCTGCCACCCCTCCCATGTCTCAGTTGACAAGCAATTCCTTGTTTTCCCTGGCTCCTTAGAAAAAAGCCTAGGAAATAGCCCATGTGCATCCCAAACTTACTAGCTTAAGGTGGGCAGAGGGGTGTGGAGCAGCCTAGAGTACAGAGCTCTGGGGAAGAATCCCACTAATAAGGGGTGCTCTCCTGTAGCCATATGTTAAACGTGAGCTAGGCTGTGGAGGGTGAGCTTTATCAGCTGCTGTCATCTTCAGAAGACAGACAGCAGTAAGGAACATTTTTTTCACTTTTTTATAAAATGTTTAAAAAACACGGTGGCTGGGAAATTTCAAAGCAGACCCTGTGCTGCGTGTCTGCTCCTCCCCTGAGCCTCTCTGTTTGGGGGTAGTAAAAATAATAAAAAGCCCTGTATATTTTCAGCACCTTACCTAATAGAGTTGGCTCAAGGTATAGGTGGCCTGGAGGATGAGGGGAGTAGTCTTCTCCCAGCCTGTTACCTTCTTACCTTCTTCCTCCACGCTTATACACATACACTGTACCACCTGGTCATTATCTAGCTTCTTACTGCCACTTGTAGTCTTCCTTCCTTCCTCTAAGGGCAAGAGTAGCCACAGGTGGCAGGCTGTTAGAAAGAGATGCAGTTGCCTAATGAGCCCAGTGCAGATGGGAAGAAACCAGCCCCAGCCTTGCTTTCCCAAGTTCACTTCTAAAACATTCCAGCTAAAGGCTAATGCAGGAGAATGGCTAACACCAAAGGACATTTTTCAAAGTTGTTTTTCTTTTTTCTTTTTTTACACACTTAAGCTAACTCCATGCAGGTTATTATCCTGGCAACTTGCAGTCACATTCTAATGACTTTCAAGGGCCAAAATATGGTAAAATTCATTTAAAATATCTATCCCTTCTATGCCTTAGTTTAACAGGTAGGTTTTATCGTTGGCCATTTCTATATTTTATGTGCTATTTACCTGTCTCATAACCCCTTTAAATATATACAAAAAAAACCCCCACAGATTTAACAGCTTCTCTTCTCATAAAGAGGCATCAATGTTGCATCCACTTAGCAAGATATGACCCTGCTACTCTTTTCCTACTGTTAAGTAAGGAACGATTTCATACTCTCCTACCTTGTAATCTTGATTGGCAAGTAGCTATGGCTGACTTTATTGGTAATATCAGCATCCATTTACCAGTCTCTAAGCTCCTAACCTTTTTACAAACTGTGCCTGTTAAATTTATATCTATTGTTGTCTCTAAGCCCTTGCTTCGTGCCATTTACAGATAGTTCAGGAAAAAAAAAAAATAAGACAGCTATAGTGTGGCAAGATGTCATGCAAAACTGGCAACACAAAATCCAGGAACATTTTAAAACTATACGACAGGAAGAGTTAGGTGCCCTAATACTGGCCTTACAAATTTTCCTTACCAAAATATAAATATAGTTAGTGATTCTGCTTATGTGGTGTATACTATTACTCATTTAGATCTTGCATATGTGAAGGGCATTACTAATGAATCTCTACTAGCTTTGTTTCTTACAGTGCAAAAGCTCCTCTGTGCCCATTGTTACCATCTTTACATCACCCATATTTTCTCTCATTCTAGGTTACCTGGTCCCTTATCAGAAGGGAATGCTTGAGCTGATGCTCTGGTACAACCACAAATGTGATTGTACCAGATTTTTTGTGAGCTCAAGCTGATCATGCTTTTTTCATCAGAATGTCTGCAGTCTTAAACAACAGTTCACTTAATACTTGCTCAAGCTCACATGATTATTAAAATTTGTCTTAATTGCCAACAGCATTCATTCTTCTTTTTCCTTAGCCCTTGGTGCCAACCCATGAGGTTTGGTGCCTAATGCTACCTGGTAAACTGATGTTACTCATTATCCACACTTGGAACCTTTTCAAGTTTCTTTACGTTACCATGAACACTTATACAGGCTTAATACATGCTATCCTCTGGACAAGACCAAGAAAAAACTAAAGATGCAATTTTTCATTTGTTTAGTACAACTTTAGCCCTTCTACATACTATAAAAACTGATAATGGACCTTACTATCTTAGTGCTCAATTTACATATGCATTGCAACTTTAACACATGCAACATAAAACTAGCATCCCTTATAACTCAACCAGTTAGACCATTATTAAATAAGCTCATCAAACTCCTAAAGTATATCTTAATAAACAGAAAAGGGGGGATATGGGGCTCCCTCCTCAAGAACTGGATCTGTCATTGGAGAATCAACCAGCAGTGATGATGATGACTTGGAAGGCATCTTACATTATGTGAGTACAGCTAAAGAGACTGGATCAACAAGCAAGTATCTAGCTTGCTGCCGTGGAAGCCCCTGTGACTGCAGAGAACTGGTTTCTTATGTATCTGGAGGTAACTGGGGAAACTTCTAAGAAAGTAAGACAGACATGGATGTCAGGGTGGTTGGTAATTCTTGTCCTTTGCCAAGTGGAATCAGATCAACATGTTTGGAGTCATGTTCTATATCCCCATTTTTAATATTATTACATGGTGGGATGTTGACCCGCCTTTGTTATCTAATGATACTCTTTGTACAGGAGGTCAATAGATGCCAGTCTTACCCTTTAACTGAAAATTTGAGATGGATTAAACTTAATGACTAATTAATTTTATTGTCTAGTAATCTCCCTCTGTTTTTCCACAATAGCACATGACAAGTGTCTTACTCTTATTCCTCAGGAATGTGTGTACTATCAGCTCAAAAGGGATGCTAAGCTTGCAAATTTGACCTTTATTTCTGCTGTTACCACTAATCTTACTGAGGTGTCTAATGAAGCTACACAAGTGCCTGATCTTCCTATATGACATCTGAGTAGGGACTGAAGCTATAAGTTTGAGGCCATCTGTTGGTCCGTGTGCAGACAGCCTATGCTGTGCAAAGGTCCCCTGTTTGATAATGGTACCTTACTTGATTGGGGCCCCCATGTTTATCTTGTGTCTGCAAATCAGACTATTGGATCTGGGAGTCCCTCATAGAGTATGAGCTTTCCTTACCAATACTGCAACTAAAGTAAGTCCTGCTCATACCCAAATTTGGAGATTAAGACTTTTCTTTTTTTGAAAGGGTTCTTTCACATGGTGAGTACATTACTAGTGGTGGCAACTATACCCTTTCTTTGCAGAATAGTGTTACTGATACAGTCTTGAATTGTGCTACATACCCTTATATACTTCTGTGTGGGCAAGGTGTTCCTAACATAAAGCAGAATAAATTCTTTATAGTATTAAAGTCTCTTCCAGTAGCTGGTAAGCAACATCCTTGTCTCATCAAAATGCAATACAATTAAATATAACCTACATCATAATTTTAAAACAACATGCAGAATTGAGGCTGCCTATAAATTTAACCTGGAACTGGGAGAGAGATTCCACCTTGCAATAATTTAGAAAAGCACACCTGCAAGGGGTATTATCACAACCATTTGTCTTCTCAAATATTCACTCTTGAGTGTGAATTAAAAAAAACAACTTGAAAGGCCGGGCGTGGTGGCTCAAGCCTGTAATCCCAGCACTTTGGGAGGCCGAGGTGGGTGGATCACGAGGTCAAAAGATCGAGACCATCCTGGTCAACATGGTGAAACCCCGTCTCTACTAAAAATACAAAAAATTAGCTGGGCATGGTGGCGCGTGCCTGTAATCCCAGCTACTCAGGAGGCTGAGGCAGGAGAATTGCCTGAACCCAGGAGGCGGAAGTTGCGGTGAGCCGAGATCACGCCATTGCACTCCAGCCTGGGTAACAAGAGCGAAACTCCGTCTCAAAAAAAAAAAACAAAAACAAAAAAACCACAACTTGAAGTATGGTCACAGCAATTACAAACAAGTACCCTTCAGTAATTACAAGAAGGCTTTCAATCGCTAAACTCAAATATTTTGTTTTCAGGGTTAAACATACACATTTGGATGATGGCTGCTATACTTATTCTTTTTTGTATTTGTTCGCTAGGCATCTGCACATGGCTCTGTGCTGCCACGTGACACATCTACAATCAGGGAAGAACAATGGAAGCTTATCTTGTGCTGGATGACCAGCAGGCTCTAAGAATTAAAAAGAGGGAAATGTAGGGGGTGCACAGCAACATATTAAAGCTTGTGTACATTGCATTAGAGGTCAGGGCATGGAAAAATACTGAAGCACTGTGTGTATGTTATTTGTGCATGAATAAAACTCCTTGACCCTGAAATCAGGATAGGGTGTGTGGTATGATAAAAACACTGAAAACAGCCTCCTGAGAATGCAGTTTGAGTGTGTACAAGGTCACAGGTGCCTCAGCAACCCACCTCAAATGAACATCTAGTAGATGTTTGTAGTTAATACAAGCTCTTTCAATAAATACCTGGTGTACAGATGCTGGGGCAGATTCTCTCAGAAGAGCTACCCCCTAGCCATCCCCACTCAGCTGGAACTGAGTACTTCCTTCTTGGCGTTCACTGCAACCTATTAGCTCTGCACAAATGTTTCTAAAAGTTTTATTAATACTTGCCAAAATCTAGAAGTAAGCAAATGTCCTTCAATGGGTCAACAGATAAAGATGTATCCATACAATGAAATTTTATTTATCAATAACAAAGAAATGATTGGCTTCCAGTTTCCGTCCACCATGTAAGGAGCTGGAAGTCACCATTTCATCCTCAGAAGTTAAAAACTGAATAGAAATCAATGACTCCTTTAAGATATAACAGAGTTGAGGTCACAGGACAAACCACTGCACCTCAAGTTGGAGAGACCAACAGCCACAGCTTGCTGTAGCAGAAACTCTCAAACACAAACTTACAAGGGGAACCAGTGGTGAAGTGGGGAAACCTGAACTATAATTGATGAATTGCTGAAATCTCAATATGGAAAAGTCTGAGAGATAGAAGCTCAATGGGGAGCCAGTTAGCCAATCATTGATGACCTCACGTTTTTTTTTCCCCCCCGAGACGGAATTTTGCTCTTGTTGCCCAGGCTGGAGTGCAATGGCGCGATCTCCGCTCACCGCAACCTCCGCCTCCTGGGTTCAGGCAATTCTCCTGACTTAGCTTCCTGAGTAGCTGGGATTACAGGCATGCGCCACCATGCCCAGCTAATTTTTTGTATTTTTTTTTTTTTTTTTTAGTAGAGACGGGGTTTCACCATGTTGACCGGGATGGTCTTGATCTCTTGACCTCGTGATCCACCCACCTCGGCCTCCCAAAGTGCTGGGATTACAGGCTTGAGCCACCGCGCACGGCCAAACCTCGCATTTTTTTGAGTTCTACCTGCAGGAACTCAACCCGGTTCTCACAGTGACTATCAGAGAAAAAATAAAAAGTCTGTGCTTCTGGCAGGGGGAGATAAAACTAAACCATTTTGAAACATGCCAGAGAATTCTGTTCTTCTTAACAAGTTCTTCCCACAGGAGAAATTAGTTAACCAAAGTCTAACATGCTGAGTCTTTATCAAAGTCTAACTGATGGGGGATGGAAAATGCTCAATTCCAACTAGCTCTAGTGTTCCTTCCACTTGAAAAAAGAGAAATACCCAATGCTAGCCTATGTCAGCCATCCGGTCTCACCTAAGGGGAAGGAGGAGGAAACTGAGAAATATGTGTGGAGTTCAAAGTTTAGAGGCAAAAACTCATTAAAAGACTGAGACCACGTGGCTAGCCTGCAAATTTTCTAAACTTTTACACTGTGCTTCTCTCTTAAATATAAGTGCCAGTTTTACATAATTTCTTTGCTCACAAATATAAGCATAGGCTGTTACAATCTTGAATGCTTTGCTGCTTAGAAATTTCTTCTGCCAAATACCATAAATCATCGATCGCTCTCTCAAGGTTGAAGTTTCACAGATTCCCAGAGCAGGGGCACAATGCCTCTAACCTCTTTGCTAATGCATAACTAAAGTGACTTTGCTCCAGTTCCCAGAGTTCTCAGTAAGTTTTTCATCTTTATCTGAGATTCCTCAGCCTGAACTTTATGGTCTATATAACTATCAGCATTTTGGTCACAACAATTTAACACATCTCTAGGAAGTTCCAAACTTTCCCTCATCTTCCTGTCTTCTTCTGAGCCTTACACATTCTTCCAACTGCTGCTCATTACCCAGTTCTAAAGTTGCTTCCACATTTTCAGGTGTCTTTATAGTAATGCCCTACAACTCCTCACCTTGCTTATCTGCAAATTCCCACTCCAAGTAAACTGTGTGCCAATGTTCTACACTCATCCTGACCAGACAGGCATTTGCAGAGATATAAACTGTCAACTCTGGGTACTCCTGATTTTATAACTTTCCTCTAAATACGACTTTTAGTTGACTATAACACCTTTATCTTGCTTATTTTTTAAATTAAAGGGGAAAAAGAGGCCTAAATAATCTCAGCTGACATAACCTGTGCTGCTTGACAAATCATCTCAGGAAAATTAATGATCCCACCAGCCTAGGAAAGGTACTCTCCTTTTAGTGATAGAATGAATGAACAATAGATGCTTTCTATGCAATACTTTATAAATGTATGTGTTTACAGAGCAAAGTTTATAACACTTACTCATGGGGTTCCACTTCTAATTGTGCTATCTATAGTACTGCCTTTCACAGACTGATCCAATGAAAATAGAAAAAGAAAAAAAAAATTTAGGTGCAAATCAAGTGAAAGAATCAATTGGCGGCTGGGCATAGTGGCTCACAGCTGTAATCCCAGGATTTTGGGAGTCCAAGGCAGGCGGATCACTTGAGGTCAGGAGTTCAAGAACAGGTTGGGCAACATGGTGAAACCCATCTCTACCAAAAAATACAAAAATTAGCTGGGTGTGGTGGTACACTCCTGTAATCCCAGCTACTCGGGAGGCTGAGGCGAGAGAATTGTTTGAGTCTGGGGAGCGGAGGTTGCAGTGAGCTGAGATCGCACCACTGCATTCCAGCCTGGGCAATAGAGCGAGACTTGGTCTCAAAAAAAAAAAAAAAAAAAAAAAAAAAGAATTGAGGGCATGGCATGTTTCTGTAGGGTTAGGTACAAAAGACAATGCATAAGACAGAAATTACATAGTCTTACTACCCTAAAAATTCCTAAATATACAAAGCATAGTGCAAATTGCAGTGCTCATCTACATAAATTGAAATCCACACAGCACTTGCAAGTGTTTGATTTCATTGAGACAATGAAATGCAGTGGTGGTTAAGAGTGGAGTCTGTTTGAAATCTTACTTCTATCACTTCATAGTTGTGAATTCTTGACACGTTGCTTTATCTCTTTTTCCTAAAATGCTAAAGAGGAACAAAAGACATCTAACAGAGCAATGGTACAATTAAATGAGTAAAGTCTTATAACATACATAAAAGGATTCCTGGCTGTATTAGTCTATTTTCACACTGCTATAAAGAAATACCTGAGACTGGGTAATTTTTAAAGTCATTTTTAATTGACTCACAGTTCTGCATGGCTGGGGAGGCCTCAGGAAACCTACAGTCATGGGGAAAATTACTTCTTCACAAAACAGCAAGAGAGACAGACTGAAGAGAGAAGAGCCCCTTATTAAACCATCAGATCTCGTGAGAACCCAGTAACATGAGAACAGCATGGAAAAACTGCCCCCAAGATCCACTTACCTTCCACCATGTCCGTCCCTCAATACCTGGGGATTACAATTCAAAATAAGATTTGGGAGGGAACACAGAGCCAAACCATATGATTTTTCTCCAGGTCTCTCCAGTCTCATGTCCGTTACACATTTCAAAACCAATCATGCCTTCCCAACAGTCCCCCAAAGTCTTAACTCATTCCAGCATTAATCCAAAAGTCCAAGTCCAAAGTCTCATATGAGACAAGGCAAGTCCCTTGACCTATGAGCTTGTAAAATCCAATGCAAGTTAGTAACTTCCAAGATGCAATAGGGTACAGGCATTGGGTAAATGTTCCCATTCCAAATAAGAGAAATTGGTCAAAACAAAGGGGCCACATGTTCAATGCAAGTACTAAATCCAGTAGGGCAGTCATTAAATCTTAATGTCCCAAAATAATCTCCTTTCACTCCATGTCCCACACCCAGGGCATGCTGATGCAAAGGGTGGACTCCCATGGCCATGGGCAGCTGCTTCATGGGCAGGTGTTGAGTACCTGTGGCTTTTCCAGGCACACAGTGCAAGCTGTCAGTGGATCTACCATTCTGGGGCCTCCAGGGCAGTGGTCTTCTTCTCAAAGCTGCACAGGGCAGTGCCCCAGTAGAGACTCTGTGGGGGCTCCAAGCCCACTTTTCCCTTCCACACTGCCCTAGCAGAGGTTCTCCATGAGGGTTCTGCTTCTGCAGCAGACTTCTGTCTGGACATCCAGGTGTTTTCATCCATCCTCTGAAATCTAGGCAGAGGTTTCCAAACCATAATTCTTGAATTCTATATACCAAGAGGTCCAACACCTTGTGGAGGTTGTCCAGGCTTGAAGCTTGCACCCTCTGAAGCAACAGCCTGAGCTGCATCTTGGCCCCTTTTAGCCCAAGCTAGAGTTGGAGCAGCTGGATTCAGGGCACCAAGTGCTGAGGCTGCAAAAAGTAGCAGGGCCCTGGGCCCTGCCCAGGAAACCATTTTTGACCTCTGGGCCTGTCATAGAAGGGGTTGCCATGAAGATCTCTGACATGCCCTGGATACGTCTGCCCCAATGTCTTGGCGATTAACATTCAATTCCTCTTCACATATCCAAATTCTGCAGCCGGCTTGAATTTCTCCTTGCAAAATAGGTTTTTCTTTTCTACCACATGATGAGGCTGCAAATTTTCCAAACTTTTACATTGTCACCTCTTGAACACTTTGCTACTTAGAAATTTATTCTGCCAAATACACTAAATTATCTCTCTCAAGTTCAAAGTTCCACAGATCTCAAAGGCAGGAGCGAAATGCTGCAGTCTCTTTTTTTTAAAACATAGCATGAGTAACCTTATTTCAGTTCCCAATAAATTCCTCATCTCCATCTCAGACCACCTTAGCCTGGACTCCATCATCCATATCACTATCAGTATTTTGGTCAAAACCATTCAATAAGTCTCTAGGAAGTTCCAAATTTTCCCACCTTTCTGTCTTCTCCGGAGCTCCAAACTATTCCAACCTCTGCATGTTCCCCAGTTCCAAAGTTACTTTCACATTTTTAGGTTGTTACAGCAATGCCCCACTCTCTTTGGTACCAATTTCCTGTATTAGTTCATTTTCACACTATATAAAGAAATACCCAAGACTGGATAACTCATAAAGAGGTTTAATTGAATCACAGTTATGCATGGCTGGGGAGGTCCCAGGAAACACAATCATGGTGGAAGGCAAAGGAAAAGTAACTACCTTCTTCACAAGGTGGCAAGAGAGACAGTCAGAGTGAAAGAAGAAGAGCCCCTTCTAAAACCATCAGATCTTGTGAGAACTTACTATCATGAAAAATAGCGTAAGAGAAACTGCCCTATAATCCAATCACCTCCCACCAGGTCATTTCCTCAATACCTGGGCACCCAGGCTTGTGATGGGAGGGACTCCCATTACAGTACAATTTTAATAACATCAATTACAATTTGAGATTCGATTTGGATGAAGACACAAAAGCAACTCATATCACTGGCATACAGTAAATGTTCATTCAAAGTAAATGGGGCATGGCTGGGCCCAGTGGCTTATGCCTGTAATCTCAGCACTTTGAGAGGCCAAGGTGGGAAAATCACCTGGGGTCAGGAGTTTGAGACCAGCCTGGCCAACATGGTGATACTCCATCTCTACCAAAAAATGCAAAAATTAGCCAGCTGTGCTGGCACATGCCTGTAGTCTCAGCTACTTGGGAGGCTGAGGGGAGAATCGCTTGAAACTGGGAGGTGGAGGTTGCAGTGAGCCGACATTGAGCCACTGCACTCCAGCCTGGGTGACAGAAAGAGACCCTGTCTCTAAATTTAAAAAAAAAAATAAAAGTAAATGGAGCAGACTCTGTTTTCCAAAGATGGTTTTCCAAACTTACCATACCAATTTTTCTTACAATGTGACTTTGACATACCTCCAATTGAGAGTAGGAGTGTCTGTTCTTGAAACCATCTTTGCAAAAATTTTAGTGAGAAAATTATAACAGTGAAAGACATCTGATCTAGCCCACCCTCTTCTTGCCTTTAGCTTTCAAGCTGTCTTAATTATTCCTGGGATTAGGCCAAGCTAACTTTAGAGGATAGTTTAAATAATAAGAGTCCTTCCTCAAAACTGAACAGCCTTTATAAAACTAATAAAAGGCCATCAGGCTGGGAGAGGAGAAGAATCCGAATTCTGCTACGGTACAGATACAAATGATTGCCAGCTGTTCTTGAAAATAACATCAGTATTATACACTGGTCTTTTGAGATATCTTTTCAGAATTTTTTTGCATGTCTGACACCCATAGCTCCACCTGGACCAACCAATTCCAATCCTATAGCCCCACCCAGGAGCAATTAACCTCAAGGGTACTTTTGGTTCCTTATGATTTTATCTCCACCCCAACCAATTAGCAGCAATCCTAGCCACCCCCAGCCCTTCCCCCAAATGACCTTTGAAAACCCCCTTACCTATTAGCTTTGGATGAAAATGATTTGAGTACTAACTCCATTTCCCATGTGGCGTGGCCTGCCTTGGTCTATTAAATTCTTTGTTTAATGCAATGTCATGGTCTTTCTTTGTGCAGCAGGTGGGAAGAACCCCTCAGGTAGTCATGTTCTCTTCCCTTGAATTCAGGCAAAATTGTTGTGGTAGGAAAAATGATGCTATATAAATTTATTAGGTTATAAAAGATGAGATAGCTTCCATCCGGTTTTCTAAGTCACTTTTATTACCCTGGTCCACTATTTCAGCAGTCTGAGTGCAAAAGCCTTCCATGCTGCAAAGAGGGCCAGGCCAGATGGAAATTCCATGATCAGTTGTTCTAGACATCAGCTCAGCTGAGATCCCAGAAAACAGTCATGATCAACCACCAAACTAGTGAATAATGCTTCAGATGATAACAGTTCCCAGCATTCAGATCTTCATAGCTGAGGCCTAAATGATCATGGACAGATATAAGCGATCCCCACTGTGCCCTTTGAGAATCCCTGACTCACAGAGTCTGTTAACACAATAAAATGGCTACTGTTTTTTTTTTTCAATTAATTTTTTTTTTTTTAAAGATGGAGTTTCACTATGTTGCCCAGGCTGGTCTTGAACTCCTGGGCTCAAGTGATCCTCCTGCCTCAGCCTCCCAAAGTGCTGGAATTACAGATGTGAGCCACCATGTCAGGCAAATGGCTGCTGTTTTTACTCAATAATAGACAACTGGAACAGTTTGCTATTAAGGTTTTAATGAAAATACCTTTTTGTACACTACAATTGCATAGTACAATAAAATGTCTACACTAGAAAAGGAACACAAAACCATGCATCCACACCTACACCCACTTTAAAGCACAGATATGGGAGAAAGCAAAAAAGCATAAAGCAAAAACACCAGAAAAGTGATTGAAACACCAGAAAAACATCAGAAAAGCATCTAAGAGTGCATATCAAAATCAGTGCTTCTATGTAAAAGACCAGTAACTTTATGGACTACTTGCTACTTAGTTTTCAGAAGAAACACCTGGGACACAAAAATTTTTGGCAATTAAGATTAAATTAGAAAATTACATAGGAAAGATTAAACATTAGAGTTATGAAACAAATTAGCAAATAAATATGATTTATAAGAAAATTAGGCTTAATTTATTTAAAAATCTTTAAGCTAAAAATATATCTTAATCAAATTAAATGTTTATGAATGTGTTTTGCAAGAAAAAATATTACATAAAAAGTAGACAGACTTCCGGTTTCTGTCTCATTTAAGAGGAGAAAAAAAAAGACTGAGAAAGACTCAGCTTAGGCTGGGCACAATAGCACACATCATGCGATTCATGATTCATGATTTTCAGCCCTGCTGAAAGGAGTGCCCTCCTCTTCCTTCATTGTCGGGGGTGGGAGAGGTGAGCGGGGAGATCAGGTGGAAAACCCTGACTTCTACACATTACCAACAAGTAGTGAGACACTTCTCCCCCTTTATGCGGTGGTGACTTTAGTGTAAAGAAAGGAGTTTTGTTACTACACAATGATAGTGAAAGGCACATGGAGAATACTAACAAGGCAACCCTGTGCCTCTGGCCAGTTAGTAGTGGAGGCCTAATTGGGAGCCTGAATTCTCAAACCCATCTAGCAGTAATAAGGCAGCCCTCTTACACCTAGAGTATAAATGGAGGTTGAGTAGAAAAGCTGGGTATCCACTCCCATCTTGTAGCAACAAGAAAGCAACCCCTTAACCTGACTGCTCAGTGTCAGAGATGTGAGAAGAGGTGTCTGAGGACTGCTAAACAGATTGAAATAAAATCCAAAATATAATAAGAAAATATCCAAAATGTTAAGAATTTAAATGAAAATCATTCCTCTTACCAAGAATCAGCAAAGTCTAAAATTGAATGAGAAAAGATAATCAACAGACACCAATGTCAGGATGATATAGATTACAGAATCTAACAAATATTTTAAAGTAATCATCATAAAAATATTCCAAGGACAAATTACAAATGAATTAAAACAAAAAATAGAAAGTTTCAGCAACTGAAAAATACAATGTCCCAACCAAAAGACACCAACGTCAGGATGATACAGATTGTAGATTCTAACAAATATTTTAAAGTCACCATCATAAAAATGTTACAAGGAACAATGACAAAATGAGTTGAAACAAAACTTGGAAAGTTTCAGAAACTGAAAAATATAATATCCCAATTAATGGATTTAACACCAGAATAGAAGGAACAGAGGAAAAAAAAATAGTAAACTTGAATACAGAACAATAGAAATTACACAAAATGAACAACAGAAAGAAAATAGACTGAAAAAAATACCGAACCTCAGTATTCTGTGGGAATTTAACAACAAAAAAACTAACACTTGTGTCATCAGATCCTAGAGGGAAAAAAGAAAGAGGGTGGGCTTGAAAAGTATTTCATGAAATAATGACTAAAATATTCCCAAATGTAGCAAGATACATACAAACCTACAAACTCAAGAATCTGAACAAACATCAAACAGGATAAACCCAAAAAGTTTACATTAAGACAATTATAAAAAAACTTCAGAAAACCAAAGATAAATAAAAAATCTTGAGAGGCACAAGAGAGAAACGTATCAAGTACAGGGGAAAAATTCAAATAGCAGTGTGTTTCTCTTCAGGAATGATGGAGGCCAGAATGATGGAGGCCCAGCATTTTTAAATAACTGATAGAAAAGAACTATTAACTTAGAATTCTGTATCTAGTGCAATAGCTTTTGAAAATAAGGAAAATAAAGACATTCTCAGATGGAAAAAAACAAAAACAAAAACAATTTGTCACTAGCAGACCTATTAGAAAAGTATGGCTAATAAAATTCTCAAAATTAAAAAAAAAAAGAAAGACATCTTGAAACATCAGGAAGAACAGAGAACTACAAAGGGAATAAGTATATGGGTAAATACAATAGATTTTCTTTTTCCACTTGCCCCCTATAAACTATGTTTTAGAGCAAAAATTCTAACACTGGTAGGTTCTCAAGTTATATAGAAGAAATATTTAAAAATCAGTCATATTGTATATAAAGGCAGGCAAAGAGGTATAGATAATGCTAATATTTTTATATGCAAATAGGTAAAATGGTAACTAGTGCATGTATGTATAATACTTTATTCTAGGTATGAAAATGCTATATAAACAGACTAAAAATGCTACAGATAAATTAATTTTATAAAATGTTAAGAAAGCCACTAAAAGGGAGAAAAAAAAAAAAAACAGAAACCAAAAACTGGGAACTGAAAAATTAAAATAATAGACAATAGCCCTTCTATATGAATGAATGCATCATAAGTAAGCAGTCTAAATTTACCAATTAAATGACAAGATTTGGCAAGGTGTATTAAAATAAAACAAAAAGAACCAACTGGGAGCAGTGTCTCACGCTTGTAACTCCAGGACTTTGGAAGGCTGAGGTAAGCAGATCACTTGAGGCCAGGAGTTTAAAACAAGCTTGGGTAACAAAGTAAGACCTTATCTCTATTATAATTAAAAATAATTTCTTTTAAAAAACCCACAAAGATCCAATGATATACTGTCTATAAGAAATTACCTTCAAATATACCAAGGTGGGTAAACTTAAAAACAAAGAATGGGAAAACATCATTCATGCATTAATTAAAAAAAAAAAAGGGTGGTTATATTAGTATGAGACAAAGCAGACTTCAAAGAAAATTACCAGCAACGAAGGAGGACATTATATAATGTAAATGATAAAAACATTAAAAAAATTTTTATCTCAATCCTGTTCCTTCTGCAAGAAACTCTTGATATACTAGTAATAGTGGAAAACTTCCTCACCTCGATAAAGAACATAATAAAAAAAGAAAGCCAAGAAGACAGGGCAATCCCAAGTGTGTTTGTACCAAACAAATGAACTGTAAAATATGTGAAGCAAGCACTGATAGAACTGAAAGGAGAAACAGACAAATCCACAATTGTTGGAGACTTCACACTCCTCAATCTCAATAATTGATGTAACTAGGAAAAAAAACAGCAAGTATATACATGAACTCAACAACAACATTAACAGGATCTACTTGACATTTTTAGCAAATTCCACACAATAAAAGCAGAATATACATTTTCTTCAAGTGCCCATAGAACATATACAAAATAGGCAATATCTTGGGTCATAAAACAAACCTTAGCACCTTTGAAATAATTACTAACATACATTGTGTTCTCTGAATACAGTGGATCAAACTAGAAAACAGTAATAAAACAGAAAAGCAAACTTTTTTAAATCTTGGAAACTAAACAATACACTACTATAGAATCCTTGGTTGAAGGAATCTTAAAAGAAGTAAAAAATATATACATTGAGCTGAGTGAAAATGAAAATATACCATATCAAAATTTGAGACACATATTAAAGCAGTGCTGAGAGGGAAATTTATAGTACTAAATGCATACATTAAAAAAAAAGTAAGAGTCTCAAATCAATAGTCTAAGCTGCTACCTCAATAACTTAGAGAAAGAAGACCAAAATAACTCAAAACAGCAGAAAATGGAAAAAATAAGAGCAGAAATTAATAAAATTGAAAACAGAATGACAGGAGAAAATCACTGAACAATAATAAGCTGGGTCTTTAAAAAGATCAATAATATTGACAAACCTGTAGCAAAACTGGCAAACCTCTAGCAAAATTGGGAAAGGCACCCAAAAACAAAACAGAGAATACCACTAAAGACTCTGCAGAAATCAAACAAACAAAAAGAAAATATTACAAATATATCTATACACATAAGAGAAACCACATAATCATATCCACAGATGCGAAAAAGCATTTAACAAGATTCAACATTCATTTGTTATTTAAAAAATTAGTTCTCAACTTGACAAAGAACATCTAAAAAAAAAAAGACACCTATGGCTAACATCAAACTTAATGGTGAAGACTAGATGCTTTGCCCCTATAATTAGGGAAAAAAGGTAAGAATGTCTATTTTCCCTACTATTATTCAACATAAAACTGGAAGTTCTAATAGTGAAAAGCATTCAGATAGGACAGAAAAAAAATGGCTCTATTTGCAGATGACATAGTGGTCTAAGTAGAAAATCTTTAAAAACAAATCTTTGAAAAACAAACAATAAAAACTTCCTATAACTTGTAGTGACTCTAGCAAGTATTCAGGATGCAAAAAATGACATTTAAAACTCAATTGGGAGCCTGGTGAAGTTGCACACATATGTAATTCTAGCTACTCAAGACACAGAATGCCAGAAATTCAAGGCTATTGTGCACTATAATCACACCTGCAAATAGCCACTGCACTCTAGACTGGGCAATATAGCAAGACCCAATCTCAAAAAATTGTATTTATATACACTAATAATTAACCTGTGTAAGCTAAAAATTGCATATGAAAGAAGTCAAACAAAAGAGGCTGTATAATTCAATCCTATGACATTCTGAAAAAGGTAAAACCATGGAAACTAAAAAGATCAGTAGTTGCCAGAGGTGAGGGAGATGGGAGGTGTAAATAGGAGGAGCATAGAGGAATTTTAAGGCAGTGAAACTATTCTCTGTAATACTATAATAATGGATACATGTCATTATACATTCATCAAGACCCATAGAATATCCAGCACCAACTGAAAACCCTAATGTAAGCTGTAAACTGTGGCAATAATGATGTGTCTCTGTAGGTTCATCAACTGTAACAGATGTACCACTGTGGTTCAGGGTGTCAATAGTAGGAGAGGTTGTGCACGTATTAGGGCAGGTAGTATACAGGGCACTCTCAGTACTCTCTGTTCCATTTTGCTGTGAATCTAAAACTGCTCTAATAAATAAAAACTATTTTTAAAATATCAAGACACTGTGTGTGTTCCACAAAAATGTTGTCTACTCTGACCTTGTTATGAAGTTTCTGATTTAATAAAGCTGTTTCCAGACAACTACTGTTATTCCTCCTCTGAAGCTTCAATTTACAATCTCAAAACTTCCTTAGGCTATTTTAATTTAATCTAGTACATATCATTTAGGTTACATGTAAAAATTAGTACAATATATTCTGATATCAGAGAGATAAGACACTTTTTAATGTAAAATCTTAAAAGACCAGGAAAGGTAAAATGCTAAAGAAATAAATCACAGAACACATAATATAGAAAAATTACCATTTACAATTCCTCAAAAGATATTTATATATAAATCTAACAAAACACATACATGACTTGTATACTGAAAATACACAATACTAATGAAAGAAATCAAAGATCTAAATAGATGGAGAAACATACCATCATATCAAGTTCATGGATTAGAAGACTTCAAGACAGCAAAAATGTCACTTTTCCCCAAAATAATATACAAGTTTAACGTAACTAATCAAAATCATAGAATCTTTGTACATATATACAAAATTATTCAAATTTACATGAAAAGGTGAAGGAATCAGAACACCTATAATAATTCTCAGAAAGAACCAAACAGGAGGAACCACTATACACAATTTCAAGTCACACATAATTAAGGGAGAGGTAGACACATGGATCAACAGAGATTCTGAGCACAGACTGCCTGGAATCTAGCTAGCTGCTGCTAATAAAACACTGTGGGTGTGATACCTACCTTGCCAAGTGCATGGGAGCTGGGTGGGGTTCACTGTCACCTGCTACTCCCCACCCCTATGTGAACTCTTCTGTGCAACAGAGGCAGCTGTACTTCTCCCTGTAACATTACCCCAGTGGCCAGAGAACTGCCTACTGACCGCTAGTGGGGCCACTGCTTGCCCCACACACAGAATCAGAGTGCAGACTTGTCTGACCTAGCCTCCACCTTGCTTGCCCCTCTACCTGCCCTAGTAGATTAACACAAACAAAAGAAACTTTTGGAAGTACGATGGCACTGTCCATTGCCTGAGACACCAGAGTACCTTCCCTGGGGAACATAAGGCAAGCACAAATCCCACCAGTACCACTGCAGTTGGCACTCTTTGGCAAATACCACCTCCTAGCTGGAGGCCAGCCAACACAGTCCATTATAGCATCTGTAGGTAAAATAACACAGTGCTAAGGAAGAGGAAAACCTGTGTGGCTTCAGTTGTCACAACTGCCTATACTACCTGGCTAACTAGGAGGTCCCGAGTCTGTCCATATGACTAGTTCATAACTACTAGAATTGGCATTTGAGAAACCAAACACACTGAGGCTATTTATAATCAGGCAGCCTCAGAGTCTACGTCACTCCCCTGCCACCATCAACAGAACTGGCCCCGGTACCCACTGCTGGAAGATTTGAGGACAACTCATATCACTAGATTCCTTTCAGATATTCACCTGCACCAGTCAGTGTGGCAACCCCACTGGGTGGCTAGCCCCAGCAGAGCAATTACAGTAGTTTGGCTCTCAGGGACTCCCACTACTGCAGAAACCAGTATACCATATGAAGGGAGCATCCTGTGTGACAAAAGAATCCAGATGGCAGGCCTTGAGTTCCAGAATCTTCGTTTGTGGGAAGTTTCTTTCAGCAAAGGCACAGGTGCAGTGCTGGGCTTAGTGGGGAAACTGTAGCTCTACTAAGACTTCCTTTCTCCCCAAATCCACCACTGCAGACAGAGCTGGGGTTTCTCCCATGGGAGCTTCACATGGCTGCACCTATAGACAGCCTTTCTAGAACATGTCAGGGTGACTGCATTCCCACAGGAAGAGTACCCTCCAGGTTTAGAGTTGCATGTGGGGTAGAGTCACACTCCCTCTCTACTTGGAACACCAATGTTTCCGCAGATGAAAAGAGGTACCTGTCTGATCTTAACAGCCAGAACACTGGTCAGGAGTGTGAGTAGGAGGTGGTTCACATTCCTGATGGCCTGGCCATGGAGCTGAGGAGCTGAGGAAAAGTCAGAGTGCAGAGTATCTCTACTTCTTTTACTTTGGATAGATACAGCGATGGAGGGATGGGAGCAGGGGTTAAAAACTACCTGTTGGGTGCTCACTACATGGATGCAATATACGGTTGAGATTCACTCGAGGTGGCTGGCAAAATATTAGGGAATGTTATAAATCAGTCTGAAATCTTCTGGAAGGCCAAAAGGTTTTATTGGGGCAAGTTGAAGGCAGCTGCCATGATAGGGAAGAGATAGGGAAGACAAAAGGCTTTTCCAGTTTAAGTCTGTTTACCCACATGCCTTTGTCTCTACTCTGTTTACTCATGCCAACTTTGTGCTGGACGGTCCTCTGCGGGCGGCAGGAATCAAAGGGGAATTACCTGCTAAGAGTGTTTACTCTGGTCCTGGAACCTAAAGCTTTTACCATTCATAAAAGCACTCTTTTAACCATGTTAATTGTCCACAAGAGAGTTGACTTAGAACCTCTGTTAGGAAATCTTTACTGAATAAAGGTGTGAATGTACAGGGAGTCTTGGGCGATTGGTTGCATTTCACCCTCTGAAAGCAGCCAACAACCATCCCAGCTGACTTGAATCACTGTAATGGTGTGAGAATAAATTTATTCATCCGTTTGTTGGGCCAGGGTCTGCAGACCAGACCTCTGCACATAGTGATAAACATCTCAATATACTGTGCTCACTAACTAACTGTGCTCAGTACCTGGATGCAATAAACTCAAGTAACAAACCTGAATCTAAAATAAAATTGAAGTTTTAAAAAATGTACCCCCTGGATCTAAAATAAAATTGAACTTTTAAAAATATGTCGTTTGCAGCAACATGGATATAGCTGGAGGCCACTATTCCAAGTGAAGTAACTCAGGAATGGATAATCAACAACCATATGGTCTCAGTCATGAGCTGAGAGAGAGGGAGATAAGCTATGGATATGCAAAGGCATACAGTGTGGTATGATGAACTTGGAGACTCACGAAGGAGGATGAGAAGGGAATGAGGGATTAAAAAACTACATGCTGGGGTCGGGCGCGGTGGCTCACGCCTGTAATACCAGCACCAAGAGATCAAGACCATCCTGGTCAACATGGTGAAACCCCATCTCTACTAAAAATACAAAAAATTAGCTAGGCATGGTGGCACGTGCCTGTAATCCCAGCTACTCAGGAGGCTGAGGCAGGAGAATTGCCTGAACCCAGGAGGCGGAGGTTGTGGTGAGCCGAGATTGCACCATTGCACTCCAGCCTGGGTAACAAGAGCGAAACTCCGTCTCAAAAATAAATAAATAAATAACTACATACTGGGTACAAAAATCTCAGACTTCACCACTATGTAATCCATCTACATAACCAAAACTGCTTGTACTCCAAAAGCGATTGAAATAAAATTAAAAAAAAAAAAAATTCAAGCCACGTATCAAGGATAGCAGAGCCACCCTATTTCAGCCTCTGACTATATACCTCTGAACTGTTTCAATAGAGTAATAAACGTCTATCATATTAAAAAAAATAGATCTAGAACTCCAAATAAATCCACACAAATATGCTCAACTAATTTTTGACAAAGGTGCAAAAGCAATTCAATGGGAGAAAGAGAGCTCTTTCAAAAATTGCTGCAAGTACAATCAGATGTCCACAGCCAGAAAATGAATTTTGACCTAACCCTCTCACCTTATGAAAAAAACATTTAATTCAAAATGGATAACAAATCTAAAATGTAAAATGCGAAACTAAGTTTTAGAAGGAAATAGAAAAAATAATCTTTTGGATCTAGGGATTGAAGAGTTTGCACGACACTAACAGCAGGATCTATAAAAGAATAAAAATCAGTAAGTCAGACTTCATCAAAATTAAAACTTTGCTCTTCAAAAGGCCTTGTTATAATAATGAAAAGACAAGCCATAGACCAGGAGAAAATATTTGCAAACCATATTTCCAACAAATGACTCATACCTAAAATATATTTTTAAAATTTCCAAAATACCATACTTAAAAATCCAGCATAGGACCAGGCACAGTGGCTCACACCTGTAATCCCAGCACTTTGGGAGGCCGAGGCGGGTGGATTACAAGGTCTAGAGATCGAGACCATACTGGTCAACATGGTGAAACCCCGTCTCTACTAAAAATACAAAAAAATAGCTAGGCACGGTGGCGCGGGCCTGTAATCCCAGCTACTCACGAGGCTGAGGCAGAATTGCCTGAACCCAGGAGGTGGAGGTTGCAGTGAGCCGAGATCGTGCCACTGCACTCCAGTCTGGTTAACGAGTGAAACTCCGTCTCAAAAAAAAAAAAAAAAAAATCCAATAAATGATCATAAAACACGAAAAGGCGTTTCACTTTAGAAAATATATGAATAGTAAATAAACATATGAAAAGATGTTTAACATCACTAGTCATTAGAGAAATACAAATTAAGAGACAATACCCTTACACACTTATTAGAACAGCTAAAGAAAAAAGGAACAATACCAAATGTTTGATGAGGGGGCAAAAAAACTGGATATAGCAGCCTGCCTTGGGGGTTAGGTTCCAAAACCCCAGTGGATGTCTGAAGCCACAGACAGTACTGAGCCCTATTTATATCTAGATATAAATATGTAGCTATCCTTAGATTTTTTTGTATGCATACATAAAATGGTTTAATTTATAGGCAAAGTATGAGTTAACAATGAAACGTCTTTGGCAAAGTGAAATGATGCATGCACAGGGGAGACTCAAGAGAGCATGGCAAATGTAAAAACCAAGCAGGATTTGGTAACTGCTTCATCCTCCATCCTACACAGAACAACCAACAGTAGGTGGAAGGCTTATGGACTCAAGTGTTTGATCTTAACCTTTGTCCAAATGATTGGCTGATGGCTAAATTATGCAGACACAGGGACTACCCTAGTAGGCATAAATACATTTTGAAATGAATTTAAAAACTAAGCACAGGAAGATCCCAGATGACCCTTTTAAAGACAGCTCAGGATTGCAGCTCCCAGTGAAAGCGCAGAGGGTGAGTGGACCCCGCATTTCCAGATGGATCTTTATTGCCCACAGACCAGGAGATTCCTAGGCAAAGGAGCTTTATGGGTCACCAGCGCAGCTGTTTTGGATGGCGTGGCTGTTTTGCTGGCGCTGCTACGCGGTGGCTCTCCATACAAAATACACTGGTCTGGTTGCCCTTTTAAGCTGGCCAGGAGATTCCCAGGCAGTGCCGTTGTTTCAGCTAGCGCAGTGGGTCGCCTCACAGGAAATCACACAGATCCCAGCACCCTTTCAGCAGGCGACTGGAACACCTAGGAGAAAGTCAACCGTTCAACTTAAAAAAAAAGGGCTCTGAGGTAGGGAGCCAGGTGATCAAGCTTGGCGGGTCCCACCCCACACACACACACACACACACACACACAAAACGGCAATTGGAAACGCTCGGGGTTGAGAGTTTCACGGCAAGCATAGCTGAACCCAGGATGGTGCAGCTCGGTGGGGGTGGGGCGTCCGCCATTACTGAGGCACTCCATCCCTACGGAGGTAGTACACCATTGCTGAGGCAGCTTGCCATTGCCGAGGCAACCCGCCGTTGCCAAGGCAACCTGCCATAACAGAGAGAGCCCGCCATTACAGAGGCGGGCCACCATTGCCGAGGCCGTTCTAACCACACCCATATAAACAGGACTACAGGGAAGCTCAACAGTAGCAGGGCGGAGCTCAGCATAGCCTCTGCAGGCAGGTAGACAGTGACTAGGCTGCCTCCTAGCTGGGCAGGGCAGCCCTGAAAAAAAAACAAGGCAGCAGCACAACAGACACTCATAAAGCCTAACTCCCCGGGACAGAGCACCTGGGGAAAAAAAGGGGGTTTATGAGTTCTGCTGCAGCAGACTTAAACGTACCTGTCTAGCCTGTCTAGCAGCTCTGAAATAACAACAGAGCTCACAGCTCAACACTTGAGCTCCTATAAAGAACAGACTGTCTCCTCAAACAGCTCCCTGCCCCATATATCCAAAGAGTTGCCTCACAAAAGACTGATCAGACTGACATTTGGTGGGCATCATTCTGGCACAAAGATAGCAGAAGGAACTGGTAGCAACCCTTACTGTTCTGCAGCAGCTGCAAGTGACCCCCAGCAAGCAGGGCCTGCAGTGGACCTCAGCAGTCCTACAGCAGAGGGGCCAGACTGTTAGGAGGAAAACTAAGAAACAGAAATAACTTCATCAACAACCTGGACATCCACTCAGAGACCCAATCTGAAAATCAGCAACTACACAGACAACAGGTGGATAAATCCACAAATATGGAAAAACCAGCACAAAGAGGAGGAAAACATCCAAAACCAAAACACCTCGCCTCCTACAAGGGATCAAAACTCCGCACCAGCAAGGGAACAAAGCTAGGTGGAGAAGGAGTGTGATGAAATGACAGAATCAGAATTCAGAAGGTGGGTAATGAGAAACTTCTGTGAGCTAAAAGAACATGTTCTAACTCAATGCAAAGAAACTATGACCTTGAAGAAAGATTTGAGGAAATGATAATAAGAATGGACAACTTAGAGAGGAATATAAGTGAATTGATGGAGCTGAAAAACACAACACGAGAACTTTGTGAAGCATGCACAAGTTTCATCAGCTGAATTGACCAAGCAGAAGAAAAAATATCAGAGGTCAAAGATCAACTCAATGAAATAAAACGAGAAACCAAGATTAGAGAAAAAAGCACAAAAAGGAATGAACAAAGTCTCCAAGAAATGTGGGACTATGTGAAGAGACCTAATCTACGTTTGATAGGTGTACCTGAATGTGATGAAGAGAATGAATCCAAGCAGAAAAATACTCTTCAGGATATTATCCCAAAAAACTTCCCCAACCTAGCAAGGCAGACCAATATTCAAGTCCAGGAAATACAGAGAACACCACAAAGATATTCCTCAAGAAGAGCAACCCCAAGGCACATAATCATCAGATTCACCAGGGTTGAAATGAAGGAGAAAATGCTAAGGGCAGCCAGAGAGAAAGGTCGGGTCACCCACAAAGGGAAGCCCATCAGACTCACAGCAGATCTCTTGGCAGAAACCCTACAAGCCAGAATAGAGTGGGGCCAATATTCAACATCCTTAAAGAAAAGAACTTTCAGCCCAGAATTTCATATCCAGCCAAACTGAGCTTCATAAGTGAAGGAAAAATAAAATCCTTTGCAAAGAAGCAAGTACTCAGAGATTTTGTCACCACCAGGCCGGCTTTACAACATCTCCTGAAAGAGGCACTACACATAGAAAGGAACAACCAGTACCAGCCACTCCAAAAACATACCAAATGCAAAAGAGCATCAACAAAATGAAGAATCTACATCAACTAATGGGCAAAACAGCCAGCTAGCATCAAAATAGCTGGATCAAATTCACACACAACAATATTAACCCTAAATGTAAATGGACTAAATGCACCAATCAAGACACAGACTGGCAAACTGGATAAAAAGCCAAAACCCATTCTTGTGCTGTATCCAGGAAACCCATCTCACATGCAAGGATACACAAAGGATCAAAATAAAGGAATGGAGGAAGATTTACCAAGCAAATGGAGAGCAAAAAGAAGCAGGAGTTGCAATTCTCCTCTCTGATAAAATAGACTTTAAAGCAACAAAGATCAAAAGAGACAAAAAACATTACATAATGGTAAAAGGATCGATACAACACGAGATACAACAACAATGATCCTAAATATATATAGACCCAATACAGGAGCACCCAGATACATAAGGCAAGTTCTTAACGACTTACAAAGAGACTTAGACTCCCACACAATAATAGTGGGAGACTTTAACACTCCACTGTCAATATTAGACAGATCAACCAGACAGAAAATTAACAAGGATATCCAGGACTTGAACTCAGACCTGGAATAAGCAAACCTGATAGACATTTACAGAACTCTCCACCCCAAATCCACAAAATATACATTCATCTCAGCACCACATCACACCTACTCTAACACTGACCACATAATTGGAAGTAAAGCACTCCTCAGCGAACGCAAAACAACTGAAATCATAACAAACAATCTCTCAGACCACAGTGCAATCAAGTTAGAACTCAGAATTCAGAAACTAACTCAGAACCGCACAGCTTCATGGAAACTGAACAACTGGCTCTTGAATGCTGACTGGATAAATAACGAAATGAAGGCAGAAATAAAGAAGTTCTTCGAAACCAATGAGAACGGAGACACAACAGACCAGAATCTCTGGGACACATTTAAAGCAGTTTCTAGCAGAAAATATACAGCAATAGGTGCCCACATGAGAAGAGTGGGGAGATCCAAAATTGACACCCTATCATCAAAATTGAAAGAGCTAAAGGAGCAAGATCAAAAAAACTCAAAACCTAGCAGAAGACAAGAAATAACTAAGATCAGAGCAGAACTGAAGGAGATAGAGACACAAAAAACCCTTCAGAAAATCAATAAATCCAGGAGCTGGTTTTTCGAAAGATCAACAAAATAGACCATTAGCCAGATTTTAAAAAAGAAAAGAGAATAACCAAATAGATGCAATAAAAAAGGATAAAAGGGAAATCACTACAGATCCCACAGAAATTCAAACCATCATCAGAGAATATTACAAACAACTCTATGCACATAAACTAGTAAACCTGGAAGAAACGGATAAATTCCTGGACACTTGCGTCCTCCCAGGCCTAACAAGAAGAAGTCGAAACCATGAATAGACCAATATCAAGATATGAAGTTGAGGCAGCAATTAAGAGCCTACCACACAAAAAAAGCCTATTTCCAGATGGGTTCACAACCGAATTCTACCAGACCCACAAAGAGAAACTGTTACCATACCTCCTGAAACTATTCCAAATAATCCAAAAAGAGGGAATTCTTCCCAAATCATTTTCTGAGACCAACATCATTCTGATACAAAACCCAGCAGAGACTCAACAAGAAAAGAAAACTTCAGGCCAATAACCATGATGAACATAGATGCAAAAATCTTCAATAAAATACTGGCAAGCCGACTGCAACAGCACATCAAAAAGCTTATCCACCATGATCAAGTAGGATTCATCCCAGGGATGCAAGGCTGGTTCAACATACGCAAGTCTATAAACGTAATTCACCACATAAACAGAACAAAAAACAAAAACCACATGATTATCTCAATTGACACAGAGAAGGCCTTTGACAAAATTCAACAGACCTTTATGCTAAAAACCCTCAATAAACTCGGTATTGATGGAACGTATCTCAAAATAATAAAAGCTATTTACGACAAACCAATAGCCAATATCATACTGAATGGGCAAAAACTGGAAGCATTCCCTTTGAAATCTGGCACTAGACAAGGATGCCCTCTCTCACCACTCCTATTCAATATAGTACAGGAAGTTCTAGCCAGAGCAATCAGGCAAGAAAAAGAAATAAAGGGTATTCAAATAGGAAAGGAGGAAGTCAAATTGTCTCTATTTGCAGACAACATGAGAGTATATCTAGAAGACCCCATCATGTCAGCCCAAAATCTCCTGAAACTGATAAGCAACTTCAGCAAAGTCTCAGGATACAAAACCAATGTGCAAACACAAGCATTCCTATACCAATAACAGAGTTAAAGAGAGCCAAATCAAGAACGAACTGCCATTCACAATTGCTACAAAGAGAATAAAATACCTAGAAATTCAACTAACAAGGAATGTAAAGGACCTCTTCAAGAATTACAAACCACTGCTCAATGAAATAAGAGAGGACATAAACAGATGGAGAAACATTCCATGTTCATGGTTAGGAAGAATCGTGAAATGGCCATACTGCCCAAAGTAATTTACAGATTCAACGCTATCCCCATCAAGCTACCAATGACCTTCTTCACAGACCTGGAAAAAACTACCTTAAACTTCATATGGAACCAAAAGAGAGCCCGCATAGCCAAGTCAATTCTAAGTAAAAAGAACACAGCGGGAGGTATCCCACTACTGGACTTCAAACTATACTACAAGTCTACAGTAATCAAAACAGAATGGTACTGGTAACAAAACAGATATAGACCAATGGAACAGAACAGAGGCATCGGAGGCAACACAACGTATCTACAACCATACAATGTTTGATAAACCTGACAAAAACAAGCAATGGGGAAAGTATTCCCTGTTTAATAAATTGTGTTGGGAAAACTGGCTGGCTATGTACAGAAAGTAGAAACTGGACCCCTTCCTGAAACCTTACACTAAAATTAGTTCCAAATGGATTAAAGGCTTAAACAATAAGACCTAACACCATAGAAACACTAGAAGAAAATCTAGGCAAAACCATTCAGGACATAGGAGTAGGCAAGGACTTCATGAACAAAACACCAAAAGCATTGGCAAGAAAAGCCAAAATAGACAAATGGGACCTAATCAAACTCCACAGCTTCTGCATGGCAAAAGAAACAGTCACTAGAGTGAATCGGCAACCAACAGAATGGGAAAATATTTTTGCAGTTTGCCCATCTGACAAAGGGCTGATATCGAGAATTTACAAAGAACTAAAACAGATTTACAAGAGAAAAACAAGCCCAATCAAAAGTGGGCAAAGGATATGAACAGACACTTTACAACAGAAGCCATACATGAGGCCAACAACATGAAAAAAATGCTCATCATCACTGGTCATTAGAGAAATGCAAATCAAGACTATATTGAGATACCATCTCATGCCAGTTAAAATGGTGATCATTAAGAAATCTGGAGACAACAGATGCTGGAGAAGATGTGGAAAAACAGGAACACTTATACACTACTAGTGGGAGTGTAAATTAGTTCAACCATTGTGGAAGACAGTGTGGTGATTCCTCAAGGACCTAGAAATTGAAATTCCATTTGACCCAGCAATCTCATTACTGGGTATATATCCGAAGGATTATAAATCGTTCTACAATAAGGACACATGCACATGAATGTTCATTGCAGCACTGTTTACAATAGAAAAGACCTGGAATCAACCCAAATGCCCATCGATGATAGACTGGACAGGGAAAATGTGGCACATATACACCATGGTATATTATGCAGCAATAAAAAACAATGAGTTCCTGTCCTTTGTAGGTACATGGATGAACCTGGAGAACATCAGTCTCAGCAAACTGACACAGGAACAGAAAATGAAATACTGCATATTCTCACTCATAGGCGGGTGTTGAACAATGAGAACACATGGACACAGGGAGGGGAGCACTACACACTGGGGTCTGTTGGGGGGAATAGGGGAGGGATGGTGGGAGGTGGGGAGTTGGGGAGAGATAGCATGGGGAGAAATGCCAGATATAGGTGTAGGGGAGGAAGGCAGCAAATCACACTGCCACATGTGTACCTATGCAACTATCTTGCATGTTCTTCACATGTACCCCAAAACCTAAAATGCAATAAAAAAAAAAAAAACTAAGCACAGACAGCAATAACTTTACATCATTTGTAAGACAGATTCCACAATTTGAGTTCAGCCAAAATGTTAAATTTAAAACAATACAAATCCCTTAGATATAAAACAAAATTGAGCTGCTATAATATACTACCTAAAATGTCCAGCTGTCAACCAAAAATTATTAAACATGGGAAAGTGAGATATATGAAAGGAAAAAAAGCAGTCAGTGAATACTAAGTCTGTATGAGCCCAGATATTTGATTAGTCAAGACTTCAATAAGACTTTGTAACAAATACATTCAAAGAATTAAAGATAAATTCAAATTGAGTCAATAATAAAGAAATCACAATAAAAAAAATATGAAGTATAAACAAAGAGCCAGCACATTTCATTCTACGTAAGTCTTACCACCAAGTTTCTTTAAATGTGTATATTTAACAGTTAAATAAGACCTGAAAAGGGAGTTGGCCTAAAAATAATTTACCATTAAACATCAGTTTCTTCTGAGTTAATAATTCTATGCTAACCATGCCAAAAAACCTTGATTAGACTTTGTGGCTTATATTTATTTGATATTAAAAAGCAAAGTTGAGTTCACACACAGAAAGCAATGGCAAAGGACACTGCCTCCAACAGAAAATATGAACCAAAACATGATGGAAAAACATTTATATGTAATATAATAAATAGATGTCATGTGAACATAGACACATAGGGCTAGAATACCATGTGATAATAGAAGTAGACTGAAATGCTACATGTGCAAGCTGGAATGCCAGAAATTGCCAGTAAACCACCAGAAGTTAGGAATAAGGAAGAATTCTCTCCGTTACAGTTTTTCAAAGACATCATCGTCCTGACAACACCTTGATTTCAGACTTCTAGCTTCTAGAACTGAGATAATAAATTTCTGTTGCTTTAAGTCACTCAGTTTGTATAGTATTTTGTTAAACAGTTCTAGGAAATTAATACAAATATGCCACCTACCACAGTTCTCTCCCATTGGACTATTTAATAATCAATGATTTAAAATAAGTGTTTGGAAAAGATGTTTTTTAATCAACAGATATATTAATCAGGTCTCTTTTGATAAAGAAATGCCCTATATTTCATTTTCATATTCTTGTCATATTATAAAAACAATATCATAAATGTGGGTATTGCTACAAGCTATTATGTATAGTCACTTAAAAGCTAAAAAAAACAACGTGGGAGTTAGAAATGTTTATGAAATACCAGTCTAGAGAAAAATGAATAAAATTTTTATTTTAAAACATCATGTGATTACCAAGATAAATTTCCCAACTATACAAACTGTTTTTACATATACATATATACACACACATACACTGAAGCTTGGTTTATCTTTCATCTTTTTATCTGAGTAAAAAGAAGAACACTTTCCTCATTCAGGAGATTTTTGATGTTATAATAGTTACCTAAAAGTAAAGTGATAAGAAAACAAAAGTTATTTCCACAGGAATCATTTCCTTTGATTATGTATTCAGTCATCACCTGACAGTTGTAGTATAGGACACAAAATAAAAACAATTCACCTAACTTAAAGCAACTTATTTAATTTCATGAACTAAAATATCAAGAGTTAACCATGATACATAATCCAGATAAGGCTTGAGACAATATAAATTTCACATCATTATGGTAAAAAAAAAAAAATGCAGAGATAAGTCAGTCAAGAGTTTAAAAAAAGAAAATCTCTTTCTGAAATCAATCTTTATTAGGTCTGTAGAACTGCCGTGGATTCCCCTAAACCAGACATACTCCTATATAGATGAGTATAAAAGGTACAATGTTAAGTAAAAAATCAAAATTTAAAAAAGGTAAATGCTACTCTTAAATAAATAAGGTAATAAATAACAGCAAAAGTGAAATACAGATGGACCACAAGTATCCCATGTGACAGGCTTATCAGAATTGGGTATTATCACTGTGACTTTCTATATCTTGGAAATTGAGAAAGTTCACAATTGAGAAAATTCCTAAGAGTGCTCACATATTAAGGACATAAGCATGACTATTACTACTGTCTCCTTCTAAAGAATGTAAGCTCTATAACAGCAGGGATCTTTGCCTGTTTTGCTCATTTTATATCCCAAACTCTTGCAGGAATACATGGACATAGTAGAAACTTTGTTTTGTTTTTGAGACAGACTCTCAGTCTGCCACCCAGGCTGGAGTATAGTAGCACAAACATAGCTAAATGCAACCTTGAAATACTGGGATCAAGCAATCCTCCTGTCCCAGCCTCCCGAGAACGAGGACTATAGGTGTGCATCACCATGTCTGGTTAATTTCCGCATTTTTTGTAGAGATAGGTTCTCCCTATGCTGCCCAGGCTAATCCTGAACTCCTCACATCAAGCCCTCCTCAGCCTCTCAAAATGTTGGGATTATAAGTGTTAGCCACTGCACCTGGCTCCTAGTAGAATCTTAATTATACTTGTTGAATGAGTGCATGAATGTCAAGTGGATTAAAATACTTACTTACCATGACTTCTGCTGTTCAATAGTGGATGAAGCATACCATTCTTTAAACAGTTTAAAATAATGTTCTAAAAACATAATTTCTTAGAGGTAACATGGGGAAAACAATTTTTCTTCTACTCTGGAATATAACATATCTTCTGAGTAAATATTTTTACATTTCGTAGTAAACAACTCTTGTTCTCATGTATCATAACACTAACTGGCTCACACCTGTAATCCCAGCACTCTGGGAGGCTGAGGTGGGCAGATCACTTGAAGTCAGAAGTTCAAGACCAGCCTGGCAAACATGGCAAGTGCCGTCGCTACTAAAAATACAAAAAGTAGCCAGGCATGGTGGTGCACACCTATAGTCCTAGCTCCTCAGGAGGCTGAGGGCCAAGAATCACCTGAACCCTGGAGGCAAAGGCTGCAGTGAGCCGAGATCACGACACTGCACTCCAGCCAGGGTGAGAGTGAGACTCTGTCTCAAAAAAAAAAAAAAAAAAAAAAACACCACACAATAAAATGCTAATATGCTTACCTAATGATAACATGAAAGGAAAATATGTACCAAACTGTTTTGACATCCATCAGTCGTATCACACTTCATTTTGACCACTGTGGCTTTCATTTCCATGGTGCCCAAAAACAACTATATAGATATTGTCTAAGTGAAATAAATTGTCCTTAATTATAGTTACCTGAAGGAACATAGAATGAATCTCCAGTACTTATTATATAAGGTGTTTCGTGTAAAGTACACAAAAGGTCTCCAAAGTTAACATAAAAAACCTGTAAAAATAAAAAATCTCATTCAAAATTGAACCATGACAATACTCCAAAGGAACTTTAAAATGTAGTGGGAAAAAAAACAACTTCCCAGAAATGTGCCTGTTTTAATCTCTGTAACTTGTAAATACATTAAATTTCATGGCAAAAAGGGCATTGACATGGGGAGGTTATCTTTGATAATGTAGGTGGGCCCAATCCAAACACACAGACCCTTAAAAATAAGTACTTTAAAAAACAAAACAAAACAAAACAAAAAAACAACCCACTTACAGAAGCAGGGGAGAAATGAGGCAGAATGAAGTCTCAGAGATCTGAAGCATGAAAAGGACTTGCACCATTGCCAGCACTAAAGATGTGGGGCCATATGCCAATAAACATGGGTTATTTCTAGAAACTGGCCAACAGTCAGTGAGGAAATGGGAACTTTAGTCCCACAACCACCTGAACCTGATTCTGCCAACAATCTGAAAAAGACTGGAAGCAGATTCATCCTCACATCCTCCAAAAAGAAATACAAACCTGCCAACACCTTGATTCCAGTCCTGTAATACACTAAACAGAATACCTAGTCAAGCTCATGGTTATCTCTACATAACAGTGAGATAAATAATAAAAAAGAGTCTTGTTTTAGTGGTTAAATTTGTGCTAGTCATGTACTGTATAACAGTGTTTCAGTCAACATCCAAATGCATACACAATAGTGGTCCTATAAGGTTACAATGGTGTTAAAAAATTTTATTGTCTAGTGACCTCACAGCCATCATGATATCCTAATGAAAAGTATTACTCACGTGTTTGTGGTGATGCTTATGTAAACAAACCGACTGCACTGCCAGTCACATTAAAGTATAGTACATACAGGAAAAAGTGGAGGATAGAAGGTAGGATAACTTGCAGCTCCCACTTGCATGGACAGAACAGTGTGTGGAGACTCATATCAGGAACTTTTGCTCCAAGAACTATTGCAGGAACGTATCAGGAAAACTGAAAGAATTCACAGACTCTTTTTAAAGAAGTGGCTTACCACTGTAAACTCCATGAGACAGCTGAAAAACTGTTGAGTGTCCAAAGTATGAGAGGGGGAAAGTCTGCCTCCAAACAAATCCTTACTGGGGAACCTGAAAATCCAGGTCATGAGAGAAGGATTTAACCTTACCTAGAGCTAAAACAAATTTAGAAAGCCAAGGGAAATGTAATAGGAGAAGCAGACGCTGGAAGAGCTCTGTAGGTACTCCTGGTTTCCAAGGAGGCCCAGGCAAGCCATTTCTGACTTTATCTCACGGAAGTCCTCGAGAAGGGCTGCCAGTGGCATTGGGGAAGGACCACAGAAAGGAAACTTCCAGCTGAACTTTAAATAATTTTGGCCTTGCGTGAATTATCCTGGGCAGAATTGAAGAAAGGGCAAATAGAAAGTTCAGGTACAAGCCAGGGTAGGTGACAAGAGGCAGGGCCTGCAGGCCCTGCTTGCTTTCTCAGCAGGGAGGCTTTGTAGCCTGGGGGAAAATGTCAGTCCTGCTCACAGGCTTCCTGGATACAAACTTGGTTGGGGAGGCACAGTGGGAGTGAGAATGGCCTAGCCTGGCTGCATGGGAGCTGGGTGAGGTCTGCCTGCTGGCTTCCCCCACTTCCTTGGTGATACTGATGACACAGTGGAGACATATGTATCTGCTGATGACAGTGTCATACTGATGACACAGTGGAGGCAGCCATAATCCCTCTGGGAACGCAACTCCAGTGGCCTGAGAACTACACTCTCATCCCCTACAGTGGTCACAGCAAGCTCAGTCCAAAGAAAGGCTGAGCTCAGATAAACCTAATCAATCGTACCTCCACCTGAGGTCTTTCTCTAAGTGCCCTGTAGCCAAAGATGATTTCTTCCTTATGAAAATCTAATGCCAAATCCCACTGCCACCATCAATTTTTGTGGAAAAAATCTGGTCTTTCACAAACCAGTCCTTGGTGCCAAAAAGGTTGGGGACAGCTGTAATACAGGAAGAGGTTTCTTTGTTTTTCCTTATTATTTACTGGCTTATGAAAATTCTAGAGCCACTGTAAAGATTATCACCTACACTAGAAAAATACCTAGGCTTTTTGTATGCCTCTTTAAAGGTCACATGCTTAGGACAACAAACTACTCAATCTAATTGAAGAATCAAAGAAAACAAAAAGCTAAATTCCTATTCCCCTCAAAATCATATATTAAACATCAAGATTAAGAAAGAAAAAGAGGATAAATCTCTCAATCATGCTGGCTTCCATATTCAAACATAGCAAATTTCATACTTTATACATTAACAGCATGCTGGCAGTGACCTGGGGTTTTTTTTGGCAACTAAAATAAAAAGCATAAGGTCTTCAAACTTTGAGATTCAGCCATTGTTAGAGATTAGCGTGTCCCCTGAAAATTCATATTTTGAAATCTTAACCCCCAGTGTGATGGTATCAGGAGGTGGGGAATTTGGGAGGTAATTAGGTCATGAGCACAGAGCCTTCAGGAATGGGATTAGTGCCTCTGTAAGAGACACAGATCAAAGTCTACGGTATTCTTATTATAGCAACCCAATCTGACTAAGACATGCATCAAGAATGTTTTGCCTCAGATAATTATTTCTCCTTCTTTTTTATTACTACTTTGTATAATAATCATAATATACCAGAATAAAAATAACAGCTAGCACTTATATAGCACTTATACTGTACCGGGCAGTATTATGAGCACTTTATTCTTATTTGGTTAATGTATATGCCCACTAATGAGACACTATTTCAGTAGCTTTTCATGGATGAAGAAACTGAGGCAAAGAGAGGTTAAGTATTTTCCAAAGTCACAAGGTAAATGGCAAAGCTGGGGTTTGAACTCAGAGATTTTGATTACAGAATTCATTCCCTAACCACTGTGATATGCCGCCTCCCTAAATGGCGGGGGAAGCCCCCTGAAATTTTCCAAAGGTATTTTTATAACTTAATAATCAACAAAAAAGTTCTTATTACACCCAAAAAGAATTTGCCTCAATCAAAAAGAACGTAGGTTCCGCCTGGTTCTTTTTTATTTCTTACATTTAATCTATTGAAAACATTAAGCAGCTTGCCACAAAAATCTTCATGCAATTGGATTTTGCTGATTACATTCCCAGGTGTCATTTGAAAGCTTTCACCATTTTATTTCTTGTAAACTGGTAGTTAAATCTGGAGACTTTATCAGATTCAGGTTTTGTATTTGCTTTTGAATTTTTTTGATTATTTTTTTCCCCCCAAAGGCATTGAGAAAGCAAGACTTCTTGGATAGTGCTGTATTTTTATATCAGAAGGCACAAAAAGAAAAAAGTAATACTAGAAAGTCAAGTATATATTTCTAGTATTTTTTCCTTATCTATTCAATTTGGTTCTCTAAGCACACTTCTCTTCATTTCTACAAACATTTAATTAAGAAAGCTTTTGAAACATACAAAAATAGAATGATGAACTCTCACGAATACTTAACCACCTGCCCAAGCCAATATTAACCTCCTGTCCAGGCTAGTCTACTATCCTCATTCCATATTATTTTGAAATAAATTCCCAGTATCATAATTCATCAGCAAATATATCAATATGTACTTAAAGATCAAGTGCTTCTAAAAAACATAACCACAACACTATTATCACACCTAAAAATGAATGTATATTTAATACCAAATATCTAGGCAATGGTCAAATTTCCAATCATCTGTTAAATGTATCTTCAAGGGTTTCTTTGAATCAGGATCCAAATTAGCACCACATACAGTGATTGTTGATCTGTTTATTAAATTTCTCAATCAATATTAATTAGTGGTTCTCAATCAAGGTGATTTTGCCTTAGGACAACTGACAATTTATGAAGACATATTTAATTCTGTCACAACTAGAGCGGTGCTACTGGAATCTAATGAGTATAGGTCAGGTAAGCTTCTAAATATCCTACAACAAACACGACAGTCCCCACTACAACAAAAAAATTATCTAATCAAAAATGTTATTAGTGCCGTGGCTGAGAAACCCTGATTCCCTAGGTTCCACCTGGTTATTTTTTATTTCTTACACTTAATTTATTGAAAATATTAAGCAGCTTGCCATGAAAATCTTCATGCAGTTGGATTTTGCTAATTACATCCCCAGGTGTCATTTGAAAGGTTTCACCATCCTTTATTTCTTGTAAACTGTCAGTTAAATCTACAGACTTGATCAGAGTCAGGTTTTTTATTTGCTTTTGGGCTTTCTTGATTGTTTATGGGTTTTTTTTTTGTTCCTTTCTTAAGGCATGGGGGAGGAAAGACTACTTCTTGGATAGTGCTGTATTTTTCTATCAGGAGGCACATAATGCCTAACCAGGTGTTCTTTTTAGACATCTAACAGCCACTCAGCTGGGCCTTGATGCCTAGATCCATAACTTATCAGGGATTGCAAAATGGTAATATTTCAACATAAACATTCTTTCTTCACTCATTAGCTGGAAAATTACTCCAATATGAACAAACTTCTCATCTATTATTTGATTACCTAGTAACAGAGTTTATATAGAAAAGGCAGAATCAGTTGTTAAAATGAGTTGGCTTCCTAGACTCCTCCAGTAGTAACAAATTAGGTTCATTTGTAGTAGTAGTAGCAGTGGTCATCGTTGTCTTATAAATTCATGGATTTAGATATGATTGATACATATCAATCTACTGAAGTTACTCTTATTAATACTCAAGTTCCATATCTTAGCCAGCCAGTGGTGGCATCTTCAAGTTGGAACCTGAAACATGACCCAATCTTAATGGTTTCTGATTAGTAGTTTGCTATCAATTCCAAGCTTAGATTCAGGCCTAGAATCAGGCATTTCCACAAGGAACCAGTTCTTTTAAGTAGGTAGCTGTCATCTTTTTGTTTTTTTAGTTCTGGAACATTTACTGTCTAATTTAAAAAATATTATCAATCATTTTTCATTGGGTTCTCTCTCCTGAAATTCTTATTATTTGAATTTAGGCATGTTTCTCTCTTCTCTATATTATTTAACTTTAATATTTTCTACTTCTTAATTTCCTTCTTGTCTCCTTGGAAGTTTTAAAACCAGCTCTCATAATTAATTTGTAAATTCTTCTGCAGTTTGGTTTTAACAAATCTACTACTGTTCCATCTTATATGTTCTCCAGTATTGTGTTTGAAAGAGAGTTAATGGCCTGTGCTGGTTCTACATCCTGTCATCTTTATTATTTTTTTCAAAAACATATATTTAAGTGTGCTTCATGTTTAAAAATGTAAAAATCTAATCTTAGTTTAAAAAAACTTTAGCTTTCATTATAAAAAGTTAAAGATAAAATATATAAGAAATAAAAGCAATAACTATATCATCACATAGTAGAACATGTATTCTCTTCAAGATTTTATTTACATTTTAAAATCCTAGTTAGAAAAATAGATACTATATACAAAGTTTGATGTTGCACGTTTACTTAAATGTTTATCACAGGGGTCTTCATATATGGCTATTTTTCAAAATAAAATGCTCAAACTAATTTTAATGTGCTTAGTGCAGTGCCTGAAACACATAAGTTCGATATAATTGTTTATTATATCATAAATGGTTTATCTCATTACTAAGTCAAAATTAAAATGTACCATTTTCTTCCTGTAGCACATTGTAGTGGTTTCTAATTTCTGCAATTACAGTCAATGATGTATGTTCAGCACCTCTTATCCTAAACGTTCAAATTATTTCCTTAGGAAAAATTTCTAGAAATGAGATTCACAGGTTACAGGGTATAAATGCTTGCCTAATAATTTCCACTAATTCAGTAATTATAAAGTATCATTTGGATTAAAATGTGTATTCCTTTGAACATTAGCCAGATTACATACTTTCAAACATCTACTACTCAAATTTCCTTTTGTATAATAAAAGCATGACAGTTGAATGGGTAATTGCTATTAGTTCAGTGATGACATTTCATTTTTATCCTCATTATTAATTATTCTTTTATTATTATACAGGGACCATCTATACTTTTAAAATGTGTTTTCACTCACAGTAACTGGAAGTCTATAACATTTTAAGTTTGAATTAATAAATATTGCCAAATTATTTTAAATCATGATTCTAGCTATACTGATACAGTAATAATCTTTGACTTTCAGATGTACCTTTCCTTGCCTTGCCTAAATTTGCCCTTCTTTGTTAATATAAACTCAAGGGTCTTCACATTTTTTCCCTCCTTTTTGAACTTACTTTAAGTTTGTCATTAAAGAGAATCATTCTGGGTGTGATACTTCAATAGCAGGATTTCAGACTCCTGAAATGTCACAGACTAAAAAATGTTCCTTAGTTATATTTTTTAACTGCTGATATGTTAAGTATTCTCAAAATTTGATGCTTTTCAAATTCTATATTCTATAATTTTCAAACTCAGAACACAAATATTATATATGTGTGTGTGTGTATATATATATTCCTGTTACACACACACACACACACACACACACACACACACACCAGACCAATGTTGCAGAGGTATATGTCTCTAAATGGGGATGAGGGTGGAGAAAAGGAGATAAAGAGAAAGATAGAGACTGATTCACCTTGAATCTCATTGTAACTTCAGCCAGTAATATTGTTATATATAATGGTATATTACTTAGTACTTATAGAAGCAATTAGCTCTTAGTCCTGAGTCTATGGCTAAATAGTTAAGTAGTTGTTTTTTCTTTTATCGCACTCATTTTTATTTACTTTTTTTTCAGGTTACTGTTTTCTTAATATATAATGGTTTTAGATATTTTTGTGGTACATGCCACATTTTAATACCTGTATGCAATGTATAATGATCAAATCGGGCTAACTGGGATATAAGTGATTTCTGAAGAAGTCTTTTAACCTATTTCTCTACACATTACCATAGAAATCTGGAATTAGACTTAATCTCTATAATCCCCCAGCACTAAAATCCTAATGATTTGTTTGCAAATCTATATTCTAAGATGTTTTTAACTAAAAAAGATTCCTTAAATTTCTGAATCTCAAAAGAATACAGTGCTATGCAGAGAACAGATACTGTCAAATAACTATTGGCTGGTTGACTCTAAACAGATTGAACAAATAAAAACCTTTTTCTGCATAGTGTAGTAATAGAATTTAATTCCCGAGGAAACAGCATTTTAATGTCTCATCAAATCCAATAAATCAGAGTTCTACCTATGGCAAAACATAAATATATTTTAAAAATATACTTACCAATATATCCTGGCCAACATGCTGCTTTCCCTTTTCTTCTTGTGGTCCTAATATCAATTTCCCAGTAGAAAAATAAGGTGTATCCAATGTCTTATAAACCTTCAACTCACCATGCTTAACAAAAAATTGATATGTATCTCGTGGCTTTATAAGATCTAGGAGTAAAACAGTAATACAAATACAAAACAAAAGCAATATTATTGGTCAGTGATATAACATATACACATACATATAATAAAGTTATTTCTGGATATAAATTTGCCTTAGAGAGACAGAACTGATTCAGATCAATAATGGAGATAGAATGCCAGAGGTCAAATCGTGTCTGTCTTAAAAGCTGTATGACCTTAGTCAAGTTACTTAAGCTCTCTCTCGCTGTGCCTCAATTTCCTTTTCAGTAAAATGAAATTAATAATAGGTTCTTCTATTCGATGTTAATGAGCTGCTGTGAATATCAATGAGTTAATGTGTGTAAACTATTTAAAATATTGTCTGGCACAAAGTAAGCACTGTTAGTTCCAGCTGAATAAAAATAATGGCAGTATTATGGTAACTAAGAAAACAAAATTAGCTGAGATACAAAAAAGAATTTCCTATTTTTGAAGTTTAAAATAAACCACAAACGCATCATCACCATGCCAACAGATTTTTTTGTCCTGCTTGACTGATGCTAATTTTTATTAGGTAAAATTTGTGAGAAACCAGAGTTCTAATGGTTGTTCATAAATTACTATCTCACTTACAAAAATTTCCATTACTTAACAAACATTTCCAGATCTATAATTAATAAATTATTCTGTCATCAACCTCTGATTCTATTTCCCAGGATATTTGGGAATGTTAGTGATCCTATAGACTACATGATACAGAAACAAATATATAGTCGATTCAAGAAACAAATAAAAAAATGAACTCCTAACAATACTCACAATAACCTGGCAGAGTACAACAATGCTTTCAGTTAAGACACTAAACAAAACTCCATACTTCTTTGCTCTGTTGCCAAATAAATAATCTGAATATAAAGATAACTTTGCAAAGATGTTAAGATACGAAATCTATTTTCATAGTCCAAATTTTAATTAGGAGTACAATTACCACCTTTCTTTTTTTAAAAAAAAAAACTATTTATTATTACTTTTTTTGAGACAGAGTGTTGCTCTGCATGTCCAGGCTGGAGTGCAGTGGCGTGATCTCGGCTCATTGCAATCTCTGCCTCCCAGGTTGAAGCAACTCTCCTGTCTCAGTCTCCTGAGTAGCAGGGACTATAAGCACGCACCAACAGGCCTGGCTACCATTACCACCTTTCTGATTTGACCTTCTCCTCTGATTTAGAAAAAATAGCCCTTAGCACTCAATGGTGCAGTCGTAACAGTTATTGAAATATTTAAATATTTGTGTGTGTGTGTGTATATATATACATGTAATATATATATATATATGTATATATAAATATATATACACAGTGTATGTGTGTATATATATATATGTACACACACACACACACACATATATGTAGCCTGGTTGGTAAATAGCTGAGTAATCCATAAACTCCCACCTCACTATAGCCCAACCCTTGGAGATCTTCCATGACCTGCTAGACTAAAATATTTAATGTCTATCCAATACAGGAGGAGACTTCCAGGACTTTGCACCAGCTTTAAGCTTAAAGCTGGCATTTGCATTTGTACAACTGATTGATGCCTTTGCTAGTCAACCTCACAAAGGATTCATATCCCAGGTAACATTACTGCCATCTGTAGGCCCAAAAGTTTATCTGTGCCCTACCCACAATCCCTGCCTGGGCTCATGGTAAGAGGATCCTTGAGTCTGCCAACTATCTATAATTCCCTATAAACAGCCTCTGTCCCCATGTGTCCTCCTGGTCAAAGAAGGCCTAGAACCTGTTGGGGGAGACAACATTCCTGATTATAGCACTTGTGCCCTAGAGGACAAGTCCAAGGTGTTAAGTGTATCCTAGAGGCTGTCTGACATCAATATTCCCCCACAGTTGTCTTCATATAGCCTGCTTATTAGAATTAGATTCTCTTCTGGACTTTAGCACTGAAAGAACTGGGGAGAGAAAGGGAAAGTAGACAGGCCAATCATCAAGCAAGCAATGTTTTCTTACAAGTTGTTTAATTAAGTATTTTCAATAACAGCCCTGATCTTACCCATGAGAATAATCTCTCTTGTTTCTGGGTCCTTTACCCTCGTTGGCTGCAAAGGATCTCCAAGAGGAATATCTAGATTTACCTTTAAGCTAGTCTCTGCAAAAGAAATACCATTGAAATACAAACTACTTAAAATTATTCTCAATTATAAAAGATGTTCAGTACAAAATATAGGTATACAGAAGTTATAAAAGAAAACTGTCAAAAGCACAAGTCTCTTCCTATTTATAAGCACTCTGATATATAAAAATTCAAATTTAAAACCCATAATAATTTAACATAAAAGCAAACACCCTAAACTTTCTATTTTTTGTAAGCCTACAATGTGTAAACTCAAACTCCTGCATCATCAAGGAATTAATATTTTGCATAATCTTTAAGAGAAAGAGGTATATAATACACTTTAGAAATGTCTATTTTAACCATCATTTGGGCATAGGAAAGGTAGGTTTCATTTGACTAGGCAATTTAATCATGAAGAGATTTATACTTTTTTAAAAATAAAATTAGCTTACTTTCCATTTGGAAGAAAGTAGACATTAAAAAATCAATTTTACCTATAGTATTATTTCTGAAGTTTTTGGAAGTAAATTTCATATTTTGCAAAGAGCTTCTTCTCAAAGTACTCCTATTTAAATTAAAACCTAAAAGTTACTTTCATAAATAAGTTCATACTTCTTTCATTGTTATCAAGACAGATCCTTTTCTTATTAGCTCTTTTGTCGACTTTTCCAGTGTTTTCTTTTGCCTTCCTTTTAGATGGTACTGTGTCTGGAGAGAGTATTCCACTAACCACGAATCCTCCTGAAATTTAACAAAAAAAGGAAAATATACACAGGAAAGAGAAAAGCATGAAACAAAACTCCTTAAATTGAATATGGCACCTTTCCTTTCAAAGAATCAAAAGAATATATATGTCTGCAGCTAATCGTTGAAATAACACAAAACCAACCCATTTCATTATGTCTCTACCACCCTAAATCAGAAGCTGATAAAACAGGATTAGATGATGAAACATAATTAGATGGGCTCTGTTGCTCACCTGAAATCAATAGTCATCAGTGTAGGCTTTAAAAAAAAGGAGCGGGGAGGCTAGCAATGAACTATTTATAGAAATCCACATGCCTTTAGTCCTTTGACTTAGATATATCCATCAAAGAAAGAAATACAGCCAGGCACGGTGGCTGACATCTGTAATCTCAGCACTTTGAGAGGCCAAAGCAGGAAGACTGCTTGAGCTCATGAGATAGAGACCAGCCTAGACAAAATAGCTAGGCCTCAATCTCTACAAAAATAAGAAAATAACTCTAAGATTAAAATTATACTTTCCTGCCCACCCTACATTACTTTGTAGAAATCTATGAGAAAATGGAAAATGGTTAACAGGAATAATAATGGAAACTACTTTACCTTTACCAGTTATAATTTTCTCATGTTCTAATCTAATACTTTATATTATCCAATTAGAAATCTTGTCTGATAATACAGGAATAACAACACACAGCTACCAAAGAGAAAATACCAGCATCTCTACATTAATCAGACAAAAATGAATTGAAATCCTATTATCAAAATCTCGGGCGTGACGATTAAGTAAAGTAATGTATATAAACATGTAGTGCAATGTCTGGCACACAGTAAACAAATTTTTTACTGATAGACATTATAGCATAAACTAAGTTTTACCTGATGGCCTTCCTTGATAATCTATTCGCTCCCCTCGCCAGTACTCCAAAGGTTTCAAACGTATTCTCTTGGTCCTGCGAACATTTGGTGTGTTGGAGGGCAATACTATAAAAAGGGATTAGACAAAAGTGTATACATATGTTTTTTAGTTAATGGCACTTGGCAGTGGAAAGACTATCTTTTAGAAAACGAATGCTTTATTTTTTAGAACATAAATATTTTTCTAGACAAAAGACTAGAAAAACAAAACATATATTTATGCTAATAATTAAAGAAATGCCAATGGAAAAACAGGCTACCAAATCGGCAAATATTTAAAAATTTAATAATGCCCAGTGTTGACAATGTTAAATGTACACTCCTCTGAACAATGCAAAGTTCTGTATATTAAATTGAGTTTGTTGGATGTATCTTTAAATTCCCATGTTCTTACCTATTTTTTGTTTGCTAGAGCTATCCTGAAGCTAACAGGAAGTTGCCTACTGCTCTTAGGCATAATGCTTAATGTTCCTCTCTGTAAACACTGAAGCTCCTGATCAGGAACATTTTTATTTCCTTTTCCCTACTCCTGATTCATCATTTCACTCCAAGACAAGCATTAAGTATCAAGAGTCTCTCATCACACAGGCTCACAAAATACTGACATGATCTAAATTCTTGAGTGAGGCAATGAGAAAAAGCGTCACTCCTACTGGTAATCTCTAAGTATAAGTGCAAGAACACTCACAGCCTCAAATAAAGAGAGAAACCTTAAAAGCCACCCAACATTACAGAAAGGTGGGAACATGTATCTTGACTGGCAAATATCTCTTTGGGAACCATGGATTGTTAATCTTTACATGGGCCTCTCCACGAGTTCCCCAGTTCACAGCTTTGTCTACTTGCTACCCTAGCTACTGCTTTGTTTAGGAGTCAACTGGATTAAAGTGGAAGCAGCTGCTGTCAAGGAAGCCATCTACCAGGTAGTTACAGTTTCTTTGATAAAATCCTCCACACTAGCTTCATAGATAAGACAGGATCATGCCCCCTTACTACGGGAGAAAAAGTGAGAAGGCAACAGAATTCATAAATGGACAATAGACTAACTCAGTGGCTTGTGGTGACTTAATATGAAATTCATAAAAACTGAGTATGTAATTTTAAGCTATCTATCTACCAATTAATCCAAGTAATTGTATTTCTCCTCCTTAAGAAAAAATTAAGTGTTTTTAGAAGCAAACTTAATCAAAGTATTTTTCTCAATAAAAATATTAAAAGAGAAAATATTCTTACTTAATTTGTGATGGATTCTGTTCTTTGGTATCACTTTAGATTGTTTTACTCTTGAGTCATCTACAAAATGCAAAAGATAATATCATGAGCAATGACTCCTAATTCCAAGTTAAGTTAAAGTTTCCCGGTCAATTTCAGTATGAGTATTTTAAATAAAATTTGACCTGATAATATATTTTATTACTCCTTTTGCTTTTCACTGCTCAGTTATAAAAATTAAGGAAAAGAAGTATTTCTGTAGACTTTGCTACAATGAACACATTGCAAGCTTGTCCAATTCACCTAATTTTGCTATATTGTTTTGTTTTGTTTCAGGCCTTTAGCAACCAGAAGCTATGGTTTTTAGTTTGTATATCTAGTGACAAGTGGAAAAGAGGGATGAAGAAAGGGTTTTACTGACCCAACCAGAAACAGAAACTAAGAACCCATGACCGTATTCTCTCCCTTGGACACCCTGGTTTGTATTCTAAAGAGTGTAACTGTTAAAAAACAAACAAACAACAACAAAGAGATTTTCTACTGCTCATGGAAAGATTAAATAAAACACTGGTGGATAAAAATGTAGGGACTGATAATGGATAAGTAATATGTTATTAATGAACTATCTGTAACTTTCTCATAAAGTTCTGAAATAGTTTAAGTGTACTGAATTTAGCAGTGTGCCAATGAGCTTAGGGGTTCTCAACTTTGGTAAAGAGCACTAAAGATGACTGTCTTCACTTCTTTCCCTTTCTATGCACAAATGTTCTATATCGAGAAGCAAAATCTCATTCCCTTCTCCTTCAATCTCTGCTCGAGTTATTGACTTGCTTAACTAATAGAATACAACAGAAGTGATGTGTGGGACTTAGAAGGCTAAGTCCTAAAGCAATCCACAGGTTCCATCTAGAAGTCTTGGGATCTCACTCTGAGGGAAGACAGCAGCAATATGAAGATTAACACAAAACTGCCATGCTGTGAAACCCAATGTGGTCACATAGAAAAGCCACATGGAGGAAAAGAGTTGCTTGGGCAACCCTCAGTGTCCCAGCTCTCCTAGCTGGGTCCAAATATATAAGTGAGGAAGTTACCTTGAATGTCCAACCCAGTTGAACTTTCAGATGACTCCAGCACCAGCAACTTGTACTTTTAAATTCATGAGCGTACTCAAGTGACAACTACCCAACTAAGCCAAGTCAATTCACAGAATCATAAAAGATAAATCAATCATTGTATTAAGCCTCTAAGTTTTAGAGTGGTTAGTTATGCAGCAATATACAACTGGACAGAATGTCCATGAAACACCTAAAGTTGTAAATACAATTTTGCATTTTTCCCCTAAAAAGTAGGTCTGAGCTTTTATCATATTCTCAAATAAATCCATGAAAAAAAAAAACAACAAAAAATTATTAAGAATGATTGAATTAGATCTTTTATAAAATTACTGGTTTGTAAGAAACTCCAGGGATCATAACATCTAATTTCCCTGTGAGAAACAGACAAATCTGTAGACATCAAAAGTAGATTAGGAGTTGCACAGGCCCAGGAAAAGGAAATGGAAGGTGGCTACTAAAGGGTAAAGGGGTTTCTTTTTGGGCATGATGAAAAGTTCTAACATCCACTACGGCAATTACTACATAACACTGATTTGCATACTGTAAGTGGACTAATTATATGGTATATGAAGTCTAATTCAATAAATCTAGTGTACCCCCTACTCCACCCCAAGCCCCACTGCCAAAAATCCCATTTCCCATGCAATCTCCACTACAAGAAGTAGAGGTCTCACCTCTGTTGGAGATTCTCCTGTGACACTGGGTCTTGGAGGGAGCGCCAGAGTCATATAAAGAACCACAGAAACAAGCAAATATACTGAGAATAATGGGAGTCAGGTTTCTCACTGAGAAGAGGTTTATAAAAATGGAAAAGGAGAAGTCTATGTTGAAATGGAAGTAGGGGTAGTAATGTGAACTTATAATAAATAAAGGCATATCCCAGAGACACTGCCAGTTCAGTTCCAGACTACTATAATAACACAGATATTGAATAAAGCAAGTCACACAGTTTTTTGGGGTTCTTTTGTTGTTTTGTTTTGGTTTTTTGAGACAAAGTCTCACTCTGTCACCCAGCCTGCATTGCAGTGGTGTGATCATGATTCATTGCAGCCTCCACTCCTGGGAGCAAATGATCCTTCTGCTTTACCCCAAGTAACCGGGACCACAGATGCACACCACCATGCCCAGCTAATTTTTTTATTTTTAGTAGAAACAGGTTTTCGGCATGTTGGCCAGGCTGGTCTCAAACTCCTGGACTCAAGTGATCTGCCTGCCTGACCTCCCAAAGTGTTGGGATTACAGTGTGAGCCACCATGCCAGGCCAAAAGTTATGTCTTTACTACATTATAGTATATTAAGTGTATAAGCGCATTAGGTCCAAAAACTCAGTGTACTATACCTTAATTTAAAAATATTTTATTATTAAAAATGCTAAAGATCAGCCAGGCATAGTAGCTCACTCCTGTAATCCCAGGACTTTGGAAGGCCCAAAAGGGCAGATCACTTGAGGCCAGAAGTTCAAGACCAGACTGGCCAACATGGCAAAACCCTGTCTCTACTAAAAATAAAAAAATTAACTGGGTGTGGTGACACACACCTTGTGATCCCAGCTACTCTTGGTGGCTGAGGCATGAGAATCACTTGAATCCAGGAGGCAAGAGGTTTCAGTGAGCTAAGATTGAAGCACTGCACTCCAGCCTGGGTAATAGAGTAAGCTTATGTCTCAAAAAATAGAAATAATAAAAAATAAAAATATCATCTGAGCTTTCAGTGAGTTTTAATCTTCTTGCTGGTAGGCTATTTTGCCTCATTGTTGATGACTGCTGACTGATGAGGCTGGTGTGTCTGTAGTAGTTTCTTAAAGCAAATCAACAATGAAGTTTCTCTGGAGCATATAAAATGCTGTTTTATAGCATTTTACCCACAGTAGAACTTCTTTCAAAACCACAGTCAAAGCTCTCTAGCCTGCCACTGTTTTTATCAACTAAGTTCACAGAATATCCTAAATCCTTTTTGGTCATTTCAAGGGTTCACAGTATATTCACCAGGAGTAGATCCCACCCACCTCAATAAATCAGTTTCTTTGTTCATTCATAAGAAGCAACTCCTCATCTGTTCAAACTTTTTCATGAAATTGCAGCAATTCAGTCTCATCTCCAGACTCCACTTCGAATTCTAGTTCCTTTGCTATTTCCACCACATCTAGTTATTTCCTTCATTGAAGTCTTGAAGCCCTCAAAATCACCCAGAAGGGTTGGAATCAACTTCTTCCAAACTTCTGGTAATAATGATATTTTGACCTCCTCCCATAAAACACAAATATTTTTAATGGCATCTAGAATAGGGAATCCTTTCCAGAGATTTTTTATTTACTTTTTCCAGACCCATCAGAGGAATCACCACTCATGGCAGCTACTGCCTTACAAAATGTACTTCTTAAATAAGACTTGAAAGTCCAAATTATTCCCTGATCCATGCATGAGCTGCAGAATGGATGCTGCGTTAGTAGGCATGACAACAACATTAATCTCCTTGTCCTTGTCCATTAGAGCTGCTGGGTGGCCTGGTGCATTGTCATGATTGTGCTGTCACCCAGGCTTTGTTGTTCTACTAATAGAGCAAAGTAGATTTAGCATAATTCTTAAGAGATCTAGGATTTCTGGAATGGTAAATAAGCACTAGCTTCAACTTAACGTCACCAGCTGTATTAGCCCTTAATAAGAGAGTCAGTTTGTCCTTGGAAGCTTTGAAGTCAAGCATTGACTTCTCCACTTGAGCTATGAAGGTCCTAGATGACACCTTTTTTCAATAAAAGGCTGTTTGATTACAGTGAACATCTGTTGTTTAGTGAAGCCACCTTCAATTATCTTAGCTGGATTTTTTGGATAACTTGCTGCAACTTCTACATCAGACCTTGCTGCTCCACCTTGCACTTTTATGTTATGAAAACAGCTTCTTTCCTTAAACCTCATGAACCAGACTCTGCTAGTTTCAAACTTTTCTTCTGCTGCTTCCCCACGTCTCTCAGCCTCTACTGAATTAAAGAAAGTTAGGGCCTTGCTCTGGATTAGACTTTGGCTTTAAAGGAATGCTGTGGCTTGTATAATCTTCAGTTCAGACCACTGAAACTTTCTCTATATCAGCAGTAAGGCAGTTTCCCTTTCTTATCATTCATGTGTTCACTGGAGTAGCACTTTTATTTTCCCTCAAGAACTTTTCCCTTGCACTCATAAATTGGCTGTTTGGTGCTAGAGGCCAAGCTTATGGACTATCTCAGTTTCTGACATGCCTTCCTCACTAAGCTTAATCATTTCTAGCTTCTGATTTAAAGTAAAAAATATGTGATTCTTTCTTTTACTTGAACACTTAGAAGCCATTGTAGGATAGGATTACTGTTGGCCTCTCAAGGAATAGGGAAGCCTGAGGAGAAGGAGAAAGATGGGGAACTGGCCAGTTGGCAGAGCAGTTAGAATACATTTATTAAGTTAACTTTCTTATGTGGGTGTGGTTTATGATGCCCCAAAACAATTGCAATAGTAACGTCAAACATCACTGATCACCATAAAAGACATAGTAATGAAAAAGTCTGAAACACTGTGAAAATTATCAAAATGTGACAGAGACACAAGGTGAGCACATGCTACTGAAAAATATGATGCCAATAAGGCTTACTCAACACAGGGTTGCCACAAACCTTCAATTTGTGAAACATGTATCTGCAAAGTACAATGACACAAAGCACACTTAAAATAAGGCATGCCTGTATAAATATAAATATACATAGAAGCTTGTATTATATATGGTGTGTACATATGTGTATGTGTATATGTGTATGTATCTATATACTATCTCTGTCCACTGAGAAAGCCTAGAAGCAATGGCATCCCAAACAAGGATCACACCAAGTGCCCAAATCTGGGTTTCTAAATGCCATCTTCCACTGAAAATAACCAGGTTTCCTGGAGCAGTACTTCATCCCAGAGCTGGAGCAGGGAAAAAAACTGGAACATCTTATGCCAAAAAACAAAGACAGTATTCATAGAATTATAACAAAAGCACACAGAGACCAGCTGAAAGAAAATCAAATGACCAAATATATCACAATGAGAGTATCACAATAAATGATCAAGATTACAGCCACATGACATAAAATATAAACCTAGTAGTCCATATTGATATAAATAAAATGAATAATGAATAAAATAACTGGCATGGCAGAGAAAAACTGGCACCAAATTAATGGGGAAGGAATAAAAGAATAGAAAATAGAAAATAATGTGGTATCATTATTAGTAGCTGATAATTCAACTGGGAGTCTTCAATGTACATTAAAGTTGGTGGATGGAGGTTTGACAAGAAACAGGTTATTAAAATAGTATCAGAATATCACTCTACAATATTTATCAATTATAAGAGAAAGGGAGTGTCTTTACAATAGAGAAACCTGGCAGACAATAATGTGAACAGGATTAACATCATGTCGACCAGGCTTGGTGGCTCACACCTGTAATCCCAGCACTTTGGGAGGTTAAGGTGGGGAGATCACTTAAGGTCAGGAGTTTGAGACCAGTCTGGCCAACAAGGTGAAAGCCTTTCTCTACTAACAACACAAAACTCAGCCGGATGTGTTGGCGCATGCCTGTAATCCCAGCTACTCAGGAGGCTAAGGCACAAGAATTGCTTGAACCCAGGAGGCAGAGGTTACAGTGAGCTGAGATCACACCACTGCACTCCAGCCTATGAGACAGAGCAAGACTCTGTCTCAAACAAACAAACAAAAAAACATCATGTAGAAGGTCAACACTGTATGCCTCCCGTGTGATGCACAAATTACAACCCCTAACTCCTAACGCTATAGTATCATTTCTGTAGTAGTACCGTCAATATGAATAGCACATATTGATCATGAGGAAACAGAAAGACCTAGGATGAAGGTCATTCTAAAGATAAGAAGGCTGTATTTTTTTTTGAGACAGTCTCACTCTATTGCCCAGGCTGGAGTGCAGTGACGCAACCTCCACTCACTGCAACCTCTGCCTCCCGGGTTCAAGCAATTCTCTGCCTCAGCCTCCTGAGTAGCTGGGATTATTGGTGTCTATCACTATGCCCAGCTAATTTTTGTATTTTTAGTATAGACAGGATTTCACCATCTTGGCCAGACTAGTCTCAAACTCCTGACCTTGTGATCTATCCGCCTTGACCTCCCAAAGTGCTGGAATTACAAGCGTGAGCCACTGTGACTGGCCTAGAAGGCTGTATTCTTTAAAAATGTTGGTGTCAGGAAAGTTAAGGGAAAAAAAAAAAACCTAAGGAACTGTTCCATGTTGAAGGAAACTAAGGGACATGACAGCTAAATGCAGTTGCTGATGACCGGATCTTGAACCAGGAGGAAAAAGCAGCACTGAGATCCAGGATTGGATCCTGAGCTAGAAGACAAAAGGAACTGCTGGTGAAATCTGAATGAAATCTGTGAATGAACCTGTGTTGTATTAATGCTAATTTCCTTATCTGGGTAGTTAGAGGGTATTTATATTCTTGTCTCACTGAAATGCATTATGGGGTATTTAAGAGAAATAATATGTTATGTCTATAATTCCCTCTGAAATAGTTTAGAAAAAGATGAGTGATAATAAACGTGTATAAATATTTATTAGAGGAGGCAGGGAGGAAGATGGAAAAATGTTGAAAAATGTGGACAATTGTGAAATCTTAATGAAGGGGATATGGGATCTCTGGACTCAAATTAGTTCAAAATAAATTATTTTTTAAGTGACTAACACAAGGGACATCTCCTAAATTTCAAAGATTAAAGGATCCTAGTAAGCCTGGAGATGGAAGAAATCTGGTTATCTACATAGGAAACAAGAAATAAGGCTGCCTTCAAATTTCTATTCATAAGCATTAACTCTCATGAAGCAAAATAGCAACAGGTAGATAGTTTAAAGAAAAAAAGATCATGACTCAAGATTATGTCGTCTATTTAGCTGGTGGTTCACTGTGTTTAAAAAAGAAAAATCCTGAGTCCTTGCTGGAATATGTGAGAATGTCTACCACCTTAACTAAGAAGTAACAAATATATCTGTTGACAATAAGTGTAAATATATTAAACATTTTATTAAAGGAAAAAATATTGACACGGCAAGTCAAAAACAATTCAATTGTATGCTGTTTCTGAGCCACTTTTAATTTTCTAATAAAAGTTAAATAAAAGAATAAGAAACAACACCCAACCAAAAGAAAGTGGAGGTCACAATATTAATATTAGACAAAACAAACTACAAAGTAAAAAGCATTTAACACAATGAAGGAGATTTGATCAAAACAGGTATATTCCATATGAAGGCTTATGTGATTAGTAATAATACTAAAATGTACATAACAAAGACTACAGGAAATACAAGGAGAAAGACAGTTGGAGTGGCAACACTTCAACTCTAGTAGTTGTTAACAGATCACAAATCAAAAATAAGAATACAAAGGTTCAGAATACTATCAAGCTTATTATGTCCAAATCTAACATTCTGTTCTCTTCCCCAAAATTTGCTTATTCCCCAATAGTCCCCAGATCAGAAAACAATATTGCTATTCTTCCAGGTACTCAGGCCAAAAATCTTCAAGTTATCTCTAATACTCTTTCTCTTACATATCACATCTCCTCCATGAGAAAATCCTGTTGTCTTTACCCTCAAAAACACTGAAAAAATCCTCCTACTGTTCTCCACCTTCTACTACTACCACACTAGTCTAAGCCAACACCTCTCATTAGGATTATTTCAACGTCTCTCCAGCCAGTCTCCTAGCTTCCAATCTTCCTCTGTCCCCTCAACCCCATCGGTCAAGTCCTAAAACAGCAGCTGCAGTGATTCTGTTAATACAGGTCTTCTGCTCAAAACCCTCTAATGGCTTCCCATCTCTCTTAATAAAAGCCTTTAACATCCTATGTGATCTTTCATTTGGCTGCCTCTGTGACATCATTTTTCCTACTACTAGCTCTCTCTTCCTCTGCTCTAACCCCCTGGCATTCTTGGTGTTCCTCAATCAATACGGACTCTACCACACCAGAACCTTTGCTCTTCATCTTCCCTCTACCTGGGACACTATTTACCCAGACAGCTAAACGGTTTACTGTCTCATCTCTTCACAACTTTGCTCAAATGATCACTTCCTTAGTGAGGACTTCTCTGCCCACCTACCTAAAAGTTTAAACTTCATTTGCCACCCTAAAACCCCTACTTTATGTTTCTACTCTCAACACCCAACAAATCATAAATTTTGTTATCCTTTTAAATTGTCTGCCATCCTGGCCCTTCCAGAAATTACACTCCAGGAGGAGTGTAATTTTTGTCAGTTTTGTTCACCGACACATACCTAAGCCCTAGAATATACAGTAAATATGCCACAATTTTTCATATTTAAGAATTCCATTAAGTATTCAAAATATATTCACTTATGTTATCAACAAAATAACTGGATATATATCTTTAAGCCCCCATCTGTATATAAATTATTCTCTTTTTCAAGTACTGATAGAAAAATTATAAAAACTAAGCATAAACTAGATACTAGAACACAAAGAAAACCTTAATGAATTCAAACAATAAATAATATAGGACAAGTTTTCCAGAACAAAACAAAATCAGAAAATAATAAAAGAACAAAAACCAACTTCTTAAATAACAGCCAAAATTGGGTATTTTATACACACCAGATATTAAACTAAGCAAAGAACATGTATTCATCTTTATATCAACTTATGGGATTACAGCTGATATCATTTTACAGATAAGGAAACCGAAGTTTAAGAACACTAACATTTCTTAGTCAAGATAGCATAGTGATGCTTTCTGATCAGTGGTGAATGGGGGAAAAAAAGATAACATAGCCAGTAAGTAGTAGAGCTAGAACAAATGACTCCAGGTCCATGACTCTGGAGAACAAGCTCTTGACTACGTACTCTAAAACTACTGAGTCAAAGAAAAATCACTATAATTCAGAGTATACTACAATAACACTACATAGCAAAGCCTATAATATTAAGCCAAAACTATAATGAGGGAAATTCAATGCTGCTTCTTTACCAAAGAAAAAGTAGAAAAACACAGAAAGCATTCAAGTTAAAAAAGAAAAATAACACAATAAATCTAATGATGAGGGAAAAATAAAAAGTTAAACAAATAGTGATTATTAAGGAAAAAAACTACTATAACAAATTACAATCAAACATGCATTTTTAGGAGCATAAAAAAATTATAAAATTCTCTATTAAGAAGCATTTTTAAACTTCAATATGAAAATTTTCAAGTATTGAAGGCCAGGCATAGTGGCTCAAGCCTGTAGTCCCAGCACTTTGGGAGGCCAAAAAGGGTGGATCACAAGGTCAGGAGTACAAGACCAGCCACATGGTGAAACCCCTCTCTATGAAAAATACAAAAAATTAGCCACGTGTGGTGGCGGGCGCCTCAAATCCCAGCTACTCAGGAAACTGAGTCAGAGACCTGCTTGAACCCAGGAGGCGGGGTTTGCAATCAGGCCAAGATCACACCACTGCACTCCAGCCTAGGCAACAGAGTGAGACTCCATCTCAAGAAAAAAAAATTCAAGTTTGAAAAAAGAGAAAACAGTACAACGGACCCAACACACCCAACACCCAGCTTCAGTAATCATCAACAGATGACTAATCTTGCTTCATGTATACTCTTAACAGCTTAACAATTTAAATACTGGAGCAGACACCTTAAAGGCCAGTATTTCATTATGTTCTACTTAAAAAACTGTCACTCATTTTTTTCTCTCTCATTTAGGCATAGGGTCTTACTAATTTCTAACTAAGAGTCTTAAGAGGTAGGTATTCAATACACATTTGCCATCAGTGATAATATAAGTAAAGCATAGCACTCCTTACTCCATATTCACAATGCCACAAAAATCAAGACAAAAAGAAACAATCGTTTACCTAAACTTCCATGAACTTTCTCATCATCTACATCATTATTCTTCTTTCCAGACATTAAGTAATTCTTGAGTGTGGAAGGTCCACTTTAAAAAAAAAAGTAAACCACAAAATTAATGCTTTTATAATGCATATATCTAATGTATTTGCCTTAATGATCATTTTTCTCCTAAAATTGCCATAAGTCTTTCTTTTTTTTTTGAGACAGAGTTTCGCTCTTGTTACCCAGGCTGGAGTGCAATGGTGCGATCTCGGCTCACCATAACCTCTGCCTCCTGGGTTCAGGCAATTCTCCTGCCTCAGCCTTCTGAATAGCTGGGATTACAAGCATGCGCCATCGTGCCCAGCTAATTTTTTGTATTTTTAGTAGAGATGGGGTTTCACCATGTTGACCATGATGGTCTCGATCTCTTAATCTCATGATCCACCCGCCTTGGCCTCCCAAAGTGCTGGGATTACAGGCTTGAGCCACCGCGCCTGGCCAAGTCTTTCTTATAAAATCAATAATAATGTTACAAGTCATCAAGAATATATAGTCATCCCTCAGTATTTGTGGGGGATTGGTTCCAGGATCCACTGTGGATACCAAAATCCACGGATGCTCAAGTCCCTTATATACCATGGTGCAGTATTTGCATGACTTTCATACATCCTCCTATATAATTTAAATCATCTCTAAGTTACTTATAATATCTAATACAATGTAAATGTATGTAAATAGTTGTTATACTGTATTTTTATTTGTATTATTTTTAATGTTATATTGTTATTTTACTATTTTATATTTTCTGAATATTTTCACTCAATGAGTGTTCAATCAGTGGATGCAGAACCCATAGATATGGAGGGCTAATTGTACTTGCCGCATTAACAAACGCTACAATTTCAACCCATAACTGATGGCAAGCATCGTTAAGAACTGAATTTATAACTTATAGATCAGAGTTATGATCTTAGTTAATTCAAATGATAACACCTTGTCGTAGAAATTATATATATTTAAAAAAAAGAAATCATCATATCTTAATTAAAAAAAAAATTACAGCCAAAATCCAATGGAATTTAAATTGTGGCCCAGAAATTGTCAGAGATGATTCAGGTTCTCCCAGTCCTCCATCTCTTTTTACCTATTATGAACCCAGGATAAGCCTAGTCATAACCTCACAAATAGTAAAGAAATCTCAGCCATCCCTTAAAAGTCTGAGACTTTGCGATAATTTACCTTTTGTTCATTTTTTAAAAGGTTGGTTATATGACCTCAGATATAATTAAGAGTAGGTTAATTCAATTTGCTCACTAAAGGTGGTCATTTTAACATTGTATGTCTAAATTCTTTAATATACCACCTTTTAAGAGGTGGAGCCTAATTCCACCTCTCCCTGAATGTAGTGTGGACTTAATAAGTTGTTTCTAATGAACAGAATAAAGTAGAAGTGACAGTGTACAATGTCAAAGACTAAGTCATTAAAGGACACTATGATATTCATCACAGTCACACCTTCTCTTGTAGCATTTGCTTTGTGGGAAGTCAGTTACCAGATTCAGCAGCTAAGAGGGCCAGATGGCAAGAAACTAAGGTCTACTAGAAACAGCCAGCAAGGAATTGGGACATCCAGTCAAAAGCCATGTGAGTAAGGCATTTTACAGGTGGATCCTCCAATTCCAGACAAGACTTTAAAAAACTAAAACCAGAAAGACATCTTGACTGCTACCTCCTGAGATTATCTGAGCCACAACTAGCTAGCTAAGTCTTTCAGATTGCTGACCCATAGAAACTATGAAACAGTAAGTGTTTTTAAGCCTACAACAAAATTAAAGTTCTTGGGTAATCTGTTATACAGCAATGAATAACTAATATAGTCAGGAAATACTATTATCCTTACAATATATGCATACCTTTCCTCTAAAATTGAAGTCTTATGCTCTCCAGAATCCAAGTTTGACTCTGTTGGTGTCTTACATGTATATCCATATGTCTGAGGCATTAGAGGAACATTCTGTGTAGTCATAATATCATCTTGATTCTTTGAGCTTCCTGTAGATCTATAAAAATGAAAAATGTATGACTGTTTATACCTCTTCAAAAGAAAATTTTCTTCCAGAAACAATACATAGGTGGGTACATAGACAATATAATATTGGCTATAACGAGTATCAGATCACCCTGTTCAGGTTCTGAGATTTGCAACTAGCTAAGGAAGAAAATTGGTTTCTAGGACCTACCAACAATCCTAATTTGAAAACTTCTGATGAGAGAAATGGAGAAGACACCTGGCCATGAAGGTAGTGACAAGGACATAAGGAGACATTATCGATTAATGGCTTATGATGTATATTACAGTTAATCTATCATAGTTTACTGGAGAATCCATAAACAACTAAAATTTTTTCTGGGGGGAGGACTCAAGATGGCGCTGTGAGAACAACCCAGGATTGGAGCTCGCGTTGAATCCGCAAACGGTGAGTCAGAGCTTCATTTACAGACTGATTTTTGTTGCCCACAGAATGGGGAAACTCCCAAGTATAAAAAGACACGGGACGCCAGGCAGTAGGTCTGCCTGGCGAAGCCGGCAGCTGGGGCGGCAGTGGCCGGCCCTACCCAGCAATCCCCACAGGGCGCACTTGTCCGGGTGCCCTGTTGAACCGCCAACCTGAGACTTGAGAGGGCTGGACTTGAACGAGACTTGGACAGTAGCCCAGCCCAGGGGATTGCAGGGACAAATCGTTTGGGATACCCAGTGGGACGAACAAAACCGCGATTTCAAACTATCCCGAGCAGACGGTCCGAGACGCTCTGTGGGGGAGGGGCGTCCACCACTACCGAGGCAACCCGCCCCAACAGAGATACACGCCCACTGCTGACGCAGTCAGCCATTGCCGAGGCAACCAGCCCCAACTGAGATACACGCCCACTGCTGACGCAGCCAGCCGTTGCCGAGGCAACCCGTCCCTACTGAGATACACGCCCACTGCTGACACAGCCTGCCGTTGCTGAGGCAACACGCTACAACGAAGAGACTCCGCCGCAGGGCGTGGCGGAGACCACAGCAGAGCCTGCAGGAACAGGGCGAATCACACAACAGCAGGGCGGAGCCTCGGCAACCAAACAGTGGCTAGTCTGCCTTCTACCTGGGCAGGACACCTCATCGAACATCCAAAAATAAAGCCCAAACCCCTTAACACAGAGCATTTGAGAGAAAAAAAAAAAAAAAAAAAAGGGTTTTTTAATGAGCTCTGTTGCAGCAGAATCAAACATAGCAGCCTAACAGCCCTGAATGAACAACAGAGCGCACAGCTCAGCAATTAAGCCCCTATAAAGTACAAACTGTCTCCTCAAGCAGCGCCCTGACCCCTCTATATCCAAAAGACTGACATTAGGCAGGCATCATCCTGGGACAAAGATAGCAGAAAAAAAAACTGGTAGCATCCCTCGCTGTGCCACAGCTGCTAGAGGTGCACCCCAGACGAGCAGGGTCTGGAGCGGACATCAGCAGTCGTACAGCAAAGAGGCTAGACTGGTAGAAGGAAAACCAAGCAACAGAAATACTTCATCATCAACATTCCGGGTGTCCACTCAGAGACCCAATCGAAAAGTCAGCAACTACGCAAACGACCAGCGGACAAATCCACAAAGATGGGAAGAAACCAGCGCAAAAAGGAGGAAAACACCCGAAACCAGAACACCTCACCTCCTAGAAAGGACCAAAACTCCTCACCAGCAAGGGAACAAAGCTGGACGGAGAATGACTGTGACGAAATGACGGAATTAGACTTCAGAAGATGGATAATGAGAAACTTTTGGTGAGCTAAAAGATCATGTATTAAATCAATGCAAAGAAACTAAGAACCTTGAAAAAAGATTTGAAAAAAGATTCGAGGAAATGATAACAAGAATGGATAACTTAGAGAGGAATATGAATGAATTAAAGGAGCTGAAAAACACACTACGAGAACTTCGCGAAGCAAACACAAGTTTCAATAGCCGAATTGACCAAGCAGAAAAAAGAATATCTGAAGTCGAAGACCAACTCAATGAAATAAAACGAGAAACCAAGATCAGAGAAAAAAGCGCAAAAAGGAATGAACAAAGTCTCCAAGAAATGTGGGACTATGTGAAAAGACCTACCTACGTTTGATAGGTGTACCAGAAGGGGACGAAGAGAATGAATCCAAGCTGGAAAATACTCTTCAGGACATCATCCAGGAAAATTTCCCCCACCTAGCAAGACAGGCCAACACTCAATTGCAGGAAATACAGAGAACACCACAAAGATATTCCGCAAGAAGAGCAACCCCAAGGCACATAATCTTCAGATTCAACAGGGTTGAAATAAAGGAGAGAATACTAAGGGCAGCCAGAGAGAAAGGTCGGGTCACCCACAAAGGGAAGCCCATCAGACTCACAGCAGATCTCTCGGCAGAAACACTACAAGCCAGAAGAGAGTGGGGGCCAATATTCAACATTCTTAAAGAAAAGAACTTTCAACCCAGAATTTCATATCCAGCCAAACTGAGCTTCAGAAGTGAAGGAAAAATAAAATCCTTTGCAAACAAGCAAGTACTCAGAGATTTTGTCACCACCAGGCCTGCTTTACAAGAGCTCCTAAAAGAGGCACTACACATAGAAAGGATCAACCAGTACCAGCCATTCCAAAATCACACTGAATGATAAAGAGCTTCAACATAATGAAGAATCTACAACAACTAACAGGCAAAACAGCCACTTAGCATCAAAATGGCAGTATCAAATTCACACATAACAATATTAACCCTAAATGTAAATGGACTAAATGCACCAATCAAAAGACACAGACTGGCAAATTGGATAAAAAGCCAAAACCCATCAGTGTGCTGTATCCAGGAAACCCATCTCACATGCAAGGATACACAAAGGCTCAAAATAAAGGGATGGAGGAAGATTTACCAAGCTAATGGAAAGCAAAAAAAAGCAGGAGTTGCAATTCTCATCTCTGATAAAATAGACTTTAAAGCAACAAAGATCAAAAGAGACAAAGAAGGCCATTACATAATGGTAAAAGGATCGATACAACAAGAAGAGCTAACGATCCTAAACATATATGGACCCAATGCAGGAGCACCCAGATACATAAGGCAAGTTCTTAATGACTTACAAAAGGATTTAGACTCCCACACAATAATAGTGGGAGACTTTAACACTCCACTGTCAATACTAGACAGATCAACCAGACAGAAAATCAACAAGGATATCCAGGGCTTGAACTCAGACCTGGAGCAAGCAAACCTGATAGACATTTACAGAACTCTCCACCCCAAATCCACAGAATACACATTCTTCTCAGCACCACATCACACCTACTCTAAAATTGACCACATAATTGGAAGTAAAGCACTGCTCAACAAATGCAAAACAACTCAAATCATAACAAACAGCCTCTCAGACCATAGTGCAATCAAGTTAGAACTCAGAATTCAGAAACCGACCCAGAACCGCACAGCTTCATGGAAACTGAACAACTGGCTCTTGAATGTTGACTGGGTAAACAATGAAATGAAGGCAGAAATAAAGAAGTTCTTCGAAACCAATGAGAACGAAGACACAACGTGCCAGAACCTCTGGGACACATTTAAAGCAGTCTCTAGAGGAAAGTACATAGCAATAAGTGCTTATATGAGGAGAATGGAGAGATCCAAAATTGACACCCTATCATCAAAATTGAAAGAGCTAGAGGAGCAAGATCAAAAAAACTCAAAACCCAGCAGAAGACAAGAAATAACTAAGATCAGAGCTGAGCTGAAGGAGATTGAGACACGAAAAACCCTTCAAAATATCAATAAATCCAAGAGCTGGTTTTTTGAAAAGATCAACAAAATAGACAGACCACTAGCCAGATTGATTAAAAAGAAAAGAGAGAACAACCAAATAGATGCAATAAAAAATGATAAAGGGGAAATCACCACAGATTCCACAGAAATTCAAACCATCATCAGAGAATATTACAAACAACTCTATGCACATAAACTAGTAAACCTGGAAGAAATGGATAAATTCCTGAACTCCTGTGTCCTCCCAAGCCTAAACCAGGAGGAAGCTGAAACTATGAATAGACCAAGAACAAGGTCTGAAGTTGAGGCAGCAATTAAGAGCCTACCACACAAAAAAAGCCCAGGTCCAGACGGGTTCACAGCCGAATTCTACCAGACACACAAGGAGGAGCTGGTACCATTCCTTCTAAAACTATTTCAAACAATCCAAAAAGAGGGAATCCTTCCCAAATCATTTTATGAGACCAACATCATCCTGATACCAAAACCCGGCAGAGACCCAACGAGAAAAGAAAACTTCAGGCCAATATCCATGATAAACATAGATGAAAAAATCTTCAATAAAATATTGGCAAGCCGATTGCAACAGCAAATCAAAAAACTTATTCATCATGATCAAGTAGGATTCATCCCAGGGATGCAAGGCTGGTTCAACTTACACAAGTCTATCAACGTAATTCACCACATAAACAGAACCAAAAACAAAAACCACATGATTATCTCAATTGACGCAGAGAAGGCATTTGACAAAATTCAACAGCCCTTTATGCTAAAAACCCTCAATAAACTCGGTATCGATGGAACGTATCTCAAAGTAATAAAAGCTATTTACGACAAACCAACAGCCAATATCATACTGAATGGGCAAAAACTGGAAGCATTCCCTTTAAAATCTGGCACTAGACAAGGATGCCCTCTCTCACCACTCCTATTCAATATAGTACTGGAAGTTCTAGCCAGAGCAATCAGGCAAGAAAAAGAAATAAAGGGTATTCAAATAGGAAAGGTGGAAGCCAAATTGTCTCTATTTGCAGATGACATGATAGTATACCTAGAAGACCCCATTGCCTCAGCCCAAAAACTCCTGAAACTGATAAGCAACTTCAGCAAAGTCTCAGGATATAAAATCAATCTGCAAAAATCACAAGCATTCGTCTACACCAATAACAGACTTAAAGAAAGCCAAATCAAGAGCGAACTGCCATTCGCAATTGCTACAAAAAGAATAAAATATCTTGGGATACAACTCACAAGGAACGTAAGGGACCTCTTCAAGGAGAACTACAAACCACTGCTCAACGAAATCAGAGAGGACACAAACAGATGGAGAAACATTCCATGTTCATGGTTAGGAAGAATTAATATCGTGAAAATGGCTACACTGCCCAAAGTAATTTACAGAATCAACGCTATCCCCATCAAGCTACCATTGACTTTCTTCACAGAACTGGAAAAAACCACCATGAACTTCATATGGAACCAAAAGAGAGCCCGCATAGCCAAGTCAATTCTAAGCAAAAAGAACACAGCGGGGGGCATCACACTACCAGATTTCAAACTATACTACAAGGCTACAGTACTCAAAACAGCATGGTACTGGTACCAAAACAGAGATATAGACCAATGGAACAAAACAGAGGCACCGGAGGCAACACAACATACATACAACTATACAATCTTTGATAAACCCGACAAAAACAAGCAATGGGGAAAGGATTCCATGTTTAACAAATGGTGTTGGGAAAACTGGCTAGCCATGTGCAGAACGGAGAAACTGGACCCCTTCCTGACACCTTACACTAAAATTAACTCCAGATGGATTAAAGACTTAAACATAAGACCTGGCACCATAAAAACCCTAGAAGGAAATCTAGGCAAAACCATCCAGGACATAGGAGTAGGCAAGGACTTCATGAACAAAACACCAAAAGCATTGGCAACAAAAGCCAAAATAGACAAATGGGACCTAATGAAACTCCACAGCTTCTGCACGGCAAAAGAAACAGTCACTAGAGTGGATCGGCAACCAACAGAATGGGAAAAAATTTTTGCAGTCTACCCATCTGACAAAGGGCTGATATCCAGAATTTACAAAGAACTCAAACAGATTTACAGGAAAAAAACAAACAAGCCCATTCAAAAGTGGGCAAAGGATATGAACAGGCACTTTACAAAAGAAGACATATATGAGGCCAACAATCATATGAAAAAATGCTCATCGTCACTGGTCATCAGAGAGATGCAAAAAAAACCACATTGAGATACCATCTCACGCCAGTTAGAATGGCGATCATTAAAAAATCTGGAGACAACAGATGCTGGAGAGGATGTGGAGAAAAAGGAACACTTTTACACTGTTGGTGGGAGTGTAAATTAGTTCAACCATTGTGGAAGACGGTGTGGCGATTCCTCAAGGCCTTAGAAATAGAAATTCCATTTGACCCAGCAATCCCATTACTGGGTATATATCCAAAAGACTATAAATCGTTCTACTATAAGGACACATGTACACGAATGTTCATTGCAGCACTGTTTACAATAGCAAAGACCTGGAATCAACCCAAATGCCCATTGATGATAGACTGGATTGGAAAAATGTGGCACATATACACCATGGAATATTATGCAGCAATCAGAAATGATGAGTTTGTGTCGTTTGTAGGGACATGGATGAATCTGGAGAACATCATCCTCAGCAAACTGACACAAGAACAGAAAATGAAACACCGCATATTCTCACTCATAGGTGGGGGATGAAAAATGAGAACACATGGACACAGAAAGGGGAGTACTAAACAGTGGGGTCTATTGGGGGGAAAAGGGGAGGGCCACTGGGAGGGGGAGGTGGGAAGGGATAGCCTGAGGAGAAATGCCAAATGTGGGTGAAGGGGAGAAGAAAAGCAAAGCACACTGCCATGTGTGTACCTACGCAACTGTCTTGCATGCTCTGCTCATGTACCCCAAAACCTATAATCCAATAAAAAATTAAAAAAAAAAAACAAAAAAACAACAAAAAAAAATTTTTCTTTGATATTTGCTTGCAGTCAGCCTACTGACGGGCAACAGGTCCTTAGAGGGACTCAGCTCATCTCTTCAGTAGTCAGTTTACTCCAAATATACGCAAACAAGATACACTATTCCTAGGGACTGTGTATTTCTTTAGGTTCTAGTGTCCTCCTGGATCCTACCATTAGAGTCAAAAGCAATAAAAGTGATTACAAGAGAATACCAGAAACAACTGTATGGCAACATATTAGATGAACTAGATGAAACGGACAAACTCCTAGAAACATACATATTATCAAAATTGATTCAAGAGGAAATCGTCTCAAAATACCATGAATCAGTAATCAAAAAGAAACTACCCACATAAAAAGCTCAGGCACAAGTGGCTTCACTGCTGAATTTCACCAAACATCAAAGAAGAATTAAGAATTCTTCACAAACCATTTCAAAAAACAGAAGAGATATATTTCCCAACTCATTGTATAAAGCCAATTATTACTCTTATACCAAAACTAAACAAAGACAACACAAGGAAAGTAAGCTACAAACCAGAACACCTCAATAAAATATTAACAAACTAATTCCAGCGACACAATTAAAATAAAAAGGGAAAGAAAGTAGAGAATGGCCTGAAAAAGTGAAACAGAATGTGTAGGGAATTTCTTTAGGCACTACAGTGACATACACTAATATATTTTAGGACACAGTATAATTTATCTCAGTATATCCTCAGCACCTTACTGCTTCTAACACAAAGTATTACCTCAATAGGTTGTTGCAACTAATAAGAATTCACTAAAAGCATCTAGCAAATATTTGACACATAGTATGAACTCAAAAAACGTTAACTATGATCATCCTAGAAGAAAAGTATTAAGCTATATTCCTAACTGTTGAAATCACATTAATCTCACTTAAAAGGAAACAATTTAAACTAAACACTTAAAAAAGATTAAGATATTAAATTTTATGTTATGTGTTTTTTGTTTCTTTTTTGAATCTCTATTTTGGTAGGCCAATGGAAGAGAATCACTTCAGACCACTTCAAGACAGGCCTAAGCAACAAAGCAAGACCTCATTTCTACAACAAATTAAAAAATTAGCCAGGTATAGTGGTCCACACTTGTAGTTCTAGCTACTCAGGAAGCTAAGGAAGGAGGATTATGTGACCCAGGAGTTTGAGGTTACAGTGGTCTATGATCATGCTACTGCACTCCAGCCTGGGCAACAGAGTAAGGCACTGTCTTTTTTTTTTTAAAAAAGCAACTCTTAAATTTAATAAGATATTATTGTCATTCAACGGTCATAATCCCAGGTGCTATGTATGATTCCCTATTTTAATATGAGGAAACAAGCGCAGAGTACTATTCTGCCTGTGTGTCACTCAGCTAATGGTAGAGACTGGATTTAATACTAGGTATGCTAGAGCGCAGAGCTCTTTACACAAATACTGCCTGTCTATAAATGATTAAGTAGCACAAATATTAAATGCCGAACAACAAGAGTATATACTGTATACATAACACACATTACCTAGAACAATCAAGATTTTTCTTCTTAGCCAAGTCTGCCTCATCACTTTCCAATGGCTCACTCTGCGAACAACTGGAAATTTCATCATGACCAACAATACCTCCAGAACCTTTAGCATTTAAAACCTTCTGTACTCTTGGGCTGCCTTTAGGTGCTGTCCTCTGCCTTTTAAGTGGAGTAGTTTTTTTTCCAATATTCTTAGATGACTGATTTGTTTTCTTAGCAGATTTTTGCCTACTGTCATGATGCACTGTTAATTCATTTCTTATTGAAGAATTGCTATAAACAGGACCTGAAGGATTCAATGGTAACCTAATGTTAGCATACTTGTCCAGATGATTTGGCTCACTGAAATACCAACATCATTTATATTTGCATATAAACATATACAGGCAAACACACACCTCATAGGCTAAATTTATTTCCAAATTAAATTATTTAAACAATGCAGTTCTTCAGTTTATAGACACATGCAACAGGCCCTTTAAATCTATCACAGGCTTCTAAAAACACTCTCTAGCTTTGCCCACTGCTCTTTTTGCTATCCTTAATATCTGTTATTCCCCAAGGCTACAGCTTCAGCTTTTCTCACTCCATATACTTTCTTTGAGGGACTCATCTACCCAGAGCTTAATTACTATTTATACTGATACCTATAATATCCACCTACTGCTCTCCCCTAAATCTGCCTCTCTTGCCTTATTTCCTATCTTACTGAAAAATACAACTACCTATTCTATCCAGATATCTAACCCAGAAATTTGAGTCATGCAAGACTACTACTCCTATCCACAATCACTCCCAAAATCCTGTCAATTCTACTTTATTAATGCCTTTCAAATCTTTCAAGCTCTCCCTCCTGTCATTAGCAGAGGCCCTCATCATTTCCTATCTAGATTATTAAAATAGTCTCTTGAATAATCTTCCCTTCTCTAGCCTTCTCATTTTTCAATCCATTCTTCACAATGCTACAAGAATCACCTTTGGAAAACAAAAACTAGATCATTACAACCCTGCTTAATTAAAGTATTTCAGTAATTATCTATAACTTTAGGATGAAGTCCAAATACTTGTAACATCAATTTATATCTACATCTAGATTTTCTTATTTCATAAACCACAATTCCCAAAACCACACTCTAAACAAACCAAAAAAAACCATCAGTACTGAACTATCTATAGTTTCTCTAAAGCACTAGCTGTCAAAAGGCAGTCTCTAGACCAACAAGATCATCATTATCTGGAAATTTGAAATGCAAATTATCATGCCTCACCTCAGACCCAGTGAATCAAAAACTTTGCAGAGCAGGACCCAGTAATCGGTGTCTTAATAAGCTCCCCAGACAGTTCTAAAGCACACTAAATTTAAAAAAGGAAAAGACCAAGCTCTCTGCTTCAGATCTCTGCATATGCCACTTCTACTTAAAACATTCCATCCTTCCTCCTTACTCCACTCAATCACTTAGCTAACTCCTAATTCATCCTTCAGGAAGCTTTCCCTAATTTCCAAGTCTTAAGGTAGCTTGCTATCACACATGTGACTATTTATTTATTTCTACCCCTCTCCTCCAGTAGACTGACAATTCCTTGACTCCAAGTAATTGATTGGTAGTTTATGTATTTTAATCAACTAACAATAGGGACAGGACTATGGTGAAGCAAGAGTAGTCTCAGCTAGAAAATTCAAGAAGGTACTCATTTTTAGGTTTGTGCAAGTACAGAGCCTGAACTCACACAACCCTGAAATTGAATGCCTTACATTTTTCATCCTAGTGTCTCAACTGTCTTACTCTAGTCCTGGTCCTCCTTTACCTCATTTCTGCCCCAAGGCAAGTACTCCATATACATTTCTTCATATATATGAAAGGTCAACAATGTCACATATACTACAAGCAGGTTGGAGACTCGTCAAGTTGTTCTTAACTTCAGACTTCAGTTTCTTCTTCCATCAGATCAGAGTTTAGACTATATGATATATAAGCATATCTCTACTTTTCTAATTCCCAGCTTGATCAAAAATACAACATCTATTTCAGGACTGTTAAATAAGTGTTTTTGATAGTTTCAGAAGTCTGGCACATTTAATTTCTGCAAGAACTTATTTACCCACTATTTACGTGCTATCTGCCATAATACTTTAGCATTTCAGGCAACCTGGGGCAGAAAAGTGAGTTCCCCAAAGAAGTGATAGTATTACTTAAGTTGAACACTAACATATGCCACCCACTACGCTAACTGCATTTAATCCTTATAAAACTCAATGAGATAATCATGTTACAGAATGAGAAACTAAACAAAGTAATCTACTCTAAGTGGAAGAGTGATCATTTGAACTCAGATCTGACTCCAAAATCCAAAGGCTGCAACAAAATAAATAATTAATGCTATCAATCAATAATCTCAATGATTTAATAATTCATAGCAATAACGCTTCATAGATACAATGCACTACTTGTACTAACCTTTCACTTATTAATCTAAAAGCCCCATAGTCAATAGAATTTGTGTATGTGAATGCTACCTTATGATCCACCAATCTTTTCAGGATCATTTCCTTTAAAAAAAATGACAATTCTTCCAAAACAATAAATGTTTCATATTGTGCAGAAAAAAGTTAGCAGAGCAGGTCTAAGTATACTGCCCTTAAAAGGGCCTGCTTTCAAAGTTAGCCCTATAACCTTACATTTCAGGAGGGTTCCCATCATTTCCTAACTGACAAACGTAGTTTTGTGTGCCTAAACTGCTTATACAAAAAATATGGTTCAGGCTGAATATTTGCCTTCGTTCAGTGAGTATGGAATTATAGTATTTGCTATGGAGAGTAACTAAGTGACCACCCCCACTAAAGATCTTGGGCACTAAGTCTCTAGTGAGCTTCCCTGGTAGACATTACGCCAATTTGTCACAACTCATTGTCAGAGGAATTAAGCAACTCCTGTGGGAATCCACTGAGCAAGAACTCTTTAAGCTTCTGCTGATTTCCTCCAGACTTAGCCCATGCGCTTTTTCTCTACTGAATTTGCACCGCATCCTTTCACTGTAATGAATCACAGCCACTGAGTACAACTATATGCCCAGTCCTCCTAGCAAATTACCAAATCTGAGGGTAGTCTTAAGAACCACCAACACAAATAATTTACTTTTTTATGTGCAATAAACTCAATTATAATCTTTTAGATTATAAACTCCTTGGTGGCACAACCTCATATTATCAATCTTTGTATCCCTCACAACCAACATATTAAAATAGCAGGATTATTTTTACTGCCTTTCCCAACTAGAATGTAAGCTCCATGAGAGCAGGGATTTTTGGTCTGGGGTTTTGTTTTTCCATAGCTATTATCCCTATACCTAGAATGCTTTATATATTAAAACTTCAAGGAGTATCTTTACAATTGACTTAACATTTCTTCTGATAACCCAATTTAACTTGGTCCTCATGAGATTCTCTGCAAGAAATACAAAATCAAATATAATGTCTCTTACAGAATGATTTTATCTATGAACGAATATAATTTAAATAAAAATACTTACTCTCCTCTGATTTTACCACCCACCAATTAGATGGACGTCTGGAAATTCTTCGACTTCTCGTGACAGTGGAAGTCACTTCTTCAGGTACAAGTTTGTCCTTGGACTCACTGGAAAGGTGCCTCTTTTTAGATTCTTCCTTATCTTTTCTAGTGCTACTTTTCTTGCTTCCTAAAATAAAGAAAACCATAAAACCAATTCACAATCTACTAGGAGTTTTTAGGAAACTGTAACATTAAAAAAAAAAAACCTCAGTTATAGGAACTTCTCAACTTTATCCTGTGTCCTTCTTTTCATCTCTATGTTTAAAAGTCACATGTTCTCTTTCTGCCAATTATACGTGCTGCTGAAGTAAGCACTAATTTTCTATTAAATGCAAACTGTTCACATTGCTTGATAACTCTTATATACTCCTCAGCCAAAAAAAAATTATCTTCTGAAACTGAAAAAAATATATTCAGTTCCTTCCTACAATGTCCCAAGTAAAAGCAATTACTGCTTTCTTGTTTTGAAATGATTATTTTCAATCTAATTCTTAAGAGATTTAAACTGTGATTAAATTATAAATCCTGAAATACAGGCATTTTCTTGGATTATCCAGGTTGACCCAATCTAATGATATGTTTTTTTTAAAAGATGTGGTCAGAGAGATGAGATGATGGAGGAAGAGCCAAGATAAATTCAAAACCTCAGAAGGCTGGCATTGCTGGTTTTGCATACTGTGGAGGAGGACTATGAGTCAAGGAATATAGGTAGTTTAAACAGGCTGGAAAAGGCAAATAAACAGATTTTCTCCTAGAGCCACTAAAAAGAAAGAAAACCCCACCAATACCTTGATTTTATCCCAGTGAGACATCTGACCCACGGAACTGTAAGATAATCAATATTTGTTGTTGTACGCCACTAAGTGTGTAGTAACTTGTCATATGACAGCAATAGAAAATTAGTACAACTGCTATGGATATTAATGAGAACATTATATTCACTAACCAATCTAGAAAAAAAATACATGTAAAAATCAGTGTATAGAATATAGCAGGTACTCAGTAAATGTTTAATAGTTACAATTATAGAAAGCATCCTTCAAGTATACTTCCTTTATATGTCTTTTCCTAAGAAATTATGAATAAATCAAAATTTTGTACCCTACCTTTTCATATATATGCATGTATATATATTATCGTTCTACAGAACCCACCAGAATGATCTTGTTAACAGCAGAAATAATGGGTTAGTAATTTTTGTGACTACAGTTCTTAATACAGTGTCTGGCATTCAACAACTGTCAGATAAATGAGTGAATGATGGAAGAGAATGGATTTTTATCTCTATAAAAAATAGCCCCATGCTACCCTAGAATTTCTTTTAACATTTTTATTTTCTAAAGAATTTATGGACAAAGGGAGGGGAACATCACACACTGGAGTCTGTTGAGGGGTGGGGGGCTATAGGAGGGATAGCAGGAGGTGGGGAGATTGGGGAGGGATAACATTAGGAGATATACCTAATATAGGTGACAGGGGGACGAAGGCAGCAAACCACCATGGCATGTGTATACCTATGTAACAATCCTGCAAGATCTACACATGTACTCCAGAACTTAAAGTAAAATTTAAAAAAAAAATAGAATTTATCATTCTGTCTTACTCATGTTCTGATACTAACTTTCTTACTAGCCTTTCCTTTTCACTTTGCCCTCTATATATACTGCCATCTCACAATATAAACAAAAAACATGACTTAGAATTGAATTATATATAAAATAAAAAGATTCTAGAAAATAATCTATAGGCTTTTGAGGCTCTTTGTTGATTTAGGTTTACTTTGCCTACTTGCCAAAGCTAAATTAGGATATTAAAAACATAAAGTGGGTAGAATAATGATCACAGTTATATTTAATATAAACACTTACCCAAAGGTGACATCTGTTTTTTGGAAGCACGATCATTTCCCATCTCTTCACACTGTTCCATATTTCTGTCTGAATTTCTCTGAAATTTGTCTTGGGTAATATGTGATGTATACATGTTTTCATCTTTAGACTGTCCCATATCAAGCTGTTCTTTAGCTAGTTTAGCCTTAAATTTTCTTCCCTGTTTTTGTTTTATAGTCCTTTTACTTCCAGATGATTTTTTTGCATTCTCAGAATACATTTCATATTTTGTAGATCTACAATTATTTACCATTTCACCTGTCAAAGCATTACTTGTATCCAGTACTGTTTTATCAGAGGGCTGAGATGTCTCTACTGAGTGAGGTTTATGGGAATGTTTGTCATTTGTCAAAGTCTTAGGTGATATATTATGATGTTTTTCTCTTGACTTTCTACCTTGATGGAGTGTAGTACTCTCAGCCGGAGGAGATGTTATGCGTTGTTTCAGAGGCCCTGTCTTTCTTGGTATTGTAATCCAAGATCTACTGGCAAAACTTTTATCTGATTCGTCAATTATAAATTCATCCTCTATCAACTCCTTATCATCTGGAGGGCATGAATGAGGTACAGCAGTTGTCGCATGCCTAACAATGGGACTAAAAAAGGGTGATACTTTTAACAGTTCAAAAAAATGAAGGTTTTCTTTGTTTAGCAAAGAAAATAACCTAGGAAACAAAATTCACGTATCTTTTAAAGAGTTTATATATCTCCTCAATTTTCCCTTCATCTTACAAATCTTTCCCTCCTTTTACATTTCAATGTCTGTTCACCCTCATTTATAATAATGACAATCATAAAACTTTAGAGCTGGAAATTAGAGATAGACGTCAACTAATTTGGTCCCACTCACTCACACATTATATATACTAAAACTGAAGCCCAGAGGGGTAAAATTATAACCCAGATACATTGACTTGCAGTCCAAAATGAATGCCACTATATTATTTATATATTATATATAATTATATATTTTATATTAATTATATATTTGTATATGTGCCTTTTGGGGTCTGAATTCTTCACTTTCAAAATAAATCAACGTGATTATTTCTGAGAAAACTCCAAGTCTGATATTCGAATGGAATACTACTAAATTATAAGAGATTGGAGAGGCTGGGTGCAGTGGCTCACACCTGTAATCCCAGCACTTTGGGAGTCTGAGGCGGGTGGATCACCTTAGGTCAGGATGTTCAAGACCAGCCTGGCCAACATGGTGAAACCCCATCTCTACTAAAAATATCAAAATTAGCCAGGCATGATGGCAGGTGCCTGTACTCCCAGATACTCAGGAGAGGCAGAAGAATTGCTTGAACCCAGGAGGCAGAGGTTGCAATGAGCCGAGATCATGCCACTGTACTCCAGCTTGGGCGACTGTGTGAAACTCCGTCTCAGGAAAAAAAAAAAAAACAGTGAGTGATTGCAAAAAATTTCTTCCAATGTTTCTTTTACATCCCAAGTTCTTTATACACAGCAACACCAAATACACAGACAGTTGAACAAATGTAAAAATTACTAACATTACTATAGAACTGTAAACTATAGACCCACAGAACTATAAAATAATAAATGTTTGTTGTTTTAAGCCATTAAGTGTGTACTAACTTGTTATATGACAGCATATGCATAAAAAATTCATTCAAAATTTGGTATCTTATATATTTTCATATTATAATCATGGTATAGAAATAAATGGGAGTGTATCTGGAAAGGTACCTTAAGCACAAAAGAAATCTAGTGCCATTAAAAACAGGAAAAAATAAAAGGCAAGTCTTATTACAAAGCTTACAATGCTATAGACTCTGTTAAAAATAATAAAGTCAAAGTCAAACAATGTTTCCCAACTCTAGACCTTTCTCCATAGTTATAGCCCAAACTTTATGTACTTTACTAAAAGGCAGAAAACCTGTATTATGACTATTATTGTTATTTCCCACTCCCAGTGTTATAAAAGGATAAACAGTGAGACAGACAATTTCACCTACAATTTTATGTCTTATAATCTAACATCAACGCTAATTCTTACATTTTCATAAAATCATGTATTTTAAGTACATACAGAGAGATTCATAACAGAAAGAAAGCCAGAATGCAAAACTTAGATTACGTTTTTCTCTTTTAATTAGAATATACAAAAGGAATCAGAAATGAAAATGCCTTCTCTGTTCCTATAATCTCAAACTCCTGACAAATCTTATAATTTAAAATAGCAAATACTCTAAGAAATATACTCTCTAATGGTAGAGTTTCACAAATTTATATAATAAAACTATAAAAACGAATAAAGAACAAAGTCAATACAAATACTACAATGAATTGATGTTTAACAGAAATGATAACCTTATGAAACAATGACGATATTATGAAAGTTTAGAATAGGGAAAGATGGCTTCTAGTTAGCTAGAAAAACTATGAAAGGCGTTGTAGCATTTGAACTGGATCTTGACAGATTTATAAGATTTGGTCACAAGGAGATACAAGAAGGACAATCAGAAGGAAGAGTCTAAGTGGAAGCAACGATGCTAGAAAACACTGGGAATAGTGAATAGTTATATTTGGCTACAATAATTAAACATAAAATTAACTTTACTCACTAGAATATTAAAAAGAACATTAAAAAATAATTTCTCAGAAATGATAGATATAATTAGCTCATAATTATAACACATTTGTTTCAGATGGTGGTGACAATATCCATGAGGCGCAAAATATATACATAAAAATAATCAACTACAGGAAACAGAGACTGAACAAAAGGGGAATTTCATTCATTCATTCAACATGTTGTTAAAAAAACTTCCTTTTCTTTGAGACAGAGTCTCACTCTGTCACCCAGGTTGGAGTGAAGTGGCACAATCTCTGCTCACTGGCAACCTCCACCTCCCAAATAGCTAAGATTACAGGAATGTGCCACCATGCCCAGCTAATTTTTGTATTTTTAGTAGAGATGAGGTTTCACCATTGGTCAGGCTGGTCTCAAACCGCTAACCTCAAGTGATCTGCCCACCTCAGACTCCCAAAGTGCTAGGATTACAGGCATGAGCCACTGCGCCCAGCAATAAAAAATTCCTAGTATGTTCACTAACACTCTGATACCTATGATAGTGACATAGGGGACCCTAAAATAATGATTTTTAAATACTGCATTGTCAGCCAGGCGATATCTCTCGTTACAGGTCAGACAAAATTTTCAATTAAAATTGTTGTTAATTAAATGATTTATTTCTAAGTTAAATAACATTAGGAATCCTTATATATACTTCATAGAAAAGAAAAATGTTTCAAAGGATAGTTTCTTAATAACTCACCTGGATTCACTTTTTCGTTTTATCGTTTCTAAAAACAATGTTGAAAAACTTTTAGCTTGTGGTTGAATTTCATATTCTGAATCTTGCATTCTATTCTGAGATGATCCCGATGGTTGTCTTTCTTGTCCTTCTGATGTTTTATCCACTTCATCTGATACTTTATTATCTATTTCTATTTTCCTTAAAATAACTTTATCTTCAAAGTTTAACCTAAAAGGTTAAAAGGAGGATAAGCTAAATCTCCTGGAACGTTTCTTGAGTTATGAGTCTTTCTGAACTCCCTTACAGACAATACAGACTACTCTGTATTCTGCATTAGGCCTTTATTTAAAACATAAATGCTGATTTGTGCACTCCAAATACACGAGATAAACTGCTCAGGAAAATTAACGTTTGTATTTACCAATAGAAAAACATAAAAAGAGAAAACAATAGTCAAAGTATACATCAATGAAATGTATAGCTAGGTGACGGTTCTCAGGGCAATCTCAGAGCACGGTGACAGACCAAACTTTGAATAGCTAAGTCTTAGAATATACTTAACTCCTCGGCTCCAGGAATCACACAATACTCTAGGTAGAAATTACACTCATTACAGAGATCTCCAACAGCAAAAGTCCTTGAACAATCCACTTTGCTTCCTAAAGGCCAAAGGTAAGGCTAAGAAAGAGAAACCAGCTGTCCACAAAGCATAGTATCCTCAATAATAGGTATGCTCTGCTACCCTAGAAGTGACCTGATATATACCTACACTCGCAATTATAAAAAAAACTGAGGAAATACAAATGGTTTATCTTAGGAAGCAGTCAAATACTGTCAGAGAGAGAAAACACATCTTTCTATAGACTATAGAAAAGTTAACCTCTAAGCTTCTCTGAAGTAAACTTTAAGGCCTTCCTGAATTATTATAAACTGAATATATGCTAAATGTATAGTTTCTCATGTTACTATGTTAACATGTTAACATTCCCCCTTCCTTAATGTAAAATTATATAACAAGATTGAATTACCATTTTTTAATATAAAAGGTAAAATTTTTAAAGTGCAATTAACATTATTTAAATAAAATGTTACCTTTTTTTAGTTTTAAGTGAAATCTCTGTACTTGAAGGCGGCATATTTACTGAATTTTCAAAAGTGTAAGTCTCTCTCTTTTGGGCACTAGATGAAATAAGATTTTGCGATACAGATGTTTTTGCATCCAAAAGAACAGAAGGTGAGCCAACAGATAAGTAAAATTCTTCATCAGCTTCACTGTGATGATCATTTATGTTTCTACTTGACATTTTTTTCGAGTCAGATGTATTTTTGGAACTAACATCAGTTGCCAGAATTCTCTGATGAACTTCATGGGCTTGAACTAGAAGAAAATTATATAAAGATACTGTCAATTAAAAGAATAATAAGAGAATCAAGCAGGCTTTTTAAAATTCGGAAATAATTTAATCAGAAATAGTTTTCAGAAAACTCAAAAGCCATTAAGATTAGAACCAAAGACATATGATTAAAATAAGTACTTAAGATTCTTCTATCTTTGGGCTAAAAACTGGTGACCTATGGCAGTTAGATGATCACATATTTATACATACACACATGAATATAGATATAACATATATAGAGATGTGATGTAAGCATGTATGCATATATACATACACAGTATATATGTATATGAACATTTATCTATAATGAGAAAATATAAGAGAATATATATATGTATATATTTTCTTAACCCTCATCCTTCTGAACGAGATAGCATTTCCCTGCTTCTTCCTCTAAATACAACTAAATTCTTGGAAGTTATCCATCAGTCAACATTAGGATTCTGAAAGCTGAAAGAAAAAAGGCAGACTATCTAGGAAACTCAAGACAAGGAACAGACAAGGCAATGAGTCCCGTGGGTTTTCTCTTTGTCTCCTATATACCCATGAATGGGCAGTGGAGAAACCTACAACCTGGAACTATCAACAGGTGAAAGACAGGGTGGGGGCTGGGTGGAATCTGTATTCTCTGAACAAGGTGAACCCAATAAAGATCTAATGAGAAAATTCAAGCCTCATTCTGCATTGTGGGCCGTGGAGCACTCCTTACTACACGCACTAGCAGAGCAACAAAGCCCTGGGCTGTGCTATGGGCTGTAGCAGCAAAGGAGTTCATACCAAGCCAGCTCTGCTTCAACAATCATAGCTGGCAAGCAGTATGACCCACAGGAAGCTGTAGAGGAGTGAAACCCCTGACCTTCACAGCCCAAGGCAACATTTTGATCCACGGATAGTATTGATACCCCAGGTCATCCCAGTCCCTACTTTACCAACCAGGGCACCAGCAGACGGTCTAATCGGAGGCAAAAGTGTAACAGAGGCCAGCATCCCCCTGTCCTCCACTCAATGATATAAGGAAACTCAGGCCCAGCAGCTTTTAACCAGAACCCCACATAGGTGAACAAGGACATCAAAAGGTACCTTCCACCCACCCCAGACAGCATCAACAGGAACTGAGCTAGAATTCTAACAGCATCAGAAAATGAGGCAGAACAAAGTACCACTATTATTACTCTGAACACTTAACTATCATTGAAATTAGGACTCATAAAACTAGGAAAGAGAGGGTGGGCACGGTGGTTCACACCTCCAATCCCAACACTTTGAAAGGCCAAAGTGGATGGATCACTTGAGGCCAGGAGTTTGAGACCAGCCTGGCCAAAATGGCGAAACTTCATCTCTACTTAAAATACAAAAATCAGCCAGGCACAGTGGCACATGCCTATAATCCAGCTACTCTGGAAGCTGAGGCATGAGAATCACTTGAACCCGGGAGGCAGCAGTTGCAGAGAGCTAAGATCACTCCACTGCACTCCAGCCTAGGCGACAGAGCAAGACTGTCTCAAAAAATAAAAACAAAAAAAGGAAACTCTCAAATAAGTAGCATTTAAAAAAAAAAGTTTTTTGAAAAGCAGCCATTATAGGTATATAGCGGTTTCTAAATGTTGTTTTAAATTTTCCTAATAACAATGATGTAAAAGAAATCAAAACCATAATAAAATACATCATACACATTAGGATAGCTATTTACATAAACAAAAAATAACAACTGTTGATGTACAAAAATTGGAATCTTTGTGCATGCACTGCCTGTGTGAATTTAAGTGTACAGTGGATCCTTAAAAACTTAAAATTGAAAGCAGGAACTCAAACAGATACTTTCACACCAATGTTCATAGCAGTATTACTCTCAATAGCCAAAAAGTGAATACAACTCAAGTGCCCATCATCAGATTAATAGATAAAACATGGTATACACATATAATAAAATATTACCAATCTTAGAATGAAATTCTGACACATGCTACAACATGGATGAACCCTGAAGACATGCTAAATGAAATAAACCAGTCAAAGACAAATTTCTGTCTGAAATTGATAGAGACAGAAAAAGTAGAATGGTGGTTGCCAGGGGCTGATGGAAGAAGAGATACTGTTTAATGGGTACGAAGTTTCAGTTTTGCACAATGTAAAAGTTCTACAGATTCATGGTAGTGACAGCTGCACAACAATGTGAATGTACTTGAAGCTACTGAACTGTATATTCAAAAATAAAGTGGAAAATTTTATGTTTACTATACAATATTCTAAAATACATACTTTCGTTAAAACATCAAAGAAAGTGATGTGTGTATATTAACAACTATTCAAAAGTCTTGTAAAGTTAAAAAATATTAAAACGCATGAAAACAGAAATAAACAACAGTAGTATTTAAGTTGCAAATTAGTTGTTTCAGCTACTATGTCTGCATAATATAACTCCTTAACTTGGTATAAAACAACCATTCATTATGTGCATGGATTCAGTAGGTCAGGAATTCAGAAGAGCACAGAAGGGATGGCTTCTTCCATGAATTCTGAGCCCTGGAATCATCTGACAGCTTGTTTACACATATTTGACACCTTGTATTGGCTGCAGGCTGGGAGTCTTTTACTCCTCGGTGGCTAGTTTGGGCTTCTTCATAGTATATTGTCTGGGTTCCAAGTGTAATTGGAGAGAACAAGAGACAGAGAGAGCCAGAGAGCCAGAGAGAGAGAGAGAGAGAGAGAGAGACTGAGGGAGGTGGGGGGGATCCAGCATGCCAAGCAGAGCCATATAGCCTTTTATGACCTAATCATGGAAATCACATGTATTATATATGCCATATTCGATGTATGATATGTAGAAACAACTTCACTGAAGTGGATGGGGGTGGGGGGAAGGTGATGACCTAGGAAAGATCAGAAATGAATCAAAGGCTGGGTGCAGTGGCTCAGGCCTGTAATTCCAACACTTTGGGAGGACGAGGTGAGCAGATCACCTGAGGTCAGGAGTTCAAGACCAGCCTGGCCAACATGGTGAAATCCAATCTCCTAAAAACACAAAAATTATCTGGGCATGGTGGCTCGTGCCTGTAATCCTAGCTACTCAGGAGGCTAAGGAAGGAGAATCGCTTGAACTCCAGAGGCAGAGGTTGCAGTAGGCCAAGATCATGCCATTGCACTCCAGTCTGGGTGATAAAAGCAAAACTTTGTCTTAAAAAAAAAAAAAAAACAAGAAATGAATCAGCTGGGCATTGCAGTGGCTCACACCTATAACCCCAATACTTTGGAACACTAAGTCCAGTGGATAACTTGAGGTAAGGAGTTCAAGACCAGCCTGGCTAACATGGTGGAAACCCTGTCTCTACTAAAAATACAAAAAAAATTAGACAAGCGTGGTGGCCAGCGCCTGTAATCCCAGCTACTCAGGAGCCTGAGGCAGAAGAATCACTTGAACCCTGGAGTCAGAGGTTGCAGTGAGCTAAGATCCCTCCACTGCCAGGGTGACAGAGGGAGACTGTCTCAAAAACAAAAAACACCAACAAAATGAATGGAGTCTGTAAAACTGAAGGCAAAAGAAACTGTACATAAGCATAAGCACTATGCTCTAGTTGACAAAACTGTTTTCCACAGGACATGAATCAACAATTCTGCCACTCTTTTATATGTATATAGAAATGTACAAGGTAAGTAAATAGATAGTGAATGGTGAACACCAACTTTCTAATCCATGTAATGGGAGTTTACAGATAAGCAAGAGGAGGCTAGAATAATCCATGTGGTAATGGATTAGAGTCAGAGACCTCAGTATGAATTTATGTTTATTTCAACATAGATACAGATAGTTATATTTAAAGATATTTATAAATACATGTTTATACACAAGTTAGTGTACACACACACAATTACCCAGTTCTGTCAGTTGAAAGGGTCTAGAAGCAACAACTCCACAGGAGTGACAGCAGACCTAGCATTCTGATCTCAGTTTCTAATACCACTACCCAGTAAAAGAAATCGTGATTCCATAAAGAAATGGTTGATTCTAGGATAAGGAAGGAGAGCATCTTGTGGCTCCAAAAGGTAAGAGAGTGCTCAGAAACAACAAAACTGGACTATGTCACTAGAACCAAAAAGAGCTTCTATTAGTCAAATCTGGAACAATTGGAACAAAATATATAGTAATGAATTATAAAGTAGAAATAAAATTTCTCCATCAAGAAAAGAGCAAAATAAACCCAATGAAGCAGAGGGTTGGAAAAAATAAAGAACGGAAATCAATAAAACTGATAACAGAAAAATATAGAAAATTATTGACACAAGGTATTTTTTGGGGGAAAAAACTACAAATGATAAACATCTATCAAAATTAACAATGATAAGAAGACACCAACCACCAATATGTGGAATAGAACAAAGGATGATATCACAATAGATTTTGCAGCCATCAAAAGTAAGGTAATGCTTCACTTTGAAAACTGACACGAAATGAGGATGCCCTCTCTCACCACTCCTGTTCAACAAAGTATTGAAAGTTCCGGACAGGGCAATCAGCCAAAAGAAAGAAATAAAGGAAGAAAGGAAGTCAACTGTCTCTGTTTGCAGATGATGTGATTATATATTTAGAAAACCCTACCATTTCACCCCCCAAACTCCTTAAGCTGATAAGCAACTTCAGCAAAGTCTCAGGAATACAAAATCAGTGTGCAAAAATCACAAGCATTCCTATACACCAATAATAGACAAGCAGAGAGGCAAATCATGAGTAAACTTCCCGTCAACAATTGCTACACAGAAAATAAACTATCTAGAAATACAACATATAAGGGACATGAAGAACCTCTTCAAGGAGAACTACAAACCAATGCTCAAAGAAATAAGAGAGGACACAAACAAATAGAAAAAAACTTCCATGCTCATGGATAGGAAGAATCAACATCATGAAAATGTCCATAATGCCCAAAGTAATTTATACATTCAATGCTATTCCCATCATGCTACCACTGACTGTCTTCACAGAACTGGAAAAAACTACTTTAAATTTCACATGGAAACAAAAAAGAGTCCATATAGCTGAGACAATCCCAAGCAAAAAGAATAAAGCTGGAGGTATCACACTACTTGATATCAAACTATACTACAAGGTTACAGTAATCAAAACAGCATGGTACTGGTATCAAAACAAATATATAAACCAATGGAACAAAACAGAGGCCTCTGAAATTAACACCACACATCTACAACCATCTAGTCTTTGACAAACCTGACATAAACAAGCAATGGGGAAAGGATTCTCCATTTAATAAACGGTGTTGAGAAAATGACTAGCCATATGCAGAAAGCTGAAACTGGAGCTCTTCCTTACACCTTATACAAAAATTAACTCAAGATGGATTAAAGATTTAAACGTAAGACCTAAAACCATATAAACCCTAAAAGAAAACCTAGGCAAGACCATTCAGGACATAGGCATGGGCAAAGATTTCATGACTAAAACACCAAAAACAATTGCAACAAAAGCCAAAATAGACAAATGGGATCTCATTAAACTAAAGAGCCTCTGCACAGCAAAAGAAACTGTCATCAGAATAAACAGGCAACCTACAGAATAGATGAAAAATTTTGCAATCTATCCATCTGACAAAGGGCTAATATCCAGAATGTACAAGGAACGTGAACAAATTTACAAGAAAAACAAAAACGACCCCATCAAAAAGTGGGCAAAGGATATGAACAGACACATTTCAAAAGAAGACATTTATCTGGCCAACAAACATATCAAAAAAAGCTCATCATCACTGGTCATTAGAGAAATGCAAATCAAAACCACAATGAGATACCATCTCATGCCAGTTAGAATGGCAATCATTAAAAAGTCAGGAAACAACAGATGCTGAAGAGGATGTGGAGAAACAGAACACTTTCATACTGTTGGTGGGAGTGTAAATTAGTTCAACCACTGTAGAAGACAGTGTGATGATTGCTTGAGGACACAGAACCAGACATACCAAGCAATTCCATTACTGGGCATATATCCAAAGGATTATAAATCATTCTATTATAAAGACACATGCACATGTATGTTTACTGCAGCACTATTTACAATAGCAAAGACTTGGAACCAACCCAAATGCCCATCAATGATAGACTGGATAAAGAAAATATGACACATAAACACCATGGAATATTAAGCAGTCATAAAAAAGAATGAGTTTGTGTCCTTTGCAGGGACAAGAATGAAGCTGAAAACCATCATCCTCAGCAAACGGACACAGGAACAGCAAACCAAACACCACGTGTTCTCACTGGTAAGTGGAAGTAGAACAATGAGAACATATGGACACAAGGAGGGGAACATCACATACCGGGACCCGGTAGGGGAGGGGAGAAAAGTAAGGGACAGCATTAGGACAAATACCTAGTGCATCTGGGGTTTAAAACCTAGATTACGGATTGACAGTTGCAGCAAACAACCATGGCACAGGTATACCTGTGTAAACCTGCACATTTAGCATATGTATCCCAGAACTTAAAGTAAAAAAAAAAAAAAAATAAGTAGGGTAATGCTATGAACAACTTTATGCTTATCAACTTGACAGATGATTACAAAAAATGAACCAAAACCTCAGAAAACACAAACTACTAAAATTCGCCAACAATGAAAATAATAACCTAAATAGTCCTGTAACTATTAAAGAATTAGTTTTGTTACCTAAAACTTCGTGAAAAAAAAAATCTCCTGAACCAGATGATTTCATTGGAGAATGTTAAACCAAATAGTTAAAGAATTAACACCATTTTAACACAATTCCTTCCAAAAATTAGAAAAGGGAACAATTTCCAACTCATTTAATAAGGTAAATATTACCTTGATACCAAAACCATACAAACACAGCATTAAAAAAAAAAGTATAAACCAATCTCTCCTTAAATACAAAAATCCGAAACAAAACTTTAGCAAATCACATCCAACAATGTAGAAAAAATAGTAATAATGAAGAATAATTGACATTTATAGATAACTACACCCAACAACAGAATACATTTATTTTTCAGGTAGGTACCCATGAATCATTCATAAAGACAAGCAATATCTTGGGTCATAAAACAAATCTTCATAAACATAAAAAAACTGAAATTACACCGTATATACTCTGTCATAAAGGAATCAAAATCAGAAATTAAGAAAAAAATAATATGAAAGTAGCAAACATTAGAAAATTAACATACTTCAAAAAGAAAACCAAATAGTTTAAAGTCTGAAAGGATATTTAAAAATACATCAAAATAAGTGAAATGAACAGGAAACACAACACATCAAAACCTGTAGAATGCAGCTGCAACAGTCCTAAGGGGGAAATTTGTGCCAAATGAATACATTTGAAAAGGAGAAAGACCTCAAATCAACCGTACACCATGACCATATAGAAACTTTAGGCAAGGCTGGTTAAACATTCAAAAATCAATCTGTATAAGCCACCATATCAATGGATTAAAGAAGAAAAATCATATGGATTTATGCAAATACATCTGACAATATTCACATTACTCATGATTTTAAAAAAATCTCAGCATACTGGCAAATAGAAAATCTCCAAACCCTAAAAAACACCTATTAAAAACTTCAGCTTACAGCTAACATCATATACTTAATGTGAAAAACTGAATGCTTTCTAAGAGCAGGAACAAGGCTAGAATTTTCATCCCATCTTTTTTTTTTTTGAGACAGGGTCTGACTCTGTACCCAGGCTGGAGTGCAGCGGCACTAGCACAGCTCACTGCATCCTCAATCTTTTGGGCTCCAGTGATTCTCCAACCTCAGCCTCCCAAGAAGGCAGGACTACAGGCATATGCCACTGCACAGGCTAAATTTTTCTGGTGTTTTTTGTAGAGACAAGTTCTCACTACGTTGCCCAGGCTGATCTCAAACATCTGACCTCAAGTGATCCTCCTACCTCAGATTCCTAAAGTGCTGGAACTATAGGTCTAAGCTATGGTGCTTGGACCCATCATTGTTATTTAGCATAATACTCAAGTGCTAATGATGGTAAGAAAAAGAAATAAAAGATATAAACTAAATTTACCCCAAACTACCCACAATTATTAAGTGGCACAGTACTAATATAATTTCGTTTAAAATCATAGAACAGACATGGATACCTACTATCATCATTATTAGACAACACTGACTCAGATTCTATCAAAGGCAAGCAGACTGAAACAATCAGATTAAACATAACAGATAAAACCTCTCTTTAGCTAATGACATGATTATATGGCTTAAAGAAAACTGAAAGATTCGAATTTTTAAAGGTCTAGAATTATTTTCTAAAACCTCGGTGTTGGGATAAAATTTTCTTGATACAAAAATTATCCTCATAATTTAAAAAAAATGTTATTCAGAATAGTACAAAAATTATAGTATAGTTAGGATTAACCTTGACAAGAAAGTCGAAGACCCAATACTATGAGGGAGGGCAGAATGGGGAGCCAGGAGATACACTTTACTAAAACATTTTTTTAATTGCAAAACAAAGTTTAACATGCTAACAGTTTTTGAGTGTACAATTTAGTGGAATTAAGTACATTCACAACAATGTGCAACCATCACCATTTCCATAACTTTTTTAATCATCTCGAACGAATTCCACATCAAACATTAACTCACCATTACCCCTTACTGCAATCCCCTGCAACCTCTATTCTATTTCCTATCTCTAAATTTACCTAAATACCTCATGTAAGTGGAACTGAAAAATTTTTGTCCTTTTTTTGGTCTGGTTTATTTCAGTTAGCAAGATTGTGTTCAAGATTCTTCTATGCTATGGTAATAGCAGAACTTTGTTTTTCATGACTAATATTCTATTCTATGTATATACCACATGCTATTTACCTATTCATCTGTTGATGGAAACTTGGGTTGTCTACACCTTTTGCGTATTGTGAATAATACTGCTATGAATATTAATATACAAATGTCTGCTTCTGTCCTGGCTTTCAATTCTTTTGGGTATATACCTAGGAGGTAAGTGTTGGGTCATACGGTAATTCTGTTTAACTTCTTGAGAAACTGTCAAATTGTTTTCCACAGTGGCTGCACCATTTTACATTCCCGCCAGTGATGCACGAGGGTTTTAATTTATCCACATCTTCAGCAACCCTTATTTTCCTTTTTTTGTTTTAAATAATGGCTAACCTAGTGAGCGTAAAGTGGTATCTCCCTAGGGTCTTATCTTGCACTTCTCTAACAACTAAGATTTCAAGCATCGTTTCATATATTCATTGGCCAATTGTATACCTTCTTCGGAGAAATGTCTATTCAAGTCCTTTGCTCATCTTTTATTTGGGTTGTCTGGTTCTTCTGTGGTTGAGCTGTAGAAGTTCTTTGTATATTCTGGATATAAATCTCTATTATTCTTATCAGGTACATTATTTGTAAATACTTTCTCCTGGTCTGGTTCCCCTTGCACACTCTTGATAGTGTCTTCAGGTTACTCTTTTTTTTTGAGACACAGTCTCATTCTGTCAGCCAGGCTGAAGTGCAGTGGTGCGATCTTCAACTCACTGCAACCTCCATCTCCTGGGTTCAAGCAATACTCCTGACTCAGCCACCCACGTAGCTGGGATAACAGGCACTTGCCACCACACCCAGAAAATTTTTGTATTTTTAGTAGAGATGGAGTTTTACCATGTTGCCAGGCTGGTCTCAAACTCCTAACCTCAAGTGATTCACCCACCTCAGCCTCCCAAAGTGTTGGGATTACCGGCATGAGCAAACACGCCCAGCCCCAGATTAATATTTTTTTAAGAAACATAAACACGATTCATTTTGTAAAAAATCTAAATAACATAAAAATGTGAATTCTCACAAAATATAAATTAAATGCAACTGCAGTTAGAATTCCAAAATTTTATTGGGAATTGGATAAAACTAAAAGCTTATAGAAAGAAAAAAGGCTGGAGAACGGCAGTGGAATAGTAAAGGTATTTATCTTTATATCAGCACATACTATAAAGCTACTATAAGTAACATGAGTATTGTGTTGACACAGGAAAAAACAAATATATCAAATTTCAAAAGTATGTTGAATGTGTTGGGAGGCTGAGGTGGGCAGATCACCTGACGTCAAGAGTTTAAGACCAGCCTGGCTAACATGGTAAAACCCCACCTTGACTAAAAATACAGAAAATTAGCCAGGTGAGGTGGCATTTGCCTGTAATTCCAGCTACTCAGTAGACTGAAGCAGGAGAATTGCTTGAATCTGGAATGCAGAGGTTGCAGTGAGCCAAGATCATGCCATAGCACTCCAGCTTGAGCAATAAGAGCAAAACTCCGTGTCCAAATAAAAAAAATTGTATGTTGAATGTTATGTGAGACTTAATATATGATAAAAGTGGTACATTCAGAAACAAACAGATTTTTTTTTAATTAATAAACAGATATGACACAATGACACAACTGACCACCTGGAAGAAAATAAACTTAGAAGATTGTGTCATATTATATACCAAAACACATTCCAGATGGTTAAAGATTTAGATTTCCTTTTTTTTAAAAAAAAAAGGTATTCAGATGAAAAATCTAAGTTATTACAGATACCATTGGGAGAAGCCAAACTTTGAACTAAAACAGGAAACTTAAAGCTATAAAAGAAAAGTTACACCATTTAACAATTAAAATCCAACAGTCAATAAACATATGGTGCTCAAACTCTGGCAATCATGGAAATCGACACTAAAGTAAAAATGAGGTTGCTTATTATCAATGAACTGGCAAAAACGTAGAATAGTTAAATAGTCTATCAGGTAAAAGATATTCTTGATGTTATTGGTGTGAAAGGAAATTGTAACAGCCTTTTCTGAAAGCACAGGCACAGACACATATGCTTTTTTTTTCATTTATGAGTACCAATTAAGTTATAGGATGATTCAAGGGCTACCTCAGCAGAATAATAGGAGTAATGACAAATTCTTCTTTCAAACTTTTATTAACTCAATGAAGTAACACTCTTTTAATCCAAAAAATGAAAATAAAGAAAACCTTAAAAAGTAATAGCACATATAACAGACTAAAGGAAATGGAGAAGACAGAAAAAGAGCACTGACCATGGAGTTGTAAGGAAATAAAATACTCATCCATTTAACAATTCACAATTCTGTCTAAGCTGAACCTGACCTTCACACTTAAAACAATACATGCACCATTAACATTTCTCACTTTTTAAATATATCCAAGCAAATAATGCCCATGGAGATGCCACCAACCTGATCTGTTGGTGACTTCACTTGGTTCTACAATAAACCGCAGAGAGGCTTCTTTCTGTCTTGAAGAAACTGGAACTGACTTTGGATGTGATTTCTGGCACAGAGCACAGAAGAAATACAACATTAGAACTACTTTATTAACTTACCATTTCTGATGAAATATATTTGTTTTTTAAATGGGGGGAACCAGCATTCTAAAACAACAAACCAGCTGTTAAGACTTTTATACTACTTTTTATTTTATTTCTAAAGTAATAGCTACTTCAGAAAACAATTTGGCATTATTCAGTAAAGCTGAAATTTCATACAACCTATCACAGAAACAATATTGCTCTAAACAGCCAAAAACTATGTGGACAGAAGACTGAATAAACTTACTGAATAAATACATTGTGGTAAAGATATATCATATTATATATATAATAGTGAAACAAATAAACTACAATAATATATATGATTATTTTAACCAGAAAAAGAAGCAAGCTGCAGAAGTACATAACAATCCTATCTATGTAAAGTTCAAAATAGACATGTAAAACACTATAGAATTTACAGATTCACTCTTTGCAGGAGAGATTAACATGTTAGGCCTGATAATTTAAAGGGCCAGCTTACAGGGCTATCCCTTGGTTGGCATTCAGAGATTTGACTTTTAGAATATACCTTCCATTACCAACAGACAAGGTTGCACCTGCTGTGCCAGCCTGCCTACACTGCTTGCATAAACAATGTGATTTATGGTTAGCATCTGCTTTCTCTCCTTCTGGGAATGCGTAAAATTTTGGCAGGCAGAGGCTGCATAGGGGACGAACCCCCAGTGAAAACAGCCTGAGTTTTAAAAAAGCTCTGAGAAAGAGTGTATACATGTTACTGCATTTAACTGCTGGAGGAAATGAGTACACTCTATATGGCCCCTTGGGAAGCATAGGAAGCCTATACATGGATTCCTCCAGACTCTACCTAATGTGAATTTTTCTCTTACTGACCTAGCTGTGTATCCTGACTGACTATAATAAGTATCAGTCATGAGTTCAACTGTATGCCAAGTCTCTCGAGTCCCTTTAGTGAAGCACCAAATGTGGATGGTAGTGGGACCTGTCAGAGGTCCCCTTCTGCTCTCCGTAGCAGCAGAAATGTGGACACAGTATCGGTACAGATCTACCAGTAGAAAAATAAATAAGAAACAGACTGATATGGTATGGCAGTGTTCCCACCCAAATCTCAACTTGAATTGTATCTCCCAGAATTCTCTTGTGTTGTGGGTGGGGCCCAGGGGATGATAACTGAATCATGGAGAAACTTATAAAGATTAGTAGAAGTGTAAGACACCTCTAAAAAAAGGTGCAAGCCAGATGCAGTGGCTTCGGGAGGCCAAGGCAAAAGGATCACTTGAGGTCAAGAATTCAAGACCAGCCTGGGAAACTTAGTAAGACCATATCTCTATGCAAAACAAAAAATTAGGCAAGAGTGGTGGTGCATGCTTGTGGTCCTACCTACTCAGGAGGCTGAGGTAGAAGGATCACTTAAACCCAGAGGTTTGAGGTTGCAGTGGGTTATGAGCACGCCACTGCACTCCAGCAATAGAGCAAGACCTTGTCTCAAAAAAAAAGAAGAAACATGCAAACAGAGGGTGTTAAAAGTGTGTATAGTTGAATGTGTCTTTTGTCACAGAATAAAAGTGTATACAGAGGTAGGAAAACTGGGTGGGTGGCTCATGTCTGTAATCCCAGCACTTTGGGATGCTGAGGGGAGGCAGTCACCTAAGATCAGGAGTTAGAGACCAACCTGACCAATACAGTGAAACGCCATCTCTACTAAAGATACAAAAGTTAGCCGGGAGTGGTGGCAGGTACCTGTAGTCCCAGGTACTCAGGAGTCTGAGACAGGAGAATTGCTTGAAACTAGAAGGTAGAAGTTGCAGTGAGCCGAGATTGTGACACTGCACTCCAGCCTAGACAGCAGAGCGAGACTCTATCTCAAAAAAAAAAAAAGAAGGTAGTAAAACCAAAGAGCCCCTCCCAAACATATTTACTCTCTTGAGTTTCTAAAACAGAAAGACTATGAAATTAGTGGCAGAAGACACAGGTGAAGTTAAGGGCAATACCTGAAAACCAGAGATATTAAGTAGGAGCATTCAAACTGTACTTTCCCCTTTGCCACATCTGACTAAAATTAAAAACAATCGCAGTTAGAATCGAATTGCCAAGCAAGAGAGGTATCTTTACCAGAAATATTTACCAGGCCGAGAGAAAAAAAATCTACAGATGTTAACCCCTGGGTATCAACAATGAAATGGAGTAAACTAAACCAGTGAAATCTACCAGCCTACAGATTTTACTAGGCATATGGAGCTCCCCATGTGTTTTAGTTTCCCACTTTCAAATGAGAGGAGACAGCTAAGGATCATTAGACATAAGAAAAAAGGCCAGGTAATGAGCAAAGTAAGTAAAAAGGGTATTGTAGAAAACAGAAATTGTAGGAAGAAATATTTATGAAAAGGGTTAGATGAAGCTAACATCAAAAAATATAATAAAAATTTAGATCACTAAAGATAGATGACAGTATCCTAAAAGCCTCTAACGAGAAAAAAAGTCACAAAGGATCAAGGACTCAAAACAGTATTCTCAAGAGGAGGAGCTAAAATAAAAGAAAGCAACATTTTAAAAAGTCTAAAGGAAAATATACCTGAATAAAACAGAGGCTTCATATGAAAAACTGTTACTTTAACTAAAGGAAAATAATTTCTAATAGAATTCTGTACTCATCCAAATTACTCATCATGAGGGTAAAACCATGATATTTTTAAACATTTAAGGTCTTAAATTCTCAGAAAGCTATTAAAAGATGAGTTCCACCAAAAAAGAAGAGGCCAAGAAAAAAGGAAGATTTAAGATCCAAGAAATATGAGATGCAATTCAGGAGAAAAACAAAGGGACTTCCCTGTGATACAGGAAGAGTACATGTCAAAACCTATGTGATAGCTCTAAGGGCAGATAGAAGAAAAAAACAGAGCAGAGATAGTTTCAGAAAAAGCTGAAAATGATAAATTACTTAACGGGTCTACATATACTAAGATATTTATACTTAAACTTTTGTCACAGAAAACTGGTGATGAATTAGTCATAGGTGCACAGAAAGTCAAAAATGGAAAAACAAAGGTTAAATCAGGAGAAAACTAAGAGCTGTACATAAACAAAATTTAACCATTAGTACTTTACATAGCTGTGACTACTGAAACAGTCATAAAAATACTGTGAACACTAAATACTAATCCTACTGAAAATATGATGTACTAAAAAATGAAAGTTTATGTGTTGTGGTACAAAGTAGAAACTATATGACAAATAGTCTAAACTTCCATATTAGAAAACCAAAAAGTAATAGCAAAGACTGAAAAAAAATCAAGAAACTGTCATATAAACATTATTTTGAAATATGGAGTCAAAATATCCAGAAGAAATAACTAAGACTAAGAAGTTGGACTTGGAGGAGGAAGAGTGGGCTCTACTGTTTTTTTTTTTTTTTTTGTGGAATTTATGGAACTATTTTAACTTCTATGTACATAATGCCTTTGACCTTAAAAATAATTCTTCCAAAACATTAAGAAGAAAATTATTTTAAAAGATAGGGAAGAGGGCCAGGAGTGGTGGTTCATGCCTGTAATCCCAGCACTTTAGGAGGCGGAGGCAGGCAGATCACAAGGTCAGAAGATCGAGACCATCCTGTCTAACATGGTTAAACCCCGTCTCTACTAAAAATACAAAAATCATCCAGGCATGGTGGCATGCACCTGTAGTCTCAGCTATTTGGGAGGCTGAGGCAGGAGAATCGCTTGAACCTAAAAGGCAGTGGCTGCAGTGGGCTGAGATTGAGCCACTGCACTCTGGCCTGGGAGACAGAGCAAGACTCCATCTCAAAAAAAAATAGGGAAAAGAAAACAGTGAACCAGCACAGACTGCTGGTTCTTTGAAAATGCTAATGACAGAAAAATACCTCTAACAACACAGATAATTTAAAAAGGTGAAAATGAGCAACAAAAAAAGAGTAACAACAATGAGAAAGAACATAAAGTTAACTATACACAAATTAAGAAGGAACTAGCTGTTTCAAGAAAATTATAAAATGTCAAAACTGGCAAAAAAAAATACAAAAAATGTAACAGATCATCATTAAATAAAGTGGTAATCACAAACATCCCCAATAAAGCATCCTGAACCATATGTATTTCAAATGATCTCAATTTGAAGAAACAGATCATTTTTACTTAATCAAGTTATCCCAGAAAACAGAAGAGAAAAACTAATTTCTTTTACGAAGCTTGGTTGTGTTTCAGTTAAAACCTAAGGACTCATATCTTATTCTACTTAAAGACATACAAATATGAAGTAGACCTCGAAATCTCAAGTTTTCAAACAGAAAACCCAGTAAGACAGATAAGTCTTAAGTCTGATTAACTCACTTTATTTTCAAATCAAGTAAACAAATTCTACTTCTTATGTGGAAGGCCTGGGCCAAGCTTGCTGCATGGAAAGGCCCTACCTGAAAAAACCCTAACACCTACAAAGTCTCTGTTGTTTGGAAGCATCCATCTCAAGGATTAGAAAAAAAATAATAATATAAAAATAAAGAATACATGAAAAATAAAATTAAAAAAAAAACCTGAAAGTAAAAACAAGCAAATAAGAGGACCAACAAAGCCAAACTTGTTTTCTGAAAGACCAAAACTTTGATAAACCCTGACAAAATGAATCAATGAAAAAGACAAGGCATAGCAGGCACAGTGACATGTGCCTCATGAGCAGTAGTCCCAGCTACTACTTAGCTTAGGGAGGATCACTTAAGCCCAGGAGTTGCTTGGGCAACATAGCAAGATCTCTAGCTCTAATTAAAAAAAAAAATGATAAGGCATAAATGACCAACATCAGGAATGAAAAAGAGTATGTAACTATAGGTCCTACAAACATTAAAATACTGTAAAAAGATATTACAAAACAACACTATCATTATCCAAATAAACTGGAAATTTTAAATAAAATGAAGAAACCCCTAAAACAAGAAAATTAGGTAAAACTTTCCAAAAAAAGGAAAATAAAAAATCTAAATTGTCTACTGAAACTATTAAGTAAAATCCAAATCTTTCATGTTCTATACCGTCATCGAGGTAGCAGTTGTAAAAATTCAATAAAATATACATGCAATTGGTGAATTTTAATATATTATGTTTCATAAGAAAACAAAAGTGAGGCCAGGCACAGTGCTCATGCCTGTAATCCCAATGCTTTGGGAGGCTGAGGCAGGAGGACTGATTGAGCCCAGAAGTTTGAAACAAGCCTCGGCAACATATTGAAACCCTGCCTCTGTAAAGAAAAATTTTTAAATGGCCAGATGCAGTGGCTCACACCTGTAAACCCAGCACTTTGGGAGGTCAAGGTAGGCAGAACACTGGAGGTCAGGAATTCAAGACCAGCCTGGCTGACATAGACATCTCTACTAAAAGTACAAATATTAGCCTGGTATGGAGGTGGGCACCTATAATCTCAGGTACTCAGGAGGCTTAGGCAGCAGAATCATTAGAACCTGGGAGGCGGAGGTTGCAGTGAGTTGAGATAGCACCACTGCACTCCAGCCTCGGTGACAGAGCAAGACTCTGTGAAAAGTAAATAAACAGTTCAGCATCTATAGTTCTAGTTATTCAGCAGGCTGAGAGGGAAGGGTGGTTTAAGCCCAGGAAAAGTTCAAGGCTGCAGAGAGCTATGATAATATCATGGTACTCCATCCTGAGCTAAAGAGTGAAATCCTATCTCAGAAAAGGAAAAATAAATAAATAAATTCATATTTTAAAACTTTCACAAAGATAAAACTATGAATAACATCAAATATTTAAGAAAGAAACAATACTGACTCATAAACAATTCAGGAGAAAAGAGAAAGATAAAATACTGAACAACTCATTTTACAAGGCAATATAAACACAGAGGAGAACGCTTATTTTGAACACTTATTTCTTAATATTCATTTAAAGTTATGAATTCCCTCTAATACTATTTTAGCTAAATCTCACAAGTTCTGATAATTCATATTATTGTTTTCATTTGGTTCAGAATATTTTGCATTCCCAACATGCTTTCTTCTTTGGTCCAAAGTAATTTAGAGTCATTGCAGTGGACCTTACCTTTAGAGCAGAATGTCTCAAAAGGGACCATATTTACCCTCCTTTAAATTTTAAAAAGAGAAAAAACATACAAGATTCTCAAGAAATATGAAATTGAAAAACAAGGAGAATGATTCTTGAGTTGGGAAACAAATGAAGAGAACCCTCTGATCTACCCATTTCCAGGATGTGGCACACAGGGGAAATCCTCAGTTGAGCCAAAGCTGAGTATTCAGGAAGACCAAGGTGGTTAGAATTTACAAGGTAAAATACTGAATGGGAGACAGTTACACAGAGAAAACTTGAGAACGTACAGATCTCTCTTAAGCATTCAATCAAATATTTGAACAGAGACTGTGTTGTGAGAAAACCAGAGAAAGAACCACCCAAAGCCTTGAAGGGGAATATCCTCCCAGTCACACAGGACCTAAAATAATGCCTGTACCTATCAGCCAGAGTGGAAAACCTGCATAAGTAATAGAACATAGTAGAGGAGAGAAGAATTTTGCCTCAGAAGGGAAGAAAATTAGTTACTGACTATACTTTGCTAGTCTTTATTGTTTCCACAGCTCCTCAGATCTCTAAAAATAAAATTAGTTTGCATTTTTTTAAATAGTTGCTTTAGCAGGAGTGTTAGCCTTCTGTGGCTTATTGCATCCTACCTAGAAGAACCTCTAGCATAACCTTGATACCAAAGCCCTGTAAGAACATTTTAAGAAAAAAAGACAATATTGGGGCCAGGCGCGGTGGCTCACACCTGTAATCCCAGCACTTTGGGAGGACGAGGCAGGTGGATCACGAGGTCAAGAGATCAAGACCATCTGGTCAACATGGTGAAACCCCGTCTCTACTAAAAATACAAAAAAATTAGCTGGGCACAGTGGCGCATGCCTGTAATCCCAGCTACTCAGGAGGCTGAGGCAGGAGAATTGCCTGAACCCAGGAGGCGGAGGTTGTGGTGAGCCGAGATCACGCCATTGCACTCCAGCCTGGGTAACAAGAGCAAAACACCGTCTCAAAAAAAAAAAAAGAAAGAAAATATCAAATAAAGCTTTTCACAAAATATCTCCAAATTCTAAAGAAAGTCAACGGGAATACAGAATTCCCTTTCAAGAATAAGACTTGCAAACAACTAAAATATACCTAAGTATATTGTGCATACCTTCATTCATTAAAATATTAAACCTATACCAGCTCTCCTTTATCACTTACCTCTTTGCTTGGTGACTGAATACAAGTGTCTTTTATTTTGGGTGTTGAATAAAGCACTGATTTTATAGAATCTGTACTAAAATCATTGGCAAGACCTAAAACAAAAGTACAAAATTTTCAAAAACAAGATATACCATAATATTTATTAGTTACAATTAAAAGTAGCTGTATATGGCATGTGAAGAACCATCTGTTGACTCATTGACCGCAATTAGCTTAAGTAGAAACATTAATATTCAAATGTTTCTGAGAAGCATCAAGAAATAAAAAAAACAAACAAAACACCTGAAGTATCAATATATGCCAGTTCTTCTTTCAGAGCTTGTATAGAAAACATTCTTTTCTATCATCTGCCCCTATTTCTTTGGCTGGCTTACTCTTATTCCAATACCTGCTGATGCTAATCAGTACTTGGAAAAGTATTTACTATAATTCATGGCTTCCTTAAATAGGCATATATATCACCAAAGACTATCCCCAATTCTCTGACGATTTCAAGAATTCTACACATCTATTTTCATTATATGAAGTATTTTTTCTGGCTGGGGGCAGTGGCTTACACCTATAATCCCAACATCTTGGGAGGCTGAAGTGGGCAGGTCACTTGAGGCTAGGAGTTTGATACCAGCCTGGCCAACATGGTGAAACCCGGTCTCTACCAAAATAAAAACAAAAATTAGCCAGGCATGGTGGCACACACCTATAATCCCAGCTACTCGGAAGGCTGAGGCAATACAATCTTCTTGAACCTGGGAGGCAGACACTTCAGGGAGTTGAGATAGTACCATTGCACGCCAGCTTGGGCAACAGAACGAGACTATGTCTCAAAAACATAAATTAATATTTCTTCTTGTGTATGGTAATTATGTATGGACTTCCAGATTACAGCAATCTAATGTGAACTAAAGGGGATGGCCAATTATTGTCAAATTATTGTTATTTTTGTCAGTATTATCCTAACTATGCCAGAAGCATTGCACCTGAACTCAAAATTCTAGGGAAAATACTTTACGTATATTTAAACCCTAGAACATATTTGCTGCATTTGATATTAATTACCATGACAAACTCATATTTTCATCCACCTAACCCTCAAATTCCATCTTGAAATGAAGCCTTACTTTTTTCTTCAAAACAGTCTTGTAAGATTTCCAGAACATTCTGTCCTTGCTCTGTGTTAATGTCCCGTGCCCTAATAAAGAAAGAGAAAATATAACCAATCATTTTCAGAAGATATTTGTTTATATTACCATCTATCTGAAAATTCCAGATCTCATTATAAAATCTTAATTAACTTAATATGTAAAATATCTTTACCATCCGAAGACAAAACAAGTACTTGAGGGTCTATGAGTTCCCTCTAATGAACTCCTTCTTTCCTAATAAGAATTATTATATCATAATCTACATTAACAATTACATTTCTTAGTTGAATAGCCATGGCTAAAGCCTTGTCTAAAGCTGTTTTAGATTACTGCTGTACCTCAACACAAATTTTTTTGAATGAATCCAATCAGTCCTGAAATGCTTTTTTAACAGACTTTACAGTTACATTTCCAAGTAACATATTCCTCCCTATAAGTTCTCAAATGCATTTTTGATTCAGTATCATTAATATTAACAATTTATGAATCAATGTAAATTTTAATTAAAAATTATATTGAGCGTATAGATTCACATGCAGCTATAAAAAATAATAGAAATTCTTTGTTCACTTTACCCAGTGCTCCTCAGTGCTGACAGTTTACAAAACTATAGCATATTATCACAACCAGGATGCTGATATTGATACAATCTACCAATGCTATTCTGATTTCTCCAGTTCTACATGTACTCATTTCTGAGTATGTTCATGTTTATGTGTATTTATTTCTACACAACGTATCACATCTGCATGTTCATATAAAACCAAAGTCAAGATACTGAATAGTTCCATCATCACAAAGATCTTCTATTGTCCTTTAATAACTATAACCACCTTTCTCTCTCCTCCTTCCTGCCTCCTCTCATTCCTAACCTCTGGCAACCACTAATATGTCCTCTAATTCTAAAATTCTGTCATTTGGAAAAAATTAAACATAACTAGAATCATATAGTATGTATCCTTTGCCCTGGCTTTTTTCCCTCAACACAATTCTATGGAGATCAATCCAACTTAAATGTATCAATACTTCTTTGCTATTTAGAGAAAAGTAGTGTTCCACGCTATGTGTACACCACAGTGTTCAACCATTTACCTGCTGAAGGACATCTGGATTTCAATCAGTATAAAATTTTGACATGCATCTCTAACAGGGTTGTCAAACTTTTGCTTAAAAGCCAGACGGCAAATATTTTAGGCTTGTAAACTATACGGTCTCTGTCACAACCAGTCGATTCTCCCATTCTAACCCAAAAGCAACCACAGACAATATGTAAATAGAGGCATGCCTGTACTCCAATAAAACTGAAACAAAACCTGTGACAAAACATTTGGCTAGCCTACTGGCCAAAGTTAACTGATCCCTCATCTACAAAATTTCTATTATTCTTGAAAGCTTGAAAAGTACTATATATGAAGTAATTAAAGATTGTGAGCCACAATGCATTATCAGGTCATCCATCATCAAGTTTTATAACTGAAACATCTCAGAAATCATCCAGTCCAATAATTATCATCCAAATATATGCATAAAATTACTTTTGTAGCTTTGCAGAAATACACATATTTGGTCACTTACCACAGACCAATTTAATAAGATTTTCCAGGGTGACTGAGATAATTCTGATATGCGAATCTAGTTAAAAAACACTAGCTGAATCCTGTGCCCTCATTTTGCAGATAGGCAAACTGAAACCCAAATTGGTCAAATGGCCTGCCTCAGTTTGTAAACTTAATTAGTCTTAGTGGCTGGCTTTCTATCAGAATATAGGTCACTATCATAAATTCTGCCCTTGACACCAGCCCAGAATGCCACCTACAGGTGCATTTATTTCCAACTATAAACACACTCTTGCTATTTCGTATTTCATGGATGAGATCCAAAAAGATAGATTTGTCAAAGGTGATAATGCAGAGAGTCACTATTAAAACACAGGTTTTAGTCTAGACAACAGTTTTTTCAAAATTTATCAAATTCATCTTTTCTCCCCACTTGTCATTATTACCTTAGGGTAAGCACCTCCATCATGTCTAGACTCCTACAGCCCCTTTCTTAAGCTACCTTGTAAACATCAAACATCTTTGCTTTTTTAAATGTGTGTGTGTGTGTTTACATCAGACAGCCCTTATTCCACAGAAGATTTAGGACAGCTTATTCAAGTCTATAATAAATGCCTAAAGTCTTAACATATACATTTTCTGGCTCAATCCAACTCATATGGTCATTTTCCACTAATACCCGACATATTCACCTTCTTAAATCAGGTCTCTCTGCTACTGAAAAATAAATGTATTCCTGCTTTGGTTCCTTTTTAAGTTACTTTCTACGTCTGCAATGTACCTTAGCTTAGTCTTTAAATCCCTATTCAATATCCACTTAAGTTATACTACAACTTTAAAGCTTTCCTTAATATCAACAACACAAAACCCTTATTTCTGACATGGCTGTCTATACTGCAAGTTAATGCCTAATTATATATAGGCCTACTCTCTATAATACAGAAGTCATTACTTCAGTATTAAAAGTAGAAATTTTTGCCCATTAAATTATTTCACAAATGTACATTTTTCCAATAGAAATGAAAGCTTCTTGTAAGGAAAAGAAAGCATTTTTGTGCCCCATTGGACCTACTAAAATCACAGCTCAGTAAACAAGATGTTATTCACAATAATATCGTCACTTTTAAAAACATGCTTTTCATCCTATTACTATTAAATATTTAACTAAAAAATTTACTTTTAACAGGTTTTACAATTAAAAGGACCAAAACAACCCAAATAAGCACCCAACAAATAAATGCATGACAGCATATATTATTTTTCTTTTTGCCCCACTGAATAAGCTACATATTTCTAATTTAACCATTTGATTCATGCTACAAAATCCTCTTCCCATGTAGTCAGAATTGAGACTGTCTCTTCCTGGTTCCACCACTGTATCAGGTGGATTTCTTTTTTCACTGCCACAAAGTCACTGCACTGCTTGCATTAACATTCCTCTGTTAACATAAAATAACTAAGATGACTACTCTTAAGTGGGCAAAGAAATCATTATTTTAGTCAGGTGATAGTTTTTCCTTTCTTCATTTAAAAATCTACTATGTAAAGATGGTAATAAAAATAATCTTCAAAGTTCAAGTATATAAATCACCTGGAAGGTCGACAAAATCTTCTTCTGTAGTCATTTTTGAGATGATCCTGAAAAAGAAGTAAATCACCAACACAAAATATGAGTTGCTGCCTCCATAAGTCATTCACAGCTTGCACCTTTTAATAGGTGTCTTTCAGAAGACTTTGTCAGTAACTGATGCCCCATAAATATCAGCCACAAGAACTGCATATAAGGCCACCACTTTGACAAAAGAACTGAAAATGTCAGATTATTTCCAAATACAGTTGTTACATAATCTGCTCCTCCCAACTAGCGAGTGTGATGCAAAGGCACACTTTTAAGGCGTTTCACTACTCCTACTATGGGCAGCAAAGTATTTGGAGGCCTAGGAACTGCAGCTAGACTAAAAGGCAGGAATCACAAGCACCTCTCAAAACTAGGACGTCGGCACAGACGAAATGACGACATGAAAACTTAATAAAAGTACAATAGATTAACTCTGGTTATCGACAAACGATCATACTTCCTTTCAAAAATTCCTGCGGCTTTCCCACTGAAATCCGTCAGAGACCACAGACCCAGCCGAGAGTTTCCTTCTCCTACGCCTCGGGCGCCTGTGCCCCGTGCCCCAGCCAGGCGCTCAACCGCTCGCCTGCAGCGCCGGGGCCCGCCCTTACCAGACCCGAGGCAGCCATGTTCCTGCCCCGCTGAGCTCGCGCAGAAGTCTGAGGTGGAAATCCACACGGGCCACAGCTCCAGGAAGTCGAGCAAGAAACTAGTCGCCGGACTACGAGGCGGCGGCCAAGCAACACCTCTAAGTTGAAGGCGACGGCGACAACAGCTACGGTCCGGAAGGCGCGCGCTAAAAACGCAGCCCGCCCATTGGCTACGCCCTCAACAAACAAACACTCAACGCGAGCCGGGTTTGAACCGGGCAGCACATGCGCAAAACCGGTCGCGCCGTCCAATAGGAAGTAAGCGGTTAGTGGTCTCGCCCCTTCAGGCTCCTGGCCAATAGCCCTGCCGCCCGCAGCCCCGCCCTCCCTGCCTCCGGCTGCTGGGTTCTTCCCACCTCCCTTCCTCAGCTCCAAGCTAGGGGCGGGCGTGTGACTGGGCCTTTGGAAGGCACGGTCGTTGCAACCGCACCTTGTGCCCAATGTAAAACTTGAACAGAAAATGAAACACCTCATATTCTCACTCATAGGCGGGTGATGAAAAACGAGAACACATGGACACAGGGAGGGGAGTACTAAACACTGGGGTCTACTGGGGGGAAAAGGGGAGGGCCAGTGGGAGGGGGAGGTGGGGAGGGATAGCCTGGGGAGAGATGCCAAATGTGGGTGAAGGGGAGAAAGGAAGCAAAACACACTGTCATGTGTGTACCTACGCAGCTGTCTTGCATGTTCTGCTCATGTACCCCAAAACGTAAAATGCAATAAAAAATACAAAAAAAAACTTCTCAACAGTTCTATTTAATACTTGGAAGAATGAGAGGTAGAAATTGCAGACGACTTTATTTGAATAGAATCTTTTCTTGAAGAAATTTTTCTAATGCAGATTCGTCGGCAACGCCCAGCCCATCTAAACATCATCTCTGAAAATAACTGAACTCTATAATAATAGTGATGACGGCTTGTATTATTTTTCAAAAATGTGGGTGATAATTTGGTGATGCATTGTCAACAAATGACCCACGTAAATATCTATCATTTAAGTATGATGCACTGAAAAGAATTCTATACAGAAAACTGAAACCTGCCAGCCATTGACTAGCTGTGTCATGACAAAATTGTGTCACCATTCTGGGTGTTTCCGTAGTGATAAAATGGAAGTCTAAATTAGGTGCTCGGAAGACTTCTTCCTACCTGACTAGTGTGTTACTCTATGAAGCTGTGTCTTATTTTATTTAAGTAAAAATTTACAAGAAAAATTTAATCAGAAAATAGTTTACTAATTGAATAAATACCTTAATCAAGAGTGGAGCTAATATATTTTTAAAACATGTAGTGCTTTAACAAATGCTGTCACCTATGAAAGCCAATTTTTTATTCTATATTTATTTTTTGATAGGGAAGAAAGGAACCATGAACTCTGAAAATGGGCCTGGATTGCACTACATTTCATGAATTCTGCCATCATGGGCAAGTACGTTATCTGTTCCTTAATTCTCTTGTCTGCAAACAGAATAATATTAAAATGGTTGAGATGTTATAATTAAATAATTCCTGTTAAGATCTAAGAACAGTGTTTGGAACATAGTAAGAATTCAATAATAAAGCTATTGGTGTCATTGCAAGGACTTTTTTTACTATGTTTGGCAGTTTTGCCAGTCAGTTTATATTATATATAATCTATTGCTGTCACATTTGGAATAGATAATAATAAACACTAACATTTCCTGAGTGCATACACTATGCCCAGTTCCGTAAATGCTTTGCATGCATTGAAGAGAGCAATTAATATTTCTGTTTTATAAATAAGGGCACTGAAACACAGAAAGATAAGTATCTTGACCAAGATCACATCACTGCTAAATGGTAGAATGTAATATTATCCCAAGAATATTTGGGATAATATTTGTAAAATATCCCATCTTACAAATCAAGATATTTGTAAAATATCCCATCTTACAAATCAGGCTTCTGTGATAGAGTGGGAATGACTTGCCAAACTAAGTTCATACAGCTTGTAGGTGCCCAAACCAGGATTCAAACCTGGGTCCCTCTGACTCCAAAACCTGGACAATGGTTTTTATACTGTGAGAACCTGATCCATTAAAACACACAGAAATAACCTTGCTGATCCCAACATTTTATATATATATATATTTTTTTTTAACTGCATTTTAGGTTTTGGGGTACAGGTGAAGAACATGAAAGATTGTTGCATAGGTACATACATGGCAATGTGGTTTGCTGCCTTCCTCCCCATCACCTGTATCTGGCATTTCTTCCCTTATTATTGTTCCCCAGCTCCTCACCCCTCATTGTCCCTCCCCTAGATCCCCGCCACCACAGACCCCAGTGTGTGATGCTTTCCTCCCTGTGTCCATGTGTTCTCATTGTTCACCACCTGCCTATGAGTGAAAACATGCGGTGTTTGATTTTCTGTCCTTGTGTCACTTTGCTGAGAATGATGGTTTCCAGGTTCATCGATGTCCCTACAAAGGACACAAACTCATCATTTTTTATGGCTGCATAATATTCCATGGTGTATATGTGCCACATCCAGTCTATCATCAATAGGCATTTGGGTTGGTTCCAGATCTTTGCTATTGTAAACAGTGCTGCAGTGAACATTCGTGTGCATGTGTCCTTATAATAGAACACTTTATAATCCTTTGGATATATACCCAGTAATGGAATTGCTGGGTCAAATAGAATTTCTATTTCTAGATCCTTGAGGACTCACTGCACTGCCTTCCAAAATGATTGAACTAATTTACACTTCCACCAACAATGTAAAAGTGTTTCTATTTCTCCACATACTCTCCCGCATCTGTTGTCTCCAGATTTTTTAATGATCACCATTCTATCAAGCATGAGATGCTGTCTCAATGTCATTTTGATTTGCATTTCTATAATGACCAATGATGATGAGCTTTTTCTCATATGTTTGTTGGCCTCATATATGTCTTCTTTTGTAGAGTCTGTTCATATCCTTAGCCCAGTTTTGAATGGGCTTATTTGTTTTTTTCTTGTAAATCTGTTTTAGTTCTTTGTAGATTCTGGATATTAGCCCTTGGTCAGATGGGGAGATTGCAAAAAATTTTTCCCTTTCTGTTGCTTGTTGATTCACCTAATGATTGTTTCCTTTGCTGTGCAGAAGCTGTGGAGTCCCATTTGTCTATTTTGGCTTTTGCTGCCAATGCTTTGGGTGTTTTAGTCATTAAGTCCTTGCCTATGCGTATGTCCTGAATGGTTTTTCCTAGGTTTTCTTCTAGGGTTTTTATGGTGTTAGGTCTTATACAAGTCTTTAATCTATCTGGAGTTAATTTTAGTGTAAGGTGTCAGGAAGAGGTCCAGTTTCTGCTTTCTGCACACTGCTAGCCAGTTTTCCCAACACCATTTATTAAATAGGGAATCCTTTCCCCCTAGCCAGTTTTCCCAACACCATTTATTAAACAGGGAATCCTTTCCCCCTTGCTAGTTTTTTTCAGGTTTGTCAAAGAATAGATGGTTGTAGATGTGTGGAGTTGCCTCTGAGGCCTCTGTTCTGTTCCATTGGTCTATATCTCTGTTTTTGTACCAGTACCATGTTGTTTTGATTACTGTAGCCTTGTAGTATAGTTTGAATTCAGGTAGTGTGATGCTTTCAGCTTTGTTCTTTTTGCTTAGAATTGACTTGGCTATGCAGGCTCTCTTTTGGTTCCATATGAAGTTTAAGGTGTTTTTTTCCAGTTCTGTGAAGGTCATTGGTAGCTTGATGGGGATAGCATTGAATCTATAAACAACTTTGATCAATATGGCCATTTTCACGATATTGATTCTTCCTAACCATGAGCATGGAATGTTTCTCCATCTGTTTATGTCCTCTCTTATTTCATTGAGCAGCAGTTTATAGTTCTCCTTGAAGAGGTCCTTTACATTCTTTGTTAGTTGTATTCCTAGGTATTTTATTCTCTTTGCAGCAATTGTGAATGGCAGTTCATTCTTAATTTGGCTCTCTTTAGGTCTGTTATTGGTGTATAGGAATGCTTGTGATTTTTGCACATTGATTTTGTATGCTGAGACTTTGCTGAATTTGCTTATCAGATTAAGGAGATTTTGGGCTGAGAAGATAGGGTCTTCTAAATATAAAATCATGTTGTCTGCAAATAGAGACAATTTGACTTCCTCCTTTCCCAACTGAATACCCTTTATTTCTTTTTCTCACCTGATTGCTCTGGCTAGAACTTCCAATACTATATTGAATAGGAGTGGTGAGAGAGGGCATCCTTGTCTAGTGCCAGATTTCAAAGGGAATGCTTCCAGCTTTTGCTCATTCAGCATGATATTGGCTGTGGATTTGTCATAAATGGCTTTTATTATTTTGAGATACGTTCCATCAGTACCTAGTTTATTGAGAGTTTTTAGCATAAAGGACTGTTGAATTTTGTTGAAGGCCTTCTCTGCATCTATTAAGATAATCATGTGGTTTTTGTCTTTTGTTCTGTTTATGAATTACGTTTATAGACTTGCATATGTTGAACCAGGCTTGCATCCCCAGGATGAAGCCTACTTCATTGTGATGGATAAGCTTTTTGATGTGCTGCTGCAATCGGCTTGCCAGTATTTTATTGAAGATTTTGGCATCTGTGTTTGGCCTGAAGTTTCCTTTTCTTGTTGCATCTCTGTGGGTTTTGGTAGCAGGATGATGTTGGTCTCATAAAATGATTTGGGAAGAATTCTCTTTTTTTGGATTGTTTGGAATAGTTTCACAAGGAGTGGTACCAGCTCCTCTTTGTATGTCTGGTGGAATTTGGCTGTGAACCCATCTGACCTGGGCGTTTCTTGGTTGGTAGGCTTTTAGTTGCTGCCTCAACTTCAGTCCTTGTTATTGGTCTACTTAGGGCTTCAACTTCCTGGTTTAGGCTTGGGAGGATGCAAGCGTCCAGGAATTTATCCATTTCTTTCAGGTTTACTGGTTTATGTGCATAGAGTTGTTTGTAGTAATTTCTGATGGTGGTTTGTATTTCTGCAGAACCTGTGGTGATATCCCCTTTATCGTTTTTTATTGTATCTATTTGATTATTCTCTCTTTTCTTCTTTATTAATCTGGCTAGTGGTCTGTCTGTTTTGTTGATCTTTTCAAAACACCAGCTCCTGGATTTATTGATTTTTTTGAAGGGTTTTTTTTTTTTGTCTCTATCGCTTTCAGTTTTGCCCTAATCTTAGTTATTTCTTGTCTTCTGCTAGGTTTTGAGTTTTCTTGATCTTGCTCCTCTAGCTCTTTCAATTTTGACAATAGGGTGTTGATATTAGATATTTCCTTCTCATGTGGGCATTTATTGCTATATATTTTCCTCTAGACACAGCTTTAAATGAGTCCCAGAGATTCTAGTATGCTGTGTCTTCATTCTCGTTGGTTTCAAAGAACATCTTTATTTCTTCCTTCATTTCATTGTTTATCCAGTCAACATTCAAGAGCCAGTTATTCAGTTTCCATGAGGCTGTGCAGTTCTGAATTCTGAGTTCTAGCTTGATTGCCCTGTGGTCTGAGAGACTGTTTATTATGATATCCGTTCTTTTGCATTTGCTGAGGAGTGATTTACTTCCAATTATGCGGTCAATTTTAGAGTAGATGTGATGTGGTGCTGAGAAGAATGTATATTCTGTGGATTTGGGGTGGAGAGTTCTGTAAATGTCTTTTAGGTTTGCTTGGTCCAGTTCTGAGTTCAAGTCCTGGATATCCTTGTCAATTTTCTGTCTGGTTGATCTGTCTAATATTGACAGTGGAGTGTTAAAGTCTCCCACTATTACTGCATGGGAGTCTAAGTCTCTTTGTAAGTCATTAAGAACTTGCCTTATATACCTGGGTGCTCCTGTATTGGGTGCTCCTGTATTTAGGATTGTTAGCTCTTCTTGTTGCATTGATCCTTTTACCATTATGTAATGTCTTTCTTTGTCTCTTTTGATCTTTGTTGCTTTAAAGTCTATTATATCAGAGACTAGGATTGCAACTCCTTGCTTTTTTTTGCTCTCCATTTGCTTGGTAAATTTTCCTCCATCCCTTTATTTTGAGCCTTTGTGTATCCTTGCATGTGAGATGGGTTTCCTGGACACAGCACACCAGTGGGTTTGGCTTTTTATCCAATTTGCCAGTTTGTGTCTTTTGATTGGGGTAGTTAGCCCACTTACATTTAGGGTTAATATTGTTATGTGTGAATTTGATCCTGCCATTTTGATGCTAGCTTGTTGTTTTGCCTGTTAGTTGATGCAGTTTCTTCATTGTGTCGATGCTCTTTACCATTTGGTATGTTTTTGGGGTGGCTGGTACTAGTTGTTCCTTTCTATGTTTAGTGCTTCTTTCAGGAGCTCTTGTAAAGCAGGTCTGGTGGTGACAAAATCTCTGAGTAATTGCTTGTTCATAAAGGATTTTATTTCTCCTTCACTTATGAAACTTAGTTTGGCTGGATATGAAATTCTAGGTTGAAAGTTATTTTCTTTAAGGATGTTGAATATTGATCCCCACTCTCTACTGGCTTGTAGGGTTTCTGCTGAGAGATCTGCTGTGGAGATGGGCTTCCCTTTGTGGGTAATCTGATCTTTCTCTCTGGATGCGCTTAGCATTTTCTCCTTCATTTCAACCCTGGTGAATCTGACAATTATGTTCCTTGGGGTTGCTCTTCTTGTGGTGTTCTCTGTATTTCCTGGACTTGAATATTCATCTGCCTTGCTAGGTTGGGGAAGTTATCCTGGATTAATATCCTGAAGAGTGTTTTCCAGCTTGGATTCATTCTCTCTGTCACATTCAGGTACACCTATCAAACGCAGATTAGGTCTTTTCACATAATCCCATGTTTCTTGGAGGTTTTGTTTATTTCTTTTTACTCTTTTTTCTCTAATCTTGCCTTGTTATTTTATTTCATTGAGTTGATCTTCAACCTCTGATATCCTTTCTTCTGCTTGGTCAATTCAGCTACTGAAACTTGTATATGCTTCGCGAAGTTCTCATATTGTGTTTTTCAGCTCCCTCAGTTCATTTATATTCCTCTCTAAGCTGTTTATTCTCATTAGCATTTCATCAAACCTTTTTTCAATGCACACCTTTTGCATTGGGTTAGAACATGTTCTTTTAGTGCAGAGAAGTTTCTTATTACCCACCTTCTGAAGCCTGTTTCTGTCAATTTATCAGACTTATTCTCCATCCTGCCTTGTTCCCTTGCTGGTGAGGAGTTGTGATCCCTTGTAGGAGGAGAGGCATTCTGGTTTTGGGTGTTTTCACCCTTTTTGCACTGGTTTCTTCCCATCTTTGTGGATTTATTTACCTGTGATTTTTGTAGTTGGTGACTTTCAGATGGGGTCTCTGAGTGGACGTCCTGTTTGTTGATGATGAAGTTATTTCTTTACGTTTCTTAGTTTTCCTTCTAACAGTCAGGCCCCTCTGCTGTAGGACTGCTGGAGGTCCACTCCAGACCCTGCTTGCCCGGGGATCACCTGCAGTGGCTGCAGAACAGTGAGGGTTGCTGCCAGTTTCTTCTGCTATCTTTGTCCCAGAAGGATACCTGCCAGATGTCAGTCTGAGCTCTCCTTCATGAGGTGACTCTTTGGATATATGGGGGTTGGGGAGCTGCTTAAGGAGACAGTCTGTCCTTTATAGGAGGAGCTCAAGTGCTGAGCTGTGAGCTCTGTTGTTCCGTTTAGAGCTGCTGGGCAGGTGCATTTAAGTCTGCTGCAGCAGAACTCATAACCGCCTTTTTTTCCCCAGGTACTCTGTCCCGGGAAGATAGGGCTTTATTTATAAGTTCCTGCTGTGCTACTGCCTTATTTCAGGGATGCCCTGCCCAGCGAGGAGGCAGCCTAGTCAGAGTCTGCCAGTAGAGGTGTTGCTGAGCTGCCATGGGCTCTGCCCAGCTGCTGTGTGAACTTCCCTATACTCCTGTTTGTAGGGGTATAGTTAGAACTGCCTTGGCAATGGCGGCCCACCTCTGTAATGGCAAACTGCATTGGCAATGGCGGACAGCCTCAGCGAAGGTGGACTACCTCGATAATGGTAGACTGCCTCAGTAATGGCGGACGACATTACTGCTTCTTAGTTTTCCTTCTAACAGTCAGGCCCCTCTGCTGTAGGACTGCTGGAGGTCCACTCTGGACCCTTCAGTACTATTCTGCAGCCACTGCAGGTGATCCCCAGGCAAGCAGGGTCTGGAGTAAGCAAGAGCTGGATTGTCCTGGGTTCAGCTGTGCTTGGTGTGAAACTCTCAATCTAGAGCGTTTCAGATTGCTGATCTTTGTTGGGGTGGAACTGGCTGAGCCTGATCACCTGGCTCCCTGCCTCAGACCCCTTTTTTTTCAGTTGAACGGACAACTATGTCTCCCAGGTGTTCCAGTCACCAGTTGAAATGGCACCCAGATTTGTGTGAGTTCTCATGCAGAGACCTGCTGCATGGCTGAAACTGCCATGCTGGAGACTCATGGTACTTTTCCACCCGGGAATCTCCTGGCCTGGCTCCCTGTTTCAGTTCCCTTTTTATCAGTTGAATGGGCATATCTGTCTCCCAGGCACTCCAGTTGCCAGCTACAGAACTGAGCTCTTAATCACTACACTCTGCCTCTGGGTAAGAAATTTTAGCAAGCACAATTATACATGTAAAGTCCCACATGTAAAATTATATCCTTCTGCTTCCACTGGAAACAGCATCTCTCACAGTTATTTTGAGAAATTTGAAATGCAATGACTTGTGCTGCTGTAGAATGCAGGGCAAAAAGAGTGTTGAGGATGAATTGTTCTAAAGAAAATGGAGCAGCCCTCTTATAAAAACAGTTATGCAGACTCCACAGTTTCCTGATAAAGGCTTTACTTCCATATGTTCTTCTTGTAGTATTTAGTAGCCCCACTATGGTCTTAGTATCCTAAAATAGGATCTCTAATTAATGGGGGGATTAATATTTATTTCAAAACCCAGGTTTGTCATTATAAATCTCCCCCCAAAATACATCAAGATTACTTCTTATGAACTGCTATGACAATCTTGAAGTTTTCTTTCACAACTGCTCACCTAGTTAAGGGGTGCATGTTCATATGTGTGAGTGTTTACATATCAGAATATGGAAGTATTAACATATACATAATTAGATGTGTGTATGGGGAACATAAAGTATCCAGAAATTTGGCTTGAAAGGGAAGTGAAAAAAAAAAAAAAACTTTTAGTTACTTATGGTTTCAGGTAGATGATTTAAAATTTGTAAATCTTAAAACTGTTTCTAAGAATATTTTGTTTTAGATCTTTGATTTCCATCAAATAATTATGATATGGGTGTTTATTATCAAAATGTCTTCCATTAAGTGTTCACACAAAAATATATGCAACTGAACTAATCACTTAGCAATGAATCCATATTCATTCCCACCCCACGGCTTAACATGCACATCTGTCCTGGTGAATGGATAAACAAATTGTAGTACCTCAATGCAGTGCAATATTCTTCAGCAATAGAAACAAACTACTGATATACAATATGGATGAATCTTAAAAGCATTGTACTAAGTGAAAGAAGTGGACATCAATGAGTGTATGAAAAGAAATCAAATCAATGGTTACCAGGGGTTGAGGAGGGAGAGGAAAAAGATTATAAAGGAGTATGAGGGAACTTTTTCCAGTGCTGAAAATATGCTATGTCTTGATTATGATGGTAGTTATATGACTGAATCTATTTGTCAAAATTCTTAGTTAGAACTGTGCACCTGAAAAAAATGACATTTTTTTTTTTGAGAAAGGTTTTGCTTGGTTGCCCAGGCTGGACTGCAGTGACACAATCAAGGCCCACTCCAGGCTCAACCTCCTGGGCTAAAATGATTCTCCTGCCTCAGCCTCCTGAATAGCTGGGACTACAGGCATGCACAACCACACCCTGCTAATTTTTTTTAATTTTTTTTTGTAGAGATGGGATCTTCCTATGTTGCCCAAGCTGGTCTTGAACTCTTAGGCTCAAGTGATCCTCTGGCCTCTACCTCCCAAAGTGCTGGGGTTACAGGCATAAGCCACCACATCTGACCAAAATAGTGACTATTGCAGTAAATTATCCCTCAGTAAATCTGTGAGAGAGATGAAAAGAGAGAAAGAGAAAATGAGAGAGACTCAAAAGCACTGTATGAAAACCAAATGCAATGTGTAAACTTTGATCAGAGTCTAGTTCAAAACAAAGTAGCTGTAAAGAGCATTAAGCCGTAAATGAAGATGAAAAATTAATTTTCAGATGATATTAGAGAGTTATCTATTAAAGATTTTATATTATAATTATCTATTAGAGAAAATTTATTTTCAGATGATATTAGAGAATTAAAGTCTAAGAAGACTTTACAATTCTTCTATGTAAACATAATATGATTATATTTACGTAATCGAATGTCCTTACTCTTAGGATATACATATCCAAGTATTTAGGGGTAAATGGTCTTGTGATATTTTTAAGTACTTTGAAATTGTTAATCATACAGCAATTGAGATAGTTAAATAAATATGGGAAAATATTAACAATTATTGAACCTAGTTCTTTGGTGTGTTTAACACTAGTCTTTCAGTTTCTTTCTCTGTATGTTTGAAATCTTTCATAGTAAAATGATGGTGGAACTTCACCTTAATAAAATTGCTGAAGTTCTAAAAACTTTTGCAAAAACATTTATTATTTATTTTGCAAAAGTCAAAAGTGAAAATATTAGCAAATGACTATCATTTGTCAGAAAAATTAGACATAAGAAATGAACTTCTTCTAAAAAGTGTAGCGTAGTTGCAATTATAACAATATTTGCTAAGGTAAAATACACTTATAATTTTGGTTTTTATTTTATAATGTAATTTTTTTTCTTTTACTGTTTTAACGTTTACTGCAAAACATTGGTCCCTCTGTTAAGGAGATTCATTTAAGTATTCTTTTCTGACAAAATTATCCTTGAATAGAAATGCTATCTATACTATGTAGACCATAATACAAAAGTTAATAAAATATGCTTGCAATGTGCAGGTAGGTGGCAGCAATGTTTACAAGAACAGTTTTACAATGCTATTAGTTGTTGAGGTCCACAATGAGTTTTTAATTGTAAAGTGCTGTATAAACTTCCAAACTGTAAAGTGCTGTATAAGATTTTCAAAAGTTTAATAAAATGGTTCTGCATTATAATTTTACCCTTGTGAAGACTTAAATTACCTTGAGTGAAAATTGGCAAGTAATGTAGGGTATGATTTTTAAATTTCAGACAGTCATTGCTTTGCAAAGTAGCGCAGGACCCTTAAAAAGACCATGTAAGCTGAAACCATGCAAAACTTCTGATTGTTTTATGACCTTTAAAAAAATTTATCGGCCAGGCATGGTGGCTCACACTTGCAATTCCAGCACTTTGGGAGGCCAAGGCAGGTGGATCACCTGAGGTCAGGAGTTTGATACCAGCCAGGCCAACATGGCGAAATCCCATCTCTACTAAAAATACAAAATTAGCCAGGCGTGGTGGTAGGTGCCTGAATCCCAGCTACTTGGGAGTCTTAGGCAGGAGAATTGCTTGTAACTGAGAGGCAGAGGCTACAGAGAGCTGAGATCATGCCACTGTACTCCAGCTTGGGTAACAGAGCAAGACGCTGTCTCAAAAAAAATTATCAAAATATTAACTTATCTCTTACTGTCAGTTATAAATGTATAGGGAAATGAAAAAAAAAGTAAAACTAATACTTATTTAGCACAATGTAATTCAAAGCATTAGAAACATTGAGCATTAAAGTGCTTTAGTTCTCTGTTTCCTTTTCTCTTTTTTTTTTTTTTTTTGGCTCCCGACAGGAAACATGCTTTAGTTCTTTGTGATATTAAAAAACAAAAAAACAAAAAAAAAACAGGAAAGTTATCAAGCATAGTTTTTATAGTGCCTGCCTTCGTCTCTTCTTCTCAGCTGTAACTTATGATATAGAATGAGCATCTTTTGGTGAACTGTCATACTACTTGCTAAGCTTGGGTCATTTTAAATTAAGTATATGTGGCATATGATATATAATGTATTTGTAAATTCAAGTGTCTATAGAAACTCATAAACAATAAAATACCAAATAGTAGCTTGCAGACAGTACCTAAAAGTGAGAGTTGTTTTGTTTTGTTTTGTTTTTTCTCCAGAGGCTCCATCATTCACCTAAAAGTAAGAGAAAATAGGAAGATAAACTAGAAGCAAAGACACAGGGCAGAAATGATGTGCTGTTGACACCACAAATAAGAATTCTCCAATGAGACCAGGTATGGAGCAATTTGGGAGGCTGAGATAGGCAAATTTCTTGAAGCCAGGAGTTGAAGACCAGTCTGGCCAATATGGTGAAACCCCATCTCTACTAAAAATACAAAAATTAGCAAGACTTTGTGACACAGTACTGTAATCCTAGCTACTCAGGTGGCTGACGCATGACACTCACTTGAACTCAGGAGGCAGAGGTTACAGTGAGCCAAGATGGCACCACTGCACTCCAGCCTGGAGGACACAGGGAGACTTTGTCTCAAAAAAAAAAAAAAAAAAAATCCTCTGATGAGCAGAAATGTATTTGGCTCAAGTATGAGGATGGAAGTCATAGAGCATGGCCAGCATCTGATGAGGACCTTCATGTGCCATTATTCCATGGTAGAAAGTAGAAGAGCAAGAGAGGGTGATAGCATGCGAGAAAGTGACAAACATGCTTTTTTTTTTTTTTTTTTTTTTTTTAGTGGTGCTATCTCGGCTCACTGCAACCTCTGCCTCGTGGTTCAAGCGACTCCCCTGCCTTAGCCTCCGAGTAGCTGGAACTACAGATGCGCCACCACGCCCGGCTAATTTTTGGTATTTTAGCAGAGACGGGTTTTCACCATGTTAGTCAAGATGGTCTTGATCTCCTGACCTCGTGATCCGCCTGCCTTGGCCTCCCAAAGTGCTGGGATTACAGTCGTGAGCCACCGTGCCCAGCCAAACTTGCTTTTATTTAAAAAAAAAAACCCACTTCCAGGCAAGGTGCAGTGGCTTACACCTATAATCCCAGAACTTTGGGAGGCCACAGCAGGAGAATCACTTAAGCCTAAGAGTTTGAGACTAACCTGGGCAGCATAGGGAGATACTGTCTCTATAAAAAAGGTAGCTAGGAGTGGTGGGTAGCACCTGCCTTGTAGTTCCAGCTGCTCAAGAAGCTGATGTGGGAGGATTGTTTGAGCCTAAGAAGTCAAGCCTGCAATGAGCTATGATTGTGCCAGTGTATTCCAGCCTGAGCAACAGAGCAAGACCCTGCTTCTGCAAAAAGAGAAAGAAACCCACTCCCTCAATAATGGCTTTAATTCATTCATGAGGGCAGATACCTTATGACTTAATCACCTTCTAAAGGTCCCATTTCTAAACACTGTTTCATTGGGGATTAAGTTTCTAGAACATAAACTTTGGCGGACACATTCAAAACATAGCATTGAGTATTCATTAGAAATTCATGTACTTGTAATACCTACTGGCAAAAAAGAAAAAGAAAGAAGAAAAAATTTCATATTCCATGTTCCCATAACTGTGATTTTATTTAGTGAAGCATCAAATAGGCATGAGATAGAATTATTTTTTTTTATTTACACAAAACTTGGCCCTGAAATAATCAACAGAAATAGTACTAATAAATTATTCTATGAAGTAACTTTTAATGAAGTAGAGTTTATTCATGTCTTCTGCAAATAAAAATGGACAGCAATAAAGAAAAGCAAAGGTAGAAAGAATAACTGTGTTGATGTCTCCTCTAAAGTTCACAATCTCTACACCTGTTTCTTTCATTGTCAGGTGATGTTAATCTTCTGTTTATTTTGCTACTTTAAATGTAAACACAAGTAGGTTACCCAGAGATTGCCCTCTGAAAGTCAATCTACACCTGTTCTTTCTTACCTCACAAAAAGTAATGGAAAAAAAAGTGAGTGTGTGTGTGTGTGTGTGTGTGTGTGTATGTCCTGTTGGTGGTAGTGTTGGTGGTTAAAAAGCAATTTGGGACTTCCTCTTTGAACAGTTGCCTCTTCCTCTCACACAAGGAAGATTTCATTTTGTTTGAGACGAGATCAAGTTGAAACCAAACCACACACCAAAGAGAGGGATATGATGGCGAAGAAGCCCCCAAAACCAGCCCCTCGAAGGATCTTCCAGGAAAGGTTAAAGATTACTGCTCTACCTTTGTACTTTGAAGGTTTTTTATTAGTCAAGCGGTCAGGATACCAGGTGAGTCTATAGATGATAATGTTAAAAGACTTCTGTTTTAATTTAATATTTATTTCATGGTGATATGATATGTTCAGACCTCCTTGTTTCTGTTGGAATTAAATCATCTCTTCTTTGAGCTCAGAAAAATAATTCCAATATTTCATAATTTAAATGCAATGTATGACTTAAACCTATATGTATACGTATATATAATATATATAATAACATAAGTTGTAATATTAAGGCACTAATATAAAAAATTCAATAAGCTAAATTTCCAAAGAATTCATTTAAATATCACAGAAGATATTGGCTTGGGAGATAAAATGTTTCTTGTATTTTCTCCACAGTTTATTGCTATGCTTCAATGATGGCATGTACAATTAAGATAAAATGATATCATGATTGAAATTAAACCTGCTCCTGTTCTCAGTCATTTGAAGTTTATAATGATCAAATTATTAAAAATGACTTCTACAAAAATTGTTAAAATGACCCAGTTCATACTGTTTAATATTATATATAGTTATGTGTTCTAAAAATACTGTTCAACATAGTGACTTTGAATTTTTAGAGTACTATTTGGGTATTAAGTACAGTAAGTTACATAAATCCTTTGCTCTAAGAAAATCCATGAAGCAGTTTGTATTTTTTTAATGTAATAATTAAAACTTATAGTTAGTTAAAATCATTACTTTTAAAATAGTAATTATGGATGACTTGAAATTAATTAGAGAAATAAGCCCAAAATTGCCTGTTACTAAAGAAAAAAATCATTAATTTAGGTCAAATTTTATGAAATTTTATATTGACTAAAACTGGAAAAATTTTAAGGTTTCAGAAATGTCAGCAGAAATATTTAATGATGATAAAATATGTTTTCTGAGGATTCATGAATACTTATGGAAAAATTATATATATGAAAAATCTATAATAGCATATTCACGTTTCTTACATATATTATCAGATCATTTATTTGAGAGTAAAGACATGGTAATTTGTCCATAACAGAATGTTAAACATACATAAATTATCTTTCAGTTATATTAGAATATTTTTAGGTTTATCCTATATGCTTTTAAAGTAAATTTAATCTTGTCACCACAGATAAGCCAGATAGTCACACTTTGCTAGGAAAAGGGTGTTGAGAAAAAAAAATTCTAATTTGTAATTTAAATTTGGTTGTTCATTGAATGTTTTCCAAAATATTTGTAATAACTGTTTATGATAGCCGCTCCTTTTTAATGCTTAAAGAAGGCATGCCATTAGTTTCATTATCAAAAGGAGTAAGAATTTTACAGTGTCTTTATCTGATGGTTTTGCCACTTACAGCTTGTGTTCTTGTGCACATTACTCAATCTCCTTGAGACTGTTCTTCAACTATAAGAGAGAATACTACTTGCTACTTGCCTCATACGGTACAATTCTGGGATACAGTAGGTGTTCAATCAATTTGTTCACTCAAGCAACATTTATTGTATGCCTCCTATGCACCAAGAATTACTCTTATTTCTGGGGAATATAAAAAAAACCCCACAAAGATCCTATTTTCAAGAGGCTTAATTTAGTAGGAGTGCTGTCTTCCTTACCAAATTTCTACTCTTTACCTTCTCTTAGAAAGCACTCTTTAAAGCAGAATGAATAACTATAGGCATAAATATTTCCAATGAAATTAACTTGTGTCTCTATTTGAATTTATAGCAAAGTATTTGTGTGTGTGTGTGTGTGTGTGTGTGTGTGTGTGTGTGTGTGACAGTGTCTCTATTGCCCAAGCTGGAGCACAGTGGTACAATCACTGCTCATGCAGCCTCAACATCTCTGGCTCAGGTGATTCTCCTGCCTCCACCTCCTGAGTAGCTGGGACTACAGGTGCATGCCACACCAGGCTAATTTTTGTATTGTTTATAGAGACAGGGTTTCATCATGTTATTCAGGCTGGTCTCGAACTCCTGGGCTCAAGCCATCTGCCCACCTTGACCTCCCAACGTGCTAGGATTATAGGCATGGGTCACTGAGCCTGGCCACGAACTACTTGCATGTCAGGGAGAAGAGAGTAAGAGGATGAAAATAATGCCTACTTATGTGGTGGTTTCAAGGATTAAAGGGAAAACTATGCAAAGCACCTGGCTCACATTAAAGGTTAGATTCATTCTCTTCCTTTTTCATCACTTATCATACTCTTAAAATTAGTCAGTTCTGCAAGTAATACAGCTCAAAGGAGAGCGAGCCTGGTGATAATTAGAGGACTTGAAAATAGAAGCTTTGAGAAAAATCTAAGGAAAATAAGTGGAATTTCCAAGCAATTGGCAGCAAAGCGCCAGGGAATCTTTGCACAGAAGGTGAGCCAAAGGTATATAGCCAGGTCATCTTTAGAGCTGATTAGCTTCAAGAAGTTGAGAGGCTCTGCAGAATGTAAAGTAGGGTCTCTGCTAAAGTCATTCAGAACATTTAAATTAGAAAAAATATAACTGAGAAATAACCTGGTCTATAAAGGCATTACATAGCCATTTTTTGTGATGGAGCACTTTTAAGTATTTACAGAGCTTTTCCCCAGAAAAAAATGTACCAACATTTATACCCCTTTTCATGCAATTCCAGAAGGTTTGTAAATCTGAGGTCAAGAACCCATGAAAATCACATAATCTTTATGTAAAAGATAATGTGGGAAGATTTATTTAAACCACAGCATGAGGATTCTGGATTAAATAGGAAGATGTATTTGATAATAAAAGCTATTAAATGCCATGATGGAATATCAATGACATCGCAGTTCTTACAAACAGAAAAAAAATCTCATTTTTTCTGGGACCATTTGAAACTAAGAGAGAGTTTGGGCAACATCTCATAATTCCTTCAATTTGTGATGTGTTAAAGTTAAAAAAACAGTGTGTGTGGTACGTCTTATTAACCTGAACATAAGCATGTGGTCATCATAACTATATCAAAATAGTATTTCTCTAACTAATCTACCCCCTCTAATTCATTTAGCAAAACCCTATCTCTACTGAAAACACAATAATTAACTGGGCATGGTGCCACATGCCTGTAATCCCAACTACTTGGGAAGCTGAGGCAGGTGAATTGCTTTAAACCTGGAGGCGGAAGTTGCAGTGAGCCAAGATAGGGTCACTGCACTCCAGTGTGGGTGACAGAGCAAGACTCCATATCAAAAAAAAAGAAAAAAGAAAAATAAAGAAAAGCTTACACACAGTTCTTATGGCAGTAATCTTCTTCAAGTTTTTAAAATAGCACATTCCTTTCAGGAAAACATTTTGAGCACAGATGCCTAATATGAGAATATTAATTCACTTAGAAATTATAAATATATATATTCCCATACTATTGCTCCATGTAAATTATTTCAAATATATAAAAAAATGAATTAAGAAAGAGGAAATAAAATATAATTAAATATTCTAAAATTTTCTTTCCCGATTGATCATCTCACACACCTTTGGAATTTATGCAACCCATTTTGGAGGCCCCTATGCAACATTATTCCTTAGGTAAATGTACTTTACTTGCTCACAAAAAAAAAAAAAAAAAAATGAGAGTTTTTTATTGGGGAGAGGGTAGAGAGAAACTTAACTGGAGTTTGCATTTTAATTCATTTTTGCTAGTTATATTAATGAGAAAAGAGGACTAGAGAGTTAAGAGATAAAAGTATCAGTCCAATTCTAGAATTTGGGCTATTCTTTTACGTTTTTAAATCTGTTCTCTTTTTTCTATAAAGAATAATTACACTCTTGCATAACTGAATAGGTTGCTTCGATGACTAAGTAGACTATATAATAATGAATACAATCTTTTGAGATATTATGAATACCATTCTAGTTTCCTAGTGTTGTATCATTCTGATTCTTATAGTAACTCTTCTGGGTAGAAATTATTTTATTCATTCACAAATGAGTGAGTAGGTAGGGCATGGTGGCTTATGCTTGTAATCCCAGCTCTTATTGAAGCCAAGGCAGTGGAATTGCTTGAGGCCAGAGTTGGTTGGAGATCAGCCTAGACAACATAGTGAAACCCCATTTCTACAAAATAAAAAATTAGCCCTGCATGGTGGGACACCCTGTAGTACCAACTACTCAGGGGGCTGACATGGGAGGATCACTTGAGTCCAGGTGTTCGAGGCTGCAATGAGCTATGATTGCACCCTGCACCCCAGCCTAAGCCACAGAGCGAGACCCTGTCTCTCTAAAACAAACAAATAAGCAACCTCAAATAAACGAATGAGTGAGTTCTGGCTACAGAGGTTACTCAAGGTTCCTTATCTATTAAGGAGCCTAGCTTGGATTCTATTGTGATGCACTTGAATATTCTGCTCCTCAAACTCATGTTTTAATTCCACTTGATTGTAGGTTTCCTAGTTAAGCTAGTGATAAATTGAGAAGTCTTATTTTGGCCTCTTATGTCAGTGATTTTTATTTTTTATTAAAAATTTTAAAATTGTACTTCATTCCAATGTATTTCATCCAAAATGTGTCCTTCAAACTTAATTTTTTAAATTTTTGAGTATTTCTCTAGATATGAATAGGTACCTAGGTGTTGTCTATTGAGATTGATATTCATAAATGACTCAGATTATACATGTATTTATTACATCTTATTAGAAACAAAATCAAGACTGTGACCCATAAGTCTTTGCATACTGAATACAAGTTTGGTCTAGCCTTAGGTTTGCAGCTGTGGTTGCAGTTCACAGAGTCTAATGCTATTTGGAACCTTACTTTTCCTTTGCTTTCATCTCGGTGCCTTTATACTTTCTTTTTCCCCCATTTAATAAACATTTAATGCTTTCCACAAGTATATATGTTTCCTTACCCATAAAACTCGCATTTTTCCCTTAACTCTACCCAATTCATATCATTTTTTTTTTGAGGCAGAACACCTCTATAGTTTTTCTCAGTAGTACAGAGGAGGTCTGCATGTACATACAGAGGTAATTCAATAAAAATTTTTTGGCTATCAGTAATATTAGTTTTTCTTTTTCTTTTTCTTTTTTTTTTTTTTGAGACGGAGTTTTGCTCTTGTTACCCAGGCTGGAGTGCAATGGCACGATCTCGGCTCACCGCAACCTCCGCCTCCTGGGTTCAGGCAATTCTCCTGCCTCAGCCTCCTGAGTAGCTGGGATTACAGGCATGTGCCACCGTGCCCAGCTAATTTTTTGTATTTTTAGTAGAGACGGGGTTTCACCATGTTGACCAGGATGGTCTCAATCTCTTGGCCTCATGATCCACCTGCCTCGGCCTCCCAAAGTGCTGGGATTACAGGCGTGAGCCACTGTGCCCAGCCATTACTAGTTTTTCTACCTCATGGCAGGGTAATGCTGTACTTACGAGGCTGATTAAGAAGATGAACAGAGTGGTAGGCCTTTACTTCAGGGCTTTCTCTTGTATGTTTTTTCTCCAGGAATCATACAATCCTGGAGTTGGACTACATCTTAGAAGTCATACTTTAGTAAAATTACACAAATGACACTTTGGGAGGCCAAGGTGGGCAGATCACTTGAGATCAGGAATTCTAGACCAGCCTGGACAACAAGGTGAAATCCTGTCTCTACTAAGAAGCTCCACGGGCAGTCACACTCACTTCTCTTTCCCTATCCCCCACTGTCTCCTTCTCCCCTCGAGACAGAGTCTTGGTCTGTCGCCCAGGCTAGAGTGTGATCTCTGCTCACTGCAACCTCCACCCCTTGGTTCGAGAGATTCTCCTGTCTCAGCCTCCCAAGTACCTGGGATTATAGGTGCTCCCACCACTCCTGGCTAATTTTCTACTTTTTATTAGAAATGGGGTTTCACCATGTTGGCCAGGCTGGTCTTGAACTTCTGACCTCAGGTGATCTGTTTGCCTCAGCCTCCCAAAGTGCTGAGATGGTAGGCGTGAGCCACTGCACCTGGCCCTTTTTCCCCATTTTACATTTTTGTACTCTTTTATTAGAATTTTTCTTCTCCCAAGTTTGAAACCAACCGGACACAGAAATCGCATGAAGATCAGTTAGTTACTTTTATTATTGATAAATTATCAATATGGAGTTTAGATTTAAGTCCAAAATTTTTCTAATATTTTACTCCAGATTTAGGTAGCTTCAGCTACATCAAGTCATTGACTCAGATTAAGAGCCACAAGCATGACCCTCTTGGAGGCCCTTTGCCATATGGCAGGGAACAGAGCAGTACACCCGCTATCTCCTGGTAGACCGAGCTGAGAGAGGACAGGAAAGGGCTGATCTGAGCATGCTGCTCCCAAAAACACCCATTAGATACTCAGTCCTACCCTTTGCAAAGCAGATAAACCACGTTGGCAGCACTGTGCAGAATAGATTAGAAAGTAGGCTGGACTTGGTGGCTCACACCTGTAATCTCAGTACTTTGGGAGACCTAAGTGGGCAGATCACTTAGGCTCAGGCTTTTGAGACCAGCCTGGCCAACATGATGAAACCCTGTCTCTACTAAAAATAGAAAAATTAGCTGGACATGATGGCATATGCTTGTAGTCCTTGCTACTTGGGGAGGCTGAGATAGTAGAATCACTTGAACCCAGAGGGATGCAGGTTGCAGTGAGTCAAGATCATATCACTACAGTCTAGCCTGGGTAACAGAGTGAGTGAGGTTTCTGTCAGAAAAAAAAAATAGATTAATAGATTGTAAAGTATAAGATGGTAATAGAAAGACAGGTAAAGTGATGCTGTTATAGGAAAAACACTTTGCATCCTATATAAAAAGAAGTAAAGAAAAGACTTTGGATGGGGTTGAAGTTAAGATGTGTTTTATTGTCCTGTTAAACTGCTTGACTCTGAGATGTGTCAAGTATATGTTGGGCATCTGGATTTCAGACAAGAGAGAGAATGTCTTTGCCTGGTTTTATAATTACTCCTTTGAGGACCATTTATTGTCTGATTCTCCAATAATCTGCCCTTTTGAATTGTTCTTTTCTATGGTAATTTGTTCTTGGTTCAAGAGGCATCAGCAGGTTCATTACGTGTTATGACCAGTTCTTACCTGGGGGGAGGATAGAGTGAAAACATAGCAGGGCTTGAACAAAGATACTTGTTCCCAAATTCCAACATGCTCCTGAGGTTGATTGCTGTAGTCACACAACCAATGTTCAAGTCTTACTGTATGTAACCCTCTTTGAAATGTGACTTTTCTACTCATCCTACAAAAAGGCTGAATCTATTTCTCTAACCTTTATTTTAATGTTTAGAATTGAACTTATAGCAAACAATAATTTTCTACCCTTTGAATCTGGATTGGCTTATGTGACATGCATTGATAAATGTGACACAAGCAGAGGCTTAGAATAAGCTTGCACATTGGGTTTTGCTTTCTCTTGTTCCTGGGAAGCCTCCTGCCAGCATGTGATCAAGTCTAGGCTAGCTGATTGGAGGATAAGAGAGTGGTTGGGGTTGGAGTGAGATTCCAGTTGACCCTCCCTTCCCAGTTGTTCCTGACTTCCCAGTCACGACCCTAGACAAGTGAGTAAGGCCACCCTAGACCATTCAGCCATAGCCAAGTAAGTCCAGATCAGAAAAGCCATCAGCCAACCATAGAACGGTGAGAAATAGAAATCATTTGCTTATTTTAGTCTGCTAAGTTATAGGGTGACTTGTTACATGGAAGAAGCTAACTAATATATTATCTTATTAGCCATGAAGACAAAGAAAAGAATTCTACCAAGAACACAAGAAAAAAATGGTGATTGTAGTTCAGAATAAATTTAACCTCGAGCTTCCTGAAAGCCAGAGAATTGTTTGAGAAAATAAATATATAAATTCTCAAGAGGTGACAAACATTTTACTGGTTAAAAAATATAAAGGATATTTCAATATTGAAGACACAAAATATCATAAGACAATGTATCTTCACATGCATAGTAAAAAAGAAAACCCTTTATATGACTTTCTTACATTAATCATCAACATGTCATGATGGTTCGATAAGCTGTAAAAAAAATCAGCTTGTTAAACCATAAAGGAAGGAATGATTAGCATGTTTATTAAAATAACTGAATTTTTTTATATACACTTTTGGAAAAAGCTGCATATGAAGGTAAATCTTTAGATTTCGAAGGATTTTATTTTTAAACTCGTTATTCTTTTGTAATATAATCACTCTATTAATTTAAATAAACTCACTTTGAATGAAATGGGAGTTTGACTAGGTTATTTCAATATTTTAAACTTAAAAAGTTATATATCTATAGAATCCAGAGTAATATGAATATATTTATTATTAAATATTTACCACATGAATGAGATTTGAATTTTAAAATTCAGCTTTGATGGTGTTAAATTATCAATTTCTCACATTTTCTTGATCTATGCCAATAATATATATTATTTATTGAACCCCAACTATAAGCCATGTGCTTTGCTAAGTGCTTTACATGTATTAGTTTATTAAATTTTTTAATCTGTCCTAGAAGGTAGATATTATATGTTTTTCCTACCCTGGGCCCTTCACTGGACCATCTGACATGTGTAAGCTTTCACTGAAATAGCATAAATAGTCTTAAATCAATGAGGAAACTTTTGGAAAATGAACTACTTAAACCCAAATCCAATTACAGTCGTGAGTCACTTCGTAATGGGGATACAGTCTCAGAAATGCATTGTTAGGTGATTTAATAATTGTGTGAACATCACGGAGTATGCTTATGCAACCATAGATTGTATAGCCTATGACACACCTAGGCTAGATGATACAGCCTATTGCTTTTTGGCTATAAACCTATATAGCAATTTATTGTATTAAATACTGTAGGCATTTGTAACAAAATGATAAGCATTTGTTTAAACAAATCAAAACATAGAAAAAGTAGAGTAAAAATATCATATTAAAAAATGGTATACCTGTGTAGGGTACTTACCACAAATGGAGCTTACAGGACTGGTAGATTCTCTGGGTAACTCAGTGAGTGAGTGGTAAATCTGAAGGTCTAGAATATCACCAGGTACTACTGTAGACTTTATGAACACTGTACACTCAGGCTACACTAAGTTTATAAAAAACTTTTTGTTCTTCATTAATAAATTCATCTTAGCTTACTGTAACTATTTTACTTTATAAAGTTTTTTAACTTTTTGACTCTTTTGTAATAACAGTTACCTTAAATTAAAAAAAAAATGGACAGCCTTACAAAAATATTTTCTTTCTTTATATCTTTATTCTGTGAGCTTTTTCTATTTTTAAAATATTTTATTTTTTTTCTTTGTAAGCTTCTTGTTTAAAACCAAGACACAAACACACACAATAGTCTAGGCCTACACAGGGTCAAGATTATCAGTATTATTGTCTTCCACCTTCTCATCTTGTCTCAATTTTTTTTTTCTTTCCCGTGATGGAATCTCGCTCTGTTGCCGAGGCTGGAGTGCAGTCGCATGATCTCCGCTCATTGCAACCTCCGCCTCCTGGGTTCAAGTGATTCTCCTGCCTCAGCCTCCTGAGTAGTTGGGATTACAGGTGCACACCACAATGTCTGGCTAATTTTTATGTTATTCAAGCTGGCCGGGAACTCCTGGACTCAAGTGATCTGCCCACCTCTTCCTCCCAAAGTACTGGGATTACAGCATAAGCCACCATGCCCAGCCGCAGTAGAAGGCCTTTAGGGGTAATAACATGCATGGAGCTGTCATCTCTATGATAGCAATGCCCTCTTTAGGAATATCTCCAAGAATGTGCTTGAGGCTGCTTCACAGTTATGTTTCTTAAAAGTAGAAGGAGTATACTCTAAAACAATGATTAATCAGTATATATAGTAAGTACATAAACTAGTAACATAGTCACTCATTATTATTATCAAGTATTATTTACTGTACATAATTATATGTCCTATATTTTTGTTTGACTGGCAAGGCAGTAGGTTTGTTTACCACCATCATCACAAACATCTGAGTCATGCATTGTGCTACAACATTATGACAGGTGATAGGAATTTTTCAGCTCCACTGTATCTTACAGGACCACTGTCACATAGACGTTTGTCACTGACCAAAAGATCTTTTTGTGACACATGATTGTATATCCTTATCTGAAATGTTATACTAAAATAAATTTGAGAATGATTTAATCAAGTGGTGACATGGGCCTGTAGTCCTGGCTACTCTGGAGGCTGGAGTGGGAGGATTGCTTGAGCCCAGGAGTTCAAGGCTGCAGTGAGCCATGATTGTGCCACTACACTCCAGCATGGGTGTCAGAGCAAGACTCTGAAAAAAGAAAAGGAAAAGGAAAAAGAAGAGAAAAGAAAATAGAGAAGAAAGAAAGAAAACTAAGAGAGAGAAAGAAAAAAAGGAAGGAAGGAAAGAAAGAAAGAAAAAGAGAGAGAGGGAGGGAGGGAGGGAGGGATGGTTAAATGTGAGGCCAGACATGGTGACATGTGCCTGTAGTCCCAGCTACTTGGAGGGGAGGCTGAGGCAGAAGAATTGCTTGAGCCCATTCTTTGGAGAGTCCAGCCTGGGCAACATCTTGAGACCACAGAACCTATCTCAAAAAATGAAAAGAATTAAATGTAAAATTAAGTGATAAAAGTTAAAATTATACATGATAAAGAAGACTTCTTATATCATACAAGCAATTAAGAAAGTTACAAAAGATAATATCATTAGAAAAATAGTTGAATATACACTAATAAAATAATGCTTATGATTTCTTTCCCACAGGAGTATGAGCATTACTGGACAGAGTTGAGAGGAACTACACTTTTCTTTTATTCCGACAAAAAAAGTACAATAGTAAGTAAACATGTTCAGTTAACTCCATTGTTTCCCAGTATGCCCTTATCACATAGAATGTTATTCATTTTGGATTTTCTGCCATCCAAGAATAAAGATGCTCTGGTAAAATCAGTTCAAACAAAAATGTTTAAGTGTGTGGGGGCTGTCAATGATTACAGGAACAATGAAAAATTTTCTTGGACAATTCAGAAGAAGATATTGACTCATGTGTTTTACTTTTCATTCTTTTCTTTCTGATTCTAATAACTAAACTTAGCTAAAAAGTGAAAAAATTTAACATGACATCTGCACATATATTGCTTAATATCATGTGATAGCTTCAATTTCTCACACTTTTTATCTGCTGTAGCAAGCAGTTATAATTGGAAAGGGACAAAACAATCTCCAGAGCATACAAAGCCACTATTTAACTTTTCTAAAAAGACAAGACATATCCCACAAAGCAGGACTTCCAAGGGATTAAACATGAGAATAACAATAAAGGGATTCTAAGGTTTGCTTAATTCATATTTATTTCAATTTCTGATTGTATGTTTCAGTTCTTCCAGGAATAAGATGTAGTATTTTAATGGCAAATGCTTACCTACTTTGAAACACTTTATTTATAGGAGTTTTATGAGCCAGTAACTTGACTAAATATAAACATTCTGGATCTGTATATAGTATCTCACACTTCTTAGTACTGCATTATTAGAAGCTAACATCTAATGAAAGGGACAGAAAAATAATCTCTATAATGTATTCCACGTAAAATCATTTCAGTGCCATTAGTGGCAAACCAGGCTGAAACCACTGAGGAGAAACAAATAAAAAACAAACTTAAAATAGTCATCTTTACCAGAGTCCTGGATAGACAAAATTTATAGAGTGTTTTCAAATACCATAAAAAATTTTACAAAATTAATTTCTTTTGTGCATTCCAATTTCCCACTGATTTCAGTAAATGTAAAAGCTTTCATTTTAACCTTTTCTAATGCACTATAAATGAGAGAGCTTACAGTTATTGCTCACTTACTACATGGAAAGAGGCAGTAAAGCTTAGTAATCGAGAGCCTGGTCTCTTGGGACAGCCTGCCTGGGTGTTTGTCCTAGCCCTGCCACTGTTAGCTGTGGAATCTTGAACTAGTTATCTGATCTGTGTCTCAGTGTTAACAGATAGGGAACTGGTAGGAGACAAAAGACATCTCAAATTGGGCAATTTGACGAGAATTTAATAAAGCTTTAATAAATATGCAAAGTAGTCAACAGAGTGTAGGAAAATTACAAAAGATAGTACAGAACCCTGAGGCGAATAACAATGTCCATTACCACACCTAGGACTGAGAGGAAAGAGTGGGAGTGTATGATCCTTGAGGAGAGTATGATCCTCGATTGAGGGAGCAACTGTGTTGGGTAATAAATACTTGGCTTCAGTCTTCTGATCTCCTGCCACCGTTCCAGGAACTCAAAGGGTACGGAGCTCCTTGATGCTATCCATACAGGTGTCTCTCCTGGTGTAGTGTTGGGTGGTGAAGGAATAAAAGTGAATCTAAAAGAGCAAACGAAAGATCTCCAACACAGTCTTCAAATCTCTAAAATAAGAATAAAAATAGTAGTCCATTTTATAAGGTTCTCAAAATAACTAAATAAGATAGTACATGTAAGGATCTAAGAGAGTAGCTGGCACATAGCATTCAGGCATTTTACATACATTATCTAATTTAAGTTTCTTACAACTCTACAGAATGGCTGCTATTTTAACCCCAGCTTTATAGATGATATTAGTGAAGTTTAAAGATTAAGAAATTGTACAAGGTCAGAGAGGTAATATGAAAGGTACAATCCAGGTCTTGCTCCTAAACTAGGCTTCTTCATCAAAATGCCATGAGAAGATTGTTATCATGAAATGACTCAGAATTGCCCATCCACCAATTTTGTTAAAAGAATATACAGACCTTTTGGGAACATTTTTGAGTGGTAGTCTTAGAAGAAAGCACTAAGATAGACAAGGTGAGAGTGTAGATTTTTATCTTACAACAGGGAAGAATTTAAAGCTGCCTTTACATATTTGAAAGGCTGTCAGGAAGTCATGTGAAAGGGTCACTGAATTTGTTTTGTGTTATTCCAGAAAGAAGAGATTAGGAGCAATGGATGAAAATTGGAGAAAAGTTGTGGCTTAATACAAGAAAAACTTGCTAGTAGGCAGAAGTGCTCAGGAGGCAGGAGTTCCGTGTTAGGGATGTTTGAACACAGGCTGGATGACTAATGAAAGGATACCCTGGCAGAGATGCCATCAGATGGCAGCAAGGTTAGGCAGATGACCTTTAAGCCTCTTCACAAGATACAAATAAAAACAAAAAGATATGACTCCCTTTCCTCTAATCAACGGATCAGGCTACTGCACTCTATCTAACTGCCACTTCTTCTTCTGTTGCTTCCTCCTTTGTTGCAGCAAAACTCACTGAGCTTGATCTAGACAATCCCTCAGAAAAAGACTTCTGTTTAATTTTAGATTCTTTCTTCCCTTGTACCTCTCCGTTCATATTTTTAAAATTTATTTAAGATTGACATATAAAACAGTTCATTATGTACACACGGTGTTTTCAAGTATATATACATTATGGAATGGTTAAATCGAAAATAACCAGGCCAACTCAAACTTACTATCTATCTCTTCAATATGGAAATAGCTCTGGGAAAAAAAATTATATACCTATTTTTATGTCCTACCTTACTCCGAAAAATAAGACTTACAAATATACAATAAAATAAGTTATATTGGGCACAATTGAAAGAAACATAAAAGGAGATGAAAAGAACTCAAGAATGAGGGTAATTTAGCAAATATATCTATCTCATAAAAACCCCGCTATACTTATTATGGGTGGTTCTTTCTACTACTAGAAGGCAAGTCCATTGCATATAGACAGTGGAAATTGACCAACCAACTTCTCAAAAGAAATATTTTTATTATACTTGGATAGGATAGGAATTTCTTAATAGGAATGCCATAATCAGTGGTGTGTAATAAATGTTGAATAGCTTTCTAGAAAGAATTATGAATATATATGTACATAAACTTATTACAAATATTACTGATATAAACAGTGTATAGTACACAATTAGAGAAATACACAGTAATCTTTATTGTAATGTTCATAATGACAATTGATTTTCACAGAATGCTTTCCTTTATTTTTGCCTAACTCTTGCATTGGTAACCAACTATTAAGCTAATGCAATCATAATTTGACAAATAAAGATTGAAATGGCATTTAAATCTGTTATTTCCATAATAAATTTATTATCATTAAATATGATATTTGATATGAATATTGTCTAATATTTTCATTTACATTAATGAGTAAAAAGAAAATAATGATTTATGTAAAAACATCATGTATTCGTTAAAATTAATGAATGTGAGCAATTTATTTGCCACCATGCCCTGCTAATTTTTGTATTTCTAGTAGATATGGGTTTTACATACTGGCCAGGATGGTCTCCATCTCTTGACCTTGTGATCTGCCCACCTCAGCCTCCCAAATGGCTAGGTTTATAGGTGTGAGCCACTGCACCCAGCCAAATGTCTTTGAAGTGTTTCTAAAGAAAACGAAAACAAAGAATGTGCAACAGACTGTTTGTGTGCCTAAAGTATGGTACTGTTTGGCCTTTTGCAAAAAAAAAAAAAAAAAAAAAGTGCTGCCCCTGGACATCAACAAAATAATAAATCAAGCTTGGTAAGGTTTACCAATTTTCATGGTGTAAAATACTCCCACCATGGCTGATTTCAACCTATCAATATGATCTCACTGAACATATATTTTGGAAGAAAAGCACAGCATTATATGGTATTTTTTGCCATACAGAAATGAAGATGTAAATAACCTTAAGAACATAGAGAACAGCAAATTGTAGAAATATAATTAGAATGTAACAAATTGTGTTTTAATTACTTTTTTTTGGATGGTTTTGCTCTTGTTGCCCAGGCTGGAGTGCAGTGGTGTGATATCAGCTTACCACAACCTCCACCTCCTGGGTTCAAGCGATTCTCCTGCCTCAGCCTCCCAAGTAGCTAGGATTACAATCATGCACCAACATGCCCAGCTAACTTTGTATTTTTAGTAGAGATGAGGTGTCTCTATGTTGGTCAGGCTGGTCTCGAACTCCCGACCTCAAGTGATCTGCCTGCATCGGCCTCCCAAAGTGCTGGGATTACAGGTGTGAGCCACTATGCCTGGCCTAATTACTTTTAATTGGACTGTAATTTATTTATTGGTATATTTATATAATTTAATTTTTAATAATGGCTGTGTTTAACAACCTGTTTACAAAATTCCTGAAAATTAACCCTTGGCTTTTGCAAATCTGTGTGAGCCAGGTTCAGCATACCACCACATAATACATTTCCACATGTCCTGTGGGATTAGGAAAACCAGGGTGTCATGTAAAGTACTAATCATTTGGAAGGAAGATATTACTTTGCTTTCTGCTAGAACTAATGTGTATTATCTATAAATTATGTAATGTTATCTTCCTTTATCTTTGCAGTATGTTGACAAATTAGACATAGTAGACCTCACATGCCTTACTGACAAAAATTCAACTGAAAAGAATTGTGCAAAATTCACCCTTGTTTTACCAAAAGAGGAAGTACAACTGAAGGTGAGTAAGGAGAAATAGTAGTCTGTAAAGGGTTGTGGTTAAAAATAATATTCACCTCTTCACATCCAGTAGCTGAAGTACAGAGAAATTACAAGAGAGGCTAAGTTTTATACTTTGTTAATATTTTTTGTTTGTGTTTGGCCAAGAGCTAGTTTTTTGAATTGGAATTTAAAAATACATGTTCACTTGTTTAGTATACAAGGACCATGAAACCAGATACTCCTGTCCTCTGACAAAGTCAGGGATCCCACCTGGTGTTTGTTAAGGTCGTTCTTGAATCAGCATTCAAAATAAGCCAATGAAAGTCAACCAGTAACTGCAGTAATAACATAAAGAGAACAACTTGCAATTAATAAGATATGCTCAGAGACTTTTCCTGGGAGATTACTGATTGACCTTGAAAGCACTGGTCTTTAAAGTTTCGTGTAATAGAAATCACCTGTACTAAGGAACTCAGATCCCCATCCCCCAACTCAAAACCTACATTTTAAGCAAGCTTCCCAGATGATCCGCAGTTATTATGATGAAGAGCACAGGATTGGTGTCAGAAATTTAAGTTTGAATTTAGGTTGTTTTATTAGTTATTCATTCACTGTGTTTGTAGGCAAGTTACTTAGCTTTTTTGTCTCTTCGTTTGTTCATCCAGAAGTAAGTCTTGCTTTGATGAAACCCTCTCACCAAGGCCTACCTGGACCACTATATTACAGTGGCAACTTTTTTCTTCTTTCCTACCCCCTATTTGTACTCCTACTCTCTCTAACCCTGCTGTACCTTTAATTTTTCTCATTTCTTTCTATTTGACGCTCTAAAATTTACTTTTATGTTTATTGTTTATTGTTCCTGGCTAGACCCTAAACTCCATGAGAACAAGGATTTTTGTTTTGTTCCCTTATATAAACTAGTATGTAGAACAGTGCTTAGCACCTAAAGGTACTTAGTAAATATCTGTTAAATGAAGAAATCTGTAAAACAAACAAACAAAATATAACAGGACCTTTTGTCAAGTTACCATGAAGACTAAATCAAGTAATTAATACCTGTGAAGTGCTTAAATAGTAGCTACCACTGTAAGTGCTCAAAACATGTTGGCTGCAGTCTTGACCTCCCAGGCTTAAGCAATTTTCCCATCTTAGCTTCTCAAGTAGCTGACACTACCAGACCAGGCTAATTTTTTGTATATTTTGTAGAGATGGGTTTCACCATGTTGCCCAGGCTGGTCTCGAACCCCTGAGCTCAGGTAATTCTCCCATCTTAGCCTCCCAAAGTGCTGGGACTACAGGCTTCAGCCACCACCCCTGGCCTGATATTGTTATTATTAGTAATAACATAGTAATAGCATTTACAGATAAGAATTGGAAGTTTCTAAGTCCAAATCTGGTTGTCTTAAATTTAAAGCCAGTCCCATTTTAACTGTTAATGGAGAGAGTAACTGAATTAACATACTGCAAAAATACGTTTGCTAACATTGAATTTTTTTAAGTTGAGTAAATTCTTACATGTTTATTTGTTTTAAATAAGCAAACAGATTACAGATATATATGTCTCTGACAAAATAAAATAATATTGAAATATTTCATAAAAGTATACACTAATAGTTCTAAGCCAAAAAAGAAAATGAATTATTTATTTTATACTCAGTCATAATTATTTTATGCTCAGTCACTCATGTGTTTCCTTCTTTGGCTTTATCTGCTTTTGTCTTCAACTTTAGACAGAGAACACAGAAAGTGGGGAAGAATGGAGAGGCTTCATTCTTACAGTAACAGAGGTAGGACGCTCACTGCTTTTGGTTGATTCATTTTTTTCAACAAATATTGCTGAACACCCTATGAACCATACAGAGTGAAAATGGCTGAAGATATACCAATTGAAAAAGATAGATCTAAACCTTTGCACTTACTTATGAAAGTCATATTTTTATGAGGTGGTGGAGAGGGAGAAAGTAAACAAGTAAACAGATGATCATTTCACATTGTGATAATTATTATGAAGAAAATAAGGCAATTTGCTAGGGAGTAACAGGTGGTAAAGGAGATCTACTTTTTGGTCTTGTCAGTTTGACTCAATGGTCCTTTGTATATTCTGATATTTGTAGCTAATACAACATCAAAAATACTTTCCCCTTCCTTCCTTCCTTCCTTCCTTCCTTCCTTCCTTCCTTCCTTCCTTCCTTCCTTCCTTCCTTCCTTCCTTCCTTCCTTCTTCCCTTCCTTCCTTCCTTTTTCTTTCTTTCTCTTTTTTTCTTTCTTTCTTTTTTCTTTCTGTCTGTCTCTCTTACTTTCTTTTTTTTCTTTCTTTTCTTTTTTTTTTTTTGAGATGGGGTCTTACTCTGTCACCCAGGCTGGAGTGCAGTGGCATAATCTTGGCTCACTGCAACCTCCACTTCCTGAGTTCAAGCAATTCTCCTGCCTTTGCCTGTAGCTGGGATTACAGGCACCCACCATCATGCCTGGCTAAGTTTTTTTAAAAAATATTTTTAGTACAGACAGGGTTTCACCATGTAGGCCAGGCATGTTTCAAAGCTCTGACCTCAAGTAATCCTCCTGCCTTAGCCTCCCAAAGTGCTGGGATTACAGGTGTGAGCAACCATGCCCAGCCTATGTGAATTTTTAAGAGAAGACAAGTTGCCTCAAATTTTGTTCTCTGTAAATGTTGTTTTGTTTTATGATTCCAGATCATGGTATATGAACATTTACAATATGTTGTTATTAGATAACTTTAGTAGAGAAGTGAGAGATGGCTGGGCATGGTGGCTCATGCCTGTAATTCCAGCACTTTGGGAGGCTAAGGCAGGCAGATAACATGGTCAGGAGATCAAGGCCATCCTGGCCAACGTGATGAAACCCTGTCTCTACTAAAAATACAAAAATTAGCTGGGTCTGGCAGTGCATACCTATAGCCCCAGCTTCTCAGGAGGCTGAGGCAGGAGAATTGCTTTAACCCGGGAGGCAGAGGCTGCAGTGAGCCAAGTTTGAGCCACTTATACTCCAGCCTGGGTGACAGAATGAGACTCCATCTAAAAAAAAAAAGAAGTGAGAGAAGCTCAGATTGTATGTAGTTCAAAGAGATGAAACATTGCTTTTGAATCAAATAATGTTTTTTGCATCCTTTCCATAAGTTACTAGCTGTGTGACTCTGGACTAGTTATTTAATCTTTCTGAGCTTGATCTTTTTTGTTTTTTTTTTTTCCATTTGTATTAGGCCATTCTTGTATTGCCATAAAGAAACACCTTAACTGGGTAATTTGTAAAGAAAAAAGGTTTAGTTGGCTCATGGTTCTGCAGGCTATACAGAAAGGATGGTGCCAGCATCTGCTCAGCTTCTTGGAAGGGCCTCAAGGAGCTTTTACTCATGGCAGAAGGTGAAGGGGGAGCATATATGTCACATGGGGAGAGTAGGAAAGAGAGAGTGGGGAAGGAGGTACCACACACTTTTAAATGACTAGATCTCAGAAGAATTCACCCAGTAATATGAGAAAAGCACCAAGCCATGAAGGAGTCATTCCCATGACCCAAATACTGCCCATCAGGCCCCACCTCCAATACTGGGGCTAATTGAACATGAGGTTTGGTGGGAACACATATCCAAACTGTATCACCATTTGTAAATTGGGGATAACAATACTTTTTTTTTTTTGAGATGGAGTCTCGCTCTGTCACCCAGGTTGGAGTGCAGTGGCTTGATCTCGGATCACTGAAACCTCTCCCTCCCAGTTCAAGCAGTCCTCCTACCTCAGCCTCCCAAGTAGCTGGGATTACAGGAACATGCCACACTGTCTGGCTAACTTTTGTGTTTCTAGTAGAGACAGGTTTTACCATGTTGGCCAGGCTGGTCTTGAACTCTTGACATCAAGAGATCCACCCTCATTGGCTTCCCAAAGTGCTGGGATTATAGGCATGAGCCACTGTGCCCTCCCGCATAACAATACCTTGAGCATTTCTGTGAGGAGTTGCAATAAAACATGTACAGTACTTGAGCTATAACAGTCAATTAATAAAGATATGTGTTTCATTAAGTATTTTCCCCCATTATTTTATTTTTTTCTGGTATATACAGAAATTGTTTTACTGGTTATTAGCTTAGTTATCTAAAATGTCTCTAAGCTTTTTTTTTTATTGTGTATCCCTATTAGTAAATATTTATGTAAATTTTGTGTGTACTCCTACACATATTAAAACACATATAATAATAGAAATTAGCGAAATAGTAACTTAATAGAAAGTAAAGTTCTACTAATGTTTTCTTCACATACTCTAATGGACTTTCTTGTATACCTCCTGAAAAGCATGCACCCCTCGGTGATAATCACACAAGGCTGCCTCCAAATACAGACTTGCTAGTGTCACATACAACAAATATCCTACCATTCAAACTACACCTTCCAAGAGCACAGAGCTGGTCATAATGAGGTCAAAATTGGAGGTATGAATATAAATCAGAAGGACAAATATGGGTGAGTCAATCCAAAATACATCTCTAGGAAAGTTAACAACCACCACAAAACCAACTAGTAAGTAGAAATTCCAACTAGTAATTCCAACATGTGAATGAATATTTGAAACACACCACAAATGCACAATAGAGACCTCTGACTGCTGACCTTCAGTCAACTAATCAGCAGTTCCATCTGAATCCCATGTTGCCTTGTGGTTGGGGTAAATCATTTTGGATTACTTGTGAGAGAGTAAGGTACCGTGAAGGTGTTCTGGAGCTTCCCTGGCATTGATGAACAAGTGAGCTCGGAATGAAAAATGTGCGGTTTGTTGTTACTTGAATCAGCTTGTAGTGCAAGGTGGGATGTTCTTTGCTGTGGGACCAAACCAAAAGGAAGATTCCTTGGAAGAAGGGGAGGCACTTTCTGCCTCTAGTTGGTCTAGAGGCAGTTCTGAGGCACCCACCCTAGACTAAAATCCTCTATTTCTTATTCCCTACTCATCCACCTCTGTCAGGTAACTGTAGCCCTGTCAGACCAGAACAGGCTCATCTTTACTAAAGTTGTAAGTTATTAAGCTGTTTTCTTGCCCACCTACTCTTTTCATTGGTTTCAGCTGTCAGTTCCCCAGAATGTGTCACTCCTACCTGGGCAAGTAATTAAACTACATGAGGTCCTAGAGAGAGAAAAGAAAAGGAGGATTGAGACAGAGCAGAGTACATCTCTGGAAAAGGAGAAGGAATCAACTGAAGATTATGTGGATGTACTGAACCCTATGCCAGCGTAAGTGCACAATGAATTGCAGTTTATTCATTCAGTTGTTGAAACTAATTTCTAATTATCAAGGAGAGTTAGCCACTTGAACCTGTTAAGCCAGGGACAATAAGCAGTCTTGGGGATAAACTGTATATCTCTGAGTACATGCCAATTTCCTCTTCTATGTCATGATCAACAAAATGCAAATTTGAACCAACCCTCTTACCACACAGGAAATCCCCTTCCACCCACGTTTTTAGAATAAATAGATAATCTTTCCAAGCTCACACCTAAATAAAAACTCCTATGAAGAAGGCATATTTTTTCACTATGCAAACTCTATGATTGACTGATTTCCTATCAGAAAATTATACCAATAAATTTTAAATACCTAGAATGTTCTATTCAACTGACCAGTCGTCAATCAGTGAGTAGTCATCGAGCTTGTACTTTGACAACGGTCCTGGGTAAAATGTGTAAGGTGCTGGAAAATAAAGAGGTCCAGAAAATGCTAAATTCACGAACATCTTAACATTTATTTTTTTATATTGTTGAAAAGATTCTGAGCTCTTTCCTCCTGGAATCTTGGTGGTGGTGTCCTAAAACCTGTCCTTGTACTCTCTTTGACATAAGGTTCTGTTGCATACTCTAACAGTACTATAATCACTGAAACCTGCCAACCATCACGTTTACCTGAAACCACTGGCAACTGATGGACTGATAGGTTAAAAGTCACATAGACTGCTAATTTTTCTTTTTTCTCAATAAAACAAGTAATATATGTTTATTATGTGTATAAAATATTAAAGTTTCTTGTTCCACCACCACTCAGAGATATTTGCTATCAACATTTTAGTGTATTGATATTCTACCATATTTTTTGAGGGGTAGTTTTTTTTTTTTTTTTTTTAAGACACTATCTCACTCCATCACCCAGGCTGGAGTGCAGCTGTGCAATCTCAGCTCACTGCAATCTCTGCCTCTGGGGCCCAAACGATTACTGCGCCTCAGTCTCCTGAGTAGCTGGGCCCACAGGCCCCTGCCACCGCACCTGGCTAATTTTTGTATGTTTGTAGAGACAGGGTTTTGCCATGTTGTCCAGGCTGGTTGCAAACTCCTAAGCTCAAGTGTTCCACCCGCCTTGGTCTCCCAAATTGCTGGAATTACAGGTGCGAGCCACCACACCCAACCTCCTACCAGACTTTTTTCTATGAGGTTTTTTTCCTATGAATATGACTATATATTTTCTTGACTACACTGTACAGGTGATCTGTATAGGTTGAACAATGGTCAAACAACTTTTTGACTTTGAGATAATGCAAATGAAATATACATTCTGTATAAATTCTATTTTTTGAGTACCCATACAACCATTCTGTCTTTCACTTTCAGTATTCAATAAATTGCATGAGATATTCAACTTTTTTTTTTTTTTGTCAATCAGTTTGAGCTTATGAGGTTGCTCAGGTTAGCCTTGAACTGATGATCTCGCCTTTGCGAGCGCCATGACCTCCGGCGGGAGCCACTTTGGGCCCCAGAGATATTCAACATTTGATCATAAATTAGCTTTCTGTTAGATGATTTTGCTCATCTATTGGCTAATGTAAGTGTTCTAAGCATTTTTAAGGTAGGCTAGGCTATGCTATGATATTCAGTAGGTTATGCGTATTAAATGCATTTTCAGCTTATAATATTTGCAACTTCCAGTGGGTTCATCAGGATATAATCCCATCATAATTCAAGGAGCATCTGCATATTGTGAATATGAGAAGTGTTTACTTTTTTTGCATATAAAAATAACAATGCCATAGAAAAACATGTTATACCAAAAGAAGTGAGTTCAGACATATGTAAATATCAGTTATATTAAACATAGACCATAGAAGAGAAACATTTACATGTTTTATATCCTTGAAAGGAAACCCCCCAACAGATATTTATCCAAGAACCTATTTGTCAACTGAGACTGGAATACATTGTTAATTCTTGTAGATTTTCAAATGGTAATGGATTATGTATTGATCAGTAGATAACTTTTCAGGTTCTCTTTGTATAAAAAGGTTTTGAAAGAATTAAGGAAGGAAGGCCTTAATGTTAACATACTCAGAGTGGCATAGGCTTATAATAATAGATCATTGTAATTACATAATTGGAATAATAAAGCCGGAAGTTTTAAGAAAAGTTAACGACTGCAGCTCTCAAAGTTATTTTGGTAGCATTTTTTTTTCAAGTAATGATCTTCGTCAGTTAAAAGTAAATTCTGTTTTTTTTAATCTCACCTCCATAGATGTTTTTATACAGTGTCCCGGAAAGAGGCAACTGAGATGCTCCAGAAGAACCCTTCCTTGGGAAATATGATCCTAAGGCCTGGCAGTGACAGTAGAAACTACTCCATCACTATCCGGCAGGAGATAGAGTATGTTTAATTTTTTAAATATATGGAATTTTTTAAAGCATAGTATCACTTAATACACCTGCTATGTGTTTTGTTGAGGGCTGAAATGAACACAAGAATAGGTAGGGAATGTCATAAAACCAATACTAAAGACTGAGCCATTGCTAACATTTGCAGCAGGGAAGAAGAAGGAATAGCACATTATTTTGGTCCTGGATATAGTTGTATTGTTTATTCATTCAATTAAACAAATATTTCTTGAGCAGCTGCTATATGTCAAGCCATACTTTGGCCCTGAGAATACAGCACTGAAAAAAACAAACAACATCCCTGTTTTGGTTTGAGTTGCCTAGCAATAAAAATATAAAAAGCAAAACATCCTGGCTTCAATCTTCAATGAGTTTACATTCTTATAAGGAGACACAGACTTAAACACATAAGCAAAAATATATGTGGTAATAAGTTCTACAGAGTAAAATAAAGCAGGATGAGAGAGATGGGAACCCTCAGAGGTAATAAAGGGAGCACATTTTTATGGTTGCTATTGTTTTAATATACAGCGGTCAAGGAAGACCTACTTTATTAACTGATTTAAGCAGAGAGCTGAAGGAAGTGAGAAAATAAATCCTACCAATATCTGGGGCAAAAGTGCTCCGGGCAGCAAGTGCATATGTTCTGAGACAGAAGAATGCTTGACTTGTTCAAGTAAAGAAGAGGGCTATTGTGACTGTAATGAAATTAGCAAAGACAAAAGTGGTAGGAGAGGAGATTCCAGAGGTGGGGGCAGGGAAAGATCACTCAAAGCTCTACAAATCATAATAGGGACAAGGGTTTTACATTGAATGACATGAGAGGCCACTGAACTGTTGTTATAATCTGACTTATCTATTTAAAAACAGGCCATTTAGGAGCCTCTTTGTCAAGGTTACTAATTTCTTTCTGGTAAATGGTTTAACTTTGATAAAGTCAGTTACACTTAAATGCAAACGTTTTCTGTGTAGTTACAGTAGTTAGATCTTTCAATAGACTCCAGCTTTCAAAGTCTATGAGAACTTGCACTTCATTGGGGACTCTGGCTTAGTTAATACTTCCACAACTGATAATAAAATTTAAATAAAGAGATTTTGTCTTACATGAAAATATTCAGTAAATGACTTTCTTTAATATATATACATAAACAGAACTTTGATTTTTTAATTTGCTATTCCTAATGGGGATAATATTATTTTATTAAATTTTATACTATAACATATCTATCAATTAACCTATCTACTAATCCACCCCATAAACATCTATAATTCTAAATATGAAGATATGTATGGTGAATAAAGGCAATTAAAAAGAAACAACTTCCAGAGACAAATTTAAAAACATGGCATTATGTCTACATTGCTAGTGTGAACCACAGACCAGTAAGCGTTATTCACCTGCCAGTAAACAGATATTTGTCTTTACACAATAGTCATGGACACTGAACATATGGCAAGAATGTTAGATGGTATATCAGATCATGGTTCTTTGGATAAATGAATATGTGTGTGTAAATCTCTGTGTGTGTATTTCTACAATGAATGTCTGTCAACTTAAACTTGCGGTTTTATTATGTTTTGTTTATTATGAGCTAACATTTGAAGTTAATGGATTTTCAACTCTATTGAAATATGGTAGAAAATAATAGATATTTCAGTTACAACCTAATTTGATTTATAATTTAGTTGACTATCTTGAAACAAATACAAAAGAAATCATTTTTCTTATTGTTATGACTGCCATTAAATATCAGTGAACTTAGGATAATTTGTAGGAGAAAAGTGGATTTTTCTCTTTAGTATATCCCAATCAAGAAGTTTGTCCTTCTTCAGGATTTTGAAAATTGTTTATCCCATAAACTACAGCATATACTTAACCATTTACTTCCACTTTTAAAAATAAGAGGATGTACTGAATTAAAAATTGAGATAACAATTTTTAATAGAAACATAATCTAAATGCTTAAAAGTAAAATTAGATCACCAAAGAGAGTGATATTCTTTTCCTTAATGTTATTCCTTTCTTGGTCAGATTGAGTGGTTGATCCACTTACATGTGACCCCTGTCTTACTATTCTGCATGAGATGAACAAAATCTCAAGACCTGTTAGCTCCTTAAAGACTGCATCGTTCCTGCACATAGAAGCTTGATCCCTTTTAAGGTGGTCTAGATTTGTCCAACTCTTTCATTACATTTTCTATACAATTAACTACAAAATATGACCGTTTTCTGCTACAGACGTGGTGTGTGACTAAACTATGAATTTCTGTACTTAGGATATGAATGTAGTGTCACAGTTTTGACTCACAGTTTTATTGTATTTAATTTATAAGTTAAACTCATAAGAGTCTGGAAAAGGAGTTCATATCAAAGTTGCATAATTCTAAATTTAATAAGCTCAGTTTCAGTTTGAATTTATATAGGAATTCATGCTTTTGTGAGCTGATGGTCATCAAAACTTACAACATTTTATAGAACTAATTGCTCTCCCCCCACAAAAGTTCATATTTAGAAAGCAAGAAGTATAGTGGTTAAACTGAAGCATTCTAACACTAGAGTCAGTGTGCACTTATTTAGGCTTTGAGAAATAGTTTATACCTGGAAGTGGATAAGAAAAATTCATTTGTATTGCACAAATTTTCTTTACATGCCAGATCCATCTGTGACATCAAGGTTTGTTAAATGTATTCTCTGATGCCTCAAAACAGGCATTTCAGAGTACCTGAATTTCATATCTTCTATTTAACAGGTCATTTAATTTCAAAGGAAAACAATTGTATAGAGTATTAGAATTTTAGCTTGTTATACTGCACAATTTAATGTAAAGAATTTGGTAGAAACCACGGCTATTAGGAAGCACCTGTGTTACCCACAACATCAATTCATTCTCTTACAGGTTATGGGAGAAATGTTCAGTCATGCAAGTTAGATGAATGTTTCTGGTAAAACACTAGCTGAAAAGTACAAGTTGGTTTACAAAGCAGTACATAAAAATAAAATTATCTCCATCTATTCACAAAGCAGCTGTGGGAGGAAAGACTAATGTTCTCAGGCCATTCAAAGCCAAATTACCAGATGACTCTTGTCTCAGTGTAAACTATCATCTATCTTTACCCAGCCCAGCGGTGCATGAATTCATAAGACATAAAGCTGTTCTTACAACAAAACATCATGGCTTGGTTTGGCTTTCTTGAAAATGTTTTCACTAGGTACCAAGCTAGTAGTATGGAAACTTTGGAAAGCCTTTAGCTAAGGCAGCAGTAGGAAATATTACCCAAAATTGATTTCTTTGCAAAAATTGAGGTCAGAAGCTAAGAACAAGTATTTATAACAACATAAAAGGGCACACCTTTTCTTTAAAAAAAAAAAGCCCTTCCATTTTGAAGTCAGCATCAGGAAATTTTAATATAGCAAATTCCATCAATCTTGTTTTTTTTTAATCTCTCTTTATTTCTTTGGAAAAGCTGAACAAGACAGAATATGAAAGGAAAGCAAAAGGTCTAAAAAGAGAGTCAAAATCTAAGCAACTTCAATGGATTTTTTTCCCCACCTTTTTCTGTTTCAGAATTTCATCGTATTAGTCAAAAGTTCAAAGATACCTTTTGACCTTTGCCACTTTTCCTCCCACAGCTTTGCTATGAATGATGATAATGATATGATATTATGGCTTTTAATAACAACAATTGTTGTTCCCCTTATAGGTTACCATTTGTGAGTCCTATATTGAGTACTGGCAAACATTTTCTTCAGGCACAAAAAAAACTTTGAGACAGACAGTATTTTCCATGTTTTACAAATGAAGAGGATGACACTCACAGCAACTACTACATTAAAACAATACATTTAGGAAGTAATAACAATGGTTATAATTTACTGAGTACTTAAATGTGCCAGACACTGCACTAAGGGCTTTGCAAACATTAACTTACAGCAGCCCTGTGAGGCAAGGCATCACCATCTCCATTTTATAGATGAAGAAAATGGAGGTTCAGAGAACTCGTGACAGAATCAGAATTTGAACCAAGTTTTCTTTCAGTCTTCCAAGGAACAGCAATCCCTTATTTAATGGGAATACAGGAATTCTAATAGAAATTGTAGAGTTTTCAAAAGTAACTGTCTGATTATGAAGATCTTTTCATAAAGGGATAAAGATAAAGCCAGATACAACCACCCCAAAAGGGTACTCTATAACCTTCTGTGTCCAAAAATGTTTCCTTCATCAACTTGTAACTGATACCTGAAGCTTCCACATTAAGGAATACTTTCTTTTAGGAAGGGAAAAGGCTGGTTAGGTTTTATTCGGTGGTTTGAAAGTAGGTTATTGGAATTTATGAGCTGTTTCCCATTGTGATTTTCAATAGAGAGGTGATTTGGATGTAACGGTGGATGAGAAGAGTCTCCTAAATAGAAGACTTCAGTTTCAGTCCTAACTGAAAATGGAAGTTTGAATAGATTTAAAAAAAAGAAGGTAGAAAGACCCTGTCCCTAACTTAAGCTGATGAACACTTCTGTTTTAGACAGCTTCTGCACATAGGAAGCTGTTTAATTAGTGTCATTCAAGCAAATGACAACATAAATGCTGTTTAACTTGCCAAAACTAGAAAAAGTTTTGGTCCTACCATTCTTACCATTACAAATCACGGGAATTCAAGACAAACATACTCTGGTTCAAAACTAACTGAAAGGATATTGACTTCTGATCTCAGTATAAATTTGCTTAGTTCTAGCAGGTAACAGTATTAGATGGGAGGGTCCTTTTTTTTTTGAGACAGGGTCTCACTCTGTTGCCCAGGCTAGAGAGCAGTGGCACAATCATAGCTCACTGCAGCCTCGACCTCCTGGGCTCAAGTGATTCTCCTTCCCAACACCTGCGTAGCTAGGACCACCATGTCTGGCAAATTATTTTTATTTTTTTGCAGAGATGGGTTATCACTATTTTGCCCAGTCTGTTCTCTAACTCCGGGGCTCAAGCAATCTTTCTACCTTGGCTTCTCAAAAGTTCTGAGATTACAGGTGTGATCCCACCCATGCAGCTCCTAAAACTTTAAAAACTCAACTTCATAAATATTTATTGTGTGCCTAATGCTAGAATACAAGGATGAATAGGATATACTTCTTGTTCGTAAGCAGTTCATAATCAAGAAAATAACCATGTATTCAAGTGGTAATAATTTTGAGTGCTATGTGACTAGAGAAGAGGAAGACATTACAATTCATGTATTGTACTTACGTTCTCATCTATATGTTCATATAGTGCCTAAGACCCAGTATTTTCCATCTCTCTAAGTCAGCCCCAAAGTTAGGAGATAGTCACAGTGATATATGAGTTAATATGAATAACAGCTATTCAGTGCCTTCTGGTTGGATTAGTGATAATGTAGAGTAGAAACCAATGTACTTTTAATAATTCTTTCTACTTCTCTTTTAATATGGAGAATATATATTTGATTTTTATATACCTATATAGAATTTTATTATGTTGTTTACTTTCTAGGTTACTGACATTAAATAAAATTATTTCTACATGAAAGATTTTTAATTCTTGATTCCTTTTTTTTTCTGTTTATTCTTTCTCATTCACCCACTCAATGACCCAGATTGCCTATATTCCTACTGAGTAGCCCCCACAAAAAGACACACTGCAAACCACCAAGGATTTTTTGTTTTTATTTTTTGCCAAATTACAGTCATGAGAACATAGGTTGATTATACAGGTGATATTTTATGTTTACTTTAGTTTGCATTCACCCAATTGTATAATAAAATAGAGACTAACGATTTGTTTCATTGTAGCATGCCAAGAATCAAGCACTACAAAGTGATGAGCGTAGGACAGAACTACACTATTGAACTGGAAAAACCTGTAAGTAGCTATTTTTATTGTTGTTGATGACCATCCTCCTAATTCCTTATAGCCTCCTAGTGCTGTCAAAATAAATAAATAAATAAATAAATAAATAAATAAATAAATAAATAAATAAAATGAAAACCAGTTAAGTTAAGGAGCCCTGAACATGGCAGACATATAGGGTGAAAAGCGAGATTCAAGAATAGGTGGGTGAGACAGAGTAAAAGACAATTTGCTTCTAAAAATTCTTTCCACTTTTCTTTCTCTGCAAATCTTTGCAGAGAAAAATTTGCAGAAAAGAAGAACAGTGGGAATAATTTTTTCATGGAAAGAAAGATATTTTTGTTAAACATTCTCCAATTATAAATCTTCAAATATGTTTATTTCTAATGGGAAGAAATCTGTAAATGCCTAATCCTCTAATACCTGTAATGCTGAAGTTCAGAAATCCTCTCTTAAAATAGTAGTGAAGAAAGGATTTCTTATTTGTCTTCAACTCTTCTCTCACCCTAGCTGACTTATCATGGGCATAATGATACAGCTAAGCACTTGACATATATCATCCAATGTAATTGTTATCATTACCCTGAGGTAGATATTGTTATGCCTTTTGTACAAGTGAGGTGATTGGTATTTACACTGTTCTGCACTAATGAGAATGTGGTGATGTGGCCTATGTTTCAGAATGCTGAAAAAGAGACTCTATATAGTTCTGTGATTTTCGGCTGTAGTAATGGGAAGATTGAGTCAGGAAAGATGTCTCTGGATATCACTTAAATAGAACTGATGGGTCTTGAAGATATTTATATTTACCTAGTTCCTCTGCTTCTCTGGGCCCATGGTGTTGATTAAATAGAAAAAGGAACAGTGTGGTTGAATTTCTTATATTTTGGTCATAATTCTTAGAGAGCAAGGCAGCTGCTGATTCATACAGCACACTTACATCTTTGCATAAATGCCTCCCAAAGCTTCTCAGTTCTCAGATCCATTCCTGACAGGACTTTTAAAATAAAATTCAATAAAGAAGGCAGAGAACTAGATTGCTAAAGGGTAATCCAAATAAATAAGTGACTAAAAGCAATTGACAAGGAAGAATAATATGTCATCTTTGTAACTGGTGAACTGGGGTTCATTTCTGTCATTAGCTTATACAGTCTGCAGTGTAAGGAAAACTAACAGCCTGTATTATTCTTTCATTTTTCACCCTCCACAGCAGTACCCCTCAACCCCTCAATAAGGTTGTATTTTTGTGAAGTTCTCTTTAGAGACAGGCGTCTTGCTATGTTGCCCAGGCTTGAGCACAGTGGCTGTTCACAGGCGCAGTCATAGTGCCAGCCTGAAACTACTGTGCTCACATGATCCTCCTACTTCAGCCTCCCAAGTAGCTGGGACTACAGATGCGTGCCACTGTGCCTGGCTCAGGAATTCATTTTCCTTTTCAATGTTATCTGGTATATTCTGATATATTTAATCTGATATCACTTGTATAAAATATTACTTTGGGGTAGAGATATATTTTATCTACTCCTAGACAAGCAAATTATCCTGTTACAATAAAATATTAAAATGCTTAAATTCTCTGGTTTTAAAGGTTATTTGCTTTAAAGCAGAAGAAACCAACTATAGCTAACTTAAGCAAACATAAATTTATTATAAGAACATAGAATGGCTTACAGCTGTAATCACGGCACTTTGGGAAGCTGAGGCAGGTGGATCACGAGATCAGGAGTTCAAGACCAGCCTAGCCAACATGGTGAAACCCCGTCTCTACCAAAGATACTAAAAATATGGGCCGGGCGTGGTGGCTCACGCCTATAATCCCAGCATTTTGGGAGGCCGAGGCCGGTGGATCACGAGGTCAAGAGATCGAGACCATCCTGGTCAACAAGGTGAAACCCTGTCTCTACTAAAAATACAAAAATTAGCTGGGCATGGTGGTGCACGCCTGTAGTCCCAGCTACTGGAGGCTGAGGCAGGAGAATTGCTTGAACCCAGAAGGCGGACGTTGCGGTGAGCCGAGATTGTGCCATTGCACTCTAGCCTAAGCAACAGAGTGAGACTTTGTCTCAAAAAAAAAGAAAGAACATAGAATGTCTGGAAACAAGTTGATTCAGGGACTAGGAAGCAACTTGTGCTAAGAATCATCTGATTAGGAAAATGCTATCCTTCACTGTTCTTCTACTCAAGTTCAAATTTCAGAAAGAAAGCATTTTCTGGCCTAACTTGAGTCACAATCTTTTGCTCCCCCTTTTAGGACAGGGTCTTACCCTGTCACCCAGGTTGCAGTGCAGTGGCACTATCATAACTCATGCAGCCTCAAACTCCTGGACTCAAGGAATCCTCCTGCCTCTGCTCCCTGAGTAGCTGACATTACAAGTGTGAGCAACCACACCTAGCTAATTTTTTCAATTATGTAGAGACAGGATCTCGCTATGTTGCTTAGGCTGGTCTGACCCTGGTCTCAAGTGTTTCTCCCACCTGCACTTCCCAAAATGCTGGGATTACAGGTGTGAGCCACTACACCTGGCTTACATTCTTACGCTTTAATTGAGGGAGAGCAAGGTACATAACTATTGTCTACCAGATTGTCTTCAATGGGAAAGGGTGTAATTCCTCAACAGAGAATGGACATATGGTCAATTAAAAAGGAGAAATAAGACACATGGATATATAAAACTATGGTCATAGAGTAATCCATTGAAGTGGAGTAATGAAAGTAATCTCCACTAGATTCCAACTGTGAGCCTTCTCTTACTCCATTTTTACCCAGGTGACGCTGTTTTCTCTCACTCTCTATTCATACAGGTAACACTTCCAAACCTTTTCAGTGTCATTGATTATTTTGTGAAGGAGACTCGAGGAACTTTACGGCCATTTATATGTTCAACAGATGAAAACACTGGTATGTTCTTCACTTAATTGCTATATTAAACGAAACAAAACACAATTCCTGAAACTCTGCCTATCATTTATTGTACCAGTCAGGCAGGAACTGTAGTTTAGCCTTTAAATTTGTCCATTTGGAAATCATTTTGTCGTTCAGTCTGTGAAAACAGGAAAGTACAAATATGTATTGTGAATAGAGTATGAGTGCATTCTAGGGAATGGAAAACCCTGAGGTATGTATTATCACTATAGCTTTATTCTATCATTCTACTCAGCTTTATCAAACAAAATCAGAGGTAAGAGAAAACCATAATCATGTAAGTTAATGGAAACTAAGTGGAATTTAAAGGTATAGTCCATCAACAAAGATGCTTAATACAAGATAAAATGAATGAAGATTAAGAAGAGATGGTGGGAACTGGTGATTAGCCAATAGATGACTTGAAAGAGAAATTTTATTCCACTATGAAGGCAGAAGTCAGATTGCAAAATTACAAGGAATGAGTGGGTGGTGAGGAATTACAGATAAAGATTGTAGTTATGACCAGCTGCAGAATTTGCCAGCCCCTTGTTCATAAATTAAGAATTCCAAAAACAGTTATAGCAAACCATTAAACCGAGCATGAGACCCTATGTAACTGCACAGTTTACACACCCCTGAAACTGCCTGTCTTTGCAGTCCAATTTCAGTCAGAGCAAGCCAGGTTGAATGTAATAGTCTCTCTCTATCCTGTGCAACAGTTATTGGTACACATGGTCACTGGCAAACTGTAAGCAGGAGAGAGAAAATATTTTCAGCTTTTTTGGATTTAGTTATCAAAACAAGTCCCCTTTTTTTTTTTGAGATGGGGTTTTGCTCTTGTTACCCAGGCTGGAGTGCAATGGCGCGATCTCGGCTCATGGCAACCTCCGCCGCCTGGGTTCAGGCAATTCTCCTGCATCAGCCTCTTGAGTAGCTGGAATTACAGGCACACGCCACCATGCCCAGCTAATTTTTTGTATTTTTTAGTAGAGACGGGGTTTCACCATGTTGACCAGGATGGTCTTGATCTCTTGACCTCGTGATCCACCCGCCTGCCTCGGCCTCCCAAAGTGCTGGGATTACAGGCATGAGCCACCGTGCCCGACCTTTGAATACTTTAGAGACTTGTTTTGTGGCCTTACATATGGTCTATCCTTGAAAATAATCCATTTTCTGAGGACAAAAATATGTATTCTGAAGATGCTGAATGAAATGTTCTGTACATATCTATTAGGTTCATTTGGTCTATAATGCATATTATGTCTGATGTTTGTTGATTTTGTATAGATGAAAATGGGATGTTGATATCTCTAGCTATTATTGTATTGGGGTCTATCTCTCTCTTAAGCTCTAATAATATTTGCTTTACATACATGGGTGCCCAGTGTTGGGTGCATATATATTATATATATTTACAATTGTGTCTTCTTGCTGAATTGACTCTTTGATCATTATATAGTCATTTTCTTTCCTAATTTTTGACTTGAAATATATTTTGTCTCATATAACTACTCCTGATTTTAGATTTCTATTTGCATGGAATATCTTTTTCCCTCTCTTTAGTTATAGTCTATGTGTGCCTTTATAGGTGATGTATGTTTCTTGTAGATAACAGATTGGTGAGTCTTGTTTTTTATCCATTCAGCCACTCTGTGTCTTTTGATTGACGAGTTTAGTCCATTTATATTCAACGTATTATTGATAACGACTTACTACTGCCATTTTGTTACTTATTTTGTCATTATTTTGTGGTCTTCTCTTCCTTCTACCTTCTTTCCTTTTTCTTTTTTTGTGAAGGTGATTTTCTCTGGTGGCATCTTTTTTTTTTTATTTTTGTGAGTGTTGTTTTTAAATTTGAAATACGACGAAGCTTTCAAATAACATCTTATGACCTATTATCTTAAACTGATGACAACATTGACTGCAGAAACAAACAAACAAATAGAAACTAATAATAGCTCGATACTTTTAACTTCATACCTACACTTTGTTCTTTTTTCTTCCTTTTCACTCTTGTGGTCCAGGCTGGAGTGCAATGGTGCAATCTCCGCTCACCACAAACTCTGCCTCCCAGGTTCAAGTGATTCTCCTGCCTCAGTCTCCCAAGTAGCTGGGATTACAGGCACCTGCCACCATGGCCAACTAATTTTTGTATTTTTAGTAGAGACAAGGTTTCACCCATGTTGGCCAGGCTGGTCTTGAACTCCTGACCACAGGCAATCCACCTACCTCAGCCTCCCAAAATGCTGGGATTACAGGCATGAGCCACTGTGCCTCATAACTATCCTTTTATACTGTGGATGTCTTGAAAAATTGTAGTTATTTTTGATTGGTTCATCTTTTAGTCTTCTAATTAAGATATAAGTAGCTTACACATGACAATTATGGTGTTTTACTATTCTGTTTTGTCTGTGTATTATTACCAGTTAGTTTTGTTCCAAAGAAATCAGATGATTTCTTATCATTCATTAATGTCCTTTTCTATCAGATTGAAGAACTCTCTTTAGCACTTCTTGTAGGGCGAGTCTGGCATTGAAATCGCCCAGCTTTTGTCTGTCTAGGGAAGTATTTATTGCTCCTTCATGTTTGATGGATATTTTCAGTGGCTATACTTTCTGGTAGAAAAGTTTTTTTTTTTCCTTTTGCACATTAAATATGTCATGCTCTCCTGGCTTATGAGGTTTCCACTGAGAAGTCTGCTGCCAAATGTATTGGAGCTCCTTTGTATTTTATTTGTTGCATTTCTCTTGTTGCTTTTAGGATATTTTTTTCCTGTCCTTGGGAGTTAGAATATTAAATGTCTTGAAGTAGTCTTCTTTGGGTTAAATCTGCTAGGTGTTCTATAACCTTTTGTACTTGAATATTTATACCTTTCTCTAAATTTGGAAAGTTCTGTTATTACTTTGAATACACTTTCTACCTTGGTATCTCTCTCAATCTTATTTTTAAGACCAATAACTCTTAGATTTGATCTTTTGAGGCTTTTTGTTTTTTCAGGATATTGTAGGTGTGCTTCATTCCTTTTTATTCTTTCTTCTTTTGTCTCTTCTGATTCTGTATCTTCAAATAGCCTGTCTTTAAGCTCAGTAATTCTTTCTTCTACTTGATCAATTTTGCTGTTGGAGAGACTCTGATGTATCCTTCAGAATGTCAATTTTTCAGGTCCAGAATTTCTGCTTGACTTTTAAAAATTATTTCAATCTCTTTGTTAAATTATGTGGCAGGATTCTGAATTCCTTCTCTGTGTTTTCTTTTCATTGAGCTTCCTCAAAATGGCTATTTTGAATTCACTGCCTGAAAGTTTACATATCTTTATCACTCTAGAATTAGTCACTGGTGACTTAGTTCATTTGGTAAGGTCATATTTACCTGTATGGTCTTGATGCTTGTGTTGATGTCTGGGCAGTAAAGAGTTAGGAATTCTAGTCTTCACAGTATGTGCGTGTTTGTAGCCATCTTTCTTGGAAAGATTTTCCCAGTCTTCAAAAAGAATTGAGTGTTCTAATCTATGTCTTTGGTCACTGCAGCCACATGTACATTAGGAGGCACCTGGGCCCAGGAACACCGTGACTCTTGCAGACTTGTAGAGGTACTGCCTTGATGGTCTTGGGTAATATCCAAAAGAATGTCCTGGTCTACTAGGCAAAGACTCTTGTTCTCTTCCCTTACTCCCCCCCAACAAATGGAGTCTCTCTCTCTATCTGTCTCTGTGCTGAGCTGCCTGGAGATGGGGGAGAGGTGGACACAAGCACTCCTGTGGCCACCACCACTCTGACTGTGCTGGGTCATACCTGGAGCCAGCACAGTACTGAGTCTTGGCCAATGCCAATGGTGATCATTATTTGATTACATCTGATGTTCACTGAAGGCTCAAGGGCTTATTCGGCAAGTGGCTAATCCAGCCAAGCTTGTGTCCTTCCCTTCAGATTGGTGAGCTCCCCCATGCCAGACCAGAGTGAGTCAAGAAATGCCATCCAGGAGCCAGGGCCTGGAGTTATGAATCTTAGCAATCTACTTGGTGCTCTATTCCACAGCAGCTGAACTGGCACCCAAGGTACAAGACAAAGTCCTTCCTACTCTTTACTCAGGCAGAAAGAGTCTCTCCCCATGGCTACCACCGTCACAGGCCTGTGTGAGTGCTGCCTGGCTACCACCGATGTTCACTCAAGACCCAAGGGATCTTCAGTCAGTTTGTGGTGAATGCTGCCAGGCCTAGTTCTCTCCATTTAGGGTAAGGGGCTCCTCTCTGACCCGGGGAGGGTCCAGAAATGCCATCTAGGCCCTGGCTTCAAGCCCAGCATGGTACAGGACTTACCCAGGACCCTCAGTCTTTATGGCCTAAACTGCCTTTCAAGTTTATTTAGAACCCCAGATCACTTTAGCCTGTGGTGTTGAGACTATTCAGAGATCAGATTCTGACCACTGGGTGGACAATTCCTCTCTGGCTAGAGCTCATCTAAATGCTCCCCTCTGTAGCCCTGGCTGAATTCTGCCATATGCTGTTTTCTCCTGTGACATGTAGCACTGAGTTCCAATGCAAAGTGCCACAGTCACTGTCCACTCCTTTTCCTAAGCACACAGATTTTCTCTCTGTACCAGCAGCCACTGCCGGAAGATGGGGGAAGAAACCAGGCTGACAATTCAAGACTATTTTTCCTACCCTCTTCAGTGTCTCTTTCATTGCTATGATGTTAAAACCAAGTACTGTAATTGCTCACCTGATTTTTTGGTTATTTTATTTATTTATTTATTTTTTTTGCCGTCAATAAGAAATTTACTTGTTTTAAAAAAACCCAAATGCTGGCATTGTCCAGAAAAATTTAACAGGTTTATTTATAATTATTATAAAGGTGAACCGCTGAAACTTGTTCACTGAAACATTTTAACTTGCATTAATGCTTTACGTCTCCGCATTTATATTAAAAATTCACACACAAATGAAAATGGAAAAACTGCCAATACCTGATTTCTGTCCCCTATTTTTCCACTTGCAATCATATACTTAGGTACCTTTTGACCCCATGGAAAAAAAATTATCTAACGTTCAGAACTACCAATAACAGGAAGAAGAGAATTTTTTTTTTTTTTTAGAATGAAATGTTTCCCATCATAGTGGATTCTTAAGCACGCTCTCCACGTATGCGGCGTGCTAGCTGGATATCTTTTGGCATAATTGTTACACGTTTGGCATGGATAGCACAAAGGGTGGTGTCTTCAAAAAGGCCAACCAGATAGGCCTCACTTGCCTCCTGCAAAGCACCAATAGCTGCGCTCTGGAAGCGCAGATCTGTTTTAAAGTCCTGAGCAATTTCTCGCACCAGACGCTGGAAGGGAAGTTTGCGAATCAGAAGTTCAGTGGACTTCTGATAACGTCTAATTTCACGGAGTGCCACAGTACCAGGCCTGTAATGATGAGGTTTCTTCACCCCTCCAGTAGAGGGCGCACTCTTGCGAGCGGCTTTTGTAGCCAGTTGCTTCCTGTGTGCTTTACCACCGGTAGATTTGCGGGCAGTCTGCTTTGTACGAGCCATGGTATAGAGACCTCCTTACTTACCCCCCTTCTCCTTTGGCTGGAGCTCGGCGAGCGAGAGGCGGCTGGCGTTGGAGAGCGACGGCGGCGCGGCGGCGGCTGCGAACACCGATTTTTTGGTTATTAAGGTGCTTTCTAGTGTGGACAGTTGTTTAATTTGGTGGGTTCCTGTTGGGATAGCTGGAGGGTTCTATTTGGCCATCTAGCTCTACCTCCTCCCTCCATTGGGTTTTTGGTTTTCTTTTGTTTTTCTTGAGATGGAGTCTTGCTCTGTTACCCAGGCTGGAGTGCAGTGGTGTGATCGGCTCACTGCAACCTCCACTTCCCAGGTTCAAGGAATTCCCTGTTTTAGCCTCCTCAGTAGCTGGGATTACAGGGACCCACCACCATGCCCAGCTAATTTTTGTATTTTTACTAGAGACGGGGTTTCACCATCTTGGCCAGGCTGGTCTTGAACTCATGACCTCGTGATCCACCTGCCTCAGCCTCCCAAAATGCTGGGATTACTGGCGTGAGCCACCGTGCCCAGCCTCCACTGGGTTTTTATAGCTTTTATTTCTTTGTTGAGGACATCTATCTTTATCTTCATTTCAAGAGTGTTTATGACCACCTAATGAAGCATAGCTGCTTTAAGGTCTCCATCTGATAATTTCAACATCTTGGTTATCTTAGTGTTGGCATCCATTGTCTTTTCCCTTGATAATTGGGGAATTGGGTTGAGCACAGTGGCTCATGCCTGTAATCCCAGCACTTTGGGAGGCTGAGGGAGGCAGATCATGATCATGGTCAAGAGTTCAAGACCAGCCTGGCCAACATAGTGAAACTCCATCTCTACTAAAAATACAAAAAAATATTAGCCAGGCATGGTGGCATGCATCTGTAATCCCAGCTATTTGGGAGGCTGAGGCAAGGAGAATCACTTGAACCTGGGAGGTGGAGGTTGCGGTGAGCCGAGATCGCACCACTGCATTCCAGCCTGGGCAACAGTGCAAGACTCCGTCTCAAAAAAAAAAAAAAAAAATTAGGAAATTGGTTACATTCCTCTAGCTTTTTGTATATCAAGTAATTCCTGGTTCTTCATATATCAAGTAATTCTGAATGGTGTCTTGGACATTTTGAATATTACATTATGAGCATCTGGTTCCTGTTAAAATTCTCTGGAGCATGTTTTAAAAGCAGGTAACCATCCTGATTAGATTGAACCAGTTCTGTCTCACTTTCTGTGGGAAGCAATTCCAACATTACTTCAGTTTTCAAAGCCTCTGTTATGCTGTTTTCCGTATGTCTCATGAATCATCAGCCTGGGACTTGGTTGTGGTTTACACCTTAGTTGTCAAAGCCTTTGGCATCTGTTTTGTATCTGGTTCTGTGCATGCACAATTCAGGGGAGAGCCTGGAACTTGTGTCACTTCAGAACTAGGAGATAACTCTTTTCCAGCTGCCACCTCTCTGGGATTTCTCCATACTCTCCAGCCACCAAGGGTCTTTTTTTCTTGGTGTTCTTGCTAGAATGATGGAGCTTATTAATGACACCTGTGCTGTAATTGCAGTTCTGAGACTGCAGCTGCCCCAATCTCTCCAAGAAATTAGTGATAGGAAAGAGAAAAATGTAATTCCAATTCTCCCCTCTATCCACTTTTCCCAATTTCTCTGAATGGAAGGATGAATTTTCTCATGGGATTTTAGGTGCCCATGCTGCCACTGCCACAGGCTGCATCTTGACTAGGGGCCACCCTTAGGGCAGGGCCATGAAAAAAAATAGACAATAGAAATACTAAAAAAAAAAAACCAAACCACTATTGATGTAAAATGCCAATGACTTTAGAAACAGACAACTAAACTGCTACTGGTATGTGACTGAACTTGTTCAGTTTGCTTTGTGATAAGGAACAAAATACTCAACCTCAGTGCATTTCAGATTCCTTTGTATAGGGACTGGGGAATGACATAAGAACAGATGGAATTAGAGGGCATGTGAAGAAAGACTTTAAATAATTAGAATATCATCTGTAGAGTAACATATATCCTTTCGAAAGCAGAAAGATGGAAAAGTACATGAGAATGAAAGCAGGACTTTCTAAGAAAAGCTACTCAAAGATCAAAACTTATCTTGACAAATAATGCTGACCTTTTAAGAAAACTTTGTGGAACCCTAAAATTGCTTCAGGAATTTGGACTCATAGATGGTTGGGGCACAGTGAGACTGCTAGTACATTAAACTTCAATTTACCTTGAGTTAGGAAATGGGAGTTGTAGAGCAGGAAAGGGTTCAAATATGGAGATTTGGAAAAAGTTAATATGTAATAAAATATATCCCAGTTAACCCATGTCAGCATTCAGCTCTCTCTTACACCAAAAGAACAACAATGGAACAAGAATGGTCAAAGATATTTCCCAACTCCAGAAATATGCAGTTTAAACTAAGAGCGCCTTTAAAAATATAAGGCAGGTAACTGATATTAAGCTAAAGATAAAGAAAAAAAATATTAGGAATAAAATTACAAGTCCAGGACAAAATAAAATGTAAAAAAGCATCAGTATTTATTTTCCTAACATTTACTAGCACACCAGCAATGTTCCAAGCACAAGCAGGAAAATCAACTCACCGAAAATAAAGAACCACCTTTTTCTACAATATTGGTTCTCTAATTAAGTTTTTCTACCCACAATTTCTAGGTCAAGAACCCAATATGAAAGGGAGAAGTGAAAAGTTGAAGAAAAGTCCACACATTGCATGAAATACAATGTGAAAGCTCCTTTGTGTATCTTGGTAATTTATATTTCAAAACAAAGATTATACTTTTAAAGAGAATTACCTATATTCTCCTGATGCTGATTTCCAAGTCATTCACTTGAACACCAGAATTAGAATTAAACATTGTACCATACAATTTCATTATCTTATCAGAACAAAACCGATTCACAGGGAAACCAGAGACTATCGCTGTGGTGGTAACCTGCAGATATACACATTCCCATGCACTGACATAAGCTGAAAATACATAGTACTTTCTAGATGGAGGTTTTCTTTCTTTAGGCCTCAATTAAATACATTTCCTCTATACAATTCCCACAGCAGTTTCTCTAGTTCTAAATCCTACTAATTCCCAGAAAACCTAAGTTTTGTTGAAATCTGATTTGACTAATTGATCAAATACGCATTTTAATTACCTAGTTGGAAGTTAGAGACATGAAATGTACCAGGAGAAGCCCTTTCCAATGGAAATACTATATACCACATTTTTTTTGTTAATGGAAATAAATGTATCCATTCCCATGTTTCTCCCTGATGTCATCTTTTTACACTTCAAAATCAACCCATTACTTCCTCACAAAGATGGTACTTCCTCACATCATCTTGTTTCATAAGTACGATGAGCCTGATTATAAATACTCAGTTTTTAAAAATACAGAACCATCAGCCCCAGACTACATCTACTGAATCAAAATCACAGGGATTTTTTTTCATAATTTTTTTTTCTTCAAAAGCAAACTTTTAAATTGATTTTGATGGTTATTCAATTTGGGAATCACAGAATCAACTAAGAAAAAAAAGATATGGTCTATATTCTACAGAGGAAAGAGTTTGTGAGACAGAAGGAGAAAACAGCCATTGACAAGTCAAGGAGAGAGGCTTCATGGGGGAAAAAAACAACCTGGCCAAAACCTTGAACATCTAGCTTCTAGAACTGCGAAAAAATAAATTTGTGTCCTTTAATCCACATGATATGTGGTATTTGTTATGACAATCCTAGCAAACGAATTCAGTGAGCTCCCTAGGATTCCTAAAAATATGCAGAGTTCTCTCAGACTTACTGAATTATAATTTCAGGAGTTGGGGAGGGGGGCTGGGGCTGGTCCAGAAATCTGCCTTTTAAGTGCACACCACAGGTAATTGCTATACATAACAAATTTGAGAACCAGTTCTTTAAGATTTACTGTATTATGAAGATAAATAATCTGTGTAGCAATATATGCAAAATAAAGTAAGGCTTTCTTTTACATGGAAAGGCAGTGTCAATTAATTAGGAATCATAAATATGATAAGAGTTGGGACATAAAGCCTGAACATTTAATATAAGTATTTATTGAAATGTATTATTTATATAAATCACTGTGTTAATTGATGTAAAAATTACAAAAGAAGCACATATATATTATTCTCAAGGGGTTTCCAATTGAGTTGGTCAAAATATAGATAAGAGACTAAAGAGCTCTAATTTCTTAACATTTCAAAATGTTGAGTGAATTCTTGCATTCTCTAAGAAATCAGGGTGCTTAATATAAAAAAAACTTTTAAAAAGTAGATTCTTAAAGTTGGTGAGGCATTGTGGTTGAATGCAATAAATGGAAAAGTAATGGTCAAGGGAAACAGATGACTGTAAGTAGATAAGAAACAGATGAAGAGGTAAGTAAATTGGAATATGGGTTAAAAGAAATTATACAGAGTAAAGCAGGACAAGAAAGAACAACTGGAAAATACAGAAGAGAGGCTGATAAACACTGAAGGTCTGTCATGTTTAATGAGAATCTCCATAGACGAGAATAAAGTGGTTACATGTGAAGGAGTAGTATCTGAGAACATCTCCAGAACTAGTAATGAAGACAAATCCAGATTTAAAGAGCTCAATAAATCTTAAGCAGGATTAATAAAAAATTCATACCCAGACATATATTAATTAAATTGGATAAAACCAAAGCTGATTTAAAAAAAAGACATTTCTTTAAAGGTATAAGTGTTAGCATGACAGCGGACTCAAAAGCAATAGAGGAAGTCGTGAGGGAATGAAAAAATGTCTCCCATGTGCTGAAAGATAATAAAGTCCAAATTAGGCATCTATAGCCAACAAAAATCTTTGCAGAATGAAGAAATATACAGATATGTTCAGAAAACAAATAATCAGTTAAGTATGCTACCAGCAGACTCTCACAAAATGAAATTCTAAAGTAAGTTCAGATAAAAATTTATTCCAGATGGTGTTTTAGTCCATTTGGGCTGCAGTAACAAAACATGATAAACTGGCTTATAGATGATAGAAATTTATTTCTAGGGGTTGGAAAGTCCAAGATCAAGGCATTGGTACATGCAGTGTCTCGTGAGGGCCCACCAAGATGGCTCCAAGATGGCCCCTTCTTGCTGTGTCCTCATCTAGTAGAGGTGAGAGGTGTCAGAGCCTCTTTTATAAGGGCTCTGCCTCCATGACTTAATCACCTCTCAAAGTCCCCATCTCCATCTTGAAGATTAGAAATTCAACATATATATTTGGGGGAAGACATAAATGTTCAGCCTATAGCAGTAAGCCTTAGATACAAAAATAATGAAGAGCAAATAAAGTTATGTGTGTCTGTGTGTGTGTGTGTGTGTGTGTATGTATAAATACAAACACTGACTACATTAAAAACCAGAATTAAAGAACATTAAAGTACATGACAACAGAATTAAGACACACAGTACAGATAAAATATATGACAACAGTATGTAACCTGGAAATTAAAGAGTTGCTCTAGTTATTATATCTAGATAATAAATAACTCTAAATAGTTGCATAAACAAGCCATGTTCATGGATTCAGTGGGTCAAGAGTTTGGCATAGCATAGCACAGCACAGTAAGAACGGCTTGTTTCTGCTCTGTGAAGTCTAGGGCCTGGAATCATTTGAAAGTTTGCCTACTCACATGTCTGACACCTGATGCTGCCTGCAGGCTGGGAGCATCAGACGTTCTCCATCTGCACTAGTTTGAGCTTCCACACGACATGGTGTCTAGGTTCCAAAGGTGAGGTTTCCAAGAGAGAGCAAGTAAAAGAGTGAGAGAGAGCCAAGAGGAAGCCAGCTACATATCCTTTTATGACGTTACCTCAGAGGTCTAAAGGGGACTACAGTGTAGTAAGCTTCTAGAAGAGTATGTAATGTTGAAAATATTGCTGTAGTCATTTTTGGAAAATATAACTTGCCAAAAGATAAAGCTAATGATTAACTTTAGTCTTATTTAATTTGAATATGTATGATAGAATATAGAGTAATTATTAAAAGACAAACTAGTAAAGAGAAAACAATGTGTATTGCTCAAGGAGGACACACCATATCATCTATATTAAGAGAATTGGATTAGTAAAGGAATTGGTAAATAGGTTTTGAGAGAATTGAAAATGTCCATTAGGGACAAAATTATTAAAGACAAAAAGATGGAATAGAACCTAGAAGCCTTTAAGAGACACCCTGCAGAATGCCAGAGAAAAGTTGGAGTCTGGAAAGCAACCACAGCTGCTAAAACAAGAGCCACTGCTGAGGTGATGCTGACAATATTGGGAGGCTAATGAGAAGGGGAAAAGTCTCTTCTCCATATCCTAAGCATTCCAGTCTCTTAGTACTCTTTCTTTGTGGGACCTAAAAACAAGCCAGATGCCAAAGGAAAAGCACAGTTTGCAAAAAGTTCCAGCCACAAAGTACCAGAATACAGATATGTGAGTCTGGAGTTGAGAGACAATAACTGGCAAAAACAGAATAGTATAGTAAGTCAATACTAATTTTAAAAGGCAAGAAAAGAGAGAAAAAGAATCACAAAATATGTTAAACAAAAACCTAATCCCTAATCTAAAACAAAAATCCTAATCTCTCTCAATACAAAATAAAATGGCAGAAACAAATCTAAATATATTGGTAATTATATTAAATGCACATGGTGTAAGTGTTCCAGTTAATAACAAAGATTATTCTATTAGATTAAAAATAATAATAATAAAAGCCAGGTGCGGTGGTACATATCTGTATCCCCAGCTACTTAGGAAGCTGAGGCAGGAGGACCATTTGAGCCACTGCACTTTGACCTGGGCAACCTAAGAGGGACTCTGGATATAAAAATAAACAAAACAAAAAACTCCACTAAAATCCTAAATCTATTTTGTTTACTAGATACACATTTAAAACATAAAAATACAGAAAGATGAAAAGTAAACTGATGAAAGAAGTTACTCTGAAAATACTGACTAAAGGAAGGCTGGTATAGCTGTAGAGAAAACAAATTTTAACGCAAAACATTACAGATACACTGCATAGTGATAAGATATAATTCATCAGAAAAATGTAACATGTTAAACAATCTACATGTACTTAATAGTTATCCTCAAAATATATAAGACATATACAAGGAGGAGGCAGATCAAGATCATAGTAGGTGATTTTATAACATACTTCTTTCAGTATATATTTAATATAATAGGTATATTAAAAATCAGTAAGGATACAAAATATTTCAATAACACAATTAACAACCCTAAAAGACACATCAGATAGCTTGTTTTTAGTTTTTAGGTCCCAGAAATAAAAACTAGGTGACTAGAATGCTGAAGATATGAAGAAGAGACTTTTCCCTTCCCACCGTCCCTAATGACTACAGAATATACTGTTTTCAAATGCATAAAAATTATTTTAAAATTCACCATATTCTGGGACATAAAGCAAGTCTCAAGTAATTTCAAATAATTAAAATCAGAAGGATTCTTTATGATAAAAATTCAATTATACTGCATATCAAAAAAACATAATTAGAAAAGCCCATGTTTGAAAAAAAAGAAATACTCTCCTATAAAAGAGCTGAGAAAATTCCAATGAAAATTAGGAAAATATTTTAACTAAATATGGCCATTATGTATCAAAATTTGTGGAATATGGCTATAAGTTGAGTATAATGTAAATATATTACATTAGTATAGAGATAACTTTTAAATGTTTATGTTGAAAAGGAAGACAAGTTGAAAATGAAAAAAGTAACCCAACTCAACAAGTTAGAAACAGAATAGTAAAAAATACCCTAATAAAATAGAAAGAAATAATATTGATTAAGGCAGAAATTAATGGAATAGGAAACATGCTATATAGAAAGGATCAACAAAACTAAAATTTGGATCTTAGAAAAGATTAAACTGTTTTTATTTGGAGTTAAGGTTATGTAGAAATTTTAAAAAATGGCCTGGGCACAGTGGCTCATGCCTGTAATCCCAGCACTTTGGGAGGTCATGGCAGGTGGATAACGAGGTCAGGAGTTCAAGACCAACCTAGCCAATAGAGTGAAACCTCATCTCTACTAAAAATATAAAAATTAGCCAGGCATGGTGGTGGGTGCCTGTAGTCCCAGCTATTTGGGAGAGGCAGGAAAATTGCTTGAACCCAGGAGGCAGAGGTTGCAGTGAGCTGAGTTTGCCCCACTACACTCCAGCCTGGGCAACACAGTGAAATTTGTCTGAAAAAAATTAAAAATAAATAAATGAATAAAAAGAGAAAGGAAAGAAAAAATTTTAAAAACTGTGCAAATAATTTACAAAATCAATAGTTTATTGTTTCCAGGTACAAAAGAAACACAAATAAATCAACTGTATTTCACACATAATCAACAGGAAATAATGTGAGCTAAGTAATTTGGATTTATATTCTCACTTGAGAACATTTAGAAAAGTTGGATAAAATATAGTTTTCAAAAATGTGGGAAGGCAGCAGAGAGCTAAGTTGGTGAATAATTATGATGCCAATAATATCTGGAAAAGGACTGAAATTCAAAAAAATAAACCCTTCATTTGGGACAACTGTGTTAGGAGTATTTTTAGATTGCAAAAGGCCACTGGGAAGCTGATTAGATAGAGGTAAAGGGCTAAAGATTCAAAGGTAGAGTCCAGGGCCAGTCAAGAGGTGAGGGCCTGGTAACTCACTTTGAAACCCTGAACGGTCGAAACCTAGAAAAAAGGATGAACAGAAGAGTACTACCACAGTGTGTGGCTCAGCTTTCAGTCATCTAGGTGACCTGGAAAATCTCAGTCTCTGAAATTGGATCAAAATAATTCTAAATTACTAATGCCCAAGTACCTGGCAGAAGCGTGGATGAAAACATCATTTCGAGCATCAAGTTATTTCCAGTTTTTTCAAATACAATATTGGCAAATAATTAAAGATAACCAGGCACACAAGGAGACAAGACAATAAGAATGAAGATAAGAAGAAACAAAACCTACAGGAGGGTTTCGATTCTGGAATTATTAGATACAGACTACAAAATAATTATGCTTTTCATATTGAAGCAGATAAGAGACTGAAAATTTCAGCAAGACAATTAAAAACTGCAAGAATGACAGATTTACATGCTTGCAAAGAAACTGAGAACTGAAAACACAAGGGGCTAAGAATAACAAAGACACTCTAACAGAACAATAAGTTGGAAGGATTTGTTTTGCCAAATTATCAACAATATATCAACTACAATGATGAGGATGGTATACTAGCACAGGGATAGAAAAAAGGGAACAAAAATTTCAGAACGAGATGTGAGGACTAAGCTCTGATTTTTTGTGTTGCCCAAATTCCTATCTAAGGGGTCTGGGAAGTCATGCTCTGTAAACCGTAAATTCTCATCAGATGGGTTTTATTTAACCTTTATATCATGACTTACTTTCCAATCTGACTCTAGTATAACAAGGAAGAAAATAAAAATATTTTACCCCAAAACATAGGGGTTTCTCTGCCACTTCTTGAAATGGCCCTGCAAAGCCATCCCTTGTGGGAAAAATCCACATTCTATAGAGAATCCCCTTCCCCCACCCCTTTTTATTCCCCCTTCCTTCCTTTCCAGATCCAGGAGATAATCAAGAGCCACACACCCTTTTAGGTCTGATAAGAAACATGTTACAACCTGCTCTCTGAAGTCTGCTGAGAGCTTCTTCTGCACAATAAAACTTGGTCTCAACAATCCCTTATTTAACCTGAACATTTCCTTTCTGTTGATCCTAGATAAACTCAACCAGTTGTCATCCAGAAAATGTTTTACATTTACTTACAGCCTGGAAGCCCCTGCTTTGAGCTGTCCTGCCCTTCTGAACCAAACCAAAATATTTCTTAAACATATTTGATTGATGTATCATGACTTCCTAAAATATATAAAACCAAGCTGTACTGACCACCTTGGGCACATGTTCTCACGACCTCCTGAGGGCTATGTCACAGGCCATGGTCACTCATATTTGGCTCAGAATAAATCTCTTACAATATTTTACAGAGTTTGACTCTTTTCATCAACAGATGTGTTTACATATGGATATAATACATGACTTTGGTGGCATTATAGAAAGGAGGAATAAAACCCAGACTTTTCGGTAAATGGTGGTGAGGCATCTCCTAGCAAACACTAAATTAATACCTCATAAAAAAATTAAATATGAAAGGCAAAATTAAAACTTTTAGAAGACAATATAGAAGACTATCTTCATGACTCCAGAATAGGGAATGGTACTCTAATTTTAAAAGACTGATACTTCTCAGTACTTAACCATTAATAAATTATTTGTATCAAAGAACATCATAAGGGAGAGAAAGGCAAACCACAGAATGGGAGAAGATATTTGTAACTATATAGCCAACAATGAGGAAAAATATTAGCAACAGAACAAAAATGTGTGACAGACCTGATGAGACACTTTACAAAAACAGAAAGTCAAATTGGCCAATAAACTTGCGAAAAAAGTTCTCAACTTCACAGGTAATTAGTGAAATGCAGAGTGAAACTTCAATGAGATATAACTGCACCTCCACCAGACTGGCAAAATTAAAACAAAAATCTGTTAACACCAGCATTGACCAAGATATGCAGAAACATAGTTTGGATATTTGTCCCCTGCAAATATCATGATAAAATATGATCCCCAATATTGGAGGTGAGGACTGGTGGGAGGTGTTTGCGTTACGTTGGATCCCTCATGAATGGCCCGGTGCCCTCTTTGAGATAACGAGTTCTTGCCTCATGACTTAATGTGAGATTCGATTATTAAAAAGAATCTGGGACCTCCCCTATTTCTCTCTTGCTCCTGTGGCCATGTGATATGCCAGTTCCTCCTTTGACTTCAGCCATGATCGCAAACTTCCTGAGGCCTCACCAGAAGCTGAGCAGATGCTCAGGCAATGCTAATACAACCTGCTGAACCATGAGCCAAATAAACCTCTTCTCTGTATAAACGACCCACTCTCAGGTATTCCTTTATAGCAACACAAATACAACCAACATACTAATGTTTAGGAAAAAATTTGTAATTGTCTATTAAAATTTAAGATATGAATATATTATGACCAAAAAATTTGACTCCTAGATATATACTTTATTTGTACTAGGAGTTAGATAAAATAATATTCATTGTGAAACTGTAATTGCCTGAAACTTAAAGTTCCCCGATTGTCTACAGTAAATAAATTGTGGCATATTAATGCACAGGCAAATTAGGCAGAAATATTGAAGAATGAAGTACAGCTACAACCAACATGAATAAATCACATGTTGAACAAAAGCAGCCACAAAAGAATGTATGATTTTGGATAAAAATTCAAAAACAAGCAAACTGTATTGCTAAAGTTTACATACATAGGTGCTAACACTATAAAAATAAAGAGACAATTATCACAAAAGGTAAGATATTGGTAATTACCACAGGGTATATGGAGGGGAGCTGGTTGTGACTGGGAAGGAACTACATGGGTAGTTACTGAACTGTTTTCAATATATTCTATTAAGCTAAGTGCTAGTTATATAGCAACTTTAAAATTATTCCTTGAACTGCATATTTGTATTTTGTGTATTCTTGAATACATATTTGAATATATATTCCTCAATTAAAAAACAAAGGTATGACATAGAAAGAGCAAAATAAATACATATTATCAATGGATACTTACTCTGATCCCCAAGAGCTCAACTTTCTGATTTTTTTCTCAGAGAAAGCGTTCAGATCATGATGACACGTTTTTAAATCTGTGAAAAGTAAAATAACTAAACCCATACACAGTGATTATATAAAATTAGACATTTGCAATCACAATGAATTTATAATTATATTCATTAGAGTGGAAAGATTTAGGTCACAAGATTTTTTTTTTCCCTAAAAATCTCAAGAGAACAATTTTCTGTCTTCATTTTGCTAATTATAAAATAATGGACTCTAAAACATAGCTGCTTCTTTCAATGTTCCATAACATCACCAGAATGTGACATAGTAGATTAAAAAATAAAAATAAAGATATTCATTTATTTCCATGTCCTACCTTTGGGACAATTTATGAGGAACTTACAGACATGTAACAGAACTGCTTTGAAATCTAAAAATAGATGGACTTTACAAATCCCTAACCAGCAGTCTGGGATTTACAAGATCCTCTAGGTTTTACATGGTCACAACTATTTCTCTCCAACTGTTTTAAAAGAATTTCCTGGAGCCATTTGAGGCCATTTGAGGTAATGTCCTTCCACACCTCGTAACTGCTATATCTCCATGATTGCAAACTTGAAAATTAGGCAACACCAAAGCAACATTACTCACAAAATAAATGGCAAAATCAGAATCTCTGGTGTCAACATACGAAACATGATTTACAAAGATATTTTTAAATTTCTTAATTTATTTTTAATAAGTAAAAAATTACTCATTGGAACCGTACAAAAATCAAATCATTAATTTTTGCACCTGGTATTTCAGTCACCAACAGTGATCTCATGGTAAAGAAATAAACAAAACAATGGGAATTATCATAAACTTTACCCTGGCTTTCTAGCTTAGTAGAACTAAACAGAAGAAATTATGGCAATAACCATTAACTATAGAAGAATAATGAAAAAATGGTTTCAGGTTTAATCACAAAATGAACTTAATTTTTGTTGATTTTGTTTCATCTGATAAAGCACTAATATTTATTAATATGAACTGATAGCCTCATTCTAAATTTACTCCTGAAGAGATGTCAAGACTTCAATAAAATATAAGCAAGTTATTGAATCATATTTACGGACTGCTGAATGACTACCTGGAAAATATCAGTTACTCTCAAAGAGCACAAAACAAAGTGAATGTGAAAAAAAAGGCTTCTTTTCAAAAGTCCTTTTATTAGTCCTATCCTCTAAAATTCTAAGAAACAGAGCCTTGATATTCCTGGATTCAGTTTTAAGTAACCTTAATTTAAAATATGACACTTGGAATATGCACAATGGTAAGGAGTAGGATATGTGAACAAAATTTAATTTCTTTTTTCCAAATGTAGTCCTTTTCTTTAAATTCATCCTATCCATTTTTGCCCAGTTCTCTATGTATAGATTATCCTTTAATTATACAGATTCACTTTCTACTTCCACATATATTTTCTCCACTTGATGGTACTTTTACAAAAGAAAGAAACAATACAGCTAGTTGACAAAGTAATTTAAGCTATTTGTAAATGAATAAAAAGTATAATACATGATATAAAAAGATACCAAATTTGAGTAATACTGATGTTAATCTAGCTTTTTATTTAATAAAGTACCTACTAATAGTCTGAGCAGGAGAGAAGAAAAAAAGGAACTAGAGGGAAATGACTTCCCATGGTTAAAAAAAATGCCAATTGCTTCAGAATGTGATAAAAGAATCATTTACTATTTTCACTGAGTTTACAGTGTTGGGTGCTACGGTTTATATCATTCTAATGAAAGTACTTATAGAAACATCTGTAATAGTTCATACCACAAAACAGAAAGTTCATCTCAATAAAGACCTTAAAAAATAAATTTTTATCTTCATTAACTCTCTTTCTGGGAATGGGAATGAAATAATGTGCTTCTCTTAAAAAAAAAATCCATTAGTTTTATGGGAAAAAAAGACCCCCCTAGCAATAATTTTTAACATTCTACTTTTCATCTATTTCTAAGGACACTCCCTTTACAAAATCTTTTAGTTTTAGATAATAGGACAATCAGGTTTAGAGTCTCACCTAAATAAAATAGCCACATTAGAAGGCATACTGAAGAATCAAATGGTTAGCCACATTTGTCTGTTCACATTCACGGATTCTCTAAGAGGGCTGTGAGAATCCATATAATACTGTTCACATTTAGTCCAAGTTAACATGTCTTATCCGACCTGCTGCTCCTACAACACTGATGCTATCAACAAAAATCCTGATTTTGGGACACAGTGACATAACGAACTCTGGTTAAACGAGCAGAGAGGTAACAGGACAGTAAACTGTAACTGTACAATTTAAAATGTCCACTCTTCATCCACTATTACCATACCTCTTCTTCCCAGTGTATTGAATTCTCAAAGCCTAACCTTATGAGAGGTGCTGGGTGCCAAACACTACTTGTATAGAAAATCGGTCTTTAAACAAAAAAGAAATTCATTAAATAAAATTAAACTTTTTTGATAGTTGCATTTGTTGCTTTCAATTTCTTCATTACATATTTTTCCTTCTTTTTATCCAGAGAGATTAATACACAGATTAATACACACATTTCTTGTAAGCATTATAAAATGGCATTCCAGTTCAAAGTTGCTTGTGATCATAGCCATGTGTGAACCATTAGACAAGTGTATACTATGCCCCAAAATGTTTTATAATTCTTCAGTGCAGTTTCCTACTGATGTTTTCCTTAAAATTAAGGCTTCATGAGAGAGAAATCCATAATATTATGAGCTGATTTTCTTTAGCTTCTGAATTAAGTGCACTCTTTCCAAAATCAAGTAGTCCCGGAGTAACGTTAAGACAACTTCTGTTAATCAGTGTCATGACTGAAGTAGTATCTTACTGGAGGTCCAGGCAAATCTTCATCTCCATCAATGTCTGGAGCAAATGACACAGTAAGATCCACATATTTCTTTTCAGTAGAAGGTTTTACAAGTTTATGCATTCTAAGAAAAATAAGCAAGAATAAATATTTTGGTAAATTCTGCAAAATGAAAAAACAATTTGCTGACTAATGCCATCCAGAGAAACTGGTCTTGTATCTAGACTTCATTTAACATCTAAAAATAATCTGCTTTCATATATTCATTTTTCTTTACTAAAAGATCTGAATTCAAGACACTCATTTACCTAACAGTGAATAAATTTGGATACATTGGTCATGATAAAGAATACAAACCATTTATTGAAAGACAAAAAGTCTCAGACTGCAATCTCAGCACTTTGGGAGGTCAAGGCAGGCGGATCACCTGAGGTCAGGAGTTCAAGACCAGCTAAAACATGGTTTGGCCAACATGGTGAAACCCCATCTCTACTAAACATACAAAAATGAGCCGGGCACAGTGGCACATGCCACTCAGGAGGCTGAGGCAGGAGAATTGCCTGAACCTGAGAGATGGTGGTTGCAATCATTTAAAAAAAATAATTCTCTTCCTATACTTCCTCTTTAGTTTGGAGGCATCATGAATTCAAGCATTTCTCTGTAGTGAGTAAAAAAGTAAGCTAGAATTAACCTTAAAATGCAAGCTAGAAATACAAAGTAAAATTAATTCTTAGGTTTTTTCCTTATATCCAATGTTTATCCTGTTTATTTACTGAAAAATCACTGTCCTTTTTATTGTCACTACTGTCTTAAGTCATCATCTATACACCCCTTAGATAATTTTGTTTTAGCTTTCTCCAGTCTCTTTTCTAACTCCAATCGATACTGCTCCTAGAATTCTTTTCAAATATAAATTTGATGTATTCTCCTGCCTAATAATGTTATCTATCATACACTGTATACCTACTTCATGCCAGGCTCTGAAGGATGTAATCAATTTAATCCCCAGTAGCTCTTTCCATTTCACAAAGATATTTTGTCCCATATAAAAACTTTTCATTTTTCTACCATTCATGATCACTACCTCATACTTCCATCATTCCAAAAAAATCTGAATTCTAATTTAGAATTTAGTAGGAATTTAAAATACTACTCTTAATTTTTCCAAAAGATACTCAGGTATCCTCATGAAAATCAATGTAAGGCAAATTAATGCCTTTGCTAATTAATAGTAGTTTTACCTTTGTATGTTATGTTCTTTTTAGCTGGAAAGACTGTTGCTTTTGCCAGGAATAATCTTTCTTCAAAGGTAGCTCAAATGAAATCTACCCTGAACTAGAGGTCTGAGCACAATACCATGTAAAAATTTTCATTATCACAATTACTCAGTTATACTTTAATGATAAACAGGACGAGAGGTGAGACTTACCCATGTCATCATCTCAAAAGTTACGAGCAACTCTTGTAGAATTGCTTGTAAAGAGGAAACAACTAAAGCAAAGGTCCCATGATGGAGCATCATAAAAGTGAATATTCAAGGACAAATAAGGAGGCCAATGTAGCTGGATACTGTGAGGGGAAAGTACTTAGAAGGATAACTAGGAATCAATTTCCGTTAAGACTGTGAACTGCTTGAAGGCAGGGCTTGATGAACATGTATGATAACAAAATATTAACAGGATTAACATTTATGGAATACTTCTTATAAACTAAGTTTCAAAAGCTACTTAAGGTAACAAAACTAAGTAGCTGAGCAAGAATGTGAATCCAGGTCTTTCTAAAGCCAGTCTCATGCTATTAATCACAATCCCACTGACTGACTTAACATGTTCAGTACTTAACAGAGACTCAATAAATACTTGATAAAAGAACAATGAAATAAAATAAAAAATACTATCATGCTGGAGGTTTTAAATATTGGCCAAATCTTAATAGCATTTTAAAAGAGTTTGCCACAAATTTTATACTCCATTAATCAATACATTTTATGACCATATACATTCCAATGCAGCATAAAATAAAGGAATTCTAAACACTACTCCTGATTTATCCAAAAGATACAGGGATCCTAATGAAAAACAATATAAGCCAAATTAATGCCTTAGCTAATATAATAGTAGTTTTACTTTTTAAGGAATAGATAATTCAGACTGGATTATAATTTAGGAGTGATTAACCTCAACTAATTATCATAGTTAAAGCCAACAGATATGTTAATCATCATGCAGAGATTCATTTAGTCATCTGACAAATATTTGCTGATAAACTTTTATGTGCCAGGTTATCGATCTAAGTGCTTGAGATACAACAGTGACAAGATCAAATAAACATTCCCATTCTTGTGAAATATATGTTGTAGTTGCAGGGAAATAGCTAATATACAGTACCTAGGCTGGGTGAGGTGGCTCACACCTGTAATCCCAACACTTTGGGAGACTGAGGCAGACGAAATCACCTGACGTCAGGAGTTTAAGCCCAGCCTGTCCAACATGGTGAAACCCTGTCTCTACTAAAAATACAAAAATTAGCTGAGCATGGTGTCAGGTGCCTGTAATCCCAGCTACTCAGGAGACTGAGGCAGGAAAATCACTTGAACTCAGGGGGTGGAGGTTGCAGTGAGCTGAGATTACACCACTGCACTCCAGCCTGGGCGACAGAGGGAGACTCCGTCTGAAAAAAATAATAACAATAAAATAAAATAGTACCTGGCACACAGCAGGTACCCTGACCAATAATTTGTTGAATAAATGAATAACAATAGTAATTTGGCAGTTTGATTCCTCCTAAACCTGGTCACTAAGTGTTTCAACATAAGAGATGAATCCACTTTTACTTAAGTGTACTGACCAAATCAAGTTTCTAAACCTATTAACTGAAGAACTGAATCTCTCAAGAGGTAGGCTGTTGGTCTTCACCTGGCAGATTTACTGTCTTATTAATGTCATTAGACAAGACTAATGCTTTTATCTGAATTATGGTAAACTCTCTATTTAATTTTTTACTGTGCATCAACTTAAATCTAAATTCTTGCTAATCACTACATATAATGTTGAATACTTACGTTAACTTCAATCTTTTTGCATGACCAGGCATTACAGGAACATAAAGCATTTTGACTCCCTGTACCACCATTGTTGGCTCAATTCCATACTTCTCCTAAAAGTGAATATCAAAAAGAGAAACAACAAAGCCTTGCTCAAACATAAAACGCTTATTTAACATTGTTTGTGAACAATGTTTTATGACCAGTAGAAAAAGCAAATTCATGCTAATTATAATTTCCAATAAAATTATAAATAAGAACTAAATAGAAACCAGACATAAAGCTACTAATGAACCAAGTGAATAAAAGTATCTCACTTTGACTGCATTTATGAAATCCAAGAGGGTGAAATCTTCTTTTCCATGTACAGTCCATCGATCCCAAATTGTAAATGATATTCCATTTCTGTTATAGAAAAATATTCAGAACAGAAACTTTGAAATTTTTCTCCCTTTAGTGATGATATAAAAAAAACCCACCTCCAGCAGTCCATTATTTCTGATTGGGCTAGAAATTAATGTGGGAAAATAAAGGATAATACACCTTCTAAAATATTCCATAATATTATTTCCCCATCACATCATATAAGTAACCACTTTTAATTAGTAACTTGTGGATCCTTCCAGTATCTCATTATTTTTCAGTATGTTTTAGCAAGAGAGTTTTGTCTCTTTTTTTAAAATAGCTGCATGGGTTTCACTGTGTGGATGTTTGAGTCCCCTGTTATTAGACACTTGGGTTATTCTAATCATTGGCTATGATAAATAATGCCAGAATAATTATCTTGCAAATATATAGTTTGAGACGTGTGCAAAGGTATCTGAAAATCTGACATATAGTGCTATATATTCCTTATTGTGGATTACACTATTTTGTACTCATCAGTAATGTGTGAAAGTGTTTGCTTTCTCACAGCCTTGGTAAGATAGGTGTTTTTCAAGTTTCTGGTTGTTGCCAATCTGAAAACTAAAAAGCATAGGCCCAGGGAATTGTTCTGCCTTATCACAAGCTTGTGGAATTGAATTCTAAATCTCATGACCAGAGTACCTACTAATTCATCTGGGCAAGGCAGACACAGATGAAATCATAATGCCAAACAATGTGGCAGATAAAGTGTTGTAAGGGTTCTTTGGCTACTTCAGTCAGAAATATTTCAGGAAGATGAAGTTTGAGCTGATCTTAAAATGATGGGAAGAATATACACACACACATATAAAGGGAAAAAAGGTGAAGCCAGTATTTTTCCCTTTTAAAAGTTAAGATATTTTATTTCATTTTCATTATACAAGAGAAACAGACCTTCATACATACCTGATTTTAGTTTTCCTTACTTCAGATGTCTCTGTAAACACTATAATTGGAATGGCAAAGTTAAGAAAACAATTTTTGTAAGCTTCAAATGGATAGCCACCAGTTACTTTGATCATCTCCAAGGCAACCTAGATAAAAGAAAGTGATCTGATTATATAAATAGCCTAAAACTATCTACGATTTTAATCGGATCTATTCAATTTTCAAAAGTTTTCAAGCATTTCTTTGTAGATAGTAATAGCAGCTATGGGACTAGAGCAATGTAAATTTCTTATTATAGGTCTTCATACTTTAGCATATTTTATACTTTCAAATGTTCAACCTACTCTATACGTGGTAACAGTTATTAAAAAAAATTAATTCGACCATGTAATCTCCCTACTTTGAAAACAGATGCCAGAACTCAAAAAATACAACAGTCTAAAATCACTTAATACAGGGGTATATAATTACATAGCTTCTAGAGTAACTGGAGAGTAATGATGTAATATGGTATAATAACTAGGGCCACATTTAAAGATTCTGAATCATTATGAATAAAGATTAGGGAAGTTCATTTTATTCAAGAAAAACAAAGCACCTGCTTTGTATGAAAGATACAAAGATCAGTGAGAGAATTACCGCCTATAAGAAAAATCACAATCTATGTTGAGCTTATTTTTAATTTTAAAATGTATATTTATGTAAAACTTCAAAATATAAATGACTGCATTTTCAGAAAATATCTTGAAATTTTAAATTATGAGATCCAATATTTATCCTTCCTTCTCTAACATCTTTGAGTGACTAGGTTAGTATAATGGGAAAGACAGGGAAGAGGCAATGAAAGAGAAGCATTTTTATTCAAGGAATAATAAACTTACCAAGCCAGAAACCGTAGCAGTGGTTGTTGCTATAGCAGGTATAATTTTACCAGCTATGCGCTTTGTTTTGAAACGGTCAGCTGGTTCAATACTGTACATTTTGGCACGAAGATTTGATGCAGCTGTGATAAAATCTATGTGTCCGTTACGATCATCATCTTTTTCAAATGAAAGCACTGCCATCTGAAGGTCACCTGATCACATCAACCGGAAAAACAAAGTTTCATAGCAGGCAGTAAAGGTTTTGCTAGGTAAAAAGCAATGTGGGTTTACTATATTTTAAAGATTTCTTTTTATATTTTTAAATGACTGAGAACCATAAGAAAAATCCAAGCAACTAGTTATTGAAGGACACGGAAACAGCTTTTCCCATGATTTAAACAGAGCCAATATTTTTTAATTAAAAAAAAAAAAAGAAAGAAAATGATGGTTTTAATGCCACAAAATTAGGGATGTTTTTATGTTTTAAAAACTTTCTAATAGCAAAATAAAAGTTATATACTGCACATCTGCTATCAAGTGGTTTACAATAAAAAAGCCAACATTAGGTATAGTTCAAAAATTTATTCCATAAATCCTACTTTGAAACATTTTCCCTCTGATAATAAGAATAGGGTCAATGGGTCAAATTAAAATAAGTATTTTCTGAAATCTTTGTGGATTTGTGGTTTCCACGATCCTTCTAATTACTGTTATTCTGGGTTATTTTTCCTGAAATTCTACTGGTTCATACCAAAAATCTCAAAAGTTTGGGAACCACTGATTTATAAAACTAAAAGATGGTGAGCAGGTCAAAACAGATGAGCGAATGTTTTTGAGAAATTAAAAATTCAGCTTTCCTGTACTTTTATATTTAAGACCATCTAGCAAGGAAGTATATCTAGGTCACTTTGTTTTCCCTGTCAGTAATTATGAAGATTAGGAACCTAAGAAGAGTTCCGTTTATGGTTCTTTATCCTAAAGTGATTTAATTGGGTCGGTCCAAAGATTAGATTCCACAGGGACCCCATTAAATTGAATTTTTAATTCCTTAAAAACAGAGCTATTCAGTCATGGTTTTAGACCTGCTCACCATCTAAAGAACTAAAATGATCAGAAAAACAACAAAGCCGTTACTGCGACTGGATAATTAGATTTGAGGGTAGGGCAACAGTGGGGAAAATGATTAATTTAGTCACAGTTAAAGATGAACACTGACTTTGATATGATCACGAAATCAATTAATGTCATCATCATTATTGTTGTTATTAAATTCCACAAATTCTTAGGTGTAGAGCTTGGTGAAAATAAAAATTCATCTCGTTCAAAACATTTTTATAAAGATTTTCCCTTACTTTTGGTGGCTTCGTTAGATAAAATAGCCTTTTCTAGTTGGAAAATAGCATTCCTCTCATCTTCACTGCTAATAGGAACATGGTCCGGTTTCCTTGCAGTTTCATCTGTTTGAACAACCTTTGAATATACGAATATATTCCTATTAATGTTATTTTCTTCATCTAAGTTTGGCTACCATTTAACCATTTTATCAAATCACAAAGAGAAAATATTTTCTCTATGTATTTTAATCAGATTATTAATCATTGGTCCAATATATTTTCAGAAGGTATTTTGTTATTCACGTATGTATTTTATTATCTATCTTCTCACACAGGAATGTAAGCTCTGTAACAATAGGGATGTTCATGTAACTTGTTCACTGACAGAACTCCAATATATCTAATTTTTATTACCTACAATGATATAGTGGGCATAATAAATACTGAGAAGCTCATACAATCTAAGTCCATATTGATCATTTTAAAAATTCCACACTAGAATAAAATTAGTATTAATTAACAGTTTGTGATTCTGACAAATCTACTTTAAACTCAAGTTGCACTGCTCTAACTAGTACAGAGCTGTTTCATATCAAAGAAACTAAAGAAATCCATAAAATATATAATATGGCTATCCTTTAAGTATTTACTGACTGCTGCTAAGTTTTTTCCTTAAGAATATGTCTTCTTTCATATAGAAAGTTTGGTAGGATTAAGGCCATGCATACCATAAGTAATTTAACCTTAAAAATTACTTATTAGGTATTTCATTGGGGCATGAAAATTAACATTCTCAAGCCAAAAAATTAGCTTCATCATGAAGTAATATTTATTAAAAATATACTCATATTATCATTTTACAAATTAAACATTATTACAGAAAATTAAGAAATATTAAGGAGTCCAGGAAGCAGAAACTTTTGTTTGAATGGCTAGCTGAAATTTTTGGTTGTGACATCTGCAACCAGAAGTACCATACCTGAAACTTCAGTGTGAGCTCCTTTAAGGATTTGTGAAAAAGCCCATAGTTCATGTTAAAACTGTAGTTAAATTGCTCAGGAGAATTTATTACCCCCAAACTTTGATACAGATAGCAGCAATGCAAGGCCAAAAACATACTGAAGCAAGAGTAATAACGGACAGTAAAGTTAAGCCATTTTTCCTTGGCTTCTCTCTAGTTTTGCCCTTGGAAACACAGGCTAAGAACTTTCTTTGGGACTTGTTTATCCTCATCCTATTTTTATTCTTTATAGGCTATAAGTCATACACACTGTGTTCTGCAAACCCATCTACCTGGACAAAATCAACTACCCTACAAGTACTTTATTTTCCTGAAATAAAAATGCAGAATGAAAGGCTGCACACACCACTTCTTTCTTGAATTTTGCAGGGAGGTGGTCACTACTCCACCTTTTCTGGTATAGCTAAATTTTGTGATTTTTAGAGAACATACAAGAAAGGCATATATTGAACATGTAAAAAAGAAAAAAAAAGTTTTCTATTTCATTGGCTACATTTCATGTTCCATCTTTACTAATACTCCCTAATGTTTTTGTTTTTTTCTCCTGTATTTTCCTGGTAAAATCCCAACCCTAGTTATAGCCAATCTTCCATCCATTATACAGTACAATACCACACAAGAAGCTAAATTCTGGCTGGAGAAAAGGTAAGGATCTTTTCTTGACAATTATTTCATACCTTCACTCCACTGGACAATTGTTTCATACCTTTTTTCCCTTGCTTTTACTTCCTTTATCTTCTTATCCCGTTCACTCTGAGCTACTAAGCTAGCTTCTTATTTCAACTAAGAAAATAACAATCTTTTTTCTCTCACACTAATTCCATTCCCTTAGAAATATCTCAGAGCTATAGTAAGATATAAACAGAATCCAATCTTTTATCATCACTTTCCTGCTACCTACTACTTCATTCAGACCATCAGCATCTTTTTGCCTGTACTCTTGTAGTAACCTCCTACAGCTTTTCCTGCTTCCTTGCTTGTGTAAACATGTATACAACATTCTTAACACAACAGCCAGAGTCACTCTTAAATCTAAGTCAGATCATGTCACTCTTCTTAAAATGCTCTACTGGCTTTTATTCTCAAGGTAAAACACTAAGTATTTATCATAACCCCAACCATCTCTGTAATTTCTTCATTTACCACTCTCCCTCTTGTATATTCTCTTCTAGACGAGTCCTGACCTTAAAAGTTTTTCAGTGCCTTTCTCTGCACTTATTTCTGCTGCATGCATTGCTCTTTCACTATTCCTTCACTTTCTTCAGGTTTCTGTTCAAATGTTACTGTTATCAAAGAGTCTTCCCTCACTTCCATCCCATATAAAATGATACCAGCTCCATCACTCTTTATTTCTTTTCCCTGTTGTATTTTTCCTTCTTAGCACTTATACTCAAACTGCAATATTATGTACTTATTAGCATTTTTGTTTATAGTTCCACTCTGCACCACTGGGAATATATCATTCACAAGAGCAAGAAATGCTCATTTTGATATTCTCTAGGTTTAGATTGGGACTTGATACAAGTCCAAATTCCCAAACTATTTGCTGAATGAATGAATTTTTAAACATACCTTATTGGAAGGTTTGAATTCCTGAATCTTTACTTCTGAAAGAATATTCAAGAGGGCATCTGTTGATAAGTCCTGTTTTTAAAAAAGTAATTTTACCAACAAACGTATTATTCTATTTCTAAATTCTAAAGCTAAAAATATCCTATAAAAGGTCCTTAATCACATTATAGTATGTAATACTTTCTTATCTGAATATGTAGACATCCATTTGAGATATTTATATTTATTTCTATAAATTATCCCCCCATAAAGGTTATGGGGGAGGAGAAGGTAAGGTATAAAAAAGTACTATTAGTCAACAAACTTGAAATCTTAGTCCTTCTGAAAATTTTTTAAAAGGTAGTTTTAGGACTAGTTGTAAATGTAAAACGGAGTGACTTGATCAGGGACTATCTTTTTAATTCCCTTAGCTTTATGTTTTATGTTTTTAATGTTTTACAAAGTTTTCTGAAGTTGTCAATAAGTAAATTTACTCAATAAGTAAAATAAGTCAATGGAATTCATACCTTGAGAAGGAGGAAAATATTTAAATGGTTAAAGATGAACTTAGATGAATTTAAAGCTATGGGTTGCATCTATATTAATCCTTGAGAAGCTGCTTGGCAAAACCTGAGACACGGTGCTTTTGAGGTCAACTACCACACTCACCACATTACTACTGTTTTTCCCAAAAAGAGTATCAGACTGAATCCCATTATTTTTACTCAACAAATATTTACAGTTTATTTGTATAAATTCCAAAAAGGATTAATCTAAAGCAGACATTGTTATTTGAATCCAAGATAGCCAATGTTAATTATCAGATCTGATTCATATTTCTCTGTTTAGCCTACCTAAAAGTACAGCAATTTACTTAGGAAGAACATGCATTTGTGAAGAAAAGAGACAGATGCCTCTCAAATAAAACCACATTGGGCCCGTTAGATGTTAGTTAATGAAGACAGCGTTTAAGATAATGGGTATGATGCTAAAAGTAAGAAACGTCAACACAGAGGAGCATTTTCAGATTTCCTGAAAAGCATGTTAATTATTACAAAATAAATCAAACATATGTTAACAAAGAAAACCTCTAAGAAATATTTCTAAATTGCTATAAAATGATTCACTGTGGCTTTTTAGAATAGGATAACTGAATCTAATAAACAGCTTATAAATATTTTAAAAATAAAGTTTGACTGCATTTTACAAATATTGCTGTTTCACTGCTTCGATTCAGAAAGAAAAATCCGACTTCTACTTAGCAATACTGCAATGAGCTTTTAGCTTTCATTATGTTAGTATGGGCAAAAATACAATAAAAAGTCTATATCAAAAAGAATGATTCTTATAACTAGTAAATATTTTCGTGCAATTAGTGCATCAGCATCTAATTCTAATTTGGTTTTGCATCACTTGTTAAGGCTTAAAGAATATCTTACCTCTTCTGTAAATGGAATACAATATACTGTAGCATATAGTTTTGCAGCATTCTGAAGGAAACTGAGATGCCTTTTGAAATAAAAAAATAAAGCAAAGTTTGAATGCAAAGTTTTAAAGATGATACTTAACGCATTATGAACTATTGCCTTTAAATGTAATTTGAAGAAATATAACCACAGAATCATTTTTTCAGGATTTTTTTAAGTTAGACAAAAAATTCTGGTCTCTACCAAAACACTATATAGATTAAAAAAGACAAAACATCAAACAGTTATTCTCAAAACCACTAACATTCAGGTAATGATAATGACTACCTTCGGAAGGAGTGAGTGAACAGAAGTAGAAAACTCAGACAAGTGAACGAAAATATATTTTAAGTCATAAGAAATATTATACATTTGTTCTAATGAGTATATATCAAGTTCAAATATTTATATACATAAGGCTGGGTGTGGTGGTAGGGACCTGTAATCCCAGCTATTTGGGAGGCTGAGGTGGGAGGATTGCTTGAGCCTAGGAGTTCGAGACCAGGCTGGGCCACATAGTGACACCTGTCTCTTTAAAAAAAAAAAAAAGAAATAGAAAAAATATACATACACACACAAGCATGAATCTAATGTGTATCTAATATAGTGTGTTTCTAGGTATTCACACAAAGACAACTCCTTTGAAAATAATTTGAAATTATTTAGAAAGCTATTCAGTATTATTTTTTCTTCCATATAACTGAAGATTCTTTTATTTTGATTTAATTAAATATAAAAACACATTGTCATTTTACTAATTTATGGATAAAGTAAAATAGTGATTTTGGTTTCAACTTAGATATTTATTATAAATAATGTGGTTATTTACCATGTAAATAAATGGATTCACATTTGTGTGGGAAGGGTTGTGGCTGGCTTTCTTGGTCAGAATGCCTTGTTAACTCTTAAATTAACACGGATGAAATAATTTAACATTAAAGAGCCTAAGGTTTTCACTCTGCAATTTACAGTTAAGAAATATATAATGAAGGATACATATAAAACTAAATATAAATACTTACAAAGGTTCGTTTAAATCAAATTTTATCGGAGAGGGTGGCCTCTTTGGCGACTGCCAAAACAAACCTAGCAAAAAGATACAAATATTTTCAATGTATATAGCCAGTAATAAATTTCATTGAAATTTCTTCTCAACATTTATACTTACTGCCATCTTTTAATCGTATGTCCAGAGGGAAACAGTGAAGAAGCTGAAGAGCCTAAAGAAAAAAATAAATTAAAGGCATCCATTATTTAATATTATATGAGGAAAAATTAAAATTTAAAAATGTTTTGTGTAAATATATACACATGCCTCAAAAATCAAAACACATTAAAAGATACACAGTGAAGTCTCCCAACCACTCTTGTATTCCATCTGTCCATTCTCCTGTCACCCATCCTCATAAAGAAAAATTCAAAATAACATTTTCTATCATTATTTGTTTTTGGAGAGGTGGTATCTACAGCAAACAAATATAGATTACTTCACTCCTTTTTCTATAAATGGTTGCATATTTAGATGTCATTCTGCTCTTTTTAAAGAGCTAATACTTAAATCACACAAAACCAGAAAAAACACACAGTATTTTGTATTTTTGAAATAATACATGTTTGAAATTTGCTTCAAAATCATCTAGGGGAAGGTAAGAATGAATGGGGATGGTGATGAAACAAGATTTATCTATGAATTGATAATTGCTAAACCTGGGTGATAAGTAAATGATAATTACATTAGGGTTCATTATACTATTTCTTCTACACTTCTACAGCTGAATTTTTTCATTATTTAAAAAAAGGTTTAAAAAATTAACAGAAGATAAGAACTAGAGAGTTCCTGAGATTTTGAAACAGAGGTCATTGATAATCATGGTAAGAATAATCTGAAAAGTAATGAGCAAAGTAGTCAAATTTACTGGGTGAGAAAGTAGTAACACTGAGTAGTACAGACCACTTTTCCAAGAAGTAGAGCTCTGATGAAAGTAAAAAGACAGAAGTACAAATAAAATATTTTTAAGTGGGGTCCGGTGGCATGCACATGCCGTCTCAGCTACTTAGGGGCTGGGGCAGGGATCACTTGAACTGAGGAGTTCCAGGCCAGCCTGGACAACATAGGGAAAACCAGTTTAAAAAAAAAAAAAAAGATGCTTTTAAAGAAGATGAACTTAAGAGCCTAAAGAGAGGGAAAGATTAAAGAGAATGCAAGACACATTCCAGCAACTGTTTTTCACTGGAGGTAGGAACAACAGCTAATATTTTGTAATTTTTTTATGTGTCAGGCTCTGTTCTAAATGCTTTATAAGTTTTACCTCCTTTGATCCTCACCAGTGCCTTATGTATTAGGTACAAGTTTATTATTTCTATTTTACAGATGGGAAAGCAGACACAAAATGTGATTATCAGATATGGGTGGAAATGGCAAAATCCCAGCAAAATTTCTGACCGAATATCCCTATTTTCTCAGTTTCTTGCTTCTTCTATTATGAACAAAATTCTTTTAGATTAGCATGTGTTCTCATTTAACTTACTACTAATTTCTGAAAAGCTTGCCAAAATAAAGAATACAAGTTGCAGGTCAGTAAAATTAATTTGTTAATGACTAAATAAGCCAAGGTCAGACCTTTTCTTAATGTCTCAGAATGCATACTTACCTTATGGTTAAAGTATTTTTCAAACTTTAATCTTGCTAATTCTACACACTGAGACCAATTTCTAGGTCTTCTGCTAAGTAACTTTATAACTTGAAAACAGCCTTCTAAACTGTGTCCACTCTGTATCTTCTAGAATAGAAGAGAAAAAAAAATCAACATACTTCCAATTACAAACACATACACATCCCCCACCAAAAGTTAGCCTAAGTTTGAAGGGTCAACTCATGTGTTTATGCTTTTATTTTTTCACCTCAAGCTCCTTGCCCCTTCTTTCCTCTTTTCCCTCTTTCTTTTCTTTTTGGAGAAGGGGAATGGGAACAGATAACACATAAAATTTTAACTCTGATTTCTTATTTTACAAGCTACTCTCATATTTTCCTAGTTGTAAGTTATTAGTATTACATATGTACTTACCATAAGTGCTATGAATATTTGCTACTAAAAAGTAGGCCTTGTTAGTATAAAAAAAGTGAGAAAACATCTTTAAAGTTGCCTTCTCTGTAAAAGTAGTAAATCTTGGAGATTATTGTTCCCTCATGAAATTTTCACTAGAACTTACCTCAATTTTTTTTTCTTTCCAAAGAACTTAATAAAAGCCCTTTTATTATTTGTAGCCCTTCTATCATAATTATCATATCTTTATTAGCTTGAACCACATGAATTGCTGTTTTGTGAGTCAAATATGGTCAAATATTGACAATTCTATATAATTCACCCAAACCAAAGGAGGATCATTTGTGACCTAATTTCACTTTTTATGTACAATCACTCTTTATGGAGGTAAAATAAGTCACTTGTAGATGACTTGGAAATAAGATTACACTGAGACAAATTGTTAATTTTGTATTGAAATGTATTTATTTTTACCTGTAAGACTTCTTCTGCAGACGAATAGGTTTGCCAAAATTTGTTAAACAATGAAGGTTTGTGGGAAAAGGAACTTTCAAACTGTAACAGAGAAAAAGAAAAAAAATTACAAATAGAAGTCTGTTCAAAGTCAGAAATATTTTCTTTTCGACTTCAAAGAAAACAAATTTAAACAGGAACTTTTACCTTATCTCTTGCCCATTGTATGGTATGTTCGATAGCAGCTGGAAAGGATTTCAGAGTACAAAACGGTATTTCCTCTTCTGGGGGATCCCGCTAATTTATAAAATATGACACAGATACTTAAAGAGAAGCAATGACCAACTTTTATTGATTGTATTTACTTTTGAGCTTTAAGGCTATTAAAAATCCAAAAATAAATAAAATCCAACCAGACATTTTTATATCTTCTCTCTTCTTAGGCAGCAAGAGAAGTTAATTCTTTTGACATTTAACCTATTTGTTAATAGTTATGTAACGCCAATCATCAATATTATTATTTGTGTACTCATTTGGTGCACCATGTAGTACTCATGACACACCATCAAAATTAAATCCTTTTTTTCTTCATGAATCAAGGTGACATTTAAAGTTTTATAACACTCCCTGTTTTGAAAAGTAATTCAAGAATCCCCCGTGTAGTGCTCAGAATAGCCTGAGTTTTTCCATGGAGAAAAACATTGGGGCGTAGAAATGTGCCCTCAGTGCTTGATACAGGTTTCCTGCAGAAAACATGTATTAAATAAATGGCAAATACCTAAGTTGTTTTTTGTGGATAAAGTACCACTGAAGAAATCCGCATTCTATGATAGGGTACATTTTGCCTAGGTTTATTGGTTTACCTAATCTAAAATGACTCACTTTGTCTCAGCATGTAAATAAAATTTTATGTCTTTGTTGACAGTTCTACTCTCAGTTTAATAGTCTGTTCTTATCAAACAATCTTACACTCAAAGGATATCAGAAAACTAATTAAGCAGCTCTAAGAAATAAACAGAAAAATAATGCTCTAGAAACATCAGACACAAAATTCTGATGATTAAAGTTCAATTATATTTTTTAAAAGGTACATGCACATTTGTATGAACATCACTGGCAGAGCAAAATCAGAAAGAAGAATTAGGAAAGCTAAATCAAATTGTTGGCTGATGAAGACAAAAACTGTAAGATATAAAAAAGACAGAAATTTACTTCAAAATATTGATTCACTTACATGACTATTGTAAGATTCAGTCAAATGTGGTACAATAACTTCAGTGTGTCCCTTAGTGCCCATTGTTCCAGAATCCAACAGAGGCCTTAGATTTGCTAAGCAACGACTATTTGAAAAGATAACAAGTAAAAAACAAAAAAGTGAGCAATAACAGTGTAACCAAAGGACATCCTACTACTTTCTATTGACCATTTCACTTACTTCTTGATCACTTCTTGAATGCAGTATTTTAGGAAAACAGATATATTACTATCAAACAACCAGTGGATCATTTCTGTCCCCCTATTCTTCACTATACATACAAATTTTGTTGTTCAATCTAATAATTTCCATCTCTCTCTCCTTCTACTAGTATCCTAAATCTGGGGCTTTGTTAACCTTTATCTCTAGGTTTAACTCCTAACAGTATTATTTCTTTTTCCTTGTTTTATATTTTTCTTTGGTTATTTTCTGACTACAAGTTCTACCACAGTATCTCTTCTCAATATTTTCTTTAACCAAATAATATTAATCTTCTTTCTCAATAGTTACAATACCTATATTCTACAAATTTTAATTTCTTAAAGTTTTGTTTTCTTCCCCTCTTTGGCCCAAGATTACAAACTTTTCACATTTTTCAACTGATAAATTTTCCTCTGCTAATATGTCTGCTCTATACCTTAACATTAAGAAGTCATACAAAGATATAAGAAAGATGATGTAGGGTGTGAACACATTTATAGTCATTCATTTATCTACTTACTTAAGGAATATTTACTAAGTGACATCACATGTTGGGCACTGAGGATACAATGATGGAAAGTAAATAGTCCCTGGATTAATGATTTAGTGAGGACAGAAATATTAAACAAATATGCATGTCAATAAAAATAAGTGCCATGAAAGAAAAAGTACAGAGTGCTATGAAAAAATCACCATAGGAGGCTCTAATTTAGAATTTTGGGGAAAAGATAGTCTGTTTAGATAAAGAAATTTAGGCTGAAACAGAAAGGATGAAGAAAAACGGCTAAACTAGGTGAAGAGTAGATAGGAAGATTAGAGATCAGGAATGTTAAAGTAAGAAAAACAGAATTTCCTGAGGCTGAAGAATATTGTGTGTAAGTCCCTCGTGTAAAAAACTGCTGAAGGCCTTGTAAGAACAGAGTGAGACACAGAGAGAAGAAGGGGACCCAAGAGGGGCAGGTCAGAGCTGCTGCGGTAATCAGCATGAGCTTGCCTGGTAGAAGATTATGAGAAAACAGAAGAACACAAAAACAGTTAAGGGAAAGTGTCAAGATGACAAACTTTCTGCTGCTGCCCTCAAGCAGAGGGACTTGGAGACCACACAACTGAAGCCAGAAAGGGAAAATGAGGAGGAGGAGGAGGAGGAAGAACCCAAGTAACTTTGGGGTTTAGTGCCCACCCCGCTGCCCTTTGCCTGTGTGCCTGAAGACAGTCCCACCATGCTCATGTTTTCCTCCACTAGTGCTCACAGGTCCCAGCACTGATGGCATTTGGCCTGAATGCAGTGGGTCCATTTTGCGCTTCCTTCTCAGGTAACCTCTCTCTCCTGGGCCACTTCTAGAGGTGAAGGAGTTACTCCTTCTGTGTTTTCTATAGCAGTAAGGCTCACCCCAAAGTATTAAAAGTGGCTTTATGAGTCAGAAAAAAAAGACAAAAAAACTGAAAGGCACATGCGGCTAGATTAAGGGGAGCCAAGGGGGACTGGTAAATGTTATACCACATGGTCAACAGGTGACAGGTACTCCATGAAAAACATTTAGGTTATGTTACAATTTTGAATTTCATTCTAAGTATAATGGGAAATCGTAAAAGCGTTTCTGTCTGAGGAGTACTACAACAGGACCATAAAGAATAATCAGAAAATTCCCTAACTTTTCAATAAGTAATGTGGGAAATACAAGTGAAAATTAAAGATAATTCTGTAGGAGCCTGAATTTCAAGAACGTACCTGTCTACATATCTCCTGGCTTCCACATTATCTAATGCTGTAACAATTATATCTTGTTTAGTATAGAACTCATCATTGTAAATGGTCTCAGTAGCTGGACATACTTTGTTCAGGTGTGCATCTATCTTTATTTGAGGATTTATTTTCAGAGTAGCATCAGCAGCAGTATAGCTTTTAGGTTTCTAAACAAATAATAAAAGCAGAAGGAATATGTTAAACAACAACAACAAAAAAGGACTAAGATTTTTCTATATATACCAGGGTGATAAGAATGTGTAAGTTCAATCGCAGTCTATATATAAGGTAAGAGTAATGAGACCAGTTTTCATTTTTGGTTTGTAAAAATTACGTTAATTGAAATAACACTACATTAATAATGCACATTAGCCCAAATAATTCACAAATTATTAAGAATCTAAACAACTTGTATCTCATAGTTAAGTGCTTTAGAGTTCTTAAAAGAAATTAAAAGTCCTATTACGAGTACAATTTTTCCCTGTTTGACTTGGTAAGTGCAAAGAAAAAAATGAGAACACATTCAGTAAAATATTGGAAATCAGCTCTGCAGAAGATAAGTTCTTAGAGGTATGAGAGTTTAATACTTTGGTACTAACATATTTTGAAATTATTATTTCTGGATGGAAATATTTTCAGAAATTATGTATCAGTTTTATAAAAAAGAGTACAGTAGTTTCCCTTTATCTGCATTTCACAACCCTCAAGAATGGCTGAAACTACAGCCAGTACAAAATCATATACATATACACCTATGATAAATTTTAATTTCTAAATTAGGCATAGTAAGAGATTAATAACAATAAAGCAGAACAATCATAACAATATACATTAATAAAAGTCAGTGAATTTGGTCTCCCCCTCTCAAAATATAGTATCTTATTGTACCACCCTGTACTTACCTATTTTCAGATCCTGATTGACCATGGCTAACTGAAACTATGGCCAGCAAAACTGGATACCACTGATAAAGGGTACTACTGTACTCTAAATATAATTTATTCTTTCTTTTCTTAAAAAGATTTAGTGACTATTTTAAATCATGGGTATCATTTCAGGCACTGTCACTGTTCATTTGCATTTGTTTGGCACTAAATATCTTTAGGCCATTTTGTTTAAGTTCACGCATCTAGTTTTAACGATATTTCTGTCTCTTCTCACATTGGTAGGCTGACTTGTTTCACTTGTTAGTGTTCTAAGTGTACAAACAAATCAAAACTTTGTTAGAACTCAGTAACATAAGAACAAACAGGCCTTTACAGTGCTTCTCTAAGTAAAATGCACCAAGTTAAGCAAATACACTTTGCAAACCCTATTACTTTGTCTATTATATTTGGATAAGTGAGGCAATTAGATTAACTATGACATCTGCTTCAGTTACTTTTTGTTCATGACATTACTAAGTTTAGTTTACTAAGACTGGCAATGAGTTGTGGAACAATAAAGGAAAAAGTTTTTTACAAGCATTTCTTTAGGGTAGAAATGGTTTTTCCCTAGGTTGCCAAGGCTCAAGCAATCCTCCTGTGTTGTCCTCCCAAAATGGTGGGATTACAGGTGTGAGCTATTGTGCCTGGCTGAAACATTTCTACAGTAAAAGCAAATTTTCTTTACTAAAAATGCATTTTTTTCTGAATTAAATATTTTGGTCTCTATAAAAAAGGAGACTGAGAACAAGCATTATTTTATGATAAAAAGGAATGTTAAATAGTCAAACTATCAAAAGAGCACAAAGATTCTAAGTGCTAAACTTTTACCTGATTTATGACAAGGATATAAAAAAGTGCCAAATTTAAAAACTATCAAAAGCTCAAATTAGAAACATATTTCCATATACTTACTTAAACATACCTTGGTGATTACAAAATGAAAAAAATACTGCCCATTTCACAACTCAGATTTTAATATACAAAATCAATGCAAAAATCAGTATTGTGCATTAAACAATTTCATATTTTCCCCTTTTGTCATTACCATTGATAATTTGAAAGATTCTAATAAAATAACACATTAGAATTGTTCATTCACTATTTTCTATTTATTAAAAGGAAACTTCTTTTTCATATAATAGATGATTTAAATTTGAAACAATAGCAACATACCTGTATGTGATGAGGACGAAATAGGAACTGTCTATTTAAGTTGGACTTTTCTATCAAGTCAGGATCTGTAACTGTAACCTAATATCAAGAAAATATGTCTGAAATTATATAATGGATAAATTTTAATCTATTTTTCTTTCTTAGTATGACTAAAAAACTCCTCACAAACTATTCTAAATTAGTCTGGTTGGTAAAGGTTAAAATGATATAAACATTCCCAAATACTACCAATACTACTCTTTTATATTTCATTTAATTGTGATTAATGTTTTACATAGGAGCACATCAAACAAAATAGCCGAAGCCAATTGCAATTCTGTTCAAAACTTTTTTCTAATTATTCATAACAAAACAAAACAAAACTTTTTAGAACTGTGAAATGGATTAGCTGCAGAAGAGCTAGCTCTTCTTTCTAAACATATAATATTTACCCTTAATCTCAACTAATTTGGAAAGAATACTTATATGTATCAATTTGAAAGGGACTCTGGCAAAGCAGAGGCCTACAAACTACTAGGCAGCCTGCCTATTTTTGTAAATAAAGTTTTACTGAAACACTGTCATACCATTTAAGAATTGTCTATTGCTGTTTTCATGATCCTAGGGGCAGAACTGAGTAGGTGTGACAGAGATCATTGGTCTGCAAACCTGAAATCTTTGCTATCTTGTCCTTTAAGAAAAAGTCTGCAGACTCGATCTAAAGGATGCAAGAAAGTAAACAAACTCAAGATAATCTGAAGAGTATTCAAAATACATTTGTGACTTTGGCATTTTTAAACAATAATTGTGTAGGTGCAGAATGTCTCAGACTGTATTCCACATTTATTTTATTGAATAGTTCCCTGATATTTTTAATATTTCTGTGTAATTATGTTAGAGTGTCTCTTTTTAATAGAAAAAAGGTCAATCAGAAAATATCTTTTAACAAAAACGCTTAATCAATTCATTGTTGACTGACAATAAGGCTTTTTCCTTCCACCTCTGCTTTTCATTTCCCTTTATTTTGGCTTTCTACTGGACTGACCAAGTTTTCTTGATTTCTACTGCCCCCAACTCCCCAAACTGGTTTAGAATCTAAGTGCCTAATGTTATGTGGTTATGCTCAGAATTTTAACATGCTCGTGTAACTTAAGATCTAAAACTAATTAAAACTTCTATCTTCCTCCTGAACACTGAGAATATCTAAACCATTTAGTTTGGACCTCTCCAGTTTGCCTTCTGTGAGATCAAGTTACACTTAAACTTTTAACTCTCTCACTCTAAGGTTTTTAAAAATCAATGCTTATGTAAATCAATGAATTCTGACAAATGCTTCTGCATACCCTTTATACACTGCCCACACAACCTAACATCTTTCAATAAGAACCAATAAGTAGTAATCTTTCACCATTTCATCTGTCGGCTATCTTTTCTTTGCTCTCCCTCTTAAACTGAGTATGAAAATCTAGGTTAATAGTAATTTTCCCTTACACTATGAAGATACTCTTTCATTATCTTCTATTTATTGCTGATGAAAAGTCTATGCAATCTCTTTTTTTAATCTTTGCTTTCGATTTGTTTGGGACTAGTTTATCTTCCAATTTGAAAACACTTGTCTTTCTTCAACTCTGGGAACTTTTGTCATTATTTTTGGAATATATTGCTTCTTCTCCCTTATCTTTATCTCTGGAAATTCTACTAGACCTATGTTGGACCTTGCAAACCCACTATTTTTCATTTTAAAAAGATATCTTTCTGCACTACATTCTGGGTATTTATATTCACCTTTGATTTGTCTATTTTCACCTCAGTTATATTTGAATCTTAATATTAGTGATTATACAGAAATTCTTACTTGGCTTGCTATAAAACTTTCAGTGTCTTTTTTCCTGTTTCTAGTCCTCTTTATCTCTAATCATTTTTAACTTTAAAGTTTGTTCTATTTTCTATCAAGTTTTCTATTATTGGTAGCACTTCTATTATCTATAATTCTTAGGAGACTAATTCTTTTATTTGCCATGGCTGATTCTTGAAGTGGTTCTCTTTCTAGGGAACAGTAATTTTTTAATTTGAATTGTGTTTAATGAAGGCTGATTTTTCTGCATAATCCTGAGTGTGCTATTATCATCATGATACAGTTTTACATTTGCTTTAAAGCTCTGGAAGTTTTAGTACATCTAAATTTGTTATATTACTTTCTCTGCTTAAAGTTTTTACATGATGTAATTTTGGACCCCGGTTGTGGCACATGCTGTGAGTTTCAATTTCTCATTTGTGACTTCAGTTTTTACTTAAGGTTTTGGACAGACATTCAAGACAGAAACACTTGTAAATGGTTTTCAACTCAGGATTTGTTCTTCTCTCTTGGTTCCTAGCATCTGGGAATTTCTCTTTTCAGCTTGGCTACATATGTAAACACTTAAAAAAAAGTATAAACTCTTTCACTGCAAATATAATTTAAAATGAAAGATTAAATATAGAATTTCCTTTTATCAACCTCTTTTAACCTGCCTAAATGATTTCAAACAGGAACAGATATTCTATGATATATATTCTGTTTGAAGGACATTTCCAAGGCCCTTTGAAAGATGATTAACCCTAAAGAAACTGCCTACATTTACTAAGCTTTTTAAAAACACTATTGCCCATGCTGCATAACGGGCCCTCTAAGACAAAGATCTGGTTGGTGAATAAGAGTGAAAAAAAAAAGGTATTTATCTAAGGACTAAAAAAAATGTACACAGTAAGTCTATGTGTTTGCAGTAGTACAGAAGCCTGTCCACATTAGTTTACCTTGTTTTGTTATCTGAAGTCAGTAGGTTTCTTCACTACAGTTCCTTTCCTGACCTTTATATGCTAATGTGCATCATGAATTTCCAAGGAGTTAAAGTATTCAGGTGATTCCTAAACTGATGTAACCAAAGACTTTTTTCTTTTTATATCCCTTTCAAAATCACCAGAAGTAATAGTGGTTTGTGGAGCAGTATTTAGGACATGTTAATATAAACATGGAACATCTGCCTGTAACTATGATATACTGAATACTCTTTTGAATTGGAATAAAAAGCCCATTTTAATAAACTATAAAAGGTGAACTATCATATAAATATTAGCCATTTAATTAGTCTTCTGTTAGTCACCATGATAAATCTAGGAACTCACTAATAGAAGCTAAAAGGCAAAACAAGCACCAGTGAAATAAATTTCTATTTAAATATATGACATGGCTTGCAATTAACTCACATTTAGAGTCTTAAGAATTTAAATTTTACACTGAGATTTGTATTTTCCCACTACTTTTAATATTCACTAATTGAAACTACAACTGAGTACTCTACAATTCTGTGATGTTAGCTTCAGTTTCTTAAAGATTTAACAATTAATAAACGCTATCTAAAAGAAGTAACAACAACATGTTTTATACTTTGCAAAGCCTTTTCACATTTGATCTTCACAATAGTTATGAGGTAAGTAGCACAAATGTCAGTTTCACAGTGGTAGAGAAAAAAACTGAGGAAAGAATTAATTTGCTACAAAAGAAAGAGAAGTAATTTGCTATAAGGTAACTTAAGTTTTGAAAAGTGGTCAGAAGGGCATGAGAATCAATTTTTAGTTCAATGCTCTATTTTCAAAAATTGATACTTCAGATTTATGTAGTCAAATATAGATGAAAAAAGGGCAACAACACAAATATAAACTTTTAACTCTCAAGGACTGATTCTTACCATTCCTTTCTCTTTGCTTGTTCCAACACCAAGTAAAGCAAAATTTTTTAACATTTCACAGCCTATTGCTCCACACCCTACCTATGGAAGAGAAAAACAGTATATATCAGGTTAAAATAACTTGATCATTTGTGACTCATTTTACTTTGAAATATTTAACAGGTTTATTTTACCACTGGGTTTCAAAGAAAAAAAAAGTATAAACCAAATAAGGAAAAGCATAATTTTATAATTCCTTTAAACAGAAGACATTAAAAAATTCCAAATATATGTCAAACATTGAGCCACTTATGCAAGATTGAAGTAAACACAATATAATGTTAGTACATTTTAATAAAAATGATTCCTCCCTTTTGGTTATTTCTCAAAACTCATTTGCTGCATAAAACTATTCTAAGACTTCTATTATCTAAAATTAATAACACTATATTCCATATGCATGTAAAAAGCTCAGTAATAGCTCATTTCCAAAACATTATTTTAAAGATAATTACTAAGAATCAGCAGTAATTTTCAGGGCTAATTATAATAACAAAAAATGGCAGGAAGAGGAGTTTCATTTTATTGGGGAAAATTTCCCTGACACTGCGCTAAGACAATTAAGAAACACAGATAGGCTGGGTATGGTGGCTCACGCCTGTAATCCCAACATTTTGGGAGTCTGAGGTGGGCAGATCACAAGGTCAGGAGTTCAAGACCAGCCTGGCCAATATGGTGAAACCCCATCTTGGTTGAAAGTACAAAAATTAGTCATGTGTGGTGAGGGGGAAAACAAGTGCTTGAACCCAGACATGGAGGTTGCAGTGAGTGGAGGTCATGCTACTGCACTCCAGCCTGGGCAAGAGGGAGAGACTCCATCTCAAAAAAAAAAATAAAATAAAAAATTAAAAAAAAAAAATACAGAATACACTTATATATTCCTTCATTTAGTGAGAAAAAAATTTTAAAAACCCACCAACTTTCAAACATATTGCTAGAATATAATTTAATGTTCAAAATTATTATACTCTTTTACTTTAAATGTATTAGTTAGACCAGAGGATTGAAAACCTTTTCTGTAGAGGACCAGACAGCAAATAATTTCAGCTCTACAGGCCGTATGGTCTCAGAAAGTACTTACTCTGTATTTATTTTTTAGGTTGGTTACACTGTATATCATCTATAATTACATATAGTATAGGAAAATAATCTAGGATGCCAAAATTTTAGCATTTTTAAATTCACTTGTACTTTACACACTTAGACTCAAATTAATTTTAATAAACTTGATGATATATGATAGCAGTTTGAACATACTACTTATTCCCATGATTATTCATACTTACTAAGAAGATATTTAAATTTTGCAGTTTCTGACACAAAGTGTCTCCAATGCAGGCTCTTAAGGCATCATATCTATCTCCTCTGGAAAAAATAACATATACCAAACAAAACAGAAAAAAATAAAAAACATTAAAATTAGTTTCATTGTCATTAATACCAATTTAACATTCTACTTTAAAATGGAATATTCTTTAAAAGTTTCCCCTAATCAATCTGATGAACTATCTTAATTGAAAAAGAAAAGCCCCCATAAAGAAATCCAGTTTTCCTTTTTCCACTTAATAGTCTAAATACAAATAAGTGAAGGTGACTTTGGTTTGTCTAGAAAAAAAATTTTCCTAAGCCAGAGATTTTTAAGCAAAGTTCTTAGAGAAATCTATGGATGGACTTTGGAGCTGATAACCCACTTAAAATCAAAGGCAGAAATTTGGGTTATGTTTATTTTAAGGAGAAATTATTCTAAACTTTTGTCAAAAAGACTTATGACCCAAAAAAGTAAAAAATGACTTATATAAATAAAGACTGCATGTAGCAGTTTTTTTCCATCTAACATCATTAAGGTCTTTTAAATGCTAACTATTCTCATGGCATACAATTTAAAACTTTGTATTTACTATCAGGTATTAAGGAGATATGACATTATTAAGACACTTAAAATGACTCCTAAATAGAGAAAAAACAGCTACATAAGTGATTTAGGAGAAAAGACATATAAAACAAAGGTATGTTTAGAGAAAACCTTAAAAAAAAAAATCTATTTGCCTCTTAGAAAAAGCAAGAGAAATGTCATTATTACCGTGGAAGAAATTCTTCACATTCAGGTTTGCCTAGTGATTGGACAATATCGGCTGCTTCAAGATATAACTTAAAGAAGAAGATTAAAAACATAATTATTATATATAAAACTTAAATTACTATAAAAAGAAGTTCCTTTATAGTTATTTAATAATCATTAAGAAAAAAATGATTAAAATCTGGCAATTCAGAGTAAAATATTTAAAAATATAATTAAAAATATATAATATACATTACTATATTCTCTCATTAAAATAATTGTAAAACCTGAGGTGACCATTAAAAGATATAATTTGATTCATGTCACTGAACATGATGTATTCTAACTTTAAACCAAAGGAAATTTCACCTCCAAATCTATTTTTCATAACTACACAAAAGCTTTGGAAGCCCCCATTCAATTTCAGCTATATTTGTATAAGAAATTTATTACTTTTTGAGAAGAAAGTACTTATTCTGTATTTATTTTTTAGCTTGGATACACTGTATGTCATCTATAATTATACACAGTATAGAAAAATAATCTAGGAAATCAAAATTTGAGCATTTTTAAAAATACCAAAGATAATTAGTTTAAGTTAATGAAGAACAGAATTGAATCTTACTCTCATTTTCATTTAATGAACTTGTGTGGCTAAATTTGAACACAATAAAATGGTTATTTTATTATAACATAGAATCTATATTAAGAATTAATTTTTATTATTTCTCATGATATTAATGCAGTTATCTTTTTTTTTTTTGAGACAGAGTCTCGTTCAGTCGTCTGGACTGGAGTCTCACTCTGTCGCCCGGACTGGAGTCTCACTCTGTCGCCCAGACTGGAGTGCAGTAGTATGATCTCTGCTCACTGCAACCTCTGCCTCCTGCGTTTAAGGGATTATCCTGCCTCAGCATCCCAAGTAGCTGGGATTAAAGGTGTGTGCCACCACACCCGGCTAATTCTTCGTATTTTTAGTAGAAACGGAGTTTCACTGTATTAGCCAGGATGGTCTCAATCTCCTGACCTCATGATCCACCAGCTTCAGCCTCCCAAAGTGCTGGGATTACAAGCCTGAGCCACTGTGCTCTGCCTAACAGTTATCTTTAAAGCAGACTTTCAGTAATGTACTTGTATTCTGTGTTAACATAAAGAATTCAGCAGCAAAATACCATTATGTGAGTACCTTTCAAAATATATAAAAAAGATAAATGTTGTATTTAAAATGTTTACGGTATTTCAACAGAGAAAGGGCCTGGAGGCAGTATGTTTTCATACCTTGTGCCAATTATTTCTTCAGGTAAATAAATGTGGGTTTTTATTTCATCTTGTGATTTTCATACCCCATGCAACTCTAAAACCTGTACCATTCCCATGTTCTCCACTTTTCTAAGTTTATACCTAGAAAGGGAACCTGAAGATTCATGATAGTAAAACATTCCATGGAACACATTCAAGAGTATTGAGAGCCTGAGAATGCTAAGCTTACGGTACTAGAGAATAATTACTGATAAGGATAGAACATTCATTCCTTTACTATCACAACTACGGGAAATACATCTGAGAAGGCAACTTCAGGTTTATCTCAATAGCCCTAAAATATCATCTTGTTAATTTCAATCACAGAATCAAGTGTTGGAGGCACACTGCTTGCATCTTTTTCATGCATCAAAAAGTATTTTAGGGTTGCTTTTCTAATATATTAATACTACATTGTAATACATAACACATTCATTTCATGAGTAAAGAAATCAACCTTAAAAACAGAACTAACCCACTGGCACAAAGGAGAAAATTTTCCTGTCACAGCTTTCAATACTTCTTGGCTGGCAACACCTCCTACTGCTGCAGCAAGTGGGGATAAAAAGCCTTGAGCAGTCCAAGAGAGCCAGTGCACAATGTCAGCATTTACATCAGGCTAAAACAAAAGCCATAAAAGACAATAATATTAACAGCATTTACATAGCACACTTAAAATTTTAATGACTAAATGTTAGAATTAGAACTTCTAAAAAAGCTATTCAATTCCCCTACTAAATAGCTTTAAAAATGTCACAATTTCATGAAAACAGACCCGTTTGCATGTTACCTTAAGTAGCGCCTTCCTTTACTACTGCCTGCCCATTTTTGTTTTTGGGCTCTATACATCACTCTAGGGCATCATTTACAATTAACTCAAATATCTACCATTTATAGTTTTTGTCAAAGAACAGTTCTGTGATGCCAGTTAGGCATATTTACAAATAAACAGATTTTTTAAAAAAAGTTTGTTAATAAAAACTACTCTGAGAAAATCTTGAACTAAGATAAATGAAAATAAAATGATCTTAAAAATGATAAGCTATCAGTTTCTGTTGGAAGTTGTAAATAAAAACTGCAATGAATAATGACACAATACATTGTTAGAGCTAATGTTTTCAATTATACTAAAAGTTATGTTTCTTAAAATAGAATATTTTAAAGGAAATATTGGAAAACTGAATTTTAGATCTATTGTTTTAGCATAATTTCTCATACATGACAAAGATCTTTTCATGAGCTCTGTTTTCTCTCTCTTCCTATTCTTTAAACATCAGTAATCTTAATTTTAACCCTAAACTTCAAGTTGGCCTAATTAATATTCTGAACTCTTATGTAAAAGAACAGTTCTTATACGTGTAGGAGGGGAAAGAGAAGAGTTTTTATTACACTTTCAAAAATATTTGTGATATAAAATGGTTACTATCTACTCACTCATCCACCCCTCCATTTCAATTTCCTATATCTCATTATTTACAACTATTGAGCACTAACCTCAACCAAAATCAATTACAATTTAAATTCTGCAGTTTTTGAATGTGAACATTGTTGGTGGTAATAACATTAAAATAATGATAGGAGTGATAATAACAGTGTAAATGAGTGCTTACCATACCAGATTGTGTATTAAATCCTTACATAATCTTCAAAGTAATCCTTATAAATATAATTTTTATTATACAAGAAAACGGAAACACTGAAAAATTAAGTAACTTATTCAAGATTTTATAGTTAGTAAATGGTGAAGCCAGGATTTGGATCCAAAAAGTTCAACTTTATAGGTTTATTCTCACCATTAGGTTATGCAACCTCCTAGGATTCTTTATTTTTTTAGTAAACAAATATCTAAATTTTGGGAATTTTTGGTTATCCTAGGCTAACAGCAGCCTATATCTAAATTTCCCCACATAATCTCCAAAACACATGCATAACCACAAGAAGAGAAATAAGACACTAACAGGGCTTCAGTATTACTAGAAAACAGAATATTATAAATTTCAAATTACTTGTAAGTAGAAAGACAGATTGCAAACTCCAACAGAGCTATCTCTGGATTTCACAATGCTACAATCTTGGACAGAGAGCAGAAAATATGAAGAGATCACAGAAGAGAGTGAAAGGTCTAATGGTAACAAAGCACAGTCCTAAGAAAAAGAAAGTCCCACACTAAGTACAGAAAATACTGACGAGTTATAAAACTGGCGTCTCAGCCTTCAAAGAATGTCATCCTGGGAGAGCAAGATGTAAACAAAAGAGGAGAGACATCCTTTGAGAGAGAATGCTAAAGACAGAGATGGTAAGGATTTGGTAAAAATCGAAGAGACCTACAAAACACACTCAAATCTCTCCACCACAAAATAGTCATCCATTAAAAGCTTCTTTTCAGTATCCTAAGAGAAGGAAGTGCTACAAAACCAGGAATCTAAAAAGCACCTAAAACCCTTACCCTGTCCAAAAAGAAAGCACAAAAATCACTCTACTATACAAAGCTAATGTAAGAAGAAAACAGAAAACTAGAATCAAAACATTTCAGCTACTGAAAATCTACACCCCCACAACTAACTAAAGGTCAAAGGTAATTTAAGTGAATAAATTATACATTCTTAACAAGCACTTGGCAATGTTGGGGGGGGAAAACCAAACCTTGAATCAGGACTAAGAACAGAAATGATCTATTCTACCCTTCCAGAAAAGGAAAGTAATAATTAAATAAAACAACATCTGAATCTACATATCAAAATGAGCTCGTGGTGTATGTGGGAAACTTTAATAAATAATCAACTCTGAGATAAAACTATTAGATAAAGATGAAGATGAAACACATAGGGTCTTAAAGCAAGAAGACCAGATTACTTGTAAGAGTACAAAAGTTAGGCTGGCATCTTATTTTTCAACAACAAAATCTAAAGCAAGATATTAGTGAATAAAGTAGGAGCCCAGAATTTTAGGCTTAGCCAAGCTAGCTTTCAGGTTTGAAGGCTACATTTTTCATACAGAAAAAATATGAAACATATAAAAACTCAGGGAATACCACAATTTGGAGCTCTTTTTGAGAAACAGACTAAACCTGATTTTCAAGACTTAATATAAAAGCCACAAAAAAATAAATAAAGACAGGATGGAGCTGGCAAAAGGACAGAAACACTGTGAAGAAAACAGAGTACAGAAATAGACCTATACATGTATGGTCAAAAAATTGTTGACAAAGATGCCATAAAATTTCAATAAAGAATAGCCTTTTCAACTAATGGGCTAGAATAACTGGACATTCATATACAAAAAAATTAACTTTGATCTATACTTTGTGCAGTGAAGTGTGGAAGTGACTTTGGAACGGGAACAAAGAGGCTGAAATAGTTTGGAGGGCTCATAAGAAGAGATAAAGATGTGGGAAAATTTGGAACTTAACAGTTTTGACCAAAATGCTGATAGTGATATGGATGATGAAGTCTAAGCTGAGGTGGTCTCAGACGGAGATGAGGAACCTGTTGGGAACTAGTATCTAAAGGTGATTCTTGTTATACTTTAGCAAAGAGACTGGCAGCATTTTGCTTCTGCCATAGAAATCTGTGGAACTTCAGAGAGATGATTTACTGTATCTGGCAGAAGAAATGTCTATGTGGCAAAGTGTTCAAGAGGTGACTTGCTTGCTTTTAAAGCATTCAGTTTTATTCATTTGCAAAAAGATGGGTTGGAATTGGAACTTATGTTTAAAAGAGAAGCAGAGCATAAAAGTTTGGAAAATTTAGAGCCTGATGATACAACAGAAAAGGAAAACCGTTTTCTGAGGAGAAATTCAAGTCAGCTGCAGCCAAATGTTAATCACCAAGACAAGGGAAAATGCCTCCAGGGCATGTCAGAGGTCTTCAAGGCAGCTGTGCGCATCACAGGACTGGAGAACTAAGAGGAAAAAGTGGTTTTGTGGACTGGGCCCAGGGCCTTGCTGCTTTGTGCAGTCTCCGGACTTGGTGCCTCGTGTCCCAGCTGTGACTAAAAGGAGCCAATGTACAGCTCAGGCTGTTGCTTCAGAAGATACAAGCCCCAATCCTCAGTGGCTTACACATGGTGTTGGGCCTGTGGATGCACAGAAGTCGAGAATCAAAGTTTGGGACCCTCCGCCTAGATTTCAGAGGATATATGAAAACACCTTGATATCCAGGTATAAGTTTGCTGCAAGGGTAGAACTGTCATGGAGAACCTCTTGCTAGGATAGTGCAGAAGGAAAATGTGATGTTGGAGCCCCCACAGAGAGACCCCATTGGCACTGCCTAGTGGAGCTGTGTAAAGGGTGCCATAGTCCTCCTGACCCCAGAATGGAAGATCCAACGAAAGCCTGGAACATTAATCTGGAAAAGCTGCAACACTCAATGCCAACCCATGAACACAGCCAGGAGACAAGCCATACCCTGCATAGCCACAGAGGTGAAGCTGCCCAAGACCATGTGAACCCACCTCTTGCTTCAGCGTGACCTGGATGTGAGACATGGTGTCAAAGGAGTTCATTGTGGAACGTTAAGTTTTAATGACTGCCCTATTGGATTTCACACGTGCATGGGGCCTGTAGCCCCTTTATTTTGGCCAATTTTCCCCAATTGGAATGGGAGCATTTATCTAATGCTTGTACCCTCACTGTATCTAGGAAGTAACTAACTTGCTTCTGATTTTGCTGGTTCCTAGCTGAAAGGGACTTGCCTTGCCTCAGATAAGACTTTGGACGTGGACTTCTGGGTTAATCCTGGAATGAGCATAGATTTGGGGGACTATTGGAAAGGTGTGATTGTGTTCTGAAATGTGAGGACATGAGATTTGGGAGGGACTGGAGTGAAATTATACATTTTGGCTGTGTCCCCACCCAAAATCTCATCTTGAAATGTAATCTCATAATCCCCCCATGTCAACGGCAGGGCCACATGAAGGTAACCAGTGAATGATAGTGAGTGAGTCTCAAGAGATCTATGTTTTTGTAAGGACCTAGCAGTTCCCTTGCTTGCACTCACTCGGTCCTGCCACCCTGTGAAGAAGGTATCTGCTTCTACTTTTTCTCCTGCCATGATTGTAAGTCTCCTGAGGCCTCCCCAACAATGCGGAACTGTAAGTCAATTAAACCTCTTCCCTCTATAAATTACCCAGTCTCAGTATTTCTTCATAGCAGTGTGAGTATGAACTAATACATGTCCCTACCATTTTTATAAAATAAAAACAAAAATAATAGACTCTTCAAATAATTGCACAAAGATCACTATGTTTATAGGTGCTTAAATGAAACTTGACTAGCAGGCACTGGCATCATAACACAAAAAAGCATTTTCTAGATGACATGTTTAAATCTAAATCTGATATGCAAAATGTGTTAAAGAAATGTGAACATATAGTGCATAAAACAAGTGACTTGTGAGAAAGCTAACATATAAGTTTTAGTGTGTTAACAAATCAAGTAAACCAGAACAGAATAATAATAATAATACTAACAATAAACAGCAGCAGCAGTGAATAGTAATTACTATATGTCACATGGTATTTCTAAGTACTTTACAAAATTAAATCATTTAATGTTCACAATAACCCTACGAAGATAGGTTAACTATATTTTATAGATTTATAAACTAAAATAGAACAAAGGGAAAAAAGTTGTCTAATGCCACAGAGTAGCAAAGCTGGATGTGAAAGATAAAAGAATCCTAATATATAGGGAAGATATAAGGGAATACTAATGTAATACACTTATGTATTAACAAATATTCTGACAGCCATAACTTTCAATATTCACCTTCTCTTCCAAGGTTTCACTTATAGATGTTGCTAGTTTCAACAGTTCTTCTGAATCTTTTTGGCATCTATAACCCAAAACAGAAAAACCTAACTTTAATTTTCTCAACTGCCACAAACAGTAGGACACACTCAAAATTAAAATTTATAAAATATATAAAAGAGTGTGGGATTTTGCCAACAGGTAGCACAAAATGTTTTACTGATTTAAAGATGATTGGCTTATAAACACATTACTTCAAAATTATATACAGTCGTATATAAATAAGATTTAGTCTTTTTTTTTTTGAGACAGAGTCTCACTCTGTCACTCAGGCTATAGTGCAGTGGTGCAATCTTGGCTCACTGCAACCTCTGTCTCCTAGGTTCAAGTGATCAGTGTCTTAGCCTCCCAAGTAGCTGGGATTACAGGTATATGCCACCATGCCCAGTAATTTCTGTGTTTTCAGTTTGCCATGTTGGCCAGGCTGATCTCGAACTCCTGGCCCCAAGTGATCCACCCACCTCAGCCTCCCAGTCTTGGGATTACAGATGCGAACCACCACACCTAACCCCAAGATTTAATCCCAAATATAAAAAGCAAAAACCTTCTGCAACAGTACTCTCAGTACTGACTTAATAGGGTTTAAAGTTAAAAAACAAGAATTACCATGGGTTAATAATTCAGTAATTCTCAGAATTTTTTTGTTTTAAAAAGCTTTAATTTTTAAAGGGAAAAAATCACATTTAATATGATTCCACTTTTATAAACTGATTTCTCCACTCCTAGCAGGAAAAGGACCAGAAAGTCATAATAAATGTTTACACGGCTTGGCATATCTATTGGTATTGTAATTACAAAGGGCATAGTTACTTTTGAAATTATAATTTCTGAATTACTACTTTTATAAAAAGGAAAACGGATATTTTTAAACATAAAACATTACCCAACGTTTGGCTTGCGATTGTATTTCTCCTGAAACTGGTCCAAGGCAAGCATAGCTGTATGAATCTCTAAAGGTGCCTATTAAAAACATTAACAATTGACCAATATTTACTGAGTGCTTATATGTCCCAGGTACTGTGCTAAACACTTTTAAAACATTATTTAACCATCACAATAAATACAGTAGCTTAATACTACTATTAACTCTACATAACAAATAAGAAAGCTGAAGCTTAGAGAAGATAAATGACTTAAACTAAAGGCCATAAAGGTATATGATCTAATCCCCTTTCCTTATTAAAATTTATAAATTTGGAAACTGTTAGTTCTCTATCACAAATACATTTACTGCTACAAAATTACATCCACTGATTTTTTTTTTTAAAATAGAATATATATATACTCAAAGCTTTTTTTTGTAAGAAATATGGTTCAGAAAATCTCTTAATAAGATCATCTTTGTCCAAGTTATTGAAATTGTCTTCTAATTATCAAAATTGCGAAATCATTATAAAAGCGAAACTTTTTCCTATTATTTTAACATTTTTTCTATGATAAAAATTCCTATTTTTAATCCTTGGGAGTCAACTGTGGATATATGAGTATAACCTCTATTATACTCATATAATAAGGCCCACAGCAAGATATCTACATGGTTATTCCATTTTAACTTTATAATCACTCACTAATTCTCATCTCTGATTCTGCGGCTTCTCTCAAACCTGCAAAGTGTTTATTTACCTCAGGTCTGCTAAAATCCACAATAAGACACTTTGGATGTTTTATCTGCCTCTCCAGTGGTTCCTGACAGGGGAAAAAAAAAATCATTACTTCAGAGTAAATAAGTGACTTTTTGACAAAATATGCTGTTATATGTCAGTGCACTAAAAGCTAAGGTACTCGCCCAGAGGTCTGAGCTGATATGTTTAACTGAAATATAAACTAGCTACAAGTCTTATGACTATACTTTAAAATATAAAAAGTTAAACGCAACAAAACAACCAGCTCCACATAGTAAATTTGGGAACAATTAATAAAAACATTTGCATATTTTTAAAAAATTATTTTAATCTAACAGCTACCATATTTTTCTGATACCAGGTTATCAAGACTGACTAAAATCTTCTGTTCTTTGTAAAGAACACAAAGGCAAAACAAACAAAAACCTCCAAAAAACCCCAAAACACCCACCCAATCTAAAATTGAGACACATCCAATTAAAAATTGGAGACAAAGCACAAAGAGATATGCAGAAGCACATCTGACTAGATATGCTATTTTAATTTATTGTTTTATTCTAACTTTGGCTCGAACAAAACCTTATTAACAACTAGAGTTGTTAACAGTTCTGGAAAAGGAAAGGCAATTAAGTTAAAATCTTGAGAACTTGTAAGAAAATCAATGATGTGTTAGCTTATCCTGAGACAGAGCCCAAGGATTTAAGTAGCAGGTGATACCTTAGCTCCTCGACATTAGTAGTGTGTAGTTTCTCTCTGTTCAGGTATTTATATTTTCCTTTCAATGACAATAGTTTTTAGAAATTATTTTACATTCTCAACATATACACTGTTTTGAAATGTATAAAATTAAATTTAAAAAACCAAGATTAACAAGTATAATTTAAATAATTCCATTTTAGAAAATAATACAGCAAAACAACTCTTGCTAAATCTTGAAAATACATTAGTTTCATTTCTTGTTTTAGAAAGTAAATTGTAGTAAGTATGATCAACTTTGATGATTCACAAAGGTGTAGTTCCTTTCAGTACTTCAAGTCAGTACCATACCTTTTTATCTCAACTATATGTACATGGTATTCTGGCTATAAAAAGTATACACGTTTTTTGTTAATATCCATTGTATCCATTTATTTCATTAGATTAATTCCATTTCCCTCGAAGCTGGTACAAATGAAAAAAGAGGAAAAAAAAAAACACCCAAATTCTATTCCACCTTTAAACTGTTTGGTTAACTAAATAGTTATTTTATTCCTTTGTCTCTTATGCCTTCTTTTTCTGTAAAGAAATATTTTTTAAGCAGAAAAAATACTTACAAAGGAAAATATTTTAGGAGTCTTAACTTGGACAGCTATGCCTCCATGTAAATATGGTTCCAGTTCTGTAGTGTCACCAATACTAAAAGAAAATGGCGATATCACTAGAAAAAAAATTTTTTAAATCATTACAAAGGGATAAGGGGATACATATATTTAAATATAAACTCTTATTGTCATAAAAATATTACATCTCAGCTGGGCATGGTGGCTCACACCTGTACTGTAATCCCAGCACTTTGGGAGGCCGAGGCAGGCGGATCACGAGGTCAAGATTTTGAGACCATTTGGTAGAGATGGTGAAACCCCATGTCTACCAAAAATACAAAAATTAGTAGGGCATGGTGGTAGGCACTGTAATCCCAGCTAGTTGGGAGGCTGAGGTGGGAGAATAGTTTGAACCCGGGAGGCGTAAGTTGCAGTGAACCAAGATCATGCCACTGCACTCCAGCCTGAAGACAGAGTGAGACTACGTCTCAAAAAAAAAAAAAAAGTATTAATTCTCCCTAATATAAAAAACTAAAATGATTCCAGCATAGTGGTTTTTTTTGTTTGTTTTAATAAAGAGCTGGGAGGGGGTGGGGAACTAGACAGTATTTTTTCCAATGTTAACTCCAGGACTTAAAAATAACCAAGAAAACTTAGAGAAAAAGAATAATGAGGGGTACTCATTATTAGTTATTAAGATATATCATAGGCTGGGAATAGTGGCTCATGCCTATAATCCCAATACTTTGGGAGGCCGAGGCAAGTAGATCACCTGGTCTGGAGGTTAGAGTTCAAGACCAATCTGACCAACAGAGAAATTCCATCTCTACTAAAAATACAAAAATGAGCTGGGTGTGGTGGTGCATGCCTATAATCCCAGCTACTCAGGAGTCTGAGGCAGGAGAATTGCTTGAATCCAGGAGGCGGAGGTTGAGATGAGCCAAGATTGTGGCATTACACTCCATCCTGGGCAAAAAGAATAAAACTCTATCGCGCAGAAAAAAAAAAAAAAAAGAAAGAAAAAATATATACATCATAAAGCTTCAATTATGTAATAATTACCTATCATAATAATATAATATGGTACTGGTTAATGAACAGACAACTGGACTATATTAGAGAATTCAGAAACATACCCAAGTACACAAAGGACACAATCCAGGTGGCACCTCAATCAGTAGGGAAAAGATAAGGTTATTCAATAAATCTTTCAAAGAAAAAAGACATCTGGAAAAATACTACTGCAAATGCATAAAAGTTTTAAATGTCAAAAAAGACAGGAAAAATTTCTTAGATAAAAGTATGGGAGAAAATTCCTTTAAAACCTTGGAGTCAGGCTTTTCTAAGTAACACTCTAAATAAAAACCATAAAACAAAAGATTGAAAATTTGATTATAAAAACATAAAAAAGAAAACTGCATGACAAAAACTCATCATAAGCAACATCAAAAGATTAATGCCAAACCAGGAAAATACTACGTTCTGTCTGGGCATAGTGTTCATATGCCTGTAGTCCCAGTTACTCAGGAGGCCAAGGCAGCAGAATCACTTGAACCCAGCAAGCTGTAGTGTGCCAAAATGCACCTGTGAATAGCCACTGCACTCCAGCCTGGGTAACACTGCGAAACCCTCATTTCTTAAAAAGAAAAAACATGGTCTAATAACATTTTCATCTATACTATGATATATTAAGTAGCTATGAATAAAAGTTTAAAGAAAAAAAAAGATGTTCTCCAATTTCTAATGAAAAAAGATTACAAATTTATTTTGTTTAATTAAAAGGCAAAGGAAAGCACTATGTATAATGTGCTTCCTTCTGCATTAAAAACAAATAAACAAACAAATATACTAGAAACTAAGAATAGTGGTTACCTGTGGTAGTGGAAGAGAACTACGAAGGTAAAATCAAGTTTGGGCACATAACTTTCTGAACCATTTGCTTTTTCAAAAAATTAAGTTAAAAAAATCAAGTAAACCACCTCTTTACTTAATATATAATATGGGCATATATACTATATAATATGTAATATGTACTATATATACATATATGTATAATAAATATATAAAATAGAATGGTCAGCAGAGTGAACACCAAAGTTAGCTGTTGTTACCTCTGGAGAGGAAAAGAATTATGAAGTAGGACTCATTTTTAACCATGTTTACACATATACACATACATATATATATATCTAGAATAAGTATGTATTATTTGAGCTATTTCACAATATTTTTTGGCTGGGCATGAGGTTTTTTTTGATCTTCATGCCTGTAATCCCAACACTTTGGGCAGCCAAGGTGAAAGGATCACTTGAGCCCTGGATTCCAGATCAGTGTGGGCAACATAGGGAGATCTTGCCTCTACAAAAATAAACAAACTTATCCGGGAGTGGTGGCACATGCCGGTGATCTCAACTACTTGGGAGGCTGAAGTGGGAGGATCACTTGGGCCCAGGAGGTCAAGGCTGCAGTGAGCCATGATCATGTCACTCACTCTAGCCTGGGCAGCAGAGCAAGATGCTATCTCAAAAAAAAAAAAAAAAAAAAAAACAACCCAAAACAACCTTTTTCATGCTATTACTTTAGATCAGTAAATAGCAATTTATAAACGTTAAGCAAAAAAAAGATTTATAACAGCCACTCTATTTTAACTTATTCATCCCTCCCTCCAAAGAAATTTTGACACAAAATGTGGGTTTTCTTTCTCTTTATTTCCTGACATGCAGTGGCTCCTCTTTATACAGGCAGCCTCATAATCTGATCGATCACCACAATTCACCACAACATGGACCCCAAAATTACAAATAGTAATCCTAAATGATTACTTTTCATAAAATAGACATATTCTTTAATATCTATGATTTGAACCTGTATTTAGAATTAGATGTAGTTGGAAAACAAAATCAGTTTTGTTATAAAACCTGGACCCCAAACTTACAAATAATAATCCTAAATGATTAATTTTCCTAAAAACAGACATATTCTTTAATATCTATTATCTGAACCTGTGTTTAAAATAATTACACGTAGTTGAGAAATAAAATCAAATAATTTTGCTACCAAAAATACTTAAATATAGTTTCAAAGTTGTTTATCTATAAACAGTTTGTAACAAGAATTGATTTTTCCCTCTCCTGAGGATATATTTTGCATCATTTAAAAAAAAGAAATTCCATTTACTGTCTATAAACTAAATACATAATTATATTTTCAAATGCCTTAAAGATAAAACTGAATCAATTTCCCCTAAATATGTGTAAGCATGCCATATAGTTATGGGTTGTCTAGTACTGTCTGTGACTCTTTTAAACAAGGCTGAAGGAAAAACGCAAATTATGCAGATTAATGCTGCTATAAATTCATTATCTTCAACTTCAAATGGGCCCTATATGATGCCTGACATCTTTCCATTTTTAAGAATGTCTACTTCCCTCCTGGTTTTGGCACCTTTCATTTCCTTTGGGTAATGATTTCACATTAGTCCAATGAAAAAAGACTCCGTAAACTTCTTACCAACAAACCAACAAACCAACAAACTTGCCTGTAGTCACAACATTCATCCATTTTATTCAAGTCACTGAACAAGAACATATATCCAACCAATATCTAGACATCTTCATTTAAATATTTCATTGCCACCTGATTTTACAATGCTAAACTAAACTCTTTATCTTACCTCCAAAACCTATTCCTTTTCTTGCATTCGTTAGGTGACTATATTGACCAACCATGTAGAAGAAATTTTCACTCACCTATAACATGTGATAAAGTTTCCTCCTAAATATTTTAAGACTAAAACTTCTGAGCTCAATTCTCCCTGCCAGCCCTGCTGTATTAACATTTCTTGTAGTTCCTTTAGTTCTGTCTCACATCTGAGCCTTTTCTGTTTGTCTCTGAATAAATAATTTCTTTTCAACACCTTTCTAAGCCAAAGCAACCTTCACATTTTAATCAAGACACCCTGTCCCACTGCTGCTGTCCCAAAACTGGGTAGGTTTCCTTGCTAAGTTTGGAGTTCCCAGAATGCCTATATTCTCTCAATATCATCACTATTTAACAGTATCATCACTTGGATTGAGTATCTTGAGGCCAAAAGCTTCAGATCATGTTGTTCCCATGTAAGTTGACGTTCTGTTCCCAACACTAAGTATAGTGTCTGAACTATACATGTGCTGAATGAGTATAAATGAACAAAACACATTAACTTACCAGTTATTTGTTGTATAGATCCATTTAAACCTGTCATTCCATTAATTTCTCGAAATGTTAGGAATTGTCCGGTCTCAAGTTTATGAGGATGATTTTCAAGACAAGTGACAATGCCAGGATTTGCCTAAAAATAAGAGTAACTTATTAAAAAAGAAGTTAATATATTCTTTTTGTACAAATTCAAATGTTAAGCAAAAATGACAAAGTTATTATAAAATCCTCAAAACCAAAATTCCAAACTATTATTCTGTTAGTAAAAGCAAGTCTTTTAAAATCTATCAGAAAATAGGGCCGGGCGCGGTGGCTCAAGCCTGTAATCCCAGCACTTTGGGAGGCCGAGACGGGTGGATCACGAGGTCGAGAGATTGAGACCATCCTGGTCAACATGGTGAAACCCCATCTCTACTAAAAATACAAAAAATTAGCTGGGCACGGTGGTGCGTGCCTGTAATCCCAGCTACTCGGGAGGCTGAGGCAAGAGAATTGCCTGAACCCAGGAGGCGGAGGTTGCGGTGAGCTGAGATTGCGCCATTGCACTCGGTGAGCTGAGATTGCGCCATTGCACTCCAGCCTGGGTAATAAGAGCGAAACTCCGTCTCAAAAAAAAAAAAAAAAATCTATCAGAAAATAATGATTAAATTATCACTATTTTTTAAATAAATGCTGAAAATATAATTTCTATGTTTGGTAGGAGATGGGTCAAAGATTCCACAGAAATTATCAAATATTTCACAAATTCGAAAATTACTGTAATTTGTAAAAAAATTCCAAGTTATCTAATAGTTTTAAACTTTGGAAAAAACTGTAGGCATAAATGATAAAAGCCTAACATTGAAGATCAAAGAATAAAAACAAGAAGGAGAGAAATTTTAAAGATAGGAATCTGGTAGTTTACAGCTTGCACAACACTTTAAAGAAATATCGTGTAGCTTATCAGCTTATTTCCTACAGTATTAACAGCAATGCAATAAGAATCCATACCATCTTTCAGAATTTATTCTGTGTGTTATTCTCAGGGACAAGATAAAACCAACTAGAGAAGGCAAAATGTTAGCTAGGCACTAACATGCCTGGAAGAATAACTCAAGTAGAATAATAAACCACTCTGGAAGCAGAAAGATACACAACTGACTTTTCAATACATTTTTCTTTTTTTTTGAGACAGAGTCTCGCTCTGTTGCCCAGGCTGGAGTGTAGTGGCTTGATCTCAACTCAATGCAACCTCTGCCGCCGGTTTCAAGTGATTCTCCTACCTCAGCCTCCTGAGTAGCTGGGACTATAGGCGCATGCCACTATGCCTGGCTAATTTTTTGTATTTTTAGTAGAGACTGGGTTTCACCATGCTGACCAGGCTGGTCTCGAACTCCTGACCTTGTGATCTGCCCGCCTCAGCCTCCCAAAGTGCTGTGATCACAGGCATGAGCCACTGTGATTGGCCATGAAGTTTTATTAAAAAGGCATGAGAGAGACAGTACTGGGTCTCTATCACCATGAGATTACACTGGATTTAAAAAAAAAGTGTAAAGACAGAAGTACAAATTACAAATAGTGTATGTTAAAGTATATTATTATTCCCTTGTTTTGGCTTCTTTTGGACTTTAACATAGGTTGATTACAAAGAGTACAAATAAAGTAAATTATTTAGGTGAAAGGATATTAAAAGGGGATCATAATGACTTCTGCAGTTCTTTTATGGAATAAAAAATTGAACTTCTGCATGATCAAGAGTATGGTTAGAAAATTCAGACTTTTGGTTTGAAGGTTAATCAAAACTTTCTACATCTTCTAAATAATGCTTTAGAATAACAAATTAGAAATTCTTTTCTCTAATATCAATTAAGCATGTCTTTTTAAAGTGTTAGATGACTAAGAACATAATGCTTTCACTATCTGACACAATAAACAGTTCAGTAAATACTGAATCACAATCATGACTCATAGGAGGTAACATAGAATAAAATTAAAATTTATGACAAGCAAATGTCGCTGTATCAAGTGTTATTATTATTTTTGATTAATTTCTGAGATGGGGTCTCACTCTGTCACCCAGGCTGGAGAGCAGAAGAGTAAGCTTGGCTCACTGCAATGTCCACCTCTCTGGTTCAAGCTATCTACCCATCTCAGCCTCCTGAGTAACTGGGACCACAGGTACACACCACCATGTCCAGCTAATTTTTTTTATTTTTTGTAGACACGAGGTTTCACCATGTGGCCCAGGCTGGTCTCAAACTCCTGAGCTCAAGTGATCTGCTGCCATTGGCCTCTGAAAGTGCTGGGATCGTAGGCATGAGCCACCGTGCCTGGCCCTATCATGTATTATTTGTTAGAGGAAATTCAGAATATTTTTAACAATTAATATTCCAATTTTAATATAATGCAGTCAACAAATTAGCTAAATATTCTCTCATTATCTTAAAACACTATAAAACAAATTTTGCACACTGTAATACTGTGCTAATACCTACAACTTTTTGAAAACAGCATTCACATTAACTTTAACAAAATTTATTTTTAAAGTCATTAATATAATCATACTTGCGTTATGTTTGAAATGAAAATTTCTTTTGGTTCTTCTCCTGTTGTATCTAAAACTTCAAATTCATCACCGAAATCACAAAACAACCTTGACCAAATTCCATGTACATCTGCACTGATAAACTGTAAAATGGCAAAAACAAGTTCAAGCTTATTTCTATAAACAAGAAAAAAACTACCTCTACTATCTTAGGCCATTTCATGACAATTGCATTTATAATTAAGCACATCATACAGAATACAAAGTAAATCATAAACAGGATAAACTGATGTAGACTGGTTTAGGAATCAAAGATTTTCAGGACTATTACTAAAGACGTCTAGTATAACAAAATTAGAAGTAATATCATTTTTATAAATTCTATGATTTTTAAATAACAAAAATTCTGTGATTTTTAAATTTTGTGCTTGTCACAAAATTCAAGCACAACATAAAAGAAATAGATACTCTGGTTTAATAGTCTAGCAGTGAATTCTTACTTGTTATTTTAGGAGACATGAATGAAGTGCTCATTTACCAAAAGCAGCAGAGTTAATGGAAAACAAAATAGAGCTAAAAGCTGAGAGCAGTGTCTACACAAAAAGAGCTAAAAAACTGACATCACAAATCAAAGCCATGAAAGGTAAACCGTTAAGTTCTTAAACCACAAATGTTTTATTAAAAACCAATTGTTCTAACACATGGATTGTCTCTATTCTGGGAATTTGTAAAGATATTATTTTTGTGCTTAAAGCTATTTTTAGCGCTACTGCTAATAAAGAGAAATCTTTATTCTGTAATGCATCCAATCTTGCATAAAATAATGTTTTTCTAACAAAATTAAGTATGTTGATATTACGGTATAAGAACATGTTAAAATAATTTATATTCCCGATAATATGAAGTAGTGATATGTATAACAGAGACAACTCCCATTTGATCATATATTGACGTTACAGATCAAAATAGGTACATAGAGCATTTTTTCAAGACATAAAACTGAGCAGAAACTTAGATGCTTTTTTTAAAAGTTTAAAGTATATGTATTACATAAAAAAAAAGATTTCCATTTATAACCCTGTGTGGTTATTTTGTAATACCTCTGTGCCTTATTGTAAATTCACTGGGTATTCTGTCTTAATCCCATGCATAAATCACATGGGATTGTAAACCACAGCATGAATCCTCTACAAAGTATAAATATGCTATGTAAATAGCACAATTGAAAAACATTCAACACACCTCATCATAAATTATGATTTTGGCTTAGTGCCTAACTCAAAGAAACAAGTAACTTTTTCCTTTTTCCAGTGGAACAACCCCCGCAACAAAGGAGATGAAGTTAGTAACAAATTCTATTACAAGCAAAAAACTGATTTTTTCCCATCTAAACCTCCTCCCAATGTCACTATGCACCTAATTATGCTGGAGAAAAATCTAGGAGTCATTCTTGATCACTCACTCTTTCCTTCACAACTCACATTCATCTATCTACAAATTGTTAGGTCCCCTCCCCATCCCCCCGCAACTTTTTTTCATCAAAGGATACCTCAAATTTAATGACTTGTGATTATCTCTATTCCCAACTCTTGTCTAATATACCAGCATCTCTTTTTTTTTTTTCTGTTAAAGAATGTTTTATTAATACAAACTCTAAAGCACTAAGAAATTTAAATATCAATGTCATAGCAAACAGGTGTCAATTCAACATCCAGGGTTAACAGAATGCTTGAAGGAGACTGAAACAGAATGGATTCCTGTGGTGGAGAGGGCATCTTCACAGGTGAAGGGGGGCCCAGATGAAACAGCTTTTCAAGCTCTCTCTCCTCGTCAAGTATCCTAAGAGGCACTCAACTCAAGGGTAGGTGTGCAATCTGGTGCTCTTCAGGCAGGTCAAAACTCTCAAAGTCTAGAGGATTGAAGGGAAAGAATTTTTCTATTTCTGGATAGGCATCATCTGAGGCAGGAACAGAGCTTTTTGCTTTAACAGTCTTCCCATTCATCTTTTTGGCAGAAAATCTTGGCTGTTTTTGATTGAGGGGTCCACTGGTCTTTACTGCCCTTTCTGTAGCTCTGTTGACAGTTCCCAAAGCCTTTCTAGTAGCTTTAGGTAAGGCTGGTGGAGCATCAAATATTTTGCCAAAACGTGGTGTTGCAACTTGAGATCTCCAATTTAAGGCTTTGACTGAAGGTCCAGACCCCAGCTTCAGCCATTTTCCTTATCAACATAGATCTGAGAAGCCATTCTGGATTATCGCCGCTCTAAACAGCCTCCTTCCTCTGAGATTGCGATGAACCGAAGCCACCAGCATCTCTTAGCTGGACTACTGCAATAGCTGATACTGCCTCTACTCTACTCTTATAATCCAACAGTTCTATTTCTTTTGGTTATCTTTCATGACCCCTTCATATTCTTAAAAATTATTAAGGACCCAAAGAGCTTTTGTTTATGTGAGCTATACTTATCAATATTCACTGTGTTAGAAATTAAAACTGAGAGAAATTTAAATCACAAGAATATACACATTCCATTGTCAGAGCAAGGATATCACCACATATCATATAGACTCAGGAAAACTCCACTGTGCCCCCTAAGAGAATCAGAATGAAAAAGCTGACTAACATCTTAGTAATATGAAAACAGTTTGGGCAGAACCCCACTGAAAGGGTCTCAGGGATTCTTAGTGTCCCTGGACCACACTTTGAAAACTACGCTACAGTCTCTTCTCCATACAGCAAGCCATAACGATCCTTTAAAAATATAAAACAGATCAAAAACTCAAATGTTTTCAAAGATCTTATCACATATGGTCCCCAATCTACTTCTCCCAAATGAATCTTCTGGTATATTTTATTTACTCCTACTATCCTCTCTCCTCTTTACCTAATTCTGTTTTGGTCCTGCTTGCTTCTTATTGTTCATCAAAACCACCAACCTGATTTTTACACTTGCAAATGTTTACACTTGCTGATTCCCCTGCTTTGAATGCTTTCCCCCTGATCTTTAATAGCCTGTTCTACTTCACATTCAGGGCTCTTTTCAAATGTTGTCTTAGAAGACTTCTCTGACCTTGTAATCTAAGAGAACCAAAACTGGCCCCTCTCCTTACATCATGCAGCTATCATTCTCTATTTTTCTTTACTCAGATTTTTTTCATCATAGGACTTGAAACTATTTAAAAACACATTATGTATTTGTTTTCTTGTTTACTGTACATCTTCCCTAGCAGAAGGTAATTTTCATGAGTAAGAAAACATTTGTCTCTATTCACTAATGTATTTCTAGTGGCTAAAACTATCTCCAGTACATATTTAAAGAATACTCATCAAATGAACCACTGAACTTCTAGAAAATCACCATCATAATAGCATTTAAAATTAGAGGCTGGGCACCATGGCTCACGCCTTTAATCTCAGCACTTTGGGAGGCCAAGGCAGGCAGATCACGAGGTCAAGAGATCAAGACCATCCTGGCCAACATGGTGAAACCCTGCCTCTACTAAAAATATAAAAAATTAGCCAGGCGTGGTGGTGGGCACCTGTAATTCCAGCTACTCAGGAGGCTGAGACAGGAGAATAGCTTGAACCCATGAGGCAGAGGTTGTGGTGAGCCGAGATCATGTCACTGCACTCCAGCCTGGGCAACAGAGTGAGACTCTGTATCAAAAAAAAAATTAGATGATGATTTCAATGTTTATCATCTGTTCTACTCCTGATCTTAATTATTCCTTAGTTATGGCAATGTGTCTATAAACCAAACTTAAATCCTAATTTTAAAAACAGGAAATGAATATTCCAAAATTAATGAAAAAAATCTTATTGTTATTATCCTATGTAAAAAATTTCTTAGATAACCCATTAATACATTAAAAATTCTAGTAGTGAAAGTGTTCTTCCTTTGGTTAACAACATGTCATTACTAAATAATACAATTACCTTAATTGCAGGGCATTGAGAACGGCAAAAGTCATTGATCATCTTCTGCAACGGAAGTTTCATCTCAGTCAATACTACACACTGTTGAGAAAACAACAAATTAAAAACTAGAAAATACATGATTATTTTGGTAATATACAATGATCAGAAGCATGTCAGTTTGCATTGTGCTAAAGACACATCATTATTCTCCTTTGAATGTTCTAATCCAATGGAATTCTATTCCAAGGTTTATACCTTCACAGAAGTACAGAAAACAAAAGTAAAAATAACATATACAGTGGAAAACATGCACACATGAAACCTGATAACCATCACAGGCTTTCCAGTTAGAAACAAACCTTAACATCTTATGTGGTATTTATGGACTCTGAGTAATTAGATTTGTTTCATCTGTTACTGCCACACAAATACTTACCTAGCTACCAGAGTATTACTTTCATGCTAGCTCAAAAGCCTGACAACATTTTTAAGAGACACATTAGTTGGCTACTATAACATGTCTATCTATGGATTTAGTTTTTTAAATCTAGCTTGCAATATGGTTTGCTTCCTGTAGGGAGACATTCCTCCATGGGTCTCTCAGTCTATGCATGTCTCACAAGGTATGCCATGAATGCAAGGCCTTACCACTCTTTACTTGGGGCTATTTCTCAGAATTCTATTTGCTGTGTAAAAACTTGAGGGATGAGGTAAGGTCTTCCTCAGGGACAAAGAGAATTCTTAGCTTGCTTTAAAACAGCCAGTTTCCCAAGCTCAGTAGTTTTCTCTGAAGCAACCTACTAAATATGCAGGTATTCCCTGACCCCTCTGCCTTGTGCTAGAGGCACTTGAGAGGCAGAGGGGCGAGGAAGAAAATGCAATATAATGCTATTCTTTATTATGCACTGAGTAATAAACTTCTGGGTCTCTGATCCAGGAATTTCATATTTCCTGCATCTGTGAAACAGTAACAGACTAATTAGTTTGCAAATAATAAAAAAATCAAACACTAGACCCAACACATATTGAATCTGATTTATGTTTTATCAATGTTAGAAAATATTCCACCATAATTTATTTGAATATTGCCCTTTTCTACTGCTTTCTAACTAGAAATCCAATCTCATAAATTGGACTTTTCATTCAAGCTCTCATTTATTTTAACTTGTCCATATTTTTTCTTATTTCTTATTTTTGGGTTTCTCTTTTTGAGACAGTCTTGTCTTGCTCTGTTTCCCACGCTGGAGTACAGTGGTGTGATCTGGGCTCATTACAACCTCTGCCTCCCAGGTTCAAGTGATTCTCCTGCCTCAGACTCCGGAGTAACTGGTATTACAGGTGCGGGCCACCACTCCCATTGGGTTTCACCATGCTGGCCAGGCTGGCCTCAAACTCCTGACCTCAGGTTTTCTACCTGCCTTGGCCTCCAAAGTACTGGGATATTTTCTCTTATTTCTATGTGGTATAGTTTTCATAATTCCTCAGGTCTATCTTTCAATTCACTAATGCTTATTCCAACTATATCTATTGACTATCCACTGAATTTTAATTTTTAGCACTTTATGTTCATTTTCATAAGTTATACTTCGTTCTTTATCACATCTGCCTGGTCTTTTTCAACAGAGTCTTATTTGTATATTATATATTTAATCCCTTCTTTTGAGATTTAGTTTTGAATATCTGTATTTTATAAACTTTCTTAAATAATTCTATTCTTTTAAATTCTTGGAGGTAGGCCAGGCGTGGTGGCTCACACCTGTAATCCCCAGTCTGGCCAACATGGTGAAACCCCACCTCTACTAAAAATACAAAAATTAGCTGGGCATGGTGGTACATGCCTGTGATCCCAGCTACTAGGGAGACTGAAGTAGGAGAATTGCTTGAACCCAGGAGGCAGAGTTTCCAGTAAGCCCAGACTGCGCCTACTGCACTCCAGCCTGGGAGACATAAGACTCCATCTCAAAAAAAAATTCAAAAAAAATTCTTGGAGGTTTAATAGCTTGTTATATTCACTAACTCTTGGTCATACTGAACTGCTTTTTCCCATCTTGTTATTTTGTAGTTTTAACTCAAAGGGACTTTATATATTAGAATACACTGTAACTTAGTTGAGGGTATATTTCTCTAGATTTGTTCAGTTTTGTTTTTGTCTGGCACTCTAGGGTATGGCCATTATAGTACTACTTTTTACATTAAGCTCTCAGTTCAGGAATTTCCAGATCACAAAAGATTATAAAGTTTAATCTCTAAACCTATGTGACAGTAGGCCTATGGTTATGAATTCCCTAGGAAAACCTTTACTTTTCATCCAGAACTCAAGAGAAAACAGACAAGCTTCTTGTTCTGATCAGAAAAGATTGTTCTTGTCTACCCTTTCACTGAGGGTATAGCTCTTTGATGCTCCAGCTTTATGAAGAAGGGGAGGTCTCAATTCCATTTCTCTAATTCATGTAGTTCTGAATCTTCTGTTTCTGTGTGAACATTAATTCCCAAGAATTTTGCTTACTGTGACAGGCAACTCCTGTCACTGAGAGTAACAGTTCATTTGTCTTTTAGCTAACTGTTCATTTGTGTCCCCTGAGCATTTTCCTTACATTATTTTGAGCTCGGATAATCATTTAAAAGGAAGTGCGTTTAGAAATGCTAGGTGTTTTATACCAGGATGAATTTTAAGTTATCTATTTCAGAATAGAAGTTTAAACTCAATTCTAAATGGGTAACAGCATAATTTACTCACAGAAAAAAAAATAATAGGGTCAACCTAGTCACTTTTATAATATCCAAGGTCCTGGGAATTTTTTTGTTGTTATTTAAGGAATTGTTAATAGATTTTTTTGTTATATAAGGAATTGTTACCTATAATAGATTGAACTATTGATCCATGTATTTTTACTCCTCTGTAATTATACTGCTTCCCCATGGCTTTAGGAAGAGTACTTTTTTGCTTCTTGACTTTAGGCTGGATAATGTGACTTGCTTTGGCCAGCAGGATGTTAACAGACATAACAAAAACAGAGGCTTGAAATGTGCACGTGTGGCTGGACTTGACCTTCTGTTTCCGTTACTACCATGAGAATATGACGTAGGTAGCCTCCTGGTCCCAGAAGAGAGACACACAGAGCAGAACCCAAACTCTGAAGTTTAATTCAGCCTAGAAACCCCAACTGACATGCAGGAGCTATAAATCAGAATTTTGAGTAGTTTTTAATGCATATTACTGAGAAAAGAGCCAAATGATATAACTACTTGGCAGTAGTTCTTAGGTCCCTTCCTTAAAACGGAGAATTTGAAGTTTTATTCTAGTATCTCTTCTACCTTGAAATGTTTTTGTTCTGTTTCTCAATACAGTAGGTTAAACTAGTTAAGCATATTAACACTTAACAATTTTGCCTTGGAATCTCTCAGTAACATTTAATACAAAATGGAGTACTAACCTGGTATTTATCTAAAAAGGAGAGATCTGTAGTCTCATTGAAAGGAACAGAAGATGACGTGACATGAACATATGGATTCAGTTCTGCAATATGTTTAAGTACAGCTTCAGCCCTAAAAAAATAAATAAGTAAATAAACCTTTACTGTTGTTTCATTCAACATATTCAAATCTCTTAAATTTGGACACTGTAATGACATCAGAGGAACCTGACATGTTACAAAATTTCAGTGGAAACTTACCTTGTAGAAGCAAGAAACCAAGACTTACTTGTCTTTACAGATTACTATATAGTCTGTACCACACAAAGTGTACCCTAATAGTTCCAAGCTCCAGGTTCCTTAACTTTCTTAATAATTTAGCAATATTAAAGTCCTTCTTTAATAAATTCAAAGAAATAAATTTCTATGTAAAATATTTGACAAATACAAATAATTAAGTAAGTACATACCAATATTTATTTAGCCACAGTAGTATGGATTTATGGTGATCAATTAAACGACTATAACTGATTGGTATTGTAGATAAAGGAAATATTCTAAGTAAATGAGAGTAAAAAAAAAAAACCTCAGGATAATACATGAAAATATCTTTACCTGTTTCTTTTATTAACAACATCATCTTCACTGAGAAAGAAGTTGGTTCCTAGATCCCATGCTTGGCATTTTTCTGTATCATGAATTGTAACTGCCTTCAAAAAAGAAAAAAGTATCAGTTGAAGTCAAGAGTTCAAGGATACTCTCTCTATTACTACTGACAATGCAATAGAAGTATTCTTTTGTGTAACTAGATAATGAAAAGTAAGCAAAGGCTTAAGAATTAGAAAGAATATAAAATTAGATCAATATACATCTGGAGACCCCAATAAATTGATGGAAACATTTCTTTAAACTTGAAGATAATTTAAATTAATAAAAGTATCATGTTATAAAAATCAATGGCTGGGTGCGGTGGCTCACACCTGTAATCCTAGCACTTTGGGAGGCCGAGGTGGGTGGATTGTGAGGTCAAGAGATCGAGACCATCCTGGCCAACATGGTGAAACCCTGCCTCTACTAAAAATGCAAAAATTAGCTGGGCGTGGTGGTAGTCCCACCTCCTCAGGAGGCTGAGGCAGGAGAATTGCTTGAACTTGGGAGGTGGAGGTTGCAGTGAGTCGAGATCATGCCACTGCACTCCAGCCTGTCAACAGAGGGAGACTCCGTCTCAAAAATAATTAAATAATCAACAAAAAAATCCAGATAACCCATATAAACAAACACTTCAAAATATTCCATGTTTTAAGAAAGATAATTAATGAAGTAGAAAAAAATACTTGTATCACAGGCCACAAACCTTATAGAAAGAGAAACAAGAATAATGAACATACTGAAAAAGAAATGTACATGATCCTTGAAAATATGTAAAGATGTACAACCTTGCCCAGAAATAAAACATCTTTTCTTACTTGTTAGATTGGCATAAATCCAAAGACTGACAACAGAGTGGTGAAGGTGAGGTGAATCAGTGACTTTCATGTATTACTGATAAAAATGTAAAGTGGCTCAACCTCAATGTAAAAGAATTTGGCAATCTCTAGCAAAAAGGCAGATGCATTTGTCCTTTGACACAGCAATCCCACTTTTAGAATTCTATCCCAAAGACACACTGGGAAAAATACAAAAAGATATATATACAAGAGTATTAAATGTAGCACACTATTTGTAAGAGCAAAAGACTGGAACAATCAAAATGTCTACCAATGGGGAACTGGCTATAAGATGACACATCCACACAATGTATAACCATGCAATTATTAAAAAGAGAATTAAAGACTTATTTATAAATATGGAGTAATCTCTAGGATATGCTGTAAAGAGACAGCAAGGTAAAGAAAAGCAGAGCACTTTATATGAGAAACAGGAAGAGATAAACACATATACTCACACACAAACAGATATGCATGTATGTATGTATGTATTTGCTTATCTACAAAAACAAATGAAGTATAAACCAAATATAGTAAGACAGTAATCTAATAAGTGAAGAAGAAAATAAGGTAGCAAGAACCTAGACTTACCTGAAAATACTTTAATAAATCTGACTTTGAATCATATCAGGCTCACATTAATAAACTAAACTTTTTAAAAAGCAACCCTAAAAATCCAAAGCAAAATGAATACATAAACTGTTTACTGAGTCTACTATACACAGTGACTTTTAAAAGCAGTTAATTTGCCTGCCAAACCCAGGTAGGATCAAAAAAGTGTGAATTTAAAAAAATAATATATTAACAATATTGGAATTAGTATTCTAAAACTATGACATACAGGTAAAATGTAACAGGATAAAGGATATATATGATATATAGGATAAAGCATGTAATTTATCACTAGAAATCAAGACCCTAATAATAAAAGACACAAATATAAAATCACAGAAATAAATATCCTATAATCCAAAGGAAAAATTGAACTTTTAGTAATACTTTATAAGCCTAAACCTGAAAATTAGAAATTTCAGTGTTTACTCATTATGAATATTCTAGCTCTGACAACTGAAAAGACTTTGAAAACAAAGAGTGAGAAAGACTACTGGAGGCTGTGTCCAAAAGCCTCAAAAAACATAAAGAGAACCACAATACACAAAGATGGAACAATCTGAGTATCAATGAAAATAACTATAATAGATCAAAACACATCAAATTATATTTAAATCTAGTTTATCATAATGTATATATACATATAAATTCACTGACCAATACTAGGGAATGATGACAGGAAGCCCCTGATTTTGAAAACTGGTTAAGTTTAACGGGAAAAAATTTAGTATTTATCCTAAATTTTATATATGTACAATTCATACTTTTGTGATACCAAGTAAGTGATGGCTGGAATTTTTTTCTAAAATATAATTCCAGCTAATAAATGAGAAAAGAATAAAATATCAGACTGCCACTAATGAAATAGTGAATCTAGGCAATAATCATTAACAGCTAATAATAAACACAAAAAGAGAGACAACAGAATAGTACTGTCTCCTGATGGGAGAACAGCTATGAAATAGTCTTGCCAAAAAGAATTAAATAGAATTGGATTATCTGGCTCTAACTACCAGTTTACAGGAAATACACAGGTAGAAGTACAAGTGACAAATGACTGGTTTCTATAACAAATAAATTGCAACAAAACAAATTAGAGAAGGGAAATCTATAGATTAAAATAAACCAAGTTTTCAGTATATGAATTTTACTTGGATCCTGATTAGATCGTCACAAGCTTTTAATAAAATTTCTTAAGACATCTGGGAAAATTTGAACTCTAACTAGATATCTGATGACTGTGGTAGGCAAGCTTTTAAGATGGTTACAATGCTTCCTGATTCAGTATTTAGGCCTTTGTGTGATCTCCCACCTTGAGTGTGGCCCGGACCTACTTCTGAGATTAGGTTACAAAAGACTGACTTGTCTTGTTAACACATTCTTCTCTCTTGTTTATTCTGATGAAGCAAACTGCAACACTGTGAACTGCCCTATGGAGAAAGCCATACAAGCAAGGAATTAAGGGTGACCTCTGGTCAAGAACCAGCAGGAACTGAGGTCCTCAGTCCAATAATCCATGAAGAACTAAATCCTACCAAGAACCACAAGATCCAGCTTGGGAAGCAGATCCTTCCCCAGTCTAGCCTCAAGATGACTTAAGGCCCTGCTAATACCTTGACAGCAGCCTTGTAAGAGACTCCCAGAGAAATCCCAACCAGAGTCATGCCTGAATCATGACTCACAGAAACTATGAGATAATAAATGTTTCATTTTTTTTTTGAGACGGAGTTTCGCTTGTTACCCAGGCTGGAGTGGTGCAATGGCGCGATCTCGGCTCACCACAACATCCGCCTCCTGGGTTCAAGCAATTCTCCTGCCTCAGCCTCCTGAGTAGCTGGGATTACAAGCACATGCCACCGTGCCCAGCTAATTTTTTGTATTTTTAGTAGAGATGGGGTTTCACCATGTTGACCAGGATGGTCTCGATCTCTTGACCTCGTGATCCACCCGCCTCAGCCTCCCAAAGTGCTGGGATTACAGGTGTGAGCCACCGCACCCGGCCCAAATGTTGTTTAAACTAATAATTTTGGAGTAAACTGTTTTACAGCAACAGGTAAACTAATAAAATGATATTAAGAATTTGTTTTTAAGTGTAAAATTATATTGCTGCTTCAAAAGATACTCTTATCTTTTAAAGAGAATACTAAAATATTTAAGGATGATACAATACAATGTCTGAAATTCACATCAAAATAATTTGGCAGTTGGGGGCAGTAGGAAATGGGAAGGAGATATATGAAACAAATGTGCCCATGAGTTGGTAACTGAAGCTGTCTGATGGGTATGTAGGATTTTGTTAAACTATTCTTTCTACTTTGTGTATTTGTGAAATATCCGTGATTTAAAAAAAAAGTAGAGCATTAAAGACAATTAAAACAATATTGTTGTGGTAAATATCACCATGACAAATGAGCCAAAAAAAGGCTCATAACAACTTTTCTTACAGAGGACATTTACTTACCTTAATCCCTGCAAGAACAAGATTCTTTGCTAGAAAGGCAAAAGAAAAAGGAATAGCTCAATATTGAGAATACAATCTCGATATGTCTTCATAGAGCTTAGTCATATATCTGACTGGATACTTTTTAACTTTTTTTTTTTTTACTACTTTATACAAGCTCCTTGTCTTAAAAAAGTTACAAAATACAGATTAAAAATGAAAAAATTAAACTGTACATAATTACAACACCCAGTAATAATCACTCCTAAAATTTCAATGTATTCTTCCAGACATGTTTTTATGAATACAGTATATGTATGTGTGCTACTTATAATGAATTAATGGATATAGAGAATGATAGTTAATGGTTATTAACATCACAAAAAGAAGCAATGAGTCATCACTGGTTCTTTATAAGAACATAACAACATCAGGGAATAGTCTTGCTAAAGATCAAAAACTTAATCTGATCAACATTCTGGATCTAGTTTCCTTTATAGAAAATATGAGGGGAAGAAGTTATTTAAACTACCCTTATAACGCTCAAAAGTATCACACAAAATTATGAATGTAAATACTGCTTACCAATTTCCAAGCCAAGACCACCCATGCCACTTAAGAAAACATGGGACTTGGCCATCTTCTGCATTGCTGTGTCTCCAAGAACGTACCTCTGTCGACTACGTGGAAAACACAATAAAAAACAAAAAATTATTTCATTAAAATTATATATCTCTTAAAGTTGTTTGCAAACTAAAAGCCTAGGAACTCAATCCTGCCCACAGACTTGTCTGAATGATTTGCACAGTGTTTAAACATTTCTGAATTAAATGCCAAATATATGACATATTTTGAAAAATCAGATAATTTGGCACCACAATCCATATTCCCTCAAGGCAATAGACAGATGGAGTTGAGTAGGAGTTGCCCTGTTTAGGCAGGAGGATTATGTGCTCCAGATTTGTCGCAATCAATTCCTTCCTGTTGCTCTCATTTATTACCTCAGTGGCCACTATAGGCATTTGAGTTTGCCATCTCCACCTTAAAATTTTCACTATAAACAGAATTTCTGAGGGGGGGAAAAATTGGTTCCTTTTTGGAGTTCAGATGTCATATTAAGGGACCTTGTTAAGTTATGCATCCTAATAGCCACAAGGTAGTATGAGGATGAGAATTTCAAAAAATACATGTTAGCAATTTAAAAGTCAGATATACTAATAAAGTCAAATGTATTTACCCGAAAAAACAATGAGAAATTTGATGCTATCTTTGAAGATAATATAAATTCCAATGAATTCTTACGAGAAACATTTTAAAGATTAGTTCGATACAAATAAATAATTTCAGAACCCTTTGGGTTGTAAGTATTTACTTTCAGAATTAACACACATGTTTAATGCACATTTGCTTTAAAAATAAATACTTTATTTCCATTATGTTAGCTTTTCATATTCAACATACAAGCCTGAAAAAAGGTTTCTTATCTAGAGAGACAAAACTTTATAAACACAACCTATCTTTATGTCCTTCCCTGTTTCATACAAAATACAATAAAACGTAAACTTTTCTTTTTAAATGGGCACTCAAAACTTTCGTTTTAGAAAGTAAAAACTATCCATTTCCACATCAAAAATTTACTATGGTAAGTATGAAAATGTCTTATATAGTCTCACCACCCTTATGTGTATACAGAAATAATATACTTAAGTTTTGCCTGATTTTAGACTTTATATAGATGGAATCACTTTGAATGTCTTCTATCTTGTTTCTTTTGAATGAAATTATTGACTTATATTGATGTCTGTGACAGGTCATTAATATTCATTTATATTGTATTCTGACCATTCTTATAAACATCTCCTCATACACAGTTAGAGTTGTTTCTTTAATACAAGCTTGTCCAACCCATGGTCCACTGGCTGAATGCAGCCCAATACAAATTCATAAACTTTCGTAAAACATTATGAGATTTTTTTGCAATTTTTTTTTTTAGTTCAGCAGCTATCATTACTGTTAATGGATTTTATGTGCGGTCCAAGACCATTATTCTTCCAATGTGGCCCAGGGAAGCAAAAAATTTGGACACTCCTGCTCTAATGTATATCCCCAGAGAAAAAATGCAGGATTTAAGAATATGTATATCTTCAACTTCATAGATACTGCTTTTCCAAAGTGATGTACCAGGCCGGGTGCGGTGGCTCACGCTTGTAATCCCAGCACTTTGGAAGGCTGAGGTGGGCAGATCACTTGAGCTCAGGAGTTCAAGACCAGCCTGGGCAACACAGCAAAACCCTGTCTCTACAAAAATTACAAAAATTAGCCGGGTGCGGTAGTGTGTGCCTGCAGCAAGTCCCAGCTACTGAGATGGCTGAGGCAGAAGAATCACTTGAGCCTGGGAGGTGGCGGTTGCAGTGAGCCAAGATCATGCCACTGCACTCCAGCTTGGGCAATGGGAGTGAAATCCTGTTTCAAACAAAACAAAACAACCCGTCCCCGGCCCCAAACCCAAGTGGATACACCAGTTTACCCTTCTTTCGGCAGTGTATCAAAGTCTCTGCAATTTCATATCCTGGCCATACAGCCTAGCCTTTAAAAGGGCATGCTTAAAGTGCTAGCCCTTGGCTGGCACTTGCGAATTTGGCTTTTGAAATATCTCCTATGCTAATAAATCTAATTTTCTTTTTTTTCTAGTTTTCTGAAATAAAACCCATTAATATTCAGATTTTAGTTTCTAAACTAACGTTGAGTATTCCAAGTTTTGATAAGAACACTTTATTATTTTCCAATTTTAATAATGATTCTTTTTTATGTGTTAATCCAAAGTATATTTTGAAATTTCTAATTTTATGGGGAATTTTTAAGTTATCTTTTGTATTAACTTCCCACTTACATGCATTGTGAATAGGTATCACAACCTGTATGATTTAACTCTTCAATATTTGGGAATTTCTTCTGACATTTTTACAAACAGTTGCGTGTGTTCCTGGAAAGAAAGTGGACTCTACAGCTGTTAAAGATACAAGGTTTGGCCCAGTGCATGGCTTACGCCTATAATTCCAGCACACTGGGAGGCCGAGGCAGGCAGATCACAAGGTCAAGAGATCGAGATTGTCCTGGCCAACAGGGTGAAACTTTGTCTCTACTAAAAATAACAAAAATTTGCTGGGCATGATGGCATGCGCCTGTAGTGCCAGCTACTCAGAAAGCTAAGCAGGAAGATCGCTTGAAACTGGGAGGCGGAGGTTGTAGTGAGCAGAGATTGCACGACAGAGCAACACTTCATCTCAAAAAAAAAAAAAGATATGAGGTTCTTTATATGTGCATTAGGTTAATTTTATAATTTTGCTGATGAAATCTATACTTGTTGATTTTCTGTCTGCTTGTTCTCTTGATTACTAAAAGCAGTATTTCAAAAATCTCCCACTACAACCATAAATTTGTCTATTGTCCTGGTATCTCAATACCTGAACTGTGCCTGACATGTAATAACTAAGTTTTAAACTATGCACCACATGTTGTTTTGTTTTACTTGTATTAACTCATTTATTCCTCACAAAAATACTATGAGATAATTTCCATTATTATTCTCATTTTTACAGATAGGAATACATAAGCACCTAGAAATTAAGTAGTTTATAAATAGTGGAGGTAAGATTCAACCCAGGCAGTCTAGCCTTAGTATCCATACTCTTAACCATTATGCCGCAATGCATACAGATTAGGAAAGTCAAATCATTCCTCAAGGTTTATGGGAGAGAAAGCAAAAAACAACACCATCAGTTCCTTGACCTAATTCTTTCCTACCCTGATTCCCACTCCCCAAAGATAACTAGTCTCAATTTTTCAGTTTTTAATATTCACTCCCATATTTCTAAAAACATGTGTAAACTTTTATTTCTTGATTTTTTCCAGTTCTATATATTACCTATTAACTTCCTACTGAGAAAGATAAATAATCTTTCTGAAACAAATCTAGTCAAACCATTTTCTTGCTTAAAAAACCCCAATGGTTTTCTATTTCCTTTAGTCACAAGGCATTCATAAACTAGTCCCTGCTTAGTTCCTAGTCTCATCTTTTGCTTCAGGATGAATCATACCCGATTTAGACGAGACTGGACATTTTGGAGTTGATGTTAGAACCAGTTCAGACTTTTGTTACTATATTTTGCATTATGAGAAGGATAAAAATTTGGGGGTCCAGGAGCAAATGCTATGCTTTGAATCTGTTCCCCAAAGTTTGTGCATTGAAACCTTAGTCCTTCTTAGCTAGGGCCTAATGGGAGGTGTTTAGGTCATGAGGCCTCTACCCTCATGAAGTAATACCATTATTGTAGAAGTGGGTTACATCTAAGTAGGTTCAGCTCCCTATTTCAGCCCCCTATTGCCCTCTCTTACTCTTGTCCTTCTGCCTTCCACCATGGGATGATGCAGTAACAAGGCCCTCATCAAATATGACCCCTTGATCTTGTGCTTCCTAGCCTCCAGAACTCTGAGCCAAATAAATTTCTGTTTAGTCACCAAAGGGAAAGGTACTAATTAAGTGCCTTCTTTCTGCCAAGTAATATGTCAGATACTTTGTAGTTAAATGACACTTAAATGCTATGAAGTTCATAAGGTTAATAGGTAGTAAAGACAGGATTTAAAGAGCTGAGAGTATAACTGCAAGTCCAGTATTGTTATATTACAGCTGACTCTACTACGTGACTATATAACAGTGAATGTTATTAGCAGAATATAAAGCAGAAATTCCTATTAAAATTTCACCCTTTTATGAAAGAACAATATCGTCCTATAGTTTTCACTTACTAGCCTTAGTTTTATCCCCTTGGGGCCATAGAGAACTTGTCTAAATTCTTCTTTGATGTAATACCCTTCCAAACATTTGAATATGGTATTCAGGTTCTAGAGTTTTCTTTCTCTAAGCTAACATCTCCAGTTCCTTAAACAATTCCAAGCATCACATCATTTTGAGTCTCCCTCAACACTAATCAATTTCTTCTGGACACACTTCATTATCTTCACCATGCATGCATACATTTATTAACATACCAATTTTGAGCCAGGCACTTGCTTGGAGTTCACTGTGCAGAGATCATAACCACAACTTCATATGGCTCCTATGAGGATTACATATTAAATAAAATACATAACTACTAGAATGCCTGGGATATGCTACTGGGAGAGACAGACAAAAGATGAGTGGTTGCCTGGAGAAATGAAAGTTGGAGTGAGAAGAAAAAATTGCAAAGGGGCACAAATAAAATGTTTGGGTGTGATGGCTCACTCCTATAATCCCAGAAATTTGAGAGGCTGAGGTGGGAGGATGACTTGAGACCAGGAATTTGAGACCAGCCTGGGCAATATGTTGAGACTGCATCTCTACATAAAAATGTGAAAATGAGCCAGGTGTGATGGCACAAACCTGTGGTCCTACCTACTCAGGAGGCTGAGGTGGGAGGATTGCTTGAGCCTAATAGTTTAAGGTTACAGTGAGCTATGATCATGCCACTGTACCCAAGCTTGGGCAATAGAGCAAGATCCTGTCTCTAAAAAAAAAATCAGAAATGCCCTACAGTTTTTACATCAAATCTTTAAGACTATGATATTCTTCATTTTTATCTTTATTTATTTATTTTTTTTCTGAGACAGTCTTGCTTTGTTGCCCAGGCTGGAGTGCAGTGGCACAGTCTCTGCTTACTGCAACCTCTGCCTCCCGGGTTCAAGCGATTCTCCTGTCTCAGCCTTCTAAGTAGTTGGGATTACAGGTGCCTGCCACCATGCCTGGTTAATTTTTGTGTTTTTAGTAGAGACAGGGTTTCACCATGTTGGTCAGATTGGTCTCAAACTCCTGACCTCATGATCCACCCACCGTGGCATCCCAAAGTGCTGGGATTAGAGGCATGAGCCACTGTACCTGGCCAATGTTTTTCATAAGATATAAAATATTATTCCTATTTACATATGAGAAACTTGTGTAAAAGAAAGATTAAATAACTAGCTCCAGGTCACAGAAAGGTCAGGATTTGGATATGAACTCTTAACATCTGTCTCCAAAGGCCATGTTAATTCCACTGTACCAATGTTTCTCTAACAAGTAGATAATTTGCTGAACATCTACCTGTTTTACATGTAAAGTACGTAGCTGTATGCATTTAAAAATGAAGGTCTTGAACTTGGAAGGAGAAATCTGAAGAGAGACTCAAATATCACTAACACAAAGAGATAGCTAAAATCATGGGAATAAATGATGTAAACTAGAATATGAACTAAGAAAAATCCTCATTTAGCTCCCACTTATAATTGAGAACACGTGGTATCTGGTTTTCTGTTCCTGCATTAGTTTGCTAAGGACAATGGCCTCCAGCTCTATCCATGTCCCTGCAAAGGGCATGATGTCATTCTTTAAATGATAAGTACAACAAACCCCATGACACAAGTTTACATATGTAACAAGCCTATATTTGTACCCCTGAATTTAACAGTTAAAAAAGAAAAAGAAGAATCCTAAGGTTGGAACCCGGCATTTATGATGCAGGAAATAAAGGAGAATTTAAGAAAAAAATCTGAGAAAGAAGAGTCATAATAGTAAAAGCAAATTCAAAAAGACTAGTATTCTGGAAGTAAGAGGAAAGAGTTTCCTCCAGGATTGCATTAGAATAAAAGGTTTAGATGCTATTACAATATTATTACATCTAAAGATCTAGGAATGCCGATTCTGCTTTGACATTAACCCTTCCTTCATACAGTGATCTCTACACAGGAAATTATACGCAAGGAACAACAGAATAGATAAAAATGCCATTTTATTATCATTTGAATCAGGCTTAATCACACTCAGTGAAGGGTTCTTTCATAAAAGCAGCTAGAAAACCAGGCCTGGAGTCCTAAATTGGGACTCATTCATTTCTTCAGATACATCTTGTGATCAGCAGGCTCATGCCCATCTTCAGAGAAAAAGAAATGGCCAGAGAATAGGCTCAAGTCTAATTCACCTAACAATAAAGACCAAAAATAGAGAAAGAGAGAACTCAGAATACCATCAGAGGCAGTCAAAAATAAGAGAGAGGCCGGGCGCGGTAGCTCAAGCCTGTAATCCCAGTACTTTGGGAGGCCAAGGCAGGTGGATCACGAGGTCAAGAGATCGAGACCATCCTGGTCAATTTGGTGAAACCCTGTCTCTACTAAAAATACAAAAAATTAGCTGGGCACGGTGGCGTGTGCCTGTAATCCCAGCTACTCAGGAGGCTGAGGCAGGAGAATTGCCTGTACCCAGGAGGCACAGGTTGCGGTGAGCCGAGAACGCGCCATTGCACCCCAGCCTGGGTAACAAAAGCGAGACTCCATCTCAAAAAAAAAAAAAAATAAGAGAGAATGCAGAATACCATCAGAGGCAATCCAAAATAAAACCCCTTTGAGAGAGAGAGAGATAACTCAGAATACCATCACAGGCAATCCAAAATAAAACCCTTCGGAGATTCTGAGAAAAAGTTTATATTCTGTTGATCGGTAAATTACGAGGTGGCTTAAGATTGGGTAGTAATAAGGAAAGAAAATAAAATTTTTCTTCAGAAGGATGCTTTGTTCAACTAGGTACTAAAATTGCTCTAAAAGCTATTTCCTACTAAAATATATATGCACAAATATTAAAAACATATTAGTTGATATTTAAGATTTGTAGATTTTTAGAAGGTTTAGTTTTGTAGGAAAATCTAATTGTTTAGAAATAAAATTACAACCTGAGACACAGTTATTTATGTCTGGAAAAGACCTGTGTACCTAGTGGATACTAACTAAATTTCAATAATAGCATCTAGGAAAACATAAACAATAGTGGATATTAACTAGATTTCAACTATACATAGTCCCTGACTTAGGATGGTCTAATTTTATGATTTTTCAACTCTACGATGGTGCAAAAGTAATACACATTCCATAGAAATGACACTTTGAGTAACCATATAACCATTCTGATTTTTACTTTCAGTACAGTATTCAATAAATTGTATGAGATATTCAACACTTCATTATAAAATAGGCTTGTGCTTTTTCCTAACTTGTAAGCATTCCAAGAATATCTAAGGTAGGCTATGCTAAGATATAATGTTCAGGTTAGGCATACTATATGCATTTTCAACTTAAGATTTTCAACTTATGGGTTTAACAGGATGTAACTCCATTTTAAATCAAGGAGCATCTGTATAGTATATAAGTATCTAGGAGGAAATAAACAACATTTAAAGGATGATCGACCTTACATATACTTATTTGCTCAAAATGCCCCAATTCCTGAGAAAACAGAAATGTTTGTTTTTCTATCTAACTTTTTCAGCTGTCAGAATTTTCCAGATATAAAGGATGATCTTAATGTAGCAGCTTCATTTCAGAATTCAGAAGTCAGGGAATGTTGTACTTTGCCAGTAATACTGGTTTTTGCCTAAAGGTGGAATGTGTAAATGCCTTCTTAATATCATCACTACCTTCTATCCTTAGTAACATATGCACCTTTTTCAGACTTTTTTGTCATATCCTTAGTTTTGATTCCCATGCAGCCACTGAACTGTCAACTACCTAAGCAACACCTAGTCTTAGGTTCCGAACTACAAGCCCATCTGAACACGCTGTCTTGCCTAGTCATTCAATATTTATTTATTTATTTATTATTATTTTTTTAATGGCAACAAAATTTTGCCATTATTTGCATGTGAACAAATACTATGGGATAATGTGCTTAGTTAATAGCAATAAAAATAAGGTGCTTTAGGGCTCAGCAGAAAGGATGAAAAGTAACTCAGGGAAGATATCACAGAGCAGACACAGGAGTAAGTTCTTAAAGGACCATAAGAAGGTATTTTTGAGGCACAAAAAAGCACTACAGGAAAAGACAATTGAGGTAAAAAAGTATGAACTGCAATGAACTTTCTTATCTTTGGCAAAAAAGTAATCTAGTATGGCCAGTGTATTCAGAGAGAAAAGGTAGGTTGGGGGCTTTCAATAAATGGTGCTGGAAATACTAGATTACCAAATGCAAAAGAATAAATTAGATGCTTATCTCATACAAAATAATCAAATCAAAATGAATCAAAGACTTAAATGTAAGATCTGCAACTATAAAACTCCTAGAAGAAAACAGGAAAAAGGCTTCATAACACTGGTGTTGGCACAGATTTCCTGGATAACACCAAAGGCACACACAACAAAAGCAAAAATTGGCAAGTGGGTCTATATGAAACTAGAAACCAGTAAAGGAAAAGAATCAACAAAGTGAAAAGGCAACCTACAGAATGAGAGAAAGTATTTGTAAACCATGTATGTGATAAGGGGTTAATAATATCCAAAGGAATGCCTATAACTCAATACCAAAAAACCCCCAACTAACCCAATTTTTAGAAATGGAGAGTTTGAATAGATGTTTCTCCAAAAACATGCACATAGCCAACAGGTATATGAAAAGGTGCTCAACAACATTAATCATTAAGAAAATACAAACCAAAACCATAATGAGATATTACCTCACACATGATGGATGACCACTATAAAACAAAACAAAACACAACAAGTATTGCCAAGAATGTGGAGATATTGGAGCTTTTGTGCACTGTTGGTAGAAATGTAGAATGGTGCAGTTACTATGGAAAACAGGGTGAAGTTTCCTTGAAACTTAAAAAATAGAATTACCATATAATCCATCAATTCCATTTTGAGTATTTATCCAAAAGAATTAGAAACAAGATCTTGATGAAATATTTGCTACATAGATCTATTGTACAACAATGTACATAGAATCAACAATACAGTTGACCCTTGAACAACCTGAGTTTCAAATGCACGAGTCCATTTATATGCAGAATTTTTTCAATAAATACACTGAAAATTTTTTGGAACACTTGTGACAACTTGAAAAAAGTCACAACTTGGACTCTGTAGCCTAGAAATATCCAAAAATTAAGAAAAGTATGTCATGAATGCATGAAATCTGTGTACATATTAGTCTATTTTATCATTTACTACCATAAAATATACATAAATTATAAAAAGTTAAAATTTATCAAAACTTATGCATACACTTACAGACCATACATGTTGCCACTTGCAGTTAAGAGGAATGTAAACAGAGGTAAAGATGCAGTATTCAGTCATAAGTGCATAAAGTTCACTGTAGTACATACTGCACTATTGTAACAACTGTGGAGCTACTTCTAATTGCTATTGTGGTGAGCCTAAGTGATGTATCTGGGTAAAGTGTGTGTGACTCTATTCATCTTTGCCTGGGCAGTTCCTCTCTCCAGTAAATTGAATATCACAGGAAAAAGTGATCTCTTGAGGTTCTTGCATATTTTTTCATCATGTTTAGTGTGCAATACTGTAAATTTTGAATAACATTGTGGGACCCATACAAAATGCGACCAGTAACGTTGCAAGTACTCCCAAGAAGCTGAAAAACGTCATGACATTTAAAAAGTTGAATTGCTTGATACGTACTGTAGACAGAGGTCTGTAGCTGTAGCTGTGGTTGTCCGCCATTTCAAGATAAAATGAATCCAGTGGAAGGACCATTGTGAAAAAATGAAAAGCCGCCTGGCATGGTGGCTCACGCTTGTAATCCCTGCACTTTGGGAGACCGAGGCAGGTGGATCACCTGAGGTTGGGAGTTTGAGACCAGCCTGACCAACGTGGAGAAACCACACCTCTACTTAAAAAAAAAAAAAAAAAACAAAATTAGCTAGGCGTGGTGGCACATGCCTGCAATCCCAGCTACTCAGGAGGCTGAGCCAGGAGAATCGCTTGAACCTGACAGGCAGAGGTTGTGGTGAGATCACGTCATTGCTCTCTACCCTGTGCAACAAGAGTGAAACTTCATCTCAAAAAAAAAAGAAAGAAAAAGAAAATGAAGAAAGAAAGAAAGAAAGAACGAAAGAAAGAAAGAAAGAAAGAAAGAAAGAAAGAAAGAAAGAAAGAAAGAAAGAACCATCATTGTAACCACAACAGCAAGTGTGAAAACCCTGCACTTTTTCTGAAAGACCTTTTTATCATGTAATGAAAATGCAGCACTGATAAGGGTGCATGACTTCTGAAAGAAAGGCATACCTATAGATTTTTACATGATTTTAGAAAAAGCAAAGTCATTGTAAGAACACTTAAAGCAAAAACAAGGTAAAGGATATAAAGCTGTAGAATTTTTTCCATAGGTTACTGGGGTGGGTGGTGTCCGGTTACATGAGTAAGTTCTTGGTGATTTGCGTGATTTTGGTGCATCCATCACCTGAGTAGTAAAGCTGTAAAATTTAATGCCAGCAAAAGATAGTTTGATAATTTTAGAAAGAGGTTTGGCATAAAAAAAAGTCAGACACAACAGGAGAAGCAGCTTCTGCCAATCAAGAGGCAGCAATGAGTTTCTAGATGTCATAAAGAAAATCACTGAAAAGAAAGGATATCTACCTAAATAGGTTTTTAATGTAGAAGAAAGTGCCCTATTCTGAAAAAAACTGCCACAAAGGACATTTAGTAGTAAGGAAGAGAAGCACCAGGATTTAAGGCAGAAATGTAGTTAACTCTACTGTTTTGTGCAAATGCATTCAAGTTTATGATCAGGACTGCCCTACATGTAAAGTTGATAACTCCTGACCATTGGAGGGAAAAGATAAACACCAGCTGCCAGTCCTCTGGCTACATAACAAGCAAGCACGGACAAGAACCCTTTACCTGGTTGGTTCCACCGATGCTTTGTCTCTGAGGTGAAAAGTACTCTGCCAGTAAGAACTTTGAAAGTTCCTTTGCTTTTGGACAATACACCTTGTCACCCAGAACTCCGTTAAGTTCAACAATGAAGGTGCTGAAGTGGTCTACTTGTTTCAAAACACAACATCTCAAATTCAGCTTCTAGATCAGGGCATCATAAAGAAACTTTAAGGCTCATTACACATGGTACTCTATGGAAAGGACTGTCAATGCTATGGAAGAGAACCTCAAAAGAGAGAACATTATTAAAGTCTGGAAGATTATACCATTGAAGAGGCTATCGTTGTTACTGACATCAGACAATCTGACAGAAGGGTTCCAATGATTCAATACTGCGTTGATTTTTTTAATCACATGGACCCTACTACAACAAAAAGAAACTAAAGAAAATGACAGGAGGATCAGTACTGTATAGAATATTATAGATATAATTACTGTGTGACTTTTTTGCTTTCTCATTTCTAGAAACATTTTGCCTCCATCTCTTTTGATTCTACCATCCCTAAGACAACAAGAGCAACTTCTCCCCTTCCTCCTCCTCAGCCTATTCAACATGAGGACAACAAAGATGAAGACGTTTATGATCCAGTTCCACCTAAAGAACAGTAAATATATCTTCTCTTCCTATGATTTTCTTAACATTTTCTTTTCTCTAGCTACCTTTAAGAATACCAAGTAAATACAGTGTATATAATATATAAAAAATATGTGTTAATTGATTATTTACATTATCAGTAAAGTTTCCAATCAAAAGTAGGCTATTAGTAGTTAAGTTTTGAGAGTCAAAGGCCATACATGGATTTTCGACTACAAAAAGGGAGGGGGTAGGAGAGTTGACACTCCTAACTCATTCCTTGTTCAAGTGTCAGCTATACTACATTACACACTTAAAAACTTGTTAGTAGGGTAGAGTTCATGTTATCTGTTTTTATTACAATAATAACTTTTTTAAAGGTAGGTTTGGGTTATGTTCAAAATGACTCTGTAAGCTACAGTATTTGGACTTGTACTATGAGACAAAATGGTCGGAAATGTGGCTGTGTGAAAGAGTATGAAGAGAAAAGAGAACTTTTGGAATTATCTTTATCTTACCCTACCTTCATCAAGCTCACTGCTGAAATCTAACTCCCTGAGATGTTAAGGATCTTCATTTCACGCCTTGTCTCTAAAATAAACATTGTCCAAAGTCCTAGGTCTAATACTAGTTTCCATAAGCAACAGAAACAGATTTAAAAAAAAGAAAAAATGCAAAACTCCCAAATCTTCAGATTCAGTCACTATAATAATAGAAAACCCTCGACCATGTACGTTAATTAATTTTTAAAATCCAAGAAAATAACAGCTAGTTTTTATGTGAAAATCTCACATTTTGGCCTTTGTAATATACATGTCTTTGTATTTTACTAAGAAACCTATATATATGTAGTCAGTAACTCTTTTAGTATTCACTAATAATTCATTCTTTTAGTATCTACATAAATTTCTGGCCTTATCATTTATTGATTCCTACCCTCACTATGACAAATTTTTAAGATATTAGAAGTTAAATAGGCACACTGGTAAACAACTGAATAATTGCAATAAGTCATGCATACAAAGTGCAAACAACTACACCAAAAGTTATTTTCTGTCAAGCAAAAGAAAATGGCTTATCTCTAATAATAACAGCTAAACTGCTATATTCTGTAACTCTCAGTCAAACAAACTGCAGCCTACTTACATAGCATTGTAAATGGAAGGTTTAGTCACTGGGCTACTGAAAATTATGCTTATTAATCAGCATTACAGGGTTGGAGGGACATTAAAAAAGTTTCATGAGGATTAAACTAAGTAATGAATAAAATTAGTCAATACTATCTCAAAGAAGTGCCATTTGTTATCCCAAGAAAAACAAGACCAAAAGGACATTAAGAATATAATTATAGATTAAGAGTCCCAACTTAAAAGTTTCTCTCTTCCTTTCTGCTTACTATCTTCAAGCCACACTGACCTGCTTTCTGTTCTGCAAGGCAAGCTTGCTCTCATTTCAGAGTTTTTATACTATTTCTTCTGCTTAGAATGTTATTTCTTAAAATTTCACAATAGTTGACTTCTTATCACTTAAGCCTCTATTAAAATAGTGTCACAAATATCACACACATTATTCCTGATCACACTATCAATAAAATGGGTACTGTTATCTTTAGGTCACTGCCTAACTCATTAACCTGGCGTAGTTTCTTCAAATCACTTACCATTAACTGTTTGTCTGCTGCTTCTACCAAAAAACATACGGTCTTTTAAAAATTCACTACTGTATTCCAAATACCTAAAATAGTACCAGGCATTTAATAATAATAGATAATCCTGTGCTACACACTGGTTTAAGTGTATTACATGTACTATTTCAGTTAACCCTTACAACAACTTAAGGTAACTTCTAACTCATATTTTATAATCAGGAAACCATCTGTAAAATAATTTTCACATAAGCAAGATGGTTAGCCTTTTATCTCTTTTCCCAAGCATATAGTACAAAACAGGAGTTGGCATCAACTTGCCAGATGGTATGTATTAGCTCCTAATAAAGTGCTCCTAATAAAGTGCCCATTATTGACTCTGAATCTTTTTCTTTACTTTAAAAAGTACTCAAATGTCATGAAATAGTTTAAAAAGTCTCATCAAATTCCATTCTAATCACAACTATTCAATCATATGATACTTTCTTTAATTACTAAAAAAGTATTCCAATTAATTGAAAAAGCATAGTTTAAAAAGTCCCACTGACTGGGTGCGGTGGTTCAAGCCTGTAATCCCAGCACTTTGGGAGGCTGAGGTGGGTAGATCACAAGGTCAGGAATTCAAGACCAGCCTCGCCAACATGGTGAAACCCCATCTCTACTAAAACCACAAAAATTAGCCAGGTGTGCTGGGAGGCGCCTGTAATCACAGCTACTGGGGAGGCTGAGGCAGGGAACTGCTTAAAGCTAGCAAGTGGAGATTGCAGTGAGCCGAGATCACACCACTGCACTCCAGCCTGAGTGAAAAAAGACTACTTCACAAAAAAAAAGGTCCTATCAAATTCCATTCAAACCACAACTCTTAAATCACACAATACTTCTCCACTGTCTATAAATTACAGAACAGGAAATATTTTAAAGAGATTACAATGAAGTCATCATATTCTCCAGATGTCATTGTATGACTAAATTGAAATATTGTTCTTCATGAACTCCTGTACTATCAAGAACTTAAATATGTATAATGGCCCAAACATGAGAGGTTTATTTTGCAAAGGACAGCAAAATCCTTCTTAATGCTATCACCTAAACCTAAAACTACTGAGATTTAAGAATTATAAAAATGTAGTTTAAGAAAAAAATCGCAGAAACACTAATTTTAACTTGAGAGGAACTCTTTATATACATATAAAATTCTGCATAGGCCAAATGGTTTCTTCAAATGGACTACTTGATTATTTGAGAACAATTAACGGGGAAAATAAGTTTCAGTTTCCATGAGATTCTTACCTGTATAATGCATCATCGATCTCCACAGATGCTGTTGACATAATGGGCAAATTTTTATTTGTGCTGGAAAAAAAAAACATGGTTATCAAATATTCACATTTTATAATGTAATATTTGATTATTTGTGGGATCAGATTCACCAGTTACTAAAAGTTTTCACAAATCAAACATGTATTTTATTATCTACCACTTTACTTATATATTTTTAAATGGCCTGAATTTAAATTCTGATCACTTGTTCTATCCTGTGTGGATTTTAAGATTACAGAGCTCATCATCTTTTATTCTCAGATGTCAGGTCTGTTTTATCAATGGTACACACACACACACACACACACACACACACACACATTTTGTTTTCTTTTTTGAGATGGAGTCTCATTCTGTCACTCAGACTGGAGTGCAGTGGCGTCATCTCGGCTTACTGCAACCTCCAAGCTCCCGGGTTTAAGCGACTCTTTGCCTCAGCCTCCTGAGTAGGTGGGACTACAAGAGCACACAAAGTCCAACTAATTTTGTAATTTTAGTAGACACAGGGTTTCACCATGTTGTCCAGGCTGGTCTCCAACTCCTGACCTCAAGTGATCCACCTGCCTCAGCCTCCCAAAGTGCTGGGATTATAGGTGTGAGCCACTGTGCCTAGCCATTTGGTACATACATTCTAATAGATGTGTATCTCAGCTCTCCCTGGATAAACTCATTCAATCCTGTGGATAAGTGTATATTGATTATATTTAAACTTATTTCTCCACATATGACTGATCTTTCCTCTGACCTCCAGATTGTATACAATTGCCAAAACAATGAACTCTTCTGATGTCTTAACTGGTATCACAAACATAACAAATTCCAAAGAGAATTCAATTACCCCTGCTTCGTCCATTCTTCCCATCTTTCTTAACTCATTTTCCGGTACCATCATTTATTCAGTTGGGCCTGAAATTTAGGGATCTTCTTGCTTGAATAATTCCCCTACTTTCTCCATCTAAGTCCTGTTAGGTCTGCCTTCAAAAGAGATCTCAAATCTGATCACTTCTTCCTACTTCAATCCGTACAATCTGAAGCCAACCATCATCACATTTCACCTGAGCTATTTCAAAGCCCTCCTAACTAGTCTCCTTATTTCCACTATTGTCCTTCCCCTTTGTTCTCCATAAAACAGTCTAAATATCTTAAAATGCAGTCAGAAATTATCCCCCAACTTTGGAGTACCCTTCAGTGGATTTCCTTTACTTTATTTATTTATTTTTTTTGTCACCCGAGCTGGACTGCAATGGTGTGATCTTGGCTTACTGCAACCTCTGCCTCCCAAGTTCAATCAATTCTCCTGTCTCAGCCTCCTGAGTAGGTGGGATTACAAGCATGTGCTACCACGCCCAGCTAGTTTTTTTTTTTTTGTATTTTTAGCAGAGATGGGGGGTTCGACACCTCACCACGCTTGAAAGGGGCAATATGTCCTGTCTCCCAATTACCTCTCCAATTTCAACTCCCACCACTCTCCCTTTCTGCTTATTATTGTCAAGCCACACTGACCTGCTTGCTTGTTCTGCAAGAAGCCAAGATTGCTCTCATTTCAGAGTTTTTACACTATTTCTTCTACTTGGAATGTTCTTTCTTAAAATCTCAGAATAGCTGACTTATCACCTAAGCCTTTATTAAAATAGTGTAACAAATATCAATCACGTACATCATTCCTGATCACGCTATCAATAAAATGGCTACTCTTATCCTTAGGTTATTGTCTAACTCATTAACCTGTCATAGTTTCCTCAAGTCACTTACCATTAACTGTCTGCCACTCTTACCAGTACCAGAAAATGTACGGTCTGTTAAAAGCTCACCACTCTATTCCAAATACATAAATAATACCAGGCATTTAATAATGATAGATAACCCTGTGCTACACACTGTTTTAAGTGCTTTAGATGTACTAATTCAGGTAACCCTTACAATAACAACCTTGTCCAAACAGTGGGCAGGCACTATTGCTATCTCCAATGAACAGATGGCAAAAAAGAGGCTGAGAGAGGTTCACTTAAAATTTGCCCAAAATCACAGAGCAGGCAAATGGCACTGCCAGGATCTGAATCCAGGCAGTCTAGCTCTTGACTACCACACATGCTGCCTACTGCCTCTGATAGTAGACATTAAAAAAAGCACTTTAAAAAAACCTGTTAAATGGGCCAGGTGCGGTGGCTCACGCCTGTAATCCCAGCACTTTGGGAGGCCGAAGCGGGTGACTACCTAAGGTCAGGAGTTTGAGACCAACCTGGCCAACATGGTAAAACCCTGTCTCTACTAAAAACACAAAAAATTAGCCAGAAGTGCTGGCAGGTGCCTGTAATCCCAGCTACTCTGGAGGCTGAGGCGGGAGAATTACTTGAACCTAGGAGGTGGAAGTTGCAGTGAGCCAGGATCACACCACTGCATACCTGTCTGGGCAAAAAGAACAAGACTCCGCCTCAGAAAACAAAAAAAAAAAAGCAAAAAAACCCCAAAAAACTGTTAAATGAATATATTTTAAAAGAAAAAAATAATCTAAATATAACAAACCTGACAAAGTATACTTATTATAGTAACATTTACAGCAGTGCTGGTCTCAATTATTTCACAGCATGGCCTTCAAAAGGTTATCAGTAGGAAACACAGGGAAGCAGAGATAATTCCCAGGTATGGCCAACCAGTCTGGGGCATTTGGAGCTGAAGCACTGTGAGAGCTGAGATCAATATACTGGCAGAAGTGCAGGCCATTCCTAGTTCTGAGAAGCTCTTATTGTCAATTAAAGGATTCTAAATGAAATTCAGATTTGGAATCCAACTTTCTAGTCCTAGCATTAATAAATAAGCCAAGAATTTGTAAACAAAGGTAATTAAAACGTTATCATTTAACTCACCAAACACTGACACGTATCAAATGATATCAGCTTTTAGCTAATTAAACGAATAGCTAGTACAAAAATTGATTGCAATTACCAAGGCAAATCAGAAGATAGCTGTGTTCTAAAAGATCAGCTATCTAATAAAAAACACACACATACACGCATACACATTTTGGGCATTGTAACAAAATATAAAAATAAACAAAATTGGTTTCTTTTTTTTTGAGACAGGATATCTGTCACTCCGACTAGTGGAACGATCTCGGCTCACTGCAGCCTCGACCTCTCCAGACTCAAGCGATATGCCCATCTTAGCCTCCGAGTAGCTGGGACTACAGGCACGCACCAACACATCCAGATAATTTTTTTATATTTTGTGGAGATGAGGTTTCGCCATGCTGCCCAGGCTAGTCTAGAACTCCTGAGCTCAAGCGATCCGGCCGCTTCAGCTTCCCAATGCGCTGGGATTGCAGGCGTCAGTAACTGAGCCCGGCCAACAAAATTTGTTATTATCTACTTTCCTATCATCTTACCCTACTACACTTTCACTTGCTGTTTTCCTTGCTTGGGGAAGGGGGGCAATAGGCCTGTGAGTAAATCTGAATAAAAACGAGAAGAGCTACATTGTAATTAGCTCTGCCACTTAATGGCATGACTGGCACTTTTCAGAAAGTTGTGCCTCACTGGAATATTTCAAGAATATGTAAAAATAACATGATCTATAAGACAATCAAAACGTTTCAAATAAGACGCGGGTTATATTACATAATATACCACAAGTCTGGCAGTGTTGGCAATGGCAGACAATACCATGAAACTGAAAGCATCCCTGCAGTCTGAAACTGGCGAAAAAGCTACAGGTTTACAAAGTCTCACATCAGCTGAAAATAATACATCCATCATTTCTATCTTGGCATGGTGTATTCTGACAGTGGTGGACAGGATATCATTACTTGCTTTATTAATTATGAGATGACTTACAGAGGAATTACTAACCAAGAATCTGGTAAAGGCCTGGCACATTTTCCCCTAATTTTACAGGGGCGGGAAAGACCCAAAGAATTTCAAAACCAAGTGGGAAATAAGAATGGGTAACTTGTATATTTTTTTCCTGGCCTCTTTTTTTCTTCCGTAGTCAACAGAGGCCTCGGGGTGTCCAGATTGCTACTGATTCGTTCTTACTAAGTTCCTTCTGGTAATAGTTTTCAAAAGAGGATCTCAGTGGAGGTACACAGAGGCGCTCCCAGCTTTCTTTTTACGGAAAGGAGGAAAGGTGCTTGGCACCAGTCGGGGAAGCTCACGCCAAGTGACCGGGACCAGAACTCGCTCTCAGCAGGAGCCCCGCAAGTCTGGTGAATGGGAGGAAGAAGGATCCTGAATCCCAGCCAGAACTGAGAAAGCGCACCTGTGAGGTGCGGGAAGGGGACTTTCTCCTCTGGAAAGCCGGGAACAGCGGAGGCCCTAGCTCACGTCGCCACACCCACTCCGCGCGCGCCCCTCACCTCCCCAAGCCGGCTCTGCTCGGCCTCGCGGCCTCTCGGGCGCCCCCGGCCCGCCGGAGAGAAAGAAGCAGAAACCCTGAGCTTGGGTCCCACCTGCGAACCCTCACCTTCGCCCGCCTCGTCCTCTCACCTGCCAGTCCCCCAGGAAGAGCAGGTCGCCTCTTCCCTAGGAGAGGCGGCCACCGTCTCGGATCTTTCCATAGTCGCCTGAGACTCCGCCGCCGGCTACCAGGAGGTAGGAAAGGGGGCGGGACCGCGGGGGTCAAGGGGCGGGCAGAGACGTCATCAGAGAGGGCGGGCCTGGGGAAGCAAGGATCCCGGCAGCACTTTCCCGTCAACCCTTGGGGCGTCCTGATTTCCGGTTTGGGTGTGGCCGCATGATGTGCTGTGGTGGAGGTGGCCGAAGTGGGCGTTACTGTTGGGACTGGCATCCGGCAGATGAAGATGGAACCGAAGTCCAGAAGTTAGTCGTCACCCTTGCTCTGCAGCCAAACAAGCAAGGCTTTAGTAACTCGCGAAATGATGGGATTGCGTTGCAAATCCTTAAAAGAGTCTTACAGTAAGAAGAGGAAACAGCTTCATTTGATAAATAAACTGAAGGCTAGTAATAGCTCCAGATTGTCAGTGAGGGACACCACTTCAAGATATTATGTATTTAATAGATGATTTGAGGGACGGGCGCGGTGGCGCACGCCTGTAATCCCAACACTTTGGGAGGGAGGCCGAATCACCTGAGGTCGGGAGTTCGAGACCATCCTGACCAGCATGGAGAAACCCTGTCTCTACTAAAAAAAAAAGTACAAAATTAGTTGGGCGTGGTGCATGCCTACAATCACAGCTACTCGGTAGGCTGAGGCAGGAGAATCGCTTGAACCTGGGAGGCAGAGGTTGCAGTGAGCCAAGATCACATCATTGCACTCCAACCTGGGCAAAAAGACCAAAACGCCATCTCAAAAAAAAAAGTAATAATAATTTTGGGAGTCCACTACGTTTGAGGCACTGCCTCAGATTTAATAGAATCATGTGATTTTTAGTGCCATAAATGACATTAGGTCATTCCAGTTTGGTCCCTTCAATTTGTTGGTAAGAGAAAGGAACTTCCGGTCAGTGCAAGTGTCTTGGTCAAGGTCATAGAGCTAATCACTGTTAGATTACCAGAACATATCTAAGGAGTTCTCATATAATTCTTTCCATTTACTTCCGTGTCACCTTTCTTAGAAAGCAACAATTAGTTGGACACAATAACATTAGGATTTGTCTTTCACTTTAAATAACAGTATATATTTGAATAAACATCTGCAGGATTTTTAAAGGTAGCCTATACTTTGACTTTGGGTATTATATAATTTTCTGTGATGTATCATATTTTTAATTAGAAATTTTTCCTCTCTTATGTGGAGATGAGGGTCCAGGCAAAACTGTATTATCCTTTGTGCTCCTCTATTCTCTTCAAAATTGCACATCTTAAAATACCTGGAAGCTTAATGTTACTCACCTGTAGCATTGTCCATGTTCTCAATCCGGCTGTGAACCTTTCCCACATTAAAATGTACTTGATCTATGCTCTATTCTTTCAAGGTTCTGCTCCAGCACTAAGTTTATTCCCTGTCTTTTCTCTTTATTTTAAAATTAATACATATAAATATCTTTCGCTATCCCACCCTACAGATATTGTCAGTTTCTTTGTTTCTCTCCCTCTGATTTCCCTTCTGTATTTATTTTTTTCCTAAATATTTGTTGAATGCCTATTAAACATTAGAACTTAATGGCTAAACAATAAGTAGACAATAGTGATAACATTGATCACCAATTTTATCCAGTTCATTGTGAGAAGACAAAATTAGAAAGTAAATGAAAAATTAATTTAAGAAAGTGACTTTTCTATGAAATAGAATGAGTGTTCCAATGAGCTGAACAGAGAAGGTTGGCTTTAAAGGCAGAAAAGGACTGAAGAAAGCGAAACAGAACAAAAAGCAGATTATTTCAAAGTTGCTTTCCTTGTAAAGGTTAAAACAGTATGCTTTCTTTTTTTTTTTTCCTGTGATTTTTTTTATTGCATTTTAGGTTTGGGGGTACATGTGAAGAACATGCAAGATTGTTTTCTTATTATGCCCACTAGTTTAACTAGAATCTCCTGGTTTTTTGTTTTGTTTTGTTTTAAAAACTGGCTCATTTTTCCAAAGTATACTTTAATAGTATGGTGCTTAGCACAAGCAACTCCATTCTGGTTTAATCTAATGGGGCCTAGTATAGAAGGCTAGTCCAAAACAATGGCCTGCCATTACCCACACTTCTTTATATTATAACATCCATGAATAGAGGATGCATTTAAAAAAATAAATAAATACAGAAAACAATGTGCATCTTAAAATTGAGCGCATGTCAGATTTGACAATATGTGGTGTGAATTATTTCAGGCAGGTAACAAGGAACCAGATTTAACAGATTTTAATGTTTTGTCACATTTGTAAAATGAGAAAGTAAACTAGGCTATCACAACTTTTTGACAGTGAGGATTTCCATCATAAGAAAGTAGGACATACTGAGGATATTTAAGGGGAAAAAGTATAGGCCAAGGGTTTTACATCTAGCAAAACTAACTCATATACAAAAGGTACAAACTGTTATGAACAATTGATAAATCAACATTTGATGAGACTAGCATTTTCATGAGCCGCTCCTGAATAATTAATTAGAGTAAGAGTGTCTGACAATCAGAATTACTACAGAAACCTTGACCTAAGATTTGGCTCGGGTTCTTAACAGCCAAATTATAATCTGTTGCATTTATTAGCTTTTGTGTTTCTTCTAGTTTATTACTAATTCTCCTGAGTTCTGTTACCTCATTTCTGAGGTTTTCTAATTCAGAATCGAGTTGTTCTTCCGTATCTTGTACTATTTTTTAATGTCATTTAGCTAGTTTCAATATAAGAAATTACTTCGTAGTACAACTTTCAGCTATGTTTTTATTATGTTATTATGATATTTTTTATTCTCTTTTTTCATATAACTGCATGGGATTTGAACTTGATGCTTTTTTGTTGCTCATTTTTATGTGAAATTCATGTTCCTGAACTAATATGAGACAGGCTTCGTAGCCCAATAAGCCTAAGTTTATCAGGAACAAAACTGTATTCTAAGAGAGTCCGGTATAGTAGTCTGTTTTCACACTGCTATAAAGAAATACCCAAGACTGGGTAATTTATAAAGGAAAGAGATTTAGTTGAGCCACAGTTTTGCATGGCTGGGGAGTCTTCAGGAGACTTACAATCATGGAAAAAGGTGAAGGAGAAGCAAGACATGTTTTACATGGTGGCAGGAGAGAAGTGAGAGTGCAGGAAAAACTGCCACTTTTAAAACCACCACATCTCATGAGAACCCCTTATTATCATAAGGGGAACTGCCTTCATGATCCAATCACCTCCCACCAGGTCTCTTCCTGGACACATGGGAATTACAATTCTAGGTGGGATTTGGTTGGGGACACAAAGCCAAACCATATCATCAGATTTATTGGCTCATTGCAAGGAGGGACTGCACATTCCAGAAGATCTATGGGATACCTCACCAAACAGAGGAAGACACAGATTTACTGTAGGAATTTGGGAAAGTATTCGGTTTGGAAGGAATTAAAATGAAGTAGTGCTTTGATAGACTCAAAACTAAGCAAGCTGTATATAAAGAAGTCTGTACCACATGTAAACTATTACTAATGGCAAAAACTGCAATTACTTTTGCATCAACCTAATATAAGATGGACCTTGGAAATTGTAAAGTTCTGCCTCTCAGAAATAGAAGCTATTTTTCTGTATCAATGTGACTTAGATATTCTAGCCAAGAGTGAGATATTTCAATCTTAGTAATAGAATTTAAACAGCAGAGTTTTTGATGATCTTTTGCTATTGTCGTAAATTCTCTATGATTTTTAGAGAAAAAGCCTTTTCTTGAGTAAAAAAACCAGTAGTGTGTGTGTGTGTGTGTGTGTGTGTGTGTGTGATTTTAAAGCATCTTCCTGAGAGAAATACTATCTTCTGTTAATTTCACAGCTGGCTTTATTTATGCCTGCTATCTTATACCTGATGAATAGCAAAACAGATTTTTCTTTCTTATTCCATGCTTATTTGCTTTCTCACAGGTTTAGGGGAAACTTCTCTAATTTTAGAAAGTTCCATCTTCTGTTGCTTTTATGTAATGTTCAAGAATATTATGGTTTGATTTCTTTTTTAAATTGACACATACATAGTAGTCACATGTTTATGGGGTATTTTGATACTTACATACAATGTATAATGATAAAATCGGGTAATTAAGATAGCCATCACCTCAAACACTGATCGTTTCTTTGTGTTAGGAACATTTCATATCTTTCCTTCTAGCTATTTTTAAATATACAGCAAATTATTGTTAACTATAGTCACCCTCTAGTGCTATCGAACACTAGAAATTGTTTTTTCTATCTAATTGTATTTTTGTACCCATTACCCAACCTTTTTTCATTGTCCTTACCCCTAGGATTTCCAGCCTCTAATAACCATCATTCTACTCTAATTATACTGCCATGAGATGCACATTTTTAGCTCTCACTTATGAGTGAGAATATGTGCTATTTGTCTTTCTATGCTTGGCATTTCACTTCACATAATGACCTGCAGTTCGTCCACATTCCTGCAAACAACAGGATTTCATGTTTTATAGCTGAATGTATAGATAGCACATTTTAAAAAACCCATTCATCTGTTGATGGACACTTAGGTTGATTCCATATCTTGGCTATTGTGAATAGTACTGTAATAATAAGCATGCAGATGCCTTTTAAATTTATTGATTTACTTTTTTGGATATACTCAGAAATGGGATTGTTGGATCATGTGGTGGATCTATTTTAAATTTTCCAAGAAACTTCCATACTGTTTTTCATAGTTTCTGTACTAATTTATGTTCCCACTAGCATTGTACTAGTGTTTTCCTTTTGCTACATCCTTACCAACATCTGTTATTTTCTGTCTTTTTAGTAATAGTAGTCTTAACTGAGGTGAGATGATATTTTATTGTGGTTTTGATTTATATTTCCCTGGTGATTGGTGATGTTGAGCATTTTTCATATGTCTGTTGGCCATTTGTATGTCTTCTTTTGATAAATGCCTATTTAGATCATTTGTCCATTTTTAAATTGGATTACTTGGGTTTTATTTTTGCTATTGTTTGAGTTTCTTATATATTCTGATTATCATTAACCTCTTGTTGGATGAGTAGTTTTCAAATATTTTCTTCCATTCTGTGGGTCATCTCTCCACTCTGTTTGTTTTTTCCTTTGCTGTACAGAAGGTTTTTAGCTTGATGTAATTCTGTTTGTCTATTTTGCTTTAGCTGCCTGTACTTTTAAGGTCTTACCCCCAAAATTTTTGCCCACACCTATGTCCTAAATTGTTTCCTCAATGTTTTCTTCTATGAGTGTCATAGGTTCATGTCTTACATTTAAGGCTGTAATGCATTTTGATTTGATTTTTGCATATTATGAGATATAGCAATATAATTTCATTTTGCTGCATATGGATCTTCAGTTTTTCCCAGCACCATTGATCCCCACTGAATGTTCCTGGCTACCTTTTTGAAAATAAGTTGAACTTTACTGAATTTGTTTGTTAGCTCCAAGAGTATTTTGATGAAGCTAAAGGACTTCTTAAAGTGTAATATCATGTCTTCTGCAAATAGGTACAATTTCACTTTTCTCCTTTACAATTTGAATGCCTTTTGTTTCTCTATTCTCTGCATGTTCTCTCTCTGTTTCATTGCTCTTTGTGCTTGTTTTTATACCAGTACCATGATCTTTTGGTTACTATAGCTTTGTAGTATATTTTGAAGTTTAGTGTGATGTTGTAAGCTTTGCTCTGTTTGCTCAGGTTTGCTATGGCTATTCAGGGTCTTTTGTGGTTTTATATGAACCCTAGGACTTTTTTTTCCATTTCTGTGAAGAATGTCATTGGCATTTTGTTAGTAATTGCATTAAATCTGTAGATGGTATTGTGGTCAATTTAAAATAAAAATATTATTTCTTCTAGTCCATGAACATGTGATACCTTTTCATTTTGTGTCTGTGACCTTTTCAGTTTCCTTAATCAGTGTTTCATAATTTTCCTTGTAAAAAATTTTCATCTCCTTGGTTAAATTTATTTCTAAAGTATATTAGTTTGTTTTACGCTGCTGATAAAGACATATTGAGACTGGGAAATTTACGAAAGAAAGGTTTGTTGGACTTAAAGTTCCACGTGGCTGGGGAGGCCTCACAATCATGGTGGAAGGTGAAAGGCACATGTCACATGATGGCAGACAACAGAAGAGAACTTTTACAAAGAAACTCCCTTTTAAAAAACCATCAGATCTCATGAGACTCATTCACTATCACAAGACCAGTACAGGAAAGACCTGCTCCCATAATTCACTCACCTTCCACTGGATTCCTCCCACAACAAGTGGGAATTGTGGGAGTTACAATTCAAGATGAAATTTGGGTGGGGACACAGCCAAACCATTTCATAGGGTTTCTTTTTATTTGTAACTATTGTAAATAAGAATACTTTCTTGATTTCTTTTTCACTAGTTTGTTGTTGATATAAAAAACTACTCATTTTTGTATGTTCATTTTGTATCCTGCAACTTTACTGAATTTGTTAATCAGTTCTAAGAGAATTTTGATAAATCTTTAAAAGCTTTCTTTGTATAAGATTATGTTGTTTGCAAACAGGGACAAGTTGACTTTCTTCTTTGCAATTTGAATCCATTTATTCTTTCTATTGCCTTATTGCTCCAGTTAGTACTTCCAGTACTATATTGAATAAGAGTGGTGAAAATGAATAGCCTTTATTGTGTTACATTCTTTTAAACCTAGTCTATACCAAGAAGATTTTTATTATGAAGAATGTTGCGTTATATTAATACTTTTCCATCAACTATTGAAATGATTTAGTGGTGGCTTTTTCTGGGTTATTTTTTAGTTTTTATTTTTTGTGGGATTCAGAGTCTCACTCTGTTCCCCAGGCTGGAATGCAATTGTGTGATCTCAGCTCACTGCAACCTCTGCCTCCTGGGTTTGAGCAATTCTTCTGCCTCAACCTCCCAAGTATCTGGGACTACAGGCATGTATCACCATGCCTGGCTAATTTTTGTACTTTTAGTAGAGATGGGGTTTCACCATGTTGGCGAGGCTCATCTTGAACTCCTGACTTCAGGTAGTTTGCCAACCTTGGCCTCTGAAAGTACTGGGATTACAGGCATGAGCCACTGCCTACAGCCGCTTAAGTGGCTTTTGTCCTTCATTTTGTTGATGTGATGTATCCTGTTTATTGATTTTCATATATTAATCCATCCTTGTATCCCTAGGGTAAACCCTCCTGATCATGGTAAGTGATCTTTTTAATGTACTGCTGGATTCAGTTTGCTGGTATTTTGTTGAGGAGTTTTGCATCTATGCTCATCATAGGTATTGGCCTATAGTTTTCTTTTTTTGTTGTGTCCTTGTCTGATTTTGGTATCAGGGTATGCTGGTCTTATATAATAAATTGAAAGAATTCATTCCTCTTCAATTTGAAGAGTTTGAGAAGAATTGATATTAGTTCCTTAAATGTTTGATAGAATTTAAGAATGAAGCCATCAGGTCCTGTACTTTTCTTGATGGGATAGTTTTTTATTAGTAATTCAATTTAATTACTTGTAGTTTGTCTGTTTGGGTTTTCTATTTGTTCTTGGTTCAATCTTGGTAGGTGTATATGTCCAGGAATTTATTCATTTTCATTAAGCTTGCCAATTTATTGGCGTATAGTTATTCATAGTAGCCCCTAATGAATCCTTTGTAGTTCTATGGTGTCAGTAGTAATGTTTCTTTTTTCATTTCTGATTTTTATTATTTATTTTCTTCTACTACTTTTTTTTTTTTTAATTTTTTATCGGATTTTAGGTTTTGGGGTACATGAGCAGAGCATGCAAGACAGTTGTGTAGGTACACACATGGCAGTGTGCTTTGCTTTTCTTCTCCCCTTCACCCACATTTGGCATTTCTCCCCAGGCTATCCCTCCCCACCTCCCTCTCCCACTGGCCCTCCCCTTTTCCCCCCAATAGACCCCAGTGTTTAGTACTCCCCTCTCTGTGTCCATGTGTTCTCATTTTTCATCACCCACCTATGAGTGAGAATATGCGGTGTTTCATTTTCTGTTCTTGTGTCAGTTTGCTGAGGATGACGTTCTCCAGATTCACCCATGTCCCTACAAACGACACGAACTCATCATTTCTGATTGCTGCATAATATTCCATGGTGTATATGTGCCACATTTTTCCAATCCAGTCTATTATCAATGGGCATTTGGGTTGATTCCAGGTCTTTGCTATTGTAAACAGTGCTGCAATGAACATTCGTGTACATGTGTCCTTATAGTAGAACGATTTATAGTCTTTTGGATATATACCCAGTAATGGGATTGCTGGGTCAAATGGAATTTCTATTTCTAAGGCCTTGAGGAATCGCCACACTGTCTTCCACAATGGTTGAACTAATTTACACTCCCACCAACAGTGTAGAAGTGTTCCTTTTTCTCCACATCCTCTCCAGCATCTGTTGTCTCCAGATTTTTTAATGATCGCCATTCTAACTGGCGTGAGATGGTATCTCAATGTGGTTTTGATTTGCATCTCTCTGATGACCAGTGACGATGAGCATTTTTTCATATGATTGTTGGCCTCATATATGTCTTCTTCCGTAAAGTGTCTGTTCATATCCTTTGCCCACTTTTGAATGGGCTTGTTTGTTTTTTTTCCTGTAAATCTGTTTGAGTTCTTTGTAAATTCTGGATATCAGCCCTTTGTCAGATGGGTAGACTGCGAAAATTTTTTCCCATTCTGTTGGTTGCCGATCCACTCTAGTGACTGTTTCTTTTGCCGTGCAGAAGCTGTGGAGTTTCATTAGGTCCCATTTGTCTATTTTGGCTTTTGTTGCCAATGCTTTTGGTGTTTTGTTCATGAAGTCCTTGCCTACTCCTATGTCCTGGATGGTTTTGCCTAGATTTCCTTCTAGGGTTTTTATGGTGCCAGGTCTTATGTTTAAGTCTTTAATCCATCTGGAGTTAATTTTAGTGTAAGGTGTCAGGAAGGGGTCCAGTTTGTGCTTTCTGCACATGGCTAGCCAGTTTTCCCAACACCATTTGTTAAACATGGAATCCTTTCCCCATTGCTTGTTTTTGTCAGGTTTATCAAAGATTGTATAGTTGTATGTATGTTGTGTTGCCTCCAGTGCCTCTGTTTTGTTCCATTGGTCTATATCTCTGTTTTGGTACCAGTACCATGCTGTTTTGATTACTGTAGCCTTGTAGTATAGTTTGAAATCTGGTAGTGTGATGCCCCCCGCTGTGTTCTTTTTGCTTAGAATTGACTTGGCTATGCGGGCTCTCTTTTGGTTCCATATGAAGTTCATGGTGGTTTTTTCCAGTTCTGTGAAGAAAGTCGATGGTAGCTTGATGGGGATAGCGTTGATTCTGTAAATTACTTTGGGCAGTATAGCCATTTTCATGATATTAATTCTTCCTAACCATGAACATGGAATGTTTCTCCATCTGTTTGTGTCCTCTCTGATTTCGTTGAGCAGTGGTTTGTAGTTCTCCTTGAAGAGGTCCCTTACGTTCCTTGTGAGTTGTATTCCAAGGTATTTTATTCTTTTTGTAGCAATTGCGAATGGCAGTTCGCTCTTGATTTGGCTTTCTTTAAGTCTGTTGTTGGTGTAGACGAATGTTTGTGATTTTTGCATATTGATTTTATATCCTGAGACTTTGCTGAAGTTGCTTATCAGTTTCAGGAGTTTTTGGGTGAGGCAATGGGGTCTTCTAGGTATACTATCATGTCGTCTGCGAATAGAGACAATTTGGCTTCCACCTTTCCTATTTGAATACCCTTTATTTCTTTTTCTTGCCTGATTGCTCTGGCTAGAACTTCCAGTACTATATTGAATAGGAGTGGTGAGAGAGGGCATCCTTGTCTAGTGCCAGATTTTAAAGGGAATGCTTCCAGTTTTTGCCCATTCAGTATGATATTGGCTGTTGGTTTGTCATAAATAGCTTTTATTACTTTGAGATACGTTCCATCGATACCGAGTTTATTGAAGGTTTTTAGCATAAAGGGCTGTTGAATTTTGTCAAATGCCTTCTCTGCGTCAATTGAGATAATCATGTGGTTTTTGTTTTTGGTTCTGTTTATGTGGTGAATTACGTTGATAGACTTGCGTATGTTGAACCAGCCTTGCATCCCTGGGATGAATACTACTTGATCATGATGAATAAGTTTTTTGATTTGCTGTTGCAATCGGCTTGCCAATATTTTATTGAAGATTTTTGCATCTATGTTCATCATGGATATTGGCCTGAAGTTTTCTTTTCTCGTTGGGTCTCTGCCGGGTTTTGGTATCAGGATGATGTTGGTCTCATAAAATGATTTGGGAAGGATTCCCTCTTTTTGGATTGTTTGAAATAGTTTTAGAAGGAATGGTACCAGCTCCTCCTTGTGTGTCTGGTAGAATTCGGCTGTGAACCCGTCTGGACCTGGGCTTTTTTTGTGTGGTAGGCTCTTAATTGCTGCCTCAACTTCAGACCTTGTTATTGGTCTATTCATAGTTTCAGCTTCCTCCTGGTTTAGGCTTGGGAGGACACAGGAGTCCAGGAATTTATCCATTTCTTCCAGGTTTACTAGTTTATGTGCATAGAGTTGTTTGTAATATTCTCTGATGATGGTTTGAATTTCTGTGGAATCTGTGGTGATTTCCCCTTTATCATTTTTTATTGCATCTATTTGGTTGTTGTCTCTTTTCTTTTTAATCAATCTGGCTAGTGGTCTGTCTATTTTGTTGATCTTTTCAAAAAGCCAGCTCTTGGATTTATTGATTTTTTGAAGGGTTTTTCGTGTCTCAATCTCCTTCAGCTCAGCTCTGATCTTAGTTATTTCTTGTCTTCTGCTGGGTTTTGAGTTTTTTTGATCTTGCTCCTCTAGCTCTTTCAATTTTGACGATAGGGTGTCAATTTTGGATCTCTCCATTCTCCTCATATGGGCACTTATTGCTATATACTTTCCTCTAGAGACTGCTTTAAATGTGTCCCAGAGGTTCTGGCACGTTGTGTCTTCGTTCTCATTGGTTTCGAAGAACTTCTTTATTTCTGCCTTCATTTCGTTGTTTACCCAGTCAACATTCAAGAGCCAGTTGTTCAGTTTCCATGAAGCTGTGCGGTTCTGGGTCGGTTTCTGAATTCTGAGTTCTAACTTGATTGCACTATGGTCTGAGAGGCTGTTTGTTATGATTTCAGTTGTTTTGCATTTGTTGAGCAGTGCTTTACTTCCAATTATGTGGTCAATTTTAGAGTAGGTGTGATGTGGTGCTGAGAAGAATGTGTATTCTGTGGATTTGGGGTGGAGAGTTCTGTAAATGTCTATCAGGTTTGCTTGCTCCAGGTCTGAGTTCAAGCCCTGGATATCCTTGTTGATTTTCTGTCTGGTTGATCTGTCTAGTATTGACAGTGGAGTGTTAAAGTCTCCCACTATTATTGTGTGGGAGTCTAAGTCCTTTTGTAAGTCATTAAGAACTTGCCTTATGTATCTGGGTGCTCCTGCATTGGGTCCATATATGTTTAGGATCGTTAGCTCTTCTTGTTGTATCGATCCTTTTACCATTATGTAATGGCCTTCTTTGTCTCTTTTGATCTTTGTTGCTTTAAAGTCTATTTTATCAGAGATGAGAATTGCAACTCCTGCTTTTTTTTGCTTTCCATTTGCTTGGTAAATCTTCCTCCATCCCTTTATTTTGAGCCTTTTTGTATCCTTGCATGTGAGATGGGTTTCCTGGATACAGCACACTGATGGGTTTTGGATTTTTATCCAATTTGCCAGTCTGTGTCTTTTGATTGGTGCATTTAGTCCATTTACATTTAGGGTTAATATTGTTATGTGTGAATTTGATACTGCCATTTTGATGCTAAGTGGCTGTTTTGCCTGTTAGTTGTTGTAGATTCTTCATTATGTTGAAGCTCTTTAGCATTCAGTGTGATTTTGGAATGGCTGGTACTGGTTGATCCTTTCTATGTGTAGTGCCTCTTTTAGGAGCTCTTGTAAAGCAGGCCTGGTGGTGACAAAATCTCTAAGTACTTGCTTGTTTGCAAAGGATTTTATTTTTCCTTCACTTCTGAAGCTCAGTTTGGCTGGATATGAAATTCTGGGTTGAAAGTTCTTTTCTTTAAGAATGTTGAATATTGGTCCCCACTCTCTTCTGGCTTGTAGTGTTTCTGCCGAGAGATCTGCTGTGAGTCTGATGGGCTTCCCTTTGTGGGTGACCCGACCTTTCTCTCTGGCTGCCCTTAGTATTCTCTCCTTTATTTCAACCCTGTTGAATCTGACGATTATGTGCCTTGGGGTCGCTCTTCTTGCGGAATATCTTTGTGGTGTTCTCTGTATTTCCTGCAATTGAGTGTTGGCCTGTCTTGCTAGGTGGGGGAAATTTTCCTGGATGATGTCCTGAAGAGTATTTTCCAGCTTGGATTCATTCTCTTCGTCCCCTTCTGGTACACCTATCAAACGTAGGTTAGGTCTTTTCGCATAGTCCCACATTTCTTGGAGACTTTGTTCATTCCTTTTTGTGCTTTTTTCTCTGATCTTGGTTTCTCGTTTTATTCATTGAGTGGGTCTTCGACTTCAGATATTCTTTCTTCTGCTCAGTCAATTCGGCTATTGAAACTTGCGTTTGCTTCGCGAAGTTCTCGTATTGTGTTTTTCAGCTCCTTTAATTCATTCATATTCCTCTCTAAGTTATCCATTCTTGTTATCATTTCCTCGAATCCTTTTTCAAATCTTTTTTCAAGGTTCTTAGTTTCTTTGCATTGATTTAATACATGATCTTTTAGCGCACAAAAGTTTCTCATTATCCATCTTCTGAAGTCTAATTCCGTCATTTCGTCACAGTCATTCTCCGTCCAGCTTTGTTCCCTTGCTGGTGAGGAGTTTTGGTCCTTTCTAGGAGACGAGGTGTTCTGGTTTCAGGTGTTTTCCTCCTTTTTGCGCTGGTTTCTTCCCATCTTTGTGGATTTGTCCGCTGGTCGTCTGCGTAGTTGCTGACTTTTCGATTGGGTCTCTGTGTGGACACCCAGAATGTTGATGATGAAGTATTTCTGTTGCTTGGTTTTCCTTCTACCAGTCTAGCCCCTTCGCTGTACGACTGCTGAGGTCCGCTCCAGACCATGCTTGTCTGGGGTGCACCTCTAGCAGCTGTGGCACAGCGAGGGATGCTACCAGTTTCTTTTTCTGCTATCTTTGTCCCAGGATGATGCCTGCCTAATGTCAGTCTTTTGGATATAGAGGGGTCAGGGAGCTGCTTGAGGAGACAGTTTGTACTTTATAGGGGTTTAATTGCTGAGCTGTGCGCTCTGTTGTTCCTTCAGGGCTGTTAGGCTGCTATGTTTGATTCTGCTGCAACAGAGCTCATTAAAAAACCCCCTTTTTTTTTTTTTCTCAAATGCTCTGTGTTGAGGGGTTTGGGCTTTATTTTTGGATGTTCGATGAGGTGTCCTGCCCAGCTAGAAGGCAGACTAGCCACTGTTTGGTTGCCGAGGCTCCGCCCTGCTGTTGTGTGATTCGCCCTGTTCCTGCAGGCTCTGCTGTGGTCTCCGCCACGCCCTGCGGCGGAGTCTCTTCGTTGTAGCGTGTTGCTTCAGCAACGGCAGGCTGCGTCAGCAGTGGGCGTGTATCTCAGTAGGGACGGGTTGCCTCGGCAACGGCTGGCTGCGTCAGCAGTGGGCGTGTATCTCAGTTGGGGCGGGTTGCCTCGGCAACGGCTGGCTGCGTCAGCAGTGGGCGTGTATCTCAGTTGGGGCGGGTTGCCTCGGTAGTGGTGGACGCCCCTCCCCCACAGAGCGTCTTGGACCGTCTGCTCAGGATAGTTTGAAATCGCGGTTTTGTTCGTCCCACTGGGTATCCCAAACGATCTGTCCCTGCAATCCCCTGGGCTGGGCTACTGTCCAAGTCTCGTTCAGTCTCAAGTCCAGCCCTCTCAAGTCTCAGGTTGCCGGTTCAACAAGGCACCCGGACAAGCGCGCCCTGTGGGGATTGCTGGGTAGGGCCGGCCGCTGCCGCCCCGGCTGCCGGCTTCGCCAGGCAGACCTACTGCCTGGCGTCCCGTGTCTTTTTATACTTGGGAGTTTCCCCGTTCTGTGGGCAACAAAGATCAGTCTGGAAATGCAGCTCGGACTCACCATTTGCGGATTCAACGCAAGCTCCAATCCTGGGTTGTTCTCACAGCGCCATCTTGAGTCCCCCTCCTCTTCTACTACTTTTGAGTTTGTTTTGTTTTTGCTTTTCTACTTCCTTGAGGTGTATTATTATGTTTATTTGAAGTCTTTCTACTTTTTTGATGCAGTTGTTTATTGCTATAAACCTTCCTCTTACTATTTTTGATGTATTCCACTGGTTTTGGTATTATTTGTTTCTATTTTCATTTGATTCAAGAAACTTTTAGATTTCCTTTCTAATTTCTACATTTATCCATTGATCATTCAGGAGTATGTTGTTTGACTTCTATGCATTTGTATAGTTTTTAGAAATGTTTTCATTTGCATAGTTTTTAAACTATACAAATAGCTTTTTGTTGTTGTTGATTTATAGTTTTATTTTATTGTGGACAGATACTTGATATGATTTCTTTTTTTTAATATTTGTTCAGACTTGTTTTATGGCCTAACGTGGTCTGTTCTGGAAAATGTTCCATGTACTGAAAAAAAGAATGTGCGTTCTCTTATTGTTGGATGAAATGTGCTCTAAGTGTCCATTAGGTCCATTTGATCTAAACTGCAGTTTAAATTAAGTACCTCTTTGTTAATTTTTTGTGTAGATGATCACTAAGAGCAAGGTGTTGCTATCCCAAGCTATTATTGTAATGGAACCTCTCTCACTTTTTATATCTAATAATATTTCCTTTAAATATTAGGGTGCTCCAATGTTGGATGCATATATATTTATAATTGTTGTGTCTTCTTTCTAAATTAATTCCTTTATCATTATATAATAACCTTGTCTCTTTTGGCAGCTTTTCACTTTAAGTCTGTTTAATCTTATAAATATATAGCTATTCCTGCTCACAGTTCGTTTCCATTTGCATGTGGATTAGTCAGTTTTCTTATTGCTATGAAGAAATACCCAAGACTGGGTAATTTATAACGAAATAGAGGTTTAATGGACTCAGATTTCCACGTGGTTGGGGAGGCCTCACAATCATGGCAAAGGTGAAGGAGGAGCAAGGGTACATCTTACATGGCAGCAGGCAAGAGCACATATGCAGGGGAACTGCCTTTTACATAACTATCAGATCTCACAAGATGTATTCACTATCATGAGAACAGCACAGGAAAAATCTTCTCCAGTTATTAAATTATCTTTCACCAAGTGCCTCACATGGCATGTGGGGATTATGGAAGTTACAATTCAAGATGAGATTCGGGTGGGGACATAGCCAAACCATATCATTCCACCCCTGGCCCCTCCCAAATCTCATGTCCTCACATTCCAAAACCAATCATGCCTTCCCAACAATCCCCCAAAGTTTTAACTTATTTCAGTGTTAACTCAAAGTCCACAGTCCAAAGTCTCATCTGAGACAAGGTAAGTCCCTTCTGCTTATGAACCTGTAAAATTGAAAGCCAGTTAATTGCTTCCTAGATACAACGAGGGCACAGGCTACAGGCATTGAGTAAATACACCCATTTCACATAAAAGGAATCAGCCAGAATGACAGCACTACAGACCCCATACAAGTCAGAAATCTAGCAGGGCAGTCAAATATTAAGCTCCAAAATGATCTACTTTGACCTCATGTCTCACATCCAGGTCATGTTTATGCAGGAGGTGGGTTGCCATGGCCTTGGGCAGCTCCATCCTTGTGGCTTTACAGACTACAGCCCCCTCCTGGCTACTTTCATAGGCTTATGTTGAGTGTCTGCAGCTTTTCCAGGTGCATGGCACAAGCTGTTGGTGGATTTACTATTCTGGGGTTTGGAGAATGATGGACCTCTTCCCATAGCTCCACTAAGTAGTGTCCCAGTGGTGACTTTGTGGGGGGATCCGACCCTACATTTCCCTTCTGCATTACCCTAGCAGAGGTTCTCCATGAGGGCTTCACCCTTGTAGTACACCTCTACCTGGACATCTAGGCATTTCCATACGTCCCCTGAAATCTAGGAAGAGGTTACCAAATCTCAATTCTTATTTCTGCATAGCTTCAGGCTCAACACCACCACATGTAAGCTGCTGAGACTTGGGGCTTTCACCCTCTGAAATAATGGTCTGAGCTGTACATTTGCCTCTTATAGCCATGGCTGGGACATGGCTAGCACCAAGTCCTGAGACTGCACAAATCAGCAAGGCCTTGTGACTGGCCCATAAAACCGTTTTTTCCTCCTATGCCTCCTGACTTGTGAAGGGAGGGGATGCTGTGAAGACCTCTGACATGCCCTGGAGAAATTTTCCCAATTGTCTTAGCAATTAGCATTTGGAACCTTATTACATATGCATATTTCGACAGCTAGCTTGAAATTTTCCTTAGAAAATGGATTTTTCTTTTCTATCACATCATCAGTTTGCAAATTTTTCAAACTTTCATTCTCTGCTTCCCTTTAAAATTAAGTTTTAATTCCAAGTCACATCTTTGTTAATGAATAAAACTGAATGCTTTTAATGACACCCAAGTGACCTCTTGAACATTTTACTGCTTAGAAATTTCTTCCACCAGATACCCTAAATCATCTCTCTCAAGTTCAAAGTTCCATAGATCTCTAGGGCAGGGGCAAAATGCTGCCAGTCTCTTCACTAAATCATAACAGGAGTCACCTTTGCTCAAGTTCTCAACAAGTTCCTCATCTCCATCTGAGACCACCTCAACCTGGACTTCATTGTCCATATCACTATCAGCATTTTGGTCAAAGCCATTCATAAGTCTCTAGGAAATGACAGACTTTCCCACTTTTTCCTGTCTTCTGCTGAACCCTCCAAACTATTCCAACCTCTGCCTGTTATGCAGTTCCAAAGTTGCTTCTGCATTTTGGGAATCTCAGTATCAGTACCCTGCTTTACACTAATACCAAATTCACTATATTAGTCCATTTTCATACTGCTATGAAGAAACACCCAAGACTGGATAATTTATAAAGAAAAAGAGGTTTAATGGACTTGCAGTTCCACATGACTGCGGAGGTCTTACAATCATGGCAGAAGGCAGAAGGAGGAGTAAAAAAGTGTCTTACGTGGTGGCAGGCAAGAGAGCATGTGCAGAGGTACTGCCCTTTATAAAACCATCAGATCTAGTGAGACTAATTCACTGTCGTGAGAAGAGCTTGAGAACAACCCATCCCCATGATCTAATTACCTTCCATTGGGTCCCTCCCATGACATATACAGATTACGGGAGCTACCACTCAAGATGAGATTTGGGTGGGGACAAAGCGAAACCATACCAGCATGGAATATCTTTCTCCACCTCTCCACTTCCTGTCTATATGTATCTTTACAGGTGAAGTCTGCTTTTTATAAGAAGCATGTAGTTGGGTCTGTGTTTTCCTTTTTATCCATTCAGCTTGTCTATATATTTTAAGAGGGGAGTTTAATCCATTCACGTTCAAAGTTGTTATTGATAGGTAACAACTTACTCCTGTGATTTTGTTAATTGTTTCCTGGTTATTTTACATAGCTTTTGTTCCTTTTTTTTTTTTTTTGAGACAGAGTTTTGCTCTTGTTACCCAGCTGGAGTGCAATGATGTGATCTCAGCTCACCACACCTCCGCCTCCTGGGTTCAGGCAATTCTCCTGCCTCAGCCTCCTGAGCAGCTGGGATTACAGGCACGCACCACCATGCCCAGCTAATTTTTTGTATTTTTAGCCGAGACGGGGTTTTTCTATCTTATTATTTATTTTTGCAGATTGGTGATTTTCTGTAATGATAAACATTTTTTCTTTTATCTTTTTCCTTTGTGTATCTGCTCTATTGGTGAGTTTTACATTTTGGTGTGTTTTTGTGATGCTGATGATTGTCTTTTTGTTTCCAGATGCATGACTCCCTTGATAATTTCTTGTATTGGTTGTATAATGGTGACGAATTCCCTCTGGGAAATACTATTTTTTTTTTTCTTATTTCTGCAGGATAGCTTTACTGGATATAGTATTCTTGGCTAACAATTGTTTTTTCTTTTGGTATTTTGAATGTATTATCCCATTTATTCCTGGCCTGTGAGGTTTCTGCTGAGAAATCTGCTATTTGTCTAATGGTGATTCTTTTATATATGACTTGATCCTTTCCTCTTGCTATTTTTATAACTTCATTTGTTGTTTTTTACTCTTGAAACTTGGACTACAATGTGTCTTAGCGAGGACATTTTCAGGTTGAATCTATTTAAGAACTTTTGAGCTTTTTGGATCTGGATATCCATATCTTTTCCAAGACTTGGGAGGTGTTCACCTATTTCATTAAATGGTTTTCTATGCCTTTTCCCAACTTTTCTTCCTCTAGAATTTCCATAACATAAACGTTTTTCACTTAATGGTGTCCAATAAGTCTTATAGGCTTTCTTCACTTTTTTTCATTTTTTTCTATGATTTGGTAATTTCAAAAGACCTTTCTTAAAGTCCAGAAAGTCTTTCTTCTGTTTTGTCAAGTCAGCTGTTGAAGATCTTTACGGTATCTCATATTTCATTTATTGAATCTTCAGCTGCAGGATTTTTGTTTGGTTCTTTTCTAGAATTGCTATCTCCAGGTCTTAGGGTATAGGGTTCACTCTTTGGTAGTGCTAGATGTAGGTTGCCTATAGCACCAGGATCTGTGACTCTCAGGCACCACCTGGCAGTTTGGGTCCAGGGGTCACAATGTAGCTGCTATTCTATCCTTAGGGGGCAAGGCATAGACCTTGCCCAACTCTGGAAAGAAGAGGTGCTCTAGAAGTTTGAGCCCGGGGTGCAAGGTATGGCTGTAATTTGGGAGCCTGAACCAACAGGGCTCAGTGGCAACTTAGGTCTCTGGGGATTAGGCACTCTGTAGAAGTGACTCTAGACCCTGAGACTGTGGGGCTCAGCAGTATCCCTCATTCCGTGAGGCCAGTTGCAGCAGCAGCAAGTACCCTAGAGTGGGAAAGCGTGACTGTTGTTTGGACCTTGGGGGCAGGGAACAGCACAGTGATGTCTCCACTCCTTGGAGAGAGGGGTATCTTAGCAGCTCATACTCTGGGGAACTAGTCCAGTTCTGGGGAAGCAGGCTACTAGAGTAGTTTGGCCTGTAGGGTGATGTGTCTCAGCTCAGTCACTGCTTTGCTGCCCTGGGATGTGAAGTACTATGTCAGCTCAGTGCTGCAATATGCAGCTGCTCAGCTCAGCCAAGGCACTAATTACGCACGGGTTAATGTGCCACTTCAGCTCAGACCCATGGGCCATGACTGCCATGGGTGGCACAGGCACAGTTTCCCTGGGATACATGGCTCTGTCAAAGTACTGTTTCCTCAGGAGGCAGTGCAGTTTCAACTTAGGCCCCTGGGGCAAGGTGCAGCTGTGTCTGAGAGGGGTAGATGGAGTTGTTCTCCAAAGCACCATTTCCCCAGGAGAGAATGTGAAGCTTCAGCTTTGGCTGAGGGGATGAGGGAAGAGGTATGTGGAGCATTTCCACCACGGTTTGGCTCCATAGAAAAGGATGTAACACGCTCATAGTGTGTCTTTGAGATGTTGGGCTACTGGGTGGGAGTGGCTCAAAGGTGGTTTAGCCTTCCCCATGAAGGGGTGCCATGATTACTTGGTCCTAGAGCAGGCGATTCCACTTGCTTTCCTGTAGTGGCTCCAGTTCCTCAATGACATTATGCAGTGGGCTGCAGGGGTAGGATACATTGTGGGCTATTCTCTTGAGGAGAATAGCTGTATGGACTCTAAGCAGCTCCCTCAGCTGGGCTGAGTGCCTGTGCAGGGGATTTCACTAGTGAGGACTGTACTTGTCCAAGGTATTGGTAGATGCCACTGGGATCCTTTTGCCTGCCTTTTTGTCATAGGGAGTAATTCTTCTTGGTTTTCACTGATCCTTGTTGGAGATGGGGTGATGGAGTCTCAGTGTTTCTTTCTATGCTCTAAATGATTTTCTTGAGTTTATGTGGTCACTAGGGTTTCTGTTACTCCTCTTGTTATGGGTGGAAGATATCTGAGTTACCTGCAGTGAATTCATGCAGGTCTGCAGTAACCTCAATTCTTACCTCCTTCGAAGAAAGAATTTGATTGAGGGTCATAAGGCAGAAAAAGAGACAAAGGTCAATTTCAGAGCAGGAATAAAAGTTTATTAAAAAGCTTTAGTGCAGGAAAGAAAGGAAAATCGATGTGGGCACTGAGGTCAAATGCAGTGTTTAACCTTGATCCTAGGACCTTATAGGCTGACTCTCCTTCCCATGTCTCTCAGAATATGGGTGTCTTCCACATTTGTTCCCCAAACCCATCCCAGGAGCCAAAATTATTTTAATGTATGGAAGTTGAACCTTTCCTAGTGTCTCCCCAGCCCTGGGGCAGCAGTAGGGGTACGTTGTCCCCACCCAAGACAGGTCCTGAGACCTGCTCTGTCAGGCTGGCAGACCTTAGTGACCTTGCTGAGTAGATGCTGGCAATGGTTGGGTGCAAGATGCTGCCAGAGGCACATGGGGACACACCCAAGGCTGGCCCTCCAAGCTCCTGGATGGACTGGCCCAGGGAAGATTCTGGGGCTGGAAATGCAGAGGCATGAAGGTGTGTCCATCCTCAACCCTTCACTCCATCATCTGCCCTTGAAGATCTGGATTTTATTGATGAGGCCAAGGTGGCCATCACGTTGGACTCAAAGTCTATGTCATGCACCTCCGTCTTGCAAAAAGCCCCCACAGATGGGATGTTCTCCCAGTAGTGGTGCCAGTTCCCTTTGCTGTCTTCCCAGAAGCTGTACAAGTCTACCTCATCACAGACAGGCATGGAGAAAATGAGTAAGAGGATGCCGGTGGATAGGTACCATCCCTGGCTCTGCAGCCAGCTTTTGAAGACATACTTGAAATGAAGGCCAGGTGGTGGATCAGGATCTTATCCTGTTTCACTGATATTCACAGGCACCTGGTATAGGTGTGGGAAATGGTGCCCATGGTGGTGGCACTCACCACCCACTCTAAGTCGATGGTCTTGAAGGGCACCAGGACCATGCTGATATTGTCCCCCAGCTCCCAGAAGCTCTCAGGGTATACCAGATAGTGGATGCTTTTGCTCCTGACATTGGCCTCGAACCCTGTTGTGGGTGCCTTTTTCATCCTGAGCACAAAATTGTGACTGTCTATCTTAGGCCTATACGAAGACTCCATCAGGTTTCCCAAGTTGCCCACAATGGCACAGTGCAGGCAGCCCACCAACCTCCTCTCCAGCACAGGGTCCACATTGCCAGGTACCACTTTGAACTTGGATGGTGTTGTTCAAGCTATTGGACTTCTCTTGCTGGAGCCTCAGCCATCATCGGTAGGTGTCATCATCCAAGAGCACGTTCTGGGCAGTCACCCGGAGCTGCACGGTCAGGTTGAACCTCTTGTCCAACCAGGTCGAGAGTCTGTGCTGTTGATGTAGTGGGTACAAGTGCAAGGCCTGTGCTTGATCAGCCTCTTCAGGTTCTCTGAAAGCTCCAGGACCATCTGCTTAAGGAACCAGGTGGTGGCCACCATGGCATGGGAATAGTTCAGGAAGAAGGAAGTTAGGAAGATGAAGAACATGAGAAAGGTGAGCACTTTCAGGGTCTTGTTCTGCAGGGTCATAATCTTGGCTGTCCTGATGGTGGTCTCCCTGCAGTGGGCGGCAGGAACTCTCTCCTCTTCAGAAAACAAAGTACCCTATTCTTCTGCAATCATTAAAGAGCCGATAACATCTCTTGATAAAGCTTTAACCAGTGATTTCTTTTCCCATCCAAAGAAACGAAGAGATAATTAATCTCTGTGACAGTCCAGGGTCTCTCAGGAGTAAGGACCTTGAAGGGTCTTGGGATAGCCAGAAGGATGGCTTCTTTACCAATTCCTTTTATCAGCAAGGTCTTTGTGACCTGTACTTAGTGCCCAGCCCCTATTCAAGATGGAATTTAAATGCCTCTGATACATGTGCCTCATGTTGGGGCACAAGACCTCATTTGTAGGTGCAGAGAAGACCCTACCTCAACATTGTCTACACGTTGCTCCTTTTCCCTGCCTCAACTTCCTTAAAATGACAAGAGCAGAGCCCTTTTGGGTGCTAACATCAGGACTCCTTTTCTCTGCTCCCTTGTGCTGCTAGAGCTACAAGCCTATTAAACCTTGCCTGAAATAAATTCCTATTTGAGCTGGTGTTAATTTTTACTTATGAGTGAGCCAAAGAACTTAAGCCTGAGCTGCAGTGACACCACTGGAAGTGGTCACCACTTGTCAGACTTGAGGGATATTATCAATGAGCTTCTGAGCTAATGGTGTAAACCACAACTAAAATTCTAAGCGCCTCCCCAACCCCAAACCCAAACCATCTGAATGGAGTTCCTCCAGCGTTAACATCAACAGAAATCTTAAGTCTAAGACACATTTACAACCCATTCTCTCTGAAGCCCACTACCTTGGAGGCTTCATCGGCATGATAAAACTTTGGTCTCCACAACTTCTTGTTGCAACCCAGATATTTCCTTTCTATTGATCCCAGGTCTTTACATGTAACCAATTGTCAGCCAAAAATTTTCTCAATCTACCTATCAACTGGAAGCTCTGCCACACCCCCTGCCCCCCACTGCCCCAGTTGTCTCGCCTTTCTGGACCGAACCATTGTACTTCTTAAATGTACTTGACATCTCATGTCTCCCTAAAATGTATAAAACAAAGCTTCTCCCTGACCACCTTGGGTACATGTTCTCAGGGTCTCCTGCGGGCTGTGTCACTGGTCATAGTCACTCAAATTTGGCTTAGAATAAATATCTTCAAATATTTTACAGAGTTTGACTCTTTTCTTTGACAATGGAAACACACGATGTTTAGGTAGGGAGTGAATGAAGTGTCTCCTAAACCCACTGCAAGGTGGAACAGCTGCAGAGTACCCTGTACAGCACCTTGCAGACTTCCCATGGCTGCCTGCTCTCTAGGGCCTCATGGGGGCCTCCTGGTGTGCTGCAGCCCTTGGGCCAGCAGGTGTGCAGTCAGAGTGCCTCACTCTCTGCTGGTGATAAAGGAGCAATTATTTAGGCTAATAGTAAGAGTATGGGAATCTTTGGTAAGGCTTTTCTTTTTAAGGAAAAGCAACCCCAAATCATTTTCTAACAAAGAGCAACCTGTAAAGTTGAACTGCAGACATAGACAAGCAAGTTGGAAGCTTGTAGGGGTGAATGCCGGCAGGAACTAGGGACTAGAAATGTTCAAGATGGGGCTCCATCTTCCCTTCTGTGGCAGCTACATGTACAGTAAGGAGCAGACAAGATGGGGCCGGGATCAACTGGAAAGTCCATTTGCATAATGAGATTAGGGTGGGGTGTCCAGCCTTCCCCTCTCTCAATGGAACCAATCTGTGAGCCCTATGTAAATCAGACACTGCTTCCTCAAACCTGACTATAACAAAATTGGGAGCATTGGCCGACCAGCCGGTCTTTTCTGCTTGGAGACCCCTCTCTCTATAAAAAGAGCTATTTCTCTTTTTCTTCTCTTCTGCGTATTAAACCTACATTCCAAAATTCCTGGTGTGTGTCCATGTCTTAAATTTTCCTGGTGTGCAACAACGAACTCCAGGGTATATTCCCCAGACAACATAGCTGCTTCACTGGGTCAGCCAGGCAGAGTAGCAGGCAGGGCAGCTGCAGGCCTGCTCAGGGGCACTGGTTGGTGCTCTGGCCTTACTGCCTGTTCCAGCATGTGCTAGCAGCCCAGCTTGCTGATGCCTTCCAGTTGAGGCATCCAGCGCTCAGGGAGCCATTCAGCTCTGCTACCTCTGCTGCTTGGGACCAGTTGGGGCCCACTGGGGCCTCTGCTGCTAATACCCCTATGTTTATTTTTTATTGTTTGACTTAACTACTTAAGCAACAACAGTGACTGGAGACTAAATATATCAAAATATAATAATAAGTATATAAAATGGAGAGAGATCCAAGATGGCTGATCACTGGCAACTCAGAATTGTAGCTCCCAGTGAAAGTACAGAGAACGAGAGGACACCACACTTTCAGATGAACTTTTGTTGCTCACAGACCAGGAAATTCCCAGTGGAGGAGCCCCACGGGTCAACAGCACGACTCTTGTGGCTGGAGAGGCGGTTTTGCCAGCGCCTCAGTGCGGCGATTCTTGGTGCAGAGTAAACGGGACTGGCTCCCCTTTTGGTTGACATTTGGAGCTCTGGGAAGGCAAAGTCGCCTATTCAGCTGATTGAAGGAGGGACTCAAGAAGGAAGCCAGACCGGAGATTCCTGGGCAGAAAAGCACCATCAATCTTAATGCTGCTGTTTTAGCCAGCGCAGTGGGTTGCTCAGATTTCAGTACTGGGAATCAACAAGTTGGATGTCCACTCATAGACCTAATTAGAAAGTTGGTAATTATGAAGACGACAGATGGATAAATTTTATAATGATGGGGAAGAAACCAGCCTAAAAAGGCTGAGAATACCCAAAATCAGAATGCCTCTCCCTCTACGGGGATCACAGTTCCTCATTAGCAATGGAACAAGGCCTGATGGAGAACGAGTGCATTCCATTAACAGAGGTAGGCTTTAGAAGGTGGATAATAAGAAACTTCTGTGAGTTAAAAGAACATGTTCTAACCCAATGCAAAGAAACTAAGAACTTTGAAAAAGGGTTCGATGAAATCCTAATGAGAATAGACAATTTAGAGAGGAATATAAGTGAATTAATGGAACTGAAGAATACAATATAAGAACTCTGTGAAGTATGCACAGGTTTTAACAGTCAAATTGATCAAGCAGAAGAAAGGCTATCAGAGGTTGAAGACCAACTTAATGAAATGAAACAAGAAGACAAGATTAGAGAAGAAAGAGTAAAAAGGAATGAGCTAAGTCTCCAAGAAATACGGACTATGTGAAAAGACTTAATTTACATTTGATAGGTGTACCTGAGTGTTATTAAAAGAATGAACCCAAGCTGCAAAATATTCTTCAGGATATTATTCAGGAAAACTTTCCTAACCTAGTAAGGTAGGACAATATTCAACTCCAGGTAATACAGAGAACACCACAAAGATATTCCTCAAGTAGAGCAACTCCAAGACACATAATCGTTAGATTCACCAGGGTTGAAATAAAGGAGAAAATTCTAAAGGCAACTAGAGAAAAGGGTCAGGTTTCCAATAAAGGGAAGCCTATTAGACTCGCAGCAGATCTCTTAGCAGAAACCCTACAAACTAGAAGAGAGTGGGGGTCAATATTCAATATCCTCAAAGAAAAGAATTTTCAATCCAGAAGCTCATATCGAGCCAAACTGAGCTTTATAAATGAAGGAAAAATAAAATTTTTCACAAACAAGCACTCAGAGATTTCATCAACACCAGGCCTGCTTTACAAGAGCTTCTGAAAGAAGTGCTATACACAGAAAGGAACAACCAGTATCAGTAATCCCAAAACTTACTAAAAGGTAAAAAGTATCTCCATAATGAAGAATCTATATTAACTAATGGGCAAAATAGCCAGCTAGCATTAAATGACATTATTAAATTCACAAATATTATTATTAATCCTAAATTTAAATGGATTAAATGCCCCAATCAAAGACACAGAAAGGAAAATTGAATAAAAAGTCAAAATTCATTCGTGCAATGTATCCAGATCCATCTCATAAGCCAGGACATACAAAAACTCAAAACAAAGCTTTGGTGGAAGACTTACCAATCAAATCAAATGGAGAGCAAAAAAAAAAAAAAAAAACCAACAACAAAGCAAGAGTTGTAAATTTCATCTCTGACAAAATAGACTTTAATAGTAACAAAGACTAAAACTAAAAGAAACAAAGAAGGACATTATATAATGGTAAAAGGATCAATACAACAATAGGAGTCGATGATCATAAATATATATGCACCCAATATAGGAACACCCAGATACATAAGACAAGTTCTCAATGACTTATAAAGAGACTTGGACTCCTGCACAATAATAGCAGGAGACTTTGACACCACATTGTTAATATTCGACAGATCAGTGGGAGAGAAAATTAACAGGGACATTTATGATTTGATTTCAGACCTGCAACAAGTAAACTCAGTGAATATCTATAGAATTCTTCACACCAGGTCCACAGAACATACATTTTTCTCAGTATCACATTACACCTATTTTGAAAGTGACCACATAATTGGACGTAAATCATTCTTCAGCATTTGCATAGCATTTCACAGACTTAAATGAAATACTGGTTGGCTGTTTGTTTTTTTCTTCCCTTATTCCTTCCTGTCTCCACTGATAAGTACAATTTTTGGCATAAAAGAGGCTTTTAATACCTATTTTTAGATTGCATTTCAGCCTGGGCAATAGAGCAAGACTCCCATTCTCTCTCCCCCTTTCTCTTTCTCTTTTTTTCTTTCAAAAAAAAAAAAAAGCCGGGGGGGCACCAAGAGCCTTGGGACAGACTTGAGTGTTGTTCTCAAGTCTTAAAATCTCAGGGGCTTTGCTCAAAAAAAAAAAGAAAAGAAAATTAAAATAATAATAGACAATCTGAATCGAGGCCTACAATGTGTGAGGCCACTATTCTTAGCACTTTACATATATTACTTCAGTTTTCCAACCACACTATGGGATTTTTTTTGCCCCATTTCACAGGGGGAAAAAAGTATATAAAATGACTTTCTAGGCTTTATGGTATAAATGCATCAGGATCTGCCTACTAATGCAGCTAGACTGTAGTTGGTAAGAGAAAGATGTTCAAAACAAAGCCAGAGGAGCATGAGCCAAGTTACTTGGGAATTTGTCAGTACAACAGTATTTCAGGTTCAGGTTCAGGGCTGATTACCTTTTTCTTGCTGCAACCTCTGTCTCCTGGGTTCAATCGATTCTCCTGCCTCAGCCTCCTGAGTAGCTGGGATCACAGGAGCCCTCCAGGTGTCCTCCACAACTTCTGGCTAATTTTTGTATTTTTAGGAGAGGGGGATTTCACCGTCTTTACCAGGCTTGTCTTGAACTCTTGACCTCAATCGATCCATTTGGCTGGGCCTCTCAAAGTGCTGGGATTACACTTATGAGCTGTCATCACCAGCCTTAAGCTTATTCCTTCTGTCATCTCTCTTCACATACACACTCATGCATATACACATCTATAGGTCATTCTGTTTGTTATCGCCTTTACTTTTATGGATGAAAATAGAAAATAATTTGTAGGCACACATAAGTTATGTAGGAGTGATGACCTTTGAAAATAAAGATGATCTAATCAGACACTGACAATTTAAATTTATGACGAGCTTTGCTAAGATGTGGCAAGTTGAAGGGAAAGGACAACTTATATTTTTCTCCTTCTTTCTCCCATCCTCCAAAATCCACATTGCCTCATAATCTTTCCCAGGTCATCCATCCTTCTGAATAATCCACTTATTTCATCTCTTCACCCTTATACATAGTGAACAAAGGCACTCTTGGCATGACCAACTTGTGGTCTAGGCAAGCCCAGTCTTCAGCTATGACCACAGTATTGCTCCATGAGCACACGGCTGCATTTATTTTGTCATTCTTTACTAGAACTGCAGTGGGAGGCTGTTAATTGATGCCAACCTTGAAGCCAGAGAGGCACAGATCTACAAACTTGTCTTGATGGTGGCAATGCAGGCTTCATATTTGTGGAAGCCTTATTACTTTGATATAGTAATAACATAACTGTAATACTATGCAATAGGTGGTGAGCTATACATTTATCATTTTAAGTGTCACATGTCATCTGGTTGGCTAGGTCAGAGCAAGCATTAGTCATCTCTGCTATAGAAAACGTTTGTGGTAGGTGTTCTGAGCAGAGATAGCTGGGATATATATATATAGAGGGAAGCAGACATAAAGATAGAGAATAAATATGAAATTTTGATACATATTCAAGGCACCATGAAATCTGAGAGAAACAGTGATGGAGAATACACACTGGTTGAAAATTACTTAAGGTTATTGTATACTTGGTGCACAGTATTAAGGCTTCTACATAAATATTATAGATGGCCTTGTTATCTAATATGAAGACACAATCAAAGTGCCAAATGGTTGATGGAGTTGAAGACCTCATCTTCAGCTAAGGAAAGCTAAGAAGCTGGGTAAATGGAGAATTTTGCTTCTATAATCAACTGACAGAGATTCTATCAACAGAAAAGCAAAATATATACTGTATTTACCACCAACCAGCAAAAATTCAAGAAAGCCTGAAGACCTGTACTTAGGTCAGCTAACTTCTGAATCCTATCCAACACTTGGTCAATGCTTTCCTTTACAACGAAGTAACACAAGTGATGGGACCATCATGCTCTTGGCATGACCAACTTGTGGTCTAGGCAAGCCCAGGCTTCAGCTATGACTGCAGTATTGTCCCATTGATGTGAAACTACTGATGCCAGCAGATCTGAAGGACCCCATGAAGTGCTCAATCACCAAATATTGCAGTTTCCACAACCCGATGATGTCATCTCTTCCCCTGACCTGTCAGCAACCCCAATTTTCCAGCCCCTCAGTCTCCACAATTCCCTTAAAAACCCCAGCCCAGAACTCCTCATGGAGATGGATTTGAAGATTTTTCCCATGTCCTTGCTCAACTGTCCCTTAATCATTAAACTCTCTGCTGCTGACACTGCTGTCTCAGTGTATTGGTCTGTTATTGCACAGCAGGCATATGGACCTGGTGGTCCTGTAACAATTAGTTTAAAATAATCATAATTCCAATGTCTTTGAGTGGATTGACTTAGATGTTGGCATGTGAGGAAATTCTGAATAATAAGTGAGGGATAGTCTTATAGATGGGTGACTAAAGAAGATTCTTCCTTTTGATAAGAACAGACACACTGAGGAAATATTCTTTTTGGGATCTTTGGACTTGTTCTATGAGGGAGTGACACTTGCAGCTGTTAGAGATTTCTCCTGACCATCCTGAAGAAGCTTGAGATAAAAAACTGATAGAGTGAATATGTTGACGTCCTAAATTCATTGGAGTTCTGAACCAGCTCACCCTGGGATTGGTTGTTATGTGAAATAGTAAATGTCTTTTTGCTGAAGACATTTTTTTGTCGTGTTTTCAGTTACTTGTAGCTTAAAGCATTCTAACAGATAAAGGTAGTGTTTTTCTCTATTATCTAATAAAAACCTTGATACACCAAACTTGTATCATTTCTGCACAAAAATATCACAAAGAATTTCGCAAAGCTTTGCATATTTTATTTCTCTTAGCATGTATATATAAATATATTTACAAAATTACAGCTATCAATATAATCTATATGCATAATAAATTATATATATTATATTTATAATTAATATATAATTATATCACATATAAATTATATATGTAACATATATTTTGTATATGTATTACACATGTATATATGTTTAAATATTTCTGTATACATGTATATATTCATGTGTATATAATATATGTGTATACACATTATATCTTTTAAATATAGATATATAGTATCTATAAAATACATATTACATATACACATATATTTCCCTGGAATATAAAGTAGGCCTTGCTGTGTTATTTTTTAGGAATAATGATGACATTGTATTAATTCTATCTTTTCCCAGGAGAAAGAAAAATGTTACGTTGTCCAAGTCCCAGTCTTTCAGCCTGAAGCCAGGAAAAATTGTTCAAAGTTTCTCTAGAACATCAAGGAAGGAAATCTGGATTTTACTTTATGTGCAATGGGGAGTCATTAAGGATTTTATGTAGGTTAGTTACATTTCAATTGTGTTTTGAAAAGAGCATTCTCTGGCTGCATAGTGAAGAATTATTTATAGGAGAGCAAGAGGGAATCAGTGAGAAGAAATCAGGTGATAGGAGAAATGGCAGATTGGACTAGATCAGTAACAGTGGAGATACAAATTTGTGAAATGGAGACTTGGGAAATGGAGATAGAGATTTGGGAAATATTTTGCAGACTGAATCAATTCTACTTTTTGATGGTCTGGATATAAGACACCAGTGAAAGGTGAATAAAGGTTGAATCCCAGGTTTTGGCTTGAAAAAACTGGGCAGTGTTGGTGCCTTCATTGTGATGGGAAGAACAGATAAGAAAGTTATTTAGGGGAGAGATAGAGAGTTCATTATAACATTATAGACTTACTTTAAGGTAGACTTAGTTTAAGGTATCTAATGGCTATGCATTTGGAGAAACCAAGTAGAATTGGGATCTATGAATCCATAGCACATGAGAGACATCCAAGCTAAATATATACATTTAATTATACACACACACACACACACACACACACACACACACACACATATATATATATATGCATGTTTTTGTACACAGACACACACACCCATATGTACAAACATATATATATACAGGATTGAGTGATATTCCCAAGGGGGAGAGAATGAACAAACCAACCAAGAATCCCTAAATATGAGCCCACATAAATGTTAGGTAGAAGAGGAAAAGCAAAAATATTGAGGAAGAACTGCTAGTGAGGTAGGAGGAAAACCAGGAGATGGTTTCACAGAGTTAAGAGTGTCTCTACCCCAAAACCTAAAATGCAATAAAAAAATAAGGAAAAAAAAAAAAGTGTCTCAATTAGGGAGTGAATTGGTATAGGATTTTATCACTGTCCAGTTCCGCTCAAGTGTTGATGCTTGGCTTTCTTTTCCACACCACCACCACTCCTCGGGCTGTAAAGAATTAAAAAAGTACTAGACTGATGAAAACAGGGATTTTCACACAGGATATCATTCACATGGGGGCTCAACACTGTTTTAGGATGATGACTCTTTTCATGAATGATAAATGGATAATACGCAGATATCTGAAAATGGAAGGACATCACTAGACAGTGAGAAGAAAAACAGCAATGGGGCATCTTAGTGACGGATGTTATTTACTTACTTGAAGAGGGAGGCATGGCTTTCAGACACTGTATGTATGGAATGGAATGCTTGTGCCTCCCCAAATTAATCTGCTCAAGCCCTAACCTCTAATGTCATGATATTATAGGAGGTAGGGCCTTTGTGAGGTAGCTTCAGATATGGTTGTGATGGCAGGGCCCTCATGATGGGATTAGCATCCTTATAAAAAAAGACCAGAGTGTGCTGTGTCCCTCTCTCTCTCCCCCGCTCCCATGTGAGGATACAGCTAAAGGCAACAATCTTCAAGCCACGATGACCCTCACCAGAACCCAGACATTTGGTCACCCTGATCTCAGACTTCACAGCCAACAGAACTGTGAGAATTAAATCTTATGCTTAAATCACCCAGCATATGGTATTTTGCTATAGAAGCCCACCCTAAGATTTCAATTTAGCTTCCATGTAGTTCCCTGGTGCTTGGCAATCTCCTGACTCACTACTTTGTTATGTGATCTGTCCCAAGTCAGTCTTTCTCTTCCCATATCCCCCTACTCCATTATTCACCCATTTGTGGCCAAGTCTTCCTCCACCTGAGCTCCTTGTAGAGGAATAAACAATTGTTTGAATATTAAAGTCAAGACAAAAGAAATCTCCATTTCTTTTGATAGTAGGATGAACTTTGGTGAGCTTAGGAAAAATTTCAACCAAGTAGTCATAGAATGATCCAAGTTAACATGAATTGAGCCAGGTGCGGTGGCTCATGCCTGTACTTTTGGAGGCTGAGGCAGGTGGATCACTTGGAGTCAGGAGTTCAAGACCAGCCTGGCCAAAATGGTGAAACCTCATCTCTACTAAAAGTACAAAAATTAACTGGGCGTGGTGGTGCACGCCTGGAATCCCAGCTACTTGGGAGGCTCAGGCAGGAGAATTGGTTGAACTTAGGAGGTGGAGGTTGAAGTGAGCCAAGATCGTGCCACTGCACTCCAGCCTAGGCAATAGAGTGAGACTCCATCTCCAAATATATATGGCAGGTTAACAGGCATTGAAAGTTAAAAGGGAAGTAAAGAAGGGGAGTTACCTTGTTTGAACAACTCGAGAAGTTTTCTGTGAAGGGGAGTTTAGAAATGGTAGGAGATAAAGCTGTTGAATATATGGTTGAAAAGGATTTTTTTTTGAAGATTCAGGATAAGAAAGCATTTTTACATGGCAGTGGGAATAATTTGGTAAAAACAGGGAGATCGATGGTGTAAGAGAGAGAAATAGGGAATAGTTGAAGAAATTATGTTCTTGAAGCGTAAGAGGGTAAGATAGCTAGAGCGTAAGTAGAGGGGTTCATCTTTAAGAGAAGCAGGGACAAGTCTTCCATCAAGATATGAAAATACAGAGGAAAAAAATGTAGTTTAGGAAGATTTAAAATTTAGTAGTGGGAATTTAAGAGTACTCTCCTCTGATGAATCTTTGTAAATTTTTGCATATTTATTTCTTTGGAATCTGATTTCTATTGAATTTGAGAATGCTATTCTGATGATGGTTTTATTTTGTCCAATAGCTGGTCATTGAATAGTTATCTGCTAGCAATGGACTTGGGAAGACTTGGAGGAGTTAGTTCCAGGAACTACATCTATTGGGGTAGGCAGCTGTTGTCGAGGAACCAGCTGTTAATGATAGAAAGTCCATCCTAGCAAGTAGAACACAATTAGCATGTTTAGTGATAAATAATGGAAAGTTCAGGGGAGCAACTAGTAATGGAGGAAGAAATGGATTAGAGTATAGCAAGATACATTCTATCAGGTGGCTTGTGCATAGTAATCAGCAATCTAGAATTAGCAATTTTGGTACATAGACTAGTATATAGTTTGCAGCAGGAATGCCGCCATCAGTTAGCCTGTCCTCCCCAATTAATAGTGGTTTAAGAGCACACTTCAGGCCAGGCTCAGTGGCTCATGCCTGTAATCCTAGCACTTTGGGAGGCTGAGGTGGGTAGAGGTCAAAAGTTTGAGACCAGCCTGGCCAACATGGTGAAACCCCATCTCTACTAAAAATACAAAAATTAGCTGGGCATGGTGGCGGGCACCTGTAATCCCAGCTATTAGGGAGGCTGAAGCAGGAGAATCACTAGAATCTGGGAGGAGGAGGTTGCAGTGAGCCGAGATAGCGGCCATTGCCCTCCTTCACTCCAGCCTGGGAGATGAGAGCAAAACTCTATCTCAAAAAAAAAAAAAAGACTTCAGTCCCAAGAATTAGCGTAAGGCAGGACCCTATCCTAGCTTTCCGGGAAAATCATTGAGATGGTAAGTTTGTAATAGAAAATAAGATGTGAATCACTTTACTAGGACTGTCATGTTAATTTGGGACGTGGTCTTACAAATAATGCAGGAGTTTAGTTCCTATTTGAAGGAGCTATGATTTTTGGGGTCTGGCGTTTTTATATGGGTAGGCGCTCTATAAGTGGGTATAAAAGGAAATAGTTTGCTAGACAAGGTGGCCCATGCATGTAATCCCAGTACTCTGGGAGGCTGAGTTGGGAGGATTGCTTGAGGCCAGGAGTTTTGAGATCAGTCTGGGCAACATAGTAAGACCTTGTCTCTACAAGAATAAAAATAAAACAAATTATCCCGGCATAGGAGTGCATGCCTGCATTCCCAGCTATTTAGGAAGCTAAGGCAGGAGGATTGCTTGAGCCCAGGAATTGGAGGTTGCAGTGAACTATGATCACACCACTCCAACCTGGGTGACAGTGCAAGACCCTATCTCTAACAATAAAAACTAAAACATTTTACTGAAAATACCACAAACACCACTAAATCTATAAAAATAATGTAATATTTTGTTATTAACTGCTTGACATAACTCTAAAGTGCTTTTTTTCTTCCAAAATATTTTGACTGCATGCTAATTGATTATATTTTAGTATAGCAATATTTTATGTTTTTTATATATTGATAGCTATGAAAACTTTCTTTCAGTTTTACAACTGTTTATTACTAATGACATCCTAGCATGAAATCTGACACATTGCAATGCATAAAAAAGATGTACTTGCTGTTTTTAGTACTGCTATGGTTTTGTGTCCTAGAAGCACAGGAATTCTCATAAATTAGATCTTGTACATTTCCAACCAAAAGAAAAATATGTAGGGGAGTTTATAATTGTATATGCTGCTGCATTGTTCAGTGTACTTCTGAAAAGAGAGAATTTCCATTTTGACTAAGATTTGACAAAGACCAAATCTTTTCCTTGCACTTTTTCTGCTAAGCATATTAGTTTTCTATAATATAACAAATCACCACAAACTTAGTGTCTTAAAACAATACATGTTTATATCACAGCTTTTATGGATAAGAAGTCCAGGTACAAACTGAATATTTTGCTCAGGGTTTCACCAGGCTATAATCAAGGGGCTTGCTAGACTGTGTGCTTATCTCGACGTTTGACTAAGGAAGAAACCACTTCCAGGCTTTTTCAGGATGCTGGAAGAATTTATTTCTCTGTCCGACTGAAGGCCCTAACTTCTTACTGGCTGTCCATTGGAGGCTACCGTTGGGTCCTAGAGGCTGTCCACAATTCTGTGCCGCATAGTTCTCTGCAAAGGCATTTACAACATGGCTGTTTACTTTAGGGTGAATTTCTCACTTCAGTTTGCTAAGATAGTCTTATATAATATAATGTAATCACAGGACTGAGATCCTAGCACCTTTGCTTGATAATGTAACCTGATCAAGGAATAACACCTTATTAATTTGCCATAGGCAAAGTATGACTGAAAGCAAGTTACAGGTTCCAGTAATGCTCAAAGATAGGGGATTACATAAGGGTGTGTCATACTGGGAATTACCTTCGGGTACATGTGCAATAATTTTCCACAGAGAAGCTTCTGTACATTTTGTTTCTTGTTTCATCCTTATCATTTACATGGTTCTGTTACCATATGTCTAGATACATTCATATAATGATATAACCTCTGGCCCTACACTTTCCTGCCCTATGCCAGATAAGTCACTATGGTGGGTATTTTTTCTAGTATTTTTCCTGGAAGTTTCTTGCAATGGTTAGCAATGACTTGGTTCAACATGAAAGTGACCAAGAACCACATACTATCCCTCAGAATCAGTCTAAAGATATTCTTAATTCAACTTCTCCTTGGCTGCATCCCAAAAATACACATGGCCATCCCAATACCACTTCATCTGAGGGGAAGGGTGACAGAGGACAAGTGAGAGTGGAAAGAGATAAGTCTTAACCAATTGCAATTAAAATATCCTTTTTTTGGTGTGGATTTTATAAAAACGTGACCATGTAAAAACATATTTTCCAGGGCCCAGGAGTGGGCTGAAATAAGTGAGAAACTTGGAAATTAAGTTTCATGAGCTTTATAGAAAATGCATTTTAAGTTGCCATTTATTTATTAACTAACTTGACAATTATTCTCTGAATCTGAAGTGATGGCCAGAATTTTTAAATGTATGAACATTTCTTATCCAATGAACTAGTTATAAAAACAAACAAATAAATGAAGAAAAAAAACAGGAGCCAAGAGCTCCCAAGAAAGTAAGTAATTAGGCAGAACCTACCCCTTATACATCAGATAAATATTCTAACCACTAGAGTTTAAAAGACTTGGATTTAACTTATTAATAACAATGAAAATCTGTTCCTTTCCCTTAGAGTTACATTTATTATGAAGTCATTTATTATGTATTCAGAGCTGCATTTATTTTTTATGCATCGCATTTAAATTATATGCTACTTAAATTTGTATCGTATATAGTCTAAATTTTGTTTTGAAGAGTTAATTGGTGATTATGGCAGGTACTGCAGTTTTCTGACCCAAAAGGTCAGAAAAAGATCTCTTTTTCTCACCTCCTTCTTACCCCAAAAATAAAAAATAAAAAAAAAGCCTTCGATTCTTTTTTACTTATCAGATTGCTAAGTGTTCAGGGAAATTGAGCCCTGTCCCATAAGATGAATTATTCCCTTAAAGTGTTCAGGTAATCTTCTTTGCTAGTGATTTGTTTAGGGTCAGTCATGTATCTCAGTTCTGGCCAATTTAAGGGGAAGTACTGAGAGTTATGGGAAAGAGAGACCCATAATGAGAAGTCACTCTTTCTACCTTTGACCCCTAGAATGGTGACAGCCAACTTCTAGTCAGAAAAGAAAAGCCTAGTAGAATCAAAGAAGCTGAGTGAAAGCTCTGAATTAACTGATTCTGCATGCCCACCTCTGGACATCCTATAACGTGAGATGGAAAAATGCCACTTCTAGTTTGACATTTTTATTCCTTACAGCAGAATGTCTTCTGATAGAAACAGTGATGTATAAAATAAAAGTCAGACAAATATACACATGTATAACATTTATTGTGTTTTTTCTTAATACACATGCAATATGAGTTCATTTTGGGAATTTAGAATTACAGGAATTCACAGGGAAGAAAATTTTTAAGAAATCACACAGATAACTATATTAACACTTTTTGTATATATTTATCTATTGCTGCTATGCATACATTTTATATGTTACATAACTTTTAAAATTAGACTAATTATTTTAAAACTTGATTCTTAATACTCTTAAAACATGAGTATTACTTTCTTGATACTCTTAAAGCAAGATCAGATTGAATCTGATGGTTTTTTCTTTTTAAATATTTTTTATTCACATGAGCACAATGTGTAGTAATTAAAGAAGCCCAAAGCATTGGTTCAATGTAGGAAAGTACACCACAGGTAAAATAGATGGAATTCTAGAAGTATTTTAACTATCTAAAAATATTATCTCTTTATGACTACCACCTAAGTTCTAAGACAAGGTCTCTTTCAGGAAATTTCTAACTCATTTATGCTATGTTCCCTGGTGGAGAATGTTTGTGGTACCTCTCCCAAAGTATTTTTTTAGCTACTATATTTCTGTTGAATAGGCTTAACTTGAACTAACATAGACTTTGTTCAATTTATTGTCATTATTTAATGTCACTTCTTTACTAAACTGAATTGCTAAAAGTAATTCAATTTTTAACTAGTTTTATAGGCTAAAAAAAGGAAGAGAAACCAAGATAGAATCTCAACTATCTGATATATTAGATTTACTCTGTAGAACATTTTCTTTTTTACAAGGAGTCCTCACCATTTATTATAATAGGACATGAAATAAATAATTATAATATCAATTATGAAATATTATCTGTTGAGTGGAATATCTTTAATTTAAAAGCCATATTTATCTTTGGAGCTATAAATTTTAATTTATACATTACATTATAATTTATACATTGTATATTATAATTCATGGGCCATAATATGCATATTGAATTATTTCTGTTTTTTTCACATATTGAACCTTAAGAGAGTTTGTTAGTTTGAAAACAATAAGAAAGCATATTGAAGCAATCTTGTTTCAGTAGTAACATTTTTATGTTTGCATATAAACAGATTAATACATTCTGTTATATTTTTATTATAATAGACTCTTATAAATACTCAAAGTCAAATAGCAATTCTTAACCTTTTTATGGTATGAGCTGCAGTGACAGTCTGGTCTATCTCTCTCAGGATTGTGTTTTTAAATGCATAAAATAATATATATGACTAAAATGAAAAATTCATTGAAATATAGTTTTTTTTAAAGGACTGTAGGTTAAGAACACCTGAGTCAAGATTTTGAATAGCCCTTTATTTCATGTGTCAAAAAAATGCTCAAGGAAATAATACCTCAGAGAGATCCATAATGAGCACATAAGAAGAATCAAGCTGAGATACATTCATTAAACACATGTGGTAAAGCCCTTAGATTGTGTCTGTACAAGTGTGTTATTTTTGCCTTTAAATCCAAAAGAATTATCAGTTTAGAAATAAGTATATCATAGAGACTTAGAGAACATTGATTTTGTTTTAACTTATTTACATCCCTGTGTTATCTATGAGAACTATAAAATCTTGGAATGAGTACAAGCCAATTTTGAGCAGTTTAGCATACTACAGATTTTTAGCCTTGCCCAATTCAACTGTAGAACTGGGCCATGAATTAACCAATTAAAGGTATGAATTTAGTAAAAAAGAAGCTATGAATGAAAGGGTGAGTACACAGAGGCAGCTCAAGTGAGACAGAATTGGAAAATAAGGTAGGATATTAAAAAAACCAGTAACACAACACTATAAAGCTGAAGTATAAGAGGAGAAAATCAAAGAAAGAAAGCACTTACCATTAGTTGGCAATTTACTTTCCATAATATCACACACTTGGAGTATTTAGAGATTACATTTCATCTTTTGTGTGGCACTACATAGTTCATGTTAATATAATGGTATCTTACCTATTTAAAAAATGTTAAAGGTTTTAATTTCTTTTAAGACCCTCATCCTGTTTTTCACATTAAATGGATATTATACTCCCATTATTTTCATCCCTTCCCATTTTTCATGGAAGAGGTAGACACAAACCTGAATTAAATAAAAAGGTGTTGTTGTGCAGACATATTTTGGAAATCATACAATTTAAAGTGAATATCAGTAGGTGATAGTTGTGCCATGGGCTGCTGTGGTGGTCTAGTCTATCATCTCAAGATTGTGTTTTTTAAATGCATAAAATAATACAAATAGAACTAAAATAAAAAAGCTACATGGAAATACAGTGTTGTGCTTAGACTATAGGTTAAGAAACACTACATCAAGATCCTTCCCTCCTTCCCCAACACACTCTGTCTTCTTTGACCTGTACCGACTGAAACTGGAGTTTTCTCTCCAGAGTTCCTTTTTTTGTATCAAGCATTTTTTGCTTGTGCATTTGCTTAATTTTGTTTTAATTTTTCTGTTATTTATGAATTATGGATTTAGTAAGATCAGGAGATAGACAACAAATTCTTCACATTATTAAAATAGAGGGCACATTATGCATAGAGCATACTCAGTATGGGTATTTTCTTTTCTTCTTCTTTTTTTTTTTTTTGAGACGGAGTTTCACTCTTGTTACCCAATCTGGAGTGCAATGGCGCGATCCCAGCTCACCACAACCTCCGTCTCCTTGGTTCAGGCAATTCTCCTGCCTCAGCCTCCTGAGTAGCTGGGATTACAGGCACGTGCCACCGTGCCCAGCTAATTTTTTGTATTTTTAGTAGAGATGGGGTTTCACGATGTTGACCAGGATGGTCTCGATCTCTTGACCTCGTGATCCACCCGCCTCGGCCTCCCAAAGTGCTGGGATTACAGGCTTGAGCCACCGCGCCCGGCAGTATGGGTATTTTCTTAATGGCATTTGAAAACATTGTTATTTTATGGTGGTTAGTTACTACAAACTCCATAGACTCTACAGCCTAGAGGAATGTTCCAAATCCCTGTCCAAATCCTAACCCCTCTAAAATATCTGTTTATATAGAGCCACACCACAACCTGTACCACATAAATGGGATGAAGGAGAACTCATAATCTTGTCAAGTTGCTGGAGTGGGTTGGTGGGGTTGGTTACTGACTCCTCCAAATGTCAGAATGCTTTTGAAGCCAAAGAGGAAAACAGATCCATTTTTTTTTTTTTTTTTTTTTTAGCAACAGAAGGGAAAATTGATCTCATGGGCAAGGGACTCTGTGCTCTATGTATTACATAGCATAAGACTCTAATTGCTAATATGCCTCTTTTGGAGAAAAACTCACCAAATCATGCTGAGTTTAGAACTGTGTTGTGGTTTCTCACCTTTTTTTTTTTGGCATCCTTGTGCCTTAGACTGCATGTGTTTTAAATATTCGTACACTGTTATGCAAAGAGAAAGTGGTAAGAAACCTACATAGTGTATTATGTTAGGTCAAAAAAGGCAGAGATTAATTTAGAAGCTTATGATGAAGAGAGAATATTTTAGTATTTTTCCTGAAGTTTTTTCCTTAATAATTGAGGCTCTGAAAATGGAGTTTCTAAAAGAATAACTTAAGTGTAAATCCTGCTTTGTTGGTATGTAAACATGTTGGAACATTTGTGTTAATCATTCCCAGATGAAGATATTCATTACTTTGCCCTGCTTTATATGACTTCTTGTGTAGTCTGTCAATCACAGAGAAAAATATCCATAGATAAGTGGATCAAAGCATGGGTTTAAGAAAGCAAAGAGAAAGAAGAAGTGATTTACTGGATCTGACACCCTGTTTAACATTTCAGGATCAAACCAATACCAAATTCCTAGGACATAGTAGGGAGTCCAGCAGACAGTAAATGAAGTGGCAAATGCAACCGTCATTTTTAGAGTCCTCAGCCGTGCTCTTGGTATATTGTTCTTGGACTGATTCAGTTGTAGTTCTATTGGATAGAGAAAAGAGGAGGTGTTTAAAGATCAGTTTTCTCACAAAACCAAAATGGACAAAAAGGAAAAGAGCATCACTAATTCAACTTAATCAGAAAATTTCCAATATTTTAAATAATAATAATTTGTTTGAAAAGCATGTTTATATAAGAGTTTTCCATTATGTAAAATAATGAATAGAAAAGATTGAAGATGATAGTGCTCTTATTTCTGCCAAACTAATGTGGATTTGAAATATGGGATATTCAAATTCTTAACATATACATTTAACACAGTAGATGGGGTTGAACTCACTTGAATTCTTTTTTAAAAAATATTATTATTTTATTTTAGTATGTTTTGGGGGGACTGGTGGGCTACATGAATAAGTTCTTCGTCGGTGAGTTCTGAGATTTTGGTGCACCCATCACCTGAGCAATGTACACTGTACCCAACGTGTAGTCCTTTATTTCTTGCCACTCCCCACCCTTTCACCTGAATTTCCAAAGTCCAGTGTATCATTATTATGCCTCTACATCCTGATAGCTTAGCTCCCACAGAGGATTGAGAACATATGATGTTTGGTTTTCCATTCCTGAGTTACTTCACTTAGAATAATAGTCTCCAATTCCATCCAGGTTGCTGCGAATGCCATTATTTCATTCCTTTTTATGGTTGAGTAATATTATATATATATATATATATATATATATATACCACATTTTTTTATTCACTCATTGATTGATGGGCATTTGGGTTGGTTTCATATTTTTGCAGTTGCAAATTGTGCTGCTATAAGCATTCATGTGCAAGTATCTTTTTCATATGACGACTTCTTTTCCTCTGGGTAGATACTTAGTAGTGGGATTGCTGGATCAAAGGGTAGATCTACTTTTAGTTCTTTAAGCAATCTCCACACTGTTTTCCATGATGGTTGTACTAGTTAACATATCCACCAGCAGTATAAAAGCATTCCCTTTTCACCATATCCCTGCCAGCATCTATTATTTTTTAAATTTTTTGATTATGGCCATTCTTGCAGGAGTGAGGTGGTATCACACTGTGGTTTTGATTTGCATTTCTCTGATAATTAGTAACGTTGAGCATTTTCCCCTACACTTCTTGGCCATTTGTATATCTTCTTTTGAGAATTATCTCTTCATGTCCTTTGCCTACTTTTGATGAGATTGTTTTCTTTTTGCTGGTTTGAGTTCTTTGTAGATTCTGGATATTAATCCTTTGTCAGATGTACAGATTGTGAAGATTTTCTCCCACTCTGGGTTGTCTGTTAACTCTGCTGATTATTTCTTTTGCTGTGCAGAAGCTTTTCCGTTTAATTGAGTCCCATCTATTTATCTTTGTTTTTGTTGCATTTGCTTTTGGATTCTTGGTTATTAAGTCTTTGCCTAAGCCAATGTCTCAAAGGGGTTTTCCAATGTTATCTTCTAGAAACTTCATGGTTTCAGGGCTTAGATTTCAGTCTTTGATCCATCTTGTGTTGATTTTTTGTATAGGGTAAGAGATGAGAATCCAGTTTCATTTTTCGACATGTGGCTTGCCAGTTATCCAAGCACCATTTGTTGAATAGGGTGTCCTTTCCCCACTTTATGCTTTTGTTTGCTTTGTGAATTCTGACTTCAAAGCAAAATTATGTTCACGAAGTATCTATACCACTAAGGATAGCAAGTATCATGTGTGAATGAAAGTGTGCTAACCCGAATTACCTATCTCAACTGTTTGCTGCTTTCTATGATATCTGAAATAATTTCACTTTTTATATAAATACAGCCTTTAAAGTTGATAAGTCACACTTGTGAAGAAATTTGCTGGAAATTAATGGAATTGCTGACTTTTAACCGTCAGACTGCTTACCTGAAATTTTGGACTTTGTTCTTAAAGGTAAAAAGCTGCAATTTTGAAGTGCTCAAAATCTGTTCTTGTATTTCAATAATAACAACTTCTCTGTTAAGTAAGAAATACTTTTCACACACTGTTTTCTTTTTTTTGAGGGAAACAGATAATGCTATTCAGGAATAGTCACTTTAAAACTTCTCATTAATTGGTCACCAAAGAGTGAACATATAGAGGAAAACATTTCCATGCATGGTGTCTTATATTATGAAATTATTTTTTGTCTAGAAGTGTTAAAATAAGTAATTTATTAAATACAGACTGATTATGGATTTTTGGCAGACAAAATTACCATTTACTGCATGCCTTGCTAGAGGCTTTGTTCCTTTCACACACTATTCATTTAATCCTCAATATATGACACATCAATTTGAAATTCAAAAAAGCATTTTGGCTTAGCAGGGTGACTGAAAATGAAAAAATATCAAGACAACCAAAACATGTCATGCTTTTTCCTCTTTTGAAACATTGTCATAGTTGATAATTTGTTTACTGTTTATGACTTTTCTCCTATACTGTGGTCTCCATGAAAGCAGGATACTTACTAGATTTTTCTTATTTACCATGGTATCCCCACCTAGCAGATTCCAGCATAGTGAGTAGTCAATATGTATTAATCAAATAAATAAAAGAATAAATAAATAAATGTGTTCATAATATTTATTGCTTTCTGCCTCTGCTTTTTTGTATTTTTGCTTCTGTACTGCTCATATTTCTTCAGATTAACCCCTATTTAAGATTCACCTTCCTGTTTTCTCTGTTCCCTTCTTAGATATCGCTTATTAAATAGACTCTCTCAAGATAAGATTTTGAAGGCAAATTGGTTTTGCAGTATACTATTTTGGGAAATATTAAATATAATTTTGTGTTGCCAGGTGGAAATTGCTCAATTACTTATTACAGAGCATCACCATGATTCTTTTCTTTGCTTTTTTTTTTTTTTTTTTTTGAGACAGTGTTTCATTTTGTTGCCAAGGCTGGAGTGCAGTGGCACCATCTTGGCTCACTGCAACTTCTACCTCCCAGGTTCAAGCGATTCTCCACCTCAGCTTCCTGAGTAGCTGAGATTACAGGCACATGCCACCATGCCCAGCTAAGTTTTGTATTTTTACTAGAGATGAATTTTCACCATCTTGGCCAGGCTGGTCTTGAACTCCTGACCTTGTGATCCACCCGCCTCGGCCTCCCAAAGTGCTGGGATCACAGGCATGAGCCACTGTGCCTGGCCACCATGATTATTTTGGAAATATCTACTGAGATTGTTCATGCCATAACAATTAAGATGATTTCCCTGTTAAGTTATACCATATATAATTTATGCACTATGTCATTGACAACAGGTCTTTTGGGTGTCATGCCAACATAACAACATTTATTTCATAAATTTACAAATTTTAATGTTTGGGAATTCACCATTTTACTAAAGCAAGAAGGGAATTCACCATTTTACTTTACAAACACATCTGTGAAGTTTTGAATTAAATAATCAATTACATAGTCAATAATATTTCACATATTACCACACACAAATGTGCATAGTTTATGTTGTGTAAATATAGGGGATTTGAATATAAAATGAAACAGCTTACTTGAGCTAGTTTATTGTATAGCATTTAGCAGGTTGTACTTTGCTGTAGTCTAGATATCACAATTTGTAGTTGCAGCACAGCAGAAATCATTGGCCAATGTCTACCCTGGGTTTTAATGAAATAATCATTCTTTCTTCAATTTCATGGTACAAATGTAGAACATCAGAAGATATTAAGTTACCTCATCTGTAAATTGAGACTGATTAAAACATAATAAAAATTTTACCTCATAGGGTGATTGTGAATATTAAATGAGCTAATATATCTAAACTGCTTAGAACAGTATGTGGCACACAGTTTGTGCTATTCTGTTTTGAGTATTGCTGTTTAAAAACAGCCCACAAATTACACTAAATCTAAGGAATACATACTGTGCGGGTCCTGATGAAGGACCCGTGTTAGGGTGAAGATGATTTTTGCATTGCAGATCAGCATGATGAGAAGCGGGGTGATGAAAAGGCAGCTGAAGGTGAAAAAGTTATAAAATGCTTGATGCCACCATTGTGGAAAACTGCAGTGTGTTACACATTGAGAGAAAACTTTTGTTTGTCCAGAGCTGTCTGCTAGATGAATCATCCTGAAGATGTATAACTGTATGAGAAAATAAAAAAAGTTATGTTACTTTTTTCCAAATGACATTTGAAAGTTTTCTCTTTGATACTCTGCTAGCCTTCTATCATGTTGTTGCCTAAAGCAATTTCTAAGCTCCTTAGTATTATACTTCTGACATTTCTATGAAAAGTCATGTGAATATTTACAAAATATGTTTGAGTAAGTGTCAATAGATCTGTAAGATTTCAGATTTTTTTGAAATTATTTCAACCTTGAAGAATAATTTTCTCTCAAGTATTAAAACCTTGTTTGTATTTTCAGTTTCCAGTACAATTAAAACTTTTTGCAAGTGATTTTGCTTACGGTTATAGCTGTAGTAGCTAAAACTATTCCTGGCACTTAGAATGTATTCCTCAAAATACATATTTAAATTTTGTTTTAGAGACAGAAACCCTATTAAAATGAAATTTCAAAAAATGGTCAAAAGACATGAAGAGACAATTGCTCAAAGAATGGTAGAACATGTCAATTAAAAGCCAAAAAAAAAAAAAACAACCCAGGAACCAGCTGAAAAGAGCTTCCACTGGCCAAATCTGGGGCAGTTTAAACATTATTAAAATACAAAAAAGAAACTGATATAAAAGAATGATGAACTATTGAATAAAGAATCCATGAGCCTAAACTCATGAAAGTTATAAAATAACAAAAACAATAAATAAATGGAGGGTGGTGAGAAAAACCTCTTCCATAATGTAGAATGCCAACTAATAAATGAAAAGGAATAATGGAATTAGTGATTAGCATTTGGTAATCACTATAATAATAAATGATTACATCAATAGCCGGTAAAATAATGGGTGGAAGTTTGAGGAGAAAAGGATATTTATAAAATCTCTAACTATCAGCCTGCAGGGCACTTATTCATTATAAGGAATGTAATTTCTTACAATATAATTTCTTATATTCTCCTCTTTTCAGAAGAGAAATATCTAGATAAATATGTTAACATTGCCAATAATAGGATCTATTTACAAAGTCTGTCTCCTTATGTAATGCATTGAGAACTTAACATCACTAATTTTGTATTTTTGATTAAAGTGTATAACCTGAATCTAACCTTGGGGGAACATCAGAGAGAAATGTCCCCCAACTGAGGGACATTTTACAAAATGACTGGTTTGCACTCTCCAAAAATGTCAATATCTTGAAATACAAAGGAAGACTGAAGAATGGTTCCAGCTAAAAGAATCCTAAAGAGGTATGCGACTGAATCCTACACGTAATCTTGGGTTTTCTTTTGTTAAAAGGGCAAAAATGAAACTGGGACAACTCATGAGCTCTGAATAGAACATACAAATTAAATAGTGGTATTGTATCAATGTTAGATTTCTTATTTTGACACTCATTACTGTGGCGGTGTGAGAGGCCTTCAACACACATTGAAGTAATGAGGGATAAAGAAAAATCATATCTATAACTTACTTTTAAGCAATTGGGAAAATGTATATAAGATAAAATAAATAAGCAAATGTAAAATGTTAATATTTGAGAAAATCTGGGTGAAAGTAAGAAATCTGTATGATTCTTATAACCTTTCTCAGAGTGTCAAATTATTTTTAAAAAGCCTTTATTCTACAACTTTTAAAAACACAAACTGAATCAACAATTAAGAAAATATTGCAAACAATTTTCAAAAAAAATTCTAGTGGACATTTATTCATTCTTCCTGTATTCATCAAACACTTCTTACCTAGTCGTTTATAAGATATTTCCCTGAGAAGTTTCATTTTATTGTGAAACATTAAAATGAAATGATAAGAGTGTAAGCATTTTTAAATTATAGCAAGTAAATTCGAACAGAAATGTTACAATATTTCTTTTATTTTTAAGAAAATTAGTGATTCTATTATTTTTTAAGTTTTTGATTAAATTAGGAAATTTTATTTTAATTACAATATTAAGAAACAAGATTCTTTATGCTACCAACAAAAAATACTATAAAATATTTTCAAAAAACCACTTTATATATCTATATCTCTCTCTATATATATATATATAGATAGATATTTAATTGCATTTTAGGTTTTGGGGTACATGTGAAGAACATGCAAGATAGTTGCATAGGTATACACGTGGCAGTGAGATTTGCTGCCTTCCTCCTCTTCACCTATATCTGGCATTTCTCCCCAAGCTATCTCTCCCCAACTCCCCCCATTGCTGTCCCTCCCCTATTCCCCCCAATAGACCCCAGTGTGTAGTGCTCCCCTCCCTGTGTCCAAGTGTTCTAAAGACATACTCCACTCCCACTCCCATCACCTCAAAAGAGAAAGAACCCTGGCCCTGTTAAATAAGTTAAAAAGTCGATTTTCAGTTTCAGGTCTTTTTTTATCAAGGGAAAATTTTTTTTTAATTAATCCACTAGAGGGCGTCTAATAATTTTACTATCCTTCTTTAGTCAAGAAACCCCAACAAATGCATTCAGATCATTTTGTCTTATGATTCCGACATTTTTTTTTTCCGTATTACAAAGTGAGTCTTTCAGTTTTCTATAATTCTTTGTAACCTGACCTTATTTAAAGTTCTGCTTTGAATTAGATCCAACAGATGCTGTGAGTTAAAGTCTTTGGAAGGGTTACTTCGCATGGAACCCCAGAATGTACTTCCTTGAAGTCTTAGCTACTTCTCTCTGCACCGTCCCAGGTGGATTTGGAACCAGATGACCCGAGTTTTACTTTATTCTCTGCCCTGGGCCACATTTTCACCTTAATATTTCATGTTTTAAAGATATAATGATGTCACTGACTGGCTGATGAACTCAAGCATAGGTAGTCTGTTTATGCTACATGATAAGGGGCAAGTTTTTCGCTAACACCACAGGAGTCTCTGGCCCAATGAGTGGAGTTTGCTATATGTATAATGTTATTGCATGTCAGCTTTGAGAAGAGATGAAAAGATTTGAGAAACAGTGTTTACTTCTGTGTTTGTCCATATTTCTTGCTCAGGCCTCTCAGGCATTACTTGGCCTTTCTGTTGCCTGAGTTCCCTAAGATTCTAAAAAGATGAATTGTGTGTGGCTCAAATTGGTTCATTTATAAGTGGAAAAATATTTATAATTAAAAGAAATATATATATATATAAAGCCATAATGATGAAACTTTCAATTAACAATGACTTTGAAACATAGTACTATGATTGAGTTAATGGTTATCATATTTAACACATACTTATTTTTTAAACAACTCTTTGGTAAAACTAACTATACCAGATTCTGTCTATTATAAAAGATAAAGCAGTTATATCCTTTATCCTTCACTCAGGGAATTTAATATTTGGTAGTGGAGATATAAAATGTATGTGACACAGGTAATACAAGATAGGTTGATAAATTTTAAGAAAGGTATAATAAAGTGTACACAAATTAAGAATCTTACTTGGCCATAAAATTAACTTGCTGTTGTCTTGGTTCAGTTTATTCTGTGCTCCAGAGCTGTGTTCATTTGAATGATTAATATAGAGATCCACTTTACTTTTAGTTGTTCATTTGTCCTTGGATTATATTTTCTTAATTTCAGTATGTTTTTCCTCTCTTATCCCTGGCCCAGGTTCTTATCAGTGTTTGCTTTACTTTGCCATAAACAAGAACATTCTGTTTTCGTTTTTCACAGCCAATTGTAGTTGTTCATTTCTTCTTAGAATGTTATCTTTAACACTCACCTTACTCATACTAATTACACCTTTTACCTAGTGTTGCTCAAAGATAATTATCTTCAGATGTGTCCTTCAGTTTCCTCATCTACATAAATGGAGAAAACAGTAATATCTACCTCTAAGGCGTGTCATGACAATAAATGAGTTAATACATGAAAGTAACCTGAAACAGTGCCTGGTACACAGCACTGTATAAATCTAAACCATTATTACAATTGGAAATTGAGACACACAATTTTTATGTGTATCCATATGCATTTATATATGTGTATCATATATATTTTTTTCCTGATGTCTTTTAAGCATCAGTTTTCACTTCAAGCTTCTTCTGCCTTTTTATTCCCCAGCCTCCTACATGTAAAAAGGAAATAGACGATATTGCAGTGTTCAGTGTGCAGAGCTGGGTAGAGTGTAGCAGTTAAAAGATCTGGCTATGGATATGGCAATATATGGATAAGTAGATATGCTGATATACCTACATTTCCACTTATTAGACGGTAATCTTGGGCATGTTATATAATATTGCAGGTTTAGTTTCTTCATGTATAAAATAAGGATAATGATCATACATAATTTTTGTGATTGTTGGAAGCATTATATGAAATTTTGCATGTAAAACCTCATTCATTCATTCACTGCCTGGTCTGTGAACCTAGCAAGTAAAAGCTTTTAGCAAAATTCCTGGCACATATTTATGTCCTCAAGCATTATTTATCATCAACATTTTGCTGTTGTGATTTCTGCTGGTAGCACACTACTATGCTCTAGCACAATGTTTGGCATATTGTACCTGTGTGATAATATTTATTGAATTTAAACTGTTTGCCAAGTTTAGTAGTGCCACATTTATACCAGTAAGTACTCTTGTGTGTTAAGTCAAGCCTCCACACATCTTCAGAGGACACGTCTTTACACCGAAGACTAAGGAGTGGCTCATATTTCTTGCCCGCAGGCCTGGGTTAACCATAGAATTTAAAAGCTGTCAATACGTAATGCTCTATATTAGCACATGTAAGCTAGTGATAAGCTTAACACAGATAAACTATGAACTCTTTCTGCAGATAATCTGCTATTCTGGAGTTCTGGTGGTAATAAATGACTCTTACTAGAAACCATGTGATTTTTAATTAGATATGGACAATATGATTTAGGAAATGTCTTGTCTTCAATTTAAATTAGCCAAAGATATCCCAGAGCATGTTTGTTGCTTTTTCTTTTCCTCCTTCCCTCTTTTGTTTTTCTTTCCTACCTTTCTTCCTTTTTCCTACCCTTCCCTTCTCTCCCTCCACTTCCCTTCTCCCCTCCCCTCCCCTCCCCTCCCCTCCCCTCCCCTCCCTTCCCTTCCCCTCCCCTCACCTCCCTTCCCCTCCCCTCCCCTCTTCTCTCCATCATTTTCCCTCCCCTCACCTTTCTTCCCCTCCCCTTTGCTATTTCCCTACATTTATAAATGATACCTCCAGTACTTCAATTACTGTGCTCTGGCATGTATAGTTTGCAGAGTGAGTATGATAGTTTTGTGACCAGGGAGTAGTTTGGCCAACTTTACTAATCAGTCTGAATGCATGCTATAATTTTGAAAAATTTGAAATAATCCACTTTTATATAAGCATTTCTTTTTGTTGTTCCTTAAAGAACCATGCATTTCATATTATTTCTGTACTCTTTCTTTCCTGACTTCAAAAACTTTTTTATGAAGAAAAGAAGAAGGGTGGGCTTAGGAAGAAAGGAAAAGAAGAAAAATAAACATTAAATTCGTAAAATTAAAATTAAGGTGTAAAATCTTAGATGATTTTATACATTGCATAATTTATTCTTTATAGTTACTCTTTTAAATGTACGTAATTTGCTCACAGTCACATAGCTGGTAGGAGGTATTACTGAAATTTCAACCATTTCATACTCATGCCATTTTTACTATCCTATTGGCTTTTGAGCTTTGTTGCAAGCAGAGGTGAAGTTTTTAGTAACTGTGACTGGGAGCTAGTGAATAATGAAGTGGAGGGTTGGTCTGCCCTTACCTTTATTTTAACCAGAGCAGCTCCACTTATATCTGTTTCATTCATTAGAGCTTTTTGTACAGGATTTTTTTCTTTTTCTTTTTTTTTTGAGATAGAGTTTCGCTCTTGTTACCCAGCCTGGAGTGCAATGGCACAATCTCAGCTCACTACAACCTCCGCCTCCTGGGTTCAAGCAATTCTTCTGCCTCAGCCTCCTGAGTAGCTGGGAGTACAGGTGCGCACCACCATTCCCAGCTAATTTTTGTATTTTTGTTAGAGACGGGGTTTCTCCATGTTCACCGGGATGGTCTCGATCTCTTGACCTTGTCATCCACCCGCCTCGGCCTCCCAAAGTGCTGGGATTATAGGCGTGAGCCACGGCGCCTGGTCTGTACAGGATTTTTTTAATGTACAGGATTTTTTTTTTTTTGAGACGGAGTTTCGCTCTTGTTACCCAGGCTGGAATGGCGCGATCTTGGCTCACCGCAACCTCCGCCTCCTGGGTTCAGGCAATTCTCCCGCCTCAGCCTCCTGAGTAGCTGGGATTACAGGCACGTGCCACCATGCCCAGCTAATGTTTTTGTATATTTAGTAGAGACGGGGTTTCACCATGTTGACCAGGATGGTCTCGATCTCTTGACCTCGTGATCCACCCTCCTCGGCCTATACTATATTTTACCTTAAAAATTTTAATAAACATATAATAATTTACATAATTATTGGGTACATTGTGATATAGAATTTTTGAAAAAAATTCTGTTACTAGCATAAAGTTTGAAAGTTTCTATGCCACAATATGATGAAACTTCTGAGAAAGCATCCCCAAACTATCACGGAACATAGTTTCCTGAGGTTAATAATGAGGAAAGTTGAAAATTTAGGAGGCCAATTTGCAATTTGGTCATTCTGAGCTGAGGCAAAAGGTCATACATAAATTCTCAGATCCCCAGGTCTGAGTGGTGACAACATGCTTGTTATTTTTTTTTCCAACTGAGGTATGAAATACTCAAGTAATAGAAAATTAGTATGTGCACCAAAAGACGAAAATTAAAGTTACCCTTTTAATGTAAATTAGGTACAATAGGATGTACCTTTGTCAATGGGCTTATCCACAGAGCATGGTGAAGTGTGAGACACACTCATCATGCATCACAGTCTAGAAATAAAAAGCCCTCTTTCTCTCTCATATTCCTCATGAAATATATGTAACATTAGTTATGGGATTGAAAACTCTTTTATTCAGAGAGATTGCAGAGTCATAATAAAGGAAAAGAATAAGACAACATGAGTCCACAGAGCAAGTGACATTGAGAATGCCAGTGAATACTTTTAAATCAGTGCTTTCTGAACTGCAGGATATGCTCAGCAGTGAGTTGTAATCAACATTAAAAACTGAAATGTAACAGAATAGAATATTTATTTCATCAAAGTTTTTTCTCAGTTATGCATGTGAGAGAAAGAGAGACGGAGTCACAAACAAGGTCTCAATGCAGTATGTAATTCTTACTTTGGATTATTGCAAAAGGATTTGAATGTCATTGCCTTCAAAGATTTAGACCTTAGCTCTCTTATATGTGAAATAGGGATGATTATGCAGCTCCTATTTACCTCATAGAGTTAATGCAAATATCAAATAACATTATACTTACGTGAGGTTATTCAGGACACTTTAGCAAAGTGCTTTAAAGTGTTGTTGAAAGAAAGGATGAGTCATGTGTTTTACAAAATGAAATAACATCATTTTCTGTGGCTCATATTCACATACATCTCTCTAGTAACATATTGGAGGTCAGACTATTACATGAAATTCCTAAACAATTCAAAATTAAGTTCCTATTTTATTTTTGCTGCATCAAGTTAGATAAATATTTGGCATTACCTCTCTATCATTGCTACTATATACTTAGATGAAAAGAACTGGATTAACAAAGCAATATTTTATTTGTAGCTTCTGGGGGACTTCTTTTAAGAATAATCAAATCGTGAGTTTGTCCTTCAGTTATTACAAATAGAATGAATTATTTCTACTTCTTTTCGGGTTTTAATCTATATCAGCATCTCAATTACTTTCCACGTAGTTGAACTTACACAAAGATCTTATACTGCCAACAGTCATGTCCTAAAGCAAATGATTTTACTTCTCATAGCCTGCCTTTCCTCTCCCTTCTAACAAACAAACAGGCAGAAAGACAAACACTCCCCTTCTCAACTAGATCATTTCAATGGATTTACTATTTAAACTCCTTGGCCAAAAAAATTGGCACTTTATTTTCCCTCTATTATTAACTTTCTCAATCCAATTTGTTGTCAAGTTTTGGTTTTTGTTTGAAATGTCTCTTTTACTATCGGTTCTCTTTGATACCACCCTAGTCCCCAACTTGATCACTTCCTTGCCAGATGATTTGAAAAATCCTTTGTTTTACTGCACTCCATATAAATTTTCCCCAATCTTTTTTTTTCTTTTTTGAGACAGGCCTATATAAATTTTCTCCAACTTTTTTTTTTTCTTCTTTGAGACAGGGTATCATTCTGTCACCGATATTGGAGTGCAGCGTGGCTCTCCGTAAGTCTGCCTCCCGAGTAGCTGAGACCACAGGTGCGTACCATCATGACTGGCATTATTATTAGTTGATATGGGGCCTCCCTATATTGCCCAGTCTGGTCTCAAACTCCTGGGCTCAAGTGATCCTCCCACCTCAACCTCCTGAGTAGCTGAGACCATAGACACAAAAGTGGAAAGAAAGAATGGAAAATTTTAAGAGCATAAGCCTTAGGTAAGTCACCTCATTTTAGGTGATATATTTGCTAAACTTATTCTTGTATATTCCATCAATGTGAAATAAATAATATATTTTTCTTCAGAAAATGAAAGCATTTTAGTTTTTCCCATTCCTCTTTGACATATTCAAAAGAAATATTAAAGTGAAAAATTGGTGGGATAATACAATTATCCAGCTTTCTAGTGTCTTGTACTATATAGCAAATCCTGCATGGCAGTTTTTTTGTTTTTTAACCATCTGGTCAGTTAAAAAAATCTGGATAAATTTCCATTTTCAGAGGCAAGTTTTGGAGGATCCTAGTTAATTCTGACTTATTTCTTGACACATCCTTGTCTCTTGGGTTTATCATGTAGTATACTTACATGCAAGAGAAAACTTGTTCATCTGCTATTAAGAGTCTTTATTTTCAAGAATTTGTCATTTTCTTCAGGGATCTGATTATTGAAATGACAGGTTCAGCAGGTCAGTTAACCAGGCTGCCTCTGAGGAAGGCAATCTGGAAAGATGACTGCCCTCCATGGGGAGGCCCTGTGCCTACCCTGTCTGTCATATGGCTTTCTCAATAACCTGCCTCCAGCGAAACTCAAACTAGCTTTGGGAAATATTTGGATTTCCAAATGTCCAAGATTTCTTGCTTTTCTTCTATATTCAGTCCCATTTAGCTACAAACTGCAGAGCAACATACAAATAAAGAATAATTCTATTTAAGCTGCAGTGACAGAATTCTTAAAATTTCTACTTAAGAAACTCCAAATAGGAAACATTATAAGTATTTTCTACCTAGGCAAATTTCATAATTCCTAAAGATTATCTTAAGTAAACATGAAAGCCATGTCAGCCAGAGCAAAAAGAAAAATAAATAAAAGAATAGGATGGAGATAAGGTCAATTTTGAGAGTAGCAATTTTTGGGGAAGCATTTGCTACATACTAGAGATTATGTGAGCCACTTTATTAATTTATTCTTCACAAAAGCAGTATTAGGTAAGCATTAACCCCCATTTTACATTTTATCAGTAAAGGAATTGAAACCAGAGAGGTTAAGAAATTCCCTCAAATTAACAGAACAGAGAGCCAGAATTAAACTTCACTCTCCGACTTCCAGCGCCCAAGCTCTTAAAGGTAATACATTACTTCCTTTGATAAAACCTTAAATCAAATTTAGATAGGAAATCTATGATTGCCATATCCTAATAAGTTTATGTATAATGGCTTACCTGTGGTCCCGCAAAGATACTACTGAGGATCCAGGCCAGGCCAACCATGGACTGTCCAAGCTTTCTGTTGCTTTTCAGAGCTAGGGGCCTCGTGATAGCCAGGAAGCGGTCCAGGCTAATCACCACCATCATGAAGGCTGGGGCGTACATGGAGAAAAGCTTTAGATAACTGAGGACTTTGCAGAAGAACTCTCCAGCATACCATTGGACTGTAATGTTCCACATTCCATCCAGTGGCATGACAATCAGAGTCTCCAACAGGTTGGCTAAGGTCAGATGTTTTAAGAGCAGCTTCATTCTTGAGAGTTTTTTCCCTTTCTCTTTCTTCTGTGTCCACTTCTGAAGTTTCAACAAGAAAGACGCATTAAAGGTTGTAGAGAGTAGAAAAAGGAAGAAAGTAACTGTCACTCGGATCTTTCCAGACAAGGTGAGAGTGGGGAGGTTGCCCTGCATCAGTGGGATGCTGTCATTGATGGCTAAACAGTGATTTTGATTCTGTTCGGGAGAGGCACTGTTTGCCATATTTCCCCAGGATGGAGCTTCAAGACCTGTGTCTGGTGCATCTGATATTTTATTGTAACCGAATATAAAGTCCTGTTTTATTTCTGCCTTCTTTAGATGGAAACGTCATAGGTTTAGACGTATGTCAAATTTTGTCCCTAAGATACTTAATGTGAAAGATCAAGGTGAACTTGTTTTGTATATTGGTAATCCAACGGAGTGCTAAAACAGAGCAGGGCAAACACATTCTGAGGGCCACATGTAACTGTACCGCCTCAGCAGATGGCCTGGCTTTCACAATACTCTTCCTAAGTGACGAAGGACACACACAGCCTAATTTGGAATTTAAAAGTCAGGCATGATATTATGATTTAAATAACTTTTAAGAATTTTTCTAAAAACTATTTAGTGTCAGTGTTCTTTCCAACCTACAAATGTAGAATAATGAAGAAAAATACAAACAACTTGATCCAATTAAAATCCATCGTCCTAAGGAATCAACACATTCCTTAAAAACATTTCTTTCTTTTCCTCTTCAAACACACTGTTGAGAATTCAAACACTGTACAAATATATTCACTTAAAATTATTCTACCACAAATTAAAACTTTAAATTAGAATCATTCCACTTGGCTGCATTCAAATTTATTAATCAGTCCTACTGGTCAGATCCATGCTTAAGTTAGAGTAAAAATGATTAATCATTATTTAAATTATTGCCCTGATTTTTATAATTATCTAAATATTTTACTTGCTATTGTTACACATTAATGCGTAGGGGAACTAGGTATTGAAGAGAATACTGTGTAACTGCTGTAACTGCATTTATATGTGTTTATGTTTAATATAATATGAATATATGCCTTTATAGGTTATCTGATCATTTCAAATTGGGACCACTTAGGCACTTTTTCTGTGTTGCTTCTTTAACTTTCATGGTGAGTGCTGGATAGTTATTCATCAATACTAGTAAGACTTACATTGAAACTTGTTAAATCACCAGCTTGATTTGTTTAATGCCAACAGGTTTGCTTCTGTGGCAGCCAAAGCAGGTACCATGTTAAGAATAGAAGTGGCTATTTTGACTTAGATGGTGCATTCTTACTGGTTCATTTATTATATTTGTTTATTCTGTCTTAAATATTTATTTAATAGTTACTAAATATTTACTGTATACATTATCTTAGCCTTTGGTGGTGATAAAAAGTGAACACAGCATCATCTGTCCCCTTTTAGGAGCTTGTCTGTTACTACAGAAGTTTAGATAAGTGTTTTAGACATATCTTAGGCATCTCCTCAGCTTCCTTGTATAGTGGCTGTCTCCTGAATCTTGAGCAGCTTAGACCAGTCCTGTACCTGAGCTCCTTTTTAACTGTCACTACATGTCCAGAATTACCAGCTCCTCTCACTACTTTCAGATTTGACATATTTCTATTCTCTGTTTATATAGAATATAAAAGAGATTTTTCTCACATCTGAGATTTGTGACTATAAAATTTTTACCCATGTCAAAACTAAGTTCTGATTTATCTAGGAGAGTAACAAAAGCAAAATTGTGCCGACATTAGCTATAATAGGTTCCTGATAACCAATCAGTCTTGACTGAGACAGTTTATTTTTCTGAAGAACTCAAAAGGCTTTGCATATACATCATGTCAGTTAATCTGATAATCTGATCAGGGCCATATGCCTGAAATGAACAAAACAGGATAACCATTGGAAAGACATACAAATATGAAAAGTGTTTGTAAGTGGAAAAACAACCAAAAGAACAAAGGAAAGAACATTTATGTAAAAATATGATTTTAGTGAAGTATATTTTGCTCTTTGTCTTCCGTATTTAGGGAAAAAAGACTAGAGCATAAAAGCTTCATTATTTATCCCTTTACCTCCCATTCTTTTCCTTCCCCTTCCCTTTCACTTCCCTTTCCCTTCCTTCTCTTTTCCTCCTTTCCTCCCTCTCTTCCTCCATTCCTCCTTCCCTTCTTCCCTCCTCCCCTCCCTTTCTTTTTTAATGGTGGACTGATTCCGGAAGAGGTTGCAACCAAGCTGAATGCGACAATAGCACACAGGGTAATAAGTGACTGGGGAATAGGGTACAAGGACAGGGAGGGCATGCTTACAAGCTGGAGCAACATGCTCAAATATGAAGACGATGTGAGAAAGTTCAACGGGTATGTGAGAGCAAAAGTATAAATAATGAGGGAGTCTTCAGATCTGGAGAGCCTATATTACAAGAAAAGGAGTTTAGGCTTTACCCGTATAAAGCATGGAATAAAATAGAGTAGGTATGGCCAGATTTATGCTTCGGAAAGCTTATTGTGTAACATACAAAGAATGCCTTGAAGGGATTTGGGGAATATTGGGCAATCAAAATTCAAGGCAGTTAGTTAATCTATTTGGAAAACCCTTGCTAACAGCACAACATGGAAGGTATAAAGACCTAAAGTGCAGGGTGTGGCTATGAATGTCAGGTGAATGATGTTTGATTCATTTGAGGAGCTCAAGTTGTTGAATCTAAGTTGTTGGATGAGTCAGCTATAAAGATTTTGAAGGTGTTGTCAATACTGATACGACTACGAATAGTTAACATTTATTGGGTACTTACTTTGTGTCAGGCACTTTTCTAAGTATGTCACACATATTAACACATTTAGACCTTACAACAACCCTAGAGGTCAGTACTATTATTTTCATTTTATGGTTGAGAAAAGTGAAGCAGAGAGGTTTACATACCTGTTCCATATTAGAGTTTTTCATGTGGGAGCGGTGACTATCTAGGCTGGTGGTGCAGGGGCAAAAGAGTTTACCGTTGTTCATCAAGAAAGGCAGATTTGTAGAGAAAATAGGAAAATATGTTGCCAGGGAGACAACGGGCAGGATCAGCTGAAGGGAAGCTGACTGCAAAGAAACAAGGGCTTGCTGGAGATTTTATAGGGTGGTGTTTATGCTGTATGCTGAAGAGGGCTTTGTGCAGCATTGATAATGCCAAGGTTGCAGTGAGCTAACTTGCAGGTGTCTGGTGATAGTTGGGCACAGGAGGATTGTGAATTATTTGCGAAGGAGGGCTATATGTCCTTGTAGCTTATCTGCTTTTTCTTTTTGCTCTCCCCTGCTCCCACCAGCCTGACTCTTTTTCTCTAATTAGGACTCCATAAAATTCTGCTTACATCCCATGCAGTCTGCCTTCAGAGCTCCTGTCCTTAACTACTATGCAATGCTACCTTTCTGGTAGGAGTTGGGGTGGAAAGGTCTATGAGCTTGGTGCCATAGTCCTTAGTGAATGAAGGGCCATGTTAATAGGCCCTTTTGGTTACAAGAAAGGGAGACTGTCTTAGATAATGAAGGTCTCTTTCGTAATACACAAGACATAGAAAGCTAACAGGAGTCCAGGCACCTCTAGGGATGAGTAACTCCTGCTGACTCATCACCTGAGCTGGTTTTCAATTATAGTATCTTTTTTCTCTTCATATTATTTTACCCATAATCTTCTTGAACCTAACTAGCCAGTTTTTTTGGGCAGGTGGGAAATACAATTTCAGCTTCTGAAGGGAAAGAGTGATGATGGTTTAGAAGTGACCCAGGGGAGCAAGAAATATTTTTCATACCTCTTTACTCATGAGAATAAAATAATAGAGGAAGGCAGCTTTTTCAAATTAGAAGAATATGTATGAAAATGCATTTGGGAAAAAAATTTGTTTCCAGTAAGGAGAGAAGATGGTGGTAGCACAGTCTCAGAAAAAAAAAAAGTTGTTTTTTGGTTTTTGAAAACATGACTTACTTTGTTAAACCAAGAATGATAGTGTCATGACAACTATGAAGTGAGTAAAGGAGGAACTTTAAACATTTAAGTTTAAATGGAAGACTTTGAGGAAGGAATGTGAGTGAAGTATTATGAGGACATATTTACATAAAATTGCTGTGAAGGCAAGCAACAAATTATAAAAGCCATACAAATTTTTTTAAGCCATGTTAAATTATGCATAGCATTTCACATGGCAGAATCACTTTCATTTTTCCCAGAGAGCATATTATTTGGAGAATCACACTGTAAAATATTGTTGCAATTTTAATTTTGGTATAAATGTCTTAGAGGTAAATGATGGGAAATTATGGTTGAAAATTTATGTAAGATTTTTGAGATCAGATTAAGGAAATACATACATAATACAAATCATCAACATGAACAAAAAAGCATAAGCATAAGCATGTTTATTTTTCAAAATTTATATTCACTAAATACTAAAAGCAGTAATATTTTACTTTTAAGTATAATTAGGAATATATAAAAAGATTTAAACCAACAATAAAAAAATATCATATTTATTTTAACAGTTCAATTCACCATTTATTAAGCATTATGTACTACACACTATACTTGTGGATACCAAAAATAAGGCTAGCCAAAGCTCATATTTTATATTTCCAAACATATTTTATAATTGTATTGTTATGAGACCTTTTTTTCTTTTGAGACAGAGTCTCGCACTGTTGCCCAGGCTTAAGTGCAGTGGTGTGATCTTGGCTCACTGCAACCTCTGCCTCCTGGGTTCAAGTGATTCTTCTGCCTCAGCCTCCCAAGTACCTGGGACTACAGGCATGTGCCACCATGCCCAGCTAATTTTTATATTTTTAGTAGAGATAGGGTTTCACCATATTTGCCAGGCTGGTCTCAAACTCTTGACCTCATGATCCACCCTCCTCAGCTTCACAGAGGGCTGGGATACAGGTATGAGCCACCACGCCCGGCCAAGATATTTTTATTTACATAAACTATATGCAGGTTGCTTGTATTAAAAAGAGTAAAAAAAAGTATAATTTTAATTTTGTTATTTTGCTGATAATCATCTGTTGACACACAGCATTTCTATTTCATGATGCAATTCAATTTTAAAATACAACAGATCTTATTTCCACCTTCTTGGGAATTGGAAATTTGAAAGCTAGGTCCCCAATAATTGTATTAATTAATAATTTGAGATACAAATATATAATAATATAAATAAGATTTTAAAATACAATTTAGAAAAATATAATGATTGGCATTATCTGTTTCTCTTTGCATTTCAGTGAGACTGGGGACACATGAAATTGACATCCTATTAATTTCTATATAACATATCCACTTTTATTATTTTTCCCTTTCTTAAGACTTTTAAAATAAAAGTTTTTTAAAAATCAAACTTTATAAAAATAATACTGTATTTTTAAACTATTTAGGACATAAGATTAAAACCAAGTTGAAGCCTGGGCAATACAGGGAGAAACTATCTGCACAAAAAAATTTTTAAAAATTAGCCAAGCATGGTAGTTCCCACCTGTAGTCTCAGGCACTCTGGAGGCTGAGGTGGGAGGACCCCTTGAGCCTGGGAGGCAAATGTTGTAGTGAGCTGAGATTGAGCCACTCCAATATGGGTGACAGAGCAAGATACTGTTTCACAAAACAAAAAAACACTGTTGAAGCCCAGAGATTGTAATTATTTCATAAAATCTTTGAAAAGTATTTTTATTCAGGCAAATCACTCACTTCCTTTATAGTTACTTTTATCTGAAACTTTTCCACTAATTGCTTTGCTAGGATGTGTAATTTGGAACTTTATTAGTATTGTTTTTCAAAGGTAGAAATGATAATAGGAAGTGGAAGAATAAAATCCCTTTCTCTCTGCTTATTTCGCTTCATCCATGTTGCAGATATTACACATACAAGCCCTTTGTTTTAAAGTGTAATTTCATAGATGGGGGTATATGTCTATGACATAGTATTACTTCTATAGATTTTTTTTACTACATCGCCAAAACATTCAAAAAACAAAGAAAAATATTTTAAAGCAAGTCTTTGAATAATAAAACTTGATTAATTGATATTCTACGAATCAGGATTATGGTTAGTTATCTGAAAATGTGTTTGCATTGCACTCCAGTGAGAAAGAGACCAAAAAAAGGGGGTGGGGGGAAGAACCCTGAAAAGCAGCCAAAGTAGCAGTCTGAGTAAAAATGAGAGAACTAAGAGGTCAAAGTGAAAATGTTAATAAGGGTGGCATATCTTAATAAAACTAGTCTTACCAGATATTGAATTACCTGATGAGGGAGTCTATAAGCCACAGCTGAGTACAATCACAAAGATACCAAAAGAAATGCCAGATAATTCATATTAGTAGTCACAAATGCATGCAATTTAAAAGGCAAAAATAAACCACTAAGAAGTAAAACTTAAGTTTATTAAAATTTTACTAGCATATTGTAGGATGTATTGAAAGTATATTGTCCATATTATTTCAACATGCAGCACTTGTAGTAATGTCTGTATTATATTTAACTGACCTATTCAATAAACTTGATAATAATTAATTTATATTCAGCATATTGGATTTCCACTATTATTTCAAGGTTTTTTAAATTTTAAAATATTTAATTTACAAATAAGAATTTTATGTATTCCAGGTTTACAATATGGTGATTTGATATACCTATACGGTGTAATGATTACAGTCTAATTAATGAACACATCCATCACAACTCATGCTGTGCATTAGATGCCCAGAACTACTTCATTTTATAACTGTACTCTCTTTGATTAACATCTCCCTATTTTCCCCAAGCCCAGTCCCTGGTGCCGCCTGTTGCATTCTTTGAATGAGGTTGACTTTTTTTAGATCATGAAGTATTTGTCATTCTGTGTCTAGGTTATTTTACTTAGCATAATGCCCTCCAGGTTCATCTATGTTGTCGCAAATGGTAAGATTTACTTCTTTTCTATGGCTGAATAATGTGTGTGTGTGATAAAAAATTTCATCCATTAACGGATACTTACGTTGTTTCCATGTTTTAGTTATTGTGAATAATGTTGCAGTCAACATTGGGATGGAGATATCTCTTTGAGATACTGATTTCACTCCCTTTGGATATATACCCAGAAGTAGGATTGCAGAATCTTTTAGTAGATCTGTTTTTAATTTTTTGAGGAGTCTCCATACTGTTTTCCATAATGACTATACCAATTTACCTTCCTACCAGTGTACAAACATGGGTTCCCTTTACTCCACACCCTCACTAACACTTGTCTTTTGGTTAAAAGCCATGCTAAAAGATGTGAGGTATTATATCATTGAGGTGTTATATAATTGTGGTTTTAATTTGAACTCTGGTGATTAGTGATGTTGAGCATCTTTTCTTTTCTTTTTTTCCTTTTCTTTCTTTCTTTTTTTTTTTTTTTTTTGAGATGGAGTTTTGCTCTTGTTACCCAGGCTGGAGTGCAATGGCGCAATCTCGGCTCACCGCCACCTCCGCCTCCTGGGTTCAGGCAATTCTCCTGCCTCAGCCTTCCGAGTAGCTGGGACTACAGGCACGCGCCACCGTGCCCAGCTAATTTTTTGTATTTTTAGTAGAGATGGGGTTTCACCATGTTGACCAGGATGGTCTTGATCTCTTTACCTCCTGATCCACCCGCCTCTGCCTCCCAAAGTGCTGGGATTACAGGCGTGAGCCACCGCGCCCGGCCGAGCATCTTTTCATGTATCTGTTGGCTATTTGCATGTCTTCTTTGGAAAAGTATTCATTCGGGTAATTTTCCATTGCTAAATTGGGTTATTGGAGTGTTTTTGGTATTAAAGTGTCAGTTCTTTATATATTTTGGATATATGATTATAATGCACTTAGCAGGTATATGACTTGGCAATATTTCCTCCCATTTCATAGGTTGTCTTGTCATTTGTTCATTGTTTCTTTTGCTGTGCAAACGCCTTTTAGTTTGATGCAGTACTACTTGTTTTGTTTGTTTTTGCTTTTGTTGCCTATTCCTTTGGTGTCATATCCAAAAACATCATTGCCAAAACCAATGTCAAGGAGCTTTTCCCCCTACATTTTCTTCTAAGAGTTTTACAGTTTCAAATTTTACATTTAAGTCTTTAATCCATTTTGAGTTAGTTTTTGCATATGCTGTAAGATCAGGATCCAATTTCATTCTTTTCTGCGTGTTTTCTTCATGAACTATTGCAAGATACTATTTATAGCATAAATGCCCAAATCTGAAGGGTGATGAGGCTGGTGCCCAGGTGGGAGACATTATTAATAGTATCTCCGCATTGTTACTGTCTCGGCTTGTAGAGAGGAAAGGGGAATTCATTATTATTCAGCATGTCATCATGCAGGACACTTACAGCCAACTTATTTGGAGGCACATCCTTAAAATGTATTAATATACCTGTCTTTATGTTACATTTTTTTCTAAATTGAAAATAAAATATTTTGTATGGAAGATAGTTAAAAATAATGCCTATTATCCAATGCAAAATGTGCTATATTCTAAATTAATACAGTTATTCAAAATAATATGTCACAACAAACAAAAGATTTTATATTTTCATGTGTTTTTAACTTGTAAATCACAGATTTTTCATACTATATATATTCTGTTAATCTTGGAAAAAAGCAATGTAGCCTAGGTATTAAAGCCACCAGTGCTCCTCTTTACCTATTGTTTTTGTGTGTATGTAAACCATATACACAAGATAAAGAAGCATTTTATTTTTCTGGAAATGCCCCTCCCTGATCTGAGGAGCTGTCAATCAAAAGTCCCACCTCCTCCATCACAGGAGTGATACACTGATCCAAGCTTGTAATCAGAGGCATCCTCAGGACTTTTTAATTTTTATTTTTACTATAGCCATTGGGCAAGATTACTGTATTTTTGTCTGAGATTGGTAGCTTAGCACTAACAACAATTTAAGTCTAGAATCAGTGAACATGTCTTCACCACCTCATAGCGAAGTGTCTGCCTATGAATGAAAACTAAGAAGAGGGGAGGTAAGATGTAATGAGAGAGAGGGGGAGAGAGAGGCGGAGAGAGAGAGAGAGAGAGAGAGAGAGAGAGAGAAACTGAGTTCTTGGATCCACTTTCAGATATGTCAAAGGATGCAGATCTCTAAATTTTTTAGTTAGATGAGCCAATAAATGTCTTTTTTATTTAGGCTAGTGTTAATTGAATTTCAGACTCTTGCAACCAAAGAATCCTGGACATTATGCATATAGTTTTATTTTGTTTATGCTCAATTTCTAAAATATCAAAAATTAAAAGTTAAACATCAAAAAGTGTCTTATAAATGTAAAACACTATGTCAAATATTTTAAAAGCAATTTAAAAAGCTATTGTATTTATTCATCCATCAAGTTTATGACAAATATTACATTTTAGAAGACTATAGAAGATAGAGCTTTGGTTATAATTTTGTCACACACCATAGTATAGTTACTAACTCTGTGATCTCTGGAATCCAATTGTCTGATTTTGGATCCTAGTTCAGTTCATTATAAATTATCTGGTTTTTGCAAGTTACTTGACTTCTCTACCTCAGTTTCCCCAAGGTGACCATTCTCACAGCATTGGAGGGAAATTTCAATGTAATAACACATGTGAAGTGTGCTTGGCACATAGTAAGGACTCAGTAAATATTATCTGCTATTAATGCTATTTTGAGGGGGTTTATGAAAAATTTTATATCGAAATGAAGGCAATTAGTGGTAGCTGTAGAACTGCCAGCAATGAAAAAGAAGAGGATAAATTACTGAAGAGACACTGGTGGACTACTATCTGAGAAAGCACCCTGATGGGATAATATTCAGGTAAATGACAACTGACTTGCTATTTTGGCATAACAGTGCATTTTTAGACATCTGTACCTTCATCTAGGATTTCTGTGTGGGAAAAAGGAGAGTGAAGCTGTAATGTTGGGTTTTGGGAGTTCAGGGGAGTGCTCAGCTCACTCCCCAGTGTGCTCCAGGCTCTTGGTCTCCCACTCTCTCAAGAATGGGAGAGGGGACCACAGCAGGTGTTCTCATAAAGTAAATACCAGACCCCAAACAGTGTTTGCAGAAAATGATTTATTAAGGTAGACAAAGAGAAAAAGGAGAGGAAGTGAGAAAGCTTCCATGAGAAAGAGTGTGTGGAAGGGGACTCCAGAGGGGATATGTGCCCCATGAGGGAAACAGGGATTTTTAACCTGGGGGGAATTCCCATCTTCTCTAAGGTCCCTGGCCAACGAAAAGAGTTCTCTTAAACTTCTGCTGGAGTGATTGACTTTTGACCCTTTCTTGTGCCCATGAAAATTAAAACAGAAACCGTTAAATCTCCTGGATAGAAAGGCATGGGAGGGCAGCATGGTGCTGGGAAGTTCTTGCCCTTGGAACTGTGCCCCCTTGTGGACCCAGAAAGAGAACATGTTCCCTCCAAGTAAGAGCAGAAATTTCTGTTATTTATTCTGGTTGATAATTTGTATGATTGAGAAATTTTAATAGTGTGGAGGAATGCACTATGGTAGTATTTGCATTGTCTATTCAAGCCACTTATTGAAAGCCCATGTGTCTGAAGATTATTTTACTATTAAGTGTGTGTGTATTTGAGAACCATTTTCTGACTTCACTTTTAAGCTTGAGGGAGAATGAGAACAAATCAGCAAGCATTGTGACCTATTCCATGTACCTGAGGGGATTATCATGTTTTGTGTCACTCGAGATGAGGAAGTCATATATAGATAAGGGATTAATGTTAGCACAAGAACCAGAAAGAAAACAGGTAGATACATTATCCTGAGTAATTTTCATAGGCAATATTATTGCAACTCACTAGACTACAACCTACTACTATGTTGATCTTGTGGAATCCATGCACTTGTCAGCATGGGATGACTCAGAAGGGAGTATGCTGCTAATACCTACTCTATGATTCTCCAAGAGTTCTGGCTCTACAAATTAGTAGAGAAAACTTCCCTAATAAACTGTAATCCATGTTTACTTATATAATTACCATCAATCTGTATAGGTAAAAGGGAAAATTCTATATCTTAGTCCATTAGTCTCATTAAACTTTTGTCAAATTCTAATAAACAGTTTTCATAATTCTAAAACAGTATGTGTTTAAATGCAACATTAAATGTGCATCAGGAGAGGTGACATCTAAGTTATATATTGTTTGGGAACTACAAACATTTAACAAGCATATAACCCTTGGGCTTTAATCTACAGGGAACTTCTGCACTAGAGACCAGTTTTGGATATGATCCAGTCTCAAAAGTATGTCACTTGAGTGTAGACACTAGGCTTGTTTGGAAGAGCACGTTCATTTCTCCAGCTTTCAATACCAGCACGGAACCTTTAGCAAGGATGCCTTTAGAATCTGCACACACCAGTGGTCCATCAGAGTCACCCTAGAGAGCAAAAGTATATATATTTGCAATTACTACAATGTATAGGTGAATACTGTATATTTTTCTCTTTTGTAATAAAGAAGGAAATGGAGCGAAGAAGAAAAAACACCACATATTTCAAAACAAATGATTCTAGTCTAGAATATTTTTGCTTTCTACAATCATTTGCTGAAATCAAAGATATCAGTATATGTCTTCAGATATAATAATGCAATAATGGAAAACATGTATGAAAAATTTTAGCCCTGTTGCAGTGGCTCGCTCCTGAAATCCCAGCATCCTGGAGGCTCAGGCAGGAGGATCACTTGAGGCCAGTAATTTGAGACCAGCCTGGGCAATATAGCGAGACCCTGTCTTTACAAAAAATTGAAAAATTTAGCCAGTCATAGTGGTATGTGCCTGTAGTCCCAGTTAGTCAGGAGGCCGAGGCAGGAGGATTGCTTGAGTCCAGCAGTTCAAGATTACAGTGAGCTTTTAACTGCACCACTGTCTTCCAGACTAGGTGACAGAACATGATCTAGCAAAAAACAAACACACAAAAACAAACAAACAAAAAGCCACCAAAAAAAAAAAGGTTTTAACTTAATTATTACCCAAGGGAGCTGTTGAAGATATTATTGCTTATGCAATCATTATTATGTTGATGGTACTCTCTGATGATCTTCCCAAACTCCCTTATTTCCAGGTAGATAATGGGGGAAAAAAGGGAAGGTTTCTTGAGAAAATTTTAAGTGTACAATACATTATTATTAATGATAGTCACCATGCTGTACATTAGATATGTAGAACTTAAAACTGAAAGTTTGTACTCTCTGATCAACATCCCTCTATTCTCCCCTACCACCCCCACCCCACAAACTCCATCCATGGCAACTATTGTTATACTACATTTCAATAAGTGTGAAAAAATCATTGAAACTATTGTTATACTATGTTTCAACTAGTTAAAAAAATCAAACTCCTTGAGTTTTTTTGTAGATTCTAGGTATAAGTGAGTTTATGGATTATTTTTTTCTGTGTCTGGTTTATTTTACTTAGCATAATCTCCTCTGGGTTCATCATTGTTATTGCAAATGGAAGGATCTTTTTTGTTTGTTTTTATGGCTGAATAATACTCCAGTGTGTATCACATTTTTAAAATCTACTCATTTGTTGATGGACACTGAGGTGGTTTTCATATCTTGGCTATTGTGAATAAAACTTAGGAGCAATGAACATAGGAGTGTAAATATTTCTTTAAAATCTGTTTACAAATCTTTTGGATAAATACTTAGAAGTGGGATTGCTGGATACCATAAAAATATGATGATTCTATTTTTCGTGTTTCCAGGACAATTCATACTGTTTTCCCTAATGGCTGTACCAATTTACATGCCCACCAATAGTGTAATCTTATCAGAGCATTTTGTTAATTAGTCATCCTAACAGGGGTGTAAGGTATGACCTCATTATGATTTTAATTTATGCTTTCCTAGTGCCTAGTGATGTTGAGTATATTTTCATGTACTTGTCAGCTATTTGCAAGTCTTCTCTGGAAAAATGTCTTTATAGGTTATTTGTCCATTTTTAAATTAGGCTACTTTGTGTTTTCTTTTTAGCATTGAGTTGCATGAGAGTTCCTACAAAGAGGCTTGATGGAACAGACTTGATAATGTTTACAGAATGTGCCAAGCTGTCCATCAGGGTGGGACACTTTGGAAAACATAGTGGAAAGCTCACATTAATAGAAAGTTCAGATACCTATGTAGTCAGAATGAGACTGGCTGAAAAACACATGCAGGAGATTAGTTTTGAAAAGTAGAAGAAACTTGTTTATTCCAATCCCAGAGCATGAGAATGAGTACAAATATAAATGTATCAAAGAGAAAGGAAATTAAAGGATTTCTCATATGATTGCTTGCATTTTTTTCTGGTTAATAGGAGAAAATATCACATGCTAAAGAAGACAAGGGCATGGTAAGATATGTAGGTAAAGCTTATAATGAAGGTTTGGCATAGCATCATAAAATGCATTAATAATTGTACAGTGTGTTAAGCACCCACATGTAATTATGTAACTTCAGTTTACAAGAAGGCAAGATTTCTTATAGCTGTTCTCAGTAGCATGCATATAACAGCAAATAAAGTTGATAGATTGCTCTGTGGTTGATGATTATTTGAATGGGTGTGGGGGAAGTAGAGGATGAAGGCACTGAGAGTGCTGTCAATAGAGTGGCTGAAATAATAAAACAAGCGTTGTAGGCTCTTTAAGGTTAGGAGAGAGTCATGAGGATGGGAACGATGGACTGAGAATAAATTAAGAGGAAAAGAACTTTAGGCTCTTCATGCTGTTGAAGAACAGGTTTAGTGGGACAGTTGGAAAGCTGGAAATTTGTAATGAGATGATTATTTATTTCAAATACTTGTTTGCTTGTCTCTTAGCTCCGAGAGTGCAGGAATAGGTTCATTTTAACTTCCCTGCACATAGCACAGCATTTGGCACATAGGGAATAGCCAATAAATAATCACTACATGAAAGTTTGTGTGAATAAAATAAAGGTTTTCTTGGCTCTATCACTGATTCTACCTGCTTAGAAACTTTTGTTAGCTCTGGGACTGTTGTTCATAAACAGCAACAATTGTTAAAAGCATAGTAAACATAAAGAAAAGCATCTTAGTGTAGAGTGAAGAGTACTGGCACTAGGGCCCAATTTCCTATGTTTAAATCTCAGTTCTTTTGCCATTAAATTCTCTGTGAGTTTAGACAAGTTACTTTTTTTTTTTTTTTTTTTTGGTCTCAATCTCCTCATCTAGAAATAGGGCTTATAATAGTACAAATATACTGCAGAGGACTGAGGTAACTATAATACATTCATATTTATAAGGAGCTTAAAACACTGCTTGGCACATGGGAATACTATATGAGTCCTTAATTAATAAAATATTTAGGATGTTGGAACCACATTGTGAAAGCTCCATGCTTATTAGTTTTGCTTAGATCGATTGACTATTTCTCAGTGAAAAGACAATCACACTAAAGTCACCAGTAAACCATCTCATTTCTTCATTGCTTATTCTAAATTCAGGCTCTTCCCTACTCCTGCTCACAGCTTTATACAGTAAGATGATTTAGCACTTTAGGATTTTAATGAGACCTATTTGATATAAATGCAATTCTAATTAGATACTTTGGCTAGGAAACATATTAAGCTTTAAAAATTGTCAATCTCTTGAGAAAACTGAACTGGTTAATTGGAAACTTAAAACTACAAGAATAAAGTTATTGAAATTGGAATAGGCAGACTTACCTGGCAGGCATCCACACGTGGCTCCAGGAACCTGGCACACAACATTCCAGGTGTGATGACTCTGCTGTATGCCTCTCTGCTGTTGCAGGTCCTATTATCTGTAATCTTCACTAATACTTTTGGAGTACATTAGGACTTGTTCCTAAAGGCAGAAAATTATACAATGTTTGCTGATGTCACTATTCATCTTTTTGGCTAGGCTATTATATCTAACTTTAATACTATGTAGTTTCTAAATCAAATCACACGTAAAGCATAATTAAGCTTTTAACTCTTAGTAACAAAAAGCAAGTAATGTCTATAAACATACCAAGCTATAGCTGAAAAATGACCATTTTTAGAAACAATTAGTGTGTACATTTATATGTAATGAGATTTTTTCTTTGAATTATTTTGAATTTATTACATGATTATTAATATATTAATATATTGTGTAAAAGAGAAAAATAAAAATAATAACATGAGCATACTTTGAATATCTCAATAAGCAATGTTTTAGAAGATAACCCATGGAAACTACATCTTATTTCTTATTTTGTACAGAAAAGACTGTTTAGAAAACAAAATGGGCCAGGCATGGTGGCTCATGCCTGTAATCCCAGCACTTTGGGAGGCTGAGGTGGGCAGATCACTTGAGGACAGGAGTTTGAGACCAACCTGGCCAACATGATGAAATTCTGTCTCTACTAAAAATATAAAAATTAGCTCAGTGTCATGGCTCATGCTTGTAGTTCCAGCTAATTGGGAGGCTGAGGCAAGAGAATCACTTGAACCTAAGAGGCAGAAGTTGCAGTGAGGGAAGATTGCACCACTGTACTCCAGGCTGGGCAACAGAGCAAGATTCAAAAAAAAAAAAAAAAATGAAAGAAAAAATGAAAAACTCATATTGCAGGAGCATATATTTTATGATTAAAATTTTTTTAGCTAAATTTTTACTCTAATTCTCAACCTTGAAATTAATTTTAGGTTTATTTTTCTGCTTTCAATCTGCATTTATAACCATAAATAGCCACTAAGTGTTCACATTATCAGGGTTCTGGGGATGCACATATTTAAATATTTGCTCAATTATCACCTTGTCACCTCATTAAAAATGCCAAATCTCCTGTAGTTCCTATTTTTTTTTTAGTGACACGTAAATGTATAAAATTTGCTATCACCTACTTATTCCCTTTAATATCATTTTGTGAAATTGTCCATTTTCTGTTGTTAAGGATGAAAGCTTTTTCCCTTTTTTTTTCTTGCTAAGAAAATAGGCAGGAATATCTGCCCATTTCATTCATTAATGTATCCCAACCACCTAGAACAATCCCTGGAACAAAGGTGGTAATTATTTCTCATTATGAAATGAATAAATGAATGAAGAAAATGAATTACTTATTCAAATAATATATTTCTTGAAAAACTGCCCTTTTAAGAGCAACTATAATAAAGAGCTCTATGAAATTATAGTTTCTGTATGAATGTTGTTCAGGATAGTTTTTATTCCATTGGACATCATACTCTTAAAAATGGTCCAGAGACAGTATTTTTCAGTTTTAGTTGTAATTTTGAGTATTTTACTTTTTAACTCCTAAAATTCAAGCCATATTATAGAGGCAGTTGAGGAACAAACCATCAGACTTCAACATTCCCCATCCAGTGACCACTGCTTCTGAATTGTATGGAAATAGATAATTAACATTTGGAAGACATGCTTTTCAGACGTTACTTGTATATAACACGGCTGAAGGTAGATGCACATTAGCAATGTCATTATCATGTCAGGGTAATGGTAGTTTTCTTGAATTATAACATTCTTGATATTTCACCGTGTTTATGGATCACTTAAAATAAGCCAAAAACTAACATTCCATTCTTTGGGATCATGGATCCTAAAAAAAACAGATTTGTTAAGTAAAAGTCCTGTATAGTGGACTTGTATGAATTAATCTCTTATACTTCTAAAAACAATTAGGTATGTTTTAAGTTCCCATAATGCTTGTAAGCATACAAAAATAAAGTTGTATATAGGAGAAAAATGAAGATAATAATATGAGTAGATTTTGAATAATGCAATATTATGTTTAGAAGATAACCCATGGAAACTAAATTTTGTTTCTTATTCTGTACAGGAAAGACTGAAGGGGATTTAGAAAGATAAATAATAACAACATAGAATAATAAGATTAAGTAAAAAGTGGGCAAGGGTATGGGAAAGTGAGCTAAGAGAAATTATAGAAATAGTCAAAATCCTCTTTTTTACCATTAAAATTTATAAATAAAATGTATTTCTGACATTATTATCTGTTAATCCAGGATTTGTATATTCAGTGCTGAAAAGTAGTGCTGCTGAAACACTTTCAAACTCCCTGCTAAAACAACGTAAGAAGCAAGCATCATTTTGAAGAGAGCTGAGCAGGCTTGAGAGAGATTTTTGCTTTAAAAAACCCAATGACTTAAAAAACCAATGGAAGTTAATGAAAAGTTTCATCAAACAAGAAGATAAACATGTTTTAGTTAAAAAGGGCAAACTATTGGTGCAATAATATGCCCTTTAAAGATATCATCATTTCAAATAGGGCTATACATATGTGGGAGGATGTAGGTTAATTCAAAACCTATGACTAAACAATTTAAACCAAATGCAATAATGATGAAAAAGAAGTAAGATCCATGTTCAATTGGGGATTTATAGTTTCTTTATAAAGATTAAGTACAGTAAGTGACTCTAGTGTAGTGGTTCTTGACAGGGGACAATTTCATTCCCCCCATTTAGCAATATCTGGAGACATTTTGGTTGTCAATACTGAGGGGAGCTACTAACAGGTAGGAGTCAGGTATGCCACTAAATATCCTCTAATGCACAGGACAGCTCTCCATAACTAAGAGTTAGTTATACAGTCTAAATTGTCAATAGTGCCATTTTTGACAAATCCTGCTCCAGCCTATGTCTGTCATTGTTTTGATAATTGACTGAGTAATTTTGAAGCTGTACCTCACAGTGTTAGAAAGTTGTGTGTGTAGTTTTCTGGGTGTATTATTGAAAGAGATTTGGCTTTTAAGGACTTGTGCAGTTTTGAGGCCTTATTTTATGAAGCAGTGAACAGCAGTGATAAGCCAGGTGTTGCTAAGATGTGTGACTCTGTGTCAATGGATATTGTTCTGTGGAAGGCTGGCTTGTCAGGGCCATTCTCCTTCAGCATCTAGACCCCCTGCTATTTTGTTGCCAGAAGTAGTTATGTGCAATGTCCACAACCTGCTTAAAGTACAGTTCTGCTTATGGATGTACATTGGTATAGTAGAACCTATTACAGAGAATCTATCCCATAAAAGGAACTCAACAAACATTTGTAGAAATGAAGTCCATATTGTATTATCCATGAGACAGCTTTTATTTTTGTGTTTCTTTAAGAAGGAACCTGTCCCAGGAAGATGTTTTGAAATAAAAATGATACTTGATTACAAAGCCCTTTTCTGTAATGGGTATATTCCAAAGCATTTGTATAATGAAAATACTTGCCATGATCAATATGCGGGCATAGATTAAAGTGATGGCTTTCAATCAGGGACAATTTTGGACACCACCTCTCCAGGAGAGATGTATTTGGCAATTCCTATGTTAGAGCAGGTAGTTAGGCAGATTTGAACAGGGCAAGAGAGTACCCCCACAACCAGGAATGTCAGGTGACCATCAGGTGATGGTCAGGCGGTTGTTAAACCATCTCTGTAAAGTAATAATTGGTCACATCCAGTGCCAGGGAAAGACAGTTATCCAATAGGTAGAAGGCACCTGAAGTGGGTGATCAGCAACTTCCCAATAAGATCTCCAGAGTTGGGCAAGTGGGTTCAAGCATGAGCACTAAGAGACAAAATGGTGGAGTTTAACTGGTACATGACCTTCCTTTAGGAACACTCAACTGGTAAAAGAAAAATGCCTCAAATGAGCATGCATACAACTTTTGTTAACACACTGTGCATGCAGCCCCTCCCAAGTGCTGGCAGGCCACTGTGCCTATGGATAACTCACCCCAAGAGAAGAATCAGGGGATAAATAGTACAGATCCCAGAGGATGTCAACATATACAATCTGAATCAAAGGTCAAACTCTGCACTTGATATCTCAGGTCATTTACTTGACTTGCTCCCAAGTGTACTTTGCTGCCTTTTGTTCCTGCTCTAAAACTTTTTAGTAAACTTTCACTTCAGCTCTAAAACTTGCTTTGGTCCCTCATTCTGCCTTAGGTCCTTTCAGTTGAATTATTTCTTCTGAGGTGGCAAGAATTGACGTTGCTGCAGACCCATACAGATTGGTCGCTGGTAACACTTGGAGGCATTTTTGATTGTCACAATGGTGGAATGAGGGGCCTACTGGTATCTAGGGGGTAAAGGCCAGGGATACTGTTAAGTACTCTGTAATACACAGGACAGCCTCTGAAACAATTATCTGGCCCCACATGTGAATAGTGTTAAAGTTGGGAAACCCTGGGTTAGGAAAAAATACTTGTTACTGAGAATGAGAATATTTAAATAAATTGGAAACGTTAGATGGTCAGTTTGTTCATAGAGATGTTAATTATATGTGACTAGATGTACATTTAGATACTCTTTCCTGAGGGCAAAAGGGCATTAGAAGATAAGGGAGATTCATATATATTTTTGTAAATTTTTATTAAAAATTTTTTCATGTAAACTTTAAAAAAGGCATCTTGTCCTCTGAAGTCCTTGTGTTTGTATATTCCTTCTAATTCTTGGTTATTCTCTTGCTGCAAACCAAACTTCATGTTGTAAAGTCATCTAAATTGGGGCCTTTGTGATTGCTTTTGCTGAATGAGCCAGCATTCACACTAACTTATTGAATGTAACTCCCTTTTCCTTTTCTTCCCACCCCCTTATCATGGACAAACCCAGAGGCATAATGGTTCCTTCCTATCCTCTCTTCTCTCTGGACAGCTCCTAAAGGAAGTCGGCTTGTACTCAGCTTCCTTCAGAGAAATATAAAAACAAAGATGTTTCTCTGTGGGTGAGGAGAACTTACCCTTGGTGACTCTACTTCCATGTTTCTCCTCTTACTCGGAACTCTTTATTTGTATTCATGCATTAACCTTTATTCTAAATTCTTATTTACTCATATAATTGGATCTGTTAGGCTTTCAGCTGCCACCTCTGCAGTTATTACCTTATTACCTCTGCTGAAGTTTTACATGTCATCTTATAGCTTTGTTATGTCAAAAGAGATTATATGAAAAATTTCAAGGATTTAAGGACTGGCTGATACTGGCTGATACTTTCAGAAGCATAGGCAAATCTACTTCTAACTCTTTTAACTTCTCTATTGTCTATTACTGCATTTTAGTATGCTTTATGTCACATATCAAGGCTCTATTTTTAAATGATATTTGTTTTTTTTCTAACCCCTCTTTTAAAATTTAAAGTATAAAGAAGCTAGATAGGCCAAGCCAAATTCAGAATACTGCCATGGATGGTTGTTTAGTATTCCAGCTGGACAGACAAATGGGCTGATTTCTTATGACTGCTTTTATTCCTGTCTTCATTGTCTCTCTTCTATGAACCTGACAAATCTCAGTTGTGGATTTTGATTAGTATTGGTGTCAAAGTTTTTCATTAGAATAATTTGCTTTAAGATCTATTATTAAGTTTCTTGAGGATTGTTTACTCAAACTCTATAAAAGAGAAAAATAATACAGTACAGGTTTCCGTTCAAGTTTTGCCCAGGTTTCTCGGAAATAGCTATGCTGTGACTGAGGGATAGTAAGAGCAGTCAGGGTCAGTGTCACCTGGCTCCAGAGGGTGAGTCTTCTAATCCAGCTGTCTCAGTCTGTCTCAGTCCCTAGATAAAAGCAGTGCCTCTTCTGACAGCCTGTTCTAGGTTCCAGCAACCCAGAGGATTATATTTCCTAAGCAGGTAGTGAAGAATGAAAGCAGAAAGCCTTGGCCAGGCAGGAAGAAGCTGCTTGTATGTAAGGCAGCTTACTCTTTGCACACTAAATTTGGCTTCTAGGATCAGAATTCCACAGTGAGTTTCTAGGCCTGGAGTTTTCATAAGCAAAATAGAAAATACTAATAGATGAAATTTACTAAGTTCATAATAGAAGCCAAATACTCTAGTAAGTTGCCTTATTTTATCTTCAAAATCATTTGGAACTGGGCAGTGATAAGTTAAATAACTGTATAAATCCATCCAGTTAGTAAGTGACAGAGCTGGGACTCAAAATTCATGTAGTTTATTTTAGATTCTAAGTTCTTAATTATCATTGCTTGTCCCTATATCCCCTTTGCCATACGGCATGTGATAATGTATTTCTCATTGTAATCAATGATATCAGTCAATTTAAGGCCAACTCTGGTAGCCTTTATGCAAGTCTCTAAAAACAGCTTTTCTATTATTTCACATTTATGTATATCACAATGACTCTCAAGGAGAGGTCTCTTTTGGCATCCAAAGAATTAATTTTCCCTTGAAAACAACTTATTATTGATGAAGTTAGTTGAGAAGATTTTCTGCTGCCAGCATTGCATTGTCTAAAAGTCAAGGGGGAAGAAAATGAAAATATTTACATTTATGAACACATTTTATTTTTATATTAATGTTAATTGCTTTCTCTTTGGAAACACAGTATTCTGTAGGCATAAACATCTTATTCAATCTTGACTATATAATTTCTATGTTCATAAGTTAGTATAGAGAGTAATAACATTTTTGTATTCATCCTTCAGTTTCTAAAAAGACTCTCAATTTCTTCATTATAAGTTATCTGAAAAAGAGGCATGGATCCTGAAAAGCAGTAAAATATATAAAAGATTGTGATCTAGCATATTCAGAATCTAAATCACCAGAAAATGGAATGCATTTGACACTGTTTACGAACCACTTTAAATTCTTTTGTCTTACCTCTCATTTCAACTGCAGTTGTGGTGACCACATAGGTTTGGATCTGCTTTGCTCAAGGGTAGCTTGATAGATGCTCCACTAAAGTCAGCACCTGAGGCTTCTCACTTTCTGCCAAAAATAACCTGCTGGACACTCGCAGATAGACAATTTGGAAACACTTGATTTAATGCCTGGATAGCCACTGACCAATGTGAAATGAAAGCTGATGGATGGAAGAGTTCCTCTTTAATCATAGGGGGGATACAGTTCTGAAATACACCTCATTAGGTCCCATAGAATGGAGCTAGAGTTGCCCCTAGTGGTGGCCAACTCACCTCAAGTCAATTACTGAATGCAAGCTTTGGTTTCAGGATCTGCTTTTTGAGAAACCAGGCTAAAACACTCAAATAATTATGTATCTTAAAAAATAATGGTAATAATGAGGAGAAAGTACATACAGTGTTATATTTAATGTATTTTTTGTGTCAAGTGCATTTTACAATATTTTAACTCTAAAAATTAATACTCTTTGTGTGTTAAGTTTCAGTTACTCAAAACATTTGGTTAAGCATGCCATCTCATTTTGGTTCAAAAGAAGTTTAATTCAGTAATGAAGCAAGCTTTAACATTGTTTACTAATTCCTGGATAGATAAATTATTTCAGGGAATATTACAGAATGAAATTATTTACTGGAGTAACTATTCCCTGAAATAATTTGTCTATCCAAGGGATTAGTACACAACATTAAGGTTTCCTTCATTATTGAATTAAATTTAAATTAGTAGACAGATTATTAGATCCCATATCTCTGTAGAATTGCAAGCCTGTTCTAACCCCATATCTGGGACCAGTTGAATCTACAGAATTGCAAACCTGTTCATGTGGTAAATGTGTGAGGAGAGGGTGAACAAATGAGTGATGCTACAAATTTCAAATGCAGAGGACCATAAACATACTTACCATATCTACTTAAGGAGTTCTTCTTCAAAAATAAATCGCCAGCTGCTGCATGAATTAAATACTATGTCACTGTAGGTTCATTTTTATTAGTTTCCTAGATTTCTATAAATCTAAGAAAGAAAAGAGTATTCAGTGTTACAAACTAGCTACAATGATACACTCTTATATTACATGCAAAACAAATCAGTGAGACAAAAAAACCTGTTTACTAGAAAGTTGACTTGTCTGAACAAAAAAGCCAGAGTAATTTAGCAGTGAGGGCTAAGTAGTCAGCAGGGCTATAAGTTGATATAAGGCATGCCTACTTAAACTGAAAGCTGGCATCCTTTCATCTAATCTTTCACAGATGCCTTCCAAAGGCTGTTTTTCATTTGACATGATACATCTAAAGCTCAGTTTTTAGTTTTGTGGCTTGGTCAATACATCAAACCATATTAAGCTTCTTTAGGAATAATTAAACTTTTATCTGGACTGGAGAAAATGTTAATTCCTATACCTTTGGAACTAATTATTTAGAATTAAATATAATTATAATGTTCACAGAAATTTTTTTTACTTTGAGATTTTCTTCATTGATGTAAATCTTACAAAAGAGAAGAAATGTTTTTGACTTATAATTTTCTTTTTTTTGAGACAAAATCTCACTCTGTCATCCAGGCTGGAGTGCAATGGTGTAATCTCAGCTTACTGCAACCTCCACCTCATGAGTTCAAGTGGCTCTCCTGCCTCAGTCTCCTGAGTAGCTGGGATTATAGGCACGTGCCACCACGTTTGGCTAATTTTTGTATTTTTAGTAGAGATGGGGATTTCATCATGTTGGCCACGCTGGTCTCAAACTCCTGACCTCATGATCTGCCTACCTCGGCCTCCCAAAATGCTAGAATTACAGGCGTGAGCCACCGCATCTGGCCATAATTTACTTTTAATAGTTGTATTCTCCCAGAACTTAATAGAATAATTATCCCTTCAGTAGGTGGAAGACAGGTTATAATGAATGGGGAAATGACTTAAGTCATCACCCCTTTTGACTAAGTTCTGCTGTAGCTGTTTTTGTTTCCTTCTTTTTAAGTATCTTGGCTAACCCTCAGAGGCTGAACATTCCTGTAGATTTATCTCTGAATTAAGGAGTCAACAGTGTAACATAAGATACTCTTTTACAATGTCCTATATAAAGAAAGTGACAAAAAACAATGTCACTGTGCTTGCCAAGAGGAAATTCCATCAAAGGATAATAACACAAAGCAGTTTTGAAAAATAGCTCAGCAAATGTGCACTGGTTTTCTCCTGTGAGCCAGGAATCAAAGAATAGATATTCTTGATGGACCATGGATAGACCCAGCTCCTCAATGAACTTGGAGTCTAATAGAAGAGATAAAAAAATAAGTATATAAGTTAAAATCAATGTGAATAGCAAAGACTTGGAACCAACCCAAATGCCCATCAGTGATAGACTGGATAAAGAAAATGTGGCACATATACACCATGGAATACTATGCAGCCATAAAAAGGATGAGTTCATGTCCTTTGTAGGGACATGGATGAAGCTGGAAACCATCATTCTAGACATAGGAACAGAAACAAAACACCACATGTTCTCACTCATAAGTGGGTGTTGAACAATGAGAACACATGCACACGGAAGGGGAACATCACACACTGGGGCCTGTTGGGGGATGGAGGGCTAGGGGAGGGATAGCAAGCAGTAGGGGAATTTGGGGGATAACATTAGGAGAAATACATAATGTAGGTAATGGGGTGATGGATACAGCAAACCACCATGGCACATGTATACCTATGTAACAAACCTGCACGTTCTACACATGTACCCCAGAACTTAAGGTATAATAAATAAATTTTAAAAAGAAAAAAGAAAACAAGTCACTAAGAAAAAAAAAATCAACGTAAAAGTGCTGTAAACCAAAAATCAAACTATAAGTCCCCTCAACCATTTAAATGGACCCCCTCCTCTCAGCCAAGATCATTCCAAAATTAACCTAAAAGACTAGTTCAGGCCATGATTGGAAGTGGGGGTCAGACATGTCTCATTGTACCCACCTCCCTTTTGGAATTCTAGAAAAGCCAACCAGCATTAGGATCAACACAGACTTTAGGTTTAATAAGTAACAATATTTGCTCTCTGAAGCCTGCTCTAATCTGTTTGGAGGCTTCATCTGTATGATAAAACCTTGGTTTCTCCTTATCATAGCCCAGATATTCCTTTCTATTGATAATAACTCTTTAAACCAATTGCCAGTCAGAAGATTTTTAAATCTACCTGTGACCTGGAAGCTCTGCTTCAAGTTGTCCTGCCCTTCCAGATTAAACCAATGTAACTCTTATGTGTATTGATTGATGTATTATGTCTTCCCAAAATGTCTAAAAGCAAACTGTACTCCAACCACCTCAAACACGTTATCAGACCTTTTGAGGCTGTGTCACAGGCACGTCCTTAACCTTGGCAAAATAAACTTTCTAAGTTGATTGAGACCTCTCTTAGATACTTCTGTGCTCACAGTAATATGGAAAAACTAGGCATAGACAATAAAAAACACCAAGAAAAGTCACTTGGCATAGAGGAGTAATGGGGGAATTGGCACAGCTGACAACAAAAATTCTTTTGGAAGGGCAGAAGGGAGTCAAGATTTATCTTAGGGGTAAAACAGGCAAAATTTACTGGCTATTGAACATTAGATTAGAAACAAATCTTAGATGCTGTCTTTTTTTTTTTTAAATTGTACTTTAGGTTCTGGGGTACATGTGCAGATCATGCAGGGTTGTTGTATAGGTACACACATGGCAATGTGGTCTGCTGCCTCCATTCCCCCATCACCTACTTCTGGCATTTCTGCCCATGTTATCCCTCACTGACCTCCCCACCCCCTGCTGTCCCTCCCTTAGCACCTCAAACACGTTATCATACCCACAACAGACCCCAGTGTGTGTTGCTCCCCTCCCTGTGTCTCTGTGTTCTCATTGTTCAACACCAGCCTATGAATGAGAACATGCAGTGTTTGATCCTCTGTTCTTGTGTCAGTTTACTGAGAATGGTGGTTTCCAGATTCATCCGTGTCCCTACAAGGACAGGAACTCATCATTTTTTATGGCTGCAACATATTCCATGGTGTATATGTGCCCATCGTCAATGGGCATTTGGGTTGGTTCCAGGTCTTTGCTAGTGTAAACAGTCCCACTATGAACATATGTGTGCATGTGGCTCTATAATAGAACGATTTATAATCCTTTGGGTATATACCCAGTAATGAGATTGCTGGGTCAAATGGAATTTCTATTTCTAGGTCTTTGAGGAAGCGCCACACTGTCTTCCACAATGGTTGAACTAGTTTACACTCCCACCAACAGTGTAAAAGTGTTCCTATTTCTCCGCATCCTCTCCAGCATCTGTTGGCTCCAGATTTTTTTAAAGATCACCATTCTAACTGGCATGAGGTTGTATCTCAGTGCAGTTTAGATTTGCATTTCTCTAATAATCAGTGATGATGAGCATTTTTTCATATGATTGTTGGCCTCATATATGTCTTCTTTTGAAAAGTGTCTATTCATATACTTCACCCACTTTTGGATGAGTTTGTTTGTTTTTTTCTTGTAAATTTGTTTTAGTTCTTTGTAGATTCTGGATATTAGCCCTTTGTTACATGGGTAGATTGCAAACATTTTTCCCATTCTGTTGCTTGCCGGTTCACTCTAATGATTGTTTCTTTTGCTGTACAGAAGCTCTGGAGTTTAATCAGGTCCCATTTGTCTATTTTGGCTTTTGTTGCCAATGCTTTTGGTGTTTCAGTCATGAAGTCCTGGCCTATGCCTATGTCCTGAATGGTTTTGCCTAGGTTTTCTTCTAGAGTTTTTATGGTGTTAGGTCTTATGTTTAAGTCTTTAATCCATCTGGAGTTAATTTTAGTGTAAAGATGTGAGGAAGGGGTCCAGAGTCTGCTTTCTGCACACTGCTACCCAGTTTTCCCAACACCATTTATTAAACAGGGAGTCCTTTCCCCATTGCTTGTTTTTGCCAGGTTTGTCAAAGATCTGGTGGTTGTAGATGTGTGGCTTTCTAAATGGGCCTTTTGGATCTTTAGTATAGCAGGTCTATGACCACTGTTCATATTTGCCAAGGTTAGGAAGTGAAAAATGCAACTTTGGATGCACTGGTAAGAAGGAGGGCTCCTCCAGACGTCTGATTTTCAGGAAATATTTCTTCCTTAAAAGAATAAATCTGAGACAGATAAGGATAATCAAATCTAAACTGTGTAATTTTAAATTATAAGGAATAAGTTTCTAGTAGCTATTAATTAATTTATACGATAAACTCTACATAGACTACAGGTTTTAACTCTACCCAAGTGGAGTTAAATTTAGCATTTGGACCCATGTGGAGTAATAAATTCATTACTCCACATGGGTCCAAATGCTAATTTAGTGTATGAATTTACTTTTTAGATGGTTTTCCTTTGAGCCTATGAATACAAATTTAGAAGAATTTAGCTGTATTATCTTATGGAATGTGCTTTATGAGATATTAAATATGTTCATGTGGTAGGTCTCTGAAGATGTTGAAACTCATGTGCATGGACTTATTGAGCAAGCTAACAACTGTAATATTGTTTCGTGACACAGAAGTCTTCTACCATGAAAGCTTATTCATAATATTGTTTCCAAACAAGCTTTAATAAGACTGGTCTACATTAAAAATAAAGGAGCAGAGCAGAGAGCTGGATTGTGGTTAAACAAAATTTGAATTCCTTATTTACTGCAGGTTGTTTGTTTTTGCAGAGATAGGGTTTTGCTCTGATGCCCTACCTGGTCTTGAACTCTGGCGTCAAGAGATCTTCCTGTCTTGGCCTCCCACAGTGCTGGGATTATAGGCGTGAGCCACCATACCTGGCCTCACTGCAGGTTTTGATTAGTCCCCTGGCTGTATATTTGGGCTCAAAAAAATGATTTTCTTTATATTACAACATAGACTGAAGTTTATCTTTGTGGTTAAACATTACATATCATTTGTCATTACTTAAAGTCACGTAGGTTAGGCTTTCATAGTACACACCTTCAATGTTTACCTTTTTGACTCTGAAGATATAATGCTGAAGATTTTATTAAATAAAATTAAATATTAATTAATTAATGTTAATTTATAATGAGTTGTATATATTTAGGTAGTAGTTTTTAAGGTAGACTTGTACTTCAATTTTTTAAACCTTTATACAGATTTCAAGAAATATGAAAAATCAGGAAAATCTATTTTTATTTGGATATTATATATGCTTCTCCTATAACACAAGACTTTTTAAGTTTTAAGCTTTGGAAGCAGTACAAAAGCATATTTTGATGAAGAGAGAAGAAGACATGTGGCAAATAATATAGATAGTCATGTTGATATAGTGAGGGATGGATAATGGTATGTTATAACGTGTTGTATGTTTTTGATGTGCCATCCTTGTGTTTCTAAAGGGATTTTTTGAAAATACACACTAACAGGGTTAATATTTAGGATAAGCACTTTGAGTTTGGAGAGTTTCCAGCGTGGTTCTTCCAGGCACCTAGATATCTTCTAAGGGTCTGCCCTTCGATCGCACAGCTCTGATGTTTCATTGAGCAGAGAAGAATGTGGGTTCCTTCAATTTCATGCCCATTGCTTTTTTTAAAACCTAATTTAAGAGGATCTTTTTCAGTAAGCTTTTGTTTTTATCTCCCTCTTTTCAGATTATTACTTAGCTTTATACTTCCTTGCCAGTTTGCACATAGTAGTTTCTGATGCAAATTACCCATCACCTGATAATATTCACTCATTCATTCATAATGAATTAACATTTTTCTTCTGGAATTTATCTCAAGTTTCTTGTTTTTACAATAAATGTATCTTTCCTATAGTTAAAGAAAAGCATTTCTGCTGGAAATTGTATATGATGGAAAAATATAGAAAAATAAAGATTTAGGTAGTAGTTAATAGGCCTAATAACAACCATGACAGAATTTATAGACTTATTTTCTGCAACACTTACAAGTAAATATATGACAATCACATAGTTTTTGAAATTGAACAATTAAGCTGTCATTAAACACAAACTATAATTATTTTTTTCTTATTCAGAACATGTAGGATTCTTTCATTTCTTCAGAAATTCTACATAACAGACAAGAATGTTGAAGGTACAAAGAATGAAAAAAACTGGTTTGACACATATTTTGAAATCCTTAAGCTTAAGTTTCAACTTGAAATGAGACTGACATACTTGGTAACTATCTCTCTGTCTTTTTTAAAAAAGAGCTATTCATATTTTGAATGGCTCTTTCTGTTCCTTATTAATTTTTTGACACATTATGAGCTTCAATAAAATCTCATAGGTTAGGTGCAGTGGCTCATGCCTGCAACATCTACAACAATTACCCATCACCTGATTATATTCACTCATTCATTCTTAATGAATTAACTTTTTACTTCTGAAATTTATTATTATTTAATATGGAATTTATAACTGTAATGCCTGCAACAATACAAGGACTTTGGGAGGCCAAGGCGGTGGATCACTTGAAGTCAGGAATTTGAGACTAGCCTGGCCAACGTGGTGAAACCCTTCCTCTACTAAAAATATAAAAATTGGCCAGGCCTAATGGCATGCAACTGTAATCCCAGCTATTCAGTAGGCTGAGGCAGGAGAATAGCTTGTACCTGGGAGGCAAAGGTTTCAGTGACCCAAGATTGCACCACTGCACTCCAGCCTGAGCAAAAAAGCAAGACCCTGTCTCAAAAAAAATAAAAAATAAAAATAAATAAAATAAAAAATAAAACAAAAATAAAATAAAATCTCATGGATACATAGTTTAAAGGAAACATAAACTGTGGGGAATTCGTGAGCCCCACACGTTGGTGCATCAGAATGTAGGGATCCATGAGCTCCACATTGGGCACCAGAATGTAGGGAGCAAGCCCTAGGTCACCTGTGGGTACCCCAAGTTCGGTGGCAATAAAGGAATGAGAAAAAGACAGATTAAGAGAAAAAAATGGGACCAGGGGGCCACCACTTTATTACTCTGGAGGAAACAGTGAAGGCCCCAAGCTCTGATCATCCACACTATTTATTGATTACAATCACTTTGATCTATAGGCTAGGGATGGAGTGCTGGTGGAGTGAATCTGTGAGCCGGAAGTGAATCAGTGAGGCATAACTGGTGTGTTATTCTAAGGATTAATAACAGTGGCAGTTTGGGAGTTTCACAAAACAAAAACGTGGTTATCTTTAGCTTATTATCTATGTACAGCTGGTGGAACATGGACCTTACAAGGAGCCTACAAGTCTGGCTACGTCATAGTGCTGCGAAGGGGTTTTACATCCTCAAGCACAATGTTTATGTAACATAGCCAAGGTCACCCTGCACTGGAACATGAGGCATGAAGAGGCCTTCCTCCTCAGAGGCCTCCTGTGGCCTTCCACAGTTTGTTATTTCTTGTTTATATGTTACTCATAACCAATTTATGTAGGCACTCTGTAAGTCCTTTCTCTTCTGCTATTTTTCCCAATAATAAATCACTATTAAAAAAAAGTTAAAATTGGCATCTTTCAGCTATTTACTCTATATTTCATTAAGAAAAGTAGGAAAGAAATAATTCATCAGATAAAATATTATATTTTGTAGGAGTAACCCCATAATGCTAATTTTCCAGAGTCATAAAAAGATTTTCAGACTTCTCAAAGATAATTAAAAAAATTTACACTATGTGTGAGTTTCTTTGTTTTTAAAAGAGTCACTTTAATAATTTTTATGACAGCAACTCAGAGATCTAAGAACACAAGAGATAAGTAGCTGACTCAACATGACTCCTAATATCTAATCTCAAGAAATACATCTGTGTATTTTTTATAATGTCATTTAAAAAAAATCAGTATTTTGTTATGAGATAATTTTACATTCAATGCAGTTGTAATTAATAATATTTATATACTTTTTACCCAATTTTCCTCAAAAATATCTTCAAAACTGTAGTATAAAATCATATCCAAGATATTGACATTGGTATAGTCAAAATATAGAATATTTCCATCACCACAATGATTCATCCTATTGTCCTTTTATAGCTGCACCTGCTTCCTCCCCTCTCTTCTCCTTAATCTCTGACAACCACTAATCTGTTCTCTCTTTCTCTAATTTTTGCATTTAGAGAATACAGTATATTTATATTAATGAAATCATGCAGTTGTAACTTTTTGGATTAGCTTCTTTCACACAGCCAAATTCTCTGGACATTCATTAAGTTGTAACATGTGTCAGTAGTTTATTTCTTTTTATTGCTAGAATTCTGTTGTGTATGTTTAAGAATTTGTTTAACCACTTACTTGTTCAAAGATATTTAGCTTGTTTTCAGTTTTTGCCTAATAGGAATAAAGCTGACAGTCATATATAAGTTTTTGTGTGAACATAAGTCATTATTTCTCTGGGATAATCCCCAGGAGTACAGTTGCTGAGTTGTATGGTAATTGCATGTTTAGTTTTTAAAAAAACTGCTAAAGTGTTTTCCAGGGTGGCTGTACCATTTACATTCCAACAAATACTGTATGAGTGATTCAAAACTTTGTTTTGTCATCATTTTTAAATATTTGCATTTGAATAAGGGTGTAATGGTATCTCATTATAGTTTTAAGGTGATTTATCTAATTGCTAATGATGTTTAACATCTGTTCATACACTTATTTGCTATGTGTAGATCCTTTTTGGTCAAATGTCCCTTCACATCATTTTTCCATTTTCTAATTGGATGGTTTGGCGTTTTCACTGTTTTAAGAGTTCTTTATATATAATCTGGACACTACTGCTTTGTTATGTGATGTGCAAATATCAAGAAGTAAGTTTGATGTTGAAAGGGCTCCAACAATTCTGGAATGTAGGTGTCTAGCTTCTTGAGACCTCCAGAAGAACTGAGGGAGGAACCATGACCCACAGAGTAAGTTGTAAGAGCTCAAGGATGCCTTGTTTTGCAAAGAAATGTTATTTAGGCCCATGATTACTTTAATAGTGGTTAAAAATAACTATCATTGCATGTAAAATGGTGTTTAAAAAGAAGAATGTCGTTTTCATTTGCATAATAAAAAATCATATTCAAAATAAAAGATGAAAATCATTCTATACCATACATAAGAAGGCTCACCTGAAAATTTAAATGAGGATGGCTCTATACATTAAGACGCAGTTTCTCCCTTTTGCTTCTGTTATGAACCAGTTTTGATCCTATTTCAACATTTTGCTACATTATTTTTGTAGCAGGATTTGAACCTAAGCACAGCATGTATTATCACTTTCCCTTTGGCTTGGCTGCAGATCATAAACACGTAAATAAATTATGCTTTTATTACTGAGCCTCTGTCACTCTTAGTGGAGTTATTCTGTCCTTTGTTAAAGAAGTTCCTAGTAGCTATCCCATATGCCCAAAGGAGCAGAAATGGCACTGTATGGATGCAGTGGAACAGTGTAAAGCAAGTGTGATTTAGATTCAGGAGAACCTAGTTTGCATTCTAGATTTACCATTTACCAACTCCTTGACTACAGCAAGCTGTATTCCTACATCTAAGTTTCCTTATTTCTGAAATTGGGATGATAATCTTGTTTACTGGGTTTCTGTAAACATTATTATAGATTGTAAGCATGGTACAGATAATGAATATTGATGGTATTTTGAAAATCTCCAAATGCTGCCCCCAAATTATTTATTAATATTAATGTATTTATGCATTATAAAATTCATTATAAACTCTGTAGGAAGGATCAATAGAAAATAACAAAATGAAAGTAATGGATAAAATGAAAATCATTTCCTTTCTTGGGTGTATTTTCATGGAGGCATGATTAGCAACAGTGGGCCAACTGTCTCTCACCTGTCGGAAATCATGACACAGCAAAAATGTTCTGACTTGAAGATGCAACTGTATAAGCCAGAATTTTTTTTTTTTTTTTTTGAGATGGAGTCTCACTCTGTTGCCCAGGCTGGAGTGCAGTGGTACAATCTCATAAGTCAGAAATTTTCTTTTGTTTGTTTGTTTTTTAGAAGGAGTTTTGCACTGTTGCCTAGGCTGGATTGCAATGGTGTGATCTCAGCTCACTGCAACCTCTGCCTCCTGGGTTGAAGCAATTCTCCTGCCTCAGCCTCCCAAGTAGCTGGGATTACAGGTGCGTGCCACCAGGCCTGGCTATTTTTTTTGCATCTTTAGTAGAGACGGGGTTTCACTATGTTGTGCAGGTTGGTCTCGAACTCCCGACATCATGATTCGCCCACCTCAGCCTCCCAAAGTGCTGGGATTACAGACTTGAGCCACCGTGCCCCACCAAGCCCAAAGATTTTAAAGCGATTGATGGATCCATCAGTACAGCATATCCATTCTACTCTACTGTTTCTGTGCCTCCTTACTTCTTTCTAGGCATTTCTCTGTATTTGTACATATGAAAATCCACAGCAACCCTAGAGCTCTACGTAACTGAAGAAGGCAGTTGTTCAGTTCCTAGAGCTCCATGTAGCCGTCTCCAATCCTTTATAACACTCACAGACAAAAATAGAAACCATGGTCCAAATCCAAAATTTTCTGAGTAGCTATAATGGCTTATTAATTATTTTTTTCTATAATAATTTTAAATAAATGAATTACCTGATTTCTATATCAACTCATCATTGTACATTTTAAGGTGTTTGTGTACCAGCAGCCCTTTATTTTGGAGTTAAAAATGTATTTTTTTTTTTTTAGAGTATTTAGCCATTGATAATTACATTCTCATTCTCTGCTTTTATGTGTCTCAGAGGTGCAATGCTAATCTTTTCTTGTCTGATTTGTAGGAACAAAACTTTTGTTCCTTAGTGAATAGACAAGGACGTATTATATTTCTCTGTTTATTTTAAAGATTTTGTCAAACCACAGATGTCAGTCTGAACTTTAGTCCTAGGTCAAATAACCTCAAACCAAACTAAACATAGATGAAAGGATTCTTAGTCTGTCATTAGGGTCATAGGATTTTCTTTATCATTGAAAACATGGACTGAAAGTTATGCTAATTTTACCTTTTCTTGATTCACAAAATCTTTATTTTTAATTTATTTATTTTTAAAATATATGCACACAGTTTTATATATAAAGCAGCATCACCCCATGTAGGGTTATTTACTCTCGATTTTATGCATTCAGATATGTTTGAGATATTTCTTAAGGCTGTAATACAGAACATAGAAAAATAAACAGGAATATATTTAACTATTACAAAAAGTGATGTAATAAAGAAAATAAAGTTCTATTTTCTTTTCAATGCTTCAAAAATATGTGTATATACTTTTTTTTAGAAGTAACATCACAAATTATCACATTTTCACATGCTTTTAAGCATTATTTATATTCAGTGCAAGGCTATTATCATTTTTCATACATTTTTTTTCTAGTTCTGTAACAGTGTGATTTTTAATTCATTCAGATAAATTGAATCCCCAAATTACTGTTTTCCAACATTAAGACATGCACCCAACCCTCTTCTAAGATTTTCTAAAACTTGTCTTTCAGAAAAAAAAAATATTTAGTTTTATATTACAAAAGTCTGTCATTCTTTTTAACAGACAGTTTTCCTTTCCATTGCTAATTTTTCATACATTTAACAAATGTGTATTAGTTTAGTTAATGCCAGACAGAGTTCTAGGTATCAGAACTATATCAGCATACACAGCTACAAGGTCCCCGTTCTCATGTTGCTTATATTGTAGTAGGAGAAACAGATGAATAAGACAGATAAACAGCATTACAAGATAAAAAAGAAAACAAAGGAGGTAATCTTCAAGGTAAGTGGCTGAAGAAGACACAGAATGACTAAAGGGTAGAGGTGGGAATATTATACCCAGTTCAGAAAAGGCCTGTTTGAAGTGAGACCCTAATGTTAACCTGGAGTCAGTCATGCTAAGATCTGCAGGAGGAACATTCAAGGAAGAAAGAACAAGTGTGAAAGCCCTGACCAAGAAGGGCCTCATATTTTTCTCAGCTTTATTTATTTATTTATTTATTGTTCATCTAGTTCTTCAAGGGCAATTAGTCCTTTTATTTATTTATTGTACTTTAGGTTCTGGGGTTCATGTGCGAATCATGCAGAATTGTTGCATAGTTACATACATGGAAAGGTGGTTTGCTGCCTTCATTCCCCCCATCTCCTCTATCTGGTATTTCCCCCCTTCTCACCTCTCCCCACCCTCCCCACCCCCCCCACTGCTGTCACTCCCCTAGCCTAAACAAGCTGACCGTAGTGTGTGATGCTCCCCTCCCTTTATGCACATGTTCTAATTGTTCAAGACTCGCCTATGAGTGAGAACATGCGGTGTTTGGTTTTCTGTTCTTGTGTCAGTTTGCTGAGAATGATGATTTCCAGACTCATCCACGTCCCTATGAAGGACATGAGCTCATCGTTTTTTATTGCTGCGTAGTATTTCATGGTGTATATGTGCCAACTATTCTTTATCTAGTCTATCGTTGATGGACATTTGGGTTGGTTCCAGGCCTTTGCTATTGTAAACAGTTCCTCAATGAACATACCTGTGCATGTGTCTTTATAATAAAACAATTTATAATTCTTTGGGTATATACCCAGTAATGGGATTGCTGGGTCAAATGGAATTTCAATTTCTAGGTCCTTCAGGAATCGCCACACTGTCTTCCACAATGGTTGCACTAATTTGCATTTTTCACCTTTGTTAAACTTTTGACAGGCTTCTTGCTGACTCTAGGTCCTGATCTCTTTTTAGTTAGAGCACTGACTTTAGAAAGCATGTAATGGTAAATTCTTTCTCTGCCCTTTTGAAGTGTATGTAAATCTTTTAAAAGCCTCTTGCCACTTTTACGACCCAGGAAATCTCTTTCTTAAGGACCTGAAAGTTCTCTCCTTGAAATATAACCCACAAAGAAGATAGTATCTCTCTCTCCTAGTTTTTGTGGGAGTGGGAGACTAACTTCAGTGGGCACCTTGCTTTAACTTGTAAAACTACCTCCTGTCATAAAGATATGAGAGGTTTTCTTTACCTTTGGGTGAAACTAATTAGATCACACAGATGACCCAAGATTTCTCCACTGACTCTAGCCTTTAAAAACCCATTGCTTTTTGTTTCAGTGGAGGTAAGACTTAGTTCCAACCTCTCCCCTCTATTGCCATAGCCTTGAATAAAGTCTTTCTTGTCTGTTTAACTAGTTAGGTGCAATGCCTGTTTTCACAGCTCTGGGTGTAGCATGTTTATTGGAAGAATGGCAGCACGTCAATGTGGACATAAAGTTCTGAGTGAGGAAGTGTATGAGACGAAGTCAGAGAGAGAGGGGCAGGGGCCAGATCATGTAGGGCCATGTATATCTTAATAAGGTCAGAACTTTGATCATAACATTTTAATAGCTAAAGATATTGATAAGTAGCAAGAGGCAACATGGAGTGTGTAATGCACAAAAGGGAGTGATAGTCTGTTTCACTGAACTTACTTAGAAAAAACAAAAAGCTAATGAACCTACTTCAGGGACTCCTGCTGCCCTGGCAGAGCTATGTAATGGCCTGCTTAGTTTCCCTCCAGTGCATGCTTCTAACTGAGGCTCACAGACTCACCTGCAGTCAGATTCTGACAGCCATTTATTGGGATAAAAAGTCTGTGTTAGTTTGCTAGGTTAACATGTTGGTAGCTGAGTTCTGCTCTGATTTAGAAACTATAGGTCCCTGGTATCTAGGTTATCTGCTTTATAAGTTGTATTCTTATGTATGTTAGCTATAGGTATCAGTAGCCAATTTCATTATTTGGTAGATTTCTAAACAGTTCATTAGAATAGAAACAGTGTTTTCTTTACATTAAAACTCTGCAGACTTCTGCCAAGATGACTGAATAGGAACAGCTCTGGAGCACAGCTCCCAGTGAGTGTGACTCAGAAGGCAAATGATCTCTGCATTTCCAACTGAGGTACCAGGTTCATCTCAATGGTACTGGTTGGACAGTGGGTGTAGCCCAAGGAGGGCAAACTGAGGCAGGGTGTTGTGTTCCCTCACCCAGGAAGTACAGGAGACCACAGAACTCCCTCTCCTACCCAAAGGAGGCCATTGGGAACATTTCCAGGCACTCTGGCACTCCAGGTCAGATACTGTACTTTTCCCATGGTCTTTACAGGCCAGAGACCAGGAGATTCCTGCTGGTGCCAACACCAGTGCAGCAGATTTTCAGCACAAAACTAGGCAGCTGTTTTACCTGGTTCTGTGGGTTTCCAGTGCAAAACTGAGTGGCCATTTTAGTGGGTGCCTGGAATGCCTGCGAGACAGAACCACCCATTTACCTGTAGGATAAGGGGGCTGAAGACAGGGAGCCAAGTGATCTGGCTTGGCAGGGCCCACCCCTACAAAGACCAGCAAACATAGTCCCACTGGCTTGAGATTTTCACAGCCAGCACAGCAGTTTGGGCTCGACCCGGGATGGTGGAGCTCAGTGAGGGGAGGGGCGTCTGCCATTACTGAGGCAGTGCTAACCTTGCCTGTGTCAACAAAATCACAGGGAAGTTTACACAGCAGCTGGGCGGAGCCCACAGCAGCTGAGCAAGGCGTCTACAGGCAGACTGTGACTAGACTCCCTTCTTGCTGGGCAGGGCATCTCTGAAAAAAGGCAGAAGCCTGTCAGGGACTTATAAATAAAGCTCCACCGTCCCAGGTCAGAGCACCTGGGAAAAGGGGCAGCTGTGAGTCCCACTTCAGCAGACATAAACGTACATGCCCAGCAGCTCTGAAGGGAGCAATGGAGCTCCCAGCACAGCACTTGGACTCTAAAAAGGGACAGACTGCCTCCTCAAGTGGCTCCCTGACCTCCCATATATCCTAAGAGACACCTCATACAGGAAAGCTCTGGCTCACATCTGGCAGGTACCCTTCTGGGACGAAGTTACCAGAGGAGGAAACAGACAGCAATCCTTGCTGTTCTGCAGCCCCTGTGGGTGATTCCCAGGCCATCAGGGTCTGCAGTGGATCTCCAGCAGTTCTGCAGCAGGGGGCCTGTTAGAAGGAAAAATAACAGGAAGAAATAGCTTCGACATCAACAGAAAGGATGTCCATTCAGAGACCCCATCTGAAAGTCATCAACTTCAAAGACCAAAGATAAATAAATCCATAAAGATGGGAAGAAACCAGTGAAAAAAGGGTGAAGTCACCAACCAGAATGCCTTTCCTCCTCCAAGGGATTACAACTTACCAGCAATGGAACAAAACTGGATGGAGAATGAGTTTGATGAATTGACAGAAGCAGGCATCAGAAGGTGGGTAACAAACTTCTCTGAGCTAAAGGAGCATGCTCTAACCCAATGCAAGGAAACTAAGAACCTTGAAAAAAGATTGAACAAAATGCTAACTAGAATAACCAGCTTAGAGAAGAACATAAGCAACTTGATGGAGCTGAAAACACAGCACAAGGACTATGTAAGGCATACACAAGTTTCATTAGCTGAATCAATCAAGCAAGAGAAAGGATATCAGAGATTGAAGATCAACTCAAAGAAATAAAATGAGAAAGCAAGATAGAGAAAAAAGAGTGAAAAGAAATAAAGCCACCTAGAAATATGGGATTATGTGAAAAAACCTAATCTATGTTTGATCAGTGTATCTGAATGTGACAGGGAGAATGAAACCAAGTTGGAAGACACTCTACAGGATGTTATCCAGGAGAATTTCCACAACTTACCAAGGCAGTACAACATTCAAATCCAGAAAATACAGAGAACACCACAAAGAGATTCCTCAAGAAGAGCAACCCCAAGGCACATAATTGTCAGACCAGGGTTGCAATGAAGGAAAAAATAAGGGCAGCTAGAGAGAAATGTCAAGTTACCCACAAAGGGAAGCCATCAGACTCACAGAAGATCTCCTCGCAGAAACCCTACAGGCCAGAAGAGACTAGGGGCCAATATTAAACATCCTTAAAGAAAAAACTCTCAATCCATATTTTCACATGCAGCCAAACTAAGCTTCATAAGTGAAGGATAAATTAAATCCTTTATGAACAAGCAATTGCTGTGAGATTTTATCATCACCAGGTCTGCCTTACAAGAGCTCCTGAAGGAAGCACTAAACATAAAAAGGAGCAACCAGTACCAGCCACTGTCAAAACATACCAAATGGTAAATGCCATTGACACAATGAAAAAACTACATCAATGAGCAGGCAAAACAACCAGCTAGTATCAAAATGGCAGGATCAAATTCACACATAACAATATTAACCTTAAATGTAAATGGGCTAAATGCCCCAATCAAAAGACACAGACTGGCAAATCAGATAAAAAGTCAAGACCCATCCATGTGCTGTATTCAGGAGATCTATCTCACATCCAAAAACACACGTAGGCTCAAAAGAAGGGATGGAGAAAGATTTACCAAGCAAATGGAGAACAAAAAAAGCAGGAGTTGCAATCCTAGTCTTTGATAAAACAGACTTTAACAAAGATCAAAAGAAACAAAAAAGGGCATTACATAATGGTAAAGGGAGCAATGCAACAAGAGCCAACTATCCTAAATGTGTATGCACCCAATACAGGAGCACCCAGATACATAAAGCAAGTTCTTAATGACATACAAAGAGACTCAGACTCCCACACAATAACAGTGGGAGACTTAAACACTCCACTGTCAATATTACTCAGATCAATGACACAGAAAATTAACAAGGATATCCAGGACTTGAAATCAGATCTGGACCAAGTGGACCTAGTAGCCATCTACAGAACTCCCTACCCCAAATCCACAGAATATACATTCTTCTCAGCACCACATTTCACTTACTCTAAAATTGATCACATAATTGGAAGTAAATCACTCTTTAGAAAATGCAAAAGAATGGAAGTCATAACAATCAGTCTCTCGGACCACAGTACAATCAAATTAGAACTCAAGATTAAGAAACTCACTCAAAACTGCACAACTACTTGGAAACTGACCAAGCTGCTCCTGAATGACTACTGGGTAAAAAAATGAAATGAAGGCAGAAATAAAGATGTTCTTTGAAACCAATGCGAATGAAGACACAACATACTAGAATCTCTGGGACACATTCAAAGCAGTGTCTAGAGGGAAATTTATAGCACTAACTGCCCACATGAGAAGTGAGGAAATGTCTAAAATCAACACCCTATCATCACTATTAAAAGAACTAGAGGAGCAAGATCAAATAAATTCAAAAGCTAGCAGAAGACAATAAATAATCAAGATCAGAGAAGAACTGAAAGAGATAGAGTCACAAAAAACCATTCAAAAATTAATAAATCCAGGTGCTGGTTTTTTGAAAAGATCAACAAAATAGATAAACCACTAGCCTGACTAATAAAAAAGAAAAAAGAGATGAATTGAATAGATAAAAAATGATATAGGGGATATCACCACCGATTCCGCAGAAAAACTACCCTCAGAGATTACTACAAACACCTCTATGGATATAAACCAGTAAATCTAGAAGAAATGGATAAATTCCTGGACACTTACATCCTCCCAAGACTAAACCAGAAAGCAGTGGAATCCCTAAATAGACCAATAACAAGGTCTGAAGTTGAGGCAGCAATTAATAGCCTACCAACTAAAAAAAGTCCAGGACCAAATGGGCTGACAGCCATATTCTACCAGAGGTACAAAGAGAAGCTGGTATCATTTCATTGGAAATGATTCCAAACAATACAAAAGAGGGAATCCTCCTTAACTCATTTTATGAGACCAACATCATCCCAATACCAAAACCTGGCAGAGACACGATTAAAAAAGAAAATTTCATGCCAATATCCATGATGAACATTGATGTAAAAATCTTCAATAAAATACTGGCAAATTGAATCCAACAGTACATAAAAAAGCTTATCCAACATGATCAAGTCGGTTTCATCTCAAGGATGCAAGGCTGGTTGTGTGCAAATCTATAAATGTAATCTATCCATAAACAGAACCAAAGACAAAAATGACATGATTATCTCAATAGATGCAGAGAAGTCATTTGACAAAATTCAACAGCCCTTTATGCTAAAAACTCTCAATAAACTAGGTATCAGTGGAATGTATCTCAAAATAATAAAAGCTATTTATGACAAACTCACAGTCAATATCATACTGAATGGGCAAAAGCTGGAAGCATTCCCTTTGAAAACCGGCACTATACAAGGGTGCCCTCTCTCACCACTCCTATTCAACATAGTATTGGTAGTTCTAGCCAGAGCAATCAGACAAGAAAAAGAAATAAAGTGTATTCAATTACAAAAAGAGGAAGTCAAATTGTCTCTATTTGCAGATGACATGATTGTATATTTAGAAGATCTCATTGACTCAGTCTCATATCTCCTTAAGATGGTCAGTAACTTCAACAAAGTCTCAAGATACAAAATCAATGTGCAAAAATAACAGACATTCCTGTATACCAGTAATATACAAACAGAGAGACGAATCATGAGTGAATTCCCATTCACAATTGCTACAAAGAGAATAAAATACCTAGGAATACAACTAAAAAAGGACGTGAAGAACCTCTTCAAGGAGAACTAAAAAACCACTGCTCAAGGAAATAAGAGAGGTCACAAACAAATGAAAAAGCAATCAGTGCTCATGGCTAGGAAGAATTAATATCATGAAATGGCCATACTGCCCAAAGTAATTTATAAGTTAAATGCTATTCCCCTCAAGTTGGTGGGAGTATAAATTAGTGCAACCATTGTGGAAGACAGTATGGCAATTCCTCAAGGATCTGGAACTAGAAATACCATTTAACCCAGCAATCCCATTACTGGGTATATACCCAAATGATTATAAATAGTTCTATTATAAAGACACATGCACATGTATGTTTGTTGCAGCACTGTTTACAATAGCAAAGACCTGGAACCAACCCAAAAGCCCATCAGTGATAGACTGAATAGAGAAAATGTGGCGCATATACACCATGGAATACTATGCAGCCATAAAAATGGATGAGTTTATGTCCTTTGTAGGGACATGGATGAAGATGGAAACCATCATTCTCAGCAAACTGACACAAGAACAGAAAACCAAACACCACATGGTCTCACTCATAAGTGGGTGTTGAACAATAAGAACACATAGACACAAGGAGTGGAACATCACACATTGGGGTCTGTTGGGGGGTGGGGGCCCTGGGAGGGATAGCAGGGGTTGGGAGGGATTGGGGAAGGATAACATTAGGAGAAATACCTAATGTAGGCGACGGGGGGAATGGATGCAGCAAAGCACCGTGGCATGTGTATACCTATGTAACAAGTCTGCACAATCTGCCCATGAACCCCAGAACTTAAAGTATAATAATAGATAAAAGACTGTGCAATGCCCAGCAGAACCTAGAACTATTACTTGCTCATGGTGAATAATTAATACATGGGTTAAAAATTAATTACTTTATTTTAATTAATTTATTTTTGAGACAGGGTCTCACTCTGTCACCCAGGCTGGAGAACAGTGGTATAACAATAGCTTACTGCAGTCTCTACCTCCTAAGCTGAAGCAATCTTTCCTCATTGGCCTCCCAAGTAGATGGGAGTAAAGGCACACACCACCACCCCAGGCTGGTGTTTATATTTTTTGTAGAGATAGAGTCTCGATATGTTGCCCAGAACTCTTGGTTTTGAAATCCTGGGAGTTCAACAATTGCTGGGCTCCAGCAATCCTTCTGCCTTGGCATTTCAAAGTGTTGGGATTATGTGAGTGAGCCACTGCACCTGGCCTCATACATTTAAAATGGAATTTCATTAATTCTATTATAAGTTGATTAAGGAAAGAATCTGGGTATTATTTTCTGTTACCTAGCACAATGGGAACACATAATAGGTGGCAAATAGTAATTAAATATTTAATGCTAACTGGGTTTGGAATTTGTTTCCTAGTGACAAAACCCATAAAATCAGTGAAAAACAGAAAACAAACAAAAACAAACAAAATAACACACCTTATACCTTCATTACTCATTGACTTTCTTTTCTCTCCACAAATCCCTTTCTACCAGAGGCTGTGTTCCAACATGCCTTAATACACACACACACACACACACACACACGGATGTATGTATATACACACACACACACACACACATATGCATTTTTAAAAGTATATACTCTTTTGATGTAGACTGCCTGCCCACTTGAACTTATTTCTGCCTCTGCTGTATCTATTTCAGATTCTCTACTCCTCAGCAATATTTGGATAAAAATCTTGGTTGCTAGACAATAGCTATACATTCTGACTTTTATAGATGCCAAAAAGGTTAAATAAAAGAGTGAAGCTGGTTGGGTGCAAATACATATGCATACATTGTATGTGTGTTAGGGACTGTTGGAGCTGTGTAACCTTAATTTTGCCTGTTTTTAACATATGGCCATATGGGCACAGTACTCTTGGATATTTTGATTTTTTAACAAAATCTGAAAATTCCCCTTTTTTTAACGTAAAATTTTAATTTTACATTTAATAAAAATTTTTAATTTGCATACAAGTCAAAAATACAACTCTGGGCTATATTTGACCTATTGGTTACTAGTTTGCTAATCCTAGATCAGACATTCTGAACATGACTCTCATCTAACTCATTATTAAAAAAATTTTAGAAGTAATCTTCTGATTTAAGATTTGCTTTTTGACTTTGTGCCCTCAAATAAAAAACAAACTCATTTAACCTTCTTCAGATGCTCATGATCAGCTGAAATTCTTGGTGCTGATTTACTAAATTTCTAACGAATCTTAAATACTTTCACATTTGAAGTTCTAGGGGATTTAACACTCCAAATTCAAATTTGTTTTGACCCTTCAAATGTATGCCAAGCAAAAAACACTGTAGAGTATGAAATGGGGAGATAAAGGACAAATACTGATTCTGTGTCCCTCTCAGGCTATTGTGCTTACATCACTTGAACAACAAAAAATTTGATATACCATCTTCTCAGTTTGGACTTGAAATGTTTCATTTGTCTTTTGAAAAGTAAAACAGATAATGATTTTATATATATATATATATATATATATATATATATATATATAGAGAGAGAGAGAGAGAGAGAGTCTCACTTTGTCTCCCAGGCTGGAATGCAGAGGCACAATCTTGGCTCATGGCAACCTTATGGTGTCCTTTTAAGTTTTCATTTTAGAAAACTTCAAATTTATACAAAAGCAAATAAAATAGTATAACAAACCACGTCCCTATCATAGCTTGACCATTTATCAATATACAGCCAAACCCATTTCATTGTACTCCTCTCCAAATTTTAGGAATTAAATAATTCCTTAATATAATATATTATTATATATTATATAATATATAATATTTCAAGTTTTCCCAGATCATGCAGAGTAGTATGATAGGACAGAGTATTACTTAGAAGAGGTGAATTCAAAGGACCAATTGCCTTCCATGTGCAGACTTTTATATCAATTCTCTAAACTTAACAGATGTGTCCTCAGAAAGAGATGCCTCTAATTTTTTATACTATGTAGATCTCTTTAATGCCTGGACTGTAATCTAATTTTTCTTTTTCAGTTATATGCTACTGACAGGTTTAAAGGAGAAAACAGTAGAAATTTTATGTCAGAATGACTTTTGCAACTGCTCCCGTCCTTTTATCTCCCCTGCCTGCTGTAGAAGGCTTTCTACAATAGGATCTTCACACATCACCAAATTGCACTGTTCATAGCTTTTACTTTGGCAGAAACAGGTCTCCTAAAAAGTGGCTTATTGTTGGAATTGGCATAATATATAATTTATATTTTTTCTTCTACTCCAAAGATATTGGAATGTCTTCATATCTTTAATAAGTATCTGTTAAAATAAAATTATTAACATGATAGAGTCATGCTTTCTTGGTGATTCAGTGGAAAAATTAGATTATAAACAGGCCATGAAATAAATATATAAGTGTGATAATTTGAGATAGTGTTAAGTGACATAAAGAATGTAAAATAAAGAGATGCAGTGACTCAGTGGACAGTATTTATAAGTGACCAAATAAAGCCTCTTTGAAGAGGTGACATTTAAGTGAGATGTGAAAGATGAAAAATCAAGGAGAGAAGAGTATTCTAGAGGGAAGAGACAATAGTTGCAAGAGTCCTAGGTAAGATTAAGATTGGTATATTTGAGAAACAAAAGCAAACTCTTTGTGACTCAAGTAAATGAGCAAGGAAGAAAGTGTGTAAGCTGAATTTGCCCAGTTAGGTAGGGATAGGTTTACACAGGACCTTACAGACTGTGGTAACGAGTTTGGATGCTATTTCTAAATATAGTGAATGGAGGGATTTGGAAAAGTGATAACTAAACTATATCATATTTTTCTTCCATTCTTTATCCCAACAATCTACCACTCCTTGGGCCAAGTGGAGTTGGAATTTATGGGAGGCATGGAAGCAGGGAGGTGATAAGGAGCCTTGTTTCCCATGGGTCAGGCAAGAACCTGGAGAACAGTCTGAAAGCCCTGTGCAAAGAGTCAACAGCAGGACCTGGGAAGAGCTTGGCCAACACAGGTTTGTGGACACCCAGAAATAAAGTTGATGCTGGCCCAAGTGAATGGGTTTTTATGGTTCCATAGATACCAATCAGGAACTGCAGAAGGGAGGCTGAAGCATCCTTTCTCCTGAGATTAGGCTAACATAATGGGCAGAAAATGGGGAGCTGGAAGACTTCGTCCCGAGGCTTTGGGATGGAGAAGCAAAATGCATGTTGCTTACCTTTAGCCTTAAGCATGTCTTGCTTTCTGTCTTGTGGAACTGCCTACAATAATAACAGTTGCTGTAATAAACCAACACAGAAAACTGATAATGCAAATAAGGGAGCCAGGCAGGCACAGAGCCTGAGCAATAACAGAAAAGTACACCTAAGTACACTCACACACAGAAAAACAAAGACTAAACTGAAAAACATGATTTTCAAGTTAAAAAATTTAGTAGGTCAATTTTAAAAGACAGTTGTCATTCTTGAGATCCTAATGTGTGGCCTGGAAGACTAATTGGGATAAATATCTCAACAATGATCTCAAATTAAAGGAGTAATAATATGTATACACACTTAACCAACCAGTACAAAATTAAAAGTGTGGTAACACCTGTTGCTGGTGGCAATGGAGGAAGGATACACAACCTCACTCCTGGTTGAAATGTGATTTACGGTTTTGGAAAGCAATCTGGCAGCATTACTTAAAATGAAAATTCTCATTTGATTCAGAAGTCTTAGTCTAGAAATCTATCAAATGTAAGTGGAAATAAAGATGTAGTGAGAAGAATGTTCTTTGCAATGTTGATTATATTAGTCAAAACCTGAAAACAAAGCAAATGCCTACAGTTAGGGGAAAGATTGAAAATACTATGCTACATCTTTTCAATGGGGTCATTGAAAAGAATGCACTGGAACTTTACATTGATTTTGAAGAATTTTTGTGAGGTGTTACTCAGAAAAATAAACTTAGAAAAACTCCTATGTATAGTAAACTCCAAATTTGGTAAAATGTTTACAAACATCTTTGTATCTTTTGTTTTTCTAAATATGATAAAATAAGCAAGGAGAAAAATAAGAAAAAATACACACTATGTTGCTAATATGGTTTATTTGGAAGTGGAGTTTGGGGACCTGTTTAGAGGAAGAAGAGAGAGTTTTTAAAAAGGCAAGCAAAAAAGAAAAAAATGTCTGTATTTAAAAAAATCATTTTATATGATTAGATTATAATCCTCCATTTATGTAAGCTTTATGTTTTTTTCTTTTAAAAAATATTTATATCTTTATATAAATGTGAGTGAAACTGAAAGTCTTTGGAGGGTTTTTAAGCTGCTGAATAATGTGATTTGATTCTCATTTTTAAAAGACCACATTAACTACTGTGTGGGAACAGATTATAGAGAGATGAAGTGAAAGCAAAGAAAGAAGTTCATTGTAGGAATTTGAGAAAGATGATAAGTGGCTGCAGTTAAGGAGAGAAGTGGACAGACTAACGTTATACTTTGGTAGTGGAATTGACAGAATGTTCTTATGTGTTCCTTGTGAGGCATATTCCTTTGTTAGATTTAGGTTAATTAGAAACATTTTCAGGTTAATTAGAAAAATAAGAGTTTGGGTTAATTTTTTTTTATGGAGAGGGATAAGACAGAGAAGAAATAGATTTTTGGGGCAAAGATCAAGAATTCTCTTTTTGGGGTCATCAATGTAGATTGTTTTTAAATAGTGAATTTCGATGAGGAGAGGAGTGTAGCTTGAGAAGACAGGAGATGAGAGAAGGGGTGAGGAGAGCTGAGGAGGTAGGTTTGGCTCTGGACAGTGCAGTGGGGCCTCCTATGATAAGACATATGCAGATGGAAAAAGCAACGGCAACTTGGAAAAGCAACTAGTGAAGAGGAAGAAAATATTGAGAAAGATGTTTTATGGAAACCAAGAAATAAAGAATTTCAGGAAGGAAGAAAAATAATGGTGAGAATTTCCACGAAGAAGTGACCATCAGATTTGGCAATGGTGAGACCATTGGTGACCTCTATAAAAGCAATTTAATAGGGTGAGGAGGAGGGATCCCAGCTGGACTAAGATGAAAACAGGAGATAAAAAAGTGGAAATAGCAGGCATACCTAACTTTTAAATAAAATTTTATTTATTTATTTTTTATTTGAAGTTCTGGGGTACATGTGCAGATTGTTCAGACTTGTTACATAGATATACACATGCCATGGTGGTTTGCCTCCTACATCCCCTCTGTCACCTACATTAGGTATTTCTCCTGTTACCCCTCCCCAGTCCCCCTACCCTGCTATCCCAACTGTATCCCCCCACGTCGAAACAGACCCCAGTGTGTGATGTTCCCCTCCCTGTGTCCTATGTGTTCTCATTGTTCAGCACCCACTTATGCGTGAGAACATGTGGTGTTTGGTTTTCTGTTCTTGTGTCAGTTTGCTGAGAGCGATGGCTTCCAGATTCATCCATGTCCCTGCAAAGGACATGAAGTCATCCTTTTTATGGCTGCATAGTATTCCATGGTGTATATGTGCCACATTTTCTTTTTTTGGTGGGGGAGGAAGGGAGGAAAGCAGGAAGGGAGGGAAGGAGGAAGGGAGGGAGGAAGGAAGGGATGAAGGAAGGAAGGAAGAAGGGGGGAGGGAGGGGGGGAGGGAGGGAAGGGAAGGAAGGAAATCAAGCAATGAGAGAGACATTGCCAACCTGGATCTAGAGGTTTACAAGTTGATTTCGTTTTTTTTTTCTTTTTTTCTTTTTTTGAGAGAAAGAAAGAAAAAAAATGAGTAAAGGAGAGGAAGAAAGAGGAAGAGAAAGAGGGAGGGTAAATGGAAATATTGCTTTATAGAAAAAAATGGGTATTAATAATGGCCAATCAATGTTTCGTTTAGACCTATGAGTAGGTGTGATGTGGTATTGACAAGAATGTATATTTTGTGTATTTGAAGTGGAGAGCTCTATAAATTTTTATTAAGTTTACTTGTTCTGGATCTGAGTTTGAGTCCTTCATATCCTTATTAATTTTCTGTCTCATTGAATCTAAGTCTCTATGTATCTGGGTGTTAGGATCGTTAGCTCTTGTTGCATTGATCCTTTTACCACTATATCTTTGTTGCTTTAAAATCTATTTTATCCGATACGAGAATTGCAACTCCTGCTTTTTATTTATTAATTTATTTATTTTTGCTCTCCATTTGGTTGGTACATCTTTCTCCATCCCTTTGTTTTGAGTCTTTGTGTATCCTTGCATGTGAAACAGGTCTGGATGTAACATGCCTTTGGGTTTTGGCTGTGTCTTTTGATTGGGGGATTTAGTTGATTTAAATTTAGGGTTACTGCCATTTGATGTTAACTGGCTGTTTTATCCATTCGTTGATGTAAATTCTTCTTTATGTTGGTGCTCTTTACTTTTTGGTATATTTTTAGAAAGGCTAATACTGGTTGTTTCTTTCTGTGTGTGATGCTTCTTTCAGAAGCTCTTGTAAAGCAGGCCTGGTGGTAATAAAATCTCTGAGTACTTGCTTGTTCGTAAAAGATTTTATTTTTCCTTCAGTTGTGAAGCTTAGTTTGGCTAGATATGAAATTCTGGGCTGAAGGTTCTGTTCTTTGAGGATGTTGAATATTGGCCCCCACTCTCTTCTGGCTTGTAGAGTTTCTGCTGAGAGATCTGCTGTAAGTCTGATAGGCTTGCCTTTGTGGGTAACCTGACCTTTCTCTCTGGCTGCCCTTAGTATTTTTCTCCTTCGTTTCTACCCTGGTGAATCTAACAATTATGTGCCTTGGGGTGGCTCTTCTTGAGGAATATCTTTGTGGTGTTCTCTGTATTACCTGGGGTTGAATATTGACCTGCTTTGCTAGTTTAGGAAAATTTTCTTCAATAATATCCTGAAAGGTATTTTCCAGCTTGGATTCATTCTCTCTGTCGCATTCAGGTACACCTATCAAACGTAAATTTGGTCTTTTCACAGAGTCCCACATTACTTGGAGACTTTGCTCATTCCTTTTTAACCTTTTTTCTCTAATCTTGTCTTCTTGTTTTATTTCATTAAGTTGGACTTTGACCTCTGATATCCTATTTTCTGCTTGAACGATTCGAGTGTTTAAACCTGTGCATACTTCTCGGAGTTCCTGTATTGTATTCTTCAGTTCCATTAATTCACTTATATTCCTCTCTAAGTTGTCTATTCTCAATAGGATTTCATGAAACCTTTTTTTCAAAGTTCTTAGTTTCTTTACGTTGGGCTACAACATGTTCTTTTAACTCACAGAAGTTTCTTAGTCTCCATTCCTTGAAGAGTGATTCTGTTATTGGGATGTGCTAGTTCTCCATCAAGCCTTGTTCCAATGTTGATGTGGAACTGTGATCATCTTTAGAGGGAGAGGCGTTCTGATTTTGAGTATTCTCGGCCTTTTTACGCTGGTTTCTTCCCATCATTGTAAATTTATCCTCCTGTCTTCTTTGAAGTTACAAACTTTCAGATTAGGTCTCTTGATTGGACGTCCAAGTTGTTAGTTCCCAGGGCCACAACAGCTGCGTTAAGACTGATGGTGCTTTTCTGCCCAGGATTCTCCTGTCTGGCTTCCTTCTTGTGTTCATAATAGGCGCCTCTGCCTTCCCGGGGCTCCAAACCTTGGTCAGAAGGGGAACCAGCCTCGTTTATTCTGTGCTGACAGCGCCCAGCCAAGGTGCCGTCACAGCCGCTGCGCCGGCCTCAGGAGTCGTGCTGGGGACCCGTGTGGGTCCTCCAAACCTTGGTCGGAAGGGGAGCCAGCCCTGTTAACTCTGCTCCGAGAGCTGCTGCGCTGAGGTGCTGGCGAAACCACTGCGCCTGCCCACAAGAGTCATGCTGACGACCCGTGTGATTCCTCCACTAGGTTCTTCTGCTCTGTGAGCGACCAGAATTTGTCTGAAAGTGTGGCATCCTCTAGTTCTCTGCGCTTCCACTGAGAGCTGCAATCCCGATATATTAGCGATCAGCCATCTTGGATCCTTCTCCTGCCACATTTTCTTTATCAAGTCTGTCTTTGATGGGCATTTGGGTTGGGGCCAAGTCTTTGCTATTGTAAACAGTGCTGCAATGAACATACATGTGCATGCGTCTTTATAATAGATGGATTTATAATTCCTTGGATATATACTCAGTAATGGGATTGCTGGGTCAAATGGTATTTCACATGATTCCCTTACCTCAGCCTCCCAAGTAGCTGGGATTATAGGCACCCACCACCATGCCTGGCTAATTTTTTTTTGTATTTTCAGTATTGACGAGGTTTCAACATGTAGGTCAGGCTGGTCTTGAACTTCTGACCCCAGGTGATCTGTCCACCTTGGCCTCCCACAGTGCTGTGATTATGGGTATGAGCCACCATGCCTGGGGCTATTTTCTTTGTCAAAATTACTTTGAGCTATTGTAATGCTTTACTTTTACACATAAACTTTAGAGTAATTTTTTTATATCAGCATAAAAATATTGCTTGGATTTTTATAGTAATTGCAGTAAAACTGTCTATCAATTTGGAGAGAATTGCTATCTTTACCTTGTTGAATCTTCCAACTCATGGGCACAGTGTCTCTTGATTTATTCAAATGTCTAATTTCTTACATCACGGTTGTATAGTTTTCAGCATTCAAGTCCTATAAGTATGTTGTTGTTAGATTTATACTTAAGTGTCTCTTTTTAAAAATTTTGAGCAAATGTAAGTGATACTGTATTTTTAATTTTGGTGTTCACTGTTCATTCGGTGTTCACCTGTGACTGTTTTAATATTTGTTTTTTAATTGAGGAAGTTTCTCTATTTTTATTTTCCTAAAAGTTTTTTTCTTAAATCATGAAATGATGCTAATTTTATCAAATGCTTTTTTGCATCAAATAATACAATTATATACTTTTATCTTTAACCTATCAATGAGCTGGATTATATTGATTGATTTTTGAATATTGAACCACCATTGAATACCTGACCTACACTACACTTGATATTTCTTTTCTGAGAGTTTTAAAATTACAATTTCAATTTCCTTATGTCTTTTCAAATAATCTATTTCATTTGAAGAAATTTTAGGTTTTCAATATTGGTCTATTTTGTCTAAGTTGTCAAATGTATGTGTTAAGAGTTGTTTGGAGTATTACCTTGTTATCCTTTTAACGTGAACAGGTATATAGTAATATCTCCTGTTTAATTATTGATGTTGGTAATTTGTGTCTTTTTTCTTTTGATCTTTGTCATTCTTCTTAGTGGTTTGCTGATTTTATTAGTGTTTTTCCAAAAACCATTGTTTAATTTTCTTGATTTGTCCCTATTGTTTTTTATTTGAATTTCATTGATTTTTGATTTTCATTATTTCTATCCATTTTCTTGTTTTAGGTTTGTTTTTCCCTTCTTTTTCTAGGTTCTTGCAGCAGGAGCTTAGATTACTGATTTAAGATTTTTTTTTCTCTTTTCTAATGCATGCTTTTGATGTATACAATTCCATTTTCAATACTGTTTGACTATGTTCCCCAAATTTGATATGTTTTGATGTTATTTTTATTTAGTTCAATGTATTTTTAAGATTTTCCTTAAGAATGCCTTCTTGAGCCATGGATTATTTATAAATGTGTTATTTCATTTCTAAGGGTTTTGAGATTTACTAACAAGAATATTTGTCATTTTAGAATTGATCTCTTGTGTGATTTCACTGTGGTTGGAAAAATGTACTATGTATGGTTTCAATTCTTTTAAATTTTTTGAAATTTGTTTTATGGCTCTGGATATGATCAGTCTTGATATATGTTCTATAAGCACTTAAACAGAATGTGTTTGCTGTTGTTGGGTGGAGTTTTCTATAAGGGTTGATTAGATCTTGTTGGTTAATGGTGTTGTTGAATTCTTCCACATTCTTATTTTTCTGTATAGTTCCAACAATTATTGAGAAAGGAATGTTGAAGTCTACAATTATAATTCTAAATCTTTCTATTTGTTCTTTGTGTTCTATCAAATTTTATTTTACATATTTTTCTTCTCTTTTGTTTGGTTCATACATTTTTAGGGTTGATGTGTCTTCACAGTAGTTTGATCCTTTTATTATTATACAATATCCCTCTCTGTCTCTGGTAATTTTCTTTGCTCTAAAGTCTATTTGATATTAATACAGGTATTTCTGTTTTCCTTTCATTAATGTTACATGATACATCTTTTTCCATTCTTTTACTTTTAACTAACTTACGTTATTGTATTTCAAGTGAGTTTTTTTAGACAACATATGATTGGTGGTATTTTTTTAATCTACTCTGTCAATATCTTTCAGGTATTTAGATTATATTTAGAGTACTTATTAATATTAGGATTCAAGTATGCTATTTTAATGCCTTAATTAAAATAGTCTTCAGATGCTCTAGGGGTCTATTCATCACTACTCACAGATTAATATGACTGTTATCTATATTAAGTTATATGTACAACTTGGAAATAGTAATTGGATAGAGGAAGAGGATAATAATATTAAAAGTGTTTAGAATAAATTGTCTGTCATGTTATTTATGGATTGGGAGACAACTTTATCCCTTTATCCCAATATATTTATGTTTTAATATTTTTAAATAATGTTTTACTTTGGCCTACACAGATATGGAAGAAATGTTTCTTAAGAGGCTGATTAAATAATTTATTGTACTCACATTTGTTGAACATTTTCTATGTGCAAATTATTATTTCAGTAAAGGGGAGTACAATGATGAACAAGATGACTAACAAATGTAAAAATGCAAGAATTATAAAAAATTTATTTTGTTTTATATGCTTTATACCATATTGCACTTTATTTTAGTTTGCTAGGGATGACATAACAAAGTACCACAGACTGAGGGGCTTCAACAATAGAAATTTATTTTCTCACAATTCTTGAGGATAGAAGCCTGAAGTTAAGGTGTTAGCAGGCTTGATTTTTTTTCTGAGGCTTCTCTTCTGGGCTTTTAGATAGTCTTTTCCCTATATTTTCACATAATCTTTCCTCTGCACATATCTGTGTCCTAATTTCCTCCTCTTTTAAGGACAACAGTCATCTTGGATTATGGCCTACAGTAATAAGCACATTTTAACTTACTTCTATTTACCTATCTTCAAATAGTTACATTCTGAGGTACTAGGGTTAGAATTTTAATATAAGAATTTGAGAAAACACAATTCACCCATAAAATATATTTTCATTTTATTTATATATTTTATATTAACATAATAAAATCATATTTTAATATTTTATATACTAAATACCCATATGTAACACTTTGGATATGCTTGTATGCATGTATGTATGTGTGTGTAAGATGTTTCTAATATATATGAAGAAAAATTAATATACATGAAATGACTATACTAAATATTAGAGACTTATACCTATACTATTTTTACTTCCAAACAACCAAATATTTATCAGAAAATTTGTTTTTTGGTTTTCCTGGCAGTGTCTAAAACAGATGATATTCTCTGAACAGAGAGCATTAACTAGATCTCCAATGCAGGCAGTCTTAATATTTTGGAAATATAAGACTAATTTTACTTAAAAACACTCCCAACATTTTAAAGTATTTTGTTCAAATTATGTTTGCTTATTGTGCACAAAAATTAATATCTCAATATTTCCATGGATATATTATACCCATGAAATGTTTGGCCCATTGGAAAAAATAACCTAAAAAATTTCACTATGTAAGAACATAGAGGAAAGCAGTTTTTCAATCTCTTATCAACTCACTTGTTGAGTCTTGGATAGTGCTTAAAATTTTTGGAAAAAAGATTGGCTAAATGATATGGTAAACCCTAGTAAATTAATTTCTTAGTGAGTAGATGTAAAACGTCCTCCTCTATATGCATTGGTATATGTTTGCATAGTTTACTCAATGAAGCTTGCCGTGGGATAAGCCACAATGCTAGTGTAATAAATAAGTATGAAATTTTATGTGGCAAGTATTTGGGCTGTATTTTTCTATTCTCCTTAACAGTGTTCTTCTATTACATTGAACTATTTAAAAATTGCTGCTTTGTAGATGAAAAATTGAATGATGAATATATCATAATTCAATCTATAGATACACAGATATCCTTCATTTATTTTTTTTCACCTTTGGTTTTGTGTACAAGACGATATAAAAGTGATTCTTGTGTGGAATAATTTGTCTAAGAGAGAGCAATGGTTTGACTTCAAATTCTCATCTAACATAAATGTCCTGGAGTAAGAGACTCATAGCCTTTGGGAGCTGGAAGAAACTAGGAAAATCACCTATTCCAGTGTTCTAATTTTAAATAAGGGAAATGGTGGGACAATATTTTCACTTTATGACATTTCAAATCTATAGAAGATTAGCATTTGAGGTAGAAATTTCTCCTTTAGTTATTATCAGCATATTTAAAGTTGGGGTTAGAGTTGTGATTAAAGTTCTGCTTTCCTGATCTCCAGAAGGAAAATTAAACCATATAGCCACTTCAATTTGCAATTCTTACTTATCTTACAGCCCAAATCTAAGATCACCACAGTGACCTATTTATCTTGGCTGGAAAATGTGAAATTATGGTTAAAGAATAAAAATTAATTGTAGAGGTAGATGAAGTGTTTATTGCTGTCCTTTTTGCCTGCATTTTCTAAGATTCAATTGTTCTGCCTACTTGCAAAAGGTTTTATTGAGTATTCTCACTCATAGGTGGGTGATGAAAAATGAGAACACATGGACACAGAAAGGGGAGTACTAAACACTGGGGTCTATTAGGGGGAAAAGGGGAAGGCCAGTGGGAGGGGGAGGTGGGGAGGGATAGCCTGGGGAGAAATGCCAAATGTGGGTGAAGGGGAGAAGGAAAGAAAAGCACACTGCCATGTGTGTTCCTACGCAACTGTCTTGCATGCTCTGCTCATGTACCCCAAAACCTAAAATCCAATAAAAAATTTTAAAAAAAAGTGTTTATCCAGCATGTGTACATGTGTGTGTATATACATGAATTCAATATTTATGTATACACACACACAAAATATATACAAAATTTATGAATACATGCACAGGAAAATTAAACTTTGTCAACATCCAGATTTTTTCTTCAAAGCATTCCCAAAAAACAATGTAACACAAATAAATTCTATTTTCCCAAAGTACTGTTATTATGTGGAATGTCGATTGAAAAACAGACTACTGGAGGGGACTCAAGATGGCGCTGTGAGAACAACCCAGGATTGGAGCCCGCGTTGAATTCGCAAACGGTGAGTCAGTGCTGCATTTCCAGACTGATCTTTGTTGCCCACAGAACGGGGAAACTCCCAAGTATAAAAAGACACAGGACGCCAGGCAGTAGGTCTGCCTGGCGAAGCCGGCAGCCGGGGCGGCGGCGGCCGGCCCTACCCAGCAATCCCCACAGGGCGCGCTTGTCCGGGTGCCTTGATGAACCGGCAACCTGAGACTTGAGAGGGCTGGACTTGAGACTGAACGAGACTTGCACAGTAGCCCAGCCCAGGGGATTGCAGGGACAGATCGCTTGGGATACCCAGTGGGACGAACAAAACCGCGATTTCAAACTATCCTGGGCAGACGGTCCGAGACGCTCTGTGGGGGAGGGGCGTCCACCACTACGGAGGCAACTGATATACACGCCCACTGCTGAGGCAGGCAGCCAGCCGTTGCCGAGGCAACCCGCCCCAACTGAGATACACGCCCACTGCTGACGCAGCCAGCCGTTGCCGAGGCAACCCGTCCCTACTGAGATACACGCCCACTGCTGACGCAGCCTGCCGTTGCTGAGGCAACACGCTACAACGAAGAGACTCCGCCGCAGGGTGTGGCGGAGACCACAGCAGAGCCGGCAGGAACAGCGTGAATCACACAACAGCAGGGCGGAGCCTCCGCAGCCAAACAGTGGCTAGTCTGCCTTTGAGCTGGGCAGGACACCTGATCGGACATCCAAAAATAAAGCCCAAACCCCTCAACACAGAGCATTTGAGAAAAAAAAAAAGGGTTGTTTAATGAGCTGTGTTGCAGCAGAATCAAACATAGCAGCCTAACAGCCCTGAATGAACAACAGAGTGCACAGCTCAGCAATTAAACCCCTATAAAGTACAAACTGTCTCCTCAAGCAGCTCCCTGACCCCTCTATATCCAAAAGACTGTCATTAGGCAGGCATCATCCTGGGACAAAGAGAGCAGAAAAAGAAACTGGTAGCATCCCTCGCTGTGCCACGGCTACTAGAGGTGCACCCCAGACAAGCAGGGTCTGGAGCAGACCTCAACAGTCGTACAGCGAAGGGGCTAGACTGGTAGAAGGAAAACCAAGCAACAGAAATACTTCATCATCAACATTCTGGGTGTCCACTCAGAGACCCAAACGAAAAGTCAGCAACTACGCAGACGACCAGCGGACAAATCCACAAAGATGGGAAGAAACCAGCGCAAAAAGGAGGAAAACACCCGAAACCAGAACACATCGCCTCCTAGAAAGGACCAAAACTCCTCACCAGCAAGGGAACAAAGCTGGACGGAGAATGACTGTGACGAAATGACGGAATTAGACTTCAGAAGATGGATAATGAGAAACTTTTGTGAGCTAAAAGATCATGTATTAAATCAATGCAAAGAAACTAAGAACCTTGAAAAAAGATTTGAAAAAAGATTCGAGGAAATGATAACAAGAATGGATACCTTAGAGAGGAATATGAATGAATTAAAGGAGCTGAAAAACACAATACGAGAACTTCGCGAAGCAAACGCAAGTTTCAATAGCCGAATTGACCAAGCAGAAGAAAGAATATCTGAAGTCGAAGACCAACTCAATGAAATAAAACGAGAAACCAAGATCAGAGAAAAAAGCGCAAAAAGGAACGAACAAAGTCTCCAAGAAATGTGGGACTATGTGAAAAGACCTAACCTACGTTTGATAGGTGTACCAGAAGGGGACGAAGAGAATGAATCCCAGCTGGAAAATACTCTTCAGGACATCATCCAGGAAAATTTCCCCCACCTAGCAAGACAAGCCAACACTCAATTGCAGGAAATACAGAGAACACCACAAAGATATTCCGCAAGAAGAGCAACCCCAAGGCACATAATCGTCAGATTCAACAGGGTTGAAATAAAGGAGAGAATACTAAGGGCAGCCAGAGAGAAAGGTCAGGTCACCCACAAAGGGAAGCCCATCAGACTCACAGCAGATCTCTCAGCAGAAACACTACAAGCCAGAAGAGAGTGGGGGCCAATATTCAACATTCTTAAAGAAAAGAACTTTCAACCCAGAATTTCATATCCAGCCAAACTGAGCTTCAGAAGTGAAGGAAGAATAAAATCCTTTGCGAACAAGCAAGTACTCAGAGATTTTGTCACCACCAGGCCTGCTTTACAAGAGCTCCTAAAAGAGGCACTACACATAGAAAGGATCAATCAGTACCAGCCATTCCAAAATCACACTGAATGCTAAAGAGCTTCAACATAATGAAGAATCTACAACAACTAACAGGCAAAACAGCCACTTAGAATCAAAATGGCAGTATCAAATTCACACATAACAATATTAACCCTAAATGTAAATGGACTAAATGCACCAATCAAAAGACACAGACTGGCAAATTGGATAAAAATCCAAAACCCATCAGTGTGCTGTATCCAGGAAACCCATCTCACATGCAAGGACACACAAAGGCTCAAAATAAAGGGATGGAGGAAGATTTACCAAGCTAATGGAAAGCAAAAAAAAGCAGGAGTTGCAATTCTCATCTCTGATAAAATAGACTTTAAAGCAACAAAGATCAAAAGAGACAAAGAAGGCCATTACATAATGGTAAAAGGATCGATACAACAAGAAGAGCTAACGATCCTAAACATATATGGACCCAATACAGGAGCACCCAGATACATAAGGCAAGTTCTTAATGACCTACAAAAGGACTTAGACTCCCACACAATAATAGTGGGAGACTTTAACACTCCACTGTCAATACTAGACAGATCAACCAGACAGAAAATCAACAAGGATACCCAGGGCTTGAACTCAGACCTGGAGCAAGCAAACCTGGTGGACATTTACAGAACTCTCCACCCCAAATCCACAGAATACACATTCTTCTCAGCACCACATCACACCTACTCTAAAATTGACCACATAATTGGAAGTAAAGCACTGCTCAACAAATGCAAAACAACTGAAATCATAACAAACAGCCTCTCAGACCATAGTGCAATCAAGTTAGAACTCAGAATTCAGAAACCGACCCAGAACCGCACAGCTTCATGGAAACTGAACAACTGGCTCTTGAATGTTGACTGGGTAAACAACGAAATGAAGGCAGAAATAAAGAAGTTCTTCGAAACCAATGAGAATGAAGACACAACGTGCCAGAACCTCTGGGACACATTTAAAGCAGTCTCTAGAGGAAAATATATAGCAATAAGTGCCCATATGAGGAGAATGGAGAGATCCAAAATTGACACCCTATCGTCAAAATTGAAAGAGCTAGAGGAGCAAGATCAAAAAAACTCAAAACCCAGCAGAAGACAAGAAATTACTAAGATCAGAGCTGAGCTGAAGGAGATTGAGACACGAAAAACCCTTCAAAAAATCAATAAATCCAAGAGCTGGTTTTTTGAAAAGATCAACAAAATAGACAGACCACTAGCCAGATTGATTAAAAATAAAAGAGAGAACAATCAAATAGATGCAATAAAAAATGATAAAGGGGAAATCACCACAGATTCCACAGAAATTCAAACCATCATCAGAGAATATTACAAACAACTCTATGCACATAAACTAGTAAACCTGGAAGAAATGGATAAATTCCTGGACTCCTGTGTCCTCCCAAGCCTAAACCAGGAGGAAGCTGAAACTATGAATAGACCAATAACAAGGTCTGAAGTTGAGGCAGCAATTAAGAGCCTACCTCACAAAAAAAGCCCAGGTCCAGATGGGTTCACAGCCGAATTCTACCAGACACACAAGGAGGAGCTGGTACCATTCCTTCTAAAACTATTTCAAACAATCCAAAAAGAGGGAATCCTTCCCAAATCATTTTATGAGACCAACATCATCCTGATACCAAAACCCGGCAGAGACCCAACGAGAAAAGAAAACTTCAGGCCAATATCCATGATGAACATAGATGCAAAAATCTTCAATAAAATATTGGCAAGCCGATTGCAACAGCAAATCAAAAAACTTATTCATCATGATCAAGTAGGATTCATCCCAGGGATGCAAGGCTGGTTCAACATACGCAAGTCTATCAACGTAATTCACCACATAAACAGAACCAAAAACAAAAACCACATGATTATCTCAATTGACGCAGAGAAGGCATTTGACAAAATTCAACAGCCCTTTATGCTAAAAACCCTCAATAAACTCGGTATCGATGGAACGTATCTCAAAGTAATAAAAGCTATTTATGACAAACCAACAGCCAATATCATACTGAATGGGCAAAAACTGGAAGCATTCCCTTTGAAATCTGGTACTAGACAAGGATGCCCTCTCTCACCACTCCTATTCAATATAGTACTGGAAGTTCTAGCCAGAGCAATCAGGCAAGAAAAAGAAATAAAGGGTATTCAAATAGGAAAGGTGGAAGCCAAATTGTCTCTATTTGCAGACGACATGATAGTATACCTAGAAGACCCCATTGCCTCACCCAAAAACTCCTGAAACTGATAAACAACTTCAGCAAAGTCTCAGGATATAAAATCAATGTGCAAAAATCACAAGCATTCGTCTACACCAATAACAGACTTAAAGAAAGCCAAATCAAGAGCGAACTGCCATTCGCAATTGCTACAAAAAGAATAAAATACCTTGGAATACAACTCACAAGGAACGTAAGGGACCTCTTCAAGGAGAACTACAAACCACTGCTCAACGAAATCAGAGAGGACACAAACAGATGGAGAAACATTCCATGTTCATGGTTAGGAAGAATTAATATCGTGAAAATGGCTATACTGCCCAAAGTAATTTACAGAATCAACGCTATCCCCATCAAGCTACCATTGACTTTCTTCACAGAACTGGAAAAAACCACCATGAACTTCATATGGAACCAAAAGAGAGCCCGCATAGCCAAGTCAATTCTAAGCAAAAAGAACACAGCAGGGGGCATCACACTACCGGATTTCAAACTATACTACAAGGCTACAGTAATCAAAACAGCATGGTACTGGTACCAAAACAGAGATATAGACCAATGGAACAAAACAGAGGCACCGGAGGCAACACAACATACATACAACTATACAATCTTTGATAAACCTGACAAAAACAAGCAATGGTGCAAGGATTCCATGTTTAACAAATGGTGTTGGGAAAACTGGCTAGCCATGTGCAGAAAGCAGAAACTGGACCCCTTCCTGACACCTTACACTAAAATTAACTCCAGATGGATTAAAGACTTAAACATAAGACCTGGCACCATAAAAACCCTAGAAGGAAATCTAGGCAAAACTATCCAGGACATAGGAGTAGGCAAGGACTTCATGAACAAAACACCAAGAGCATTGGCAACAAAAGCCAAAATAGACAAGTGGGACCTAATGAAACTCCACAGCTTCTGCACGGCAAAAGAAACAGTCACTAGAGTGGATCGGCAACCAACAGAATGGGAAAAAATTTTCGCAGTCTACCCATCTGACAAAGGGCTGATATCCAGAATTTACAAACAACTCAAGCAGATTTACAGGAAAAAAACAAACAAGCCCATTCAAAAGTGGGCAAAGGATATGAACAGATACTTTACGAAAGAAGACATATATGAGGCCAACAATCATATGAAAAAATGCTCATCGTCACTGGTCATCAGAGAGATGCAAATCAAAACCACATTGAGATACCATCTCACGCCAGTTAGAATGGCGATCATTAAAAAATCTGGAGACAACAGATGCTGGAGAGGATGTGGAGAAAAAGGAACACTTTTACACTGTTGGTGGGAGTGTAAATTAGTTCAACCATTGTGGAAGACAGTGTGGCGATTCCTCAAGGCCTTAGAAATAGAAATTCCATTTGACCCAGCAATCCCATTACTGGGTATATATCCAAAAGACTATAAATCGTTCTACTATAAGGACACATGTACACGAATGTTCATTGCAGCACTGTTTACAATAGCAAAGACCTGGAATCAACCCAAATGCCCATTGATAATAGACTGGATTGGAAAAATGTGGCACATATACACCATGGAATATTATGCAGCAATCAGAAATGATGAGTTCGTGTCGTTTGTAGGGACATGGATGAATCTGGAAAACATCATCCTCAGCAAACTGACACAAGAACAGAAAATGAAACACCGCATATTCTCACTCATAGGTGGGTGATGAAAAATGAGAACACATGGACACAGAAAGGGGAGTACTAAACACTGGGGTCTATTGGGGGGAAAAGGGGAGGGCCAGTGGGAGGGGGAGGTGGGGAGGGATAGCCTGGGGAGAAATGCCAAATGTGGGTGAAGGGGAGAAGAAAAGCAAAGCACACTGCCATGTGTGTACCTACGCAACTGTCTTGCATGCTCTGCTCATGTAACCCAAAACCTATAATCCAATAAAAAATTTAAAAAAATAAATAAATAAATAAAAAAATAAATAAAAAGGCACTTAATGCATAAAAAAAAAAAAAAAGAAAGAAAAACAGACTACTTATTATTTAACACAAATTAGGTCTTGGTGGGAGTTGAAATGAAGAATAAAAATCCTGCTTTAGTTTTAGCAACATGCCTTAATTTTTATTCACCAAGTACATTCTGAAGCTGTTCAGATGTAATAATGATAAAGTGCTAATGATATAAAGGATTGTTTAGATATTTCAGAAACCGTGAGTTGCTAGTGAGTTGTACTTAAAATAGTTTTCCATTCCTTGAAAGGATGAAACCAGGGTCTGTCTTCACATACTTTCTCATACATAGTTTATGAAGCAGAAGGAACTGAATAAGCGGACATGAAAGACATAGAACATATTACTTAGAAGCTGAGAAGAAACATTTGGCTAGCTTTGTTAATTAAATTAAAAGGATTAACAGAAACTTAATTTAATGGAAAATATTTCAGGGTTTCTCTTACAGGTAATTAAGTTCAATATTAATGTGAATATCTGAAGTGACTGATTTTTAAAGCTGTTTATCATGAAATAACACTCTGCCAAATATTATACTGCAGCTGCAAACTAGATGATGGCAAGATATCAAAACCAAAAAACTGTCTAAAAATTTTATTAAAAATATGAATCAGTTTCAATAAGTTTATCAAGGCATACATTTTGGGCATGCCAGAAAGACCATAATGTGTATGTGAACATTTGTCTTTGCATTAATTTCATTAGCTGTATAATCAAGGTGTAAAAATTATTTTTTAACCTGTGTTCCATAGAACCAGTCAACAGTTTGTTTGACTTTCAGGCCAATTGCTATTTAAGCATATGGCATTGCTAGTGGGAAGGAACTAATACTCTCTAGTTGTTGCTGTTCTTGTTTCCAACCACAATGTTAAATCATAACACCAACAATGTATAGCAGTGAAGCACTGTAGTGCTCCAATAATTAAAAATTAAGACATAAGTTTTGGCTTACTACTTTCTATAGGTAAAATAGCATAGTGCAAACATACCTATTAGTGTTTCTATATCAACATACATCATTAGAAATAGGTATCTTTTGTCCTCTTAATTTTCAAAGTATAATTATCTTTTAAAAAATAAAGGACATGTTCAACACCCACCTATGAGTGAGAACATGCAGTGTTTGCTTTTCTGTTCTTGTGTCAGTTTGCTGAGAATGATGGTTTCCAGATTCATCCATGTCCCTGCAAAGGACATGAACTTATCCTTTTTTATGGCTGCATAGTATTTCTTGTTGTATATGTGCCACATTTTCTTTATCCAGTCTATCGTTGATGGGCATTTGGGTTGGTGCCAAGTCTTTGCTATTGTAAAAAAGTACCACAATGAACAAAAGTGTGCATGTGTCTTAATGACAGATCAATTTATAATCCTTTGGATATATACCCAGTAATAGGATTGCTGGGTCAAATGGAATTTCTATTTCTAGATCATTGAGGAATCACCACACTGTCTTTCACAATGGTTGAACTAATTTACACTCCCACCAACAGTCTAAAAGCATTCCTCTTTCTCCATATCTTCTCCAGCATCAGTTGTCTCCAGATTTTTTCATGATCACCATTCAAACTGGTGTGAGATGGTATTTCAATGTGGTTTTGATTTGCATTTCTCTATTGACCAGTGATGATGAGCATTTTTTCATGTTTGTTGGCTGCATAGATGTCTTCTTTTGAAAAGTGTCTGTTCATACCGTTGGCTCACTTTTTGATTTTTTTGTTTGTTTGTTTCTTGTATATTTGTTTTAGTTCTTCGTGGATTCTGGATATTAGCCTTTGTCAAATGGGTAGCTTGCAAATTTTGTTTCCCATTCTGTTGGTTCCTGGTTCACTCTAATGATTGTTTCTTTTGCTCTGCAGAAGCTCTTAAGTTTAATTAAATCCCATTTGTCTATTTTGGCTTTCATAGCCATTACTTTTGCTATTTTAGTCATGAAATCCTTGCCTATGCCTATGTCCTGAATGGTATTGCCGAGGTTTTCTTCTAGGGTTTTTATGGTGTTAGTTCTTATGTTTAAATATTTAATTTATCTGGAGTTAATTTTTGTACAAGGTTTAAGGAAGGGGTCCAGTTTCAGCTTTCTGCACATGGCTAGCCAGTTTTCCCAACACCATTTATTGAACAGGGAATCCTTTCCCCATTGCTTGTTTTTGTCTGGTTTGTCAAAGATCAGAGAGTTGTAGATTTGTGGCTTTACTTCCAAGGCCGATGTTCTCTTCCATTGGTCTATATCTCTGTTTTGATACCAATACCATGCTATTTTGATTACTGTAGCATTGTAGCATAGTCTGAAGTCAGGTAGTGTGATGCCTCCTAAAATCATTTAGGTAGTAATAACTAATATGATAGTATACAAGGTTGAGACTAAAAGGTTGATACCTGAGGTAAAATATTTGAGACACCACCATGCGACTTATTTCATGGATTTCTCCTTTTACAGAAAACAAAACAGGTGTTCAGAGTAACATTTTGAAATGTTATCTTTTTTATTTTTTCATTCCTGATAATTTCCTTTTTCTTGGAGACAGGGTCTTGCTCTGTTGCCCAGGATGGTGTGCAGTGATGCCATATCAGCTTACTGCAACCTCTGCCTCCCAGGTTCAAGTTATTCTCATGCCTCAGCCTCACAAGTAGCTGGGATTACAGACATATGCCACCATGCTCAGCTAATTTTTATAGTTTTAATAGAGAACAGGTTTTGCCATGTTAGCCAGGCTGGTCTTGAACTCCTGGTGTCAAGTTATCCTCCCACCTTGGACTCCCAAAGTTCAGGGATTACAGGCGTGAGCCACCATGCCTGCCCATCTCTGGTAATTTTATTTGATTCTAATAGTTCCTATTAGTATATTAGATAAGGGACCAGGTGAGAATCTTCCCTAATTATTGTCCTAAAATGATTTCTGGAGATCATTTTAGGACACGCATTATCTTCTTCCTTAATTAACCAAAAAAAAAAACCAATATATATATAAATTGCACCCCTGATATGGCATTGACACAATGTTAATTATAGAATTAAAAATAATACTCTAAGGGCTGGACGCAGTGGCTAAATGCCTGTAATCCCAGCGCTTTGGGAGGCTGGAGTGGGCAGATCACCTGAGGTTAGGAATTTGAGACCAGCCTGGCAAACATGATGAAACCCCGTCTCTACTAAAAATACAAACATGTGTGTTTTAGGGCATGGTGGTGGGTACCTGTAATCCCAGGTACTCAGAAGTCAGAGGCAGGAGAATCCTTTGAACTCGGGAAGGGGAGGTTGCAGTGAGCTGAGATCACGCCACTGTACTCCATCTGGGAAACAAAGTGAGACTCTGACAAAAAAAAAAAAAAAAAAAGAAAAGAAGGAAGGAAGGAAGGAAGGAAAGAGAGAGAGAAAGAAAGAAAGAGAAAGAATGAAAGAAGGAAGGAATACTCAAAGCAAGGTATTAGGGGAAACACTTAATGCTTTAATACATTTAAGATAAGAAGGGAACACTCTTCCCTCAATTCATGTTGTAAGTATAGCATTCTAAGTTCACTGTCATTGGTTAAAGCTTGTCATAGTAGACATTTTTAAACATGCTCTTTAAGCCTATCACAGAATCAGTATCTTAAAAAAATATGTTTATTTTTAGTCAAAAGAGGCTTGCTGTTCTAATTATCAAAAACTGAGCTTCTATATAGGGGATTCAAGGCTATTGAAAATGTTCTGTTTCTTTTTTAAAAATACACTTTATTGCATTTTAGGTTTTGGGGTACATGTGAAGAACATGCAAGATTGTTGCCTAGGTACATACATGGCAATGTGGTTTGCTGCCTCCCTCCCCATCACCTATATCTGGCATTTCTCCCCGTGTTATCCCTCCCAAACTACCCACCCCCTGCTGTCCCTCCTCTAGTTCCCCCTGACAGACCCCAGTGTGTGTGATACTCCCCTCCCTGTGTCCATGTGTTTTCATTGTTCAACACCTGCCTATGAATGAGAACATGTGGTGTTTGATTTTCTATTCTTGTGTCAGTTTGCTGAGAATGATGGTTTCCAGGTTCATTCATGTCCCTACAAAGGACATGAACTCATTGGTTTTTGTGGCTACATAGTATTCCATGGTGTATATGTGCCACATTTTCCCTGTTCCATCTATCATTGATGGGCGTTTGGGTTGGCTCCAAGTCTTTGCTATTGTAAACAGTGCTACAGTGAACATTTGTGTGCATATGTCCTTACAATAGAACGATTTATAATCCTTTGGATATAGAAAATGTTCTGTTTCTTATAGTATATGCATTTGTGCTGCTTTAAAAGTTTTTTCTTTTAACTATATATCAATATAATATACTTTTTGTATATGCATTATTTCACTATATATGAAATGTATATACTCATATTTCAAGCTAAAACCCAACCTATACTAGAGAATTGAAAAATACTTTCTTGTTCAGAGCAAATTTTCTCCCTATCTGGCCAGACTAGATAGATTTTCATGGACTGGAAGAGGGAGTAGAGTTTCAGAAAGGAAAGCACTAGAGTGAGAAAAAGTCTATGACCTTTCAACCCTTCCCATAGTTCTCTCCTACCTCAGAGTTAGTGTTGGAGATTACGGATAATAAAACTCAGGTAAACATGAAGGGAGGTGAAAGTAGAGAGGTCTTATGTCCCCTTTCACATTTGGAGCTGAAAAGTGACAAACTTGCAGAGTTTCTTGTACACCAATGGTGCCTAAGTCCTTGAGTAGAGAGGGCCTCTAGGTGAATTGAGGCAGAGAGACCCTGAAATAGCCTTGTTGAGTTTGATGGTGATTGAGAGTAGTGGTGGGTAATAGCCCATGTGTTATATTCTTCTAAATAAGTTAAAGAGAGAGCTGGCAGACTAGTTTGGAGAATGTGCCAGTGATTAGCAATATGATCTCTGAGTCGGAGACATGATGAGAACTCAGACATCTGAGAGAATAGGTATGGAGGGTTGATAATACTCAAAGACCAGATAGCACAGTGTACATCCCAGGAGATACAGCGAGAACAGATGATAACTGAAGATCAGCCCCTCAGCTCAGTGCCTTGGCAATGTATAAGCTGGGTCACTTGGAACTTAGAGAAGGATAAGGGATATGGTTACTTAACAGAGAAAACCTCATTCCTGTCTAAGAAAACCCTGAATTGGCAAAATCTACCAAAATAGAGTGTATATTTGCTGTACTTAGGCAGAATGGATGCTGAAAGAGAGATATAATTATGAAAATTACTTTCTGGAGGCCTTAATTGAGTTTATAGAAAGAAAATATGCCAGGTGGAATAGAAAGTTTGATATGAGCTTAGAAAGAGGCAGCTTTTAAAGCATATATTCATTTTTTTTTTACTTAAGAAAAGGGGCTTTCAAAATGTTTTAGTTTTTAAACAATAAGATATTTAGAAGTATTAAAAAATATCAAGAGATTCTATGGAAGAAGAATGCCATAGGAAGTTGTTTATGGAAGTTATATTTCCTGAATATCATGTGTTCGAAAGTGTCTTCTCTAAGTACCTAACATTTGTGATGACGTACATTAGAACATATTAAAAAATAAAATGAGAACAAAAAGATGATCTACCAGAATCTCTGGGGCACAACTAAGACAGTGTTAAGAGAGAAATTTATATGCTGACATCAGAAAGCTAGAAAGATACCAAATCGATACCCTAATATCACAATTAAAAGAGCTAGAGAAGCAAGAGCAAAGAAATCCAAAACTAGTAGAAGACAAGAAATATCTAAGATCAGAGCAGAACTGAAGGAGATAAGACAAGAAAAACCCTTACAAAAATCAATGAATCCAGGAGCTGGTTTTTTGAAAAAATTACCAAAATAGATAGACTCCCAGCTAGATTAATAAAGAAGAAAATAGAGAAGAATCAAATAGATCCAATAAAAAATGATCAAGGATATATCACCACTGACCATACAGAAATACAAACTACCATCAGAGAATACTATAAACACCTCTGTGCAAATAAACTAGAAAATCTAGAAGAAATAGATAAATTCCTGGACAAATACACTCTCCCAAGACTAAGCCAGGAAGAAGTCATATTCCGGAATAGACCAATAACAAGTTCTGAAATTGAGGCAGTTATTAATAGCCTACCAACCACAACAAAAAAAAGAAGCTCAGGACTAGATGGATTTACAGCCAAATTCTATCAGAAGTACAAAGAGGAGCTGGTACCATTCCTTCTGCAGCTATTTCAAACAATTGAAAAGGAGGGACTTCTCTCTAACTCATTTTATGAGGCCAGCATCATCGTGATACCAAAACCTGGCAGAGACACAATAAAAAAAGAAAACTTCAGGCCAACGTCCCTGATTAACATTGATGTGAAAATCCTCAATAACATATGGCAAATCCAGCAGCACATCACAAAGCCTGTCCACCACTGTCAAGTGGGATTCATCCCTGAGATGCAAGGCTGGTTCAACATATGTAAATCAATAAATGTAACGCCTCATGTAAACAGAACCAATGACAAAAAACACATGATTATCTCAATAGATGCAGAAAAGGCCTTTGATAAAATTCAATATCCCTTCATGTTAGAAACTCACAATAAACTAGGTATTGATGGAACATATCAAAAAATAATAAGAGCTATTTATGACAAACCCACAGCCAATATCATAATGAATGGGCAAAAGCTGAAAGCATCTCCTTTGAAAACTGGCACAAGGCAAGTTTGCTCTCTCTCATCACTCCTATTCAACATAGTATTGGAAGTTCTAGCCAGAGCAGTAAGGCAAGAAAAAAACATAAAGAGTATTTAAACAGAAAGAGAGAAAGTCACATTGTCTCTATTTGCAGATGACATGATTCTATATTTAAAAGTTTAGAAAATCCCATTGTCTCAGCCCCAAAACTCCTTAAGCTGATAAGCAACTTCAGCAAAGTCTCAGGATACAAAAATCAATGTGCAAAAATCACAAGCATTCCTACACACTAACAATAGACATACAGAGAGCCAAATCATGAGTGAACACCCATTCACAATTGCTACAAAGAGAATAAAATTTCTAGGAATACAGCTAACAAGGGATGTGAAGGACCTCTTCAAGGAGAACTACAAACCACTTCTCAAGGAAATCAGAGATGACACAAACAAATAGAAAAACATTTCATCCTCATATTGATTCTCAGAAAGAATCAATATTGTGAAAATGGCCCTACTGCCCAAAGTAATTTATAGATTCAGTGCTATTCCTATCAAATTACCATTGATATTCTTCACAAATTAGAAAAAAAACACTTTAAATTTTATATGGAAACAAAAAAGAGCCTGTATAGCCAAGACAATCCTGAGCAAAAAGAACAAATCTGGAGGCTACCTGACTTCAAACTATACTACAAGGCTACAGTGACCAAAAGTGCATGGTACTGGTACCAAACAGACACACGTACCAAAGGAACAGAGCAGATAACTCAGAAATAATATCACACATCTACAACCATCTGATCTTTGACAAACCTGACAAAAACATGCTATAGGGAAAGGATTCCCTAGTTAATAAATGGCGCTGAGAAAACTGCTAGCCATATGCATGCAACTGAAACTGGGCCCCTTTCTTACACTGTATACAAAAATTAACTCAAGATTGATCAGAGACATAAATGTAAATCCCAAAACCATAAAAACCCTAGAAGAAAACCTAGGCAATACCATTCAGGACATAGGCATGGGCAAAGACTTCATGACAAAAACACCGGAAACAATTGCAACAAAAGTCAAAATTTACAAATAGGATATAATTAAACTAATGAGCTTCTGCATGGAAACAAAACAAAACAATCAAACAAACAAAAATTAGCATCGCAGTGAACAGGCAACCTGCAGAATGGGAGAAAGTTTTTGCAATGTATCCACCTGACAAAGATCTAATATCAAGAATCTATGAGGAACTTAACCAAATTTACAAGTAAAAAATAACCCATTAAAAAGTGGGCAGGAAATGGATTCATTAGTACATAAAAAAAGAAGCTCTTAAAATAAATACTCTCTTAGTTTTCAAATATCTTTTAAAAAAATATGCATATTTTGTTAAATAACTTTTTACTGTTTTTAATAAATAGTTGAATTTGCCCTATTTTCTGCTAAATAATTGTCTTCTTTTACATAGCTTTCAATATATAAGAATAAACACAAATATGTCTGCTATTATATGAGGGTACCTGCACACACAAATACACAAACACACCCAAGCACAAAGACTCCCTCCCCTTGTGGCTAATTTAAATTACCAGTTTAATATTGTCTTCATAGGGTGCAGCCAAGGAATGTCAAGCTGGAAGCTTGCCTCAATTACACCACTTTATTGAAAGGCAGCAGAAAGCGCCAAGGCTTTACTAGAGTATAAGTGGTGGTGCTTTCATTGCAGAACCAATTAAATAAATTGTTTTGAATTGTCCTTCAAAGGTCATAACTTCCATAAATAATTAGGCAGGGAAATTATTTTATTTTAAAAGACTTTATTTGAAATAAAGTATAGCAAAGATTTGTTTGTACATTTCGCCAAGAATTGGTTTCATTTTCAACTCCCTTTCCTTAAAAGTAGATGGCTTTAATGTAGGCATTTTCACAATTTTACATCAGGGAAAATGTAAGAAGTTTTCAGCAAATGTACGGAGCAGTCCTGATGCCTAGGTGTAGGGAGTTAGCTTCTAGAAGGAGGAAGCCCTGACGCATAGGTGATCATGCATAGGCAAACTTTAGCTTCACTGAGAGCTCATAAAAATTCAGGAATTTTCATGATTCAGACTATATAGATTTCCATGCCATTGCATTTTAGTGGATTTAATTTACATTATATTCTTTGGTCGGGGAGGTGTGTGTATGAGACAGAGAGAGAGAGAGAGAAAATGAGAGAGGAAAAGTGAAAAAGATTTTTCTGTCTTCAAGATAATTCTACTGATATTAAGCTATTTAACCTTTTCCTTTGCAAACCAACTCTTCTCCCTCTTTAAACGTTCAATTCATTACCTAGATTTAGGGCTTGAAGACCCTTTTCCTCTCAAAAATGTAACTGCCAGTGATGGAAAGTTTGTAGTGGGAAATTCTTCCTAATGATTAAATCTTTCATTTTAAAAATTGTTATTATTTTGTTGTTAGAAAGTACTACATAGTTGTAAAGCACCAGATAAGTTGGCATAGGTATATTGATTAACTTCTCTATAAAGTAGATATAGTCTCTCCTTTATGTAGATGAAGGATATTTTTCATGATGAAAAATATCTGTCATTCTTTTGGTCTCAGTTGAGGAGTGAACTATTTTAGCTTTTGCCTTAAATAGATAAAAAGTGTCAGCTATTTCCTGTGGGAGCATGCTCTTAGGGAATAATTAAGATTAGGTTATACATATGGTATAACGGTTTCACATTTTCAATTTTAGGACTCATAGTAACTATAAGATATTGAGTAACTAAAAATTTTAAATACATATTATTTCTTTTGCCTCATACTGTTCTTTTTGTCTTGAATATTATTCCATCACTTTTTTCCTTTGCATATTTCCTCACTTTACTTACGTATCAGCCCCAGTGAAACCCTCAGAGAAGACCCCTCTGACCCATTAGACCTGTGCAGGTTCCTTTACTATACATGCTCAAATTGCCTGTTTTTCTCACTACTGGAAGTTAGCACAAATGTAATGAAATTGTTAACTTTGTAATTAGTATGTTTCTTCTGTTATGCAGCCACTGTACTATATAACATTCATGTAGTTATCCTGGGAAAATATAGAACCTTTAATAATAAAGATTAAACAGTATTTGTTCAACCATATTTATGTAACAAGATATTAAATTAGGACATTTCTGGTTTCTTTATCAGCTGAAAAATAATGCTTTGGAATTTAGGACAGGCACACCTGCATACAGACTTTGCAACAGGGATGCACTTGTTGCATTAGATCTTAGTTTTTTGCCTGATCCAGTCAAGGTAGGTGGTCACTCGAGTATACACTCCTGGCTTATCCGGCAGGCCACACTCCTCTCCCCAGCTTACTATCCCCACAAGAAACCAAAGCCGTCGTGAGTCTTCTTGTACTAGCGGGCCACCAGAGTCACCCTGTAAAAAACAAAATGACTGATTACTTAAGTGCAAAGACAAACCCAAAATATTAAGGAGTTTCTATGGCAGTCAAGGAAGCAGTCACATCCATTATATGAATAAAGCCAGACTATTTCCTTTTGAATTATTATACCAAGTGGTGGAAAAATTACTGAAATCCTCAAAGTACCCAAGTTATTGCTTCAGCAAGTCTGAGAAGATGGGTAGTACATTTCTCAGATTTCCCTCAGTCACTGCCTGGTTGCTTCCTACTCATCCAGGCTTTCTCTCCTTCAGGAAACCTTCTCTGACCAACTCTCTTCCTTCCCACTCTCACCCTTCCCAGCTTTGGGCTCAATTGTTCTCCACTGTGTCCTTATATCTTGTATGTGTCTCTGTCATTGCTTCACTATTTTATAAAAGCACATTTGTGTGCCTATTTACTTAGTCCCACTTTGTTTTGATATAGCAGCTGCATGTCTCTGAAACACTCACTTGCATTTATGATATTTGTTCAATGTCTGCTTTCCAAGATATACTGTCAAGTCCAACAGGAAAGAGAACATACCTATTCTGTACCCTGCCAAAACCTAAGCTGCTCATCCTTAGGAGATACTTGTTAAATGAATGAGTTTCTAGAAGTCTCACTTATCTTCCTGTCCTTAGCACCTTGCATGATGTCTGATGCATAGAATATCATCAAAAAGTCTTTTGGTGAAAAATATTATATAGTCATAAGCAAAACACTCCTTATGAGATATTTACCACCCAATCATAATAATGAACCAACCAACCAATAAATATCTGTGCACATAATAATCTAGTTGGGGAGACAGACTGAGTATATCTTATATTCTGCACAATGAATTAAGTCTGTGGGTTCCAGAACTAGATAGTCTGGGTTTAAGTCCTTCACTCACCAGCTATGTGACCTTTGGTAAGTTAGTGAATAGCTCTCTTTACCTCAGTTTCCTCATTTCTAAATAATGTTTGTATGAGTTTAAAACTCAAAGCACTTTGAGTACAGCTTAGCATATAGTATAGTCAGTACTAAAAAAAGTCAGCTATTATTACTAAGTGTGCTTCTAAATTAGTTCGCTATTTAGTAGTTAGCTTTTCCATACCTGTTTAATTACTGGTCTAGATGGGGAGAAGGGTCAGTGTGTGAAGCATCAATATGCTTGGCAAGTACTTCATGAAGCTGGTTGTCACCTGCTTCTTTTAGATGACATATGATTCCTTCAGTTAACCAGTTCTCAGTACTTTCTATTATTGTTTTTGTAGTGATTTTTTTCTATAGTGAGAAATTATTTTGCATGATGTCTGAGCAAATGTGGGCAAGCAAATGTTAAACCAAAAGGGACTTGTAATTTTTCCATATCTGGCCAGCTTCACTGCCTGACTGCAGACATTTGAATTTGTGTCCTCTCTTCTAGACCATAAATTTGCTGAGTCCAGGGATACTATTGTGCTAACACGTTGTCTGGTGCATAGAAAGTAATTAATGTAATTCCTTTGTATTAATGAATGCATAAATGAACAAAAGAATGGATAGAAACAAATAGGATCTTGTAAGCTCTTATGTAAAGTGCTGTTTTTTTTTATTTTCTTGAGGTGTAAGTTATGCGTTTTAATATTTCAGTTAAAAATCAATGACGTCCAATGAGAACACATGGACACAGGGAGGGGAGCATCACATACTGGGCTCAGTTGGGGGAGACTAGGGGAGGGATGGTGGGGGGTGTGAAAGGTGGGGAGGGATAAACGTGGGGAGAAACACCAGATATAGGTGATGGGGGGATGGAGGCAGCAAACCATCTTGCCATGTATGTACCTATGCAACAATCCTGCATGATCTGTACATGCAGCCCAGAACCTAAAGTAAAAAAAAAAAAAAAAAATCAGTGATGCCTAGAGTAGAATACACATGGAGGGTATAGTGATGAGTTATGGCTTGAACTGGGCTTGAAGGAAGAAAATAATTTGTATGCACAGAAGGACAGAATGTAAGGGGCATTATAAATGGGAAAATAATGAATAATACCCTTTTAAATCTCATGTTTATTTTTAAGTCTTAATTAGTGCTCTTACTAGATCTGGAATTGTCAGTGTGGAGGTGTGTTGCTTATTTGATTGACAGAATCTTTGGAAAGCTATCATTAAACTTGAGAATTTGTTGTTTCAGGGCTAGCAGTAAAAGAGAAACAGGAAAGAGAGCAAGAAGGGTTTCCTACCACAGAGACATCTCCATCAAAAGGAGATAAAACACTGGTAATTAACAGTATCTTGACAATTGAAAAACAAATCTCCACCTACACACAACTTGCAGTTGATAAAAATGTTTCATTTTGGGAAAAGTGCTCATGGATTGGGGGCTTTGCATAAATTGTGAGATCTATTTTTGTCTATTTTTTAAAGATCATGAACACTAAATATAAAAATTAGTGACCTTTTATTGTAAAGAATAATTCTTATCTTTCTTTATACAATTCACCCACAAAAATAATAACAAATTACTCAAGAAAACAGAATGATTTTTAAAAACTCCAGGCTAAAAGAATATTTAATTTCTGACACTCGCTCTTCCTGTTCCTACATGTAGTTGGATTTCCTTAATCTCCATTACCAAATCTCTTTATCTAAAAGCCAGGAATAATCATAATGGCACCTAACTTTTTAGGTACTAAGAAAAACCTATTAAAGATATAACCACATCGATTATGTTTAGATCATTTAATTTAAAATTTTAGAATTAAAATTTTATTCTAATTACTTTAAAGTGAGAATTTATATTTATTGTTTGTCTTTGTACATTGGTTAAAAATTATGGGCTAGATCCAAATATAATAGTTATTTCTTTTCTTTTTCATTTGTACTGTTTCATTATTGTAGGAGCTTTTTGTATAAATTTTCTATCTTTAAGGTGCTCCAATAATTATTTATCTCTTAAAATTCAATTATTATATATTGATTAATTTTTAAAATATAGTGATTAACTTTTTATTTAATCCTTCATAGCAGTTAAAAGGTTGAGGTTAAAGTTGCTGGCACCAGTGACCATGGTCTACATTAACAATAGTAAAATAGATGAGATTTCTTTGTTGCTTAATATGTGCCTAATATAGTTAGTCTTCATTTAATTTTTCTTAGTACCTAAATTAGGTGCTATTATGATTATAATTAATTAAACCAGTTAGGTGCTATTATGATTATCCCCAGATTTTAGATAAAGAGACTTGGTAATGGAGGTTAAGGAATTCAAATAGAAGGCTTTCTAATTCTTGCACTTTGGATGGTTAACTACTCTGTAATTTGGCCTGTCAAGAGTTAATGTTTTCATGATAGATAAACTTCATAAAAATTTTTATTTCTAAAATCTAGGTCATAAATTTTAGAGGATCAGAGTTGTGTATGTTATCTTTATGTCTATCACATTATCTTATACACTTCTTGAATGATGACATGGACAAGATTGTCTTGAGCTTACCTGGCATGCATCCACTCCACCTTGACGTAATCCAGCACACAGCATTCCAGGCAAGATGGCTCCATTATAACTGTATGGTGCATTGCATACATCATTACTTATTATTCTGACCTGTCCTTGCCTTAGTTCTTTAACTGTGGGGCCTGTTTGGTATAAAAGTGTGAAAAAAATGAACTTCAAGTTATGTACATTATTGATCCTATGATACATTTGAGAAGAAATAAATGTACTCCAAACATTATTTTATATTCAGCAATGAAGGCTCTTAAAGATTTACTTTGGAGTTTATTCTCAGCAAAAATTCCCCAAGTAGATGAGGATAACCCCTTTCACAGATCAGTGGTTTTTTTTTTTCTTTTTTTCTTTAGCTTTGTGACACAGTGCCCCTTAAACCTTTAGAGAAAACAAACTTTCTATCTCAAAATTGACTAAAACCATTTAAATCATTCACTGACAGATTTTGGATTGGAAGATTACATATTGAATAACCTTTAACCTAGCAGCAAAAGAGAAACCAGTCTAGTTTCAGTGCTAAATAGTGTGTTTTATATTGATGTACTCTGAGAATGGCACCACTAGTTTTTCATGACTGGCACAAATTTTATCTATTACACCAAATTACTTTGGGCCACAAGAACACAATAGAACATTTTCTAGGACAATTAAGGCTTTGTATGATTCCTTGGAGAGACTGTCTACAACATGGGTAAAAGCTCAGGGAAATTGTCAATGCTACCCTTTCACTCCTTCACTGATACTCTTACTTTCCCTTTGGTTCTAATAGCTCTTGAGCATTGTCCTAATTTTAGTTTCCATTTTATTGATTCAATAAACAAATATAAGCAGTGCTTATGTGCACATAGAGTCTTTGCTATAGAGGCAGGATTTATTTTATCACAGAATACTTTCAAGGGTAGTTAATACCTTAAGGGTTATTAAGGCCTCATAGAATGTCTAATATAAATCCTCCCATTGCTTTGGGAGGCCAAGGCAGGAGGATGACTTGAGGGTAGGAATTCAAGACCAGCCCTGGCAACATAGCAAAGAACCTGTCTATAGAAAAAAAAAACCCTGGGTATGGTGGTGCACACTTATTTATAGTCCTAGCTACTTGGGAGGATGAGGCAAGAGGATTACTTAAGGCTAGGAGTTTGACGCTGCAGTGAGCCACGACTGCACGTACCACTGAACTCCAGTCCCAGCAACAGTCTTTGCCTCTAAAAAGCAAACAAACAAAATATATTTTTTTGTTGTTTATAGGGAAGCCATTTGAATCTCACAGAATCTCTGGATTATTAAAGAACTCATTTTTTTCATCACTTTCTTTTACATTTTCCTATATTTGAGAACTCCCCATAGTTCCTGGGGCATTGCTTTGCTTTGCTAAGGAAACTCAGGGGTAGCCAGAGCTTGGGCTGAGCAGAATATGGAATGGTTCTGTCTGTAGAAGAACAGAAACTCCTATTCCAGGTGTTTTCTAATTTTAAAAAGTTACATAATAGCAAATAATAAGACATTTCTATTGTTAATTTTTTTTTCTGAGACACTTACCGGAATATTCTCGAGCTCCCCATCCTGTTACATAAGCAGTAGAGCCAGGTGGACTATTCTGGGTAGTGGCTGGGAGACACACTCTATGGATATCTTTGGTAAAGGTGACATTGTTCTCAAGTCTCACAAGTGCAATGTCATTTTCATGAGTTGCAGATTTATAATTGTCATGGATTGTAATACTTCTTACTCCCATTTTCAGTTTAGGATCTCTTGTGGAAATACCAAAGGTGGCAATCCATTGACGAGGATTAGAGTTGCTAAAACAGCATGAAAACATGCTATGTAAGTAGAGAATTTGTGAACATTTCAGATATATAAATTTGTCTTAGCCATCCCATACCACTATCTAGAAACTATTCGGTCCGCATCTCTTTGCTGTATATTCCTGCATTATAAGCTAGCAAGTGAGTTGTTCATGGCAGAACAAATGGTCACTTGTCTAAAGAAATGGAGAATATTTTAGAAAACATATATTGGGGTGATATTGCTGCTTTTCTATTCCAATGAAGTTATTCTGATACTTTGATGATAAGTAGCATAACACAAATATTTTTTTTTCTCTTTTGTCTATACCCCCTTCCTATTTAAGACATTATACAACTAAGAAACCTGAAATAATAAACATTTTAGATTTAACTAATTTCTTTCAACTCCTATCTTTTCTTTAGCCAGCAGCTCCATTTAAATAGTAGTGATGATAAGGGGCCTTCTTATCTTATTAATGGATGAATAATTTTCTGCACCAATTCTGATAATGGCTGAAGATTTTGTTTTGTGTGTGTGTGTGTGTGTGTACATATATATACATATGTATGTATGGGTCTTCAAAAGTTCATGGAAAATGTATATTATAAACAAATTACAATGATTTCAAAATTTTTGCATGCAAATATACTAACTTGTTATAACATAGTGAACAGGATCTAGTTTGAGGCACTAAGAGAAATAAGATACAAATTTGAAAAGAGCTCTTATTAAAGCAACATGATTGCTGCTAAAATTGAAGCAAAAAATCAAATTTTTGGTGAAATTGGAAGAATGGTGAAATTATTTATGTTTTGTAGAAAGTTTATGGGGACAATGTCCCCTACCTGCAAAATCACTAGTTTATGAATGAATAATTCATTTTTAGAAGGAAAGAGATGTTGAGGTTGGAGTCTGCAGCAACAGATCATCCACATCAATTTGCTAGGAAAGAAATGCATCTTGTTCATGTCTTAATTAAAGAGGACCAAAATTAGCATTGAGAAAAAATATACAACACTTTAGACATCTCAACTGGTTCAGCTTACACAATTCTGACTGAAAAATTAAAGTTGAGCAAACTTCCTACTTGATGGGTGCCAAAGCTGTTGTGCCCAGATCAGCTGCACACAAGGTCAGAACTTCTAATGGAAAATGTAAACATGTCAGATCAAGATTCTGAATTATTTCTTTGAAGAATTATAACAGAAGATGAAATATGACTTTGCCAAAACAATCTTGAAGACAAAGCACCATCCAAGCAATGGCTACAAAGAGGTAGAAGTGGTCCGGTCAAAGCAAAACCAGACTAGTCAAGAACAAAAGCCATGACGACAGTTTTCTGGGATGCTGAAGGCATTTTGCTTGTTGACTTTCTAGAGCGTCAATGAACAATAAATAACATCTTCTTCTTGTGAGAATGTTTGAGAAAGTTAGCCAAAGCTTAGCAGAAAAAATGTCCAGGAAAGCTCTACCAGAGTTCTTCTTCACCACAACCATGCTCATGCTCATTCCTCTCATCAAATAAGGTTAGTTTTATGAGAGTTTCCATAAGAAAAGGCATCCACCTTTCAGCCCTGATTTGACTCCTTCTGACTTATTTTTGTTTCCTAATCTTAAAAAAAATATTTAAAGGGCACTCATTTTTCTTTTGTTAATAACGTAAAAAAAGGCTGCATTAACATAAATTCTCAGGACCCTCAGTTCTTTAGAGATGGACTATGTGGGTGGCATTATTGCTTACAAAGTGTCTTGAACTTGATGGAGCTTAGGTTGAGAAATAAAGTTTATATTTTTTATTTTATCTTTTAATTTTATTTTCCATAAACTTATTTAAGTCCCCTCATATATATGTATATGCATGTGTGTGCAAGTATATATGTGTCTATATACATAAGAGAAGAGAGAGAGCGAACAGTAGTGTTAAAAAAAGCGGGGGGGGGGGATGCCTGTAATCCCAGCACTTTGGGAAACCAAGGCAGGTAGGTCATGAGGTCAAGAGATTGAGACCATTCTGGCCAACATGGTGAAATCCTATCTTTACTAAAAACACAAAAATTAGCTGAACCTGGTGGTGTGTAGCTATAGTCCCAGCTACTAGGGAGGCTGAGCAGGAGGATCGCTTAACCTGTGAGGTGGAGGTTGTAGTGAGCTGAGATTGCACCACAGCACTCCAGCCTGGTGACAGACAAAGACTCCATCTCAAAAATAAACAAATAAACACAATTTAAAAATAGGACATTACTTTTGTGACCTAAAAAGTGGGACTTTTTGGCTAAACAACAAAAACACAAACTAAAAGGTAAAAAATGAATGAATTTTATTAAATCAAAATTAGATATACTATAGACAAATTTACCAGATGGATGAGAAACCATGGGAAAATATGGCAACATTTAATATCTAAAATTTTTATAGAATATATTTTAAAAGTCTGTAAACCAGAAATAAATAAGCAGAAAAACCATTATAAAATGGACAAAAAATATTAATGGCAGTTCAAAACAGCTCTTAGATTTATGAAAACATACTCAAACTAATAATCTGAGAAATTGAAATTATAAAAATGATCATGTGATGTACATTTAAAAGACTGATAGAAGAATAATACTAAAATGCTGATGTGGAGGGAAATTGGACCTGTTTTCCATTACTGGTAAAGATTTAAGTGTCTGGAAAGTATTCTGGTATATTTAGCAGTCTGCACATGTGCTTCAGAAGTTCCTAAAGGTTTACGAAAAGATAAGTATGAATATTTTGTGTGTGCTCTTTGTGGCAATGGGAAGTTAGGTCATCCAACCTAATTGGATGAAGGGTATATGGTGGCTGCATACCATGGGGTGCTACACAGCAGTGCATCAGATGAAAATTCCCAGGATTGAGTGAAAACAGTAAGAAACAATATTAGACTTTTACACAATGCTATGTGTTTAAATTTAAGACAGATAAATGCAAAAAATCAACACTATAGGTTTTGCAGGTATGTGCATATTAAAAGACATGTATATTTCAAATATATTAGTAAGAGGCATGTGGGCAGAAGGAGGGCAGTGAAAGTGAAATCCAGGGATGACAGGAGGAAAAAAAAATAAAATGAGAGAAATGCTTTGTACAAACTGGTGAAAATAAGGATCTGTGAACTGGAGGCCTGATCAACTTAACATTTCTGCTCAGGGTTGAGTAAAAACAAAATGTAACCATATAATACCAATTTAGGAGTTTTATGGAGTTTGGATAGTGAAGTTAATACAGAAAATAAAAACAGTATGTCTTAAAATACTTTTATAAGGCACAGTAGTTTGTGTAAGAGTGAATCTGAGTTAAAAATTTTGAAGAAAAAATACTGAAAAACAGGTTGGGTGCAGTGGCTTATGCCTGTTTCTCAACACTTTGGGAGGCCGAGAGAGCTGGATCATGAGGTGGGTGGATCATGAGGTCAGGAGTTTGAGACCAGTCTGACCAATATGGTGAAAACCCATCTTCCTAAAAATTCAAAAATTAGCTGGGTGTGGTGGGGCGCACCTGTAGTCCCAGCAGCTCCAAAGGCTGAGGCAGGAGAATTGCTTGAACCTGGGAGGTGGAGGTTGCCATGAGCCGAGATCACACTACTGCACTCCAGCCTGGGCAACAGAGCGAGACTCTGTCTCAAACAAGCAAAACAAACCCATAATTGTTTTTATATTCAACTTCTTTTGCTTGGCATCTTTACAGTGAAGATTATGAAGAGACTCTTGTTTTTTCCTTCCTTTTCTCTCTTCCCTCCCTTTCTTCCTCCTGGCTTGTTTATTTTCTTCCTTTCCTTTTTTCCGGCAAGTGAATTAGAACATGGTTTTGGAACCATTCACATTTATATTTAAATATTGGCTATGCCACATGTTAACAGGGTTACTTATGACAAGTTAATTAATAGCTATGGGGTTTATTTACATATAAAAATGTGCTTGATGATACCTTCTCACACAATTGCTAAGTATTATTGAGACAAATGTATTATGTCAAGTATAGTGTTTGGCACAAAGTGAACTTTCAATGAAGGTAGCTATTATTTTCACTAATTATACTTCAACAAGCCATTGCTAAGCGTCTACTTTGTATGAGGACTAGTATAAGTCTTCAAGAATAAAAACATAAACATTTATGGTCTCTTTCCTTGAGGAACTCCACACTAGTGGAGGAAAATGACAAGAGGTAAGTCAACTATCACAAATCAAAAGAACAACTGTTAAAGGCAGATACATTTCTGTGGAACTCACTGGAGAGGAAAGAGAGTATCAGGGAAAGCTACATAGAAGAGGTGATAATTCAATAATCCTCTTTTATAAGACTTCATTACTCCTATATACTTTGATGTAAGGCTTGTTGTATCCCAAACAAAGCCTCACTGATGGTTCTCAGTGACAATCCGGATTTTAGGGAGGGCTCCAATACATAGTTCATGGAGTTTGTTAGCTCTGGTGGATCAGTCATGGTAGTGAATAGAAGGATGTGGGGAAGTAAAATTCAAGGTTACATGGATTCCTTTGGTAATCATTGGTGATATTTATAACTATGGCTTTCATTATAGTGATATCCTTTACTTAGTTTTTGGTGGTTGGACCATAATATGGCTTAGAATTCAGTAAGGTTTCTACTCCAATCTTGGTGATGCTAAGTGCCTGATAAGTCCAAGTATTTGAATTCCTGCTTCCCACACTCACGAGTAATTGAAATCAATGTGTGTCATTTCTGCTTTTTGGCCTTTCAAGTGGCAATGAAAATTGAAATGTTTTAGTGAATTTTGTCTCTTTGGTTATTTGGGATATAGTAATAAACAATGCCAGTCTACATCAGAAAACTGATAATTCTGGAAGTGTCTTTTAAAATTTGTTCACTGCATATAAAAATATTAATTTATAAGCTAATCATAAGAAAAAATTAAAATAACTTGGGGTTTCCTAAACCTTTAGTCAGAAACTACCCTAGTCTTTTAAATCTTTATTCCTTCTTAATTTAACAAATGCTTTTATAACAGGCACTATACCATGCAGTAGTGCCAATAAATCTAAAAAAGACTAGTTAGAAATTGTCAAAAATTCATCAAATTTAAATAGAGATTTGGGAAACATATGAACATTTCAAGGATTAGCAGATTGAGCTGATGCTCATAGGTAGGGAAATAAATGTAAGAAGAATCCAGGAGAAGAGAATAATGCTGTTTATCTGAAGCTCAAGGTACATGCTTTGAGAAATAAGACTGGATTGATCTGGCTGTGGAAGGTTGTGTGTGTGTGATAAGGAGGTATGATTTAGAGTCAGAGTCTGAGAAGAAAATTTATGTGGTCATGGGCACACAAGTTCAAATCTTCATCATATTTCTGGGTGAACTTTTTGAGTTAAGTTCCCAACAACTGCTGTAGTAACAAGGTAGGTTTGAAACAAACAGATTTAGTTATGGTGAACTCTAAAATCCTTCTTTTATGAGTTATGTGAACTTTCCTTTTTACCAATAGGGTAAGTTTATGCAACCTACTCTCCACTGGCAGCATATCACACTAGTGTTGACATTAGTTTAGTCACCTCAATTAATGATTATTTTAAGTTGCCTAAATTAATTTTATTTTTGCTACTCATTGTAATTAGTCATTATTTCTGTGTATTCTAATTCCAACATTAGAGTGTAAGCTCTTTGAAGGCAGAGGCAATAGTTTGTTTATATTAGTAGCTTCTACAATATATAACACTGTGCTCATACTAGATGCTCAATAATCTTTAAGAATGAATAAATGAATGGGGCAGTCTCTAGGTTAGCTATCAGCTTCCATGATACAATGTACAAATCTTCCACAACATTAAACTAACATTTAACATATGTTTACATTAGTGTACTCAATGCTACCAATAACACTAAGACACATATAATAGTATTGTCCCTTAATTTGGGAACAAATAAGGCTTATGGAGGTTTAGTAAATTACTTAAGCTTTTATAGCTATGATTTATAAAACTTCTGACATACAAATCTTTGTTCTTTACTGTGATAATACACTATTACCTGAAACAGAGAAATAGCACTAAATTAGCAGGCTAAAGGGGAAAAAACACTTTTCCCCTCATGAATATGAAGAATATTCTTATTGATTTTTTTGCATTGAATTATTTCTGGCTCAACTCAGTCCTAGGGTAGTGGGTGGAGGCTTCATGACCTGTCTATTCTAATTATTCCCAGAAGGGTAGGTAGCGGTGGCCTCACCTTCTGAAGCAGTGAGCTGCTGTCAGGATCCACATGTTACTGATCAGGCTGCCTCCACAGTGATGGGCATTATTGAGCCGTAGACTGACTTGCCACGGCCAGCCTCCCTCCTCAGCCTCAGTGCCTCCAATGATTCTCTGCTCAGACAATGTTATTAGGTCTGGACCGGCCCCACATTCTAATGAGAAAAGGGCATTAATGTGCTAGGAAGATCATGATTCCTTTACATTTGGAATAAGCTGTGGAGTTTTTTCATTATTTATGACTTTTATGCCTTACACATTCTTCCTCAGGACACACTGGACTTTCCAAAAAGTATGATCAACATATTTTCACACTTCATATGTGACTACTATTGCCTATAGATGGCATTTTAGAGAATATTTCTAAATTTAGTTGGCATATGGGCTTCAAATTTTGAAAAGCTTCAGAGTTCTCTGCAATTCCCCATGAGTTTAAGTTAAGATAGGTCAATATTGGATGTGCCAACTCAGGCCACAGACTCCTGGGAAATTTTCTTTTTCTCAACAGTCTTGCTATGCACAATGTGGTCTGTGGGCCTGCAGCATGGACATCCCCTGGAAACTTACTAGAAATGCTGATACTCAGACCCACACCATAGGACAAATCTAAAGCTGCATTTTGATGTGAGGTTCATGCATACATTGAAGTTGGAGGTAAATAGGTCTCATCCAAAAGATTCCTTAGTGGTACTGCAGTTTATCTTGTAGAATCCAGTCCACCTCCAAGACTGATGCTGTATTACCAAATGTGCCCTCAAAAAGGAGTTGCTATAGGTCCACAGAATATTCTTGAGGGTGACAGAATGTTTCTAGTATCTAGATAAAGTTTATTTAAATGTCTTCAGAGAGTCCATGAGCACTCTACTGGCCAGGGCTGAAATGGGCTGGAGTAGGCTGATTACCTAATTCCTTTCAACTCCCATTCCCATGATTTTCTTATCTGGTGGGATGTATTACTAAGAAATTAAAGATAAATCACACAACTATTGCTGGGCTGGCTTTTAAGTAGTGCCCTGCTGCAATAGCACAACCACCCAAGGCTTTTTTTTTCTCCTAGCATGTTTCCTGGATAAAGGAGGAATAGGTTTCCATTAAGATATACTTAACGTTCTTTTGTGGGATCTCACAAACAAATACCCTAGTAAATTACTAATCACACTTTCATAAACAATAAGCATGAATTAAATATGTAGTGAAACTGAAAAACACCCATAAGACTAGCATCACTTTGTAAAATCACTCAAGTGCCTGAGATAGGCCAGCTACCAGGTACATTGAACTAATTTTTAACTACATTCTTTTGGCCAGAGAAGTAAGTTGCTGTTTTCTAGGGATTGCATTTCTGCTATCCTAGCATGAGAATACATAGGATGATGTTGAAAAGTAGTGACTTTTCCCTCAGGTTATAGACCCAAAGCTGAGAAGACATTTGGTAATTCTGCTTGTTATACTTTGTGATTAACCTGAGTCCACAACAATCAAGATACTCTGGTGGTGAGGAGTAGCTGCATAAATGGTGTCATCAAACATAATATTTAAGTCTACAGAAATGCCACCTCAGAAACAGGGCAGTAAAAGCTTCTCAAAGCTGCAAAGGAAATTTTTATGAGGCCAATTCTGAGTACAGAGTGGGTAGTACTCCGCTGCAACTTCTTCCTTTTTCAAAAAGGAAAGGGAAACCTAAAATCCACTCCATGGACCACTTGGGATCAGCACTGTCTTGTTTCAATAAAAATCCACCTGAGTGAACTAAGAACAAAGATATCAACTTAATAGGTGCTGCCTTGGCCAAAAGTACACAAAAGACTTGTGCTTTTACTCTTTATGTTTTGGCAAACTGTAATTAAAAAATAATTTTAAAACTTACCTCTTATAACTAGATCTGCTGTAGCCTCACCAGTAATTGCTAGTATTTAAAAAAAGAATGAGAATAAGATAAATACAATAAAGACTGTATATCATTTCACCACGATTTCTTAAAGTTCAGTACTCAGACAACAAGAAGCAGAATTACTTGGGGGTTTGGGGGGATTCTCTAAATGCAGATTCCTAGGCTCCATTTCAGATATGCTGAAACAATCTCTAACTCATTGGCCCTACAAATCTCTTTGTTTACAACCTTTTCCAATTTGTTGCTATGCATATTAAAGTTTGCACTTTAATTTCTCATTAAATACTTGGTATATATCTCTTCTTTCAAGTTATTCAATTTAGATGAGAAAACAGAAACATAAGCGAGTCATTGAGATGCAATGTGATAAATGCTGTAAGGGAAGTTAATTTATCATGTACTCAAATATATGTATATTACTCTAATTATACCATTCTATAATAAGAGCTGCAGATTTAACTGTGAGCAAAATGTAAAGGACCTGCCCTCACATAATTTACAGATAGAAATTAATCAAGCAATCATTCAAATAAATGTAAGCGCCAAGTAGAAAAGAAAAAAGGGAGTAAGTAATGTAAATTATATGGAGGAGATAACATTTGAGCTAGAGGAAATAGTATTGGCACTGTATTTTGAAGATCCAAAAGGAATTTTTCAGGCACACAAGAGGATAAAAGAGATTCCAGATGGAAGATATAGTGGACACAAATGCTTGGAGGTGTGAGACGTTTGTGGAGCAATAAAGTAAGGAGAGCTAGGGTGTGTGTTGTGTTTAGGGAAATGGAGGGTGAGCCTGGAAAGGAAAATATGTCAGTATCAGACAGTAAGTGTTCAATTTAAGATCTGCATACAAGACAGTTTTCTCTGCATGTCCAACAGCCATCTCAAACTCAATGTGACCTGATTTTATCCAAAATTTGCTACTTTTACTTCCTTTTAGTAAAATGACAGCACTTCCATCTAGAAATCTGAAATTGTCTCAAAATCCTCCTTTCTCATCATTTCTACATCTTATGATCTCCAGGTTCTGAACCTCTATCTTTTGAATTCGCCCCATCCTCCTCATTCCTTTTGCTACTACTTTAGTTCATGCTTTCATCATTTGACATCAGTACAGTTACAATAACTTTCTAGCTGAATTCCTTGCCACCACTTTTGCTCCTTTTCAGTTTATCCACCTCTATCAGACTGACTTATTTTAAATATTATGTTAAATCATATCCTTCCTTGATTGAAATTTTTAATTGAGAAATTAGTGTTTTTTTAAGTTCCTGCAAGATAAATTAAAACTTCTCAAGACAGGTTTTCATGGTCTCTCCAAACAATTTATGCAAAGTTATTTCCCACTAAAAGTTTTGCAAGGTTTGGGTATCACATTTGTTTTGCAAGCATCAGTAGAAACAAATCATACTTTTGGAGACAGAAAATTTTAAAAAGCTGGCCATTCTTAATTTTTTGAACAAGACAGACTGAAAGTTTGAATCCTAACTTCCCCACATACTGACTGTGTCAGCCTGGGCAATTTATCTTTTCTAAGAGGTACGATGAAACTATGGGATATGGTTGTAAGGATTAATCAAGAAAAAAAATTCACATAAGGCATTAAAACCATGCCTAAAAAATAGTAAGTGCTCATTAAATAACTGTGTTGATGATGATTATGTGAATGATGAACACTAATCAGTCATTCTAACAGGCCCCTTTCTTCATTGTTCTGTCAAAGCATCCTGTACAGACTTATTTTCCTTTATTCATGCTTTTCATTTCTGGCAAATTTCTTTCTCTCATCTTAAAATATGAAAATCCTACCCGTATTTCAAAGTCCATTCTCCTTCAGGAAGCTTTTGCTAGATATCCCAAGCAAGCTGGGCTCTTTCTTTCCTGGATTCCTGCAGCCATCACTGCCTGGGCTTCACACTGGGCATTTGATCATATTCTATCTTGATTTCAACATTCTTGTGTTTCCCTTCAACTAGATTATGAGCTCTGGAGGTGGAAACTGCTATGATGTTACCATTGTATCACCACATTGTCTAGTATAATGCTAAACAAATAAACACTTGGGAAGGGCTTTTAGGAGAATTCCTTAATATGTGGAAGCAGAGGTAATATTCAACTACCTAACAAACTGCAGTGTGTGAGCATTGGCTAGTCATAAAAGATGCAATCAGGTCATGGAGTTGGAGCAGTGTCTTAGAGTTCCTTGCTTTGCTAAGCATAACTCTTTAGCTGCAGTGGGTGGGGTGGCTGAATTTGAAGCATCTTGGAAGACAAGTTTGTGGGCCTAATGCAGTAATTATTTGCCAACAAATAACAAAGCGTTTCAATATTTAATAGTTAGTGCATCTATAACTGGCACCTACCAGTCTAGTGGGGGAATCATCAAAATCCTTTTAATCCTGAGCTCATCATGGACAAATCATGGCTTATTAAACTAGCAGAACATGACAAACCTGGAGAAATGTCCTTAAATTCTATGCATATATTTTTTCTTTCAGTCATTGAAGAATTATTTATTGAATATGTGTTATATGATGGAGACTGGGTGGCAGGAGGGTAGTAGGATGAAGAAAGTAGACTGATTCTTGCTTTTAGGAAGATTACAGTGTAGGATGAAGCCAAACAATATAAAAATTACACAAATAACTTTGTAATTTCAATTGTGATAAATGTTACAAAGAAAAGTGAAGAAGCCTCTGAGAGGGATCATTAATTAAATTTTTCCCTGTCTTTGAGCACCTATGTACCCTTCCTATGGCATATCCACAGGTAACATCTGACAGGAACATCACTCATAAGGAGTGTCGGGGGGAAAATTAATGAAAATTTTTAGCAAATAAAATTTACTATATAAATTCCAAATGATTCCTTAAATCTTAGAATGTTTTACATTAGAGAGTCATATGTTATATTTAGCTTTTTAATGGATTGTTTTCATAGCTTAGTTTTGAAGAAAGAAAAGTCAGCCTCTCGATTAAAATGTGAATTTGAATTGGTAAACTTGAGGGATCTACTGAAATAAAATAGTTTATGAAAAAGTAGGCTTACCTGTTATATCAGTTGAAGGGTTTATTTCCAAGTTTCCAGAGTTATTCAGCATTTGTCTTAAAACAGACTGAATTCTGCTTTTCAGTGATGCTCCATTGTTATTTCTAGTGAACCGAAATTTCATGACAACATCTGCTTTCACACCACTACCATCTTGCCTGTAAATCACAAAGATATTTTAAAAAATGAATAACATAACTTTTCACCATCCTATTTATATACTCTTCTTGATTAAACCTTTTAAAAGATTTTATTTGCAGAATTTAACTTTAGACAGATCTCTGTAATAGTGTTGCATACATAATATTATATCATGATGCTATCTCACAAATTTGATTGCAGTGCACAGAACACTGTACTCACTGTAGTACAACTGATTTTGCAGTTATAATGCCAGAGTTTAACAGTGTAACTTTGGATAACTTATGTAAGTTTCTTAATGTTTCTGTATCTAAATCTCCTAACATGTAAAATGGGTTGTTTTAAAGATGATGAATTATTATATGCAAAACTTAAAAGAAGAGTGAATACCATACAGTAAGTGTGCTATAAATATTAGCTATTCTTAGACTTCACCAATGTTATTAAAAATAATCTCCTTAAACAAATTCATAAAGTGTTGAGGTTCTAAATTTATGTGAGATTCAACTTAATTTCTTGGTACCTAGACTATTCATCTGGCTACAACAGCAAATTTTAGCTTTTGTCGTGTATCAAGATTTCATCACTCATTTTTATTAATCATAAATATTTGTCACAATAAACCCTGATGACTTGATTAAATATTCTGATTATTTAAAACCTCAGAAATTTCCATTTTCTTCCATGAAAATTACCTCATAAACCACTTCCTCCAGCTGACATTGGCTGTCTTTTTTCCGAAAAAGTATGTTAAACATATTTGGTTTTGAGGCTCTCCTATTCCCTCTTGGCTTTTTGTTCTTACCTCAATGACCAGCTCTAACTTAATATCCATTCCAGAAACTAATTTAACATTTATTTTTAAAAAATTTTGGGTCGGGTGCGGTGGCTCAAGCCTGTAATCCCAGCACTTTGGGAGGCCAAGGCGGGTGGATCACAAGGTCGAGAGATCGAGACCATTCTGGTCAACATGGTGAAACCCCGTCTCTACTAAAAATACAAAAAAATTAGCTGGGCACGGTGGTGCGTGCCTGTAATCCCAGCTACTCAGGAGGCTGAGGCAGGAGAATTGCCTGAACCCAGGAGGCGGAGGTTGCAGTGAGCCGTGATCGCGCCATTGCACTCCAGCCTGGGTAACAAGAGCAAAACTCCATCTCAAAAAAAAAAAAAAAAAGTTCTTTAGATAAGCACCTTCTTGTGCTAGGCACTATTATAAGCTTCAGAAATTAGCTGTGACTAAGGATTCAGAGTGGCCTTACAGGTCTTGCAGTTTAGATGCAGAAACAGGCACTGAACAAATAATTACAACTTCCATATCTAGCAACATGGAAGCCTAAATAATTTTAGAAAACGTTTTCCATACAAAACAAGTAGAAATGCTAGATAATATATAATAAATTCCATTTCTTTCTTTCTTTCTTTCTTTCTTTCTTTCTTTCTTTCTTTCTTTCTTTCTTTCTTTCTTTCTTTCTTTCTTTCTTTCTTTCTTTCTTTTTTTTTTTTGCCAATCAGTGTGAGCCTTGAACTCATGACCTCGCCTTCGCAAGCGCCACGACATCCTGCCGGCGCCACTTTGGACCCCAATAAATTCCATTTCAAATGCAAGACTGGGCTCATAAAAAAGTAAGGAAAATCCTCGAAGACCAAAAATAAAGAAGAATGTGAATAGTATGTGGCAAGACTAGAATATTTCACAGGCTTGCATTTAGCATTTACATAGAGATTGGAGATGGGACCTTGGGCTAGTGCAAAATTGGAAGCTGAACTTGAGGTTTTAGAATAAGGCCAGGAGTTTCAAAGAACTAAACCCCAATAACAGCATGAACTAGAATGAAAAAAATTTGCTCGTCATCTCATAAAAAATAAATTTATCTGGTTCCAAGATCCAGCTTTAAATTAAGAAAAAGAACAAGTATCACCTAAGAATTCATAATCATGCACCTAGCTGCATAAAGTCTGGATCTTTATTAATACTACCTGAATACTCCCAGAACCTTCATTTATTTATTTTTATTTTTGGAACCTTTAAACGAAGGAAATAACAACAACAAAAAATTCCATGTGCTGCTGAGTCTTCGAGAATGTCAGACAGATGCAATTGCTCTGGAGGTAGATGTGTTAAGTCTGGGTTGTACAGGGTCCCAAATGATACTAAATTTAAGCATACAGTTTCAATGGTAGACAATACAACGTGAGGTATATATTAGTTCGTTCTCACGGTGCTATAAAGAACTGCCCGAGACCAGGCAATTTATAAAGAAAAGCGGTCACATGGCTGGGAAGGCCTCAGGAAATATATCATCATGGCAGAAGGGGAAGCAAGCACATCTTTCTTACATGGTGGCAGGATAAAGAACAGAGCAAAGAGGGGAAAGCCCCTATAATCTAATCACCTCCCACAAGTTCCCTCTCATGACATGTGGGGATTTTGGGAACCAGAATTCAAGATGAGATTTTGGTGGGGGCACAGCCAAACCATACCAAGGTAGAATCAAAGTAACGAAAAGATCATTCTCAAAAATTTCACATAATAGAATGAACAAATAAGTAAGTATATTTGAAATGATAAATGACATAAAAAAGGAAATCACATAAATGAGATTAAGTAGAAAATATTATTTTTTTCTTTATTTATTTATTTGAGACAGCGTCTCACTCTGTCACCATGTGCCAGGCTAGAGTGCAATGGCACAATCTCGGCTTGCTGCAACCTCTGCCTCCCGGTTTCAAGCACTTCTCCTGCCTCAGCCTCCCTAGTATCTGGGACTACAGGCCCACACCACCACACACATCTAATTTTTGTATTTTTTAGTAAAGATGGGGTTTCACCATATTGGCCAGGATGGTCTCAATCTCTTGACCTTGTGATCCACCTGCCTTGGCCTCTCAAAGTGCTGGGATTACAGGTGTCAGCCACCACACCCAGCCAGAAAACATTATTTTTAAAAGATCACCTAGTATGTGATAGCACAACAGAGTGACTATAGTCAATGATAACTTAATTGTTCATTTAAAAACAACTAAAAGAATATAATTGGACTGCTTGTAACACACAGGATAAAGGACTGTCTGAGGGAATGGATACTCCCTCAGAGTATGGGATTATTATGCATTGTATGCTTGTATCAAAATATCTCATGTACCCCATAGATACATACCACTACTGTGTACCCACAAGAATTAAAACAATTAATTTAAAAGACCAGGCAGATTCTCAAAAGAAAAAAAAATAGAATTTGCAGATAGGAAAACATACTCATTGAAATTGAAAATGTAATAAATGGGTTACACAGAATACAAGTCAAAGCTGAAGGGAAATTAGTTATCTAAAAGAGACGAAGAAATTATACAGAATCTAACACAGATAAAAGATAAAATAGAGGTTGAGAGATATGATAAGTTTCCATGTATACCTAAAGCAATACTAAAAAGGAGCCCTGAAAAAAATAAAAGAAGCAGTTATACTGGAAGAGATCATGAGAATTATCCATGTGATGGTATCGAGTAGATGGCTGCATATATTCATGTCTAGAGACAAAAGAGGACTGGCCTTGAGTTACAACTTTGAGAGCACTTAGCATACGGGTGGCAGTGAAAGCCAATGAAAAAGAGAGCGTGACCTGAGAAGACGAGAGGCCTAAAGCACAGCCTGATGTTCAGCAGCATTTGAGGAATAGAGAAGTAGGAGGTAGTAAAGGAAATCAAGAAGGAGTAGCTAGGGAGGTAAGGGGAGAATCAGGGTGTACAAGGCCATACAAACCAAGGGATAGTCCTATTTCAAGGAGTGACAGGCCAACAGTACCAAATACTCTTGTGGGGTCCAAGAATAGAACTGATGTGGTTTCTTTGGATTTTGTTATGTGGATGTCATGGATGAATTGACAAGAGCAGTTTATATTTTGTGGTGGTACTGAAGCCAGGTTGCAGAGGATTGAGTGATAAGGGGGAAGTGGACAAAGGAGAGAAAACGCAGAAGGCTCATGTAGTCCTACAGGTTTTCAGGGCTTACTCACTTTTGAGCATTAGTGGCTGATACAGATACTCACAAGAAAGTACTAAGTGAATGTGCACTGAATCGACTGAAAGTTGTTTTGGAAAATACTCTTCTCGTGGACTCTTCTTATCCCTTTAGCTCTTCAAAACTTACCTGACCAGGCCTCTGTGCTCTGGATACTTACTAGGTGACTCTCCAGAGAATAAGAATTAATTTTCTTGTGATGCTAGTATTGGAGAAGGAATTAGTATAATTCCTCTTCTACCAAAGAACTTTTGCAAATTGTTTGAAGGATAGAGCAATGTGGTCATTTGAGACATTTGAAGGAGAGTCAGTTAAGGTGACTATTTCAGGTGGAAAGGCTGGTTTCATTGCATCATATCTAACTAAGGCAGGAATGGCAAATAACTAGCATGCATGCTGCTGCTCCTCCTAGTATTAATTCATGATAGACATGCCTTGGGTATGGCCATAATACCCTTTTATTACAGCACATTGGGCAGATTGAAAAAAAAGCCACTTTTGATGTTGGTCATGGTGTTTTTATCTTGGATGGATACGCCCAAACCACAGCATTGTACAACTCAAGGAGGGACTGTTTACATAAATTGCACTGTGAGTGATAGCCACTGGAGCTTTACAATAGGATGGCCTTGTTACTGTACCTTCACCCCAAACTCTTTCTCTGCCCTTTCTTCTCCTCCCACTAAGAATAGATGTAATATGGTTATTTACATTAGTAGCTAAATAGATCATATGTCTGACTTTTTTGGCATTGTTTTTTAAGCTGACTAAAATACTGTTTTCATAATATTGCAACAACTTATCTGAATGTATAATTTACTATTCATTCTGTGACAAAAAATAAAATATGCCACATTGTGTCCATACTTAAATATTTTTTATATAGTTCCACTCACCTCAGTTTGACAACATGAGCTCTGATGAACTGATTTCTTAAATTTGAGTCTTTGAATGTTTTAGTAATCTGTAGAAAGAAAATGGGGGAAACTCTCTGTAATTACATTTTTAATTCTCCTTCCTCTCAACCTTGCAACTGAGACATGTTAATGAGGAGTAGAAAACTAAATTTTCACTTTAGTTCAACCCAATTCCATCAAAAAACACATGGGATGATTTGGGCAGGTTCTGCAAGCTTTCGATGCAGTGCCTATTCATTCCTGTGTCTGTTACACAGAGATGATGCTGCACAGGTTATGTTTTTGCTAGAAATCATTTTAAACATATCAAATGTTTTACTCTGAGGGGTTATGTTATATGACTTGGTGGCTGTTACTAAGGGCTTGGGGCAGGAGTTATGCCAGCATGAGGGAAGTCCACTGACACAACTCAAAATGTGTGATCCCCAAAAATTGCTTTTTCATGGATGAAACCTGATTAAACTGGACTAAAATGAGTAGCGATGGAAAGCTTGAAGAGAACAGGAGAAGAAAGCAGTTTTTTTTTTTTTTGGTCATTTCTTTCTGATTCATACCTAAGCATCAGAGAGTTTTTTTTAGCATCAGTTGGTAATTTCTTTTTTTATTTTTTAAGAAATCGAGTCTCACCATTTTGTCCAGGTTCAAGCGATACTCCTGCCTCAGCCTCCTGAGTAGCTGAGACTACAGGTCCCCACCACCACATCTGGCTAATTATAAATTATATGCATGTAATAATACTGTGCTATTAACAAGATACATTATAAAATATTTATAAAATTAGAAATTAAAAAGACCGAGTTATAAAATAGATACTTAGGTATTTTATGTTTTAATAATAATATTTTTGGTATTACAGTAACTGGATAGAATTTATAATTTTTAAACATTGTCATAAAATGGTTAAAAGGTCTGATTCTAAGTTTAATTTCAATACTTGATTTTAAGAACTGAAAAAGTTTCCACATAATTGCCTGGCCCCACATGCATGAAGTTTATCATTGGCAGAATTCATTATTTCGTGACACTACGTTGTCAGTCTCACTCATCATGCAAATATTTGTTAAAATTAAGCAAATGGGCCGGGCGCGGTGGCTCAAGCCTGTAATCCCAGCACTTTGGGAGGCCGAGGCAGGTGGATCACGAGGTCAAGAGATTGAGACTATCCTGGTCAACATGGTGAAATCCCGTCTCTACTAAAAATATAAAAACATTAGTTGGGCGTGGTAGCGCGTGCCTGTAATTCCAGCTACTCAGGAAGCTGAGGCAGGAGAATTGCCTGAACCCAGGAGGCGGAGGTTGCGGTGAGCCGAGATCGTGCCATTGCATTCCAGACTGGGCAATAAGAGTGAAACTCCATCTCAAAAAAAAAAAAAATTAAGCAAATGAATTTCCGTTTTCCATCATGTCAATTGGTTGTCCTTGCAAACCAATTGAAAGGTGTTATGTTTTATATATTTTTTAAAGAAATGTGTACAAAATCTATTAAACATTATAGTTAGTTTTTTCTCCCAATTTTTTATGTGTTCATGTCAGAGGACTTTTACAGATAACATACTCTATATGATTTTCAGCAAGACAAAGCAAAAGAAAACCAAATCACCTAATGATGGACATATTGCTAAACATATTTTCAGTCTTCTCTCTATAGCATGAATTTTATTTAAGAAGTGAATTTTGTTTTTTGAGACGGAGTCTTGATCTGTCACCCAGGCTGGAGTGCTATGGGTGATCTTGGCTCACTGCAACCTCTGCCTCCTGGATTCAAGAAATTCTCTTGCCTCAGCCTCCCAAGTAGCTGGGATTATAGACACCTATCATCATGTCTGGTTAATTTTTGTAGAGATGCAGTTTCACCATGTTGGCCAGGCTGGTCTTGAACTTCTGACCTCAGGTGATCTGCCCATCTTGGCCTCCCAAGGTGCTGGATCACAGGCTTGAGTCACCACACCTGGCCTTAAAAAGGTTTTCTGATACATAGACCTTGAAGGAAAAGGTTGTGTGTGTTTGTTGAAATGTTACTCCTTATGGCAAAAGAGAGTTTTAATAACTCAGTTGATCCCAGGTATGAGTCCTGGTTGAAGTCTTCTGTTTTATTTGGAGAAAACTCTTTAAGTAGAATGCATTCATAGTTTTGATACATGTACTTGTTTCTAAATGGCCTCATTCATTTACTTATTCAACAACTGTTTTTGAGCATCTCTTGTGTGCCACCCTGCTTTCTGTCAGGTATTGGAATACAACAATGGATAGAAAACAGTAATCTGGCCATCATGAGCTTACATCTAATGGAGAGAAATGGGAACTAATCAAATCATCATTCACAATTAAGTAAAACTATAACTGTGAAAAGTGCAACCATACAGTAGAGTGACCTGAGCCCATTAATGATATTATAGAGATTTCTCAAAGGAAATGCTTATTGAGCTGAGATTTTCAGAAAGAATCAGACTTAGCTGGTTTAAAGAGGAAGGAAACAAATCCTTGGTGGAATGAATGGCAGATGCACAGTTTTGAGGTCGGAAGAAACAGGTTGTGCTTAAGTAATGAAAGAAGGTCAGCACAACTGCGCTATGGAGAGCAAGCAGGCTAGGGTGACAGGGAAGTCCACAGCATGCCGGTCTTTGCACTGGAAGCATTTGGCTCTTTATCATAAACACTGGGAAGCCACAAAGGTGTTTTAAATAAGAAGATAATACAGTCAGATTTGCAATATGAGAACAATCTTTCTTGCTGCATATAGATAATCAGTTTTAAAGAGAAATAATGCAAGTGAACAGGTTAGTTTTGTTGCTACTTTGATACCCTGTGGTAGAGGCGATGGCTGGCATAGTCATGGCAGCAATGAATATGGAGAGAGGTGAATAAAGTTAAGGGAAATACAGGCGATAAAATGAACAGCGGCTGGTGATGGATTGGATATTTGGAATGATAATAGAATTTTAAGGATGAATTACAGGTTTCTGATTTGGATAGTTAATAAATGGTATTGTTATTAATAGGGATAGGTATTGTTGGTAGAAAGCTAGGATGGTCTGGGGATATCATGAGTTTGATTTTGAGAGATAATATATTTGAGTTGTTTTGAAACAGCCATGTAAGGATTTCGAGCTGGCAACTAGAGTGCAGAAGAACAGCCTAGGCTGGAAATATAGTGAATAACTGGTGTATAAGTAGAGGTTGAAGTAATGAGCATGTATGGGGTCATAGAAGAAGTGGGCATAAGCCAAAGCCTTAAGGTATTTCTTGAACTCCTGACTTCAGGTGATCCACCCACCTCGGCCTCCCAAAGTGCTAGGATTACAGGCGTGAGCCACCATGCGCCCGGCCGCCTTGAGGTATTTCAACATTTAATGGCAGTATAGAAGAGGGTGAGCCCGTAAAGAGAAGTAATGACCAGTGAGGCGAAAAAGAGGTGAATGAGTGGCATGAGTATCTCTCATTAAAATCAAACAATCATAGACTTTTTATATGAGAATGTACTATGCAAATTTTCTAGTTCAATTATTTTCTTTTACTTATGAACGACAATTGAATTGCTAAATAAAATAGAAGATTCTGAGACTATTCCAATGCTCATTCAGTGTTATCACTTTGTCTATGGGATAAGGATAATAATATTACACATGTTATCATAAAAAATGGTATGAGCTTTGGATTTTGAGTCAAGAGACCCTGGTTTGAATTCTGGTTATACCACTTTCCAGCTCAGTGGCCTTTGATGTGTTTCTTAATCTCACGATCTTTACTTACTATTCTGTACACATGATTTATTACTTTTTATGGCTGTTGTGAAATAAAGGTTAGATCATATATGTGAAAATGCTTTGTAAACTATAAAGCACTGTTTTAGAGTACTATTTATATAACATTTTAAATGTTCAAACTGTTTCTGCAAAAGGATACATAGGTAAGATTAACTAGGGAAGTCATACATCAGAAGAATTTTGAGGAAATCTTGAAATACTAAATGTATTGTCAAGCCACAGTACTCTAAATATCCTGGTTCTGGTGCAGGCAAAGATTAATTACAGAAAGAGATTAGAGTACAGAAAAAAAGATAAGGAAAAATTTACTGTATGACAAAGGTGACATGACAAATCAACTGCACTATTTAACACACGTCAAATTTAATAGTGTGTTAAATAAGTGTTTAGAAGGTGGCCTCTCCGATACCAAATCTGCTGGTACATTAACTTTGACTTCTCTAAATTTCTGTTGTTCACATGCCACCAGTCGATGGTATTTTGTTGTAGCAGCCTGAACAGATGGAGACAGCAACTGACAATAAACTTTGTATGGGAGAAAAAAGGGTCCTGAGTTAGGAATAGATATAAACTCCTGGGGGTGGAAGGAAGTCCCAGGGATGCTAAGGCTCCTGCAGAGGGAGGAAGGCCCCTGCCAGAAGCTGACACCCCAGGGAAGTGCAGCAGCAGGGGTTCAGTGCCAGCTCTGGTGGGGTGACAATCCAGAAGAGAAGAAGGATTTCTGTGCACTTGGAGAGGCGGATCCCCAGGTCTGCATGGTTAGGATCTGTCTCCAAGGGGACTTGTGCAGTGTCAGTGTGTGTGTGTGCACTTGCATGTGTGCCTTCATTAGTCTTTAAATCCCAATCAGTCTTATATTTCACTCCCTTTCTCCACCATACCTGACAATTTTAGCATTCAGCCTTAAAAAGCCCAAACCCCAGTTTCACCATTGTGTAGTACTTTACAACTTAGACAGCTGCACACACACTCATTCATTATTTACAGCTCAGTAGATCTTACTGTACCCATGTGGCAAGTGAAGAAAAAGTCTGTGAGCCTTTGAGTGACTTGCCTGGAAGTGGAGGAAATCAAACTAGGCTTTTGATTACTTGCCCAGGGCCATTTCTGCTGCCCAGAGCAAACATTTACACACAGGCTGAGGGTTTTGGAAATGTACCGCAGAGGGAGCTTGTGCTGTCCTGGAATTGACTCAGTTCCCTGCTATTGTATGTATACGGGAAGATGCACTCCGTTTTAATGGAGATCTACTGCAGCCATTCTGTCCTCTCTGCACATTCACTTAGGTGGCAGGTCCAGCGTCACGAATTCAAGATAAGTGGCATCAATAAAGCTGCATTACTTAAACCAACAAGTGGTTCAGAAAATATACTTCCAAAGAACTAGGGATCCCGATCTCTAGGAATAATAAATTTCACCCATCTCCCAATTCCGGACTGCACTGTGTGTAAAGGCAGGAAATGGCTGAGAGACAGCTCTGCAGAGAGATGCTAGGACAAAAAACATCAAAAGATCTCATCGTCCCAGAGCCACTGGTGATTTGCTGTCCTCCACTGAGGGAGGGGCACCTCCTAGCCTTTCCTAGACTGTGAATCTGAAGTCGTTGGGCTGGGAACATGGCTGAGGAGCAGTTCATTAGAGATTGTTTTTTGTCTTTATTGCTGATTCCAGCCTAGATCCTTCTCTGAGGTGGTCTAGGCATCCATTCCTTTGCCCACTGAATCACTCTGCTGAGATGTCCACAGTGAACTTTTGTCTCCCTGAACAACCTGCTTTCATTTTGGTTTCCTCTTCTAGCCAATGGCACCACCATCTACCCAAGGTAGACATTCTGTGTCAGTGTTAACCTGTCACCTCTCATCCTGTCTTGTAGTCCAATGCCAAGTTTTGTGGATCATACATTAAACCCATCCTCTCTTCTCTATTCCCTGGCAGCACTCCTAGTGCCTAGTGTGTCTCTGGTTTGGCCCTTGTGGGTGCTGCTCTGCTGCACTCCTGCCCACCTTTGGACTCTACTACCACTCACACCATCAAGGAGGTGGGGCAACTCATAACCAATGGAGGATGAATGCTTAGGGCCCACCTCCTCCCCCCCGCCCTGGACTCCCTTCAGTATTCTGTGGCAGCAGCTGCAGTTTGACTCTCTCTCTGCCCAGTGCTGCTTCCTTGTCTTCCCGAAGGTGTTGATTGAAAGAGACACTCCCTGTATGCAAGTCTCAGAGCCTTCTTCCCTGGGAACCTAACCTGTGATACTTGGTGCCTGGATAGTCCTAGGAAGCAAACTAAAATGAAGTTAGAATTGGAAACCCCCCTGCAGTTTTAATAGAGGAGCTTATCATTGGTGGGAGATGAGTGCTGAAAGCTTTGAGTGGAGCTCCATGGAGAAAAAGGACCAGGCTGCACTGGCAGGCTCGTTAAAACACAGATTTCTGGGCCCCAGCATCAGAATTTCTGATTTAGTAGGTCTTGGTAAAGCCAAGAATTTGCATTTCTAACAATTTCTAGGTGATGCTAGAGACCATACTTCAAAAACCACTGAGTTAATCTTCAATGAAAACCATCACAGCTGGAGGACTGAATCATAAGCTTATTTAACACATTTTTTTTTTCTCTAGAAGCAAGCATCATTGAAAACCAAGTTATGAGAAGACTGCAGGGTGAACACAGACTAAAGCAAGGAAAGTTAGATATATCATTTAAATGTTTAATGATATCAGAATGAACGGTTGAATCAGAATGATTTGGGAGGAGAATCTAGGGCAGGTCCCAGACTTAAGCATCAGTCCTATCAAATGTTGTGGATATACAAAAATGGAATGGATATGGAGCTGTCCTCATGGAGCTTAGGCTAACATGAAAAGCCAGTCTACAAATATTTATAATATAAAATATATAGAGGTATGTGGCATGAGATCAACACAGATATGATTTTGTGGTGAGGTGACGCGGAAGGAGGATTAATTATATCCAATCATGGAGATCAGAGGGAGTTTCTTATAAAAGATGGCTTTTCAGGTTGGCTCTAAGAATAAATAGGGCACACAATGACTGAAATATGAGCCAAAGCATAGACATGAGAAGGTGCTTAGCTAACAAGTTTGAATTATACTTTGTAGGCAAAAAGTCTTAGGCTGGAGGTAACTTGAAGGAAACAGGCTGTGAGAGATTTGTGTTCAGAAGCTTTTAAATTAGATTCGAAAGAAAAGAGCCAGCACACAGTGAGAACAGTTAGAAGCACATTGCAGTGGTTCAGAAAAGCACCAAGGGATTAAAAACCTGGATTAAGGAATATTCTAGAAAATGTAGAAATGCTGATAAAACTTTATCTTGAGCTCACCAAAGCCAACCCTGCCAGGTGACTTGGTTCCATGCTAAAATTTTAGAACCATCGAATTCCTTTATATCTTTAGGATATTGTTTGAAAAGGCAAGGGGAGGTGAGCAACACTGAGACTGGTCAGCTCTGACTCTGCAAAGCTAAAGGGCAGCACTTGGTGTGTGGTGAAACACGAATGTTAAAAGTTCACTTGTGAGGTTTCCTGGCAGGTAGCCAGAGGGCCTCTTCAAGTTAGAGCCCAAAATTGCTTTGCATATTTCTATTCAAACTATGTCTATCATTGAACCAAGGTGCAATGTTGTCCAAACTATGTTATTACTGATATGGTAAACCTATCTTTTAACACCTCCTTCCTCGTGTCTTTAGCTGAATAAGGAAGAGGGAAGAGGGCAAAATGAAAAGAATTTAAAAAGACAATGTTAATGCTTAGTTACACAAACAAAAAACTTTCAGTATTTGAAGTCATAAGCAAATAAAATGCATATTTGCTCATGGCCTTTCTAACACATTTTACTCATGACAAAGATGTGAATAAGAACCAGTACCCTAGTAAACTAAATTGATAAAAGCAGAGAGAAACACGTTTCACCATGCCAGGAAGTAAAATATGTAGAGCACCTAGCAGCTGAAAATACTTTACAAAATATTAGGTTTATTATTATATTCATTTTATAATGGAACAAAGAGCAAAGATAAATATTAACTTACCAGAGATTCAATTCTTCCACTCAAAGTCCTATATTCCTGTGTAGCTGGTGAATTTAGCTGACTATTATATTCAACATTTAGGAGTTCAAAACTGCTTCTGTAAAAATATGATTTTCGATCTGGAAAAGAAATTAAAAGGCAGGGTCAGTCTTACTTTAAAGTAGTTGAATCTTTAATTTATTCAGGATTATGGGAGGCGAATTACAAAAATTTGCTTTCCTTGAAAAAAAGAAAAAGTCCTAATGCTTAATATAGGTGTAATTATGATAAAATTATTATTTTTTTCAATTTTTAAAAAGATTGGCAAAGCCAGAGTGGTGTGGACGTTTAAAAATCAGAATGGCATTGTCATTTGAGAAATTAAAAATTGTCAGAAATACTGTAATTTTTATTCTTGCTATATTTTATGGGAGATTTGTGGTGTATTCATTCAGAAAATATTAATAAATGTTTGTGTATACTATTATTCATTTATCATTAAGAAAGAACACAAAGTATGAAATTTTTAATAATTATTACAAATAATATTCTTTATAGAGGAGTTAGTGATTTGCTATTAGTTTTTCTGGAGTAAACTAGAAAATAAGTCTTCTGACAAGATATCTAATCTAGTAATCTAGTGTAAATTATTTTCATCAAAAGGCACCTTGCAAAATAAAAAACTAGAACAGACCAATAACAAGTTATAAGACTGAGTCAGTAATAAAATGTCTCCTAGTAAAGAAATGTCTGGGACCAATGGCTTTATTACCATTCTACCAAACGTTTAAAGAACTAACACCAATTTCTCTTCAAACTGTTCAAAAACATCAGACAGGGGGGAGTTCTCCCCAACTAATTCTATGAAGCCAGTATTACTCTGATAGAAAACAAGACAAGGACACAATAAAAAAAAAATACTACAGGCCAGGTGTAGTGGCTCACACCTGTAATCCCAGCACTTTGGGAGGCCAAGGCATGTGGATCATGAGGTCAGGAGTTTGAGACCCACCTGGCCAACATGGTGAAACCTCATCTCTACTAAAAGTACAAAAATTAGTCAGGTGTGGTGGTGGGCGCCTGTAATCCCAGCTACTCAGAGGCTGAGACAGAAGAATTGCTTGAACCCAGGAGGCAGAGCTTGCAGTGAGCCGAGATTGTGCCACTGCATGCCAGCCTGGGTAACAGAGCAAGACTCCATCTTGGAAAAAAACAAAAAAACAAACCAAACCAAAACAAAACAAACAAAAAAACTACAGGTCAATATTACTGATAAACACAGTGGCAAAAATCCTCAACTAAATACTATCAAACTGAATCCAACAGCATATCAAAAAGATAAAATACCACAGCCAACTGGGATTTATCTCAGAGATACAAGAATGGTTCAACATATGCAAATCAATAAACATAATACATCACATCAACAGAATGAAGACAAAAAACATATGATCATCTCAACAGATGTTCAATAGATTTAATATCCCATCATGACAAAAACTCTCAAAAAACTAGGCATAGAAGAGACATACCTCAACAACATAAAGGCTGACCAACCCACAGCTAACATTTTACCAAATGGGGAAAAGCTGAAAGTTCTTCTTCCTCTAAGAACTGACACAAGACAAGGATGCCCACTTTCATCCCTTATTCAACATAGTACTGGAAGTCCTAACCAGAGCAATCAGATGAGAGAGAGAAATAAAAAGGCATTCAGACTGGAAAAGAAATTACATATTCAGAATGTTTCTTTTTGCAGATTATATAATTTTATACTCAGAAAAACCTAAAGACTCCATCAAAAAACTCTTAAATCTGATATACAATTTCAATAAAGTTGCAGGATACAAAGTCAACCTACAAAAGTCTGTAGCATTTCTATACATCAACGATGAAGTAGCTAAGAAACAAATCAAGAAGGCAATTCCATCTTCTACAAGGAAAACTACAAAACACTTATAAAAGAAATGGAAGAGGACACAAATGGAAAGATATTCCTTGCTCATGGCTTGAAAGGATTGATATCATTTAAATGATTATACTCTTCAAAGCAATCTATAGATTCAATGCAATCCCTATCAAAATACCAACATCATTTTTCACAGAAATAGAAAAAAAAACATCCTAAAACTTGTATGAAACAAACAAAAAAGCCCAAATAGTCAAATCAAACCTGATAAGAAAGAACGAATATGGAGAAATCACACTACCTGACATCAAACTATACTCTAAGGCTATAGTAAGCAAAATAGCGTGGTGTTGGTATAAAAACAGACACATAGACCAATAAAATAGAATAGAGAGCCAAAGAAGGAAATTTATATACAGCCAACTGAGTTTTAACAAAGGTGTTAAAAACATACAATGGGGAAATCACAGTCTCTTCAATAAATAGTAATAGGAAAATTGGATATCCATTTGCAGAAGAATGAAATTGGACCCTCATCTCTCACTATATACAAAAATCAACACAATATAATTAAATTCTTCAATGCAAGATATAAAACTATGAGAACTATTAGAAAAAAACATAAGAGGAAACACTTCATGTCTTTAGTCTGAGGAAATGACTTATGGCTATGACCTGAAAAGTACAGACAACAAAAACAAAAATAGGCAAATGGGAATTAATTAAACTAAAAGTAAAAATTCATTAATTTAATCTGAAACTCCATGTCTTTTTTTTTCTACTTCTGTAGTTCACATGAGGGATAGGTGAATTCAGGTGATTTGATAGCAAAATGCAGTCAAAAGCAAAATTTAGCCACAACCTTTACATTTGATTGGCTGAAATAATTGTATATCATTATTGGTATTTCTAATGTTGGTAATTTTAGTGCACCATTGGAAGTATTTCAACCTTTGCATAGTTAAGAATTTTTGCCTGTTTACAATTGGACGTACTACAAGGTATGTTCTATCTTTTTTTCTCTTCGCATTCACACATACCCATGTACACGCCATACACATAATTTAAGTGATTTAATGGAATTATGTTTGAAATAAAAATAACCTCAAAGTGAATTTTAAGTGAAGAAAAGATTCTAATGTATGATATTATTTAGTAAAACTCGACACATTTTACATATCTATGGTAAAGCATCTGAAAGAGCCTTCACAGAGATTTTTAAGAAAAATGGTTTATGAATGAGCATGGTATATGTATTCTTTGTATGCTTTTTTCTTGTCCATATTGTCGATTTTTTAGTGATATAGTAATAAAAATTAAACAAAATAAAAGAGACAACTAAAGAACATAATGTTTTAAAAAGTTTGACTTTACTCCTTTTTACTTCTCAACTGAAATTTTATCTCCTGACCATCATATCAGTTAGGCTTATAAGACACTGTTTCAGAAGACAGAGCATTATTTGTTCATAAGAATGGACAAATACTTAGGAACATCCAAATTTACAAATAAATAGTATTAATGAAAAACAAAATGACTAAATTTTAGAATCAGAAAATTATTGAGAGTTTTTTTTTCCTTTGGATAGAATAATTCTTTTCTGAGTAACGACATTTGGTTTACTCAAAAAGTATGTTTGGGGCACTAAAAATGGCCAAAATAGGAAAGAGAAAAAATACTGATTGAGGAAAAATACAGACATGAATTATATTTAGGGAGGAATTACAAGTAAGATATATAATCACATATATTAAGTAATAAAAGCAGTAATAAATGAAATAATGCCAAATGAAATCTGATATCGTATGTAGTTATTAAATCTGAAGAGTAATAATGTTCTAGTACTTACCAAAAGCTAAAAAGTAAACGAGTAGAGCTATGGTCACTGCAAGGATCACTACCCCTGCGACAACAATGAAACAGACCACGTACGGATTCAGAAATCTTGAAGTCGACGGTACCCGTACTGGCCTTGCAAGAGAAAGAGATCAAAAAAGGTCATTCATTTCACCCATCATTTTAGTGCTCATGATTTTCTTCTTTCTCGATCTCTTATATTGCACACGGTTCTAGCCATAGAAACATCTTCCTAGAAATGAAACTGAATTTAACAGGGTTGTCCTTTGTGGTTTTTCTTTCAAGTTTTTTTTTTTTTCTTCAGCACGAAATGATTGACATTCAAGTAGTCTGATGGAAAAATAAGGAAAGCTGACTTACGGTTTGGAATTGCTTTCCCTTCTGATAGTTTTCGAGGATAACAACAAATCATTCTCTGTTCTACTGCAATGCCTTCCAAAATACTATGCTGGACACTACTGTAGGAACCTTCTTTGCTTGGGCACCATCCCCAAGGTTGTACTGAAGAGAGATCATTTGGGTGAGAAGAAGTGTGGAGGAAGATAAAGAAGCAGGGGTGGGGTGGTAAGGGGTGTCAGAACAGTAGCATTTCTCATGACCAGATTCCCCATATTATTGAAAATTGGCAGAGGCAGAGAACTAGGATCAGGGAGAATAGCAAGCACCTGAAATGAATTAGAACTGCTCCAACAGCCAATGATTTATGTGATTTACCATATTTTACCCATGAATTTGTACTAATACAAAGTCACACAAACTCACACTGGGGAAATCACCAGAGGAGCTGGGTGTGAATTCCAGTTTTACCCCTTGTTTGCTTGGAGGTCATATTGTCATTTATCTGAGATTTTCTTTATCTGAAAAATAGCAATAATAATACCTACCTCAAAAGGCTGTTTTGAAGATTAAGTGGGGTCATGTTATGTGTTATAAAGTATATTCTTCTAGTTCAATAGGTTATCCACTTGGCTGTGAACACCTTAAAGGTAAACATAATTTTCATGCCTATGTTTAACATGGGCAAAGTGTTTAACACTTTGTAGAATGCTTGGGTTATATAGGTGTTTTGTAAATATTTATGGTATTTATAAATATTTATTGCCTGTGTTAATTCTTGACATGCTTCAGATTTAAAAGCCTTAGTAGAGCTGAGAAGCAGTTATAATTAGGCATATTCTAATTTTTCTATTTTTCTATTTTGTTTTGCTAACATTCTGGTATAAGTGAGAAGGGAATATTCTGAGGGTCTGTGCTGTGAGGTACATTTCACTGCAGTGTTGCTTGGTATCGTTTGGGATTTACCCAACTCACAGGCCTATAAAAGGGCATCTCTTGATATTTTGCTTTGCGGCACCTGCATATTATATGCTACGTTACTGGAACTAGTAACGTTTCAGAAGATTGTTGGAAGCAGAAATAGATTTGCCAATTTTCCATTTTGTTGGATAAACATAGGACACTTTATAAAAATTGACCCTGTTCACTTAAAAAAAAAAAGGATTTAGGCCGGGCGCAGTGGCTCAAGCCTGTAATCCCAGCACTTTGGGAGGCCGAGGCGGGTGGATCACAAGGTCAAGAGATTGAGGCCATCCTGGTCAACATGGTGAAACCCCGACTCTACTAAAAATATAAAAAAATTAGCTGGGCATGGTGGCGTGTGCCTGTAATCCCAGCTACTCAGGAGACTGAGGCAGGAGAATTGCCTGAACCCAGGAGGCGGAGGTTGCGGTGAGCCGAAATCGCGCCATTGCACTCCAGCCTGGGTAACAAGAACGAAACTCCGTCTCAAAAAAAAAAAAAAAAAAAAAAAAAAAAGAATTTAAATATATAACATGGGAAGAAAATAACCTCAGAATAATTTTTTAAATGCTGTAATTTTATGATGCCTTTTTGCTACATTTGTCTTATTTGTTCATTTTGCTACACTAGTGAAAAGTGACTTTCACTGACATGGGTTGAGAGTCCAGTATTCAGCAATAGTTGGAGAAAATTGTCAGTTTGACATTTACTATTTGAGTTTCAGTTTACCCACTTGTTACCTTATGGGGTTATTGTGCCTGTTACATGTAGTCACAAATGCATAATGTTTGGTATTTGTGATTTCAATAGTTATTAATGGCTGCTGAGTAGTGAAAGAGTCAAAGAGACACAGAGTTGGAGGCAAATGTAACCCCAAAGGCTAAATAAATCTCAAATTGTTCCTTTCTGCAACAATTAGGGACTGATTATGTTTCAGAGATAAACTGATATGTCAGGATCTGTAAGTGTGGAGTTAGAAGAACTGTAAACAAGGATTAAGTTGAAGGCTAAAATCCCCCAAAAATAAAATCAAAAGGCTAGAGACTACTTATGCATTAACTTGAATGAGCCTCCCATGGGAATGACGTTACAGCCAATTTTGCTTTTAGTTCATGATAACCATCTTGAACTCAATAACTGAAAAGCACTATGAGACATATGACTCAACATAGAAAGGGTGTGAGCCCAAATTACCTTAATCCTACAAGCCATAATTAATTACCTAAGAAGGAATTGTTCCACCCTGTAGAAACAACTGAAGAGATAGCTGCTCTCTTGTTAGCAGTGCAACTTATAGTTGAACCTCTGTACATTGCTGCTAACACAAACAAAATTGTGCATAATATTTACTCTGAATGTGTTTGTGAACAGTGATTTTTTAATTCATAATGCAGTGGAAATCTGTGCAAGAAAATATTTTGCTTTTAAAGCAGCATCCTGGTCAGTGAGATTTTTAGTGCTTGCATTTAAACAGCAAAGCAAATATTCAGTTGTGACCAATTTAACCAGTTTCCCTCTCTTTCTCTATTTTATTGACTTGAAAAAATTGCATGAGAATGGAAAATTTATCTTTTTATACTTTTATTGTGATAGCTTATCTGTCAGGCATTGCACATGTACATTGTCAATCTTCACAAGTTTTTCATAGCCTTGTAAATTCTGTGTTATGATGGCATTTTAAATATAGGGAAACTGAGGCTCAGAGAGTGAATAACTTTTGTTTATTCAGGAGTGACAGAGCTGGAAACAGAAACTAGGTAGATTTGAATAAAGAGACATGAACTTCTGCTCACATACACTTTCTTGAGTATTTTACTTCACACTCCAGGGAAAGGAACAGCTTTGGGTTTCATGTCTCTCCTGACCTCACCTGGGGGAAGCAAAGGAATCAACATCTATTAATAATATTTCTTAAGATATATCTTCAGTCCAGACCTCTCTCTTTGAGCTCCACATCATCATTTCCAAGTACTAATTGAAAGTGTTATAGATGCTTTACAACCACCTTAAATAGGAAAGTTCAAAGCTGAACTTGGTATTTTTTTCTGCCATTGATGATATGCCCAGGGTTTTGTTAAACGATTTTTCTACAAGACATTTTTTCCAACTAAGACATAATCATTTTTTAAGTTTCCTTTGTTATAATATCAGCCATGTCTTTCAAATGAAGAACCTGAGATATAAAAGGTTTCTTTAATTAATTTTAAACTTCTAAGCACAGTGTTTAATTCCTACATCATAAAGCACTTCTAAGGGGATGTGAAAAAGGAGCTGGACTAGAGACAGGAGATGTGGATTCAAGTACTCCTGTCAAGTATAAGCTATGTGATCTCAATTAATCATAACTATTTTAAGCTTCAGGTTTCGAAAAATATTTTTAAATGGTAAAGACAATACCTTCCTCATAATTTGATTTTTAAAAATCAAATAAAACAATGTATATGCCAGTGATGTGCAAACTAAAGATCACTGAAATTTAAGATATTATTGTAGAAGAAACTGAAGTATAACAGCAAGATCTCTAGAACTGAAGATTTTTCTGCCAGTAACTGTTGTGTGAGCTTGGATGAGTCCTTTTAATATTGTGGAATCTTAGTCTTTGGTGACATGTTGATGATAACAACAGTTATTGTACAGTATATTTTGTGAGAATTAGAGCAGATGACATGCATGCTGTATAAACTACAAAGGGCTAAATAACCATAAAAAACTTTTGAGAAAAATAAATTTTAATTAGTTTATTTATTACTCTTTATATTTTAACTTACACTATCAAGAGAAAAAACTGTGTTTCTTTAAAATATTCAGTTTTACCTGTTTACCAATTTACCGATTTCACCTTTTCTCCACAATTTTTATCTTGCTTTAGATCATTCTTATCACACAGATAACTTTATAGTAAAGAAGAGGAATGTGTCAACACCTACCTCCATTGAGGTACTTTTGGAGTAGAAGAGTCAATACTAGTTTCCTACTCTTCTGTAGTAACTAATTTCTTAATTCTCTAGACTGGCTCTGCAAGAAATGCTCAAAGGAATTCTTAACATGGGAATGAAAGGTCATTACTCAACTATCATAAAAACAAATGAAAATATAAAACTCACATGTCTTATAAAACAATTACACAAATGAGAAAGAGAAAGACATAAAATGGCAACACAACAGAACTCCACCAAACCATGCAGCTTATACAACAATTACAGAAATGATAAAGAGAAAGAAATCTAATGGCTGCATGACAGAACTCCAACTATATGCTACTTACAAAAAACTTACCTTACTGATAAAGACACATATAGACTAAAGGCAAAGGTATAGAAAAATGCATTCCACACAAATAAAAACCAAAAGAGAGTAGAAGTAGGTATATTTATATCAGAAAAAACAGGCTTTAAATCAACAACAGTTAAAAAAAAAAAAGCCAAAGAAAATTATTATATAATGATAACAGAGTCAACTCAACAAGAAGAAATAACAATCCTAAATATATACCTATTCAACACCAGAGCACCCATATTCATAAAACAAATATTACTATATATAAGAAAAGAGATAGACAGGAATACAATAATGATGGAGAACTTCAACACCCCCATTGACAGTACTAGACACATCATCAATACAGAAAATCAACAAAGAAACACTGGACTTAAACTGGACTTAGACTAAATGCACTTAACAGACATTTATAGAAAATTCTGTCCAGCTATCACAGAATATACATCTTCATCGGTACACAAAACATTCTCCAAGATAGATCATATGTTAGGCCACAAAATAAGTCTCAAGAAATGTTTAAGAATCAAAATCATATCAAGTATCTTCTCAAATTACAATGGACTAAAACCAGAAATCAATACCAGGAGGAACTCTTAAAACTATACAAATATACGGAAAAAACAAAAAACAAAAAAATCATGCTCCTGAATGATCTTTGGGTCAATAATAAAATTAAGAGGAAATTATTTTAAAAATCTGAAATGGGGGGATGAAAATGGGGACAAAACATACCAAATCCTCTAAAATATAGCAAAAACGGTGCTAAGAGGGAATTTTATAGCATTAAATGTCAGTGTCAAAAAAATTAAAAGGTCACATATTAACAACCTAATAATGCATGTTAAGGAACTAGAAAAGCAAGAACAGATTGAACTCAAAACTAGCAGAAGAAAAGAAATAACAATGATTGGAGCAGAACTAAATAAAATTTAGACCAAAAAGTTGCAAAGGACCAATGAAAGAAAAAGTTGGGTACTTGAAAATATGAAGAAAATTGATAGACTGCTAGCTAGGCTAGCCAAGAAAAAAAAAAAAAAAAAGCAGATTCAAATAAAATCAGAAATGAAAAAGAAGACCAATTCTACCAGGGAAATACAAAGACTGTTAAGCACTACTATAAACAACTCTATGCTCACAAACTAGAAAACCTAGAGGAAATCAATAAATCCTGAAAACATATAACCAGGTAGAAATCTCCCAGGTTTAATCTACAGATTAACCAAAATAATAGATTATTTTGGTCTATTCCAAAAATAGAAATCCTGAACAGACCAATAATGAGTAAAACAATTTAATAAGAAAAAAGTACATTTCAACAACAACAACAACAACAACAAAAATCCCAGGACCAGATGCATTCATAGCCAAATTCCACCAGATGTATAAAGAAAAACTGATACCAATTCTAATGAAATTGTTCCAAAATATTGAGGAGGAGGGAATCTTTCCTAACTCGTTCTATGACACCAGTGTTACCCAGATACCAAAACAAGGCAAGGACACACACACACACAAAGGGAAAAAAGTAGGCCAATATCCCTGATGAACATTGTATAAAGCTCTTCAACAAAATAATAGAAAACTGAATCCATCAAAATGATAACACGCCGTGGTCAACTGAGTTTTATTCCAGGGATACAAGTATGATTCAACATATACGAATTGATAAATGTTATTCACCATATAAACAGAATTAAAAACCATATTATCATCTCAATAGATACAGAAAAACTATTTGATAAAATTTAGCATCCCTTCATGATAAACACCCTCACAAACCAGGCATACAGGGAGCATACCTCAAAATGATAAAAGGCATATATGACAAACCCACAGATAACATCATACTGTACAGGGAAATGTTGAAAGCATTCCACCAAAGAATTGAAACAAGGCAAGAATCACTTTCATCACTTCTATTAAACACATTATATGAAGCCATAGAGGAGCTATCAGGCGAGAGAAAAAAGTAAAAGACATCCAACTTGGAAAAGAGGAAGTCAAATTACCTCTGTTTGCTGACAATATGATCTATACCTAGAAAATCCTTAAACTACTCCAAAAGACTCTTAGATTTGATAAATGAATTCAGGAATGTCTCAGGATATAAAATCAATGTACTAAAATCAGTAGCATTTTTATATATCAATAATTACCAAGTGGAGAACCAAATCAAGAAGCCAATCCTATTTACAATAGGTTAAAAAATAAAATACCTAGGAATATATTTAACCAAGAAGGTAAAAGATCTCTACAAGGAAAACTACCAAACACTAATAAAAGAATTGGAGATTATACAAACAAATGGAAAACCACCCTATGCTCATGCATTGGAAAATCCAATGTCATTAAAATGACCATAATGCTCAAAGCGATCTACACATTCAGTGAAATACCTATCAAAATACCAATGTTATTTTTTACAGAATTAGAAAAAAATCCTAAAATTCATATAAAACAACAACAACAAAAAATCAACATTTTTGCCAAAGAAATTCTAAGGAAAAGAGCAAAGCTGGAGATATCACATGATCTGACTTCAAATTATACTGCAAAGCTATAGTAACCAAAAGAGGATAGTGCCTGTATGAAAATAGACATATAGATCAATGGAACAGAATAGAGAACCCAAGAATAAAGCCACATACCTACAGCCAACTGATCTTTGACAAAATTTACAAAAACACACACTGGGGAAAGGACATACTATTTAATAAATGGTGGTGGTAAAATTGGATCGCTGTATGTCAAAGAATAATATTGGACCTCCGTCTCTCACCGTATACAAAAATCAAGTCAAGATGAATTAAAGATGTAAATTTAAGATCTGAAACCATGAAAATGCTAGAAGAAAATGTAGGGAAAACTTCTGGACATTAACCTAAGCAAAGAATTTATGACTAAGTTCTCAAAAGCAAATACAACAAAACAAAAGTAAACAAATGATACTTACTTAAGCTAAAAATCTTTGCACAGCAAAAGAAATAATCAATAGAGTGAACAGACAACCTGAAAAATGGGAGAAAATATTTGCAAGCTATGCATCTTACAAAAGACTAATGTCTAGAATCTATAAGAAACTCAAATAATGACAACAGCAAAAAAACACAATAACCCCATTAAAGAGTGGACTAAAGAAATGAATAGACATTTCTCAAAAGAAGACATACAAATGGTCAAAAACAAATAAAAAAGTTCTCAATAACACTAATAGTCAGAAAAATGTAAATTAGAACCACAATGAGATATCCCATTACACCAATCAGAATGGTTATTATTAGAAGGTCAAAATATAACAGATGTTGGTGAGGATTCAGAGAAAAGGGAACACTTACACACTTATGGTGGAAAATAAATTAGTATAACCTCTATGAAAAACAATGTGGAGACTTCTGAAATAATTAAAAATAGAACTACCATTTCATCCAGTAATCCAACTATTGGGTATCTACCCAAAAGAAAATAAATTATATCACAAAAGATACCTGTACTCATATGTTTATTGTAGATATGGATTAAACCTATCAACAGATGACTAGATAGAGAAAATGTGGTATATATGTATGTATATATGTGTATGTATATATATATATGTATGTGTGCATATATATATATAGCAAAATGCTACTCAACTATAAAAGGAAAAAAATCATGTCTTTTACAGCAATATGGATGGAACTGTAGGCTATTGTCTTAAGCGAAACAACTCAGGAACAAAAAGTCAAATATGGCATGTTCTCAGTTACACACAGGAGCTAAATAATGCATACACATGGATAGAATGAGTAGACTAATGGAGATGTGGAAGGCTGGGAGGGGAATGAGGGAGATAAATTACTTAACGTGTACAGTGTACCCTATTCAGGTGATGGCTACACTAAAAGTCCAGGCTTTAATGCAATACATTTATGTAACAAAACTGCACTTCCACCCCTTAGAACTATCAAAAAAATCCTTCAATCAGAGGAAGGAGGAGAAAATGTAATCAGTCGAAGTGCAAAGTTTGTTTGGCAAACAGTAATTGGCCCAGTGTTGTTCTTATATGCAAGCAGGTGGAAAATAATCTAGAAAAATAAGGCTGGTCAAGATTATGGAAGACTTTATGAGTAACGGGTTTGGACTCTTTCTTGGCTTTAGAGTATCCCTGAGCTTTTTAAAATGAGGAGTTATAGAAAAACAGCAGTGTTTTAGAAAGGTTAATCTGGTGGCCTGGTTGGGCTGCAAGACAAACTTATTAGTCCATTAATGGGATATGAAGTGCCAAGGGCCGTGTAGGGGCTGTGTGGATGGAAAAGAAATGGTTGAGGGAAATATGGAAGATGACAAATTAGGACCATTCCCTGGTGAAGAATTCAGTGCAGGGGCAAGAGTAGAAGTCCAAGATGAAACTTTGAAGATTGATCTTGTGTGACTGGGGAGTTAGTTATACTAGTCACATGACTAGACAACTTTATGGAGACGTTCTAATAATAATTTTTACTTTAGTAACTGTTCGTATTTTTGTGTTAATTCCCAGCAGTCAGCTGCTAAGATGGGTCTGGGCTGAGCAAAGGTCTTGGAACTGGAAGTGTTCTTTATGAATTCATTATCTTAGAGGTAGTATTTGAAGCTCTGAAAAACAGTATGAGAAATCACGCATTTTTCTACCTTTGGATTAAAAAATACAGACCTACAATATGAATCTTTAGGCATATATATAGACACACATGAATTTGATATAATAAAGAATTTCCCATTACTATAGCCTTAGGTATCTAGTAATAAGAGAAAACAATTGTTAGTTATGATTACATATATATTATATAATTTATAATAATATATGTAACTTATATATGCAATATTACATGTATATAATTTAGGTAGCTATCAATTAATATTTATAATCATATGATCATACAATTGCCCTAAGTGAAATCATTTTACATATGAGACTAAAAACACAGTGAATGATTTATGACCCAGGGAAAATGAAACTTTACTCTGGCTCACAAATAGAAGAGAAAGAAATATGAAATTATGTGTGAACTTCATTTACCAGCCTATGCTAATTACTAGCCTATGCTAATTCTTGGTAATGATGAAAACAACATAAATCATTACTCATGCTGGGTGAATGGGTGTGTGGTTATTTAAAAATTTGATAGAAGGATCACACCTACTGCATTAAGCCATCAATCAGTAGCTGGTTATTTTAGGTACTTAGGGCACGGTATAAGGAGACCAAGGTCAAAGGTCTAATTTCATATAGATTTTTCCTATTAGTTCACAGATATAGGCTAAACCCTTATTCTTATTTGCTATTTTGCAAATTTGTGCTACTTTTTAAAGCAAGCATCCTCCCCCACCAAAAATGCAAGGAAATCTCTAATTTAAAAAATGGTCTTGGCACAAACTACACTACCCATGGTGCTACACTAATCACCCACTAAGGACTCATGCTGAGTGTCATATGCTTTTCTTGTGTGTGGCAACTTCATCTTTACATATTTTAAGATTTTCTAGAATATTTACAATAAAACTGTCATAGTGAACATGTTTCTTAGACATCCCGAACAGCTGTGGATATTTATCTTGTAATATTTTGCCTCTTAATTTATTGGTGCTGCATCAAGACATTTCTTCCAGGAATTTCTAATATGGTTCAATATCTCCTTAAGTCTCTAATTTTATCTTTTACTTCACTCTACTTCCATATCCTGCTCCAGACATCCTGGCCTCTCTGCTGCTCCTCAAGCACAATAGGCTCTCTCTACCTCTGGGACTTTGTGCTTGCTCTTTCCTCTGCCTGGAACACACTTACCTAAGGTTTTCACAAGGCTTGCTCCCTCGCCTCCTGGATGTCTGCTCAATTGACATCTTCTTAGTGAGACCTTGCTAACTACCCTATTAAAAATTGCACCTTCTCTCTCTGCTTTAGTATTTGCTTTATTATTTTATAGTACACTTATAACTTTCCAATATGCCCTACAATTTACTTATTTTGTTTGTTATCTATCTCCCTCCACCAGTTAAGAAGCTCCATAAAGGTGAGGATTTTTATTTTCCTTCTTTTCTTCCTTCCTACCAACTCATTAATAATGCCTTTATTTTAAAAGACAGTTATCTCATTACTCTGGCTTCTGTATATTTAATACATTCAAGAACTGTTCCTAGAAAGGCATTGGCTAAGAGCAGAAATTGATTCAGTACTGAAGGGTCTATAAAAGAATGTGGCTTATACTAAAGCCAAGAGTCTTTATTCATAAGGCAGGCTGATTTTGTAGCCTTTTCAGGAAAATAACTTCTTGACTGCAGAAGACGTATTTAAAGAAACCTGAAGTGTTTCCCTTTCAAGTCAGAGCTCTGATACAGCTCTGCATTCATAATTTGCAAGGCAAGAAATTTCAGATGGTGTTCTGATCCTCATATGATACATATCTTATTTTAAACTGAGGAAGGAGATGGCATACTGTATTGTCATTCTCATACCTCATCTTCCTCAAGCAATGGCCTGGCTAGGAGGATGATGTAGACTGCTGAGTAGGGTTTCAAGAATGCTGCTGACACAAGTCAGTAAAGTCTTCCAGGTTTTCTTTCACTCAGCATATATCCCCATATTTAATAATAGAGTCAGTCTTGCATAATTATCAATAGATGTCTGAAGACTACTTGCCATTTTTGTGAAGAATCAGTTGAAGACTTAAAGACATATTCTGGCCACTGCTCTCTTACATGTAATATACACTTACTTTGGTAAGGAAAGTAATCTTTTCTGGCATTTTAGATCTGCCAAAAGTGTGGATAATTTCCGATTATGAAGGCTTTTCTGTCTGCAAATGAGCATGATGGTATTATGGTAGGGGTGGAACCATGTACAAAGGCAAGTCTGCCTAAATTGTTTGAAAACAACAGAAACAATGGAAATTTTTTTCTGGAATTTGATGATGCTAAGATTTTAAGTACCTTTCTCTTGAAGTCACCAGATTTGCAAAGTGATGGGCACAATATTTCATTGACTCTGCTGGTGTTTAGGGACATGTACTGAGTGTTGGCAACCTGTTACCAAGAACCATAACAGAGACAGCCCTGACAAGTTAGCTGTCTCCTTACTGATTAATGTTAGTTAGGGATAGTCCAGTATGTACTGTAGAGGGCACTGCTGTTTAATGTTAATATTTTTTTCTGAGTTCTAGAAAGTGTAGTCATTTACAGAGCCATGAAGCCCATACTAGTTTCAAAACAAAAAAACCTACTTAGTTAAAGACTTGCTTGTTTCCTTGCCTATTTCCCCCCAAAATGGCCAAAAATAATATTTTTCCTATCTGGATTTAGTTTCCAAATAGATAGGTTTTCTTCCTTCCTTCATTAATTCTTTTCATTTTCTTTCCTTTCTTCCCCTTTTATTTTTAACTAAAAATGTTTTCTAACCTTTATTGGCATGACATGATTTTGCCAGCTACTGCAAATTATAAAGAAATACTCATGACAGTTTAAATATGTGAAATTTTATTGTAAAAATGCTCTTGGGGAAATGAGTACTTGAATATCATTTGCACCTGAATATCTTTTGTGATGATGAAAATATTTTTAAATTAAATTTTGGTTGTGGTTGCACATCTCTATACATAGAGTAGCTATCTTTGAATTGTGCACCTTGAACAGGTGAACTTTCTGGTTTGTAATTTTATTTCAATAAAGTGGTTAAAATTAAATTTACCTTTTAATGATTGTTAACTTACTGGAATAACAAAATTACCAAGTTTCCTGTGAGTAATTGACAATGATGGTGGACTTAAACTTCCAGAAAAGAAAAAGACTCAATAGCCCATTCAGTTCAGGTTTTTCAGTGCTATTTCCTAGACAGCAGTTGTTACTGAGATACTGGAATACAGGAGTGTGTTACTATTGATGTCAAGCAATTTGTTACACATAATGGTTAAAACACATCGAGTTTTGAAATGATTTACTTCTTATACAATTTCAAGTACTTAATTCTAGGATAATGTTCCTCCCACTCACTTGCATCTTCTTATTTTCTGGGTGGAATTACAAATAGTGCATTGGAAATTGCTTTAAACCTGGTTGGACCATGGAGATGTGTCACACATTTTCATCAACTGTGTCAGAGTAGAAAAAGGACTGAAAAGCCTAGAGAAAAATTCATGTTTATCCTCAAGATGCCAAATGACAAAAAGCCAATTGCTCTTTGCACATTCATGATTCTATTTCTTCTTTTCCTTTTGTAGCCTGAACTGATGAAACAGCACTGTTTCCCAAACGACTGAAGCACAGAAACATTTATTTCTGAAATGCCTAGCAGTTTGAGGAGCACAGTGTTCCCAGATCTCAGGAATATGCTGCTCTGTGAGTTCTAACTTGCCAAGGGATTCAGTGTTTCTGCAGGAGAGGAATGGGGAAATCTATTGCACACTTAGGTTAGAGAACATGTTTATTCATATTTCAACACACAAGGAAATATCTTGCTGTACACCTCTCCTCTGTTTTGGGAATCTGGGAGACTAAGCTTGTAACTGCATACAGCAGTTGTCTAGTCCAGTACTTCTTAATTTTTAGTGGCTATGTGAATTGCCTATTAAAATGCAAATTTTAAATTAGTGAATCTGGGTTGGACCTGAGTCTGCATTTCCAACCATCTCTCAGGTGATGTCAATTCTATTGGTTCACGGACTATGTTTTGTGTAGCAAGGGTCTAAGATACAATTAGATTAGAAAAGATCAAAGACAAAGTGGAGTGATTGTACTGAAGGCATAATAGATTCTTCTGTTTCCTAAAGTCCGACTACATATGCAATCCTCTTTGCTGTGGGATTATTATGAAATGTTCAAAGCTTTCACTTATTATTTCATCAAAATATACTGACTCCATCATATAACTAAAGTCATGAAACATATAACAGTATCTTTGTCAATCACAGATCACATGTATGACATAGTCCCATGTGATTGTTATATACATTTTTACTGTACCTTTTTATGTTGAGATATACATAGATACACAAATATTTACTACTATGTTACAATTACCTACAGTATTCAGTATAATAACATGCTCTACAGGTCTGTAGCCGAGGAGTAGTAGATGCGTAGGTGATATAACCTACTACACACCTACATAGCCTAGGTGTGTAGTAGGTTATATTATCTAGGTATATGTAAGTATACTCTGTGATGTCTGCACAAGGACAAAATCGCCTAACAATGCATTTCTCAGAATGTTTCCCTGTCAGGTAACACATGATCCATGTTAACTTTCTGTAGAATATAAATGAATGAAGGATTTAGAAGCTCCTATATACAACTCAGTGTGATCTGATTGGTATTGCTCAACAGAAGGTGTCAAGATATTCTCCACTTATCATTATCTCTACAAAACGTGTCCCAAAGAGGTGAGAAATTTGGCACATCACACGCTAAAGGAGTGCATGGTAGTGTTTTTTGCTTCAAATGTGTGCATCCCCCAATGTTTGATTTGATTTTTTATAGATAGACCTAAACCATAACATTGATTACAATGTTAAACATTTTGGGGATGGGAGTGAGGAGATGAGAAGGGAGGCACCATGAATGATGGAGTAGAATAAATAAGAAAGAAATATTTTATTAAATGCACAGGTTAAATAAATAAATTTCAGCATACATTGGGTGAAATAAATCAGATGACATAATCCAGAAATTTACTGAAATTATTTTCTCACAGCAACTGGTTGAGGGTCACTTAGTAGACAGGAGTGGATACTGGAATCAGAGCCTCGTTTGTAATCATCATGGTTCATTCTATATAACTATATCTACTAAATCATAATTGTTCTCGGAGAAAAAAGGTGGCTTTTAGTGAATCATGGACCAAACCCAAGATTAGTTCTTTGAAATGTGCTTGAGTAATATTTAGTTGCATCAATATATTTTTTAAAACAACATCTTGTATTTAATCCCTTCTGAATTTAATCCTACTGGCTTCTTGCCTAGATTGTCTTCAGAAGCAGAGGAAATAATTGAGCTTCTCAGTTTTATTTTCCCAGGATAATTTTGTGTTATAATGAAACGAACAAAGTTCCAAGGTCTACGAAATGAATACTTTTGATGCTATGTAATGTGTTCCTCAGAGCTCATGAAAAATGCTGTACATATATTCTCTTATCCATGGAGGCAGTATGCATGGTACAAGGAGTGGTGAGAGGGAAAAGCTGTTGTAATCAGAAAAAGCTGCTCGACAGGAGGCAAATTCCCTCTTTTGGATTTTAGTTTTCTTCCTTGTCATTGAATGAAGAATCAGCAAGTTTCCTCATCACCTTCACACTGTTCTCTTCCTCCTCCCTTCTTAACAAGAAGGCTCCTTCTTCCTTCCATGACTAGCCCATGGATAGCTCTTCCCACCACTCCTAAATGCTCTCAACCTTTGCAAACACTTTATTCCCCTTAGATGATCTGTCTGCGTATATATTTATTACCTGTCTCATCATCCACAACCTGTCTCAGCAAATAAACTGCTCCATGAGAGAGACAGCACAAGATAGCAGTGGAGAGCACAGCCCCTGAGACTGGACTAATTGGGTTCAAATCTCACTTCTGCCATCTATTTGCTGTGTGAACCTAGAAAGCCACCTAACTCCTCAATTTCCCTGTCTGCAAAACGGAAGTGACAATAGTACCTACCTCCTTGTTGTTATGAGTATGATGAATTAAAAATTTGTTACCACAACTCAATGTCTGGCATTTGGCCTTATGTCAGTGCTTGGTAAACCAAATAAAATGAAAGCAGGCACCAACTGTGGTTTGTTTTCTGCTGTGTCTCCCAAAGTATTCAATGATCTGTTTATTAAGTGAATCTGTGCAGTAAAAGGATAAGTTAGATGAGGGAAAGCAGGCTCTGTCTACTTTGTGAATCTTGCCATGGAATCCAATACTGGCACAAAAAGCCACATAAGAAAGGGATTTCTTTCTGTGTCCTGAACAAACTGGTCTTTCTGTCTGTTGAACAAATGTACTTGCTTACTCTCTTTCTTCTCTTTTTATATAAAGACTACTATGAAATACTAGTCCTGTCCAGAGGCCTGTGTTTTTAATTACTACACAGGCAATGCAGAAAGGTAATATATTACAATAGTGATAACCATGAGTTTTATAATCAGACAGACCCATGTGATCACTGGGAAGTAACAAACCTCTCAGAGTCTTAGTTTCCTCATTCATAAAATGGAGATAATTACGTGCCTCAGAGGGTTGTGAAGATTACATAAGATGCTGTTTATAAAGTCCTTAGATTCTGGTGTATGTTCAATAAGTTGTAAATTTGGTACTCTTTCTATATGTAGAACCTAACGATGGCTAAAAATAATATAATTTTTAAAAACGTAGTACAATATATATACTTTATTTTTATTTTAAAATATTTAATTGAAAAATATAATTTTATATATTCAAGGTGTACAACATAATATATTCTTATAATAACATTTTATAAGATTGATAGCATTCTGTGGAATCATAGAATGCTAGCAATGAAAGAGAGTTTCCAAAATATTCACTCCAACTTTCCTACTATGCAGATAGATAAACTGATCTTCAGTTTGATTATGTGGCACCACAGAGAGGCCAGCATTTACACCTCTTGACTTTTTTGTCTGTGCTTTTTTTCTGAAGCTTTATTGTTTTTTGCAACCTGAGACATGATAAGCGCTCTATAGCTACAGTGCTTATTGAATAAGTGTTAGAAAAACTAATAGCTATTGAGTACTTATTATAATATTCTGCCAGGCACTTAGGACACTTTTTTAAAGATGGCCAAAGAATTGTCCTTGCCTTAAAGTACTCATGTCTTACTGAAGAAGGATATTACATAGTCCCCTTAGCAGCCTTTCCCACCCTTGAATGTCCCTTTTTGTTGAAACACTCTTTTTCTGTTGATTTCCATGATTCCATACTCTTTTTCTTTTTTGTCCCATCTCCTCTTTAAATATCTTTGGCTAGTTGCTTCTTCTCCTCTATTCAACGTTAACTGTCTGGTATTGCTCTATGCTCTGTCCTGGGTGTTCTCCTTTCTCTCTGGTTGATCTCATTCAGTCAGTTTCAATTACCATCTGAAACAATAGTTCTCAAATGTTTGTGTGCATAAGAATTACTTGAAGACAGCCAGGTATGGTGGCTTATGCCTGTAATCCCAGCACTGTGGGAGGCCGTGGGTAAATCGTCTGAGGTAAGGGGTTTGAGTCCAGCTTGGCCAACTAAAATACAAAATTACTACTAAACATACAAAAATTAGCCAGGCATGACTGTAGTCCCAACTAGTTGGGAGGCTGAGGCAGGGGAATGCCTTGAACTTGGGAGTAGGAGGTTGCAGTGAGCCAAGATCATACACCTGCACTCCAGCCTGGGCAACACAGTGAGACTCCATCTAAACAAACAAACAAACAAACAAACAAAAAAAACAAAGAAAAAAGTAAAAAGAAAATAATTACTTGAAGACTTGGAAAAGTGCAAATTCCTGTACTGAATCCAATACCCACCCATACTATTTCAGTAGGTCTGGTTTTGCATCTCAGAGTTCTGCATTTTAAACAAGTAGCCTGGGGGATTCAGACAGAGATAAACCAATACACCTGAGAAACCCTGATGTGTATATGATTTCCAGACTAGAATATCCAGCTGCATCTTTCACATATCTCTATTCAGTGCTTAGCATTCAGCATTTCCAAAGCTGAATTGATCATCTTCTTTCTAATTCTCACAACCTTCCTTTGCCTCATCAAATAGGCCTTTTTCTGACATATTCTTTCTCAGTAAATGACACCAAAATTCACCAAGTTACTCGTGAAAAATCTGAAAATCATACTTGATACCTCTCTCATCCCTCACATCCAGTTGAGTGTCAAATCTGGTTCTTTCGGCTTCTTAAACATGTCTCAAGTTGTACTGCCACTCCCACCACTTTATCCCAGCCACGTTTATCCATTTTCTGAAATACTGAACTAGCCTCCAGCTAGTCTCCCTTCATCAATAGATAACTCCTGTTTCCACAGAGATTGTTCTCCATATGAAGCTAGAATCATCTTTTAAATATTCTTTTTTTTTTTTTTTTTTTGAGACGGAGTCTCGCTCTGTTACCAAGCTGGAGTGCAGTAGTGTGATCTCAGCTCACTGAAACCTCCTACTCCCAGGTTCAAGGCATTCCCCTGCCTCAGCCCCCCAAGCAGCTGGGATTACAGGCATGTGCCACCATGCCCAGCTAATTTTTTTATTCTTATTAGAGACGGGGTTTCACCATGTTGGCCAGGATGGTCTTGATCTCCTGACCTTGTGATTTGACAACCTCGGCCTCCCAAAGTGCTGGGCTTATAGGCATGAGCCACTACACCCAGCCTAAAAATTCTAATGTAATAATATCTCGGCCCTGTTTCATCTTTAACAATTTTGTGCTTCTCTGAGGATATAATCCCAAATCTTTAATATGCTCTTCAAGAACAAGCATGATTTGCTTCTTGCCTCCCTTTAAGTTTCTGCTTAAACAATGCTTCTTCAGAGAAGTCTTCCATGAGCTTCTAGACTGATTTAGTTTTCACTATTATAATACTTATTTCAGTGTCATCGTATTAAACAAATTATAATGAAATTACATAGTCTCATGTTAATCACTAGAACAGTTGTCTTTTGGATAGAAAAGTTTGTGGTTTTAAGTAAAGACTTTGGTTTGCTCTGCTGAGATTTCAACAGAGTAAATGTTTTCAATGACAGTTTCCATTTATCTTAATTACCCAAAGTTCTTAAACTTTTCTTCATAGCACCACCGCAACTTTAATTAGATAGGTATTTGCTTGTTTAATGTTTTTTGGTGTCTGTCTTCCCAGTGAGTACCATGAGAACAAGGTCTGGGCTTTTTTTATTCCAGTTCTGGATAACTAGCACATAACAGCTCTTCACTCAAATTAGACACTCAGTAGATGAATGAATGAATAAAGCATCATATAAGGCATGATTATATATATCATAAAAGATGTACAAGTATAAATAAAGCACAAAGGGTATGTAGGATTCAAAATGGTTTATTTTGCCATATGATATTAAAAGTTGCTTTGAAGTAAGAGCATTTTGTGTTTTCCAGTGAATGATAGTGGACTTGAGGGATCATTATCTGTCCTAGGGAATCATTAGCTTATGTAATATTGACAACCATTAGCCTGATGAAATCACACAGAATGTAAGTGGGGCTACAGAAGAAAAGCACTCAAAATTTGGGGGACAGGAAAATGAGTAGAATCTAGTTACAGAAAGAAAGTTTGACCCATGGAGTAGGCAAAAAAACAGGAAAGAATCGTGTTTTGGAAGCTTTGTAAAGATCCTGTTTCAAGAAAAGAATGGTCTTTGGCAGAGTGATTATGTAAACCCACTGAGATCTGACCCCTGGATTTTGTGATATGGAGCAAGACAAGAGCTATTTCAAAGCTGTGATGAGCAGAAACTATTTGCACTGGGAAGAGAGAGAATAGATTAAATATAAAAATGCATACACTGTGTGACTCAGAAAATCTATTTCTAGGAACATACCCAAGAGAAACTCCTGCATATTTGTACCATTGGACCTGTGAAAGAATATTCAGTGCTACATCATCTGTAATGGTAATATACTAGAAAAGTGGATATATAAGTTATGATACAGTCTTACTTTGAAATATTATATAGCTGTGAACATGAATAAGCTATGCTTATTTATTGTCTAACATATATAATATTGATCTCATTTATACAAATTTCAAAGGCAGGTAAAACTAAACCGTATTTTTTGGGGTAATATATCCATGATAGTAAAACCATGAAGAAAATGAAGGAAATGAAGATATAATGCCACATAACCGTTACACTGTGAAAAGTGGGGAAAGGTCAGTTAGTGGACAGGACATATTACAGAGGTGCCCACAGGGTCTTCTAAGGTACTGGGGATGCTATAAGGTTCATTTCTTAAAATTAGACCTTATATGTGATATGCTTAATAATAAAAAAGCAAAACAAAGTTAATGGAGGAAGAAAATAAAAATAGAAGCAATAAGTCTAGACAGATCTTTAAAATTGTTTTGCTTTTAAGAGCAAGAGATGAGAAATGAGACAATAGGTGGACAGGGGATATGTGTCAAGGGAGGGATTTCTTTTTTAATTGGAGATAGTGTGGCATGTCTTTATACTGACAGAAATATTCAGCAGAGAAGGAAACACTACATCTTAATTTATTCTTGCACTATTAAACTCGTGGATATCTTGGCTAAGAAGTAAGCTTATCAGAATAAAAACTTGTCTAGATTAGAAAAAAATAGACTCAGTGGCTTTTATTTATTTATCTATTTATCATTTTAAATCTTTTTTTGAGACAGGTTTTTGCTCTGTCACCCAGCTGGAGTGCAGTAGTACAATCATAGCTCACTGCAACACTGAACTTCTGGACTCAAGTGATCCTCCTATCTCAGCCTTCAGGGAATACAGGCATGCACCACCGTGCCCATCAATGACTTTTTTTTCCCACTACCTTGAACCCTGAGTGCATATATTATTTTATTAATCATTGATACACTTGCTCAAACGTCTGGCAAACAGACACTGTAAATATTTCATAGAACCTGCTTCGTGTTTCTGCTGAATGACTCATCAGTATAAACTTTTCTAAAGTCCCTTTTATTTACAACTATCATAGGCAGTTATCTAATTAATGACTTTATACTTGGAATGATGCTTTTATTTTACATGTCATGAGCATATACTAAAGCTAGACAAAGAATACTCCCTCAAACTGTTAAATCATACTAAGTCTTCTTTACTCAAAGGAATGGGATCCTTCAAGTTGAAACAATACCTTTTAAGAAATGGGATGGGATAACTTCAGGTTATCTTATAACAGTAGATATTGACTTCCTTTCTCATGACTTATTTTAGGGGTGCCATAGCTATTTGGGAGTTGCAGTAGCATAAGAATTAGGTAAGTTATGAGTTTCTGAGAAAATAGATTGGGAGTGCCTTCTGGAGGACAAATTGGAAGTGGCGTGGGTAATTTTCTAGAAAATATATAATCCCAGATGACTGACTACAGCTGATCTGCCTGTATGTGGATTGATCCCAGACCATCATTAGAAAAACATTTTGGACAATACAGCAGCTGTTTCAGCATGTGGCCCAAGATTCCGTAGGCAAAAACTTGTACTTAAAATGCACTATTTTGGGTTTCATGACTGTAAAGACAAACTGGTGTCCACCTGCCTAATTTCTATGAAGAAATATATCTTTTGCCTAATGATTTACAATTTTAAGCATGTTTTTCTAAGTTGCCACAGCAGTTCATAAATCAGGATTGAAACAACAGGCATAATTTGGAATGCATTTTTGATAGCGATGGCTTCCCCCCGCCCCCCGGCTTTTGTCTCATGTTCTTTTGGGCTGTTGGGAAGCAGGGCATCTGATTGTCTTTGGCATGTCTCTGCAGTCAGCTAATCATGTCTTGAGCACAGACAAAAGGAAAGAAAATGGAAATAAGATTTGTTTGGTAGGAGGAGTCCTGCTAAGACTTGTCTGTCCCTAAGCTGAGATATGCTCATTTACCTTATATCTTTCCATAAACTACATTCTGAATTCCAGTTTATAAATCTTTATCCTGTTTTCCAAACCTCTTCTCATACTTTTTATGTAATCTGGTTATCATAGGTATTCCCTTGGTGAACCTGAGAATGACCAAGGATCTGAAATGAGTTAACACAGCTGTTCATGTTCTTGTGCCCTGTGGTAGAATTTCCTTCTTGAGGGAAGGGGAGAACAAGGTAGATAAAGAAAGGAGCGTTTCACCTTGCAGCAGCTTGGTAGAGAGTTGGGAGTTTAATATTTATAAAAAAAGCAATCCAATCATCCGAGACAGCCCATTTTCAACCAAATTATTTCAGAATATACCTGAAGATTTATCTAAAATTATGTCAAAATTACCTAGAATTACCTGAAAATGTATATTGTACAATTTTATTTCCCTTCTATTACAGGATATGGACACCAAGCTACTATATATTAGTAGGGGATATAGACTGTTTAAAAGACAAAATACTCCAAAAAGTGTGATCCTTAGAAACCAAAATTCCACAGAAGAGTTCTTTGTAATTGGCAAGGTTGGCTCTGATTGTCAAATTTCCTATAAAATGATGGCTCAACTTAGAAATTTGATTAATTAATAGCATTCTAAAATTGTACAACTCTTTCAATATTTATATTATTTACATGTCTTCTTTTATTATTTTCCACTGAATGATGTTTTGATATACATTTGGCTGCTTATAAGGGGAACATTTTAAAATCACAGAAATTTCTTAAATATTAAAATGTTTCAGCAAAATACATTTTAAAATGCACTATATTACTCAAACAATATTAGATTATTAAAGTTTAAGAATAATAAAAAATATAATGCATAAATTCACTGCTTTAATACAATAAACCTGATTATGTTCTATGTTCTTTATTAGGCTTTCTCCCATGTAGGTTTACAAAGTAGTAGTTGATGAATAAATACAATTTTGTGATTTTTTTTTACATAAAATGAGAACATACTCAGTATGTAAATTAGTTCATAGGTTTTTAACCTACTTAAATAAATTTCTTATATCCATTACATGAATGTGAAATAATTTTATTTCTTCTGTCATTGGAAGCTTAGACAGCCATCCACTTTTTACTCATGTTTAAATGTACATAATTGTCTATTTATTTTTATTATTTAAAACAGTTTAACTTTTGATTGAATTTTCCAGTGTTCAAGAGATTTAAAATAAATACAACTGCTCTTATCATAGACAACACATTGTTCATGCTTTTGCTGATCCTTTCAATATGACTAATCAGTATCATGTTTTTCCATTTTCATAGAAAAATAATATGCATAAAATATACACTCAAGGGCACATATAAACACATGAAGTTATATAATTTTTTCATTGTTTTGAGATTTTAACATGTGAGTTGATTAGCCCACAACTTTTTGCTTTTTTATGTGAAATTATATAAAAACAATTATTCATTAACTAAAAAGAAAACCAGAGATATTATCTTTTTTAAATACTAGCAAGAACTTTCTTGAAAATAATTCCACAACTATATAAAAAGTAGAAAAGTACCATCCTTACTTTCTAAAAAGTGTGCTTTAGGATTCATGGCATATTTATTTAATAGCTAGCAATAAAACTCTAGTAGAAGTCAAAATACAGAACGCTCAAAAAGTTCTAAACAGCAGAAGAATTATTTCCTAGTTACACTTTTAAAATCCACATACCACTTTTTGAAATGTTACGCATGAGAAACAAAACCACTTCCTTATTTAAAGATATGTTGTTATAATGCTAAGCAGTATTTTGGGGGTTATGAGTTTTATTAAAAATTCAGTTAAGCAACTATGTACCTTATAGAAATAATATCAAGCATATTATCTAAACAATATCTAAGAGTTTCAACGAAGTTTTCAGAGAAGTAACAAGAGGTTTGCTAGACATAGCCAAAATTTCCTAAGCTTCTTTATATTTTTCACATACTGTAAGATACAGTAAAACTTTTAAAGCTACAAAGGACTTACCTATACATTTTAATCCTTAGTGAAGAGGTCCTTTTTTCTGCCTACTCAACTGCTTTGAGATTCCCACTCAAATGAATGACTGTCATGTATTACGTGTGATCTATAGTTGAGGACAGAGGAGGAAATATCATGTAATTAGAATCGAACTTGTTAAACAAGTTTGAGAGAATCAACTTAAACCAATAGTATGACTTGTGGAACATAATTAGCAACAGACAGGGAATTTCACAAATTAGTGAATAAATAAATAAAGAAATTTATTTATTCTGGTAAATTGAGATTAAACGCAATTACAGTTGACAGGTATTTTGTGAAAATCTATGACTACTTCACAATTGTAAAGTGACTTTTAGTTCAAGAGGATTTGACATTTTTTGCTGGTGTTATCATATTGTCATACATCTCATTCCTTGCCACATCCAGGCAAGAACTATCAGAATATATTTTCCATACATTAATGGGCACTACTTCTGAATTACCTCATCCCTATGATTAAATACTGTTTTTTCATAATATATGAAACAGAGATGTAGAGCAGTAATTGAGTAGGTGCACAAAGTAAGACAAGCAAACAGAATAGTTGGAACTAAAATCCACTTTGTCTTTTTCCAAATATGATCATTTGAAAAACGTATGCTAACCCACAACTCCTAGAAGAGGAGCAGACAGAAGACAGCAGTGTGAGTGTGTGGGAGGTTAGGGTAAGGAAGGAGAGCTCAAGAAATCAGGCAAGACTACCGTGGAGGGGAAAGGGGACATTCCTGTCTAACATTGCAAAGAAGCAGGATATAAATTTGGAAGGTTATGCTGGGATTCTTTTGTGAGAAATAACAAATGCTAAAGAATTGGAACTTGTAATATAATGATATTGGGTGTTAAAATATGAATGCTAGTCTTAGCTTTTTCACCAACTAATTGTGTAGCTTAAGAGAAAACATTTACTTATTTCTTTAGGAGTCACATGTACCTACTAAGAAAATGGGAAACTGAATCAGGATGTCTTAGAGGACTCTTTCAATTCTAAAATTCTATGACTTTATCTTGTAAAGCACTGATAACTAATGGTTAATAAATTTACTCCAGTACTGCAATTTCAGATATGTTCAATTACTTGTACGTTTTTCATATAATGTGCAAACCAGACAACAGAGACAAGAATAAGTGGTTATTCGCTACCCTTCCAAAATATATTTTTACATACTGTATCTCATGCCTGACATTCTGCCATTGGGCTTTTTTTAAGCAAAAAAATATATAATAATAATATTTAAAAGTTAAAAAAATAAAGTTACCTTAATAAACCAATTTTAATTTTTACATGATAACTTCAAGTACCTTTAAATATAGTTAGTTATATCATGGTATATAACTTTGTATTATGCTTATTATACTTAATGTTATTTCACAAATATATCACTATTACTAATTTTTATTTTTAGTAGCTATATATTTATAACTTTGAATTTTTTATATAATTTAAAACTCACAAATATGGTACGAAAATTCATCAATTGTTACCAGTTTTAGTGACTGCATTTTAAAAAGTAAATCATATTACATTGAATGAACTTATCATAAAATACCAAAGTTATCATCTAATGTGAAGTATTTAGATTTTTTTTTTTTACTATAAACGATTCTTTCAATGGTCACCTTCACAAATACAGTCTTTCCTTGTCATCCTACAGTTGAAATTTTCTTCAGACTAAACTGAAGAGGCTTATTGAGCCAAGTAATTTAAATATTTTAAAGGCTTATAAAATTTTACTTTTGTTTTCATAATTCTAACTAGCATTTAAACTGTTATTTTCTGGTTTTTTGTTTATGAAACTTTTCTTTAATTACGCATGCTCTTTCTTGTATGTCTTTATTTACTGGAATACCCAGCAGCAAAGGCCTTTCTACCACGTAGGTACTTACTCAACATATTTTGTGCAGATGTCCAGTAATTAATGTATTAGCGCAGATCCCAGTGCCCTATTACTATTCACAACAGAACTTGCGGATGAGTTGGGGGAAAGGCATGGGGAAAATTGAATTCAGTCTAAAAGTGACTTCCTGCATGCTCAAGATGAGCTCAGCACAGAAAGGGAGGTGGGGCAGGAAATTATGGTTTGTGAGGCAAAGGAATTGTTCTTAACAGGGACCAGTTTAAAGATGTTGACTCTTCATCTTTACATCCTCAGGGAGTGGCAGGATAAGCCTTGACCTATTCTCTTTTTAAGAAGTTTTATGGATGAGAAATGTAGAATCACATTATACAAAAAATATGAGTCTTCTGCCTTCCTATTACAGGCTGATTTTATTCTTCTGGTTGAACAGTCACAAAACCAAGGCAGCAAGACTGAGAAGGAATAACAGGAACAGTCTGCAGGGACATAGCAGAGATCATTTATATTTCTGTATGCAATGTAAGAACTATTAAGATTGGTTCTTTTTCCTGCTGAGGGGGAGAGAGTGAAATCTTAAACTCTGGATATATTTCTCTGCAAATGTGTATTAACAAACTTGGTTTAGAAGGAAGTATGAATCATTCAATGGAACAGTCATAACAACATTAGCAGAAAAAAACAACCACCAAAAAGCAGATGACCTAAGAAGGTGTGGGCCAGTAGTGTTTTTTTAAATTTGGAGTTTCTTTAGTCATCAAGTCCAGGAGAGCATGGTCATATGGCTATGTTAGGCAATATGTTTGTCACGACCCTCCTCACAGAGTTATTGTATAGATAGAAAAAGAAAGGTAATGGATGTGCTCACCATGTGAAAGCTCTATGTAAATTTTAAAATTGGGTAATAATTGGATTTTGCAAGTGTGGCTAAATGTAATTTTGTGGCTTATGACTTGCAGGAAGTTGGAGGCAAAGGTACGAGTAGATTCTACCATGTTTCAAAGGCATTTGTGCATTCAGAAGGGATGATGTAGTGAAAACAGCGTTCTATTTGGAGTTAGAATATACTTTAAATAAAATCTTGACTCTTCTCTTTACTACTCAGCAAGGTCTGGAAAAGTTACTCATCTCTGTGAGCCTCAGGGTGTTTTTTACATGTAAAAATTGAGTTAAAATACCATTCTTATAGAATTGCAAAAACTAAATTTGGTCAAATCAAATCAAATGAACTAATAAATGTAAAGCACATGTCATGTTCAGTAGTTTGCAGTGTACTTGTTCTCAAGGCAGTGTGTGTGTGTGTGTGTGTGTGTGTGTGTGTGTGTGTGTGTGTTGGCGGGGGGGGGGGTGCGGTCATTATTGCTAAGGGGTGGAGAACTCATACAATTTGAAACTGGCCCTGGATGTTTCCAAAATACTGCCCCCTACTTAGATTGGCATGTTATTTTGCTTCCACAAATCAGTCTTATTCCTAAAGCATTCATACAAACATGGTTCAAGAAATCCAACACTCCTTACAAACTGTGATGGCTTTCATGTTGACAGTCAGTGATTTTCTGGTTTTCCACAAGTAATTTTTTTTTTACCTGCACTTAACCATAGGAGGCCAAAAAAAAAAAAAAATCTTGACTATAGGCATTCTTTAATTTTGTTAAGGAAGAGGTGTGCATCCTTTACCCCTCTCCTAAGTTCTCTGCCTCAATTCCCTTTGAGCCGCATAGAGTTGTTTTCTTATATGGAGAGTAATTTTCACTTTCCTACATGCATTCACAAATTTTACTCTTGCAATTTTTCTCCACCTTGAGAGAAGTATTCAGAGCAAATAAATATAATACATTTAATATGCAACATCATACATCATCTCACCTACTGGGTCTGGCTGATAAACTCTGTTATTCAAGTATTTAGTATATTCACAACGGCTTTTACGTGATCTTTTATTTGGTTGATAACCAGAACAGTACAAGTACAGAAGACTATCATATGTAGTATCTATTTTAACAATTATTGTATTATGAAGTTATGACTATTTGTCTTAGCTGGCCCTTCAATACTGCCTAGGAATACAGCTGGGTTTCCCTGGTCAGCATCAAACATAGGGTTTATTAAAGCCATTTCAAATCTTCTACTCTTCCCCAATATGTATTTTTTATCCCTTAATCACTGCACTTGTTTTGAAAAGATGAATTATCTTTCTACTATTGGAGAAACAGAAGAGAAGCCTTCAGATGGACACTCCCTGCACTTCCTGTTATCTTGTCTACAGATCCGTACCCAACTGCCCATATTCTTCCTGTTACAGCAGAAGAGGTTGCCTCATCCTTTGGGAAGCTAATCTTTCCATTGTGCTCTGTCTTCACGTCTTCTTTTCTTTTCCTAAACCTGCTTCTCCAGTATTCCCTGTTTCCACAAATCCACTCTCATTCACCTAGTTTTGAACCCCAGAAACCTTACAGACTAAGGTGTCATCCTTTACTCCATCTCTTTTCTTGGTGCCCTATGTACATAAATATTTATTGAACAAATTTCTTTCCCTCTCATCACCACTGCCACCACATGACTCCAGGCCACTGTAATCATCAGCTTGATTACTGTCCCAGCCTCTGATTAGCCCTCCTGCCTCTAATCTTTTTCCCACTCTGGTTTACTCAGCTACGAGAATGATGATTACAAATTGAATTATGTCACTATTCTTTTAAAAACTCTTCAGTAGCTTCCCATACACTTAAGATAGAATCTGTTCTCCTTAACATGGGTGGCAATGCCCTGTAGTATCTGGCCCTTGCCCGCCTTCCATGCTCATTCCCACCATACCTCTAAGACTCTACACTCTATCCATTGAATTTCTTTTAGTTACTTGAATATGCTGTCTGTCTCTTCCATTTATGTTCCCATATCTTGGATTATCTTTTCCTATCTCTTTCAACAATTTTTTTCTTAGTTCCCAAATCAGGCTTTTTCTTTTCGGGGAGGTTGGTTCCTCTGCAGGGTGATCCAACATCAGTTTACTTCTCCTCTTACACTCATTACAACACACTTTTTTGTTTTATTTTGTTTTGAGACAGGGTCTCACTCCATCGCCTATGCTGCAGTGCATTGGCATGATTGTGGCTCACTGGAGCCTTGAACTCCTGGGCTCAAGCAGTCTTCCCACATTGGCCTCCCTGGTAGCTGGGACCACAGGTGTGCACAACCATGCTCAGCTAATATTTTAAGTTTTTGTAGAGATGGGGTCTTGGTAGATTGCCAGGTTGGTCTTGAACTTTTGGCCTCAAGTGATCCTCCTGCCTTGGCCTCCCAAAGTGCTGGGATTAAAGGAGTGAGCCCCTGTTCCTGGCCTCAGCATACTTTTTTGAAATTTGTCTACATAGTAGACAATAGAGTAGTCCACAAAAGAAAGGATTGCTGTATTCTCAGAAATTGTCACCCTACCTGGCATGGGCTTAATCATTCATTTAATCATTTAAATAATTTATATAAATTACTCAAATAATTTGAATAATTTTTGAGTTATTGAGTGAGTGAATAAAACTTCATTGTTTTCTGCTGTACTGCAACTATGTTTCAGCTGTTACAAAATTCACTCTATAGCGTAGGTGGAGTATCCTTCAGATTCTTCTTCAACACAAAGATTGGCGCTTAGCTGCAAAAAGTATGAGTATCTGTCTTTTAATTGTAGATTTGGTTTTTGATCAGGAGACAATTGTCACTGAAAAGATAGTTATTCACAGTTCCCAAGAGGAGGGTGCACACTATGCCACTCGGCATAGTACCAGGGTCACTCAGGAGGAAAAGGGTGAGAGAGGTACTACAAGGAAGAGCCTTTATTATAGTTTCTGTGGTAAGGAACAGGTGGGACAAGGTAAGCAGGCTTAGGATTGGCTAGTTTGAATAATTTCAGGGGCTCTCAGGTGTAGGGTCTGTCATTAGTTGCATGATACTTGGTCCTGGGGTAATTAGGGCAGGGCCCTAATAGTGGCTTGAAGTATAAGAGCTCCATAAGGCAGGTGGGAAAGGTTGGCTTGCGTATGAAAGGCTGGTCCTTAGTCATTCGCTATCTTTAGGAATTAGTTAGCCCTGGGTGGGGCAGTCCCTCCAGGGTCAGCAAGATGTGAAAGCATCAGAAAAAAAAAAGGACATGGTTAGTACAACCTGATTGTCTGATAGGTTTGTCAGGGCCTGCCTCAGCTTTCAAGCCAAGGACATGTTCTTCCCCCAGTGGCCCCCAAGCCAATGATTGAGCAAGGTGATGATACAAGAGTCTAGCTATTTCCACTCAGTGTGGATTTCTCTAACAAGTAAGCTTTATTTCAGAGTTCCCTGTTGGCCTGGCAGGAATTTTGTCAGATTGTCACTGCTGTCTGACAGCCACCCCTTCCCAGTCCTGCTTTTTTCCTTCTCCTTTAACAGGTGTTACTTTCCAATAAACTTTTGTACTTTGCCTTCTGTAAATATTTGCTGTGCAGAAGGCCCAACTTCTAATAGCTGATACCAAGACAGCTTCAGGAAAACAGGCATCAAGATGAGATTTAGGGGCTGGATTCTTCACTACCCGGCTGGCAATGAGGACTTTTTGGTAGGTGGCAATCTGGCAACCTCTAACAAGAGGTGGTAGTCTGTTGAAACTTTCACTAGTAGTGAGCTAGGTCAGCGTGCAGTAGAGGTGCATTCAATCTAGCAAGACCCCATCTCTACAAAAATTAAAATATTAGGTGAGCATGGTTGTGCACATCTGTAGTCCCAGCTACTAGGGAGGCCAAGGTGGGAAGATTTAACGAACGCGTTTAATATAGCTAACTTGCCTCTTAGGTGCCACAAGTCCCAGGTTTTCTTCACTAGAGTCTTGACTTTGGAAGAGCAGATCTATTTCAATTGAGCATTTAACCATCATTGGAATTCAGCAACTCTCCGATTCTGTGTTTGGTAATCCTCTTTTCCTGCTCATCAACTAATAAGGTTAGGGCTTCTTAATCTACCAGCAGGAGTCTCTGGATCACATACTCAGCTTTTTCAATTATGTTCATTGTACTCAACTTTTCATTATCTACCTGTTGGGCATAAAAGCAACCAAGTAGCAACCATGCACTTTCACCTCTCAGAATGCCAAACTGCCATTAACATAGATCAACTCTACACCCACTGGATAGCTCTGTTACTCAAGGAGGCCAGTTGGACAGTTGGTGGCAAGATAGCTATACTGAACACCTTCCATCCTGGAAGGCCAGCCATTTCTTTTCTTTCTATATGGAATAGAAATCTATTGCATATATAGATTTGTCTTGTCTGCCTAGTGGGGTTTAGTCAACAGCACTATCTGGGTTGTTGCAAACATTCTAACTGGGTAGTTACCTTAGAATTGAAGGGCGCCTCTCTTGTCTCCCAGAGATTTATTTTTTAATAATTAATTTCATTGTGATTCTTATAAGTCATTAAAAGTACCTTATATTGTCCTGTTCATTTGGAAGTGGAATAAATAACAAATTATTTCCACTTTTTTTTTAACATGTAGAGACAAATTCCAGAGAAGTCACAGGCTTTTTGTTTTGTTTTGCTTTGTTTTCTGCTATGAAATATGTTCTTTTCAGGTTATGACTAAGTATAATTTGAGTGGGACATGGAGTTGATTTTTTTCCAGTGTCTTGACATTTATGTCTATCTTTTCATCTTAAAGAAATTCTCGGCTGGGTGTGGTGGCTCATGCCTGTAATCCCAGAACTTTGGGAGGCCGAGGCGGGCAGATCACAAGGTCAAGAGATCGAGACCATCCTGGCCAACATGGTGAAACCCCATCTGTACTAAAAAATACAAAAAATAGCTGGGTGCGGTAGCATGCATCTGTAGTCCAAACAACTAGGGAGGCTGAGGCAGGAGAATTGCTTGAACCCAGGAAGTGGAGATTGCAGTGAGCTGAGATTGTGCCACTGTACTCCAGCCTGGTGCCTGGTGACAAAGCAGGGAACAAGACTCTGTCTAAAAAAAAGGAATTCTCGGGCAGTAATAATACTATATAATATAGTAGAAGGAAATTAATTACAACTTTTAAAAGTCAGAGACATTGTCTTATTATGTATTCATGTAAATATATGGTAATATTTTAAAGTAGTTATTTTGGAAAAATATATCTATAGCTGTGCAGTGCTGTAATTTAAAGGCCTTAGAACTCATGGTATGAATTCCTGTGGGGAATGCTCTTTTTAATAATCTGCTAGGAACACAAACCAGGCCTCTGCAAAAACACAAATCAGGCCTCTGGCAAAGATGTAGCTTCACTGGAGAGGATGCACAAGTAGAAGTGTTGTGGAAAATAAAATTACATTAAGTTTTGAGATAAAAACTGTTTTGTTGATTTTTGTTTTTAGATGCTTCAAAGGAAACAACATTTATCTGTTTAAAACAGAGTGATTACCAAACACTGGGGTCTATTGGGGGGAAGTGGGGAGGGACAGCTGGGGGTGGGAGCTGGGGAGGGATAGCCTGGGGAGAAATGCCAAATGTGGGTGAAGGGGAGGAAGGCAGCAAAACACACTGCCATGTGTGTACCTATGCAAATGTCTTGCATGTTCTGCACATGTACCCCAAAACCTAAAATGCAATAAAAATATAAATAAATAAACAGAGTGATTAGACTATAAAAAATAATAACAGCAAATGACAAATAGTAGTAAGTCTCCCACCAAGGGAGGGAAGTACCTAAAAATATTTATTAAGGTCTCCGTTGCTCTGGGGATGGGTGTGTATTGAGGGAATAAAATATAGATGATTAGGAAGTTCTCAAAATTATATAAGAAATAAATGGTAGAAAGAAATGTACTAGAAATGCAACGTTGATTATACCAATATACATGAATTGTTTCAGTTACCGAGTCTTTCTCTAAATTTGGATGTTCCAGGCACCTCCTTATATGGAGTGTTGATGCTCTCGCTTACTGTTTTTCAGTCCTTTATTAGCTCATGAGCCCCAGGTCACTTCCATTGGTATATTTTTTGGATACAGTGTAACATTTAGTATTTTTCCCCTTTATTTATTTAGTGACTTCTGGTGTAGGAAGAGTCTCCTGAGCTTAGAAAATATTACAACAGTTTAAAAAGTTAGTTTACCAATTAAATATTCATTATTAATGGAAATAAAAGAACAATGTGTTATACAGATAACCAAAATTTATGTGCGAAGTATCATTTTTAAAATCAATTAAAAAATACCTGTTTCTATGAGCTTTTAAAAATAGATATCACATGTGATTTTTAGTTTTATATCTGTTGTCTCCCATGAGAAAAATTCAGCAAGGAAGGGTCTCAATCAGAGAAATATAATCGTGAATATTTGTTATGGTCATTTGGAAGTATTCCAATTTGTGAAATCCATGAGAAAGAGGAAGAAAAACAACACGGGTAAACCAACAAAAACCAAAAACAGAATGTGAAGTGCTGCATGGCTAAGGTTTGCTTTTGGCCTTATTTCCAAATATACCTATGGATTTGTGGTATGCTTATATAAAGGTTTTTTTGGAGAAAAGTTCATTAGTTAGAATTCCAGTATGAGTACCACATTTCCTTTATCTATTTATCTGTTGATGGACAGGTAGGTTGCTTCCAAATTTTGGCTGTCATGAACAGTGCTGCAACAAACATGGGAGTACAGATATCTCTTTGATATAATTTCCTTTCTTTTTTTTTTGGAGGGAGGGCATATATCTAGCAGTAGGATTGCTGGATTCTATGGTAGCTCTATTTTTAGGTTTTTGAGGACCTTCAAACTGATCTCCATAGAGGTTGTATTAATTTTACATTTCCACAGTGCACAAGGGTTCCCTTTTCTCCACATCCTCACCAGCATTTGTTATTGCCCGTCTTTGAATATAAGCCATTTTAACTGGGCTAAGATGATATCTCATTGTACTTTTGATTTGCATTTCTTCGATGATTACCAACATTGAACGTCTTTTTGTATGCCTGTTTGTCACTTGTACATCTTCTTTTGAGCAAGATCTATTCAGATCTTTTGCCCATTTTTAAATCAGATTATTAGACTTTTTTTCCTGTAGAGTGGTTTGAGCTCCTTATGCATTCTAGTTATAAATCCCTTGTCAGATGGGCATTTTGCAGATATTTTCTTCCATTCTGTGGCTTGTCTCTTCTCTTTTTTGATTGTTTCCTTTGCTTTGCAGAAGGTTTTCAACTTGATGTGATCCCATTTGTCCATTTTTTGCGTTCATTACTGTGGTTGTGTGGTATTACTGCTTAAGAATTTTTTGTTGCCAGGTGCAGTGGCTCACTCCTGTAATCCCAGCAGTTTGGGAGGCTAAGGAGGATGGATCACCTGAGGTCAGGATTCTCAGACCAGCCTAAACAACATGGTGAAACCCCATCTCTACTAAAAATACAAAAATTAGCTGGGGCATGGTGGCATGCACCTGTATTCCCAGCTACTTGAGAAGTTGAGACAGAAGAATTAGTTGAACCTGGGATGCAGGTTGCAGTGAGCTGAACTGTACTCCATCCTGGATGACAGAGCAAGACTCTGTCTCAAAAAAAAAAAAAAGAACTTTTTGTCCAGATCAATGTCCTGGAGAGTTTCACAGTCTTTTCTTGCAGTAGTTTCATAGTTTAGTCTCAAATTTAAGTCTTTAATCCATTTTGATTTGATTTTTTTTTTGTATGGTGAGAGATAGGGATCTAATTTTATTCTTCTTCATATGGATATCCAGTTTCCCTAGCATCATTTATTGGAGAGACTGTCTTTTCCCCAGTGTTTGTTCTTGGGAACTTTGTCAAAAATGGGTTCACTTTAGGTGTGTGGATTTGTTTCTGGATTCTCTATTCTGCTCCATTGTTCTATGTGTCTGTATGTCAGTTCCATACTGTTTTGGTTATAATAGCTTTGTAGTATAATTTTAAGTCAAGTAATGTGATTCCTCCAGGTTGTTTTTTTTTTTTTTTACAGTTCAAGAAATATTTTATTCTAACACTAAAATACTTATCAGCCAAGTGCGGTGTCTCACGCCTATAATCCCAGCACTTTGGAGGCCAAGGCAGTCACTTGAGGTCAGGAGTTCCAGACCAACCTGGCCAACATGGTGAAAGCCTGTCTCCACTAAAAATACAAAAATCAGCTGGGTGTGGTGGTGGCACCTGAAATCCCAGCTACTCAGAAGGCTGAGGCAGGAGAATCGCCTGAACCTGGAAGGTAGAGATTGCAGTGAGCCAAGCCTGCACCATTGCACTCCAACCTGGGCTACAGAAAGATACTCATCTTACAAATCAATTAATTAATTAATTAATACTATGAAATAGCTATCTCTTTTCTTTTGAGCTTTTTTGTGTCAAACAGTAAGAGCTTTTATCATACATTTTAATTTTAGGATGATCTATCTATCTATCTATCTATCTATCTATCTATCTATCTATGTAGATATAGATACAGATAGATGCCTATATATAGAAATATAGAGAGACAGATATAGATACAGGTTTTTTTTTTTTTTTTTTTGAGATGAAGTCTCACTCTGTCGCCCAGGCTGGAGTGCAATGGCACCATCTCAGCTCACTGCAACCTCTGCCTCCAGGGTTCAAGTGATCCTCGTGCCTCAGCCCCCCGAGTAGCTAGGATTACAGGGGCCTGCCACCATGCCTGGCTAATTCTTGTATTTTAGTAGAGACAGGGCTTCACCATGTTGGCCAGGCTCGTCTCAAACTCCTGACCTCAAGTGATCCACCCACCTCAGCCTCCCAGAGTTCTGGAATTACAGGCGTAATCCACCATGCCCGGCCTAGGACAGTATATATATTTTTTAATTTACTTATTTTACTTTAGGTGCATACTATATCTGGCATTTCTCTCCATGGTATCGCTCCCCACCTTCCCATCCCTCCCCAACCCCCATTGTCTCTCCCCTACCCGCCACACAACTGTCCCCTGTGTGTGATGCTCCTCTCCCTGAGTCCACGTGTTCTCATTGTTCAGCACCCATCTATAAGTGAGAACATGCAGTGTTTTATTTTCTGTTCTTGTGTCAATTTGCTGAGAATGATGGTTTCCAGATTCATCCAAGTCCCTACAAAGGACACGAACTCATTGTTTTTTATGGCTGCATAGTATTCCATGGTGTATATGTACCACATTTTCTTTGTCCAGTCTATCATTGATGGGCATTTGGGTTGGTTCCAATTCTTTGCTATTGTACGCAGGGCTGCAATGAACATACCTGTGCATGTGTCTTTATAGTAGAACGATTTATAGTTCTTTGGGTGTAGTGGGATTGCTGGATCAAATGGAATTTCTATTTCTAGATTCTTGAGAAATCACCACTGTCTTCCACAATGGTTGAACTAATTTACACTCCCACCAACTGTGTAAGAGTGTTCCAATTTCTCCACATCCTCTCCAGCATCTGTTGTCTTCCAATTTTTTAATGATCGCCATTCTAACTGGCGTGAGATGATTTCTCATTGTGGTTTTGATTTGCATTTCTCTAATGACCAGTGATGATGAGCATTTTTTTTATAAGTTTGTTGGCTTCATATATTTCTTCTTTTGAAAAGTGTCTGTTCATATCCTTTGCCCACTTTTGAATGGGGTTGTTTGTTTTTTTCTTGTATATCTGTATTAGCTCTTTGTAGATTCTGGATATTAGCCCTTTGTCAGATGGGTAGATTGCAAAAATTTTTCCCATTCTGTTGGTTGCTGATTCACTCAAATAATGGTTTTGTTTTGTTTTTGCTGTACAGAAGCTCTGGAGTTTAATTAGATCCCATTTGTCTATTCTGGTTTTTATTGCCATTGCTTTTGGTGTTTTAGTCATGAAGTCCTTGCCCATGCCTATGTCCTGGATGGTTTTACCTACATTTTCTTCTAGTGTTTTTATGGTGTTAGGTTTTTTTTTTTTTTAATTACATTCTAGGTTTTGGGGTACATGTGAAGTTACATAGGTACACACTTGGCAGTGTGATTTGCTGCCTTCCTCCCCTTCACTATATCTGGCATTTCTCCCCATGCTATCTCTCCCCAACTCCCCACCTCCCACTGTCCCTCCCCTATTCCCCTCAACAGACCCCAGTGTGTAGTGCTCCCCTCCCTGTGTCCATGTGTTCTCATTGTTCAACACCCACCTATGAGTGAGAACATGCGGTATTTCATTTTCTGTTCTTGTGTCAGTTTGCTGAGAATGATGGTCTCCAGGTTTATCCATGTCCCTACAAAGGACACAAACTCATTGTTTTTGATGGCTGCATAATATTCCATGGTGTATATGAAAAAATGCTCATCATCACTTATCATTAGAGAAATGCAAATCAAAACTACATTGAGATACCATCTCATGCCAGTTAGAATGGCAGTGTTAGGTTTTATGTTTAAATCTTTGATCTATCTGGAGTTAATTTTAGTGTAAGGTGACAGGTAGGGGTCCAGTTTCTGCTTTCTGCATATTGCTTGCCAGTTTTCCCAACAACATTTATTAAACATGGAGTCCTTTCACCATTGCTTGTTTTTGTTGGGTTTGTCAAAGATCAGATGGTTGTAGATGTGTGGTGTTTCTTCTGGGGTCTCTGATCTGTTCCATTGGTCTATGTCTCTGTTTTGGCACCAGTACCATGCTGTTTTGATTACTGTAGCCTTGTAGTACACTTTGAAGTCTGGCAGTGTGATGCCTCGGGCTTTGTTCTTTTTGCTTAGGATTATCTTGGCTATGTGGGGTCTCTTGTGATTCTGTATGAAGTTTAAAGTGCTTTTTTCCAGTTCTGTGAAGAAGGTCATTGGTAGCTTGATGGGAATAGCATTGAATCTATAGATTACTTTGGGCAGTATGGCCATTTTCACGATATTGATTCTTCCTAACCATGAGCATGGAATGTTTCTCCATTTGTGTCCTCTCTTATTTCGTTGAGCAGTGGTTTGTAGTTCTCCTTGAAGAGGTCCTTTACATCCTTTGTTAGTTGTATTCCGAGGTATTTTATTCTCTTTGTAGCAATTGTGAATGGGTGTTTGCTCTTGATTTGGCCCTCTGTCTGTTATTGGTATATAGGAATGCTAGTGATTGTTGCACATTGATTTTGTATCCTGAGACTTTGCTGAAGTTGCTTATCCATTTGAGAAGATCCAGTTTTGTTCTTATTGCTAGAGTAGCTTTGACTATTCCCGGCCTTTTGAAATTCCATGTAAATTTTAGAATTGTTTTTCTTATTTCTTGGAAGAATGTCATTGCTCTTCTGATAGGGATTCCATTGAATCTATAGATTACTTTGGATAATTTGAACATTTTAACAATATTGATCCTTCCAATCCATGAACATGGAATATCTTTCCATTTTTTGGTGACCTCTTCAATTTCTTTTATAAGTGTTTTATAGATTTCATTAAAAAGATCATTCACTTCTTCAGTTCAGTTAATTCCTAGTTGTTTAATTTTATTTGTGGCTACTGTAAATGGAATTATGTTTTTAATTTCTTTTTCATATTGTTTACTGTTGGCATATAGAAATGCTACTGTTTTTATGTTGATTTTTTGCATCCTGCAACTTTACTGATTTCGTTGATCAGTTCTTACAGTTTTTTGGTGAAGTCTTTAGGTTTTTCCAAATATAAGATCTTATCATCTGCCAACAAGAATAATTTGACTTCCTCCCTTCTAATTTGGATGCCCTTTATTTTATTCTCCTATCTCATTGCTCTAGCCAGTACTTCCAATACTGTTTCAAATAACAATGGTGAAAATGTGCATCCTTCTCATGTTTCTGATCTTAGAAAATAGACTTTCAGTTTTTCTTCATTCAGTATGATTCTAGCTATGGGTCTGTTATATGTGGATTTTATTATATTGAGGTATGTTCCCTCTATACCCAGATTTTAGCTGATTTTTATTATGATGGGATGTTAAATTTTATCAAATGATTTTTTAGCATCAGTTGAAATGATCATATGGTTTTTATTCTTCATTCTGTTGATATAATGGATCAAATTAATTGGTTGCATATGTTGAACCATCATTGCATCCCAGGGATAAATCCCATTTGATTATGATGAATAATCTTTTAATGTATTGTTGAATTTGGTTTGCTAGTATTTTTGTAGATATTTGCATCAATATTCATCAGAGATATTGGCCTGTAGTTTCCTTTTTTTGGCTAGTGTTTGTCTAGCTCTTGGTATGAAGGTAATTCTGCCCTTGTAGAATGAGTTTTAAAGTATTTCCTTCTCCTCTATTGTTTGTAATATTTTGAGTCCTCCTCACTATTCTGTCCTCTCTTCTCAAATGGAGAGAATGGGTCTCTTGGGGCCGTGAGTTGTGCAGCCTGGGTTTAGGGGAGAGGTGATGCAAGCACTCTCTCAGCTGGTGTCTTAGTACATGTTGTCTCCAGTCCACTCTTTCTGGACCCAGTTCAGCACTGGGACTCACCTAAGTGTTTCAATCTTTGTTGCCTAGCTTGGCTGTCAAGTGAACACTTTAGCCCATGGTGATGAGGCTCACAGGAACACAATATTGGACCACTGGAATAGATGATTCTCCTCTGGTTAGGGCTGGTTTACATGCTCCCTCCATGGGTGGGTGTCAGCTGAGTTGAGTCTGTGTTTGTTTTCTGTTATAATAGGGCAGCACTGAGTTCAATGCCTCAAAAATACTGTCATTTCTCTTTACTCAGCATGCCAAAATATTCTTTGCACTACACTGCTGCTTCCAGGGCATGGGAAAGGCATGGTGTCAGTGATTCAGGACTGTTTTTCTATGTTTTCAGTGCCTCTTTCAGTGATATAAAGTTAAAATCAGGTACTGTGAGTTCTTACATTATTTTTTGTTCTAATGAAGGTGATCATTTTCTTTAGATAGTGTTAAATTGGTGTCTTTTGGGGAGAGGGACAATCAGTGGAGGCTTCTATTCTGTTATCCTGTTCCACTCATCCCCAAATGGATGTTAATAATATGCTAAATGCCAGCCTTCACCACTGTACAATGTATCCATGTAACAGATCTGCACTTTGTATTTCTTAAACTTATACAAATAAAAAATATAATAGTAAATGATTATTTGAGAACATTTTATTGGCAATGCCAATCATGATTGATTAGATTGTGAAATCAATTTAGTTGATGGGGTAAATGTTTTTTTAAAAGTGGAATAGCATTGAATAGCAAAGAGTACAATAAAATAAAAAGCATTACATTTTGTAAGGGTAAGTATTGTTTTATGAAACTTCTATTTCAAATTTTGTATGTATTTTGTTGTTTATGTATGGAGCTGTGATGTGAAACATATTTCCTACTGTGGATTCTGGTCAATCTAGAAATTTCTCAGAGTTTTTAAAGAAACTCTGCTAGAGGGTATTTTTCATAAAACCCTATCTTCATGGAAAAATTTAATGGTGTTCTACGACTATCCTCTAGTTTAGGCAGAAGTATAAAGAAATTCTTTGAGCACACTATGTGTGGAGAGATCAGTCTGTATTTGAAACAGTCACAGACTGAAGCACCAGTCATGTATTCTGTTATTTCTTTTTGGAACATGATAGTGAATATTCAGTTTGATCAGAAAACTATAGTTTCTTAATATTTGGTGTCATGATTTTGAGGAGTCTCTCACATTTCTAAAAATGATCAAATAAATCCAGAATAGTGGTTCTCAATAGGGGCCAGTTTTATACCTTAGGGTTGAATATCTCCAGACATTGGCCAATGTCTGGAGATATCTTTGGTTACAATAATTTGGGAAAAGGGGTATGCTACAGGCATCTAGTGGGATGCTGCTAAGTATTCTACAATGACCAGGATAACCCCTTACAATAAAACATTATCCAGGCCAAAATATTAATAGTGCCAAGTTTGTGAACTCAGCTTCAGCATGATCCAAACTACTATTTAAAAGAAATGTGATTTTTAACAACAGTTGAAAAATTCATGATATTGGCCTAAAACAAACTCAGTGATATTGTTTGTCGAATGCTCTGATCACCAACTTTATTAGATTAAAAATGACATATCAATATCTGCTTACATGTGACCCAAAATGAAATGCTGCACCAAATAGTTTAAAAATACAGTATTTATAATTCTAAGATCATTTCCTGAATCGGAACATCTAAAGTCAGCATTAAATTTTACCACCCATGATATAGAATAACTTATATGCTTATGTATATTATATATGAAGAAGAAACTTTGTCTTGAAGTGAATTCAGAGAATCGGCAGCCAGCTGCCTAAATGAATCTCGTCATTTAAAATTCTTACCTTAAGAGTTTTCTACCTTAAGGCAGATTTTATAGATCTCACTTAAAATTTTATAGATCTGATGATTCAATAAATATAGGGGATAATAAAGATACTTGGTAAGAAAAAGGGAAGATGAAATTGGTACCTGTGTTCTAGGCCCAATGGTGATGCAAGTCAACCTACTGCTTCACTGAGTCATTTATGTTTTTTGGCTTCAGTTCTCTTACACTTAACAAGTGTATTAGCCTATGTGATGTGCAATCTCTTCTAAGCTCTAAAACTCTATGAGTCTAAATTATGAATCAAATGTTTTATGAATGAACTGCATATCTCTTTTAGATATCTTAGGATTATTTTCATACCTCTCAATTGCGCGTGAGGGAAGTTATTATAAAGTAAACTCATTGTTCCAATGATTTGTTTTATATTTTGACTACATGAGTAAATGACTCCTCAGCCTGCAGACCATAATGTTTCACAGGCATTCCATATTCTGTGGAAGCAGAATAGATGCTTCCACAGAATATGGAATTTAATTTATTACAAAATAAATGTATTTAATTGTATTACAAAATACATGAGCTCTTCTAATTACTTCATGATACACATTGCTTATGGAGGATGTTTTCTCTTTTGGACTACCTTGTTCATGTGTTATATGTAGTAGGTACTCAAATTTGATGTTTTCAAATTTTTCAAAAACTAGGGTTTTATGGTTGCAATACTTGGGACATTGCCATAAGCTTTATAAGCTATTTGACTGTAGCAATACAAGGGCATAAATTTTTTCTTGCTACAGAGGAAGGCAATGTTCTTTGATTTTTTGAAGGTATTAGTAAATTATCAATTTTTTCAGGTATTTAACCATACAAAGTAATGTACAAAATTTCCCCCTTGTGGTAAAAATATGTAAGTGCATCAATGAAATGGCTAATTCACTGAGTAGTGTTTTGAGACAACTCATGAAATTACCATCACCTTCCCCCAAATTTTTAACAAATACATAGTTTTGATGAACTAATCACTAATATACTATTTATTAATCAGGATTTTTCTGGTTGTATCTGTAGGATAGAAAGATCTATGTGTGTGTTCGTGTGTGTGCACGCACATGTGTAGAAAAGTCACCAAAAAATTAGAGATTTTATAACTAAAAAAAGGTTACAGGATCTCTGGCTTGTTTTACAATCAGACTTCATTTCCTACATATGACTTTCTTTTACTGGTATCCCTCAAATGGGTTTAGAAGTAGAAAATTCGTTTCTTATGATGGAAAAGTGCTTTGCATAAGGAAAAAAAAGTATTTGTGAGGTCTAGAGAAATGTAGGGAATTATGCAAATGTTTCCTGAATGAACTCTGTCTGTTCAAAAAGTTTCCCTGTTAAAAGGAGACCCTTGACAAAGACATTCTAAAAATCTCATGGCCTATCTTCAAAAATTTGTATTGAGTCTCATTTGTACTTCAACGTTTGTGATTTAAAGAGCTAATTATCTCTACTGTATTTTTCAACCCAGGCTTAAGATCCATTACTTTACAAATAAAAGTCCCTTATAAATTGGCTAAGGATTATTGGTTGATTAAAGTGATTCTAAATAAGTTATGTTGTGTTTCATGTTGCCAGATCCAGTAATTTAATATCACTTTGCTGTACCACACCCACTAAATAGTTGGATTCTCATGCATATATGACCTGCATACAGCTCTCCTTGTTTTAACGTTTATGGTGAATTAGAGGCCTGTTTTTGAAGCAATCCAGTTTCGGTAATAAGTCACTTGTGTGTAGACTCCAGGCTTGTCCTTTTGACCACAGTTATCTCCCCAGCTCACAATTCCAATGAGATACCAGGTATCTTTCAGATCTCTTGTGACTAAAGGTCCCCCAGAATCACCCTAAAAATAAAAAGATGAGAAAACAGAAAGAAAATTAGCTATACCTAAAGCTCATTAAGATAAAGCTCCTTTAAGATATTCTGATGAATCACATATTTTGTTACTAGACAATACATGTATAGACTATCAACACAGAGTACTTAATTGAGACATGGATTTTAAAATTACAAAGAGCCTTAAGGTTTAACTTTCACATTTAAAAATTTAAGTTTATTTTGTTAAACAGCACTTAGTTAAAAAAGACAAAAATGAAAGAACATGAAAAGGCTTGAAAAGGAATTATGTCCCACATTTCCTCATGCAGGCTGTTCTCCAGGACGTAGCCACTTCATAATTGTTTAATAACCTCTTATGGTATCCAACTTCTTATCACTAGATTATTATACTCAAATTGCAGTGTCTAGACTTAGACAGTAAATATTGATTTTTCTCTTGTGTAGTTAGGGATTTAGTTGTTTTACAACCTCTTCGCAACTTTTCCATACCACGTTTACATTATAGCATCTCTATTTTTGGTTAAATTAGCTGACGTTTAATGGAGTTTGTAAATTGTATTAATTGAAAAGTCAAGTAACATATTTGGATCACAGAAACTTTTTGGCTTTCTTAGAATTAATAACTCTTTTTTTAAAATGTGGCTAGTATTCTATATACCTAGTAAACGTTGAATGTTCCAAAAGATCTACGAACATCTCACAATGATGTTTACTAACGTTCAAGGACATCAGATAGCTTGTTAGTTCTTTTGCTTCCTCTGAAGATGTTCCACCATATTCACATACACACACACACACACACACACACACACACACACACTTTTTTTTTTATTTCTTCTGCTCGAATTTGGGCTGGTTACTTCAAGCCTGGTGCAGACCTATGGTGCTGGGTTTATCTGACACCACTTTTTAGTGTTGGATTCACGGTTTCAGGTATTATGTCTTCCACTTTCTTGATTTATTCCCTCATTTTGCTGAGGTGCCCTCTCAAGTAGTTTCCTAAGAAAGACAGTATCAGAGGATATGGAAAAATAGGAAGGCTTTTACACTGTTGGTGGGAGTGTAAATTAGTTCAAACATTGTGAAAGACAGTGTGGTGATTCCTCAAGGATTTAGAAATAGAAATGCCATTTGACCCAGCAATCTCGTTACTGGGTATATACCCAACAGATTATAAATAGTTCTATTATAAAGACACATGCACACGTATGTTCACTGTGGCACAGTTTACAATAGCAAAGACATAGAACCAACCCAAATGCCCATCAATAATAGACTGGATAAAGAAAATTTGGCACATGAGGAGAGGATTCAAGATGGCGCAGTAAGAGCAACTCAGGATCACAGCTCTCAGTGAACACTCAGAGGGTGAGTCAAAGCTGCATTTCCAGACAGATCTTTGTTGCCCACAGAACGGGGAAATTCCCAGGTATAGGAAAGACATGGGACGCAAGCACAGCCGTTTCGGCTGTTGCGACCGCTTCGGCCGGCACCGCAGCACAGCGGCACTCTGCAACAATCCACACAAAACACACTGGCCCAGGTGCCCTGCTAAACTGGCAATCTGAGATTTTGGAGGGCAGATTAGCATAGCCATCTGATTAAACGGGACTTGGACAGTGAGCCACACAAGGAGATTCCTGGGAAGTGGTGTTTGAGCGAGCGCAGTGGCTAGCTGCATGGGAAATCACACAGATCCCAGTGCTCTAACAGCGGGCGACTGAAACATCTGGGAGAGAGCCATCTGTTCAACTTAAAAAAAAAAGAAAGGCGCTCTGAGGCAGGGAGCCAGGCGAGCGGGCTCAGTGGGTTTCACCCCCACAGGGACAAACAAAATGATAATATGAAACGCTCCAGGTGGAGAGTTTCACTGCAGGCACAGCTGAACCCAGGACGGTGCAGCTCAGTGGGGGAGGGGAGTTCGCCATTACTGAGGCAATCCGCCCCTACTGAGGTACACTCCCATTGTTGACACAGCCTGCCATTGCCGAGGCAACCCGCCATAACAGAGAGACTCCACTGCAGGGCAGAGCCAGTGGCAGCAGGGCGGAGCCTGTGGTAGAGCCCATGACTGCAGGGCAGAGCCCGCAGCAACAGGGCGATCACCACATCAGCAGGGCGGAGCCTCGGCAGGCAAATAGTGACTAGACTGCCTCCTAGCTGGGCAGGATAGTGCAACGAACACTCAAAAAGAAAGCCCCAACCTCCCAAAACAGAGCATCTGAGGAAAAAAAGGGGCTTTATGAGTTCTGCTGCGGCAGACTTAAATGCACCTGCCTAACAGCTCTGAATGAACAACGGAGCTCACAGCTCAGCACTTGAGCTCCTATAAAGTACAGACCATCTCCTCAAGCAGCTCCCTGACCCCTGTATATCCAGAGTCACCTCAAAAAGGACTGATCAGACTGACATTAGGCAGGCATCATTCTGGGACAAAGGTAGCAGAAGATGAAACTGGTAGCATCCCTCACCTCTCTGCAGCTGCTACAGGTGTACCCCAGACAAGCAGGGCCTGGAGTGGACCTCAGCAGTCGTACAGCAGAGGGGCTAGACTGGTAGAAGGAAAACCAAGTAACAGAAATACCTCATCATCAACAATCTGGGCATCCACTCAGAGACCCAACTGAAAAGTCAGCAACTACGCAGACGACAGGTGGATAAATCCACAAAGATGGGAAGAAACCAGTGCAAAAAGGAGGAAAACACCCGAAACCAGAACAGCTCACCTCCTACAAAGGATCAAAACTCCTCACCAGCAAGGGAACAAAGCTGGACGGAGAAGGACTGTAACGAAATGATGGAATCAGACTTCAGAGGGTGGGTAATGAGAAACTTCTGTGAGCTAAAAGAACATGTGCTAAATCAATGCAAAGAAACTAAGAACCTTGAAAAAAGATTCGAGGAAATGATAACAAGAATGATAACTTAGAGAGGAATATGAATGAATTGAAAGAGCTGAAAAACACAACACGAGAACGTTGCAAAGCATGCACAAGTTTCAACAGCCGAATTGACCAATCAGAAGAAAGACTATCCGAAGTCGAAGATCAACTCCGTGAAATAAAATGAGAAACCAATATTAGCGAAAAAAATGCAAAAAGGAATGAACAGAGTCTCCAAGAAATGTGGGACTATGTAAAGAGACCTAACCTACATTTGATAGGTGTACCAGAAGGGGAGGAAGAGAACGAATTCAAGCTGGAAAATACTCTTCAGGATATTATCCAGGAAAATTTCCTCAACTTAGCAAGGCAGGCCAACGATCAAATCCAGGAAATACAGAGAACACCACAAAGATACACCGCAAAAAGAGCAACCTGAAGGCACATAATTGTCAGATTCACCAAGGTTGCAATGAAGGAGAAAATACTAAAGGCAGCCAGAGAGAAAGGTCGGGTCACCACAAAGGGAAGCCCACCAGACTCACAGCAGATCTCTTGGCAGAAACTCTACAAGAAAGAAGAGAGTGGGGGCCAATATTCAAAATCCTTAAAGAAAAGAACTTTCAACCCAGAACTGCATATCCAGCCAAACTGAGCTTCGTAAGTGAAGGAAAAATAAAATCCTTTGCAAACAAGCAAGTATGCAGAGATTTTGTCACCACCAGGCCTGCTTTACAAGAGCTCCTGAAAGAGGCACTACACATAGAAAGAAACAACCAGTACCAGCAATTCCAAAAACACACTAAATGCTAAAGAGCATCAATATAATGAAGAATCTACATCAACTAATGGGCAAAGCAGCCAGCTAGCATCAAAATGGCAGTATCAAATTCACACACAACAATACTAACCCTAAATGTAAATGGACTAAATGCACCAATCAAAAGACACAGACTGGCAAACTGGATAAAAAATCAAAATCCATCAGTGTACTGTATCCAGGAAACCCATCTCACATGCAAGGATACACAAAGGCTCAAAATAAAGGAATGGAGGAAGATTTACCAAGCAAATGGAGAGCAAAAAAAACCCAGGAGTTGCAATTCTCATCTCTGATAAAATAGACTTTAAAGCAACCAAGATCAAAAGAGACAAACAAGGACATTACATAATGGTAAAAGGATCGATACAACAAGAAGAGCTAATGATCCTAAATATATATGGACCCAATACAGGAGCACCCAGATATATAAGGCAAGTTCTTAAAGACTTACAAAGAGACTTAGACTCCCACACAATAATAGTGGGAGACTTTAACACTCCACTGTCAATATTAGACAGATCAACCAGACAGAAAATTAACAAGGATATCCAGGGCTTGAACTCAGACCTGGAACAAGCAAACCTGATAGACATTTACAGAACTCTCGACCCCAAATCCACAGAATATACATTCTTCTCAGCACCACATCACACCTACTCTAAAATTGACCACATAATTGGAAGTAAAGCACTGCTCAACAAATGCAAAACAACTGAAATCATAACAAACAGCCTCTCAGACCATAGTGCAATCAAGTTAGAACTCAGAATTCAGAAACCGACCCAGAACTGCACAGCTTCATGGAAACTGAACAACTGGCTCTTGAATGTTGACTGGGTAAACAATGAAATGAAGACAGAAATAAAGAAGTTCTTTGAAACCAATGAGAACGAAGACACAACATGCCAGAACCTCTGGGACACATTTAAAGCAGTCTCTAGAGGAAAATATATAGCAATAAGTGCCCATATGAGAAGAGTAGAGAAATCTAAAATTGACACCCTATCGTCAAAATTGAAAGAGCTAGAGGAGCAAGATCAAAAAACTCAAAACCGAGCAGAAGACAAGAAATAACTAAGATCAGAGCAGAACTGAAGGAGATAGAGACATGAAAAACCCTTCAAAAAATCAATAAATCCAAGAGCTGGTTTTTGAAAAGATCAACAAAATAGACAGACCGCTAGCCAGACTGATAAAAAAGAAAGAGAGAACAACCAAATAGATGCAATAAAAAATGATAAAGGAGAAATCACCACAGACTCCACAGAAATTCAAACCATCATCAGAGAATATTACAAACAACTCTATGCACATAAACTAGTAAACCTGGAAGAAATGGATAAATTCATGGACTCCTGTGTCCTCCCAAGCCTAAACCAGGAGGAAGCCAAAACTATGAATAGACCAATAACAAGGTCTGAAGTCGAGGCAGCAATTAAGAGCTTACCACAAAAAAAAGCCCAGGTCCAGATAGGTTCACAGCCGAATTCTACCAGACACAAAAAGATGAGCTGGTACCATTCATTCTGAAACTATTCCAAATAATCCAAAAAGAGGGAATCCTTCCCAAATCATTTTATGAGACCAACATTATTCTGTTACCAAAACCCGGCAGAGACCCAACGAAAAGAAAACTTCAGGCCAATATCCATGATGAACATAGATGCAAAAATCTTCAATAAAATACTGGCAAGCCGATTGCAACAGCACATCAAAAAACTTATCCATCATGATCAAGTAGGATTCATCCCGGGGATGCAAGGCTGGTTCAACATACGCAAGTCTATAAATGTAATTCACCACATAAACAGAACCAAAAACAAAAACCACATGATTATCTCAATTGATGCAGAGAAGGCATTTGACAAAATACAACAGCCCTTTATGCTAAAATCCCTCAATAAACTCAGTATCGGTGGAATGTATTTCAAAGTAATAAAAGCTATTTACAACAAACCAACAGCCAATATCATACTGAATGGGCAAAATCTGGAAGCATTCCCTTTGAAATCCGGCACCAGACAAGGATGCCCTCTTTCACCACTCCTATTCAACGTAGTACTGGAAGTTCTAGCCAGATCAATCAGGCAAGAAAAAGAAATAAAGGGTATGCAAATAGGAAAGGTGGAAGCCAAACTGTCACTATTTGCAGACGACATGATAGTATAGCTAGCCTCAGCCCAAAAACTCCTGAAACTGATAAGCAACTTCAGCAAAGTCTCAGGATATAAAATCAATGTGCAAAAATCACAAGCATTCCTATACACCAATAACAGGCTTAAAGAGAGCCAAATCAAGAACGAACTGCCATTCACAATTACTACAAAAAGAATAAAATACCTAGGAATACAACTCACAAGGAACTTAAGGGACCTCTTCAAGGAAAACTACAAAGCACTGCTCAATGAAATAAGAGAGAACACAAACAGATGGAGAAACATTCCATGTTCATGGTTAGGAAGAATAAATATCGTGAAAATGGCTATACTGCCCAAAGTAATTTACAGACTCAATGCTATCCCCATCAAGCTACCATTGACTTTCTTCACAGAACTGGAAAAAACCACCATGAACTTCATATGGAACCAAAAGAGAGCCCGCATAGCCAAGTCAATTCTAAGCAAAAAGAACACAGCGGGGGGCATCACACTACTGGATTTCAAACTATACTACAAGGCTACAGTAATCAAAACAGCATGGTACTGGTACCAAAACAGAGATATAGACCAATGGAACAAAACAGAGGCATCGGAGGCAACACAACGTATCTACAACCATACAATCTTTGATAAACCTGACAAAAACAAGCACTGGGGAAAGGATTCCCTGTTTAATAAATGGTGTTGGGAAAACTGGCTAGCCATGTGCAGAAAGCAGAAACTGGACCCCTTCCTGACACCTTACACTAAAATTAACTCCAGATGGATTAAAGACTTAAACATAAGACCTGGCACCATAAAAACCCTAGAAGAATATCTAGGCCAAACCATTCAGGACATAGGAGTAGGCAAGGACTTCAAGACCAGAACACCAAACGCATTAGCAACAAAAGCCAAAATAGACAAATGGGACCTAATCAAACCCCACAGCTTCTGCAAAGCAAAAGAAACAGTCACTAGAGTGAATCAGCAACCAACAGAATGGGAAAAAATTTTGCAGTCTACCCATCTGACAAAGGGCTGATATCCAGAATTTACAAAGAAATCAAACAGATTTACAGGAAAAATCAAACAAGCCCATTCAAAAATGGGCAAAGAATATGAACAGACACTTTACAAAAGAAGACATACATGAGGCCAACAAACATATGAAAAAATGCTCATCATCACTGGTCATTAGAGAGATGCAAATCAAAACCACATTGAGATACCATCTCACACCAGTTAGAATGGCAATCATTAAAAATTCTGGAGACAACAGATGCTGGAGAGAATGTGGAGAAAAAGGAACACTTTTACACTGTTGGTGGGAGCATAAACTAGTTCAGCCATTGTGGAAGACAGTGTGGCGATTCCTCAAGGCCTTAGAAATAGAAATTCCAATTGACCCAGCAATCCCATTACTCGGTATATATCCAAAGAACTATAAATCGTTCTACTATAAGGACACATGCACATGAATGTTTATTGCAGCACTGTTTACAATAGAAAAGACCTGGAACCAAACCAAATGCCCATCAATGATAGACTGGATTGGGAAAATGTGGCACATATACACCATGGAATATTATGCAGCAATCAAAAATGATGAGTTCATGTCGTTTGTAGGGACATGGATGAATCTGGAGAACATCATTCTCAGCAAACTGACACAAGAACAGAAAAAGAAATACCACATATTCTCACTCATAGGTGGGTGATGAAAAATGAGAACACGTGGACACAGGGAAGGGAGTACCAAACACTGTGGTCTATTGTGGGAAAGAGGGGAGGGACAGTGGGGGGGAGCTGGGGAGGGATAGCCTGGGGAGAAATGCCAAGTGTGGGTGAAGGGGAGGAAGGCAGCAAAACACACTGCCATGTGTGTACCTATGCAAATGTCTTGCATGTTCCACACATGTACCCCAAAACCTAAAATGCAATAAAAAAGTAAAATAAAAGAGAGAGGAAAAAAGAAAATGTGGCACATATAAACCATGGAATACTGTGCAGCCATAAAAAGGATGAGTTCATGTCCTTTGCAGGGACATGGATAAAGCTGGAAACTATCATTCTCAGTAAACTGACACAAGAACAGAAAACACAACATGTTCTCACTCGTAATTGGGTGTTGAACAATAAGAACGCATGGATACAGGGAGGGGAACATCACACAGCAGGGCCTGTTGCGGGGGTTGGGAAGCTAGGGGAGGGATAGCAGGGGGTGGGGGAATTGGGGAAAGATAACATGAAGAGACATGTCTAATGTAGATGATGGGGGGGATGGATATAGCAAACCACCATGGCAAGTATATACCTTTGTAACAATTCTGTATGATCTGCACATGTACCCCAGAACTTAAAGTAAAATAAAAAAGAAATAATAATAATAATAATAAAGAAAGAGGGTATCAGAAATACATTTTTTTGAGTCATTGCTTGTCTAAAATTCTTAATTCCACCCTCACAATTGATATTTAATTAGCATGGGCAGGAATCTAGGTTGAAATAATCTTCCCTTTGAAATTTGAATGCATTTTCCACTGTCTTCTACCTTCTAGAGTTACTGTGGAGGATTTCTACATAGTTATGATGCTTATTCCTTCAAAGCGTTAAGACTGTTCGCCTCATCCCTGGCTTCTGACCCATTATGATGGTATGTCTTGGAAAGAACCACTTCATTTATTGTGCCCAGCACTACTTGGACCTTTTCTTCGATAGGATGCACGTAAGCTTCAGAACAAGGAGCATTCCTTACTATTCTTTTGCTATTGTACACTCACGTTTTATGTTTTCAGAACTCCTATTCATTTGACGTTGGACCTCCTGAGCTTATCCTCCATTTTTCTTATTTTTTCCTGTTATTTTTCTCCTGTTTGTCTTTCTTTTTCTTTCTGAGAGATTGTCTTGATTTTATCTTCCAATCCTTCCACTGGATTTTTAAAATTATAATTTTATTATTGCTACATTTCCGGAGATGATTCTTACTGTTTGGTTCTAGGGCATTTTGCTAGAAACCAGACTGGAAGCTCTGTACCTTTATGATGGGTGGTACTATGATTTGAATGTGTGCCCAAGAGTTTATGTGTTGGGGAAACTAAATCCCCAATGCAACAGTGTTGAGAGATGGGACCCAAGAGGAGGTGATTAGGTCATGAGGGCTCTGCTCTCATGAGTGAATTAATATTATTATCATAGAGGGGTGAGTTTGTTATCACAGGAGTAAGTTCCTGATAGGAGAACGAGTTTGGCCTTCTCTCCCTCCATCCATCTTGTGTGCTATCTTTGCCCTTCCACCTTTCTGCATGGGATGATGAGGCAAGGAGACCAGATGTGGGGCCCTCAACTTTGGACTTTCCAGCTTCTAGAATGGTAAGAAAGACATCTCTGTTCCTTGTGTGAACTTAGTTTTGGGCATTCTGTTGCCACAGCACAAAACGAACTAAGACAGGTAGAAGGGCTTCTAGACTGATACTCTTGATTCTGGTAGGGGCCTCTCAAATAGCAGTATGCGGAGGTTTTTTTTTTGTTTTGTTTTGTTTTTTTCTAATCTAGATGGTGGGCCTCTCTAGAGAAGAATCCTGCAATCTCTTTCACTGGGAGAAAGTTGGAGAGATTGTGTACATCCGCCTGCAACATTTTGAGAGAAAGCATGGGAAGAGGTTGAGGCCTGCTTTCACATAAACCCACCTTGTCAGGCCTCCTCTGCTTTCTACTATGCTTAGTGTCCTGAGTACAAACTTCTCATCTCTGGAGTTCATATGTTTAGAAAGAGGTGGTAGAGATGGGGAAAGTAGAGATGTGATATGGATTAGACTGGTTATTCAGCATAGGAAGGAATGGGGAATTCCAAGTACTCTCTGTGAAGTCTTTAAACATCTCCACACCCATTTTCTAGCTCATGCCTGACCCCAAACTTCAGCTTTAGATGCTCTCCCAAAAATCAGTTTTACTTAAAATGGTATTCCACTCCTCTCTCCACCTAAGACACTTATGTTTTAACTTCTTCTTTACTAAGTCAGTTAAAAGTCCTCCACCTTCTCTTTCTCTTTCAAAATTTTGTTGGAACTTTTCAGCTTTTTCTCTTTTGGATTTTATTTGGTTGATAGCTTTTTTTTTTAAAGTATAATTTGTAGATATGTAGAAAATTATGTTTTGTATATGATGCCAAATAATTTTTCAAAATGATTGTTATGGGGTTTTTCTGTTTTGTTTTCTTGGGGTGCTCTTTGTCTCCCAGGCTGGAGTGTACTGGCATAATCGTAGCTCACTGTAGTCTCAAACTCTTGGGCTCCAGCAATCCTCCCATCTCAGCCTTCTGAGTAGCTGGGACTACAGGCATGCACCATCATGCCCAGCTAATTTTTAAATTTGTTTGTAGAGATTGGGTCTCATTTTGTTGTCCAGGCTAGACTTGAAGACCTGGGCTCAAGTGATCCTCTATCCTTGTCCTTCCAAAGTGCTAAGATTACAGGTGTGAGCCACCACACCTGGCCTTATCCTCCTTTGTCATCATTTTGATGGGTTTTTGGGAAGAATAGAGATGAATTTGAATGTAAATTCTCCATGTTTAGATATTTCAATCTACACATTTTAAAGATGAATAAAGAAGAAACCTAGAAAATCTGGCTAATACAAAATCATAGCTAAGGATGCAGTGGGTTAGAGAAAAAAGATAGGAAGTCCGACTTCTTGTCTCGTGTCGAAATGAGGATAAGTTAAAACCCACCTGAATAATAAAATGCCAAACATAATTTAATCTTTATTCATTCAAATGTTCCTTTGGGCTTTCATCAGGAACATCCATGATAACTGTACTGTGCATGAATATTTTTGAAGCTATTATGGAGTTGGTCTATGTTCTAGAGATGGACTTTTTTTAAGTGTCATCCAACAGCAGCATGGTTTCTTGACATTCGTGGATGGGCAGCTTCTGCCGCCCTTCAGAGCCCTTCAAAGAAGGCAGAGGAGGCCACTGGAGAGGGCCCATGGATTCACAGCACGGCCTAATCCACCTTCTCATGGTTATGAACTTGTTTTTCCTCTCATTTCCTCATGCTGAAACCCAACAGATTACTTGGAGTTCCCTCAGATGTGAATTGTAATTTCATACCTTCATAATTTTGGCTGTGTTTTTTTTTTCTTTCCTATAACAGTGTTTTCTTATTCTGAAATTTATTCCTCAGGCCTCATTTACATCTCATCTCTCTGATATTCACTCCAAAAATGTTTCTCTCAAGAAAAATATTTGCTTTTCATTATAGTATTTATAACATCACTTTATACTTCTTTGTTTACGATTATTTTCTTTCTTGAATGTGAGCACCTTGAGAAAATAAACTGCTTTATTAGTCTTTGGATTCCAGGTTAAGAAATTCTGATTTTATTTGTTTGATAGCATCAGAGAAACTCTTATTTCATTTACCTTAAGAAAACATTTAAAAATACTTTGTGTTGTGAAATTTGCATTTATAACTTTTTTGAGCTGACATGTTGTCTATATTTTGTCCCTATGTAAAGAACATATAATATTTCCTGAGCCAAATAAAAATTTTTACGTTAATGATATAAAAAATCCTCCATTCCAGCCTACCCTGCAGGCATCATAAATTCCTTCCATGTATCCAGCGCAGAACATTCCCGGTTTTATATCATTGCCATACACCTGTGGTTGCTTACAGACATCATCACCTATGATTTTCACTTTGGCTTCTCGAAGATCATTTTGGGATTGCCCTTAAGAAAAAATAAAGTTATTTTAATATTTACAATCAGCATCTTTGGCCAAAGTGAAGTGAGCAGATTTTTCCTAATTTTTTTTTCATAGTAAAATTGTTAACACGGAATGAGGTTAATATAAGCAGTTTCTAGAGAAAATAATTTCTGGAACATCCAGTGATAATTATTGTCCAAACACATATTTATAAAGACTTCTCAAAGCAAGAAAGCCATTTGGCTTCTTTTTCTGGAAAAATCTAACCTTAAAAATAATCAGCTTATATATTTCAGGAAGGCATTCCATCTTTTGTAAAGCTTATATTTATGGGTTCCAGATTGTTCTCAGAAGCTTTTCATGCCTAGATAGTTTTCTTCATTGGCTTGATAAAATGCCTATAATACTATGCACATTTATTTTATTATTTAAAGTTTATGATGAGCTTTCACGTATATAAAAATATGTGAAATGTGTCATATATCATACATGTATATAAAATGAATTAAATAGCAATGATTTCACTTCTAATGTATTACAAGTTGGTGGCTGCAGACTGTAAGCTACATTCTGAGTTTTAGAAACTAGTATTATGGCAGACTACATAGAAAACTAAGAATAGCACAAGCATTCAGGGATGCTTTATACCAAACCATATATTGGTTTTAAAACCATGACCCCATGGTTGGCAGAATTCTAGGATGGTCCCCCAGATTCCTGTGTGATTCCTTTCTTCCCAAGTATGAGCAGGATTTGCAGATGTGATGGATGCGATTCTCATGATTAGGTTATGTTATAGGGCAAAGGTGAGGGAATTTTACAGATGCAATTAAGACCTCTAATGAGTTTGACTTTGAATTAATCAAAAGGAGATTATCAAAGGTGGGCCTGATCTAATTAGCTGAGCCATTTCAAAAAGGATGAGCCTTCCTGGATTTCGGAGGTATTTTCCTAAAGAGTTAAAGCAGCAAGCTGTCATGAGTTCTACAGCTGCAAGTAATGGAATTCTGCCAACAAACTTTCAGGAAACTCTCAAAGGAGCCACAGATGTGACCACAACCCCAGCTGACATTTTGATTGCAATTTGGTTAGACTTTCAGGGGAGGACCCAACTAAGCTGTGTCTGAACTTCTGACTCATGAAAACAGTGAGATAAAAATAAATGAGTGCTGTTTTAAACTGTTTGTGGTAATTTGTTACATGGTGAGAAAAACTAACACAAGAATACAATATATCATCAGCTATAGTCCCCATGATGTAAATAGATCTCTTGAACTTATTCCGCCTGTCTAACTGCAAATACGAATTTGTTGGCTGGCATCTCCCCAGTCCCCCGCCCTGTAAAGACTTCCAGCTTCTGGTAACCTACTGATGATTCTTGAAAAATGCTAGGAGAGTAGATACTAAGTGTTCTTGCCACAAAAGTGATAATTGTGTAATATAAGACATTTGTTAATTAGCTAGATTTAACACTCACAGTATATATATATATATATATATATATACTTCAAAACATCGTGTTGTACACGGTAATGCTATTTTATATATCAACTTAAAAAAATTAATAAGTACACTTGAAAAATCCCTAACATGAACACCGATTTCTTTAGTAGACCATATCCAATATTTATTTCTGAAGATATGTTTGTAAACAGATTTTTTATAGTGCTCAGAAGATTTAAGTGTGAAACTCAGAAATATGCTAAGGGATTTTTTTGAATTATTCTGTTCTTTGAATATAATTGGTTTATATATACATATATAGATACACACACACACACACACACACACACACACACACACACACACATATATAGCCTACTATGTTATCAATTTAAAAAATTCATGTCCAATGCTGAGAAGAGTAAGGTGAAATTGACAATCTACATATTGTAAGCAGGTGACAGTGCATATCCACTTTTCAGCAAACTAGTTGGTAAAATGTATTCCAAGTTATGGAAAGCATAGCCCATAAAATCTGTACATCCCTAAACTACACCTCATCTTTTGTAGTAATGCTTAATGACATTTCTGGCAAAATATTGATTTTATCAAATAATCAACTTTTTATTTATTAATTCTTTATTGTTTCTTATTTTTAATTTTAATGATTTCTATTATCCTTACTATTTCCTTCCTTATGTTTGTTTTCGGTTTATTTTTCTCTTTTTCTAGTTTTTTGAAGTGAGAACTTAATTATTGACTTGAGATCTTTTCTTATAATATGCATTTTATATGATTTTCTCTTGTACACTGTTTTAGCTGCATCTGGCATATATTTATATATTTTTGTTTTCATTTAGTTTTATGTGTTTTTACAAATATTTTTGAGGTTTTTCTCTTTATTTACCTATGTTATTTAATTTCTAAGGATTTGGGATTATTATGTTATCTTTCTGTTACTGATGTCTAGTTAGATTCCATTATGATCAGAGAATATACTTTGTACAATTTCCATTTTTAAAAGTTTCTTAACGTTTTCTTTACAGACTTGAAGATGGCCTCTTTTGGTAAGTGACTGAGAGGTACTTTTAATCTATTAATGTACTTAATAGATTATGAATGATAGGTTAAATTAATCTATTTAATAGATTGAATGGAGTGCTCTGTGTCAGATTCTGTTGCCACTCACAAAGCATTATGACAGGTCTGTTTCTGTACCAACCTCAAACTCCTGAAAGAAAATGATTTTTCCCACCTAGCCAAGGAGGATTTGTGATGTTTTTCCCATTATTATGAAGCAAAGAATGCAAGCCTTGTCTTCAGAGAAAATCCATCCAAGAGAGTGCAGACCTAGGGAGGTGTCAGACGCACAGCAGCACTAATCTACTGGAAATAATAAACTATAGCAATAGTTTCTGCAATTGATAATATGACCTTAAAGAAAGAAATTCATGTCTCAGTCTGTATAAGATGAAACAAAACCACATGGGACAACTGGAGAAAATCTAGAAACCCTAAAACCTATTTATGTCTAAGTGAGTGAAAGATTATTCCTAGTTCACTAAAGGGAGACTAAGAATGAAAAGCTTATTCTTTATAACTTCTTGTATATAAATAAATTTATAGAATCCTGCAAATAGATTTACTCATTCTCAGAAAACCCTTTTCCTTTTTCTCAAGCCTAGGGTTAAAGAAACTCTCTAACTATTGTTATACATATGTGCCTGCATCACATGGTAGAATCTAGAGCATGTTTCACTAAGAATGCCTAAACGTTCAATAGCCAAATCATTATTATTTCTATTCATTTTTTTTGTTTTTGTTTTTTGAGAGCCTCACTCTGTAGCCCAGGCTGGAGTGCAGTGATGCAATCTTGGCTCACTGCCACGGTCCCGGTTCAAGCAATTCTCTTGCCTCAGCCTCCCCCAAGTAGCTGGGATTACAGGCATGTGCCTCGATGCCCAGCTAATTTTTGTATTTTTAGTAGAGATGGAGTTTCACCATGTTGGCCAGGCTGGTCTCGAACTCCTGACCTTGTGATCTGCCCACCTCAGCCTCCCAAAGTGCTGGGATTACAGGCATGAGCCACCACACCCAGCCATCATTATTATTTCTTACAAGATTAAGTTTGTATATCAAGTTGAATCCTTTCATAGAGGGCAAATAATTTGACAATTTATCTCTACACTATTCTTATTCACCATCACACTTAAATTAGCCTCTTTAGAAGCAAATTTTGCTACATGCACCTAAAGAGTATTTGAGTAGCCGGTCAATCTGAGTACTCCTAGACACAAACTGTAACAATAGAAATTAATGTGAATTTTGGCAAAGAAAAGAAATAAATGTTCCTTTCTATGTATTTTTCCTTGGTTGAGGATGATGTAAGGGTTGAGGTGTTGTTAGCCACCTCTGACACTAGGTGAAGCTAGCATCCTTCTGAAGGAAGCCAACATAGAGAAAAGCAGGGCCAAAAAATTCAGATTCAGAGATGCATCTCTGAATTACAAGGCACATGCCCGTAATCCCAGCCAGACGACATCATATGAACTCCTGTGTCCGAAGTGAAACTTACTACACTTTTTTGACCTCCAAATTACATGAGCCAAATTTGTTGAAGTTTTTTGTTTCTTTGTGTTTTATTCTGCATTGGATAATTTGAATCGAATTTCTGTCACTTGCAAAATAAGAACCCTAATTAATCCATCCAGACCGTGTGGAAATGGCTGTCAGGATAATATTGATGGGGATGAAATCACATTGCCCTAGATAGGGCTTAGTGCTCTGTTAGCTATCCTGAGATACCCACCACCATAGTAAAGTGCTCCAAATCCTGTGATGTAGACAGTCAAATTTGGTTGGAAGTATGCAGAGGCTTCTGGCAAACAAATCCTGCGTATGTCATCTGAAAAGGTGACTCTGGAAGAGATCTGCACAACAGCAATGTCATACTCTCTTGCGGCGGAGCGATACTTCTCATGGATAATAAATCTTTTGACATTTCTTTTTATTAAGGGAGGGTTGATTTTTGTTCCAAAACTAACAGTCCATTGATACGGATTTTTATACCTGGAAAAGGTTAGAAATGAACAGAATATATATAAGCTGCCCAAAGTATATGAACTACATTAGTTGCATTTAGGCTAATATTAGACAAATATGATCCTGAGAATACTTGGCTGAAGCTATAGTTTTCTTTGATATTTACATATAGTCTATTGCTAATATTTTGAAAGATAAAATATATATAAACAGCATATTAGAACTGACATTTAATATAAAACTATTGAATTTTAGAACTGTAATGCACATAAAATATTATTCATTTATCACTTCAACAAATAGTTACTGAGAATCTATGTGCTGAGCCTTATCTGAACTGCTGAGGATAAAGTGACGAACAAGACATAAGGTGCCTGCTCACAGGAGTATGAGATTCCAGAGAAGGAAAAGGATCAAACCAACAAACAAGTAGATAAATAACTTTAAACAGTGGTAGAGGCTATGGACAAAATAAAATAGGGTAACAGGAGAGGGTACTAATGGGTCATTATGACTATCTTAAGAATGCATTTGGACTAAGCCATAGTAAATGAGGATTTAGTGTAAGGAGATGAGGGAAACAAGTTTCCAGGCAAAAATCCCAAGGTTTTGGGCCAGATGGGCTGCAGTCACAACACAAGGGAAAGAATGGTTAGGGGTGAGCTGGGGGAGGTAAACAGGGACTAGATTTTGGAATGTTTTATGGTAATGGTAAAGTGCTTAAATTTTATTCAAGTGATACAGGAATCCACTGGATAATTAAGACAGAGGGTGGTGTAGTCTCATTTACATTTTTAAAAATCATGTTGGTTCTTTCTGGTGAGTGGATTGTTGAAGGTCAAGAATGGATATGATAAAGACTATCAGATGACTTCATAGTCCTCTGAGAGATGATCAAATGTGGTTGACTTCTAGCTTGTGGGCTTGGACAATGGGTGGATTGGAGTACATGCAGAAATCAGAAATTCATTTAGTAGCAATGAAAGATCATCTAGTGAAGATAGTGGTTTTACTTAAGGAAAATAAAATCTTGATAGGTTAAATTATCTGATTCGCATCATATGTCTGCCTGCCTCTCTCTCTGCTCTTCCTTTATAGAACACTGTCTCCCAATTTATGTTGAGAACACTGTCTCTCAATTTATATTATTTGTATTTTTCAGAAGTCTTCTTGCTTTACTTTGTCATGTCTGACACTAGTCACACATCTGTCTTGGTGTATTTAGTTATTGGAAGCATATTTTAAGTGAGACACTGACAAAATCTAGAATGTTCAGAGAATAAAAACCAATATGGTAGGGCATCTGGAAGTTGGTGCTGTGAAATGAAGTTTTATACATATATATATATACACACACACATATATATCCACACATATATATATGAACTTTTAAGTTCAGGGGTACATGTGCAGGTTTGTTACACAGGTAAACTTGTGTTATGGTGTTTTGTTGCACATATTATTTCATCACCCAGGTGTTAGGCCTAGTACCCATTCGTTATTTTTTTCTGATCCTCTCCTTCTAGCATTTTGCACAATAGCAAAGACATGGAATCAACCTAAATGTCCATCAGTAATAGACTGGATAAAGAAAATGTGGTCTATGTACACCGTGGAATACTATGCAGCCAAAGAAAGGAACAAGATCATGTCCTTTGCAGGAACATGGATAGGGCCAGAGGTCATTATCCTTAGCAAACTAAGGCACACAGTAATGATATTTATTTTCACTTACGGTTTGAAGATTCTCTCTCCTTTCATGTTTGGTTTGAAAAAGGCAACTAAATAATAACTGTTATATGAGTGAAGAAATGAACTTGGTTGCTGTTGTTCCAGATTAAAAAAACAAATATTAATGGTGGATGTTAATAGAGTGCAGGTTCAGTGTTCAATGCTGTGAAGATACTTGTAAAAACGGAACTATCCACCACAAAAATGGCTAACTTTGGCAAAGTAAGTTCCCCATTACTTTGAAAACCCAGACACCAGCATAGGGGATTTCTGGCTTTCTAATATATCTTATTGAGCTCTCACGTCTTTCAAACACTAAGAATTTATGTACATTCTTTTTTAAAAAATATATTATTTTTTGGAGATGGGGTCTTGCATTGTCACCCAGGCTGGAGTGTAGTGCTGCAATTATAGCTCGCTGTAGCCTCAAACTCCTGGGCTTAAGGAATTCTGCTGCCTGAGCCTCTAAAGTAGCTGGGATGACAGGCATGCACCACCATGTGGAATGGGGTTTCACTATTTTGCCCTGGCTGGTCTTGAACTCCTGGGCTCAAGTGGTGCTCTTGCCTTGGCCTCCAAAAACGCTGAGATTACAGGCATGAGCCACCATGCCTGGCCTAGATTCTTAATATGTATATTCTTTAGAAAATAAGAGTCTCTATAAAGATTTATGCTCTTAGGCAGATGAATTTTATTATGGTAACCAAAGTTAGAATTTTATAGGCCAAAAAGGATGTGAGACGATCTAGTCTATTTCCTAACCTTAGTGTACTAAGGTTAAATAACTTGCCCTGGGTCACAGACATTTGATCCAGCTCTCCACCTGCCTGGGACATATTTTTTCCCAGTAAATCCTGCTGCCACCTATTATACAGAAATACTCAAGAAGCCTTTGTTACCACCATAATAATTGGTAATGAAGAAGAAAGGTGATACAGTTAATCTACTTAGAAAACATTCTAAAATTTTTAATGTAATAAAATAACTGGTTATAATCTTGAAAAGTAAAATTAAAAGTTATTTAAAAAGTCATTTTATCATGTATTTAATAAAATGTATGCATTTGAAAGCAATTTATGAGAGCACAATTTGCTATTCTTCACTTCAACTTTTGTCTTATTATACGAAGGCCATAGTGAGTAGCCCAAGGGCCTCTCTGAATCCTTTGATACTCCTAGGAATCTCTTTTGAAGTGCCTGTCTTTATCATGCTAGCAGTTTCTCATTTCGGTTGTAAACTGTTCTAATCCCACAGATCTTCAGATGTCAATGCTTTAAATTTGATCTGTGGTTCTCCATCATCACGTTACCAACTTCCTGTACTTACTGAAAATTTCCATTTTACTTTGGAATTAGTTTGATTATTTATGATCAGCATGAGACTGGCCCAGGTGTTTGGCAGAAACAGACATTAGTATTAAGTGGAGAGTATTGTTTGACAAAAGATTAATGTTATATGTTATTAGTGAATATTTTGTTTTAGGTTTTCACAAAATAGTTCTGATTCCTTAGAGTTTCCTTATTAAAAACTTTGGGGAACTGATTGATGAATGACTGTTACTTCCTTTATTCCCATCAAACTTTCCGATTAAGTATGCAAGTGTAACATTATTTTAGAAAAGATCCTGAAGTAACTTTTTCTTATTTTACTTCAGTAATATTTGGGACATTAATTGTTACCAAGAATGTGACAAAACTCAGGGCATTTTAGCAGAAGTGAGTTCTAACTCAAGGTCAATTACTTACTTGTGGAAGCAGTGTGCTGCAGTGACAAGCCATGTATTACTAATCAAGGTGGCCCCACACTGATGGATGTTATCATACTGAAGAGAAGCTTGCCAAGGCCAGGCGGCCTTGGGTGCAATGTCTCCAGATGCTATTCTGTTGACTTTTAATGGAACAACTCGTTTACCACAACCTGAAAAAGATGAGATCTTTAAGTTATAAGAAACAGCTTGTAATTACAAGAAATGACCCCATTCTCACTTGCCTAAAGACATTTTTGTATATTACTCCTCTTGCCAAGGACACTCGCCCCACCTGTCACTGGATTTATGGCCCCTTCTCTCTCTCATTTCAGGGTTCACTTTCTTACTCCGTGAGACCAGGTTAGCTAACTCTTCAACTGACTCTCATAGTAGCACTGTGCACTTCCTTTGTCTAGCATTTATCACACAATTTGATAATTCCCAATTAATTTATATCTTTCTCTATTTTGGAACTCCAATTTTAGGGCAGGATCATGTTTTATTCATAGTAGTATCACAACTCCTGACCTAATTTCTGGCACTTTGTAGATGTTAAAAGATATTTTTTGAATGAATAAATGCATGAATAATAATACTTAGGGTGTTTGCAAGACACAGAGGCAAATGCATGAACATCACTGCTCAAATTCATCACCTCTTTTGTAAAATCTTTTGAAACATAGGCCACAGTGATTTGAAGTGATTTAATGAAGCCACTGTTAGCTATGAAGATAAATATATTAAGCATCTTTTATTTTTTTATTTTGAGACAGAGTCTCGCTCTGTTGCCCAGGAGGGAATATGGTGGTGTGATCTCAGCTCACTGCAACCTCCGCCTCCTAGGTTCAAGTGATTTTCCTGCCTCAGCCTCCTGAGTAGCTGGGATTACTGGTGCCCACCACCATGCCTGGGTAATTTTTGTATTTGTAGTAGAGATGGGGTTTCACCATGTTGGTCAGGCTGGTCTTGTACTCCTGACCTCAGCATATTTCATAGATAATTTATGAATCACAAACAGTGGGTTTTATCTCCTCCCCATGAATTACTTTCTCATTATTTTATTTTGTAGCAGAAAGTACATTTTATGGCATTTTAAAAAATTAGAAAAACAAGTCCAGTATTCCCAATCGGAAATATATACTTTCTTCAAATTGCTCCAGAAGGTTATCACAGAAAATTTTTTGTTGAACATGACTAAAACATTCGTCCTAGAGTTAGAAAAAAAATATTTAAATTCATTGTACAAACAGTTATTATGACTCAAAGAATATTTGGAGCACAGATGGGCAAGTATGAGCAAATATTTGAAGACATCCTTTCTGATGTGGAAACGGAACTTGTTTATATCAGCTAACTCAACTTACTTGCTTGGACGGTTGACTCCCCTGCTGATGGGCTCATCGCTGAAAAACAAAACAAAACAAAGAATGATAATTTAATACTTTCCTGGTTGGTCTCAATGATGAGGAATAATCAGAGGATACTGACCATAAATGGATTCTAGAAAGTTGAACAAATAGATCAATTAGGAGAATGGCTTTCTGATATACCAACATCTGTGTACCATTTTTTGTAAAAACTTATAGGCAACCTCTAATTAGGTGTATACTATTGCAAGCAACAGATGAGTAAGGCACAAATAGTGGATGATTTAAGACTACAGATAGTTTGTATTAATAGAAAACTATGGTTTTCCAGCAGTTTAGGGTAAAGTTTCTTTGCATTCCACTTCAGAAGATGGGTAAATGGGACAGAGGAAACAAGTTGTATTTGTTTTCAAACAAACTAACAAAGACATACCTGAGACCAGGTAATTTATAAGGAAAAAGAAGTTTAATGGACTCAGAGTTCCATGTGGCTAGGGAGGCCTCACAATCATGGAGGAAGGCAAAGGCACATCTTACATGGTAGCAGGCAAGAGAGAGAATGAGAGCCAAGTGAAAGGGTAAGCCTCTTAATAAACCATCAGCTCTCATGAGACTTATTTACTACCATGAGAACAGTATGGGGGGAAACACACCCATGATTCAATTATTTCCCACCAGCTCCCTCCCACAACATGTGGGAATTATGGGAGCTACAATATGAGATGAGATTTGGGTGGGAACACAGCCAAATCATATCGAAAGTAGATTGTTTTACAGGTCTCAAACAGCCTCAGCCAGAACGGGTCTGCTTTGATCTCTTTTATTTACTTTGAAATTCACATAAAACCTTTTTTGGTTAAAGGGTTTAGGATGAAAACCTTTGAAAACTCTCACATCAATGATATTTTAAATGCTTTCTAAAACTGTTCCTAAATAATAAAATTGCTTTTTTAAAGAATACACTATTATGTATTCTTATTCAAAACCTACTGAATATTGCTAAAAGCTAGTTATTGGACATAATCCAAGATTAAATTCTGTCAACTTCCAAAAAAGTGAGAAATTTGATGACTAGGGAAACAAATATTTAAACTTATACATAATTTTATTTTTATTTGTCAATTATTTACTTTATTTACTTAATTATTACTTTTCCACTTACTAAATCTGGGGAAAAATAAAGTTGGTGGAAGGTTTCATGAAAATTGTGATGATTTTCCAGTTAAAATGACATAGCCTACTGAGCAGATAATTAACTGTTTTACTTTTTCCTACCAGTGCCATGTTTCTCAGACACATTCTCAGCATTGTATTCTCCATTATACAAAAAGAGAATGTTTCATTCTACCAACTTTCTATAAATTCCACTGGAGAAACTAGTAATGATAAAGTCTACAAAGTGGGAGCTTTTGAAAATATTCAATTCAAGAATACTGTTGAAGGCATCCCAACTCATTGTATGGTAAAGAATCAATTCCTCAGAACCATCAATTGTTCTTAGTGCTTACTCTATGCAAGGAACTCAGTTTTCTGTCAAATGTAGTTTAAGGCAGTAAATTTATTTCATTTTTAATAAAACTATATATTTTGTCCTTACTAATGCAATAAAGTGGAAAATAGCATAATGTTAGAATTCTTAAGTTAAAACTCTGTCAGCTTTGTCTGAGTAGGCTGCAAGTTATCAATTTCCAGGAATGATACCAGGATCATCACAATTTTCATGAAACTTTCCACCAACTTTATAATCGAATTTTTAGGGAGAATGATTATACCTGGAAACAAACCGTCAATATACAAGTAATTAGTTGTTAAAGATTTCTAATTCTGACCAAAGATATTTACCTTCCAGGTATAAACATGGAAAGAAACACTAACACTTTAGTTTTGAAAGTGACCATCTCCCAACAGGGTTCTGAGTTGGGGGAAAGCTAGTTAATATTCAGGGCTCTATAGACTACGAGTATCAAGATGAAAAATGAAACAAAGTCATTTGACATGTAGGTATTGAGCTGCATTACTACAGCCCTGGCGTTTGCAATCTGAAGAAGCTGATTTTAGCTTTGCTTTGTCACAGTGTCTCCTGAAGGGCCCACAACACACAGCTATTTGTCAAAACAAAATACAGATATTTGACAAATTACAAATAAATCTTGGGCTACAGGGTTATTTCTAGACTTGATCTTGAATCTCTATAGTTTTCTATTTATTGTAAGTCCCTAAGTTATGTGTTACCAGGAAGCAATGTTTTTGCCTGTAAGAATTGCCTTAACAATTCTCCTGAGCTGTCCACTGAATGTGCCTTTCTTAAGTGCTAGTGATGGCAGCTACAGGTGATCCAGAGTAGTGGTAGCAGGAGTGGCTGCGGGAGCAGCAATGATGGTGGTGGGTCCCCTGTGCCCGGCATCCCCGAGGCAGCCGACTGTGCTGCCCCCAACCTTACGTGACCAGGTGGCTGCCCCCAACCTCACATGACCAGGCAGGACCTGCTCCCAGGCTCGGAGCCTCACCTGCTCCAAGACCCTAACCCCACGTTGCCATTCCTGCCCAGGGCCACTGCAGGGAGGGCACGGGGAGGTGGGGAGGTAAACAGTCCCCAGAGCTCATCTCTGGGAGTCCACCAGTGCCTGCCACCTGGGAGCTGCCGTAACCGGGCTGAGCCGAGTTGACCACTGGTGGGGCAGCAGCGCGGTTGGACACGGGGTTGGGGGTGGGCAGAGAGGAGCCAAAGGTGGAGCTGGGCCCCTGCAGATGAAGAGGTGACTAAGAGATCATGGGACTCCCTGCTTGCATAGAGGAGCTAGACCACTCTAGCGCCTACTCTCTCCTGAAAGCTGAACACAGTGGGACAACCTGCCTGCAGAGAGGAGCTTCTAACTCCAGGGCTTCCTGTCTGCTAGGAGCTGAACACTTGTTGCGACACCCTGGCTACGAAGAGGAGCTGCCCACTGTGGGTATCCTGTGAGCTATTCTATTGTTCAGTAAACTTCCTCTTCGTCTTGCTCCCAAGTAGATGAAATTACAGGCGCCTGCCACCATGCCTGACTAATTTTTTTTGTATTTTTAGTAGAGACGGGGCTTCACCATATTAGCCAGGCTAGTCTTGAACTCCTGACCTCAGGTGTTCTGCCCACCCCGGCCTCCCAAAGTGCTGGGATTACAGGCATGAGCCACTGCACCCGGCCTCAGGTAACTCTTAAATCAGGTTCTCCATTAGTATATCCTGACATTTCATTTAGTACAATTATTAAAATAAGCTGAAGTTCAGAAGCCAAGTCTATAAAAACCAAAAAGGTCAGGTGGCCAATGAACAATGTATGCTTTACTTCTGGTTTCAGATAGCTCAGGCTTTTACATTCCTGACAAATTAACTATTTGTTGGAAATTACACAGAACACATCATGTAAGTTATCAGAATGTCCATTGTTTCACAACTTCTATTCCTTTGCTTGCCTATCTAACAAAGAAGATGGATTAAGTACTTGTCAGGTTCCTCCCTCCTGGCTGGGAGAGGTCCTCAGCTTTATTCCCTTAGGAGCTGACTCGTCGCATCAGCAAACATCTGCCCATTCCATTACCTCACATTTTCACTTCCTGATCTGGGTTCCTCTTGAAGAGTCAGCTAGACCTTTACCAGGGCAGAGTGTTCTGTTTCGTGTCTGATAACAATCGCTTGTCCCAACTCCTTTCTGTAACTCTCTTAGGTCTGGCATCCATTGAAATTTGAAGGGAAAATCTGTACTTGTCTGTTGGAAGAAGATGCTGTGAAAACAGCTTAGTGTATGAGGGTAAACAAGTTTCTCTCTAGCTGATGCCTCATAATTTTTAATATAATACTATAAGGATGAATTTCCAAGAAATGAATATTATAGACAGAATTTCTAAGATATGTTTGACTATAGAAACCTTTTTTAATTGGAGCCTTTAAAGAAATCAGATTTCTAAATTTGAATCTTAGCTCCGTGTAATTACTGAATTCCTCAACTCTTTTTGCATGAATTTCACTTCTATAAAGGTGAACTTGGTACTTCACTGGAATATAAAAAGAAATTAGTTACTTCAGGTAAAGGCCATAGGGATAGAGTTAGATAAAGGTTCTTTCTCCTTAATTTAGAGACGTGATAATGGTATAATGAGCTAAGGGTGAACAACAACAAAAAAAAAAAAACAAGAAAAGTGGAACAATATATACATAGTTTCAGTGATATTTTTGTAGACTGTGATTTTTAAAGCATTAATAGTAAAATGACTCTAACAGCTTCAAAGTTGGCATGCCATTTTCCTAAATGCCCATAGGAAAAAAAGCTAACAAAACTTTTCTATCACTATATATAGAAACTATCAATTAAATAAGTCAACAAATGAATTTATGTTCTAGGAAGCTCCCACCCAGAAAAACAATTATTGCTAAACCCTTAGTATTTTCACTTGCTTAGTCATGGAGGCAGTGGCTAGGTGAGATTAACCCTCTGTTAGTTGCAAATGTTTGCCTTTATTTTGGGATGAGTGCCAATCAATTACTGTTGGGAAAACCACTGGATGACTAACCTCAGACATGTTTATATCAGAGACTAATAAACCTTGAAATGTCACTTCTTTAACTTGAATTTTTTCATCTGAATTCTAGCTATTATTTGGAATGGAAACAATGACAAATAAGTTGGAGATTAGTCAAAACATGGACCTGGCCGGGCGCGGTGGCTCACGCCTATAATCCCAGCACTTTGGGAGGCCAAGGCGGGTGGATCACGAGGTCGAGAGATCGAGACCATCCTGGTCAACAAGATGAAACCCCGTCTCTACCAAAAAAAATACAAAAATTAGCTGGGCATGGTGGTGCATGCCTGTAGTCCCAGTTACTTGGGAGGCAGAGGCAGAAGAATTGCTTGAACCCAGGAGGCTGAGGTTGCGGCGAGCTGAGATTGTGCCATTGCACCCCAGTCTGGGTAACAACAGCGAAACTCCGTCTAAAATAAAAAATATGGACCTGATAGAACTTCATATCACATAGAAGGGGACATCCTTACCGTTAACGTGAACTGATGAGACATTTATTGGCAAGGCTCTTAAATTCCTTATCTTCTGGTTTAAGATGCTTTGGATTTTATTCTCTTTTACTGCTCTTTGCTCAGTAGAAGGAAACTGGAATACCATAATGATATCTGCTTTCACACCATCTTCCTCTGGACTATGACACACAAAAGAAAGGTACATTTTCACGGAATACATCTGCAACTGTCCTTCAGTCTTTGCTGTATCTTCCTCCCCTGAATGATGCCTCAGTTGCTGACAGTGTCAAGTGCTGATCCTCTCATGTCATTCTAACCCATGGTCATTTCATATGTTCCCTCTTCTAGCTCTTGAATCACCTCTGCAGGGTCCGTGACAGTTAACCATCTAATGACAGTGCAGTAATTAAAAAAATAGTAAGTTAAAATTTCTAAAGAGTCTTATTTCTCTTTGGTCAGCTCTGTTTTTAAGAGTTCGTCATTTTGAGTTAAAATATGTCTTCCTTTATCTCCCATTCATAAGACTTAGGTATACCAGTAGGAACATGCATAAAATAATTTCCTTTTCTACACCAAATATTTGAAGACAACAATATTGTGGTCCCTGTATATTCTCCAAATTAAACATGCCCAGTTTCTTCAACTTTTATCATATAAACAGGTTCAAGTTCTGTTACCTGAGGAACTGAACCCTTAAATACTCTTAAAATAGGAAAACCAACTACAGATTTAAAACAACAACAACAACAACTGAAACTAATGCATATTAATCTGCTATCTCCCTTATACTTTTTCTGGAGCAAAAAAATAAAAAGGTGTAAAAAACACTAGAGGGCCATCTTCCTGAATCTTTTGGCTGAACTTTTAAATACTCTTAAAACAGAAAACCAACTACAGTTTAAAAAAAAAAAAACCTGAAACGAATACATGTTTATCTGTTATCTCTCCTATTTTCCTTAAAGTTGTAGAAAACACTAGAGGCCCATCTTCCTGAATATTTCGGCTAGAAGGAAGAAATTATTTCAATTCTGAGACAATTTATATATTTTCGTTCATTTAAGCTCTGGAATATAAAGATCTAAATAACTCAAATTTTATGTCAAATTGTCAGAAAGGTGACTGAGTAATTTTACTTCTTTAATCTGAGGAATTAACATTTTTTTTGAAACGGAGTTTCGCTCTTGTTACCCAGGTTGGAGTGCAATGGCACGATCTCAGCTCACTGCAACCTCCGCCTCCTGGGTTCAGGCAATTCTCCTGCCTCAGCCTCCCGAGTAGCTGGGACTACAGTCACGCGCCACCATGCCCAGCTAATTTTTTTTTTTTTTTGTATTTTTAGTAAAGACGGGGTTTCACCTTGTTGAACAGGATGGTCTCGATCTCTTGACCTCGTGATCAACCTGCCTTGGCCTCCCAAAGGAATTAACATTTTTACCAAGTGTTATATAGTGATGATGGCCACCCTCCCAAGGAGTTCATAAGCATATGATAATGTTGCTACAATAATATAGCAAATCAGAATTTGAAAACAGAAAACATGAAATCCAGAAAGTTCTAGCATTTCTGTGCTTTTTATCTCCTAAGTGTTGTAGAAATTAGCCAATGTTATAAAATCCTAATGACATGAGGCATGCCTCAGTTGATGGCGTTTGAGTTCTGGTTCTGTCACTTCTCAGTAAAGACAAATAACTTGGAGTACATCTGCCAACAAAGCATTATTATTCTATTGGTAAGAAAGTGATTATTATTTTCTTTAAATAAATCAAACTCTGAATATATTATTTTTCTTTATCTTTAAGAAATATGAGTCATACAGGCTCATGGATTTGTGTATATGATGTATATGTTCTGCTGTGTAATTTTCAAAATAGCACATTTGAAACTTCTGAGCAATACTGCAACTGATATGAGTCTTTCCCCTTCCACCACAACAAAAAGAAAATTTACTACAACAGGAATATCTTTTCGTTTAGGCATGCCTCATGTCATTAGGCTGCATTAGAGGTAAAATTTGTGATCCCATTTTGTAGCCAAGTTTTCCTTCTTAACATGTTTGAAATGACATAGTTGTCAAAAGAATACAGTTTGGTGCATGCAATGATGAACTGCCGGGTTTTCCCAAGGCCACGAGTTCTGGTAGGTTCCAGGCCTTACGATAAGTTGATGGGGTTTGAGTCCTGGTTCTGTCACTTGGGAAACTGTCAGTTGGGGAAGTTTGAACACATTACTTACCCTCCCTGAATCTTAGTCTTTTTGTTGACAAAATGGTGGTCAGCCCTATATTTCAAGACTGCTTTAAATATAGTGTTTATGAAAAATTCTAGCCAAAAGCCTAGTCCATAGAGACACGCAATACATGAGGGTCCCTGTCTCCTGTGTTCCTTTTCCTTCCAGTCTTGTGATTCCACCTTTGCCCAAACATACATACGTCAGTCTGACTACTTGGTTCTTGATATAGTGCTTCTTCAAGGCAGAATTTATAAATACCTCATCCACCTGTTATACAACAAGAGAGAAACTATGTGTTAATAATATCTTTTATAATAAGAATATGTCCTTGATTAAATGTTAAAGCAATAGAATTTTTTTTCACAGGACTAATATCATGATTTAAATTGGTGGTTCTCAGCTTTCACGTGCAACAGAATCATTTGCTGAATTAAAAAAATTATGGGTGCCAGAGGCTCTCTTCAAAAATTTTGATTTCGCAATAAAAATCTAGAGGGGATATAGCCAGTCATATTTTTAAAAAATCAACCTCAATAATTCTACTATGCTATGGTAGGTCTCTGGAGTAGAAGACATCTTGCTAAAACCATAGAAGGAGTAGCAGAGCAGAGATGGGATATTCAGGGAAGCTTTGAGTGGTGACAGAGAAAACCCCGTCTCAGTCCTGGATATAAGCCTATGCTACTGCTCACAAATTGGCAAGCTTGGCAAAGTTACTGAATCAATCTGAGCCTCAGTTTTCTAACCTGTAAAACAAAAGTATTGATCTGTTACTCATAAGGCTATGAAGCTTAAACACATATAAAATGCTGGGTAAGTTTTGGTAGTTAATTGCTCATGGTTCTCTAGGCTCCATTCTGGCATTATAGATCTTAACTCTTCAGGTCTTTGCTTGTAAGGTATAAGGAGGAGGCACTAGGGATTTGGGAGAGAACTGGAGATTTTAAAATTGTCAATTGTGGACTCCAGGGTAAATCAGGGAGGAAAGAAGAATTAGGTGGTGTTGCAGTATTAGGTCAAATTTGTTACTCAGTTTAGGTTACAAAGGTAGGAGAAGCAGAGCCACTGCTTTTGGTCCATATGCACAGTTTTCATCAACTGCCACAATACTGTGATGCTGTGGTCTATCACACCTAGCATTTGGCATGCAGTATCCTCTAGTACTAGCTTCGTAGAAATAGTGTCAACTCAATGTGGGTAAGGCACTGCAGTTCATGTTGGACAGATAAACCAAATGTGTACAAAAAATATCTAAATCCTCAAGGAATGAGAAGAAAAATCAGCTGTCATTACTAAAACACATACATACAGATATAGGGAAAGCTGTTTCAAGGATCAAGGAGCATGTTTATAACTTCCTTAGCATGCTCAGGAATTCATAAATGCTTCATCAGGAAGCACATTATTTGTTATCTTCTTTAACTCTTATGGAAAATCTGTGAAATAAGAAGTATTTTCATTTCTATTAGAAGAGAACCTGTGACTCAGAGGCATTTGTGAATTTCCCTGGCATCAAGCAGATACTAATAAGTTGGGACTGAAACCCGACTCTTCTGTTTGTAGGGTCAGCCTCTTCCCACTTAATCACACTGCCACCATGTGTGATTGATAAATGTGATGTAAATTTTACTTCAATTTCTTTCACAGAACACATAGTAAATAAATCAATAATTTATTGGCCTAATGTATAAAACTTGTAAAGATATAGACTTGGCAATAGCCTTAAACTTAAGATCAAAGATAGCATTTAGAAAATAAACTGCTAGTATCCAAAACATGTCCTTATTGGTACTTAAATAAAGCCTAAATGGACTGAGGTGGTGTGCAGTTTATATGCCAGAAATGAAACTCATTTGGAAGACATATTTTCAAAAGGATGACTTTATTATAATAATTTCTCTTTCGTCACCCACAGCCAGCTCTACCACTCAGTATGGAGGCGGGGGATTCCCACCCCCAAAAAAGAGGCAAACAAAATGGAACAGGGAGAGAAATGATACATTTTAGAAGGAAGAAAAGTACATAGCAGTAGGATATTTAAAGAAGTTTGGTTTGTAGTAATTACCCTCTGAATAAGTTCAACCGCAGTTGATTCCTGCCCATTTGTAACTTGGTGAAGGCATTGCATTAAGTTTTTGACTCTGGGTGACATCATCAATGTTTCAAGGTGCTTGCTATGAACATCTAAATCAAGCATCAGTTTTATCTTTGAATGATTATGTTGTCTGGGAAGGTAGGAGCTGAAAAAATAACATAAGAAGAATCTAGGCAGAAGTAACCTTGGTGATCACAATAATAAAAAGGATTCTTCTTTGTAAAATTCTAGGACACGCTCCATAAAAAAGTCTCGTTTACTAGATCAGAAGAGGCCTCAGAATCTTTAGGTGATGTAAGTAATTTGAGGAGAACACTTTGAGAAATGGGGTAGAGAGACTGGTAAAAGGAGTTCTTATAAAATGAATTTACAACAGGTGGAAAATCAGAGAAAACATGAACATAAGCTTTATTGCTGAATGGATCTTATATATAAAGTAGCTTTCTAAAGACTCTGAAATTTTTTCCCTGACAGATGATGGCTTACATCATTAGAAAAATTATTTCTGCCAACATTCTGGCATTCTGAGATCACAGAAGATACAGAGGAACTTATATTTTTAAAGCTGTGTGCCAGCTTCTTATAGATCTATTATTGTCTATACATCCTAATAGAGTTAGCAATTTGTAAATCTATCCTACCTCCCTCTTTAGGGCGTTTGTAGAATTTTGTAGTTGGAGTTAGTCTCCTAGCATTGAACAAAAGACCCTCTTCCAGGGCAGGATCTCTTTCTGCTTGATGATTTTGAAATGCTCTAAATTACACTACGATTACTTTCTAAGAGGGCAATTGAAGGTTAGTTGGGTATTTAATGGAAGAGTTAGGGAGAGGCTGTCAACTCAAACAAACAGACTCGCCCAGCCATTCAGCTCTCATTCCTGAATTAACTCTGTTTATACATGTTGCCTGCTTTTCTCCGCAGATGCTTCCTGACCGGCTTGCCTTGCAGCAGTCCATGTATTCACTTAGGGAGTGTTTTGTGGCTAACACTACAAACCTCAGATTGATATGCCACCTATGACTGGCATATGGAATATAAATAATATATAAAAGCTGTTTTTTCCAACACAACACCAGGTGAATTGCTTAGAATGAAAAAAACCGAAACCATGCTGTGAAAACAGTAGATTTTTTTGCTTTTTCCTAATTATAATAAGAGTAACACGCAAAGGATATTATATAAGAGGGCTTTTTCAAAGACACTTTTAGCAGTAAATAAAGCTTCACTGAAGTTTTATTGCTACAAGGATTGAACTGAAGGTAAAAACAGAAAATGGGAGCCTTTGAGCCTCTGTTCCTAATGTTGGACGTTCAAGGACCTCTCCCTCTGTGACCGACCCCAAGCCCAGCCTTTCTTCAACACCACCAGTACTTTCAGGCAAGTCCCTCATTTTCCTGCATACTCGCCCCTCTCAGGCTGTTTCTTTGGTCTGAACACCCTTCTCATTCTGTGTTCCTGAATCACAAGAATCCTTCAAGGCCAATCTCAGATAATACCTTCTTTGGGGATATTCTTCAATCTCAAACTAATCTGTCTTCCTTCTGTCTCAATTTTTCTTATCCCTCTTACACCTTCTATTCTTTAATGTAGTTATTTATGCAAATATAGTGTCTCTTTTATTAAACAGCAAACTCTTTATGCATAGGGATGGTGACTTATCTTTTAATACACTATAAAATCTTGCAAAGTGCTTTGCATACCATTGGCATGCAGTATTTGTTGAATAAACAAATGAATAAAAAGATGAGAATTTGTTTCTCATTTACCAGGAAAATTTTACAAGACTTTTTAAAGTGCATTACATCAGGTTGAGATCAATCCTCCCAGAGAAGAAAGATCGACTGCACATGAATTATTGGAAGGAATTTTTTTTCCTGTTTGTGAACATTTTCAGGTAATTGATTATTTGTGAAAAGCTCCTCCTTGGTGAGTCTATAATAATTATAATACTAGGAATCACTGTTGTCTGCCATATATGCACCAAGCACAGATGTCATTGTGTTTAAACTCATTTGCTTTCAAATCAACCCTCTAAGGTGAGTACTATGATAATCCACATTTCATACAAGATGAAGTGACTTTCCCAAGTTGACACAGCAGTGAGCCACAGAGCCTGCTGAAACCAGAGCTGTGTGGCTTCAGAGCCTGTTAGTGCCTTCACAGTGCCTACCTCAAGATGAGCATGCAGGTAGGTTCTTACTAAGGCCTCCTACGCATTGATGGGCAGCAAGCAGTTTGTAAGCAGATCAGAAACCTTTGCACCCCTTTCTAAAGGCAGCCTGTTTTCTTTGATCTCCAAAATAAGAACTATAATCTTGGTAGTTTTTATTGCAATCCTTTAATGTTCTTATCATATCTATATAAAACTCAAGGATATTTTTGATTTGAGAAGTCAGCTGTGAACCATTCTCTCAAGCCTGGATAGACTTTAGTCAACCTTAGCACTGAGTGATGCTCACAGAATTTTGAGGCTTGTTAGTCTTCTTGGGATCGGGTTTAACTGCGACATAACTTTAAGTGCGGTGTCTTTTGGGGAAAGCAGTTGGATTCATTGTCATACAAGGTGTATGGGTGTGGAGGGTGGCATGAGACTGTGACTTTCTGATCACTTGGCCTATAATTTTTTTTTTCATTGTGTCTTTGTCAGGTTTGGATATTAGGGTAATGTTGACTTCATAGAATGATTTAGGAAGAAGTCTCTTCTCTTTCAATTTTTTGGAATAGTTTCATTAGAATTGATCCTAGCTATTCCTTGTATTTCTGGTAGAATTTGGCTATAAATCCAACTAGTTTTTGCTTTTGTTTTTTCTATTGGTTGGTAGGTTTCTTTAAAATTACTAATTTAAATATGGAACTTAATATTGGTCTGTTTAGGGTTTCAATTTCTTCCTGATTTAATCTCGGAAGGTTGTGTTTTTCCAGGAATTTACCCATTTCCTCTAGATTTTCTAGTTTATCTGCATAGAGGCATTCATAACACTCTCAGAGGATCTTTTGTATTTCTGCGGGATTGGTTGTAGTGTTACTTCTGTCATTTCTGATTGTGCTTATTTGTATCTTCTCTCTCTTTATAAAATTTTGTTAATCTAGCTAGCAGTCCAAACTGGTTTTAGCTGACTCACAGAGGACGCATAGTAAGGGTGTTGTGCCCTCTGCTTCACCTTTTAACATCAAATGGCTGAAAACTCCACCCTTGGATCATGCTAACACCACCATTTTTTGAACATGCAACACATGAAGAAGCATGAAACTCAATTGCACAAAGCCATGTTTCTCCTTTCGTTAATATTTATGACTACCCCTAGAACTTATTGAACATGTATACTTAGCTAACTAATTCAGCATAAATTCCTGTCTTATCCTTCCCTCCATGAAAGTGCATGTTCTCAGCTTCTGCTGGATGCTATGCTTCTCAGCCTGAAGGATGGCCAGCTTGCAGCCTGCAGTAATCAGACAGCAGTAATGTCTGATTAATGGACTCCTCTCTGAAGGATGATATGAGAGATGAGATATGTCTACTCTACTATCTCAGGGAACAGGGATAAATTATAGCAGTATATGAATATAAACTCATTTTACTTTTGCATCTCCATTTGCTTCAAATCAGTAAACCCCAATATGAGGAAGAACAGGAAATGCAACCTGTCTTCCTTGGTTGTCTAATTAGCATCCACATATAACAGGCAGAAGAATCTGTTGTATTCATTAGGATATAGCAACAATAAACAGGAGTGGCTCAGGATGATGCATAAACTCTTCCTGTAATTCTTTTAAAGCTAATTTAGTGGGGGATGGGAGGAGAAAAACACCTGTCTTATTTAAACAGAGGTAAAAGAACATAAAGCCTTTTCTGACCATAGGAACCCTTGCGGCACTTATTGTTCTCAACATATTTTAGCTCTTAATTATATCATGTCATGATATTCAATTCCATGTGTATTACTCACATCTGTCCAAAAAGATTGGAAGCAATTTGAGGAGACAGGTCATGTTTTCTCTATTGCAAGACCCAGGTGCCAAGAAATGCATGCAATGAACTCAATAATTATACTATATATTAGGAATAGCCAAGATATTTTAACTAGTTATATTGAAAAACAGGCTCACTATATTAATTATAAAAACTGAATCTACCTAACATCACATCCAAAGGTGGACTCCACATGTATTGAAGACCTAATGTAAAAGGTAAAACTATAAAGTTAATAAAAAAACATAGTAAAATATTTTTATATCTTAGAAGGGAAGGGCTTTTTAAAGAAAAATATCAGAATACAATCATAGGCAAAACAGTGATAAAAATGGTTACTTCCAAGCTACAGATTTCTGTTTCATAAAGGACAACGTGGTCAATATTAGTAGAAGACAGAATGGATAAGTGTAGTGTCTACAACCAACACACTAGTAATATCTAGAAAATATAAAGAACTTCTGCAAAGCAATACAAATAAGGCAAAAAAGCAAGTTTAACAGAAAAACAGGCAAAGAATATGTGTAGTCCATTTATAGAAATGAAAGTCCAAAAGGTTAATAATTATATGTAACAATGCACAAACTCATTAGCAACTAGAAATATGCAAATTAAATTACAAAAACCATACTACTTTATACCTATTAGGGTGGCAAAAATTAGAAAGCCAAATGATATACCAAGTGCTGTGGACTGAATGTTCGTGTTCCCTTGAAATTTATATTTTGAGATCCTAGCTCCCAAAGTGATGATAGTAGGAGATGGGGCCTTTGGAGGGTAGTTAGGTCATGAGGGTGGAGTTCTCATGAAAGTCATTAGTGTCCTTACAAAAGAAAGTTCTCTTATCACTTCTGCCATGAGGAACACAGCAAGGTGGCATTCCCTGAATCGGGAAGCAGTCCCTCACCAGACATTTGCTGGAGCCTTGATCATCTTGATCTTGAAAACTTCAGCCTCTACAACTATGAAAAATCAGTGTTTGTTGTTTAAGATACCCAGCCTACGGTATTTTTGTTTGTAGTCACTTAAACATACTAAGACACTAAGTGTTGGTAAGATGTGGGGACATAGAAATGCTCATCCATTATAGATGGGAGTGCACACTGATTCAGCCATTTTGAAGAGCAAAGCTGTACCTATGGGTCAAATTAAGTATAGGTAATTCAATGACCTAGTAATTCTGCTTCCAGAAGTACTTGCATAGATCTATACGGGGATAAGTAGGAGTCTGTTTAGTGTGGCATTTCTTGGCATGATAAGCAGGTAAACTGTTCTGGATACGCACTATGAATTAGCAGTTAACAGCAATAAATTAAAGGTATATTTAATAACATAGATATTTTTAAAAGTTCTCAGTAAAAAGAGATGAAACAAAAGTGATTTATAACATATAAGTTAAAAGCATGTGCATACAAAACAACAAAACATATTTTTGTAAGAATGAATACAAGCAAAAAAATACCACATGAAACGTAAAAGAATACCACATGAAAGAGTTGCCTGCAAGGGGGAGGCTAAGGGCTTATGCTATAGGGTTAAAGAAGGATAAATAAATAATGACAACCAGAGAAGGGCCTTGCAGGTACCCATGATGATAATAAGTTCTTAATTAACTTAGCCCTAGTCTTTGAAGGAACACATGCTTAACTAATACTTAAAAGTCCACTTTTAAATACAGTTTCTGTTCAACATGCACCTCCATATTTCTCTCACTTCTTTTAAGACCTATTGCATTCCTGTTGATTTACTTCAGTAAAGACAGAATTTCTTAGTTAACTTACAACAACAGTAACAGTAACAGCAGTAATGTTGGCTATAAAACATAAATCAAACAAATTTCAAAATTTCCCAGTAAATTATAACATTTTCCATCTTTCAAAGAATGTGTTTATCTTTTTAACTAAGGCAAGTTAAGAGTTTTCTTTTTTTACATTGAGGAGGTTATGTGGAGTCACTTAGGAGTAGAGGAATAGAGGAGGTATTTGGGTGTATAGGTGCAGGCTCCCAGTTCATTCTAGCCTAACTCAAGAATTGATTGCAAATACTCTTTTGTAAGATGCTCTGCATGTGAAAGAATGAAGAATCTATAGCAATCTGTAGACATTAATTATTGGTTGGGAAGGATGAGACCATAAAATTTAAAAATTGTCATGATTTAATGTTAACTGAAAATAGAGATTATAGACTTTATGATATTATTGTAAATTTGATGCCATTGTTTACTATGGACAAGGAGCAAATGGTGACATGAAAAAATGACAAATGATTTGAGAAAGAAAATGTCTTAAAAATGGTTCTTTGACTAAAACCAATATATTTGTCATTTCTTTCTTTTTAAAATAAATCTCTGATTCTGTGCTTCCTTATTAGAAAAAAATTTGAACATAGTTTTTGGGTGAGAGTTCATGGGCATCTGAGTGGAATGATTGATTATCCAACTGAGTGTGCTTTTTTCTCTCGGGGTCAGTCTTTACTTTAGCTTTAATAAAATAATTAGCATTTGACTTGATTGTTACACAACAAGTCTGGGTTTTTGTCTTTATCAATATATTTGCAAGACAAAATGAACATAAATTCTGAAAATACTCAAAATCTTAAAATGTGGTCTTACAAAAATATGAGGTCTTATAAAAACTAATTTTGGTATGATTAGGGTTTTCTATTGGGAAACATTGTGGTAGAATTTGGGAAGAAATGGGCTAGGATATCTCAGCCTCAATTCTCTCACCTTTAATTAAGGTGGTTGAATTAGAAAGAGTGGCTTATCAGAATCACCCATTTGTTAGACAGGCAGATTCCCTTACTCCCCTCTTGTCACCTACCCATCATCTATTCAGACTCTGATTAAGCAGTTCTGGGATGGGGCCTAGCAATCTGCAAGATGATTCTAATGTGGGTGGTTTGAAAATCATGATTTTAGAAATAGAGAAATGATCCACCAAATCCCTTCCACTTGCATTATTTTATGATAAAAATTTACCTGACTCACCAAATTTTCAGTCGTCTCTCGTAAGTCCTTAGATTGGTATATGTTGTTTTGTCCAAAATTGCTATTGATCTGTGGAACTAAAATTTTAAAGGAGCCACGATAGTACTCCATTTTTTGGTCTGCAATGGAAATGAAAAGTAGGAAACTAAATGGTTTGGACAAAGATTTCAGAACCCAACTACAATGGGGCTAATATAAAGTCTTGAATATTTGACCGAGCTTCTTTGTAATGGAGTTTTGTTTAAAAAATAATAATGTTTTGTGTTAATTATAATTGCTGCCATTTACTGAGTTCTTACTATATGCCAGGCAATGTCTGTGCACTTTTCATGTATTAGCTCATTTAACCCTCATACCAGCTCTATAAGATCAGCATTACCTTCATTTTACAGATGAGGAAAGTAAGGCACAGAGGCATTAAGTAACTTTTTCTATAACTAGTAGGTGGCCTATCCAAATTTTAAACCCAGGCAGTCTAACTGTAGAGCTTGAACATTTCATTGCTACATTTCCCCTTGCTGAGTTGAAATGTGTACCACTGTACACGCTAGTGGAAGTAGAGGTAAGTGAACGTCCTTGTAAACTTTGATTTGTAACAAGAGAGCCAGGCACACTAAGAAAAACCTGAAAAGAAAGTGTAGAGAAGAGCTCTCTGAGATTGAAGGTGAGACTAGTGGGTAACAGGGATAAATCTACTAGGAAATGTAAAAAAAGAAAGCAGTTGAGAGTCCTGAGGAATTTGGTAATCTGAGGAGTAAGGCCAAGAGAGGGTAAGAAAGCTACAGAGTTAAAGACACAAAACAACCTAAATCTTTGAGAAGCCTGGCTCAGGGAAGAGGCTCTGGGTTTCTAGACAACAAACCAAGTAAAGAAAGAGGGATCTCAGTAGCATATGTCTGAAGTGGGAAATCTCTGGACCTTGTAAGACTTTTTTAGATGTCCTGATTACTTATCCATGTAATCCACACTGTTTTCAAACCTTACTTTCACTGTAAAGTGGCTTTTATGCAACCAAATAAAATGATCTGAGAATCTTTTGCCAATGGTATAAACTACAGCTGGGGTTGTCATATAAGGCCCATTACTATGACCTTAAGACCTTTAAGGCTCCAAATAGAGTCTTTGCTCCCGCATTGAATCTGTGGAAGTTGACAAGATAAGACCATTAAAGTGAGCAGCCTGAGTTATTTGTTTTATCACATACATCCATGTGAGAGTAACATTGTAGAGATTTGTCAACAAATGTAAATGCCTTGTGTTCTTCCCAGAAAGAGACTCAATGTAAAAAGAGAATCTTGAAGTGCATTATTTGTGTAATTACAAATATGTTAGTCGATAAAAATACAATCCCTGTATATTGTTTTGGAAAGAGTAATATTTTTTCTCAAAAAATAAATGATAATGTCATGTCATACTTACAGGTTTTCAATCATTTTGAAATATCTTATTTTAGTAGACATGTGCTTTTCTTTTGCCTTAGAAATGTCAGACAGAAAATGATAGTTCATGAGTGAAAGAGCCAATTTTAATAACTAATTTATCATAGCTTTTTATTTTAATATATGTGATTACTTGTTTATTATAATTACTAGTAAGTTTCAGACAATGACAATTTTTTATCTTTTTGTGTAAATTCTCAAAATAATTCTGATTGAGAACTCCAAGGAAATTAGAAATCTGTCTACTTTGCTCAAAGCTGTATCCTGAGTATCCAGAAAAGTACTCGCATATAATGAGCCTTTAGTACTTACTTGTTGATTAGATGACTGAAAAAATTAAAAATACTCTGACTGTAGAAATTTGCAGGTAAGTGTGCAGTTTTTTAGATAAAATTAAATTAACATATAAGTAAATGAAGCTTTGCAGAAAAAAAATCAAATAGAGTGAAATCTTTTATTTTACTTACCAAATACTAGGAAGTGAACCAGAAGACCTATGGTTACCGCCACCACTGTCAGGGACAACACAATGAGAAGGGCAATCATCCATGGCTTCAGATTCCTACTTCGGGTGCCAAATCCTACTGTCCTGCAAAAAGGAAGGGTGCACTTGTTACTTTCAGATTGTAATGCCTGCAGGTTTTCCTGCTTTCCTTAGAAAAGTCCAGGTTGCTCTAGCCTGCCTTTCCCTGCAAGAAGTCATTTGTCTTTAATTTTGTTCAAGGTCATATTGGCCTGAGAAGATGTGTTAAAAAAAACACACACACATCAGGATCTGGGAATCCCAGTGTTTCTCCTGGTTTCTATTCTAGAGGCATTTGGTGGTCTCTTTGTAGTGGTCAGGAATGGTTTCTCTTAGTGTCATGGTCCAAGGTGGTACACATGCTTGAAAAAAGACCTTTCTGCCTTTCTCCAGCACTTTCTTATCTCTTTTATCTATCTATCCTTTTAGAGTTCACAGAGTGATTTTAAATCTAGTATCTTATTTATTTTTTATCTTTTATTTTTAACTATTATGGAAATGTTCAGACATAAAAATTAGGAAGAATAGTGTAATGAACATCTATCTATCTTTATATATATATATATATATATATATATATATATATATATATATATCATGTTGTTATATCAATTGTTAACACTTTTACTCTATTTAGCTCATTCATTTTTTTCTGCTGCTGTGTTTTAATGTAAAATAAGACATCATGACTTTTTACCAAATCATTATTATAAACAATTAGGATATATCCAACATAACCGTGATACTATTAACACTCTTGAAAAGTTTAATGATATTTCTGCCTTATCATCAAAACCTAGTCCATCTTCAAATTCCCTCCATTAGTTTCCTTATAATTACAAATGGTTTGTAAAAATAATCAAGGAAATAATCGAGGACCATGTAGTACACTTGGTTGTTATGCCTTTTTAATCTCTTTTAATCTAAAAGGATCCTGCTTCTTTTTTGGTTTTTAATGACATTGACTGCTGAAGAGATCAGGCTAATCGTACTTTAGAACATCTTACGTTCTGGACTTGTCTGAAAGCTTTCCTGTGGTATTATTTAACTTGTTCTTCTGTATCCCTCATTTCCTATAAGTTGGATTACCTTTAGATTTTCTTTAGATCTAAAGCCTTGATTAGATTTTGGTTAAATTTATTTGGCAAGAATCCTTCAAAGGTGGCATTGTGTATTTTGTATTGCATCACACCAGCACCTATGATCGGCAACAGTACTTATCACATTCAATCAAGTATTCGTTTCCATGCATGTTGACTTACAGATAACTTCTCAATGAGCTGTGTTAGTCTTGTTCCTCTTTTTACCACTAAGACCCAATAAGGCACCTGATACAGAGTAGGAATCGTATAAATCTATGAGAGTCAGTCAGGAATGATACCAACATTACACAGGAAAAATAACAGAAGATGAGAGAGGGGTTATCTGTTTAAGGGCCCAGGTTGTCTAACTCTCATGCTTGTTTTCTAAAACTTGCTATTATAGTGAATTTTATTTATACATTTTATCAGAGTTTATCTCTTCATGTATACATATTGATAGCCTAGATTTTTTTTTTTTTAGAAACAGAGGATATTTTTCATATTTTTATCACACGATTGGTTGATTTATAAAGTTTTTATTTTGAATATAAAACAGTATTTTTATATATAAATGTCAGGATAAAAGGTAAAACTGTTTGGACATAAAATAGTTAAGAAGATAATAGCTTTGGCATAAGTAATATAATTAATCAAGCAATGTAGTGGAATTTGAAAGACCTGAATTGTATTGAGTAAATATTGACCATGTGCGCACTGACTGATGAAAAATAATGTAGAGAACTGGCTGTGGAAAGGCAGCAGGTCCTCTGATAGACACGCGCTAACATGCTTGAATGTAACAACAAACAGAAGTCCCATGGAACGTGACATTATTTAACCTCCTAAATGACTTAAAACATAAATTCATAAGTGAAGGAGACCTTAAAGACTGTTTAGCATAATAGAATCACTTTCCAAATGACAAAAGTGAAGCCCAGTGATGATTAAGTAATTTTTCCAGTATAATAGAACTAGTAGTCATCTCAAACTCAGGTCTTCTAACTTCTGGGACACAAATTTATTCTCAGTGCCTCTCCATTGATTTCATTCAAATTATTGAAAAAATTTATCATCATTTTTCTATTAATCTATTCATTCACTCATACATTTTCAGTTTGTTCCATGCTTTGTTTTCTCATAGAATCTTGTCAATATGTTTCCAAGTCATTTGAAAAGAAAAAAAGACCAAAGGAGAAAAGTTAAAACTCAAGGAAATTTATCTATTTTCCCATTAGAGCACAGTTGCTCTAAGTAAGATAAATAGAGAAAGGATGAAAGAATCACATCTCCTACCACCAAGACATAATGTCACACTGCTAGGAATTGAACCATGGGAACAGAGCTGAAGATTGGTTCCATACCCATTGACACACTGATCAAATGTCGTGGAAGTCATATTTTCAAATTCCACAGAACAAGCTGTGAGCATCTGAGAGAAAATGGTGGCCAACAGACTATGGTGATAAGTTGTTAGAGTGTTTCTCCTTTTGAGGAAACATTTAGATAATGAAGCAGTTGTACACTGCCAGATTACAAAAGCTGCAGAAGCCATAGGTTAAAGCTACAGCTACTAAATCCTATCTGAATATATTTTCAACTTACTGACCACTTTTATGAATATAAACAAGGAATACATAAACACAAAAATGTATCACCACCAAGTGCAGTGGCTCATGCTTGTAATCCCAGCACTTTGGGAGGCTGAGGTGGACAGATCACTTGAGGTCAGGAGTTCAAGACCCTCCTGATCAATGTGGTGAAACTTTGTCTCTACTAAAAATACAAATATTAGCTAGGTGTGGTGGTGTGCTTCTATAATCCCAGCTATTTGGGAGACTGAGGCACCAGAATTGCTTGAACCGGGAAGGCAGAGGTTGTAGTGAGCTGAGATAGCACCACTGTACTCCAGGCTGGGTGACAGAGCAAGACTCCATCTCAAAAAGAAGAAAAAAAATATCATTACCTTCTTGTTATGGAGAAGTCATATTAGTCATTGTGGAATATGACTTCAGATTTGAAAAGAAATACACTTGGTAAAGCCTTTTGGAATCTAACCTTACAGATCTTAAAGATGCACCATTTTGCTCTATATTTTTTCATGCTTTGCTTGTGCTCATAAAACAAACACAGATGTATTAATTTTCTATTGCTTTGTAACAAATTTCGCAGCTCAGAGCAACACCTATTTATTAGCTCATAGCTCTGTATGTGGCATGGATGGGTTTCTGCTCAGGATCTCACATGGCTGAAATCAAGGAGGTTGATTGGCTCCTTTCTCATCTGAAATTTGTGATCCTCTTCCAAGCTTATTTAGGTTTTATGCAGAACTCAATTCCTTAAAGCTAAACTGAGGTCTCTGGTCTCTTGCTGGCTGTGAATCAGAGGCTTCTCTCGGCTCTCAGATGCTATCCATTACTTCCCACTTGGCCATCTCCATCTTCAAAGCCAGCAGTGGAGAATCTTCCTCACATCAAATCTCTCTCACACTTTGAATCTCTCTTCTGGGAAAGCCCAGACTCTTTAAAAATGTCATCTGATTAGGGTAGGCTCATCAAGGATGCTATACCATCTTCAAACCAATTGATTTGGGACCTTTATTACATCTACAAAATCTCCTCACAGCAGCACCTAGATTAGTGTTTGATTGAACAATTGGGAGAAAATTTATGCACACCCAAAGGGTGTGAATCTTGGGGGCCTTCTTAGAATTCTGCCTACTAAAAGTGAAAATACTATGACTTTCAGGAAAATGAAAGAAAGAACCCTATAGCCTTCAAAGAAAGTATGTAAGATTTAAATATTCTTTAATTTTTGTAGGGGTAGTGAGGGAGAACTATTTGATGAAAAGGGAATTTTATGTTAAGCATAGAATTAAAAATAACTAAGGGATATTTTACTGAAGTAATAATTTTGGAAACACAAAGTAAAATCTTAAAAATTAAAATGGGAAGAAGGCTAAAAGTAATCCCTGATTATGACTACTTGGCCCTCTGCAGTCTTTGGGGATTTCAAGGTGGCTAAGAAGGAGCCCTGGAGAGGTAGAAGAGCCTTGGTGGGCCAAGGCAAAGGCAGGTGTCACCTTTGGAGGTCAGCTGGCCAAAGAAGAGATGGGGCAGACCCCTCTGGGACAAAGACCTCCAATGGATGTGGGTCCCCTGAGTACATCCTTATTGACAGTAGCACATTATCCTTACTCAGAGTGGCACAATCTTTAATTTCCATGAAATCCAATTAGACCAATCCAAATCCGTTAGACCTTCATCCAGTTTGATTATTTGGTATTTAGAAGGATGTAGTCATGTCAGGTTTTTTCTAAAGAAGTTGTCAATGAAAATATGGTGATAATTTTAATAAGTTTGTGACTTCGCTTTCTGCAATCTTGCAGACTAAAAGACACATTCACTGAAAAATATATAGAGAAGTATAGATTGTTAATGATCGCAGCTGGGATTTGCAGTTTTTTAGAAACAAAGCTCTAAGCTGGTAACTTCTGTGTATGTGAGCTCAAAGATAACTTGAGTAAAGACAAAAACATTGCAAACCCTTTACTTTTCCTAGAAAAGCCTTCCCTGAAGGCAACTACTTTGGCCACTCCAAGTTTAACCACATTTTTATCTCTTAGCTCCAAGTCTCTTCTTTTTGGGGGACCTTTTTTTGTAGATACATATAACCAGTGTATAAATGTAGATGCATGTGACTATTACACAAATGCCAATTTACAGACGGGACATTTTCCCACAAGTCTTCATAAAGAAGTACAAAATACACTATCTGATTTTAAAGGGGATTATTGGTCAGCTTTCCAGGCCAAACTACAAGACTACTTAACTCCTAATGTAACCGAACAAAGGTCCTAAGCTACTAAATTCCATGGAGCCGTTTCACCCAGAAAGCTTTGCCTCGCTTTCCCTAGCTTAGTACCTATTCCTGAAAGAAAGTTCTTATAGAAGCAAAGCATAACTCTCCTGTTATTAAAGGAAATTGTGTTTCTCTTTTAGAGACTGAACTTAGTCATTTGCTACAAGGAAAGCAACATTTTGTGGTGACTTAATATACTCTGATATGTGGGTATCTATCTGGGTACTTTATGACTCTTTTACAATGACCATTTAATACCCAAAATGATAGAATACAGAACTGCTGTTTAGGAAGTGCTGACTTTGTAGGGATTGTTGATCTATTATCCCATTTTATTCTCCAAACACTCTTGTCAGTAGAATTATTTGTTGTCATTTTATAAGTGAATAACTTGCTCTGAGAGAGAATAACTTGCTCAATTCACACAGTCAATATTCAGAGTTACAACCTACTGTGGCTGGTATGACTTAGAAGCCTGTTTTCTCTGTGATGTCAAATTGCAGTAGAGAAAGATTTTTTTCCCTTTTTCAGAACAGGCTTCCTTTTAACCCAAATGAATAATTTGTGGAACTTCAGGTAGCACAGATGTAAATGAAAGATTTTATAAAATGAGTGTAGAGGTGGTTTTACTGATAGGAAGCTGAACCAATCTTCATTTTGATTATGTTTTGAATTTGATTGTGCTTTCATATATCCTCCCTTTCCACTGGCTTTAAATTCTCACATACTTTCAAAAAGTTAATTTCTTTCCTTCCCATCCCCACAGAGGTCCCCAAATGGTGGCCAAGGTAATGTCATCAGAAGGAGGCCTGTGAGGTAGGTGTGTATGAAAAATTTAGTGACTGTATTTGGGGTTGTTTGTAAACTTCAAAGTCTTCTATTTAATTTGACACTTTTCTATGCTTCTAAATATTCTCTATATGTTTCAATTCTTGATATGTTATGCATACACATATCTTCTCCCTAAGTGTGCAGGATCTTGAAGATGGTACATAAATCATATGTATCATTGGGGAATTTCTCAAACAGTGTTTCCGAGTAGTGGGAAAAAGAGAAGTTTCACATATTCCAACAGGCTTGGAAAAAATGGTTTAAATCAGCGACCCCAGCTTTTTGGCACCAGGGACTGGTTTTGTGAAAAGACAAGTTTTTCTTGGACGGGGTAGGGGTGATGGTTTGGGAATCTGTTCTACCTCAGATCATCAGGCATTAGATTTGCATAAGGAGCATGTAACCTAGGCTCCCGCATGCAGTTTACAATAGGGTTCACGCTTCTATGAGACGTTAATGCCTCTGCTGATCTAACAGGAGGCAGAGCTTGGGTAGTAATGCTCATTTTCCCACTGCTCACCGCCCGCTGTGCTGCCTAGTTCTTAACTGGCCATGGACCGGTACTGGTCTGCAGCCCTGAGTGGGGACCCCTGGTTTAAATAAAGTTAAATAGAATCCTCACTTCTGGAAGTCTTAGTGTCTTTCATGGTTTCAAGTGAGATTGAAGATGAGCAGCTTTTCTTAGTTTTTTTTTAAATGTCTGATAAGTAATATAACCCCAGGCCCTAATATACCACCTAGCTCTTACACACTTGAAAACTGTTTGTTGAATTAGATTGAAATAAAAGGTTTTCAAATATACTTTTTACCCAAATCTCTACTGTGATGGTGGTAAAATGTATTTCTTTCTGCTCCACAGAAGGTTTGAAAACGTGGCTCTCAATATATTCTCGTGGGATACCTCATAGTCAGATAGGCCAACAGAAGAGGAAAAAGCAAAGAAAACATTTTCTGTTCCTCTACATCTGCCTCCCAGATAGGAGTGGGGGTGAGGTGGAGCAAAGAGGGAGTTGCAACATTGAATAAAATACCACTGTGAATCCAGACGAAAGCTAATTCCATGTGTAAAATGGTGAAGAGATTCAGGCTGAGCTGAGTTCAGGGAACTCAGGGAAGGAAAGTTAGGAACAGAGGAAAGAAAACACTTCATTTCCTTACCTATCTAGAAAAACGCCTTCATCCTGGTCCCAGGGACATAAATTGGGCAAGCTAACCAAAACAAAACAGAAAAAGGGTTTTCCCTTTTTCATTTAATTTAAAATTAAACAATAACTGAGAAGATTGAGGTTGAAGGGGATTGAGAGAACCCTTCTTGGGTCCCCCATGAATGTCCTTCATCTCCATGGAGGGTACTTCAATCCCCTGCTACTTCAGAACAAGCACACAGATACTCACTGTTGATCACATTTCAATTAATGTGACATGAGTGAGCTGACTTCTAATTGGGAGTGGTATAGCATTAACAATAAGAGCCACTATCTGGAGCCAGACTGCTTGAGTTCAAGTCCTAGCTGGCCACTTGCTAGTTTCATGTGAGACAAAGAATTTGGCCCTTTTGTATCTTAGTTCTTCCATTTGTAAAATATGAATAAAATTATCTATCTCAAAAGATTTGCATGAAGATTAAATGCATGAATGCATATTAAATGTACCCTACATAGAGTAAATAATACATAAATGTGAGATGTTATCATTCTTTTTATTGTTATTATTATTACATACTTGATAGAAACCAGTCATGCTGAGAAAATGAGCATTTTAGTGTGAGGGTATATTTTGTATGTAATTTTCATAACAGTAGCATTTTGGATTTTAAGATCATCTTGGAGTTGTCCCATAGGAGGGAGTTTAGATAGGTTGGGTATCAGGAAGTACCAGAATGTTTTTAATGCAACATTAACCAACAAAAAGTGTACTCCAGTGTGGCCTAGAATGACGTAATAAAAAGAATATGCTGTTTAATTGGTACAATATTAAAAAGGAAATAAGGGATTGAATTACAAAATAAAACTTATTACAGCATGTTATACTTTTCTAGAAAAGGTAGGTAGTGCTTAACATTATGTAGTGTGTGTTTGTGCACACACGTGTGTGTGTACATACACTTAGCTTTAACATGTTTTGGCACTAGGTACAGTATCACCTACTAAAGCTTGTTAGCTATGTATCAGGTTGGAGGTTAAGGCTCATGCTGGAATGATATGCCTGTGTGCAAAAGGAATTGTTTGTATTCAAATGCCTGTGTCAGAGTCCTGTCTAATATAAATTTGCCTTCACAAACTACTTCTAAGAATTATCAGCCATTACAATATTTATGATTTCATCATTGTCCTTTCTTTTGTCTATCTCAGGATTCATTCAACTGTTCATCCATCCATCCACCCATCAACCCATTTTTGTTTCCCACAATGCTTTAATGGGCCTCTACTATACTTTAGGCTTCATGTTTGGGTTAGGGAGGCAGGGATGAATAAGACATGGTTTCTCTGTTGTCATGCAAATCATGGTACAATCTTTAGTACTTTTGCTCAAGCTGTGTTATGACATTGAAAATCATGAAACATTGTAAACTTATTTTCTGTAAATATTTAAAATAACACAAATAAATTTCCATTAAGTTAACAAAAATGAGAGTTTAAGATTTTTTCTTGAAAAAGAGAGACCTTCTATAGGCACCTTGGTATTGCAGATATGGAACTACCTTTTAAAGTTAGCAAACTTCGATGTCAGTCCTTGCTTATGACTCTAACGTGTATCTTGAGAAGTTTATAAAACCTCTCTGAATTTCGGTTTTCTCACGTGTACATTGTTGATAATAAATACTGCCTAGAGATGCAAAGGCGTGAAGTGAGTAAATGAAGGACTCCAGCACAAGTCCTATTCTGGGTCACAGTTGTCTTGCAGGTGATCTCATGTAATTGTTGCTTTAGCTTGATGTGGTAGGCTTTATTATTACCATTTTACTAGTGAGAAAACTTGGGTTCAGAGAGGAAAAGCAACACAAGTCACAGAGCTAAGGTTAAGGGAAGGACCTATCTGTCTGACTTCAAAGCTATCTGTTTTGTTTGTAAGCAGATCACCTTGATAATGATGTAAAAGCCTTTAATAGTGTGTATTCAGATGTTGCTTATATTACTTTCATATCTCCAGTGGGTAAATTTCTTGTCATTGCCAGATATATTTCAGAAACATATCTGTGAATCTGTTTGGAATAGGAAGATATGGATAGCTTCAGTTTAATGTCCAGTAACTCTGCGATCTGGGACACTTTTTGTGCCTGTAAAATAGGGCAAGCATAGGTCCCAACTCATATGAAGATTGTAAGGAATAAATGAGATAATGTGCACAAATTATTCAGTTTTAATAAGTGTATAATGAATGGTAGCTGTTGAATCATCACCCACTGTGGAATCATATGCTTATCTGATCATAAATTCTTACAATCTAGGCTTCCAAGTACTTTATACACATTTCTGTCATCCTCACCCTTTTATCCATCAAATAATATTTCCTATATGGCCATGATATTGTTTGGCTGTGTCCTTACCCAAATCTAATCTGGAATTGTAGCTCCCACAATTCCCATGTGTTGTGTTGTGGGAAGGACCCAATGAGAGGTAATTGAATTATGGGAGTGGGTCTTTCCCGTGCTATTCTCAGGATAATGAATAAGTCTCATGAGATCTGGTGATTTTATGAGGGGGAGATTCCCTGCACAAGCTCTATTCTCTTGTCTGCCACTACATAAGACATGCCTTTTACCTTCTACTATGATTATGAAGCCTCGGCAGCCACATGGAATTTTGAGTTCGTTAAACCTCTTTCTTTTGTAAATTGCCCACTCTCAGGTATGTCTTTATCAGCAGTGTAAAAGCAGACTAATACAGTAAATTGGTACCAGTAGAGTGGGGTGCCACTGTAGAGATATCTGAAAATGTGGAAGTGACTTTGGAACTGGGTAACAGGCAGAGGTTGGAACAGTTTAAAGGGCTAGAAGAAGACAGGAAATTTGGGGAACATTTGGAACTCCCTAGAGAATTGTTGAATGGCTTTGACCAAAAGCTTGATAGCGATAGAGACAATGAAATCCAGGCTGAAATGGTTTCAGATGGAGATAAGAAATTTGTTGGGAACCAGAGCAAAGGTGACCCTTGTTATGTTGTAGCAAAGAGAATGGCAGCATTTTGCCCCTGCCCTAGAGATTTGAGGAACTTTAAGAGAGATGATTTAGGGTATCAGGCAGAAGAAATTTCTAAGCAGCAAAGCATTCAAAAGGTGACCTGGGTGTTACTAAAGGCATTCAGTTTTGTAAGGGAAGCAGAGCATAAAAGTTCAGAAAATTTGCAGCCTGACAATGTGATAGAACAGAAAATCCCATTTTCTGAAGAAGAATTCAAGCTGGCTGCAGAAATTTGCATGTTATAAGGAGTGAAATGTTAAACACCAAGACAATGAGAAAAATGCCTCCAGAGCATGTCAGAAGTCTTTACAGCAACTCCTTCCCTCACACGCCCAGAGACCCAGGAGGAAAAAAATGGTTTCGTGGGCCAGAAAAGCCCCTAGACTGCACACAGTTCTGGTCCCTCTGCTGTGTGCAGTCTAGGGACTTGTTGCTCTGTGTGCCAGTCACTCCAGCTATGATTGAAAGAGGCCAAGCTACAGATTGAGCCATGGCTTCAGAAGGTGCAAGCCCCAAGGCTTGGCAGCTTCCATGTGGGGTGGAGCCTGTGGGTGCACAGAAGTTAAGAATTGAGGTTTGGGAACCTCTGCTTAGATTTCAGAGGATGTACGGAAATGCCTGGAAGTCCAGGAAGAAGTTTGCTTCAGTGGCAGGACACTCATGGAGAACCTCTGTTAGGGAAGTTCAGAAGGGAAATAATGGGTCGGAGTCCCATCACAGAGTCCCCGCTCGGCTGCTGCCTAGTGGAGCTGTAAGAAGAGGGCTGCTGTTTCCAGCCTCAGAATGGTAGATCCTTGCACTGTGAACCCGGAAAGCTGCAGACACTCAACGTCAACCCATGAAAGCAGCTGGAAGGGAGGCTGTACCCTGCAAAGCCATAGGGTTGAAGCTGCCCAAGACTATGGAAGACCACTTCTTACATTAGTGTGACCTGCATATGAGACATGGAATCAAAAGCGATCATTCTGGAGCTTTAATATTTGACTGCTCTGCTGGATTTCAGATTTGTTGTGATGGGGCCTTTTGCCCCTTCGTTTTGGCCAATTTCTCCAATTTGAAATGGGTGTATTTATCCAACACCTGCATCCCCATTGTATCTAGGAAATAACTAACTTGTTTTTGATTTTACAGGCTCATAGGCAGAAGAGACTTGCCTTGTCTCAGATGAGACTGGACCTTTGAGTTAATGCTGAAATGAGTTAAAATTTTGGAGAACTGTTAGGAAGACATGATTGGTTTTAAAATGTGAGGACATGTGATTTGGGTTAGGCAATGGCTGGAATGAGATGGCTTGGCTGTGTCCCCACCCAAATCTCATCTTGAGTTGTAGCTCTCACAATTTCCATGTGTCATGGGAGGGGCCTGATGGGAGGCAATTGAATCATGAAGACAAGTCTTTCCCATCCTATATTCATGATAGTGAATAAGTCACACAAGATCTTATGGTTTTTTAAGAAGGAGTTCCCCCCCACAAGCTCTCTTCTCTTGTACACCACTGTGTAAGAAAGACAATCAGGCCTTCCACCATGATTGCAAGGCCTCCCCAGCCACATGGAACTGTGAGTCCATTAAACCTTTTTCACTTGTAAATTGCCCAGTCTCATAGGTATGTCTTTGTCAGCAGCATGAAAATGGACTAATACAGACAGACATTTGAAAAAGAAGGAAACAAACCAAGAAGAGGATGCTACAAATTACCTTTTAAATCTCAATGATAAGCACATATATTTCAATTCATTGACTCTAGGCAGAACCCTGTGGAATGACTAGCTAGCATTGTCAACATTTAACTCAAATTCTAGAAAACCTAGGATATAACCTTCTTAACATCAACCATGGTGAAGAATTTTTGGTGATGTCTCCAAAAGCAATTGCAATAAAACAAAAATTGACAAGTGAGACCTAATGAAACTAAAGAGTACCTTCACAACAAAAGAAGCTATCAACAGAATAAACAGTCTACAGAAGGGGAAAAAATATTCACAAACTCTGCATCTGACAAAGGTCTAATACCTAGAATCTATAAGAAACTTAAACAAATAAACAAGCAAAAACAAATTACCTCATTAAAAATGGGCAAAAGATACGAACAAACACTTCTTAAAAGAAGAAATACAAGTGGCCAACAAACATGAAAAAATGTTCCACCTTACTAATCATCAGAGAAATGCAAATCAAATGTCTCATACCTATCAGAATGGGTACTATTAAAGAGTCAAAAAACAGCAGATGCTGGCAAGGCTGTAAAAAAAAGGGAATATTTATACACTGTTGGTGGGAATATAAACTAGTTCAGCTGTGATAGAAAGCAGTTTGGAGATTTCTCAAAGAATTTAAGACAGACTATTCAACACAGCAATCCCATTACTGGGTACATACCCAAAGAAAAATAAATTATTATACCAAAAATATACATGCACTCATATGTTTATTGCTGTGCTATTCACAATAGCAAGACAGGTAATCAACCTAGGTGCCTGTCAACAGTGGATTTGATTTTTTTTTTAAATATGGCACATATACACACCAGGGAATATTATGCAGCTGTGAAAAATGAAGTCATGTCCTTTACAGCAACATGAATGAAGCTGGAGGCCATAATCCTAAGCAAACTAATGAAGGAACAGGAAACCAAATACCACATGTTCTCACTTACAACTGGGAAATAAACATTGAACACACATGGACATGACCATGGGAATAATGGACACTGCAGACTACTAGAGGGGGGAGGTTGGGAGGGGAGCATAGTGGAAAAACTACCTATTGGGTGCTGTGCCCACTACCTGGGTGCAATATATCTATGTAACAAACCAGCAGATGTATCCACTATATCTAAAATAAAAGTTGAAAATTTTTGAAAATCAAATTAAAAATAAAAATGTCATTCTTCTCTTAGAAATTACTAAAAAGAAAGTTAAGTACCCTGTTAGTTAAACTTGGGCTCTGCCTCTACAGGTTGAAATTTCCGTTCCTCCACTTATTAGCTTGTGATATTGGGCTAGTTACTTTTTTCACCCATAAAATGGAGATAATATTACCTAAGTCATAGGATTGTTGAGATAATTAAATGCACCAACATAATATAATATGTATATTATACTGTGAATGCTTATTTATAGTAAGCAATATGAGTCTACTGAAAACTAACCCAAAAGTAATATTTAATTGATAATTTATAACAAGTTTAATGATTAGTAACGAACATGGAGATTTTCTATTTTTGTTTTAATTCTGAAGGTATAATTTTAGAATATGTTAGGAAATGCTCATGGTAAATTGAAAGTTGATTGAAACTATCATCTGAAGTGAAATTAAAATATTAAACATGAAAGCTTACAAAGGACCTGCCCAGGACTATCTTTTTCTCTAAATGTGATGAGGAAGAGGAGAATTCTGACTTTTTTTTGCATTTATTAAACAGTATGAAAATAAACAGCTATGGAAAAAGAGAGATGCCAGACTTCTGGGAACAGGATACAAATCTCACCCAAAGAAGTCATTTGGTATTTCAATCTTTCATAAGAGAGATAATGGAGGAGTCCAAGTGAGTGAATCACTCAATTAACAAAGTATAGGAAAAAGTAGGTGTATGGCTATTTCTAAAGGAAAATTCAAACAGAGATTCACATCAAAACAGAAAGAATCCCTGCATCCCTGCAATACAGAGAAGAGGGTAACAGAACCCATAGAGAAGAGATCCAAGGTTCATGACAGCCCAAAGAGCAAAGATACAAATTGAATCTATTTGACAAGGCTTCCACATTGTGTTTCTTGCTAATGGAGAAGTACGAATGGCGAGCATGACTGTAGAACATATTGTGGAATGAGTGTAGGTGAAACATAGGGTATTGTAGTAATTAAGCATCTGCTTTACCTCAATTCTTAAGCCTACCTGTTGGTGTGACCTGACACCTCCTGCAAATCCTCCAAATCCTAAATTAATATTGCATGAATTTGGCTTTAAAAAACCATAACCATTCAATGTTTCCTACTGTTTCCTTTCTCTTTCCTGCCCTCCTTCCTTCCTTTGTTCCTTCCTCCCTCCCTCCCTCCCTCCCTCTTTTTTCTCACTTTTTCTTTCTTTCTTTCTTTTTTATATTTTTCATATTTTTCCTTTCTATTATCAAATCAGTGGTATTACTTCTCTTATTCCTTCCTTCATTCTTTCCTTCCTTCCCTTCTTTCTTTTCCTTCCTTCCTTCCTTCCCTTCTTTCTTTTCCTTCCTTCCTTCCTTCCCTTCTTTCTTTTCCTTCCTTCCTTCCCTTCTTTCCCTTCCTTCCTTCCTTCCTTCCTTCCTTCCTTCCTTCCTTCCTTCCTTCCTTCCTTCCTTCCTTCTCTCTTTCTTTCTCTCACCTTGTTGCCCAGGCCAAAGTGCAGTGGTGTGATCTCAGCTCACTGCAACCTCGAACTCTTGGGTTCAAGCTATTTTCTTGCCTCCACCTCCCAAGTAGCTGGGACTACAGGTGCACACCACTACGCCCGGCTAATGGTTGTATACCTAGTAGAGATAGGGTTTCACTATGTTAGCCAGGCTGTTCTCTAACTTTTGACCTCAAGTGACCTGCCTGCCTTGGCCTCCTAAAGTGCAGGGATTACCTTTCCCAGCATGTTTCCTTTCTTTATCCATAGGTGTCACTGATATCCAGAACAATGGCATTGCCCACTGATTCTACCTCTGTAACTTACTTCCCCAGCTGCAGACACTCCCATAAATATATCAATGTTTATAGGACAGGACACGTTTGGTGGCTATAAATTTGATATTAAAAAAATTATTTGTGGAATATGAAATATAAAAAACTGGAAACCTGTTTTACAATACCGTAATTCTATAGACATGGATATGCATTTTCTCATTCAATATGCTTTAATAATTTAATAGTAAGTTATTAAAATTTTAAAATAATTATTAATAGTAAAACATTAATGATAGATATTTACATCTGTTTGCCCATTAATTTGTTCAGCAAATATTTATGGAGTGCTGATTATGTTTAAAGCATTGGAGACCCTTTCTGAGGGTCGCAGAGACCTTTTGTCAATTACTATGTGCATATTGAAGGACTGATGCAAGCATGCATTTTATGAGTGTTGAAGGAAGCCTAGTGAACTTCACTAACTTAGTGGTCAATCTAGTATCAAATTATCATCTTTGAAATTCACCTCTGAAAATCATCTCTGAATTCCACCTGTCAGGGTGGAATCTTTGCCACCCTGACAGGTTGCAGAAGCTAATAAGGAAGTCTGGACTCTAAGGAGCTGAGGACTCCAGGGAATTATAGCCATGGTTCTGGCATCTGACAGCCCTCTAGACTGGGAGACGTCCCCTAACTTCTGTTTGCCTCAAATTCCTTGCTTTAAAGTGGGAGTTAACGATACTTGTGATTATTGTTCTGCTTAGCCACAAGACTGTCTTGGCTATTACAGGAAATAACATACATAAAGATGTTTGGAAAATAGTATAAGTCTAAACAATGGTGAAATATTATTATCAAATATTATATGATAATATCATGGATGTTTAATATCATTATTTTAACTGTATATAGTTATGCCAAGGAATCTTCTTTTTTCCTATTCTTTGCACATGGAAAGCCCCATTTTGAAAAACAATATCCAAGTAATTCATATATTTTTTCTTCAAAATGTAATGGGAAGAATTGTAGAGAATAGGGACGTTTTCCCAATATTGAGCTTGTTTTCTTGTTCTCCCACAAGGAGACCCTGGGTCTTCTAGAATGGAGGCAGGTGTCTCTGCAGCTATTTACCTCTCAATCTGCATTTGGCCCCCAAGTACCCACCATAAGGGACAAGTAAGCACAGCGAAAGAGAAAACGCTATAAAGGCTTACTTTTGTCAAGATTGCTGAAAGGAGGCTTGTTTTAAAACACATAAACACCCTCCTTCCACACACACACAAAATCAAAACCAGTTAGGACACAATATAACATAGTGTTTAATTAACCTTTTCTAAAATCTTAACTATTGAACTTGGCAACATGAAATAATGCTAACAATTTTTATACAAAAACATTGATTTGAAACACAGAGATTAATTAATCCAGAATGCTATCATAACTCCAGAAATTTTTAAAAATCCAATGGAGATTGACTCCACTAAAGACATCTCACTAGCAGTCCTCTGGCACATCAGGTACCTGGTTACTGACAGACAGTACAGCAAACAAGCCATCTATAAAACAGAACTGAACTTACCGATACATCATGGACAGGAGGAAGAATATGATCTCACAGATCTGCACCCACTTAACTCCACTTTCTAATCAGCTATATGACATCTCTAGATGCATAGGAAGTCTATGGCTCAAAGAAATAAGGAAACAAATTACAAGTAGTCGAAATGAAACTAGTTGGACAAGTCTGAACAGAGACGTTTCAACCCATAGAATACCTTGAAGAAAGCCAGAGACAGCATAGTCCCTACCAGAAAGCAATATATTTTTTTGGTCTGGACTAATTTTATTAAAGGAGAAGAAACTGGTTACAAAGATTTGAATGAAAAATATCTTAGGAATATACCAGAATTAAGAGTTTAAAGAAGATTATTGGTAAGTATACAAGTATCTTAAACTTTCACATAAAAGCTCTCGATAAAAACACTCAGATCTTCTTAAAACCTAAATACATATATAAATATGACTCAAGAAATACTCTGTAAATTCTTGTTGAGCAGCAGGTATCTCTGTATCCACTATATCTAAAATAAAAGTTGAAAATTTTAAAAATGAAATTTTAGTTATTGCAAATAAATAGTACTCATCAAAGGCCAGTCATTAATACTTTACATGCATTATCTTATTTAATACTTCACAACAGTGGGGAGGAATTAACCTCATTTTACAGAAATGAAAACTGAGGCTCACAGATGTGAAATAATTTGACTAGTCTCATATTTCTGTAAACGATAGAGCCAGTATTTCAAAACCTCCAGGTTTTTCTGACACCACAGATTCTCCTCTTTATCAATTAGAATTACTATATGAATGGTGCTTGATACAAATCTAGCTCTAAAAAATAATAGTTTATTTTCCCCATCACTAGCTGATTGTGGACGTTGTGGGTGGGGAAAAAGCAGCCCTTGGCTACTATTTAAGTCTATCTTTCCTCCACTTGGTCTATGTTGCTATTGAAACTTGTGGTTGTATAGCGTAGTTCTTGTGTTGTGTTTTTTAGTTCCATCAGGTTAGTTAGCTTCCTTTTTAAACTGGCTATTTTTGTTATCACCTCCTGTATTGTTTTATTATGATTCTTAGCTACTTTGTGTTGGCTTAGAACGTGCTTCTTCAGCTAAGTGAAGTTTGTCATTATCCACCTTCCAAAGACTACTTCTGTCAGTTTAGCCATCTTAGCCGCAGCCCAGTTCTGTGCCTTTGCTGTAAAAGTGTTGTGGTCATCTGGAGGAGTAGAAGCACTCTGGCCTTTTCAGTTTTCAGCATTTTTGCACCATATTTTTCTCATCTTTGTGGGCTTATCTACCTCTAATCTCTGTGGTTGCTGACCTTTGAATAGGGTTCTGCGAGATCTTTTCCGTTGATTTTGTTGTTGCTGCTTTCTGTTTCTTTGTTTTTTAAAGATTCAGGCAACTCAGAGCTTCTGTTCTTTCTGGGGGTCCACTTCAGACCCTAGTTGCCTTGGTCCCTCCCATACCTGAAGATCTCACCAGAACAGCAAAGATGGAAGCCTGCTCCTTCCTTTGGCAGCTCCATCCCAGGGGGCACCAGCCTGATGCTGAATACCCCTGTTGGAGGTGTCTGGAGACTCACATTGGGAGTTCTTACCCAGTCAGGAGTAACTGGATCAGAGGCCTGCTTAAAGAAACAGTCTGACTGCCTCTTGGCATAGCAGGTGTGCTGCACTAATTTCCTGGCCTCTCCAGAGTCAGCAGCCTAGAAAGGCGAAGTCAACTGAACCACAGAAATAAGAGTTGCCCTTCCCCTGGGGACTCCATTTCAAGAAGACATTAGAGTTCTGTCCATATAAACCTTACTGGAGTCGCTGAGATTCCCGCAGGGAGTCCCCACACAGTAAGGAGGTCCTGGGTCCTGAGATTGTTCTGGGTCCCACTTAAAGAATCAGTGTGGCCATGATCTGCACGGGAACTTTGTCCATCTCAGGCAGTCTCCAGGCTGCTGCTGCTGGTGAGCTCCAATTCCAAGCCAGTGGATCTTAACTTGTGTAGTGTCGTGGGAGTGGGGACTGCATAACCATGCCATTTGGGTTCCTATATTCACCCCTTTCGAGGGGAATGCATGGATGGATCTCTTACCTTGCCATAATTCCTGGGTCTGGAGTATGCAAAACTCCTGGGTCTCTGTGAGTGCCAGTTAGTGCAGTTAGTTACAAGTATTTGTTATAAATATGATATTTATTTACCAGAGTTACATAGAAGTTTAATGTCCAAAACTTTCTTTTTATATTGCCTGCAACTCTGAGAAATGAAATTTTATGTTGATTATTTTGCAAAGAATGCTAGGATAGTTCTTTACTACTTATTCTAACTACCCTGGGATTTTTATTCAGTGTGAGGAAACCGTTCTTCGTCCTTCAACAATTAAATACAAAGATTGATTATTGATTCTAGTCTAATCTGAAGAAAATGTACTGGAATACAACCTGAAAGTGACTTAGTACATGATATTGGCTGTTACAGAATTCCTGGGTCATAGAGCATACATATATGCAATTCAACTAAAATTTACTGCTACTACGAGCATTCTGTGATGGTTCTACATCCTTGCCTACGCTCAACTTACTCCATTTGTTTATTAGATATAAAGTTGTGCCTTAGTTTTGTTTTAATTGTAGTCCTCTGAATACTCATTATTTGGGCCTTTTTAAAATATCCTTGCTAGGATTTTGTGTTTGTAAATGTTTTTTCATGTGCTTTACCCATGTTTCTACTGAGATTACTGTTTTCCTAGTTGATTTAGTTGATTTGCAGGATTATCCTGCATATTGTAGATATCAGTACATTGTCCATTTTAGATAATTTATCTTCCTCAATTCTATGTGTAGTGTTAGTTTATTAGTTGCATAGCAGAAATAGTCAATAGTCAAACGTATCTTATTTTTGCCTTGCATTTAATACTTTCTAAGGATTTCTGTAACAATTTATTCCTTATCCTATGTTGCAAAGACATTCTTCCTTTTTTAGTATTAACATGATCAGTTTTTACTCAGATCACTAATCAGTTTTTGGAGTCTGCCTTTGTGTCATTTTTGGTAAGGTTCTATGGTTGTGGTGATCCTGAAAATGCGTGTCTCTAAGATCTCATGCTTTGGAGAATGTAATTGACAAATGGCTCAGCTTCTGTGCTGTGAGACCAATGCTGCACTCATACTGAGGCCACATTTCCCATGAGCTCCTCCTAGCCTGTGACTAAGCACAGCAGGGTTTTTAAGGTAAGCCCATTTCTGAAAGATGTGGAATTCCTTTGATGAGTCACTATGACTTGAGGACTCCCCAAAGGCTTGGCCAAATCTTCTTAAAACTGCACTGCAATGTGCAACTCTTTCTATCCAACTCTTTTTACTTCCTTCTATGCTACCCAAGGGTGGGAGCTGCATGGCATTAAGGGTCTCTATGACTCTTCCAGCAAGCATACTATTTTCTTCACAGAAGTTTTTTAAAATAATTATCTTGCACCTCAAATCTCATCTTGAGGTCTGATAGAGTGGTCTTAGAAAATGTGGAACTGATTAGCTCACCTCACTGTGTGTTGGGTGGAGGATGCCATGCTGAATGGCTGTAAGGCAGAGACAATCCCAAGCATAAGGTGGCAGGTGCATTGTAAAGGATTTCAGCAGCAGTAGCCTGGGAAAACTTTTTGGTGCTTCCTGATAGAGGGGACACCATTGTAGGTGACAGTCCAGGCAGCTGAAAGATAGAAGAGAAGAATGCCTCTTACAAAGATAGTGGAGTTGGCTGGTTACTGTTAAATTGCATCAGCATCCTGCATAGGGATAAGGAGAAACCGAAGACCATTTGAAATACGTTAAAGGCTAAGTGTGAGAACCAGTTACAAAAAAGCTCTTATTTCCTGCAAAGGAAGAATAGACATAGCCAAGCAGCAGTCTAAATATCTAATACTTAGATTCCCAGAGTTTGAATGCTTAGTCAAAGCTGATTTGATATGCTTTGGTCAGGGTCCTAATTGGAAAAACCCAGGGACTTGAAATACAAGATGGGACAACTGGATGGATGTCTTTGAGGATGCTGGTTCCGCAGACCCCCTGAGGCAGCTCTTCTCCCCTGCTGAAACATGCTATAGAGCTGTTTTTTGTTTTGTGTGAGACAGAGTCTTGCTCTGTCACCCAGGCTGGAGTGCAATGGCATAATCTCAGCTCACTGCAACCTCCACCACCCAGGTTTAAGCGATTCTCCTGCCTCAGCCTCCCAAGTAGCTGGGATTACAGGTGCATGCCACTGCACCCGGCTAATTTTTATATTTTTAAGTAGAGACAGGGTTTTGCCATGTTGGTCAGGCTGGTCTCGAACCCATGACCTCGTGATCCGCCCACCTCGGCCTCCCAAAGGACTGGGATTACAGGTGTGAGCCACTGTGCCCGGCAAGCTATAGAGCTATTTCTCCCAAAAGGCAACAGGTGCCTCCTCACGAGATATTCTCACCTCTTCATGACAACCAGGTCAGTGGCTCAGCTAGTAACATACCTGGCCTGATAAGGTAAAAAAAGAGACTACGTACTAAAAGAATTGTGAGAATTGGTGAGTATGTATTGGCTCCTGATATAAGGTTTTGAGAGTGGTTGATCATGGAGGACTGAATGAAAGATTGGATAAGTAAGAATTCATTCACTTAGGAGCACTTTCTCAAGACACGGAATTTGACAACCTAGCAAAAACTCAAGGAGCAAGCCTGCTAAGGTAGCTCTTAGCATCGTGGAGGAACCCAGATCCAGGATTGAATACAGATGAAATGTCCCAGTTGCCCTAGAAGACAGTAGAGAAAGAAATAAAGTGGCTGAGAAAAGTGGGCCTCTTGAAATGGATAATTATGTGAGGACAGAAGACCCACCAGGGGATCTGTTTCATGGGGAAGCCCAGAGGACATATCATTTATGAAAGTTACTAGAAATGGGCTGATGAGAAGAGCTTGAGAATAACGAAGAAGTTCAATGATTGCTCTCTGTTGCAGATGAAGGCTGCAACTACGGTCCTGAGATTGTCCTAGGGATGATGGAGCCTTGAAGTAATAGAGGCCAAGTGTCAGTGCTTAACTGCCAAAGCCAGGAACCCACAGTGAGCTTTAACAAACAGCAAGGTTGGAGGGACAGCTATGGAAGTTTTTCCCACAAAGAATTGTCGAGACAGTTCAAAAAGTATGGTATTTTTAGGTGAAAATAGGCAGCTAGCCAGGGTGCCAATTAACATCTACAACCAAAGAAGAAATAAAAAGGCAAATATGGAAGATCAGGAGGCCCTGTATGATCACCCCAACAGAAAGCAATTGAGGCAGTTTTCAGATCCAGAATAGGCTGAAGGTGTGGCTAAGTCCCTAGGAGGAAGAACCTTGTTACACCATGATAATTATATACAGTGATGATTCCCTAAGTGCTTCCCCCAGGGGACATATAGCCTTTTACTTACTGGGTGACTATACAAAAGACAAAGGGAATACCCACATATTTCAAAAACTATTAGAAACAGGATCTGAGTTGATACTGATACCAGAGACACATAGCATCATTATAGCTCCTGTTAGTGTGGAGATTTATGGGAGCCAATTATGTCCTGGATATGAGATTCTAGGTATATAGTTCCTTTCTCTTAGTACTTTTAAAACATTACTTTATTGACATCTCATTTCCAGTATTGCTGCTGAGAAAACTGATGTCATATTATTATTGTTTCTTTATAGATGAACTGCTCTTTCTTTATGATAGCCTTTATAATGTTTTTAATTTAAATTCCACTGAAATATATCAAGGTATGGGTTTTTCCTTATTTCTTCTATTTGGAACTCTATAAGCTTTTTAATATATAGTTTTAAATTTTCTTTTATTATTAAAATCTTACCTTCATTAGTTTTAAAAATATTTTCTCATCTTAATTTTTTAAATTTTGTGATCCATTTGAGAATCTTGTAGTTGGGATATTGTCATTTCTACTTCTCTATCCTTCATAGCTGTATTTTTTTAAATTTATTTTTCTATTTTAATCCTTTCCTTCTTCCTTTCTGGGAGAGTTCTTCAATTTGAACTTGCAATTTGTCAATTTATTTTTCAGTTATAACTATCCTATTATTTAGCTTATCAGCTGTGCTTTTGTATTTCAACTCTTATATTTTCCATGTCTAATATTTTTGTTCTCTTTTTATCCATGCTTCTTCTTGTTTCAGATTATTAATGTGAGTAATAACAAATAGTTCATATTTTCCCTTATATCTTTAGGTATTGTTACAATATTTATTTTACATCCTGTGTTTATGCTAATGCTTCTTCTTCAGAGACTATATGTTATCTTGTCTGCTGTCTTTCTTATGAAGAAGTTGTACAGTTTGAAGTTTACTTATTTAGACTATGATTTCACATTTTTCCAGGAGCGTCAGCTGCTTTATCAGGCAGTATGGGCTGTGGAAGGGCCAAAGGGCATGTGTTTACTTCTATAGGTCACAATGAGTTCAAGGAACAGATTGGGGATGAATCCAAGGGTAGAGAATTCCAGAGGCCACAACACCTATTATTGATCATTCTCACTTGACCTTCTGTCAGTTGATTTTCCAGTGGGAATTTCACTGATAAATTCTTAAGAGTGAAGCAGCACTAGGAAGAAACAGTTTCTTTTAATTTTAATGCAACAGCCCTGGAGATCTTGAGGTGTAAAGGTGAGAAGACAATACCGGAAAGCAGCTAATTAGTGTTACCTTTTCCAGAAACTTCTCTCCTTAGCAGGCTTTGTCTCCTGTGCTTTCAAAATTGGTGGTCTGAGACTAGTTTCTGTTATAATAAGAAGGTAAACATTGTCTGAAGGCAATGTAGGGCAATACACGGTGTTGGGAGATGTAAGAGAAAAACTTAAAAAGCCTTTCTCTTAACTATCCTCTCATTCTACTCTAGGCTTCAGCCAACTACCTCCCTACACACTCCATCTAGTTCAAGATAGCTCCAGTCTGCTAGTTCTGGCCTAGAATCCAGGTTTACTTCTTTCCTATATAGTTTGTTTAGGGTTGATGTGGAGGAGGGAACAAGTGTCTTGTGCTAGTACGCTATTTTGGTAGAAGTGAAAGCCTATGTGTGAGTGTGCATGGATGTGTATACATATGCATACATATATACACACATATGTGTGTGTACTTACCAAATGATCTTGTTTCTGAAACAAAAAGTATATAAACACTTTATTAGTGAAGATATATTTATTTATTTAATAAACCCTTAATTAGTGAATAGATATATTTATTTATGTTTGTATAAACAGAAATAACATAAATGGATATACAAAAATTTAAACTTTGATTTGCTTAGGAGAAAAATCAGGGAGAGACTGTTAGATTTTTCTTTGTATGACTCTATGTTGGGAAACAGCTCATATAACTTTGTAGCTTGAAATGAAATTACAGTTGACTCTTCAACAACATGAGGGTTACAGCTGATGATCCCATATGGTCAAAAGTCATGTATAACTTTTGACTCTCCCAAAACTTAACCATGTATAGCCTACTGTTGACTGGAATTCTTATTGGCAAGATAAAAAGGTGATTGACATATATTTTTTAATGTTATGTGTATTATGGCTACAATACAGTAAGAGAAAGAAAATGTTATTAAAATCATAAGGAACAATATATTTACTATTTATTATGTGGAAGTGGATCATCATAAAAATCTTCAACCTCATTTTTTTCCCATTGAGCAGGCTGAGGAGGAAGAAGAGAAGGGATTGGTCTGACTGTCTCAGGGGTGCCAGAGGTAGAAAAAAAATCCACATATAAGTATGGATATGGTTAGGCGCTGCCCCCTCCCAAATCTCATCTTGAATTGTTGCTTCCATAATCCCCATGTGTCATGGAGGGACCCAATTGAGTCATGGGGACGGGTCTTTCCCATGCTGTTCTCATGGTAGTGAATAAGTCTCATAAGACCTGATGGTTTTATAAAGGGCAGTTCCCCTGCACAAGCTCTCTTACCTGCCATCATGTGAGACATGCCTTTATTCCTCCTTGCCTTCTGCCATGATTGGGAAGCCTCCCTAGCCATATAGAACTGTGAGTCCATTAAACCTCTTTCTTTTATAAATTACCCAGTCTTGGGTATGTCTTTATTGGCAGCATAAGAACAGACTAATACAGGTCCCATGCGGTTCAAATCCATGTTGTGCAAGGGTAAACTATACAGTAAACTATATTTTTTAAATAAAGTGGACCAGCAGATGGCAGCATACTGTAATGAATTTGCTCAAACGTGATTGCTTCTCCTGAACAATGTGGGTCCTAGTGACCTGCTGTTTCCACATTTCCTGGATTTAATTATAGTGAAATGACATTAACGGATTATGCAATCTGATTCTTGTTGTATTTGGGTTGGCTGCTTGCTTAAATAGTCATGTGTGGTTTTTAATCTGTGTGACTAAGTCACTCTGATGCTCTTGATTAGTTGTTACTCCTGCTTGGTTGCCATTAGCATATCTTCCTGGCTTAGCAGAAATATTCTCTTAATTTAAAAAACAACAAAAATTCTTTTTGATTCTTTAATATGCTATTAAGTAGAGAAGTTCTGTCATTTTTTTCTAAGGTTGAAAATCCAGTTTCTGACCATTTCAGCCTCAACCATGAGTCTCTGGTGGTCCCTTTTCCACTAGTGGACTGGTACCACTAGAGAAAGAAGGATCTAAAAGTAGTGCTATGCCTGACCAATGCCAGCCCTGAAAAAGTATGTTACTTTGGACAGCAGTTGTCAAAAACACTTTATGTGATTTTAAGAATGGAGACTTAGTTTTATATACTATTGTATATTCAACAGCTAGACTACTCACTACCTGACACATAGAGGTTTAAAAAATGCTTGTTAGATAAATAAGTAATTCTGTAAGTTGGTGCCTTGAATATTTTAGGTCAGTGATGTCCAACAGAATGTTTTTTAAATGATGGAAGTGTTCTGTATCTGTGCTGCTCAAAATGGTAATCACTAAGCTCATGTGAATATTTTGTGCTTAAAATGTGATTAGTATGACAGTAATGACTAAATGTGACTTATATGAGGAAATAAGTTATTTTATTTTAATCTAAATAGCTTCAGCTGGGTAGTGGCTCACATATTAGATAGTGAGCTTTTAGTGCTTAGTGATGTTATGCAATTTTCTATTCTCCACTGTTAAGTGTTAATAGGTGATGATGGGCTGAGCCTTCTGCCTCAGCTGAAGACATAAACTCCTTTTTCAAGTAGTGCCTGTCTACACATTCTGAAGATATATAAATAGAGTTTACTTGGTGCAATTATTCAAGATTCAGGCATTTGACAAATAACTCACTATATATTCATCTATATTTTCCTGTAGGAGTTCAACCTTCAAACAGTCTGCTTTCTCTAACTTTCTCCAATCAGGAAGATCAGTTTCCAGATGATCCTAATTTGGCTAGGATGATATACATATAAATACAGTCATAATAGGCTTTGTTTCCTAATACGTTCAATGCATCAGCATTATACAAGAGAGAGAAGAAAAAATTTCCAAACTCATATAAGGAAATTGTGAGTGCATGATTTTTAACAGTGTATTTTTTCCCTGTTACTATTGATCTCATAGCAGTATATCTTAACTGCGGGTGATTTTGCTCCCCAAAGGACATTTGGCAATGTCAGCACTAATTTTTGGTTGTTACAATTTGGTAGGGGAGTACTACTGGAAACTAATACGTAGAGTTAAGGAATGCTGATAATATCACAATGCACAGGACAGATCTGCTCCTCCCCCAGTAAAGACTTAACTGTGACAAAATGTCAGTAGCACCAAGATTGAAAAATCCTGCATTGTAGCAATGACTCAAACAGAATGAATTTGAGTTCATTGCTATACATATATTTCAACATACACAATATCCTATTATGTGGAGCAAGACAGATTCAGTATAAACCCCCCAAAAAAATGTTAGCACAGCAATTACCTCATTAACTAACCTTAAAAGGGAGGTGAGAGTAAAGGTTTAGACACACACAATAAGTGAAAGTTTTGTCAATACTAGTCCACAGTCATGTACGGTACTATAAAATATGCAATCAAATACATATAAAACTGATGACTTTAACATAATAACTAAGCAATTCCAAAGACGTTTTCTTGATTATCCGAATATTTTCTATAAATACTATTCTGCAAAAAAAACCAACCAAACAAACAAACAAAAAAAAAAAAACACTGCTGGCCACTTTTTAATAGTAAATTTAAATTTTTTTTTTCTTTTTTTTTTTGAGACGGAGTTTCGCGCTTGTTACCCAGGCTGGAGCGCAATGGCGCTATCTCGGCTCACCACAACCTCCGCCTCCTGGGTTCAGGCAATTCTCCTGCCTCAGCCTCCTGAGTAGCCGGGATTACAGGCACGGGCCACCATGCCCAGCTAATTTTTTGTATTTTTAGTAGAGACAGGGTTTTACCATGTGACCAGGATGGTCTTGATTTCTTGACCTCGTGATCCACCCACCTCGGCCTCCCAAAGTGCTGGGATTACAGGCATGAGCCACCGCACCCGGCCCAGTAAATTTAAATATTACACAATAAGTTCTTTACCAAAATCTTGTATCAAATTGATTGTAAATGTCTAATTTTATAATGGCTTCTTATGTAAGTTGTTTATGAATATCTAATTTATATTGATTTCCCATTCTGGAGATCCCTTAATTGTTCTGAAGTTTTTAAATTTTTTTTAAATAAAATACATTAAGAGATAATTTTAAAAAGTGAAAAGTAAGTTTAGACAAAGATTGAAACTTCTCTCATTTTAAAGATGAAACTGAAAGTAGCTCCTTCTCACTGAATCCTTTCCTCTTTTCCTTTCAACTTAAAAATGCCAAAAAGTCTGCCTTTAATTTCTGAATACATAAAGGCATTTTTTACATAGTTCAGAGCAAAATCCTGTGCAAAGCAGTATTGCCAATTTCTTGGTGTCTGATTGAGGGATTTATTGATTGCTCCAAAATAAACATCAGTAATTGTTTAAAGAGACAAAAATCTACATCATTGTGTGTAAATATAAATGTCAATCTTTTTCAAATTTCTAAGAGACATTAAAGGCACACCTGAAGGCAAAGAAGAATGGACTCACAGTAGGACCATCTGTTAAGTCCTAGTTTCACTCCTAGTGTCCTTTCCATCATTTGTGTTAACATTGGTGAAAATTAATAACCTCGACTTATCTAGTACAGTGAACATACATGTTCTCAATGAGGAATATTTGATGAGAAAGACTAATGCTATGGAGCCCAGGTAAGGGAGGCACGGTTTCTGCGAAAAAGTAGAGAATGCGTAGCCAATTGTAACTGATCTGATTAAACTGCTGGATCACTCTGAAAGGAATATTGTATGTCTTAGCAAGAGAAAAATGAACAAATCAGAGACACTTGGCAGCAGTGGTAGATCTTTGTGTAGTTGAAATATCTTCTGTGCTCATAGTAGCAAAACACTTCAGACGATGTGAAAGAAAGCCTGTCTTCCCCATGTATAAGGGGAAAGTCATCAGATCACACTTACTTGCATTTTGAACTTGATGATAACACACATAGCAGCACACACTAAACACAATTTTCTAGAGACCACTCATGACAGTTATAGTTTGGATTTGAGATGATTGTTGCATTAGATGTTAGTTTTAGATTTAATCCAGTCCCGATAATGAGTCACTTTGGTATAAATTCCCGGCTTCTTTTCTTTTCCACAGTCTATTCCCCAGCTTATGATTCCAAGAAGGTATCAGGTGTTCCTGTCACGTGCAATAACCAGAGGACCTCCAGAATCACCCTGGAAAGGAAGAAAAAAATATGGTCAATGTGATAAATAAAGGGGTGTCTATTTAGAGTGTGTTTATTTTTTCTAACGGAATACAAATCAAGTCTGTATTTTTTTAACAGAGTACAAATAGTGTTTGTACATTTTTTATAACAGAGTACAAATAGAGTTTTTATATTTTTTATAACAGAGTACAAATAGTTTGTATATTTTTTATAACAGAGTATTTTGAGAGTTTGTATATTTCTTATAACAGAGTACAAATAGAATTTTTATATTTTTTATATCAGAGTACAAATAGAGTTTGTATATTTTTTTATAACAGAATACAAATAGAGTTTGTATACTTTTTATAACAGAGTACAAATAGAGTTTGTATATTTTTTATAATAGAGTATTTTGAGGGTTTGTATATTTGTACACACTTTTTTTTTTCTTGTGATTAAATGTCTTTTTGCTGCGGGGAAACTTACTTGAAACTGACCATTTTAAAGTGTACATTTTAAAGAGTACTTGATAGCCTTAAGGACATTCACACTGTCATGCAACTGTCACCACCATAGAGCACCAGCACTCCTGCATCGCCTCCGAAAGAAGCCCCCGCCATCAGCCGTCACTCCCAGCCCCTGTCCCATCCCGACACCCACGTGTCTGCCTCCTGTCTCTGTGGCTGGGCCTGTCCTGGACATTTCACAGAAGCAGGATCACACACTTCTCCCCCTGAACCTGTGTCCTCAGGGTGCATCTGTACTGGGGCCTGGATCGGGACCTCCTTCCTTTTCATGGCTGAGTAATGATATTCCAGTGTGGCTGGACCACGCTGTGCTGATCCACGCATCTATCCATGGGCATCAGGGCTGTCTGTACCTCTGCCTGCTGTGGGTGGTGCTGCTCTGAGCGAGGGTGTGCAGGCCTCTGTGTCAATCCCTGTTTTTGTTTCTCTTAGGTATAAACCTCTGAGTGCAACTGCTAGCTCATCAGGTAGCTCCCCCAATAAACTCTGTGCTCATTGGGGAACTGCTCTCCCGTTTTCATGGTCAAATCTCTTTTTTTTTTTTTTTTTTTTTTTTGAGACAGAGTCTCACTCTGTCACCCAGGCTGGAGCACAGCGGCAGGATCCCGGCTCGCTGCAATCCCCGCCTTCCGGGATCAAGTGATTCTCCTGTCTCAGCTTCCTGAAGTATCTGGAACTACACGCACCCGCCACCACGCCCAGCCAATTCTCACACCTTCAGCAGAGACAGGGCTTCACCATGTTGGCCAGGATGGTCTTGAACTCCCGACCTCAGGCGATCCTCCCACCTCAGCCTCCCAAAGTGCAGGGATTACAGGTATGAGCCACCTCGCCCAGCGTATGCTCAAATATATATATGTATATATATATATTTCTTTGTACACACTCTATTTGTACTCTATTATAAAAAATATGCAAACTCTATTTGTACTCTGTTATAAAAAATATACAAACTCTACTTGTACTCTTATAAAAATATACAAACTCTCAAATTACTTTGTTATAAAAAATATACACTCTATTTGTACTGTTATAAGAAATATACAAATTCTCAAAATACTCTTATAAAAAACATACAAACTCTATTTGTACTCTATTATAAAAAATATACAAACTCTCAAAATATTCTCTTATAAAAAATATAAAAACTCCATTTGTACTCTGTTATAAAAAATATACAAACACTATTTGTACTCTGTTATAAAAAATATACAAACTCGATTTGTACTCTATTATAAAAAATATACAGGCTGGGCGCGGTGGCTCAAGCCTGTAATCCCAGCACTTTCGGAGGCCGAGGCAGGTGGATCACAAGGTCAAGATATCGAGACCATCCTGGTCAACATGGTGAAACCCCGTCTCTACTAAAAACACAAAAAATCAGCTGGGCATGGTGGTGCGTGCCTGTAATCCCAGCTACTCAGGAGGCTGAGGCAGGAGAATTGCCTGAACCCAGGAGGCGGAGGTTGCAGTGAGCTGAGATCGCTCCATTGCACTCCAGCCTGGGTAACAAGAGCGAAACTCAGTCTCAAAAAAAAAAAAAAAAATACAAACTCTATTTGTAGTCTGATATAAAAAATATCCAAACTCTCAAAATACTCTGTTATATAAAATATCCACACTCTCAAAATGCTCTAAGAAATATACAAACTCTATTTGTACTCTGTTATAAAAAATATACTAACTCTATTTGTACTCTGTAAAAAATAAAAATAAAAAATAAAAAAATAAAGGGGTGTCAGAAATGGGTTAATTGGCATCTGAATGACTAATAAACTAAAACTTCGGATTGAAATATTTAAAATATTCTATTTTACTTACCATTAGTATTAATATGATAATTGAGCCTATTACTTACTCCATTTTAATGCCTTCAGGTAGAAGGTAATGTGAATAAAGCTAAGGTTTCAGTTTTATCCGGTAAAACTTTCAGTTTTTCAGTCTACATTTTTAGTTTTATTTTAGACAGAGCAAAACTAAATCCTATGATACTAGGCATGAAACTAGGAGAGGCTTAACTAAGACACAGAACTATGTTCTATGTCTTACATAAATGATAACCTCGAGACTCAACAAACAAGTCACATCCTCCATAAGCCTTTCCTAGTTTCATGCCCAGTGTGTCTTCCATCACTGTATCTGTTAGTTGGAAGGAATCTCTGCCTGTGAATGTGAATCTCATCTTGTTCCACTCACATTAATTGACAGGATGTTATCCTCGAAATGGTATTACTATGTCACAGTAGGTTTGAGAGGAGCAACGTATACAAAGGGCACTCCATGCAAACGTGCACTATTTATTGCTGAAAGGATTTTGCTGCTAAACTAAGGTGGAATTCCTAGCCCTAATGGACTGGTCTAAAGCATGTGAATCATGAGGACTTCCTTCTTAACTTTAATCCTTGGTTAAGACAAATGATTTTAAATTTATCTTTTAACAATGTACCTATTCATTCAAAGGAAGCACTACGTGGAAGCCCATTATAGAGTTTTTGAACTAGAGAAAAAAATCCTGTTTAAAGCAGCCATGGGCTTCTATAGTCTTGTGCCTTTAGCTCCTTTCCCTTCCATTGTCTTCCCATACTTGTTGATCTCCTTGAGTGTCGGTGAACAGAGTGTGAAAACCTTGGTCTACCAAAGAACTCCTCCTTAGGAGACTCCACATCCTAATTTAGGTCCTTGGTATTCTACTATGGTAGCAGCGAAAGGAAGCAAGAGTATATGAATCAGTGGAAAGAGAGATCTGCTTTTACACAGATTTATTTGTGTTTCGCTTAAAAGCCAGGAGATCTAGTTTTATCTCGGACCAACCTCATTGCTTCTTCTCCTCATGAAGGAAAGCGAGTGGAAGGAGACCCTGTATTCTAGAATTTGTAGCAAAACCCCTGTCTTTCATTTTTTTGTTTTAATTATTTGTGTGCTATATTATTAGACTGTAAATTCATTATGGATTCATTGTGATTTTAACAAATGCTTATGTTTCCTTCAGTAACTGCTGCAGTATCTTGCAGTTGACAAAAAGTGGAATATGAATAAGTGAATATATTTATGACCACCACATTACAGACAGCCAATAGCAGATCAACAGCGGCACCTTTGCGTATAAGAAAAGTGCATATATATATATATATATATATATATATATATATATATATATATATAAAATATATCTCAAATTCTCAAAGCCATTCTTAATTCTTCAAAGAATTGCTAAACTGTTCATCCCAGTTTCAAATGCTAGAAGTTAAAATGTTTATTATTTTATTTGCTTATTTTTTAGTTATCTACATTGCCGGAATTTAAAACTGGTATTCTCCTAAAATGTTTAATGCTTATACTGTTTATTTAATTAGTTTCCAAATGTAATCATGAGGTAACACTTCACTATGAACAATGTAGATAAATAAATATGTACTTTTTTGTTTTGTTTCTAATAACAGAATCATGCCTGGAAGTATACTGTTTAAAGTCAATGATTTATGCACCTGTGGGATGATGCTTTACCAGCCGTACATGTAGCTGCAGGTCCATCTCACAGTGCCTTGCAATTAGTAGGGATTAGATACCTAACTGTTGGTTATGATTGTGACTTGGAGCAATGATCATATGGCTTCCTGGCTTAGTTTCTACTATCAGCTTCCAGTGTGCTTCTCTAATGAGTCCTAATTTTCAGCTGATGACCATGTTTTAGGGATAGTTCTCCTCAATAGGGTGTTAAATTAGGATTATGTCTTATGATTCTTCCACTCCCTCATTTTACACTCTCCTCCACAGGTTAAGTTCATGAAGTCACGTGAAATGATATTGTTCTATGGTCAGTAAGGCCATTCCTACTAAACCGTCCTTTTTGTGAATTTGAATCTGTTCTTACCTTACAGGCATCTTGTTTCCCTGTCAGGAATCCAGCACATATCATTCCTGATGATACAGCACCACCATATACATGAACTTGATTACATATATCATTACTTATGATCTCTACTTCAACCTCTCGCAGCGTATTGGGAGAGGCACCTAAAAACAGGAAAGATAAATAGATGAAGAACTTCTACATTGCTGCTATGGTAGTTAATTGTGTCTTACAAGAAATGGACCAGTGATAAAACCTAAGTCTTGAAGTTGTAAGATTCTGGACTGAATGACAGTGGTCAGAATGAAGTTACATTTGTTGGGTGGCTTCTATTTGCTAGGTACCATGTTTGACTTGTTTACTCCTGCTACCTTATTTAATCCTTGCAACAGCCATCAAAGAAAGACATAAATAATTCTCTTTCAGTTGAGGAAACCAAAGCTTACCTGGTTAGGAGTCTTGTCATGATCACACAGTTAAAGAATAATGTTAGAAGCTTTTTAACTTGATGTGATATTTTTAAAACTAGAGTGTTTTTCACCATCTGGGAGAATATGTTACAGCTTACCTTAACCTTACTCGGAAATCTTCATTACTTTACAAAGGATACAGCTATTTGGGGAACTGTGAATCCTTGAGGAAAAGCAGCATAGAACACTACTATACCACCAGATGTAACTTTAATACTGATGGAATGCTATTGCTTCATAGGAAAGACCATATTTACTCTGATAGTAACTTAACTTGCTATACAAAACAAATACCAGAATAAGTAACACATACCAAGATAAGAAATCGCTTATGTGTTAGTAATTAACCACACACTTATTGATTGCTTGTAATATTGTTTTAACTATTATATTTTTCTCATTTCTTTAAAATAAGAGCAGCTTCTATTTTAAAGACTGTTCTAATCTTTAAAGATGGATGTTTTGTTTACAACAGGATCAAAGACAATTGAGAGGATGAGGGAGGAAAGTGTTATTGATTTGAGCAATGAATTACTGGTATTCTGTGCTTAACAATATTTCTAATTACATATGATTGGCTAAATCCTGGGAGGTAGGAGAAGAAAACCTGAGTAGTCCTTGTCTCCATTTCAAAGTGCAAGAAAATTTTTAAAAAAATCAAATACCTATTAATTAAGTGTGATGTCTTACAAATCCGTAATGTTCTTGTGAAATGTATTCAACTTATTAGAGTAGATAGCTCATTGCACAGTAATCTGCACACTTTTGGGCTTTGAATGATTCATGATGAAGTACCAAATCACTCCCAAACTCTGAGAGTAGGAGGTTTTTAGTTAGATTATAGAAGGAAGCGTAATGGTGTTACTCAAGTAGTAGATGTTTTCCTTTTCTGCTTTGATCAGGAAGTGGCTTTACACATTAAAGGATTTAATTCCTCCTCAAACTAATCACCATTTCCTACAGAACAATGCAGATCCCTCAGAGATGAGGAAAATTAGATTATATAATCTGAGATTATAATGATAGTGTATCAACCTATATTCAGTATCAGAATTTTAGAGCCTATATTGAAGGGAAGCAGAGTGCTTCTATAAAAATGAACTGATTAGACTGACATGACTTCATAATAAGAGCCTGAAACAAAAATTAGAAATTTGAGAACAGATTAAACTTTCTTATGTGAAAAGTCAAGCAAGAGACATAAAAGTGGGAAAGTCATATCAGGATCTAAACGTCTATGTTTGTAGTTTATTATCACTTTATAAAGTTTCAGGTTCAAGAACAGCTCCATAGATACATGGATCAGAGGGACCCCATTTAGTATTTAGGACCAGGTAAAGCAGAGTCATTCAGTTTGTTCACTTACGGCTGTTTCTGTTTAGTTGCCTGATACACTGCAATAACCTATCATTACTAGTGCTAGCAAATCACATACTTTATGAATCAAGGAGCCATAGCAGAATCTACAATATGAAAGACAGCATTCAAAAGAGAAAAAATGATGTAAAAATATGCTTTAATAAATTTAGGAAAAAAAGTTCAAATCAGTTTCCAAAATAGTCTGTAAAAAGACAATGTTTATTGTCTATAGGTACTATGTAATAGTAATGGTGCTAAAGTTTTTGAAATTCACCACATCTGTTTTTTATTTGTTTTTGCCATATTTATCATGGGACATCTGATTTCATCTCTTATTTATTTTGTTTTTGTATTTTATTTCATATCTCTGTTCAAATGAAGGAGAGGTTTATACTTTTTGCTTTGTTGTTTTACTGAGATACTCACCGTGTAATTTAAGTGCTCCCCATCCAGTGACAAACACTTTACTCTCAGGCAAGGCTTCAAAAGTAGCTTCTGGAAGACAGACTCTGTGCACCTCATTGGAAAATATGATGGGGATGGAGAGTTCCACTACAGCGATATCATCCTCGTGTTTATGAGCAACGTAGTTCTCATGAATAATAATTGACTCCACCTTTCTTCTCATCAGTGAGGAACTGAGGGTTATTTCAAAACTAGCCGTCCACAGTTTGGGATTTTTCTTACTGATCACAGAGTAAAAGGAGTACAGTTGGTTCATTTCTGATTTAAATTTGCCCAGGACCCTGGCTGGGCAAGGGACATAAGTGTGGGAGAAGGGCAATTTTTTTAAGGTAGTAATTGATTGGGACCTTTCTATCTGAGGCTTCTTTCCTAAGACTGCTTTGTTTTCATCTAGTTGATAACAAACCCTTAATCCAACATAGCTTAAATTACTCTCCTTGAGGGAAGCTTGTATTTTTCTATTATTCTGTTATTCTAATTATTCTATATTATTGCCATTTTTGATTATAAGAATAATACACATCAATTTAAGAAAATATAAATAATTATAAAGTAGATGTATATATCCAAATATATACACATAGATTCATGTAAACACTCATATCAAGGCATAATCATATAAATGTCTGTATAGTTATAAAGAGGAAGAGAGATAAAATTTTCTCATGCTTTCTTTTTATTTAGCATTTTATCCAGAATATTCTCCCATTTTATGTAAATTTTACTAGGGTTACTGTATCTGTTTATTATTTCCAAGTGTTTTATATGTAAATTGTCAAAACAATACAAAGAATAAAACCACAACACCAAAGATATTCATGTGGGATCATCAGATATAACCTGTAGTTTGAGACACTACTAATAGGTTAAAAAAGTAGAAAATATATCTCAGGAGAACTGGTGAGCGTGTTTAATTTCTGACGGTGATGGCTTGTTCCTAGTTAAAATTGAGATTGTTGGAGAGTATATTCTCAGTTGGAACTGAAGATATTCTTTCTAAATTTTTCTACTATTCTTCAGTTAATTGTCATTTATTCCTAAGCCTGCTGGACAATCATGAGTGACACTGGGAAGCCTAAGATGTTTTGTTTGTTGGGAGTTTGTTTGTTTGTTTGTTTGTTTTTTGAGACGGAGTCTCACTCTATCACTCAGGCTGATGTGCAATGGTGCTATCTCAGCTCACTGCAATCTCTGCCTCCCAGGTTCAAGTGATTCTCCTGCCTCAGCCTCACAAATAGCTGGGACTACAGGTACATGCCACCGTGTCCGGCTAATTTTTGTATTTTTAGAAGAGACGGGGTATCACTATATTGGCCAGGCTGAAGTCTAAGATGTTTATAAAGGAAATGTAAAGGAGAGAACTATAGGATGTGAAGAGGAGAAAAAGAGAAGTTGGTGATTCTATGGATATAGACTGAGAACTCACAAGTCAAAACAGTGAGCCGCAGTCAGGAGCCACTCTTCACTGATCAAAGATGCTTCACATAAATGGATGCCTTCCACCTGCAGGCTAGCTTGCCAGGGCCAATCACCTTTTCTTGCAATCCGGCCATCAACAATTCTTTCCACGGATGTGAACTCCTTCCCTAAACCACAACCTGTGAGAATTGAGTAAGATGGCTGAATCCAGAGTTATAAACGTCTGTAGGTATGTTTGGCACATAGATAAGGACAGAAATATCTACAGAGGTGTCATACCTTAAGAAAATTCATTGAAATTAATATTAAATAAAGTAATGGTAATTCACATTGATAAAATGTGATTATTCACAGTTTAAATAAATGTTAACTTTTAAAAAATTATTTAACACTCTCTCTGGTGAATTTAAAACAACATTATTTTAAAATTTGGCTTTTCACATTTTTCTGGGTCATGTTCTTATGTGCAGCAGTTTCCCCTAATAATATTTTTTGAGTACTAACTGTACACTATTTATTTCAGAAAATAACATTTGTAGTCTTTTAAAATACATGTCTAATATTATAATCAAAATGCTACTATAGCATAAATGTTAAAGTTTGTATAATAAGGTTTTTGGGTGTCATTTAACCCTAAGCAAAACTTTTTAGTGTAACAAAAGGCCAAATAAAATAAATACATTGAAATAAAAGAAAATTGTTAAAGAAAACATTAGTGAAACTTTCTGTGATGAAGAGCAAACATTTCAGGGAGTACATGTAGACATTCTCAGTTATGATTAGTAATTTTTCTTTTAAGGAGAGTCAAATCTCATATCCATCTACAGATACTATATACTTCTAAGAAAGAGTCAACATGGGAAAAGAGAAATGCTAAATGTGTTAAGTTTTGTTCTTTGATTTATAAATATCTCAGTGATATTCTTGAACTTACAGCTGTTCAGAATGTGTTCTGCTTGTGCTGCATTCATATCTGAAAAAAAACAAGTGATGCTCAGGGATGAAATTATTATAATTTAAAATACTATGCCTACATGATATGACTTTTTCTGGTTGAGAGGAACTGGCTTGGTCAGAAAATTTTTAATTCAAAGGCAATAGAATAAAATTCTACCTAAAGGAGAAGCCTGGATATAAACTGACCTCTACTGACTGTCTGTGGACTCCAGGAAAATCCTGGTCTATGGTTACAAGATCATTGGCATAGAGAAGGATACAGTTGCTCTAAGGGAAGCACTCTTCTAGTTAATCAATGCCACACCAATTTTTTAAAATATAAATATAAAAGGAGTCCAGGACTAGTCTTTCATGTGCACTACTATATGTTAGGAAAGCGTTTCCCTCTGTCCTGATTAATACATCTTAGAAGCCTGGCAATCTGTGCTTGGTCCATGGATGCTCCCTGTGGAATCAAAATTCACCAGTATGTGAACAAAACCTCAAAATACACTATCTTGTTAGTCACTTTTTTCAAAATGTGAAATAAAGAAAACCATAATCAGTGGCTGTCCCCCCAAATATTTGAATTGTTCTGTATCCTAGTTAGTATAATGAGCAATCTAGACCCACATTTTGTTAAGATGAAAGCCAATGTGGAGTTTTGATGAGCCTGAAAATTGATGAGTCTTTAATTTAGGTCAGACTCTAAAGAAGCACATTGAGTTCCTTTGCAGAAAACTATACTAAACTATTCTCACTCTCTTGCCCAGGGTGGAGTGCAGTGGTACAATCATAGCTCACTGCAGCCTCAAACTTTTGGCCTCAAGCAATTCTCCCACCTTGGTCTTACGAAGTTCTGGAATTATAGGAGTAAGCTGCCATGCCCAGCCAGGACATGATTTAATAATTCTTGAGACAAAAGTTTGTCCTGCATATATTTCACTGTAACATCAATTATACTTTAGTGCCATTATCTGTAGGTTATGGAGCAGTGGGAGAGGGGTAGAGTTATAGTTAGTTCACAGCTAAGTTTAGCTTAATCCTAAACTCATCTCAGTTTATATAGAAATTATTGATGAACTTCCATGATGGTGCTATGTATCACATGTGAGCATTATGTTATACATGTGTTCCACCTGCAGTATAAAATAGGTTGAATATCTTCAGTTCTAGGACAAGAGTGTGTAGACTGACTTTTTCCTGCTCTTCTCTTACAAATACAACTAACGAATCTAAAAATTATTCACCAGATAACAATAACAGAACTTTGAAAGCTGGGAGAAAGAAAACAGAATGGCTTGAGACTTCAGAATCTGAGGAAGAACAAGTGGTGCATTTTCCTGGATTTTCTTTTTATCTCACATATACACTGAACTGGTGACCGGAAGGACCTGCAATCATCAACAGGACTAGACAAAACTATCCCAGTACAAATCTGTTCTTTCTGTCCAAAGTACCGGGAAAGGGAAAACACGACAGACAGGTAATGGGAAACTCAAACCCTCTGCTTCACAGCCAAGGCCTGGCAGGCCATTCTACCAGCAGCAGTGACAACAGAAAGCCCTTAACCATCCCTACCCCCACTTCAAAACCAGGAAACTACCTGGCAGACTAATACACCCACAAAGGCAGTGGCAGCAGGAACCTGCATCTACTCAGAGACATACGGAGACCCAGATCCAGTGCACCCTTACACAGAGAGTGGCCCATTAATTCAAGGCAGCCCAGAGAAGCATGTTCTACTCCCATAAAAGGCATTGAAAAAAGTAATTAAGAGGAAGTGCAGAATAGTACGGAAAGGATACGAAAACTAAATTGTCATTATGACAACAAAAGTTAAGTGAGAATCTGTACTATGAACCTAAACAGGTTGCCTACCTGTTAAAGTAGAATAATTAAATAGAATCAAAAGTCTCCTAACATAACTAAAATATTCAGAATACAAACAAAAATTGCTCACCATACCTCAAACCAGAAAAACTATAATCTGAATGAGAAAAGACAGTCAACCAATGCCAATCCTGAAATGAATGAAATTAAATGTGTCAGATGTGTATTTTAAAGACCTGCCATAAAAGAAATTTAGAAATAAAGTATAAATTATCTTGAAACAAGTAAAAAATGCAAAGATCTCAACAAAGAAATAGAAATTATAAAAAAGGGACCAAATGAAAGATTATAGGACTAAATAATACAATAAGCAAAATAATAATAATAATGAATCAATCTGGTGGATGGTGCTAATAGTGGAGTAGAAAAGATGGAGAATGAAATTAGTAAACTTGAATATAATTCAATAGAATTTTCTCAGTCTAAAAACAGCATATAAATAGATTGAAAAAATAAATCCAGATTCTCTACAGTCATTAAAGATTTTCTAGGGCCTAGTGAATTTTTCCACCTCAGGCATCATCTTTAAAAGGGTCATTGTATGACCATTTTCTCTTCTGTCTCTGATTCTGATTGAAATGTTCCCAGTGAAGCGATCTACTCTGCAACTGCTCTTTGTATAGGTTTTATGCAATCTAAAGTATTTATTTGTGTAAATGCCTTAACAATATTCAATACTATATATTTTTCTGTGTATAATGCCACAATGAAATTTTCATAAAAAATGTAAGATGTAGAAAAAGTGTAAGTTTAAAATACAAAATATAAAACTTATAGAAAAAAGTCTAGATATCTGAGAGAGTCCATAAAATAATACATTAAATTTATTTTTTCTTAGTGATTTTGAAAGCATTTTTACACCTTCCTAAAGAATAAGTTCTACATTTATTATCTTCATTTTGCAAAACAGGAACTGATACACAAAGCTTCAGTAACTTTTGCAAGGCTTGACTACTCTCATTATTGCTAGAATACAGATCGTCTGAGTCCCAGTGTAGTGTTCTGGCTACCATCATCTGCAGTGTCTCTCCATGCATTTTTTTCTTTCTATTATTTATATTTAAATGATGTTTCTTATCCAATAAAATTCAACTCTTGTTTTAAAAGTTTTGAAATATGCAATCTCTCACTTTTTTCCTCCATACAGTTCTGAAACTCTATGTGGAAAGATAAATGATTTCAAGTTCTTCAGTTTTCTGTTGTATTATTACTTTTAAAAGTTCCCTTTTTTCCTGCCCACTTTAAAGAGATTGAGTTGTTTTATAGAATTAAAGTTAAAACATTTCACAAATACCGCGTTCCTATTCTGTGTTGTACACTATGCTAATGCTGGGGAAGTGCTTATGACTACAGTAGACATATTTCCAGTTCAAAAAGTCATATCTTTTTTGAGAGATACATGAAATAAAAAATATACAAATCAAAGCAACTCCCATGCACCCTTGTGAAGTACAGATGTATAAGGAATTACCACTGTAAGGAAGTCTTTGGACAAGAATGAGGATCATCTCAACAATAACTTGCTTAGACAAGCAACTGAGTATCTGGTGATGGGTGATGCATCATCAGTAGATGCCTATATGAACCAATAATGAGACGTAAATACCCTCACTCACCCAGCAACACTGGAAAGACTTAAGTCTGTCTAGCACCATAAAGCAGATGTCGGGTTGGGAGTGAGGGATAGATCCAGAAGTGATACCTACATCTCCTCAACAAAACATTTCCTTCAGGAAGTCTTGTCTCTGCTATCTATAGTCCGGTGCTTTGGATTCAGAGTCTGTTCTTTCCTGACTACATAACTAATAGAACTGAGTATTGGGTATTACTCCCAGAGACTACTCATTCTTATCTTTGAGCTATTTTTTCTTCTTTCTGACTTTGGCCAAATCTATAATATAATTTTCTTTTCTGTTAACATAACATAACATATGCATTCTAGCCTCCTGGAATAGTTCTAGGAAAAGATACTGAGTGAAGATTAACTGATAATTTGTAATTTTCGATCAGCCTTATGCTCTCATTGCAAAAGTTCAACAAGTTCTGGTAAAACATGACAACTTCAAAGCTAATTCCTGAGAAGCAGCTAATAGTTTTAGAATTATAATGAACTTTATTTCATTTTATATCCTGAACATTTATCAATGAGTTCTTTGTATCTGTGTTGCATATAAGATGGTGTCTTTATGCCGAAGACAGATACTATCAGAGTCTGATGTCTTTCTTGTCCTTGTCCCACTCCATGTCCTGGGCCAATCCTATCCTATGAGTTGTAGAGAGGGTATGAGAGTGTATCCTACAATGCCAGGCCTCTTTCCTCCTTCCCTCCATATTTTGTTTGTGCCCTACATATTGTGGTTCATGTGTCCATACCATTTCACATTCTGGATTCAGAATGGAAAGAGTATTTCAAGAGAGTAAGACACTATAGATTACTACTGTATATCAATAGCAGACTGTTGGTTTTTATCATATGTATGTTTAATTAATACAAACAATTCCACTGAGATATTTTTTAAAAGGAAGAAATGCTATCTTATTTGGGTTACCATACAATTCTTATTTTATAATTATTTCCATACTAGACAGAAGAAGATAATCTTCCTTATCACAATCAAAAGATTGCGTGATTTGTTCATTATCAAGTACACAAGTAAAGTTACCCTTAAATTGGATCTCTGAAATATCTTAAATATCTTAAAATGAAAAATAGTTTTCTTTATGTTAAAATAAATAAGGGATCTTTGTAGATGACAAGATTATTAAAATAAGTAACTATAATAGGAAAGAAAAATAGTATTTCTTGCCTCTAAGATAAGGTAATGAAGTGTCTATCTTCAAGAAGCTTTCATTTGATTTCAACTTCTGATGCAAAATGTTATCAGCTTGTGTTTTTATTGTGTTCTCATCGTTAGGAATAAACTGAAATTTAATCAATACATCTGCTTTCAAATTGTCATTACTTGGCCTGAAAAACAAAATCACCAGAATGAATGAGGCCATAGCCTCAGTAATTATTATGTTATATTTTATTATTTAGATATTAGTTACATCTTCAAGAAAATACAACATAAATATTTTGTACATTTTATTGTCAAATATTTGTCCCCTTGTGTCACACAGGTATTAATACTTAAATTATTCCCCACTTGTAAAACTTGATCATATTTAGGGAGGGGAGAGCATTTGACAGTTCTAGATTTTTTTTTATTATAAAAGAAGTCAAAAGCACTTGTTATGTCTACAAACTTTGTATATATATATATCATATACTATATATGTGAATATATATTTCTGTGATTCAAGAATTCATCATAGCTGTTTATTGTTTTTTAAAGTCAGTAAAACTGAGAGCAGTAGTTAATAATTGTAAGATTCTTCCATATGAAATGCAAAAGACTTCAAAAGGACAACCAGTAGAATATATTTCATCACTATTCAAGAAACTCTCTCACTACAGAAACTCTATACAGGAGGAATAACACATGTAATAATCTTAAACTATTCTTTGCTCTTGATATATCTAAGATCTTTAGACCTGTCTACAAAGCAAATAATTGAAGAATAACTAAATAATACAAAGTTGTCTTTTATAATCATACAAATTAATTAACTGTGATTACCTAAAGTTGAAAACATGACACTTGATGTAATGATGGTTTAAATCGGATCTTTGAAATATCTTATCTATCTGAGAAAAGAAAAAAATACAACAAAATAGAGCTTTGTTAAACATGAATTTCACAGGTCAATATATCACAAAAATGCTTGCATAAAGCTTGCTGTGATGCAAATGACATTTGCTTCAATGTTTATTTACAGTTATTCCCTCAAACCTCATTTGGGCATAATCCCACCATCATGAATATTATCTCTATAATTGGATGATGATATTTGAACAACTTGTCACATGGTCAAAGAAGACTGATCTCAAGGGTTCACTTAACGAGGCACTTCAATCTCTAATATAAAATATACATGGAATGGGAGGCACAGAGATTTGAAAGTTTGATATATATATGGACTCATCACTCATTCATCATTCAATATCATTCCAGTTCAGTTATCATCCTCATGAAGGTGATTCGAAGATTAGCTTTTTAGGCTCTAAGGAAACTTTTTGACCAGGTTTTGATGCTGTGGCAAAAGGGAGAAAGGAGGAGAATATATATTATTGAATACCTCTCTAGAATCATCATACTTACCAACAAAAATGCAGGAAAGAATTACTTAGAATAAGATAAGACTGTAAATGCCACTGTGTGTCATTTTAGACTTCCTACATGGGATAATTTATCTGTGGTATAAATACCTAGGTCAAATTATTTCTTAATAAAACCACAACTTATTACAAAATATGTGGTCTTACAAGCCTGTTTATAGACTCATGAATCTGGCTTGTCAGGGAAAAGACTGACTATATACTGAACCTGAGTCTGCATAGAGAGTTTCACAAACCGGAAGAGAAGAGCCCCTAAGTTGTGAAACTGCGTGTATCAAAGAAGTGCTTTTCACTCATCTGACTTGATTTATGAAATTTTCTTTGGTGAAATGCCATTTAATATCATTTTGAATAGACTGGTTAATTAATAAAGTTAATTAACACAAGTTAATTAATAAATCAACAGTTACTCAAAACAAATGACTATGTGGTTTTCTTCTAATTAACTATGAAGGGAAATTTGTTTTTGAAGAATATATTTTTATATACACATGCACATTTATGTGACAAACTAACATATTGATTGTTGGTCTGTTTTTTTTTTTTTTTCTCCTTCAATGAGAATCTCCTTAAAATGTATTTTTGAAAAGGCATACCCACCCCACTCAGTGGCATTCTTCAACCCATGTCATCAGCTTCTGGTTTGGGTTATGAAATGGCTAAAGAAATATGTCTGAACGTGGTAAGAGTGATCTGGCATCTTTGATTAATTAGTGAATGCTGGGCTCAGTAGTGTCTGTGAATACCACTGAAGTTTTCAGAGGAAGAGTTAGTCTGTGTGTTTCTGTGGTATATTTTCAAGAGCAGCCTAATGGGACATACATCAGGGTCATCCATAGAGTAGGTACTTAATAAATGGTATGTGGTAATGTTATTTGTGTCTGAATGATTAAATTATGTTTTTAGATCACTTATAATTGATTTTATATTTGCCTTTTAATTTTTCTGTTAGGGCCAGCTCGGTGGCTCACACCTGTTATCCCAGTGTGTTGGGAGGCCGAGGGGGGCAGATCACCTGAGGTCAGGAGTTTGAGACCAACCTGGCCAACATGGTAAAACTCTGTCTCTACTAAAAATACACCTGTGGTGGCAGGTGCCTGTAATCTCAAATACTTGGGAGGCTGAGGAAGGAGATTCAGTTGAACCTGGGAGTTGGAGGTTGCAGGGAGCCAACCACCACTGTACTCCAGCCTGAGCAAGGTAGGTTCTAATAAATTCCTCTTCAAAGGTTTTAGCCTGTAAATTGTTAAGTATAATGAGTTCTGAGATCCTCTCCAAAGAATCAATTTAAGACATCCCTTGATCTTCCACCATGATTTTGAGGCCTCCCCAGCCACGTAAAACTGTCAATTATCTTTCATTTATAATCTTTATAATCTTTCCTTTATAAATTGCCCAGTCTCAGTTTTGTCTTTATTAGCAACATGAGAACATACTAATATAATTGGTTACAGTTTCCAGAATTAGCAAAGAAAAATACAGTTACACTTGAACTTTAGATAGACAATGAATGATTTTTAGTATAAGCACGTTTCAAATACTGCATTAAGATTGTTTCAGGAAGATCTGAAATTAAAATTTAACTGGGCATTCTGTTTTTTTCTGGAAATTCTAATGTAGATACGAAAAGGAATGCTCTCAACTCACCTTTTACCTTAATTTTCACAATAGTATAGTCAGGATAGGAATGATGCCAGCAAAGCTTTAGCTTACCTCGTTACTGACTTTTCGTTTCAGGTCAGTCCTAAGTTTTGAGTGTTCTACTGAAAAGTCAGGATTATATTCAACACTGGGGATCTGGAAGGAGGCCTGGTAATAGTAAAACTTCTGGTCTGGAAGGGAAAACAGACAGGGATGGTTTCTGATTTGTAAATTTGAGTTTTATAATTATGAGAAGTAAAGGGGTTGAAAACAAAAAATGATAGTTGGTGAACTCCTGAGAGTCAAAAATTCTATAGCTGTAGTCAATACTTCCCTCTAACTCTTTTTTAGGATCACACATTTTCACAGTCACCTTGGTTGTCAGCTATGTTGTAACACAATTATTATCTGTTAGTGATAATTCATAAATGTAAGCTCTAAATTAAGTAAGGGTAGAATGTAACTATTCCCATAAATTTGCCTCAAATTTAGAATTTCTACTAAAATATTTTTTACTCTCAGCATATTAACTATATCAGAAAATTACATAGGATATATTTATTGCACTGTTCAAGAAATAATGTTATACAAACCACATCTAAATTTAAAGTGTAGATATAATTTTTATACACAGATTACTTTTCTCAACTATATATAAATGTATTCAAATGGAAATTGCATTCTAAAATATTAGAAAATTTTACAGTTTTAAAATAAGTGGGTCTTCAAATATTCAAAATAAAACAATGAATGAATACTTACCATATGCCAAAAAATAAACAAGGAGACCAATCATTACTGCCAGAATCAACACAACAGCCATGACAATAAGGGCAACCGTCCATGGTTTCAGTGATTTCACTCTTCTACCCAGTGTCAATGGCCTTTTGAAAAAGAATTGTATGTCAAAAATGAATAGGATTTTAAGACTAAATATTCCGCTTTCTGTAGAATATTTTTCTGGAATTCATATTTAGTAACACTTAAATATATTTTCCATGAAATTTTTTTAAATGCTATAAGAATATGATTGATATTTAACATTATATTTTCTTTTTTTAAAGTCAGCAGTATTTTACCATTCACTATCTTTTCATATAATTCCTGGTCCACTATCTGTTCTAATGTTTTTTTCTTCGTAAAAGACCTAATAACATACATTTGATTCATGGGTTTCAAATCACAATGAACCTAAGAGAACAAGAGTATCTGGATCACTCTTCTCATTCTAACATGAAGAGACAGAGTTTCAGAGATTACCAAAACCTCAAAGTTGGTTATTAGAGGAGCCAGAAATCGGATTTGGGTTGTTGGGGTTCCTTTTACACCACTGTACTTAAACCTACTACACCATTTATAGTTCATGCAACTCATAGGGCACATGAAGAACATCTATAATAAGGTTAACTGAAAAATAAAATAAAATAGAAGAGAACTATAAGGAAAAAAAATAATTAGCCAAACTAGAAGAGATCATTAATATGATGAACAAACAAATCAGTGGTGCTAGCTCAGGACTTTAGACCCAGGAACTCTGTGGTGTGATAAATATTTCATAGGGTTATAAGATTTCAAACCTGTGATTAAGGCCAAATTTATTTGAATAAATTAAAAAGCAATTTTAAGAAAATATCAAGGCAATAATAGTGCCAGTATGCAAATATGGCAAAAGCATAAAAGTGATATGCAAATGAATAACATTTGGGAAAGCCTTGTGCAACCAGGAATGCGTGACAAAGCTCTCTCCTCATCCCAGTGCCAGAGGCCACAGTCAAAAGACAAAATCTGAACAGTTACAGAGTTGAGGCAGGCTAAGATAACACCAACATGAGTTGTTCAAAGAGATTTAATCCATAGGGAAACTGGACAAAAATATGGTTCTGGGAATTAAAGGTGCCAGTTCTTGTCCTGTCTGTTAAAATTACACATGGAAAGGAAAGGGAGGAAATTACCTTTCCTGAGATTGGTACCTGGTAGTAGTAAAGTGGATAGTAGGCCTCGGGTTATAACTGAAGTTAACAGTTGAGTGTTCTCTTGGGCATCACTGAACTAAACTTAGGTTTCCCCTGATATTCTTGGGTCTGGGCAAAGGAGTATGTAGAGGTAATTTCTCCACCCCAGAATCATCAATCTGAGCTCTGTGAAGTATTCAAGTAGCACTAATTCTGAGCTCAGCTGGGATTCTAGAAGGATTTAACATTACTCCGCCCTGTTATTCCTTTGGTGGGTAGTAAAAGAAAAACATTGCAATATGGAAATATCTGAAGTGTCTCTAGAATCACTGAGTTGGAGCTGGAGCACAGGCAAGAGCTGATGAACATATTCATCACCTTTACTAATAGAAAACCATGGAGAATCGTGAGCTCATTGTCGACATTCACTGAGTTTCTTCTGTGTGCCAATGAAACACTTGTAGAGATTCAAAATGATTAAGCCATAGTCTTCTCTCCTAAAAGATGTGTAATCTAGAGACACATAAAGTAACTACTATGATACAAGTCTCAAAATGCTATTAGAGAAGAGTGGATACTAATGGTTTTGCCTCAGAGAAGTTGTTCTTAGAACTAGGTCCTAAAGGCTGAGAAGGAATTGGCAAGGGTTATGTGTGCATCAGGCAGAGAACTCCATAAGCAAAGACAAAAACATGTGAGAACTAAGGACATACTTAAGACAACAGTGTATTAGTAGAGTAGAGATAAACCTAATGCATGCATTTATGCATTAGTTAACTCAGCAGGTATTTTATTCAGGAGTATTATGTACAAAACAGGGGAATGTAAGAACTCTTCAACAGATCTTTCTTTGAGGAACTTATAGTCTGATAAAGGAGGAACACAGTGTACACAAATTGCTGTCAGAGTTGCAGGAAATTTAAAAGAGAATTTCAAAGAAGGACTAATGGTTCCTCTATGGAGGAAATAATGGCTGAAAATAAGGATTTTTTTAAGCTTAAAAGGGGGGAACACATCTCACTATTTTCCTCTCTGAGCCAGGTACAGAAAGCAATTAATAAAAGGGAGTTTCTTTTGCAACAGAATTCTCATCTTTAAAAATTTGTGGTTACCTGTTGAATTATTCTGCTTCTTATACCACAACCATTATTGTGACTGAATTAAAGTCTCATATGTCAAAGTGAGAAGTTGTTTCAGTTTATTTCCTTCCAGACATTCCCTGAAATATGTATTCCTCAATGTTTTTTTATTTTCCTTTTATTTCTTTTAGTACTAACCTAATTTTAGCTAAAACATTGAAGAATTTCCATGGTTATTCTAGACTGGTGGGGAGCTTTCTTCATACAAGAACTTGGTAAACATTTGTCTACTAAATGAAAGAATATATCATATTAACAGCTTAAACCATCTGCAAGGCAAACAACTATTTTTAGCAAAGGGTATTACTATACATGCATTGTTTTTTTCCATGGCAGGAATGGAAATGAGATTAAGCATTTACCTGGAATCAAGAAGCAATTAAATATTTTGTACAAAATTTGTACTTAATAATCTCTAAAGGATAATTCTCTCTTCCTCTTTCTTTCTCGGTTTCTCCCTATCCCTAATCCTTCCAATCAAAGAATTTAGCTTTCGTAAGACTATCCCAGAGAGACTACCAAACAAGTTCACTACAGAGCAGGAAAATCCAGCTTTGAAGAAACCTCTGACCCGCAATCCAAATAAAAACATAAGGGACTTCATGCTTGAGGAATACCTGAGGCAGGGTTATTTTTAAAGGAAAAAGGTTTATTTGGCTCACGGTTCTCCAGGCTATACAAGAGACATGGTGCTGGAATTGGCTGAGCTTCTGATGAGGGCTAAAGGCTGCTTCCACTCAGGAAAGAAGGCAAACTGGGGCCAGAGTGTGCACACAGCACACGACCAGAGAGGCGGAAGATGGGGTGCCAGGTTTAAAAAAAACAAAATTAGCTCTTGTGGGAACTAATAAAGTGAAAACTCACTCATCTTAAGAAGGGCATGGCCAGGTGTAGTGGCTCACACCTGTAATCCCAGCACTGTGGGAGGCTGAGGTGGGCAGATCACGAGGTCAGGAGTTTGAAACTAGCCTGACCAAATATGGTGAAACCCTGTCTCTACTAAAAATACAAAAACTAGCTGGGCATGATGGCAGGCACCTGTAATCCCAGCTACTCAGGAGGCCAAGGCAGGAGAATCACTTGAACCCGGGAGACAGAGGTTGCAGTGATCCGAGCTCACACCACTGCACTCCTGCCTGGGCAAAAGAACAAGAGTGTCTCAAAAAAAAAAGAAAAAGAAGAGAAAAGAAAAGAAGGGCATTAATCTATTCTTGAGGATCTGCCCTAATGACCCAAACACCTCCCATGAGGCCCCACCTCCAACATTGGCGTCAAATTTCAGGATGAGGTTTGGAGGGTCAAATATCCAAACTCTGGCACCCATATTATGTGGGATCATTGCAACGACTGAGTTAATGTGAGTATTTCAAACAGTAGTTGAAACATGGTAAGGACTTAGGAGTTTTGGTTATTTTATTACTATTATTAACCAGGCCATACTAAAAATAACATCTAGTTTTTCAAAAGCAGCTAGGAAAGGATACCGAGGAGTCTGTGAATAGATGGAGTGGGTGAGCCAGTAGATGGTAAATGCGCTCCTCATGAAAGAAACAGAGGTGGTGCCCAGGACTTCAGAATCTGAGTGACGACACTGGACACAACTCCCTGACAGGGGAGCAGCTGAGTAGCCTAACAAATCCTGTCTTATCCCAAGAGTGTTCCAGCAGGGAAGAGATTCTAAGCTTGGGGGAGGGGGAAGCCTGCAGGAGAAACCACAGTTTCAAAAGTAGGCATTATATGGTGAGCACAGTTCGAAGTGTCCACAGGGAAGAATTACTGGACAAAGATAATAAATATGGGAAATTTTAGAACAAGATGGGTGAGCTATCAATTCGAATTTTACTTCATTTCCTAGGTAAAACACAATAACTCTGGAATAAAGTTTTTGTCATGCAAAACCAGGAAGTGGTGGTATTATTATTCATAATCACAATGGCTTAGTAATCATGATGATGATCATTTTAATTGTCTCACCAGATACAACGAGACTGTCATAAAATGGGTAATGTGGACAGAAATACCAAAAGTTGTGTAAAAGATTACATGAGATTTATGCCTTCTTTTAAATTTCACGTTCTGACAAGCTGTGTGTCTTGTTTCCATAATCCCACATTATACAAATAAGAAAGACATAATGTTTTATAACTGGAAAGTTAACTGATATCATAATTAAAATAATTAAAATAACTGATGTTTTAGTAGCTAAGAGTTCCATATCAAGAATGGTACCCTTCAAAGTTCTTCTGTTCAGAAACGCAAATTTACATGGTGACTTTCCATGAGAAATTACTTCTTGAAGAAATTGAGACAAAACCTCACAAGAATCAAAAAGAATGCATAGGTCGTTGACCCGTGCTATTGAAAACAATTTGACTAGCCAGAGCAGTACTTTCCAACCACTTTTGCCAATGTGGATTCAGATTTGGAGCGGGTACATTTTTCTGCTTTCTTACTAATGTCTTCATTTAAGCATCATTCTTCCTTAGTCATCTCTCTTCCTACTGTTACTTGACAACAAATTTTGACCTCCACAAGAAGCAGATTTTGTTTTGAAAGTTGTAATGTGCACAAAGGCATTATTTACAAACCTTTTCTAATGAACAAGTCTTACTGTCACTGTATCTGACCATTCAGAAATAGTTTTTCTTTAAAAAATAAAAGATGAGGCTGGGTGAGGTGGTTTACGCCTGTAATCCCAGTACTTTGGGAGGCTGACGTGGGCAGATACCTGAGGTCAGGAGTTTGAAACCAGCCTGTCCAACATGGTGAAACCCTGTCTCTACTAAAAATATAAAAATTAGCTGGACATGGTTGTACACGCCTATAGTCCCAGCTACTCAGGAGGCTGAGTCAGGAGAATTGCTTGAATCTGGGAGGTGGAGGTTGCAGTGAGCCAAGATCATACCATTGCACTCCAGCCTGGGTGATATAGTGAGACTCCATCTCCAAAAAAAAAAAAAGGAAAAAAAGGTGAAGTTTAAAAAGAAAATCAGCTAAGGTCTTCCTTGAGTCAGAAAGAACTATTTAATGAACTATTTAAGAAGTCATGTAAGTCACTGCTGAAGTCACATAAGTGCTAAAGAGGAGGGATAATAATAGAGTATGACTTTGACACTTCAGTGAATAATAGCTGTGGGAGCTTTTTATATTAAATGAAGACATACTTTTGAGTTTCCAGAGCCTTTTGATTTCTTCTTTCCTGTCTTTACTTTTCTTTCCTTTCCTCCATTTTATTCCTTTTGTTCTCTAACAGCTTTTTGGAGATACAATTCACATATCGTATGGGTCACTGATTTAAAGTGTGCAATTCAATGCTTTTAAGTATATTCATAAATTTGTGCAGTCATCTTATTTTCTAACATTCTGTCATCCATTTTTACTGTTAAAGTAAAACACTGTAAAGAGTGATTGGAGGTTGAGGGACAGTGGTGATGGTTACTTAATTAGGCAGCAGGGATTTATCATTGAAGAAAAGCTATTTGGGCTGAGAGGTGAATCACAAGGAAACAACTTTAAGACCTGGGGAAAGAGCAATGAGGTGGCAGCAAGTTCTAAGAACTGGAACAAGAGTGAACTTGTTGAGTCTCTGGAGGAACTGAGGTCAGGGTGGTTGGATTGTAGTGAGTTCCAGGAAGGGTGAAGAAGATGAGCCAGAGACACAGACAAGGATTACATCATGGGGTCTCTGTAGGCCATGGTGAGGTGTCGTTAAATCTAAGGGTTATAGGAATCCATTGGACAACTTTAAATGTGTGAAAAACATGATATAATTTACTTTCTTTAAAATTGAAACAGTGCCTTGCTCTGTCACCCAGGCTGGAATGCAGTGTTGTAATCTCAGCTCACTGCAGCCTCAACCTCCCATGCCCAAGCCATCCTCTCACCTCAGCCTCTGCAGTAGCTGGGACTACCAGCCTGCACTACCATGCCTGGCTAATTTTTGTAGTTTTTGTAGAAATGGAGTTTTGTCATGTTGCCCATGCTGGTCTGGAACTCCTGAGCTCAAGTGATCCACCTGCCTTAGCCTCCCAAAATGCTGGGATTACAGGCAAGAGCCACTGCACTTGGCTGATATAATTTACATTTTCAAAAGAAAGGCCTTCCATATGCTGAATCAAACTTTTGTACTCTGAAGGTATAGTACTTCTTTTCGCACATGCTATTCTGTTCCTTACATTCACCAACCCCTGAGTTTTGCTCATAACACTTCCTTTACCTAAAATGTCCCCTCTATATCCCTTTTCCTAGCTGCTAGCATTTCCATTTTTGGAAATCTTTAAATGTGCTGCTCTACACATTTTCCCTCCCCGGTTTCTTTCACAGGTACCCTCACCCAGTTAGCAGCTATCTTGAAATTTTCTATCCAGGTTTTTTGTGCTATCTACTTTATTTAACTGGCCATGTTTTATCTTCTGTTCTAGCTCTTTGTACCAATAACCTTGCCCTTCTCCCTACTTTTTGCTGCCCAATCCCATACTCATGCTCTATATCTTGTCATTACCAATAGCTGCAATTTCCTCATAATCTAAATTTTGATGTCCCAACTGTTTAACTACTACCACCCATTTTCCCAGCTCACTTCCTTGGTACCCTGACTCCAGTCCCACTGGGACCTATAATCTGCTGATACTCCTACTTGTTCACTGTCTCCCATCACCCTCAGCTTGGTTTGCTCTCCTTACTTAGCCTATGATCCTTCATTATATTCATTTCATGGCATATACCCTCAGACCTGTAACTTTACCTCACTTGGTCCTAATCATCTAGGAAAACCTAATCTCTGATTAAATGCAACTTTCTGCCTATTTTGTGTTATGCAAATGTGACCAGGGAAAAAATAAAATCATTTTAAATTCAGGACCACTATCCTGAAGTTTGCCCTCAGTGATTCCTGACCATCATACCATTTAGTTACTTTCTTTCTCCTAATGTGAGAAATAGTCAATTATTTTATATCTTCTCTTCTGTAATCATCATACTCAACTGATGACATTGATTTCATTGCATAGAGAAAACAGAAACAACCAGAACAGAACACACACAAGCTCTCACTAACATCTGCTGTGCTGTTCTTACATCTCATTTTGGGTCAATGTTCTCTCCTTTTGCTCTTCTCACTACATTAATGTTTAGCACAGTGCTTGGCTCAAAGTGGGCAATACATTCTGTTTTCTTCAGAGACCATGCAATATCAGTGAAGGGGATATGAGATAGGGAGAGAAAAGACTGGGCTCCAGTCTTCTCCTACCATTGGTCAGAATCACTTTGAATAGGGAAAACAAGAATTGAAGACAATTATATAGATAATTAGTAGGAAAAACTCTCATGTTCTCTTAATATCCAAGATGGTTTTCTTGATATTCCACTGATCCATGCAATCTTGTCTGTACGTAACTTATCACATCTCTAGGTTACTGTTGTCTAGCAAGCAAGAATGAGGCTGAGAGCTGTCTATTTACTAGTCTGCGTCTTTTTCCCCTTGAGCTATATTAAAGTATAATTGACAAATAAAAAATGTATCCTAGGAGTGGTGGTTCATGCCTGTAATCCCAACATTTTAGGAGGCCAAGGCAGGACGATCTCTTGAGTCCAGGGGTTTGAGACCAGCTGGGCAACACAATGAGACCATGACTCTACAAAAACAAAACAAAACAAAACAAAAACCCACTCTACAGGCAAAGTGGTGTGTGCCTGTGGTTCTAGTTACTTGGGAGGCTGAGATGGGTCCCTTGAGCCTAGGAGTTTGAGGCCACAGTGGGCTATGATTACCTCATTGCACTCCAGCCTGGGTGGCAGAACAAGACCCTGACTCATAAAAAACAATACATTTTTAAGGTGTTAAACAGGATAATTGATATATGTATACACTGTGAAAGTGCTACTACAACCAAACTAACATTTCTATCACTTCATATACTTACCATTTTTGTGTGTGTATGGTAAGAATATTTAATATCTACATTCTTAGCAAATTTCAGATATACAATAAAGTATCATTAACTATAGTTAACATGCTGTATATTAGATTTACTGGGTCGTGAGTCAAGTGTTGTGGCTCAAGCCTGTAATCCCAGCACTTTGGGAGGCTGAGGCAGTGGATCACCTAAGGTCAGGAGCTCAAGGCCAGCCTGGCCAACATGGAGAAACTCTGTCTCTACTAAAAATACAAAAATTAGCAGGGTGTGGTTGTGCATGCCTGTAATCCCAGCTACTCAGGAGGCTGGGGTGAGGGAATCACTTGAACTCAGGAGGTGGAGGTTGCAGTGAGCTGAGATCACAGCACTGCACTCCAGCCTGGGCGACAAGAGTAAAAGTCCATCTCAAAAAAATAAAATATGCTTACTGGGTTGCATCTTCATATTTACATTGAACACTATCATGAGTCAGACATATAAGAAAGATGTTTGAAGACAATGCAGTGATATACTATTACATGCATCAATAGGATTTGGGGAAAAGGAATGCATTTTTACACGATATTTCACCTCTTTCAGCCAATCCTGTGTATCTCACATTGTTGAACAGAAAATAAGCAATATTTCTCCCACATTTACCTCTTAAGAGTTTGGTGACAGCAGCCTCACCAGCTCTCTGAATAGAGGTTGCATGTGTGGTAGAAAAAGCCTGGATTGTTTCAGACAGAATTCCTTGCTTAGCATTCACAAGTTATATGGCCTGGCATCACTTACTGAAGCCTGAGTTTATTGATCTGTAAAATAGAGATGATATCTACTGTGGTACTATGAGAAAGAAAAGATTGGAAATACTCATTCAATGTTAGCTTGTATCACACTTGATTAGAGTGGCTGTGACTGATTGACCCAGCTGAACAAAACTAGATGGTTCGGAAAGTGTAAGCAGTTGATAGCTGCTCTGACCAAAGCAGATGAGCCACCACATAGAAGTCGTGCTTATTGTGGAGGTTCAAATCAACACTGTTGTAATGAAGGAATTACATTGTAATGAAGGAATTTCTGTCCAGATAGTTCTCGTCTCCACTTTTATTTTACTCATCCTCAGAAAAGACCTGCCACAGGGTGGCTTCAGTTAAATATATATATATTAGAATTTGCATATGTCTGATAAGCTGTCTTAATTGTTGGAGTTCTTTCTGCCTGTGTCTGATACATTTGCACAGTGTAAGCAGTCTTATGAGGGTGGTGTCAGAAAGATGCAGGGACCCTGAGAAGGTAGAGTGCAGTTCTTTACTTACGGTTGGCCTACCTTATTCCAAACAAGCTTGGGAGAACAAAGGGTGAGGTATAAGGATGAAGTACATGCCACTCTAATTATAACGATGATAATTAACAACTTTTATACATCACTTTACTGTTATAGAGGTCTTTAACATATCCATAACACTTGATCTACCCAACATCTATATAAAGTTCATATGGTAAATATAATTATGCCTATTTTTCAATTGAGGCAGCTGAGGCTAAAAAGATTTGTTCCCAAACATAAAAGTAGTGATTAGTTTTGCCCACCTAAGTTTCCTGTCTTCTACTAATTAACATTTTCCTCTGTACAGTCATTATAGATTCTAACACAGATGTGGCACATGAGAAAAGTAGAAGCTTGAAAACAGAGAGTAAATTTTGCTGAGCAGAAAATACTAAGAGATAATTTTATTATTTTCATCCAAGATCCAAGAACCTGAAAGAGCCCCAAAACTCATAAAAGTAGTGTGTAGCAATGCAATTAGGAACGTCTAGTACTATGGGGAATAGCCATGGAAAAGCTCCCTTTGTAGTGGAGGCACCCAGCAGATCACGAGGGAAAGATGCTGAGTTACATGGTATATGTCTCAAGATAGTGAGACTACCAAGTAACTGGGCTGTGACCCAATAGAACAGAGACCAGGAAATAATTATCCCTCTTGGAGAGACCTAAAACTCTTTGGTGAAAAGAATCATTTGGTTACAAATAGGCCACAATAAATCATTCTATTAGATCTGTTCTCAGGCACCTGAATAGGAATTCAAGGGAAAAAAGGACAGTAAACCCCTAAAAAGTAAGTGGGCCATTTGTTCCATAGGTGCCTCTGGCACAAGGGTTATGATCAAACCCTACATTAATATACTAAACTCTCTTTGCAATGGTGCCTCCACTGGGTCCATTAGCAATGAAAACCTTTTACTGTGTTGTAGTTCTCACGGTATTTATCCTGGGTACTAATTCAGAGACAGAAACAGGTCCACAGAAGTCTTGGGTCTGGCCTAATGACACATTGCTATCAACTAGAGAATTCTTGATTCAAAATCAGGTGCTCTGACCCCACACCAGTGTGTTCTTCCATGTCATCTGCTCAAAACTGCTATTTACTTCCTAATGGGAGCATTTCAGTAATCACGATCATAATTTATTAGTTTACCATCAAATAGTGAACCTGAATTATAAGAATTGTTGTGGATTAACGAATTCAGTCAGCTACTCTCAAAGTAATATTTAATTTTAATAATTATAAAAACAACAAGACTTAAAAATCAAGTCACTCACAGAATTTTTCTGTGCTATATTTTTATGCCTGCTGAAACGTCTATCTATATAGATAGATATACATATATATATGTATCTTCTATAACAAATTTCTAAAATGAGTATTTGTTTTAAGACTAAAACTTTATAATTTGCAAATGCAAATTATAAAGTTTTATATTTTATGTTTTATTTGGTACAAAACAAAATAAACAAAACACCTGTTACATTAATGAAGATGGGCCCCTGCGTTGTTAGGCTGATAACCTACACTAAGGTAAGTGTAGGACTTGGGGTAAAAAAGAAAATAGAGAAGCAAGTGTCAGAGTCTTCAATAAATGGAAAGCATAACTTAAAGACCCATCTAAAATTGCCTCCCTCCACTTCTCTACTTATGAAAAACATAACTTTAAGACTGCACCAAATGCTATATTTGAAGTGCTCATTTTCTGTCTTATTTAGAATTAATTTCTCTTTCCTATTTGTCTGTTTATTTATTTTTAAATTGATAGTAACATTGCATGTTTTTTATTGTTTACAACATGATGCTCTCCCTTGCATATATAGCCAGTAGTGGAATTGATGGATCATATGGTAGTTCTATTTTTTAATTTTTTTTCTTTTTTAGAAATTTTTATACTATTTTCCATAATGGCTGTAGATATTTATGTTCTCACCATGTGTATCAGTTCCCTTTCGGTCAATTCACTTAAAAAAAAAAAAAATCTTTTGACCTATTGGTTTTTTTAGGAATGGCTGAAAAACCAGAGAAAATTAGGAAAGATAAGAAGAAGAAGTGTGATACAATAACAAAGGATAAAGGGTGATACGATAAAAATGTAGAATATCGACTGAATTAAGCAATAGAGAATCATTAGTGATCATGATAGGAAAAGAAACAGAGTAGTGGGGTCATAAAATCGCATGTATGTGGGTTGGAGAAAATACTGGAAGTGAGTGAATGAAAAAAGTGAGTATTAACAATTTTTTCATGAGTTTATGGATGGGAAGAGAGAGACAAGTCATCAAGGTACATGGAGTTGATGGAGAATTTTTGTTTTCTGGTGGATGGGACAGTTTTAAGTACACTTAAAATGGTATAAACTAACCATTTTATTATTGCCTGAAGTTGGAAGAGGGACTGGACTCATGTAATATTTGAATAATCGTGAATTCTAAAATATTAGGTTCACCCAAATGAAATTACCTTTGGCACAGGCCCAACTTTTGCTTACCAGATAGCAAAAGTTGTCATATCCTGACATTTTCACATGGTTCAATATAACAGACTGGAAACTTGGACACAGTGTAGGCTTCCTCTTGACGACATGAATGGATGCAGGTAGGTCTGTTAGCTCAGTATCAGGAAGTTGAAGGAAATGTCATCTAATTCATAAATCACATTATCTCTTTGAAGTAGTAGAAATATGAGATGTCAGGTGATGAGAACTAGAAATTTGAGGAAACTGAATAAACTAGAATAGTCATTATGGAAAACGGATTAAAAGAATGTAGCAGGAATGGTGGGCAGAATTGAGGACTTAGATGAAGAGGTACGTCCTCAACATTTGTATAGTATTCCTCAGTGGTCTGGGCGGAGGTTAGCCTTTTTTTCAGATAGTTATATCTTCCCTATATTTCAGCCAGTATGAACAATAAAAAAGATACAGGGAAAGAGAATTTAGTGGAGTTCAAGATATAGTTAAATTTTTTGTTTAAATCATTAAACTAAGGATCACAAGAAAAGCAAAGGGGTGTGTGTGTGTATGCATGTATGTGTCCACTCATGCATGTGCAGTGAGAGTGGCCACTGATGAAGAGGAAGAATTCAAAGATTAGAAGAGTAAATTATTAAAATAAATAAATAAATAAAAAATATTGATGAATTGTAAGTAACTAAGATTGCTACAAAGGAAGGTTAGGATCCAAAATTGACACCCTATTGTCAAAATTGAAAGAGCTAGAGGAGCAAGATCAAAACAACTCAAAACCCAGCAGAAGACAAGAAATAACTAAGATCAGAGCTGAACTGAAGGAGATTGAGACACGAAAAACCCTTCAAAAAATCAATAAATCCAAGAGCTGGTTTTTTGAAAAGATCAACAAAATAGACAGACCACTAGCCAGATTGATTAAAAAGAAAAGAGAGAACAACCAAATAGATGCAATAAAAAATGATAAAGGGGAAATCACCACAGATTCCACAGAAATTCAAACCATCATCAGAGAATATTACAAACAACTCTATGCACATAAACTAGTAAACCTGGAAGAAATGGATAAATTCCTGGACTCCTGTGTCCTCCCAAGCCTAAACCAGGAGGAAGCTGAAACTATGAATAGACCAATAACAAGGTCAGAAGTCGAGGCAGCAATTAAGAGCCTACCACACAAAAAAAGCCCAGGTCCAGACGGGTTCACAGCCGAATTCTACCAGACACACAAAGAGGAGCTGGTACCATTCCTTCTAAAACTATTCCAAATAATCCAAAAAGAGGGAATCCTTCCCAAATCATTTTATGAGACCAACATCATCCTGATACCAAAACCCGGCAGAGACCCAACAAGAAAAGAAAACTTCAGGCCAATATCCATGATGAACATAGATGCAAATATCTTCAATAAAATATTGGCAAGCCGATTGCAACAGCAAATCAAAAAACTTATTCATCATGATCAAGTAGGATTTATCCCAGGGATGCAAGGCTGGTTCAACATATGCAAGTCTATAAATGTAATTCACCACATAAACAGACCCAAAAACAAAAACCACATGATTATCTCAATTGACGCAGAGAAGGCATTTGACAAAATTCAACAGCCCTTTATGCTAAAAACCCTCAATAAACTTGATATCGATGGAACGTATCTCAAAGTAATAAAAGCTATTTATGACAAACCAACAGCCAATATCATACTGAATGGGCAAAAACTGGAAGCATTCCCTTTGAAATCTGACACTAGACAAGGATGCCCTCTTTCACCACTCCTATTCAATATAGTTCTGGAAGTTCTAGCCAGAGCAATCAGGCAAGAAAAAGAAATAAAGGGTATTCAAATAGGAAAGGTGGAAGCCAAATTGTCTTTATTTGCAGACGACATGATAGTATACCTAGAAGACCCCATTGCCTCAGCCCAAAAACTCCTGAAACTGATAAGCAACTTCAGCAAAGTCTCAGGATATAAAATCAATGTGCAAAACTCACAAGCCTTCCTCTACACCAATAACAGACTTAAAGAAAGCCAAATCAAGAACGAATTGCCACTCACAATTGCTACAAAAAGAATAAAATACCTTGGAATACAACTCACAAGGAACGTAAGGGACCTCTTCAAGGAGAACTACAAACCACTGCTCAACGAAATCAGAGGACACAAACGGAGAAACATTCCATGTTAATGGTTAGGAAGAATTAATATCGTGAAAATGGCTATACTGCCCAAAGTAATTTACAGAATCAACGCTATCCCCATCAAGCTACCATTGACTTTCTACACAGAACTGGAAAAAACCACCGTGAACTTCATATGGAACCAAAAGAGAGCCAACATAGCCAAGTCAGTTCTAAGCAAAAAGAACACAGCGGGGGACATCACACTACCGGATTTCAAACTATACTACAAGGCTACAGTAATCAAAACAGCATGGTACTGGTACCAAAACAGAGATATAGACCAATGAACAAAACAGAGGCACCGGAGGCAACACAACATATCTACAACTATACAATCTTTGATAAACATGACAAAAACAAGCAATGGGGAAAGGATTCCCTGTTTAACAAATGGTGTTGGGAAAACTGGCTGGCCATGTGCAGAAAGCAGAAACTGGACCCCTTCCTGACACCTTACACTAAAATTAACTCCAGATGGATTAAAGACTTAAACATAAGACCTGGCACCATAAAAACCCTAGAAGGAAATCTAGGAAAAACTATCCAGGACATAGGAGTAGGCAAGGACTTCATGAACAAAACACCAAAAGCATTGGCAACAAAAGCCAAAATAGACAAATGGGACCTAATGAAACTCCACAGCTTCTGCATGGCAAAAAAAAAAACAGTCACTAGAGTGAATCGGCAACCAACAGAATGGGAAAAAATTTTTGCAGTTTACCCATCTAACAAAGGGCTGATATCCAGAATTCACAAAGAACTCAAACAGATTTACAGGAAAAAAACAAGCCCATTCAAAAGTGGGCAAAGGATATGAACAGACACTTTACGAAAGAAGACATATATGAGGCCAACAATCATATGAAAAAATGCTCATCATCACTGGTCATCAGAGAGATGCAAATCAAAACCACATTGAGATACCATCTCACGCCAGTTAGAATGGCGATCATTAAAAAATCTGGAGACAACAGATGCTGGAGAGGATGTGGAGAAAAAGGAACACTTTCACACTGTTGGTGGGAGTGTAAATTAGTTCAACCATTGTGGAAGACAGTGTGGCGATTCCTCAAGGCCTTAGAAATAGAAATTCCATTTGACCCAGCAATCCCATTACTGGGTATATATCCAAAGGACTATAAATCGTTCTACTATAAGGACACATGTACACGAATGTTCATTGCAACACTGTTTACAATAGCAAAGACCTGGAATCAACCCAAATGCCCATTGATGATAGACTGGATTGGAAAAATGTGGCACATATACACCATGGAATATTATGCAGCAATCAGAAATGATGAGTTCGTGTCGTTTGTAGGGACATGGATGAATCTGGAGAACATCATCCTCAGCAAACTGACACAAGAACAGAAAATGAAACACCGCGTATTCTCACTCATAGGCGGGTGATGAAAAATGAGAGCACATGGACACAGAGAGGGGATTACTAAACACTGGGGTCTATTGGGGGGAAAAGGGGAGGGCCAGTGGGAGGGGGTGGTGGGAAGGGATAGCCTGGGGAGAAATGCCAAATGTGGGTGAAGGGGAGAAGAAAAGCAAAGCACACTGCCATGTGTGTACCTAAGCAACTGTCTTGCATGTTCTGCTCATGTACCCCAAAACCTAAAATTCATTAAAAAAATTTAAAAAAAAAGAATAGTGATAAATTTCAAAGTTATGATTCAGATAGAGTAATTCCAAATCATTACCAAGTCCAGGGTGTGCACAGAAGAGTATTATTGGAAGAGAAAATTATAGAGGTATGAAGCTCAAGGAAATGAATGACTAGGATGTTGAAGGTCAACCACAAAAGCACTGATGCTACCTAGGGTAAGCGGAAAAGGAAATAGAGAAGCAAATGTCAGAGTCTTCAATAAATGGAAAGCATAACTTTGGGTCCATAGGAAAGTAATGAGGAAAGAAAGAGGGTGGCTAGGAGAATTGCATAAACCTCAACAAAACAAGGCAGTTTTACAAGGGTGTGAAGAGTAATGATTCAAGATGATATGGAGGAGAAAGACTAAGTCTTCAATTCTAGGAACCCTGAAGTATGGGAGAATGAGAAACCTTATTCTAATTATCCAGGAATATAGAGAATAGTCAGTGAAAAAAGAAATTTAGGATATATTTTGTTAGCTAGGGAATGGCATTTCAAGAATGGTCTTTGTGCCAAAAAATTGATCTTAAGGGATCAGTTTTGAATGTGCACACAAGGTAGCCAGAAGTTAGGCATGATAGTGGCCGTTATTACATGCATAAGTAAAATATGAACTTCTATGTGCGTCAGTTTTACCAGGATGCAAAAATTTAAGAATAATATGTTTAAATATCATAAGATTTTCCTGTAAAAATACTTAACATTAGATTAATACAGATAGATTTCTGTTTTGTTAGGCCTTATTTAAAAGTATGTATGAAGAAAAAAAAAATCTAAATGTATATGTGTGTGTATGTGTGTGTGTGTGTGTGTGTGTATGTATATATTCTGATAAAACTTCCATTGAGTTTTTAAACTTGAAATTGTGCTGCTTCAGAGTTATGAATTATTCTTATTCCGTTTTGGAACAATCTGTCTCCCTCCCTCTCTCTCTCTCTCTGGCATATAGTCCTAGTTCTACACTAACAGTGCTAAACTTCCAGAGCTCAAAACACTGTCACAGAAGATGAAGGTAGTCTCTTATTTAAATGACAAATTTGGTTATTAAATTACAATCAACAGACTCTGTTTTCCACATTTATATGTTTTCTTTTTTTTAAATTGCATTTTAGGTTTTGGAGTACATGTGAAGAACATGCAAGATAGTTGCATAGGTACACACATGGCAGTGTGATTTGCTGCCTTCCTCCCTTTCACCTATATCTGGCATTTCTCCCCATGCTATCTCTCCCTAACTCCCTACCTTCTGCTGTCCCTCCCCTATTCCCCCCTGCAGACGCCAGTGTGTAGTGCTCCCCTCCCTGTGTTCATGTATTCTCATTGTTCAACACCCACCTATGAGTGAGAACATGCGGTATTTCATTTTCTGTTCTTGTGTCAGTTTGCTAAGAATGATGGTCTCCAGTTTCATCCATGTCCCTACAAAGGACACAAACTCATCGTTTTTGATTGCTGCATACTATTCCATGGTGCATATGTGCCACATTTTCCCTGTCCAGTCTATCATCGATGGGCATTTGCGTTGGTTCCAGGTCTTTGCTATTGTAAACAGTGTTGCAATGAACATTCACGTGCATGTGTCCTTATAGCAGAATGGTTTATAATCCTTTGGATATATACCCAGTAATGGGATTGCTGGGTCAAATGGAATTTCTATTTCTAGATCCGTAAGGAATCGCCACACTGTCTTCCATAATGGTTGAACTAATTTACACTCCCACCAACAGTGTAAAAGTGTTCCTATTTCTCCACATCCTCTTCAGCATCTGTTGTCTCCAGATTTTCTAATGATCACCATTCTAACTGGTGTGAGATGGTATCTCAATGTGGTTTTGATTTGCATTTCTCTAATGACCAGTGATGATGAGCATTTTTTCATATGTTTGTTGGCTTCATGTATGTCTTCTTTCGTAAAGTGTCTGTTCATATCCTTTGCCCACTTTTGAATGGGCTTGTTCATTTTGTAAATCTGTTTGAGTTCTTTGTAAATCTGTTTGAGTTCTTTGTAAATTCTGGATATCAGCCCTTTGTTAGATGGGTAAACTGCAAAAATTTTTTCCCATTCTGTTGGTTGCTGATTCACTCTAGTGACTATTTCTTTTGCTGTGCAGAAGCTGTGTAGTTTGATTAGGTCCCATTTGTCTATTTTGGCTTTTGTTGCCAATGCTTTTGGTGTTTTGGTCATGAAGTCCTTGCCTACTCCTATGTCCTGAATGGTTTTGCCTAGATATTCTTCTGGAGTTTTTATGGTGTTAGGTCTTATGTTTAAGTCTTTAATCCATCTGGAATTAATTTTAGTGTAAGGTGTCAGGAAGGGGTCCAGTTTCGGCTTTCTGCACATAGCTAGCCAGTTTTCCCAGCAGCATGGTACTGGTACCAAAACAGAGATATAAACACATATATATGTTTTCAATTGGCAAAGTTCTTTTATTCTCACTATCATAAAATAAAAACTTGACTTTAGTAGTCGATGTGGAAAATGACCTAAAATTCACTGATAGATGTTACTGCATGAAAAGAGACTCTAATATATTTCTGTGTAAGGCAAAGGGAAATGCAAAATTACTAGGAGCTTATTGTAGGACCTAATATGAGGAATCTATTCCATAATTACTCATTTGTAGAAAAATATAATGACTAAATACTGTGTATTAAGTGTAATGTAAATAAGGACTAAAGATTAAGTACTATAAATGTACTGATACTTATATACGTCACTATATTTAAATACAGAGTGGCTTACTAGAAAAGTAAAATATTTATGTGTAAAAAAGAGTCTTTCAAGATGGTATTGAAAACTATTTGAGTCAAGTGGAGAAGACCCAAACAACCAGGATCAGGTAAGTTGTTGGCTGGAAATAAGATGGTGCCAAATAAATTTGAAGAACAATTAAATGCTTCAACTAACATATATGAGCCAAGCCTTCTACTAAGTACTGAAATGTATAACAAAGAATAAAATATTCTTTTTCACATTACTCAGATATAACAAAAACTAATAAATAAAGATGTTTGTGTATTCCAAATGGAGAAAACCCTCTGAGAGCAATTTACACTGAGGCATTGATTATCAATGGTAAAAGTAGAGATGGCTTTTCAACAATGTTTCCTCTACCCATCATAATCCATCATATGTTTCCTCTACCCATCTTACCCATCATAATCCTCTGAGCCATAAAACCAAAGAAAACCAAACCAAGCATTTTTTAAAAAGATACAAAGTAGTCATACTGATGTATCTGAATAGAGAATGAGAGTGCAGAGTCTTTAAAAAGACTTAGGATCAAAAGATGATAACTTTAAAAATCTTGAAAGGTAACAGAAATGAAGAAGCTTAAATGGATTTTTGAACTATTAACTAGTTGTAGATCTTTTGCTTTTCCCAGATTTTTATTTCACTCTACTTTTCCTGTCTTTTCTATTTATGTAACTTTCATTTGTTTCTTTACCCTTCTGGTGTGTCCTTTTCTCCTTTAACTCCCTATACTACAGAACTGACATTCACATAACCCTCAGAGAACTGTATGTTTTTCACTCCTATGCCTGCCTGTCCCCCCACCTATCACCACAGTGTCAAGAATAGTGCCTGGCACATAATAGAACTTGAATCAAAGCATGACTATTCATGCTATTAAAGAGATAAGAAAGATTAAATTATTTTATTAGTATGACATCATCAACTTTTCCCCTACATATTAGAGATCATGTTAAGTAAAAATAAAAATAATAAATAATAATAATTGTTTTTATTACTGTCCATTTTAAAAGTAAATCCTAATGTGTTAAGCGTGGAAAGTGTGTTTTTTGGTTATTTGTTTTTAATAACTAAATCTTAACTTGTGGCTTTAAGATGAACCGGTGGAAAGGGGAACATTTTTAATGATTGTACAGAGTTAAAACTGTTAGGAGGAATGTATCTAGAGATCCATACATTTAATTGAATTTTATGTATACAAATATCTTATTCTTAATGGAAAAAAAAGTGCTAACCTGGTTAAGCACCACTAGAAAATATATTGATAATTCCCACATTATCTTGAGTAATTTGTATTAATTTACCTCATATTTGTAGATGAAAAATTAATGTTCAATGAAGTGTAATCGCAAACTTTGGAAGGCCGAGGCAGTAGGAACACTTAAGCCTGGGAGTTCGAGACCAGACTGGGCAAAATAGGGAGACCCCCATCTCTACAAAAAATTTAAAAATTAGCCTGGTGTGGTGGCGCACACGTATCATCCCAATTACTCAAAGGCTGAGATGGTACCATTGCTTGAGTCTGGGGGACAAGGTTTCAGTGAGCCATGATCATGCCACTGCACTCCAGCATGGGCAAGAGAGCAAGACCTTGTCTTAAATAAATAAATAATAAAAGTTTATTTTCTATAAACTTCCTTTCAAATCTAAAATACAAAAAAATATTAAGATCCTTTATTTGGTTTTCACTCTTTATATTTTTATGTATAAGTTATTCTTATATTGTTCTTTAAATTTTTTATTTCAAAAGGCAAATAATTTCTCAGAGTATTAAAACTTGTATGTTTTGAAGTTTTAGTTATATTTGTCAATTGCAGAATGAGGATTAAAACACAATACTTTCTATTCCTTGCTCCATTCTATTCCTCCTAATTTATACCAGTCACCTCAGGCTATTTTTCCTCCCTCTTTCTGTGATCATTTCATCCTTACACTAAACTTTTCAATTAAAATCCAATGTGTTACTTTTCAAATCCTAAGTATAAAATTATTAGCCTGGTTTCCCAAAATAAAGAGTAACATTACTTTATGTTTTCCAACAAAAGTAAAGGGGAAAGAATTACTAGATTCCCAATTGGAATAATTTCCAATTTGCATTGGGGAAACCACAAATATGAAACAAAGCTTTCAAACATGAAATACAACTAAACTTAGCAATTCATCATACACTTTTGAGAATGCAAACTCTTCTACGTCTGTGCTGCTTTGTGATTTCTGGTCAAATGAATAGTATCTTCGGCATTCTTTCTGACTTGTAAACTGACTAAAGTAAGAATACTTAAGGATTTAAAAGAAACTAGTTTAACAAGTTGGGATGAGTAAACTTTAACCAGTATTGAGGTGAAGAATCACTTGGTTAAATCTTCGCTGCAGGAAGTAAGAATTTCCTCGTTCTGGCTAATTTAAATTAAGTGGGAAACAGTATCGAAGTTTCAAACCTAAGCAACACCCTCTCGTACTTGGAGAAGTTTTGTCTTTCAAGAGGTGACGCTCTTAATTCTGAGTCAGTACGAGTCTGGTCTCAGCCGCTGCCATTCATCTCTTTCAGAGGCAAGCCTGAAATGCACCAGAGGTTTTCATGAAACATTCTATGGCCCTTGATATGCTTTTCTTTGGCCAGTTATACTTGTCCTTATCATATATGGCCCAGTAATTCATTTGTGTCTATTCTTAAGGAGAAGTTGGCTTCAAGGTAGAAAAACTAAAATATATTTTGTACCAATTACCTCTTCAAAGGGCTTCACCAGCTGATCATTCCTCTGTGTGCTTACAGTTTATTAGGTTGGTGCACAAGTAATTGTGAAATATATTTTTAATGGTGAAAACAGCAATTACTTTTGCACCAACCTATTAGCTACACCGTCATTGCCTTCTTTGACTTACCTGAGTTTTTTATTGTTCTTGTTCTCAATCTAGGCTTTTTCACCCACATGAAGACTTTAACCCATGTTCCTAAAATGTTTTTTCCCTCCTTTCTATTACAGTTCTCAATTCAAAATCCCCCTCACTATAGGTTCTAACATTTAGTTAGAACCTGTCTACACAGGGTCCATGGACTCTGAAAGCCTACACTCAAAGGTTAATTCCTGCAGGATTATTCCTAATTTCCCCAGCTCCCACACTGTCTGAACAACCCTATACCCACACTTTCCCCTCAGGTAGGCTTCTAGTTTTAGTTTTGCTTATTTTCAGATTTATAGACCCATTTCTACTGTTAGATATGAATGATTTGAGGTGCAAAACTGTGATGTCCTTATATGCACTTACCAGCACCTCAGTAAACACTGTGGCATTCAATCCTTAATGAGTCTTTTTGTCAATGTGACAATTGACATTCTCTTTTATTTTTCAGCCTCTCCTTCATTTTGAAAAAAAGTTTTTGGTAAATTAGAAACATACCTTAATTACAATTAATAAATGAACTATAGAAAAATGTTCCAATGACTAATAAGTACATAATTATAAACCTTTATCAATTTTCTTTACTATGTAACAAATTACCATAAGCTTAACCACTTAAAATGCATCTTAATATCCATTTCTATCCTGTAGATAAGAAGTCTAGGCAAACTCAACTTTGTTCTCTGTTCAGAGTCACAAATGGCAAAAGCAAGCTATGTGTCCAGCTAGGCTTTAATCTGGAGTCTGTGATGAAGAATTGTACTTCCAAGCTCATTCAGGCTGTTGATAGAATTCAGTTTCTTGCAGAAAGTATGAAGGTCCCTTTTTTCTTGGTCACTGTGAATCAGGACTGCTCTCAACTTCTAGAGGAGTCTGGACACCGAATCTCTGACTTTTCTGCTACTAGGAAGAGAAAATTACCTACTTCTAAATGGTTTTCATGTTAATGTATTGGATTAGGCTCACCTGGGTAACATTCCTTTTGATTAACTCAAGGTCAAATGATTAAGAACTGCTATAGTTTGATTGTTCATCTTCCCCCACTCCCAAACTCATATGTTGAAAATCAAATTACAAAAGTGATGTTACTGGGAGGTGGGCTTTGGGAGGTGAATAGATCATGAGGGTGGAGCTCTTTATAAAAGAGGCTCTCTAACTCTGTCCTACCCCATCCATCATGTGAGGATGCAATAAGAGGTATTGACAATCCCATTACTGGGTTTACACCCAGAGGAATAGAAAGCATTCTACCATAAAGACACAGCACACAAACGTTCACTGCAGAACTATTCCCAAGAGCAAAGGCATAGAATCAACCTAAATTCCCATCAATGACAGACTGCATAAAGAAAATGTGGTATATATACACCAAGGAATATTACACAGCCATAAAAAATGAGATCATGTCTTTTGTGGGAACATGGATGAAGCTGGAGGCCATTATCCTTAGCAAACTAATGCAGGAACAGATAATACAAACAGTAGTGTGAAAGTTGAGTTGTTGAGTTGGGGGATTTCAAATAATCTCTTCTGTTCTTAGTAAGGTTAGCACCAAGGTGAGTGGAGAGAGTGTGGGCTAAGAATTAGTGCTGGGGTGAGTGTTGCCCTGTTGGAACAACATGGAAGAAAAGTGTTTTTAAAAGAAAAATAATTATCTGGTGTTATCAACAGTACAACTGAAATGAGGTAGTTCAAATTACTAACGGTGTTAATACGTATGGTTGAATGAATTTTCTCTAACTTTGCTCACTTCATCTAGGCGCAGAAGAAGACCTAGTAGGGCTGAAAGTTTGTTGGTTTGGTAGCCTGAATTTGAGACTTAGGGCTGAGAGTTTATTGGATTGGTAGCCTTCAAACTAAGGACTAGGAAGTTGACCATTATAGTGATAGAAAACCAGTTTATGACATGTAAAATGAAGTTCCACAGGTTTGTATGAAAGTATGGTTTTTAAGAGTTAGATATACTATGAGACTATGGAGATTGAGACATTTAATAAGTCAGAACATCAGAAATATAGAGTGAAACAGAAGTTAAAGTCATTTGAATTTATGAGCTCAAAGAATTAAGGATAGGTGTGACATCCACTTTGATTTTGAAATTGACCACAATGAAAAGATGAGTTGGGTGGAGAGGTCTGTGTTGACTCAGGCGCCTAGTCCCTCAACAAATGTGGGGAGTGAGCAACAGGCTGACCGTAACTAGGAGTGGCAATGTGTGGTATAGCTAGAGGCATGAATTTCAAGGAAATACATTTTTATAGTAGTGTGCAGCAAAAATTGTTGGAAGAATACACAAGTATTTGAAAACTTGTAGTTGGGAGTTGAAAGAATTCTGACTTAATATTAAAGCCAGGGAGAAGAAGAATCACTTGAGATGGCTGAAACAAAGTGATGTTTTAGATAGTGACATCCAGACTTCAGTAAGGTGATGCAGAAGCATTCCGTGAAGAGGACGAAGGTACAGGAGCATTTTAATGAAAAGGAGCAAGGAGGACTCACTGAAACCAGCTGGGAAAGAGGGTGCTAAAGAGATATTAAACCAGTGGAGGAGAGTGTGGTATGGGGTAAAGGGGGAGAAATCACACACATTATTGGCAAGGAGTAAAATAGGGGAAAGGACACGTGGTCACAGGGTGTTTATTGGTGCATGGAGTGGGGAAGAGCAGGATGCCATACTTACGGTTCCTGATCCTGTAATAAAATTTAATTGACAACGGACTAGCCTAATGTTCTGGGTTAGGTACACTTGGCGCTCCTGCCCAGCTTCTCGTGGACGCGGCTCTTTCTGCTCCTGGCTGCCACCCACTGGCTGGCCGCGGCCCTGGCCTGGGCTGCACCAGCCCTGGGCTGCACCAGCCTTGCGGCGGCTCCCAAGGCCGCCCCGCCCCGAGCAGCGTCCCCACACCATGCACCTTCTGCGGGACCTGCTGGCAGTGCCGGGGACTCTGTGGACTGCAGGCTTTGTGCTCACCTACAAGCTGGGTGAGCAGGGTGCCAGCAGCCTGTTTCCTCTTCTCCTGCTGGACCGCGGCGTTTCTGCCCCCGAGCTGGGACTGTGGAATGGTGTGGGTGTCATGGTGTGCTCCATCGCTGGCTCCTTCCTGGATGGGACATTGCTGGCCAAGCACCGGGAGCCGCTGCCTCTGCTGAAGTCAGTGTTGCGGCTCCGCCTTGGGGGCTTGGCCTGCCAGACTGACTTGCTCTTCCGCCTGGATACCCTGGGTGCCAGGTTGGGCCCTGGCACAATCTTGAGAGGGGCAGCCTTGCTGAGCCTTTGTCTGCAGCACTTCTTGGGAGGCCTGGTCCCCACAGCCACCTTCACTGGGATGATGCGCTGCAGCCAGCTGGCCCCCAGGGCCCTGCAGGCCACACATTACAACCTTCTGACCATTCTGCAGCTGCTGGGGAAGCTGCTGCTGGGTGCTCTGGCTGGAGCCCTGGCCGACGGGTTAGGGCCACATACCTGCTTCTCCCTCCTGCTCATCCTCTCTGCCCTGCCCCTTCTGTACCTGGGCCTAGCATCCAGCACCTTGCTCTGAGCTGGGCAGCTGGACAGCTCAATAAAGCCACATGTGCTTGTGACCCCCCCAAAAAAGTCTATGTATTGTAGACATCAAACTGATGATTATATCAAAAACATGGTCATAAAATATATAATTTAAATTGGAGAAATACATAATTTTATAATGCTATTATGTCAATTTGTGAAATATATGCATTTATACATACAAAAGTTAGAAAATAAAAAGTAAAAATAGTTAAATTGGTACAATTGTGTACTCTCCCCCTTCAGTAAGTATGTATCATAATGTCCTTTAATTTTTTTCAAAGGTAGTAAATAATCCGTTTTCTTTACTTCTTAAAAAGTAACCTTTGTTCTGAATTCCAGCTATTTTTTCTTCTATGAATCTTTTCATTAAGTAGCCGTGGTTTAGTATTTGTCTTCCCAATAGCTTCTTTATTCTTAGATTCTGTTTATTTCTTCTCTCCACTTTCAAATTCCCCTTTTTCTCACAGTGAATTCTAGCCTGTTTGTTTAACCTTCACATCCACTTTTCCTAAAGATTATCAATATCAGACAAACATAATGGGTTTAAAAATTATCCCAAGAATTTAGGAGTCACCACATGGATCTAAACAGAAAGATACATTTCTAAGGTTCGGCAGAAGGTACTTGCTTTGAATACAGACAAAGGTAGTTATTAAAACCACTAGGATGGCAATCTTATGTGTTTATAAAGTTTCTCCTGGAAATAATTAAAAGAGGGGCATATGAGCATCTTTTATGGAGAGTACCAAGGTGTGGGAGTCAAAAGAGATGGCAGATCAAGTAGGATAATCTCCATATCTCCAAGGCTACATTTTTTTAACAGTTGGGGACACGGGTTCTGACGATGGAAGAAAATATATAAAAATGTAACTTCACGGAAAACCTATCACAGTGGGTTAGCATACTATTGCTTAATTATGTGACTTAAAGAAACCTTAATAATTCAGGAATATAGACTACTAGGGTTCAGATATTTTATCCCCACCAAAACACATGTTGAAATCTGATCTCCAATGTAGCAATGTTGGGAAATTGGTCCTAGTGGGAGACATTTGGGTCATGGAGGCTGATTCCTCAGGAATGGCTTAGTGGTGTTCTCTCAGTAATAAAGGAGTTCTCACTCTTGAGAAACTAGATTAGTTCTTGCAGGAATGGAATAGTTCCCATAAAAGCAGGTTGTTAGAATGTGAGTTTCCTCCTCCTGTCTGGTCCTTCTTCGTGCTTGTCATCTTCCCCTTTGACTATCTACCAAGTTTTGACTGAGCACAAAAGCCCTCATCAGAAGTGAAGCAGATGCTGAAGTCATGCCCCTTGAATGTTCTAGCATGCAGAACTGTGAGCTAAATAACCTATCTTCTTTGTAAATTACTCACTCTCAAGTATTCTGTTAAAGCAACATAAAATGTACTAGGTCATAAAACATTACTTTGTTAAATGCTGACCCTAAGTAGCATTTTTTTTTGTATTTTCCATTATGAGCTACATAATAGCATTAAAAATGTTCCAAGTAGATTGATTATAGCATTCTTGGACATGCTATACTATTCATTAAATAAAATGAAGTAGGATTATATTTGTTCTTAAAGCTGTCAAGTGAACAAGAATTAACTTGATTCGGCTGGTATTTTTCTTTTTTCAATAAATTAATTTTAACTGCACAAGCTGTATGGTATGTTTCTCATCAGAAAATGCTAAACATGATGTGAAGGAACAGCAGTATTTGCAAAATAACAAAATAACACGATTGATGATAAAAATGCTACCACTATATAAAAGCTTCTTTACAATCTTCACAAATGTGTGGCATTGTCAGTGCTGAAATCAGTTTACCATAATATGCTTTACACTTTTAAAGAAGGTTTTAAACATTCTCTGAGTTTTAGACTTTATTATTGAACACAAAAGCCTCACAAGAACATCATAAAGCAGATAAGTTAATGCTCTGTTTGACAGCTTGAAGACAGTGGAAACAAAGGCATATATTTCTCTTTTTTATTGTGTGACATGATTTCATTTTCCTCATATCTTTTCATTTTGGTGGGGGCGGGAGCAGATGAAATCTCACTGTGCCGCCCAGGCTGGAGTACAATGGTGTGATCTCATTTCCCTGCAAGCTTCACCTCCTGGGTTCAAGTGATCCTCCTGCCTCAGCCTCCCAAGTGTCTGGGACGATAGGCGCACACCACCATGCCCTGCTAATTTTTTTATTTTTATAAAGACAAGGTTTTGCTCTGTTGGTTAGGCTGGTCTCAAACTCCTAGCCTCAAGTGATCTGCCAACCTCAGCCTCCCAAAGTACTAAGATTACTGGCCATTTTCCTCATTTCTTATTAGTCATAGTTAAAATTTTAAAGCAAGGAATAATTGAAACCTGTAAAAGAATGTTAACTGTTAAGCATTTACAAAAGTGGTTTAATAAAAACTTGTTTATTTTTTGCATTTTAGTGGGCTTCTATGGCTTTTTAAAATAAAACAGATATTCTAATGAGGAATTTATAAAGTAAAGAGTAAAACAAGTATTTGGTGTTTAAATAAGGCTTGAAATCTTTTGATGCCTTATTTTAAAATCTGGTGTGGATATTTTATTTCTGTCATATTAAGGCTTTAAATTACTTCATAATTATATGTAGAGAGAGAAAAAGATGGACTAAGGTATGAATCTGGGGGGGCAAACTTCTCATGGAGTATTATGATCTGCCTATTTAACTGACTTAGTAGCTCTGACTACACTCAATTCATCTTGTTTCCTTAGGTATAGTTTAATACAGTTTTAAGTGGGTTGTTGTCTTAATCATAACACTGGTTTGATCCAACAATATACTTTGCAGAATACCATGTAGGTTTAGCTTACTTCACTTTTTTTTTTTTTTTGCATCCAATTGACATGAGATAAGATCTTGGAATTCTCATTATTGAATTACAGAAATTAAGTATAATTTACTTACTTAGGGCTTTGAGAATTCTTGGTCTGACTTAACCTAAATTTCTAGTTTAATATTAAAACTATTGGTGAGATTGGCAGGAATAGGGCTGAGATAATAATGAATGGTGGTAGGAGGAGGGTTTGTTTTATGCTTTAAAATTGCAATTTTATTTTTATGTTATTAGCTGTTGGGAACATCATTAGTGATGTGGAATAAATTAGATATATATCAAAATACAGGTTGAGAAGAGCTATGATAGCCATGAATGTAGGTATAATGAGGCTATTATTTTTTTATATTTCTGGAATGATAGCTCATTTGGGTAAAAATCCTGTTACCAGGGCATTTCTCCTAGAGATAGTAGAGTAACAAGAATTATAGATATTAGTAATGGTAATTTATTTCTCATATAGGATAGTGATAATGTTGTGTTACTTATATTTGCACTGAACAGTATAAATATGGTTATTGTTAATATTAGGTAAATTATTAGATTTCATAACGATGGTGGGCTATAAATTAAAATTGCGATTATTCAACCTACGTGGGCAATTAATGAATAGGCTAGAATTTTTTGTTGCGTTTGATTGTATCCTCCTCAACCTCCTACTAGAAGGAATAGAACTGCAATTGCTAACATTATATTTAGGTCTATTGAGAAAAAGATTTAGAATATAATAGAAATTGGGGTTAGTTTTTATCATGTAGAAAGGATCACAGCTGATGCTGGAAAAAATCCCTTGTGTTACTTCTGGAACTCAGAAGTGAAAGGGGGAATTCCCAGTTTCACTGCTAAAGCTACAATAATTATTGGAAATGTTGTTTGGTTTACATATTTATAAATACTAGGATAAACTAGTTTGGTAGTAGTCATTTAACTTTAGTGACTTATAGGTCTGCAATGTTCCTGGTTACTGAACCTGCATAACTCAGGTTAGAATACTGAAGAAAACACTGGACTGGATATTAGGGCTCCTAGATTCCGTTCCTCCATTGTCTAAAACCCACTGTATAACCTTGCAGAAATTATCTTGGCCTTGATTTCACATCAGTCAAAAGAGGAGGTTGATGTAGATAATCTCTTAGGTCTGTCCCAGCTCTAATAGCTATGATTTTAGCTTTCCAATTTATTTTCCATTTTCATGATTGCATGAAAACAATGCCTTGTGTTCTTCCCTTCTCTGTCAAATAAATACATTAACACAGAAATAAGTTTATTCAGTGGAAAGAGTAGATCAAAATATTTAATTAAAATATTTTTGTGCTTCATATTGTTGTTGAATCACATGGATTTCACTGAGAGATGGTTAACTACTGGCAACAATTTTGGTCTAATATTGTTCTAGCATTACAAACTAACTGTAGTTCTAAAACTCCATCAGGACTGCACAGAGATTATAAGCTGCCTTATTTGTCAGCTTCATGGATTTGACCTGTATTTTAAAATGAGTCAGACAAATTATAAGTTTTTTCTATGAAAAGATATGGATATTACTATAGTATCACCACGAAGGAGGCAAAGCCTGTTTTTTTTTTATGTTTTAAAGTGTTTTTGTTTGTTTGTTTTTGACCATAAATGTATTTTCAAAATTCAAAAAGCATAAAAATGCCAATATTGTAGATTATTTATAATAATCCATAATATATAATTTATTATATTTATAATAATCCAAACTTCTGTATAATCAATGCATTTTCAGCACCATCTGAAATGATATCAGTTTATAATAATATACTTTGCATTTTTGAGCAAGTTTTGAACATTCATTGAATTTTCAACTTTATTAGTAATCTCAAAAGTCTCACAACAATACCATAAAGTAGACAGCTTTATGTCCCATTTGGAAGATGGAAAACATCAGGCAAAAAAAATTACATGATTTCTACAAAATCATTCAATAAGTTAGACACCTAATTAGAAATAAGACATAGAAATTTATTTTTTAAAAATCCACTTTTCCTTTTCTTAGATTTTCTTTTCACCTTTTTTATTTATTTCTCTCATTTGTGCTTAAATATCACTGAGCTCAATTGAATTAAGCACAGAAATATTTAAATTAGTACACACAGTTTCACAGATACTCATACACGAAAAGGTATCACAGTCTTATCAAATATAAATAAAATTACACAAAACACATATCCACTGTTATAGAAATTACATAGAGGAAAGTGATTTTTTGGTAGATAGATTTGCTTTCCCATTTCTTCTAAAGGAATTGTTTAGCTTTAATATGAAATATGCTCATCATCAATCAAGCCCATCTTTAATATGCTGAACATTCTTGAAAACTTTAAATGTTTATGTACTATATGCAAACTGTAGGAGTTTAAGGGAAGGAAATGTAAGAATTTAAGTTTTTTATTCCACTTTCTCCAGTGGTATTTAGTTATTACTAGCCATTGACTCAGAAATTTGATGACATTTTGTTTTTAAAGAAGAAATGTGGATGATAAGCTTTTTGTGTTTATATCTTACTGAGGTATAAATAATAATTGGGAGATATTTTTAGTTGTATTTCTCTCATTTATATATATTACATATAAACACATGTACATGTAAACTAACAAAATGTTCCAACACTAGGGAAATGAATAGTCTAGATTTTTCTCTAATAAATCAGAGCAGCAAATCTAATCTCATATTTAAGGTCTATAGATAAATATGGATGCATCTGTGTAGTCACAACCATGCTGACAGATGATTGTCACCTCCTTACTTGTCTATAAGCAGACATAGTTCAAAATATATTGAGACCTAAAAGTGATTTTGAAAAAATTCTAGTAGTTCACCAAATTTGTTTTACCATGTAATTAAAAGTACTTTGAAATCAATTACATGGCTTTAAAGAAGCAAGGACCAATTTTTTAACAGTATAGTAAGTTTTATTGATTGTAAAACACATTATTAATGATAAATAGTAGCTAATCCATATTGAGACCCTACTGTGTGCAGACACTGTTGCAAGTGTTTTATTTGTTTTAATTCATTTAATTCTCAGAACAACTATATGAGGTAGTGCCACTTTTATTCCCAATGTAGAGGTGAAAGAGTTAATGAAGAGAGATGTTAAGTAACTTGAGCAAGGACACAAGGCTCGTATGAGGCAGAGACAATGTTCCAGCTTGAGCAGACTGGTTCAAAGCCCGTGCTTTCTACCACTACTACCATCATTAGGATTTGAGCTGTATGTAATACTTATTTGAAAAAATTGAGTTCATTTATCTCAAAGCTTGCCAAGGCATTCATTTCCATGTAACAATGATTTATTTAGTGCATAGTATGTCAAGCACTGTCCTAAGTGCTTTTCACAAAGCTTTGCACAAATGAGTTCTGATATTCTGATAGACAGCTGACCTGATACTCTGACGAATGTCTGACTTGTCAGAGAGCTGAAGACTTTCAAAAGTACCAGTTGCCATATACTGATATAAATATTTCTAAGTAAATAATTGGGTGGCTCATTTCATAAAAAATTAGAGTGCTTGTCCTGTTACTAATTATTTGAAACAAGCTCTCCTAGCCTTCATCTGCTTCTGTTATCCTTCTTGTACTCATGGAAAAATGCTCCCAGGTTTTTTTCCCCCACTTTCTGGGCTGACTGCAACTAACATATGGATGGCAAGATGCCGTTAAAGAATAAATCAGAAATGCTTCTTAACAACACAATATACTTCCGGAAGCTAGTGCTTGAGTATATAACACTGTGTTAACAGCAAGTTCAGATACATGTAAATACTTTTAAAATGTCAACTCGAGGTTAATGATAGTCCTCTGTATTATTAGATATAAGCCCAGGTTAGAGTTCAAGTCATACTGCAAATCCCATGCTTCTCCATTCTTGCACACTGAATGTCCACTCATTAGTTCTAGAATGTTGAAGTTCTGCATCTTCAAGGAAGACTGCTTTTTTCACAAGGAAGAATCTCAGGTGCTCCAGGTATTATATGAGGTATAATTTTGGCAGCACTGGCAGCTCTTCATATCCTGTAGAAAATGTTCCTGTCTTCGATTGAGGGAAACGACTTATTTATCTTATTAGGAAGTATCACAAGTAGTTTCCCTTGTGAGTAAGGAATAGGTGCTATCTGTCGTTTCCTGTCTTCTTCCCTCATGGTAGACAGAGTTTGGTCTTAGGTATGTAAAGGCCGCATCAGGATATTAGATTTGTCTGGGTCTGAGGGGTTTCTTGACAGCAACTGAAAGCACTAATCCAAACTACATAAATATAAATAATACAAAATATGCAGGAGTTTCAGCTCCATGTGCCATGTGTATAACTCATGGACAATCCACACTACATACCAGTCTTTGAGGCAATCCAGTCTCGATACTTGGTCACTCTGGTGTAGACCCCAGGTTTTTTGGGAAGAGCACACGATTGTCCCCAACTTACTATACCTACAATGTACCAGATGTCATGATTATCATAAACCAGAGGTCCACCAGAATCACCCTGAAATAAAAACATTTTAAGTTGTTAACTCTACTTTAATTCAATGGGAAGTATTGTAATCTGACGTACACAGAAAAAAACAGAAATTGGTACAGACACAGCCAGATTTCAGACTATTTAATGGGTCTCTCAACTGAATTAAAATTTCTGTTAAACTTTAAAGGACATTTTTTTTGGAAGGCTAACACGCATTCACAGGAAATGGTTGCATTATTTCTGTTTCAGTATCCTTAGTTTTTCTTTTTTTTCCCTAGTTTGACCAGATCCATTTAGCATGGTATGGTAACTATGTACATAAAATGTTAAATGTGAGATTAGCATTTGTAAGCCTAGGTAGAAAATTTCAAGGATCTCTTCCAAATGCTGTCACCTTGATTGTATTTTATGGACCTATTCCTGGTTTCCTTTTTTTTTTTTTTTTTTTGAGATAGAATCTCACTCTGTCACCAAGCTGGAGTGCAGTGGCATGATTTCGGCTCACTGCAACCTCTGCCTCCTGGGTTCAAGTGATTCTCGTGCCTCAGCATCCCAAGTAGCTGGGACTACAGGTGCGCCACCATGCCCAGCTAATTTTTGTATTTTTAGTAGAGATAGGGTTTCACCATATTGGCCAGACTGGTCTTGAACTCCTAATATAAGGCAATCCACCAATCTCAGCCTCCGAAAGTGCTGGGATTACAGGCATGAGCCACCATGTCCGGCTTGTCTCCTTTTCTTTTACTAACCTATTTCTAATTAGTTTTCTTGCTGAATTTTTATAAGCTCCTTTAAATCTCTTTTGGAAAACAAAAAGAAGAACAAAGAATATTAAGTAAATAAACAAATAAACATGTGGTCATTAAAAGTGTGGTCTCAGCAGCTGAACTACCTGTTTCAGGCCCAGCTCTATTAATTACTGGCTGTGTGACTCTGGGTAAGATACTTAAGCTTTCTGTGCCTCTTCTTCACTTATTTATTTATGTATTTATTTAATTATTTACTGAGTTCTTATTCTATGTCTGAGGCAATTTGGTGTCTATTAGGGACAAAATGATGACCAAAAATGACAGAACCCTATGCTCTTAGAGTTTGAAGTTAAGGTTAAAAAAAAAAACAACATTATTAAGTAAACCTACAAACAAATGCAAAATTTGACTGTCAAAGAAAAACAGGAAAGTTCCCCTGATGAGTATAACTGAGCTGATATCTGAAGGAAGAAGAGCTGACCACAAGGGACGTTGGGGTTAGGTGTGTTCTGCGCAGAGGGAACAATATTGCAGATGCTCTGTGGCATGAAGGAGCCTGGCAAATTCAAAGCCCTAAAAACAGAGATGGGTGGAGAGAGGAGTGTAAGGGGGGCAAATAGTGTGTGAGGAGCCTGGAAGATAAGGAAAGACAAGTCCATGTGGAGCCTTGTAGGTCTTCTTTAGAAGTTTCAGTTTCTTATCTTAAGACTAAGGGTAAGCCACTGAAGTATTTCAGAGAGGGATTTGACATGATTAGCATTTTATTAGAAATGATTCTGGGTCTTATTTGACTAACACACAAGAGGAGCATAAGAGTAAAACTGAGGAAATTTCTCAGGAAGCTGAGACAGGAGAATAGCTTGAACCTGGAAGGCAGAGGTTGCAGTGATCCAATATTGTACCACTGCCCTCCAGCCTGGGTGACAAAGCAAGACTCTGTCTAACACACACACAGAAAAAAAGAAGAATGAAATTAGACCTACATGGTGAAACCCCATCTCTACTAAAAATACAAAAAATTAGCCGGGCACGGTGGTGCGTGCCTGTAATCCCAGCTACTCAGGAAGCTGACGCAGGAGAATTGCCTGAACCCAGGAGGCAGAGGTTGCGGTGAGCCGAGATCGCGCCATTGCACTCCAGCCTGGGTAACAAGAGCGAAACTCCGTCTCAAAAAAAAAAAAAAAAAGAAAGAAAAAGAAATTAGACCTTTACCCTTACACCATGTACAAAAATAAACTCAAAGTGGATTAAAAACCTAAACCTAAAACCTGAAATTGTAAAACTACTACTAAATAAAAAAAAAAATAAAAAAAAAAAAAAAAAAAAAAAAAAAAAAAAACAGAGAAAAAGCTCCATGACATTGGTTTGGGCAAGGATTTTTAGAATATTACCTCAAAAATTCAGGCAACAAAAGCAAAAATAGGCAAATGAGATTGCATCAAACTGAAAAGCTTTTGCACAACGAGCAAAACAAAACAACAATTAATAAAGTGAAGAGACAACCTACAGAATGGGAAAACATGTTTGCAAACCAAACATTTGATAAGTTGTTATATCTACAATATGACCATCAGGTTCATGAAAAAGAAATGCTCAGTATTAAAAATCATCAGGGAAATGAATTAAAACCACAATAAGATATCTCTTTACTCCTAGTAGAATAGTTTTTATCGAAAAGATAAAAGATAAGTATTGATGAGGATGCAGAGAAAAGGGAACTCTTATACACTCTTGGTGGGAATGTAAATTAGTATAAATATTATGGAAAACGCTAGGGAGGCTCCTTATAAAGTTAAAAACAGAACTACCATATGATCTAGCAACCCCACTTCTGGGAATATATCCAAAAAAATTAAAATCAATATGTCAAAGAAATATCTGTACTCCTGTGTTCAGTGTAGCATTATTCACAATAGCCAAGATACAGAATCAACCTAAGTGTTCATCAAATGTGTGAAAAGATAAAGAAAATATGGTATATATACAAATGAACTACTATTTAGCCATAAAAAGAATAAATTCTGTCCACTTGTGACAACATAAAGAATCCAGAGGACTTTATGCTAAGTGAAATAAGCCAGGCACAGAAAGACATATATTACATAATTTCACCTATATGTGGAATCTAAAAAAGTTGATTTCATAGAAGTAGAGAGTAGAATGATGATTACCAGAATCTGGGTGGGACTAGAGAGGCAGAGAGTGAGGGAAGGGGGACTTGCTAGTTAGAGGGTGCAAAGTTTCAGTGAATAGGAATATGTTTTGAGATCTATTGCACAGCAGGATGACAATAATAAAAAATATTGTATTATAGATTTCAAAAGAACGAAGAGAGTAAATTTTAGATGTCTATCACAAAAAAATGTTAAGTGAGATGACAGATACGTTAATTAGCTTTACTTAACCATTCCATATTGTATACATGTATCAAAATGTCACATTGTACTCCATAGATGTAATACAATTATGATTTATCAATAAAAAATAATGGACAGTGAAATCTGAGCTGGAAAAGTAGATGGAAGAAAGGAAAAGATTAATGAACTGTGAGAAAACAGAGAAATCAATGGGCAATAGGTGTCTATGAAGTTGATAAAAGACTGTTTTTCATTCAATCAGTCATCAAATATTTTCACCATACATTTTTAGGTGCTGAGAACATAGCTATAAATAAAATAGTCTTCTTTCATGAAACTTACATTTTAGTTAGTGGAGAAATAGACAATAAGCTAGATAAATAAAAATCCTGCATACTGGATGGTGGCAAAGACTAAGGAGAAAAATAGAACAGAGAAAGGACACAAGGAATGTATGCGTAGGTTGTGCGTGTCAGGAGTGGGAGTTGGTAGACTAGGGTATAACATAGGGAGCAGTAGTTAAAACGTACGGGGGAAACACTGGGTGGTAGCAGTCCAACAGGAAGATGCAAATTAGCATTTTTGGAGATGGAGCAGTTTTTGAGGACAAGGGCCATAGTGTGACTTTAAAGAGGAAGGTCTGAGGTAGCTGAAGAGTGTAGAGGATCAGTGGAGAAGAGGAGGTCTAGCAACTCAGTCCAGCATTTAAACAGGTCGGTGTTGATAACACAGGGCTTAGAATGGAGAGAAAACCTGTTTCAGGTGTTGCTTTCATTAAAGAATGAGAGGGGCGAAGGGAAATGACTAGGAGGCTGGGGGATGAATACAGATAATTACAATATTGTTTTTATCTCATATTAAATAAAATAATGTAAAAATGTGCTTAATTTTTGGCTTAGCATATATTAAACTCTATACAATTATTTTTTATTGTTATGATTATTAAATAAACGTCATTCTTATTGAGAGATGCCTTTTTTTTTTCTCCTAGGTAAAATATATGCCAAACTCAGAAATAGGTAATGGAAACTTTCCTTGTAAACTTTCAGCCTTGACTTTAAACTTACCTTACATGCATCTACTTTTCCTTCCATGAATCCAGCACATAACATTCCTGGAGTTATCAGGCCATCATATACATCCTTTCTGTTACACACATCAGTGCTTATGGTTTCCACTCTAGCTTGCCGAAGTTTATTTTGTGTAGGTCCTATTGCACAAATGGACAAACAAATAAATAGTATTCCTCAAATGCAACCATATCTAAGACACAAAAGACACATACATTTTAAATTTTATATTTCTTATAAAATTGTTCTTATTTTCTGTACCATAAATGTCTACATGCAAGAAGCCATACATATACATGTCCCAGTATTATATAATATTTGTGGATCTTTCAAGGATATTAGAAGTCTTAAAACTACATGCAAAATATTACATATACACAGGAATGGGTAGGTAGTCCTCAGATACTCATAGAGTATGACATTGATCTGGTCCAACTGCCACATTTTCCATATAAGGAAACCGTGGCCCATGGAAGTTCACTGACATTCCAAGAGCTATTCAAGTAGAAAGAAACCAAGACACAGCTGCACTATTCACCCTACTCCACTCTGTTATGTGTTATTTAGGAGTATCTCACAGTATGGGAAACCAAATGAATGCCCAATATGTGCTAGTGATCTGATGACAACATAGAACAGGGCCGAGTTTTAGGAGGAGAGGATACTGCACAGTTGAATACAGAAAAGAAGTAGTATAGGGCTCTGGGTTGAAGCCATTGGGAGTACCCCGAGCTAGCTTTTAAGAGACTTTAAAGAACCTCCCACAAAGGGAAACCTATTAGACTTACAGCAGATCTCTCAGTGGAAACCCTACAAGCCAGAAGAGAGAGGGGGCCAATATTCAACATCCTTAAAGAACAGAACTTTCAGCCCAGAATTTCATATCCTGCCAAACTAAGCTGCACAATTGAAGGAAAAATAAAATCTTTTACGAACAAGCAAGTACTCAGAGATTTTATTACCACCAGGCCTGCTTTACAAGAGCTTCTGAAAGAAGCATTATACATAGAAAGGAACAACCAGTCTGAGCCTTTCTAAAAATATACCAAAAAGTAAAGATCATCAACATAAAGAAGAATTTACATCAACGAATGGATAAAATAGCCAGTTAACATCAAATGACAGTAACCCTAAATTTAAATCGACTAAATCCCCCAATCAAAAGATACAGCCAAAATCTAACAGTATATCCAAAGATACACAAAGACTCAAAACAAAGGATTGGAGAAAAATTTACCAACCAAATGGAGAGCAAAAATAAATAAATAAACAAAAAGCAGGAGTTACAATTCTCACATTGGATAAAATAGATTTCAAAGCAACAAAGATACAGTGGTAAAAGGATCAATGCAACAATAAGAGATCTTAACACCCAGATACATAAGACCCATATTGAGATTTAGGGTATCCAGGACTTGAATTCAGATCCAGAACAAGTAAACTCAATAAATATTTATAGAGTTCTCCATTTTAAAAACACAAAATATACATTTTCCACTTTAAATACACAAAATATTGATCAGCCATTATTAATACCCATTTTTAGAATGAAGCCATATTCCTGTTCTCTCTCCCTCTTTTTCTTCCTCTCCTTCTCTCCTTAAAAAAAAAAAAAAAAAGGAAGAAATACCATTGTGGGTACCATCCCTGTTTACCAAGATTCCAGTGAGAGTCTTGTGGCGGCCAGTCAGAACTTCCCTGACTGCTCCTTACAATGAGATGTTTTCTTTAAAAAAAATAAAAAATAAAAAACCTAATGGATTCAGCTATGTTTCTGAGCTACGGTTTAAACATCAGGGACTCCTAGAACCTCCCTCAAGTTCAATGATTTGATAGAGCCACTAACAGAACAAGCAAAGTACCACAGTTATGTTGACCAGTTAATTATAAAAGATACAACCCAGAAAAAGCCAATGGAATAAATGTACAGGACAAAATAAATAAATCAATCTTTTTTTTACTGATCATACAGCCAGATACAGACTCTGCACATTTTCTTTTTTCTCTCATATAAAAATGAGCTGAATTTGGCCGGGTGATGTGGCTCATGCCTATAATCCCAGAACTTTGGGAGGCAGAGGTGGGCAGATCACCTGAGGTCAGTAGTTCAAGACCAGCCTGCCTAACCTGGTGAAAACTAAAAAAAGAAAAAAAAAAAAAAAAAAAGAACCTCTCACAAAGCCAAGATGGACATGCATGGAGAATTTGGAAAACTTTTCATAGAATAAACTTCTGTCAAAAAAGAGATAGATTAAGATATATTAGCACTAGTTTTTTTCAGGCTACCCTTGATAGAAATTTAAGTATTCTTATTTCTAAGTAAAACATTTTGTTAATCTTTCTCTTTAAAGTAGAGTGAACTAGTACCTAGAAATTTTAAGTTCTGGTTTTTAATTTATACAATTACTAGACTTGATGTCTTTTAACATCCCTAGCAGGTGGGACAGAGGAAAAAGATAACTAACCAAAATAAAAATGCTCAAAATATTTGCAACCCATTTTAATGTTTATGACCATCATAAATTCTCATAAAATGAGAAAGATTCAAATAAACAAAAAAAAACTATCATTATATTTGTGATTTTAGGCATATGCTGATTGAAATAAAGTATATGTGATTTAAAGTATATGTAACGCATTTACATCCAGGAAAGACAAAATCTGTGATTACTTACTGCCTTGCACTCCTATAGTGTTCTGTCCCTTCTTATATCACCTGATGGATGCAGTTGTTTTTTCCCTTCTATATTAATCTCTCCCTCTGACTTTTTTTTTTAAACCACAGCTCCAATTGCGGAGATTCCTTCCCTCCCTTCCTTCCTTCCTTCCTTCCTTCCTTCCTTCCTTCCTTCCTTCCTTCCTTCCTTCCTTCCTTCCTTCCTTCTTTTCTCTTTCTTTCTTTCTCTTTCTTTCTTTCTTTTTCTTTCTTATTTTCTTTCTTCTTTTCTTTCTTTTTTTGAGATGGAGTCGAGCTGGAGTGCAGTAGCAAGATCTCAGCTCACTGCAACCTCCACCTCCTAGGCTCAAGCAATTCTCCTGCCTCAGCCTCTTAAGTAGCTGGGATTACAAGCACACACCACCACACTCAGCTATTTTTTGGTGTATTTTAGTAGAGATGGGGGTTTCGCAATGTTGGCCAGGCTGGTCTTGAACTCCTGACCTCATGTGATCTGCCTACCTTGGCCTCCCAAAATGCTGGGATTACAGGAGTGAGTCACCGTACCTGGCCACCACTACTCCAATTGTGAACTCAAAGATAGGACTTGATTTTTACTTTTTAACCCACAGTCTCTTGTTCTGCCCAAGGCCACATGCATTGGAAAGACCATTACTTTTATAAAAAGCTTAAGAGGGATTCCTTCAGATAGATAGCTTGTTTATCTCAAGACATTTTTGTGCTAAGAAAATTAGGTTGAAACTACTCACCATCATCTACAATGGATCCAAATCCTGTGACAAACACACTTGTTTTAGGTGGCAACTTTATAGATGAATCTGGGAGGCAAACTCTCTGGACGATATTTGAAAACTCAACTCCAGGACTCAGTTGTGCCAAAGCAATGTCATTTTCATTTGTTTCTCTATGGTAATTCTCATGAACAATAATTTTCTTCACATTTCGTTTCACTGCAGGTGGTGTTATAGTTGTACCAAAAGTGACAATCCATTGAGTTGGGTCTTTATTTCTGCAAAAAATTAAAAAGTAGTACTTGGGATGCTTGAATTAATTCTGTGAATGAGACTGAGACTGTATTTCTTCCCAACTATCAGTATTATGCTCCTGAAACATCCTTTTGGTAACAAAGTTTGTAGTTGATAACAAAATAGGTAAAAAATAGTTCTTAAAATTATTACAATTATTTACAAATAATAAATATGATCAGTTTCCAATTTTTAAACTTTTTGCTTGCTAGGAGCTTTTTAGGTTCTCTTTCTTCCTGAATTTCAACAAACTATGTAGAAATTAATTTTGATTTGTTTTGGATAATATACTTACTAAGAGGGACTTTTCTCTCCATGTCATATCATCAACCCATTCTTATTTTATGACTCACTTGTTGGCCCTTATTTTACTGGGTTTTACTGTGATCTTTGAAGTGAAGTGTAATGTGTTGCTTTGCAAACCATTTTTTCTCCACCCTACTCCCATATCCCTTCCATACCCCTCCCTTAGATACAAGGACTAAGTAATCCTAACTCAAAGTCATGTTCCTACCACCCGTGGATCTGGCCTGGTCAGTCCTCTTACTAGACTTTCAGTTCTCCTTTCACACAGATGCTTTTCTCTTCCACAAAGTTTATATCACCAGCAAATTCTATCTAGTCCTATCATCTTTTTACTTCCTTATGGTCCTCCAAAGCCCAGTACCTTTTTTCTAAAGTTATTCTCATCCTGAGTGACTGGAAATATACAGTAGCTTAAAATTCTCTGGGTGAAGAAAGGATTACTATGTTGGTGAATCAACAACCTTTAAGTGTAATTAAAAAAAACCCTGAAAGATCAGTGGTTTCCCAAGTGCTGCACTGCCCTAAAAATGAGCAGACAGAGCCCGGGATATAGGAGGTGTTCTTCTCTCACCTATTTTACGTCTTTACACATTAAGATAAGATTTTATTCAAACCAGAAATCTTAGGACTGACAGAAGCATCCATTTGAAAACTAGATACTAGATACTAGAATTCTCAGAGATATAAAGCCATATATGACTTCAGGCCTTAAGGAGTTCACAAATGAATCAATTAGATAATACAAATTATCCCATCCCTTTATGGATTGCCAATGAGAGAGGAAGCCTCACATGATAGGCCAATTCAACGTGTTTTATGAATAAGAAAATTAAGACCCAGAAGTTCAGTGACTTGTGCAGGTGAGTGACATGCCGCTGGTTAGTGCCAAAAGGAGATGGTCCAATCAGGAATGTTTTCCCCACCCATACTGTCTTACAAAGACTGGAATCATTTTTCATAGACATAAAGGTGCTGAGGTTTGTCTTAAACATGATTTTGAAAATACATTATTTCTGCAGGAAAAATAAATTTATAGAAATTTAAAGATGTGAATAATGCAATATTATCTTCAAAGTACCATGTAGTTTTCCTTCATAAAAGTATTCCACATTGTGCGATTACATGAAATTATTAATATATCACTCCCAAATTGCACTCATTTTTCTCTATGATCATCACTTTGCTCAACTCTTTTGGATTATTATCAGCATAAAATATGCTATAATCTTTCTCCTATATTTTAAAAAATCCTTCCTTTAACTTCACAACTGCCCTCAACTGTCAAATTTCTCTGATTCTCTTTCATTTAGAAACTTCTTAAAAGTGATTTTAAAACTTACAGCATCTAATCTTCTCTCCATTCTCTATTGAATCCGTTCCCACCCCTATCACACCAGAAAAACTTCTTTGATCAAGGTCACCAGTACTCTCTACTTCATCAAGCTCAATGGCCAGTCCCCACGTAGATCTGTCTGTACCCAGAACTTGCACTGGACCTGCTGAAGTAAGTATTCCAATGGCCACAGCTTACATTCTTCACTAAATATTAAGTTGGCATTCTGGATTTATTTATTATTTATTTACATAAAGAGAGATCAGTTGTAAACTAAAATGGAAGACACTCTCACAAAAACAGAAGTGCAAAGGTTGGAGGACTGTATGAACGTGAGAAAATTAGAAAACCTTCACAAGTGAGTGGGATTCAAATTCGCCCCTAAGGCATAATCACAGTTATTTTGAGAGTTGTACATATGCACATCTAAGTGAGTTGCTTTTCTCTTCTCTTCTATGAGAAAGCAACAGATAATCACTTTAGTATCTTGGAACCACCTGGGATGTTACCCTTAGAAGGATGACAAAGAGCCTCTGAGAATCACCAAGGATAGGCTCCTTTAATAAGATGCAGGATGAGGAAGTAAGTAGTGCCACAGGCCAGGCAGTCTTTATTTAGAGTTTCGTCTTTGAGAGTTTAAAGGAAAAGCCCTCTGTACCATGATGGTAAAACCGCAGGGAAGAAAGATGGTGTGCTCCTGACCTCCTGGGGCTGTAGTGTGCCTGTGTATGTCTGTGTACATGAACTGACACATCTGAGATTTAAGAGGTACAAATTTTGCTCAGTTGTACATAACCAGTCTTGAATACAGTGAGGGCAGTGAGACAAGGCAGGAGGTCTCTCCTACCTTCCACACACCGTTCTGGACCATACAAGCCTGCAGGGTTCCTAGTGAATGCAATGAAAAGACAGAACTTCAAGAGAAATACCTACGATTCTTTTCTTATTTGTAAAGTGATGGCAATGCTGACAGTGGGAAGTTAGAGGGATTAATTGGGGAAAAAAACAGGTGACTTTCTTTTTGAGTATGTAAAAGAGATTAAACTTGTTACATGTATAATAGTCTTCACACTAAAATAATCCACATATTATTTTATGTAGTATATAGTAGGAAAGATAGTATTGGGGTCATGATGATAGAAGAAAATATATAATAAGAACTTTAAATAACAAAAACCAAGCATCATAGATAGGGCACAGGGCAAACATAATCTATTTAGGGGACATCTGGGTCTATCCTGAACAGAGCAAAGGATAAACTGGTGAGACTGGACTCTTCTGACGCACTAAATCAATGGCAGATGAGGTCTGAGAAAAGAAGGCTCACAGCAGCCTTGTTTGACTTACTTCCGGAAGCAGTGAGCTGCTGTGAGCAGCCATGTGTTACTGATGAGGCTGGCTCCGCACTGATGGCCTGCCCCTATGAGCTGGAGGCTGGCCTGCCATGGCCACTCCCCTTCCATAGCTGTTTCCCTTCCTTGGACAATTCTTTGAGTAGAAGAAGATGCTGGTAATGGCATGTTTGAAGATGTCATCCTTATTCCACAGCCTGCCACAGAAATACATGTTCATTCGTATTCATCACAAGAAGGAAAAAAGTATATTCTGATTTGCTTTGGTTGCAGACAATCCCTTGTCCCTGCTACCTTTTGAACCACTCATAGCATTCAGCCTTTGAGCTTATTTGATACAGGTCTTGCTGATCCTATTGAGGTTCAGAAGAAATGTTTACTAACATTTCAAGGCATTCAGTACAGAAATTAACTGCTGTCTATCTTTATAAAGTATATATAGATAGATAATTCATTGAGCACCAAAAATGTATGGATCTTCTGCTATGTGAATTAGATGTATTTATAGCAACAGATCTTTTAGATGAGAAAATTAAGGCTTGAAGAGGGAACACTGCTGGTGATCATCCAGTTGGTAAGTGACAGCGTGGGATACGAAATTAGGAGGATCCACACCAAAACTAGTAGTATCCTTATTACTGAGAAACAGCCCAGTACTAAATGTGGGTCATCATTTTCCCTTAACTAATAACTAAAGAGAATCAATTTATTGTGTTTGTAAAGCCCTGTGTTTTAACAGATATAAAAAATATTGACCTCTTTGTTCTCTTAAAACTTGAAAAACTAGTTTCAAAAAAAGTCGTCTTCACTGATATCAAACCCTCAATTGACTAGATTTCAAGTCAATCTTAAGAGACCTGAAAGTGTAACAACATTTTTAATGGGCATGTTTGCCCACAGTAGACCTTAACTATGTACCAACGCTGGAATGTAGAGTGCAGAGCAGGAAGAGGCAGAGAATGTACATGACAGATACTTCAATTAAAATACAAGCAAGTTAAAAAAATTAAAGCCTAAATGTTACCAGTTTAAAACACTCTCTTGAATTGTCAGAGTATTAAAAGAGTTATTTATAATGAATATTAATATAATATCTGTAATAGTATATAAGATGTTTTAAATCACATCTCATAGGTCTCATAAACTTAAAATTGTATTTGATATAAATTTAAATACTTCAAATACTACAAATAATAAAAAGATTAAATGTTCAGTTTACAAAAATATGAAATGAGTTTTTAAAAGCTTGGTACATTTTACTGCTAACTTTTCTATTACTTCTTTTCATATCTTTTACTGTGAAATAAACAGTTAATTCTGGGTTTTGGAACTTACGACTATTGAGAAGATTCCTCATCTTTTTGCTGTCAATAGCTGGAATAAGCAAAACATGAGTTAGTTGGCAGAAGAATATATTCCCATTTTCATGTTACCTTGTTCATGAAATAATAGAAATGCTAATTATCCAAAGAATAATAAATAGAAATGCTAATTATCCAAAGCATACATATTTCAAGAGAGCATGAGATTTTTCATAACCAAATAATGTATAAATAGCCCTTTACTCTGATTTTATTTTTGGGTCAAATTGTATAATTTACTTTAAAATTAAATCAAAGAGCATTTTACTTTCTGATTTTGCTCAGGAAAAAGAAACAGAAAGTAGGAAATCATAAATAAGGATAAATGTCCCTGACTGCTTTCCTTGGGGGCTTCAATATAACTTGGGAGAAAAATCTCCAATTCCCATCACGGCTGGTGTTTACCTGCCTATGTGCTTTAGGCATACTCCTAATGGCCAGTTTGAAATGATAGCTCTATGGAGCTACATGCATCCCAGACCCCTGAGGGCCCAATTTCAAGGCCCTGGTCTAAAAAAGCAGGAATTTAGTCACTGCAGGTTGATAACCTTGTCTCCCTGAGGATTCCTGAGGATCTCAGGAATGGATCTGATGGTTGTGGCTCAGGCAGCAGACATTACAGACATGAAGTTCTTTCACATACGACCAGTCCAGAGACCCCAGCCATATACAACCTTTCACTTCATTTTATGTTTCATTTCTGTGACATCTTTTTTCCCTTCAAATTTATTCGTTCATGTTCATTATAACTCAGCTACATTCAATGTTTGTTGGGTTAGTGATTGGTTTTTTGTTTGCCAGTGAGAAAATGGAGAATTATACAGCAATTTTATCAGGAACATTGACTTTCCCCCAAAAAGGGATGGTGAGCCCCAATTCCTGCTAGAGGTTTCATAGATATTTATCTTTTTTTAACAAATGACATGTATGTGGCAGAAGAAAACACACAGTTAAATCTTCATTATTGAGCATGGTCAGAGAATATAGATATTTTGGTATTAAAACAACTTGTATCATAAAAAAATCATTGTATGTAACCAACAATGCCAAAATGTTTTTAATAAACTGTACAAGAAACTCTACAACTGTAACAACTCAGTAAATATAATATAATGTCACTTTTATAATAGATATTTTACTTTAGGATATGTGATTGTGGCTTAGGGACAGTTATATCATCAGGAATTGAGATTTCTGTTCACAGAATGCTGGAAAACACTTTGTTTTACTTTGGGATATAACTGGTTAACAATCAAGTTGGATACCATACTCTCTATTATTTCTGATTACTTCATGAAAACATAATTAATATTTATGGGGATTCTATCTTGAAATACATTTAAAGAACTTTCCTGATTTCTAAGAACAAAAAATTAACTTTAGATAACTTGTTTCCTAAATAAATACATGGCTGTTGGGAAGGGGGAAGTCTTTTGGGTCCAAAATACAAGTTCCCCTCCCTTTTTTTTGTATCGAATTAGACATAACTAAACTTGGAAATACATAACAAGAAGCAATAAATGGAGCTGGAACACCTACCACATGTGAGATACATGCTAGTGTTTGAGGAAGGGGTTAAGAAAATAAAAAGATACTGTTCCTGACCTTGACATTTAAAATCTTATTTGAAACACATTATTTTCCTACTTTTAATTGCACATTGGCATAGAAAAATAAAAATGTCTCTCAGCTTGGATTCCAACTAGCTGTAAGGTAGTTTGAATTTCAGTTTCCTAAACTTTTTGAACTTCCTTTTCTTCCACTTTGGGAAGAAAACAAAACAAGAACTTTCCTGATTTGATTTTGTGAGGAATAAATAAGGAAATTAATGAAAAATAGTTTTAAGTTGGAAACAAACTCGTGAACCTCTTTAGAGTTCATGTCACTGGTTCTTCCTATAGGGGCAAATCTTCATAAAGATGTCTTTCTTTGATACTATAAAAAGAACCCCCAGAACTAGTCTGTAAAAACCTCTGTGAGTCACAATACCTGTATCTAATTCTAATCCCACGTCTCACATCTTACTTGAGTCTCAGCTTCTTTATCTGTAGAACAGTGAAAGTAATACCTACCCTTTGGAACTTTTGTAAGGATCCGATAATATATGATATGGAAGAAATTTAGAAACCTTATTAAAAGTCCTAGTAAAATATGAAAAAAAAACATGTTGTAGCTTCATCCATGTCCCTGCAAAGGCCACGAACTCATCCTCTTCTATGGCTGCATAGTATTCCATGGTGTATATGTGCCACATTTTCTTTACCCAGTCTATCACTGACAGACATTTGGGTTGGTTCCGAGTTTTTGTTATTGGGAACAGTGCCGCAATAAATCTACCTGTGCATATGCCTTTATAGTACAATGACTTATAATCCTTTGGGTATATACCCAGTAATGGGATTGCTGGGTAAAATGTTATTTCTAGTTCTAGATCCTTAAGGAATCACCACACTGTCTTCCACAATGGTGGAACTAATTTACACTCCCACCAACAGTGTAAAAGCATTCCTATTTCTCCACATTGTCTCCAGCATCTGTTGTTTCCTGACTTTTTAACAATCTCCATTCTAACAGGCTTGAAATGGTATCTCAAATGTGGTTTTGATTTGCATTTCTCTAATGGCAAGTGATGATGAGAATTTTTCATATATTTGTTGGCTACACAGATATCTTCTTTTGAGAAGTGTCTGTTCATATCCTTCACCTGCTTTTTGATGAGGTTTTTTGTTTTTTCTTGTAAATTTGTTTAAGTTCTTTGTGGATTCTGGATATTAGCCCTTTGTCAGATAGATTGCAAAACTTTTTTCCCATTCTGTAGGTTGCCTGTTTACTCTGATGATAGTTTCTTTTGCTGTGCAGAAGCTCTTTAGTTTAATTAGATTCCATTTGTTAATTTTGGCTTTTGTTGCCATTGCTTTTGCTGTTTTAGTCGTTAAGTCTTTGCTTATGCCTATGTCCTGAATGGTACTGCCTAGGTTTTCTTCTAGGGTTTTTATGGTTTTAGGTTGTACATTTATGTCTTTAATTCATTTTGAGTTAATTTTTATATAAGGTGTAAGGAAGGGATCCAGTTTCAGCTTTCTGTATATGGCTAGCCAATTTTCCCAACATCATTTATTAAATAGGGAGTCCTTTCCTCATTGCTTGTTTTTGTCAGGTTTGTCAGAGATAAAATGATTGTAGATGTGTGGTGTTATTTCTGAGGCCTCTGTTCTATTCCATTGGTCTATATCTCTGTTTTGGTACCAGTACCATCCTGGTTTTTTACTGTAGCCTTGTACTATAATTTGAAGTCAGGTAGCATGATGCCTCCAGCTTTGTTCTTTTTGCTTAGGATTGTCTTGGCTATGCAGGCTCTTTTTTGGTTCCATATGAAATTTAAAGTCATTTTTTCCAATTCTGTTAAGAAAGTCAATGGTAGCTTGATGGGGATAGCACTGAATCTGTAAATTATTTTGGGCAGTATGGCCATTTTCACAATATTGATTCTTCCTATGCATGAGCATGGAATGTTTCTCCATTTGTTTGTGTCCTCTCTTTTATTTCCTTGAGCAGTGGTTGTAGTTCTCCTTGAAGAAGTCTTTCACTTCTCTTGTAAGTTGTATTCCTAGGTATTTTACTCTCTTTGCAGTAATTGTGAATGGGAGTTCACTCATGATTTGGTTCTCTCTGTTATTGGTGTATAGGAATGCTTGCGATTTTTGCACATTGATTTGGTATCCTGAGACTTTGCTGAAGTTACTTATTGCTTAAGGAGATTATGGCCTGAGATGATGAGGTTTTCTAAATTTACAATCATCATTCTCAACAAACTAACACAAAAGCAGAAAATCGAACACCACATATTCTTGAGGGAATGTGTTCTCTTTCTGGGTCCATAAGGGGGCATAGTTTTAAGGGCAAGAATTTCCCAGCACCATGCGTCGCTCCCCTCTCTCTGCATCTGGGAGATTTAATGGTTTATGTTTAAATTTCATGGGCACAGGAAGAAACTAAAAGTCAATCACTCCAGTGGAAGTTCTAAGGAACTCCTTTCATTGGCCCAGGGTCTTAGAGAAGGTGGGGGTTCCTCCCAGGTTAAAAACCCCCTTCTTCCACACCCCTTTGTATGCCATGTTTGGGTCCCCTTTCATGAACACTCCCTTCGTGGAAGCCATCTTTCTCTCTCCTGGATTTCCCCTCTGGAGTCCCTGTCCACACTCTCTCCTGGAAGCCTGTCTTCTCCTCCTAAACTCCATCTCTGTCTATTCCCTTCCACTCAGAGTGGAAGCTGCTTTCCTCTCCTGGATTCCATCTTTCTGGATTCTCTCACTCAGTGTGAGAGTTAGCTCTTTTTCTCTCCTTCTCCTGTTTCTCTCTCTCTTTAAATAAATGAATTTCTACAAACGCTTTTGAGTCTGGCATTTACTGTGCACTGCGCTGTGGTCCTCTCTCTCATTCTTGAGAGGGCAGGAGACCAAGAACCTGGAGAAACATCCTCTCAGGGGAGCTGAGGGCACCCTGAACCCCTGAACCCCAATATTACATTCTCACTCATTAGTGGGAGTTGAACAATGAGAACACGTGGACCCAGGGAGGGAAACATCACACACTGGGGCCTGTCAGTGGGGAGGGCCTAGGAGAGGGATAGAATTAGCATTAGGAGAAATGCCTAATATAGATGATGAATTTATGGGTGCAGGAAACCACCACGGCATGTTTATACCTATGTAACAAACCTGCACTTTCTGCACTTGTACCCCAGAACTTAAAATACAATAAAACAAGCAAAAAACATGTAATAGTAAATAATACTGAATTTTATTTTACTTTTATTTCATGTTGATATATATATGTGCTTACAAAAAACAAAAATAATTATAAGAGGAGGGAACCACAAAAGTGTCAAGTAAAAATAAAAGACTTACGTGTGAGTCTAAATGACGGTTTGTTTATGGTGAAAGGCAACTGTTTGGTCTTCAAACTTTGATATAAAGCCTTTTCAATTTTTTTCTTGATTTGTTCAGCACTATCAGTAGATGGGTATCGAAACATGAGCACTATAAGAATGTCCATACCCTGTTCATCTGGACTGAAGAGCAAAAAAGCAGTAAAAAATATCATTTATCTAATCATTAATGACTTTAACCTATTAGGACTCATATTAAACTTAAACAGAATAATGGATGATATATGTGAATACCAGATTTTTTAATTTCTCTAAATACAGAGATTAAAAGTGAGTGTATAATAACCAGGAAGTGGTGGAAGCACTGTAGAAGAAATAAAGACAACTGTTCACTGCCCTTACTTAGCTCATAGTTTAAAGGGGTTTGCAGGAGGAGATGCTCATGAAATCATGCTTTATATGTACTTACAAGGCTTGCTTTTTAGGCAATTTGAGCAAAACTGTAGCTAACACCACTATTCTTTAGAAGTGGTGTGGCAGGGAGGAGGCTTTTGTTTACCAAACCCAGTTTCTTTTGTCTCCTGAGCACAGAGGTAGATTCCATTTTCTGGGCTTTCTTGAAATTTATTGAAACTTTCTAATGAATCTGGCCAGTGAAATATGGGAAGAAATAATGTCCCCCCCTTCCAGGTCTGGCTTCTAATAAAACCTCCCCTAGCATTTTCCTTGCTCTCACTCTTCCCTTGTCTGCCAACCAGACACAGAATATGCAGTTGGCAACTTCATTTCATAATCCCGTTTGGCACCCACACCCTGGCCCCAACTTCTGACTCTTTGGACTGTATCATGGAAATGAAATAAACCTTTACTATATTAAAGCACTGACATTTTTGGTGTTTAGTGGTCTGTTAATAAATAAATGATTAAAGAAAGCGCTTATAAAAGAGAATCATTTGATAAACACTTCAAACATATGAATTTATATTGTGATGTGTAGGGTTTAAAACCCTCAAGTAATCTTTTGAGAATGAATTTAATTTGAGACAAGAGAAAAGAATAAAGGAATAAAGGGAGAAAGGGAAAGAAGGAGGAGGGAGGAGAGAAAAATGAAAAGGAGAAAGGAAAAAAGAAGAAAGTCAAGAAGATATGAAAGAAAGAAGTGAAAGAAAAAGAAAAGACATGGGGTCCTTAATCATTAGCTATATTTATATTTACTCTATCACTAAGAAGTGAAGGAAACAAGTAAATATATAATTATAAATATACGTATAAATAGACATATTTCATTATGGAATCTAAGCTTTATAGACAACATATAAAAACATTCAGGATGGGGCTGGGTGCGGTGGCTCACGCCTATAATCCCAGCACTTTGGGAGGCCAAGGCGGGTGGATCCCGAGGTCAAGAGATCGAGACCATCCTGGTCAACATAGTGAAACCCCGTCTCTACTAAAATAAAAATATTAGCTGGGCATTGTGGCACGTGCCTGTAATCCCAGCTACTCAGGAGGCTGAGGCAGGAGAATTGCCTGAACCCAAAAGGCGGAGGTTGCGGTGAGCCGAGATTGCGCCATTGCACTCCAGCCTGGGTAACAAGAGCGAAACTCTATCTCAAAAAAAAAAAAAAAAAAAATTCAGGATGGATTCTAGTAATTTTAGTCTCTGAAAATAACGATTCATTTTTGTATATTATTTTTCACCAAAGCATCAAAATGAAAAGCCATTTTAAAATAACAATAAACATGCACTGTCATGAAAGAAAAGCTTTACTGCAGAGAATGTCATTGTCTGATGGTGGGGTAGGCTTAAGATAAGGAAAACGAAAAAGACGTTCAGTTCTACTTAGCCCCTAACTTACGAGGTGGGGGAGGAGGAAATGTTAGCTGTGTCATCCCCCTGTTCCTTATATTATTTTCTATCCAATAGCTGAGATTTCCTTGTCACAAAGCACCTTACCTCTTTCTATTGTGATTGGGAAATAGGTAGGAAAACTTGGGCTGCTCAAGATTTATGAAATCTGTGTGTTGTTGTAAAGACTTGCTCAAGGCAGCTAAGCAATTAGGTACATCAAATACCTCATCTTAACAATATTGACTTGAAATTACAAACCAAGTTTACTTACCTTAATTTGATAACATGAGATTTGATAAATCGATTGCCTACAGAAGAACGTCGAAATATCCTAGACATCTGATTTTTGAAACAGAAGTTAGTTTTCAGAACTTAAAAGTAAAACGAAAAATAGTAATAATTTAAAAAAAGAAGTATTAGTCTTAAGAAAAGTGTTATTCTTTGTTTTATCTAGAGACTTGAGGCAAAAAATAAAGGTGTTCAGCTCATTCACAGTCATGTTAATGGGTAATTGACAATGGAACCAAATAACCACAATAAAATTATTCAACATTGCTAAGCCTCTGTAAAATGGGATAAGAACAATATCTGCCTTATACAGTTGATTTGAAAATTAAGTGAAATTATATTACACATTTTCTACCTTGTCTGGCATCTATTGTTATTGATGATAGTTTTAAATACTGTCAAGTGAATTAAAAGTACATGCTACTTTTTAAGACAGCATCTTTATTTCTTTTTTTTCTTTCCTTTTTTTTTTTTGAGACAGAGTTTCACTCTGTCACCAGGCGCCAGGCTGGAGTATGATGGTGCCATCTTGGCTCACTGTAACCTCTGCCTCCCATGTTCAAGCAATTCTCCTGGCTCAGCCTCCCGAGTAGCTGGGACCACAGGGAAGTGTCACCACTCCCAGCTAATTTTTATATTTTTTAGTAGAGAAGGGGTTTCACTATGTTGGCCAGGATGGTCTCGATCTCCTGACCTTGTGATCTGCCCGCCTCAGCCTCCCAAAGTGCTGGGATTACAGGAGTGAGCTACCATGACTGGCCAACAGCATCCTTATTTCTAAAAAAGGCTACCTTGTTTGCTGCACTCATCCCAAATATGGTATCTCATCCAGTATTGATAGAATTTGTTGATTTCTTAAATGATTATGTCATCACTAGACCATTTGACATGACTTGAAATGACTTCTGCCATGTGACTCTGACACCCTCACTTGTTAGTCATCTCTATGAGAGACAGGATTTCATGACTGGTGCTATGCTTCGGAATAAGTTTCACCACACTGATATACCATCAGAACTTCATTACTTAGCTTTTCCAGTCTGAGCCATTGGAAAATTTTCAGTGTTCAGGAAACTAATTTCCTAAAGGGTCCTGATTTCAGCTGGCTATTGAGGCACTGCCTTTTTGTCAAAAAAGCACTGGGCTAGCTGGGCATAGTGGCTCATGCCTATAATACTAGTACTTTGGAAGGTCAAGGTAGATAGATCCCTTTAGCCCAGGAGTTCCCGACCAGCCTGGGCAACATGGTGAAACTCCATCTCTACCAAAAAATACAAAAATCAGCCAGAGTCATAATCTGGTTTCAAAATTAATAAATAGATAAAAAAATTTACAAAGCACTGAGCTGAGAGTTAAGTCAGAATAACAGATCTGTATAAGTTTACGTAAGACCTATTTCCATGGTAAATTTTGCCAATTTCTACATCCTGTTGGTAGAGGGAAAGTCTCCCTCCCCACAAGATTCCTTCCTCTCCCTGACCTTGTAATGTAGTAACAATGCCCAGTAGACTTTACCTCCTAAATGTTAAATCTACTTCCCTTGATTCAATCCCACTGCTATGATCTCAAATCAGCTCCTTAGAAACTTGTATCTGGGACTTTGCAGCAGCCTCCTCATGGTATGTTGATGTGGTTCTATCCTATATTCTGTCCCCTCAGTTGTTCCCTCTGAATGCTGTAACCAGGATGATATCTTTAAAATGCAAACCTGAGTATATTAGACTCCTTCCTGCCTCAAGCTCAATATTGCCCTCAATACAATCTTACCCATGTATTGGTCCCTACTTTGCTCCATCCCTGCATTCAAAGTCTCTCTTCTCTCTCTCTCTCTCTCTCTCTCTCTCTCTCTCTCCCGTTTTAAGGTGTTTATTTTGTAAAAGCTTATATGGCAATATCCTTGATAGGATTTGAACAGGCACTTAACATATACTCAGTGACCAGATTAAGCACATTAACAGAGAAGTTTTAAAAAAGGAGGTCAGCAAAAATATTTTACAGGACAATGAACCACTTCCCTGGAAGAAGAAAGAGACTCACCTGAGAAAGAATAGGAACATTTACAGCAGGAAAAATACAATTTACATACTTAGAAATCATCATACAGTTAACAGAGAAAAGTTTGCTTAAAGTTATACCTGCTTTCTTGATTTCCATTAGAATAAGTTATTATTAATATTAAATTAATAACTATTATTATTTAGTAGAAACCCTATTTTTGGACTCCACTAAAAATACAAATTAGCTGGGTGTGGTGGCGTATGCCTGTAATCCCAACTACTTGGGAGGCTGAGGCGGGAGAATTGCTTGAACCAGGGAGGCGGAGGTTGTGGTGAGTCGAGATCATGCCAGTGCACTCCAGCCTGGGCAACAAGAGTGAAACTCCATCTCAGAAAACACACACACACACACACACACACACACACACACACACACACACACACGGTATATAATTATCATTTGTAGTTGAAGGCTGGTGACAACTATAGTCACTGAAAACTATTATTAAAATTCCTGCTAAAAGGATAGCAACAGCAACAGCTAAAGCCATTCCACAATAGAAAATCTACTGCCTCACTTTCAAAACATCCCCAACAAAGGGCACTGCATATTGGGTGTTTTCTTCCATCAGCTGTATGGTCTGGCACTCTGTTCTGATGATATCAGGCAAAATCACTCAATCAGTTACTTCTCTTTCTGGGACAGGTAGCTCTGTTGGGGTAGCTATGGTCTCTTTATGCCCTTTTAGACTAGATCAAACTTGTGCCTGGTCTGCAACTCTATTTTAGTTTGTTCTCAAGATGTACACTAAATAGAAAAGGCTTTGAAAGACACACTTGATCCAGAGCATCAGAGGAGATACATCAATGGGGAAACCAAAAAGGTTTTCCCATAACCAATGGCATTCAAGATAGCACCAATCTTCTTTTTTCCTGTGCCTCTCAGGATTCCACCACAAGTACTTGCAGGTGTGTCCAATAGATGAAGAGGAGCAAAAACAGGCATTACTTTGCTCACAAAGAAAAATAATATTCCAATGGTAAATACATAGGCAACCAGACTTTTCAAAACTACAAGCAAAACATTAGCTACAAGTGTACACACACTGGCACACAAAACAGTGTAGTGGGAGCACCATGCCTGCTCATGATTCCCTGAACCCACAGCATTGCCCATTCATACACTGGCTGCCACACCAAAGCTGGGGGCAAACATGTAGACTACAAAGGCCAGTTCACAGATGATGCCCCGAGTTTCCAGCTCTGCCACATTAATTAGTCCTGCAAGATGGGTTCCAATCTCAACGGTTCGTCACTCGATATATACCTATTCCAGTCTGAGCCATTGGAAAATGGTGCAGAATCACAGGGAATGCAGTCTATGTGGGACTTAATACACTCTTGTTTGTAGACTGTCAATCTTGGAGTGTTAGAATCTGCCTCTCCCAACACCACTTCCCAGTTCTTCCTGTCTGCTTTTCTGTCTCCCAGTTCTTCTTTTCTTCTACACGTGGTGGAAAAAAACTCACATCAATATCTGGGAAGGTTGGACTAGGGACTGTTCCCAGGAGTGGGACTCCTACATCCACTCACTATACTCAATATACACCTATACATCTATTTTATAATAAATAAAAATTTTAAAAAGCACTAGGCTGAGACTGAAGTCAGAATGACAGGTCCATGTAAGTTTACATAAGGTGCAGCCTAGTATCTTAGGTAGCAGGCGGCGTACCAGCAGGCTCTACATGTCTCAGATGGTAGCCAGGGCTCCATGCCATTGATGGGAGAGGGTTCTGTGGCAGCTGGGAGAAGTGCATGGGGAGATGGAAGATGGAAGACGGGAGCAGAGAGGAGACAGAAGAGTCAGGGACAGGAAGGAATCTTGTGGGGAGGGAGACTATTCCTCTCTTCCAATAGGATGTAGATATTGGGGGCAAAATTTACCATGGAAATAGGTCTTAAACGTAAACTTACATGGACCTGTCATTGTGACTTAACTCTCAGTACAGTGCTTTTTAAAAATTTAAATCCATTTATTATAAAGTAGATGTATAGGGATATATTGAGTATACTGAGTGGATGTAGGAACCCCACTCCTGGGAACAGTCCCTAGTCCAACCTTCCCAGGTATTGATCTGAGATTTTTTCCACCACGTGTAAAGAAAAGGAGTGCAGACAGGAAGAACTGAGAAATGGTGTTGGCCCAGGCAGATTCTAACACTCCAAGGTCCACAGTCTCCAAACAAGAGTGCATTAAATCCCACATAGACTGCATTCCCTGTGATTACAATGATATCTTAAGGCAAGATGATGCCCCTGCTTTTGTAAATATCTCCTCTGCAGCCAGAACAGGAATGCTGCTGGAAGAGCAAGAATGAAAATCATCATGTAAATTTGGGCCATCCTGGTGATATCAGGATCTGCTTAAGAGCAGGACGATGCTCTGTTTGATGAAGATGGCCCAACAAGGAAAACAGCACAGCATCAAAATAAGGATTCCTCTTTGAAGTATGGTCCCCACACATTCTAGGTTCTTGCCTACAAAGAATTGAGATATTAGCTTGTCACAAGGGGGGAACGAATCCAGTTTTAACTGAAATCCCAGTAACATTCACAAGTATAACACTATCCAGCTTGACTGTTCAGACATCCACAGAATATGGGATGGTTGATGCTAATAAGAATTATCATCAACTGTGCAAGGAAGACCGGGGTTTGAGCAAGCCCCGCCAGCTCCTGCAGCCTAAAACCTTAGGTAGTGGGCAGTGTGCCAGCAAGCTCCACACTGTCCCAGATGGTAGCCAGGACTCCATGCCATTGAGGGAAGAGGGTTCAGTGGCAGCCGGGAGGATCACATGAGGAGACGGAAGATGGAAGCGGAGACAGGAGGTTGGGCTGCCCTGCCCTGCCATGTCCACTAACAAACCCATTGCAGGCACAGCCCTCCCGGGAAGTGGTGGATGGCCCCCTGGCCTCTGGCCACCCCCATCCTATTCTTACTTTCATCTGCTTTTGTCCTCCGCTCGCCTGACCCCAGTCCAGCTGGAGAGGGGTGAAAACCTCTTAACTACTGATTTAATTGCTCTTTCCTAATCACAGTAGGCTGGTTCACACCTCTGTGACTGGGGACATTCATTTTCCTCTTCCTACAACTTTTTTGTTCCCCTGGCAAATTTCTTCCTTACAACTTTACCTTACTTGAGAAACTCCAACGACAACTAAGTTAGCCCTAACTTGCCCACCTCGAAGTTGAACACTTCTTTATTTGGGCCACTTTGTCATCTTGAATATAATTCTATTATATTACTAGCAATTACCATACTGGTTTACAGTATTGTCTCTTCCACTCTAGACTATGAACTGTGTGAAGGCAGGGAGTGTGTCTGATTTACGTTTGTATCTCCAATGCTCCACACATTATCTGGCCCATGGGAAACACACAGGTGTGTCTGATAGATAAATGAGTGAATTAATAAATGAATTAAGAATTAACAATATGGTAAAGGGAAGAAGATGGCAACACATTGTTTTAATCTGCAAATCATGTTGCCAAATGTAAGTAGAAATCTGTGGTTATCTCCAGCAAGGTGGGAGCCAGGAGACCCCAGTGATGAACTCAGATGTAAGGGTCATTCCACAGGTTTGGGTCAGTTCTGAGTCATGACCCTTATGATTTCACTAAGCTTCTCTGAGCTCATTTTATTTCCATCTCTCAAGGAACAGGGAGAAAAGGTAATTTTTGTGTCTCTAGCACTTTAGATAAATGTCCAGTGAAATTCTGAACTGTGTACATATGACACTTTGGGGAAGGATTAGGAGTCTTATTGTATTAGAGTATAAGAAAATATCAAGATTTAATTCAAACTCAAATGTGATATTAACAAACCGTGGCCCCCAATGTGTCAACCTCTATTTAAAAAATGGCATGTACTGGAATAGCACAATACTGGTATGACCATTACTAAAAGCTTGCAAGTATTAATAGCATACCATACAGCAGGCATTGGATTAATTCTTTTGTTTAAACCTCACACGACCTTGGGAGGAAACTTACCAGTCTCATCAGCTCCATTTAATGGATGAGGAAACTGAGGCTCAGGATATATAATCTTATCTAAGGTGGTAGAGGAAGTGGTGGTTCTGTAATATGAGCCCAGGAAAGCAGTCTTTAGATCTTGTGTTAAGTTCATTAATGGACTTTGACAACCTTGAATTAATTACGTATTTGAAGACAGATGTTAAATGTGGTGAAGGATAGACAGGTAGGAAGATCCTGGTGAAAGAAGCCCTTAAAGAAGGCTTCAAAGGCATCTTTTATTCCCTGAATATATATCTCCTAAGAGATCTTCTCTTCAGATGTGGTTTCTTGCTTCTAAGTTTAATAGGGGTAGGAAAAATTTTCTTCCTCAGATACCTACTTGTTGTTATAACTATTTTAAGGGAAGTTTAACTCATATTTACATTTTTCTGTTGGGAACTCAGAAATATGGTGCTCAATCCAAACTACAAAAACTAATTGTATCCTTAGCCTTTTCACAGTCCAAACCTAAGAAATAGATCATTTTACTAGAGATTATTCTATTTGAAACAAGATAGTCTCTAAGCTCATGGTAAAATAAGGGAAAAATCTTCACCTTAAAATCAGATACCAATTGTAGTCTTTGGTTTGAACTCTAGCATTTAAAAACAAAATAACATATTTGAAACAATACATATAGCTCTGACTAATTAGCTTCATATCCATCCAGGTACTGTTTTTGGCCAGTTTGAGCATGCATCTTTTCTTTGTTTGTGAACTAAATGCAGATTAAGTCAAGGAGGATTAGTACTTACTGCATGCCAGGTAGTGAATCCCTTTTGAGGTCCACCCATGAAAATAATCAGGTAGGTTATGCAAATTTCCTGCTAAAGTCAAGGGAACATGTGCCAGCAGAGAGCAAAAACACAAAGAAAACTGATTCTTTTTTCTCTTTCCTCTCCAGGGAAGCTTCCTGATAACTCAAAGGGATTTTTTTTTCTTCTGAACTCCTATTATGGGAATGGATGAAATCACAGAGCCACAGAAAGAAAAGAAAAAAAGCCAGGATCATGAGTTGTATTATCTGGAGGCATAGGCCAGTGGGGAGTCATTGTTGGCAGTCACTTGCCAAGCAAGTAAAGTTTTCCTTCTTTCTTCTGAGATTGATTTAAGGAGCTGAATTTATTTAAATGATAATGAGTTGTGAGAAAAGAATTGTAGCAGATATTTGTTCTTTACCCAAATTGTACTTAGTGGGGAGGTGTACCCATTCCCCAGCATTGAGAGTTGACTGATAACACTTCATGCCTGTACTTCTCCAGAGGATTGCCCTTGTCTGACCTGAGCACCTTGTTTAGTAATGTCTGTCAGGCTATGCTCTGGGCAGATCTACTGGTATAAGACAAACAACCCAACCCTCTAACTTCTGGGAAGAATTACCTCCGTGATTAATCCAGGCTCCAGATCTCCCAGAGAAATCATGCTCAGGATACAATTTTGAAACGACATTTTTATCTAGCTTCTTCTTTTGCCCTTTCCCACTGTCTTCATTTCCTTAAGAATTTTTCCTGAAAGATCTTGATTAATAAATTACTTATTCAAGATCCCCCAGTCACAGGTTGTGTGTTTTGTAATGTAAACTATATAAAAATAATTGTTACTAGAAAATGCTCAGCTATGCAACTATTTCAATGTCTCCATTTTTTGGAAGTTCTGTTATCAGACATCTCCAATTTTTAGATAAGATTTTTAGCTTAGAGCCAAGAAAAGATTCAATAAACTTAAATGAAAAGATGTTTTTAAAGGTAAGATTTTGTGTCTCTAAAGAAGTTTTTGTATTGCAAACGTTAATCTATTGAAATAGAGGGAAACAAAGAATGGATCTTAAAGAGATTCATTCTAAAATTTCTAAGATTTCTGAAAGAAATCCTAGAGATGAAGATTAGAGATTAGAAAGTTATGGAGTCAACATCTGTAGCCTTTGATGCTGAAAATTCTGCATAGTGGATGGGAATCAAGAGAATTTTCCAGTCTTTATTTTGGAAATCTCTTACCTATCCAACTAGAATAATCGTCATGTCACTTATAGTATTATCTTTTTGTATTGTCCTGAGCAATTAGTTCCAAAGTGAAGTCAATGTATCATAGAGTATATGGAAAAATTCCAGAACTTGTATTTATATTTATTTTTATCTAAACAAATACTTTTTACAGCATTGGCTTTGAGGTATGGAATCCTAGCAGTAGTACATTAATTACTGAATGCCCCCAAGGGGAAATGGAGACCAGGCTGTTAGAATGATAGCTTGTCCTAGGATATGTACTCGGTAAATCATTCCTGCATTCCATTTAGTTAAGTAGTGATACTTGGCTCACTAATTTTAAGTAATTAAGATTAATTTAATCACGCTAACAATTCTCAGTATGTAAACAATTAGTATCTTGTTTTAATTATAAGACTAGCCATTTTTTTTAACTTTGGAAACAAGGATAGAGAACTGACAAAATATAAATCCAGTGTTTAAACAAAACAGTTTCATGCAAACTCTACCACATGTATGGCTGTCATATGGCTTTGGGGCATAGAAAGATGGTAGAGATAGACAGTGTTTAAAGATTTTTGCTGAAGAGCCATGATTTAAAGTGTTAATAAACCATTAAAAGTGGATATAATGTTTCACTTACCTCTTCTCTTTGCCATCAATAAAAAATAACTGAGAACTGTTGGGGGAGCGGCAAGAGGGCTGCCTAGTTACAGCCAGGAAGGAACTCTCCCGCTGAGAAAGACCAAAATAGTGGGTAAGCCAACATACATCAGACAGACCTCTGGTAGAGAAAGCATTCAGAGTTGATAGAGAAGCAATGCAGACACAGAGGCTGAAGAGGAGAAGGCGGCAACCCTATGTGGTCTTGCTGGATGTTAGGAATAGCTCCTTGCCCTGAATAGCTCCTGGGAAAGGGGTGAATGAAGGGACTGTGGGGCAGTGTACTCTTGCTGGGGATCTCTGAGATCATACATACAAGAGATCCCATGACCATCATAGGTACTTGAATTGGCAGGGGGATCTGCCTAGAGTAGGCAGAGACAGCGCTTGCCTGCATGGAGCCCAGAGGGTTCTGCATGTGGGGCAGCTACAGTAAAACATGGCCAGAGGCTCTCCATCTCCCTAATCTCTGCTGACTGCAGGGCCAGGAGAGAGAAGGGCTGCCTTTCTCATGGGACAAGGGTGTGTCTCTTTTGCACAGTCTGGTGTCCACCAGCCCCTCCCAAGGACCCTGCCTGGCTGCTTCTACAAGAGCGTGCACACAGCATAGCCTCCACTGACCAGTACGAGTGCTTTACTGGTGGCCTGGGAGCATAACCACTCGCCCAGCAGAGTTAGTCTCCAACCCCAAGGGGCCAGAAGACAAAGCTGCAGGCTCAATCTCAACCCCCTCCTGCTAGAACACATAGTTCAGGAGTGCCACACGGAGATCTGTGACTGGTGCTTGAGCAGGGGAAGAGCCCCCACGCTCAGAACACTGAGACGAGTGAGACACAGATTACTGGGCTGGTACAGATGCTGGTGTGCCTCCCTCTACAGGGATAATCCAGAAAGAGTGTGTCCTGTCTGACAGCCACAGCCTTTGCCCAAAGAAGCGCCACAGCCCTGGACATCTAACAACCCAGTGATCTGGGTCTGGAGGCTTGGGACAAAACCAGCTGGTTGGGCTAGATACTCTGGCAGCCAAAGGAAGGAGACTTGGTTGAAGGAGAACAAGCTGGGCAGGACTTACAGCTGTCTGCTGGGCAAAAAAATCCCTCAGCCACAAATACCACATCAGCTGCATACCCATGACAACACCAGCCTGCCCAGAGATCCCTCACCCTTGACCAGTAGGTCAAGGCATCAACAGACCACCTTTAAACATACCCCTCAACCTGCTCTGACTCCACCAAGCAGAGAGGACCAGCGAGCTTCCACCATGTTGCAGGTCTCTTGGCAACCTAATCTTCAGCTTGGACTGCCACTAGTGGAGGCAGAAACACAGCCTGCCAGGGCACCCTTTAAGGCTAGAGAAATGTAGGCATGATGCCAGTGATTGGAGGGGTCCCCCTAAGGAAAAGGCATGGACCTGGTGATAGGGTCATCTCTCTTCAACCCCACAACCGCAGAGCACCGTTGCAAACTCACTGAAATACACAAGAGCAGGGCAGCTAAGAGCCTATCTGCCAGCCATTACTCTTAAGCATCATCTACTGGATCACAGTCTGAATTATAATACCAACAAAGTTATTCCAGAACACATGCCTATGAAACCCATGAAAGAATCTAGTCACGAATAAAGACTCAGTACAGAATCTTGTCCTTCTGAAAGCACCCAGAAATGAAGACAACAGACAATACTCAACTTAGACAGCAGCCAGAATCTCAAGAAAAATAAAGGCACATTAAAATGACACCAAATTCAAAAAGATAAAGGAACATGAGACCTCTCAGATAAAAAAGAATAGGTGCAAAAACTCTGGCAATTCAAAAAGTCAGACTGTCTTCTTGCCTGCATGCAGACAATCACCCTATCTCCCCAGCAATGTTTCTTAACCAGATTGAAGTGACTAAAACCACAGATACAGAATTTAGAATCTGGATAGCAAGGATGCTTATTGAGATTCAGGAGGAAGTTGAAACCCAATTCGAGAAGTCCAGTAATATGATCCAAGAGGTGAAAGATGACATAGCCACTTTAAGAAATGACCAAACTAAATTTCTAGAATTAAAAAATTTACTACAGGAATTTTATAATACTGTCAGAAGGATTAACAACATAATAGACCAAGCTGAGGAAAGAATCTCAGCGCTCAAAGGCCAGTTTTTTGAATCAACTTTAGACAAAAATAAAGAAAGAATAGTTTTTAAAACAGAATAAAACCTCCAAGAAACATGAGATTATGTAAAGAGACCAAACCTACAACCCACTGGCATTCCAGATAGACAAGAAGAGAGAGAAAACAACTTGAAAAACATATTTAAGCATAGAATCCACAAAAATCTCCCCCATCTCACTAAAGAAGTTCACATACAAATTCAAAAAATTCAAAGAACCGATACAAGAGACACTATAAGACAACTATCCTTAAGACACATAGTCATCAGACTCACCAAGTTCACTGCAAAAGAAAAAAATATTAAAGGCAGCTACAGAGACAGGTCAGGTCACTTACAAATGGAACCCCATCAGGCCATCTCATCAGAAACCTTATAAGCTAGAAGAGACTGGTGGCCTATTTTCAGCATCCTTAAGGAAAAGAAATTCCAAGCAAGAACTTCATTCCCCATCAAACTAAGCTTCATAAGTAAAGGAGAAATAAAATCATTTCATATAAGAAAAAGCTAAGGTAATTCATAACCACTATCAATAGCCTTTCAAGAGGTCCTTAAGAGAATACTAAACATCAAAATGAAGGAACAATACCAACTACCACAAAAACACATTTAAGTACATAGCCCACAGACACCATAAAGCAACTATTCAATCATCTAAAAACATGACAGAAACAAAATCTCACATATCAATAGTAAGTTAAATGTCAATAGTCTAAACATTCCTCTTAAAAGGCATATAGTGGTAAGTTGGATAAAAAGACAAGATTAAACAACCTGCTACCTTCAAAAGACCCATTTCATATGTGATGACACCCATAGGCTCAAAGAAAAGGGATGGAGAAAGATGTCATGCAAACAGAAAACAAAAGGGAGACAGGGTCACTATTTGTTTATCAGATAAAAGAGACTTTAAACCAACAATGGTTAAGAAGGGAAAACAAGTCCATTACATAATGATAAAAGGATCAATTCAACAAGAAGACTTGGCCATCCAAAACATATATACACCAACATTGAAGCACCCAGACTTGTAAAAAAAAAAAGTTCTTCTAGACCTACAAAGACTTGGACAGCTACACAATAATGGTGGAAGACATCACCAGTCCTACCGACAGGATTACAAAGATCATTGAGACAGAAAACTAACAAAGAAATTGTGGAAATAAATTTGACACTTGAGCAATTGGATCTAGCAGACATCTACAGAATACTATACCCAGCAACCACAGAATATACTCTTCTGCTTGTGGAACATACTCTAAGATAAATCAAGTATTGGCCATTAAGCAAGCCTCAATACATTTTTTAAAAATCATAGCAAGCACACTTTAAGCCACAGTTCAATAAGAATAGAAATCATTACCAAGGAGATATCTCAAAACCACACAACTACATAGAAATTAAACAACTTAGTCCTGAATGACCTTTAGGTAAACAACAAATTTAAGGCAAAAATCAAACATTTCTTTGAAATTAGGGAAAGTAAAGGCACAAGACACCAACATCTTTGGGATGCAGCTAAAGCAGCATTAAGAGGAATGTCTATAGCACTAAACACATATATCAATAAGTTAGAAAGATCTAAAATTAACAGTCTAACAATGCACATAGAGAAACTAGAAAAACAACTAACCCTGAAGCTAGCAAAACAAAAGACAATTAAAATCAGAGCAGAACGAAACTAAATTGAAGCACAAAAGTCCATACAAAAGATCAACAAAACCAAATTTTTCATTTATTGACAGAATAAACAAAGCTGATAGACAGCTATCTAAATTATAAAAAAAGAGAGACAATCCATATGAGTACAATCAGAAATGACAAAGTTGACATTACAACCTTAATCCTATCGAAACAGAAAAGACACTCAGACTATTATGAACACCCTTATTCATGTAAATTAGAAAGTCTAGAGAAAATAGATAAATTATCGGTAACATATAACCTCCATAATTGAACCAAGTAGAAATTGAAAACCTGAACACAAAAATAACAAGTTCCAAAATTTAATCAGTAATAAAAAATCTACATACCAACAAAATCCCTGGACTAGATGAATTCACAGCCAACTTCTACCAGACACAGAATAATGGGTACCAATCCTACTAAAACTATTTCCAAAAAAAAATCAGGAAGATTCCATTCTTTGTAGAATGGAAATAACTCATTCTACAAAGCTAGCATCCTCCTGATACCAAAATTTGACAAAGACATGAAACAAGAAAAACTCAAGCCAATACTCTTGATAGACTTGGATGCAAAAGTCCTCCACAAAATACCAGCAAACCAAATCCAGCTGCAACAAAAGTTAATTTGCCACAATCAAGTAGGCTTTATTCCTGGGACACAAGTGGTTCAATATACACAAATCAATAAATGTGATTCACCATATGAACAGAATTAAAAACAAAATGATCATCCAAATAGATACAGAAAAAGCTTTTGATAAAATCCAACATCCCTTCATGATAAAAACCATCAACAAACTAGGCATCGAAGGAACATATGTCAAAATAATAAGAGCCATCTATGACAAACCCACAGCCTATCATACCGCATGAGCGAAAGCTGGAACCATTCCCCTTAAGAACTGTAACCAAACAAGGATGCCCACTCTCTTTACCCCTATTCAACATAGTAATAGAAGTCCTATGAAGAGTAATCAGGCAAGAGAAAAAAGTAAAAGGCATCCAAATAGAAAAGAAGTAGTCCAACAATCTCTCTTCACAAACTATATAATTATATATCTAGTAAACAAAGACTTCACAAAAATAGTTCCCACAATTGATAAACTTCATTAAAGCTTCAGGATACAAAAAATCAGCATAAAACAATTAGTAGCCTTTCGAAACACTAATAATGTTCAAGCTGACAGAAAAATCAAGAATGCAATCCCAACTACAACAGTCACACACACACAAAATATCTAGGAATATATCTAATCGAAGAGGTAAATGATATTCACAAGGAGAACTACCAAACACTCCTGAAAGGAATTAGAGACAAAACAAATGTTGTCTCATAGACATAATTATGGATTGGAAGAATCAATACCATTAAAATGGCCATACTGCCCAAAGTAATTTACAGATTTAACACTATTCCTATCAAAGTACCAAGATCATCTTTTACAGAATTAGAAAAAAAAAGTATTCTGAAATTTATACAGAACCAAAAAGAGCCCAAATCATCAAAGCAATCCTAAGCAAAAAAGAAAAAAAGGCAAAGGCATCACATTACATGAACTTTAAGGGAAATAATTTTCAATTTAAAGTTCCACCTCCAAGCTTTCAACTGAATGGAATATAGAATAGAGGATTTTCTTCAGGATGAAATAATTCAAAAGTTTTACATCCTATGAACTTTTTCTTAGGGAAGGTACTTGAGGACGTATCTCACTATATCAGGGAAAACATGGGATGCAAGAAACAATGGAACTCAAAAAAGTGTGCAGTCCTGTCCTGACTAAGTTTACCTTTGTAAAGTGGACCTACAGAGCAACTAGTTGAAATTGAACAGGAAACATATGGTTTTAGAAAAGGATATTCAAAGAAATATCAAGATCTTGGAAATGTCTGATAATACAGTAAAATGGTAGAGGGCTTACACAAAAGAGAGAGAAAATATATTTTAATGCCAGAAGCATTATTTGAATGGCATAAGAACAGTGGTAATAACTGTAAAAAACAAAAACACGATTTAAATAGCTATGGGAATGGAAAAGCTCTTATTGCTCTTCAACATTTGGAATCAACTTATATAAATAACAGAATAAAATGTAAATATTTTGTCACATTGCGAATAACACAGAGAAAAGATAGTATAGTGAGAGAATGGGAATGCTAAAGTTCTCATCTTTTATTAAAGGATATTACTGTCTAAAGCTAATCATAAAGAATCATATTAACATAGTGCCTTTCCTATTTAGCCATTAATTCTTGCTTCTAGAATAACTCTTATAAGATTAAAAAACTACAATCTAAGGTAATATACTGAATTTTGCTAAACATATCTGTGATCTCCATAACCATGCCTTTCATGGGACAAAAAAAGGAAGACTATTCTCTTCAACTTTCTGCTATGACCATTAATGAGAATGTCACACCCAATATCCTTAAAAATTAGAAAGAACTTGATAAATACATAAGCTATCAAAAAACCAAAATATATGAGGCATAACTAAATTTAAGATTAACACCAAGAATTATAGACATACCATGTCCTTTTATGTAATCTTTTAAGTGCTTTCAAAATAAACAAATTGGTAAGTTGATTGCAGCAACTCTATATGTTTACGTTAAAAAAGATTAAAGAAAATGAATTGAGAAAGATAAAATCAAGAGTTAAAAACAGAGAAACATCTGTTTCAACCAACAATTCCTCAGGAGCTAGTTACATACTCTAACCTACTATATACATTTGATGGTGCACACAATATTCTGAGTATTTTATACATATTAAGTAATTTAATCCTCACAACTATATGACTTACATACTATGTCATTTCCATTCTACAAAACAAGAAATTGGGACTAAGTTCCTATATAACACCCACATTCAAAATGATGTGAAAGACACATTAATAAACATTTAACATTTCTATGAGTTTACCATTCTTTCAATCTGATGACTCCTTTCTATAAACTGTCTTGAAGATCTCAGGCCATAATTTTCTTGGTATTTGATATTTGTGATTTTAAAAGAGGCAAGGTAATAAAAAGATTTATCATCTGAAAGGCAAAAGAAGCAAAAGTCTCATAGTTAAAGGTATTAAGTTCCTTTGTCCCCTACATCTTGCCCATATCTGCTAAATAAGCTACTACAATGCCGTTTATTTCTATTTAGTATAAAAATTACTGCAGAAACTTTTCAAATATTTTGTAATTTCATCACTGCCGCCAGTCAAAATAAAAAATTCTGATCCCAAAGTACTCATACAGAATACTCCATTTATAGATATTTATACATATCAAAATGTTCATAAAATTGGACATGCAACATATAGTAGTAGAAAGATAATATTGAAAGCAATTGCTGAAAGTCATGTAAATGTCATCAGTTTCCTCAAAGAATTGCTAACAGGTATATCAGACATAACCTATATCATGAAGATACACTGAACAAACTGTCAATTTTTTTTTTATGCTACTGCTAAGCTAACTTTAGTTAAAGTCTGTATTTATTGCTTTCACCTTCTTTTTTTCCCATTCACTCCCTAATTTTCTGTAATCTTCCTAACACACCACTAAAACTGTCTTTGTCAAGGACAACAGTTGCATTACTTTTTGGGTTTTTTTTGTTTTAACCCTTGAATTCCCTGTAGTCTTCATCGCGTTCCCTGAAAATCTATCCTTAGTTTTATGAAGTCATCTTCTAGTTTTCTTCCTTCCTCCCTGGCCACACTTCTCAGTTATCTTGGTGAGCTCTTTATTTCCAACCTTCTCTTTGGCATCCAAAATTTCTACCTTTGACCTGGTCATACTACTTTCTCTTATTCTTAACTGGGCTGGCCTTAGACACTAACTATTTATTGATAACTCCTAAATTCTTTATCTTCAGACCAAATCTTTGTCATGAGTTTCAATTTATATTAACTGACATCAGAAGACTATTTATTGCATATTAAATAAGTACCTCTAATATATTTCCAAAGTGAAATAATCATTTACTCCTTTTTTTACTTAAACCTGCCCCACTTCCTATATTTTCTATGTTTGTGAACAGCTCTGTCATCCACATGGTCACCCAAGGCTTGGTTTCATCCTCGTTTCCAATATCCAATTAATTTTTCAGTCTTTAAATCCTGTAACTATAACTAATTTTATATCTCTAATCTTTTTTCTTTCTTTTTTTTGAGATGGTGTCTCACTCTGTTGCCCAGGCTGGAGTACAGGGGCATGATTCCAGCTCACTGAAACCTCTACCTCCTGGGTTCAAGTGATTCTCTTGCCTCAGCTTCCTGAGTAGCTGGGATTACAGGGGCAAGCCACCATGGCCCCGCTAATTTTTGTATTTTTAGTAGAGACAAGGGTTTCACCATGTTGGTCAGGTTGGTGTTGAATTCCTGACCTCAGGTGATCCACTGGCCTCGGCCTCCCAAAGTGCTGGGATTAAAGGTGTGAGCCACCACACCCGGCCAAATCTCCAATCTCTTACCCCATTTTAAACATTCATTTTAAGATACTTTTCAAATGCTTAAAACATTTAAATTTTCATTTAAATTTTTCTCAAAACATTTGAAAACCTTAAACATTCACTTAAAAACATTTTTTAAGCCATAAATGCTATATCAGAAAATCTGGAATGACCAGAAAAATATATACAAGAGGATAAAAATCTATAACTTTAGTATCTAGAAGTAATTGATATTATAATTTTTGTTTTTATTTACTCTGCTAAAATAACTGTTTTACTTGGCTGAGACAGCTTATCACCATAATTTTGTATGTTTTTTGTTCCACTTACTAAATTGATTCTAAACATTATCTTACTTTTTTTTTTTTTTTTTTTGCCAATCAGTTTGAGCTTATGAGGTTGCTCAGGTTAGCCTTGAACTGATGACCTCGCCTTCACGAGCGCCATGACCTCCGGCGGGAGCCACTTTGGACCCCGACATTGTCTTACTTCTTTAAAAAAAATACAATTGATCATTCAAAATGAGATGTTGAAAAATATGAATCAGGGTGACATTTTACCACAACAGTTTGCAATCTATTTTGCCATTTTGCTGACAACTTTTATTTCTTTATTCTTAGGATGAGTGAATGAATTAATCAACATTTACCAAGTTCCTAACATACACTAAACTCTGTCTAATCAGCTCTCACTTATATTATCTTATTAAATTTAATGAATTCAAGCTACTTCTAAAGGCACATCTTGATGAGATTTCATAATTAAAGTTCTATTACAAAAAAAAAGATTAAAATTAATCCCAGCATAACAGAGCTATTTTATTCATTATCATATACATAACCCTATATTGCCCTTAAGACTTTCCCTGTTGGAAAAAATCATATTCTGGAATCATATAGAAGTAAAAGTGATGCTAATATATACTTTAAATGCTTTTAAAAGCTCTAAAAATATAAGTTATAATGAAGCATAAGTATATTAGTCACTATACTATAGCAATTATGTTAATGTTGAACCTTTGTATTAATAAATAATACCTATCCTTTCTTGAATTGTCATTAAATGCAGAGAACATGATATTTGCCATTTATTGAATCTTTATTATATGCTCAGCTCATTTCACCAGTGAAGAAATAAGTTTTTATAAAAGATCAATTAGGAAGCCATTGTAGAAATCCAATTCAATAATGGCAAATATTCATGAGAAATTGCTATACACCATGCACTGTGTAAAAACACAAATACAATTTAATCATCACAACAATTTTCTTTAGTAAAAATAAGAGTATACCCTTTACATAAGGGTACTGAAGCTTAGTGAGGTACAAAAGTAGTTTGCTAAAGATCACCTAACTAATTTATGAGATTAAAATCAAGGTATGCTTGGCTCTTGGAATTTCATGGGAGAATAACATTTCATGAGAAAATAAAATCCCTGTATTCCTGGAAGTGGATCCAGTCCTACAGAACAGGAAGACAAGTGATTCGATCTTAATGCATATTTTACTCTTTAGGTTTTCAAGAAACCAAACTTAAAAAACAGTTTTAGATAACTGGGTTTCTAGGTTTTGTTAAAACATAGCATTATTTCAGGTTTCTGACAGCAATCAGAAAAAAAGTCCAGTCCAGAGAAAAGATCCTGTTCCTTCAACGCTCTGCCGAATCACCTAAGACAAGCCAAAAATCTTACAGTGAATTCTTTTGAACAATGTTTTACTAGCTGGCCTGTGGTTCTCCATGGCATATATTCTTTCTCCCTTCCATCATCTGAAGATGTATTCCTGTGATCTCTGGCTGAAGGGCACTGATAAATCAATCATATTCAAAAGTCACGGCTTTAATTAATTCTTATTTAAAAAATGCCAAGTTTTAAAGACAGTGGATGATTGTCATATTTATAATATACTGAAAGTTGATCATTCATAATTACTGAGATCTTTAGGATAAAAATAATTCCATCAAATACAAGTCCATCCTGGTGATGTGACTTTTACCATTATGTCTGCTAAAATCCTTATTTCTATTGTGATTATTTCACAATTATTGGTAATTTTTACTCCACTGTATTTCAGATTTATTCATTTATATCCATAAAAGCAATATTTTAGAAACAATTTGTCTTCTGTTGATACCCTGGTTACTAGCATGTAATTTCCCTCAATGACTTCCTTCTGCTATAAAAATAGGTATGTTCCTTTTAAAAACTGCTTCATCTTATATATCTCTATTTTATCCCATTCTACTTGTTTAACTTTTGTCATAGGCTACCTTCTCCCCTCTTTTCCTAAATGTCCATCAGCCGTCAGGCAACTTTTCAATTATCTGCAGTCAACACTCAAATCCTTGGCTGTTAACCTCTGTATTACTTGTCTACTGCTGCTATAACAAATTACTGTACGTTTGGTGACTTAAAACAACATAGATTTATTCTCTTACAGTTCTGGAGGTCATACATCATATATGAGTTTTGCAAAGCTAAAATAAAAAAGGTGGCAGAGCTGGTTCCTTCTAGAAGCTGTAAGGGGAGCATCTATTTCTTGCCTTTTTCTAGAGACTATCCTCATTCCTGCTGATGGTCCCATTTTACATCATCCCACCTTCTCCTCTTGCTTTTGCTGTTACATTGCCTTCTTCCTCCTTTGACTCTCTTTCCTCCCCCTTAAGAGGACCCTTGCAGTTATATTTAGGACCTATCCAAATAATCCAGGATAATGTCCCATCTCAAAATTGTTAATTTAATGACATCTGGAAAGGCCTTTTTGCTACATTAGGTAACATTCACAGATTCTGACAATTAGGACATGGACATCTTTGGGTGGGAATGGAGCATGATTCAGCCTATGATGACCTCTAAGATGTTTTTTAATGGCTAAAATGCTTTTTTGTCATTATTTTTACTATCTCTTAATTTTCTTTTTTCTTTTTTAAGCATTGGAAGTGAAGGGCACCTTAAAAACAAAACTATTTCATTACTTTCTAACCCAAAGAAAATACTAACAAAAAGATAACATTGTATAGAGTAGCTTGACTTATGCTTTCATTTTATGAGTCTAAGGAATGAATATTATCAATCCCCCAATAACGAGGGTAGGAAGGTAAACTGGGGCATGTTGGACGGTATTTCATTTCTTCTTTGGAACTTTCAAGTGTGGTTTTACTGTTGTGACTGATATGAGTGCCTAAAATTTTAAGTCTCAATCACCTGTGATTAAAAATGCAGAAATTTGCCAGATGCAGTGGCTCACGCCTGTAATCCCACCCTGCACTTTGGGAGGCTGAGTCTAGCAGATCACCCGAGGACATAAGCTCGAGACCAGCCTGGCCAACATGTTGAAACCCCATCCCTACTAAAAATACAAAAATTAACTGAGCTTGGTGGTAGGTGCCAGCTACTCAGGAGGCTGAGGCACAAGAATTTCTTGAACCTGGGAAGTGGAGGAGGTTGCAGTGAGCCCAGATCGTGCCACTGCACTCCAGCCTGGGTGATAGCACAAGACTGTCTTAATTGAAAAAAAAAAACAATAAAGAAACCAAAGATGAAGGTAAATGAATCTTTGTTGATTGTCATTTGGCTCAACTATGATACTGACTCTCCATTTTTGCATATATAATAAAGAATTAATTCTTAGCTTTTCCTTCTTCCCACAGTCATAAAAAATGTTTTTTTTTTTCCTTCAAAAATATGCTTGATGTTTAGCCCTTTAAAGGTATTTTTCAGGTAACTTTTCTTATATCATGAACTTTTCTTGAGGCAACTCATTAATATACTGTTTCTGAGAAAAGGATACTAAACTTAGCACATGCTAAAGGTGATCTTTACATTCTTCTTTCTCTTTTTTATGTTTCTTTTAGATGTGTCTATCAAGGCAATGCTTATTACAAACTTAACTAAGTGAAAATATGTAACACAGAGCTCAATGCAGAGGTAAACTATAATTTAACATTAGTAAAAGACTGGTAATTAAAATGATAGTATCATGCAAATGTCACTTTCAAGGTACGAAGTCATGAAGTTCTTAGGCAATAGAACTGTGACCTGGATACTTACCCTCAATAACAAAATGAGTAACAATACCAATTGCAATTCCTATGATTGCTACAATTGCCAATGTGAAAAGAGCTAGCCGCACTGAGTCCCAAAATTGCTGTTTTCGATGATATTCAACTTGTGAGAATTCAGCTTCTGAAAATTCAACAGGTCTGTGATAATAGAAAAAAAATAGAGACAATAAAAATCCATTATACTTCAACTTTATGTTTACTTACTATGTTCCTCTATGAAAATAGTTTATACTCCTAAATTGCAGTAAGCAACTTAGATCTTGAAAAGAACAGTAGGTTTTAATTTGCATATCTCCCCCAAAACCCCAGTCACAGTATGAGTTTTAGATAAAGTACTGCTGATGTTGACATTCAAGTGAGGATATCTTCCCACTGTATTTTATCTGGCTTACTAGCCAGATAAAATAAAACTTGCATAGGAAACACAAAGAGTGTCTTTTAGATTTTAATAAAACTACTTTTTAAATAACCTAAGCAATTTCTTAATGACACACTGTAAAAGAGCAACATTACTTTTGAAGATCTGATCATGGCTCTTTTCATTTACTAGCACCTCCCAGAGAAATCACAAATTGTGAATCGTACTTAGTAAGATTTCACTACCTATGAGCATCCTTCACTTACATTTGACTCACATGACCCCATTGGTGCATTATCTCCATTACCCAAAAATATCTTACACCACTTATCTTTCTCCAACTTGAAAGTTGCTATTTATTGATTGTATTGTCTGAATTCTCAAATGGGATTCAATATTGTGATATCTTGCAAGTGAAATTTTTCTGTAAATGTCTTTTTGCTTTTAACTTTACTTAATATTAATTGTAAACTTGTTTCATTAAATGAGATCATGGAAAAGTTCTTAGAATAGTACCTACCACATTAAAATAATGTTCTCAAAACTGTTCCGGATCCCTAAATGTATACAAATTTTAACACACACTTTAAAAGGGAAGACAGACATGGAAACAAGTAGTTTAATTAGATTGTGTGAACCATGGCAAAATAAGTTTGTACAAGACAAGGGAGCACTAACTTTTTGCAGGCTTGTGTCAGGAGATTTTATTAAGAAAGTGACATGATTACATGTTTGAGGAATAAAAGTTCACCAGGTTGAAAAAAAAAAGAGAGAGAGAAAAGAACAGAGAAAATAGCATGTTGGGGGAAAAGGTAGGATTGTGAAACAGCATTCATTTGTAATAGAGGATAAAAATACAAATAAAACATGACTTTTGCCCTCTAAGAATTTATGGTCTCAATATCGCTTCAAGATTGCAAGTCTTCCACAAGACTGCAATTCTGGGAAGAGGATGTGGTAGGGCTGGTGGGCTAGGAGTCTTGTAACCCAAAGTAAACACCTGGAAATTTACTCTGGAGGAGGTGGAAAGCCAATACAAAATTTTAATTAGATAGAAGATTTCTGAAGATTTAGACAAGTCACACAGATGTGAATGAGGATGGGGATTAGGGCAAGAGTGCAGGCAGACCAGTTTAGAGGGCATATTGAAGGTCCAGGAAGGAGATTGTGAAGACATGAACTGAGGCTGTGTAATAGGGTGGAGAGGAGGAGACGGATTTAGCTGTAGTTTTTGAACTTTATTGAATGATTGATCAACTGTAGAACAAGAAAAGGATTAAGGGTCCACTTGTTTGGATGTCCAGGTAAATGACTCTGACTCCAGGCCCGTATATGTGTTTTGAAGTGTAGCTGGCAGGTACAGTATGCAGACACCAGCCAATTGCAAAGGAAGTGATGTTTACCCTAATTGCGGAAAATAAAGTCATAATAAAACAACTAAGTGTTCAGAAAATTGTTAAGAAATGTGTTAGGCTATTGTGAGAAGCTTGTAATAAGCATAATAAATAAAATATATTCAGAACAGCCAATAATGCAAGAAACTTTGAGATTTTGACTATAATTTGGATACATTTGTTAGATGTATAAATGGTTTAAGCTTTGAAAAAGATTATTTAGATGACATTTAAATTCCCTAATACCTTTAAAATTCCTATACGTTTCTCCTGATTTGTATATAACATTTTTTTGTTCATTTAAACCTGAATGAGTTAGATGCTAAATGGAACTTTTCAACAGCATGTTTTTAAGAAAATTAAATTTATTGTGTCTGTTTAAAATATATAACATAATGTTAAGAAATACATGTAGATAGTAAAAAGATTACTATAGTGAAACAAATTCATTTATCCTTTATCTCACCTAGTAATACTTTTTTGTTTCTGTGATAACAGAGTCTAAAATCTACTCATTTAACATGAATCCTACATAGAATAAAATTTTCTTACCTATCGTCCTCATGTTGTACATTAGATCTCTAGATGTTTCATTCTACATATCTGCTACTTCATCTCCTCTGACTGACATTGCCCCATTTAATTGACCCTGTAACCACAAATTTGTTGGCTGGCTTCTCTGTATTTTTGATTTTTAAAAAATATTCCACATCTAAGGGAGATAATGCAATATTTTTCCTCCCTGTTTCTGGCTTATTTCACTTAGCTAACATCCTCCAGAGTCATCCATACACGGCAAATGGCAGGATCTTGTTCTTTTTTGGGCTCAGGAAAATTCCATTGTAGGTATTTCCGCAACTTCCTTATCCATTCACCTGTCAATGGACAGTTAGGTTGTTTCCATATCTCAGCTATTATGAATAATGCAGCAATGAACATGGGAGTGCAGATATCATTACCAGATAAGATTTCATTTCCTTTCGGTATAAGCCCAGAACAGAGATTGCTGGGTCCTATGGTAGTTTTATTTTTAATTTCTTTAGAAACCTCCATACTGTTTTTAATAATGTCTGTACCAATCTACATTCTCAGCAACACTGTCCCAGGTTCCCTTTTCTCCATACCCCTGTCAACATTTGTTACCTTTTGACTTTTTGGTAATGGCCATCCTAAGGAGCGTGAGGTGGTACTCACAGTTCTCCCCAGCCCTGCAGAACTGTAAGTCCATTACATCTCTTTCCTTTATAAATGACCCAGTTACAGGTATTTTTTTCATAGCAGTGTGAAAATGGTCTAATACACCTTCTATTCCAAAACTGTTGAGAATTTTTATCAAGAAATAATGTTAGTTTTGATGTACATTTCCTTGAAGATTAATGATGCTGAGAACCTTTATATTTACTGTTGGCCATTTTTGTGTTTTCTTTAGATAAATGTCTATTCAGGTCTTTTGCACATTTTTTAATCAGCTTATTTTTTTTCCTCACTATTGAGTTGTATGTATATCTTTATAAATTGCAGATATTAACCCTTTATCAGATATATGGTTGCAAATATTTTCCACAATCTGTAGGCTGCCTTTTCATTTTATCAATTGTTTCCTTTGCTGTATAGAAGCTTTTAAGTTTGATGTTGTTCTGTTTATTTATTTTTGCTTTTGCAGCCTTAACTTTTGGTGTGATCTCCAAAAAGTTATTGCCAAGGCCAGTTGTCCAGGAGCTTGTACCCTATGTTCTTTTCTAAAACTTTTGTAGTTTCTGGTCCTCTATTTAGGTCTTTTATCCAATTTTGAGTTGATTTTTTTTTTGTAAGGTGTAACATAAAGTTTCAATTTCATACTTTTGCATGTGGAAATCTGGTTTTATTTACCGTACCGGTACCATTTTTTGGTACCAATACCATTTATTCAGAAACTGTCCTTTCCTTATTGTGCCCTTTTCATGCCCTTGTCAAAAATTATTGACCATGGCCAGGCACAGTGGCTCATGCCTACAATCCCAACATTTTGAAAGGCCAAGGTAGGTGGATCACTTGAGCCCACGAGCTTCAGATCAGTCTGGACATGACAAAACCCTGTCTCTACCAAAAAATACATTTTAAATAAATAGCAGGTGTGGTGGCACATGCCTGTAGCCCCAGCTATTTGAGAGGCTGAGGTGGGAGGATCACCTGAGCTGAGGAGGTCAAATGAGCAGTGAGCTGTAATCACACCACTACACTTCAGCTTGGGTGCCAGAGTGAGACCCTGTTTCACAAAAAAATGAGTTAACCATGTGAGTTTGGATTTATTTCTAAGCTCTCTACTATGTTTCACTGGCATTAAGAATTTGTCTTTCTGCCAGTACCACACTGTTTTAATTAACATAGCTTTGTAATATAATTTTAAATCAGGAAGTGTGATGTCTCAAACTTCTTCTTTCTCAGATTTATTTTGGCTACTCAAGGTCTTTTATGGCTCCATACAAACTCTGGAATATTTTTTTCCTATTCCTATGAAGAATGCCATTGAGATTTTTTATAGGGATTGTGTTAGATCTATGCATTTTTTGGTCTAGTATGGACATTTTAACAATTGTAATTATTCTGATTGAGAACATAAGATATCTTCCCATTTGTTGGTATTGTCTTTTATTTATTTTCATTCATATTTTATAGTTCTGGCATGTGGCCCTTTCACTTCCTTAGTTAAATTTATCCTAGGTATTTTATTTTTTAAATTTTTGATACTATTGGAAATGAAATTGTTTTCTTCATTGATTTTTCAATTAGGTTTTCATATGTGTATTGAAATAATACTGATTTTTGTATCTTGATTTTGTACCCTGCAATTTCATAAAATTCACCTATTAGTTCTAATAGTGTTTTGTGGCATCTTCAGGATTTTATACATTTAAGATCATGTCAAAAAAATTTATTTCTTCCTTTCTGATTTGGATACCATTTATTTCTTTCTTATCTGACTGTTCTTGCCTGTAGTTCCAGTACTATGTTGAACAGAAGTGGTAAAAGTGGGCATTCCTGCAATCTTGCTTTTTACAGCTCTTGGTGGAAATGCATTCAGTTTTCCCCAAATGATTACAATATTAATTATAGGTTTTTCATAAATGACATTTATCAGGTTGAGGAATTTTCCTTCTGTTATGGTTGGGCTGTGTCCCCATCCAAATCTCATCTTGAATTGCAGTTCCCATTATCCCTATGTGTCATGGGAGGGACAGGTGAAGTAACTGAATCATGGGGGTGGTTACCTCCATGCTGTTCTCATGATACTGAGTTCTTACAATGTCTAATGGTTTTATAAGGGGATTTTTCCCTCCCTTCACTCTACACTTCTTGCCACTGCCATGTGAAGAAAGATGCGTTTGCTTCCCCTTCCACCATGATTGTAAGTTTTCTGAGGGTTACCCAGCCCCGCAGAACTGTGAATCCATTATATCTCTTTCCTTTATAAATGACCCAGTCTCAGGTATTTTTTTCATAGTAGTGTGAGAATGGACTAATACACCTTGTATTCCAAAACTGTTGAGAATTATTATCAAGAAATAATGTTGAACTTTGTCAGAGATGTTTTCAATTAAGATAGTCATGAGGCTTTTATCTATCATACTACTAATGCGATGCATCATATTGATTGATGTATGTTAAACCAGCCTTGCATGCCAGAGATAAATCTCACTTGTTCATGATGCATAATTTTTTTAAGTGTTGCTGGATTCAGTTTCTAATATTTTATTGACTATGTTTTCTTCAATGTTTATCTAAGAAATTTGCCTGTAGTTTTCTTTTGTTTTTTGTTTTTTTCATATGATCTTTGCTATCAAGGTGATGCTGCCTTATAAAATGTGTTGGAAATCATTTCCTCTAGGTCTGTTTTTTGCAAGAGTTTGGGAAGCAAAAGTATCAGTTCTTTAAATGTTTGGCAGAATTCAGCTGTGAAGTCATCTGATCCTGGGCTTTTCTTTGTTGGAAATTAACCATCTTTTATCATACTTGGATTGTATCTATTTAATAAGATAAAATTATTTTTGTTCTTTAGTTCTCTTGAAGGTGGAAATATTTGCTGTATTTCCTTTCTTCATGTTAAAGTAAAATGGAAGTAAAAAATGAGAAACATACAACTCGTACTTACTCTTCCATGTAAGTAAACTTTTTAAAGGTTAAACAGAAAATGTCTGTATATCCTCTAAACTAGTGATGGGTTTTTATGATTGAAAAAAATACAACGTGACTGAATTTAATTCTGGCTTTGTTACTATCAGCAAGCTAGTTAAATCTGTATGTCAATCTCCTCACCTGTAAAATGAAGAATAAAAGCCTTTCATGGCTTTGTCAGAATCCAGAACAATACAACTAATAAATACCGATAACAATCGGAAGATAGTCCTGTTTCTTTCAATCCCTGAAGCAAAGGGCTTTGCTCTGTTCTGTTTTTGGTCTTTTCTTTAAATATAATTCTTCAGATGACCTGACAGTTTATAGTTAAGATTATTTCTGTATTTTCTCCAGAGTAATCTCTACAATTTCTGTTAAAGTAATTCATGAATATTGTTTTTCTCTATAATTTATAAAAATGAGTGTTCCTGAATTTCTTTCAAAATGAACAAACTGATATCGAGAAGCATAAACATAAAGAATAGAAACCAATCAGTATTTACTGCCAAAATTCTCCATTTTAGCTGCTTTAAGATATTAACTATTCAGCAGAATGGTTAAAATCTTAATCTATAGGCTGAAGGTAACAAACACAGAATACTTAAAATAAAATCCATAAATTCATTACAAACTTGTGGGATAATGCTTTATCCATTAATAATTCAATGTGGACACCAAGTAAAATGACATTGTTGCTACATCACTTTAGTGTTGTAATGACGCATATAATAACCAGCATCTTTGTCCATATCATTAAAAAAATCCAGTCAAATAAACAGGACAAAGGAACTAAAGTCTTTTAGTAATTTGAATGAAAATAAAACTTGAACAGTCACAGTAATGGAATACACATTAAAACAGTATTAGAAAAAGCATCAGAAATTCTAACTTTAAAGTCTTTCATGATTTCTAAAGAACTATATGAATAGGACTTGTAAGAATCCATAAGCTTCTTTAAGGAATAGAATCAATTATTATACTACTTTGAATATTTAGCAGAATTTCTCATACTAATGTTGCTGTTCTTTGAATGAATGCATAAAAAGAACGAATGAAAGAAATTAATTCTAGATCTTAGCCCCACAAAAATAATTTGAATACAAAGGCTAAAGAGTTCTAGAATGTAAGAGTTATTAATGAATACTTAACAAAGAATTATTTCATAAATGCCTAACATGTATTACATGTTAATAGGTAGGTACTAAATATACCATGATTAAAATATATATATACATGGTCCCTGATGTCATGGTGCTTATAGTCTTGAAACAGAAACTGTAAACATAAGAGATCCTTATAATCCTGACAGAGCTAGAAAGAAGAGTAAAATGTCTGTGATCAAAAATAAGAGGGAGACCAGGGATAGTGACTCATGTCTACAATCCCAATACTTTGGGAGGTTAAATTAGGGGGACTGCTTGAGGCCAGAAATTTAAGACGAGCTTGGGTGACAGAGTGAGACCCCCATCTCTACAATAAATAAGAAAAAGGAAGGAAGGAAGGAAGGCAGGAAGGAAGGAAGGAAGGCAGGAAGGAAGGAAGGAAGGAAGGAAGGAAGGAAGGAAGGAAGGAAGGAAGGAAGGAAGAAGAGAGGGAGGGAGGGAGGGAGAAAAGGAAGGAAGGAAGGAAGGAAGGAAGGAAGGAAGGAAGGTAGGAAGAGACGGAGGGAAAAGAAAGAGAGAAGGCCGGGTGCGGTGACTCACGCCTACAATCCCAGCACTTTGGGAGGCCAAGGCAGGTGGATAACAAGGTCAAGAGATTGAGACCATCCTGGTCAACAAGGTGAAACCCCATCTTTACTAAAAATACAAAAATTAGCTGGGCACGGTGGTACATGCCTGTAGTCCCAGCTATTCGGGAGGCTGAGGCAGGAGAGTTGCTTGAACCCAGGAGGTGGTGGTTGCAGTGAGCCGAGATTGTGCCATTGCACTCCAGTCTGGGTAACAACAGTGAAACTCTGTCTAAAAAGAAAAAAAAAGAAAAAGAAAAAGAGAAACAGAGAAAAGAGAAAGAGAGAAAGAAGAGTTAAAGGAAAATAAAAGAAAGAAAAAGAATGAAAGAAAGGAGGAAAGGAAGAAGGAATGAAGAAAGGCAGGCAGGCAGTCTGGATGAAGGGAGACGACTACTTCAAAGAGTAAGGAAACTGTCTTTGTGAGGTAGCATTTATGCTGAGACATGAAGGATGAGAAGACACCTGCCATGTGTAGAACAGTTGCAAGTCTGCCTCTACAAGATGGAAAATAATTTGGCCTGCTGGCTGAATTAGCCATTTAAAAATTTATCATAAATATCAGCTATAAACCAGTAAACATTTCCTTACTTACAATTTATATAGTAAGAGGACCATTTTAGTTGCTTTAGCAGAAAGAATTCCTTCTATATTTCCAGAGACAGCTCCTACTTACAATTTTCCTAAGTCTAAGCCTATGCTGCTGTTTCATTCTTATCACCTAACTCAGCTAGATAAAGCAGACTACATTGTCACAGTGAGACCAAAAAGATGTATTTTAAAAAAATGTGTCTCATACTGTTCTCTGTAGACAGTCTCCCTTTATAACTGACTTTCAAAATCATTATTATCATCTTGAAAGCACTCCTCTCATGCTACAGTATCAGCAAGATCAGCTATACCTCTGATAGCAGCTACACAAGTAACAATACTTAGTCACCTAATTTCATTCATACAAATATGAGGGGCATTTACACAGTTTTGTATTAGAATGGTCACATTTTCCACCTCAAGAAGACTTTGTAGTTACTATGACTGCCAAGTACAGTATTAATACAAATAAATACTATAATAATAAAAATAAATATAGCAATAATACTATATATTGCATAAATTACATTACATAAATACTATAGTAATATAAATAGATACATTGTAACTATAGTTATATGAATGCCAAGTATAGTATTAATAAAAATAAATTTCATTCATTCATTTAGCACATGTTCAGTCAGCTCCATGACGGAGCCCTGGGCAGTATGATCTGTCATAAAGGCTCTACTGATGTCTCTTCCATTCCATTCTCCAGCCTTTACCTACCATGCCTCCAAGGAGCACACCTTCATTTTTCTGGCACCTCTATAAAGTCTTTCCAACATATAAAACTCCTGGGTAGGCTTTGACTTGTACATAAGGAACCAGCATGCCATTTATTTCCTCTATCCTCAGAAGAGATTACTGCCTCAGAAGAGACAGGAAAAGCTGTGGTCTAGAGGTTAGTCTTTGATAAAGGGACTTGCTTCCTCTGAGACTAGCTGTGGTACAAATGTCTTTGTAAGTATAGGGGTAGGGGTTTAAAGGATTCCTGTTTTTATTTTACCCAGGACCTGACAGAATCACAGAATTTACAGTTAACTTACAATTATTCCACTTCAATCACCAACATTCACTTTATTAGAACACTACTGATATGTACATTCACTTTATCAGAACACTACTGTAATGCTGCCTAGCCTATTCTTAAAACCTTTCCTTCCTGACTTTCTGAGTGAGCTCCCCTCACCTTTGCTTAGTCTGATGATGCTTTTTAGTCATGCATTCCCAAAGTTTGTATCTATTACACTAACTGTATTTTCTTAGGAACATTTAAAATGAATGTAATCTTTATGTCACATCTAATTCAGTCAACAAGTTCTAACAGTACCTACCCCATAATCTAACACTATTCTAGGCACTGGGTATTCACTAGTGAACCACTGAAGGTCCAATAGTGAAGTAGCATAAATAAAATAACTTATACATTTACAGTTCCTCCCATGGATTGGCCAAACCAGAGGGTTAAATCCCCTTATTGCCTAAGTGAAAAATTAGGATCATATTGAGGAAGCATTTGCCCCATGTATCTTTTATAAATTAAGAAATATGAATAGGAATTATATAACAAGTAGATAAAATGATGAAAGCACACCTTTCTAAAAATTTTATGTCTGCTTTTTTTCATTCAGAATTTAATGCTTGGCTTTGTTTTAAATCAAGCAAGTAATGCCTCTCAAATTTTGAAACAAAAAGCCAATAGTTTATGTTAAATTCTGTATCTATTAGTTTAACTCAGTAACATAAAGGAAAAAAGGACGAGTTGGCCAAGGGGTCAGGTACAAAAAAGAAGTTATTTGCAAGGACTATATAAACATCCTTCAATAACATATGACCAGTATTATTCAAATCTTAATGATAATTCTACATGGCTTGCCATTAGGCTTATTTCCATGTTTGTTTTTAACATAATTAAAACAAGAAAACGTTGTGCAAGTAATTTGAAGTTGAATTGAATCCATGAGATAATTGATGACATCAAGATGAAGATTTAAATATCTGATTATACCTGGTACTAAAGAAATGTAAACAACAAAACATTAAATTAAATGCAGTACACTCTTCTATGTGCAGGATAAATATTTATGTGCTAATCAAGTATTCATTCTCACAGCAGTAGCCTTGAGGGGAAATTGTTTTTATGTCTTACACATGTCTTAAGATATTTGTATTCAACCTGAAGCATAGATACACATTAGATACTCTGTCTGGGCACAGTTCTCTCTACCTATTGCCAAAAAGCCTTCATTTCTGGGAATACTTGTGGAAAATAACATCTTCTTAATGACATGGGTTAACTAAGGTTAATGACTTTCCTTACTACACACATATACACACAGATACACAGAATGAGACTCACATGTTAATGGTGAGAAGCAGCAATAGAGAACAAATACAATATTTATTTTAAATGCTAATTTAGATGCGCAAAGGAAATTGTGAATCTCAGCAAAATCCACCGACTCAGACACTTCCTCCCCAGGATTTAGCCATAAGCTAAATCTCAGTACTATTCCCCTAAAAATAGGTATATTGCCTTTTTTACCCAGCTAGACAGTAAATACCCCATAGAGTATGAATAGTACCTATATTGCTCATTGCTATAACTCCAGTGTGTAGCACAGTACATGAGCCATAGTAGTGCTTAATAAACATTATTGAGTTAGTATATAGACTATAATCTACCTCATTTAATATCCTTTTATGCTAATAATTATACCCTCTCTTAGTTCCTAATTTCCTAAAGGACAGAATCTACAGCATTCTTCTCTATATCTCTTCTAGAGTTCCTAAATATGTGATTAAACATCCTAATAAATCTTCCCTCTGCAAAATTTGCTCTATAGAAAGTAAACTTCTAAAATATTTATTTTTCTAATACTATACAATTATTGACCTAGTTGACATTTATAGAATGCTCTACCCAACAACAGCATAGTACACATTTTCTCACATTGCATGGGCAAAATTCATCAAAAAAGGGTACAGTATGGTTCATAAACACACCTCAACAAATTAAAACAAATTAAATCTTATAAAGCATGTTCTTTGATTATAGAAAAATTAAATCATCCCATAAAGGGTGATTCTGGTGATGTCTCAGATAGAAATGCAAAACATGTTATTGGACAATGGTGGAAAGGCTATTCTTGTAATAAAGTGGCAACGAATTTGGCTGAATTGTTTTTGTGTCCTAGTGTTTTGTGGAATGTAGAAACTGAGTGACAAAATTGGATATAGGCTAAGGAAATATCTGTGCGAATCGGTGATGATATGGCTTGACTTTTCTTGATTATCTATTGTAAAATGAAAACTGTTAAAAAAAAAGCAATATCCATGAAGTGCAGTAAAGTGAATCACAACAAAAAGAGGTATATTTGTATTAATATCACATAAAACCAACTTTAAATCAAGGGTTTGCCAAGAACTAAAGAAAGATGATTATAAAGGAGTCAATTCATCAACATAACAATGTGAAAACATCCATAAACGTGTATGCAACTAACCACAGAGCTGCAAAGTACTTGAAGCAAATACGGTTATAATGAAGAGGAGAAGTATACAAAAACACATTATAGTTTAAGACATCAACACTCTTCTCTCAGTAACTGACGAAGTCGACAAAAATCAATAAAGAAATAGTATCAATTATAAACATTATCAACCATCTTGACCTAGTTGACACTTATAGAACACTCCATCCAACAACAGCATAATACGCATAATCTTCCACTGCATATACAAAACTAATAAAAAAAAAAAGAGCACAATTTGGTTCATAAACACACCTCAACAAATTTTAAAAAATAAATCTTATGAAATATGTTGATTATAACAGAGTAGAACCACAAGTTGATAACAGAAAGATATCTGAAAAATCCCCAAATACTGTGAAATTAGACAAGCTTCTAAATGATTTAGGAATTAAAAAGAGGTACAAAAAACTTTAAAAATATTTTGTATTAGAAAAGAACAAACAACCCCATTCAAAAGTGGGCAAAGGATATGAACAGACACTTTTCAAAAGAAGACATATATGAGGCCAACAAACATGAAAAAATGCTCATGATCACTGGTCATTAGAGAGATGCAAATTAAAACCACATTGAGATACCATCTCATGCCAGTTAGAATGGCGATCATTAAAAAATCTGGAGACAACAGATGCTGGAGAGGATGCAGAGAAATAGGAACACTCCTACATAGTTAGTGGGAGTGTAAATTAGTTCAACCATTGTGGAAGACAGTGTGGCTATTTCTTAAGGATCTAGAAATAGAAATTCCATTTGACCCAGCAATCCCATTACTGGGTATATACCCAATGAACTATAAATCATTCTACTATAAAGACATATGCACACATATGTTCATTGCAGCCCTGTGTACAATAGCGAAGACTGGAATCAACCCAAATGCCCATCAATGACAGACTGGACAAAGAAAATATGGTACATATATACCATGAAATACTACACAGCCATAAAAAATGATGATTTTGTGTACTTTGTAGGGACTTGGATGAATATGGAAGCCATCATTCTCAGCAAACTGACACAAGAACAGAAAACCAAACACCGTATGTTCTCACTCATAGGTGGGTGTTGAACAATGAGAACATGTGGACTCAAGGAGAGGAACATCACACACTGGGGGCAGTTGTGGGGGTAGAGGAGGGACAGCAGGGGGTGGGGAGGGTGGGGGAGGGATAACATGGGGAGAAATGCTGGATATAGTATACACCTAAAGTAAAATAAAAATTAAAAAAAATGAAATGCAAAGAAAACATATTTTGTATTGAATGAAAACATAGAAAATTTGTGAGATGCACATAAGGCAATAATTGGGGAAATTTTACAGATTTAAATTCTTTTGTAAGAAAATAAGAAAGCAATAATCAGCCCCACCTTGAGACACTGGGGAAAAGCAGAGCAAAGTAAACCAAATGAAAGCAGAAAAAATGAAATAATAAAGAAACTAATGAAACTGAAAACAGTAGAGAAATCAATAAAAATAAGTCAGTTCATGATAAAGATACATAAATATTGGTAAGCCTCCATATAGAATTATTCAGAAAAAAGAAGGCACAAATTTGCAACACTAGGAATGAAGAGGAAGATATTACCACAGACCTACAAAAATTAAAAGAATGATAAATAAATGCTATGAATGACATTATGCCAATAAATTTGCTCATATAGATAAAATGGATACATCTTTTTGAAACACAAAAGCTTCCAAAGTTCATTCAGAAAGATACAGATGCCTGAATAGTACATACCTAAGAATAACAACATCATTTTAAAGACTCTGCCAAATAATAGAAAACGAAATACTTCCAATTTTTTTTTTAATGAATCCAGCATGTTCTCATAACAAAACCAAAAAGCATATTTTTTAAAATTGGACAAGTTAGAGCTTTCTAAAGGGAGCTGGAAAAAAATAACAAATGCAAGTCCCTCTCAATAAGAAGTAAGTATCTTTAAAAAATGGAATTCAAGAGTACCTAAAATAGATATTATATAAAAACAAGTGAGGTTTATCTTAGAACTACAAAGGTAGTTCAAAATTTGAAAACCAATCAGTATAACTCACAGTATTTATAGATCAAAAAGCAAAACAGAAACAAAAACACTCCTATATGATCACTTCAATATATTCAGAGAAAGCATCTCAGAAAAACTTAACCTGCTTTCAGCAAGCTAGGGATAGAAGTTTCCCAACTTTATAAAGTTAGGAAATCCTATAGCTAATATATGCAATGGTACGACTGAATGCTTTCTTTTGAAGCTGGGAACAAAGCAAGGATGTCTGTTCTTATGTGTACTTGTATTGGAAGTCCTAGCTAGTGCAGTAAAGCAAGAAAAAAGAAATATAAAAGATACAAAATGGCAATGAATAAATTGCTTTTATTAACATATTATAGAGAAAATCTTTGAGAACCCACCATAAAGAGACTAATATTGTAAGTTTAAAAAAATCACAGACTAAAAGGTCATACATAAAAATCACTTTTATCATATATAAGCATTGAACAAATAGGTACTAAAATTGTAAAAGCAGGAACATATACAATGTCACCAAAAACTATAAATTAATTATCTGTGAATCTAACAAATTTTGTAAAATATTTACATGCAAAAAAATTTAAAGCATTTATGAGAGAAATCAAATAAAACCTTTAAAATGGAGAAATATATATTATGCTTCATCAGAAAACTTAATCTTGTTAATTTGACAATTATTTCCATGTTGAACTATAGATTGTCAGCAAGAATCAACTAACAATCACAAAATGTGAGTCCTGCAGTTTTGTTATTCTTTTTCAAAATTATTTCAGCTTTTCTTAGTCTTTTGCTTTTAAATATAAATTTTAGAATTGTTTCTTTTTCAAAAAAATGCCCAAAATTATAAAATTTATAAAAGAAAATACAGTAGAAAATATTTTTTACTTGGAAGTAGAAAATACTTTGTAGATAAGAAATACACATCAATTAGAATGGCTAAAACTTTGTTTTCTTCTCCAAGGGAAAATAACTGGAGTACTCATACATTGGTGTTGGGAATGCAAAATGGTATGCTGAGAATGCAAAATGGTGCCTCCACTTTAGAAACCCATTTGGCAGTTTGTAATGAAGTTAAACATTAAAAAATGCACAGTTAAATGGAAGACATTCCATGTTCATGCATTGAAAGAGCTAATATTGTTAAAATGCCCATACTACCCAAAGCAATCTACAGACTCAATGTAATCCTGTCAAAATCCCAATGGCATTTTTCACAGAAATGAAAATAAAAAATCCTAAAATTCATCTGAACTAACAAAAGACCCCAAATAGGCAAAGAAATTTTGAATAAGAACAACAATGCTAAAGGTACCACACTCCCTGATTTCAAAGTATACTACAAGGTTATAGTAATCAAAACAACATGGTATTGGCATAAAATCAGACCTATATACAAATGCAATGGAAGAGAGAGGCCAGAAATAAACCCATGTATCTGTGGCAACTGATATTCGACAAGGAAAAGAGAAAGTGTCCTCAATAAAGAGTGTTAGTTCCCTAATACTAAACGTCCACATGCAGAAGAATAAAATTGGACACTATTTCACAACATTCACAAAAATCAGTTTGAAATAAATTGAAAACTTAAATATAAACCTGAAACATTAAAGCTCTTAGAAGAAAACATAGGGAACAAGTTTCTAGATATTAGAGTTGGCAATGATTTATTGAGTATGGCATGACATCAAAAGCAAAGGCAACAAAAGCAAAAACAGACAAGGGAGGGGATTACATCAAACTAAAAAGCTTCTGCACAGTCAAGGAATCAATTAACCAATGAAAAGGCAGTCTACTAAATGGGAGAAAATATTTGCAAACCATGTATCTGATAAAAAGTTAATGTTCAAAGTTTATAAGAAACTCCTACAACTCAATAGCAAAAGATCAAATAATCTGGTTTAAAAATGGACAAAGGACCTAAATAGACATTTCATCAAAGAAGACATACAAATGAACAACAGGTTTATGACAAGGTGAACAACATTCCTAATTATCAGGAAAATGCAGGTCAAAACAACAGTGAGATATCACCTCACATCTGTTAGAAAGGTTGTTAGGTTGAATATAAAGTTGGGTGTCTCCAACGAGAAATGCTTCAGGCTAGTGTTGGTTCCAAGTTCCCAACTGTCAATTCAGTGAATTATAAAAATAACTTAATTACCATTGATTCTTTGGCAAAAAACCCTTAAAACACCTTCATACATATATTTCACCCCCAGGTAGTTAATCTCAATCATGATAATTCAATCTCTGTGGCTAAGGGCTGTTCAAAAATGGACATGCAATTCAACTCTGGCCAGTGATATATGAGGGGTAGTTGGGAAATTGTTGAGAAATATTTCTTTTCTTCTAAAATAAGTCAGACTGAGATATAGCTCCTTATTGTTTTCTCTGAATATTGTTGTGTCCCAGTGTGACACCTGAGACTGCTACAACTCTAACAGAAGCAAGCTATAAGAGAAACAAACCGAGGACAACGTGGACTCACAAAGAATACCAAAGTGGAAAGACAGAAATAATCAGGGTCTCATATCACACTTTTGAGGGGCCGTATCAAAGGCCACTGACAACAGCCCAGCTTTTGGTATTACTATTATATTAAATAATATTTTTGTATTGTTAACACCAACCAGTGTGAGGCTCAGGTTTTAATTATTGCAATTGAAAACACTCAAATGAATACACATACATAAACATTAATTCACATAGCCTCAAGAATCTTCCAAAAATATGGAAGGCTTTTTATCCGAAACTTCAAGAATGATTTTAATTCAAACAATATTTTAAACATTTTCATTATTATATATTTTATGGTGATTTGTGTTCAGTAATCTTTGATGCTACCATTGTAATTATTTTGAGGTACATGAACTGTGCTCACATACGATGATAAACTTAATTGATAAATGTGTGTCTTCTGACTACTTCCCTGACCCTCTCTTCCTCTTCTTAGGCCTCCCTATTCCCTGAGAAAAATAATATTAAAATTAGGGCAATTAATAACTCTACAAAGTCCTCTAAGTGCTCAAGTGAAGGGATGTTGCATGTCTCACACTTTAAATCAAAAGCTAGAAATAATTAAGCTTAAAGAAAAAGTCATGTTGAAAGCCAAAACAGGCTGAAGGCTACACCTCTAGTGCCAAACAGCCAAGTGGTGTATTATGCAAAGAAAAATTCTTTGAGTAAATTAAGTATTATTCCAGTGAATTAAAAATGATAAGAAAGTAAAACAGACTTATTGCTGATACAAAGAAAGTTTCGTGGGCTAGATAGAAGATCAAACCAGCCACATACACAACATGTATTAAGGCCAAAGCCTAAATCCAAAGCAATGCCCTAACTCTCTTTAATTCTATGAAGGCTGAGAGAGTTGTGGAACCTGTAGACAAAAATTTTGAAGCAAGCAGAAGTTGGTTCATGCGATTTAAGGAAAGAAGCCATTTTCATAACATAAGAGTGCAAGGTGAAGCAGCAAGTGTCGATGTAGAAGTTTCAGCAAGTTATCCAGAAGATTACCCAAAATCCCTGATAAATGTGGGTACACTAAATAATAGATTTTCAATGTAGGCAACTTTTGTAGCTAGAGAGAAGTCAATGCCTACCTTCCAAAGACGGGCTGACTCTCTTGTTAGGAGCTAATGCAGTTGGTGACAATGGACTGAGGCTGATGCTGATTTTCATTCCAAAATGTCTAGGTCCCTTAAGAATTATGCTAAATCCACTCTGCCTGTGCTCTATAGATGGGAGAACAAAGCCTGATGACAACCCATCTGTTTACAGCATGGTTTACCAAATATTTCAAGCCCACTGTTGAGACCTATTGCTCCAAAAAATAGAGACTCCTTTCAAAATGTTACTGCTCATAGACAATGTATACCTGGCCACCCAGTAGCTCTGAAGGACATCAATGTTGTTTTTGTGCCTGCTAACAGGAGTCTATTTTACGGCCCATGGATCAAGGAGGAATTCTGACTCTCAAGTATTGTTATTTAAGAAATACATTCATAAGGCTATAGCTCCCATAGGTAGTAGTTGAAAGTCTTCGGGAAAGGATTTACCATTCTGGATGCCACTAAGAACATCTGTGATTCATGGAGGGAAGGTCAAAATATCAAAATTAACAGGTATTTGAAAGAAGTTGATTCCAACCCTCATGGATAATTTTGAGAGGTTTGAAACTTTAGTGGAGGAAGTAACTGCAGATGTAATGGAAACAGCAAGATAACTAGATTTAGAAGTGGAACCTGAAGACATGACTCAAATGCTGCAATCTCATAATAAAACTTGAACAAATGAAGAGTTGCTTCTTATGGATGAACAAAGAAAGTGATTTCTTCAGACAGAAACTATTCCTGGTGAAATGTTGTGAACACTGTTGAAATGAAAAGAAAGGATTTAGAATAATACATATGCTTAGTTGATAAAGCAGTGGCAGGGTTTGAGAGGACTGATTCCAACTTTAAAAAAAGTTCTACTCTGAGGAAAATGCTATCAAACAACATCATACGCTACAGAGGAATCTTTATTGAAAGAAAGAGTCAATTGATGAGGCAAATTTCATGTCTTATTTTGAGAAATTGTCACAGCACATCAACTTTCAGCAACCACCACCATGATCAGTTAGCAGCCCTGAATATTAAGGCAAGACCCTCACCAGCATAAAGATTATGACTCACTGAAGGCTCCAATGATAATTAACATTTTTTATCAATAAAGTATTTTTCATTATGGTATGTGCCTTTTTTAGATATAATGTTGCACAGTATAGTATAAACATAACTTCTACATGCACTGGGAAATTTAAAAAACTTGTGGCACTCACTATTGTGATATTCACTTTATTGCAGTGGTCTGGAATAGAACCTGCAATATCTTCAGGGTGTGCATGTATTAAGTCTTGCCTCCCCCTCTAAATGACCCACCAGTTGGCTGGATCCATACTTCTTAGGTCCATGCTTTTTTAGTTCTTTGAGATATCTCAATGGTCTCTCAATTAATTCTTTTTTTAAAAACTCAAGTCCAATTATTTCAACCAAAATAATTTTAACCACCCTCATCTAACAGCCCATAAAATGTTTCCTGAGAAATCAAATTCTGTTAGTTGTGACTGTGTGTGGGAAAACATCCAAGGAGACAAAAGCAGAATTAAAATAGTGACTGAAAAAGAATTCATAAACTGTTAAGTACAGTCGCTTCTGAAAAATACATTACTTGTTGATGTTGAATATTTTTGGTATGCTACTCCTAAAAATAATTCAGTTTTGTCTCCTATTCAAAGTTATAGTAATAATAATACATTTGAACTTACAATAAACACCAGTTCTATTTTATTTTATATATATAACTTGAATGCCAAATAGAATGTGCTATGGCCATGCAGTTTCTGGCAGAATAAGTAACTAAATACACACAAATAAATTTTAAAACAGTTGTTTTCAATAGGCAGCCAATGTTCTTCACTTAGCTTCCTGTATGATTGGTTTAAATATTTGTATTTCAGTGGTATTTTGCAATCCAGTTCAGCGGAGGAGCTATGATTAAGATATAATTGTCCCAGAGAGATGTGATCAACAATGTTTACAGCTAATATAATCTGCATATTAAATCAACAAAATTAACATGTCCTAGAATCTGTCAGTCACATTTCTAAAGGGCCATGTGTGAAAGAGGTAATGAGTATATTACAGTGCTGCATACAAAGACGTTTAAGGGTTTCTTACTCGTGAAATGCTCCCCTCTAATGCCAAGTGGCCTTATCATTGCCCAATTAACTAAAAAGAAAACCCAAATGCTATTTTCTAAAATTTATAATTTTTAAATAACCACTCTTTTTTATTTTTGAAGGTTTGAGTATATATTAAATGATTCATTAATACCTAATTAATTGTCATAATAAAATCACCTAATTCTCAAGATGTTTAAAAATATATACCATGTAGTATAGGATAACACAGAAAAAATAAATTTTAACTTTTGAGCTTTAAAAGAAAATACTTTACAAACTGTGTATAGTTTAAACAATGTAAGTATTAAACTTTGTCTATGTAAGAATACCTAGAATTCTATTGAATTTCATAATCTGATAGACCCTAATTTTATTTCCATAAGTAGATCAATAGAAATTTATTTCTCGGTTGAGCCCGGTGGCTCACACCTCTAATCCCAGCACTTTGGAAGGCCGAGGCGGGTGGATCACGAGGTCAAGAGATCAAGACCATCCTGGTCAACAAGGTGAAACCCCATCTCTACTAAAAATACAAAAATTAGCTGGGTATGGTGGCGCGCGCCTGTAGTCCCAGCTACTAGGGAGGCTGAGGCAGGAGAATTGCTTGAAACTCAGGCGGCAGAGGTTGCGGTGAGCTGAGATCACGCCATAGCACTCCAGCCTGGGTAACAAGAGTGAAATTTTGTCTCAAAAACAAAATAAAAGAAAAAGAAATTTATTTCTCTATTTGCATGAAAATTCATTAATTTATTATAGTACTGCATCTGGCTACAGATAAAACTCTGAAAAATAATCACAGCCAGAATAAAAAGCTTATTATTTCATAGCTGTATGAATGATAATACCAATATTTCATTAAGTATACTGAGGGATTTGGAATGTAGCTTTCATGTATTTTATTGTATGCAGTTAAACAGTTAAATATTATAAATGGAACAATAGTTTTCTCAACTTAGCATATGAATCAAAGAAAATGCAATTCTAATAGGTAGATTCCATTCTAAATAATGTTTATGTTATTTATTCTAATGCATAGATAACACATAATTCAAGCAGATAAACCACTACCAGGCATCTAGAACAACTCCTAATACATGCCTGTTGAATGAAAAACTTCATCTATTTAACATTTATTAAATTACTTCCAGAAAGGCAATCATCAATATAGGATACTTTATTTTTATTAGTTTAGACATATGCACATTAATGCTGCCTGAGTTCCTAATCCACTTAAAAAAATTTTTTTTGAGGGAATGTTAGAATGATGCTTTAGTCTCAACTCTGACTTACCAGTATCAGAAATAATACCTAAGAATACCTACTTCAGTTTGTTCAAGTTGGGTAGTAAGGTGAGAACATAATCACAGTTCGCTTTGCTATGTTCCTTGATAATGAACTGCAAGTCTATCTTAGCCATCCAAATTTCCAAATAAGAGAGTCAGAGCAAATAAATCCCTGTAATACAATATATTCACAACTCTACTAAAAAATTGCCTCAGTCTGCTAGTTTGTGAATGGAGAGCAGTTAATAATCCATTATCTTCCACAGTTTCATTATAAGTAATGTTTAGTGTTCTTCTAAAAGCTGCTGTCAGTAGGAGAAATATGGTAGCTAAGCAGCTAAATGAATTAAAGTGAGAAGAAATTAATGATTTTGCCAGTTTTGATGAAGTAGTAAACACTGACTAAATTTTTGCTGCTCTTAGATCAAGACGTAAAGAACACAGAATTAGTCCTAAGCAAGAAAATCATGAAAAACAAGAAATCTAAGTCTATGTCATCTAAAGAGGACACATTTCTTGAGTTAACTTTACTGAAAATGATTCTGCTCATTTTTTGAAAAAGGGAAGGTACTTGTCTCAATCATTTTTACCTATAATATCCCAAGATCCCAACCACAATATCCCATAAGTTAATATTTTTAAAGTGATATGATATATAAGCTACCAAAAAAAATGAATTGATCTTTCCTTTACCTAGCAGAAATCATGGTCAGTACCATCCAAAGCAACTGAAGTTTGAGATGGAAATTAAAGTATAATCTGGCCGTACTAACCACCACAAAGCAAGATAATTATAGAAGAATGAATGATAAAGGGAGGGGAAGGTAGGCAGTAGGGCCACAATGGGACAGGAAATGTGTCACTGATTTGCTAGAGAGGAGAGATAGACGATACTGCTGACTTAGTTTCAAGGTGGCGTATATGCTAATATGGCAAACCCAATCCTTAACAGGCCTCTACAACCTATTCAAGTCTATATGTGTGACTGAAATAATGAATTCAGTGTTAAAGATGGGAGTATCACAAATAACTTATATTCGATCTCTTTTTAATAACCTTTATCAAGGTTGGGTACAATGGCTCATGCCTGTAATTCTAGCACTTTGAGAGGCTGAGGCAGGTGGATCACCTGAGATCAGAGGCAGGGGGATTACCTGAGGTCAGGAGTTCAACCATCCTGGCCAATATGGTGAAACTCTGTCTCTACTAAAAATACAAAAATTAGCCCGCGTGGTGGCACATGCCTGTAATCCCAGCTACTCAGGAGTCGAAAGCAGAAGAGTCACTTGAACCTGGGTGGTGGAGGTTGCGATGAGCTGAAGTTGCACCACTGCACTCCAGCCTGGATGACAGAGTGAGACTCTGTCTCCAAAAACAAAACAAAAAAAAAAAAGAAAGAAAAATCTTTATCAAGATAAATCTGTAGGAACCAGGCATGGTGGCTCGCACCTATAATTCCAGCACTTTTGAACTCGGGAGTTCGAGAAAACCCCATCTCTACCAATAATACAAAAAAAATTAGCTAGGTGTGGTGCACACCTGTAGTCCTAGCTACTCTGGAGGCTGAGATAGGAGAATAATCATTTGAGCCTGGGAGGCAGATGAGCAGCGATGACAGCAGAGCAAAACCTGGGTAACAGAGCAGAATCCCCATCTTAAAAAATATAATAATAAAATAAAAGATGAAACTGTAGGTTCTTTTACTTTGTATTGATTCATTGCCTTCTCTTGTTATTTGACATCAATGTATTGCATTACAGGCCTCATTCATTTGGGGTCCTTCTGCCTGTTCAGGTTTATTTGCCTAATTATAAAAAGAAGCAGTGCAAAGCAAATACAAGAATCTGTCAGTGGGCATAAGAGTAGTAGATATAAGAGTTAAGGCAGTTGTTCGGCACCTTGTAGATCAAATTATTAACAAGATTTTATTTTTTTCTTTTTGCTTGCAATAGTATCTAGACACAGCCTACTCTCTATTTCGCACTGAGTTTGTTTTGTTTTTCTATTTTCAGAAGTTAATGCTTGCCAACTTGCTTTTATTTTACCTGTGGGAATGTGTCTTTGAAGTTGTTTGACATTCTAAGTATCTATGCCAGCATTTTTTTTAAGAGTACAAAAGATTTTTCAATTCTTGATACTTAGTTTTGAAAATTATGCATTCTGAATGCTGCATTAGTCATTCTGTATACTATAGTCTACAAAAAATAAAACAAGACTAGGAAAAGACTTCATAAGCTTGAACCACATGAAATTGCCAGTATTTAATGATATTTTTTAACCTACAAATGGGGAAATGTCATATTGTTCCCACTTGTACATCATACTCTGTGTGTGTGTGTGTGTATACACACATATATTTTTTAGATGGAGTCTCACTCTGTTGCCCATGCTGGAGTGCAATGGTGCTATCTCAGCTCACTGCAACCTCTGCCTCCCAGGTACAAGCAATTCTCTACCTCAGCCTCCCGAGTAGCTGGGATTACAGTCGCCCATCATGAAGCCCGGCTAATTTTTGTATTTTTAGTACAGACGGAGTTTCACTATCTTTGCCAGGCTGGTCTTGAACTCCTGACCTCGTGATCTACCTGCCCTGGCCTCCCAAAGTGCTGGGATTACAGGCATAAGCCACTGCATCCAGCCAGATCATACCATACATTTTTATAGTTATATTTTAAATTAGTTCTTTTTTATTTTATATAAAATACTGAATATGTGGGCTGCTCCCATCACCTGATAATAATGCTATGTAAATTGTTTAATTCTTCAGAATAGACTACATTTAAATTTTAAGCAGTAACAAATTAATTATATAATTTTCTAAACTTTGCAAATAATTAAAGACAAGTTAATAAATTGTAAATACAACAACTACAGAAAATTAGTTAAGAGTCCAAGTTTAGTCATACACAACACTGGAAGAAAATATAACACACAGAATCTGAAATAGCAAACGCAAAGAGCTCTGATTTGTCTTTGAATTGGGTTTTGAACCTGGATTTTGAATATGAATGTTCTTGAAATGCTAAGTTGACAGTGCTTCATAATAAATAATGAACTCTTATAATGTTTGTATGATCTAAGGGTATAAAAACTTTCTTGATATTTGTCCCTAAATGTTCATTCACCACCTTAACACACCTAATCTCACACTCCAAAGACACAATATCTTTTTTAAAGACTACTGCAAATAACTGCTTAAAGCAACACAGACTTATCTCCTTGATCAAGATACTGGTTTTGTAAGGTCTTTTAGGCTGATGGCACTGTGGATGTCATGGCACCCCCCCATGACCTGCGCATAAATATCTGGATGGCCTCCCAGAATAAGAAAACTTAAAGTAACTGGAAGACCATGAAAAGCGGAAGAATGATCAACCCCTGCGGCACCTAACTAACTTGAGACATTCTTCTATTGTTTCTTATTTCGGCCTCAACTGACAAGGCCATTGGACTTATAACCAACCCCCGTCAACCTTGTGACTCCATACCATAGGATCCGCTCCCATGGCTTGCAACCTACCATCCCATCCCAGCTTGCAGAAAAAAAAAAAAAATACTCTAAACCATAACTTCTATAACTTTCCACTGCTTACCCCAAAACTACAAAACCAACTCCTACCCCATCACCCTCCACTGACTCTCTTTTTGGACCCAGCCCGCCTGCACTTGGGTGAATAAACAGCCACGTTGCTCACACAAAGCCTGTTTGGGGGATCTCTTCATTCAGAGCATGGTTTTAACATTTGGTACTGCAAATGCGGTATAGGGGAACTCCTACGGCAGACCAAAGACCCCTTCCTACATTTGTGTAAGTTATAGTGTTAAGAGGTCCTACTTAGATCTTCACAGGACTTCTTTAAGCGTGATGGGAAATTACATAAGTATTTAATGTTTTTAAAATGTATTTCAGAAATTTAGCTTTCATTTTCCCACAGATAAAAATAGGCCATAAAATGTTATATAAACTGGAGATCTGCGTTTTAAAAAGCTAGCCATTAAAGAAATAAATTAGCAACTTTTTTTTGGAAAAGTACAAAATGTTTACCTTATACTTATCCAAGTCACAATTCACATACATTTGTTTAATTATCATGCTCCCTTCTCATCCTCCTATGGTGTTATAAACACCATAAAATTAGAGATTCTATTTGTTTTATTCATGTACGTGTGTGTGTTTCTATGTATCTGATATGTGTTTATACACACAGGATATATACACACAACACATGTGTCTACATATATGTAGATATATACATTTGTGTATGTGCTAGTATACAGTAAGCTAGAATAAGTATTTGTTGTTTTAATGAATACATGAAACTTTACAATCTAGTCTATGAGCATCTATCTGATGTCTTTATCTCTTCAACAATAAATCTCCATCAGCACCACAACTTAAGTTTACTTAAAATACACTCTCTCTAGTTTTCAGCTTTTTACTTACTTTCTGAATTACTAAATCTCAGATATCTCACATGCCTTCTTTGAGAAGATATGTAAGATATGTATATGCATAGATATATAACAAACAGGAAAAGCTGAAATTTTCATTTACTCCTAACCTTTCTTATTTTTCTCAGTATCTGTTCTTTGGTTTTAGCCATATGTAATCATAAGTCAATGTACAAATGTTGAGAGTTTACGATGTGACTGACAATGTGTTTGGCACTAGCAATAAAGGGAGGGAGCTCTCTGTTTCAGCAGATAAATAAAAATGAAACGAGTAAGCATATGAAGAGAAAAGTTCCAATAGAACTATACATAATGTGCTATATATGTTTGAAGAGAGGACGGCTGTACTTTAGGAACAAGTAAGATGTGAAGGTAGGAGAAAAATTTCACAGTAACTTGGATTATATCTTGAAAGAAACACCATGGGGTCTCACTAAATGTCAGGAGGAACATTCATTGTAGAAAGCTGAAGCAGCAAACACAGAGGCAGTCTCTCTGCCACGCCCTTCATTTAGTTCTACAAAAAGTGACAATAGCACCACCAAGCTGCACTGGTCCCACGCCAATGGTTCTAAATTGCATTACCATTTTTTTCCTCTTGCTTAAATTTTTACTCAACTTTTATTATATAGCACGGAAACTTAACCTGTTGCAAAAGGCCCTTCATAGTCAGAATGACTACTTCAGCTTCATCTGACAACTTCCAACATCAATTTGTCAGTGTATCTCAAGTCTCATGACCCTTGCAAGGGCTATGTTCTCTCAGCCCAGGATACCTTCTTTCTCATATTACTAATTCTACTTGCTTTTAAAAACTAAACACAGCTATTAGGTATACAAAGAAGTTTTTATGAGATTGAATGTGCGCCCCCATAGCAGGGTATCAGTATTTGTTTTTTTTTTACGTTGATCACAGTGTACCATCAGAATGTGGCTTATTGATTTGCCTCACCACAAAGGTCTCAACTTGATGATAACCATCTCTTTTATCTCTGTCTCACTTGGAGAAGGCACCAGATACAGGGACTCACGAAAGAAAACTTAAATAATCTACAATGTTGGATAATTTAAATAGTTTTCTAGTGCCTGAAGAAAGTTAATATCTTTCTTAACTGGTGATTAACTCTTCGAAATCATTCAAAGGGACTTCATGGTTATCTAACTCAGTGTTTTAAAAAATATTTTTGACCATAACCCGCAGTTAGAAATGTTCACCATCGTGGCATGGTACACATACTCATATATCTGAATCACATATCTGAAACTGAATCATATATCCATAACAGAAAATTTATACTAATACTTAAGATATAGGAAAAATATAACAAAATTAATACAGATCTTATTTTATTACTATTTAAATACAATAGCAACAAATGAATAATACCAAAATAAACCAAGGAATAAAGCAATAAACCAAAAAATAGCTTTTTCTCTATTCACAAAAATTACTTCAAGTCCCATAATGGTGGCAACCCTTCCCCTCATTCGTCTACTTATAAACCTTCTCCACATTTCACAGATAAAAGTGAAGTCTTGAGAAGTACCAGACAAATGAGTCCAAAGTTGGATCTTGAACACACGAAATGCTGGTACTCCTTCTACTTCACCAAAATTTTTAAAAACAAAACAAGAAAGACAGGGCTTTTGCTAAGAAGCTATAGTCTATCTGACTCATTCATTCTTTGAGACTAGATCCCTTGGGCAAAATACCTTTACTAATGAATTCAAGAAACCCATTGTCTAAGCCTCTTATCTTTATACATAATCTATATTTTTTGACAGAATATTTGTCATAAAAGCAGATCTGATTTGAAATACAATTAACAAGAATATTTTAAATCCTCAGAAATAATAATAAATGTTGGAGATGATGGATATGTTAATTACTATAATCTGATCACTATGTATTATATGCTTTGAAATATCACTATGTACTCCATAAATATGTCAATTATTATATGTCAAATTTAAAAATAAAACAAAAAAATTTCTCAGAACTATAATAAACTCTGGATCAAAGCTGATGAGGCTTTAATATAGAAATTTCATGTTGTAATGATAATTTTTTAGAGTAGAAAAGTGAGTGTTTAGAAATAATGCCATAAAGAGGAGACCCAGGCTGATAGAAAACACATACTGAAATATTCTAAAATAAATTAGAATAAGAGAAGTTCAAGTTTTTTGCTAAATTTTTAAACAGATTTTTAGCATATCATATTTATATAAATGTTAGTTAAACATAAAAGTTTTTTCTACTGTACATGTTGTCTTGTTCTGTCTTTATCTTGGTAAATAAGAAATGTACTTTCCTGTAGGTAGTAAGAAGTACAGATAATATGTTATATCCTGCTATCATGACAGGGTCTATAGGGGAGATTTATGCATGAAATGAATAGTCTTCCTCAGGCTTATGTTGTAATTTGAAAGTAAATTAGGGAGGGCAGGAACACTTATCCTTTAAGAGTGCCAGAGCCTACAGGCTACAGGCTTTAAGTATTTAAGTTAATTGAAGACAAAATCAAATAACTGAACAATTAAAATTGTCACAAAATCATGATTAAGTTGGAAACATCAGTCAGTGCAGAATATGTGGGAAATTTCTGTCTGTAGAAAGATCAAAAATCATTTTAAGAAACAAGGCTAGACTAAGCACAAGTTTGAATGAAATCATCCATCAAATACCAGTTATTCCTTTTGAAGTCTGTAAAACAATAGCCTGAATATTACCTAAACATAAATATATAATGCAAATTTATTTACCTTAAATTCAATAGTTAATCAATTATTTTGGAGTTCAATTAGGACAAATGTCACAGAGTCTAGATTTTGTTAATTTTATAATTTTTTACATATGAATATTTTAATTTTAATCATTTCTTTCATGATATATACAATAACCCCATTGCTATCATACTTTCTATTAGAGTTAAACAAATAAAAATTCTAATAGACTCTTCTCTTAAATTTGTATTTTCATTTTCCCAGAATATACTTCAATAAGCAATATATGATAAAAATGTATACCATACTATGGAACATGGAAAAGTAAATGGGCCATAGTAAACACTTTATTCTTTGAAGTATAGGTTTTTCTAAATGTTTTAAATATTAATGTAGTTAACTTATTACCTCATATCATTTCTATTTCTTTTATTCAGAAACAAAAAACCACATTGGCCTCTGTTGTTCAAAAAAATTTTGACATTTAAAAACAATAACAATAAAACTTTAATATACAATAGCACACATTAAAACTCTAATATTTAAATTAATGTCCACCAGCCAACATCTGTACTGCCTGTCTCAGGAGCTGCAAACCTCTGTCCCCATTGATAACCTTAACTGAGAAAAGCTGAATACTTACGCGTACATCATGAACCCAGGACTGGGGCAGCTTCTATTCAGTCACCATCTGATCAGTATCAGCTGGTTAGGACTGGGAGGCTGGAAAATGACAGTCAACAAGAAAGGAAACAAGTTTGACAGGATTAGTGAGTGAGGTGTGCAGTCTTCTAGCCTGATAAGAACAAGAACATGATCAATTTTGTGCCAGCTGGCTCCACACAGTGAAGTAATTGTCAATATCTGGGTAGAGAAGCTCCAAGTAGTAGAGGGCTCAGAATGTGCAACTGGTGATGATTCAGAAGACCAAACTTTTCCAGTTCGGGAGGTATGATAAGCATGGAGGTGTGGCCCCAGTTTGTTTTCAGAAAGAAAACACACACACACACACACACACACACACACACACACACTACAGCACTCTGATGGCACTTCTTATTTGTTCATTATAAGTGTTCTGTCTTTTCCTTATAAGGGAAGAGCAAGGTATGGTAGAGCAGAGACGACCTGAGTTATGAACCAGGGAACCTGTCTCAGCTATTACTCAGCTTGTTGGGAGTTACTTTTCTCCTAAGCAAAATGGCAGGACTATATTAGCTTTTCTTAATACTGTCCATTTTAGCATTAAAAATAATAGATTGTATTGAAACAATTTATTTACCCCCCAAAAAAAGCAAAAAAGGGAAGGTAAATAACAAAAGCAAAAAACGATTTTCTTCTTTCTCATTATTAGAAATAACTTTGTCCATCTTAGTGGTATACATTCCCCAGGATTTATAAACCATCCCTTTAAATACTTGCACGTATCTATAATTTAGTATGAATACATGAACTTCTTATAAAGATCAGAAAAGTTACAAAATAGATATTACAACTTTAAGAGTTACTAAGGCTCAGAGTCAAAAGATATCAAAGAAAAATAATAAATTTGTATTTTGGTTGTTTGTACAGAATATCTTCTTCTAAAATGCTGAAAATACAATGTGCACCTAATTGCAACACTTTCATTATAGTGCTCTGTGAAGGTATTAAAAGGAATTATATTTTCCAAAACATTTGACAAACAAAAAAAAAAGAAGCAGATTGTCAGTTTGTATAAACATCAGCAGTATGACAAAAGACATATGACGTTATAATTTTGAGTAGAAATAAAAATGTCTAAATACGTAGTTCATAAAATTTACCAGTCACACTTCACACTGAAAACTACTTAGCAAAAGTAACTTTCATCTTTGGTGCATTATCTTTTTTCAAAAGTAAAAAATTCTAAAATCTAACATAAAGGTGCTAGAAAAATTGAATTAATTTTAGTATATGAATAACTGATTATTTTCATTTTTATATAGTATATGTAGTACTATTTGTGCGCACTTGAAATTAACATTGTACAAATATTCTTTTTAAATGGTTTTAATGTTTACATTTAAGCATTTCACTAAGTTTTATAATCCTTATTTGTTAAAATTCATAAATATATTCCCAGTCTCTCATATTAGTAAATAATAATACAGCAGAAAATAAGCTCTGTGGCTTAAGTGAGGGAAATTATGTTTCACAAGAAACATGTTCAAGTAACTACAAGCCAGTCAAGCAACCAACTTTGAGGATTCTGGATGAAAACATGTGGTATGTATAGATCCCTTCTCTTAAGAAAATCAGTATTTTCATATTGAATCACAGGACATGGTAGGGGGAATTTATGAGATACAGAAATATTTACTTTAACCATGTTTAAAAAATTAAAGATTATAGTAGAAGCTGTTTTATTTTTAAAGGCTCAAAAATGAAGTTTCATTGTCTTCTTTCAGAATACCTTCTGTTGGGCCATTCTTTCAAATGATCTTCTATTTGAATCGTTTTAAAGTTTTTGGTTATTTGTTTTTATTTTCCCCCTCTTCCTTTGGCTTTCAGTGACTATGTAAAATAACTCATATTTTGTCTCTGATGTAATAGCTTTACCACAGTAGGGTGACAGTATACCAGGCTATTGGGTAAGATTTCTGGGTTCAGTTTCTGGCACTGATATGAATTACCTTTGTGAACTTAAGAATGTTCTTAACCTTTCTGCATCTCAGATCCTCCCTCTATAAAATGGAGATAACATTTGTCTCTAGTTTAAATGAGATAATAAATGTAAAGGACTTAAAACTTAGCATCTGTCCCATAATAATGCCCTTAGCATAGTTAGGTACTTTATTTTTGCTCAGCTCTTTTGTTTTATGATTAGCACTATATTGCTAATTGTTCTCAGTGGACTTCAAAAGTGATATTTTCTAAACTTCTCTGTCTATATGGCTCTCTTTTCAGCAATATATTATCTTAAGTTCTTTGCTTCAATTGTGATCAATAGGAGGAAAGGTGTTAATATGAATGACTAGAGGTACTTTATATTTGCCTTCTCCACTAAAAGTACCAGAAATCATGAGTAGTTTTGATTCAAAGTACACTTTGAATAGGTCAAAAAACATTAAAATTTAACAGAAAAGTAACAGGCAATACAAAAAGCAAGAAGAAGAGGGAAGTGAGGATGTCCTGCTCTGCCATTACTGGCTAGGAGCCAAGAGATTCCCGATACTAAGAAATAGTGAGAGACACTCAGAGGTCTCAATGTCTACCATAGAGTTTGGCAATCCTAGCCACAGAACAGCCGCCCAACCCTATGGGCCTTTAAACTAACACAGAAAACTTCTGGGAGATTGTGTGACAACATTACCCAGGATGAAACCCTCACTGGATTCCACACATTTCTGGATACCTAAGCAGCCACCACAAGGTGCCATTTTAGAACCTTACCCCCAAACAACTATTCACTATCCTAGAGCCCAGTGGTGCTGGGACTGAAGTACAAGAGAAGCAACAGCAGTTGCCCCTGTGGCATAAGCAGAAGCAATCATGGAATAATGTGCACAGGGCCAAGATGCAAGTGAGGTGCCAGCTACCACAGTGGGGCCTGAGAAGTGAGCACTGTTGGGGCTAAGGCATAAGTAATGCACAGATTCCCACTCCCCAGCATACGCTGCTATCACCAAAGGTGGCACTGCCCCTACCAATGGCAGGGCAGCAGCGCAGCCACTGCCACTCCTCACTTGAACATCCTCCCAAAGGCCCGAGGATTGCTCTGGCATTGCCTACCACAGCCTATACAATCACAGACCTGAAAACAAGCCCATCCCACCTGGATTCAACATGCTGCTACATGCCAGAGTCTACAGTATGGAAAACAGAGAATTGCCAATACTGTTGGCACTTGAAAACTCTTCCCAAGGGCCTGAGATTGAACCTACCCTACCCTGCCACTACCACCATAGTTGACAGCTACCTGCAGGCCTGAAGACTGTCCCATCCAGTTCATTGCAGCCACTGCAACACCAGTTCACACTCCCTGGAACCCATGTGGTTGTCCTGCCACTGCTATCATCCACATGACATTAGCTGCACAGAAGCCTAAGAACGTGCCCACCTGCCAAGCCCACTATTGCAACTATCAGCATCTAAGTAAGCTACCTGGAGGCCCAAAAATAAGCCTTCCTGGAACCAATGGTACCAGCATATGCTACTCTGGGGCCCAAGAACAGGTACACTTAGCCCACCATTGCAACCACTGGGGCCCAAAGACTAACCTACCTGTACCACTCTCCAGAAAAACTGCACCACAGCTTCCATTAATAACATCGCTTTAAGCCACTGAGAAAATAACAGATACCATTGATGCTATTTACAGCCAAAGAAATCATACAGAGACTACACTACTAGACATACCCAGATTCAAAGCCAAAGTGCCATAATCATCAATACCATAGATTCAGCCTCAGGAAAAAGTACCCCATATGAAAGCAAATTCAAAAAATTGAAAGAAACAACTGTTACATCAATGTGCAGATATCCATGTTAGACCACAGAAAACAACAAAAAGCAAGGGAATATGTATTAGTCTGTTCTTATGCTGCAATAAAGACATACCCAAAACTGGGTAATTTATAAAGGAAAGAAGTTTAATGAACTCACAGTTCCACATGGCTGGGGAAGCCTCACAATCATGGCAGAAGGCAAAGGAGAAGCAAGGGCACATCTTATCCTACATGGCAGCAGGCAGGAGAGAAGTCATGCAGGGGAACTCTCCTTTATAAAACCATAAGATCTCATGAGACTTATTCACTGTCACGAGAACAGCACAGGAAAGATGTGCTCTGATGATTCAATTACCTCCCACAAGGTCCCTCCCACGACATGTGGGAATTGTGGGAGCTACAATTCAAGATGAGATTTGAGTGGGGAGACAGACAAACCATATCAGAATATAACATCTTCAAAGGAACACAATAATTCTCCAGCAAAGGATACCAATCAAAAAATAATTCATGAAATCTCAGGCATAAAATAAAACTGATTCTAAAAATGCTCAGTAAGTCAAAAGAAAATATTAAAAGTAATATTAAGAAATTAGAAAAACAATTCAGACTATGACTGAGAAACTTACCAAAGAGGTATATACCATACAAAAAGAATCAAACATATTCTGGGACTGAAGAATAACAATAGAATAGATCAAACAAAAAACAAATCTCAGAATTTGAAGACAAGTCTTTTGAAATATCCCAGAAAGACAAAAATAAAGAACAAAATAAAAAAGAATGAGCAAAGCCTTAATGACCTATGGGACACCATAAAATGACAAAATATTTGAATTATCAGAGACCCAGAAGGTGAAGAGAAAAGAGTTTGAAAACCTGTTTAACAAAATAATAGATGAAAACTTCCCAAGTCTAGTAATATAGACAGCTGATATATAGAAGGTGCTAAAGTCGCCAAACAGATACAATGCAAAAAGGATTTCCCTATTATGCATTATACTCATAGTGGTCTATAGTCAAAGAAAAAGAGATAAATCTAAAAACAGCAAAAAAAAAAAAAAAGTATCTAGTCACTTATAAAGGAACTCCCATCAGACGAACAATGAATTTTTCAGCAGGAACTTTACAGACCAGGAGAGAATGGAATAATATGTAAAAAGTGTAAAAAGAAAAAAAAAAACCCTGCCACCCAAATATATTATATACAGCAAAATTTTCCTTCATAAATGGAGAAATAGTCTTTCCCAGACAAGCAAAATCTGAAAGAATTGATCACTACTAAGTGTCCTGACAAGAAATGCTCAAGGTAGGCCTAAATCTGGAAGCAAAAGGATGGCATTTACCATCATGAGGTCACATGAAAGAATAAAATGCACTGATAAAGCAAATGCAAAAATGAAAGAACTAAAATGGTATCACTAGAGAAAACCACCAAACCACAATGACAAACAACAGGATAAAAAGAAAGGAACAAAAAATACACAAAACTACCTGAAAACAATTAAGACTATGATATAAACAAAACCAGACATATCAATGATAACCTTGAATGTAAATGAATTAAATTCTCAAAGATACAGACAACAGATAAAAAACCATGACCCAAATATATGCTGCTGACAAGAAACACTCTACCTCTGACATACTGATAAAGTGCTAAATCCAGGGACAGGATTTAGCAATTCTAATTATATAAGTGCCCAACCATATTCATAAATTGAGATTTATCCTGGGGATGCAAGGATGGTTTAAAATACATAAATCAATAAATGTAATACATCACATCAACAGAAAATAAACATAATTCATTACAAACAGAAGGACAAAAACGAAAACTGTATAGTCTCAATACACCCAGTAAAAGCATTTGATAAAATTCAACATTCCTTCATGATAAAAACTCTCAACAAACTGGGCTTAGAAGGGACATACCTCAAAATAACCAAGGCCATATATGACAAACTGATAGCTAACATTATATTGAATGAAAAAAAAGTTGAAATCCTTTCTTCTAAGAACTTAAATAAGACAAGAGGGCCCACTTTTACTGCTCCTATTCAGCACAGTACTAGAAGTCCCAGCCAGAGCAATCAGATAAAAGAAAAAAAAAATAAAAGATATCCAAATTGGAAACGAGGAAGTCAAAATGTCCCTAATTGCAGATGACGTGATCTTACATTTAGAAAAACTAGAAGTCTAAACCTAAAAACTCTTAGAACTAATATGGAAATTCAATGAAGTTGCAGGATACAAAGTCAAGATACTAAAATCAGAAGTGTTTCCATGCACCAATAATGAAACAGCCAAAAAAAGAAATGAAGAACACAATCCAATTTACAATAGCTGCAAGAAAATATAGTACATAGAAATAAATTTAAGTAAGAAATGGAAAGATCTCTGTAAGAAAAACTACAAAACACTGATGAGAGAAATCAAAGTGGACACAAACAAACTGAAAGACATTCTATTCTCATGGACTGGAAGAATTAATATCTTTAAAATGACCATATTGCCAAAAACATTCTAGAGATTCAATATGATCTCTATCAAAATACCAACATAATTTCTCACATAAATAGAAAAAAGAATCCTAAAATATCATGGAACAAAAACAGCCTGAATAGACAAAGCAATCCTGAACAAAAAGAGCAAAGCTGGAGGAATGACACTACCTGATATCAAAACATATCACAAGGCTTTGTTAACCAAAACAGCCTAATATTGATATGAAAACAGACACTTATGCCAATGGAACAGAATACAGCATCCAGAAATAAATCTACATATTTAGAGCCAACTGATTTTTAACAATGGTTCCAAGAACATATACTGGGGAAAGGGCACCTTCTTCAATAAACGGTGCTGCAAAAATTAGGTATCTATATGCAAAAGAATAAAACTGGACCCTATCCTTCACCATATACAAAAATTAACTCATAATGGATTAAAGACTTAAACATAAAGCCCAAAACTATAAAACTACCAAAAGAAAACTTTGGGAAAACATTTCATGACATCAGTCTGAAAAAACTTCATGGCTAAGGCTTAAAAGCATTGAGAAATAAAACAAAAATAGACAAATGGAAATGTATTAAATTTAAAAGCTTCTGTACAGCAAAGGAAACCATCATTACAGTGAGGAAGTAACCTGTTAAATGGGACAAAATATGTGCAAAATATTCATCTGACAAGAGACTAATACACAGAATTCACAAGGAACTCCAAAAACTGAACAACGGACAAAAAGCACATTAAAAAGTGGGCAAAGGCAGGTGTTCAAGACCAGCCTGGGGAACATAGCAATACCCCATCTCTACAAAAAATAAAATAAAAATTAGCTGGGATGTGGTAGCACATGCCTATAGTCCTAGCTACATGGGGGTTTGAGGCAGTGGAGTTGCTTGAGCCCAGGTGTTTGAGGTTACAGTGAGCTATGATTGTGCCACTGAACTCGGGCCTGGGTGACAGAGTGAGATCCTGTCTCTAAGAAAAACAAAAACAATGACAAAAACGGTTAGCAAAGGATTTGAACGGGTAATTTTCAAAAGAAAATATATAAGCCAGGTATGGTGGCTCATGTTTGTAATCCCAGCACTTTTGGAGGCCAAGGCAGGCAGCTCATGAGGTTAGGAGTTCAAGACCAGCCTGGGTAACATGGTGAAACACTGTCTCTACTAAAAATAAAAAAAAATTAGCCAGGCAGTGGGGTAGGTGCCTGTAATCCCAGCTACTCAGGAGGCTGAGGCAGGAGAATCACTTGAAACTGGAAGGCAGAGGTTGCAGTGAGCCGAGATCATGTCACTGCACTCCAGCCTGTGCAACGGGAGCAAAACTCCATCTCAAAAAAATAAAAGAAAGAAAATATGTAAAAGGCAAACAGGTATATATTTTTAAAACGCTCAACATTGCTAAGCATCAGGGAAATGCAAATCAAAATCACAATGAGATATCATCTTACCCCAGTTAGAATGGCTGTTATTTAAAAATAAATAAATAAATAACGAATGTTAGAGAAGATACAGAGAAAATGGAATTCTTCTACACTGTGAGTGAAAATGTAAGTTAGTATAACTACTATGGAATGCAGTATGAAGATTTCCCTAAAAACTAAAAGTAGAACTGCCATACAACCCAAAAATCCTACTACTGGGTATCTATACAAAAGAAAATAAATCAGTATATCAAAAGGACACCTGCACTTGCTTGTTAATTGCAGCACTATTCACAGTGGCAAAGGTATGGAGTCAAGCTAAGTGTTCATAAAGAGACAAATGGATAAAGAAAATATGGCATATATAAACAATGGAATACTATTGGCCATTAAAAAAGAATAGTCATATCACTTGCAGCAACATAGATAGAACTGGAAGTCACTGTGTTAAATTAAGTAAGTCAGGCACAGAAAGACAAATTCCACATGTCCTCATGCAGATTGAGAATAAAGTGATAGATATCCAAGTCTGGGAATAGAGTGAGGGTAGGAAGAGCCAGTGAAGAAAGGTTGGTGAATGGGTACAAACTTATAATTAGATAGAAGAAATAAATTCTAATATTTAATAGTAGACTAGGGTAACTATAGATGTCAACAATATATTATATATTTCAAGGTAGCTAGAAGAGAGGACTTAAAATGTTACCAACACATAGAAATGATAAATACTCAAGGTGATGGATATTCCCAAATACCCTGATGTAATCATCACACATGCTGCACATGTAAAATGCACTCATATCTATCCTATAAATATGTAAAATACTATTTATCTACAAAAAGCAGAGTAATAGTTTGTATGTGTGGGCGGGGGAAGAAGGTACATGGGAAATCCTTGAACTTTCTGTTCAATTTCATAATAAACTTAAAACTACTCTGAAAGAATATAGCATATTAAAAACAAAAATGTGATAAATAATTAAAACATTGAATTATTAGGTCCTATTTCGTGTAGCATGTGAAGACTTTTTAAAAAGTGATCTTCATACAGCTTTATAAATCTTCATAAAACAAATTCTGAGAGTTGATAGGCATTAATAATTTATACTATAAAAGTGAAATTACTACACGTGAATTTTATTTCATTAGCATTCAGCCCCCTTAGTTAGACACATATTGCCACATGTTGGCAAAAACCACACTGTTGTTTTTTTTTTTTCGGGACACAGTCTTGCTTTGTCATCCAGGCTGGAGTGCAGTGGCATGGTCTCTGCTCACTGCAACTTCTACCTCCCAGGTTCAAGTGATTCTCCTGCCTCAGCCTTGCCAGTAGCTGGATTACAGACAAGTGCCACCACACTATACTAATTTTTTTGTCTTTAATAGAGACAGGGTTTCACCATGTTAGCCAGGCTGGTCACAAACTCCTAACCTCAAGTGATCTGCCTGGCTCGGCCTCCCAAAGTTCTGGGATTACAGGCATTAGTCACCACACTCAGCCCACATTGGTTTCTATTGCTGCATTGTGGAATGATTTATTAGTCAAAAGACAATGCATGAATGATGCAATATACCAATAAGGAAAAGTCAACAATAAAATGACATTACACCAGGATGTCAAGGGGAGAGTTAATATTCTCCCAAATTGATCATGTTTCTTCAAAATAAAAGAAAGTTTTTTAAAAACCCCAATGTTTAGAATAGGCTTTCTAAAAGGATTCTGTGCCCTTCCCTGTAATTTTGGACTTTAAAATAAATTAATTAAATGTTTAACTTAATAAGTGAGTCATCAGCAAATAAATAATTTAACTTATACCTTATGGGTTGGTTTTAAGTTTTGCCTTGTGCTTGTGATGCAATCAATGTACTATTTGTCCAGTAAAGGAAGAACATAAGGGAATTTAGTGCAGAATCACACCTTTCCAAGTATAAGCAATCAGATCCAAAAAGATGAGCATCCAGAAGATGCAATATTGGAAAGAAGAGTCCACCTTCAAGGGAGACAGAGAGTCCCATGAGCCAGAATGAATGAGGAAAAGGAAACCAAATTGGGTGGCCTTTCTTTATTATGTTAAAATAATTGATATGATTTGTCTCAAAAAAAATAAGGTAATAAAAACTGGAGAAACTCACTATAAAATCTATTCATTTTTATGGATCAATTCCATTTGCTCATTAAATTCTGCAACTGAGGAAAACAAAACATAATATATTTGCATTTTAACTCAAAGAGTGTGTCTTGGAATACATCAATATTCAAGTCAATAATTTTTTAATTACTTCATTATAACCATATTCAAAGGTACTCATATCTATTATCACTCAAAGGTAAAGTGTGAAAATGGTGTCCTTGCTAGTAAGTGTGTGGAATAGCACCTAAAACAATTTATCACTTTTAAGCAGTAAGTGAAACCGCAGGAACTGATATACACAGCATTCTTTGGAGGGTCTCCTCATAGTTCTGGGGGTTTCTATTTTCCCAATAGGTTTCTAGCTAAATTTCACCACTTGTTCCTTTCTTCTTCCAACACACCTTCATGCTCACTAAAGATTAATTGCCCATAAAAAGTGTTTTCCTCACATGACTATTCAAAAAAATCTTGTAATGGTTCTCTGTTTTCTACCTCATCAATAATGTACTCAATGAACTTCAAAATTTTCTAAGAATTAAATCTATCCCAACTTCATTTCTCATAATAGGTCACCATAGGAAATTTCTAAGCTTTGTCATTTTTTAAAACATGTAATTCTCATTCTAACTTTGTAATTTCTCTTCTATTATCACAGCCTCCTTCCCATTGGAGTGTTCTCTATATTCTTTTCTCTCACTTAAACGTGACACTTTGTAAAAGCTCAATCCAATTACCACCTGCTTAACAAAATCTCTGTGAGATTGGGGCAGCAGTTTAAAGTGCAGTTCCTGTGTACTGACTGGTTGGACTCAAATCTTTGTTCTGCTGCAAACTTTTTACTTCGGTTAAATCACTTACTCTTTCTGTGCCTCCATTTCTTCATCTGCAAAAGAAAGATGAAAATACCATTTACCTTTTAGAATAGTTGTGAGTAGCAAATGAAATATGAATGTAGATGACTTGGAACACTATCTAAGAAATCACTTAATAAATATTACATCATCATCACCACCAATAGCAATTTAGTAGTAGTAGCAGACTATTAGACAACTCTTAACCTCTTCTCTGTAAGTGATAGAAAAGTCACTTTGTATATCTATGACATACAATTTAGCTCTTAATTATATGTGGGTTAGTATTATTTGCTATTGTCTTATGTATTACTCTAGTTCTGTCTCTTCAAATACATTAAAAATCCTAAAGACTAGAAACTCAATCTTTTGCTTTTTAGATGTCTTCCAGTATCCACTACTGGAACTTGCACTACGGTTACAAAGCAATGACAAACCAAGGCTGGAGTCTGGTGTTAACAGAAGCAGTCTATTCTGGAGGTAGGAAATAAGGGAGTACATTATCTATAAAGAATTTTAAAACAAAGTTGGTGTGGATACTATCATCACCTCACACCAACATTTTTAAACAACATCACTGATAAAATATACCTCCATGCTGGGGGTAGACAACTACCTAATGATACCCTACCCCCACTATTCCTCCTAAATCAATGCTCTAACATCACCCTTGCAGGAATTGGATTTTCCTGGTCAGTTTTGGGGTTTCTGACACATCTAACTGAACCATTATTTTTCAATATTTTTACTATGTTCCACAGTACAAAATATATTTTAAATCACAGCCCAGTATGTACAGAGATACACATATATGTTTTACAGGAGTCATGTGACTATTAAAATGTTATGGCACTGACTTTGAAAAAAAAATTGCTCTAATATTATCCTTAGCAATCCAAATTAGAACTACCAAGAACCTTTTCTAAAATGAGTTAGGTAGTTACCATGTGGTCCTGTGAACCAACACTGAAACAAACTAGACTTCTGATACTGAGGGGTAAAAAAAGAAATGAAGGACTTGATTTACTTTCTCAGGCCTCCTAAACAAATAGGCATAAACAAGAGATAACTGTATACCAAAGCTAATACCCAGGCTCAGGGATGAATATGACCTGGACTCCCCAACTTTGCTCTTCAGAATTTTTATTCCCAAGTGTGACCCTAACCATCTCTCAATTTCTCTTCCATTTCTATTCCCCATCTAAAATATGCTTATGACTCATTAAATTCTAGCCAAATTTTTATTCAATTCCAAATTCATATAATACCAAAGCTCATCAATGTCCATGCTTTTCTAGACCATGTGTTTTGTTTTGTTCTGTTTTTTCATTCATCTCCAGTGAATATACTCTTCAGTTGTCTCTCTCACTGTCTATACATAAATCAAGTACTTGTCACTGGAGGAATTACTTTATGCCCATAATTCATGAATTAAACCAGTCATGATGCAATACTAGTCAGGATTTCCTCAGGAAGGCTATAGTTAGAAGCCTAATTAACAGCCAGATGAAAAATTTAAGCTTAATGACACATTTAAAACATTACAAATTATTCATTCTTATCTACTCTTTGGTTAGGGAAGAGACCACGTGTAAACAGAGACTTTATTATTATTATACAATTTCCAGAAATGTAAACAACTAAAATTTTATCAAAAATGCCTAGATAAATATTGAAAAGAGGATGATGTATTCCTAGTTCTACATGAATGGCCATTTTCTTCACATCAACTAAGCTGATGACTCTAAATCTGTTTCAATAGGGACTGTAGGGATTCATTACAGATCGATATGCATATTTTCATTGACTAGCTAGTATTAATATGGGCTATTATTTCTTCTAAGCCATGGTTTTTCTAATTGCTAAAAATTAAAAATATAAATATTATTTACAGTTTTCTGTATGCTCATAATATAATATAGCAGGAAATTACATGAGAACATTTAACTATTAAAGTTAAGTGAAGGAAAAATAAAATCCTTTGCAAACAAGCAAGTACTCAGAGATTTTGTCACCACCAGGCCTGCTTTACAAGAGCTCCTGAAAGAGGCACTACACATAGAAAGGAACAACCAGTACCAGCCATTCCAAAAACACACTAAATGCCAAAGAGCATCAACAAAATGAAGAATCTACATCAACTAACGGGCAACAGCCAGCTAGCATCAAAATGGCAGTATCAAATTCACACCCCAAATGTAAATGGGCTAAATGTACCAATCAAAAGACAGAGACTGTCAAATTGGAAAAAAAATGAAAACCCATCAGTGTGCTGTATCCAGAAAATCCATCTCACATGCAAGGATACACAAAAGCTCAAAATAAAGGGATGGAGGAAGATTTACCAAGCAAATGGAGAGCAAAAAAAAAGCAGGAGCTGCAATTCTCATCTCTGATAAAATAGACTTTAAAGCAACAAAGATCAAAAGAGACAAAGTAGGCCATTACATAACGGTAAAAGGATAGATACAACAAGAAGAGCTAATGATCCTAAATATATATGAACCCAATACAGGAGCACCCAGATATATAAGGCAAGTTCTTAATGACTTACAAAGAGACTTAGACTCCCAAACAATAATAGTGGGAGACTTTAACACTCCACTGTCAATATTAGACAGATCAACCAGACAGAAAATCAACAAGGATATCCAGGGCTTGAACTCAGATCTGGAACAAGCAAACCTGATAGACATTTACAGAACTCTCCACCCCAAATCCACAGAATATACATTCTTCTCAGCACCACATCACACCTAATCTAAAATTGACCACATAATTGGAAGTAAAGCACTCCTCAGCAAATGCAAAACAACGAAAATCATAACAAATAGTCTCTCAGACCATAGTGCAATCAAGTTAGAACTCAGAATTCAGAAACTAACTCAGAACTGCACAGCTTCATGAAAACTGAACAACTGGCTCTTGGATGTTGACTGGATAAACAATGAAATGAAGGCAGAAATAAAAAAGTTCTTCGAAACCAACGTGAACAAAGACACAACATACCAGAATCTCTGGGACACATTTAAAGCAGTCTCTAGAGTAAAATATGTAGCTATAAGTACCCATATGAGAAGAGTGGAGAGATCCAAAATTGACACCCTAACATGAAAATTGAAAGAGCCAGAGGAGCAAGATCAAAAAAACTCAAAACCTAGCAGAAGACAAGAAATAACTAAGATCAGAGCAGAACTGAAGGAGATAGAGACACAAAAACCCCTTCAAAAATCAATAAATCCAAGAGCTGATTTTTTGAAAAGATCAACAAAATAGACAGACCACTAGCCATACTGATAAAAAAGAAAAGAGAGAACAACCAAATAGATGCAATAAAAAACGATAAAGGGGAAATCACCACAGATTCCACAGAAATTCAAACCAACATCAGAGAATATTACAAACAACTCTATGCACATACACTAGTAAACCTGGAAGAAATGGATAAATTACTGGACACCTGTGTCCTCCCAAGCGTAAACCAGGAGGAAGCCAAAACTATGAATAGACCAATAACAAGGTCTGAAGTCGAGGCAGCAATTAAGAGCCTACCACACAAAAAAAGTACAGGTCCAGATGGGTTCACAGCTGAATTCTACCAGACACAGAAGAGGAGCTGGTACCATTCCTTCTGAAACTATTCCAAATAATCCAAAGAGAGGGAACCTTCCTAAATCATTTTATGAGACCAACATCATCCTGTTACCCAAACCCGGCAGAGACCCAACGAGAAAAGAAAACTTCAGGCCAATATCCATGATGAACATAGATGCATAAATCTTCAATAAAATACTGGCAAGCTGATTGCAACAGCACATCAAAAAACTTATCCATAATGATCAAGTAGGATTCATCCCAGGGATGCAAGGCTGGTTCAACATACGCAAGTCTATAAACATAATTCACCAAATAAGCAGAACCGAAAACAAAAACCACATGATTATCTCAATTGACACAGAGAAGGCAATTGACAAAATTCAAGAGCCCTTTATGCTAAAAACCCTCAATAAACTCGATATCGGTGGAACGTATCTCAAAGTAATAAAACTATTTACGACAAACCAACAGCCAATATCATACTGAATGGGCAAAAACTGGAAGCATTCCCTTTGAAATCCGGCACTAGACAAGGATGCCCTCTTTCACCACTCCTATTCAATATAGTACTGGAAGTTCTAGCCAGAGAAATCAGGCAAGAATAAGAAATAAAGGGTATTCAAATAGGAAAGGTGGAAGCCAAATTGTCACTATTTGCAGATGACATGATATACCTAGAAGACCCCATCGCCTCAGCCCAAAAACTCCTGAAACTGATAAGCAACTTCAGCAAAGTCTCAGGATATAAAATCAATGTGCAAAAATCACAAGCATTCATCTACACCAATAACAGACTTAAAGAGAGCCAAATCAAGAATGAAATGCCATTCACAATTGCTATAAAAAGAATAAAATACCTAGGAATACAACTCACAAGGAACGTAAGGAACCTCTTCAAGGAAAACTACAAACCACTGCTCAACGAAATGAGAGAGGACACAAACAGATGGAGAAATATTCCATGTTCATGGTTAGGAAGAATTATATTGTGAAAATGGCTATACGGCCCAAAGTAATTTACAGAATCAATGCTATCCCAATCAAGCTACCATTGACTTTGTTCACAGAACTGGAAAAAACCACCATGAACTTCATATGGAACCAAAAGAGAGCCCGCATAGCCAAGTCAATTCTAAGCAAAAAGAACACAGCGGGGGGCATCACACTACCGGATTTCAAACTATACTACAAGGCTACAGTAATCAAAACAGCATGGTACTGGTACCAAAACAGAGATATAGACCAATGGAATGGAACAGAGGCATCGGAGACAACACAACGTATCTACAACCATACAATCTTTGATAAACCTGACAAAACAAGCAATGGGGAAATGATTCCCTGTTTAATAAATGGTGTTGAGAAAACTGGCTAGCCATGTGCAGAAAGCAGAAACTGGATCCCTTCCTGACACCTTACAATAAAATTAACTCCAGATGGATTAAAGACTTAAACATAAGACCTGGCACCATAAAAACCCTAGAAGAAAATCTAGGCAAAACCATTCAGGACATGGGAGTAGGCAAGGACTTCATGACCAAAACACCAAAAGCATTGGCAACAAAAGCCAAAATAGACAAATGAGACCTAATCAAACTCCACAGCTTCTACACAGCAAAAGAAACAGTCACTAGAGTGAATTGGCAACCAACAGAATGGGAAAAAAGTTTTGCAGTCTACCCATCTGACAAAGGGCTGATATCCAGAATTTACAAAGAACTCAAACAGATTTACAGAAAAAAAAAAACAAGCCAATTCAAAAATGGGCAAAGGATATGAACAGACACTTTACAAAAGAAGACATACATGAGGCCAACAAACATAAGAAAAAATGCTCATCATCACTGGTCATTAGAGAGATGCAAATCAAAACCATATTGAGATACCATCTCACACCAGTTAGAATGGTGATCATTAAAAAATCTGGAGACAACAGATGCTGGAGAGGATGTGGAGAAATAGGAACACTTTTACACTGTTGGTGGGAATGTAAACTAGTTCAACCATTGTGGAAGACAGTGTGGCAATTCCTTACGTCCTTAGAAATAGAAATTCCAATTGACCCAGCAATCCCATTACTGGGTGTATATCCAAAGGACTATAAATCTGTCTACTATAAGGACGCATGCACACGAATGTTCATTGCAGCACTGTTTACAATAGCAAAGACCTGGAACCAACCCAAATGCCCATCGATGATAGACTGGATTGGGAAAATGTGGCACATATACACCGTGGAATATTATGCAGCAATCAAAAATGATGAGTTCGTGTCATTTGTAGGGACATGGATGAACCTGGAGAACATCATTCTCAGCAAACTGACACAAGAACAGAAAATGAAATACTGCATATTCTCACTCATAGGTGAGTGATGAAAAATGAGAACTCATAGAAGGGAGTACCAAACACTGGGGTCTATTGGGGGGAAGAGGGGACGGATGGGGGGGAGCTGGGGAGGGATAGCCTGGGGAGAAATGCTAAATGTGGGTGAAGGGGAGGAAGGCAGCAAAACACACTGCCATGTGTGTACCTATGCAAATGTCTTGCATGTTCTGCACATGTACCCCAAAACCTAAAATGCAATAATAATAATAAAAAAACTGTTACAGACAATGGATTATTATGACAGTAAGAAGAAGGATGTGTGATAGAAAAGGGAAGATATGTTCCTGCATGTGTGGCTGTGTGTGTGTGCATGTGTGTATGATAGAACAAGAACTTGGGAGGGGAGCAAAAATTACATGCTTGAGTGTTTTAAGCATTTTGTTTTGTGGAGGAATACTGAGATATCAATATCTAAGTTTATGGCATTGTTTACAGTGGCTGTGTCTGTGTGCATGTGTGTATGATAGAACAAGAACTTGGGAGGGGAGCAAAAATTACATGCTTGAGTGTTTTAAGCATTTTGTTTTGTGGAGGAATACTGAGATATCAATATCTAAGTTTATGGCATTGTTTACAGTAATGGTTTCATGGGTTTATACTTATCCTCAAACTCATCAAGGTGCATACATTAAATAGGTACAGCTTTTGTGTATGTCAATTATACCTCATTTTTTGAAAAAAAAATTTCCTTTATTTGTTATATGTAGATCAGGCTACAAATAGGGACAGGGGAAATTGGCATTAATCTACCAACAGAGATAAAAAGTGGAATCACCAAATAAAATACAATACAAAATGCCCAACTGAATTTGAATTTCAGATAAAAATAAGCTTTGTAGTGTATGGTGCATGCAATATTTGACAAACTTCTGTACTCCAGAACGGTACTGCCCAGGTCTTAAGGCTTTGGAACTGGGAACAAGATATTTCCCATAGGAAAATTAAGCTACTTTTTCAATAGAATGAATAAATCATTAGCAGTTTCTGTGATGGATCAGAAGTTTAAGAAACCTTTTAGAAGTGAATTTTTCCATATAGCAGAGCATCACAACTGAATTAGATACACTTAGTCAAGTGGTCAGGTCCTGGGCCTGATGGACAGCACAGGCAGAAAGTAGTGGGCCTGGTTGTCTGGTGTGCACGTTCAAGGTGCTGCAGACCCGAGTGGGCTGCCAGGATGGGAACTGGATCCACACTGGTAAAAACAATGGTGCTAATAGCAACAGACATACTAACAAGAGTGGAAGTAGCCCAGAGAAATGAGGGCTTCCAGGTGGAGGCAGAGCTGAGATCACTGATCAACGAGCTTGTCTGTCTATCCCCAGAGTGGTCCCTGCAGTGTTTTCACAAATATTAACTCTCCAGCCTGAGCACTGCCATTAAGGCAATAAACTTTGCCAGTAAATTATTACAAAATAAAAGCATATGTGTGTACACTGTAATAATAAAGCGTAACAGGGAATCATTATATACTTCAAAAAGTGTAGAATCTCTAGTTTTTAAAAATTGCTGCAAAATTGCGAAGTGAATATCCATAGTTTTAGAAAAAGGAATTTAACTTAATAATGATCACATTTGGTGTTGTTTTCCTGCTTCTATTTTAGGTTCAGGAGCTACATGTTCAGGTTTGTTACACAAAAAATTGTGTCACTGAGGCTTGGCGTACAAATGATCCCATCAATAATGTAGTGGGCATAGTACCCAACAGGTAGCCTTCCAACCTATACCTCTCTCCCTCCCTATCCTCCAGTATTCCACAGTGTCCACTGTTCCCATGTTTATGGCCATGTGTGCTCAATGTTTAGTCCCTACTTATCGGTGAGAACATGTGGTATTTGGTTTTCTGTACTTGTGTGAATTTCCTTAGGATAATGGCTTCCAGCTGCATTCATGTTGCTGCAAAGGACATGATTTCATTCTTTTTTATGGACGCATCATATTCCATGGTGTATAGGTACTACATTTTCTTTATCCAGATCATCACTGCGGGGCATCTAAGTAGATTTCATGTTTTTACTACTGTGAATAGCACTGCAGTCAACATGCAAGTGCATGTGTCTTTTTGGTAGAATTATTTATTTTCCTTTGGATATATACCCAATAATGAAATTGCTAGGATGAGTAATAATTTTAAGTTATTTGAGAAATCACACTGCTTTCCACAGTGGCTGAACTCTATATTCCCATCAGCAGTGTGTAAGAGTTCCCTTTTCTCGGCACCCTTGCCAGAATCTGTTGTTTTTTGATTTTTTAGAATACCCATTCTGACTGCTATGAGATATCTCATTGTGGTTTTGATTTGCATTTCCCTAATGATCAATGATGATAAACATGTTTTCATATATTTTTTGGGCACTTACACGTTTTCTGTTGAGAAGTGTCTGTTCATGTTCTTTTCTCACTTTTTAATGAGGTTATTTATCTTTTGCCTGTTGTTTAAGAGATTCTGGATATTAGACCTTTGTCAGCTATATAATTTGCAAATATATTCTCCCATTCCATAGGTTGTCTCTTCATTTGGATGATGGTTTATTTTGCCACAAAGACACTCTTTAATTTAATTAGGTCTCATTTGTCCATTATGGTTTTTGTTGGAGTTGCATTTGAGGACTTAGTCATAAATTATTTGCCAAGGCCAATGTAAAAAATGGTATATCTTAAGTTTTCTTCTAGAATTTTTATTGCTTTACATCTTACATTTAAGTCTTTAAACCATCTTGAATAGATTTTTGTATATCGTGAAAAGAAGGGGTCCAGTTTCAATATTCTGCAGTTAGCCAGTTATCCCAGCACCATTTATTAAACAGGGAGTCATTTCCTCACTGTTTGTTATTGTTAACTTTATTAAAGATTAGGTGGTTCTAGGTGTCTGGCTTACTTCTAGGTCATCTATCCTGTTCCACTGGTCTATTTGTCAGTTTTTGTGCCAGTACAAATGCTGTTTGGGTTACTGTAGTATTACAGAATACTTTAAAGTCCAGTAGTGTGATGCCCCCAGTTTTGTTCTTTTGGTTTAGGATTGCTTTGGCATTTGGGGCACTTTTTTAGTTCCATATGAATTTTAGAATAGCTTTTTCTTTTCGAATTCTGTGAGAAATGACATTGGTTGTTGGATTGTGATATGGCTCCAGTGCTTGGTGGAACACCAGGATCCTTGGTCTTGCACTGGTTTGAATAAAACAACACAAACACAAATGGAGTGGTTTTAAGGAGCAGATAATTTAATAGGCGAGAAAGAAGAAAGAGGCTCCCACTGTACAGAGGCAGAGGGAGAGGGCTCCAAGCTAAAAGAGGGAACCACAAGTGTGGTGGAAAAAAGCCAGTTATTTGAGGAGGCTGGAGGAGGTGATGTCTGATTTGCATAGGACCCAGGGGATTGGTTTGACCAGGTATGTCATTCAAGGAGCCTGCAAAAAACTGGCCCTCCCACCCTAGCCTCTTAATATGCAAGTGCAGGACACCATGATGTTCCACACATGTGGAGATATGTGGGGGCAGTGATGTTGCCAGGCACATGTAGGGATAGGAAGAAAGTGGTGGGAATCACCATGTTTGGGTGGACCCAGTTTCTAATGGCCTGCATTTGCATATCAAAGCCTGCTGGCACAGCAAGGAGTTTTTTGCTATACAAAAAAAAAGTTTCTGGGGCTACTTCAAAAGAATAAAACAAAAATTTCCCAAGAACCCCGTTTCTTCTCTATTTGACTAAAATAATTTCTGAATAACTCCTATAACAATTGAAATAGCATTAAATCTGTAAATTGCTTTGAACAGTATGGCCATTTGAATAATATTGATTCTCCTATCCATGAGCATGGAATGTTTTTTACTGTTTGTGTTATCTCTGATTTTTTCAGCCGTGTTTTGTAATTTCCATTGTAGAGAGCTTTACCTTCTTGATAAGCTGTATTTGGTATTTTATACTTTTTGTGGCTATTGTAAATGAGATTACATTTTTGATTTGGCTCTGAGCTTGGATGTTATTGGTGTATAGAAATGCCAATTTTTATACATTGATTTTGTATCCTGAAATTTTACTGAATTCGTTTTTCACTTCTAGAAGCCTATGGCAGAAACTATAGGGTTTTCTAGGTACAGAATCATACTTTGTGCAAACAGAGATAGTTTGACTTTCTATACTTCCTATTTGGATGCCTTTTATTTCTTCCCTAATTGCTCTGCATTGGACTTTTAGTATTATGTTGAATAGAAGTGGCAAGAGTGAATATACCTGTCTTATTCCAGTTTTTTTCTTTTTTAAATTATGAATAATTTGATTTTTTTGTTTAAATTGTACTTTGGACTCTGGGGTACATATGCACATCATGTCATGGTGGTTTGCTGTCTCCATCCCCCCACCCCCTCACCCACATCAAGCATTTCTCCTGGTGTTATCCCTGCCTATCCTCCCAACCCCCCTGCTGTCCCTCCCCTTTCCTCCCCTCCATCCCCCCACCTAGCCCTGTGAGTGTTGTTCCCTTCCCTGTGCCCAAGTGTTCTCATTGTTCATCACTCACCTATGGATGAAAACATGCGGTGTTTGGTTTTCCATTCTTGTGTCAGTTTGCTGAGAATGATGGTTTCTAGATTCATTCATGTCTCTAAAAAGGACAGGAACTCATCATTCTTTATGGTTGCATAGTATTCCATGGTGTATATGTGCCACATTTTCCTTGTCCAGTCTATAACTGATGGACATTTGGGTTGGTTCCAGGTCTTTGCTATCATAAACAGTGCCACACCAAACATACTTGTGCATGTATGTGTCTTTGTAATAGAATGATTTATAATCCTTAGGGTATATACCCAGCAATGGGGTTGCTGGATCAAATGGAATTTCTATTTCTAGATCCTTGAGGAATCATCACACTGTCTTCCATAATGGTTGAAACTAATTTACACTCCCGCCAACAGTGTTTTTCTCCACATCCTCTCCAGCACCTGTTGTCTCCAGATTTTTTAATGATCACCATTCTAGCTGGCATGAGATGGTATCTCAATGTGATTTTAATTTGCATTTCTCTAATGACCAATGATGATGAGCATTTTTGCATATGTTTGTTGCCTGCATATATGTCTTCTTTTAAAACGTGTCTGTTCATATCCTTCGCCCACTTTTGAATAGTTTTTTTTTTCTTGTAAATCTGCTTTAGTTCTTTGTAGATTCTGGATATTAGCCCTTTGTCAGATAGGTAGATTGCAAAAATTTTTTCCCGTTCTGTTGGTTGCCAGTTGCTCTAATGAATGTTTCTTTTGCTGTGCAGAAGCTCTGGAGTTGAATTAGATCCCATTTGTCTATTTTGGCTTTTGTTGCCAATGCTTTTGGTGTTTTAGTCATGAAGTCCTTGCCTGTGCCTATGTCCTGAATGGTGTTGCCTAGGTTTTCTTCTAGGGTTTTTATAATGTTTGTTCTTATGTTTAAATCTTTAATCCAACTGGAGTTAATTTTGGTTGTGTGGCGTTGCTTCTGAGGCCTCTGTTGTGTTCCATTGGTCTATATATCTGTTTTGGTACCAGTACAATGCTGTTTTGATTACTGTAGCCTTGTAGTACGGTTTCAAGTCAGGTAGCGTGATGCCTCCAGCTTTGGTCTTTTTGCTTAGGATTGTCTTGGCTATGTGGGCTCTCTTTTGGTTCCATATGAAGTTTAAAGTGCTTTTTTCCAGTTCTGTGAAGGCCAATGGTAGCTTGATGGGAATAGCATTGAATCTATAAATTACTTTGTGCAGTATGGCCATTTTCACAATATTGATTCTTCCAAAACATGAGCATGGAATGTTTTTCCATCTGTTTTTGTCCTCTCTTATTTCCTTGATCAGTGGTTTGTAGTTCTTCTTGAAGAGATCTTTTAGATCCTTTGTTAGTTGTATTCCTAGGTATTTTATTCTCTTTGTAGCAATTATAAATGGGAGTTTGCTTATGATTTGGCTCTCTGTTTGTCTGTTGGTGTATAAGAACGCTTGTGGTTTCTGGACATTGATTTTGTATCCTGAGACTGCCAAAGTTGCTTATCAGCTTTTTGGGCTGAGACAATGGGGTCTTCTAAATATATGATCATGTCATCTGCAAATAGGGACAACTTGACTTCTTCTTTTCCTAATTGAATGCTCTTTATTTCTTTTTCCTGCCTAATTGCTCTGGCTAGAACTTCCAATACCATATTGAATAGGAGTGGTGAGAGAGGGCATCCCTGTCTAGTGCCAGTTTTTAAAGGGAATGCTTCCAGCTTTTGCCCATTCAGTATGATACTGGTGTGGGTTTGTCATAAATTGCTCTTATTATTTTGAGATATGTTCCATTGATAACCTAGTTTATTGAGAGTTTTTAGCATAAAGGGCTGTTGAATTTTGCATCTAATGAGATAATCATGTGGTTTTTGTTTTTGGTGCTGTTTTTGTGATGGATTACATTTATAGATTTGTATACGTTGAACCAGCTTTACATCCCCGGGATAAAGCCTACTTGATTGTAGTGGATAAGCTTTTTGATGTGCTGTTAGATTTGGTGTGTCAGTATTTTATTAAATATTTTTGCATTAATGTTCATGATGCATATTGGCCTGAAGTTTTCATTTTTAGTTGTCTCTGCCAGGTTTTGGTATCAAGATGATGTTGGTCTTACAGAGTTAGCAAGGAGTCCCTCTTTTTGTATTGTTTGGAATAGTTTCAACAAGAATGGTACCAGCTCCTCTTTGTAAATCTGGTAGAATTAGGCTGTGACTGTCTGGACCTGGACTTTTTTTGGGTAGGCTATTAATTGCTGCCTCGACTTCAGCCCTTGCTATTAGTCTAATCAGGGTTTCAACTTCTTCCTGGCTTAGACTTGGGAGTATGCAAGTGTCCAGGAATTTGTCCATTTCTTCCAGATTTACTGGTTCATGTGCATAGAGTTGTTTGTAGTAATCTCTGATGGTAGTTTGTATTTCCGAGGAATCAGTGGTGATCTCCCCTTTATCATTTTTTATTGCATGTATTTGATTTTTCTCTCTTTTCTTTTTTATTAGTCTAGCTTCCGGTCTGTCTATTTTGTTGATCTTTTCAAAAAACCAGTTCCTGGATTTATTGATCTTTTGAAGGGTTTTTTATGCCTCTATCTCCTTCAGTTCTGCTCTGATCTTAGTTATTTCTTGTCTTCTGCTTGCTTTTGAGTGTTTTCGACCTTGCTCCTCTAGTTCTTTCAATTTTGACAATAGGATGTCAATTTTAGATCTTTTCTTGTTTTTCATGTGTGCATTTATTGCTATAAATTTCCCTCTAGACACTGCTTTACATGTGTCCCATAGATTCTGGTATATTTTGTCTTTGTTCTCATAGGTTTCTAAGAAAATTTTTATTTGCTTCCAGTTCTTGCCCATTCAATATGATGTTGGTTGTCAATTTATCAGAGATGGCTCTTACTTTGAGGTATCTTTGATGCCTAATTTGTTGAGGATTTTTAACAGGAAGGGATATTGAATTTTGTCAGAGATATTTTCCATGTCTATTGGATAATCATGTGGTTTATTGTTAATTCTGTTTATGTAGTGAATGAAATTTATTGATTTGCCTATGTTAAACCAACCTAGCATCCCAGAAATAAAGCCCATCTTAATATAGTGACTTAACTTTTTGAAATGTTGCTAGATTCAGTTTCCTCATATTTTCTGGATACTTTTCTTCTTGATTTTTGCTGCTGTGTTCTCAGAGATATTGGCCTAAAGTTATCCTGTTTCATTGCATCTCTGCCAGGCTTTGGTGTCAGCATGATACTGACTTTGTAGGATGAGTTAGGAAGGAGTCCCTCCTCCTAGATTTTTGAAACAATTTCAGGAGGAATGAGACAAGATCTTCTTTATACATCTGATAGAATTTGGTTATGAATCCATCTGGTCCAGACTTTTTTTAGTTGGTAGGCATTTAGCCTATTTACATTCAGGGTCAATATTGTCATTTCACTATTAGCTGATTGTTTTGTAGATTGGATTGTATAGTTGCTTTATAATGTCTATGGAGTATGTGCTTAAGTGTGTTTTTGTGGTGGCAGGTATCATTCTTGAATTTCCATGTTTAGTGCTCCCTGTAGGCACTTTTGAAAGATAGACTTTACAGACCTGGTAAGAAATTCGCCAAACCTTTGTCTGAAAAGGATTTCATTTCTCCTTTGCTTCTGAATTTCAGTTCAGCAGGGTATGAAATTCTTAGATGGAATTTCTTTTACTAACGGATAATGAAGATAGGTCCCCAATCTCTTCTGGGTTGCATGGTTTCTGATGAAAAGTCTACTGTTAAATCCAATAACATTCCCTTTTCAAGTGACCTAATCCTTCTCTCTAGCTGCCTTTAATATTTTTTTCTTTCATGTTGACCTCAAAGAATATAACAACTATGTGTCATGGGGGTGGTCATCTTGCATTAGTATCTCATAGGAGTTCTCTGAATTTCTTCGATTTGTATGTTGACCTTCCTAGTGAGACAGGGAAAATTTTCATGGATTATATGCTCAAATATATTGTCTAAGTCGCTTGTTCTCTCTTCTCTTTCTGGAATATCAATGATTCATGGGTTTGGTCTCCTTACAAAATCCCATATTTCACAGAGGTTTTGCTCAGTTCTATAAAATATTTTCTCTTTATTTTTGCCTCCCGTGTTGCTTTAAAATGATGGTCTCTAAGTTCTGAGATCTTCTCTATTATAGTTTGGTCTATTCTGTTGTTAATGATTTCAACTGTATTCTGAAATTCCTGTAGTTCAGTTTTCACTTATAGAAATTCAGCTGGGTTCTTTCTTAAAATGTTTACATTGTCTTTCAACTCCTGGATCATTTTAATGTTTTCCTTGGATTTTATTTCAACCTTCTCTTGTATCTCAATGAGCTTCCTTGCCATCCTGATTCTGAATTCTATATCTGACATATCAGCCATTTCAATCTGGTTAGGATCCATTACTAGGGAACTATTATGATCATTTGGAGATAAGAAGACATTCTGGATTTTAGAGGTACCAGAGTTCTTGTGCTGTTTCTTTCTCATCTGTGGGGGCTGAAGTTCCTTTTTCCTTTAAAGTTGTTGTCCTTTGGATGGGGCTTTTTGTTTTTATAATCTCTATTGTCTTTGAGGTTTTAACAGTGGTGCCAGTTGGATATAGTTGAATATCTTCATTTCTGGATGCTTTTAAGGGCAAGGCTTAGCTCTGCCCTCATGGTCTATGTATTCTAATCCTGGAGACTGGGACTGGCTCTGTGACCTTTGTCCTCTGGTCCCTTGAAATCAAGCCTTGGCTGGGCTGGAGGGACTAAGGTGCTCTCAGACAGCTAAGAGCAGCACTCCACAGGGGATGGTGGGGAGCACCAGAGGCAGAAGGCACCCCTTTCTTTAGAACTTTTCAGGGCCTGGAACATGTCCTCATGCTTGACAATCCCATGAGGAGTTCTTAGCTTCCTCTTCCTTTAGTCTGGCATCTTGGTCAACTCTCTAACTTCTCTCAGTGTATTCTCTCAGATGGTCTTTTCAGATTATTCCAGTTTACTCAATATTTTGGTCTGTCTGGGAGAAGTTATTCCTAACTGCTTCAAGTCTGCCATGATTGCATCCTCCCCCATGATCACGTTTAATGGAAAAGAAGACTATTTTCCTATGAGGTTTTGGATAAACCAATTATTAAGGAGAAATAATTTTTAATTTAATTTTTTTTCTTGTACAGGTACTTTAAATTATGTACAAATCATGAGGCCTCTTTCAATTATATTATTTCCATGAGTTTCAGGAAATGTCAGAAGGAACATTAAAATTCCATTGTATAAATATATATGTAAAATAGAATTCAGACTTACAAAAAAATGATTTGTATGAGGAGTTAAATGTTTTTAGAAATTTTTTTCTGTATGAATCATCAGCTGTAGATGTACTAAAACTTAAGTTTCAAAATGCTTTATCAACAATTTCTTCCAATGTTGTCAGATAATATAAAACACACTTAACAGCTCCAGTACTAGTTGCAATAAAAGTTATATTTAAATTCTGACCCAGGGGTGAATTAGGTGAGGGGTCTTATCTCAGCCCCTCATCACAGAACACTTGCCAACTGAGACAACATAAAAAAAGAGCTATCCACTAGGTGGCGCTTGACAGTGTTAGTCATTTATCCACTGGCTAATATTCTCAAGCACCACCTGTTGGATCACAGACCAAAATACACCATCAAAATATTCTGCCATTATAGAAAACCTGTGAAATCTAAGGCAAAGGCTACCTACCTCCAGCACCCTATCCCAGCTAATGCACGTGTACCCTGCTGCGATACTTTGGCTACTGGCACACATGAGCGAGCATGGATTTCACTGCCACTGCCATGAGAAGCACTTTGGCCAGCACCTCCCATCAGAATGTTGTGGCCAGCAGCCCAGGAACACCTCAGCCCCTCTAGCACAACAGTTTCCAAATATTGAAGAGTCAAAGAATAAAGCCAGAGACAAGGTACCAGAGCCCCAAAGGAGGAATATGCAGCCCAGGAGTGCTGAGCCGAACACTTGGGACCCTGAAATCTTCCAGAAATCAAAGCCAGTCTATAGAGCCCACCTTACACCATAACCAAACCCCCAAGGGCATAAAAGAAGATAAAAGCAAAAAAAAAAAAAAACCATCCAAGGAAATCAACTTCAAAGACTGATGGCATATCACCCCCCACAGATGAGAAAGAACCAGCACAAGAATGCTAGCAACTAAAAAAGCTAGAGTGTCCTCTTATCTCCAAATGACTGCACTAGTTCCCCAGCAATACTCTTAACTAGGCTAAAATAGCTGAAATATCAGACACAGGACTCAAAATATAGATAGAAATGAAGATCACTAATATTCAGGAGAAAGTCAAAACCTAATCCAAGGAATCTGAGAAAACAGCACCTATTGGTACAAAAACAGACACATAGACCAATGAGACAGAATGCAAAGCCCCAAAATAAAGCAGCACACCTGCAACCATCTGATAATCACCAAAGTCAACAAAAACAATAAGGAAAAGACCTGCTATTCAATAAATGGAGCTGAGATAACTGGCCAGTCATATCCAGAAGATGAAAACTGGACCCCTTTCTTACACTAGATATACAAATTTACTTGAGATAGATTAAAGACTTAAATGTAAAATCTGAAACTATGAAAATCCTTGAAGAAAACCTAGGAAATGCCCTCTGGACATAGGCCATGGACATGACAATATTTCATGACAAAAAGATGCCAAAAACAACTGCAACAATAACAAAAATTGACAAATGGGACATAATTAAAGAGTTTCTGCACAGCAAAAGATACTACCAACAGAGTGAACAGACAATCCACAGAATAGGAGAAAATATTTGCAATCTATGCATTTGAAAAAGATCTTATATCCAGAGTCTCAAAGGAACTTAAACAAATTTACAAGCAACACCATTAAAAAGTGAGCAAAGTGCATGAACAGACACGTTTCAAAAGACCTACATGTGACCAGCAAGCAGATGAAAAAACACTCAACATCACTATCATTAGAGAAATACAAATCAAAACCACAGTCGGATACCAGTTTACATCAATCAGAATGACTTTTTTTAAGTAAAAAAATAACAGATATTGGCAAGGTTGCGGAGAAAAGAAACATTTTTACACTGCTAGTGGGAATGTAAGTTCAGTCATTGTGGAAAGCAATTCTGTGATTTCTCAAAGAATTTAGAATTACCATTCAATCCAGCAATCTCAGTATTGGGTATATACCCAAAAGAATGCAAATTCTTCTACCAGAAAGACACATGTACTTGCATGTTCATCTCAGCACTACTCACAATAGCAAAGACATGAAATCAATGTAGATGCCTATCAATGGTAGACTGGATACAGAAAATGTGGTACATATACACCATGGAATACTACACAGTCATAAAAAAGAACTAGATTGTGTCTTTTGCAGCAACATGGATGCAGCTGGAGGCCATTATCTTAAGCAAACTAACACAGGTACAGAAAACCAAATATCACATGTTCTTACTTGTAAATGTGAGCTAAATATTGAGTATACATGGACACAAAGAAAGGAAAAATAGACACTGGGGCCTATTTGAAGATGCAGGGTGGGAGGAAGGGGAGGATCAAAAACTACCTATCAGGTACTATTCTTATCATCTAGATGAGGAAAATTCTGTAAATCAAACCCCCACAACATGTACTTTACTTACATAAGGAACTTGCCACTGAGTACAGTGGCTCACACCTGTAATCTAAGCACTTTGGGAGGCTAGGGCGGGTGGGTCAGGATATTGAGATCATCCTGGTCAACATGGTGAAACCCTATCTCTACTAAAACTACAAAAATTAGCCAGATGTGTTAGTGTAAGCCTGTAGTCCCAGCTACTCAAGAGGCTGAGGCAGGAGAATCACTTGAACCCAGGAAGTGGAGGTTACGGTGAGCCGAGATTGCACCACTGACTACAGCCTGGGTGACAGAGCAAGACAGGGTCACACACACACACACACACACACACACACACACTCTCTCACACAAAGAAACATGCACATGTACCCCTGAAACTAAAAATTAAACAATAAAATAAAATAATAAATTGGAACACACACACAACAATAAAATAAAATACATTTTGAAAAAGTAGCCAACCTTTCTTTAATCAATGGATGAGACTTGGAAACATCAGTATGAACTCATTGTACTCATCAGCACAAACTCAGCTTAATATAGACATAGAGTGTTACCATGATCAAATCTGGAACAATTTGACCAATAAAATTAGTAAAGTAGTATTCGATTTTAATCCAAACTATAAAATAAGTATCCAACAGTCCACAGTGGTACAAATATATGATTGACTGAATAAATAAATAAATGAGAGAGAAGAGACAAATACCCTATGAAGAAAAATTCCAAATAATTTATGTAGATATTCCACCCTCAAAAATGAGGTGGGTCATAACTCTCCACTTCTTACATGTCATCTGTTAAATGGTGATTTCCTTCCAAACAGTACAGATGGAAAGTAGGGAAGTGTAACTTTATTGTTGAGAATCCTGACAAACACTACTTCAGCCAGATGATCAAAGTAACGTCAACAGAGATAAGTTATACTGACAGCATAAACCACTGATATGAAATAATTAAAATGGAACTTTACCTTGCAATCTTCTCCCAAAACCCATAACCCCCAGCTAAGTATGTGAATAACATCAGAGAAATCCTAATTGAGGAGCACTCCATAAAATATTTGACCATTTACTTCTCAAAACTGTTAAGATCATCGAAAACAAAGAAAATCTGGGAAACTACTATAGCTAAAAGGATCCTAAGGAGACATGATGGCTAAATGTAATGTAGTATCCTAAATGGGATGCTGGCACAGAAAGGGGCCATTGGAATAAAGTATAAATTTTGAGAGCCTAACAAATGAGTTTCCAGAAAAGCAGGAAAAAAATGTATGAGAAATCAGATTTCACATTGTAAAGTATTTCTTTTATGATCTAAAATTAGAACACCAAAAATTGTATTTTTGCAGTTTATTAGTTTATATTATTACTCACATACATTTTCATCCCTATTATGTTTTATAAGTGATAGAACATTTTTAAAGTTAAAAGCTTAAGGAGTATTGCATTTTCATTTTTCACTACTACCTGAAAATTATTATGTAGCCCCCAGTCAGGTGTAGAGATGTATGCCTGTAGTCCCAGCTTCTTGGAAGGCTGAGGTGATAGGATTCTTGAGCCCAGGAGTTCGAGTCTAGCCTGGGTAACATAACAATAACATAACATATTTATTATTCCTTGTTAAAATAATAATAATTTATTTATTATTTAATTATTATTTAATAATAATTTATTATTCTTTGTTAACAAAGAATAATAAATATGATCATCAATGTTATACTTAGCTCACCATCACATAGGAAAGTGCTTAATAAATGCTAAGTATTATTAATGAGCTACAGTTAGTACCCAGTTACTGATTATCAAGAAGTATGAGATTTTAAACCAATGCAATGTTAAAATATTCTTCATAGAATGTTTTAACACCTAAGTTGAATTTTTAACTACTTCATACAAAATCACTTTATACTAACTGATTGGTGTTACATAGCTGATGGAAGAGACCTGCATATGTATTTGCATGTAATATTAAAAATATGAGAAAAAATGAGTGAAGAAGTATGATTTAAGAGTAGTTTCTGATTTAATTAAATTTGCTGATTTCCTATTGTTGCAATCGACACCTTTCAATACTTCATTTCCTTAATTTTTACAAATGCTGTGAAGTACACACTTTGTTCCCATTAAACTGGAGCGCAAACTGAGATCAGGGAGGTTGAATAAACTTCTCAGGTCACAATATGAGTAACAAGATTTAGTTTGAAATCTAATTTTTATTACTTCCAAGTAGTTTTCATTACTTCACAGTGCCTCATATTTATCATAGAACAAGCAGGTACTATTTATTTGCTTCATCAAAATTTCCTCACTTTGTTGAATACTGTAAAATGGTTGGATATCTCTAAAGAGCTTATTTGAAACTAAAAAACTTATTTTAAACAGGTCAGAATTAAGAATGATGACTCATTCTCATGCATCTTTTACAAGCTCAATTTCCAGAAATAGTTCTTTTTTCCAACTACAATCCGTTATCATCATCTCACTCTTTCAGCTCTATTGCATTACTGGCTAAACCTAGTTTGGGAATCACTTGGATTCTAGACTGTAGCTTTCTCTAGAATGCTCCTGATGATACTCCAGAAGACTGTCTGGTATTTACCACATTAGGGTACACCATAGAAAAGGGCTTTCAGACTTTGTTGGAGGAAAGTTTGTTGATAAGTTCACATTGGGGTCATGTTTTCATAGTACTACATCTGCTTGGCCAGCCAGTTCCATTGAGGTATCTGTTCCCAGTCCCTCCTGGGGTTCTCAGACAAAATCTGACAGTATATTGCCTCACTCTTTGCTCTGCATTTCTTGCTTCCCCTGTGGGGTTTTTCCATTACCTCTGAGACACTGTGGAGGTGCACTGATTTATCCAGCTGGTTTGTGAGGTTGCAAATTATTCATGGACAATGGCAAGTGTCACTGACTTGCTTCCACCCATTAGCTTGCTCCATGCAGTGTGGCTGCCACTGTAGATGCTGTCATAGCTGTTTTGTGATCTAGCCTCCTCATAGCTGCTAGAGGGTCACATGGTACAACCTAAAAGAGTGTCACAGTTGATGGTCAGGGGATGAATTTTTCTAACGGCAGACACAAGAAGGTGAATTCTCCCTTTCTATCCCTAGATAAATCATTCAGAAACACAGTAGCTCTCTAAAGATATCCCAGTAACTTGATATAATAGTAACTCTCCAAAGATAACCCACTAGCTTGATATAAAACTAGCCCAACTGGGAGTGTACCCCTTACATTTACTTTCCATGCCTTCTCTATTGATCCCCTTCCCTCAGTCCTTCTTCCCTATAATTGCATATTCCATAAAGTAAGTTTTTTGCCTTGGGCCCTATTTGCTTTAAAAATCCAGACTAAAAACAGTTTGCCTTTCTAAGATCACCACCATTATTCAATAGTGAATAAAACCATTTAGGGAGTTATTTATAGTTACTTGATTGAGAGACAAAAGAGGAAGAGAAGAGAGAACCCCATTTAGTAGGTTCCAAGAAAGTAGAGGAGGTTTCCCCACTTGGAGAATTTGTGCTGAATTTCCTGACTCCAACTTCTATACTTTGTAGGTAACAGATGGCATGGTGGGTGGAAGGGCGTTACAAATGAAACTATTCAAATCAGTAGCACTGAAAATATCTTGATTGCAAGAGGACGCTTAGGAATTTTTAGAGACAGACATGTCAGAAATAACTCTGATGTAGCAATAGCAGAATATATAAACAGGTTATCCCATATGTAATTGTTTGCTTGCATATTATTGGGATTTATATTGATGCATTGTATGCATTCTTTACAAAATATTCAGAGCAAATGTGCTAATGTATTGTGGTTAAAGAATTGCAGCCAGATTTGGGGGAAGAAACGAAGACAATATGACCACTATTTCCATTCCTCTCAATGGAAGAGAATGAAGGGAAAACAGCTCTATCTAATTTTGGGGCTATGAACATTTGCTCTACAATCAGTGGCCATGTAATTGAATTCATTCTGCATATGTCAGAATAAAGGGCAAGGAACCAATAAACATGATAGTGTGACACTTAACAGTAAAAATAGAGATGTCTTCTGACATAGCACTATGTAGTGAATACTTTAGGTCATATTGTCTTATCAAATGTTATATATATCCTTTGATGACCTAATTGATTAACATATGAAACAGATTTTGTTTCTATTACATATTAAGTAATCTTATGATGTGTTCTTTGCGGAGGTAGAGGTTATACGAGTTCAAAATGTATTGGTAGTGGATGAGTAAGCATCCAAGTGGCAACACGCACTACCTAATTTAAAATAATACGCTAGAGGTTTAACCTGATTGGGGTTACAGGAAGCTTTGATTAATGTCTTATCATTTGAGCAATAAAGTGAATACCTATGTCTTGTACTTGTATCTCAAAACCAATATTCTTTAACATGTTTAAGTTGCAGCCTTTTAGATAAAGACTTTCATTTCCCTCTTAGATATCTCATTGTAATTGGGCCAATTCTATGGCATCTCATTTATTAATAAGAATTTCTTATTTCAGGCAAAGACTTAATGATGACTATCAAGAAGAACAAAAGAGCCTTCTGATGCTATTTTAATTTGAATTATTTACTAAGATGAAAAGGGCTGCATAAAATCTAAATAATTTGCCTTGTGGTATGCATTTGAAACTATTATTTTGTGTATCTGTTTATCCAGCAAATGTTTACTGAAGATGCACCATGTGTAGGCAGTGGTCTAGATGCTGGACTATACAAGGCACTGTGAGGTAATGAAAATTACTTGTAAGTACTAAAAACTAGATTTCAAACTAAACCTTGTTTCTCATATTGTGACCTCAGCAAATGTTTACTGAAGGTGCACCATGTGTAGGCAGTGGTCTAGATGCTGGAGTGGTGATGGTGATATAACAAAGTCCTTGCCTTCATGGTAGTTTATATTCAAAGAGAAGAGACAGGTAGTAAACAAATAGATACATAATATAATGTGGGGTTACATTAGGTGCTGTGAAGGGAACTGAAACAGAATAAGGGACTGGTGAGTGAAAATGACTTAGGGACTACCTTAAGTAGTTAAGCCGGAGAAAACCTCTCTAAAGAGATAAGATTCAAGTAGAGACCTGAACAAGAGTGTTCATTGATAAAAATCAAAATATTGCAGGGCGTGGTTGTGCAAGTCTATAATCCCAGCACCGTAGGAGGCTGAAGTGGGCAGATCCCTTGAGCCCAGGAGTTTGAGACAAGCCTGGACAACACAGTGAGTCCTCATGTCTACAGAAAATGCAAAAATTAGTCAGGCATGGTGGTGTGCACTTGCAGTCCCAGCTACTTGGGAGGCTGAGGTGGGAGGATCATTTGAGTTCAGGAGACAGAGCTTGCAGTGAGCTGAGATTGTGCCACTGAACTCCAGCCTAGGCGACAGAGTGAGATTCTATCTCGAAGACTAAAAAGTCAAAATATCTATTAATTCATTGGCTCTTTTAAATGAATTTGTATTTTAAAGAATTGGGGAGAGATCCAAGATGGCTGATCGTTAGCAGCTCGGGATTGTGGCTCCCAGTGAAAGCATAGAAAACGAGAGGATGCCACACTTTTAGACAAATTTTTGTTGCACACGGACCAGGAGATTCCCAGTGGAGGAGCCCCACGGGTCACCACTGTGACTCTTGTGGTCAGCGTGGCTGTTTTGCCGGCCCTTGGCATGGTGGTTTTTGGTGCAGAAAAGCACCATCAATATTAACACTGCTGTTTTAGTTGGCGCAGTGGGTTGCTCAGATTCTGGCACTGGGAATCAATAAATTGGACATCCACTCAGAAACCTAATTAGAAAGGTGGTAATTACAAACATTATAGATGGATAAATTTATAATGAAGGGAAGAAACCAGCCTAAGAAGGCTGAGAATACCCAAAATCAGAATGCCTCTCCCTCTACAGGGGATTACAGTTCCTCATCAGCAACTGAACAAGGCCTGATGGCGAAAGACCGTGTTCCATTAACAGAGGTAGGCTTCAGAAGGTGGATGATAAGAAACTTCTGGGAGTTGAAGGAAATTGTTCTAACACAATGCAAAGAAACTAAGAACTTTGAAAAAAGGTTTGATGAAATGCTAACAAGAATAGATAATATAGAGAGGAATATAACTGAATTAACGGAGTTGAAAAATACAACACGAGAACTTTGCAAAGTATGCACAAGTTTTAACAGCCGAATTGATCAAGCAGAAGAAAAAATGTCAGAGGTTGAAGACCAACTTAATGAAATAAAATGAGAAGACAAGAATAGAGTAAAAAGGATAAAAAGGAATGAGCAAAGTCTCCAAGAAATATGGGACTATGTGAAAAGACCTAATCTGCATTTGATAGGTGTACCTGAATGCGACAAAGGGCATGAATCCAAGCTGGAAAATACTCTTCATAATATTATTCAGGAAAACTTTCCCAACCTAGCAAGGCAGGGCAATATTCAACTCCAGGTAATACAGAGAATACCACAAAAATATTCCTCAAGAAGAGCAACCCCAAGGCACATAATTGTTAGATTCACCAGGGTTGAAATGAAGGAGAAAATACTAAGGGCAGCCAGAGAGAAAGGTCAGGTTATCCACAAAGGGAAGCCTATCAGACTCACAGTAGGTCTCTCTGCAGAAACCCTACAAGCCAGAAGAGAGTGGGGGCAAATATTTAACATTCTTAAAGAAAAGAACTTTCAATCCAGAATTTCACATCCAGCCAAACTAAGCTTTACAATCTAAGGAAAAATAAAATCTTTTGTGAATAAGCAAGTACTCAGAGATTTCATTACCACCAGGCCTGCTTTACAAGAGCTTCTGAAAGAAGCATTACATATAGAAAGGAACAACCAGTATTAGCCTTTCTAAAAATATACCAAAAAGTGAAGAGTATCAACATAATGAAGAATTTATATCAACTAATGGGCAAAATAGCCAGCTAACATCAAATGGCAATAATTTTAAATTTGAATTGACTAAATCCCCCAATCAAAAGATACAGCCAAACCCATTGCTATGCTGCATCCAGACCCATCTTACATGCAAGGATACATAAAAAGTCAAAACAAAGGGATGGAGAAAGATTCATCAACCAAATGGAGAGCAAAAATAAATAAATAAATAAAAAGAAGAGGTTGCAATTCTCACCTCTGATGGAATGGATTTTAAAGCAACAAAGATCAAAAGAGGACATATGATAAAAGGATCAATGCAACAAGAAGAGCTGACGATCCTGGATGTGTACACACCCAATATAGGATACATAAGACTTGTAAAGAGACTTGGACTCCCACAGTAGTAGTGGGAGATTTTAATATCGATATTAGATAGATCAATGAGACAGAAAATTAATGAGGATATCCAGGACTTGAACTCAGATCCGGAACAAGTAAACTTAATAAACATTTATAGGCCGGGAACGGTGGCTCAAGCCTGTAATCCCAGCACTTTGGGAGGCCAAGGCAGGTGGATCACGAGGTCAAGAGATTGAGACCATCCTGGTCAACATGGTGAAACCCTGTCTCTACTAAAAATACAAAAAATTAGCTGAGCATGGTGGCGCATGCCTGTAATCCCAGCTACTCAGGAGGCTGAGGCAGAAGAATTGCCTGAACCTAGGAGGCGGAGGTTGCGGTGAGCCAAGATTGCACCATTGCACTCCAGCCTGGGTAACGGGCGAAACTCCGTCTCAAAAAAATAAATAAATAAAATAAAATAAACATTTATAGAACTCCCCACTTTAAACACACAAGATATGCACTCTTATCAGTACCACATCACACCTACTCACAGGTTTAAATGAAATATTGGTTGGACATTATTAAGCACGATTGATGGTATAAGGGAGGTTTTCAATACCCATTTTTAGACTGCATTCTAGCCTGGGCAATAAAGCAACAACACTCCTGTTCTCTCTCCCTCCTCCTCTTCCTCTTTTTTCTTCTTCTTCATTCCTTTTTTTCCCCCTTTCTTTCTCTCTTTCTTAAAAAAAAAAAGAATTGCAACATCTATTCATATTTGGAAGTGGCATGAAATATACATTCGGTTTAAGGCATGGGTTGGTGCACTAAAGGATTTAAGGATTTCTTGTGATAACTCCACAACCCACTCCTGCCCCCAGGGAACTACTCCTTTAGATCCATCCTGTGTGCCCAATTTTATCCCTATTCTCTTTAATGTGCATTTGTTTTCTAGTGCTCCCACTTTTGCCATGCTCAGCCCTTTGACTATTATTCCCCTCACCTAAAATGCCAGCCTTTTCTCAACTGCCTACCAATTCGAATGTTCTCTTCCCATCAAGGCCTAGCTTCTGTAATAATTGATTACTGTTTAAAAAAATGTACTGTGTACTATGCACTATGCAAAATGCTTCATGTTTATTGTATTTATGTACAAATATAGGTAGAAACTATTGTGATTCCTACTTTGTAGAGAAGGACATGGAGACTTGGGGAGTTTAAAAAACTTAAGTTCATATAGTTTGGCAATGTCAGGGACAGAATTCCAATGCACACATTTTTCCTTTACTTTTTGATGGAAAATTGATTTTTAAAAGATTCTTTTATCAAAGTGTATTATCTGTACCCACTAATCAACCTCTCATCATCTTTCCCCTCCACTTTACCCTTCCTGGACTCTGGTAAACACCAATCTACCTTGTCTTCATGAGATCTACTTTTTCAGCTCCCACACATAAGTGATACTTGTCTTTTATGTCTGTGATGCTCACATTTTAAATTATTATTCTAGTGGCCTTCCTCGACCAGTCTGGGACAACTATTCTATCTTGGTATGAGCTCACCCTAGAATGTTTATCATCAGAATTGCTGATAAAGTGAAATCCACATTAGGAAATTTCACTAAAAATCACACAAATAAGAGGTATATATATATATATATACTGGTTCATTTCAGTAATTTTTATTAGCCAAAATCAAATGAATAGCCTCAAAAGTAAGATACCTGTTCTCAGTGGTGCTCAAGCAAAGAAAAAATGATTATCTCAACTGGGTGAGAAATTGGATTTAGTGACTTCAAATGTAGAAATCTATGATTCAGATATCTATGCTTTTGCAAAGAGGTTGCATAAAAAGAAGAGGTGGGTGATTTATAAGTGGCCTGGAGGTGTTCATAAACATAAAGAAATATAATTGCCAAACAAGTAAGTAGAATTTTTATGACCTGATAGCATTTTTGAATTGTTTACAAGACTATATTACATACAAGCACTAATCTGTCTTTGTAATTAATCATGATGTCAGTATTTCAGTTAATATTTTCCTCTGTGCTATAAAACTCTTAGGAGTCCTTCAGATGAGATGTCCCAGAAAGTATTTTATTAGTCCAGAGCTAATATTTAATTAAAGAAAGTATGACAGAATCAAGTAGAAAAATCTACTTTTGGAGTGAAGGGCTTTTTAAAAAATTCCTTCAATTTTACTTTTACACAAGAGATAATCTGATAATCTTTATTTTTGAAATCCAGAAAAATTCTTTAAACAATAAAATTTTTGAAAAGTGCTTTTTATTAGAGTTAACTAAGAAAGATTTCACTCATTCATGCGTTTTATTGTTTCTTAACAAACCTTAACCTGGAAAATATTATTATAGGACAATATCTTTTCTGTAGCCTATCACTGGACAAAACCTTGAGGTTTGTATAAATCTTTAAAAAATTTTTAAATATAAACTTGAGCTCTTCCAGTGAAGTTCTCATGAGGAAGTCAATGTAAGAAGTGCATATTGCAAATGAACAAGTACACAAGCATAAAAATCCCCCACTTGTACTATCAATGTGCTACTTGATTCAGCATATTAACCTTCTACTGTATTCAGTAGGCTGTTTTTCTCACAACTTTATAAAAATGGCATAGAGAAAAGAGACATGGACACATTATTTTAAACAGACTCTGATTAGTGTTTGACATAGTTTGAGTCTCCCTACCCAAATCTCATCTGGAATTTTCATGTGTTGTGGAGGGAACCAGTTGGAGGTAACTGAATCATGGTACTACCAGTGTGTAACTTAATTCAGCATATTAAGCTTCTACTATGTTTTTTAGGCTGTCTCATAATTTTATAAAAATGGCAAAGAGAAAAGAGACATAGCCACATCATTTTAAACAGACTCCAATTAGTGTTTGATATGGTTTGGCTGTGTCACAACCCAAATCTCATCTGGAATTTCCATGTGTTATGGGAGGGACCTGGTATAAGGTAACTGAATCATGGGGGCAGATGTTTCCTGTGATGTTCTCATGAGAGCAAGTAAGTCTCATGAGATCTGATGGTTTTAAAAAGAGGAGTTTCCCCTCACAATCTCTTTTCCTCCTGCCATTCATGTAAGATGTGACTTGCTCCTCCTTGCCTTCCTCCATGATTGCGAGGCTTCCCCCACCACATTGAACTTTAAGTTCAATTAAACCACTTTATTTTGTAAACTACCCAGTGTAGGGTATGTCTTTAACAGCAGCATGAAAATAGACTAGTACAGTAAATTGGTACCAGTAGAGTGGAGTGTTGTTGAAAAGACACCCAAAAACGTGGAAGTGACTTTGGAACTGGGTAACAGGCAGAGGTTGGAACAATTTGTAGGGCTCAGAAGAAGACAGGAAAATGTGGAAAAGTGTGGAACTCCCTAGAGACTTGTTGAGTGACTTTGAGCAAAATGCTGATGATGTGGACAGTGAAATTCAGGCTGAGGTGGTCTCAGATGGAGATGAAGGACTTGTTGAGAACTGGAGCAAAGGTGACCCTTGTTAGGTTTTAGCAAAGAGACTGGCAGCATCTTGTGCCTGCCCTAGAAATTTGTAAAACTTTGAAAGATCAAGGTGGATGGATCACCTGAGGACAGGAGCTCAAGACCAACGTGGCCAATATGGTGAAACCCTATCTCTACTAAAAATATAAAAATTAGCCAGGCATTGTGGTGAGTGTCTATAATCCCAGCTACTAAGGAGACTGAGGTAGGAGAATTGCTTGAACCCAGAAGGCGGAAGTTGCAGTGAGTCGAGATTGCACCATTGCACTCTAGCCTGGGCAACAAGAGAGAAACTCCATCACAAAAAAAGAAACTCTGAACTTGAGAGAGATGATTTAGGGTATCTGGTGGAAGAAATTCCTAAGCAGCAAAGCATTCAAGATGTGACCTGAGTGCTGTTAAATACAACGAGTTTTATAAGAGGAGCAGAGCATAAAAGTTCAGAAGATTTTCAGCCTTACAATGTGACAGAAAATAAAATCCCATCTTCTGAGGAGAAATTCAAGCCAGCTGTAAAAATTTGCATAAGTAATGAAGAGCCAAATGTTAATCTGTAAGACAATGGTAAAAATGTCTCTTGGGTATGTTAGAGATCCTCTCAGCAATCCCTCTCATCACAGGCCCAGAGGTCTAGGAGAAAAAGATGGTTCTGTGGGCCAGGCCCAGGGTCCCCATGCCGTGTGCAACCTAGGAACTTAGTGCCCTGTGTCCCAGCCACTCTAGCTGTGGCTGAAAGAGGCCAACATAGAGCTCGACGGTGGCTTCAGAGGGTGCAAGCCTCAAGCTTTGGCATCTTCCATGTGGTGTTGAGCTTGCAAGTACACAGAAGTCAATGACTAGGGTTTAGGAATCTCCACCTAGATTTCAGAGGATGTATGGAAATGCCTGGATATCCAGGCAGAAGATATCCAGGCTCATAGGCAGAAGGGACTTGCTTTGTCTCAGATGAGACTTTGGACTATGGATGTTTGAGTTAGTGCTGAAATGAGTTAAGTCTTTAGAGGACTGTTGGGAAGGCATGATTGGTTTTAAAATTTGAGGACATGAGATTTGTGAGGGGCCGGCATGGAATGATATGGTTTGGCTATGTCACCACCAAAATCTCATCTTGAATTCCCATGTATTATGGGAGGGACCTGGTAGGAGGTAATTGAATCATAGGGGCAAGTCTTTCCTGTACTGTTGTCATGATAGTAAATGAATCTCATGAGATCTGATGATTTTGAAAAGGGGAGTTTCCCCTCACATGCTCTCTTTGCCTGCTGCCATCCATGTAAGACGTGACTTGCTCCTCCTTGCCTTCCACGATGATTGTGAGGCTTCCCTAGCCACATGGAACTTTAAGTCCAGTTAAACCTCTTTGTTTTGTGAACTGCCCAGTCTCGGGTATGTCTTTATCAACATTGTGAAAACAGACTAATACAGTGTTCTGACAAAAATACAAATGCTACACTGTCAGAGAATGGCAGAAGAGAGAATATTTTTTACCAAGAAGTCTTTTTTACATGAAATTTCAGCTAGGCTCTGAAGGAAATCAGAGTTCTGATTGGCATGTTATATTGCTAAAGGGAGGAACCTATAGGTAAGACTGGGAATTTGAATACCATTTAGATTACAAACAGCTCAAAAATCAAATTTAAAAAGTTATGCTTCTTAGCTGGGCATGGTGGTGGGCACCTGTAATCCTGGCTACTTGGGAGGCTGAGGCAGGAGAATCACTTGAACACAGGAGGCAGAAGTTTCAGTGAGCCAAGATCATGCCACTGCACTCCATTCTGGGTGACAGAACAAGACTCTTTTTCAAAAAAAATAAGATAAAAAGTTATGCTTCATGTATTAGTAAATCATCAAAGACTTGCAAGACTAGTTAAGAAAGCATTAGGAGTTAGGACTTGGGGAAAGATGGTAGAAAAGGAGAAATTAAAGGTGATAATGAATTTTTAAGAATAGTAATACCATTAAATAAATGAGTGAACATATAAAGAGGAACATATATGTAAGTCAAATGATAATATGTGGTAGCATATTAAGTTTTAGGGGCCTTGCATTATTTGGAGTGGTCAGGTAGGCAGCTGGAGGTATAAAACAGAGTGTAGTGATCTAAACCTGGCAGTTATTATATTTATCCTGCATTTGCATCTGTGTGTACTAGTACTTTCTATTACTTAAATCCATATTTATTTATCATGGAAATTGATACTGTCATTTGCAAGAATGAGTTTTTCTTAAATGGATTATCAGTTTATATCTTTTATTTGCCAGAAATAGGGATGGGGGTAAGTTTTCAGTTTGTCTGTTCTTCTGCCTCCTGCTGGGATTGCACGTTGCTCATTTATGAGCATTCTCAAGTTAGCAATAAGTTTGACATTTACAGGAAATATGTGAAGCCTAATACTTGGGTTATTGCGTCTTCTGCTGGGAAAAGTGATAGAACATAGGTGTGTTCTTGCACAAAAGAAAAAAATAGAAGTTCAGATGTCAGAGATAGTAATTAAAGGCTTTTCATCCTTTAAGCAAATATATATGTACATATATATTTTACATAGAAAAATAACTCCAAATAGTGGATGTATTTAAATACCAAGTTATTTTGGTAATTTAAAATGTGATTCAATTTATAAAAACTGGGTTAACATAAATTTCATTAACACATTTATGAAAAGCAAAAATAAATGATAAATCTATCATATACAATTATGTCCCATTTGAGCTCAAACAAACATAATTGTAGGATTTCAGTTATTTGTGATTACGCAGCCATATGATTTTCCAAGACTATTTGATACAAAATTTTCAATTCAGTTATTAGACTTTATATGAAGCCAAATGTCCCAATTTAGGCTGGAAAAATATGTTCACCATATTCATAAATATCTCATAAATATTTAATGACTAACAATTTGTTGAAAATATACCATTTAAATTGAAATTTCTCTAAACAAAGCTTAATGAATTTTTTTCCTTTTGGTTATAAAGTAACTGTGCTCATTATGGGAAATATAAGACAGACTCTAGAAATCATTCATAACATCACTAGAATAAACTCTGTTAAAAAGAAGACACTCTGTTGTCCTGTATTTTTTCTAGTCTTTTTCTCAACTCGTGTTTTATGTATTAGAGAGAAACTACAGAGCAGTTTTATGTAACGTTTTTTCTTTGCATTATGACATATAAATCTGTGCAATTTTAGAGAATTTTCATCCCAACATTGTACTTGCTTCCTTTTCCCTTTTCTACACAATTAAATATAAAAGCTCTCCAATGCTAGCACAGAGCTTTTGATCATTATACCAAAAAGAATCTTTGCTTGTCAGAAACTCCCAGACTCTACTTATACTTCTCTTTGATCTGGAACTGCAGTGTTGCCTACTTGTCATCATTCTGGTTTATTCCCAGCGCCCTCTACTGTTTACTCTGTGAAAACTATTTGTTCTTTGCTACAGTAGAAATTAATGCCAGCACTCCTTTTCAACAAATTAAGCTAGGCCAGAGAAACTTCTGTGTCTCCAAATATACATGTCCTCTCTCACGTTTCTCAGCCCCCTTAAAGTTAAAAGGGGCTCTTTGACAAGTTTTGGCAAATGATTTAGGAGCATCAGTGGATATGTTTTCATTCCATTAGTGGGTCTATTATTAGCATTCTCCTACTCTGTGAAGGCAAATGCTCACATGGCAGAGCCACAAGATGAAAGCAACTTACATTGCTTATCCAGCTGCCTCAGAGAGTCATCCTACTGGCAATAGCCTAGGAGGGAGAAGTAAACTTTGGTGTGCTAAGCTATGGAGATTTAAGTGTGTGGAACCACAATAAAACCTAGCCAATCCTGATTAATATATAATAGTATATTCAGTCACATTGTTTGACAATATTGTTTTCTGTACTTTGAATGACCTTCCCAAGCACCTCGACCCCTTCACCAAGAAGTTTTTCCTTGGCTTCCTCTTATTCATCCTACAGGGCTCACCTGGGTGGTGTCTACTTGATAAACTTTTGATTGTCCCATCCCTCATTCCGGGTTAATAGTCTTTCCCACATGCTTCTGTAGCACCATGAGTATATAAATGAACAGTTCTTGGATATTTACGGATTGATGAAATTATTTTGTAGGTATTGGTTATGTAGATTTTTCTTTAGAATAATTATTAGAATAATTAGAATAGATCAGCAGTTTTCAAAGTGTTTTCTGCAGACCCTTAAGTGTCTCTGAGACTTTTTCAGGAGGTCTGTAAAATCAGACTAATAGTGAAAATAGATTAGTGGCAAAAAAGGCTAGGATTTTTAACAAATCAAGGCAAAGGCACCAAACCTACCAGGAGCCCCTGTATCATTGTATTTTTCACTGCCATACCTTTGCAGGAAAAAAAAAATACAATCCAACTTTATTTAAGAATGCCCTTGATGAAACATTAAAGATTATAAATTGTATTACATTTTGAAATTCAGTACATACATGTCTTTGTTACATTGTGAATGACAAAACGAGAAGTACACTTAAGCATAGTTGCTGCATACTTGAATTAAATGGCATTCTTGAGTAAAAGCACTTAAGCAATTTTGTGATTTGCAAGCTGAATGCATCATTTTTGTCATGGAACAATATTTTATTTGATAAGAATGACTGAAAACCTATTAGAAGGGATTGATTTAGTATATTTAGAATCTGTATGTGGCAGACATTTTCTTGATAAAGTAAGCCTCTTACAAAGAAAACATCTATTTGTTGTTAATTATGAAATTTTAGATTTATTGAGAAAAGTAGAATTTTGGTAAACTTATTTGTGCTACCATGAACCTCACAGCCCCCCTAATACTTAAAATATTTTTATGATGTGATCAGTGATATTAATGAACATGACTTTGTAATATAGTACAATGAAAGGTGTCAACATTTGGACTATTAATTCAGTGGATTAGTCTGTTCTCACACTGCTATAAAGACATAACTGAGACTGGGTAAATTATTTAAAAAAGAGATTTAATTGACTCACAGATCCACATGAAACTGTGAGGCCACAGGAAACAACACTGGGGAGGCCTTAGGAAATAATATTCATGGCAAAAGCCAAAGGGGATGCCAGGTACATCTTACATGGTAGCAGGAGAGACAGCAAAGGAAGCCACACACATTTAAACATTGGCTCTTGTGAGAACTCACTCACTATCACAAGAACAGCATGGGGGAGACTGTCCCTATGATACAATTGATTTCCACCAGGCCCCTCCTCAGAAACATGGAAATTACAATTCAAGATGAGATTTGGGTGGGGACACAGAGCCAAACTATATCACTTAGTTAACCAACATTTTCAACAAGACATACAAATTATGTCACAAAATCATGCATGAATAAAAGATGCATTCAAAATGCAAGATGTACTAATTGATTTCAATATAACACCACAGAAAAAATTTGTTGGTATAGTTCAATCAACAAAAACAAAAAAGTTGCCTCCAGAGAAAGTAGCAAACTTCTTATTATTCCAGATTCCTAGGTGCAGGAGAGAGTTCCTCATAAAAGCTTGGCTGAACTCCCCTATATTCTCCCTTTCTGTGCTACATATAGCACTGCCCTCGTTTGCTTTGAGGTTGCTACCCACCCCAGAAACTATTGAGAGTGATGGGATGAATAGAATAGAAACTAACATATAGATTTTCAGTTGTAGGAAAATGCTAAGAGGCTTCTTACAACTATATCCTTTTAAAGTCAATATCCTTTTAAAACAGGGAGACTAACAATCTGAGCAGGCTCATTTATAACAGTAAATACACAGATTCATGAAGTAGCTACTGTCCATATAGGAGTGTTGGATAAAGGAAAATAAAATAAAATGAAAACCCAGCAGAATATTGGTAAGAATGGAAGGACCTACCTTCAGCCTTCATACACATACTCTTCAGAGGATGTTGAGGGCCCAAGTCCCCTTCTTTCCCAGAAGAGTAACCTTTCCTAAGAGGAACACATGCCACAAATTCATATTTTACTTATTTGTTTTGTTTTGTTTTTCTTTGTAACAGGACCCAATACTCTGAGAAAATGAGAGAGCCGAAAACACTATTCATTATTTGAAGCCATTCTTCCAAGGATGTTATAGAATCACAAAAAGCAAACCAACAAATTCAGCAGTTTACTGGATTCAAAAAAGCCTGTAGAATGTCTTGTGGCTGAGAATGAATGAAGAAAGAAATGATGAATGAAACATAAGCAGCTAAGAACTTAAAAGACAAAACTCCAAAAAGGGTTAGTAAAAAGGAAACTTGATAGAGATGCTGGTTTTACAGAAAAATCAAAGTTACAGAACCTGTATCATCCTACAGACACCATAAACATCCTAATTAATATTTAAGAATAAAGGAGAGATAAGGAGCAAATATAAAACCGTTTAGGTCGGCTACATAATAGAAAATCACCAAGCCAGTGATAATCCAGTTATCACTCTGCAGTGCTCTAAAAAAAGCATTCTTCCTAGGACTTAAAAAAATTAAGATTATTGACTGGACATTAAGTTTCTGGACTTGGCAAACACTGCGCTCTCTGAGGTTTCATTTCTTTTGATACAAACTAAAGAAATATCTAGGATAATCTTTTAAAGTAATAATTATTTTTCTTTTCTTAATCTCAGGATTTTAAAGTATAGAAATTTAATATGTGTAATAATCTACATTGTCATATCCTTTTAAAACACTTTCATTGGAACCTCTTTTGCATGGACTACACACATTTTGTTATACACATTTAATTAATTTGTATAAAATATTTAAAATAAATATTTCTAATCAAAACTGCCTGTGTCAAATTTTGTACCACTTTTAATGATAACATCAAAACTATCAGGAAACATAGTTAGAAATTGTATTTTATTGGCCAGGCACAGTGACTCCTGCCTGTAATCCTAGCACTTTGAGAAGCCAAAGCAGGAGGATCACTTGAGGCCAGGAGTTCAAGACCAGCCTGGGCAACATAGTGAGACCCGGTCTCTACTTTTCTTAATTTATTTTATGAATAAAACAACCAATGTAGTAGTAGTTCTTTTTAAACAACATTATTTACAAGTTTATATAATTAAGTAGAGCACACTTTAATTTGTAACATTTTGTTTATGGTATATTTTAAAATATCCACGGAATTATCTATTTGGTTTGAATAGTGTATGGTAGACATAATACTAATTGGCAGTATTTGATTTTAACAAATAATTCATAATTTTTTTTAAGGAAGCATCTTCCTTTGTCACCCAGACTGGAGTGCAATGGTGCAATCTCAGCTCACTGCAACCTCTGCCTCCCAGGTTCAAGCAATTTTCCTGCCTCAGCCTCCTGAGTAGCTGAGACTACAGGCATGTGCCACCACACCCGGCTAATTTTTTGTATTTTTAGTAGAGACAGGGTTTCACCGTGTTAGCCAGGATGGTCTTGATCTCCTGACCTCGTGATCTGCCCATCTGGGCCTCCCAAAGTTCTGGGATTACAGGCGTGAGCCACCACACCCGGCCAATAATTCATAAAATTTTTAATACATAAAACAGCTGCATCTACATTGCTATTTCTCATTGCAAAGTTTTGCCATTAACAAACTTTAATTCAGTAACATACAGAATTCAGTTTAAGTTGTGGTTTAAAAATTTATCAATTAGGTACCATCAAGCTATTTTCACTTTAAGGTATAGAAATATTTATTTGTAGTAAAAAGTTTGTTTCACAAAATTTGAGTTTGCTATTCCACATTAATAAACTATGGCTCTCAGAGGCAAATGGGAGCAAAAAGGATTCCAACTCCCAGACAGAGTTCTGGCATGGATTCACATGGAACATTACACTGGTATGCAAGTTGCATCTGAAGGCTTAAAAACATAAAATTACAAGATTAATTAGAATCTCAGCAGTCACTAGTATCACTTTCCATAATCTCCTCTCCATAAACTCCTACCCCCACCCCAAGACTAGATCCTCTAATCTCTTCTGCCCCTTCTAAATGAATGGGCATCCAGGCTCCACCTGAATGAGAGCCAAATTTGCCAGACCATGATTCAGAGGGCATTTTTATAGACTCAAGTGAGAAATATAAAATACCTTACAAATATAAATGCCTTTGGGAAAGTAATGCTGATGTCATTTCCCAGCATGGACTCCTTACTAGTATTAAGTATTACCCAAAACTATAAGAAATTTTCACTCATTTCAGAAAAAGCAAGCCAGCAAACACACAAACACATAAAACCAGCAAACAAGAACCACAAAAATGTGAGTTGTCAACATCTCCGTTTAAAGTCACTTCCTTATCCTGGACTTCTATGACTAAGAGGCAGGATTGTGTAAAGTGGGTGTTGTTCTGCATTCTTGGACATGGTTGTTAACCTCTTGATATCTGTTTCTTCATCTATAAAGTTAAAATAATAATAGTATTCTTCATGGAACAGACAGCAGGATCAATTGGGATAAAACACACAAAGTCATTGGAATTGTGCCTGACACATAGTAAGAACTCAATAAATGTTAAGCATTACTGTTTCATTTATGATGATGATAATGAACACAATATATTATGTTAATTGCCACCAATGGGGATTAAATATCAAGATCGTTAATAACTGAAATTTAATATGCTGAGACTACTTTTAAAGGCCTTTGGTCTTTGGACGTTTTAAGAAACTGAGTTTATGTATCATATAAAAGAACTAAAAATGCCATTTAAAAGTGATTTAATAAAATTTTAGGACAACAATTATTACACATATACTTATTTGGGATCTTTGATAAATGCAAAAGGTGGTTATCAGTAGATAGTGTAAAATCTACTTTCCGAAGTAAAAAAATCAGTAAGTAAAAGACTTTTTCATAGATCTAATCTAGGTCACTGAAGCTCAAGTATGATATAAATACTATATAAGGACTTGTCAAGACACTAAATCAAATTTTCAGTAAATACCAGTAAAAATTTTAATTTTTTAAAAGTGAATATTACAGACTGTAGTCACTTAATGTGTGGAGACTATGTAGTTCATAAAGCAGGGTCCTATGCTTGCTTCTAGGGACTGTGGGACCGGGACCATGGCCAGAAATTAACATTTGTGTCACACAAAAACTCAGCTGCAAACATACCGCACAGTTCCCGCCTCCAGCCTCTGACCCCTCCATAACTTCCTCCCCAGACCCCCACCCCTGCCGCAGCTCCCAGAGCCATCTTTTCGGCCTTCCCATCATGCCCCAGGCCAAGACCCGCTCACAACGGCCTTTCTTTTGTGTGCGTGTCCCATTAGCTCCTTGCCAAGGAACCGCGAGCTCTTAGATCAGCCAGAATTACTGCACCGACTGGAGGCCTCTGTCAGCAGCCTGGTCAACCAGCGGCTGCGGGCTTCCCTCACCTAATTCTCTCTGGGCCTCTATTTCCACTGCGACGACGTGGCCCTGGAGGGCATGGGACACTCCTTCCGAGAGCTGGCCGAGGAGAAGCGACAGGGCGGCCAGCGTCTGTGGAAGACGCAACAACCCTCGCGGAGCTCTCTGCGATGCCATCCAAAAGCGGCCTGGGAGGAAAGGGAGAGCATTTGGGTACCCTGCAAGCGGCGTTGGCCCTCGAGACGAGCCTGAACCAGGCCCTGCTGGATCTGCACACTCTGAGCGTGATGCAGGCTGACCCTCACTTCTGTGGCTTCTTGGAGAACCACTTCTGAGGGCGCGAGCAGAAACTCACCTGGAAGATAGGCGACCACCTGACCATACTCGGCAGGCAAGAGGGGCCCAACCCGCTCTGGGCAGGTGTCTTCCTTCAGCGCAACTAGGAACCTATGGCGCCCAGCTGCTCCCTTCGGCCTCAAGGTACTTTGTATTTATTTATTTATTTTTAAACAGAGTCTTGCCGTGTTGCCCAAGCTGAAGTGCAACGGAGATCTCGGCTCACGGCAACCTCCGCCTCCCGGGTTCAAGTGATTCTCCTGCCTCAGCTTCCCGAGAAGCTGGGATTACAGGTGTGAGCCACCACCACCAGCTAATTTTTGTATTTTTAGCAGAAACGGGGTTTCATCATGTTGGCCAGGCTGGTCTCAAACTCCTGACCTCAAGTGATCCACCCAAAGTTCTGGAATTACAGGCATGAGTCATGGCCCCAGCTCTCAATATACTTTTTAACCACCTCTCACCCTCCCACAAGCCATGGTCCAAGTAGAAGCAAACCTTCTTTTTACAGGAAAAAAAAGACTGAGAGAGTAAACCCACCCACAGTCTCAAGAAAGCAAACAAAAACCAAAAAGAAAACTGTCATTGAACAGTTTGCTTTTAAATTTGTTTTAATTAAAACACATTACACATTTTCAGGGTGAATGGTGACTTTTTCAGAATATGCTACAAATAAGGAATTTCCACAGAAACTTTTAACAGTGGTAAAGAACTACTACTCTGCCTGGTCTCTGTACGTCTAAAATGTGCTGTTTTGTCTAGTTTTGCTGATGGTGAAATTCTTTCATAATGATTGCAGGAATTGATCAAAACCCCATACAAGTAAAAGAATGTGACTCAGGGCCTACATTCAGACTAGATTTAGGTCACAACCACACCCCTCCTACAAAAGCTGTGACATGAAGGCATATATAGCATGTTCCAACCCAACCCACATAAAGTATTGATTCCAGTCACTCACAGTGACTAATTTGCCATGGACAAGGACATACTTTCACAATTCTAGAAAGTCTGAGTGACAAAAACCAAGAGTTTATGCTGTGTTGAGATAGCCATGATGTGAGTTAATGAAATAGAAAAATAATTTGTATTATAATAGTCTGTTTTTGATGTGAACACTTTCTTTGCTTAGGCCTTTCTGGACCAAACCTGAAATGTTTTGTTTTGTCTTGTTGAGTTAGCTTAGAAGTTCATAAATATTCCTTCAGGATGGTAGTTCTTTCAAAACAGCCATTGTACACACTAATTTAAAATGCACATTAATTAAGGCTTAGGAGTAACAGGCAAAAATGACCTACAATAGTTGCTAGGAGAATCTTTTCTCTTAGGTACCGGTCTTAGAGGCAATCCAGTTGCGGTAGGTGGTCACTTGAGTGTAAGACCCCTGGACTATTGATTGCACCACATTCATTCCTTCACCAGCTCACTACTCCAACAAGGTACCAAATATTTTGAGAATTAGGATGAACTAGTGGTCCTCCAGAGTCGCCCTGAATAGAACAAAGGATATTTATCATTGTGAAAATCTCCTTTCAGATACTTCATTTACACCAGATGATAACTCTAGATAAAAGTTTGTAAGTCATTAGCATTTAACCCACAGTATAAATCCCTGTGTCACCATTAACTTCAAATGTGACTAGCAGAATTCCTTCCCTAGGACTCTGGGGTTTACCTGAAACTGGAAGGTGTGATTAATTTTTAAAATTTATTATATTTTAGAGACAGGGTCTTACTGTGTCTCCCAACCTGGAGTGTGGTGGCATGATCATAGTTCACTGCAGCCTGGAACTCCTGAGCTCAAGCAATCCACCCACCTAGCCTCCTCAGTAGCTAGGACTATAGGCATCCGATCACACTGAGCTAACTAATTTTTATATTTCTTTGTAGAGATGAGGTCTCATTGTGATGCCTAAGCCGGTCTCGAACTCCTCATATCAAACAGTCCTCCTGCCTTGGCTTCCCAAATTGCTTGGATTTCAGGCATGAGCCACTGCACAGAAGGTATGATTTAATAAGTTACAAGCTTTAATTTCATGACAAAGCTTTGGAAGACATTTGAATATACTTGGAATATAGGACTCCATATCTGAGAAAAGTATCAGAACTCTAACCATAAGGGTGTAAGAAAGTGAGAGGAATTTCAGAACGGGTTGAAAGTAACTGAAAAAATTCTGAGACTGATTATTTATTGAAACGTAGCTAGGAGTCTTGACTGTGGTGCTAGACAGTCTCGTTTTATATGCCAGTTCTGCCACTTACTGCGTGTATGATGTGCAAATTACTAAAATTTCCTCTGCCTCAATTTCCTCATCTGTAAAATGAGAATACTGGTATTACCTACTTCAGAAGGGTATAATGATAATTAAATGAATCAATATTTGTAGAGGACTTAGAACAGTGTTTGACTCAGAATAAGTCCAGCATAAATGTTGGTTAAACACTTAATAACATATGTTGCATGTAGGGAAGAATTACTTTAGTGCCAAAGCTGAGAGGGACTTTAACAGGATTGGAAAAGTGCAAATTAATTGAAGTATAGAATTGTCTTCATATTGATGATTTTCATAAAGTAAGAGCAGTTATTTACATACTATCAGTCAATGTAAACAAAGGCCAGTATTACCGGGCAGGCATCAGTATTTCCTTCCATGTACCCAGCACCTACCATTGTGTCCTGTACCTTACCATGATAGGCTTCTTTAGCATTACAAGTGTTTGTATCAATAATCTTCACAGGTGCTTTCTGAAGGAACACTGGGTATTTACCTAAAGGAAGTAAATGTGATCGGCAAACAAGCCGAAAGAGCTGGATGACCTTGCTTTATCCTCTGTACTTAAGACCTATATTTGACTGTTGCTTACTTTTAGAATGAAAAAGCCCACTCACTCTCCTCGCTCAAACTGATAAAAAAGAAATATTCAAATTATAATTTGAAATCTCTTTCTAACGTTGCCTGTTTCTTTATCTCTCTTCCCACATCTTTGGACCAGAGCTTTCTCAGTTGGCTTTTCAGGTTAGGGAGGTTCTACAACCAAATTGGTTTCCTTGGAACATTTGAAACCCAGGCAGTTTGTGAAGTCGTAACTCCATATGCACTATTCCCTAAGAGATTGTCTGGGAGTACTCAGCATCTGGAGTTAAATGGTGCCTTTGACTCTACACCTAGATTATGATTTTCATGTTTCTTCTCTACCTTACATGGTATGTTAAGTTTTCAGTGATCTTACCATTAAAGTCTCCCCATCCTGTAACAACAACTCCTTCACCAGGTGGAAAAATCTGTGTGGCTTCAGGAAGACAAACTCAATGTACATCATTCTTAAATAAAACTTTTCTAGTGAGCAGTATAAGTGCAGTATCATCATGATGGTCATCCTGGATGTAGTCCTCATGAATAACGATTTGTTGAACATCATGTTGCATATAGGGAAGAGTTACTTTTGTGCCAAAGCTGACAGTGTAGTTTTTTGAATGTTTTGTCCTAAAGAAATAAAAATAATGTATTTTGTATTTATTTCAAGATAATAGAAATACATTCTGCATCTACTGTACTCTTCTCTTGGCGTGAATATTTCCTTGCTCTGTAGTTCATTAGCAGTGATATAATCTGATTTTTTAACTCATTCAAAAAATCTTGAGTTTCTACACCATACACTATTTAAGGCAATGGGGGTATAGAATAAAAATAAATAGCCATACCATCAAAAAGTTTAAATCTAGTGAAAGAGAGGTGTAAACACTAGCAGTTGTAATATGTTACATAGTGTCATATATAATTAGTGGGACTGCAAAACAGGAGGACTTAAATCTGTATTCTAAAGGGAATGGATGATTTCTTAGGGAAAAGAGCATTTTGCATAAGACTATGGGACTAAGTCCTATTTGCCTAAAAGACGAGGAGATGGGGACAGACATGTGCAGAGAGGAAGATAGTTATGAAACAGAATGTGTTTCAGCAACTACAAGTAGTTTAGGATGTCTGTAGTATAAAGTAATGAGAGGTAAGTATCACATGAAGAAAAAAATGCACTGTCAAGAGTGAATGGTTCTTTCTATTTTGACTGGTAAGGTAGGAAAGCCTTAGATGGGCTTACCATATAATTTGTCTTCCAAACCAGAACCCTTTTGAGAATGAAAGGGAGTGCTGCTAACACTTAAACCAGGATAACAGGTGCAAACTGGAACTTCCCCCAAAGCCTTCAGTTTTCATAGCCTTGGGCAACATGATGAACTTACACTTTAAAACAGTGAGCCGCAGTCACCAAGTATCTTTCACTGATCAAAGATGCTCCACAGTAGTGTCACCCATTCATTTTAAGGCTTGCTTGCCATGGCTGTTCTCCTATCCTGACTCGATCAAATGTAGGTGACATCCTGGCTCGTCTCCCACAGCCTGACAGAAAGTCAGTTTTGCTTCATTAGGAAAATAATGTTTGATTACAAAGCAGACAGTGAGCTGAGTTGGCTTTGTATGGTTATATCTGACAATATCTTGTGCTGATAGGTACAGTGTAATCTGTACAGGAATCACTAGCAGCCAGTGGATTGCTTGCATACCCAGCATACTGTCTCCAAGTCACAAGCACTTAGAGAATGTGTGAGCTGTGGAAGGCAGATAAAGTTACAGTTAAGTCCATGGTCTGCAACCAGACTCCTTGAGTTTGAATTCTGGCCTCACCATTTACAAGCTGGATGAATTTAGACAATTATTTCACTCCTTTGTGCTTCAGTTTCCCCATTTCAAAAATGGAATGACAATCATACCCATATGCAGGATGGTACCAAGATTAAATGAATTACTGTATGTGTAAAGCACTTAAAACTGTGCCTGACCAATAGTAACAAAAACTGCTATGCTTTAGATCATCTCATAAATTTAATTTAAAAGTATCTGAACTTAAGGTTGTTGATAATTTTTGCAGCATTGACCTTACTGATTCTGAAATAGAACAAAAAATTCATAGTAAATTTAAAACCTAGCACCACAGAGCTTGGGGCAATGGATTAAGATGGTAGGTCCAGTAGGGCAAAAGGGTTCATAAATAATTTGGAATTTCAAGAAAAAGTGTTAACACAAAGGGGAGAACAGTGGTTTGTTGGAATTGTTTTTATTATAAATGAAAGTATGACATGAAGTGCCATCTTCATGGTTCTGCATGAGAGAATTCTTTCTTATTTGATTAGAATTGTATTCTACATCATCTACAGTGAAAAACTGTCTTTTCTTAGAAGAAAAGGAATTCCCTGCAAGTAAACCTAATTACTGTCAGTATACAAAAAAATAACTTCTAAAAAGTGACCTGTCTTATAATGGTGGATCCAATGCTGTTTTTGAAATTTATAGGATTTTTTTTTTTTTTTTTTTTTTTTTTTGAGACGGAGTTTCGCTCTTGTTACCCAGGCTGGAGTGCAATGGCGCAATCTCGGCTCACAGCAACCTCCACCTCCTGGGTTCAGGCAATTCTCCTGCCTCAGCCTCCCGAGCAGCTGGGATTACAGGCACGCACCACCGAGCCCAGCTAATTTTTTGTAATTTTAGTAGAGACGGGGTTTCACCATGTTGACCAAGATGGTCTCGATCTGCTGACCTCGTGATCCACCCGCCTCGGCCTCCCAAAGTGCTGGGATTACAGGCTTGAGCCACCGCGCCCAGCCTAGGAGATTTTTTAAAGATTAGCAAGACACATCAGTACTTAAAAGGACTGTTAAAAGTATTAATGTCTGCTTTAGAATGAAAAGCGGCCTGCCCTCACCCCTGAAACAAAAAGTTTGGTATTATTGCAATTTGATTCTGCTTTTAATAGTGAAGAATAGAAATAATTGCTCTGATGTAAAACAGTGACATTCATTTAAAAATTTGAATATCAGTTCTGTGTCTGATCTTTTTGACATATGCTAGGGTAAAATGATGAAAGTAGCACCACTCCCAACATGAGCTTACCTAGAAGCCTCAGAGAATTCGAATCTGAAGAATCTGAGTGGTTCTTCAGCATCTGATGTAAAATACTTTCTTTTTCTTGTGTTTTCTTTCATTGATCTGGGACCCTTGAACACCAGCCGTATATGTGCTGTCACGCTGTTGTTATCAGGACTGGAAACAACATAAAGCTTTTATATATTACTGAAAACAGAATTTCCTTCCCCATTGTCTGATCTTTCATATCTTGGTTTCTTTTTTTATGGGTTTGTGGAGTATGTTTAGGTTGAGCACGGGAGCATCCATCTTCCTATATTTGTTTGGTGACAGTATGCATGCAGCTGTATTATTCAATTTAGAGGACAAGCAGTTACATGAGTCTATAAAAGGGAGGCCAGATGGCTCATGACTATAATCCCAACAGTTTGGGAGGCTGAGGTGGGCAGATCACCTGAGTTCAGGAGTTCAAGATCAGCCTGGCCAACAAGGTGAAACCCCATCTCTACTAAAAATAAAAAAAATTAGCTGGGCATGATGGTGTATACCTATAATGCCAGCTACTCAGCAGGCCGAGGCAGGAGAATCACTTGAACCTGGGAGGCAGAGGTTGCAGCGAGTCAAGACCATGCCACTGCATGCCAGCCTGGGCAACATGAACAAAACTCCAACTCAAAACAAACAAACAAACAAAAAACAAAAAGAAAAACAGGAGTTGCCTGAGGCATAGGGTAAAGGTATCACCTAAGAACTAGGATGATTTATTAATTTATTAACATTCATCAATCACTTGTTGAGCAACTACTATAGACAAGCAACTGAACTGGGTGCTATTAGGTGATAGAAGCTGCAAGGGTGACTAAGACATAGCTTCTACCCTCAAGGAAATTGTAGATTTTTAGGGGAGATAAGACATATATACAAATTACTATAATAATTGAGGTAGAAGCAATAATACATTTATTTTATGTGGAGATATTCCCAGGAAGGTTAAGTCATTTTTTACACAAAATATCAGAGAAATTTGCATGGAGGAGGTGACACACACTGACCCTTAATGTATTTTTGTTTCTACTTCATTATCAACCAGAAAATTGCATAAATCAGAGATAAGAGGGAATATTTCTTCAGAATAACTGATGGCAATAATATTCATTAGCATCTACTGGGTATCTGCTATATTCCAATGCACTTTGTATTACATAGCCTATATACTTTGTTATCTCATTTATTAGCACACTTAGTTTTCACAATAATCCTGCTGCATAGGTGTCATCTTCATGTTATAGACAAGGAAAAATTGAGGCTCTGAGAAGTTACATAATGTATTCAAGAGTAAGTACATACTACACTAGACTTTAGAGTTAGTCCAGTTGACTGTATAACCTGAGTTCTTTACAGAGCTGTCTGTATGCTCCACACTGTCACCTTATGCCCACTCATAAAGTAACAGCAGTGTCTAGGAGACTGAGCTCAACCAGGAAGGATGTTTAATGCTAGCTAAGGGGTAGCAGTGATGGAAAGTTGTTGAGTTTAACTGTATTTGAGGAAGATCAATCTGACTGTGGTTTTTAGGGAGGGTGTGTCTGGAATCGAGAAAAGGGCAGCCATCCTGAGGAGCTAGCCAGCCAACAGATATGTAGGAATTGTTACAAAGTCCTGAGGCTTGTGTCTGAAGTGGCATTGTTGGGACAATTAATGTGTTTTGGGACTCCCTCAGGGATGCTCATTATTTTGTCACATAAATCAGTAACAATTCCTCGGAAGGTCACATAAGTTTGATTATGATATTTGATTATTATAGCAGTGTATGCCAAAGTGAAAAGCTCTGTCCTGTAGCCTCTTCATGACTTTCTTTTGGTGCATGCTGTTTATAGTTACTTGAAATTACATGCATGGGACAACAAAACAGAGACATCTCTCATGGTTGCAGTCATCTCTGAGAGATATCTGGGCCCTTCAACTTTAGTCTCACATTATGTTCAATACCAAAATTGACCTCCAACATTAATACTAGTTGAGAGCTTAATCTTTTCTACAATTCCAGGAGTCCCAGGAACAGGGAAGAAGAGCAGACATAGTCCTGTGGCACTGATGGAAGTAAAAGCAGGATTTTTGCCTTCCATCTGAAATTTCATCTGAAATGTGTTTCATCTGAATTTTGCCTTCATCTGAAATGTGTTTATTTACAAGTTTTTCCCCACATATCTTCTTTTTTATCCTGAATACAGTTCTGTGAGTGAGGCAAAGCAAGTGTTATTATTAGCATGTATTGAATAGAGGAACAGACTCAAAACTATACAGTAACTTGCCAAAAACTCTAGGGCTACTAAATTACAAAGGCTATGCTCAGGTTGTCTAAATCCTATATGGCTACCTCGGCCAGTCCATGCCACTCCAAACCCACATGCAGGGAACACAGCATGGCTATTTTACTTCTTATTATGGTGACTAGAAGGTTTTTCTTGATCTCGAAGCCTAGTGTAGATAGGCTCTCTCCTACCCTGTATCTACTAAGAATTCTAGGGGTATTTCCACTAAGTGTTTATCTGACTGGCAAGTCACAGATTAAGAGAAATCAGGATCAATACTTTAGCTACTGCTAAATAAAAATGTTAGAGCATCAAACATTGGTCTATGGGACTATCTAATGTTTTCTGGACATAGATATTTAGGAAACCAAAAGTATCAAACATTTGTAATTTGAAGATTAATGTATCGACAATACATCTAGTGAACTCAACTATATAGCCCAATCTTTGCTTGGATTTTACATTGAAAAATTTGCCTGTTATTTGTAATAATGCTTGGTATTCATAGCTTATTGGCTAAGGACTATAACATATTAATAGACTCTTTTTGTTTGTTTGTTTGTTTGTTTGTTTGTTTTTTGAGACGGAGTTTCGCTCTTGTTACCCAGGCTAGAATGCAATGGCGCGATCTTGGTTCACCACAACCTCTGCCTCCTGGGTTCAGGCAATTCTCCTGCCTCAGCCTCCCGAGTAGCTAGGATAACAGGCACGCGCTACCAGGTCCAGCTAATTTTTTTGTATTTTTAGTAGAGATGGGGTTTCACCATGTTGACCGGGATGGTCTCGATCTCTCGACCTCGTGATCCACCCATCTCGGCCTCCCAAAGTGCTGGGATTACAGGCTTGAGCCACTGCGCCCGGCCAATAGACTCTTTTTACAGAGAAATTTGAAGTGTACTGCTATGTATAATGAGTTGATCTCTTTTCTGATGGTTAATGTTAGTTACTTACACCAGTGTGATGGCTTGAGAAGAGACACATTGTCTGTAAATGCTAGAACTTTGAAATGCATCAACCATCTGTTAAGAGAGAAAATAGAGTCAAATATCAAATTCCAATATTTGTATTTCAGAGAATTAACAATGAAACAGATATAGGAAAATACTAACTTACCCTATTCTCAAGAATTTTGCTAAGATAGTTATTTTCTGGTAATGTCTCCCTTTCATAATTTCTATTTTATGGGATATCCAGCACTTTAAAGCTACCTTGGTAGAAGTAGATTCTGTTTGCTGTGAGATCAAGAAATGACCCAAGAATTATTTAAATTAAATAAACTTCAAATCCAGATATAGATTACATAGTAATAACAACTAGTATGTATTGTGCTCATATTAAACATTGATAAACTCTTGTGAATCATTTAGGTACAGTTGATTAGATCATATAGACATTGTGTTTATAGGACCAATAATGCAATAGATAGATAGATAGATAGACAGACAGACAGACAGATAGATTCCTGTCTCAATCAATATGTTACTCTTTCTGAACTTTGAGATATATATGTATACACACACATTTATATATATACATATACATATATGTATATATATATAGGTAGAGAGGTATAAGAAAATGTTTGAGATAATAGATGAAGATATAAAGTTCAGACATAGTAACATATTGGTTGAGACAGGAATTTATACTATGAAGAGATTTCTGTCTATAGTAATCAATTATCAGATTATGAATAAAAATAGTTATCATGTAAGTATCTTCCATGCAAAGATACTTTAGAAAAACTTTATGAACTATACTATCTTTCAGTGGAAGTGTAGTCTCAGAAAGACTAAGTAATTTACCCAAAATTATATCGCTACTAAGAAGAGCCAAGAATCAAAACTCAATTTGTCTGACTCCAAAGCTCACACTTAAGTTATTACATTTCCTTCCTAAATTTTCATAAATACTAAGGTACTTAACATATGATACCTATTATCTCCACTGTGAATACATATTAAACATTTAGGAATATGCTAGATATTGCATAAGAGTGCCTGGCATATAATATGAACTAAATAAATATTAATATTATTTTGCAATGTGATTATTGCCTTTGAAGATCATGTGTAAGAGATGATATGGATGAAACCATTAAATGAGGTATTAATAAGATATTATTAAATGGCAAAGTATATTTTTCAATTGCAAGTTCTATGTGAAGGCAGAAAAGGAGGCAATGTGATTAAATATATTATCACCATAAATGTGAAAATATTTTATAGTGAAGTTGATGGTAAAAGAAGTCAGAAAGTTCTAAATAAAATGCTGAAAATCGGTTGATTATGAATGATTTATCAAGGAATATTGTTAATTTCAGTTAGCTTTTCTGTGGGTTGCAGATCTTTTACTTTAGAGATAAATTGATAAAGCTTTATAACAGAGGTTTACTAGGTATTTTATAAGTAATAAAAATTAGATCTTGAAACTAGGTTTATGTACTAGATTTTTTATAAGTAGCAAAAATTAGACCTTGAAACGATGTAGCTTCTCTCTCATAATTCACTCTTCACAATTCATCATTCAGTTCTTTATTTGGATTCCTAATTATTTCTACCTATTACAATGTTCAACAACCATGAATATTCCTTAATTAATACAGGATTGAATTAATTTAACTAATAGATTGGCGGAATATGGATTGGTTTGATTACAACTGAATGGAGTTCTTTTCTAAGTGTGAGTGAATAAACTAAACTGATTATTTAATTAATTGATATAATTCTGTGTAGCAGTCTTAATCGGACACTGAAATTGCTCACTAACTATACTGAGGTCACTGTGAATACAGCCATTGTGCTTAGCTGATACCTAATGAGATAAAAATAACCTCTGGGAATGGGATGTCTACAGGCATACATGTACCATTTGATTAACATTTCTGTCTATATAAGTAGTTTAAATCCCAATATGAATTGAGAAAGATGGATGATGGAGCAGAAAAAAAAAGAAATCATTCTATAACTTTTCTATAACTTAATTATTTAAAACCTGTTTCTGGAAAGAAAACCTAAAACACACACACACACACACACACATACATTTTTTTCCTGAGTGCTCTGGATGCAATATCAGGGTTTAAGCATAAATTATGAGAGGACTTCTGTCTAAATCTGACAGAGTAAAAGTACTACATTTTCATACCTATAAGCCCAGAAAAAGAACAAAAGTAAGAATAGTGTGCTCTGTTCTAAGGAAACAAGCAAGCAATGCAGCTACAACTTACAACTTCAAATTTTATAATGTGAAGTAAATATGCTCCAAATTGTGAAGTATACCCTAAAGTGAGAGACTATATACAATAGAGAATCATCTCACAAATTAAACTAGACACACACCTTTCTAAAAGTTCTCAATGATTGAGTATTAAGACTTCAGGGCCTAGACAAAAACAGGAGTATTTTTTAAAGTCCCATTTTAACACTGCAGAATGACAAAAGTAATAATGAAAGTGAAATCATACAGTTGTGACATTTTTATTGTCTATGATCCAATCTTCCAGCTAAGGCAACCTGTTGAAGGTAAGCTAGGGAAAAGAAAGAATGGACATCAGAAATTACTATATCAACTATATCATAATTCAAAGAGTCTGCAAATTAGGGAGATTTTTTTCAGGGCCACGCCAGCTTCTTAACTCTTAAAAAATGAAAGTAAATGAACCCTGGGGTTAAAGGAAACAACAGTAAGAGAAGAGAATGGTTGATATAGTAGATGAAGATATAAACTGCAGACTCCCTCAGCCTGGAAGTCCTAGGCAGAGAGATGAGGGAAGAAACATCCGTAATTAGAAAGGAAAAAGTTACATTGTCCCTGTTTACAGGTGACATAATCTTATATTTTAAAAAAACCTCAAGACTTAACAAAAACATTCTTATAACTGATAAATGAACTCAACTAAGTTTCAGAATTAAAAATCAACATATAAAAACCAGTAGCATTTTTATACGTCAGTGACAAACTAGTTGAAAAGATAATCAAGAGAAGAATCCCAATTACAATAGCTACAGAAAAACAGATACCTACAAATGAATTTAACCGAGGAGGTGAAAGATCTCTATAAAGAAAACTACAAAATACCGATGGAAGAAATAGAAGACACTCAAAAGCATTAAAAGACATCACACGTTCATGGAATGAAATAATTAATATTGTTAAAATGATTATATTACCCTGTTACTACCCATGAGTCATCTATCACTCACTACATAGGAGTCCAGGCAACAAATTCCTCTTAGAATTTATCTGTAGAAAAGCTGCTTTTCTAGACCAGAAAGAGGTCCTCTTTGAGCAGCAATGAATGTTTCATAATTCATCACAGTATTTTCTTACCCTGGCTACTGGTGAAAAGCAAAGCCAAATAAGGTAGTCAAACTATCTGGTGCGCACATTTGAATACAATGAACTGTCCTGTTATTTAAGAGTCTCTAAATTTTCTCTTCCAAAACAGTTGTTGCAGCTTTTGTGTTTAAATATGTTCTTCTTGTAACTATTGATAAACTCTGTTCTAAGGTGCCCGATGTACAAATAAATATACATTGATTTCATTTAAATCTGATGTACAAATAAATATACATTGATTTCACTTTTAAAAATTGCCATACTACTGAAAGCAATCTACAGATTGAATGCAACTCCTATGAAAATACCAATGACTTTTTTCAAAGAAATAGAAAAAAAAAATTCCTAAAATTGCTATGAAACCACAAAAGACCCCAAATAGCCAAAGCAATCCTGAGTGAAAAGAACAAAGCTGGAGGTATCACACCTCCTAACTTCAACATATACTACAAAGCTACAGTGACCAAAATAGTGTGGTACCTATTTACAACTATCTGATTTTTGACAAAAGCAGCAATAAAATACACTGGGGAAAGGACAATCTTTTCAATAAATGGTGCTGGGGAAACTGGATATCCACATATAAAAGAATGACACTATCAAATCAAGATAACCTGTAAGTCACAGACTTCAAGGTAAGACCCAGAACTATAAAACCACTGGAAGAAAACATAAAGGAAATGCCCTAAGACATTGGTCTGGGCAAATGTTTTATGAATAAGACTTCGAAAGCACAGGTAAAAGCAAATATAGATGAATGGGATTATATTAAGCTAAAAAAAATCTGCACAACAAAGGAAACTATCAATAGGGTCAAGAGACAACCTGCAGAATAGAAAGAAACTATTCATCCAACAAAGGATTAATATTTAATATCTGGAATATACAAAGAATTCAACTCAACAGAAAAAGAAATCCAATTAAAAATAGGCAGTTGATTTGAATAGATATTTCCCAAAAGAAGACAAACAAAGGGACATTGAGTCTATTTTTTTTCTTTTTTTCTTTTTTTTTCTTTCATTGCATTTTAGGTTTTGGGGTATGTGTGAAGAACATGCAAGATTGTTACATAGGTACACATGTGGCAGTGTGATTTGCTACCTTCCTCCCCTTCACCTATATCTGGCATTTCTCCCCATGCTATCTCTCCCCAACTCCCCACCCCTCACCGTCCCACCCCTATTTCCCCCCAACAGACCCCAGTGTGTAGTGCTCCCCTCCCTGTGTCCATGTGTTCTCATTGTTCAACACCCACCTATGAGTGAGAACGTGCGGTGTTTGATTTTCTGTTCTTGTGTCAGTTTGCTGAGAATGATGGTTTCCAGGTTCAACCATGTCCCTACAAAGGACACAAACTCATCATTTTTGATGGCTGCATAATATTCCATGGTATATATGTGCCACATTTTCCCAGTCCAGTCTATCATCGATGGGCATTTGGGTTGGTTCCAGGTCTTTGCTATTATAAACTGTGCTGCAATGAATATTCGTGTGCATGTGTCCTTATAGTAGAACGATTTATAATCCTTTGGATATATACCCAGTATTGGGTCTATTTTTTTTTAAATGCTCAGCTGGATTTGGTGGCTCACACCTGTGATCCTAGCACTTTGGGAGGCCAAGGCATGTGCATCACCTGAGGTCAGGACCAGCCTGGCCAACATGGCAAACCCCATTTCTACTAAAATTACAAAAATTAGCTGGGTGTGGTGGCAGTCACCTATGATCCCAGCTACAGGGGAAGCAGGAGAATCACTTGAATACGAGGGACAGATGTTGCAGTGAGCCAACATCATGCCACTTCACTCCAGCCTGGGCAAAAGAGTGAAATTCTGTCTCAAAAATAAATAAATATATAAATAAATAAAATGCTCAACATCATTAACCATCAGGGAAATGCATAGCAAAACCACAGTGAAATATAATTTTATCGCAGTTATAATGGATAGTACTAGAAAGACCAAAAACAACAAATCCTGGCAAGGATGTGGAAAAAAGGGAGCTCTTATACAATATTGGCAGAGTTTGTAAATTAATACATTGAATATGGAAAACGGTATGATGTTTCCTCAAAAAGATAGAAATAGAATTACCATATTGTCCAGCAATCTTACTACTAGGTATATACATATCCAAAGAAAAGAAAATTAGTTTGTCAAAAAGAAATCTTTGCTTTCGTGTGTATCCCTGCACTATTCACAATAGCCCTAAGTACTGCATGTTCTCACTTACATGTAGAAGCTAAAAACTTTGATTTCATAGATGTAGAGAGTGGAATAGTGGTTACTAGTGGCTGGAAAGTGTAGGAGAAGAAGAATAGGAAGAGAGGTGTTAGATACAAAATTACTGTTAGGAGGAATAATTTCTTGTCTTCTAAAGCACTGTAGGATCACTATATTTAACAATAATTTATTATATATTTTTAAATAGCTGGAAGAAAACATTTGAATGTTTTTGACACAGATAAGTGAATAATTTTTGAGGTTATGAATGTGCTAATTACCCTGACTTGATCATTGCACATTGTATACATATATCTAAACCTTATGAATATGTACAATTAGTATGTGTCAATTAAAAAAAACTCAGGCCAGGTGCGGTGGCTCAAGCCTGTAATCCCAGCACTTTGGGAGGCCGAGGTGGGTGGATCATGAGGTCAAGACATTGATACCATCTTGGTCAACATGGTGAAACCCCGTCTCTACTAAAAATATTTTTAAAAATTAGCTGGGAGTGGTGGCGCATGCCTGTAATCCCAGCTACTCAGGAGGCTGAGGCAGGAGAATTGCCTGAACCCAGGAGGTGGAGGTTGCAGTGAGCCGAGATCGCGCCATTGCACTCCAGCCTGGGTAACAAAGAGCGAAACTCCGTCTCAAAAAAAAAAACAAAAAACCCAGCCTATAATCCACCCTCTAGTCCTACTTCTTAACAGTATTCTTTAGAAAACATCTATACCAAACCCCAAAGAGTGAATAATAGTTACAAATAATGCAGTAGGGAACTTTGTAGATCTTGGAGGAAAAAAAACCAAAAGGAGGAAAAAAAAAAAATTTTAACTAGAAGAGGAATTACAAAGGAACAAAATTGTCTTAGCAGCTAATTCAGACAATCTCAAAAATGCAGTATACAAAAGAACTAAACAATATACAACCATTTACCAAAGAAGACAAGTAAGCTGCAGAGTTTAGTAAAAGAATGAAAACAAATAACATAAAATTGAAGGTCTGGCACGATGGCTCAGGCCTATAATCTCAACACTTTGGGAGGCCAAGGCAGGTAATTATGAGGTTAGAAGTCAAGACCAGCCTAGCCAACATGGTAAAACCCCATCTCTACCAAAAATACAAAAAATTAGCTGGGTGTGGTGGTGGATACCTGTAATCTCAGTTTCTTGGGAGGTGAAGCCAGGAGAATCACTTGAACCCAGGAAGCAGAGGTTTCAGTGAGCCGAGATGGCACCATTGCACTCCAGTCCAGGCAGGAGTGTGAGACTCCATCTCACGATAGATAGATAGATAGATAGTTAGATAGATAGATAGATAGATAGATAAAATTGAAAAGGGAAACTAAAATTATTGAAGGAATAGACAACATGAGTGGAAAAGGAGGTCCAACAAATGCATAAACGGTGGTCCTGAAAAAAAGAACTGAACAAAGTTTAAATTGTTAGCTTTTAAGGGTCCGTATGTTCAAAGAAAATTTGAAGGATAGACACGATACTAAGATTGACTGGATTTGATGAATCTAAAGCATAGTCTTGTGATTATTCAGGCAGAAAAAAATTACATTAACAAAGAGGAAATGGTCAGAATCTTTTCTTTGACAACACTAAATTGACAAAAATACAGTAGGAAATGTTTATAAAGTTCTAAGGAAAAGATAACATAAACAAGTAAGTTTTTGTTTATATATTGTTATGCATGTAAAATCTCAGGAATTTCAGCAGCTCAAAATCTTAAAGGAATGACTTTAAGAAGACATATAGCTAACCTAAAGATTAGTCATAACAAGAAACTCAAGAATCAAGAATATTCACTTAAAGATGATGAATTTAATAAATGCATCTATATGTGTTTCTTCTCCAAATCCCACTAAAATGATAGGAAAGTGTTTGGTTTGGGGTTTTAAAGAAGTTAATCCACAAAGACAATGATAATGGGAGAGGAGACAATGACAGAATTGTAGAAGCTGGAGGCAGGTGAGTGGTAATTCACATAACAGACTCAAGCAACCTATACCCTTATATTGTAGTGGGAAAAGTAAAGGCATGTGCTGCCATAAAAAAGCAACTCAAATGGTACCAGGTACTCATGGAAGTAGGAATAGAAGAAGTGAACTTAAAACCAGAAAAATTGGTTGAAACAACTAGTTCCCAGTCTTCTCCAACTGCTAAGGTTTTCAGATCATGGAGACTGAAACATAGTTGAGGTCAGGTCACACTCAAAACTTCTATGCTGAACTCTTCCCAACTTGACTATAGAGAGCTACAAGCAAATATCATGTTTATGCACAGCAAGGGAAGATTTTTCCCCTAAAAATTCTGACCAATCCAAGAGAAAAGATATAAATACAGTGGTAATTTAGGTTCTCTCAACAAAACATCTAACCAGATAGAACATCAGTAACAAAAACCATCAGCAATAGGCACTTCCTTCAGTCAGGTCTTTGATCCCCAATCTTAAAAATTAGCAGACACCAAAGGATCAACATATATTTGAGAAATGTATGTAATAGGAAATGTGGCAAAAATAACCAAAGAAAACCTTGGGAGGAAAAGAGAATATGCAGGCAAAAAATGTAAACATTATTATCCTCAGAGAAGATGTTTATAATAAATAAGATCAAGATGTTATATAAAGGAACATTTAGGTAATTAAATGATATCTCAGAATTTAAATTTATAATAGCATAAATAAAAAATCAATAGAAAGTTTAGAAAGTAAGCATGTGCAAATTAAGAAAGTGATTTTTTTAAAGACTAAGAAATGAAAAATATAATGGAAAAGATTAAAAAATTAGAAGTCATATTTAGGAATCTTGCTGTCAAAGTAAAAGGAGCTTCAAAAAGAGACCATGGACAGGAAATCATCAAAGACATAATCTAAGAAAATTTCCAGAAACAGAAGTATATTAATTTTCATCTTCAAATGGCCCACTAAATGCCAGCACAATAGATGAAAATAAGATCTATACTCTGTCACATTACCATGAAATTTCAAAATACTGTGGACAAATAAAAAAATCCAATGAGGTTTCAGAACATGAAGGACAGGGGTAGAAGAGATTTCACTCAAAAATTCTAGGATCAAAATGTCATCAGACTTCTTGACTGAAACTTAGAAGGCAATAAGGCAACAGAGCATTACCATCAAAATTCAGAGAAAAAATTGTTTTCAACTTACAATTCTATATTATTAAGTAAGTTTAAGGATATAATTAAAACATTTCAGGTACACAAGTTGTCAAAAATGTACACTTCCCATCATAACCCTTTCCCAGAAAGCTCCTGGAGTATATACTGCACTACAATTGAGTGAATACAATAATAAAAAAGAAATATAGAATTCAGACATTAGGGTGTCAAACTCAACAGATAGTTGAAGGTACCTCTCAGGGTGCTGCTGAAGGGAAATCCCAAAATGACTGCTATGTTGCCAGGGTATGAAAGTGTGCAGAATCTTCATTCTTCAATAGTAGAAAGTAAACAGATGATGCCAACAATTGAAAAATTAGAATATAGTAATATTAATAATCAAAGAGTTGAAAGTGGTTTGTCTGAGAAGTGAGAAATAGGGATAGTGAAGGAGGGGCTGCGTTTTTATTTACAAAAGTCTCTGAATAGCTATTTGATCATTTATGAGTATATCTAACTTTGGAGGAAAAAAAAAAACAACACTCAGGCATAGCAATGCTGTGAAGAAAGAGTTGATGGTGACTATATGCTCCATCTAAATATATGTTCAAAACTAAACAACTGTAGTAACTTTTATTACAGACCAGAACAAAGTGTTATAAATGCTCACAATGTAATAAGAATAACATTGCTAACAAACTAGTGAGAAGTGTGGGAGGAAAATGAAAAGTACAAATGTATGATTTTCTTGTTTTTCATAGTAGGATATGAATGATGTAATATCTAAAGTTAAAACATAGCATTAAAAAAAAAGACTCCAACTTTTCTTATGTTTTCCAAAGTCTATCTGTGCATTTATGTCTGTGTATGAATATCCATTTTTTTTACCTGTGCATAGTGAAAAAGATGTCTACAATTTTTAAAATGTTAACAATGCTTATTTCTGCAATCTGTGGTTCCTGATGTCATTTTAAAAAGAGGTAATTCATTGTTTCCATTTTTTTTATCTTTTGTAGAAATTGAAATAAAGATTACAATAAAATGAAATAAATAAAAATACATTATTTACCAACTTACTGCCAGAAAATGAACCAGGAGACCAATAATCATTCCAAAGATTGCCAACACCCCAGACACAAGAAGGGCAATCATCCATAGTGGCACAGATGTACGGGAAGCTATGACTGGTCTGCAAGTAAAGGATATGAATGTGAAAGCTCTGTCAGAATAAACACAGTCATTTTAAATCTTTATTTCTTGTCTCATGCTCACCTCTAGAAGCTCTACAATTCAGACAGTAGTAGCAAAAGATATTTTAAGAAAGGAGGAAGAAAGGGAGAGTGGGAGGGAGCAGAGTGAGGAAGAGTGAGAAGAAGGGACAAAGATTAAAAAAATGAGCTTCCCTTAAAGGTTTTGATTGAACCTGTCTAAATCTGTTATGAAGTTACATTTAGGAGTATAATGGTTGGTTCCAAATTATCTATACACTTGACATCTTGCTCCCTCCCATGATCAGAATGTAGAAACAGTGTATCAATAAGTGAAGATCTTGTCAGGTCAGAGGGGTGGGGAAAGGAAGGGAGGGGAAAAGTCTCAGAAGTTCTTTATGCCTAAGCACATAGTAATATTTTAAAGTATGATCGTGATCCTATATTATTTATTATGTCCTTATTTTATACAGAGAATATGCACAGATATGAAGTGCTATACTCTGTTAGAGCACTATCCACCTATCTTATTAGCTCTTTTATTACTATGTTTCAAAGAACTCTTTTGTAGAAAAGCATGTCATGATGAGTATACAATGTCAGGTATTTTCACTATGTCTTGTTTAGGCAAAAATTTGTATTGAGAGCCTCAATCTAAGCTGAAATAAAGATGTGTGGGAGTTTTCTAGACAAAAAAGGCATAGGAAGCCATCAAGGAGGAGGAAACAATATGCAATGCTTAAAGAAAGACCGGCAATCCAACTTTGTTGTGGCAAACTGAGTCAAAAATCATTCAAAGATGACATTGGAGAGTATGATGGCTAATTTTCTGTGTTAGCTTTGGCTAGGCCGTGGTGCTGAGCTCTTTAGTCAAACACTACTTTAGATGTTGCTGTGAAGGTATCCCATAGCTGTAACTAAGACCTATAATCAGTTGACTTTAAGTAAAGGAGATTATCTTTAATAATTGGGTGAACCTCATCCAACCAGCTGAAGACCATAAGAGCAAAAATGAATGTTTCTGGGGAGAAGAAAAACTTCTGCCTTGAAATGATAACATAAAAATCCTTCCTGAGTTCCAGTCTGGAAGCTTGTCCTATGTATTTCAGACTTTCAAACCACACAATTGTGTGAGCCAATTCCTTAAAATAAATCTATATGTGTGTTTTTATATAGCTATATGTATGTATATGTGTGTATCTATATCTTCTCTTGGTTCTGTTTCCCTAGAAAACTCTGACTGACAGAGAAGTAGCAGCAAGAAGTACCCTTGATACCACACAAGGGTGTTGAGATTTTGTGTTCTGTATTGAGGTTCTCTCAAGTGCAATTGGAGATTGACCTTAATCAGAATCACCCAAAGTGCTTATTAAACTGCAGACTGTAGAATCCTATTCCAGATCTAGTGAAATTGAATTCCTAGAAGGGCCTGGGTTTTGCACTTTAACAATCCTGGCAATGCAGATTCTTACTAAGCTATGCACTATCTTTATGATAAAATACTGAAAGACTTTAGTCTATGAGGGCAGGTTGTCAGGTTTTTTCTCAATTTTTTTTTTTTTTTTTCAGATTAGAAGTAGCAACTGGGTGTACTGTGTATGACACACTGGATCATAGAAAAACTAAATTGGGTTGATGCTTTCAGGAGAATAAGATCTTTTTTTAAAAAACAAAATCCATCTTTTATTGATGTTTTTTCATTCTCCTAGAAAATTATTTTGTATCATTTTTCTCCTCAAACCTCCAGCACCATCTCCGTCATCTTCACTCCTAGTTGATAACCATCTTATTCCACTGAGGAAATGGAAGGCATCACTAAAGAATATTTACAAATTCCATCAACACATTTCTGAACTTGTCTTCATCTATGCTCCAAGCTCTCTTTTCTTCAAATTTCTATAAATAAACTGCATGTGGCCCTGTCTTAGGCCAACCCCTCCACTATCTCTTCTCATGCTCCAACAAATAATCTATGTTCTAGACATTTCAAACTATTTACAGATCTATGGACACATAAGACACTTTCATGTCTCTATGCCCTTACACTCTCCGTTCCTTTGCCTAAAATTCACCTCAAGTCTACCTGGTGAGTTTCCACTTAAACTTTATCACTCAACTCTGTCATATCCTTTTCATTGTAGTCTCCCATAGTCAATCATATTATATCCTACATTCATAGTATATTTTGTGTTTTTACATTTTGGTCTTTTTGCCTTTAGTTTTAGCATATTGTGGTCTGAGACCACATCATTATTTGTTATTTTTTATATCCAGGATATAACATAGGGCTTAGTATTAAAGATAATTTTTGCTGAGTAAGTAAATGAATAAAGGCAAGGGAGGTCGAGGGCAACTACATTTTGGAGGGAAGATTAGAGGGATCCATGTTATATAAAGCCTTCAGGGCTAGTCAAAAGAGTTTTGACTTTATCTTGTGGAATGAATAACATGAGGACTTGCAGTGCTTAGGAAGATGAAATTGCAGACGGTATGCATGGTGATAGTTGAAAGGAGGAAGAAAAATAAAAGAAAACCAATAAAGAAAGAGCCTATTCTGATTCATGGGAATGGAGTTATGTGATTCTGGGTGATGATAATTAGAAAGAAAGTAGGAATTCAGAGAAGTTTACAAGAGAAGAATATATGCAAGAACTTGATAATTAGTTAACTATATGGGTAATGGGTAAGGATATGTTAATGATATAAATTTCACCTCAAGAAGAAGGGGAGAATGAAATGAAATCGGAAGGGATAATTTGAGAAGAAAACAGTTGTAAATTTTTCATATTTTGAGTTTGAGGAGCATTAAAATTTTCAGTAAACAACTGGAGATATCAGACTCTTAATTAACTGAGGACTGACACTTGGAAGTATAAATTTAGGAGTTATCTAAAAACGAGAGAGAATCAAGGCTGTGAAACTAGATCAGTGTGTCAAAGAGCTTGTTGTGGAGAACGATCCAAGATGGCCAATCGCTAACATCTCGGGATTGCAGCTCCCAGTGAAAGCTCAGAGAAGGGGAGGACACCACACTTTCAAATTTTGGTCGCTCACGGAGCAGAAGATTCCCAGAAAGGAGCTGCATGGGTTGCCAGTGCGACGCTTGTGGCTGGCGCAGCGGTTTTGCTGGCACCTCGGCATGGCAGCTCTTGGTGCAGAGTAAACGGGACTGGTCCCCCTTCTGACTGAGGTTTGGCAGAGCCGCCCATGGGTCGCCAGCACAACTCTTGTGGCAGGCACCTCAGCACAGCAGCTCTTGGTGCAGAGTAAATGGGATTGGTTCCCCTTCTGACCGACATTTGGAGCTCCGGGAAGGCAGAGTCGCCTACTACCGACTTAAGAAGGAAGCCAGACTGGAGATTCCCAGGCAGAAAAGCACCATCAGTCTTAACGCCGCTGTTTTGGCCGGCACAGTGGGTTGATCATATTTCGGCCCTGGGAATTAACAACTTGAACGTCCACTCAGAGACCTAATTTGAAAGTTGGTAATTACAAAGACAACAGGTGGATAAATTTACAATGATGGGAAGAAACCAGAGTAAAAAGGCTGAGAATACTCAAAATCAGAATGCCTCTCCCTCTAAAGAGGATCACAGTTCCTCACCAACAAGGGAACAAGGCTTGATGGAGAACAAGTGCATCCCATTAACAGAATCAGGCTTCAGGAGATGGATAATAAGAAACTTCTGTGAGTTAAAAGAACATGTTGTAGCCCAATGTTAAGAAACTAAGAACTTTGAAAAAAGGTTTGACGAAATCCTAATGAGAATAGACAACTTAGAGAAGAATATAAGTGAATTAATGGAACTGAAGAATACAATACAGGAACTCCGAGAAGTATGCACAGGTTTAAACACTCAAATTGTTCAAGCAGAAGAAAGGATATCAGAGGTCAAAGTCCAACTTAATGAAATAAAACGAGAAGACAAGGTTAGAGATAAAAGGATAAAAAGGAATGAGCAAAGTCTCCAAGAAATATGGGACTATGTGAAAAGACCAAATTTACGTTTGATAGGTGTACCTGAATGTGACGGAGAGAATGAATCCAAATTGGAAAATATTCTTCAGGATGTTACTCAGGAAAATTTTCCTAACCTAGCAAAGCAGGACAATATTCAACCCCAGGTAATACAGAGAACCCCACAAAGATATTCCTCAAGAAGAGCAACCCCAAGGCACATAATTGTTAGATTCACCAGGGTTGAAACAAAGGAGAAAATACTAAGGGCAGCCAGAGAGCAAAGTCAGGTTACCCACAAAGGGAAGCCTATCAGACTTAACAGCAGATCTCACAGCAGAAACTCTACAAGCCAGAATAGAGTGGGGGCCAATATTCAACATCCTTAAAGAACAGAACTTTCATCCCAGAATTTCATATCCAGCCAAACTAAGTTCACAACTGAAGGAAAAATAAAATCTTTTATGAACAAGCAAGTACTCAGAGATTTTATTACCACCAGGCCTGCTTTACAAGAGCTTCTGAAAGAAGCATTACACATAGAAAGAAACAACCAGTATTAGCCTTTCTAAAAATATACCAAAAAGTAAAGAGCATCAACATAAAGAAGAATTTACATCAACGAATGTATTAAACAGCCAGTTAACATCAAATGGCAGTAATCCTAAATTTAAATCGACTAAATTCCCCAACCAAAAGATACAGCCAAAACCCAACGGTATGCTACATCCAGACCCACTTCACATGCAACGATACACGAAGATTCAAAACAAGGGGATGGAGAAAGATTTACCAACCAAATGGAGAGCAAAAATAAACAAATAAATAAAAAGCAGGAGTTGCAATTCTCGTATCTGATAAAATAGATTTTAAAGCAACAAAGATATAGTGGTAAAAGGATCAATGCAACAACAAGAGCTAATGATCCTAACACCCAGATACATAGAGACTTAATGAGACAGAAAATTAATAAAGATATCAAGGACTCGAACTCAGATCTGGAACAAGTAAACTTAATAAATATTTATAGAGCTCTCCACTTTAAATACACAAAATATACATTCTTGTCAATACCACATCACACCTACTCATAGGTTTAAATGAAATATTGATTGGCCATTATTAATACTCATTTTTTTTAGGATAAAGCAACATTTCCATTCTCTCTCCCTCTTCTTCTTCCTCTTTATTCCTCTCCTTCACCCCTTTTTTTTCTTTCCTTCTCTTAAAAAAAGAAAAAAAGAAATCAACTTGTAGACCTCTAGATCCAGGTAGGCAATGTCTCTCTCATTGCCTGATTTTCTTTCTTCCCCTCCCTCCCTCCCTCCCTTCCTTCCTCCCTCCCTTCCTCCTTTCCTCCCTTCCTGCCTTCCTCCCCTCCTAAAAATAATAATAATAATAATAATAATAATAATAAAGAGTTTGTTGTATTAAAATTCAGGCAAAATTAGTGTTTCTTTTTCCAAGGCAAATATTTGTTTTCATTCCAATGATGGCTAATTCATCTGAGCATTTTTATACCCTTCCTGAATGTTACAGTCTTATTCTTTCATATCTCTCAAACACCTTTAAATAATAAGCATTTGTTTTCTCATTGTCAAATTTAAAATACTGTTGATCTTTTAATGATGGGTCAATACCTACCTTATCTCATAAGAATTCAGCTCCACCAAAACTATCTTGCTCACTGGTTTGTTCTCCAATCTCAACTCATCATTTTTTTTTCTTTTCTGTCTCCTGTAAACTCTTCCTAATTACTTTCTTTCCTTAATCATTCTTTAATTGAGGACACATTTGTACATTTCTTATTTTGGCTAGTTTTATTATTAAACTTTTAATTCAGTACAGATGTTTGCATAGATTTGGGCAAATTTTTTATTTTATGTCTACAGTTCATTTTCAGAACTTGTATTCTATAAGAACCAAAAAACCTTAAATCTATTAAAATGTAATTAAATAAGATGTTTTAGAATTCACCCAGATACTATGGCTTCAAAGGGAAAAACTGAAATGACTTCCTAATTTTCAACTTTATGTCGTTAGAATTGCTATAGGATGTAATATTTTCATTCCCTATCCCCTTTCCCACACTGATTATCTCTTGGCACAGCAAAGATAATTCTCTGGGTTGTAGCTACCTTTAATTTGTAACCTAATGACATTACAACAATGACAGATAAATAGCTGCCTAAAAATGGCAAAGAGACTTCTCAAGCAGGACAAATACTCAGCTATTAGCCAATTTCTGGTAGTCCATACAACAAATTATTCTGGAAAATCACATAAGGAATTACTGGGAGGGAAACACAGAATATAAATTATGCCTTGCCATTACAAAATACCTGGATATAAACTTCTTAATCCTTTCTTTGCAAAAACCTAAAACATTGCCTTCTTCTGAGATGTTTCTCATTCTATTTGACAGGACTAACTTTAAGAAAAAATGTGAAATTGAGAAAATGTGATTTTGAAGCCTCTATTTCCACATCTGGTATTTTTTTTCTTTCTTTTAACTACTAAAGTTCACTAAGGTCTTCTCAAATGTGCATGCAAAGTAAACCATGTTTCTAAATTCCACCATGTTCTGCTGTGTAATCAGATTAATGCCTTACTCTGAGAAGCTAATCACTGAACCTTTCCCAGGTAACAAGGACGTATTTGAAAGAATGGCTTAATCCTTTGAAATCTTTCAGGTTAGAACTTCTCACAAGTGTCAACATGATGAAAGTAAATGAGGAGGTGCCTTAAAGAAAAAAATACCCACTCAGCTTAAAGGTGATGACTACCTGGCAGGCAAAACAAAACAAAACAAAACAATCATGGTGTTTCTTTTCCACTTTTGAATGTGTTTGATCACTGTTTTACTGATAGACTAGTAGTGTTGGTTATAAGAAAACATCAAGGTTATGAATAAAATAACATCCATAATAAAAACGTAATAATCATACAACAAAAACCTTTTTACTTTAGTTCAAGAAAAAATTCTTGGTATGTTCTATCACAGTGAATGTTCCCTGTCAGATCACAATTTCATATGAATACTGATATTGTGAATATATGTATAAACACATACACACATACCTTAAAGGGTTCAACTATTGACTTAAAATATACATTTTAGAAAAATATTTGTGTCAGGTATGTACTTATACTTCACATTAAGTGAAATATAACAAATATTAAGTATTATAAATTAGATTCAGTTAATTTTGCTATATTTTATGTATATAGATGAAAACTCTTTGTGAGCTAAATGTACGTTCTCAAAATTTTGCCATTAATGATCACTGTTCACTTATTGTGATCATTTTCTAGTTAGATACTTTAAAAATAGATAGCATGTATAAATAGATAATACTATTCTGGTTCATGAATATTTAACAAGTAAAAATATGTGCATTTATTTATGATTCAACAGAGAATACTCATGAAGCAATGTTACTGTGAGAGTCAATATAATATTCATGAAAGCCTTAAGAAACCAAGAGTTGTTAAACAAATACAAGGAAATCATAATCCTCATCACTATCAACAACAATTTAGCATATGTTTTATGAGAAAAGAAAATGTTCTCTCTGCTACCTGCTCTCTACAACAGTCACACATTCATATTATTTTTCATTCGCAGTATGTTTAGCTGCACATCACCTTTCTGAAGCACTCTTCAAATCATTACATAAAACTATAGATTCCAAACACAGGTGTATGTGATAGGATGGTTTCCATGCAGGAAATCTAAAATACTGTGGAAAAACTACAACTTTCTTATCCAAACTCAGTTGTTTGACTGCAGTCTATGGATGGGAGTCATGTTGAGGGAGTCCGTGTAAATTCTATTGATGTCAGAATTTTAGGCAAGCAAATCTCCACTTACCTATACATAATGTGCTGATACAGTGGCTGTTGAAGTTAATAAAGATAAAGAAAACTTCTGCACTTCTTTTATCCTGATCAGTGCTTCTCTGGTAAATGTGCTAACCACAATGATAGTTGAGATTTTAAGGGCTGGGCAAAATAGCAAAAAACAATTAAAAGGAAACTTGTTTAACAAGTGAGATGACAGCTATGGATCTATGATTTAAAGGAAGAAATGTAAATTCCCTTTGAGTTGGATATTTAGGAAAAAAACAATAGATATTACTTGGATTGGTCTTCTGAGAGGTCCACCCTCAAAATACCACTGCAGATTGGTGAGTTAGTTTTGTGACTCAGGTTCCATCCATCCTTTCATGGCATAGATCTCCTCCCTAGTAGAATTAACTGTATCTAAAAGAGCAGTCTTCGACAAATGATTTAAATGTAAAATGTTTTTATTTGATACAATTATTATGCCATAGCATCACTCATTTGAAACATGCTTAATCCAAAAATTCTCACTGAGGCTCTGTACATACTTTTTTAGAAATCGATTTATAGATGGAGGTAGGTTTTAGAGTAAGAAATAGTTCTGTTTTAGAAATTCTTTATAGGAAATGGAGCTATTTAGTAGAGTTGTTTTATTAAGTGAATATGGATTTTGAGATGACATGCCAAGTTTTATACAAACAAAAAAAATGAGAGGCCCTTTAGACATTTTGAATACAAATATCTAGATTCTAGATACTGTTTTACATTCCTTTAACCATATGCTTACTCCATTCATTTACTTAATAATTATTTCTCATGCAGTTCCTAAGGCTACACATTGTTCCCAGTGGTGGAAATACACCAGTGGGTTTAATAAATCCCCTGCTTTCATGGAGCTTACACTGTAATGGGAAAATAGACAAACAGTAATGAACTCATAAATACACAATTTATGAGATATTTATATGAGGCTATAAAAAAATAAAGTGGTGTGAATGGATACAAAGTGGTGAGTGAAGTAGAGGTGACTATCTCTAGAGTGGTCAAGAAAGGTCTCTCTGAGAAGGAGGTTTTTAGCAGAGACCTGAATGATATTGATTGGTATGACTCATCCCCCTAAAACACATATTCATGACTCTATTTTAAAATCTTTAAAACTCTCACCTGCTTTCAGAGTAAAATACAAACATATCTGGTTGCTATTTTTTGCCCTTCAGAATGTCACCTCTCTTGACGCATGTTGTTACACAGTAGTGTGGTATAACAGAAAGGGCATGACCTCTCTGCCAATGTCAGGTCTGTTGAATTTAGGTTGGACATAGATCTCTCTGGACTTTATCTTCTTCGTCGGTAAAAATTGGAGATAACAGGACCATACTTGTCAGGTTGTTGTATCAACTCAGACCATATAGATCAAGTTCTTGGCACAATACCCAGGACAGTATGTTGCCTTACAATGACATTACCTAAAGTCTGACTTGAGCCATTTCTCATGGTCCCCTTTTTCAAATGGCAAGTGCTTTCTACCACCATGTTTTTGTTCAGGCTAATACCCCTGAGATTGCCATTTCCACTCTTGCAATGCTTTCTCATACTTCATGGTCTATTTAATTGCTTCTTTTTCACCAAGACTTCCCTGTAAGGCATTATCCTCTTTGATCTCTTTTTTTTCCTGGTCTCTAATCACTTATTGTCATTAGTACTCATTTTAAGTTTAATCATTTGCTATTATATTGATTTCTATTCAGATCTGTCTTATGGGTGGTCCCTTCACCCCAATACAAGCAACTTAAACTTGAAGGCAAACATCGTATTTTACATTTCATTACAGTCTTGCCTACCCAGTAGATATTCAGTAAATAAGTTACCTGTTAGAAATATACTGAATATCCAAAATATATGTAGAGCTCCTGAAAGTGAGTAAAATGTTTTAAGAACTCACTATTAAGTATATGGAGAGTTTTAACAGGGTAAGTATAGAAGAAATACAGATGGCCAATTAACATAAAAGGAGGTACTGAATCTCATCCATTAGTAAGTATAGAAATATAAATTAAAACACTAATATGGCACTGCTAAAATTAAAAGCTAAAAACATAGAATTAGCAATAAAATATAGCTTTGGGGGTGTCAGGAACAAATTAATATAAACTAAAAATGAACTATATTTTTTGAGTTTGTGAAACTTTCCAGACTGAGATGGTGTCTTAAAACAATAGGCACAAAATCTATGAGAATACAGTGGATAAAAAGTCTCATGAAAGTGTGAGCTAGTTTTTAAAGCATAGTAGAAATATATGGGGAAAAAATGTCAGAGAAGGGCATCTCAGACATGGAAAGACACATAATAGTATGTTCTAGAAATCCCAAACAATTGAGTGGTTGAAACATAGGCTACATGCAATGGCATGATGAGGCATAAAAAAGAAGCCTGTAGCAGCCAGATCCTGGTAATGCATGTCATTTTTGTTCAGCTGGACACCATGACTACCTCCATGAAACCATCCACAAGTCTAGGACCACAGGGTTGAAAAAGAGCCCTTGAGAGGCACACAGTCTAGTAGGAGATTCGGTTGCATAAACATAATTTTTACATCTGTGGAAAGAGTAGTGACAAGTGTAAGCCTGGGGCAACTTGGAGCCATCATCCTGGGGATGTAAGGAGAGGCTACCCAGTGGGAGGTTACACCTGAACAGTATTTTGAATAATGAGTGGGAAAAGTAAGTCAAGATTTTTATGGATCTGCAAGTCTTAATGATGAATTTAGCGTGTTGAGATTGGGAAGTAAGGGGTGGAGTAGGATTTTAAGCAGGAGAGAAAGGTGCTGCTAGACCAAGTCTCCATGATCACTAGGATGCTTGTCCTTGAAGAATGCCATTATTGTACATTAAAGATAGGTAGGAGGACTAACAATTCAGATGGCATGCCACATTTTCTTAAAAAAAAAAAGATTAATTTTCAATATAGTATCTCTCTGGCTCTTAAGTTATCATCTCTGATGATGGCTTTGATTGATTTTTAAATCTTCCCTTTTTTTAATCAAATGCCTGGGAAAGGTAATGTGGGAATGCTCTCTCTCATTACTCTGGTGATTTCTGTCTCATTGAATGTTGTCTTTAGCAGATGAGATAAATCTGACTTTAAGAGCATAAATCTAAATTTAAAAAACTTGAGGTGGTTGTTTTATGGATTCTTGTATAACATGCATTCCTGTATTTAGTGAAAATAAAGTTTTGTTTACTCAGCCATGAGTGTCTATTGTGACAAATTTTAAGTGAAGATCATTTTTAAGGTAACAACATAAGAAAGTATAATATATTGGCCGAGCGCAATGGCTCACACCTGTAATCCCAGCACTTTGGGAGGCCAAGGCAGGCAGATCACCTGAGGTCAGGAATTCGAGACCAGCCTGGCCAACATGGTGAAACCCCGTCTCTACTAAAAATACAAAATTAGCCAGGCATGGTGGTGCCTGCCTCTAATCCCAGCTACTTGGGAGGTTGAGGCAGGAGAATCAGTTGAACACAGGAGGCGGAGGTTGCAGTGAGCTGAGATTGCGCCATTGCACTCCAGCCTGGACAAAAAGAGTGAAAGACCGTCTCAAAAAATAAAGTGAAATAATTTTTTAAAATAAGGTATAATTATGTAATTTTCACAATTAAGCATAATAATTATGCAGGACAACAACATATGCTAATATAATTGGGTTATTTTGGAATCCTGTAATCACTATAAATTGTAAGTCTGCAAAAAATAATATTTTAAGGATATGTTACCCAGGATGATTCCAGGTCCCTGCTTTTGAAATGTAGAAGACTGAGAAAAGATGAACAATACTATTTTGACACACTAATAAAAACTACCTATTAGATTTTCAAGTGGAAATTTTAGATATATGACACTGGAGGTTCGGGGAGATGGAAAAACAGTGACTTCTAAAGCTACAGTTAACAAACTTGGAAGTTGGAGGCATAGAATTGGTATTGAAAGACATTGAACTGGTGAGCATGGTGGCTCATGCCTGTAATCCCAACAGTTTAGGAGGCCGAGGTGGGTGGATTACCTGAGATCAGGAGTTTGAGACTAGCCTGGCCAACATGGTGAAACCCCATCTCTACGAAAAGTACAAAAAATTAGCTGGTGTGGGGGCAGGTGCCTGTAATCCCAACTACTGGGGACGCTGAAGCACGAGAATCACTTGAACCCAGGAGGTGGAGGTTGCAGTGAACTGAGATCGTGCCATTGTCCTCCTGCCTGGGTGACAAGAGCAAAATTTCATCTTAAAAAAAAAAACCCTTGAACTGGATAGGATCACTTAGGGTATGAGTGCAAGTAGAGAAGAGGAGAGATATAAGCCTGAGCTCTGGGACACTTCAACATCTAAAGTTGAGGAAGATGTGGAAGATCCAGAGAAGAGACTGAGAAGATTGCTAATGACATAGAAAAATTGCTATAAAAGATGTTTTTTTTTTCCTGGAAGCCAGGTGAAGAAAGTGCTTCCATAAAAAATGATCAACAATGCTAACTATTATTGACATATTAAGGGAAGAATTGCTAATTGAGCATTGGAGTTGTAACATGAAATTCATTGGTGACCATGACTAATGCAGATTTGGTGGAACGTCTGAATCAATATTTGGAGTGAGTTTGAAAGACAATGAATGGAAAGGAAGTAAAGGCAACACTTTTAACAAGTTTCACAAAGCAATATAGGAGAAGATGTAGGGTTAAAAAATAAGTATGTTTTTATCTGGAAGATATTGCAGAAGTTACTGTGTCTATGGAAGTGATCCAGTATAGAGGGTAAAATTAATGACATAAACAAGGATGGGCAACATAGAAATAAAATCTTTGAGAAGGTGAGTACAGATGGGTTCTTAGCACAAGGGGAGAGTTTGGCCTTAGAGTGGTATACAAACAGTTAATCCATTGTAACAAAAAGGAGGATAGACAACAGTAATAACTAACATCTATCTTGCATTTGCTATGTGTTCTAAGTACATTACTTTTGTTAACTCCCTGAATACTACAAAACAACACCGTGAAGAAGATATCATTCTTATCCCCATATCAAATAAAAGAAACTGAGACACAGTGATTTCAAATCCTTTGCCCAAAATCACACATCTTGTACATGGCAAAGCCAGTTTGCCCAAAGGCTGTTTAACTTAAGTTCAGTTGCTTATACTGTCCTTTGAGAAGCAAGTAGATTTGTAGATTTTTATGATAAGTACCAGTAGAAACTTTCATCTGGTTCCTCTTGTTTTCTTGGTGAAATAATGAGCATGATCATCAGGTGAGTGTAAGGAGAAGAAAATGACAGTGTTGGAGTTAAGGGCAGGAGAGAAGTGAATGAATTATTTAGGAGAGTAAGAGGGAGTTTTGGCTAAGGATATGCAAGGGGATTTTCAGAGAGCACTAAGATCTAGCTGATGTTTATGTCTGTGATTTTAAAGACTAGCCAGCATGATGAGTGTTTTTCTCCAGCTACAGTCAACAGCTATGTTACATGCACTTAAATATCAAAGAGTTGGATTGAGCCATGTTTTTTGTTTTGCCAGGCTAGATAGTGAGTGGAGAGATGGGGCAGGGGCAGTGAGTATAGATGTCATGACTGATCACAGTGTTTAAGTCATGAGAAATGGCAAATGACAAGCTTAATGAAGAAAACAGGAAGATGTTGGTGGGTATGCCAAAAAATAAAAACAAAAATTCCAGTCAATGGAAAAGAGCTTCTATTAGACTGATATATAAGACAGTGGCTCCCGCCGGAGGTCATGGCGCTCGCAAAGGCGAGGTCATCAGTTCAAGGCTAACCTGAGCAACCTCATAAGCTCAAACTGATTGGCAAAAAAAAAAGACCAAATTAAAAAAAATAAACTTTAAAACATTTTAGATACTTCTATCACTTCGTCTCTTCTGATTCATTTTTCAGTGAAAGCATACCTTGAATGCATTAATATAAAAGTCTGTATTGCACAACAAAATACTGCCTTATGAGCTAAAAAAGATAGTTCTCATCCACTGATAAGTTGGAGATGTTTCTATAGTAGACACAATGCTTGAACAAGAAAGTCACTTTCAAAAATTCCTTATTAAAGCCAAACTATTTGGTTAATTGGAGGCTTCACAAGAAAGAGGGAACAACCTTGTCAACTTTGTGCTATCATATGGCATTAATTTTTTTTCAATATTTAAAAAAATGTGCTATTTTAATTAGCAGTACATTCACAAAAAGATCTTGGTTTATGCTTCATAGTTCACAAGACTATGTCCATATCTTATATCATAAGCACTTTCATATTTCAAACACATAATTTTTTATGTTTCTCAAGAATACATGGACATTTATTAATAGTTGTAGTCCTGCTAGCCAGTGATGGTTATGCCCTTTGTCAAATTCTTGCTCAATGGACTCCTTCAAAAGGGACTTCAACTTCCCCTGGTTGAAAAAAGAGAGAGAAAAAATTAAATTAGACTTAGTTGTTTTTTGTTTTATTTTGTTTTGTCCTTCTTAGTTAGGGGATGGGGGTTATAAAATGTCTCCTTAATCACTTATTTCTGGTTTCTTTTCCATACCACTTATTGGTAGTAAAAGCACTTTATTTAAGAAAATATTTTACTTTTTAATAAAATGGTGACTAGTTTTGTAATTTAAATAATGATACTTTTGTCAGTTTAGCATTTTAATTTTCATGCTTTGTGATTAGTGTTGTTGGTTTCATTTCTCAAGGCAGACCTCTAATTCTTTGCTTGTGTGAACTTTTCAACATGCTGTTTACATCAGAAGGCCAGGATGGTGCAGCCTATTATTACCAAAAAAAAAGAAAAAAGCATGACTTTTAGCTGATCCATCACACATAGCGTCCATATGAATGTGAAGATTCTAAGTTCTTAAGACTGAAGTAAAGGCTGAAGGCTATTGCAGCCCATAAAGAATCCACCTTTGTCTGGATAATAACTGCTTTACCTTATGTAACTTGCCCCACCTGCTCCTTACCTTCACACTAAGCCTGGAGATTGGCCACTCATGCTATCATGTCTCTCCTTATTCAACCAGGGAGCCTCAGTCTTGAGAAATCTTCACTCTTCATTCCTTTCTCATAGACCCCTTAGTCTCACAAATGTTCTCTCTCTACCAATCAACCTCCTCCAAATTCCCTTCCACCCTTTCCTTACAATCACTTTCCTCTTTCTTCCACATTGGGGTTATTACTGATTCAATGCCATTTGTTTCCCTCTGGAAGAAGCAAGAGACAGACTGTGATTCAACTCACAACGTTGCAGATAAATTAAACGTTTGTAAACATCTGACTTCTGAATTAACTATCTATAAGAAAAGGAAATCATTGCACAGTCTGTAATACCTTTGACCTCTCTTCACTGCCACTCTAGCCCATTCTCTTCATCAAAATTAAGTAACCTTTTCAAAGTGTGTATTAAATTATCTCACTCCCTCTTCTTGGAAAACTCCTTGGCCTCCAATTGCAGTTAGAATGAAAATCCAAGGTCTTTACCATGGCTTACTAAGAAGTAATTGACTTGGCCCCCAGCTACCTCTTCCATCTTCTCTCCTACCATCACTCATTTATCCACTAGGCTTCCGTCACATTGGCCTTCTTTCTGACCCAAATATCCACCTCACTTTTCTCTCTCTCTGGATCTTATATTTGTTCCCTGTGGATATCTTTTCTTTCAAATGTTTTCTGTGTTTTGGCTTTTCATCCTTTAGGTACAGCTCAAATGGCTACCCTCTCAGAGATGTTATTCAGACTTCCCAATCTAAAGAATAGTGTATCTGCTCCATCAGTGTCCATCACATTACTTTTTGTTTCCTTTATAACATTTATCACAATCCAAAATTATGTATGTGTCTACTATTTTTATTCACCGAATGTGGTATCCTTGAAGGAAGACATTGTATCTATACCTGACAGTTCCTGAAACACACTAGGGACTCAGTAAATATGTGTCCCTGGTCTGAAGCAGAAGTGAGGAGAGAAAGACACGATCTTGTCACAGCTGGTTATGGATTTGCTTAATGTCAATATGCACGTCATTTGAGCCATAATTTAGAGTAAAGAAAGAAGAGTAACTCCACAAACAACTGAAGAAATGAGTTTTTTTTTTTTCTTAGTTTATTTTAATGCCCATTAAATTTGTGGTGACTTTTACATTTAGAAAATTACAAAAGGTAAATTGTTTGTGGAGATTGCAAAGTTAGCCCTCTCTAAGATTGCATTTTTACTATAAGGAGATGCCACACAGTTCTCTGCCACTGATCACCTCATGCTATTTTTGCTGCAAGAGAAAGTAAACAAATGACAAAAAATGAATATGAAGAAAATGCTATATAAATAATTGCAACTTAAAAGTCATCCTTTAATTTATGATACATTTTGGATCTAAACTCAATGAGGACAAATTTGTGTAAGGATAAATTTATCAACTTATCATACATAATGGAGAGTGACTTTAAGCAAATCATTTCTCTTCTCTGGTCTTCAGTTTCTTGATGTATAAATTGAAAGACTCAGTCTAGCTGGACCTCTGATACTCCTTTTTCACTGAAAGATTGCATGATTTTATGAGGTACATGAATTATTTCACATAATTAAAAAAATGGATGTACATTGTTTGGCTCACATATTCCAGTTTAACAAATGAAATTATAATTGACATAATGAAAAGTAACACATCTGATAAATCTGCTATATATGTTCTCATACTAACAAATTTATTTTTTTATTTCTTTTGATTCTGGAAAACAAATTAAGGTTAATTCTGAATATAAAGGTAAAATGAATCAGAACTCGGTTGTTAAAAAAAATTATATATTAGCCTTCTTTCTTTTCTTCCCCTGTTTTTGGTTTGTTTGTTGGTTGGTTTGTTGTTGGAAACAGGATCTCACTGTGTTTCCCAGACTAGAGTGCAGTGGTGGTGCAGTCACAGATCACTGAGGCCTCGATCTGCTGGGCTCAAGCAATTCCCCAACCTCAATCTCTTGAATAGCTGGGACTACAGGTGCATGCTATCATGCCTAGTAAATTATTGTATTTGTTTAAACACAGATTTAGCCATGTTTCCCAAACTGGCCTCAAACTCCTGGGCTCTAGCAATCCACCCACCTTGGCTCCCAAAGTGCTAGGATTACAGGCATGAGCCACTGCACCCAGCCTCTTCCTATCTTTTACATTAATTTAAAAGATTAATAAATGCATGGACAGTGTCATGGATATAACAAAATATTAATAAAGAGATTTATATTTTTGTATATAAAATGATTGGTTTACCAACAATCAAAATCAAAAGATCCCAAAGCCACAGATAAGGATAGCCTGCAGTTGTCTTTATGTTCCTTTGTATAATTACTTTCTTTCAGAGTCCAGTCTTGGATGTGATCCAATTGCGATAAGAAGTCACTCGAGTATAGACACCTGGCTTATTCTTTTTCCCACATCCATCACCCCAGCTTACTATTCCAACAAGATGCCAGATATTTCTGGAATCAGGATAAGTTAGTGGTCCACCAGAATCATTCTAGAAGAAGAAAAGAAAAAATGTTTCTTGTCTTAACAAAAAATTTCCTTTTACCTTTCCTGTGGCATTACCAATACCTCCTGGCCACTGAAACCAATTCACTCTCTTTGAGCTGAGAACTCTGAAACCCATAGGATTTTTTTTAAAAAAACACAGGACAGTTACAAACCAGAACATATGGCCTAAAACTGCCAAATGTCGACTTGGGCAAACTAGAGTTTGACTTATATTATGAGTGCAGCCTGAATATGGAGATGACTTAGCTGCTTGCACTGAGCTAATGATGAAGCCTCTGAGGAATGAGTGGCATAGACACATGCCCAGACTCCTGATGCATCTCTGGATACAGAGAAGACCACATTCTAAGTCTGCTGGTTGCCCAGAAAATAGGACAAAATTCATCTGGTAAACTTCTTCTAAGTATTATTCTTTTTAGGAATTCCCAGATTGAAAACTTCATCAGGGCAGGATTGTGTTCACCTCCGCATCCCTAGCATGTAGGCTGGTGTCTGGTACATAAATGGGATTAATACATTTTTAGTGTATTGAAATAAAAAGCTACTATGTCAATACCATTAACACAAACAATATTTTATGTGGATTAAAACTTCCATTTGAGTAACTGTTTGGGAGAAAACAATTGGATAATGTAACTAGATATACCTGACATGCATCAGCTGCTCCTGACATAAATCCAGCACACAGCATTGTATCGGTCACAGAGCCAGACAATGCATATGGGGCATTGCAAATGTTGTTGTCAATAATCTTCAAAAAGGCTTCTTGAAGTATCACTGGAAATGCACCTAAAGATAGTAAGTGCTACATATTATGGAGATCTTAGACTTTGCTGGGACAAAGGATGTCTACAGTATAACCCAGACTCTCCTGGTCACCATGAGTCAGGCCAGTTGCAGGTTAGATTAGTTATTTTCAGGTGTTTGTAATAGTTGGCTACCTAACACATAATTTCAATTTTTCCAATTCCCATTCCCAGAGATATTTTAGGAAGTGAAGACAATTTGATGTTGTGCTTTTTGTCCCACCACTTGGTTTTCTTTTCAGAATATTTATTAATTAATTGCATAAGGGGATAATTGATTGATTGATTAAATAATTATCCCCATGAAGCTATTATGATTTTATTTAAAAAAAAGTTACCATTCATATGAAGTGTTCCCCACCCTGTAACTACAACATCGTCATTTTGTGAGAGCTTCATTTTGGCTTCAGGAAGACAAATGCTACGAATGTACTTTGTAAAAGAAACTTCTTCAGCAAGCTGTACGAGGGCAATATCATGATGAAGCCCAGGACTGCTATAATTTTCATGAAAAATAATGTTTTGTACTTTCCGTGTCATATATGGTTTATTTACTACAGTTCCAAAGTTGACAGTCCAATCTTTTGAATTGTTTCTCCTAGAAGACACAATGTAATTAGAATACATTCAGTTTCTGGGTCACAACAGTGTTCTTAGCGGTGATTATCTCACAATCTTAAGGCATGAGGTTCCCAAACAACACTATAAGCCACTGAAATTCTTATTTTATAAAATATCTTTGACATGGAGCTGTTGTAAATTTTGCAGTCAGATAAAAATAATGCTAAGGACTCAGATTTGTCAGCTCTTTGAAAATCCTTTCAAGTAGAGTCACTGATGTTTTCCCCTGCTTATTCAGTTCTACCTAGTTTCTGAACATTTAATTTGGTCAGAAATCATATGAGCATCCTCAATCCTGTAAGTGGATGGGGTCCAGAATTAGTCTTATTACCACATACCCTTGGTGTCAATAGCTACTTTTTGGCCCTTACCCTTCTACCACCCTCAAGTAGGCCCTAATGTCTATTGTTCCCCTCTTTGTATCCATATGAACTCAATGTTTAGCTCCCACTTACAAGTGACACCATGAAGTATTTAGGTTTCTGTTCCAGCATTAATTCATTTAGTTAGGATAATAGCCTGCAGCTGCATCCATGTTCCTGCAAAGGCCATGATTTTATTCTTTTTTATGGCTATATAGTATTCCGTGGTGTATGTGACTCATATTTTTTTTATCCAGTTCACTGTTGCTGGGCGTCTAGGTTGATTTCATGTTTTTGCTATTGTGAATAGAGCTGTGTTGTACATATAAATGCATGTGTCTTTTTGGTAGAACAATTTACCTTCCTTTGAATATACTCAACTTTTGGGTCCAGATTAAATTTTATATCCGATGGATGTCCTGGCTTTCTTCTTCAAATTTCCATAGCACTTACTATCTTTCTAATACACCTCATGTTTATGACACTATGCTGCCTCAAACTTTTAATGTATGACATTAAATTTTTAAAAAATAGATTATAAATGTCTAGGTGGCAAGACAAGGAAACACCTAGTAACTGGAGTCAGACATACTTGAGTTCACATTCAATTTCTGTTATTTAAGAGCTGGGTGATCTTAGTCAAGTTTTGTCACCTTTCCTAAGTGAGCCTTGGTTTCCTCGTCTTCAAATAGATTAAATTATACTTTCCATGCAGAATTGAATGCTGTGATTAAATGAAATGATGTAAGTAAATCACCTAACGTCAGGCCAAGGTAGCTATTTGGAAAATGTTAATTAATACTTCCATTGGCTTTTCTCTCCTTGCCCTAATTTAAATGCTTTTCCTGCCCTTTAATTACACAGGTGATTGTAATTGTTCTATGTGATTGTAAATTTCATATGGCCTTGGTGAAGCTTCACACATTAAGTTAACCCCTACAAACTATCCAGAATAGTTTTGCACCCAGCATCCTTCATTTAGTCAAATTTTCAGACTTACTTAGCAAAGCAGTGAGCTGCAGATAACAGCCACCTGCTGCTGATCAGAGAGGCTCCACAGTAGTGACGGCCTTTCCATTGCATGCTGGCCTGCCATGGCCACGCCCCCACCTGGGCATTTTTTCCATTCACAATTTTGTTGCCAGTTATGATACTGTTGGCTAGTTGCCTCCCACAACCTAGAGAAAGGATTTATTTACACAAGAGCAGGTATAGTTGATTATGCATTATAAAAAAATATATCACTACAAATTACTTGAAACTCTTCAGTGATTATTCAACATCTCCTAATTGATGATGTTTCTTTTCTACAAGATAATTGTGTAATGGTTCTCTATTCTATCTTGGTTTGAGTGGTTCTTACTTATCCTCTTTTCCAGTCTCAGGCATCTTTCAACCACTGTCTTTTGTTGTGTCTATGTGTTATAACTCTTGTCTCTCTAAGCAGATTCTTGAAGGTAGAAACTTTGAGGTCGACATTTTGCATACTATATGCACTGTTCATGATCGATACTCCATAAATAGCCATGGAGTGAATGAATGCGTGGATCTATTTTGTGGACAACATGATACTCTAAAGAGAATTTATTTAAAAGATGTAACTGGACAGTGATGTGCTCCTATAGGCCCACAACTACTTAGGAGGCTGAGTCAGGAGGATTGCTTGAGCCCTAGAGTTCCAGGCTGTAGTCCATTACAGTTGCACCTATGAATTCACTTTAGCCTATACAACATAGCAACATCCCATCTCTAAAGCAAAAAATAATAATAATTTTTAAGATGTTTTTATCTTAAATATATTTGATAGAGCCTGGTTTTATGTTTTCTTATTATCCTAAGTTGTCATTTCCTTCAATCTTCCTCATTTTTTTTTTTTGAGGTGGAGTTTTGCTCTTGTTATCCAGGCTGGAGTGCAATGACGCAATCTCGGCTCACTGAAATCTCCGCCTCCTGGGTTCAGGCAATTCTCCTGCCTCAGCCTCCTGAGTAGCTGGGATTACAGGCACGCACCACCATGCCCAGCTAAGTTTTTGTATTTTTAGTAGAGACGGGGTTTCACCATGTTGACCAGGATGGTATCAATGTCTTGACCTCGTGATCCACCCGCCTCAGCCTCCCAAAATGCTGGGATTACAGGCATGAGCCACCGCGCCCGGCCCAATCTTCCTCATTTTAACATACATAAATATGATATTTTTCACCCACAATTTTATTATTTGGAATCGATTTTCATTTAACTTTTTGTATAATTTTTAATAAATGTCAAAATTAATAGACAAGTGTTTTTCAAAAAGAAATTCCAAGTCAATATCTGGTATATCTAGTAATTTTGAAAGTGTACTATGGATTTTCACATGATATATTTCAAATATGTTTTATAGAAAAATGATAGGAAAATATCTGTAAATCCATCAAATTTATAATAAAAGGATCCTTAACTTACAGCTGTTGGTGAGCATTTCAGAAGCAGCTTTGCTGATTTCTGAAAGTGAAAAACAAAACAAAACATAAAGTTGATCAAGTATCACCAAGCAGTTGACTTCAACCTAAAAACATAAATGCTAGCTTTCCTAACCCAATATTGTCCAACATTTAACTATTCAGAGTAGCTCAGGTATTTTCAGCCTCTCTGACTCTTATTTGGTATATTATAACCATCTCTCCATATCTCTACTAGGTAGTTTAGAAAAAGAGAAATTGAATAAGAAACAATGCTTCCAGTTTTACAATTATTGATGTAAAATATTCAGTGCTGTTAAGAAGCTGTCACTCTTACAAATATTTTTTAAGAGATCATGGTAGGGATTTCTTTCCCGTGAAAATTCTCTTTACTCTGAAATGCTGACAATTACATATATTTTAAGGAAAATGTCCCGATTAAAATTACACTTCATTGGGCCCATCCTGCCCTTTAGGGTAATCTCCTTAACTAAGAATGAATCATGAAATTTTGAGAACTTAAATTTAAATGTTTTTCCTACTGGTAAAAGTCTTTAGAGAGAAGAGAAGACGAGGGAACTAAAGAAACACTAAAAAATGTTGACTATACACTATGGGACACAGAGAGACAGTAATCAATGTATCCCTCTTTCCCAAAAGCTACCCACAGAAAAACGTTATTGCTATCTTGAAAAGTTCTACCTCAGGTTCACTTCTTATTAGTTGTCCACTGGTGATGGGGTCTTTATTGTGTGGTAAAGGAGCAGTAACTGGCAGATGACCTTTCAAGCCCTCAAGTACACTAGGATTAATTGTCTGGCTAGAAGAACCATGAAACAGGACTCTGAAACTACATGCTTATCACCTAGCTGGCCTTTTCAAGGCCTTTGCAGAACCTTCACAATCTTTACAAACTTCACCTTCTGTAAGGAAGCAAAATCTTATCATTTTTTGCCTTGTTTTCTAGGGATTTACTCCAGACAATTTCTTTCTTTTAAAGTGTATTACTTCAGTTTTCTCACAAGAATTGGTAAGAACTCCCATCCCCAACATTGTTCCTACTCCTGCAGTCTCCTTACTGAAAGACCAAGAAAGTCCTAAATCTACTTCTTATCATGAGATTCTGACAAAAGTACGGAGTAGAAAGGAAAGATATTTGAATTAGAACCTTTCACCCTCTTTCCCATGCATAATAGGCAAACGCTTCCAAATTTACATCCATGCTTGCAATGTAACCCTCATTCCTATCATTCTTCAGACAATGATTCCATAGCACTGCCCCTTCCACTACTAAGTCATTTGTAGGAGTGACGGAGTAAGGTACAGATATTTTTCCCCCAAATTACTAATACTCTTAGTTCACTTTTTAGTACATTTTCTTAAAAAAATCCAGAAAAAAACTATGTAACAGAAAATAATGGAAATAAGTCAAATACCCATGAGTTCAATGGAAGCAGGAACTGCATTCCAGGATGCCATGTTGTCTTTCAACATCTGGTGTAATATAGCCTTGATTTTAGTTCTCATGCTAACTCTCTTTGCTGGAAGAAACTTGAATTTCAGCTGTAACTGTACATTTGAGCCATTAGCATTAGGCCTAGAAACAACAGAAATTTTCCAATGTACTATTTCTTATCTTTTAGATGTTTTGTGGACACATTTCACACATTTTAGTTATTATATTTTCTTTAGATATATCAAAGAAAAATATACAGATACTATTCAAGGAAGAAAATAAGGACCACAAACTAAAATCAGAATATTTCAAACACATATGGGAAACGGAATACTGCCCAAGAAATGATTAGCATGAAGTCTTACTATAATACAATAAAAACCAGTGCTCTCATTCAGAATTTTTTTTTTCTTTTTTTTTGAGATAGAGTCTCACTGTCACCAGGATGAAGTGCAATGCCATGATCTCTGCTCACTGCAACCTCCGCCTCGAGTTTGATTCTCCTGCCTCAGCCTCCCAAGTAGCTGGGATTACAGGCACCTGCCACCACTCCCAGCTAATTTTATTTTTATTTTTAATAGAGACAGGGTTTCACCATGTTGATCAGGCTGATCTCGATCTCCTGACCTCGGGATCCGCTTGCCTCAGCCTTCCAAAGTGCTGGGATTACAGGCATGAGCCACAGTGCTCAGTCCAGAATTTTTCTAATAACTTCATTTTAGAGAAAGGGAAATTAGAAAGTAAAGGTAGGGCAGGAAGCATTCAAAAGACAATTTCCAGACAATTTCCAGTATTTAGCAGCCAGTGCTAACCTTTTTCCTATGGTTTTCCATACTTAACTAGTCTGCCCCAACAGATCTATACAATGAGGAAGCTCAGAAAGATAATTCTAAATGAAGAACAACTTGATTATATATTCAGTACATTCTCTTTATTAATCAGGAAAAGAAGTTAATTCATTTTAGGAGACTTTCAAACCAAAGCCATATCAATCAGAATTTTTTAAGTTATCCATAATTTCACTTTCAAATAATTATGATAAATTCCAGGGTCTCTGAAGGTTTTTGTTTGTCTGTAGGTAAGTAGGTTGGTTAGGTCAGCTGGATTTTTTTTGTTTGTTTTGTTTTGAGAGTTCAGAATTCCCCAGAATAGATATTAACAATTAGCAAATTACAAGTGGGCTCTACCCTCATTACTCTTTTTTTTTTTCTTTTTTTTATAAACATGGAATGCTTCACGAATTTGCATGTCATCCTTGCGCAGGGGCCATGCTAATCTTCTCTGTATCGTTCCAACTTTAGTATATGTGCCGCCTATGCGAGCACTACCCTCATTACTCTTTCCCCATACACCATACCCTCCTCCCTGCATCCTGCCCTACCACCACTATCTTCAGGCACCCTTCAAAGGTATATCTAGACAAATGTTATCTTAAAATATTGTCTTTCTTCCAGAGCCATTGCAAGAATGATAATTATTAAGAAAACTAAAAGAGGATGTTTTTAGGGAAGGTATGGCCTAAAAACAAACCAGTTGAATTATTTGTTTTCTATGGAGTTATAATTATCTTTCATCATAGCAGTCAGTTAGGACTAACCACCATCAATAACCTTATAATTCTCTGCAAGTATAAGGATTAAAGATTTGTATGTAACAACTCTTGCCCGGAACAGAAATTTGCTAAATACAGTGATATTTTCATTTATAGAAAACTTACTTTCTTCTTTCTTTCTTTCTTTCTCTTTCTTTCTTTCTTTCTTTCTTTCTTTCTTTCTTTCTTTCTTTCTCTCTTTCTTTTTTCCTTTATTCCTTCCTTTCTTTCCTTTCCTTTCTTTCTCTTTTTCTTTATTTTTTTTTGTTATTGTTATCTAAAGTCAAGGTTGTATGATCTATCACCTACTTTGCTTTCATAAAATCTTGAATAAACTTGTACTTACAGAAGTTTAATGACCTCAGATTTGACATATTCCTCATATATGCTGGAATTTTGAAATGCATTTAACATCTGACAAAAAGAAAAAAAGAGTCACCATGTATGTTTCAATCAAATTTACTATAAAATTAATAAAAGAAATCTCTGATTTACCTTAGTCTCAATATCTTTGCTTAGATTTGTGCTGGCTTGTGAACCTGCATTTTCACAATTATCATTGTATGTTACTCCAGAAATATGAAAATCACCTTGATAATAGTAAATCTTGTCTGTGAAATTAAACAAAGTCAAAGAATTTTAAAGTGGGAAGTGGCTTTTTTTTCAAGCATATATATATATATTTTTTATTTTACTTTAAGTTCTGGGATATATGTGCAGATCTTGAGGGATTGTTACATAGGTATATACATGCCATGGTGGTTTGTTGGGGTATGGGGGGCTAGGGAAGGGAAGGTAGGGGTTGTGGAGGTTGGGAAGGGATAACCTTAGGAGAAATACCTAGTGTAGGTGATGAAGGAATGGAGGGATGTGGCTTTAAAACCATTTATACCTCTCTTTCAACATTCAACCTAGCTTTAGAAATAATCTAAGGGAGAGAGAAAAAAAAAGGGAGGGGAATGAATAATCATTTATTCTAGAAATGGCAACTTGGCATCATTCACTCAATGATCCCCCCTTTACCTTTTATGTGACAGTAGAGATTACTTTCCTGCTAAGTCCAGATATATTCTCAGTACCCTCCTCAAAACAGCAATGCCTGTAACCACTAACAATCCACCCGAGTATGCACTAAAGATGAAACACTTTTATATGTATAGTCTAAAATCAGGCTAGTAATTATTCAATTGATCTTTCTAAGCATGTCTGATACAGGAAACATATAAGCATCAGTCACCCTTCACTTTCTGGATGATATACACTGTCTTGTACCCTTTTGCATGCCCTTTGCCTGTTGGCATGGTTTCTATTCCTTGAGGTTATTTCTGGAGGACTCCATGGTGACCTTTTATTTCCCTACAGTATATGATGGGTAGTGCTTGGTGTGAGTCACAGGGTCTCACATTCCTATCTTTCCCTTTCTTTAAATATAAACTGCTTCACCTGATACATTAGGTCACCATAATTTAAAACACGTCAAGCCTTTTAAAAATAGGAACTACCCAAATGTGATGGATCATGCCTATAGTCCCAGCACTTTTTGAAGTTGAGGTAGGAAGATTGCTTGAGTCTGGAAGTTCAAGATCAGCCTGGGAAATAGTGAGACCCTGTCTCTACTAAAAATATTAAAAATTTGCTAGGCATGATGGCATGTGCTGATAGTCCCAGCCACGGAGGAAGCTGAAGTGGGAGAATTGCTTGAGCCCAGGAGTTCAAGGCTACATTGAGCTGTGATTGCACCACTGCACTGCAGCCTAGGTGACAGAGTGAAGCACCCATCTTAAAAACAAAAAAGGAACTAATATGAAAGCATATCCTGTTTTGGTTAAGTACTCCAAGACCCTCTTCTTTCTACTATTTTATCATTTTCATCTGTGAAGTGTGTCACCAAATGAACTAAAGTATGTAATTAGAATCAGAATCTGCTAACTTTGTGTTACATCCACAATACTGAACCAGGATATTTACAAGTAGGTAGATTAACTTATCAGAAGTCTCAAAAGTCATGCACAAATTCAGAGAAACCATGATGTTTAGATTTCTGATTCCAGTTATACTTTTACTGAAGAATTTTATCAGTTCAAGGTGCCATTTTAAAATTAATTTATACTTGATTATTGTTATGGATGGAATGTGTCTCCTCCAAAATTCACATGTTGAATCCCTAAACACCAATGTGACTGTGTTTGGAGACATGATCTTAAATGGGGGAATTATGGTTAAATGAGGTCATAAGGGGAGACACGAATCCAGTAGGACTAGTGTCTTTGCAAGAAGAGAAAGAGACATCAGATCTCCCTCTCACACACAATCACTTCATTCTGTCTCCCAAAATACAAACAGAGGAAAGGCCACGGGAAGGCACAGTGAGAATTCAGCTATTTGCAAGCCAGGAAAAGAGGTCTCTTCAGAAACCAGCCAGCACATTGGTCTTAAACATCCAGTCTTCAAGATTGTGAAAAAAGAATGTCTATTGTTTAACCTAGCCAGTCTGTGGATTTTGTTAGGGTAGCTTGAGCTAATATAATTATTTAGATAAACTGAATAGGAATCTATTGTATATTCTATACTGTGGTCAGTGATTTTCAGTTTTGCAGACATAGCAACAGTAATCTTTATATAGTAAACTGCCCTGCATTTCAAAGTTTATTACATATTTTTTCTTAAGATAGACATATTTTATTACCTCTCTAAAACACTGCTTTATACCAGTAGATTTTAACACTACCTATACATCATAATCTTCCAAAAGACATGCATGGGAAGGTCCTGCCCCAGTCCAACTGAATCAGCTAACCTAAGGGTAAGGCCTAGGGAATGAATACTACTTCAAAAGAGCTCGACAGGTGATTCTGAGAAGAAGCTAGGGTTTAGAACTATTAGATAATGTATATGCAGGATTATGAAATTGTTTATACATGTGCATGTAAGCTTTTGGAACTAGCACTGTTAAGTAAAACAGTTGAGAAAGAGATGAACCAAAGTCATTTCTAGAATAATGATCTTCATGAAATACTTATCTCTGAATTAACCTAAAAAGTGGAAACTCAAAAGTTTTAAAAAGTTGATTGAGAAATAATAGATGTATTTAGACAGAGAAACTAATTTCATACCACTGAAATGAGGGATTATAATACCTGTCATCCGGCTAATTTCGTACCACTCAAATGAGAGATTACAATAGCTGTTATACAGCTTAAGTTGTTCTCAATATTAACAAATATCATATTTGTTCCTAAGTCAGAGTCCTAAAGCAAACCCATCTTTCAAACTGACTTCAAACAACCTTTACCATAGAGTTTGTATCCATTTTTATTCCACAAGTAGTACAGTTCAAGTAATTTAAGTAATTTAAGCTGCTCTAGCCTTATATCTGAAATAGTGGGTGGTTGACCATGTAGAGACATTCAAGGGTGAATTTTTGTCTCATGCACCTCCTGCTCCAGCCAGGGTGCTGTAGTTCCCCTTGGTACCACTCCTTTCCATTAAGGCATTGCTTTCCCAGAAAGGGGACCTATTAAGATGCAAACTGTATTTTGAAAAAAAAAAAATTGATTGATTCACAAGGGCTTGATTTTGAAAACTCAGAGCACTGTCCTTAAGGAAATTATGTGAAGAATGTTATTTTTTAATGAGTAGAGGAAAAGAAAGACACAGATTGTGAAAATTTCATGGATAGATATGGCAGACAGGAGAAGGAGCACCTACTACTCTTCTGAAAGACCAGCCTTAAGAGGACTGAGGAGAAACAAAGGAAAAGAAGCCAGGTTGAAAGAACCAGTGGAATTTTTGCTAAGTCATCCAAAATTTGTCTACATTGCATTATTGTATAGGGTTATATATTTCAGAGATATAAAACTCAGAAAAATCATGATAAAGTAGTATAATTACTGAAACTATTAAGTGTATTAATATTAAGCTTTTAAGTGAGCTATGCTACTTAAAAGCTGTGCTATCAAGCAAGTCACTTGACTTTTCTGAGCCTCAGTGTACTGTATGTGAAAATAAGGATAGTAAAACCTTTCATCTCTAGCTCACAGGACTGTTGTGAAGATAAAGTGAAATAATGGATGTCAAATTTATTTTAAAACATTAATTACACAAGTTTAAGGACTTACTTTTCAGAAAGGTAAAAATAAATGGGAAACTAAGTTTTGTGAGTATACTGTTAATAAAAGTTTTAAAAATAAAGCCATGTTTGTACAAACATTTAGCCATTCAACCATGCTTGACTATCTACTATCAAGAGTTATTTGTAGATTTTTCATTGCTACTTATTCATCATATCTTAATAACCAATAGCAGAATTGAGTCAAGAAGAGAAGGAATCTCTAAAGTTTGAGATATATTTACTACAGGATATAACAATTCAACTACAAGACTACTATAAGCTCCTTTAATGACAATGAATACTGATATCAATGTATTGAATATTTCAGTCTTGCTCATACCATCATAGCTGGTGATATAATTTATAAGGAGGCCTCTGTTTCAAAACACCTTATAAACTTCTGAGTCAAAATAAGCTATATTGAAATAAAATAGTAAGTAAATATGAAAACTCCCAAGAAGAAATTTAATATTCATGTTGTTTCTTGTCGATTTTTAAAACTAAAAGATTTATAGCAAGGATGAAAATTGAAAATAATCAATACTGACCAACTGCCAGAAAATGAACAAGAAGACCAATAGTTACTCCCAAGATTGCCACCACTCCAAGAAAAATAACGATTGTAGTCCATAGTGGCCAAGATCTTTGGGAAGATATGCTGTGCCTATGAAAGAGGAAAAAAATGGTTCAAATCGTATAACAATCTAAATCTACCTGCCTGTCTTTCAATTCACACTGCATGAATTACAATCTATACATTAGTCCTTCATGCTAGTTGAAAACACAGAAATCTCAAATGCCTCAAAGAGGACAGACTCTGAGACTCATTCACTTAACAAATTATTATTGAGCCCAGGTTAGCTGCTGGAAATATATCAGTGAGGAATATAGACCTGATTTCTGTCCTCACGTTGCTGAAAAGAAATTTACTTGTTGTTTTTATTGTTTAAATTAAAGCAGATTACAAAACATTAGTTGTAGTCTGATTGCATTTTTGTAAACTATAGCCATATCATGCACATGGACACACAAAGACTTAATAGACACAATTAAATACCTAATATAACAAGTTTCAATTAAAAGTTTGATAAATGTGGAAAGAAGTACCATGACGTCAACTGTAGTAATTGCTATGTAACAAAATTATAGGTTTTTTATTTACTTTTAACTGTATTTTCTAATTTTTCTTTTTCTTCTTTTTGAGACAGGGTCTCACTCTCACCCAGGCTGGAGTACAGTAGTACACTCTCAGCTCACTGCAGCCTCTGCCCCCTGGGCTCAAGTGAGCCTCCCACCTCAGCCTCCTGAGTATCTGGGACCACAGGCATGTACTGCCACACCCAGCTATTTTTTTGTATTTTTTAAATAGAGTCAGGGGTCTCACCATGTTGCCCATGCTGGTCTCTAACTCCTGAGCTCAGGCAGTCTGCTCACCTCGGCCTCCCAAAGTGCTGGGATTACAAGCCTGAGCCACTGCCCTGAGCCTATTTTCGAGAATGTTTCTACAACAAATGTAAATTATTTGCATAATAGAAATTAACAGATAAGTTAGTTTTATTATCAAAGTCAATCAATTAGATGAAAGAGAATTAGAAAATATGGTGGTTCAGCATCTACAGATAAGCAGTTTATAGTTACAGTTACATTGTATGGCCACACTAAGCTTAATCTACATAAAGTTTGGACCCTAGTTATTTTTCACATCTTGAGAGGTGATGTTATATAATTGTCCATTGGAGGAAAGGCTGTAACATAAACATTCATGTTTTCAAATTCAAAACATCCTCAGCTGTTTCCTCAATATCTCTAGTCTGTAACTTTCTAAATAAACCTTCCAAAACAGAAGCGTTTGTAATAAGGGAACATATTTGGTGAATTACATATTCCCTATTAATATGTGAACATTTTTGTTCTCATCCCATCCAGAACCAATTGACTTTTAGGCAGATAAGTTTTTGTTTTTGTTTTTAGCATTACCTTATACAACTGTGCAACTCCACCCAATCTTATTTCCTCTTCAGTTTTTCTGCATTCTTAATCCTATCGCTCCCTTATACCTCTTTGTCTCTCTTGATGACTTGTTAATTAGTGTTTCCCAGAACCAACATTATTTGTGAAAGCTCTTCAAAGAAACTCCTTATTTCAGACATATTCCATGTATGTTTTCATACAGAATTCTGTTGTTTAATATCAGCCTCAGAGAAAAAAGCCTATTCAGGCATAGTGTTTTTAATACAGTATTTGTAACTTTATTAATATTTGATAACATTTTTTTAATGACTATAAAAGTGCACTGTGACAGTAAGTTCTCAAATTTGTTTTGGATTAGTTAGTTATAACACTCTGGTAGCTTACTCTTTTCGATACATGCATATTAGTCTAAGAGACTAAACATTATGTAGACTACATAATTATTCTAAGTTCTGAGATGGTTTCAAAATAAACACTGCTTTATAGCTTAAAAGACGTTTTTCTCTATAAGCCCCTTTTGGATGCTCTGAAGAATTCTGAAAAATACATAGTATTAACTACAGCTCTGATATGACATTTTCCCCCTCCCATGGCTTTCTCTTGTCAAAAATAATTTAAAATATTATTTTATATTTAAAAGATTACAGTAACTTTGTGAGTAATGCAACGCTTCCTCTAAATGTGATTCATAGCCTCTAGGAATTTATTACTATTTTTGAATAATAGCTGCACTTGTTAAAATGATGTTCTAAATATCAAAAAAGTCCATTCATGAAACAATTTACTCTCATTTACCAAATTAATTTTTGGCCACAGTTTTTTCCAAAGGTAGGCATTTGCATTACAAAATGAATCCTTCATTTAGCAAAGAAAATAGGTTAAAAATTAATCTTCAAGGAATTTAACCAACTTCATGTGCTTAACTAAACTATAATTGCCTCACTTTTAGAATGAATCTACTTCAAATAAGAGCTCATTGCTGGCTGCCTGGAGCCTGTAATCCCAGCACTTTGGGAAGCTGAGGTAGGCAGATCACTTGAAGTCAGGAGTTTGAGATCAGCCTGACCAATATGGTGAAACCCCATCTCTACCATAAACCACAAAAATTAGCTGGGTGTGGTGGCAAGCACCTGTAGTCCCAGCTACTTGGGAGGCTGAGGCACAAGAGTCACTTGAACCTGATTCCTTCTCAGGGCAAAAAAATAAATAAAGCTCATTGCCATTTTTAGCATAACCATTTGCCTTAATCAACTTGCAATAATGATGTTAATCAAAATGATGGTAAGTACATTACTTACGATTTTAAAAGTCTCATTATAAATCTTTCCTTACAGTCCATGCCAAGTATCACTTTCTAGGTTAGATTTCCTTTTAGCCACTTTTGGGCATTACTTTAGGAGTTAAACAGCAAAGCATTAAAAAATATATAGTTTTCATTTATTAGAACTGTATTTATAAACTATTTGAATTAGATGCACCTGAATTGTCTCATATAGTGAAAAGTGTTAAAGCATGATTCTGGTGCAAAATTCTCCAAATTTTAGAAAAATGAAACTTTAGAAAACTTTAAATCATTAGGATGAAAATTGTGCATAAGAAGCAAAGAAGTATAATGATCAAATGGGTAATGGCCTCTATCTTCAGTTTCTCCTGGAACTTTGGAAAAAAGAGAGTCTACAGATAGGAACTCATTTGAAAATATATGAAGTTTTGAGGAGAACCTGCAGTTTGCCAGTTGCTAATTCAGAATCTATAATGTAAAGTACATTATTCCAAAATCTATAATGGCATTCATAGTTTTATTATTCCCAAGAAAACCTTTTAATATTATAAAATTTGATTTCAGTTACATTACTAGAGAATGAAAATGGTAGCATTCTTATGAGTGATTATAAAAGAAATCTTATGCCTCATTTCCTCAAGATTTCAGGTCAATTATATATTTATATTTTTTCTCAGTAAGCAAAATTTTGCTGAATTATTTTGGAAACTTTCCCAGAGACTTCAAAGGGCCTTTAGACCACAGACAACAGAGTGTTTCTTGACAGTGTCCTGAAATAAAAACTAAATTATAAAAAGCAATCAATTAACAAAAAACTAGAACATACTTAATGGTAAGTTGCTGAATTTTTCAGACTTACTTTCCCCAGTGAAATCCCCTTTACCTGTACATGATGTTCTAATTGTTGTAGCAGTATCAGGTATAATGGTGGCAGTGATGATGATGAAGGTAATGATAATGATGATGATGCTGGTAATAGTGATGATAAAAGTTAGCACCTTCTGATGTAGCTTTTGACTTCTGGGCTATATCCAGTGTTGGTTGCTTGGTTTTTATGGGCTGGGTAAGATGTAGAGAACAACTAAGATGAAACTTGTCTGACAAGTGTTAATGACAGTCACATTTCTATAGTTTCAAGATAGGAGTCATCCCAAGAATGACAAATTTCCTTGACTTGATGATTTAGAAGAAACTACAGCCCAGTTTGGTCACCTAAAAGATACACCCAAGAAACAGCTTTGTGGCATATAGGGATAATCCTAACTCTGTATTTTACCAATTCGATTTTACTGGCTTGTCCTTTCTTAATTGAAACAAACTATAACTATTTACAAGTTTCTGACAAATGTCTTTTTACAATATGTCAGTTTTAATATGAAAAATATTGCCATCATTCTCATGCAAATGAAATTCTATTTCATTGTGGTTTGCATTTGCTTTTCCTTAATTACCTGTGAGAATAATCATTTCACATATTTTGAGGGAGTTTGGATTTTCTCTTTTGAGAATTCTGTTTATAAGTTTAGCTTTTCTTCAACAGGCAGCAGATAGTAAGAAAAAAAAATGTAGTGGTTTTTTTTTTTTTTCTAATGAGTTGCTAATCTTTTCTTCTAATAGATATATGTGAGTTCCTTATCTGTTCTGGATGTTAATGTATTATTATACTGGATATTAACCAGTTATGTTCACCTATTTATTAATCACCTCTTCTTAGGGTACAGCTTGACATTGCATTGTGTAAGATTTTTTTTATCCAGAGGGGATTTTTCTTATTCTTAGCAGTTTAGTTGATCATACTTTTCCTTTATGTTTTGTGCTATGAACCATAAGATGTTATAAAATCTTATCTTACATGTTCTGCACATTTACCCCAAAACCTAAAATGCAATTAAAAATAAATAAATAAATACTGAAGTAAAACAAACTGAAAAAAAGTCTTTATCACCTTGATTTCTTTGATATTTTACTTTCTTTTCATCTAAAGTTTTACTTTTTTATGTTCAGATCTTACAAAAATTCAAGAATTTACTTTTGTAATGACATGAAATGATAATTTAATTTTATATTGTCTTAATTTTAAATTGTTTTTTACTAATAGCCTGTTTTTCAAGGCCTTTTTATTGCAGAGTTCATCTTTTCTGTACTGATGTGTAATACCTCCTATGTCATATACAAAACAATCTGCATATTTCTTAGCTCTCTATTCTGTTCCATTGGTCTATTAATCTTTCCTTCTGACAATATTAAATAGTCTTAATTCTCATAGATCAGGAGTTCCCATGCATTTTCTGTAAAGCACCAGATAGTAAACATTTGAGGCTTTGTAGACCATATGGTCTCCATTGCAACTATTAAATTTTGCCATTGCAGCACAAAAATAGCCAAAAATACTAAGCAAAACAATACATGTGGGCATGGATGTTTTCTACTATTTACTTATAAAAGCAGGTAATGAGCCAGATTTGGTCCATGGGCTGTGGTTTTCCAACCCCTGCTACAGATTACAATAGGTCATGATTTTTGAGAGCATATGTTTTCTCAATCTTTTCTCCAGATTTATATTGGTAATTCTTAACCTTCTATTCTGTCATGTGCCTAGAGGATCATCTAGCTTATTAAGTCCCATTTTTAAGTTCCAAGAAGATATTTTGAGATTTCGATAGAAATTCTATTTATCTCACAGAATAGTTTGGAAAGATTCAACATCTTATATTGTTAATTGTTCATCAGCATGATATATATTTCTATTTATTCATTAATTTTGTTTTGTCATTTTACTCATAAAGTGATATAAGGCACATCTTTTTAACATTTATTCCTCTGAAGTTTTTCTTTCAGTCATGGATAATATTTTCCTGTTAAATTTTCTAATTATTTATTGCTGGTGTGTAGAAATGTTACTGATTGGTATTTGTAGGTAGCATGCCCATCAAGTGTGTTTAGTTTGTATTAAAATTAACAGTTGGCTTTAGATACTTTGAATTTTCTATATAGGTGATTATGTTGTATGTAAATATTAAGATTTCCAAATTTCAGTCAGCAGAGTTTCTTCCTTTCTTGGATTGACTTTCCTTCAGTTTCTGATTTTTATTTTTGTCATTCTCCACTGCCTTCATATGGTTAATTTTTATATTTTTTGGAAGTTTATAACTATCAACTCTAAAAGGTTTCAATGTCAGGTAGTTTGCTATTACTGGAATGCTTTAACAGTAACTTTTAAAGAATATAATTTCTTAATTTTAATTTTAAATTTATCAATCTTTGCTTTTAAGTTTCGGGTTTTATGTATACCTGTGTGTGGTCTAAGAATTCTTTCTTTTCACAAAGATATTCTCCCATGTTTTGTTCTAGAAACTTTAATGAGTTACCATTTGTACTTAGATTAATAATTCACATAGAATTTATTTTTGTGTACATGATGAAGTAGAAATAAAGATGTATTTATTTTTTATTGGATTTTAATTTTGCCATTATTGTCCCATATCACACTGCTTTAATTACTGAAGTTATAAAAGATCTTGATAACTGGTAATGTAAGTCCACATTTATTTTTCTTGTTCATTGTTGTTCTGGCTATTTTCAGTCCATTGCATTTACTTCTAAATATTAACACTATTTGATCAATTCTAAAGAGAAATCTCTAGAATTTTGTTGATGTTACATTGAATGTACAGATAAATTGGAGGATAATTGACTTCTTAAAATAGTAAAGCTTCCAATCCATGAACTTGATGTATATTCCTTCATTTTAATTTTCTTTAATTTTTCTCAATAACCTGATAGAAGTCATACATGTTTCCCTAGATTTAATCTATGTGTTTAATTTTTTTCTGTATTATAATGCATGGCATCATTCTTTAAATTTTATGTTACATTTGTTGCCAGCATATTGATATACAATTGATTTCTGTATAAAAAGAAAACGGATTTAGTGATACTAATTTTTTGTTTGAACATTCTTTCAAATTTTTAGTATATACATACATCATCTTGTCATCAGCATAAAAACAGTGTTACTTCTTTTCCATTGCTTGCATTTTTTTTGTATTGAACTTGATTAAATGATTTATTTTATTTTTTTTTTTTTTGCTATGGCATAGAATTCCAGTACATTAATGGAATGGTGTTAGCTTGCATTCTTTGCTTTTTTCCCAATTTCAGAGAAAGGCTTTTAGTATTTCAGCACTGAGTAGGATGTTTGCTATCACTTTATCAACTTACAGAAATTCTCTTGTTTTTTGTTTGCTAAATTTTTATAATAGAGTTTGAATTTGACCAAATTTTTTTGTCTTCGTTTATTGAGATAATCATGTCTACTTTTATCTTACGACTGTTGTGATCTACATTGATTCATATTCAAACGTTAAACCAACCTTGCATTTCTGGAATAACCTCAACTTAAATGCAATTTATGACACATTTTATCTATCACTGGGTTTCATATGCTAATATTTTAAGATTTTTTTGATACATACTTCTGAGAGAGAATGACATAAATTTTTTCTGCTTTTATTGTCACTATTAAGTTTCACAACTGAGATTATGTTAGCCTTATAAAACAAGCTGGAAAGTAACTATTTTATTGTAAATTCTTTTAAAATTTACATATATATGGAAGGCAAGTTGCCAAAACTAATATGGTACCACAATGGGGAGCGCTACTTGCCCTTCAGGGATACCAGGTTTTGGACTTTGCATAAACCTGAAATAAACTTTTCTTTTACCAGCTCATTAAGATTTGAGAATTTATCTATTGAAGCAGATAATGCAAAGATCTATAACTAATTAAGATGCTATTTGATGTTTATAGTCAATTAACTTTTTAAACTTAATTTAAAAAACTTAAATATTTAAATATGTAAAGTGTTTGCATTAAAGCTCAATCATTTCACATGCATCCATTCTTCTTTTTCATTTGCTCTAATATCAGAAATAGCCACTGTGGACTAAGAAGGTTCTCTAACTTTCCATGGGCGAGCAGTGTTGCTGCTCAAACAGGGTAATTCTTTCTTCCATCTTGAACAAAGCCTAAAATGTCAGAGTTTATGCCACTTTCTCCCCTTAGCTTCATAGCCACAAAAGGTTTGTCAGTTATAAAGGAAAAGCACATCCATTATGTTGTGCTTATGGTCTCATTGAATCATCATTCTTCAAATGAGTGAGTTAGAGAATATATATTTATTCCAAGAACACTCCCAAAGATTGCATGTCTCTGTTTCAATTCAACCTGAAGTCTCAGTGTCAGCTTGGGTAAGAATTAATCAAATGCTCTGTAACAACTGGGATTATCCACCTCATCATAGTACTTCCTCTTCCTGGGTTTCTATATCTTTGAAAGCTTTACTGTGTCATTCACATCTAGGTATACTTCAAAATTATTCAAACCAACCCTAAGACTAACAACTGAATCTAGTATAGTTACCCTGGCCCACATATATTTTATTATTTTCTCAGATCAAATGGCATGTATCTCATAATTACTAATTATTGCATTTTCTTCTAATTGTACATACTTGTTTACCCAAATAGATTATAAGTTTCTGGAGTGTAGGGTTTATGTTTTATACTAGTTTCCATACCTTACATGTTCTTAATAAGCACTGACAGGTTAATTATTCAATCCTCACTACCTGTAAGGGAAAGAAAGACCCCTTCTTCCTGTTTATTTCTACATAGTATTTGGTTCTTATTAGCACTAATTTCTTTTTGTTTACAATGATATTTTGAGTTTAATTGGCTAGCAAACTAACAGAGGCCTTTTTTTCATCCTCGGACATCTTTATTTATTTGCTTATTTGTTAATTATATTTAATAGACTTCATTTTATAAAGCAGTTTTAGGTTCACAGCAAAATTAAATTGTGGGTACAAAGATTTTCCATAGATGCTCTCTGCCCCCACACGTGCTTACCCTTCTCTGTTTATCAACATCCCCCATCAGAGCAGTATGGTTCTTACAACTGTTGAACCTAAATTGACATATCATGATCACCCAGAGTCCATAATTTACATTAAGATTCACTCTAGGTATTGTACATTCTATGGTTTGGACAACTTTATAATGGCATGTTTCTACCATTATAGTATCATATAGAGTAGTTTCACTGCCCTAAGAATTAACCAAGAAGACTTTTTTACTATCCTCTACCTTAATACACTCACTTCTAATAGGACCTACTTCACAAAATAGCAAAATCAGAAGCTCAAACTTATTAGTAGTGTCCATTATGACCCAGCTCTAGGGAATTGCTTCACATTTTTCAAACTCATGAAACATATCTTTCTGACCAAGATGTCATGTAGTTAACTTAAAATGGGAGGTATGTATTCCCTGTTTATGACCCATAAGAAGAAAAGTCTCAAGGAACCTGGGTTTCTTCTCAATAAGCATGAGATTTTACAAGTAATATGTATATATCAAATCCAAGTACTCTGGAACGTAACTGCCCACTTCCTACAAATCTTTTATATTAAAACATCATTTTTACACATTGGTAATTATTGTTACTAAAAATATAACTTCAATATATATATTTTTTCTTTTTTTAATAGTCACCTTGGCTTCTGATGATTATATAATCTGTTCCTACTAAGGACATGAGAGAAGATTGACATGCTTTGATAATTCATGTAAATATAATGAACATTAATAAAAATCTTTTGATAGAGATGAAATTGCTGTCTCATGAGTTTCAGCCTCTTTGTAAAATTAATTACATCCTAAGGTACTAAGAGTATTTACAAGTGAAACTGCAGAAGTATGACAGCTGATGTTTATGATGAATATTAAAATGAGAGGAATATGAGAGTGGAGATAATACAGTTTATTTTTTTAACTAGGAAAAGTTGGTATTGAAAACCATAGTCCAGGCATGGTGGCTCATGCCTGTAATCCCAGCACTTTGGGAGACCAAGGCTGGTGGATCACCTGAGGTCAGAAGTTTGCGACCAGCCTGGTCAACATGGCAAAACTCCCATCTCTACTAAAAATAGAAAAATTAACCGAGCTTGGTGGCAGGAACCTGTAAACCCAGCTACTTGGGAGGCTGAGGCAGGAGAATCATTGAACCCTGGAGGGGGAAGTTGCAGTGAGCCAACTGGAGTGCACTGCACTCCAGCCTGGGTTACAAGAGCAAAACTTCGTCTCAAAAAAAAAGAAAAAGAAAGAAAGAAAAACCATTTCCCACTGATATCAATTTTGAGGAGAAAAAAGCCACAATAAATTCCTAAAAGCATGACTGGGCAAATCTAAAAATTGGAAGGAATTATTACTTTATGCCAATATTGGTTCACTTATAATAAATAGTTTTTAAAATAGAGATTCTAATTATGCTCTCAAAATTACCTTGCTTGAAGCAGCAGGTTTTTGTTGGTTTAAGCTCCGATTTCCACATTAGTAGCACCATCTAAAGTCCTACCTGTATATTTCCTTATGGAAAAAGTCAATTTTTCATGGCACACAATGGAATTTATATAGTACTGCCTTCATATTTATTTTTAAATATAGAACTACATTTTAGAGAGTATCATTAATATTAAAAATTAACATAAAACAAAACTACTAAATTCATAGGGTATATATAAGTAATTAAAATTGCAAAAGAAACCTTATTCTTTTCCATATAGTATTAGTAAGGATTTGACTGAGTTTATTTGGATATTTTCCTCCTTTGGTTCCTATATGCCTATATGCCTGCGAAGCCTCCCACCCTTCTCCCTGACATTCTACTTCACAGATCCCTCACCATGACTTGCCTTGGAGCCCTTCAGGATGAATCCCATTTTGCCCTTTTTCTCTGTTCATATCATTCACCTTAGGAACCTCTAAACTCCCAATTCATGGTAGTCCCATTCTTTAATATAGGTCCTTCTCACTCCTTTCACTGGCTCTCTAAACCCTACTATATGGCAATCTCTGGAAGTCACAGTATGCTTTCTGTAACTTCTTTATGACTTCAATCTTGTCTCCAAACCTCCTCTTCATATTCTTGCTTAAACTGGAACCTGGCTTTCCTCTAGTATGCAGACTTCATTGCCATCCTCTTATATGGTGCCTGTTGTTTACCTACCACTCCTTTTACTGCTGTCCCTGTAGGTGGAGTTCGTGTACTACTCACTACTCAGTGCCACTTCCAGATCACTGTCCCTCTGCTCTCTAAAATCAGATTGTATGCTAATATGCCTCTGTCTCATGGGGTATATTATGGATTCATATGGAAGGTGTCATATGCTAAAAATAAAATGGCCACCTATATACACCAGGTCTTAATCCCTAGAACCTGTGTTATAAGAAATATAAAAAGGCTGGTCTTTGAAAATCTGATTAAGAATTTTAACATAAGGATAATTTTTTAAACTATAGATACAAAAGTACATGTGCAGACTTGTTACATGAGTATATTGAACCCAGGTAGTGATTATGTTACCCAATAGGTAGTTTTTCAACCCACCTCCATCCTGCCCCCTCGAGTAGTCCTCAGTGTCTTTTCCCACATTTGTGCCTGGGTGTGCTCAATGTTTAGCTTCTACTTGTAAGTGAAAATATGAGTTATTTGGTTTTCTGTTTTCATGTTAATTCCCTCAGGATTATAGCCTCCAGCTCCATCAATATTGCTTCAAATGACATGATTTCATTCTTTTTTATGACTGCATAATATTCCATGCTATATATGTATCACATTTTCTTTATCCAAGCCACCATAGATGGGCACCTAGGTTGATTCCATGTCCTTGTTATTGTGAATAGTTTTTGTGTGTCTTTTTTGGCATAATTATCTATTTTCCTTTGAGTATATAACCAGTAGTGAGATTGCTGGGTTGAATGGCAGCTCTGTTTAAGTTCTTTGTGAAATCTCCACACTGTTTTCCACAGTGGCAGAACTAATTTATATTCCCACCAGCAGTGTATTAGATATCCTTTTTCTCCACATTTATACCAGCATCTGTTGTCTTTAGACTTTTTAAAAATGGCCATTCTGACTGGTGTGAAATGGTATCTCATTATACTTTTGACAAAAACAAGCAAGGGAGAAAGGACTTCCCATTCAATTAATGGTCCTGGGATAGCTGGCTAGCCATATGCAAAAGATTCAAGCTGGATCCTTACCTTTTGTCTGTATACAAACATTAACTCAAAGGGATTATTATTGATTGCTCTGGTGGGCTCTAAATCAAATCACAAGTGTCTTTACAAAGGAGAGGTAAAGAGACAATAAATAGATATTCAAAAGAAGAACAGGAAGTGTGAAGACAGAATTTGGAATGATGTGACCACAGTCACTTTACTTTTGTTTAATTTTTAAATTTTGTGTGTACATAATAGGAGTATATATTTATGGGGTATAAGTGATAGTTAAATACAAGCATATAATGCATAATAATCACCACAGGGTAAAGGGGATGTCCATCACAGCAAGCATTTATCCTTTCTTTATGTTACAAACAATCCAATTATAATCTTTTAGTTACTTGAAAATGCACAATAAATAATTCCCACCTGTTTTTTTTTTTTGAGACAGGTTCTCACACCTCTTGCCCAGGCTGGCATGCAGTGGCACAATCATGGCTTACAGCAACCTCAATTTCTCAGGTTCAAGAGATCTTCCTGCCTCAGCCTCTTGAGTAGCTTGGACTACAGGAGTACACCTCCACACCCAGCTAATTTTTGTGTTTTTTTGTAGAGATGGGTTTTTGCTATTTTGCCCAGGCTGGTCTTGAACTCCTGAGCTCAAGTGATTCTCCTGCCTTAGCCTCCCAGATTGCTGAGATTCAAGCATGAGTTACCATGTCCAAATAATTCCCACACTTTTGAAGTTCTGTTTGAAAATGTCTTTGGGCCAGGAGCAGTGGCCTCATGCCTTTGGGAGGCAGAGGTGGGTGGGTCATGAGGTCAAGAGATCGAGACCATCCTGGTCAACATGGTGAAACCCGTCTCTACTAAAAATATTTTTAAAAATTAGCTGGGCATGGTGGCGCACGCCTGTAATCCCAGCTACTCGGGAGGCTGAGGCAGGAGAATTGCCTGAACTCAGGAGGCGGAGGTTGCAGTGAGCCGAGATCGCACCATTGCACTCCACCCTGGGTAAAAAGAGTGAAACTGTCTCAAAAAAAAAAAAAAAAGAAAAAAAAGAAAATGTCTTTGTAGAAAGCCCTACTCAGAATGATATGTTAATTTAGAATTGAAATAACCCAAAAAATTCACTGTGAATAAGGTGTTGCAGGCCTAAGGGAAAACCATGTACTCTTACTTCACACAATATGATTGTGAACCATCATTTTCTAGATTTACTTTTATCTGGACCTTTTAGTAGCTAACAGATAGTTCTCAAATACTTTGTCTATTGGCTGGGGGTATATTATTTATCACAAGAAGATATTTACCACTAGAAAATAATCTGATTTTCCCAGGTGTGGTGGCTCACGCCTGTGTTCCCAGCACTTTGGGAGGCTGAGGTGGGTGAATCATGAGGTCAGAAGATCAAGACCATCCTGGCCAGCATGGTGAAACCCTGTCTCTACTGAAAAAATACAAAAATTAGCTGGGCATGGTGGCATGCACCTGTAGTCCCTGCTACTTGGGAGCCTGAGGCAGAATTGCTTGAACCCAGGAGGCAGAGGTTGCAGTGAGCCAAGATGGTGCCACTGCACTCCAGCCTGGTGACAGAGCAAGACTCTGTCTCAAATAATCATCATCATCATCATCATTATCATCATCATCTGATTCTTTCTTCAGTGAGCAAGACTTTTGTTTTTCCCCATAGGGGATAATTATATATATTATTTCTCTAACATATAAGTAAAAAATATATTCAGTATGAGATCAGCAATTTATGACATGATTTCAGATTTAAATGTTAAAGCTGAAAGATCAACTCTAGGTGGAACATGGTAGAAGGCCAATACAGGTGGATCACTTGGACCCAGGAGTTTGAGGCCAGCCTGGCAATATGACAAAACCCTGTGTCTACAAAAAAATACAAGAATTAGCTGGGTGTGGTGGCATGTACCTGTAGTCTCACCTACTCAGGAGGCTGAGGTAGGAGGTTGGCTTGAGCCCAGGTGGTCAAGACTGCAGTAAGCCATGATCATGCCCCTGCACTCCAGCCTGGGTGAGACTCTGTCTCAAAAAAATAAAAAAAAAATAAGGTTAACAATAGAGTGTGGTACATGTCATCAATAGTCTAAATGTTACCAGTCTAAGGACATCCAGACAAAAGGTAGTGGGCAATAGAGCCAAAATCAAGTCAGGAAAAAAAGACTTTTATCTAAATAAGTGAAGTTTTAAAAGTGTAAAATTTAATAACTTTCTTCTACTTTAGGTTAGTTTATGCATCATTTTCTTTTTTAGTCTTTTTAATGTCTTAACTGCCGTTTCACGCTTTCAATTATTTTATTAATTTATTAATTATAATGCAGTTGGCCACTTTCTCTTTGTCCAGATACTTTCTTCCTCAGTTTTCTTAAGAACACATATCTGGAAGCCATAAAAAAAAATTGCAGGGACATAGATGAAGCTGGAAGCTGTCATTCTCAGCAAACTAACACAGGCACAGAAAACCAAACACCACATCGTCTCACTTATAAATGGGACTTTAACAATGAAACACATGGACACAGGGAGGGGAACATCATACACTGGGGCCTGTTGAGGGGTGTGGGGCAAAGGGAGGAAGAACATTAAGACAAATACCTAATGCATGCAGGGCTTAAAATCTAGATGATGGGTTGGTAGGAGCAGTAAACCACCATGGCTCATGTATACCTATGTTACAAACCTGCACATTTTGTACATGTATCCCAGAACTTAAAGTAAAATTTAAAATAATAATAATAATAAAAAAGAACATATCTCTAATCACTTCTTAATCTCCTTTACTTTTTTAAAAGAACTTTAAATTTTGTAGTTTTTAGGTTGCCGAGACCAGCTCAGTCATAGAGACCCCAACCCAGGCAGCACTGAAGGAATTAAGAAACAGACATAAAGATAAAGTGCAAAGGTGGGATATCAGGGGGCTTCAGCATTCCCAGCTGAGACCCTTGATCAGAGTTTGACCCACATATTTATTGACAGCAAACAAGCAATAATCATCATTACCCCAGTTTATAGATTAACTAAAAACATTCTTCTCAGCGAACAAACCATTCTTTACTAGTGGCAAGAAACACTAGTAAATAGGCTCTGACAAGTGTATCTACCACAACAGGAACAGGTTAGGGCACCAGTTGTTAATGCTATTGTTTGTGGTCCAGGATGCCTTTAAGTGGTCTTCTGCCGTGGATGAGTCAGGTATTTCTTTCCCTCACTCCAGTAAACTGACAACCTCCAGCAGTGTGTGTCACTGCCATCACCAGTATGTTACAGTGCTATAGATATTTTGTCTATGGCCAGTTTTTTTAAGGCCCGTTTATGACAGGCTTAGGGCCTTTTCCTTTTTGATTTTACAAAGCAGTAAAGGCAAGGGCAGCTTTGTCACAGTGGGCTACTTCTTGCAGGATTCGGGATCCACATCTGCAGACTATACAAAGACAAACAACACAGATTAAAAGCACAATCATCATTGAAATCACAGAACCTCCCAGTGTTTTTATCCACTTGAGAGGATTTATGGCTGCTAATCCATTATTGGCTCCTTCAAGTACTTCAGTTTCTGGCATTAATGTCAAGTGTGCCTGAGAGGCTTGAAGTACCTGCTTTTTTAGTTTTGCAATATTCAAAGATAAATTTCCAGTATGACCCTTTAAATATCTTTTAACTTTTTTCCATTTATGCTCTGATTCATTATAAAGGTGAGGAGCAACACAGATACCAGAAGTATTCCAATCACATTTCGGTTGCATTCTATATTCTAAACTCGTTATGCGATCTCCCAACCATACGACAGTTTGTCAGAGATCATTAATCTGATTAGCTGTGTTCTGATCTATTTTAGTTTGAGAATTCCACATCAAGGTATAGTTTTTCTGTCAATTATTAACAAACTTTGCTGTACTTACTGACAAATGCAGAACCACTCCTGCTGCAGTGGCTGTAGCCATAACTGTAATTAGACCCACAATGATTAAAATTAAAGTTGCAATGAATTTTCTGATACATTTTAAAACCTTTTATAAAATTTCAGTGAGAATATGTACTGATGGGGATGTTTCCCAGGGACAAGATAGATTTACTGGTAGCCATATTCCCTCTTGGGCCTTTACTAGTAATTTGTAGTTATAAGAGTCAAACATAAGGCATTAATTCAAGAAAACAGTTTACAATTGTGACATGTTACCTGGGAGTTAAGAAAATTGATCTGTAACCTTCCCATTACTAAGAGATAAGGAGGGCTGACACAACTCTGAATCCAAAGAGTTTTTATCTTTTACAAATTCTAATGAATACTAATGATTGTAGCAGGATCCTATATAATTTCCTTCCCAGACCTTTATTGGTTTCAGGGCCATACATGATTTCCAACGTTCTTTTTGTTCAGTTTCCAATTTTGGCCAAATCATTTTTGGTGGTCATCCTACCATGCCTGTATTTCTCCAAATAATAATGACATTTGTTTCAGTGCATATTGACTCAAAACTGTTATTAGTTTTTGTATTTAAGTAATTCTGTGTCACAACAAGAGGGTTAACTGGTGCAATTAATGCTAAATATTCCCTTAGGGGACCAATTAATTACAATTTCATGGGAATCATTGTGGAGCACCTCAGCCTCTACCAAAACACAGTCTTCCCAAATTAATATTTTTAACTTAGAGGACCACTCTTTATTTTGTCTGCATTTAGGTTTTGAGGAGCAAAACATAATTGTTTTATTTCCTGAATAATTACAAAAAATACTAAGGCCAGAAATCATATGTAAATAAAGGAGGGAAAGAAATATATGCCCAGATGTGAAATTTTCTTTTACTTTTGCCCCAACTTCAGGAGTACTCACTGTAATGGTGATAACCGCTGCTCACCGTAAGGCTTTAAATGTCTGGATGGTACCCACACCAGTTGTTGATTTGGACCCGGAGAAACACAGCAAATCCTCTCCCGTGTTATTACATTGTCTTTTTCTCAGCCTTTTGTTAATGGGTCTCACCACCACATTAATTGACCTAAGTTCTCTTCTGTGGATTGTTTATTCAGGTATTGTTCAGTGCTGTTATTTGTCCTCATCTTGGCAAACTTAAAAAATTTAAAGTTAGTAATGCTAAGTTAAGTTGCATTTGTGGGGTTCTATATTCACCGTTCCCCATTTGATTTTTGTAAATGCTGTTTAAGGGAAAGATTTATTTTTTCTACAATAGCCTGTCCCTGAGAATTATATGGGATACCTGTAGTATGAGTAATGTTTCATTCTTTAAAATATGCTGCTAAAGAATGACTAACATATTTAAGGCATTATCAGTTTTTGTGGAAGAGGGAATTTCCAAAACAGCAAAACACTGTATTAGATATTGTTTGACACAGGCTGATGGTTTACCAGTTTGACAGGTTGCCCAAACAAAATGAGAAAAAGTATCTACAAAAACGTGGACATATGCTAATTTTCTAAAAGAAGGAACATGGGTAACATCCATTTGCCAAAGACAGTTTGCTTTTAATCCACAAGGGTTAACACTCCCTGTAAAGGACAGAGAATGAATTATTTGACAGGTTGGACATTGTTGAATAATGGCTTTAGCCTTTCTCCAAGTAATATTATAACATCCTTTAAGACCAGAGGCATGGCCGGGCGCGGTGGCTCTAGCCTGTAATCCCAGCACTTTGGGAGGCCGAGGCAGGTGGATCACGAGGTCAAGAGATCGAGACCATCCTGGTCAACATGGTGAAACCCCGTCCCCACTAAAAATACAAAAAATTAGCTGGGCACGGTGGCGCGTGCCTGTAATCCCAGCTACTCGGGAGGCTGAGGCAGGAGAATTGCCTGAACCCAGGAGGCGGAGGTTGCGGTGAGCCGAGATCGCGCCATTGCACTCCAGCCTGGGTAACAAGAGCGGAACTCCGTCTCAAAAAAAAAAAAAAAAAAAGACCAGAGGCATTTACTTGGGTCAAAGTGTGAAATGTCAGCATTTAACAATGCTGTCACCACTAAGCAATCAGCCGTTTGATTCCCTGCAGTTAAAGGTCCTGGAAGAGGTGTGTGAAGCCTAATATGAGTGATGTAAAAAGGGTGCGTTCTATTTCTAATTGCAATTTGTAACTGGATAAATAAACTCATCAGTTGTTCATCTGTATTAAATCGAAGCTGAGCATTTTCAATTGATTGTGTAGAATGAACCACATATGAAGAATCAGAAGCTACATTCACAGGCATCTCAAAAGCAGTTAAGACTTCAATTACAGCTGCAAGCTCTGCTTTTTGGGCTGAAGTATACAGTGTCTGCAAAATTTTACTTTTTGACCAAGAATAAGAAGCTTTGCCATTGCTTGATCCGTCTGTGAAAACATTTTCAGCCCCTTCAATTGGTTTGGATTTAATTGTTGTAGGGAGAATCCAATTAGTTAATTTTAAAAATTGAAATAATTTTGTTTTTTGAAAATGATTATCAAGAACACCCATGAAATCAGCTAAATGGATTTGCCAAGTAAGACTATTCATAAAGGCCTGTTATATTATGCCTTTGTAAGAGGGACAATAATTTTTCCAGGGTCATATCCATGTAATTTAACAATTTGAGTTCTCCCATTTCCTATCAGAGTGGCAGTTTGATCCAAATAAGGAGTCAGAGTCCGTGAATTTGTAAGAGAAAGAAAAAGCCATTGCACCAAGTCTTGCTCTTGAACAATAATACCAGTGAGTGCGTGCTGAGTTGGAAAAATTAATAAATCTGAAGTTTTTTCTGGATCTATTCTATTTATTTGAGCCTTATGCACTTACTTCTCAATGAGCTGTAACTCTGCCTCAGCCTCCTTTGTTAATTGTCGAGGGCTAGAGAGACTAGGATCGCCTCTAAGGATAGGAAATAGATTACTCATGGCATAGGTAGGAATGCCTAGAGCAGGTCGTATATCCAATTAATATCCCTTAGTAATTTTTGAAAGTCATTTAATGTTTTTAATCAATCCCTGTATATGGTTACTTTTTGTGGCACGATGGTAGTGTCAATCACTAAGGTTCCCAAGTACAAGTAAGGAGTAGTAGTCTGAATTTTGTCAGGAGCTATATTAAACCAGCATGACACATTGAATTTTGCAAGTGATCATAACATTGAAGTAATATTTCCTGAGTGGGAGCAGCACAAAGAATATCATCCATATAATGAATAATGTAACACTGTGAAAATTCCTTTTTGATAGGCTCAATAACTTGGCCCACGCAAGTTTGACAAATTGCGGGACTGTTTAACATTCCTGTGGCAACACTCTCCAGTGATATCTTTTAGCAGGTTTTTTTATTATTTATAGAAGGAATAGCGAGTGCAAATCTCTCAAACACCTTTTCTGACAAAAGAATTGTAAAGAAACAGTCCTTCAAATAAATCACAATTAGTGGCCCATTTTTTGGAATCATAGCAGGAGAAGGCAATCCTGGCTGTCATGCTCCCATAGGTTGTATAACTGAATTAATGGCTCTAAGACTTGTCAACATTCTCCATTTACCTGATTTTTTCTTAATAACAAAGACTGGAGAATTCCAGAGGAAAACTGCTGGAGCTGTGTGTCCCTTTTCTAATTATTCAGTAACTAAGTCCTCTAAAGCCTACAGTTTCTCTGTACTCAGCAGCCATTGTTCTATCCAAATTGGCCTGTTTGTTAACCATTTTAGAGGTATTCGTTTGGGAGGCTTAGCAATGGCCACCATCAAAAATAATATCCTGGACCCTGACAAGAATTCTGTTTTTCCACTTTAAGTGGTTCCTTTAACCCTTGCAAATTTTTTCCTAATCCCATGCCAGCCACACACCTCATCTCTTGCATCATATGCTGACTTTGAGGGCTATATAGTTGTTCTGGAATTAACATTTGTGCTCCCCACTGCTGTAATAAATCTCTTTCCCATAAATTTATAGGTACAGAAGTTACAATTGATTTAATAGTCCCAGATTGTTCATTGGGTCTTTTACAATGCAAAATATAACTGCTTTGATATACTTTAGGGGCTTTGCCAACTCCAACTATGTTCAATTGAGTGGGTTGAATTGGCCACGCAGATGGCCAAGGCTGTAGAGAATGATTGAAATGTCTGCTCCTGTATTTACTAATCCTTCAAATTTCTTTCCCTGAATAGTTATTTCACAAGTAAGATATTTATCAGTAATTTGATTTACCCAGTAAGCTGCTTTGCATTGTTTACTTGTGCTTCCAAATCCTCCTATTTGTTTAATTTCACTTTTCCCCATTTCCACATACCACACAATCAGGAGCTGTGCTATATGCTCTCATGGCTCTGCTTTCCAGAGGACAGAAGTAGATATAACAATTTAAATTTCCCCATTGTAATCTGAGTTAATGACTCCTGTATGTACTCGCACTCATTTTAAATTTAAACTAGACCTACCTAGAAGTAATTCTACCAACCCTGCTAGCAAGGGTCCACAGACTTCTGTTGGCACTTTTTGTGAGGGTTCCCCGACAGAAGGCTCACAGCTTTTGTGCAGAATAAATCTGTGGCACTACCAGCTATGGCAGGGGACAGATACCGTACAGGGATGAGGGAGTGGCCTGAGTCAGAAATGCCCTGGTTTGGAACAGGGCACAGGATGGGCCCCTCATGCTGTGTCCCAAAATTTTTATCAAACTTAGAGTGACACTGACTAGCCCAATGTTTTCCTTTTTCGCATTTTGGACATATTTCAGGCTCAGTAATTTTCTTTTTTTTTCTAACTGGAGAACTGACTTGCTTATTTTTTCTGTATTCTTAGTATGACCATGCTTTCCACAGTTAAAACAAGTTCCAGGAAATGGAATATTTCCTTTACTCACTTCAGTTCTGCCATTGCTTGGGTCAGCAAAGTAGCCTTATGCAGATAACCTCTGATACTATCATAAGCTTTAATATAGTTAACCAAATGTGCTTTTTCTCTAATGCGTCACAAAGCAGCTTGGTACTCAGGACTGGCATTGTTAAAAGCTAATAACCACAACACTATACCTGAGCAGCTGAATTTGCCATCACCTTTTTTAGAGACTCTTGTAATCTGATTATAAAATCTGCATAAGGTTCTTTTGGTCCCTTCTTGATTGCACTGAAAGAGGGGTATTGTTCTCCTACTGAAGTGATTTTTTTTCCCAAGCTCTAATGCACACTCCTCTAAGCTGCTCTGTGGCATCATCCTGCATGACTGCTTGTTCACCTAAACCAGCTCAGCCACCAAACCCCAAAGTTGGTCTGCAGTTATATTAATTTGAGGTTGGGCCTGGGCATTGTGATGAGCCTGAATGGAAGCTTCATCTGCCCACCAAGTTTTAAATTCTAAGAACTGAGCAGAGGGCCGGGCGCAGTGGCTCACGCCTGTAATCCCAAAACTTTGGGAGGCCGAGGCGGGTGGATCATGAGGTCAAGAGATTGAGACCATCCTGGTCAACCTGGTGAAACCCTGTCTCTACTAAAAATACAAAAATTAGCTGGGCATGGTGGCATGTGCCTGTAATCCCAGCTACTCAGGAGGCTGAGGCAGGAGAATTGCCTGAACTCAGGAGGCGGAGGTTGCAGTGAGCCGAGATTGCACCATTGCACTCCAGCCTGGGTTAAAAAAAATGAGCAGAAGTCAGACAAGCTAGAGTAAGAGGATCCCAGTTAGCAGGAATCATTCAACTGGAGCCAGCAGCATTCTTTAACAGTGCCATTACAAAAGGAGAACCTGGTTCATATTGATTGATAACTTGTTTAAATTTTTTAAGTAATTTAACAGGAAAAGGATCAAATGTAGCCATAATATGGCTGACAAGCATTCATTATCACCCTCATGTCTGGTTTGCTGGATTCCTGCCTGAATAGAATCGAAAACCGTTGCTTGAGGTGCTGGTCGAATAGTCAGTGGGGCAACTACTTTTTGCCCATTGTCCTTTGGAAAAGAAAGATCCAGAGGGCCAAGCCACTCTTTTTCTTTAGAAGAGTGAGGGGGTGCAGAAAGGCACGGACATACCTTCCTTCTTTTACTGTTTTAGCTGGCAAGCAAACCTGCGCTGTCACCTCTTCTGTTACTTTGTTATACTCTCCTTCCTCCTCTGATTCCTCCTCCTCATTATTAGTTTGAAATGGCTCTAATGCTGAACACAATATTGCCCAAACTGACCATACTGAGATTGGAATATCCCCAGCTCCTTCTTTATAAAGCAATGAAAGACAAAGAAAACAGCAGAAGAACAGAGTAAGAAAGCACAGATTCATTGAAAACAACTGACAGAGCAAGGAGCTAGTACTAACTTTAACGCCCCCTTTTCTGAGGAGTTGCTAAAGCAGACTCAAATAAGCCTCATGACTGCTTGACCCTTGTCCCATTTGTTACCCTGATGCTTCCAAGTTTCCCTTCTTACTCACCATGGGGATTGGTTTAAGAATACTCGGGTGTCCTCCAGCTTAGTTCCGCATTCTCAAATCATTTCTCTGGCGACCCTTCACCCTTGGTTCGAGCTCCATGTATGGACACCACTTGCCAAGATCAGCTCAGTCATAGAGACCCCAACCCAGGTGGCACTTAAGGAATTAAGAAACAGACACAAAGATACAGTGCAAAAGGTGAGACATCAGGGGGCTTCAGCATTCCCAGCTGAGAACCTCGAACAGAGTTTGACTGACATATTTATTGACAGCAAGCAAGTGATAATCATCATTACTGCAGGTTATAGATTAACTAAAAGCATTCTTCACAGGGAGCAAAGCATTCTTTACTAGTGGCAAGAAACAGGCTCTGACGCCTATATCTACTGCAACTGAAACACGTCGCTCATGCTATTGTTTGTGTTTCCAGAAGGCCTTTAAGTAGTGTTCCTCTGACCTGGACGGGTCAGGTATTTCTTTCCCTCACTCCAGAAAAGCAACAACCTCCAGCAATGAGCGTCACTGCCACGAGTATGATACAGTGCTATAGATATTTTACTTATGGCCAGTTTCTTTAAGGCCTGTTTATGACAGGCTTAGGGCCTGTTCCTAGCATTAGGTCTTAGTCAAAATATTTCTCTCTTCTCACTCTACCATATCTCTCTGCTGGAGCTTATCCACTCACATGGCTTTAAATGCCACCTATATGGTGACAATAAAAAATGTGTATCTTAAGATCAAATTGCAATTCTTGGTACCAAATTTACTTCTTCAACTCCCCCTACTCACCTGCACCTTTCACATTCTTCATAGACATCTCAAGAATATATCTAAGAGTAAGCTCATGATCTCTTCTCCCAAAACAAGCTCTTTCTCTTTATTCAGCTTTTCTTATCTCAGTAAATGGCTCCTTAGTAGTTTTATTTTGCATGTCAGAAATAAGGGTTCCATTTATCAAGACTCCTCACTCATCCATCCCCATGCTTCACCATTTGTCTATATGGCCAAATTTTCTTGGTAAGTATTTTAAAAATTTATCTGTTTCCTTTTATTACCTCCACTACTACTCCTGTTTATATCACCATCATTTACTACCTGAACTTCGGCAAAAGTTTTGTACCTGAGCTCTCCACATCACACTTGCTGCCTTGCACATAACAGCTCTTCTCTAGACAGAGGGGTCTCCCTGAAACATAACCCTGACTGGGTCCTTCCCTTAATTCCAGCGGCCATCAGGTTTAGGATGAAAGAATCCTCAACACAGCCTACCAGGCCTAATGCAATCTAGTCCCTGACAACTTCTCAGTCTTATCTCAGGCCATGGTTTCTCACTCTCTAAGCTAAAACCACTGTGGCCTTCCTCACAATTTTTATTCACTTCTGGGTTTTCTCATATGCTAATTTCTTGACCAGAACATTCTTCCCCTCACTTCTCATCTTAAAGGCTACTTTTTTCAGGGAAGGCTTCCCTTTATTCTAAGCTAAGTCCCCCTTGGAGATGCTCTTTGCTTCAGTTATGACTTTAACAGTAATTTTATTCATTTTTTTAAAATTCAGTGTCTGTCTTCCTTGCTAGATAGTAGTCAGGGGAAACAGACAGATGTCTAATTCACTATTTTCTTTAAAGCAGCTAGATTAGAGCCATGCCCTTAATACCTGTTTGATCAATATATATTGAATACATTATGATATTTTACTTTTTCTTTGACTTATTTGAATTTTCTTTGATATTTATTTATATTTACTCTGTAAGTTACAATATTCTTTTCTTCTCTCTGACTTTTGAAAGGCTACCATCCATTATGGGCAACGACTACTTCCCATCTACTTTCTGCACTGTCACACTTTCTAAGCTATGTAACTTGAGAGATTCATAGGCCAACATCTTATTTTGAAGATAATACTATGTTTTAACCTATATTAATAAAACATTTGAACTACCAGATTAGGACCATCTTTTCAAGTACAAACCTTCTCATCTGCCCACAGAAATGATGTAACATCAACCTTTGGTCACTGCTCATATGATGATTGGTTATTGGAGAAGATGTGGTACAAAGAATTGAGGGGGGGGGGCTCTTTCAAGAAAATAATTTTTGACAAAACCTTCCCAAGTTCAATTTTAATAAGTATGTGTATTGAATCTTTGAATATAGAAGGTGAAATATTAAAGCATTTGAAGTATTTCTCACATTTTTCCACTTGCTATGTATTTATTGATAATAAAGTATTATACAAGAATTACTATGGGAAATATCTTCCTCACTCTTCTATTTCATTATGAGAGAAAAAAAATTGACCACAGATAGCATTAATTATAAAAGACTCTTTAGGTCAGGATTTATTTCTCTGCCAATTACTCTTTTAAAATAAGCAAAACCAATAATGTAATATTTATTAAGCAGTCCAGAAATGTTTGGAATACCAGAGTTTCTTGAGAAAGAAAGCTTTCTAATTCTCCAGTGGTTAAAGAATGTGGTGTGAAGTATTTCTGTTCTGAAGATTCAATTATAATTTTCTCAATGACCTATACCTGGCAAATTTTTGTTTTAATGTGGCTCTCATAAACAAAATCTGGCTGGTTTAAAAAAAAAATCACAATCTCTGAGTGTACTGGATACTGTGATGTGCTTCCCAGATTTCCTTTCAAGATCAAAGCAGTCATTCCTCTAGCTGCCAGGAGTTGTACTAGGTAGTAGTTTATAGCTCAGTACCTACACAGAAAATTGTGCTCAACCAAAAGAGCAGCCATCATCCAATGACTAATTACTGGGAAGGGAAGAAAATGGTTTCAAAGCCCTTGTGTCAAGTGAAATAACTCAGAAAGAAAGTTGAATACCACATGTTCTCACTTATAAATGGGAACTAAACAAAGGGAATACAGAGTGGAGTAATAAACACTAGAAACTACAAAAGGTGGGAGCATATGAGAGGCATGAGGGTTGAAAAATTACCTATTGGGTACAACATTCACTATTCAGGTGATAGGTATACTAAAAGCCCAAGCTTCACCAGTATACAATATATGCATGCAATAAATCTGCACTTGTATCCTCTGAATATATAAAAATAAAAACTAAGAATAAAATTTTTAAAAGCTACAGTCTTTGATTCAATTCCAGACATGTCTGAGAGGCCATCTCAGCCTCAGAGATCTGTGTGGTATTGATTGAGGTCCTTGTGGCAATTCCTTCCTCTTCTAAATCTTGCTTCCTCACTGTTTTCTAGGTATTACTTCTGTGAGCATTGTTTGATAAACCCCTATATGCAAATGTCTGTCATAGAATCTATTTTCTGATAATTTATGGCAGATTATCTCTGTCTTTTAAATGAATTTAACTCATTTATGTTTATTATGATTATGTACATATTTGGGCTTGTTTCTATAATCTTATTTTATGACTTACATTGATTTATTTTTATTGTTATTTTCTTCTTTGCAATCAATTAAGCATATTTATTTTTTGTAATTTCTGGCAAGTTGAAAATTCCATATTCAAATTATATAATGATAATAATGTAATTATCTCATTCAGTTTCTAGCAAAGTTAAAACATATTTGTCTATCATTAGGGCTAACAGTTTCTACAAGAAAAGAATGTTAGCATCCATTCCCTTCTTCTATTAAAATAATCAGGCATTTTAATTGTAGATTTTTTTTAATGTTATATGAGGAATATAACTGCAAGGTAAAAGTTTTTCTGGTGCCTTTTAATAATCTTTATTTTTTTGGTCTCAGGTATAGTTTTTCTAATGTACATTAATTTTTTTAAAACTATATATTTTTAACACTTAAATGCTAAATGTGAGCCCTACTCATGTCACAAATAATTTCCAAAAGCTAATCATTAAAAACATAAAATGATATAAAGAGTAATAAAAAGGAATCTTGAAAGTTTTGTATACATTATTGAGTGTGGAAAAATTATGACACAAAACCTAGCAGTTTGACACCTTAAGAAATGTAAAACTGCAATATGATAAATGTCATTTATATAATGTTAAAAGCAAGTGACTAATTAGGGGAAAAAACTTACTGAATATGTAAAAGAGGATTAATAGTCATAGTATATAAAGAGACCCAACACATCAATAAGAAAAAGAATTTTTTTAGAAAAAAAATTGTATGACTAATTCAAATTAGTCTTTACTGAGAAAAGAAAAATAGCTCAGAGTACTTTGGGCTATGTGAGATCTGCATAATTACCAGGATCAGAAAGACACAAGCATGGCAATTGTTTAAGGCATTTTGTTCCTGACTAGCTGCCTCACCCATTATCTTCTTGTTCTTGGAATTTGTGACACAAAGAACAATATATAGCCACTTCATATCTTATATTATTTTAATATAAGTTCTTAATAAGCAACTTAGGAACAGCTTCCTTTTCTTTAAAAATGCACTTGTAACTGCTGCAAATCAGATTGTATATTCAGGGCAACTTGAATCTATGTTCCCAGGTTGGAGTCCCCAAACGTGGTCCAAATAAAGTCCCAACTTATGTTAAATTTCTCTCAGCTTTTTCCTTTAGACAGAGAGTACTGTGGCATGCAGCACCTTATAAAATCTTTGTCTTACTTTCTGGAAGAGTTTACATTAGACTTCAGTATTATTAACCTTTATTTGTAGAATCATCATTCTTCTCCTCAAAGGTTCCTCAGCTGCTATGCCTATGGAGTAGGCATTCTTTTATTCTTTTACTTTCATAAAAAACTTGCTTTCCCTTTAGTCAATGGATTTGCTCTGAATCCTTTCTTGCATGGGATCCAAGAATCCTCTCTTGGAATCTGGATTGGCACCTCTTTCTGGTAACATCTTCCTGGTGAACTATGAAGAGAGTACACTGAGGAGACCCCCGCAACCCAAAAGAAATAGATTGCAGCACTAATTGGCTGACTTTGGGTAAGTGGGGAGCATATACCTGGGTAAAGGATGGGATTAGTTAAGAGGCCCAACTTAGGGATGTTTTCTAACTGAACTGCTCTCTACCCTGAATACAAGAGGCCATAATAGTTAGGTAGGAATGTCATTGCCCCTGTTCACCATAAAGAAGTTACAAAAGATGGATCTTCATCCTTCTGCAACTCTTAGTTTTAAGGATTATCTTGTAAAAGAGAAAGGAGAAATATGTCAGACATTTAAACCAGAGCAACTTCATCTTGAGTAGGGGCCATATGAAATAAGGCTGAGAGACCCACTGGGCTGCATTCCCAGGATATTAAGACATTCTAAGTCACAGAATGAGATAGGAGGTCATCCCAAATACAGGTCATAAAGACCTTGCTGATAAAGCAGGTTGCAATAAAGAAGCCAGCCAAAACCTAGATGGCAATGAGAGTGACCTCTGGTCATCCTCACTGCTCATTATACACTTATTATAATGCATTGACATGCTAAAAGACACTTCCATCAGTGCTGTGACAATTTCCAAATGTTATGGCTACATTAGGAAATTATCCTAAATGATCCAAAAAAGGGGAGGAAGCCTCAATTATGGGAATTGCCCACCTCTTTCTTGGAAAACTCATGAATAACCCACCCCTTTTTTAGCAAATAATCAAAAAATAACTATAAATATTCTTAGTCTAGTATCCCAACCTTCTGCTCTGTCTATGAAGGAGACATTCTTTTATTCCTTTACTTTCTTAATAAACTTGCTTTTACTTAAAAAGTGAATATTCTCATATTTTACAGGGTAAATGCATTAGGATAGCATTCAAGGTTCTCCATAACTGTCCACAACCTGGTTTTTCTATCATATTTATTAATAGTTATCCAACAAAAACCTACTTTACATCATTAAAAAATGATGTTCTTATTTAATGTCCCTAAGATATATGATATCATTTTTGTCCTTCACTTACTTTATATTTTACTTCTTATTATAATAAGTTATTATTATTTTTGTTTTAACAGGAAAATCAAACTCTGCAAAATATTCCAGAGAGGTTTATTCCGAGGCAATAGGAGTGATCATGGGCCCAGAGAAAACACAATTTCAAGAAGTCCTGAGAAAGTGTGCCCAAAGTAATTAAAGTTTGATTTCATACATTTTAGGGAGGCAGGAGTTACAGGCAAAGATATTAATCAATACATGGGAAATATGGCCCGGCGCGGTGGCTCAAGCCTGTAATCGCAGCACTTTGGGAGGCCAAGGCGGGTGGATCACGAGGTCAAGAGATCAAGACCATCCTGGTCAACATGGTGAAACCCCGTCTCTACTAAAAATACAAAAAATTAGCTGGGCATAGTGGCACATGCCTGTAATCCCAGCTACTCAGGAGGATGAGGCAGGAGAATTGCTAGAACCCAGGAGATGGAGGTTGTGGTGAGCCGAGATTGCACCATTGCACTCCAGCCTGGGTAACAAGAGTGAAACTTCGTCTCAAAAAAAAAAAAAACATGGGAAGTATACATTGGTTTGACCTGAAAATGGTGGGACATCTAGAAGGGAAGTGGCTTACAGTTTATAGGTAGATACAAAGATTCTTTTTTTTTTATTGCATTTCAGGTTTGGGGGTACTACATGTGAAGAACATGCAAGATTCTTTACTTTGCAGTTTTTTAAAGGAGTAAGTACCTGTCTGTTATGTCAGTCTTAAGATCTCTATTTTAACATTAATGCTGGTCAGCAGTTATGTCTAAACTCCAAAAGGGAGAAAGTATATCACAGCAAGTCTGACCCTCCTTCCCGTCATGCCCAATAATTCAGTTTTTAAGGTTGTTCTCCCCTGAGGAAAGGGGGCAGTTTAGGATTTTACTTTAAGTTTACTGTTCTCATAAAACACCCTATTTTTTCCTGACAATAAATCTTATCGATTTTTCAAAATCTAGCTCAGATTTTAGCTTTTCATGTCAACTCAATTCTCACAGCAACCCTATGAGGTACGTTATTACTTGTTATTTTATAGATTGTTAAACTGAAGCCTGAACAAGTTAAATAACCTGCCAAGCATTTCATTATTAGCATGTGACCCAAAAAAATCTGCTCCAGAGTCTTTGCCATTGCCTTCTCTACTCTTTTAATTTTTCTAAACTCCTAGAGAAGAAAATATGGTAAAATGGGAAAAGATACACTTTAAAACTCTGGCTGCAAATTTGAGCTGGGTTATTTACATTCTATATGACCTTCGGCAAATTACTTAAACTCTCAGAGTCTCATTTTTGTTTTTTTAAAAATAGAAAATAGTGAGGACGAAGTTAAAAAGATATATCTAAATTTCCAGACACATAATAAGTGTTATGTATTAATATCCAATTTTGCCTCTCTTTGCAAAGATTATAATGGTGAGAAAATTATGGCAGTGAAAGGGATTTGACTTGGCTCCATCTTGCCCTTAAACTCCAAGCTACCTTTGTTCATTCCTGGGCATAGCCAAAGTAACTCTGAAAGGAATTTAGTTTATAATTTAACTTTGGAACAAATACAATAACAGCGCTTCCCTAAACAAATTCCCTCCTTGCTGGGGGAACAGACTGCCTTCATAAAGCTAACAAATGAGACACGAGATTAGAAATTATGGCACAGAAGTCATGCAGCTAGAGGCTACAAGATTCCTAATCTCCCCAGTTACTCCTATGAATAACATAACTATTGTGAAACCTAACATTGGTGTTCAAGGTATTTTTTAGACCCTACATTATGACCTGTCAGCTGGCACCACCCAGACTGGTAAACTGGCTCATCTGGTCTTACGGCCCCACCCGGAACTGACTCAGCACAAGAAGACATCCCCAACCCAACTAATCAGCATTCCCCATTTCCTAGTTTCCGCCTGCCAAACCATTTGTAAAAAACCTTAGACTGAATTTGAGGGGAGGCTGATTTGAGTAATAATACAATTCTGATCTCCCATTTAGCTAGCTCTACATGTATTAAACTCTCTATTGCAGTTCTCCTGTCTTGATAAATCAGCTCTGTCTGGGAAGCAGGCAAGAAAAACCCATTGGGTGGTTACATATTTACCTTCCCTCATCTTTTTTATAAAATCAGATCAAAATGTTTTTTCTGCTCTTCCATTATGAGGTCATTTGTGAATTTCATTTGACTCTAACCTTTTAGCTTTAGTACAACAGACAGAACTGGTTTGGGTTGAATACTGTTTAGGTTAATACTCAATATCCCTAGCTTAAGCCAAGCTTATAAATTTACTCAACGAAACAAGAAGCTACATTTACCAGTCACTGCCTGATGATCAGAGAGGTTCCACAGTGGTGTTGGCTTCTCCATCATATATTAACCTGCCATGGCCATGGGCCCTGTACAGAACTCCTCCCAGTCAAAAGTCGATCAGTTTTTTCAAAATCGGTGTCTGATGATGACTGTCACCCACAGCCTGGTTAAAAAAAGTGGTTAGCTTGTCAATTCCAAAAGCAGATTTCTCTATTTATATTACATATTCATGACTGCAAATCAGTATTATTAATGATGTAAAACACTCTGATTAACATCTATATTAACATAACTATTTGTGAGGTTCCTTCTGTTTAAATTTGGCCAAGATCCCAAAAGCTGAGAGAACATTACAGTGAATAGCAACTAGCCCCATATTCTAGAGTAGGTATGTAAGGACAAATAATAATTAAAAATAGGAGTCTTAATTCTCCCTTGAAAATTAAGAAATTCCCTTCCCTCCTTTTCAGTATTTATTTTAGAAAAACAGTAATTGTAAGTACTTTCATCTTTCTTTGAAGTGTATGTAATTCTTATGAAGACTAAATAGGCCTTTTGTCAATTTTATAAGCCAGGGAAGTCTTTCTCAAGAACTGGGAACCATCTCTTTGAAATGTAAATCATGGGAGATAGTGCCCTTATCTCCCAGTTTCTGTGTCAGGATATCAGCTTGACTTCAGTTGACACCTTGCTACAAGTTACAAAACTATCTCCTCCCATAAAGATTTGAGTAGTTTGATATTGTCTGAGTAAATCCAATTAGCTAAAACAGATGCTCAGGTAATTGGCAGGTAAAGTTAGAATGAACTAGGGTGATGTCAAGTCCTCTTACTTGAGGATTAATCCTGTAAATGTGTATACATGGGTTGTATCTGTTTGGCTGTATAAGACAGTGAGGTTCCTTTTTGTCTTTGCAACCTCTTAATGGTTGCCAACTCTTAAGTGATTGCCTGTGACATATGTCAAATTCTGGTTTAATGCTAATTCAATAATAAAAATGTTTTCTTTCTCTACCACCTTTGTGGAGAGATTTATTGGTTGGGAGACAATTTGTTTTCTAATTATATTTCCCCAACAATTCTGGAAGGTGGGATAGAGTGAGATTGTCAGTTCCTGGATTAAGCAGACTACTAAAGGTCTGTGGTTCCTAACCCTGCAATTATTCTAACTTGGATAGCATTGTCTACAATTTTTCTGTGTAATTGATCAGTGTTCTATAATTTCCTTCGTTCTATTCCTCTAGCAGATGAGTCTAAATTGTTTGCTTTATGCATATGATAAAGTCCAGTATTTATTTAAAAAAAAAACTCATTAAGGGTTGTATGACTATCTTTTCTGTTTTCTCTAGTCATTTATGAAAAAACTTAGAAAAATTTGTTCCACTGACAGATTTGCAATTATTTAAAATGTAAATAATTTTCTGGTAGCCGCAGAAACTAAAGAGCAATGCAAAATGGATACTTTGGCTTTGTTAGAATTATTTGCTCCCCAGGGGCTTAAGGGCTCACTAGCCAAATTGCAATATTGCTTAACTAAGGTAAAAATATTTAGGGCATCTGAAGACTAAATAGGCCTTTGTCAACTTTATGACCCAAGAATGTCTTTCTTAAAACGTGGGGATCATCTCTTTGAAATGTAAATATCATGGAAGATAGTACTCCTGTCTCCCAATTTCTGCAGAAAGACAGGAGCTTAATCTCATTGGGCACCATGCTGCAAGTTACAAAATTACCTCTTCTCAAAAAGATCCGAGAAATTTGATTTTTTTCTGGTTAAAGCCAACTGGCTAACACAGATGATCATGCAATTACCATGTGACATTAGGATGAACTATGTTCACTTACTTCAGAACTAGTTATTGCTTATCTTTAAATGTTGTATGTAATGGGTTGTATCAATTATATTAAGCATTGATATTCCTCTTGGTCTTTGCAACTTCTTAGCTGATTGCCTGTGATGTCCAACACATTCTGGTTTTATACTTTTTTTTTTTTTTTTTTGAGACAGAGTTTCGCTCTTGTCACCCAGGCTGGAGTGCAATGGTGCGATCTCGGCTCACCGCAATCTCCGCCTCCTGGGTTCAGGCAATTCTCCTGCCTCAGCCTCCTGAGTAGCTGGGATTACAGGCACGCGCCACCATGCCCAGCTAATTTTTTGTATTTTTAGTAGAGATGGGGTTTCACCATGTTGACCAGGATGGTCTTGATCTCTTGACCTCGTGATCCACCCGCCTCAGCCTCCCAAAGTGCTGGGATTACAGGCGTGAGCCATTGTGCCCGGCCTATACTTTTTAAATTAAAAAATTGTTTTATTTCTTTCTTTCTTTCTTTTATTTATTTATTGATGACGTCTAGCTCTGTCACCCAGGCTAGAGTGTAGTGGTGCAACCTCCACCTCCTGAGTTCAAGTGATTCTCCTGTCTCAGCCTCCCAAGTAGCTGGGACTACAGGCATGTGCCACCATGCCCAGCTATTTTTTTGTATTTTTAGTAGAGATTGAGTTTTACCATGTTAGAAAGTGCTGGGATTACAAGTGTGAGCCACCACACCCAGCCTACTTTCTCTACTGCCTTTGTGGAGAGAATTTCTGGGTTAGGAGAGTTTTGTTGTTAGATTTCTTCAGCAGACGCTACCTTTGCAATATGCTAAATTGTTAACAATCAATTGTTTTATCTTTCCTGATAGATGAATAATATATTTAAGATTGAGGTCTTTGGCTATTCTGCTCTGCATTCCTATTTAGTGCTACGCTAAATAGGAATTACGTATAATGCATTACACATAATCCAAATTGAGATGGATATATATCATGAACAACATGATATTGTTTAGGTAATTCATTATAAAATTACTATGATAATTTAGTATTTCTATAAAAAATATGGATTAGTTTTTATTTTCTTTGACTTCTCAATTCATCTTTTGTTTTCTTATTTTATTTTATTCAGGTATGACATCTCTCATTTCTACTTCTCTTAACCATTGCTTTGTTTCTGTGTTACATGGAACAGTAATTGACTAAAGGATTCCAGAAAGTTCTGTTACATTATTATGAAAAATATACATATGGATTTGTCTGTTTTCACGCTGCTATAAAATACTATCCAAGACTGGGTAATTTATTTTAAAAAGGGGCTTAATAGGCCGGGCACAGTGGCTCAAGCCTGTAATCCCAGCACTTTGGGACGCCAAGGCGGGTGGATCACTAGGTCAAGAGATCAAGACCATCCTGGTCAACATGGTGAAACCCCATCTCTACTAAAAATACAAAAAATTAGCTGGGCATAGTGGCGCGTGCCTGTAATCCAAGCTGCTCTGGAGGCTGAGGCAGGAGAATTGCCTGAACCCAGGAGGCGGAGATTGCAGTGAGCCGAGATCATGCCATTGCACTCCACCCTGGGTAACAAGAGTGAAACTCCATCTCAAAAAATAAAAATAAAAAATAAAATAAAAAGGGGCTTAATTGACTCACAGTTTCACATAACTGGGGAGGCCTCAAGAAGTGTACAATCTTCATGGAAGAAGAAGGGGAAGCAAAGCTGAATGTTATAAGAATGTGTAAGCAAGACTGATATATTTTACATGGTGTCAGGAGAGTGAGAGCACACAGGGGAAACTGCTACTTTAAAACCATCAGATCTCATGAGAACTCCCTCACAATCACAAGAACAGCATGGGGAAACTACCCCCTTTATCCAATCACCTCCCACCAGGTTCCTCCCTTGACATGTGGGGATTACAATTTAAGATGAGATTTGGATGGGGACACAGAGCCAAACCATATCATTCTACTCCTATCTCCTCCCAAATCTCATATCCTCACATTTCAAAACCAACCATGCCTTCCCAACAGTCCCCCAAGTCTTAGCTCATTCCAGCATTAACTCAAAAGTCCAAGTCCAAAGTCTCATCTGAGACAAGGCAAGTCCCATTCACCTATAAGCCTATATAATCAAAAGCAAGTTAGTTACTTCTAAGACACAATGAGGGTTACAGGCATTGGGTAAATGTTCCTGTTCCAAATGGGATAAACTGGCCAAAACAAAGGGGCCACAGGCCCCATGCTAGTCCAAAACCCAACTGGGCAGTCATTCAATCTTAAAGCTCCAACATCTCCTTTGATTCCATATCTTATATCCAGGGTACACTGGTGCAAGGGATGAGCTCCCACAGCCTTGAGCAACTCCACCTTTGTGGTTCTGCAGGGTACAGCTTCTGTGCCTGCTTTCATAGGCTGGCATTGAGTGCCTGTGGTTTTTCCAGGTGCACAATGCAAGTGGTCAGTGGATCTACTATTCTAGGGTCTAGAAGAGAGTGGCCTTCTTCTCACAGCTCCACTAGACAGTGCCCCAGAGGGGACCCTGTGTGGGGGTTCCAACCCCACATTTCCTCTCTGCATTGTATTAGTAGAGGTTCTCCATGAGGTCTCTGCCCCTGCACAGACTTATGCATGGACATCCGGGTGTTTTCATACATCCTCTGAAATCTAGGTGGAGGTTCCCAAACCTCAGCTCTTGTCTTCTGTGTACCCACAGACCCAACATCACATGGAAGCCACAAACGCTTGGGGCCTGCACCTTCTGAAGCAACAGCCTAAGCCGTACCATGGATGGAGCAGCTGAGATGCATGGCACCATGTCCCAAGGCTGCATAGAGCAGTGGAACCCTGTGCCTGGCTCACACAAAACCAGTTTTCCTTTCTTGGCCTCTGGGCCTGTGATGGAAGGGGCTATTGTGAAGATCTTTGACATGCCCTGGACACACTTCCCCCATTGTCTTGGCTGTTAATATTCAGCAGCTTGTACTTATGCAAATGTTTTCAGTCAGCTTGAATTCCTTCCCAGAAAGTGGATTTTTCTTATCTAACTCATGATCAGTTTGCAAATTTTCAAACCTTTATGCTCTGCTTCCCATTTAAGCATAAGTTCCAATTTCAGACCATCTCTTTGTGAACTCATATGATTGAACACTTTCAGAATCAGCCAGGTCACCCCTTGAATGCATTGCTGCTTAGCAGTTTCTCCTACCAGATACCCTAAATCATCTCTCTCAAGTTCGAAGTTCACAGAAGTCTAGGGCAGGGGCGAAATGCCACCAGTCTCTTTGCCAAAAAATAGCCTGAGTGGCCTGTGATCCAGTTCCCAATAAGTTCTTCATCTCCATCTGAGACCACTTCAGCCTTGGCTTCATTGTCCATATCACTATCAGCATTTTGATTAAAAGCATTCAACAAGTCTCCAGAAGTTCCAGACTTTCTCACATCTTCGTATCTTCTTTTGACCCCTCCAAACTGTTCCAACCTCCCTCCATTACCCAGTTCCAAAGTTGCTTCCATATTTTCAAATATCTTTATAGCAGTACCCCACTTTTGGTACCAGTTCTCTGTATTTGTTTGTTTTACACTGATATAAAAAAACTACCCAAGATAAAGAAAAGAGGTTTAATTGACTCACAGTTCTTTCTTGCTGCGGAGGCCTCAGGAAACTATAATCATGGTGGAAAAGGGGGAAGCAAAACATGTTTTACATGGTGTCAGGAGAGACAGAGTGTGCAGGGGAAACTGCCACTTTTAAACCATGAGATCTCATGAGAGCATGAGAACAGCACAGGGGAAACTGCACCCATGATTCAATTACCTCCTACCAGGTTCTTCCCACTTCATGGAATTACAATTGTAGATGAGATTTGAGTGGGAACACAGCAAACTATATCATTCTGCCCCTGTGCCTTCACAAATCTCATGTCCTTTTCACATTTGAAAAGCAATTATGCCTTCCCAGTAGTCCCCCAATGTCTTCTCACTCCACCATTAACTCAAAAGTTCAAATCCATAACTAAAGTCATGTGAACTAAATGGCATTACAGTTTTTATTTTTATGATGAAATATTTTATTTTTAAGAAAATTAATCAATGTACTATCATCTTTAACAAAGGATGAACCTTGAGAAAATATTAGAGGATGTGTTATATTTGTTACAAATTTCTCATTGTTGATTAACATTTCAGCATTGCTCTCATTAAGAAATTTGGGAAAGAAAAGGAACATAATTTAACCCAAACTAAGTAACTAATGGTCAGTTTTAAAAGCTTAACTATTCGGATTATTTCATTACCCAAAAACTGAGTCACTGACTATCAGGCCTTTTTGCTTTTACCACTTACATTCTAGTCATTACCCCACATGTCCACTAGATGGTGTGTAAGGACTGAAAAAATAAATAAAAATCAAAGAATTTAGAGGGAGATGACCACAGTGTTAGTGAAGAAGAGCTGAGAATTTTCTTTGGATTTTATTCCTTGTAATTCCATATACTCCAAAACAACTGAGAAAGATCTATACTAAAGAAAACTTTTTTACTTTTGTTATAAGTAGAACTTTCAATGTTGTAAAAGAAGTAGCACTCAAATATAAATTTCCTCAGCAAGGCAAATTACATCTATAGAAGGGTGCAGCTCACAGGTGGAACAATGGCAAGTGCACATTTGGACAAGGGAGGAAAAGGAATACTTATGCCTGAGAGAGGTTGTCCCAACTGCTGTGTTGTTCCCCTATTGGCTAGAGTTAGACAGCACCAGCTAAACTAATCCTGACTGGCTATAATAAAGAGAGCAGGGGTCTGAGCTGGAGTGGCAGGGTGGGTGGTTTAGCAGAAGGATGGTTAAGGGCAGGTCAGAGCAGGTAGCCAGGAGTGACCTAAGTCAAAGAAGGTGACCATATAAGGTTACTGAAGCAGTTGACTAGGATGAGTCAGGACAGAGCTGGGGGGGCGGGAGAACAGATGTGAACTACTGATTAGAACCAGTGGAGAAGGCTGTTTACTGGAATTACAAGGAAGTGAAACTTTAGAATAGAGAATTAAAGAATAAGAGAACTGAACATACTGACATATTCATTCTTTGAAGAGCAACTTGGGATTCACTATATCTAACACTTTCATCCTGGCCAACATAGTGAAACCCTGTCTCTACTAAAAATACAAAAACTAGCTGGGCATGATGGCATGCCTGTAGTCCCAGCTACTCAGGAGGTTGAGGCAGGAGAATCACTTGAACCCAGGATGTGGAGGTTGCAATAAGCCGAAATCATGCCAATACATTCCAGCCAAAACAACAGAACAATACTCTGTCTCAAAAAAAAAAAAAAAAAAAAAGTTATTTATGGCATTTGCCTACCAAAATTACTTTTTGAAAAAAGATTTGAGTCATTGAACATAAATGTCTTTTTGGTCAGCGGTGTGCACAGAAATAGAGATGGGAAGGCAGAAGGAAGCAACACTAGCAACCACTGAAAAAAACTCTTGTGGGCAGATGGAAGAAAATGTGGGCTGCTCTTTTATTTAGCAGCCATCTACAGAGGAATTTTATTGTTCTTTGAGAAACATTCTGTTCCTCCTAGGTCATGGCTTATTGATGGCTGTGTCTGCCTTAAATGACAGACTGTAAGGAACAGCCATCAGTCACTCTACTCTTTGGAGCTACCAGGATTCAGCTTCCACAAAATAAAGGTACAAACAATGTAGGTGGTATTTGCTTGATTTATCATGCTGTTATGCTTTTGGATCATGTCACCTAACAAGAATTTTAATGACCTAATTGAGATGACTCTGTAATTAATTTTTGCAAAACATCCCCAGAAAGTAAAACAAACAAACCAAAAGTCAATATTTTAATTTCCTAGTTCCCCTGGGAATTCTAGAAACTTGGAAGATACTAACACTTTGGTGCTGTAATAACTGGGTACTAGGATCACTCAAATTACCCAGCCTCAAGAATCTGAGGAGCTCATTATGAACAACAAAAGAAATTTCTATCACTCAGAAAATTCCAAGGATTTTAGGAGCTTTGGTGACTGGAACCAGAATACTAAACATTTGTCTTATTCTAACACAGCCATATAAACTAGAATTTTTCAGTGTATTGGAGATTTATCAACAGAGAACTAAAATAAACTTACATTCTCAGCAGTAGTGGTAACCTCATTTCAAAGCTATGTATACTTTTGAATGATATAGATATGAATATAGGAAAATTCTGATTTATAAGAATCTCAATACATTTGCTCAGAGCTGTACTAGGCTGTGATAGTTCTTTTAAACAACTACCATTGTAGGTGAATGACAGGTATATAATAATCACCTTCATACTAGGTAAGTTTTCTCTATAAAAAAAATTCAAAGAATTTTGTGTCAGGAAAGGGTTGTGACTTGAGAAATAAAAGTAAAATCCTAAGTTCCCGTGACTGAATGAATGGATTTCCTCTTGACCAAGGGAACCCCAGAGAAAGCCTGCATTCATAGCCATAATGGCATGAAAGATCAGTCACACCTCGTAATAACACCTCCCTTGCTAACTGTTATTAGATTTTCTTTTCTGCTACCAATAAACTCGGTAGTCCCCAAAATGGGATCTTTCCGTTTGGTATCGTAGAGCCAATACATGGAAGAAAAAATGAGCATCAAGTGAAGCAAGCTTTATTTGATGGCCAATAAAAGGAGAAGCAGGAGCATAGCTCACTGATCAACTTCTCATCTCGTGAGAGGTGAGGAGTTAAAATGTAGGGTCTCTTTAAGGAAAGGCTTGGACATTAAAAGTGAGGGGAGGCATATTCATATCCTTTTTAGAAATGGGCAGTGATATCAGAACCGGAGTCCAACCTTGCTCTTGTTCTTTTACGGTTTCTTCTGGTCATTGTCTGTCAGTGGTGATTGTTAACTATTATGGTGCTGGTGAGTGTATTATTTAGAATGAAAATTGGATTATAATGACGTCTGAGATCTATTTAAGGCCACTCAGTCAGCCGTCTTGATTCTAACTGGTTTTTGACTGATTCTCCTGAAGAGGAACTTCTGTCTGCATGCCTTCCTGTTTCTGAAAATAAGCAAAGTTACAGCAAGGTAGAAATTCAGCTATGTCACATAGGTATTATACTAGGTAATAAATCAGCTAAACAGAAATCAGCTTTTTCAAAAGACTGCTAACTTGTCTTCCCAGGAATAGAATGAAGGTCAGATGAGATTAATCATTCCTTCACCTCTCCCTGAGACATCTGCTTTCTCTCTTCCCTTTTTTCCTCAAATGTTCACCTATCTTATGTACACTGGGCATTTACTGGGCACTAAATAAAGTCTCACAGGTATGTAATCATTTGCCTTACTGCCACCAACCCTCCTTTTTGAAGGACAGAAGTCTCTATGTCACTCAGGCTGGAGTACAGTGTCATGATCTTGGCTCACTGCAACTTCCACCTCCTGGATTTAAGTGATTCTCCTGCCTCAGCCTCCCAAGTAGCTGGGACTACAGGCACATGCCACCACACCTGGCTAATTTTTGTATTTTTAGTAGAGACGGAGTTTCACCATGTTGGCTAGGCTGGTCTCGAAATTCTGACCTCAAGTGATCCAGACACCTTGGCTTCCCAAAGTGCTGGAATTATAGGCATTAGATTAGTTTCAGTAAAAGTAAACTCTAGGATGTAAAAAAATATGTATCTTTCCTTTAAAACTTTAAAGAATTCTAATCCTCAAAAGATGAGATCAGTGGGTTTTGGCCTATATTGAAAATGGTGAAATAAATTATTATTATATACAGTCTTGTATATCCAAGTGCCAGATTTTTAACATTTTACATCTTATATTTTAATTACTAATATTATACTAATGTTAATTTTCTGCTTTCAATAACTATTCTATGGTTATACAAAATGTTTGCATTAGAAGTAGAGTGAAAAATATAAGGAAACTCTTTTTATTGTATTTGCAACTTTTCTATAAGTCTGAAATTTGATCAAAATAAGTTTTTTTTAAGCTGCTCAAGTCTCTGAATAATCTTTATTAGACTTTGTTGTACATATAATAAAATAGCCCAGTATTTTGAACACTGTGGCTTTTGTTCTAGTTTCAGCTATATTACCCACCAGCATTTTTTCTCCTGGCTTAAAAGATTGAACTAAACTAGATCTAGATTCACTATGGCATTCCTTCTATGCCTAACATTATGTAATCTTATTATTCCAACTTATATATTCTGGATGTGATAACCTCATCTGGTGTATACATTGCAAATATATATATCCAGACTGTGGCTTTCTTTTTCATTCTCTTAATAGTGTCATTTTGTAAACAGAAGTTGTTAATTGTAATGAAGGCCAATTGTCACACTTTCCTTGATGGTGGCTGCTTTTTTGTGTCCTGTTGATGTCCAGGCAGAAGTCTGCTTTAGGGGCAGATACCTTATGGTGAAACTTTGCTAGGAAAGTGTAAAGGGGAAATGTGAAGTTGGAGCCCCCACACAGAGTCCCTACTGGGGTACTGCCTCAGTGTAGCTGTGAGAAGACGGCTACCATCTTCCAGACCCCAGAACGGAATATCCACCAGTAGCTTACACTGTGCACCTGAAAAAAAAAAACAGGCACTCAATGTCATCCCATGAAGCAGGCACCTTTTGCATCAGTGTGCCCTGGATGTGAGACATGGAGTCAAAGGAGATCATCTCAGAGCTTTAAGATTTAATGACTGCTCCGCTGGACTTTGTACTTGGATGATGCCTGTGACTCCATTGTTTTGGCCAATTCCTTCCACTGGAGTAGAAAAATTTACCCTATTGTATCTCAAAAGTAACTAACTTGCTTTCATGGCAATTACAGGTGAACACGGTATTCACAGGCTCATAGGGACAAGGAAGGGACTTGCCTTGACTCAGTTGAGACTTTGGATTTGGACCTTTGGTTAACACTGGAATGAGTTAAGACTTTGGGGGATGATTGGGAAGGCATGTTTTGAAATGTAAACGGGACATTTGGGAGGTGCTAGGGATGGAATAATATGGTTTGGTTCTGTTGAGGGAGTACAATTGGAGATGAAACTTGGGTGGGGACACAGAGCCAAACCATATCATCTCCCTCCTGGTGGGAAGTGACTGTATAATAAGGGCAGTTTTCCCCATGTTGTTCTTATGATACAAAGTGATTTGATGAGATCTGATGGTTTTATAAGTGATAGTTTTTTTCCTACTTTCTCTCTTTTCCTGCTGCCTTTTGAAGAAGGTACTTGCTTCTCTTTCACCTTCTGCCATGATTGTAAGTTTCTTGAGGCCTCCTCAGCCATGCAGAACAGTGAGTCAATTAAACCTCTTTCCTTTATAAATTACCCAATTTGGGGTAGTTCTTTATAGCAGTGTAAAAACAGACTAATACAATGATTATGCTTTTCATATTTAATTATCTATCTACTCTAGCCTGAATTTATTGCACTGTATGTTATAAGAAAGAGAGGTCAAGTTTCACATTTTTATATGAATTATGAAGAAAAAAACATCAGGATCCCAAACTCACTATACTAATGGGAAAATTAAGCTTGACCACTGAGTCGTGCAAAAAAACACACACACACACACACACACACACACACAAAAACACAAAAAGACAAAAAAAAACCCTATTTTCCTTTTGTTTCTTATAAATTTGTGAAATTATCTTATGGAAAATGTAGATTTACTGAGTAAAAGTCAAATGCATAATTGACCTCCCCCACCCACATTCTTCCTTCCAAATGTAAAATGTATATTCACTGAGCATTGATCAGAGCCTCACAAGAATGTAACCACTTGACTCATTGCCTACCTTTCCTTCTTTTTTTTTTTCTTTCTTCCCCTCCTTCTTGCTCTTTTTCCTTTAAATATTAAAGTTCCCAAAACCCTGTTTGAAAAAACTCAGGCCACAAATACTATTGTAACTTGTATTTCTTTTTCCCAGGCATGTCCTCCGCCTTGGCAAAATAGATCTCTGAATCCACTGAGGTCTGCCTCAGTCACTTTTTGGTATACAGGTTTATTAGTCTGTTTTTACAATGCTCTAAAGAACTGCCTGAGACTTAGTAATTTATAAACAACAAAAGGTTTAATTGACTCACAGTTCCTGGCTGGGGCAGTCCTCAGGAAACTTACAATCCTGGTGGAAGTTGAAGAAGAAGCAAGCACCTCTTCACAAGGCAGCAGGAGAGAGAAAGGGAGAGAGAATGTGAACTGCCAAACACTTTTAAACCATCAGATCTCATGAGGACTCAGTGAGTATCATAGGAACAGCATGGGGAAACTGCCCCCATAAACCAGTCCCTCCCACCAGATCCTTCCCTGGACACATGGGAATTACAGTCCAAGAGGAGATTTGATTGGGGACTCAGAGCCAAACCATATCAATGGAATATCCAATTAACTCAGAACCACTTGCTGAAATGCACAGCTGTTTGCCCAATAAATTGTAGTTGTGCACTTGTCATAAAATTAGGTGACTATATGTATGTGTCAGTTTCTGATCTCCATTCTCTCTTCTATAGATGTATCTGTCCATCCTCACAATAATACCACTACAGTGAAGATGTCTGGAAGTATAACATTTAGGTTTGACTTCTTCAAGACTGTATAAGGTTAGAAACGGTATCAAGATTCAGAGGTAGAAGGCAAGTCTGTGATGAGGTGCAGGGCCACATTCAGACAGGCCTGATCAGGAGTTTGTACTGACCAGGATTTGGTGTTGACCTTGTAACGGTGAATTAATGTTTAAATATGTGAAGATTGGCTGTCTTGTCTTTTTTTTTAATTCTCTCTTTTCCTCAGTTTTTTATTAAGTGTAACATATAGGAAAAGTACCTTTCTTATTTGATTATTGTGAGCAATAATGTATTAATTCTTAAAATTATACTTATTATATAGTATACTTCTATTATATAGTAGACTCTCAGTTAATGCTTGATATTGTGATTATTGTTTTTCTTGTTAGTATTCTTATTTTAGCATCTGGAAAGTGCTCGACATTTTACTTTGAGGCATTACAGTTGCATCTCTTTCTACTGTTGAAATGATATGGACAGATAAGGAAAACAGGTGTACATAGGGATATGGCTTGCAAATGTTAAACCACAAAGTGCTGTAGCATGGCACCACAGCAATACCAAGGGAGATCATTTCCTCTTATTTAAAAAGAAGAATGAGAGAACAGGATTTTTGAGAGTGGGTACTAATCCTGTTATATTTTTAAATTTTAATGGGAAAATGAAGAAATTACTTAATACATTAAAAAACTAACAAAATGTCTTTCATATTATAAACATTCAATATGCATCAGCTAGTAAAGAAATTATGAGCTGGGCATGGTGGCTTGGGCCTGTAATCCTGGCAGTTTTGGAGGCCAAGGTGGGCATATCCCTTGAGCTCAGTAGTTGGAGACCAGCCTGAGCAACATGGCAAAACCCTGTCTCTACAAAATTAAAAAATAATAAAACATTTTATGGCATATGGCACGTGCCTGTAGTCCGAGCTACTCAGGAGGCTGAGGCAGGAAGATCACTTGAGCCTAGGAGGCAGAGGTTGCAGTGAGCTGAGATTGCACCACTGCACTCCAGTCTGGGCAACAGAGTTATCTTGTCTCAAAAAAAAATTATCTTCATTTCTGTACACCAGCATTACATGTATTAAAAAGCAATAAGTGTAGAAAGACATCTATACTACAGAGATGTACTTTTACATTAAACCACTAAATGAAAGATATATTTGTTTCTTAAAAACAAAAAGAAAACATACTTCTCATGGTACTCATTAGGATGAACATCAGTTGTGCTAAAATTAAAGTAACATAGCTTTAAAAACATTTGATGTCCACTGTATTATTATTGTCAATATATTATTAAACAAAATGTTGTATTTTTATGTAGGTCATTAAAAAATAAAAGGAAAATGTATGCATAACAATAAGATTAAAAATGATAATAGTAATATTATAACTGAAATTAATGTATGTACTGAATAATTTAGAAACCAACTATTTTTGGTTTCAGAAATTTTGCCTTTTAACTAGAAAAATTCCAACTTATCTCTTCCAAGTAAAATATTTCTTGATTTTATAATTTTTCCAAATAAGACGAAAAAACACAACCAAAAGAGCTAAGGATATGCCTACATTTATAAGCAGTATTCTTTTTTTTCTATAGTTTTAATTGGGTAAATTTGAAAGCCTAGTGGTTTATTTTTTATCGTTGAAGGGATCAAAGTATTAACATAGGAAATTCAGGATGCATCAAATGTAATGGGAATTAGTGATTGTTTATGCTGCATTCCTTTACTGAAAATAAATCATTTTAGAAGACTTTAAAACATTTGAAAAGTTTCCATGCTGAAGAAAAATGATAACTCTGCAGATTAGCAATTATAATATTTATAGTTCCCTACTTCAACTTTGTTCTCAATGCTTTCTTGTAATTATTCAGTGACCAACGTCAGTGATGCCTCTCCTTCTGCGTATGGCTATTTCAAAATTTGTCCACTATCCTTAAACCTCTTACAAAATTTTTTACTAAAAGCACTGGAAAAAACTAATTGATGACTGTCTTTTAAAAATTAAGCACATTTGGTGTGGTCGAGTGCAGTGGCTCACACCTGTAATATCAGCACTTTGAGAGGCTGAGGCAGGCAGATCACGAGGTCAAGAGATTAGACCATCTTGGCCAACATGGTGAAACCCCGCCTCTAATAAAAATGCAAAAATTAGCTGGGTGTGGTGGTCTGCACCTGTAGTCCTAGTTACTCAGGAGGCTAAGGCAGGAGAATAGCTTGAATCCGGGAGGCAGAGGTTGCAGTGGGCCAAGATCACACCACTGCACTACAGCCTGGTGACAGAACAAGACTCTGTCTCAAGAAAAAAAAAAATACTTCTTACTGTATTCATTTTCAGCCATATTGTTGCCACATTGACCTTCCTGTAAAATATATAAACAGAGTAAAAAACAAAAATTATACCCATGAAGGGTCAGATATGTCTGTCTTCTATAAATTGAGCAAATCTGTACTTGACTATGTGTTCAAGTTCAATACAACAGCTGACTCCTTGGCCTTCATGTGATCAGTGTTGTGTTGGTCCACAAACAAAAGAATGCCCACAGATGGACCCCATGTTAGATTATCTCATAGACACTGTTGTACCACCATATGTTATATAAGCTTTGGTTTGGGGATGATCTAGGATTGGGTGACTTTTAGCAAGATTACTAATTGTATGTCTGAAAAATAAGATGGGAAATGCAATATAAGGCAATGAAAGATAAAGTGTTTTCTATGTAACAGTGTTATTGCATGCATTAAACTGCATTAAAATGCTTTAAGATCTCAGAGTAAGAAGCACCTAAGCCCACTGGGGAGGTAAGTGAAGGCTACATGAAAAAGGTATTGTGTGACGTGAGACTTTGAGACTTGAAAAATGAGTACGAGATTGCCAGGATGTAAAAATGAAAGAGCACATTCACAATAAATAAAGAGCAAGTGTGAAAAAGAAAGAGGGAAGCAAACTAAAAATGCATTCTCTTAAAGAAACGGTGATGTCACTGAATGTAATATGTAAGGTGTCCAAGGCAAGGCAACAGGGAGTGGAGTGGGCATGCTGGAATCAGAGGAAAGACAGGCCACACTTTATCATGAAATATATTATCACTTCATAATAAAGTTGTGAAGTATTTTCTCATAGAAAATCCAATCACTCATTAAAAGAGGTGTTATTATTTTTCAGAGGCAGTAGGGGAGATAGGTGTAAGATTGCAGAACAAAGGACAGAGAGACAATCCAGGAAGTTACTGAAAAATCCTCTGTGATATGTAACTGCATTTGAAATAAGGTACTTTGATTCTGGCCATAAAGAATGTGACTCTGGGTTAAAAAATGCCAACCTAGGCTGAGCACGGTGGCTTATTTCTAGAATCCCAGTGCTTTGGGAGTCTAAGCCTAGATGATCTCTTGAGGCCTAGAGTTCAAGACCAGCCTGGGCAACATAGTGATACTCTGTTACTTCAAAAAATTTAGCTGGGCATGGTGGTGTGCACCTTTAATCCCATTCACTGGGACTACTGAGAAATGAGGCTCACTGCAGTGATCTATGATTGTACCACTCTGCTGCAGCCTGGATGGCAGAGAAAGATTTTGTCTCAGAAAATAACAATAACCCCTTAAAGTATATAGTTTTCTCCTTAAACTAGAAAATAAATATGAAGAAGTTAATTTTATTTTTAAATGTTTTATTAATACATGTTTAATAAATTATTTCCTGTTTGACTATTATCACTCTGGTTATTACTCATGTTTTCAGTATTGTTTTTTCATGTCTTATCAAGGCATTCATTCTGTGGGATCCACCTATGCCGTTGAGTATTGGGTACTAAGGTACTTGGTTTCCTGTCATCAATTCTTCATAGAAGCTATTAGGGTACAGAAAATACCTTACTGAAAATGCCTTATAGCAGTTGGAATTCTAAACAGATTAAATTAGGAGATCACATAGTTAAATGCCTTTCATATGACAGATAAGGAAATGGGGACAAGAAAGGCTGAGTATTGAGAACTATTAAAACACTGATGTAAATAGGAATACTCACATTTCTCATACTTATTTTTATATTCAATTAAGATATGAAATACAACCTTGATGTGTCACAAATAGTGTCTTAAACAAATGAGATTATCAATGACAAATTCAAATATTTTAAAAAGTGTTACACATCATTATAATTATAATGCAAAAAATTATAGCAAATTGCTAACGAGCTATACTTGTTTTATGTATCCATTTTTTATATTAGCTCTCATTTTCTAACTTAATATAACTTCTTAATTTTTTGAGTTGTGCTGAAGGGGATTGACTTATATTTATTTGTTCCATACATCATTTTATTAAAGTTTTTAAGTATTTTAACTTACAGAAAAGCAAGTCTATGAATCATTAGCTTGTGAGAAATAAAATAATTCTGATTTTTAAAAAGTATAACTTCTTTTAGATGACAAACTATTAAACACTACTTCTAAGAAAAATTTGAAGTGGTAATCTAAAACGTGAATTTCGAGTATCATCAGAATTGTTGAGTTTGAAAATCCTTCAGATGTTTAATCAAAAGCCTAATCTTAATTCAAAGGTAATAAAACTATTGAAAAAAAATTCAAAATTGTGATGATGCTTAATTTTGTTGAACTGACAGTTAACACTTTGATGATGTACTACCAAGTGTTAATGTCAGTGATTAATATGATTTCATATAGCCAAGTCATTTCCATGCCCAGGACCGAAGTAAGATACAGATTTTGGAATTCCAAAGATTCTCATAAACTGGAGTATTATAGACAATTCTTTTAACTTTTACTTGGTATATGAGTGTTAGAGTTACTTCAAATTTGTAGCCAAAAAATTAGTATAGGTAACTAGAAGGCAATATCAGACAGAAAAGTAAAAAGAAGTACTTCACAAATACCTAAATACCACAGGAGTACTCTATACATTAGAAAATACATTACTAGGCCCGGGCGCGGTGGCTCACGCCTCTAATCCCAGCACTTTGGGAGGCAGAGGTGGGTGAATCACGAGGTCAAGAGATCGAGATCATCCTGGTCAACATGGTGAAACCTCGTCTCTACTAAAAATACAAAAAATTAGCTGGGCATGGTGGCGCGTGCCTGTAATCCCGGCTACTCAGGAGGCTGAGGCAGGAGAATTGCCTGAACCCAGGAGGCGGAGGTTGCGGTGAGCCGAGATCGCGCCATTGCACTCCAGCCTGGGTAACAAAAGTGAAACTCCATCTCAAAAAAAAAAAAAAGAAAAGAAAAGAAAAAGAAATACGTTACTGATACATTTTCGAAGTTGAGGGCATCTGAATCTCTTCCCATGATACACTTGCTTCCACTTTACTGCTTCTTATATTTCCTTCTTCCTCAATTGGGAAAGGTGTTTATTAGAAGCAGATCTTTTGTGAGGTCACATTTTATAATACACAGGGTTCACCTTAAGGGCAGGAGTTCATCTTCACCCTTTCTCTTAACTTCTTCCTGCTTGAAACATTGGCAAGCTCAGGCTTATCAGTTCAGGCTGGTTTTCTCTTTCTCTAAATCTACCTGGGTTGCTTGGTACCTACACTCAAAGTTAGTGAGCATTGTTCAGTGCTCTATTCCGACATTTATGAGATGTAAAACAGGCAGGGATAACATGGAAAGCTTAAACTGCATGATGCAATTCAGAGGCTTTTAAATACAAGCTTAGGGTTACTTTGCTATTACAGGGGCCCATTACATTTAACGTTTTTCTAATAGCATCTCTAGTGTTTCTAGTGCCCTCAGTAATCCTCCAAGGAAAAGGAGGAAACAGAAGGGCAGAATTTGGTGACTTCTGTGTCCCTACCTGTAACACAAGTATAATATAAACTGTATAATATATTATACCTGTAAAGATTTTTATTTCTAATCACCATGTTAATGCCAAAGTTATCAATAAAAGACATTCATTTTAGCATGTGCAAAGTGTGTATATAAAAACATATATATATGTTTTTAAGTGCTTTCTGAGATAAATTAGACCCATCCAACAGTCTACCTTTCACACGGGAGATTTCTACAATCAGACTCATTCAATAGCTGTCCTCAATTAAGGAACTTTATCTAACATTTTGTGGGATCTGGGAAAGTGCTGATACAATCACTCTGGCTTTTTCTTCTTTCATGCTTCATAATCACTGATCCCACAGAAAACACCAACACCATTTTTCTGTTGAGCTGAGGACCATGTCTTCCATTTCCTATGAAGAAAGAATTTTCACCATCACAAGAGTAAGACCACAGCAAGCACTATAGAAAGGATTGATACAAATAACTTAGAATAGAAAATTTTATATTACCAGAAATTAATAGAGTTTGGGTATTTTTTAAATGACTTCACCACTCAGTTTCTTTGGAAGGAGATGTGTAATCTGAAACAGATGGCCTCTATTAGGCATATTATGTAAATGTTTGTATATGTGTGTGTAAGAAAGAAATAAAATAGAGCTAGTATATAGTAGCCAGGGAGAGAGAATCTTAGACAATAATGTATTCATATGCTTGATTTGTAATGTTACTAATCACTAATATAGATTCCTGAAAGGAGGCATCACAGCTAATTCTAAATTCAGTTTTAATTCTATCTTGTTATACTTTTATGAAATCACTTGTGTTTATTCTATGTAAGTTTTATGGAGAATACTTTAAATTTGGAGTCATTTGGCTTTACTTATTTGACTAACAAGCAGTGTGGAAAAGTTACTTATGGTTTTCTCAGCTCTATGATCCTTTATAACTCACCTTAAAAATTGCAAGAGTTTTTTAAACTTTTCCCTGAAAATATCTCTTAAAAGCTGGAGGTTAAGAGTTGCTGGCAGTCAGAAGTCTAGTAATCTGGTTTGGAATGTCCATGAAATAGTCCTAAGAGTTCTATTTATATCCACAACATGTAATATGTATAATACATGTTAGAGTGAGCCCTATTTCTGGGCTTATTAACTTTTGCACTGAAATCATATTGTAAAATTAATATCCCTGTAGAACGTGCTGTTTGTAACTGGTGGTACGGGACCCTCAACATTACCCTACCTCATGGGGTTGATGAAAGGATGAATGCACTAATTTGGTAAAAATAATGCAATGTACAGCAACTTAAATTTGTATTCATTTTAGTTATTTGTAAGTGAATAGGAAAAATTTCTACAATGAGTCTAGTTCTTTTATTACCTAACATATTTAAAAAATGTAATATATTTTAAATATAAATGATAAAAATACAAGCATATGCTACTTCAAATGTAGGAATTAACTTTATGGTATAAACCAAGGGCTGGTAAATTGAGGCTTCTGGGCCAAATCTAACCAGATATGTGCTTTTTAATAATTGAGGTAAAATCACTTACAATAAAATTTTATTTTATTTGCAATAAATATTAATTACCATTTTAAAATGAATAATTCAGTAACATGTAATACAGTGACAGTGTTGTGCAACTGTCACCACAATCTAGAATCAACACATTTTCATCCGGCTAAAAGAATGTCTGTAAACATTAGACAGTTACTTCCCATTCAACCATCCCCCAGCCTGGTAATCTGTCATCATGTGTTAAAATCGTTCTACTGGCTATTAGAAAATCAAAACAGAAATAAACAAGCAAAAAAAACCCACACAGGAATATGACTTTAACAAAGTGAGGTTTTTTTTCCCGTTAATTTTCAAATATGCTTAATTGTCATTTTCTGATGTGTAAAAATGTGCTTTTAGTTTCCTGATTGCTTTTTGCTACAATATATGCAGATGGTAGAGATAGTTTACAAGAAAATCTTGTACCAGCCACTTTGCAAATGGCAGCATGGGATGCAAAGTCCCACGTAAAACAAGAGTAAATAGTGATAATTATTATTTTTTTAACAATCATTTACAGTCTCTAGCAATTGTCCTCAGGACATACAACAAATAAGAAATAAGTGCTAAAGAAAATACACTATTTCTTGCTGAAATCAAACCACAACACGCTAATTTGCCCAGCTCCTAATTCACGGTGACAGAAACTCCATCATTCCAAACAATACCACAGGGTTCCCACCTCTTTGAAGCTCCCAGTTAAGGACTATGGTATCTTGTTGGGAGGGGATGTTGCCCTGAATTTTTCATGCACACACCCAACTATGTGTTTCAGAGGCTAAATTCCAGGCAAGTATGGCTAAGAAGGATCTCCCATATTTCATCCAGCCACAGTCATAACATAGAGGTTCTACTCAAGCACAGCACAGAGAACACCGAGTACCAAATAGTCACTACCCCAGCTGGAGAAAAGGAAAACTAAGAATAAAGGCCAAAGTAGAAGTGCACCACTGTCCGTGCCCCCAGTTCTATAGTCAAGGTCAAGATACACTGCCCAGGGGAGAGTCAGGCCATAAACACTGAGCTACAAGTATCTTCCCAAAAGAACTTATTTTATTTGGAACAGTGTGAAAATTTTAATCCTAAGAGTGCTCTGAAAACACGGAGGCTTTCTGGTAAATAATTAAGAGGAAGGTGTTAACTTCAGAAGAGAAAAATGCTGTTAAACCACAAGCAAACTAATTTATTAGAGGAAATCAAAGATACAGATAGAAAAAAAATCTTCCTGGGTTCTGAACAATTATCAAATACTGACCTCAAAAACTATCAATGCAAAAGAATCACCGAATTTTATTGGATCAGACTGTGGAACAATTTATACTCTCAGGCCATTATCAAAAGTAATAGAGCACTCAATCAGCAACTTGTGAAGGCTAACAGCAGGGGTCAGCAGTAAAAGGCAGTCAAAGAATGTCCTAATAAAACCACCATTATTACAGGGCATGTGAGCATGCCAAGGCTGCACCCTTGCATGGCAATATCGAGCTTAACACTGCAAAGGAAAGACAGTTCACTGAAATAGTCCATCTAGGCATCAACCACAGATGAAAATCCACAGAAAGTGCATATATAATATCTGTAGTTGCTATAATCTATTATCAAATATGTAGAGTTTTTAACACAAGTTTAAATGACATGCTGAAAAGAAACCAGGAGAGCATGATTCTCACATAAGGCAAAAGCAGACAACAGAATCTGCCTGTTTAAGAGACAAGGTGTTGGATTTAATAGACAAAAACTTCAAAACAATCATTATAAATATGTTCGGTTACCTGAAAGAAGTAATATGAAAGAGGAAAAGCAGGTATAGTAACAATGCAGCATCCAATAGAAGATATATGGAAAGTGATAGTAATTATATTTTTTAAAAAGAAGCAAATAGAAATATTGGAGTTGAAAATTACAATTACTGAAATTAAAAAAATAGTCATCACAGGAATTCAACAGTAGATTTGAGATAGCAGAAGACAGAGCCAGCCAACTTGAAGGTAGGTCAGTAGACATTGTACAAAGAAGAACAGAGGACAGAAAATAAGGAAAAACAAAGAGAGTCTTACAGAATTTTGAGACAATCTTAAGTACATCAACATACAAAAAGTAAAAGTAATCGAAAAGGAAGAAAAAGAAAAGGGAACAGAAAAAATTACAAAAATAATGCCTGAAGACTCTTCAAATATGAGACATTAATTTACAAAGGGCAGAAATACAACAAATTTCAAGTAAGATAAACAACAGAGATTGAATCACAGAAATATCATACAGAAGGGCTGAGGCAAAAGACAGAAAATGGCAAAGAAAGAAGAGAAAAACAATTAATGACATACAAGGGCACTCCAAAATCATGAACAGCTGACTTATCATCAGAAACTATAGACCCCATAAAGCACTAGCATGTCATATTCAAACTAATGAAAGAAAAAAATTCAACCAAGAAATTTCTCTATGATAAAATTATCTTCCAAAACTGAAGGAGAAATAAAAACATTCCCAAGCCAACAAAAACCGTTTGTTGCTAGCAAACCTGTCTTACAAGAAACACTAAAAGAAGCTCTTCAGATTGAAACCAATTAAGCAAGTCTAATCCACACAATAAAGCAAGGAGCACCCATAAAGGTCATTATATAATTATAAAACACAGTTTAAATCCACATTTCTTCTCCTTTTTTTTCTTTGAAGAAATTTCAGAAGGAAGTATATAGAGCATGTATACATACAGTTATATTGTTGGGCATATCATTTATACATATATGTGTCTGTCAATAACAGCACAAAAGAGATGGTTGGGAGGAAAGCTTTGTTATGGTAAGAAACAGCAATAAATAGTAACTTGAATCCACAGGAACAAATAATGAGAACCAATATATTCTGATTTCTCTTCAGGTTATGTAAATCTTTCACCTTTTACTAAAAATAACCAGTAATGGTAAATAATATGATTGGTATAATCAATCATAAAATATATACTTGCTCTCCAAATTGTTTCCATTTCTAAAAAGACATATGATTATATAATGTCACAATAACAATGTAATGTTGGGTTGGTAACATACATAGATGCAATAATTATAACAATAATATCACATGTAACACAAAGAAACTATAAATGCCTAAGGGGATAGATATCCTATTTAACTTAATGTGATAATCATATATTGTATCCCTGTATCAAAATATCTCATATACACCATAACTATATATACTTACTATTTACCCATAAACGTAATGCTAATATCACAAAAACGGGAAGAGACTGGAACTATATGTGAATAATATCCCTATAGAGGACAGAAATTTAAGTCAGCATAAATCTGAAGTTGATTCTGATAATTTAGCATATATGTCTGGCAAGCCCTAGAGCAATCACTAAGAAAATAAGTATGAAAAATAGTAAAAATCATTTAAAAATTAAAATGCTATACTAGTACATGTTTACTTAGTGCAAAAAATATTAAAAAATTAAAACTACATTTATACAACAATAGTAAAATAGCAAAAGAAAATACACCACATGTAAATGAATTTTAAAAGTCTAGTCAAAAGACAAATATTACAGACAGTTTTTTAAAATCCAACCATATGCTGTGTAATAGGACACACTATAAATTTACATATACAACTAGGTTAATATGGAAAGATAGAAGACGTATATAAGGAAACAGCAAACGTAATAAAGCTGAAGTGGCTATACTTATTTCAGGCAGGTAGACTTCTAACCAGAAATGTTAGCAGAGAAGAAGAAGGACATTTTATAATTGTGACAGTATAAATCCATCAAGAATATACAACAATAATAAGTATAAATGCATCTATTAACAGAGTCCAAAATACAGGAGGAAAAACCAGAGAGAAATGAAGGGAGAAATGGACAATCCAAACAATAATAGTTCACAAATTTGTAGTAATCAAGAAAGTGTGATATAGGCATACAGATAGACATATGCATCAACAGAATAGATTCTAGAATTCAGAAATACAGTTAACCTTGGAAGAATATGGTTTTGAACTGTGCAGGTCCACTTACACACAGTTTTTCTTTCACTTCTACTACCCCTGAAACATCAAGAATAACCCCTTCCTCCTCAACATCCTCAGCCAACTCAACATACAAATGATGAGAATAAAGATCTTTATTATGATTTAGTCCCACTTAATAAATAGTAAATATATTTTTCCTTTTTTATAATTATATTAGTCTTTGTCATACTGCTAATAAAGACAAACCTGAGACTGGGTAATTTTAAAGAAAAGGAGGTTTAATGGACTCACAGTTCCAGATGGGTCGGGAAGCCTTACAATCATGGTGAAAGGCTAAGGAGAAGCAAGGGCTTATTTTACATGGCAGCAGGCATGAGAGCATGTGCAGGTAATCTGCCCTTTATAAAACCATCAAACATCATGAGACTTATTCACCATCATGAGAACAGCACAGGACAAAACCTACCTCTATGATTCAACTATCTCCCACTGGGTCCCTTCCAAGACACTTGGGGGTTATGGGAGCTATAATTCAGGATGAGATCTAGATGGAAACACAGCCAAACCATGTCATTCTGCCCCTGGTCCCTCACTCATCTCAAATCCTCACATTTCAAAACCAATTATGCTTTCCCAACAGTCCCCCAAAGTCTTAACTCATTCCAGCATTAACATAAAAGTCCAAGTCCAAAGTCTAACCTGAGACAAGTCCCTTCCATTTATTAGCCCATAAAATCAAAAGCAAGTTAGTTACTTCCTATATACAATGGGAGTACAGGCACTAGGTAAATACACCCATACCAAATGGGAAAAAATGGCCAAAACAAAGGGGCTATAGGCCCCATGAAAGTCTGAAATCCCGTGGGACAGTCAAATCTTAAAACTCCAAAATGACCTCCTTTGACTCCATGTCTCACGTCCAGGTCATGCTGATGCAAGAGGTGGATTCCTATGGTCTTAGGCAGCTCCACCTTTGTGGCTTTGCACGGTACAGCCCCCCTCCCAGCTGCTTTCACAGGATGGGGTTGAGTGTCTGCAACTTTTCCAGACACACAGTGCAAACTGTTGGTGGATCTACTATTCTGGGGTCTGGAGGATGGTGGCCATTTCACAGCACCACTAGGCAGTGCCCCAATGAGGACTCTGTGTGAGGGAATCTCACCCCACTCCTGGTACCAATTTACAGTATTAGTCCATTCTCATGCTGCTAATAAAGACATACCAAAACTGGGTCATTTATAAAGAAAAAATGTTGGTCTGGGTGTGATGACGCACACCTGTAATCCCAGAACTTTGGGGGCCAATGCAGGTGGATCACCTGAGGTTGGGAGTTTGAGACCAGCCTGGCCAACAGAGATAAACCCTGTCTCTACTAAAAATACAAAATTACCCTGGCGTGGTGGCACATCCCTGTAATCCCAGCTACTCAGGAGGCTGAGACAGAAGAAACGCTTGGACCTGGGAGGCGGAAGTTGTGGTGAGCTGAGATTGCGCTGTTGCACTCCAGACTGGGCAACAAGAGTGAAACTCTGCCTCAAAAAAACAAGAAAGTGTTTTGATGGACTCACAGTTCCACATGGTTGGATGGTTGGGGAGGCCTCACAATCATGGCAGAAGATGGAGGAGGAGCAAAGGCACATCTTATGAGCAGCAGACAAGAGCATATGTGCAGGGGAACTACCCGTTATAAAAGCATCCAATCTTGAGAGACTTATTCACTATCACAAGAGCAGCTCAGGAAAAACCCACCCATTGATTTAATTACCTCCCACTGGGTCCCTCCCACAACACATGGGGATTATGGGAGCTACAATTCAAGATGAGATTTGGATGAGAACACAGTCATCAGTAATTTTCTTAATAACATTTTTCTCTAGTTTATTTATTTATTTTTTTTGAGACAGAGTCTTGCTCTTTCACCCAAGCTGGAGTTCAGTGGTGCAGTTTCAGCTCACTGCAACCTCTGCCTTCTGGGTTCAAGTGATTCTCCTGCCTCAGCCTCTTGAGTAGCTAGGACTACAAGTGCATGCCACCACACCCAGCTAACTTTTTGTATTTTTAGTAAAGATGGGGTTTCACTGTGGTAGCCAGGATGGTCTCGATCTCCTGACCTCATGATCTGTAATCCCAAAGTGTTGGGATTACAGGCATGAGCCACTGTGCCCAGCCTTCTCTAGTTTTTTAAGAATATAGTAATAATACAACATAAAAAATATATTTTAATCAACTTTTTATGTTATTGCAAAGGCTTCTGGTTAACAGCAGGCTATTAGTTATGCTTTAGGGAGTCAAAAGTTATCTGCAAATTATTGATTGCCTGGGAGATCAGTGCCCTTAAGCCCCACATTGTTCAAGGATCAACTGTAGAGCCATATGTTGTGGTCAATTAATTTTTGACAAGAATGTCAGAACTATACAATAAAGAAAGAATAACCTCTTTAACAAATGTGGGAAAACAAAAGAGATATGACCGTGAAACTCTAAATACAAAAAAATATGGATAAATCTTTGAGGCATTTAATTTAGCAATGGTTTCTTAGATATGACACCAAGAGGAGAAGCAACCAAATTAAAATGAACAAATTAGACTTCATAAAAGTTAAAACTTATGTGCATCAAATACCATCAAGAAAATAAAATGATGAGACACAAAATTAGAGAATATATTTATTTGCACACCATATATCAGATAAGTTACTTGTATCAAGAAAATGTAAAGAAAGGTTAAAATTCAATAAGAAAACAACACAATAAACAAGTGAGTTGAATTATTACTTTAGCTTTGAAAATTATGGAAAAGTGCTATTGTGGCCAATGAAATATAATCAGTGGAGCAATTTAAAGATGCTACTGAATGAACTTGTCTTGATAGTTCATGAGGATAGCTCATGAGATTCTGACACCTTCATGTTCCATTACGCTTGATCATAACAAACTATTATTAAATTTGAAATTTTTTCTAAATCTTATAATAGAGTTGAATTGGATTTTTTTTCACAAAATGAGTCAGGAAATGGGTGTATAATTTGCCAAAAGACACATGTTGGACAAATTTTCCACTACTACAAAAATGTTTTGGGGGGAATATTCTATTACTTTGAAAAGCTCTATAGAGATGAAGTTCTGAACAAGAAACTTATGACAAAATTACAAAAATGAAGGTTTGGCATATATTATGGTTTTAATGTATCCCCTTAAAAATTCAAATGTTGACCAGTGTGATAGTATTGAGGTGGACCTTTTAAGAGGAGATTAGGCCATAAGGTCTTCCTTCTCCCTTATGAATGGGACTAGGTGCTCTTATAACATAACTTGACAGAGTTTGCCCCCTTTTGTCTTTATGCCTTCTGCCAAGAAAGGACACAGTATTTCTCCCCTCTAGAGGACTCATGTTCCAGGAGCCATCTTGGAAGCAGAGATCAGAAAGACCCTCACCAGGCAATGAACCTGCCAGCCCCTTGATCTTGAACTTTCCAGCATCCAGAACTGTGTGAAGCAAATATCTGTTTTTTATAAATTATCCACTCTCAGGTATTTGCTACAACCATGCAAATGGACTAAGACAATGTCCTTCTTGGAGATGCCAGTGGTCCCTGTGATGAGCTGCTGTCTGAAATACTTGAAATGTCCTTTGTGTATAGTCTCTGCTTCTCTCTTGGCTATACATTGAAAAAAATGTAGTTGAGGACTTTAATTTCTTCCTTACTATATTTCTGTTTTTATGTCTGAATTAAGTGGCCAAATGAAATTTATGGAGAAGGTAAAAATACGATATATGTGCTTTATTTTGACTTTTGGTTCAAAATGTTTAATCAAAAGAAAGGAGATCAGTTTTACAGAGAAGGACTAGGTACGTTATATTTTTACTTGGTAGCATAAACATTTAATTTTGTGCATTTAAAGGTGAGCTTATATGAATATAAAATCAAAGAAGTTTTCTTTTATAGGTAAATAAGGAAATGAAAATATAAAATCATCTATGAATTTCATAAATATTCGGAAGGGGTTTATATTATAGGGTCAGTTAGAACCCTGTGACCATAACTCATACAAGACACTCTAAGAAATCATAAATTTCCAAATTGAAACACATTGAATTTCTTTAGGAACTTACAAATTAATTGTAGTTTTAGTTTTATCTCTAAATGAACATAGATGCATATATGGAATTACAAATATTTCTAGCACAACTCTCTATATAGTAATAAGAAAATTGTTTTCTCCTTCCATATTTAGAAATAATAGCTATCACATGTACAACACATATAAGTTTACAGACAGACAAAAAAGATGTGGTAATTTTAGGATTTATTATTTGCTAGTTTCTAAATTTCTCTTTAAAGAATGTAGTTTCTAGGGCCTAATAAGCAGGCACGGCTGGAAGGCAAAACATATCCCTCAAAATTAAGGGTTCTACGTTTACACCAAAACCTGGATTCCCAAAAGAGGAAATCAGTCCATCTCCCATGGGAGGCTTATTCTGTGTGGGGCGAGGACATTTTCATGCCTTCTAGGTGGCCAAGGGCATGCTTCTCTGATCTAAACACGTAAAGTTCCATGTATTTTTGGATCACTGCTATTTCCTTTTCCCACAAGTCTATTTTCTAACTAATTATAATACACCAAAGCTCTCTCATAATGTGAAGTAATTTCTATTACCCTCGAAAGTCAAAACTGTCAGATAATGCAATGCAAAGGAGAACAGAGCCTTAGATTTTGAAAGGAATCTATCCGCTTCTAATTTCTGGGGTTTCATGAGATTTTTCCCAAAAAGGTGTCTTTGGTTCCTCCTCTGTTTTTCCCAAGGAGTCCTAGGCTTCTAAAGCTTGAATAAGCTCAATTTTAACCATAGCACTCTTTTTAAAAAGTCCTTTCAAATCTGTTAGCAGACATTAGCCATGCCAAACCACCAATATCTCTGGCTTTTAAATTTTACCAAAGGTAACCTCCCACGTGCTCAGAGAAAAATAATTCAAGATGGTTCTTGGAGGGAAAGAGAATTAATGAATAGTAAAGTTCACACAATAGCAACCCAGAAAGTACTTATTCTCTAAGCCAGGAATTGAACGCTGAACTCAGGCCACCACTGTGAAAAGACAAAGCCTTAGCTGCTGAGCTACAGCATTGGGTGGTTCCATCGTTATTCCCAGAAGGAGACCTAAAGCAGCCAATTTTGAACTTGCTATGGCTTTTAAGTGAGCAAGATAGTTTTTAGGGATAACTATGACATGAACCCCAAAATTTGATCCCAAGGCAGAGACCAATAGCAAATATCACCAGGTAGCTACAAGGTCAAGCTCCCAAGGATATTTTCAACATGTGATCGCTGTGCAAGATGAAGTGGCAGACCATTGCCCTGAGTAACAGAAAAGAGAAAGGGAGATGAGCATTGTCTGTGGCAGTGTGCAGAAGGTGAGGCACTCAGGGAGGCCAGAGAAAGACCCGCTCATAGCAATAACACTGAATCTAAAGTTCAGGTGGCCACTTGTCAGTAGTTAAGGGATATTTTCCAGCAGTCCCATCAGCTCTCAAGTTTCCACTTTTAGGGAGAAAAAGCTCCCCATGTCTTTTGATCCTGCACATGCCTAGTCCTGTCACCCATAACCATCAGCAAACAGTACAAGACAGATTAATCAAAACATAATAATGGTTAACATCCCATAGTGCCGAATCTGTTCTTAGCCAACAGGAACTTTAGTGAGAGAAAGGTCTCTCACCCTCTAAATCTTAGAAAGGACTCTAACCTTCCTAACTTGGGCCTCAAACCCAAGTTTGTTTAAGCATTCTTCCCTTTTATTAAGCCAGGCCTTTAACCTTCTCTCTCTTAGGAGAAACTCTAATCCCCCTAAGTTGGGCCTCTAACCCAGTCATATCCTCTACCTGGGTAAATTCACCCCACTTATTCAAAGTCAGCCATTTGGGATTGCAATCTATTTCCTTTGAGATGGGGAGGTCTTCTCAGTATAGTCTCTTCATGTTCACCAGAAAGATGTTACCATAAAGAGGTCCTGATCCAGACCCCAAGAGAGGGTTCTTGGCTCTTATACAAGAAATAATTTAGGGCAAGTCCATAGAGTAAGTGAAAACAAATGTATTATGAAAGTATGGCTACTCCATAGGCAGAGCAGCCCTAAACTCTTTTTTTTTCAACTTTTATTTTAGGTTCAAGAGTTACATGCTCAGGTTTGTTACATGGGTAAGTTGTGTGTTGCAGTGGTTTGGTGTACAGATAATTTTGTCACTCGGGTAATAAGCATAGTACCGAATAGATCAGTTTTTGATCCTCACCCTCCTCCTGCCTTCCACCCAAAAATAGACCCCAGTGTCTATTGTTCCCTTCTTTGTGTCAATGTGTATTCAATATTTAGTTCCAATTTCTAAGTGGAGCATGCAGTATTTGGTTTTTTGTTCCTGTGTCAATTTGCTAAGGATAATGGCCTTTAGCTCCATCCATGTTGCTGGAAAGGATATGATCTCATTCTTTCTTATGGCTGCATAGTATTCCATAGTGTATATGTACCACATTTTCTTTATTCAGTCCACCATTGATAGACACCTAGGTTGATTATATGTCTTTGCTGTTGTGAATAAACATACGTATGCATGTGTCTTTACAGTTTAACAATTATATTCCTTTGGGTATGTCCTCAGTGAGATTGCTCAGTTGAATGGTAGTTCTATTTTCAGTTCTTTGAGAAATCTCCAGAATGCTTTCCACAGTGGCTGAAATTATTTATATTCCCACCATAGCATATAAGCGCTCCCTTTTCTCTGCAATCTTGTCAGCATCTCTTATTTTTGGGCTTTTTATAATGGCCATTCTGACTGGTATGAGATGATCTCTCATTATGGTTTTCATTTGTATTTTTATAATGATTAGTGATAGTAAGCATTTTTATATGCTTGCTGGCCACATGTATTTCTTCTTTTAAGACATGTGTGTTCATGTCCTTTGCCCATTTTTTTTTAATTTTTTATTGCATTTTAGGTTTTGGGGTACATGTGCAGAACATGCAAGACAGTTGCATAGGTACACACATGGCAGTGTGCTTTGCTGCCTTCTTCCCCTTCACCCACATTTGGCATTTCTCCCCAGGCTATCCTCCCCCAGTTCCCCCCCCACCACTGGCCCTCCCCTTTTCCCCCCAATAGACCCCAGTGTTTAGTACTCCCCTCCCTGTGTCCATGTGTTCTCATTTTTCATCACCCGCCAATGAGTGAGAATATGCGGTATTTCATTTTCTGTTCTTGTGTCAGTTTGCTGAGAATGATGTTCTCCAGGTTCATCCATGTCCCTACAAATGACACAAACTCATCATTTCTGATTGCTGCATAATATTCCATGGTGTATATGTGCCATGTTTTCCCAATCCAGTCTATCATCGATGGGCATTTGGGTTGGTTCCAGGTCTTTGCTATTGTAAACAGTGCTGCAATGAACATTCGTGTACATGTATCCTTATTGTAGAACGATTTATAGTCCTTTGGATATATGCCCAGTAATGGGATTGCTGGGTCAAATGGAATTTCTATTTCTAAGGCCTTGAGGAATCGCTACACTGTCTTCCACAATGGTTGAACTAATTTACACTCCCACCAACAGTGTAAAAGTGTTCCTTTGTCTACACCTCCTCTCCAGCATCTGTTGTCACCAGATTTTTTAATGATCACCATTCTAACTGGCATGAGATGGTATCTCAATGTGGTTTTGATTTGCATCTCTCTAATGACCAGTGATGATGAACATTTTTTCATATGATTGTTGGCCTCATATATGTCTTCTTTTGTAAAGTGTCTGTTCATATCCTTTGCCCATTTTTGAATGGGCTTGTTTGGTATTTTTCTGTAAATCTGTTTGAATTCTTTACAAATCCTGGATATCATCCCTTTGTCAGATGCGTAAACTGCAAAAATTTTTTCCCATACTGTTGGTTGCCGATTCACTCTAGTGACTGTTTCTTTTGCCATGCAGAAGCTGTGGAGTTTGATTAGGTCCCATTTGTCTATTTTGGCTTTTGTTGCCAATGCTTTTGGTGTTTTGTTCATGAAGTCCTTGCCTACTTCTATGTCCTGGATGGTTTTGCCTAGATTTTCTTCTAGGGTGTTTATGGTGCCAGGTCTTATGTTTAAGTCTTTAATCCATCTGGAGTTAATTTTAGTGTAAGGTGTCAGGAAGGGGTCCAGTTTCTGCTTTCTGCACATGGCTAGCCAGTTTTCCCAACACCATTTATTAAACAGGGAATCCTTTCCCCGTTGCTTGTTTTTGTCAGGTTTATCAAAGATTGTATGGTTGTAGATATGTTGTGTTGCCTCCGATGCCTCTGTTTTGTTTCATTGGTCTATATCTCTGTTTTGGTACCAGTATCATGCTGTTTTGATTACTGTAGCCTTGTAGTATAGTTTGAAATCCAGTAGTGTGATGCCCCCGCTGTGTTATTTTTACTTAGAATTGACTTGGCTATGCAGGCTCTCTTTTGGTTCCATATGAAGTTCATGGTGGTTTTTTCCAGTTCTGTGAAGAAAGTCAATGGTAGCTTGATGGGGATAGCGTTGATTCTGTAAATTACTTTGGGCAGTATAGCCATTTTCATGATATTAATTCTTCCTAACCATGAACATGGAATGTTTCTCCATCTGTTTGTGTCCTCTCTGATTTTGTTGTGCAGTGTTTTGCAGTTTTCCTTGAAGAGGTCACTTACGTTCCTTGTGAGTTGTATTCCTAGGCATTTTATTCTTTTTGTAGCAATTGCGAATGGCAGTTTGTTCTTGATTTGGCTTTCTTTAAGTCTGTTATTAGTGTAGAGGAATGCTTGTGATTTTTGCACATTGATTTTATATCCTGAGACTTTGCTGGGGTTGCTTATCAGTTTCAGGAGTTTTTGGGCTGGGGCGATGGGGTCTTCTAGGTATACTATCATGTCGTCTGCAAATAGAGACAATTTGGCTTCCACCTTTCCTATTTTAATGCCCTTTATTTCTTTTTCTTGCCTGATTGCTCTGGCTAGAACTTCCAGCACTATATTGAATAGGAGTGGTGAAAGAGGGCATCCTTGTCTAGTGCCGGATTTCAAAGGGAATGCTTCCAGTTTTTGCCCATTCAGTATGATATTGGCTGTTGGTTTGTCATAAATAGCTTTTATTACTTTGAGATACGTTCCACTGATACCGAGTTTATTGAGGGTTTTTAGCATAAAGCGCTGTTGAATTTTGTTGAATGCCTCCTCTGCATCAATTGAGATAATCATGTGGTTTTTGTTTTTGGTTCTGTTTATGTGGTGAATTACATTTATAGACTTGCATATGTTGAACCAGTCTTGCATCCCCGGGATGAATCCTACTTGATCATGATGGATAAGTTTTTGATTTGCTGTTGCAATTGGTTTGCCAATATTTTATTGAAGATTTTTGCATCTATGTTCATCATGGAAATTGGCCTGCAGTTTTCTTTTCTTGTTGGGTCTCTGCCGGGTTTTGGTATCAGGATGATGTTGGTCTCATAAAATGATTTGGGAAGGATTCCCTCTTTTTGGATTATTTGGAATCGTTTCGGAAGGAATGGTACCAGCTCCTCTTTGTCTGTCTGGTAGAATTCAGCTGTGAACCCATCTGGACCTGGGCTTTTTTTGTGTGGTAGGCTCTTAATTGCTGCCTCGACTTCTGACCTTGTTATTGGTCTATTCATAGTTTTGGCTTCCTCCTGGTTTAGGCTTGGGAGGACACAGGAGTCCAGGAATTTATCCATTTCTTCCAGGTTTACTAGTTTATGTGCATAGAGTTGTTTGTAATATTCTCTGATGATGGTTTGAATTTCTGTGGAATCTGTGGTAATTTCCCCATTATCATTTTTTATTGTATCTATTTGGTTGTTCTCTCTTTTCTTTTTTATCAGTCTGGCTAGTGGTGTGTCTATTTTGTTGATCTTTTCAAAAAACCAGCTCTTGGATTTATTGATTTTTTGAAGGGTTTTTCGTGTCTCCATCTCCTTCAGTTCAGCTCTGATCTTAGTTATTTCTTGTCTTCTGCTAGGTTTTGAGTTTTTTTGATCTTGCTCCTCTAGCTCTTTCAATTTTGATGATAGGGTGTCAATTTTGGATCTCTCCATTCTCATATGGGCACTTATTGCTATATATATTTTTTCTAGAGACTGCTTTAAACGTGTCCCAGAGATTCTGGCATGTTGTGTCTTCATTCTCATTGGTTTCGAAGAACTTCTTTATTTCTGCCTTCATTTCATTGTTTATCCAGTCAACAATCAAGAGCCAGTTGTTCAGTTTCCATGAAGCTGTGCGGTTCTGGGTTGGTTTCTGAATTCTGAGTTCTAACTTGATTGCACTATGGTCTGAGAGACTGTTTGTTATGATTTCAGTTGTTTTCCGTTTGCTGAGGAGTGCTTTACTTCCAATTATGTGGTCAATTTTAGAGTAGGTGTGATGTGGTGCTGAGAAGAATGTATATTCTGTGGATTTGGGGTGGAGAGTTCTGTCAATGTCTATCAGGTTTGCTTGTTCCAGGTCTGAGTTCAAGCCCTGGATATCCTTGTTGATTTTCTGTCTGGTTGATCTGTCTATTATTGACAGTGGAGTGTTAAAGTCTCCCACTATTATTGTGTGGGAGTCTAAGTCTCTTTGTAAATCTTTAAGAACTTGCCTTATGTATCTGGGTGCTCCTGTATTGGGTCCGTATATGTTTAGGATCGTTAGCTCTTCTTGTTGTATCGATCCTTTTACCATTATATAATGACCATCTTTGTCTCTTGATCTTTGTTGCTTTAAAGTCTATTTTATCAGAGATGAGAATTGCAACTCCTGCTTCTTTTTGCTCTCCATTTGCTTGGTAAATCTTCCTCCATCCCTTTATTTTGAGCCTTTGTGTATCCTTGCATGTGAGATGGGTTTCCTGGATACAGCATACTGATGGGTTTTGGTTTTTTATCCAATTTGCCAGTCTGTGTCTTTTGATTGGTGCATTTAGCCCATTTACATTTAGGGTTAATATTGTTATGTGTGAATTTGATACTGCCATTTTGATGCTAGCTGGCTGTTTTGCCTGTTAGTTGATGTAGATTCTTTATTATGTTGATGCTCTTTAGCATTTAGTGTGATTTTGGAATGGCTGGTACTGGTTGTTCCTTTCTATGTGTAGTGCCTCTTTGAGGAGCTCTTGTAAAGCAGGCCTGGTGGTGACAAAATCTCTGAGTGCTTGCTTGTTTGCAAAGGATTTTATTTTTTCTTCACTTCTGAAGCTCAGTTTGGCTGGATATGAAATTCTCGGTTCAAAGTTCTTTTCTCTAAGGATGTTGAATATTGTCTTCCACTCTCTTCTGGCTTGTAGAGTTTCTGCCGAGAGATCTGCTGTGAGTCTGATGGGCTTCCCTTTGTGAGTGACCCGACCTTTCTCTCTGGCTGCCCTTAGTATTTTCTCCTTTATTTCAACCCTAGTGAATCTGACTATTATGTGCCTTGGGGTTGCTCTTCTTGCGGAATATCTTTTTGGTGTTCTCTGTATTTCCTGCATTTGAGTGTTGGCCTGCCTTGCTAGGTGGGGGAAATTTTCCTGGATAATATCCTGAAGAGTATTTTCCAGCTTGGATTCATTCTCTTCGTCACTTTCTGGTACGCCTATCAAACGTAGATTACGTCTCTTTACATAGTCCCACATTTCTTGGACACTTTGTTCATTCCTTTTTGTGCTTTTTTCTCTAATCTTGGTTTCTCGTTTTATTTCATTCAGTTGATCTTCGACTTCTGATATTCTTTCTTCTCCTTGGTCAATTCAGCTGTTGAAACTTGTGCATGCTTCACAAAGTACTTGTATTGTGTTTTTCAGCTCCTTCAATTCATTCATATTCCTCTCTAAGTTATCCATTCTTGTTATCATTTCCTCGAATCTTTTTTCAAATCTTTTTCAAGGTTCTTAGTTTCTTTGCATTGATTTAAAACATGTTCTTTTAGTTCACAAAAGTTTCTCATTATCCACCTTCTGAAGTCTAATTCCGTCATTTGGTCACAGTCATTCTCCATCCAGCTTTGTTCCCTTGCTGGTAAGGAGTTTTGGTCTTTTGTAGGAGGTGAGGTGTTCTGGTTTCGGGTGTTTTCCTCCTTTTTGCGCTGGTTTCTTCCCATCTTTATGGATTTATCCACCTGTTGTCTGAGTAGTTGCTGACTTTTGGATTGAGTCTCTGAGTGGATGCCCAGATTGTTGATGATGAAGTATTTCTGTTATTGGTTTTCCTTCTACCAGTCTATCCCCTCCACTGTACGACTCCTGAGGTTCACTCCAGGCCCTGCTTGTCTGGGGTGCACCTATAGCGGCTGCGGAACAGTGAGGGATGCTACCAGTTTCTTTTTCTGCTATCTTTGTCCCAGAGTGATGCCTGCCAAACGTCAGTCTTCTGGATATAGAGGGGTCAGGGAGCTGGTTTGTACTTTATAGGAGCTCAAGGGCTGATCTGTGAGCTCTGTTGTTCATTCAGGGCTGTTAGGCTGCTACATTTAATTCTGCTGCAGCAGAACTCATTTAAAAAAACCCTTTTTCTCTCAGATGCTCTGTATCGGGGGTTTGGGGTTTTCTTTATGAGTGTCTGTTGCGCTGTCCTGCCCAGCTAGGGGGCAGTCTAGTCACTATTTGCCTGCCGAGGCTCTGCACTGCTGGTGTGAGGTCCGCCCTGTTGCTGCAGGCTCTGCCCTGCTGCTGCGGTCTCTGCCCTGCTGTCACTGGCTACGCCCTGCGGCGGCGTCTCTCTGTTGTGGCAGGTTGCCTCGGCAATGGCAGGCTGCGTCAGCAATGGGAGTGTACCTCCATAGGGGCGGGTTGCCTCAGTAATGGCAAACGCCCCTCCCCACCAAGCTGCACCATTTTGGGTTCAGCTGTGCCCACAGTGAAACTCCACCCAGAGCATTTGGAATCACCATTTTGTTTGTTCCACTGCCCTGGCCCAAAAGCCGGTTCCCTGGAATCTCCTGGCCTGGCTCACTGTCCAAGTCCCATTCAATCAGATGGATATGCCAATCTGCCCTCTCAAGTCTCAGATTGCTGGTTCAACAGGGCACCCGGACCAGTGCGCTTTGTGCGGAGCGCTGTGGAGCGCCACTGTGCTGCAGCGCCAGCCGCTGGCTGCACCCGCCACTTGCTGCACCAACCAAAACTGCTGCGCTGGCGTCCTGCGTATCTTTTATACCTGGGAATTTCCCCATTCTGTGGGCAACAAAGATCCATCTGGAAATGCGGCCCTGAGTCACCCTTCGCACGTTCACCAGGAGCTTCAATCCTGGGTTGTTCTCACTGTGCCATCTTGAGTCGGTCCCCCTGCCCATTTTTTAATGTGGTTATTTTTTGTTAATTTGTTTAAGTTCCTTATAGATTCTCGATATTAAACCTTTGTCAGATTCTTTCTTTGAAAATATTTTCTTCCATTCTGTTGGTTGTCTGTTTACTCTGCTAATAGTTTCTTTAGTTTAATTTTGACTCATTATCAATTTTTGGTTTTGTTGCCATTGGTAGTCTTTGTCATGAAGTCTTTCCCAGGGCCTATGTCCATAATGGTATTTCTTAGGTTTTCTTCAAGAGTTTTAGTTTTAGGTTTTATATGTAAATCTTTAATAAATCTTGAGTTAATTTTTGTATATGATGAAAATAAGGTATCCAGTTTTAGTCTTCTGCATAAAACGAGCCAGTTATCCCAGCACTGTTTTTGTCAGTGTTGTTTAAAAACTACATAATTTTAGGTGTACAGCTTTATTTCTGGGTTGTATAACCTGTTTCACTGGTCTATGTGTCTGTTTTTGTACCAGTATCATTCTCTTTTAGTTGCTGTAGCCTTGTAGTATAGTTTAAGGCTGGTAGTGTGATGCCTCCAGCTTTATTCTTTTTGCCTAGGATTGCTTTGGCTATTTGGGCTTTTGTTGTTGTTGTTGTTGTTGTTGTTGTTCCAAATTAATGTTAGAATGCTTTTTTTCTAATTCTGTGAAAAATGTCATTGGTACTTTGATAGGAATAGCATGGAATCTGTAAATTGTTTTGGGCAATATGACCATTTTAACAATATTTATTTTTTCTATTAATGAGCATGGAATGTTTTTCCATTTGTTTGTGACACATCTAATTGGAAACATATCTTAAGTATTTCCTGAACTGAAACACTTAATATTTTATAAATGACAATACTCCCCCAAATAATATATAAATGCAATGCAATCCTTATAAAAACCATAGCTGACTTCATAGCATACATTGACAAGATGATCCTGAAATTCATATTAGATACTTAAGGTACCTAGAAATAGCAAAATAATCTTAAAAAGAACAAAGTTGGGGTACTTTTATGTCCTGATTTTGAATCCAACTGTAAATCTACAGTAATAGAGAAAATGCAGCATAGGCATACAAATAGACATATATAGATTGATGGAATAGGTTTTTGAATCCTGAAATATACCATATGTTAATGGTCCATTGATATTTGACAAGACTGACAAACCAGTTCAATAGGGAAAGAGCCTAGTAAACAAATGTTGTTTGTTTTGACAATTAATAACAAGTGTTGTCAAGGATGCGGAGGAATTGGAACCCTCATATATTGCTAATGAGACTGGAAAATGATATGGCCACTTTGGAAAACAGTCTAATAATTCTTCAAAAGTTAAAAATAGAGCTAACATGTGACCCAGTAATTTCGTCTCTATGTATATACCCAAGAGAAATGAAAATATGTCTATGCAAAACTTGTACATGAATTTTAAAAAATAACATTATTCATGATAGCCAAAAATTGGAAAAACTCAAATGTTCAACTGATGAATAATAAACAAAATGTAGTATGTCCATACTATACAACATTATTTGGAAATAAACATGAATGAAATCTTTTTCTTAATTTTTTTATTCTTTATTATTTTTTTAAATTGCATTTTAGGTTTTGGGGTACATGTGAAGAACATGCAAGATAGTTGCATAGGGTATACACATGGCAGTGTGATTTGCTGCCTTCCTCCCCTTCACCTATATCTGGCATTTCTCCCCATGCTATCTCTCCCCAACTCCCCACCCCCTGCTGTCCCTCCCCTATTCCCCCCAACAGACCCCACTGTGTAGTGCTCCCCTCTCTGTGTCCAGGTTTCTCATTGTTCAACACCCGCCTATGAGTGAGAACATGAGGTGTTTGATTTTTTGTTCTTGTGTTAGTTTGCTGAGAATGATCTTCTCCATGTTCATCCATGTCCCTACAAAGAACACGAACTCATCATTTTTGATTGCTGCATAATATTCCATGGTGTATATGTGCCACATTTTCCCTGTCCAGTCATCAGTGGGCATTTGGGTTGATTCCAGGTCTTTGCTATTGTAAACAGTGCTGCAATGAACATTTGTGTGCATGTATCCTTATAGTAGAATGATTTATAATCCTTTGGCTATATACCCAATAATGGGATTGCTGGGTCAAATGGAATTTCAATTTCTAGGTCCTTGAGGAATCGCCACACTGTCTTCCACAATGAATGAACTAATTTACACTCCCACCAGCAGTGTAAAAGTGTTCCTATTTTTCCACATCCTCTCCAGCATCTGCTGTCTCCAGATTTTTTAATGATCGCCAAACTGGCATGAGATGGTATCTCAATGTGGTTTTAATTTCATTTCTCTAATGACCAGTGATGATGAGCATTTTTTCGTATGTTTGTTGGCCTCCTATATGTCTTCTTTTGTAAAGTGTCTGTTCATATCCTTTGCCCACTTTTGAATGGGCTTGTCTGTTTTTTTCTTGTATATCTTTGTAAAGTTCTTTGTAAATTCTGGATATCAGCCCTTTGTCGGATAAGTAAACTGCAAAAATTTTTCCCATACTGTTGGTTGCCAATTCACCTTAATGGCTGTTTCTTTTGCCACACAGAAGCTGTGGAGTTTGATTAGGTCCCGTTTGTCTATTTTGGCTTTTGTTGCCAATGCTTTTGGTGTTTTGGCCATGAAGTCCTTGCCTACTCCCATGTCCTGAATGGTTTTGCCTAGATTTTCTTCTAGCGTGTTTATGGTGCCAGGTCTTATGTTTAAGTCTTTAATCCATCTGGAGTTAATTTTAGTGTAAGGTGTCAGGAAGGGGTCCAGTTTCTGCTTTCTGCACATGGCTAGCCAGTTTTCCCAACACCATTTATTAAACAGGGAATCCTTTCCCCGTTGCTTGTTTTTGTCAGGTTTATCAAAGATTGTATGGTTGTAGATATGCTGTATTGCCTCCGATGCCTCTGTTCTGTTCCATTGGTCTATATGTCTGTTTTGGTACCAGTACCATGCTGTTTTGATTACTGTCGCCTTGTAGTATGAATGAAATCTTGATACTTTAAATAACATGAATGAGTCTTTAAAATATTACTAAAAGTGAAAACCAACCACAAACGACCACATATTGTATGATTCCATTATTATGAAATATCCAGAAAATTAAAACCCATAGAGACAGATAGTAGATTAGTGTCTGGTTGCCTAGGTCTCTGGAGATGCAGAAATTGCACAGGGTGGGGTTGACAGCTAATAATAAATTATTTCTTTTTGGGAGATGAGCCTATTCTAAAATTTTTTTCTGATTTTGCAAGTCTGTTAATATACAATGAAACATTCAAGTGTACACTGATATGGTTTGGCTGTGTCCCACCTAAATCTCACCTTGAATTGTAGTAATCCCCACATTTCAGGGGTGGGGCCAGGTGGAGATAACTGAATCATGGGGGTGCTTTCCTCCATACAGTTCTTGTGGTAGTGAATAAGTCTCATGAGATCCGATGGTTTTATAAGTGGGAGTTCCCCTGCACAAGCGCTCTCTCTTGCCCATCGCCATGGTTTTGAGGCCTCCCCAGCCATGTGAAACTGTAAGTCAATTAAATCTCTTTCCTATATAAATCACCCTGTTTTGGGTATGTCTTTACTAGCAGCATGATAACAGACTAATACATACACATTAGATTGATGAATTACATAGTTTGTGAATTATATGTCAAAAAGTTATGACTAAAGTCTTTGTATAAAAACACTATAAAAATGCTGATTCATCCACATAATTATTTTATCTCTAGTTCTGTGTCAAGGAGATGGAAGACAAAAGAGACTCTCTCTTGCTACTACTTTTGGCAATATTCTAAAATATATTACGTAAAAGCGATGACTTGCTCGTTCAAAATCACTGATCTTAGCTGGATGAAAACACTTAAAAACACAAAAGAAATGTTAAATACGTTTGTGTAAGCACAGGGCCATCTACCTTTTATTTTTCTATTAGCCGTTGACATGTTCAGACTACTTATATAATGTGTTTACTTTGAGGTGTAAGAGTTATATTTTAACTTCCAGATTGATTTATTCTTCCATAAAAACAAAATATAAGAACGTTTTGTATTTCATCAAGATGGCTATGATGCATTGTATTTCATCAAGATGGCTGTGAAATGGACTTCAGTCCTTCTGCTGATAAAACTGGGCGATTACTTTAGCTCTGGGAGTTGTGGAACGGTGCTGGTGTGGCCCATGGAATACAGTTATTGGATGAAGAATATAAAGAGAATCCTGGATAAAGTTGTGCAGAGAGGTTATGAAGTGACTGTTCTAACATTGTCAGCTTCCATTCTTGTTGACCCCAACATATCATTTATTACTACATTTGAGGTTTATTCTACATCTGTAACTAAAGATGATTTTGCAGTTTTTTCCATACAACAGATTACTAAATGAATACATGATCTTCCAAAATATATATTTTGAACATATTTTTTTACTAATGTACAAACTTCTTTGGGAATATTCTGATTATACTGAAAAGTTCAGTAAAGATGCAGTTTTGAACAAGAAACTTATGACAAACCTACAAGAATCAAGGTCTGATGTTGTTCATGCAAATGCCATTGGTCCTCATGGAGAACTACTGGCTGAGCTATTAAAAATATCCTTTGTATAGTCTTCACTTCTGTCCTGGCTACACATTTGAGAATTATAATGGAGGATTTCTATTTGCACCTTCCTATGTAGCTGTTATTCTGTCAGAATTAAGTGGTTTAATGACATTCATGGAGAAAGTAAGAAATATTATATATGTGCTTTATTTTGACTTTTGCTTCCAAATATTTGATATGAAGAAGTTAGACCAGTTTTACAGTGAAGTTCTAGGTAAGTCATGTTTTTAATTTGTTGTTAAGTCCTAACTTTCCCTATGCCATTAAAGGTGCTTTTCTAGAAATATAAAATCAGAAGGGTGTGTTTTTTGTAAATGAAATGACAAAATGAAAATATAAGATGATCAATCAGTCTCACAAATACTATGGAAAGGTTGACATTATAGGATATGTTAGAATTCTGCGACCATTAGTTGTACAGGACACACCAGTAAGTCATAATCCTGCAAATTAAACCACTGAGTATTTCTCTAAGCAGTTACATATTCATTTTACAACGCTTTTATTTTATCCTTAAAATAGTCATTAGAAATTTCAATAAATGTCTTGGTGAGGGCAAACATGTAGATTACATACACATTTCTACAACTATTTATATAGCATTAGGACACTGTTTCCCCTATGTAACTTAGTTTCCTAATTTAGAAAATTAAAATATTTTTCTCTATTATTATTATGAGGATTCTTTCACATTTGAGTGAATAGTGTCTCTGTCCCAGGCGCAAAAAACTGTAATTTGAGGTTTCTCAGAATTTCCTATTTCCTCAACAACTGCTTTCAAATCATATATTTTAAGGGCTAAAATCTTGTTGAAGAGAGTGAACATATAATAGTTTATGTTTTAAAAACTGTATCTTTCCATGAAAGAAAACATGAACCTAAATAAGGCTGAGCACAAATAACTATTTTAATAATTTGTAAAAATTTTCCAACTGTTACTTTCAATATTGATAAACTAATATTAGTCATCTAATATGCATCAAATGCAGTAGTAGTTACTATAAACCTTAAAACCTTGCAATTCATTTGGAGAATCAAAGATTAAGGAAATACATAGCTTCCTAAATTGTAAAAACTAGACAGAATACTCTTGAAAAAGATATGTCTATGGTTATTGTAGGATTGACTGATGATGGAATACAAAGAGTTTTTTAATTTATAATGGTTACTTTTGTACTTTTAGAGAGAAAAAAAATCTATGTTTAATTCTACAGTGACTCATTTTAATAGTCATTCGTTATTATGGATATACTGATATGACATTAGAGTCTACCCACACACTGTATTTACATATGTAGGAACAACATCTAAAAAACATATACATTATGTATAAATTTGCATATTTATATTTGCTTTAATAAGACACAAACATTTTTGGCTACATTAATTCAAATAATTTTAGAAAATTGCCTGGCATATTCACATGATAATTTTATTTTCTTCAGGAAAATGCACTACAATTATCTGAGACAGTGGGAAAAGCTGAAATGTGGCTCCTTCGAGGCTACTGGGATTTGGAGTTTCCTTGCTCACTGTTACTTAATTTTGAATTTGTTGTAGGAATCAACTGCAAACCTGTCAACCCTGCCTAAGGTAACCTATTCCTAATTGTTTTATTCTGTTTGCTCTGCATTTCAGGGGGAATGACTGTATTCTTTATTCCGAGTGTTTGTCTCATAGTGAGATAGATATGGAAAGTGGGGAAAGTGACCTGTGAATTAGAAACTGATATATTTCTTTTCTGTACTATCACAAGTATGTGAATTTCATTATCATTACAAAATAACATGAGATACCTGGGAGACTTTGAGAATATAGCCAGTTAAATGAAGCTCTTATTATTCCACACATAAGAATCAATTATTCATTTAAAGAATATTTATAGTGACTAAAATATACTAGAAGTGTCAGATTTGCAAAGAAACAAAGTAGACACACTTTCTGCCCCCATACATTTTATCTTCTACTTTGAAAGGTAAAATATAAGCAAGTAATAAAAAAAATCGTGTGAAAAGTGTCATCTTAAGGAAAGACCACAATGCTAATGAAACATTTAAAGGAGATTACAGAAAGTATCTCTGAGCCATTAATAATTAAGGTGAGCCCTGAACAAGATGCAGGGTGAAGGGATGAGAGGGACAGGAAGAAACAAAGAAAAGCAGGTAGAGAAGTAAGGACAGTTCCCAAAGATCCTAACTTTAGTTCTTCAGGAAAAGGCTGAGTAACAAAGCAGATGATGCTAGTGAGGTAGGATAGAGCCAGATAACTACAGTAGTTTGAGCATATGTTAAGGGCATGGGGGAGATAGTGAAAGAGTTAAACAAAAAAGAGATGTTATCCCCCTCCCACATGGTGGAAGCTCCATCCGGGATTTTCCCTCTGGAATCCCCTTCCATACTCTTAGTGGAAGCCTTTCTCTTCTCCTTTCCTTCTCTTTTCTCTACCTAAATAAAATTACCTTTCTGGAAAAAAAAAAAGAGAGAGAGAGAGATTATCAGATTTCCTTTTAAAAGAAAATCTCAAGGTTTAGTCACAGAGTTGATTGTAGAAGGGCAAGGCTATAGAAAGGGGAATAATTTTAAAGGGAACTTTTGTAAGAATGTTCTTACAAGAGTTCAGGCCACAGATGACAGAAAACTAGACTAGAGTGCTCACAGAGGGCAGGCTCAGGGGCTCATGCCTATAATTCCAGCACTTTGGGAGGGGGAGGCAGGAGGCAGACTTGAGCCCAGGAGTTTGGGACCATCATGGGCAAAAAAGTGAGGCCTCGTTTCTGCAAAAAATATTTAAAATTTACCTGGATATGGTGGCGCATGCCTGTGGTCCCAGCTACATGGGAGGCTGTGGCAGGAGAATCACTGGAGCCCAGGAGATAAAGGCTACTGTGAGTTGTAATCATGCCATTGTGTCCCAGCCTGGGCAAGAAACAAAGACACTATCAAAAAAAAAAAAAAAAAGAATGTTCATAGAGATGACTATGTATACTCATACAATAATAGGCCATCCTCATATTGTGTTCTGTGTGTGGAAAAAAATAGTTGATATAGATAAAACACTTCAAATATCTCTGGTACATAGTGATCCAGAGTAATATTGACTCATCATTATTGCTGTTTTGTTTATATTACTAATACTACCAATTTGTGCCAGCCACTTTAGATATTATTCCTCATTTTATAGAAATTGGTCTTCTAACAGATCAACATTGTATTTTCAACCAAAGTCCCAGAGAACAGATATCCTGTGGATTGGTTTAAAAGTTGATATATGGCTTAGATGAGCAAGTGGAAATGCTAAAATTTTATTGTAAGGGTTGAGGCTTTTCACCTGTATTCTAGTTTAAAAGAAACACTATTCCTCAACAATATAAGTATATGATGACCTCAACTATATTTTCAGACAAACCCAACATTTACTTTCTTTCATTTTTTAACTTGGGTTTTAATTAGGTACACAAATACCAACATGAGAACAAGGCACTCTAAGGCTTGTACATTATCTCTAGGTGAAAAGATTTTCAGATTAATTCGCTTGTAGGATGGGATCACCCAAGATAACAGAGGCCTGGTCTAGTTTTTCCTGAAGAAGAAAGCCATTTTAATACATTCAATACTGACTTCTCCTCCATTTTTCTCTAGAAATACTGATTTATTGTATGAAGTTTCCAGTGTTTACCAATAACTGATTAAGATGGGCAGGGCATGGAGTTTTCTACTTAGTTCCAGGTGAATTATTCACATTTCCTGGCTTTTAAAAGTTCTCCTTCCACAAATCTTCTATTATGTACCCACATAAACTCCAGTCATACAATCTCTCCCCTCTGACCTTGGCAAACATGGTGGCTTGTTGTAGATAACAGATGGAGGCAGCTAATCCCATACCAGGCGGAGACACTAGCTTTTTATTTTTGAATCTCTAGCCAAAAGGAGTCCAATAAGGCCAGCAAAAACCAATAATGCCAAGTCTTGAAAAAAAAATCCAGGAGGTTTATTTTGGAGTTATTCGTAGTTGTCTATCCCACATTGAACCAAATTTTGCATCTTAGGCTTAGTTTGGGAGTAGTTGCCTGACACGAACTTCTATATGGCTCACACTAGCTAACGTCAGAACTGCGAGATGCCTTCTTCAAGTTCGCTCTTTGACTCCTCTACACATTTCAGTTGACCCTCGGGAACTTAATAGAGTGAAAGCTCATTAACCCTCATGGGATTTTTGCGAGATGAGTCCTTTTGTGGTGCTGTATAGATTTTGAAGGTGAGCAAGTGGAGGATGGTTGACCTCATGGACCTTTGAATTACCTTCAACATGTGGCTGGCTGCAATGACTCCTGCAGGATTTACTTTCTTTCATTCCAGTATTTAAACCTATTCTTACCCGAGACCCCAAACTTTACATCTTAGAGAATATAATGGTGGTTTACCTTAATAGAGGAGATGTTTTCTGCCTTATTCCAAGATTATAGTACACTTCAGTAAAGCTCATTTGGGGAACATGGGTCTTGCTATATCATAGCTACTTGATAGAGAAGCATAGAAAAATATACATGGCTTAGAGACCAAATAATTTCTAACACTTGTATCAGTTCTGTAAGCATATAGGATGATATTCCTTATGAAGAAACACAAGAATCAACATATTCTAACTTAATATCATACTTTTAAAATGTAAGCAGAAAGGAAGCATTCTTTATGTACTATATGATCTCTTAAGATATTATTTTTGTCTGTGTTCTTATTGGCAGCAATATAAAACTGAAATCTTATTCAAGTGTTAAGACTCAATGTCCATTTTGACTGCACATTGTTTAGGCTGTATACGGTAACTTTCACAAGGTAAAATGCTGAGGCAAGTTTGGTAGAATTTCTAACCAATTAACCCCTATTCTTGAAAAACTATTTCATGCATATAAAGGGAAAGTGATAAAGTTGGTAATGGAGTGGTTTGGGGGAGATGCGAGCTGAGCTGCGGGAGAGGAGGAGAAGGAAGACACAGAGAAAGGTAATAACAGTATAATGGCAATCATTAGCAATATTAGCTGTTGTTACCAAGCTGGCAAAAACAAGGTTTAAATCAATGTCATAAAGCTTGTCCTTTGATTCTTTGTATGTGAAAAAATAAATTTTATTGTGTTTATTTGAGGTAAAATGTGATGTTATGAATACATATACATTATTCTAAAATAGTTACTACAGTGAAGCAGGTTAATATGTCTATTATCTCATATTGTTACTTGTTGGTGTGACAAGAGCTGCTAAAATCTACTTATGTAATAAAAGTCACTAATATAATACAACTTTATTAATCATAGTCCTCATGTTGTTCGTTAGATCTCTAAACTTGCTCATTCTACATATCTGCTAATTTGTATACTTTGACCTACATCTTCCCATTTCTTCTTCCCACCCACCACTCCTGCTTGTGGCAACCACTGTTTTGTTCTCTGCGTATTTGAGATATTTTTAAAAATATATATTCCACATGAAAGTGAAATCATGCAATATTTTTCTATCTCTGGCTTATTTATCTTAGCATAAAGTCCTCTCTGTCCATCCATGTGGTGGCAAATGGTAGCATTTCCATCTTTTTTATTTTTAATTTTTTAGATGGAGACTCGCTCTGTCTCCAGGCTGGGGTGCAGTGGCGCAATCTCGGCTCACTGCAACCTTCAACTCCCTGGTTCAAGTGGTTTTCCTGCCTCAGTCTCCCAAGTAGCTGGGTGACACGTGCCACCACTCCCTGCTTATTTTATTTTATTTTTTTGTATTTTTAGTAGAGATGGGATTTCACCATGATGGCCAGGATGATCTTGATCTCCTGATCTTGTGATCTGCCTGCCTTGGCCTCCCAAAATGCTGGAATTACAGACATCAGCCACAGTGCACGCGCGTGCACACACACACACACAGACACACACACATCCATTCATCTGTCAATGGACACAGATTGTTTCCATATCTTGGCTATTGTAAATATTGTTGTAATGAACATGGGAGTGCAGATATCTTTACATAGTGGTGATTTTCATTTCTTTTTGCTTTATACCCATAAGAGAGATTGCTAGGTAATATGGTAGTTCTATTTTTAATTTCTTTAGGAACCTCCATACTGTTTCTCATAATGACTGCACTCTTACCAATACTGAATTAGGGTTCACTATTTTCTCCAGACGCTCACCAGCATTTTTGGTAGCAGCTATTTTCATGGATGTGAGATGATATCTCATAGTGGTTTCATTTGTATTTCCCTGATGATTAGTGATGTTGAGCACTTTTTAATATGCCTATTGGCTATTTTTGTTTTCTTTAGAGAAATTTCTGGTCAGGTCCTTGCCTATTTTTTGATAGGCATATTCATTTTTTTGGTATTGAGTTGTAAGAGTTCTTTATAAATTTTGGGTATTAACCCTTATCAGACATGTAATTTGCAAATATTTTCCCAATCTGTAGGCTGTTTATATTTTGTTGATTGTTTCCTTTGCTGTGAAGAAGCATTTTAGTTTGATGTAATCCCATTTATATATTTTGCTTTTGTAATCTGAACTATTAGTATAATATCCAAAAACTCACTGCCAAGGCCATTGTTGAAGAGATTTTTCCTTATGTTTTCTTACAGGAATTTTTTGGTTTCAGGTCTTACATTTAGGTGTTTTATCCATTTTGATAAATGGTTGGTTTTTGCCCTGTATCTCACATGTATAGTGTGAGTATGATAAGGGTTCACTTTCATTCTTTGGTAGGTGGAAATACAGTTTTCCCAGCACCATTTATTGGACACTATACTTTCACCTTTGTGTCCACTTGGTGCCCTGGTCAAAATTTAGTTGACTATATATGTTTGCATTTATTTCTGTGCTCTCTATTCTCTTCCATTAGTCCATGTTTCTGTTTTTTACCAGTATAATTCTGTTTATTATACCTTTGTAACATAATTTTAAATCAGGAAGTATGATGCCTCCAACCTTATCTTTCTCAGTATTGCGTTAGCTGTTCAGTTTGTGTGTGTGTATCTGTGTGTGTGGTTCTGTACAAATTTTAGGATTTCTTTTCTATTTCTGTAAAAAATGCCATTAAACTTTTGGTACAAATTGTGTTGAATTCATATATTGCATTGTGTAAACATTTAAAAAATATTGATCCCATTAATAAATAAGAGATATCATTCCTTTTATTTGTGTATTCTTCCATTTCTTTCATCTGTTTGTTATAGTTTTCATTGTACAAGTCTTTTACTTCCTTGGTTAAATGTATTCTTTTTTTTTTTTTTTTTGAGATAGAGTTTCACTCTTGTTACCCAGGCTGGAGTGCAATGGCGCAATCTCGGCTCACCACAACCTCCGCCTCCTGGATTCAGGTAATTCTCCTGCCTCAGCCTCCTGAGTAGCTGGGATTACAGGCACGCACCACCGTGCCCAGCTAATTTTTTGTATTGTAGTAGAGACGGGGTTTCACCATGTTGACCAGGATGGTCTCGATCTCTTGACCTCGTGATCCGCCAGCCTCGGCCTCCCAAAATGCTGGGATTACAGGCTTGAGCCACCGGGTTAAATGTATTCTTTTGTTTTTGTGTGTGCTATTATAAATGGGATTGTTTTCTTGATTCCTTTTTTTTAGCTAGGTGGTTATCTATAGAAATATTACTTTTGTTTCTATGTTCATTTGGTATGCTGCAACTTTTCTGATTTACTCCAACAGTGTTTTTTAAGCATATTTAAGGGTTGTGAACATATAGAATCATATCATCTGCAAACAGGAATAGTTTTACTTCTTATTTAGATGCCTTTTATTTGTTTAACTTATTTAATTGTTCTGGCTAATACTTGTTAAATGTAAGTGATTAGAGTGAGAATTCTCGCCTTATACCAGATCTTACTGGAAAAGCTTTCAGTCATTCCCCACTGATTGTAATGGGAAGGTTTTATTTTTCTAGAAATTTATCTACATTTTTCTAGATTTTCCAATTTGTTTTATATAATTATTTATAATTGACCCTTATAATACATTTCACTTCTGAGGCATCTGGTGTAATGTCTCCATTTTCATGTTTGATTTTATTTATTTGAGTCTTCCCTCTTCTTGTCAAAGTCTAGCTAGTGCTTTGCTAATCTTATTTTTTCAAAGATTTTTTTTTTTTTTTTTTTTGCTTTTATTCTGATTTGTGTTATTTTCCTCCTTGCTAACTTTGGCTTTAGTTCTTTTTCTAGCCTTTTGAGGCATAATCTGCTATGTGCACTAGAAAAGAAATGCATATTCTGCTGCTCTTAGATGTAAAGTTCTATGTCTGTCAGGTCCATTTCGTAGACTGCAGTTCAAATCCAGTATTTGCTTAGTTTTCTGTTTGGTTGAGCTATTCAGTGTTTAATGTAGGGTACTAAGGTGAAGAAATGTATATTCTGCTGGTCTTGGTTGGAAAGTTCTATGTCTCTCAGTTCCATTTGGTGTTGACTGCAGTTCAAATCCAGTACTTCCTTAGTTTTCTGTTTGGTTGAGCACTTCAGTGTTTAATGTGGGGTACTAAAGTCACCTACTATTGTATTGCTATTTTTTTTTCCTTTATGTACATTGTACATTTTTTTTTTTTTTTTTGAGATGGAGTCTTACTCTGTCACCCACACTGGAGTGTAATGGCAAGATCTCAGATCACTGCAACCTCCACCTCCCAGGTTCAAGCGATTCTCCTGCCTCAGCCTCCTGAGTAGTTGGGATTACAGGTGCTCACCACCACACCCGGCCAATTTTTGTATTTTTAGTGGGGTTCACCATGTTGGTCAGTCTGGTATTGAACTCCTGACCTCAGGTGATCCACCTGCCTTGGCCTCCCAAAGTGCTGGGATTACAGGTGTGAGCTACCGCTCCTGGCCAATACTTACTCTATATATTTAGATGCTCTGTGCTTAGGTGCATATATATTGTTATGTCAACTTGATGAACTGGCCCCTTTATCATTAATGACCATGTTTGGTTTTGTTAAGTTTTTACCTTGAAGTTTCTTTTATCTCATGTATATTATGCTACCCCTGCTCTTTTTTGGTTACTCTTTGTATGGAATATCTTTTTCCATTTCTTTACTTTCGACCTTTGTGTTTTCTGGAAGCTGAAGTGGGTCTCTTGTAGGCAGCACAGTTATATTGTTTTTTAATCCATTCAAACAGTTTATTGGATAATTTAATTCATTTATAATTAAGGTTATCATTGATAGGTAAAGACTTATTTTGCCATTTTAAAATTATTTTGTAGTTGTAGATTCTTTGTTCATTTCTTTCTCTCTGATTGTTTAACTTTGTGATATGGTAATTTTCTGTAGTACTAAGCTTTGTCCTTTATCATTCTTATGTACCTGTTTTAATGTTTTGCTTTGTCATTACCATGGGCTTACATAAAACCTGTTTTAGTTGTAATACACTATTTTAAGCTAGTAAGAACCTAACATACATCATATACAATTATTCTAGATTTTTACCCTCTTCCCAACAATTTATTTTTGTTGCTGTAACTTTTTTTTTTTGAGACAAAGTGTTGCTGTGTCACCCAGGCTGGAGAAGAATGGCACAATCTCAGCTCACTGCAACGTCTTGTCTCCCAAGTTCAAGCGATTCTCCTGCCTCAGCCTCCTGAGTAACTGAGATTATAGGCATGCGCCACCATGTCCCGCTGATTTTTGTACTTTTAGTAGAGGAGGGGGGTCATCACTGTTGGCCAGGCTGGTTCTCAAATGCCTGACCTTAGGGGATCCACCTGCCGTGGCCTCCCAAAATGCTAGATTACAGGTGTGAGCCGCCGTGCCCAGCCTAACATTTTTTATATTATATATTCCTTAACTTTTCAGAGCTGTTATTTTTGACTATAAATCTTTCAAATCTCTAGTATGAAGGTTACAAGTGAAAACAGTTAATAGTCAATAGTCTAAGACATATAGTCAATAGTATTTGATATTAGCATTTAATACAATAGTCAATAATCTATATTTAAGACATAGAAGAATCTGAAAGGGAAAAAAAGTGTAAGATTTAGAAACAAAAGAACCCCCATCCCCCAAAAATTAAGAGATTGAATGACCCATATGATAGATAACAGAATATATGCATGGATTCTTATGCTGTTAGGATTCCTATTCCTACTAAGGAAATTGAAGACTATAAACTTGAGCCTGTTCTTTCCTGTGTGCCTCAGTTTTAATGTGTTTCAAACTGCATTTGGAATGTTTCCTATCCAAATAAAATCTCACACATTAGGATAAAATTACCCATGTGTGTCACAGTCACCCTTACAGTGAGTCAAGAAACTCTAGCTTGGTCAGTTAACTGCTGGCAACAGTTCCTTCTTTTTTTCAATTCCAAACCCCTGACATGACCAAAGGTTTAATATTTTAAGACAGGGCATATGTGGCCCTCAGAATGACCATGGCATTCTACAGCAGAATCTACAGATATTCAAGAGCAGGAAGACACACCTGTGATGACAAAAATACTCTGAAAAATCAGACCCATTCAGGTGTTAGAACTTCTATGAAATCATGATTTAATGGCTATGTTAAACTTTGCCTGTCCATGTCTTTCAGGAACCGTCCTTCCCGATGTAATCCTCATAGAGGTGACCATAACATCTCACCTCCCATGCTGGGAGTCAAAGAACCCCATTTCGCTGCACATACAGATTGGATCAGGCCTGGCTCCAGAACCAACATGGCTATTCAGTCCTTTCGGGGAACTGATACGGACATTGGGAGGACAAGTCTCCTTCTATCACTGAAACAACACGGACAATGGAAGCTTGGAGATAATGGCTATTTTCTGAAAAAGTAGACCATGCTTGAGAAAAAGCCATTATAGAGGAAATCAAATCTAAAAATTACATGCTTGAATTCTCACTCCTTCGAACTATTACTCTAGCCAATAAAATAATTGACTGGATTTCTAAATTCTGAATAACTGAATTTTTTCACCTGAACACATCATATTTATGAAGACTTTTAGAATCACAGTACTGTAGACTACATGAAAGAAACCAAGTCTCTCATGGTGAAAAATGCTGTCATAAATGTGTACAAATATTACATTAAGAATTCTCATTTTATATACTCTCTTATGTACAGAAAAAAAATATATTGCATTTTTTTAATACAATGTTCCTGTAAGTTTATTTTTAAAAAATCAGAAAAGGAGAAAACAGTGAGGATTATGTGAGCCAACACAAGGGTTTAGTATAATGCCAGATACTTGGTAAAAATGTTAGCTTTTAATAAAATAATAGGATTGATTCAATACTAAAATCTTTAACACTCAACACACAAAGCATGACTTAACATCTAAGTGGATGGGAACTTTTGAAAAATCCTGTGCTTAAAATTCAGCCTGGAGAAAATGTTAATGTTTAAAAATCTCAGGTCAGATGCAGTGGCTCACACCTAATTTTAGCACTTTGGGAGGCCGAGGCAGGCAGATCACTGGAGGTTGAGTTTGAGACCAGCTTGGTCAACATAGTGAAACCGCCCCCCGCCGCCTACTAAAATTCCAAAAATTAGCTGGGTGTGGTGGTGCGTGCATGTAGTCTCAGCCACTGAGGCAGGAGAATCACTTGAACCTGGGAGGCAGAGGTTGCAGTGAGCTGAGGTCGTGCCACTGCACTCCACCCTGGGCGATGGACTGAGACTCCATCTCAAAGAAAAAAAAAAACCTCGATATAAGCCAGTACCATCAATTCAGACATTAATTTATATGCTATTTTTTTCAAAAGTGATGAGGTGGCTTCTTTAGAAACACCAAATTAAATAAAAACATGGATAAAATCTTGGCCCATCAATTACTACCTTTTTAATCTTGGGCAAGTTTACTAGCCTCTCTGAGCCCATTTAAATGAGTCTCTTTCTAAAAGCACAAAGTGTCTGTTGCATACAAGGTGCTCAGTGTTATTTATAACTTACTATTATTTCAGGAAAATACCTTTAATAGCACCTACCAGTTTTGTATAACTGGTTACAGAAATTCCTAAAACACTGCAGATAATCATCTTGTCTAGTTTACTGAAGAATACAACATAATGCCAGTGAAGTGACTTACCATGTATCCCAACTGGTTTAATTAAAGGCAAGGCATAATATTTTTTTCCTCTCTATCACAATGTAGATTTAAAACAAATGCTTAGGCTTTAGTTTTGTCATTGGTAAAGAAAACTACTGTGAATGTAGGGGAAGATACTCTGCACGCTAGTATCAAAATGAATGCAATATAACTACAGTTTTCAATATCCTGTAAGGGTAAAGTGCCCATGTTCTTTTTCAGGCCAATACATATTAAATGTAAAACTATGGCGACTTTTACACAAACTAAGTTTGATACTATAAAAAAATTAGTCAAATATTCAAATATTCCTAATGTTTATAAAGGCCAAATTCCAAAGGCCAAAACTCCAGGTATAACTCAAGAAAATTAAAATTCAAAAAATATTTCATAAATTGTTTTCTTGAGCAGTTCTATTTCTATGTTTTAGCTGGTTACCACTCGGGAGAGCTGGAAAGTTAATTTAAAATACAGAACTAATATTAGGAGAGTTAAAAGTCCATTTATGAAGTAAAGTAGAAAGCATGTGCAAAGTAGTTTCACTTACCAAAGACTAAAACAACAAACAGAAAACCTAAATAAACGATTCTGTAGTCAGAAGTACGCTCAAAAATGTTATCAGGTGTATAAATACTTAGCCAAAATACTAACATAACTCTGTGTATATCATATTAGAAAGAGAAGCAAGCTTTTAATTACTCCTAGGTCAATCATTTCTGCTAAAATGTGCCTCAAAAAAAGCAAGTGTGGTTCCTAAAATCCCTAAACAAAAAGCATTCTTTTATGTCCATTATTGCATAATAAAACTTGCAATTAGATAAGAAAAAAAATACAGAAGATAAGTGTCAATCTTTACCAATTTATTTTATACAAAACAGTAGCAATGTAGAATATGGGAATCATCTTCCGCTGCCACGCACGCAAGTTGTGAACATTCCAAGCCAATGTATACAGTTTGGAGAGGAAGGCTAAACTATAGCATCAACCACGCTACTGAACATAGGAATTTTTCATTTAAAAAGATTAAAAATTAGATACCAATGTCTTCTTAATATTGCTCTCATCATTGAAGACTGAAGAAAAATAAAAAGTGACTTTATAAGTTTAAAAAAAAAAAGAGGCAAGGGGAAAAAAACCAAGAGGCTGCTACAACACTGCCATACAAACCATCATACTTCAATATTTGCATACTTGATAGCAGCATTATTTTTACTGAACCGTGTGCAACTACATGTAGAAACACATCAAAGTAAAATATCATGGCAGTTACCAATCAAGATAAAAAAAGAAAAAAACAAAAAATAACTCTAGGATAAACACACTATAAGATGAACATTTATGGAGAAAGAATCAATATCTACATTCTTGGACTGTTCCATTCTGCCTCAACAAAAGTGTCAATTCAACTGTCAACTGTGCATTTTTGGCGGATTTGAGTATTTCCAGTTCTTATGATACTGCATGCTTGGAACAAAGGGGGGGTCATAATAAATCCTTCTACACAATGAACTTTATAGGTAGACAGCTGAAAATAAATTTACTACTTGTAAACACACACAAAAAAAATACAAGATTTTTTGTATCTTTAAACAATCATTGCTTCCAAAATCGGATTATCTTCGATATCGACCTCTCTCCCCTCGGTCTCTGTCCCGATCACATAATCGCTCTCTTTCTCTTTCTCTATCACGTCCTCTATCTCGCTCTCTGTCTCTTCTGTTATCTCTAGGGCGGTCTCGCTCTCGTTCCCGATCTCTTTCACGGGGTCTACTTCTCCGACCACTGACAACAGCTTGTGTTCGACGAAGGAAATCATCCACCCTCATATCATAATCATGCTAGAAAAGGGATGAAATGTATTAGGTATGTCAAAAATGCAAACAATGTAAGTGGATCCCTGATTTTTTTTTTTTAATTTATGTGAGTAATTTTTAAAAATATATAAAAAATAAACAATTCCCTATGAGGTAACTAACTGAGGTTCTTTAGAGAACACTAAAGAAATGCATTAATAAATTAATTCCCAGAAAGTAACACACTGACATGGTTTAGAAAAAGGTTGATGTCTCATTAGACATCTATAAGAGAGTATTCAAATCTCCTCATGCAGTTTTCATTTAACTTTAATGACTTTTCCATCTGATCCCTTCAATAAAATTTAGGCCAAAGAAATTAATTTGTGATGACCTTCAACCATTATTCATATATGCTGCCAATTATGCTAAGTGTCACCATGTTTTTCTGGAACAGGCCAGCTCTACATGTTTCCTCCAATTCTACCAACTTCAATTTTACAAACTGAACAACTCTGCCCTCTTAAAGTGAAATCAGAAAGTATTATATTCCATATTTTCTTTCAAACTCAATTGTTACAACTATGTGATGTGCAAGGAAAAGATGTGGCTGCTCCTAAACTTGGCCTCTGCTCTAGTTTAAACTTTCTGCTCTGAGTTCTCAGCTCACCTTATTGATTTTGGTCCCTTTTCAAAACTTAGCTAAAGTAAGATTCAAAAACAATTTCACATTATCCTTTATATATAATCATATGTGATTATATAAGCAGAGAATATGTATACTAACCAAAAATCCACTAAAGATCCATAATACAGAACTTGTTAAAAAGGATAAATATAGTTCAGGAAAAAAAACTCAGACTTTGTATTTTAAAAGCCATGTGATCACTTACAGGAAGTTTTAAGACACCACAACCCATCTAGTCAACTAAGATTTCATCATAAATAGACTGTATTATATCTTTCTTGTATGCCTAACTAAAAACAAACAAATTACTAATTTAAAGTATGTCAACTGGTTAATTAGTACTCTCAAATTATTTTAAAAGGTTGTGATATGATTTGATTTAGAGAAAAAATTATTACCTTTATGAGGATAAGGAAGTTATTGACAACACATAAAAATGTCTCAAAGATAGGGTAGAAAGCTGCTCTAACTCTCACAAATATGCTCACTCTTCATCTTAAGTGGGAAAATAAAAAGGTGTTTATTTGGCCCCATACAAACTCATCACCCTAAGTAAGGAGGGGAAAAAATTCTAACTTGCATATCCTACTTTAACAACAAAACTACTTTCTAAGCTATCAAACATATATGCATCTAAATTATGCTTCCAACACCTGCCAGAGGACAATTCCACTTTTTAAAATAAGAGTACTACTAGTAAAAAATAAGTAAGTAGCATTTAATAAACTCAGCCCCACTATTTAAAAACCCAGAAAAGAAAAAAAGATAAGAGTCTATCTTTTTTCATTGGTCCTGTTTTGAAGGCATCAAAAAGAGCTTTCACATCAACCTTATCAAATAATTAACAGAACCAATTAATAAAGGACAATTATTCTTCTGCTACATAAAACAACAATCTGGTTATTCTCTGCTAGCATCATCACAATAACCACAGGTAAAACAATTAATCAGTTACTAGTTTTAACATTTGGTAGAATATAAAAACAAATGACTAAATGAGATTAGAGCTCATCAGCTATCTTAATACACTATCCTATAAAACTTGGATCAGAATTCACAAAAGTTCAGAAATACCTATTAACAATATTAATTACACAGTATAATTAAAATCTGAATATGGAAAGAACACAGCCCAGGTACTATATACCTATGACATTTACCTAAAAGGAGTTATATTTGTAGGAGTTTGCCTTAAGCAGTTTGTGATTTGATCAGTAAAAGAAATATATTCTATCTATATAATCCAAAGGGGTATAATCAGGCATTTTTAATAAAAACAAACTGAGAATTGCCCCAGTCTGCAGTAAGAATATGCAACAGTCCCAGTCATTCACCATGTTCTAGTCTCCCCATATTTAAATTACCTACGGAATTCTAAATAGTTCCCTCACACTTTTGCCTCCTTGTGCACTTACTACTCGTTTATCTCTGTATCTTGCTTCATGTGGTACTGGATGATGTCCTGAATAAGGGGGATGTGCTTGAGGAGGTGGAGCATGGTGCTGATAATAAGGATGGTGTGGAGGTTGTTCCATTCCTGGATAAGGGGGCTAAAAAAAGGAAAACCATTTCCATTAAAAACCTACCAAATACCTTTGTAAACAAGTTATTCTTAGAACCTTTCATCCAAACCAATCCCAAACAAATAACTGAATCTGAACTAGAGATTTACTTTGATGGCATTAAAGTGTTTCAAAATATCCTTGTTTGTTTGTTGAAAATTATACATCATCTAAGATATAACATGTTTATTTTACTTTTCTTCTCCTATCATATACATACTAATAGAAATAGCAAACACTTACATGGTGCTTACTGTGAGCCAGGCATTGTTCTAAGCACTTTACTAGTCTTGTTTAATTCTCACAGCAACCTTATGAGATAGATACTCTTGTTCCTAGTTTACGAAAGGGTAAACTGAGGCAACAAGGAGTTAAGTAACCTGCTTATAGTCACACTACTCGTAAAGTGGTGAAGCAGGCATACAACATCAGGCATCCTAGTTCTACAACTGGTGAACTGGTTAACCACTTTGTATCTATCTATTCTTAAAAACATCAACAGGCCAGGTATGGTGGCTCATGCCCATAATCTAATGCTTTAGAGGGCCGAAGCAAAAGAATCCCTTAAGCCAGGGATTGGAGACGAGCCTGGGAAACAGTGAGATCCCGTCTCTGTAAAAAAAAATTAGCCAGGTACAGTGGCATGCATCTGTAGTCCCAACTACTCAGTAAACTGAGGCAGGAGGACCACTTGTGCCCAGGCGTTCAAGACTGCAGAGAGCTACGATCACACCACTGCACTCCATCCTGGGAGACCAAATGAAATCGTCTCTTAGAAAAAAAAAGGTCCAGGAGCTAATTAACTTTTAAATGCCATTATGAAATGAATAAAGTGTAAATCAAGGATTATTTTCATATTTACTATCAAGATCATATATTAAATATTTCCATTTTTAAAATTTCCTAGAATCTAAAGGGAAAAGTGTCATAATCATCTGCATATAATGGTATAAAACTGTATACCTTAAAGTGAAACAAAAGTCAGATGAACAGGCCATATAACATATGGCATTTAAAATAAAGAGATAATATGTGAAGAAACAGAAGCTACTTAAGCTTCCAGGTTTTTATTTCTTGAAAATTAATACTTCAGCTATCTTCAATATCCTCAAATATACTCTAAGACAAAAATTCAGTTTTCTTAAAGGAAATAATTAAACAGCAGGAATAATCAGGGTTAATTAATCTCATTTTACAGAGAAAATTAAATTTAGTGAGGCACTATGCTAAACTTCACATATACTTTGTAAATTTATTTTCTTGACAGTGAGACTGACACTACTACATTAAACATTAAGCTATACCAGGACAGTCATGATGTTCATCTCATTCACCAGAACATAATCAGAATAAGCACAGTACCTTGCATAGAGTAAGTACTAAATATTATATTTGATGAGCAAAAGAATCAATGAATACCCATGAAATTTTACAGATGAGGAAAGCTAAGAGTTGCATTAAGAAACTGACCCAAGGTCATACAGTTGGGAAGAAAAAGAAATGTATTTGAATCCAAGCAGACCTTTCACTACTAATCATTACCATAATATGCTATTACAGTTCTCAAGCCTGTACTATTAACACAAATAACTTTCAGTCTTAGTTTGAAAGACAGCATACAATTATTTACCGCCAAAAATCTGTACTTTAAGTCTATTTAATGAGAAACTGCAGCAATCTTATTCTGACTAAGCACCCGAAATATCAGAACTGCAAATGAAGTTATATAACTTATAAAAATAAGAGCAATACAAACCATTCCTTGCCAAGGTGGTGGTGGTCCCATGTTATGAAATTCCCTCACATAATCATTGTAGGACTAAAATGAAAGATGATAGTGTCAATATAATTAAAAATTATCACAGAACTGCAAAATAAATCACAGCCTGGTTTTATCTACATTAAAGATAAAATGAAATGCTTACCCCATTTAAAAACACATCTCGGCGAACTCCTGAAAATCGTCTGTTGGGAATAAGATTTGTGAAACTAAATTCAGGTAATTCATAAACTAGTTCCAAGAATGTAATTCAAAGCTAGGCAAGAGTGAACCCGACTTACCTGTCAACTTCCTGGTATCGTGGATCCTTTAAATACCCTGTTCAAACATCAAGCATTTGAGTAAATCAAATTTATATTTTTCTATTTTGGCATTATAATTAAACCTTCCTTACCACTCGTTTCAACTCTCTCCATGAAATATGTACTTTAAGTGAAGCTACTACTGTATTATCCCATTTTCAAATTTTCTTCTCAGATTACATGATAATCTAGGAAGTAACTAAATAATTATATTGTAGAATTTTAAGCTGCTAGAGAAGTTTTCATATATGTATCTTCTACGTTCACAGTCCAAATCTTGCTAATCAGAAAATTTCTTCATTTTGCATCATAGGGAAGGCAAGGGCACAGGAACTATCTTGAGCACACTATGACAGGACTGACTTCCTTAAAACAAATGTTTACTTTCCACTCTGGGTATATATAGGCCTTACCAAGTAAACCACAGACAAGCTTTTCAAAATGTAAACTTAAAATGGGGGGGAAATTGCAAATGTTGCAAAAATGAAGGTGTATATAGTGTAAATGAAAAATCCATGGTGGTTAGAAAAATATTCTTTCCCCTGCGTCTTTCAGTAAAAATCCAACAAATTAAAATGTAAAAACAAATATTTGAGTTGTCATGTTACTAGGGAAAAACAGAATCTTCTATTTTGGAATAATGAGGCTTATCAAGCCACTTGTTATATAATAATGCTAGTATGATCACTAACATCAATCTCCTAACTGCCTAAGTTTCACAAGTGTATCACTGACTCTGTTCTAAATATCTGATATCCTTTCTTGAATATAGTTTGCTCTTTTAAATTCCAGTAAGGAATAAACTGAAAAGCTATATTTACATTACAAACTGAATATTTCCCATTCTTCTCCAAAGACATAAAGATTTAAAAAAAATTATATGAATATGTATCACATGAAATGCTAACTACCACAAGGAACAAAAAAACCTGATAGAATATAGGCTATTGCTTTTCATTACTACATTTAATCTTAAACACATGTGCAGATAAGTTTCCATTTTTGCAAAATTAGCAATTTCAGGTATAATAGGGTATGATGAGTTACACTGGAATAGATTAGACAACCTTAACAAAGTTAAGGGAAGAATTATACTAATGAGAACTACTAAAATTTCCCAAGATTTAAGTAGTCAGGTCTTGAATTTTTTTCACTTAAAACTGTAGGATTGTGAATTGTTTTTTTGTTTTGTTTTTTTTCAATAATTTGAAATCAAATATCTGCAGGATTATAAAATATTAACCTGGTCTCTGGTGAAACTCAGGGGGATAGTCAATCCTTGGTTTCTTTCTGCTGTTATGAATATCATAATCTTCTGGTCGACGCCTACACAAATTAGACACATTAGAAATTAAACCAAAAACTGCTGGGAGAACAAAGAGTAAAGCAAGAGTTTCTGACAGAGGTAAGTACAAAGAATAATCCATTATTTACTTTAAATTACATCTTAATTTTTAGTGAGCAAATTATTTTTAAATTCCTACATTTTGATTCTCAAATTAATTCCTATAAACCAAGCTTTAAATATACTGCTGGAAGTAGATATCCTCTGCCATCTCATGCTATAATGAGAAAACTGCAGACTAGTCCAATCAAAACATGTAAGTCACATTTTAGTAATCTAAACAAAAGTAAACAAAGCCATTCTCAAACTAAATACCAGTTTAACAATTAAAACACTTTCTCAAATAAAGTCTCCATTCAGTTGAAAAATAAAAATAAAAAACCTATCATCATTGTACAATATGTAACTCTAAAATCTATATATTTAAAACTTATAAATGTCATTTTAGGTTAAGTCTAAACAAAATTAAGAATTTATTTTTCCTCTTCTTTGCACAAAATTATTTTTACATAATCATACAGAAAATTTGATACTTATTAAAAGCAACTTTACATGAAAGTTTTAAAAATCTTAATAGCTTAAAAAACTAATTTTTTAATATTCCTTAATAACATTTAGTTTTTCCTTCTACATTTAATGACATTTAAGAATTAAGGGAATTTTTTTCCAAAGACAATGCCTCAAAATAAAATTGCTTTTATAAATCGGCAAGTAATGGGTCAGAATTTTAACAGAGTTCATAAAACTAGTTCAAATATATTCTTTGGAAGGTGAAATTTTACTGACTACAGAGGGCTGTTCTTTACTGTCTTCCATAAATTGGGTTAACTTAACACACCATTAAATACACTTCAATTTACTTAGCAGCTAATAAAGAATTAAACAAAAAAAAGTCCAAAATATTTAGAAAATATATATATATCTTTTTACCCTTAAGATCTAATAAAAACTTGATTAACAACCTGGCATTCACTAGTTTTCAGCTATTTGTCTGCGTAACAACTGCTTTCATTAACTTTTTCAACACAAGTTCACTCACACTGTAAAGTTTTGTGCAATAATCCCAAGCCCCCCAACAGAATAAAAACAGTTGCATCTACAATAAATAATACTAAGAAAATTAAAAGCTGGTTTAAAAAATAAACATACCGCTTTCCTGTAGTTTGGGGAGTGCATTTACGACCGGTATAAAACATGATAGTAACAGTTCATATAGTAGTCCAACTACTGACTTTTAGCTGTAAGCCACATACATAAATGGAGGCCCTGGCAGGCTTGAGAGAAGGTGTAGTGGTGTAATAAGTATAGTTTGCAGTCCATTGCAAAACTGAGGTAAAAACTTCACTTGTATATACTGTATTGCACTGGAAACCTCTTAGCTTAAAACTTCAAAAGACATCTTGGTGCTCAGTCCTTTTAGGCCAAAAATAAGGGGCTCTGCCAGGTTTCCTCCTACCTACTCGACAGTGTCCTTTTTAAGCTCAAAGAAATGGGGACTGTTGTTGGATTATCTGTACCTACCACAGGATGTTTCCACCAAAAGGAAATTTAACCAAAGGTTTCATCCCATCAACCATACATCCAATAGTCTTTAGCAGAATATTTTAGATTTAGTTGTGTGCAAATCTACACAGGGGAAGGTGTTGGGTAGAAGGGCTTAAATCAGTTCTTTGCAAAGACTTCTCCAATTCTGTAACAAGTTAAACCCCCTTTTTCTGGAAAATGCTGTTTAGTTCATAAAGTAGTGATCAATAACCATGGCGATCCTCTAAAAAACACTTTTAAGTCCACAGGTACTGCCAGCATCTGGAAAAGTTGTAAACAGACACAGCAACAGCCCTTCTTTTTGGTTTGTTGCCGGGTCTCCCAGGGCCACTTGATCCCCTTTGGAAAGAACCTATTGTTTTCAGAAGATCAGCAAGATGTATGAATTCACTGGGTACATGTTAGAGAATATTTGGCAATAGGATTAACACATCACGGTGATAAAATCTGAAATAGTCCCAATAATGCTCCTCTTGAATATCAAAATAACTTAAAATATTTTATCCTCTAAATGAGGCGTCATCTTCTGAAAAAATATTAGTGATCCTTTATAAAAGTCCCATATCTGATAAGGCTTATCCAGAGACACACCTGAAAGAAAAGGCTTTTTACAAAATATTAACGATTTTTGCAAATAAAGACTTCCTCCTCTTCCTTTTTAGCCTGTTCTTAGCAACAAATGCCTACCTCATTTCAATTGTATACATTGTATTATCAGAGTATTATCTAATCTGAACTGGCTATAACTGGTTATCAGATAATTTTTTCTGCATAAGGAAAGATCCCCATTTTCCTCTTGAAAAATGACTGAGACCAAGGTGACCATGTGAAATCCTCAATGAAGCCACAAACTAGTCCATGCAGCTTGATTTGAGGATTTTCTCTTTCTTCTTTACCGCAGGACAAACTTTGACGAATCATATTCCTCCATCATGTTATTCTGATACATGTGCCTATTATCAGTCCAAAGAACGTTTCTAACCTTCCCACATCCCGGACTGGTTCTCGACGGGATGGACGTCCTCGTGATCTGGGCTGAGAATGCATTCTTCTCTTGTGACGCATTTTATGAATGACCTGATACAAGTCAATACTTTCATCGGGGGGAAATAGAAGACAAAGCTGGGTTCCACATTCAAGTTCAATTTCCTAGAATAGGAAAGTAGCAATTTATAAAACAAAAACAGACCCTTTCAACAGGCTTGTATTTTCCTGATGCAGTAGAACAAAAATTGACTTGGAGGCTTTCTTTCCAAGGCTGATGATCATATGGGATTCGAATAAACTTCCAGATTTATAAAACGTTTCAAAAGTGTTTCATATATATTTATATGAAGGGTAAAAACTAAAAGTGCAGAATCTCCAAAGTTAAATACACAAATGCAGTTGCTTAAAATTCTGTGACAATCACCCTCTGAAAAAAAGGGAATGTTCCTTTGTGCAAAATACAAAAATATCACAGCAAACTCATTTATCTTAATACAATGCAGGAAAAATACATGTTAGTGTGTGTGCCAGCAACTTTGATAACTATAATCTACGAAGTGCACTGAAATTCATTAAATTTACCACAAAGGCAGACCAATCTATGGGCTTTTTAAAATTAAATCATTTTCAATTACAGTACAAACATTTTTACTTATGAGGAATAAAATATCATATTATTCTATGTCTGTGCGTCCAGGCATAGTAGCTCATGCCTGTAATTCCAGCACTTTGGGAGCCTCAGGCAGGCGGATCTCTTGAGGCCAGGAGTTTGAGACTAGCCTTGCAAAATGGTGAAATCCAGCCTCATCCAAAATACAAAAATTAGCCACTCGCATAACCTGCTCTCCAAAAAAATAACAATTAAAATTAAAAAATAAAATAAAATTTCTGATTCAGAATTACATGAGAGAATTACAAGCGTCAAAGGTTTTGGTTTATTTTAAATTATTTCACATTTTCAATTCCTTTTGCAGATTTGAAAACCTGACTACATATATTTAATCTTCTCAGAAAATTGCTTTCTACTCAGAAAACATAAGTACATATACTTAGTAACAATTCTAAAATGTATTACAGAAACTGAAAAATCTGCTAGACAGTGATAATAGAGTTAAAAAAAAAAAATTAAAATCTGGCCAATGCTCTTTACAAATATTTCCTTCAATTATATGAAAGTACCACATAAAGGTACCTATATTTCAAAATTAATGAATGTCTTATTAGTCTTAATCACATAATTATAACTTCAGATAAGACTATTTTCTCAAATACATAATCTCTTTCATCAAAAATGGTTAAAACAAATCCATCAATAAAGATCTATAAAAGGATTGATTAAATGTATATTTTTTGAAGAATCAATGAAAACTACAAACCTGTCCATCACGTCCGATCTTTACTGGTTTATGTTCATTCCAAGGATTGGTGAGATGAGCTGACTTAGTGAACGGTAATTCACGCCTAAATACAAAGTAATATCAATTACATTCTGCTGCAGAATCCTGTGAGGACCTTTAGTAGTGAATTCCTGTATTGTGACTTAAATATGACTAAAATTTTTAAAATCACTTACTATGGTTCAGTATTTTCCCTACAGAAAGCCTCGTCAGAGACTAGCTTTTTCCACGTTCTCCAGTTTTCTAAAAAGAACTTAAGAGCAAGGGCTTGAGAACCAAGACAACTTGGGGCTTAAACCCCAGCTCTCTCTCTTCTCTGAGCCTGAATCTATTCCTCTGATAACAAGAATATCACCATCTATTTTATAGTTGTTTTATGCAGTTTGCAAATGAAATGACACATAAAATATTTAGCATATCCCTTGTTTCTGTGAACTCAAAAAGTACTTTTTTTTTTTTTTTTTTTTGAGACGGAGTTTCACTCTTAACCAGGCTGGAGTGCAATGGCGCGATCTTGGCTCACCGCAACCTCCGCCTCCTGGGTTCAGGCAATTCTCCTGCCTCAGCCTCCTGAGTAGCTGGGATTACAGGCACGCACCACCATGCCCAGCTAATTTTTTGTATATTTTTTAGTAGAGACGGGGTTTCACCATGTCGACCAGGATGGTCTCGATCTCTTGACCTCGTGATCCACCCGCCTCGGCCTCCCAAAGTGAAAAAGTACTTATTAAGTGATCAAAAGGAAGCTGGATCTTAATCCAGCTGTTAACATCAAATGAAAATGGAAGTGTCCCCTAATTTTAGTTGCAGGCTGCTTTCCCTGATTCATGTGTACTCCCTCTTCAATACGGCAATATTCTTCACTACCCATAGAATGGCTTGAGTTGTGCAATAAATATTTATAAATTCATTTATTTGTATTAATTATGCCCTCTATTGAAGCTCAAGGGCAGTATCTATATAATTTAAATACTAATAACCTGGTTTTAAGATCTAAGCCATAGGACAAAATGGTCTTACCAAACTTAAAAAGATAGTTTGTATTTTTCTACTTCTTTGTCAACCTAGCACAATGTCGTATGAATACAAAAATGACACATAATCAACAGTTGTTAGCTACCAAGAAATAACTGTAAATTAACAGTATATGATAAGGTTTTAGTTATTTTTTGCATAAAACTAATAATGCCAAAATAGATAAATACTTTAAAGAACTATTCACTGTGCCTACAATACAAATGAAACTGTTCAGCCAAAGGACAAAGATGAGAAAAACAAAAGAGTTTGCATCCGTAACATTTATTCCATAGCCATCAAAGAAAAATAAACAATTGTGCACAATTTTCAAAGAGAATGGGTACCATGTGCACAATACAAATTTGTTTTTTTAATAGGGGTGGTTGTATCTATTTTGAAAGAAAGAAAAATAAACAGAAAATGCTTTATGAAAGAAGTGGCACATGAGATAAGTTTAAAAGAAAAGCGACCCAGGTAAAGCCTTATGTAGAGAACTAAGCAGGGTTACATTTGAAACAAACAAAGAGAAGGGCTAGAACACAGGCATAACGGAAAGGGGAAAACATAAGTAACTTTGTCCAGTGAACATGCCACACACATAACCTTACATGAATTTTCTTGAAGGCGAATACTGACTGCTCAGAACTTTTAAATTTATTTTTATGTTTTAGAGATGGGATTGCCCAGGCTGATCTCAAACACTTAGGCTCAAGCTATCCTCCCACCTCAGTCTCACAAAATGATAGGATTACAGGCATGAGTCACTGCACCCAGCATGAATGCTTAGATTTTATATAAATTTTTTTAAACCTCAAAAAAAGCTTTGACATTTTGCAGGGAATCAAGTATTTCAGAGTTAAATTAACAAGGTGGTATGTTCTGTGACGGTAAAAAAATATATATATACACACACACATACATGGAAGAGTGGTGAGGAATGAAAACACCAAGTATCACTTAAACGCTTGGTTTGTCTAATATGCACCTTACTTCATCTTATCAAAACTGAGTGAAGAAGAATGCTTTTTTTCCCCTTTGCAGGCTGTCAGAAGTAGAAAGACTAGAACAAGTCCACACCAAAGCTTAGAATATTCAGAGGCAGAGATCTAGTTAGTTTTCTTTGTATTTTGTTCAATACTTAAGGTTTTTCTTCTAATTGCCAGTTTAAAACAGTTATAGGAAAGGAATAAATGAAAACCTACAGCCACCAAAATACAAAGGTTATAAATTAATGGGATTATCACTGTTACTTAAATATCAGCAATTAACACTCATGATCCAAATTAGAAGTAAAAGCATATGCCAAGCTAGATGTATCACTTGGGGTTGAGATTCTTTGGTGGCACTGGTTCTAACTAGATTCGAGAGACATCTGTTCACTGTTTCAACACAGTTAATCTCAGCCAGAACATCACAGAAAACTGTGAAGCCTGAGGCAAAACAGGGCTCAGAATAAATTAAGAGAAATTACAGGGTCCCTGGTCTATGTATCATCCTTACTTGATCCTTTCTTCTCAGATCACAATTATAGAACGAGCAACCTAACAGTTACCTTCTAAGCAGGTATGTTATAAAGAAGCATACAGATACAACTTATCTTTACTGTGAGTTCTTTGAGAACATAGGAGAGACTCTCTGACCTAAATGATTCTGCAAATAGGGCAAATTGATCAAAAGAATGTAAAATTGTGCAGTTTTTTGTTTGTTTTGACAGAGTCTCACTCTGTTGCCCAGGCTGGAGTGCAATAACATGATCTTGGCTTGCTGCAACCTCCGCCTCCTGAGTTCAAGGAATTCTCATGCCTCAGCATCCCAAATAGCTGGGACTACAGGCATGAGCCACCACAACTGACTAATTTTTGTATTTTTAGTAGAGACAGGGTTTCACCATGTTGGCCAGGCTGGTCTTGAACTCCTGGCCTCAAGTAATCCACTCGCCTCAGCCTCCCAAAGTGCTGGGATTACAGGCGTGAGCCACCATGCCCAGCCATGCAGAGGCTCTATATGCTGAACAGTGGTTTGCTGATTAAAGTTAAAAGGAATAATGGAAAGACTTTGAAATAAAAGAGAAATGGGTTATTTAGAATGGACATGAATATAAAACCTAGTCAGTAAATATAATTCTTGATAAATATCTCATAGATTATACTTTATTTTGAGCTAATTATAGGTGGAAATCTTAGTAAGTCACTTTTTATGCCTCCCTCTGTTTTTCAGCTAAAACATGACACTTATCTGGTCCCAATCTTCCATGTGCCTACCAACCACTTGAACCATCAGGGATTTAACAGGTTTGTGGTGGGTCTCAAGATTCTGCATTTTAACAATCAGATGCTACTGATACAAGTGATCGAGGGATAACACCTAAAGAAGCTTAAGTCTAGTTATTATTAAATTAAAAGGGTCCTTAAATTGAAATCTCATGACTATCGTATCTGAAAAAGAAAAAATATTAACAGCAGTTACTGTTATTGATAGCAAAGTCCTTAGCATTTGTATTTATTAAATTTAAATCGTTTTAGTTCTGAGACTTAAATTTAATTCTCACTATATAGGGAGAATTTAAACTCAGAGTTCAAGTGACTTACCTAAGGAAATATCAATGTTAGAAATATCACATGTCCTCCAGAATTATAAAGTACTGTAAAATTACTCTTGAACAGAACTTAGGAGTATTAAAAAATTTAAATTAGTTTTATTGTATAAAAATATTTATAAATATTTTTATCTAAACTCATAAACTTACTTTAAAATAATAAAAGTACTTTACTGTCCATAATTTTATACCTCACGATAGTAGGACAGTCAATTTGGGTTTGTCTTTACCTCTTCTGTCACTTTACACATTTCACTTTTACAAGTTAGTAAAATAGTAAGTCAATGAAGAGGAACATGAATAACCCATGAAAAAAAATTAATCTTAAAATTAAGAAACAAATTTATCAGTAATGTAAAAATGAAGGCTACCACAGTAAGTAACATTCAAAATAAAATCTGCTGCCATCCATGTAAAAATGGACAATTATTTTCTCTCCTATTCTCAAGAATGCAACACCTGCAAATATGTTACATTACCATGTTTCCTCTGGCCTTTATGGACACGGACACACATACACACACACACGCACAAAATTTAAAAATGTGAATTTCTCTACTAAAAAGTAATCACTCCTTCCCCTATAAATTGTTACCAGATTTTCAAACGTTAATTGTAACTTAATTATAATTTTGATTTCTAACAAACTATAAATTTATATTTTTAAACTCCTGGGAGCAACAGAGTGGAGGTGGGGGATAGCACTAACAGGCTCATCACCTAACACTGCATTCCAATACCACAATTATGTGTTTTTTCATTTATTGTACCTTTCCATGAGGATATGTGCACAATTACTTCCACATATATTTAAGAGACAAACTATAATTTAACGATTTTCTACTTTGAAGAATTTAGATGACGTCCAATTCTTCCCCACAGAAAGTAATAATGGGACGAAGTATTTTTTTCTGATAACTTTTTGCTATGCTATTATCAACCTAATACAGTTATGTGTTACTTAAGGACAGGATACAATTCATCACATGATTTCACTGTGTGAACATCACAGAGTGTATTTACACAAACCTAAATGGTATCGTCTACTACATACCTAGGATATATGGTATAACCTATTTCTTCCAGCCTACAAATCTGCACAGCATGTTACTGTACTGAATAGTACAGTAATATTGGAAAGTACCTGTGTATCTCAACATAGAAAAGGTATAGTAAAATATGGTACTATAGGCACCTCTTATAGATCCTATAATCTTATGGGACAAGATTCTTTCTTGATGGATATGTCATTATGCAGTAAGTGACTGTAGGGCATTTCTACTTTATCACTGCCCCTATCTTCACAGCTCCTCCTCATTAACCTACAATGAAAGTTTAGACTGACTCACATTCATTCATTCTTACCCATCTTTGCCCTTTGATCTTCTCTTTTACTACCATCTGCTTCATAAAAAAAGGTGGCTCCTCATCCTACTCCAACATATATACTCCTACCCCCCCATTGGTTTGTTTCCATGCTCTTCCTTGACTTAGTCTGCTTTCCTGCATATGCACAGCACTTTTTTTTCTTAACCAATTCCTTTGTGCTCTTCAAGATCCAATACCCATAAATAACTTAAAACTCAAAGTAACATCTCCTTTCAGACACTTTTTAACAAAAATTAATTTTATAGGTAATAGATTTGTGTATGCCATGTAAAGATCACTTAAATAATGAGCTTCTTGTGTAAAATAATTCAGTAAGCAGTAAGGACCTAAAAATGTGCTAACTCTGTTCAAAATAAGCCTGATTATTTTTCTAATAAATAGTTAAATCATAACTCAGTTTTAAAAGATCACAATAGCAACTAAAACATCATTTGCTAACCTCCTTAAAAAATACAAATTGTCCACAACTAAATTAGTTACCTCTGAAATTGTTAGTCAAGTCAGAGTACTTATTTCCCATTCCACAATAGCTGACATTTTAAATCACTAAAATTATATAGATATGCCAGACATTTCAAGCAACTGTCCGGTTCATTTACTGCTATATTACTAATACAGAAAACAAATACAACTTTAGACTTAATATACCTTTGTTGTTTGTGTCCTACATTAGATGATAAAGGTAGTAAACAAGGTAAGGTAAGCATATGATGACAGTTTTACTTTAACACATTATTCTAAACTGGTAGCATATTCAAAACTTCAGTTATCTATACTAAAGTGTCTAATTTACCTGCAAATCCAGTCAATTTTAAAGACACCTCCCAGCATTTTAGCACTCATTCCTGCTGGAAGCACCCAGTGTATAGGAGATCCTCCGTGATGTGATTCTGAAGAAAGTCTTGCAAACCCTAAGAGAATCATATCATAATATAATATGTAGATGCTAATATAATTAATGTGTTTACACGTCCAAATTATTTTTATTCTTACCTTGAAATTTTCCACTCTCTCTGACAGAAAATATTAAGATAACACTCCTTGCAGATCTAAATGCAACATTTAATTTCTTCTCATTTACAGGGAGCGTGGACCATACACCCTATACAAATAACATAGAGACCACAAAGTGCAATTAACTACAACTCTTTTGGGTTTCCAGTTATGTTTGCAAAAAAAAAAGCTACATTTTGGTGTGCTTTCAATTTAAGTAAGCTATAATGAAGAAAGGTTTGATTTATCAGCTGTCAGAATAATGTAGTAATAATTTATAAAAACCTAAGAGAAAAATGGAGACAATCACCAACTTTACAAGATCATTAAAGCTACTAGTAAACACACAGAGGTGAGGTTCAAATCAAAGGGACCAGAATTCTATATAGTAAAACCAATCACCTACAATTATTTTAATAGTACAACCATTTACAGTGGTAAATACATCCTGTTTGAAGATGAATCACAACTTAGAAGTTTGTATTCCTAAAAAACTGTGCCTAATCAACAAATTAAAACTTACTGTATTAGTTAAGTTCATTTTTTAAAGCAGTTTTTAAGTTCAAATATTTATATATCAATAGTTTGACTGAAGAAGCCTATGTTTTACACCTAGAGCTGGAAGATATTTGTTAATTTCTAAGGCATTTTAACCAATTCTTCATTCTTAACAGATAAAAAGAAACAGAATAATAAGGTAAGACAGATGCTATCATTCAGCTCACACCAATCTGCTCATACAAACGACATTGCACACTAAGTGCTTACAGTTGTTCCTCAATCTCTGTAGGGGACTGGTTCCAGGACCCATGCAGACCAAAATTTGAGGATGCTCAAGTCCCTTATATAAAACGGCATAGTATTTGCATATAACCTATGCATATACTCCCATATACTTTAAATCACCTCTAGAATACATACATCTAATATAATGTAAATGCTATGTGAATAGTTGTTATACTGTGTTTAAATTTGTATTTTCTGTTGTATTATTTCATATTCCTTTTTCATCTAATGTTTCAATCCAGTTAGTTAAATCCAAAGATGAGGAACCCTGTGGATACTGAGGGCCAAGTGTATTTCTAACTAAATCCACTTCAGTTGGAGAACAGAATAAGGCTATCTGGTATACTGCTTCCTTCTGTTTACAAAGTTTTATGGGTATCCTTAAATTAGAAATGTAGAATATTGACAGAAATATGGTTAGAAAAATGTTTAGCTTTAGTTTTATGTTTCTGAAAATCAGTTGAAGCTGTAAAGTTACTCAACTTAAACCAACAATAGCAAAACATTATGACAGCTAGTGTAACACACAACTGTAATTTTGTAGCCAAACATAAACAGGAAATTAGTATCTTATAACATCCTACAGCAACTATGCATATCTTTTTTACAAAGTCTGGAGGGGCCTTTAAGCTAATTCTTCCTATTTCTTCTAAATCCCAATGATCTTAATTCTAAAAAAATAAAACTCTTCATAAAAGAATAATTTGAAAAACAACCTCAAAGTATAAATCAAGCATCAACATAAAAAAAATCTGGCTACCTACAGATATTTTAGAAGTGTTAGCACAATAAACAAGCCACTTAGTACAGAAAAAGTATCTTTTACAGCAAAAAGTTAAACTGTATAGCCCTCAACATTTAATATTCTGACTCCTAAAATCATCTTAAAAAAAAAAACATGAAGGAAAACTCAAATCACAAGTAGGTTGACTGACTACAAACCAGATCCTAAGTGGCAACTGGAATGTAGATCTTTAAAACTAATGAAAATCATAGTACCTTATGCTACTCGATGTAAAACAAGTCTACTTTCCCATTTAAAAATTTTAGTATTAGGATAGTTTCAACAGAACTGATGCTAATACCTTAGCTTTGGCAAGAGACACATTCTCATGGTTGTTACTCTTTATGAGGAAAAATCTTGCATCTTGAAGCACATATTTGAGTTTACTGGTTTGATCTGAAAAAAAGAAACCCAAATTGATTAACCACAGGCCATTATCACACAAAGGGGTCAAAACTATACTAACTGAAATTAGCCCTCCACAACCCAGCTGAACTTTTAAAGAGCAACAATCACCCATTCAACCTGGAAGGCTAAGCCACAACATGTAATAAAGCAAAGGTAAGAAAAGACAACCAACATATTGCAAGAAGTTAAACCTAACCTAGTGATGTTCCGATATATCAAATCCACATTTAAGTATGAAAACAGTTACCGAGTTTTATAGATTTTCTTAATCAGATTCAAGAGTGGTAACAGACCATTATGCTACATACATACATATTTATACACATCCATCTATAACATACACACACACACATACACACACACCATCCCATTTTGTCCAAAAACTAAAATATTCTGAAATGTTTGGTATTATCCTAAAAGATACATAGTAAGAAGCAGACACAGAGCATTCTATGTAAGATATTATTTTTTCTTCATGTAATATATCGGAACATTACTACATTAAAAGCAGCTATTAATGGAGAACCAATAAGGCAAAATAATGACTAGGCAGGGCATGCAATGAAAACAATTTCAAATTTAAATGATACCTTTTCGGACAGCACGAACGGAAGATGATAATTTCTCATGCTTCTTTTCTGAACCTGTATTTAGCCAAAGTACATTTGTTCAGATTGAGCTTTAATAGAGATAAGACAAAATTTCTACAGTCTTGTCACATAAAATTCTCATTCAAGACAAATTATTCTTCCTGGCGCACCCACACACACAAAAGAACTTCTCAATGTGTACGAGTGTTTTGCTTTTTGGTTGTTTGGATTTTTTAAAAAGTATGTATATTTGAACAGTTTCCCACTCAGAAAACTAGTCACTGAATCATCATCTTCCAAGAAAAAAAAAGTGAAAATTCCACTTAAGCAGTAACAGAACAGGATTAAAATAATAAGAAAAAGCTTAGTTTTCTCTAGAATTATTACACTGAACATGCCAAAAATCAGTACTAATGGACATCAACAAGTTCACACTAAACTACAGCCTCCACACACTTTCTAAAGCAGATTACATTAGAATCAGTCAGATACGATCACAAATACAAGTAAAATGAGAATACCTGCATATGACTCTGATGCAGAGCTTCCACTTCTATCAAAAACAATTGGAGATATGCCTCTAGCTCTCTTCCTTTCCTTCTTTTTCTCATCTAAAAAGAACCAAACAAGAGTTTTTTTTTTTTTTTTTAAATACGATACAGGAACTAAGAGAAGTAATCAAACAAGAATATATCATTACGTGTCTAATTTTTGCACAGCCCTTATATTAGACTGTGCTCCTCTCTTCTGATCCCTCAATTTCCTCAGAAGAATGTTTTATTTCAAAAACACTGTCTAACAAGTAAGGGCATCTTGCTTCTCTCATCAATTTCAGTCAAATAAAAACACATGAAGTAACTGCAAAATCAGGTCCTTAATTGCCATATATAGGTGGACTTGAATAAAGTTTTCCAAGAGAGGGAAAAATCTGCAAAGTAAAAACAATTTCTTTCAAAACTGTGTCCTTTCTATGCACCAGGTAACACTGTCTTAAGTCCTTATTTTTTTTAAACTCCACTACCATTCTTCATTACAATTCCAATTCTGATTCTATCTTAAGAAGTCTGATGAACCCTGGAACCCAGAGCTTTACAACTGGAAAACAATATATATACCATAATTAGTGATTCCCTTGTGGTTGCAATTGCTTGTTTTTGTGTTTTCCATTTCATTCTTCTTAGCCATTTCCTCCCTGAATTACTGCTCTTATTTTCAAATTTAATTTAAAATTTACCCCTACAATTTTAATGGTAGCCTGTGTACTTCTGTAAGAAAACTGAAAATTTTCAGTAAATAGAAAAGGTTTGGATTACCTGTTATTTAAGAAAGCAGTCCTAAGCTTAATCTGGAACTTTATAAACATATAAGTGAGGACTGAAATGGAATTCGGCTCTCCTGTTTATTGCTATCTTAATTATATCATGATAAGCTCCTTTCGCTTTTCAGCTTAGAGAAAAAATGCATATATTTATTTTTACAAAAACAATGGAAAGCTGAAAAAGAATAATCAGTGATAGTGTATAGAATAACCTACTATATAATGACAACTATTTAAAAAGCTTTAAGTACTCTCTCCCTTAATCCTCAGAACAAGTTCACAAGATACTCTCATTACAGATGAAGAAACCTTGGATTAGACAGGTGGCTAGGCAACTAGACTAGGGTCCCATAGTTCCTGAGTGGTAGAACCTAGACTCAAAGGCAGGTCCTCTGGCTTGAGCAAGTAGAAACAATACTTCACAAGTATTTTTGAAACACAACTACAGTTTCAACTGCTTTTGGGAGCTTTTTTCATTATTTCTTTAAAAAGTTCTGACATATTTCTTCTAATTTTTCCTCCATGGATATTTCTTTCAGGAGTCTAAGCATTATGAATGGATCAGACTGAGTGTAATGTATCTCTTATTGCTGTTAAAATAGATTATTTTATGGTCCAAGTACTAAAAAGGGCCTGGCACAGTGACTGGGACCTGTAATCCCAGCACTTTGGGAGGTTGAGGCGGGCGGATCACTTGAGCTCAGAAGTTCAAGAACAGCCTGGGCAACATAGCAAGACCTTGTTTCTATATAAAGACAAAAACAATAATAATAAAAAAATTACTAAAAAGATCTCTGAGATAATGCAGGGAAAATAACAGAAGCAGAAGATCCTACTCAATTGTTTCTATATAATGCTAAATCTAGCATTAGCATGAGAAATCTCCAAGGAATTTTCATTTTTGTATGAGTAACTCCCACTGCTCTTAAGTTTATGGCCACCTCCCCCAACTATTACTCTTAGGTCAAAAGAACAATAAAAATCATCTAATAAATAAAGCTCTATGAATCAGCCTGTCGCTTTTATAAAGTTACCAAAAATTCTGAGAACAAGGTAAAATAAACTGGAGTCTAGAAAACTCATGACACAGAAACTAAACTGTGGTCACTTTTATTTAAAAACTGACATCTCCTAATCAAGGATTTCCAAAACCAACCCATTACTCTTTCATAAACTATTGTATGAAAAATAATTTCCTCCATAGTAAATACAGTACCTAAAGCATGTTCCACATTGCATATATCTCATTTAGAACAAACCTGGTCTATTAACAGTTTTGAGATCAGTATTTATTATAAAACTACAGTTACCATTTAATTTGAAATTTCTCCACAAAGACAAAGTATATTAATCAAGTTATCTTACTATGATCATCATCTAGGAGACTGTTAAAAATGCAGATTTCTGGGCCGGGCGCAGTGGCTCAGCACTTTGGGAGGTGGAGGCGGGTGGCTCATGAGGTCAGGAGTTTGAGATCAGCCTGGCCAACATGGTGAACCCCTATCTCTATTTAAAATACAAAAATTAGCCAGGCATGGTGGCACGTGCCTGTAATCCCAGCTCCTCGGGAGGCTGAGGTAGGAAAATTGCTTGAACCCTGGAGGCAGAAGTTGCAATGAGTGGAGATCGTGCCATCGCACTCCAGCCTGGGTGACAGAGTGAGACTCTGTCTCAAAAACAAATAAATAAACAAAAAAAGCAGATTTCTGATCCTATTCATTTAAATAAGTCCCCTTTGTTTAATGTAAACAATAAAAATATTAAAGTCTAAAAAATAACAGAGATACCAAAAAGAAGATACTGTAACAAAACGTTCCCTACCCATGGGAGTGGTTTCACACATTCTCCACAATAAATGAACTTTCAACACTTATTGCTAATGGGAAGTATTTCTTCTCTATCCATTATCCTAAATTATAAAAAATATATATCCTAGCCAGGTGGCTGTGGCTCATGCCTGTAATTGCAGCACTTTGGGAGGCTGAGGTGGGTGGATCACTCAAGGTCAGAGGTTAGAGACCAGTCTGACCAACATGGTGAAACTCCGTCTCTACTAAAAATATAAAACTAGCCAGACATTGTGGCGTATGCCTGTAATTCCAGCTACTCAGGAGGCTGAGGCAGGAGTATCGCTTGAACTCAGTAAGCAGAGGTTGCAGTGAGTTGAGATCACGCTACTGCACTCCTGCCTGGGTGACAGAGACAGACTGTTAAAAAAAAAAAAAAAGAAAAAAAATACATCCTTTCAGTTTGCAAAAGGCATGATGGAAGCACAGAAGGAAAGATTCCACAAGTTTTTATAACAAATCCAACTACTTATCTATTCAGTTTAACTCTGCCTCCCTTGAAAAGGCTATCTTAACTCCCAAACCTAGAATCCTAGTGAACAAAAGGTTGAAAGCACTTCAGTTGCCAATCACTAGGCAAATAACTGGTCATCTGCTCTCCCTATACTGTAAATAGTATAAATACTATAAAGTATAAATATATAGTATAATGTATATAGTAGAAATATATATATCTGTATATGGTATAGGTAGAGCAGATGGCCAGTTATCGTCTAGTGATTGGCAACTGAAGTACTCTTCTATATTATATACATAACAATGTACTATTATAAATGATAAAGTTCTATAATAATGAAACTGTAAACGAATTTCAAAAGAATAGTAATTTTCTTATGTTTCGCACATTCTGCTTATGTAGCAATCTGGTAGCATCTTTACATAAGACAGCCATGAGATTATAATCATCATACAGTGCTCTGTAAATACCCTGACCTTTCCTTGCTGTACCCTAACCCAAGAAAGGTTGCCCTAAGCCTAGTGCCTCCAACTACCTAACAGTCATACATTTCTGTCTCATAGGAATAAAGAGGCAGAATATGTAGCATTGAAGAAATGACTCAAGACAGCTCTTACCTAATTTTTCCAGAAGAATTTTATTTATAGTCTTCATCTCCATCTTATATCTTACACCCTAGCCCTCTTGTAGACCCTGTCTCAGCCAGTTAACTGACAGACACAGAATTAGAAAAAAAGTCTGTGCTCCCAGGGAAAAAAGAAATAATTTGATTCTCCAGCCATATAATGAAAATCTAGGGGCATTTTACTAAGAAAATATTATAACACCCAGTGAACAGGTTTCATATCAATATACTTCAAGTACATCAGTGTTTAAATAAACTGCTGACTGGTATGAAAATCTAAGAATTTACAACACCAAAATCTGAAATATATTTCCTTATATAGAAACAAAGGGACTTGTGTCCATTTACAACACAACCAATTTGTAGCTAGGAAATGACCTTACTAAATATGCAACTCTTATCCAAGAGTATTCAAATGTATTTATAACATTCAACAGTATATAAACGATCACAAGACAATCCTATTAATATCCCCCATCTCCTCAACAATTTTATAATTTAAACATTTTCAAGACCGAAACCTATCAAGTATTTTTTAAGAGAAACTTTTACATATAAAAAGTAGTACCTGATCCATCTGTGCCTGAACCAGATCTGACGGACCCATCTGTGAAGGAAACAGATTCCGAGCCAGAGTCACTGGCCTCACTTCGAGTGTCATAATCATTTCCCTCCTCTTTCTGGTCTCTCTCATCCTGTTCATATTCTTCTTCTTCCTCTTCCTCCTCCTCCTCTTCTTCCTCCTCTTCCTCTTCCTCTTCCTCCTCTCCATCTTCATCCACCTCTTCATCTTCTTCTGCATCTTCTTCTACCTCTTCATCTTCCTCCACATCTTCTTCCACTCCTTCCTCCTCATTCTCAGTGTTGTTACCTTGTTCATCAGAAGAACCACTGCTGCCAGTCTCATGATCAGAGCCATATTCTTCAGAGTTCACCTCTTCCTTAGAAGACTGGCTGGATCTGCTTGCACGTCTATCCACTTCAAGCCCAATTCTCTGATGTTTAAAGAAAAAGGGAATCAGCAGTCATATAAAAGACAAGGTCAGGGTGAATAAACAGTTCTAAAGCCTCAAAACGAATGGCTTTCTGTTTTATATCTGCAATAACATTTTACTACCTCAGAACCATCTGGCGTAGGGGATTTGGCCCTCCTTTCAGGATCCCTTTTCCGGAGACAGGTTTTTTCAGGTTGATTCTTATAAGGTTCTCTAGAGGCACTACTCGATAGACGAATTTTCCGATCAGCATCTAGACGCTTGTTTCTTTCAGATCTTTGATATTCCTCATTTTTATACTCTGTGACTGACTTTCCTTTTGTACTGACTATTCTTTTGTTATTGCTAACAGATGAGCTCAGTGGCTTAGAAACCAGTTGTCTTGAATGGACAGAAGGCTTTTGTCGCTTGGTATCAGTAGATTCCATTCGATCACTTTTTCTTTTTGATCCTTTAAAATAATGTAAAAAAACACAGAAGTATTTGTAGCATTCCATTTATTTCACCAAAGATGAACAATAATATATATCAGGAAGGGGGAAAAGGCCTTATTTCTTTAAAAGTCTTCTGAAATATTTCTGCTCCAGAAAGAAAACATAGCTTTCAACTACTGGAATAAATCCATGTATTTGAGAAGTTTCATGTATTAGAAAAAAACAGATTACCCCAATTCATATGGATGCCAGTTTGTTATGTGCATTTAGTGTTAACTGCCTTAAGGAACAAGTACAAACAAGCACAGTCGTTTCTTAAGAAATTGAATCTCCTCTATTTATGCTGTTATTTCAACAAAAATAGTAGAACTCTTACATACCCTTTTTTTCATTTTTATCTTGTTCACTCTCTGGATTATACAGTTCATCATCCTGTTCTGGTACTTCAGTCAAAATATCATCTAGAACATTAAGTTCTCCATCTGCAAAAGAAATTAGAAAATAATAGGGAAAATAACTATTATTAAGCATGTATTTTTAAGTACTTACTGTGATACAACAAATGCCTAGGAGCTTTTACTAGGATCAACACATAAGATTAACTTCTATAAAACAATACAGGGTAAAGAACTGGCCAGGCGCAGTGGCGCATGCCTGTAATCCCAGCACTTTGGGAGGCTGAGGCAGGCCAATCACTTGCGGCCAGGAGTTCGAGACCAGCTTGGCCAAAATGGCAAAACCCCATCTCTGCTAAAAATACAAAAATTAGCAGGGCGTGGTGCCACATGCCTGTAACCCCAGCTATTCGGGAGACTAGATATAAGAATCACTTGAACCTGGGAGGTAGAGGTTGCAGTAAGCTAAGATCACACTACTGCACTTAAGCCTGGGCAATAAGAGTGAGATATACTCCCAGGAGTATACAACTCAGAGGGCATGAAAAGATATACTGGAGTATAAGAAGAAGTGTAAAAATGTCTCTACTTTTACCTTATTCTTTAATTTCAAACTTTTGTGATGGTTTTAAAATATGCACAATAAATTAGTATAGAAATACATATGTACAACTTATAAATACACATTTACCAAAAATGTGTACTCTCCATGATTACAAAGGGAAAACAACTTTACAGTGGAGAAGTGTCGCACAGGTCAAATTAACCAGATAATCAAAGTTAACATCATCAGTAATGGGACAAATCAACATGATGGACCTCTTGTTACAATGCTCTTAGAACAGAACAATGCTTTTTAATGTTATATGCAAAATGGAAAAGCTGAACCTATATGAGGAAACATCAGACAAACAAAAATTAAAGGGTATCCAAATATGTCACTGTCATGAAACAAAGAATAAGAAATAAGACTAGAGAGGCATGATAAGTGAACACAGCCTATAATATTAGACATCATAGAAAAAACTGGTGAAATCTGAATAAAGTTTGTAGATCAGAGTATCAATGTTATTTTTTTAATTCTGACTGTACGATGGTTAAGTCAAAGAAAGTCCTTATTTTATAAAATACATATTTAAGTATTTAGGGACAAAGATGTATCACATCTGCAACTTGCAAATGGTTCAGGAAAAAAAGTGTGCACATACACACACACACAACATACAGAATGAGGGATAAATGTGACAAAATGTTAACATTTGCAGAATGTGGTTAGAGAGAAAAAGAAAATTCTTCACACTACACTTGTAGCTGTTATGCTTATCTGAAATTGTCAAAATGAAAGTTAAATGAAAAAATTATCAATGTACTATATAATAAAAAGTTGGCATCCTGCTAGTATGGACTGTAAAAGTATAAAACTTATTCAGAGAAGGCAACTATGACTATATTGACATATTCCATGATCATGAAAGCATAAAACTGTTTTTTCCTCACCTCCACCTTGTCCAAGAATCTTAGAAATACATGCAAATACCACTTTAAATTTTAAAATAATGTACCAACGCTCAAAGTAAACGTTTAAACATTAACTATTCCAGTGTCAAAAAAATCTTTCCAAACTTAAGATGTGGCAAAGGAGAAGTGTAAAGCCATGAAAACTGGTAAGACAGAACAATTTTATTTGTGGCTCCAGAAAAAAAAAGAAACAAAACCCACTTGAATTATAGCAAGGTCTATTAATTAACTTGGGGGCTATAAATAGGTTAGATGAGATTCAAATTTTCCCCAAAGTGAGAAAGAAATCAGTGACTGAAGAGAACAGTTAATACAAACGATAAGAAGAGAACGTTACACAGGAAATGGAAAAGATAACATTTTCCTTTATATTTGGAGACACAGTCTCTAAAGATATCTGAAAATTACTGCGTCTGGAATAGCAAAATTTATTATGTTGAGTGGTACAATGCTGACATGTACCTTAGCATTTTTCTAAAATGAAAACATACTATTTGGGTTTTTAGTTTTGTTTACTTTCAAAACATATTATTTAAAATCAAGATACGTCAAAACAAAAAAGCTTCTCTCATCATCTAGATTCATGTTTTTGCTAAGACAGAACTCCTTCAAGATCTGAATGGTGGCAAACACTATTTCTGGACTCTACATTATAAATAAAAATAAAAAATAGTTTGATAGAGGCAGTCCACATTTTACAGATGTTTAGTAAGTACTGGGTCAAAGCTCTCTAATCAGTAAAAAGTAGATCCAACAGGTCTTCACAGAATAAAATATATTTGTAGAAGGCAAAAAAAAAAAAAAAAAAAAAAAAAAACTTAAGACGATCACAATGAAATAAAATGCTATAGAAATCTTTTCATAAAATCACTAGATCTTAATTCGAAATAGCACCCTCAAACCACAAACATTTACATACTTTAGACATGCTAAATTTAATACAGAATGCAAGAATTTGCAGAATGTTAATTTAAATAAATTAGAGTTTCAAAGACACTTACATCCTGGTTTTCCTAGCAAAAGGGGTCTATTTAAAAAAGTTTTAACAAATTCAAATTCAGACATTGGTTATATTTTTAGAAAACACCTACAATCTTTTTCAAGACAACAAATATTAACCAATGCTTACTTTTTTAAAAACACTTTGTCACTTCAAAACTTTTATCATTTTTACATATCATATGTACAAATCATATAAAATAAGGCATGTTTAATCATTCATTACTTTCCAGATAAAGAAACAGAAGCTCAAATGTTTGAGTTGACCAAATACACTCGTCTAATAACAGGCGGATATTAGTATGAAGTTCCTACTTTACAAATTTAGTTACGTTAGATGGGGAACATTAAAAGCACCTTTATACAAAGTGTAAAGAACACAAATGCAAAATGTTAAAACGCCATACATACTAGAACATATATTTCAAATTAGCGCACCAGAAAGCTCTGTATCTTTAACTTTACAACATTTAAAATTTACTGGAATATTTAAAATCAACTATAACATCTTCATTTATAAACACTTTTATCTGTATTACAGTCTATGACATCAATAAGCTAACTGTATGGTTTTACCGCAAACTGGCAAACTAAAACTTACAGGATAAATGTAGCCCATTGCCTGTTTTGAAAGGCCTGCAAGAATGGTTTTTACATTTTTAAGGTGTTTATTAACAACAACAAGAAAGAAAAAAGCAGACTATGTCAGAAAACATAGTTAGAACCACAAAGCCCATCTGGCCCTTTACAAAGAGTTTTGCCAATCCCTGACATAATATAAAGAACCAAATTTTAAGTTACTTTTCTCCATCATTGAAACTCTTTATATATATACTGGAATATGATATGCAGGGGAAAAAGTCTTGGAGGTTAAGAAATGCAGGTATCAGGAAATTCCCGGTCTTTCTGAGTTCAAGATTCTTCACCTCTGATAAGAGGAACTCAGAATAAAAAGTTCAGTTTTGGGGAAAGGAAAAGGAGGACATTTGAATCTTCTGACGAGTTTTTCAACCTATAAGACCCTCCCTTCCTTATCACTATCAGACTTGAATAAATCCTGCCCGCCCCAACCCTTCTGCTAATGACTAGGTTACATGATACGTATAAATAAAATATGGTCCAGAACACAAAACAAAATCCCTTCTTCAAAACAGGTATGGTATATACATACATGTTTTAATTACTGCTGTATAAAATGATCACCCTAAAACTTGACTTAAAACATCAACATTTTTCATTATGACTCATGGTTCTGGGGCTCAGTCTGGGTCTCTCAGGCAGCTGCAAATGGGGCTAGGGCTGGGGCTGAAATCATTTGAAGGTCTGTTCATTGACAAGTCTGGCTGATGCCTAGGCTGGTAAGATTCAGAGTTGGAGCTTCTCCAGCATTTCTCTCTGTGTGATTACTCTTTACGATGGCAGTCACAGAGTAGGCAGACCTCTTACATAGTAGTTCAGGACTCTAAATGTGTATGTCCTAACAGAGAAAGGACCAGGTAGAAACACAGCAACACTTTTATAGTATTTTATTCATAGAGGCATCACAAAAGTTTACCTTGGTTCAAAGAGAGGGAACACATACTTCAATCACAGTTAACAAAGTATCATATGTAATAATACAGATGTTTCCAAAACTACTACATATAGTTTTAATGGTGAAGACTTTAATTATATATGTGAGCTGCAATTTTAATAATAAAAAAACTGATTTAAACAGGTCAATGTTAAAGCTTATAGTATTAGGTTATAAAGCTAAAGTAAGCTGCTTCCTCTGGCCATATCCTTCACTTGACTTGAAAGAGTACATTTTGTATAGATTTTAACTAATTTTAAAAATGTAGAATGAATTAATTATAAAAGAAACACTTCAGTACTCTCACAAGCTACTGCTGTTAAAGAGTGTAATTATCACTGGCATATCCTTTTAAGATATAAAGTAATATTCACTAGTTCTAGAATGACTCTAACCTACCTGAAATGTTTTTAACCATTTCAAAACAAAAAACCATACTATTACCTATTGTATTAAGCAACCATTTCCTTTGTCCTGAAATTTAAACATTATTGATATTCTATATAGAGATATGTACACTTTCAATTACTTCACAATAGTTTGACCGTAGCATCCCAACCCAAGAATAACAGTAAACAAAGATTACAAATGCCAGGTTAAGAAAAGGTCTGTAAACATACAATCCATGCACTATAAAAATCCTAATTTCTATGACCTATAACACTTCACACTGAAATCATTTTTTAGATGTCTATATAGAGAACTACACAGACTCTTTTTTTTTTTTTCCTGAGACAGTCTTGCTCTTGTCACCCAGGCTGGAGTGCAGTGGCACAATCTGGGATTACTGCAACCTCCCCCTCCCAGGTTCAAGTGATTCTCCTGCCTCAGCCTCCCGAGTAGCTAGGATTACAGTCACCCACCACACCATTCCCGGCTTAAGTACAGACAGGGTTTTGCCATGGTGGCCAGACTGGTCTTCAACTCCTGACCTTCAGGTGGATCCACCCTCCTCGGCCTCCCAAAGTGCTGGGATTACAGGCATGAGCCACCATGCCTGGCCTTAAAAATCACTTTTAAAAATCTCTAAAAAAAAAAATAAATTTTTTTTTTTTTGAGACATAGTCTCACTCTGTTGCCCAGGCTGGATGGAGTACAGTGGCATGATCTCAACTTATTGCAACCTGTGCCTCCCGGGTTCAAGCAATTCTCCCTGCCTCTGACTCCTGAGCAGCTGAACTACAGGCACCTGCCACCATGTCCAGCTAAGTTTTGTATTTTTACTAGAGACAGAGTTTTGTCATGTTGACCAGGCTAGTCTTGAACTTCCTGACCTCAAGTTAAAATCTATACTTTTGTTTCAAAGTTAAAATGTCACAAAAATAATGTGCCCGTGCAACCAATAAGCTTAATGAAAGAATCCTACATTAAACAGTATTTACATTTAGAGCTAAAATTCAAATCCATCCAAACGTTATACACTAGCAGTCTATAGGATAAACTCAGCTCTTGAATGCTATTTTAAAAAATTTTAAGGATTAAATATGAACACCCACTTAAAAAAATACTATTTGATTACTAGAGGTCCAGATTTTCACCTGAAAACAACGAGCTGGAGCAATCCTGACAGTCCTCTGTTAAGACACAGAGAAGGTACAAATGTCAAAGTTTTGCATGAGACAGTCTGGGTTGGTATAAGGTGAATCAGTGTATTGACTATTACTACCTGAGCAAAGAGCATGGTTTCTCTTTTAAAAAAAAAAAAAAAAGACACTATTACCTATTGAATTAAGCAAGTACTTTAACTGCCAGATTCTAGCATGCACACATATCTGCAACCCCACATAACACTGATCTTAAACTTCAAAACAACCGAAGGCTCAGTTCAATACACTAAGGCACAGGGACATCAGACCCTAGTTTAGCATACAGGACCTAATAACTTGCAAAAGAAGAGGAAAGCTAAAGGGGACAATCCTACTCAACTCTAGCAGATTAACTTCCTTGACTGTTGCAAGCACTGTATTGTCAGATCTTCCACATTTTCAAGAGGACTCTGACACCCAGATTTGTATTTGGAATTGCCTGACTTTTAGGTGTTGCCTCAATTAAAAATAAAACAGTTGGCTGCTAGATTCTTTGGTGAAAGTACAATCATCTGTGAATATTTTGCATTAATATTATAATCACAAACTATTAGCAAACTGAGTTTTGAGGTAAAGGTACAGATTCCAGGATAGGAGAAGTAAACAAGGACATAAAAAGAGTAACAGGTCGGGCACTGTGGTTCACATTTGTAATCCCAGCACTTTGGGAGGCCAAGGTGGGCGGATCACTTGAGCTCAAGAGTTTTAAAACAGCCTGGGCCAAATGATGAAACACCACCTCTAAAAAATACAAAAATTAGTGGTGCGCACCTATACCTACAGTCTCAGCTACTGAGAAGGCTGAAGTGGGAGAATCACCTGAGTCTGGGAGGTCGAGGCTGCAGTAAGCCCTTATTACACTACTGCACTTACTCTAGGCAACAGAGTAAGACCCTGTCTCCCCCCACAACCAAAATAAAATAAATCATCATTATTTTTAAAGCCTGTTCAAAAACTGACAAGATGTCAGAAATAACAAAGCTAGCTGTTTGTTGCTTGAGTGGGGATTTTTATTTTAGGTAAACATGGAAACTTAAAATTTACCATAATCTTCATATTCTTCAACATTACGATCGCAAACCTTAACTCCAGGGATATCAGGATAGAAAATTAACCTTTAGCTAGGACAGTCATTTTTTACTGCAGAAGCTTATGGGTCAGAAGACAGTACTATTTATTAATACGTAAGGTTCCAGCATCAGACTAAGATTTAGTATTTAAAGAAAGAAAAGTGAAATATGTATATATATTTTGTTTTCTAACACATGGTACCAAAATACATTATGTTTTATTTTACTTCATTTAATATAATTTTAGTTAGATTTGGCAAAGGAATAAGATTACTAGAACCTTCCCTTCTATTATCTTGCAATGTACGCTGTACATTTAGACCAGTTTCTCAGCTTTTTTTGTCATTCAAAATTGTCATTCCTCTAAATAAAGTTAAAAAACTTAAGATTTCCCATCCAAAATCCCTGTCTTCCAAAAAACATACACTTTAAGTGCAAGGAAAGCATTTTAAATTTTCTACCTTACTTCTATTATAGGTAAAATAAATACATTGGAATATCAATTACATACTCTATGCCTTACAGAGCCCAAACCAGGAAAGGCAACTTTATCCTAAGAAATTACTATAGTGAGGGTCATGGTATGTACACAGTCATCAGGTGCCACATAACTACATTTTGGTCAATGATAAAATGCATATATGAATGACAGTGGTTACATTAAGATTATAATGCCTATCTTTACCATTTTGATGTTTAGAAACACAAATATTTCCCATTGTTACAACTGCCTACAGGTTCAGTACAGTAGCATGCTGTACAGATTTGCTGCCTAGGGACAACAGGCTATACCATATAGCCTAGATATGTAGTAAGTTATACCATTTAAGTTTGTGTAAATAAATACACTATAACACAACGAAACCACCTAACAATGCCCATCTTCATTGTTAAATGGCAGGACTCCGTGTGTGTGCGCGCGCGCACGCATGTATCATGTAACTGTGTATGTATAATGGCTGGGTACAGGGGCTCACACCTGTAATTACAGCACTTTGGGAGGTTAAGGCAGGCAGACTGCTTAAGCCCAGGAGTTTGGAACAATCCTGCGCAACACAGGGAGACCCTGTCTCCAGTGAAAGTAAAAACAATTAGCTGGGCATGTTGGCACACACCTGTAGTTCCAGCTACTAGGGGGGCTGAGATGGGAGGATCACTTGAGCACTGTGAGGTTGAGGCTGCAGTGAGCTGTGACTGCCCAACTGCACTCCAGGCTGGTGACAAGAGACTCTGTCTCAACAACTGCGTGTATACATACAGTAATCCCTCGCTTATCCAAGGCTTTGCTTTTGAGGGTTTCAGTTACCCCCAATCAACCAAGTCAATCACTGTCCAAAAATATAAAAATGGAAAATTGCAGAAACACATCAATTTGTAAGTTTTAAATTGTGCGCTGTCCTAAGTAGTGTGATGAAATTACGTACCATCCCACTCCATCCTGCCTGGGAAGCCAATCGTCCCTCTGGTCAACATTTATCTGCACTGCATATGCTACCTGCCATTAGTCATTTAGTAACTGTCTCGGGTAGATCAACTATGCAGATATGGCAGTGCCAGTGTTCAAAGTAACCCTTACTTTACTCATTAATGGCCCCTTTCAAATCCAGTTTCTTAGGCAAATAATCACCACAGGAATCACAGGGAGCTAGCAATCTGTCCAGTTACATAGGCTTCAGCTTGTAAGTATTGAGTATTATAGAAGCATTATTATTGAATGATTATAGAAATTAATGTCTTTATTACCCAGATCAGGCTCAAAAACCTCGTAACTGAAGAACTCTATCACCAAGGCTTTTGACTGTTCTGTAATAATGGAATCATTTGAGAAGGAACTTAACATTTGTGACAGACTGAGATTTTTATAGGGTTTATCCTTATAATTTCCTATTTCATGTAAGACAATAAAGTACTTCCAGTCCCACTTTTCTTTAAGACAGGAAGAGCCAAGTATTGATTCTAACTCTAACTATAAAGCTAGCTGTATGTTGATCAAGTAAATGATACGACCTGTAGGTTATATAGAACTCTCCCAAAACGAAATAAACAATTTCAGTAGGTATGTGCTAGTTCTTCATGTAGCCCAGAAACAATCTTTGTTCTAAACTGTAAAGGACCTATATAAAAGTTTTTAAATAAAAAATTCTAAATAAAAAAATAAAAAGCAAATGTGAGGCAAAACACCTTATCAAAAGTGGGGAAATGTATCCCATATATTGCCAATAGGTGACATTACTACTTCCCAATTATAGCTGCTATAGAGTTTATGTATTTGTATTGCACTATCATCACTAAATCATTTCCAAAGCAAAACTTTTAAAATCATCTACTTTTCTTCTCCAATGTGCATTACTAGGTCTACCCTATGAATGACTTGTAAATATTTTCATTTTAGACAATGAATTCTTGAGAAGTACTGAATGTTACTCACTTTTGTGTTTGGTTCATTTCTCCTATTAAAACCACTACAGACTCCAGTATCAACAACTCGTAAATTATAAAGACAATCAGATGTTTGCTGAATACTAATCAAGATAATCTATTTTAATAACTGAGCTACCTAATTAAAAGCAGTTTCCTTTACTCACTAACACCATGCAACCCTAAGTTCACATTCCTTCTGGATTTCTTAAAAAAAAAAAAAAAAAAAAAAAGCCAAGGGAGATTTTTTAAACATATTCCCACCCACTCCACTTCCCAAGCTTGTCCCTATCCTAGGGCAGTTCACTGAAGCGTGAAGACTCTCCTGATGTAGAAACCAGAAAAATTAAGAAAAAGGATCACAGGCCTAATGTAACTTGACTCTAAAGCGCACTTAACAAACCCCCACACGAATCTCCCAAATCGATTAGCCACACGGAAGAGATCTGTGCGATACAGAAAAGTGACTGTGGTCATATTTTTAACTATGATCTTCCCAAGACTATTATGTTAATCTTAGGGTTGAAAAAGATCTTAAAGTAGCATTTAATCTAGATCACTCTCCAAACAGATATTGATCCACGACCTACATTAACATCTAGGGCTTGGGAGCTCAGTATATCTCTCCATTTTAGCAACATCAGTTCTCACTACATTTCACTAAAATTTACCCCTCCAACTCTCTATAACTTGAACCCATTTGTTTCTGATTGTAACCTCTGGGAGCTACACACGTTTTTTTAGCATAAACCCAGGATTTCTGTGCCAGCCTAAGTCACATGGTTATCTTTCCAAACTAAGTAGTATCCGTTTTTCCAAGTACGATGTTTTACCAAAATAAGTATTCGAGGAACAAAACGGGTAATTCACTTTGCTTATTTCACAGGAACAGTCAGAAGTTACCTGCAGCTATTTCTCGAGATGTATAATCTGCCAGCGCCACTTTAATCTTAAACATGCTCACTTACCACACTACAAGTGTTGATCGCGGCATTAGGGGTTTTCAAATTTTAGCCTAACAGAAATAGCTGTCCTGAAAATACGCATTACATCCCCATGATCCTACCAGGAAATAAAACTAGGAGCCTGCAACTCAGAAAGGCCCCCTCTCAGCCGCGCCCAGGACAGCTAAACGGAAAGTCAAGCGTGAAATCCGGATGAAAGAAAAACCCTACGCGAGATGAAGTGCTAGGCCATATGGAGACCGAGGACGAAAGGGCAGGCCTGGTCTCCGTCAGTAAGTCCCAGTGTGTCGGTGGGGTCGACCGGCTCCTCGAGAGGCAAGCTAACCTTACCAACCCCACCCCCCACTCCCGCCCCTCCCCTCAACGAAGACCACCGCTCCATCACCCCGCTCCCGAGCCCCAGCCCCGCCTCCGCCCGTCACCTTTCTCCGCACTAACCTTTCTCCTCCCGACTGTCGGCCGCCATTGCTCCCCTCCGGTTTCCGCCGCTGCCGCCGCCGCCGCTTAGACGCGACTCGCGCGGACGCCGCAGCCGCGGCAGCAGAGGCACGGGCCGGTCCGTCGGTCCGTCCGCCCGGCTGCGCGCCTCGCACCTGGCCTCCTAACACTCACCCTTCTCGACTCTTCCCGCTTACTCCCTTTCTCCCTTCCTTCCTTTCACTCCAGCCTCCAGAGGCCTAGGGCCAGCCTTCTCGTTAGGGCTCAGATACGGGCGAGGGTATGGGGGAGGGAAGGGAAACAGATGGCGACGGCGGGCGGCGCTAAAATGGAGCCTGCTTCCTGCGAGAAACAATCCCGCTCCCGAAATGCCCTGCGCTGTTTACGCTTCGTTCCTCTCTGGCAACGTCACAGTGCGGAGAGGGGCGGGGAGGCGGGACGTCCAAGAGAACGTGACATGACGTCAGCACGTCGCCTTGCTGCCCTCAGCTCACTTGTACCTGGAAGGAGTCTTATGCAGAGATTAGGTTTCCCAGGTTGTTTGTGGAGTTTCTGCTATGCTGCCTTTACCCAGATTGGGCAGTTTTCTTACGGGAAACCCCTAGTGGAGGACCTGACAGGCCTTAGCTAGAGTCGCTCTAGAGTACTTCTGATTCAGTTCAGGAAATTGGCATCTTATTTAGAAACAGTCTGGGCGAATTTACCCGTGGTATTTTCTTAGTTGGGGTCCCAACTTTGGGTTACCCAAAAGCAGTGCTGCGTGCAACCTGTTCATTTGTAGTTGCAAACGCCTACTAGTTTTTTGTTTTGTTTTGTGTATTTGAGATGGAGTCTCGCTCTGTTGCCCTGGCTGGAGTGCAGTGGCAGGATCTCGGCTCACTGCAACCTCCGCCTCCTGGGTTCAAGCGATTCTCCTGTCTCAGCCTCCCAAGTAGCTGGGACTACAGGCACACGCAAATGCACTCGGCTAATTTTTATATTTTTAGTAGAGACGTCGTGTTGGCCAGGATGATCTTTATCTCTTGACATCGTGATCCGCCCTCCTCTGCCTCCCAAAGTGCTGGGGTTACAGAGTGAACCACGCCTACGGCCTAGTTTTGGTTTTAATTGTGGAAAGAATTATATCCAATACATCTTTGTAATTAACAACAAATTTGAACATGTATCAAGGCCCTGGGGCAAACAATTGATTTAAGTAGACCATTGAGGAATTGAAACTACGGAAGTGACCAATAAATACATAACTACATAGTGTAGTAAATCTGTAAGAGAAACTTGCCTAAGAATCATTGTCCAACGTAAGAAAATCTGATTTTGCTTCACTGCACTATAACTAAGTTATAACGGAAAGAAAAATGTGAAAAAAGGTAACCTCGTGATATGAAGACAAACTGACAACTAATAGCTTGTTCAGAGAAAGGTAAATGTAGAACGTGGTACCTTTTTTTTTTTTTTTTTTTTTTTTGAGACTTGGTCTCACCACGGCTTGATTGCAGTATGATGATGATGGCTCACTGCAACCTTGGGCTCAAGTGATCCTCCCACCTTAGCCTCCCGGCTAGCTGGAACTACAAGTATGCTCCAGCACACCCGGCACATTTTTTGCATTTTTTGTGGAGATGGGGTTAGTCATGTTGCCCAGGCTGGTCTTGAACTCCTGGGCTCCAGCAGCCCTCCCAAAGTGCTGGGATTATAGGTGTGGAGCCACCAGGACTGGCCCGTTTCTAGGACTTTAATTGAACACTAATTTGGATATATCACACACAAGCGCGTGCGCGCTAAATACTGAATAGCTGATGATCCTGAGGAATTGCTATTTGTATTATTAGTTGTAATAGGGTATGTTTTTTGAAAGATTTTTTATAATTTCATGATTCATATGAAAATATTTGCAGGCCAGAATCGGTGGCTCACACCTGTAATCCCAGCACTTTGGGAAGCCAAAGCGAGTGGATCACCTTAGGTCAGGAGTTTGAGACCAACTGACCAGACGGTGTGAAACCCTGTGTCTACTGAAAATACAAAAATTAGCCAGGCATGGTAGCAGGTGCCTGTAGTCCCAGCTACTGGGAAGTCTGAGACAGGAGAGTTGCTTAAACCTGGGAGGCAGAGGTTGCAGTGAGCTAAGATTGTGCCACTTGCACTCCAGCCAGGGCAACAGAGCTACACTCAGTCTCAGTAATTATAATAATAAATATTTGCAAATGAAATTATACAGTATCTGGGATTTATCAAAATAAACTGGTGGCAGGTGTAGGGATGTGGGTGGGAGAATAGATTAAACAAGTCTACTCATGAATTAATAATTGTTGAAGCTGAGCAATACATATGTGAAAGGAAAATCTCCCCAAAATCACTAAGCCAGAGGAGGAAGTCAAGCTGGAAATTGCAAAGGCCGAACCTGCCTCCTATTCTATTTCTCAATAGGTAACTACACACCTCCCTCACAATTTGCCCGCAGGGAAATTCCTTATGGACAAAGGACAGACAGAATTCAGTCATCCCTTTGCTCACGTGAGATGACTGTATATCTGATGGCTTCCTCTGCCCTATTGTTTCACTAAGCCAGGCTAAGGCATGAGGGACTATTCCTATAAATTGTGCATTCAGTGAAAAGCTAATCAGAAACTCAAAAGAATGCAACCACTTGTGTTTAGCTACATATGTCCTAGGCAACCTCTGCCTCCTAGGTTCAGATGAGTCTCCTGCTTCAGCCTCCTGAGTAGTTGGGGTTACAGGTATGTACTACCATGCCTGGCTAATTTTTTGTTATCTTTAGTAGCAACAAGGTTTCACCATGTTGGCTAGGCTGGTCTCAAACTCCTGACATAGTGCTGGGATTACAGGCGTGAGCCTCTGCTTCAGCCTCCCAAAGTGCTGGGATTACAGGCGTGAGCCACTGCGCCAGCCATTTTCCATATGTTCATTGATGTCTTATGTGTCCCTAAAATGTAAAACAAAGCTGCACAGGACCACCTTGGGCATGTATCATCAGGACAGCCTGAGGCAGTCATGGGCTCTTTCTTAACCTTGGCAAAATAAGTTTTCTAAATTGATTGAGACTTGCCTCAGATACCTTTTGATTTACACACACATAAGTAGATATTATACTCTCTTCTCTGCTTTTTTGTATATTTGAATTTCCTTTAATAATTTTTATAAGGAAGAGCAAAAGAAACCAGCCAAGTAATTTAGAAGATATCAAAATGCCATTTTTGCTGATTCTATATTTGTCCTATTAGAACTAAGGAGTAATTTTAAATGTAAATAGAATTCCATATTTGCATCTTTGCTATTAAAATGAATTGATAGGGCCAGCTGCATTGACACATGCCTGTAATTCCAGCACTTTGGGAGGCAGAGGCAGGTGGATCACTTGGGCTCAGGAGTTTTAAGACAAGCTTGGGCACCCTGGTGAAAACCCATCTCTACAAAAAATTTTAAAAATTAGCTGCGTGTGGTGGTGCACACCTGTAGTCCCAACTTCTCTGGGAGTCGAGGTGGGAGGATTGCTTGAGCCCGGGAGGTTAAGGCTGCAGTGAGAAATGTTTGCGTCCCTGCACTCCAGCCCGGGCAACAGAGTGAGACCCTGTTTTGAAAAATAAACTGAAACAAGTTTATGTAAAACTAAGAGCATACCTGTAAAAAATGTGGTTTTTAATTAAGTCATGTTAGAAAAGAGGAAAAGTTGTTGATGTTATAAAGGATGAACTCTAGATGTGTTGAACATTGGTCTGAAGCTTTTGTGTAGTGATTAAGAGAGTAAGCTTTGCAGTCGTCATGACCTGGGTACAAATTTCAGCTCTGTCTCTCAGCAGCCAAAAATCCCAAAGTGCTGGGATTTTTACAGGCATGTAATGTACAGCACTGTACATGATTACAGGTGTGTAATCCCATATACATTCAATTGAATACTATTCAGTCTTAAAAAAGAAGAAAATCGGCCAGCCATGGTGGCTCATGCCTACAATCCCAGCACTTTGGGAGGCCAAGGCAGGCTGAACACTAGAGGCTAGACGCCAGGAATGTGAGATCAGCCTGGCCAACATGGCGAAACCCCATCTCTACTAAAAATACAAAAATTAGCCTGGTATGGTAACACATACCTGTAATCCGAGCCACTCATGAGGCTGACATGAAAATCAGTTGAGCCTGGGAGGCAGAGGTTGTAGTGAGCCAAGATTGCACCACTGCACTCCAGCCTAGGCCACAGAGGGGAGACTGTGTCTTTAAGAAAAAAAAAAAAAGGAAATGTTGCCATATGTAACAACATGAATGAACCTGGAGGACTTTATGCTAAGTGAAATAAATCAGTCAGAGAAGGATAAATACTGTACTGCATGATTCCACTTCTTTGAAGTATCTAAAATACTCAAACTCATGGAAACAGAGAGTAAAATGATGGTTGCCAGGGACTGTGGATAAAGGGAAATGGGGAGTTGCTGTTCAACAGGTATAACGTTTTAGTTCTGCAAGAGGAATAAGTTCTAGAGATCTGCTGTACAGTATTGTGCTACTGTTAATGAAACTGTATTCTGCACTTAACATTTTGTTGAGGGTAAATCTCATGTTCAAATTTTTACTACAATAAAATTTTTAAAAAACTTCAATAATTATCAAAGAAATATAATGCTTCTGAAGGCAGTTCCTTTTATACTGATGATAACAAATTGTGGATTGAGATGAGTGGAATTTAGCAACAAAAAGTGTAGAGAGCATTGGGCAATATTGATGTCAATTCTACCTAATTTCATCTATAGATTTGAAACAATCCTAATCAAAACCTCAGAGTGCTTTTAAACAGAAATTCACAGTGTGAATGGAAATTTACAAGAAAATGTAGTGGATATATGATAGCCAAAACAATTTTGGAAAACAAGAAACTTTTGGAGGACTAGCATTACCTGGTTTCAGGACTTATTACAAACTTATAGTATCAAGACAGTGTGATATTTATGTAAAGTAAGACAAATATATGAACAGATCAGAACACAGTGTCCAAAAGTAGACTCACAAATACTATGGTCAATTGAGACATCTCTACAAAAATTTTTAAAAATTAGCAGGGCATGGTGGCACGTGCCTGTAGTCCCAACTATTTAGGGAGCTGAAGTGGAAAGAATGCCTGAGCCTGGGGAGGAGAGGGCTGCAGTGAGCCCTGATTACACCACTGCACTCCATCCTGGGTGATAGAGTAAGACCCTGTCTCAATAAATAAATAAATAAATAAGAAAATAGTAAGTGTTGGCAAGAATATGAAGCAATTAGAGCATTTAGACTTTGCTAATGGAATATAAAATGATACAACCACTTTGGAAAACAGTAGTAATTTATTATTTATTATGAGTCTAAACAAATACTCATCACAGGACCCAATATTTCCCCTCCTAACAAATTGTGTCATATTTATCTATCAGTCAAAATACTTCTCAGCAATAAAACAAACAAACTTCACACGACAATATGGATGAATTTTACACATATGCTGAGTGAAAGATGCTGGATACAATATGGTTGAGACAACACTAATCATTAAGAAATAAATCACATTTGTGGTTCCCAGATGCAGAATGTTGGAGAAGTTTAATGGCAGAGGAGCATGAGAAACCTGTAGAGATGGAAATGTCCTATATCTTGATTGTTGTAGTGGTTACATGGATGAATACAAAGACTCTGACCTTGACCAAACATTAGGCTCCTCTGATCCCTTTTGTTAACTCGGCTTTGACCTTAGGCTTCCATGTCTATCTTTGTCCAGTTTTAGCTAGAATCCTATTGAGTCTCTTTAGTAAGAATCCCTTGCTGGTGATATCTGATCACCTTCAATATCTGATCAAAGTGCTTATTCTCCACTTCCCCCCAGATGATATCTGATTACCCTAACCTGATTTTACAAAGAATACTATCAAATAGTTTAGCAAGAATCTCCTCTTACCCCTGCTATGATTTGAATGTTTGTCTGCTCCAAAATCACGTTGAAATTTAATTGCCATTGTAACTGTTATTAAGAAGTGAGACCCTTAAAAGGTGATTAGGCAGTAAGGGCTGCACCCCATTTAGTGGGATTGATACCATTACAGAAAGGAAACTTCCACCCTCTGTTGGCCTTTTTGCCTTCCACCATGGAATGACGCTGCAAGAAGGCTTTTACCAGATCCCAGTATCTTGATATTGAACTTCCCAGCCTCCTGAACTATGAGCCAATACATTTCTGTTCATCATAAATTACCCATTCTCAAGTATTCTGTTACGGCAGCACAAAATGGACAAAGACACACCTAATGTTTCCTCTTAGTAATTTTCCATCCACTGACCCCCACCCTATTCATTAGCTATACATCTCTCCTTGTTCATGCTGTGTTTAGAATTGAGCCCAATTCCATACTGAGGTTTATTTTCCTACATTGCAATAGTTGCTAAATAAAATTTCTTTTTTCTGCTTTAGCTACTATTCAACTCTGGTTTCTTTAACAGTGTAATGTCGCAGAGTCCTGTATTGGGACGAGTTCCTGCCTGTACAATTTAGCATATAATGTAGTTTTCAAATAACTAACATTTTACCAATACATTTACTTATAACATCTTTTTTAGATATGTTATCTCATTTAATAGTCTGAAAAAGCTGGTGATTTAATTACAATAACAGCAATTATATTTTTAATTGAAAAATCAGTAAAAGGAGTATTTAAATATCACTGGGTATTCTTAAATTTGGAAATGTATTAATCTTCAGATTTAAGACCAGGTACCTAAGGCTTTTCTTTTGCACTAGGATGTTAATGTTAAATTTTCACTTAGTTTTTACATGTACCACAGAATGCAGCCTTGAATCCTTTAACAGAAATTATATTGGTTTATTAATTCTCATAACAGAAAATAGATTTTCAAAATATAAGTACTTCCAAAAAGGGATAAACTTTACAAATCCCTGTTCTGGAAAACTTGATTATTCATTCTTGGGATATTTATAGAATTCTGGAATTCTGAAGTTGTTTTGCTTACTTTTGAGTAATATTGGTAGCTGACGTTTTCTGAGTACTGACTGTGCCAAATCTGCTGTGTGCTGCCTATATTTTACCTCACTTAATTCATATAACAGTCTTATAGGAGATTATTCTTATTATTATTATTATTTTTTGAGACACAGTCTCCACTCTGGCCTAGGCTAGAGTGTAGTGGTGTGATCTCGGCTCACAGCAACCTCCGTTTCCCAGGTTCAAACAGTTATCCTGCCTCAGCCTCCCTAGTAGCTGGGACTACAGTTGAGTGCCACCATGCTTGGTTAATTTTTGTACTTTTTGTAGAGACAGGGTTTTCCTATGTTTGCCAGGCTAGTCTCAAACTCTTGACCTCAAGTGATCTGCCCACCTCAGCCTCCCAAAGTACTGGGATTGCAGGCATGAGCCACCGCACCTGACTTGTTATCTTTATTAGGAGCTAAGTTTCTTCTGGGTAAACATTTAGTCTTTTGTTGTTGTTGTTGTTGAGACAAGGTCTTGCTCTGTTGCCCAGGCTGGAGCACAGTGGCATAATCTTGTCTTACTGCAACCTCCACCTTCTGGGTTCAAACATTCTCCTGCTTCAGCTTCCCAAGTAGCTGGGATTACAGGCACGTGGCACCACTGCTGGCTAATTTTTTGTTGTTTTAGTAGGGATGGGGTTTCATTATGTTGGCCGGGCTGTTCTCAAACTCCTGGCCTCAAGTGATCCACCCACTTTGGGCTCCCTCAGCCTCCCAAAGTGGTGGGATTCCATTGCATGTGAGCCATTGCGCCACCTTCTTGGTGGCATCTTGATACAGAGTGTGCTGGATATCTCTGGCCACCCTGATCAATTTTCCATTTTGCTCTGTATCTTAAGAAGCTCATCCATAGGGACTACACAATAATTGTTTATCTTCTCTTAGTTTTGGTTGAGTTCAGGCATTTGAAGATAGGAAGAAAGTAACGGTTTTGACTTATTTGTTTTCATGGCTCCCTCTGTGTAGGGTTAACAGAGGGCAGAAGGTTGCTCTGTTTCTCTATCTCCAATTCCTTGTTGACCCTATCTATATGGCTATTCTGTCTGGGTTCTGGTAACTTTCCCCTCCACTTGCCCATCCAGGCCCAGGGTAGTGCTATGGAATGAACTCCATCCTCCCCCAAATTCCTATGTTGAAACTCTAATCCCCAATGTGGCTATATTTGAAGATAATACCTTAAGGAGGTTATTAAATGAGTTCATAAGGGTGTGGTCCTGATCCAGTTGGGTTAATAAACTTATTAGAAGAGACACCAGAGAGCTTGCTTTCTCTCATTCAAGCACCAGGAAAGGCCATGTGAGGACAAAACAGCTGTCTGTAAGCCAGTAAGGGAGCCCTCGTGAGATATTGTATCCTGCTAGAATGAACCTAGATCTTGGACTTTCCAGTCTCCAAAACCGTAAGAAAATTAATTTCTGTTGTTTAAGCCATCCAGTCTATGGAATTTTGTTATGGAAGCCCAAGCTGGCTAATTCAGATAGTAAGTCACTATCTTCTATAGTTTCTTAACACTCTGCCCATACTTTTGTAAGTCCTTTGATTAAACTCGCCCTAATTGGCATTCGTGCTGTTTTCTGATAGGATCCTGATTTATGCAAAGGAGACAATCAGAGAACATTACCCAAGCTAAGAAGAATGTCTGACCCAAATATTCTCCCTCTCTTCTTGAACTTGAAGACATAATAAAAGTGCATCTTATTTCTCTTGGTGGTTAGGCTTCAGTTTCTGTTTTGAAGTATATGAGATGGCTGTAACTCATGTTCTGTTCTTCTTTTGGCCCAGCCATGTATGGCAATTGCTTATAAGGATCACAACCCACCATCTCCCCAGGGTGACCATATTCTTTACTTCAGCTCTTGCCGGTACTGTGGATTTTTCAAGACTCACTCATGTGTATACTCCATTTGACCCTTGCACTGGCCTTTGCAGTGGTATAGCTCCTTGAAGAAAAACTCACTTAGTCCATGGTTACCTTGCATATCCCTCCAGAGTTGCAGGGGCATTTCTAATTCTCTTTACATCTTGGGAAACCAAGGCACAATCTCTTAGGCTCCTCTGCTTAAACATGCTACTTAACCATTTTAACTCTACTGTGGCCATCACATTGACACTAGGCATTCCACTTCCAATTTCAAACAGGAAGTAGGGTGCAGTTCCTATATATTTTCACTTAATGTCATGTAGACATTCAGAAGCACATTTTCACCCAATTTCCCTCTGACCCTCTTCTTGGACAGAGTTTTTGTGATACCACCTTGATGATAAAGAATCTAGTGTGGCCTCAAAATACAGCCTAAGAAAGAAAGTCAAAAACTGCAAACTAGAAAGAACATTGACATTTCTACAACTCTTGCAATTCTTGTGTATGTGACTTTTGTCTCCCCTTATACTGCAGAGATTACCAAAACAAATGCCGGAAAAGAAAAGATGACAACTACCACCACCACCACCATGTAATAAATAATGTATTTAGCTTAACTTCAGAATGAGCAAAGAAGGTTAGAACTGGTGGGACAGTGGCATTTTCGGTAGCCATTCGTAAGTAAAAAAGAATTAAATGGGGTGATTTCCAGGATAAACACTCCAAAGAGAAGAGGCAAGTAAACTGCAGTCCTCAGGACCTGTTGCTGAGAAGAAAAGAAACTCTCAAGAGTCAATTCAGATCTGAAAAATATTGGGCTAGGTCTTAACTCTGTGATTTCCCAAAACACATTTGAAAATATAATCTATCATACATTTTCTCATTGCTTAGGAGTAAGGGCTTGGGCATACAATTAGCATTTTAGCAAACATTTACTGCTTAGAAGCTACTTGAACTTGGAGAAGCGTAAGATAGAGGTGAAGAGCCCTGACTGAGGGATGTGGCTTGAATCCCTGCTCTACCACCCAGAGCAAATTATTTACTTCGTTGAACCTTATTTTATTTTCTTTAGCTAGGACAGTTAATCCAATAGTTTTTTGTTCACCAAGTGATATGTGAAGTACTCACCACTAACCTGTTCTGTGCATGTGTGTTAGTGCTAAGTACTTCAGTAATTGATCATCATTATTATCAACCTGGGAGAACTCACTTTACTCTTGTGAAAGGAAAATAAATCTTGGGACCCCAAAATCACTAAGCCAAAGGGAAGTCAAGCTTGGAACTGCAATGGGCTCATCTGCTTCCTATTCTATTCCTCAATAAGATAGCTACAAAGATAAAAAATGCTATATACTTCGCTCACAATTTTCTCACAAGGAAATTCCTCAAGAATGAGGAACAGACAGAACTCAGAATCATCCCTGTGCTCACATGAATCAGAGTTCAGCCTGGGCAACATAATGAAGCCCTGTCTCTACAAAAAATTAAAAACTCAGCTGAGTGTGATTGTGTGTTTGGCTCATGCCTGTAGTTCCACTTACTTGGGAGACTGAGGTGAGAGGGTTGCTTGAGCAGGGTCGCTCAATGCTGCAGTGAGCTATGACAGTGCCACTGCATGCTAGCTTTGAAAACAGAGTTAGATCCTATATCTGGAAAAAAAAATGCTTACAGAATGCTCTGCCTCTACAAAAATTGTTCAGGTGTGATTGAGCCCAGAGTTTGAGGTTTCAGTGAGCTATGATTGCACCATTGCATTCCAGCCCTGATAGCAGAGTAAGATATTGTCTGAAAAAGAAAAAAGAAACAAAAACAACATTTGTATGTGGGTATGTTTTATTGCTGGGGGGCTGCTGTAACAAAGTATTATAGATTGTGTCTTCATATTGTGGAAGGGGAAAACAAGCTCCTCAGGGCCTCTTTTGTAAGGGCACTAATCCCATTTATCAGATCTCTCCCCTCGAGATCCAATCACCATCCAAAAGCCCAACCTCTTAATACCAACACCTTGGGGGTTAGAATTTCAACAAATGGATTTTGGAGGTGAGGGGACATAAACACTCTGATAGCAGGCTTTTTTGGAAGTGTCATGAATAATTAAATCCTAATCATGGTAACCAAGCCATGTATCAGTTTTCTCATAACTTAATTAGAGTGCCAAAAACTGGAAGAAAAAATTATATTGCCAGCAAATGTGTTATTGTTACTTTGAAGGAAGTTATCTTCTAGTATAGTAAAAGTAGTAGATACTGCAGTGAGGCAAAAGGTTATTTCTGACAATGACTTATTTAACCAGCAGTGAACTGGTAAATGTTTAACAACCAGCTCTCCAGAAAAACAAAACAAAACTTATTTGTAATGGTTGTCAATTTCTGTGGTATGAATATACTGCTATCATGACCAATTTCAAACTATCAATGTGACATCACATGACTGAACAAAGGAAAAATGAGAAATAACATAATTTTATTGTATTTTCACCATACAGATGCAATAATTGTCAATGTACATAACCTCAAGAACAAATAATATTAAGTTATAGTTAAAAGAATAAGGAAGTGGTGAATTTTGAATATTTATTACTTTTATATTTAATATAATTTACTTAACTATATTTAATATTACTCAACTTTATATAATTTATTTTTAAATAATCTCTATGTTTAACAACCAATCTACAAAAAATTTAAAAACTTAACAACTGGCTCTTATAAGTCATTACAAGAAAGTTTCAGCACACCACTAAGCTTAACTACTCCTCAGATACACAGAACTCAGTAGCCATATATGCATGAGGCTATAGTATATCCAGTCCACAGCTGATGAGAGTAAATAGGAATAGGAAGAGGTTCAATGTCACTTCTCCCAGAATTTGGAAATGGAATCAGACTGGGAATTGTTTTGTTTGTGTGACTGAAACTATAACTCATGAATATTTAAAGTTATAGGCAGTCACCTTTTGACCATTATGTGGACTGAGTAGCAAGTAAGATTTATCTTCCAGTATAGAAGCATAAAAATATGTAAAGGGAAACCAGAATGGGGAAACACATCTCATTTGTCTTAAAGCATTCTAGATTTCAGCTGCAGTTCTTAAGGCCTGGTTGCACTCTATCCTCACAGTATTTTCCTTTTCCTGTAAAATAACTTGAATTGCTTTTTGTTATTTGCAAACAAAAAGATGAACATGAAGGAAAAATAGAATACCAAAATAAGCATAATAATAAGGGTAGTATATACATGGTGGAAAATGTTCAATTGCTCTATAGCTCATAGATCAAAATAGAGAAATTTGCCCTAACTCTATTAGTACCTAATGAACATTTGGATAAATATTTCAACTCTCCTTTTTGAGAAAACCACAATCTAAATATAGCTACCTTTCTCTGTAGATTCTACTGTAATATGTGCTGGATTTAACTTCCTCTCACTGTAAACAAGATTGTTTTGAGGCAGCTGAAAGTTAAAGAGCTTTCCTTTGGCAAGCTCATCGGCTCCTGTGGTTTAATCATCATCTATACCATCTATATAGGAATGATTACTTCAGCCAGACTTCGCACCTGATGTCAGTTGTCTCCTTGACATGTTTTCTTAGATGTCTCAGTAGCTCAGTTTTAAAAAGCTCAACAGTAACCCCTTGATCCACCACTACTCCCACCATCTGCTAACTTACTCATTCTAGGGATCTGGGAATTAGCCTTTTCCTCACCTCACACCTCCAGCACTTGCAGTACAGTGGGGAAGTGGGGGTAAAGAGGAAAAGGAGCTAAGATATAGACAATGGCTAATTTACATCTCTGAGAGGCAAGTATTACAGCAGGAATAGTATACAATACCACAGAGGCATACAATGGGAATGAATAAATCTATTAATTAGTCACATGCTCCTTTCTAGACTGTTCTCTTTGTACTTACTGCCTGAAAAACACAATTTTTCCTTACAGGTTTCAGCTCATTCACATCTCATCAAGAAATTTATCAATCTCTCCTTAACAGAATTAGTTTTCTTTTTTGTGTTCTTATAACTGAGTATCCCCATATTTCTTAAGAAAAAGGAAACAAATAACTATTATTATTATTTTTTTATCTTTTTCCTTTCCCAGTTGCTATGGTTTGGCTCTGTATCCCCACCCACATCTCATCTCAAATTGTAATCTTTCCCGATATATCGAGGAAGGGACCTGGTGTGGAGGGGATAGGATCATGGGGGCAGTTTCCGTCATGCTTTTCTCTTGATAGTGAGTTCTCACAAGAGCTGAGAGTTTAAAAGTGTGTGGCAGTTACCCCTTCACTCTCTCTCCTGTCACCTTGTAAAGAAGGTGCTTGCTTCTCCTTCACTCTTTACTGTGATTATGTTTCCTGAGGCCTCCGCAGCCATGTGGAACTATGAGGCAATTAAACCTTTTTAATATAAATTAACCAGTCTCAGGTAGTTCTTTATAGCTGTTTAACAACTAACAGAAAATTGGTACCAGAGTTTGAGGCACTACTATAAAGATACTTTAAAATGCGGAAGTGACTTTGGAACTGGATAATGGGCAGAGGTTGGAACAGTTTGGAGTGCTCAGAAGAAGACAGAAAGACGTGGGAACAAGTTTGGAACTTCCTAGAGTCTTGCTGAATGGTTTCAACCAAAATGCTGATATTGATATGGACTATGAAGTCCAGGCTGAGATGGTCTCAGATGGAGATAAGGAATTTATTGGGAACAGGAGTAAAGGTCACTCTTCATATGCTTTACTCTAGAGACTGGCTTCGTTTTGCCCCTGCCCTGGAGATCTGTGGAACTTTGAACTTGAGAGAGATGATTTGGATATCTGGCAGAAGAAATTTCTAAGCAGCAAAGCTTTCAAGATGGGATCTGGCTTTTTCTAAGAGTTTCCAGTCATAGGTGTTTACAAAGAGATGATCTGAAATTGGTTATTTATGTTTAAAAGGGAAGCAGAGTGTAAAAGTTTGGAGAAGTTGCAGCCTGACCATGTGGTGGAAAAGAAAAACCTGCTTTTTGGGGAGAAATTAAAGTCAGCTGCAGAAATCTGTAAAAATAAAGAGAAGCCAAATGTTAATAGCCAAGACAATGGGGAGAACCTCTGCAGGGTGTTTCAGAGTTCTTCACAGTAGGCCCTCCCATCACAGGCCCAGAGTCCCAGGAGGAAAAAAATTGGTTTCATGGGACAGGCCCAGGGCCTCCCGATCTGTGCAGCCTTGGGACATGATGCCCTGTGTCCCAGTTGCTCCAGCACCAGCCATGGCCAATAGAGGACAAGGTACAGCTTAGGCCATTGCTTCAGAGTGTACAAGCCCCAAGCCTTGATGGCTTCCACATGGTGTTAAGCCTTCAGATATGCAGAAACAAGAGTTGAGTTTTGGAAACCTCCACCAAGATTTCAGAGGATGTATGGAAATACCTGGATGTCCAGGCAGAAGTCTGATGCAGGGGCAGAGCCCTCATGCAGAGCCCATACTAGGGCAATGCAGAGGAGATAAGCGAAGTGGAGCCCCCACACAGGGTCTCTACTAGGGCACCACCTCACAGATCTGTGAGAAGACGGCTACTGTCCTCCAGATTTCCAAATGGAAGATCCACTGACAGTTTGCATCATGCACCTGGAAAAACTGCAGGCACTCAATGCCAGTCCATGAAAGCAGCTGTGGTGGTTGTACCCTGCTCAGAGCCACAGGGGCAGAGCTTCCTGAGGCCTTGGGAGCCTACCCCTTGCATCAGCATGCCCTGGCTGTGAGACATGGAGTCAAAGGAGATTATTTTTAGCTCTAACATTTAATGACTGCCCTGCTGAGTTTCTGATTTGCATGGGGCCTGTAGCCCCTTTGTTGTGGCCTATTTTTCCCATTCGAAATGGGAGCATTTACCCAACACCTGTACCCCCATTATATCTTGGAAGTTTAACTTGCTTTTGATTTTACAGGCTCATAAGCAGAAGGGACTTGCCTTGTCTCAGATGAGACTTTGGACTTGGACTTCTGGGTTAATGCTAGAATAAATTAAGACTTTGGGGGACTATTTGAAGGACATGATTGTGTTTTGAAATGTGAGAAGGATATGAGCTTTGTGAGGGGCTGGTATGGAATGATACGGTTTGGCTTTGTGTCTCAACCCAACTCTTATCCTGAATTGTAATCCCCACGTGTCAAGGGAGGCACCTGGAGGAAAGTGATTGGATCGTGGGGCAGTTTCCCCCATGCTATTCTCATGATAGTGACTGAGTTCTTAACAGATTTGATGGTTTAAATGTGTAGGCAGTTCCCCCTTCACGCTCTCTCTCTCCTGCTACCTGTGAAGAAGGTATTTCTTTTCTTTCATCTTCTATCATGATTGTAAGTTTCCTCAGTTTTCCCCAGCAATGGAGAATTGTGAATCAATTAAACCTTTTTTAAATAAGTTGCCTAGTCTCAGGTAGTTCTTTATAGCATGTGAAAATGGACTGATACACCTCTGTTCCCCACTTTCTACTTTGTCTTTTAATAATGGAAATATAGCCTTTTACCATCCCTTCACCAGACACTCCCTGCAGGGTAAGTTCATCTATGTGCTCTAAGATGCAACTGTCTTTGAGAGTTAACAGTCGATTTATAGACCAAAGCATGCCTGCTATGGAACTCTTACCCACCAGAGGGTTGCTTCAAGAGATAACAATCGAAAAACATGCCCACTACTATCTCCTAGCTAGGGAGTTTTTAGCATAGTCCTGCCCACAAAGATGCCAAAAGTCACCAGCTTGACTTCCTGGTAGATAAAGCACCAACCTAACATGCAGACCTCTCACCTTGCTCACTTCCTCTTCTGCCTTTTTAAAAGGCTTTAGGTTCTCACTCATAAGTGGGAGTTGAACAATGAGAACATATGGACACAGGGAGGGGAACAACACACACCAAGGCCTGTTGAGGGGCTGGGTGTAAGGGGAGGGAAATTAGAGGACAGGTCCATAGGTGCAGCAAACCACCACGGCGCATGTATACCTATGTAACAAACCTGCACGTTCTGCACATGCATCCCAGAACTTAAAGTAGAATAAAAAATTTAAAGAGAAAAAGAAAAAAGAAAATGAATAAAACTAATGGAAAAACAAAAAGTACCTGCTTTTTGCTCCAGAAACAAAGCAGTACATTTAAAGGCAAGACTCCTGTGCTGCTTCGCCTAAGCTAGCTTTGGAAATAAATCACCTTTAATATGCCAGACCTTGCTTTTGTTAATTGAGCTCTGCAAGCAGTGAGTGACTAACTTGCATTTATTAGTTACATTCCCACTATATTTGTACATGTCTCTATTACATCAATTATAATTATAGATAAGTTTTAAGTTACTATGGAGCCCCAGCAGAATGCCTATCATGTAAAAAGTATCAAACAAGTATTTACTGAAGAGAAGAAAAAAAGAATATACAGAAGGTATCAAGAACTCTGGATTCTGCCAGTGATCAGCATTCAATCAACTCTATATAAATTATTCTCTCTCTTCATTTTCTCATTTGTCCAGTAACAAATTGGACTCGTGGCCAGGTGCAGTGGCTTCTCTCTGTAATCCTAGCACTTTGTGGGGGACTCAGGTGGGTGGATCACTTGAGCCAAGGAGTTCTGAGACCAACCTGGGCAAAATGGAGAAACTCCATCTCTACAAAATATACCCCCCAAAATTGTCAAATTGTCTGGGCATGGGAGCACATGACTGTAGTCCCAGATACTTGGGACACTGAAGCAGGAGGATCCCCTGAGCCTTGGAGTGGAGGCTGATATGCTCCAGGATTGTACATATCATTGCACTTGAGCCTGGGAAACAGAATGAGACCCTATCTAAAAAGAAAAAGATAGGAAAGAAGGAAGAAAGGGAGGGAGGGAGGGAAAGAAAAAGAAAGAAGAAAGAACAAGAAAGAAAGAAAAGAAAGGGAGGGAGGGAGAAGGAAAGAAGGAAGGAAGAAAGAGAGAGGAGAAATTGAACTTGAACTTTCCTTGACTTTGGGCAAGTCACATGGCTTCAATTTCTTCATCTATAAAATGAGGACAATGTCAGCCACAGAGTTATTGTGAAGATTAAATGAGCTGTGCGTATGAAAGTACATTTATAAGCATAAAATGCCATAAAAATTTTAAGCAGGGCTCTTAGTATTTTTAGCTCTAATTTTCTATTATTATAAATAGAGGAATGTGGTAGAAGTATATATCACTGTTTTTTTTTCTTTTTTTCTATTTGACCAGTGGTGGGGATAAGGGAAAGGAAGTGGTTGAAAAATAGGGAAATTCTCAATTGGCTATGTATGGACTTAATTGTGCCAAACTTTCTAAAACAACTTCCAGGACAAATTTCCAGGAATATTTAAAAAATTGTTTGCGCTAACTGAAACACAGATGTGGGGCTACTTTTTTTGTGCACGTGTGACTATGTGTGCCTCTGGAAGGTTTCAACACAAGCATGCTCTCATTTAAATTAATGCTTTCCCCTGAATTGACGCATGTGACCAGCATAACCAGTTTGCATGCCAGTGCAAGCAGAGAAAGTAGTAATAAAAAGGAGAAAAGAATGAAAGGCATTTAAAAATTGAGTGGTTAAATGTACACTTACTTAATCTTTGCATTTGTTTTTCAAGGGGTACCTAATGTTTTGGAGAAAGAAAAATAAGGCAGAAAGCTGACTGAAGTTTGAAATTAATATGCACAAAATGTCTGTAGAGGATCTAGTCTATCCTCCTTTCCTTCATCTCAAGGCTTAATTTCATCCAAGAATTAAGTAGCCTGATTAGTCACCCTTACATCCTTCTCTTCCTGGCTCCTTGGGTTTTTTCCCACATGCATCTGTTGAACATCTATTACAAAGCAGGCACTGCCCAAAGCATTGTTTTTAATGTAGAAATAGGGAATTCAAAATTCATCCTTTTCATCAAAAGTTCTCAAATTATACCATGTATATGATTGATTCACCAGGAAAATCTGTCAAAAGTGCAGATTTCTAGTCTTAATACCAGATATCAGATTTGAGGCTCTTTGTAGGGTCTGGCAATCTGCCATTTTAACAAGTGTCTGGAAGAGCTGTGGCTCATGCCTATTATCCCAGCACATTGGAAGGACAATGCAAGAGAATTGATTGAGCACAGGAATTTGTGACCAGCCTAAGTAACATAGCAGGACTCTGTCTCCACAAAAAATTAAAAGATTAGCCAGGTGTGTTTTGCATGCCTGTAGTCCCAGCTACTAGGAAGGCAAAGGTGGGAGGATCACTTGTTGAGAGGCCGAGCATGCAGCAAGTCGTGATCATGCCACTGCACTCCAGCCTGGGTGACAGAATGAGACCCTGCCTCAAAAGACAACAACAACGGCAGGGTGTGGTGGCTCATTCCTGTAATCACAACACTTTTTGGGCTGAGGAGGGTGGATCATCTGAAGTCAGGAGTTCGAGACCAGCCTGGCCAACAAGGTGAAACCCCATATCTACTAAAAATACAAAAACTAGCCAGGCATGGTGGCAGGCACCTATTATCCCAGCTACTCAGAAGGCTGAGGCAAGGCAATGGCTTGAACCCAGGAGGCGGAGGTTGCAGTGAGCTGAGATTGCACCACTGCACTCCAGACTGGGTAACAGACCGAGACTCCATCACACACACACACACACACACACACACACACACACACACAAAACAAAAACAAAAACAAAACAAAAACAATAACAAAGTGTTAAGTAATTCAAGGGACTCCATGAATCTCTATGAAATTAATAAAACACTTAGTGATTAGATTGGTAGGCAGCTGAACTCTTCAAGAATTTATCTGTGTCTCTTTAAGAACTCCAGAATTGGGGCTCTCTGTTTGAATCCAGACATTGCCACTTAGGAGCTATTCAGTTGATTGTATTAATCAATTAATCTCTTTGTACTCTGTGTCCTCCTCTGTGACAGTACATAGGAATCAAAATATCTACCTCAGAAAGTCACTGTGCAGATTTAGGAAGTAAAGCATGGGTGTGATCTGGCACATAGCAGTAAGTACAAAAAAAGTAGCTACAATAATAATAACATAATATATAAATTAATATAATAAACATTATTATTATTATTGGCAGTAGATTTACCATAGCCCTATTTTTTAGAGGGAAGAGAGATAGGGCACAAAGTTTTGCCCATAATAAGTGATCAAGTCTTGGACCATGACTAAATAAATGATTGCTTCAAAACAGAGGAGTGTTCTGACTGCTCATATTATGTCTTCTGAGGCAGAAATTGTTGTTAGTAACAACGATTTAATTTTACATTTTCTATATATTATTATTATTATGGAGAAGGAGTTTCACTCTTGCTTCCCAGGCTGGAGTGCAATGGCGGAATCTTGGTGCAACCTCTGCCTCCCAGGTTCAAGCGATTCTCCTGCCTGAGACTTCTGAGTAGTTGGGATTACAACCATGAGCCACCATGCCTACTAATTTTTGTATTTTTAGTAGAGATGGGGTTTCTCCATGTTGGCCAGGCTGGTCTTGAACTCCCAACTTCACCTGCCTCGGCCTCCCAGAGTGCTGGGATTACAGGCATGAACCACTGTACCCAGCTTATTTTCTATATACTATTAAATCCCTGAGTAGTAGGTTATATCATTGCTATTCTGACATTTTCTTCTCATGGCTTAATTTAAAAGAGTCAAAATTATACCCAACTCAGAGAAATGAATAACAAATGCTCCCAAGAAGCATCTACAACAGGGGTTCCCAGTCTCCATGACACAGACAGGTACCAGTCTATGGTCTTTAGGAACTGGGTTGCATAATAGGGGGTGACCAGCAGGCGAGCAAGCAAACATTACCACCTGAGTGCCACCTCCTGTTGGATTAGTGGTGGTATTAGATTATCATAGGATTGTGAACCCTACTGTGAATTGTAAATGCAAAGGGGCTACGTTGTAAGCTCCTGATGAGAATCTAACTAAAGCCTGATGATCTGAAGTGGAATAGTTTCATCCAGAAACCACTCCTCTCTCTTGTCCATGGAAAAATTGTCTTCCATGAAACCCATCCCTGGTGCCAAAAAGGTTGGGGACTGGTGATCTAACAGATGTCCTCATCAAAATCACAGGTAAGGAATATAGAATACTCAGTGGTGGAAAGAAGATATAATGCTCAGTTTGAGTCAATTTCTTCATTATTAACATACACCTAGGGCCTTATACTCTTACATGCTAAAATTTAAATGCATACATTAGCTCATTTAATCTTTATAGTACCCTTATAAGTAAATTACTATTATAATCCGTATTTATTTATGTATGTATTTTTTTTGAGATGGAGTTTTGCTCTGCTGCCCAGGCTGAAGTGCAGTGGCATGATCTTGGCTCACTTCAACATCCACCTCCAGAGTTCAAGCAACTCTCCTGCCTCAGCCTCCTGTGTAGCTGGGACTACAGGTGCACACCACCACAGCCAGCTAATTTTACAATATTTTTTAGTAGAGATGGGGTTTCATCATGTTGACCAGGTTGGCCTTGAACTCCTGACCTCAGGTCGTTGGCCCACCTTGACCTTCCAAAGTGCTGGGATTATAGGCGTGAGTCACTGTGCCTGGTCCATAATCCCTATAATCCCATTTTAAAAGTGCCTTTAGATTGAAGCGGCAAGATGGCTAAATATAACAGCTCTGGTATGCCGCTCCCAGTGAGATTGACACAGAAGGTGGGTGACTTCCACATTTCCGACTGAGGTACCTGGTTAGTCTCATTGGGACTGTTTGGACAGTGGGTGCAGCCCAAGGAGGGCTAGCTAAAGCAAGGTGGGGTGTCACCTCACCTGGGAAGTGCAAGGAGCTGGAGAACTCCTTCTCCTAGCCCAGGAAAGCCATTATGGACTGTTCCCTGCACTCTGGCCCAGATACTGCACTTTTCCCACAGTCTTCACAACCCACAGACCAGGAGATTCCCACTGGCACCTACATAACCACCAGGTCCCTGGGTTTCCAGCAAATAACTGGGCGGCCATTTGAGCAGAAACTGAGCTAGCCACAGCAGTTTTTTTTTTTTTTTTTTTACATACCCCAGTGGTGCCTGGAATGCCAGTGAGACAGAACCATTCACTCTCCTGGAAAGGGGGCTGAAGCCAGGGAGCCAAGTGGTCTGGCTCAGCAGGTCCCACCTGCTCCAGCGGCCAGCAAGCTAAGATCCACTGGCTTGAAATTCTCCCAGCCAGCACAGCAATCTGAGCTCTACTGGGACATTTGAGCTTGGTGGGGGAGGGGCATCCACCTTTGCTGAGGCTCAAGTAGATGGTTTCAAACCCACAGTGTAAGCAAAGCTGATGGGAAATCCAAGTTGGAGGAACACAACACAGCTCAGCAGCTGTAGGCACTGTCTCACTAGATGTCCTCACTGGGCAGGACATCTCTGAAAAAAGGCAGCAGCCCATCAGGGACTTACAAATAAAGGGCCCACCTTCCTGGGACAGATCACCTGGGAAAAGGGGTGGTAGTGGGTTCAGCTTCAGCAGACCTAAATGTCTCTGCCTGGTAGCTCTGAAGAGAGCAGCAGATTTCCCAACACAGTGTTCAAGCTCTGATAAGAAACAGATTGCCTCTTCAAGTGGTTTCCTGACCCCCATGTATCCTGACTGGGAGACACTTCCCAGTAGGGGCTGACAGCCACCTCATACAAAAGAGCTCTGGTTGGCTTCTAGTGAGTACCCCTCTGGGACAAAGCTACCAGAGGAAGAAACAGGCAGCATTCTTTGCTGTTCTGTAGCCTCTGCTGGTGACTCCCAGGCAAGCAGGGTCTGGAGTGGACCTCCAGCAAGCTCCAGCAGACCTGCAGCAGGAAGGCCTCACTGTTAGAAGGAAAACTAACAAACAGAAATAAATAGTTTCAATATCAACAGAAAGGACATCTACTCAGAGATCCCATCCAAAGGTCATCAACCTCAAAGACCAAAGAAAGATAAAGCCATGAATAAGGGAAGAAACCAGTGCAAAAAAGCTGAAAAGCACAAAAACCAGAATGCCTATTCTCCTTTAGGGGATTACAGCTCCTTCCTACTGAGGGAACAAAACTGGACAGAGAATGAGTTTGATGAAATGACAGAAGCAGGTTTTAGAAGGTGGGTAATAAACTTTTCCAATCTAAAGGAGCATGTTCTAACCCAATGCAAGGAAGCTAAGAACTTTGAAAAAAGGTTAGACAAAATGTTAACTAGAATAACCAGCTTAAAAAAGAACATAAACAACCTGATGGAGCTGAAAAACAGAGCACGAGAAATTCGGGAAGCATATATAAGTTTCACTAGTCAAATTGATCAAGTGGAAAAAGGATATCAGTGACTGAAGATCAACTCAATGAAATAAAGGAAGAAGACAAGACTAGAGAAAAAAGACCAAATCTACATTTGATTGGTGTACCTGAAAGTGAAGGGGAGAATGAACCCAAGCTGCAAAACACTCTTCGGGATATTATCCAGGAGAACTTCCCCAACCTAGCAAGGCAGGCCAACATTCAAATTCAGAAAATATGGAGAATAACGCAGAGATACTCCTCGAGAAGAGCAACCGTAAGACACATCATAGTCAGATTTACCAATGTTGAAATGAAAGAAAAACTGCTAAGGGTAGCCAGAGGAAAGGTCGGGCTACCCACAAAGGGAAGCCCATCAGGCTAACAGCAAATCTCCTGGCAGAAACCTTACAAGCCAGAAAAGCATGGAGGCCAATAGTCAACATTCTTAAAAAAAAGAATTTTTAACTCAGAATTTCATATCCAGTCAACCTAAGCTTCATAAATGAAGGAGAAATAAAATCCATTACAGACAAATGCTGAGAGATTTTTGTCACCACTAGGCCTGCCTTACCATAACTCCTTAAGGAAACACTAAACCTGGAAAGGAACAACTGGTACCAGCCACTGAAAAAACATACCAAATTGTAAAGACCATTGATTCTATGAAGAAACTGCATCAACTAACGGACAAAATAACCAGCTAGCTAGCATGATAATGGCAGGATCAAATTCACACATAACAATATTAACCTTAAACATAAATGGGCTAAACGACCCAGTTAAAAGACATAGACTGACAAATTGGATAGAGTCAAAACCCATAGGTGTGCTGTATTCAGGAGACCCATCTTATGTGCAAAGACACACATAGGCTTAAAACACAGAGAAGAAGGAAGATTTGTCAAGCAAGTGTAAAAAAGAAAATCAGGGTTGCAATTCCAGACTCTGTTTAAAGTCTGATGAAACAGGCTTTAACCCATCAAAGATCAAAAGAGACAAAGAAGTGCATTACACAATGGTAAAGGGATCAACACAACAAGAAAAGCTAACTATCATAAATATATATGCACCCAATGTAGGAGTACCCAGATTCATAAAGCAAGTTCTCAGAGATCTGCAAAGAGACTTAGACTCCCACACAATAATAGTGTGAGACTTTAACAGCCCACTGTCAATATTAGACAGATCAACAAAACAGAAAGTTAACAAGGATCTATAGGACTTGAGCTCAACTCTGGACCAAACAGACCTAATAGACATCTACAGAGCCTTCCACCCCAAATCAAAAGAATATGCATTCTTCTTAGCACCACATCACACTTATTCTAAAATTGACCACATAATTGGAAGTAAAAGTTTCCTCAGCAAATACAAAAGAACAGAAACCATAACAAACAGTCTCTCAGACCACAGTGCAATCAAATTAGAACTCAGGATTCAGAAACTCACTCAAAAATGCACAACTATGTGGAAACTGAACAAACTGCTCCTGAATGATGATTAGATAAATAATGAAATTAATGCAGAAATAAAGATGCTCTTTGAAGCCAATGAGAATGAAGACACAACATACTAGAATCTCCTGGACACATTTAAAGCAGCATATACAGGGAAATTTATAGCACTAAATGCCCACAAGAGGAAGCAGAAAAGATCTAAAATTGACACTGTAGCATCAAAATTAAAAGAACTAGAGAAGTAAGAACAAACAAATTCAAAACCAGCAGAAGACAAGAAATAACTAAGATTAGAGCATAACCGAAGGAGATAGAGACACATAAAACCCTTCACAAAATCAATGAATCTAGGAGCTCATTTTTTGAGATTCACTTGGGGCAAAATATTATAAAAAATATTATGGAACATTCTAGATTCATCTTATAGGCCTTTTGGAAGACCAAAAGGTTTTCTTGGGACAGGCTGAAGGCAGCTGCCTCATTTACATTAGCACAGGAAAGAGATAGAGATGTTAAGACACTTTCTCAGTTTAAGTCTGTTTACCCCACATCCCTTTGTCTCTACTCTGTTTACTCATGTAAACTTTGTTCTGGATGGTCCTCTCAGGGGGAGATCAAACACTATTATCCATTAATAGTGTTTACTCTGGGCCCCAGAATCTAAAGCCTTTATCATTCATAAAACCACTCTTTTAACCATATTAATTATCTGCAAATGTGTTAACTTAGAACCTCTGGTGTACAATTTGATGGAATAAATGGAAGTATGGGAGTCTTGGTCGATTGGTTGCATTTTGCCCTCTGAAAGCAACCAATGATCATCCCTAGTCCCCTTGAATCACTGCAATGGTGTGAGAGTGCATGTATTCATCTGTCATAGTCAGGGACTGCAGGCCAGACTTCCACAGGTGGTGGTCGATGTCTCAGGTGGTGACCTCAATGTGACTGAGGTCACGTTGGTTTTTTGAAAACATCAACAAAATAGATAGACTGCTAGCCAGAGTAATAAATAAGAAAGGAGGGAAGAATGAAATAGATGCAATAAAAAATGTTAAAGGCAGTATCACCACTGATCCCATAGACATACAAACTACCATCAGAGAATACTATAAACACCTCTATACAAATAAAACAGAAAATATAGAATAAATGGATAAATTCCTGGGCACTTACACCCTCCCAAGACTAAACCAGGAAGAACTGAAATCCCTGAATAGACAAATAACAAAGTCTGAAATTGAGATAGCAATTAATAGCCTACCAACCAAAAAAAGTCCAGAAGCAGATGGTTTCACAGCTGAATTCTACCACAGGTAAGAGGAGGAGCTGGGACGATTTCTTTTGAAACCATTGCAAACAACAGAAAAAGAGAAAATCCTCCCTAACTGATTTTATGAGTCCAACATTATCCTGATACCAAAACCTGGCAGACACACAACTAAAAATGAAAATTTTGGGCAAATATCTCTGATGAACATTGATGCAAAAATCCTCAATAAAATACTGGCAAACTGAGTCCAACAACACATCATGAAGCTTATCCATCTCAATCAAGTTGCCTTCATCCCTGGTATGCAAGGCTCTTTCAACATACACAAAGCAATAAATATAATTCATCACATAAACAGAACCAAAGACAAAAAACACAAGATTATCTCAATAGATGCAGAGAAGGCCTTCAACAAAATTCAACAACACCTCATGCTAAAAGCTCTCAATAAACTAGGCATTGATGGAATGTATCTCAAAATAACAAGAGCTATTTATGACAAACCCACAGCCAATATCATACTAAATGGGCAAAAACTGGAAGCATTTTCTTTGAAAACTGGCACAAGACAAGGATGCCCTCTCTCACCACTCCTATTCAACATAGTATTAGAAGTTCTGGCCAGGGCAATCAGGAAAGTAAATGAAATAAAGGTATTGAAATAGGTGAAGAGGAAGTCAAATTGTCTCTATTTGTAGATGACATGACTGTATATTTAGAAGACTCCATCATCTCAGCCCCAAATCTCCTTAAGTTGATAAGTAACTTCAGCAAAGTCTCAGGATACAAAATCAATGTGCAAAAATCACAAGCATTCCTATACACCAATAACAGACAAACAGAGAGCCAAATCATGAGTGAATTCCCATTCATGATTGCTACAAAGAGAATTAAATACCTAGGAATACAACTTATAAGGAATGTGAAAGACCTCTTCAAGGAGAACTACAAAAGACTGCTCAAGGAAATAAGAGAGGACACAAACATAGAAAAAACATTCCATGCTCATGGTTAGGAAGTATAAATATAGTGAAAATGGTGATACTGCCCAAATTAATCTATAGATTTAATACTATCCCCTCCAGCTACCATTGACTTTCTTCACAGAATTGGAAAAAAACACTTTAAATATCATATGGAACCAAAAAGAGCCCACATAGCCAAGACATCCTAAGAAAAAAACCAAAAGCTGGAGCATCACACTACCTAACTTCCAACTATACTACCAGGCTACAGTAACCAAAACAGCATGGTACTGGGACCAAAACAGATATATAGACCAATGGAACAGAATGGAGGCCACAGAAATAACGCCACATACCTACAACCATCTGATCTTTGACAAACCTGACAAAAACAAGCAATAGGAAAAGGATTCCCTATTGAATAAATATATTGTGAAAACTGACTAGTCATATGCAGAAAGCCGAAACTGGAGCTCTTCCTTACACCTTATACAAAAATTAACTCAAGATGGATTAAAGATTTAAACATAAGACCTAAAACCATATAAACCCTAGAAGAAAACCTAGGCAATACCATTCAGGAGTAGGCATGGGCAAAGACTTCATGACTAAAACACCAAAAGCAATGGCAACAAAAGCCAAAAAAGACAAATGGAATCTAATTAAATTAAAGAGTTTCTGCACAAAAAAAAGAGAAACTATCATCAGAGTGAACAGGAAACATAGAGAATGAGAGAAAATTTTTGTAGTCTACCCATGTGACAAAGGGCTGATATCCAGAATCTGCAAAGAACTTAGACAAATTTACAGGGAAAAAACCAAACCCTGTCAAAAAGTGGGTGAAGGATATGAACAGACACTTCTCAAAAGAAGACATTTATACTGCCAACAAACATGTGAAAAAAAGCCCATCATCACTGGTCATTAGGGAAATGCAAATTAAATCCACATTGACATACCATCTCACGCCAGTTAGAATGGTGATCCTTAAAAAGTCAGGAGACAACAGATGCTGGAGAGGATGTGGAAAAATAGGAACACTTTTACACTGTTGGTGGGAGTGTAAATTAGTTCAGCCATTGTGGAAGACAGTGTGGCAACTCCTCAAGGATCTAGAACTAGAAATACCATTCAACCTGGTAATCCCATTACTGGGTAATATACGTAAAGAATTATAAATCATTATATTATGAAGACACATGCCCTGTATGTTTATTGCAGCACTGTTCACAATAGCAAAGACTTGGAACCAACCCAAATGCCCATCAGTGATAGACTGGATAAAGAAAATGTGGCACGTATACACCATGGAATACTATGCAGCAATAAAAAAGGATGAGTGAATGTCCTTTGCAGGGACATGATTGAAGCTGGAAACCATCATTCTCAGCAAACTGGCACAAGAATAGAAAACTAAACACTGCATGTTCTCATTCATAAGTGGGAGTTGAACAATGAGAACACATGAACACAGGGAGGGGAACATCACGCAGTGGGGACTGTCCAGGGGTGTTGGGCTAAGGGAGGGATAACATTAGGAGAAATACCTAATGTAGATGACGGGGTAATGCATGCAGCCAACCACCATGGCATGTGTATACCTATGTAACAAACCTGCATGTTCTGCACATGTACCCCAGAACTTAAAGTACAATTTAGAAAAGATGCCTTTATAAGACATCTTTAAAAATAAAATGTATTCTCTGAAGTGTCAATATAATAAGAAAGAAAAAAAGACACTTAGGTTAACTAAAGTAATGAAGGAACTCAAACTTGAACCAAGAACCATGTGATCTTAAATCTCACTTTAGTCTGCCTCCCAGACACTTTGAGGCTCAGGGGTCTAAAGTGGGCATAGTGGCATCCTGGGAAGATTTAATAGGACAACAATGGTAAGGCACACAATTAGCTCCAAATTCTAGTCAGTCCAAAGCATGCTCCCTTCTAAAATTACATTCTAAAAATCTTGAGAAAAAATACAAAAAGGGCATTTTCATAAAATGTCTTATAGTCCTTCCTCTGAATGACTAACCTCCTTTGTTCTACATTGCATATTCTTTATCCCAAACATGCAGAACACGTTGATGTGTTCTCGGATTACAGGTGTTTTCAAATGATAATGTGATGACTCTGTAGACTTGTAAAATGGAGGCAGAAAAAAATCATTTAAAACCAAAAGTGACTGTGCTGCTTCTATCTGCTAAGGGAAGTGCTCTAATTCACATCAGAGGGGTAAGAGGCAGAGTTTTCTTCCCCTTTTGTAAAAACAAATTGGGATCAACAAGCAAAAGAATCATTCAATTGTTAAGAAAAAAAATCTAAGCCACCCTCTCTCTTGCCTTCCTTCTCTTCCCCAAGAATTGATTGCACTACTGAAACCAGAAGAATGCAGGAATTCTATTTGTGTAAAGTAAGCTTTAGCCAAAGTTGCTTGAATTTCTAAGAACAGGCTACTTTGGTTGATACACAAATTAAACCTAAAAATAAAAGCTTTTGAGAGAAATTGGGTAGTACAGCCACAGAATCACAGCTGAGCCAAGAGGAAAATCCTTTTGGTATTGTATATAAAAATAATTTTTAATTTTTCCTACAATGAGGCGAAACTACTCACATGCGTTTAATCGTTTGCTCTGACAGACACACAGACCCCTTATGAAAAAAGTTTTTGTCATGTAGAGTGATTTAGTTACAAAGCAGTGAAAAATAATTGTGTCTATAAAAAAGTTACAGAATTTATTCCTGTGCCATTACATATTAGTTAATAATGGGTTTTTTAAATTGATGTGCCATATTCTATAGTATCAATATTGTATTTGATATGGTTTAGTTGCAGACTGCTCTTCCAGAAGAAAGAATTAGGCAGAAAGTAATTTATTAGTTGCTGCAAACCATGAGAAGGCTTTCAAACTGTTTGGAATTGTAGGAGCAGGCGCTGTGTGAGGGTTTAGGAATAACTTCTATTCTCCAGAACCGCATGGGAAGTCCTGCAATCCAAAGGCAGCACTGTCAGGAGGATGCCCTAGAAGCCAGAGACTGCGGTTGGCAAAACAAAGCAGTCTTGGCCTGGGTTGGCAGCACCCAAAAGGGCCGCAGCTGCCCTGCCGGTGCATACGGGTTCCATGCATCTGATTGGTGGAACCCAAACCCATCCGCAGTCCTCCCTGGGAAGATATCCAGGAAACGTAGTTTCTAACCTAACCTCTAAGGCACGGAAAGCTTATAGATATTGATTGTAATGGAGATAGAATAATGCATTAGAATTTGTTTAACCATTCCCGAGTTTTACATATTTTGGTTTACATAATTTTCTCTATGATAAATAAAATAAATTCTGAGTCAAACAATATGAACACTTTCACATTTTTGATAATGATTGCAAAATTGCTCTCTTGAAAAGTTATACTGCTTTATACTCCTTCCAGTGATCCTTGTTCCATATTGTCAGTCATGATTAATATATCTGTCAATACTTTTGAAAAGAAAGGTGACATATTATTTTAAAACTTTGAATTTCTTTGGCTAGTGATTTTGAAGATTTTAATCCTCACAACAAGTGAATTACGGTTACTTTTTTTTGAGTTGTTTTCTCACTCTGTCACCCAGGCTGGAGTGCAGTGGCAAGATCTCGGCTCACCGCAACCTCCGCATCCTGGGTTCAAGAGATTCTGGCTACCCCAGCCTCCCGAGTAGCTGGGTTTCAGGCATGTGCCACCACACCCAGCTGATTTTTGTATTTTTAGTAGAGATGGGGTTTCACCATGTTGGTCAGGCTGGTCTGCAACTCCAGACTTCAGGTGATCCACCTGCCTCGGCCTCCCAAAGTACTAGGATTACAGGCGTGAGCCACTGCGCCCAGCCTTGTTTTCAATATTAAACTTACTTGAATTAAAATTATTTGACGCCTGTAAGACTTAAAATGAATGCAAAAGTATGTAACTTGATTATGATGCAGCCAAATGACTATAGGTACAAATGCTAGACTTGAAATGTAAATGTGTGAATATACATCAGTAGAATTTGATGAGGTCTTGGGATTACTTGTCCATGGGCCCAGGCTTTAGATGTCTGGCCACTCACAGTAAATTCATGAAGGAAATAAATTCTGTAAGGAATCACTGTATGACTTAGAGAAACTAGAGTGATCCAGATGTTCAAAGCTGCCATTTCACTTGCTGGAATTTGCTGGTGGAATAACTACCCTTCCCTGATTTAATGAGGCGAAACGAATTCCTGGGGAACTCTCAGGCTGTCAGTGCATCATCTCCAAGATCTTTTTTCTCCAGCAGGTGGCATGTACAGCACTATCCTGAAATGGTGTTAACTTTATTATATGGAGTTTTAGCACAGGATTTAAAGAAGGCTTTCCAGGCATGATGGCTTCAGTGTATAATCCCAGCTACTGGGGAAGCTGAGGTGGGAGCCTAGGAGTTCAAGGCTAGAGTGAGCTGTGATCATGCCACTGCACTACAGCCTGAGTGACAGAATGAGACTCCCTCTCTAAAAACACAAATTAAAGAGATGAAGAGAAAAAGAAAGCTAGAGAGAGAGAGAGATTTGTTTCAATGACTTAAAGGAAAAAAGATGTTCTAAATTTGCTTTTGAAACTGGAACATTAATTTTTCACCAGATTAAGACAAGACCCTGTATATCCACATTAAACTTAAACAGCTATTTTTAAAGGCCGTTGAATGCAAGGCGGAAAATTTATGTACCAGCTTAGTGGTAGGCATCACTCTCGATCTAGTGACATCGCTCTCCATCTAGTGGCAAGACAGGCTAATTGAAAGCAAGTGCCAAAGAAGAAATATTCTAATACTGAAGTGTTGGACAAAGTTTAAAAAGAGAACAGTATTATAGTGTCACATAAACTTCATCACTGTTTTATTAATTGACATAAATAAACTATGTAAAATAACCCACGATTGTACCAGGTTATCTAATATGGAAGTGAAAAGAATACTCTTGCTGGATAGTAAACAGACTATTCCTAACATCAGGTCTTTTCTTGGAAGTGTTTTATCTTGGCATCACAAAGGCTAACTGTGGAAGGCTTCTTAAAAAAAATTATTTTCAAATCTTAAGAAGCTGTTGAATTATATTTTAATCATTTCAGGGAAAATATTCAAAAATTATATTGTCAACCAGTTTAGATCAAATCAACATCCGAATTGGGTCATTACGAGATTTTTGGTATAATAATTTTGTAATCTGAGGATATTAATCAGGTTATGATATTACACATAATTAGCATGGTTAACTGATAGTCTAAAGTTAGAATGGCAGTCATTGAGCCTGTCTCACGTAGCTACAGTGAGATCTATCTGTTCTAACATGTTCAGCATTCTGTTAGGATTAGCTGGTGTCCATGCTGTCTTTGTTATTAAATCATTTGAATATTATCCAAGACCACAAGGGACTGTATGTTCACAGGAAAAAAAATAACAAAATCACAAAATGTGAAGAATGTATGTACTATGAAAAGAAAGTGAACAAACAGGTATCTTTAAAAGAGGAAGCTAAATAAAAATAAAAGAGGAAGCCAAATGAATGGATCAGATAGAAAAAAAAATTTCAAAAGCATAATAATTTTTTAAAAAGGACAATAAATGTTTTTAGAGACCTAAAGAAGGAAATTGGAAACATGAATCAGAAAAATCAGTTATGAAGGATGAATTGGAGATAGTCAGTATAAAAAAACCTAATAACTGAAATAAATCAGTAAGTACGGTATTAGATAGAGCTTATAGATTTTTTTAGATACTGCTTTTCAGAGTGAAGACACTTGAAATATAAATTAGTGAACTGAAAGATCAGGTCAAAGAACTCTTTCGGAAGGATTCAAGAAGTGACAAAGCAGTGCTACAACACTGAGAGAAAAGTTAAGACACAGTGACAGAATTTTGCTGGACTGAAGAGTGGTGTTAGTACAATCTTTGTTCATTATCTTCAAAGATTAGTTTTAGGACCCACTGCCCCCATAGTAAAATTCAGGAACACTCAATTCCCTTATATAAAGTGGTGTATTTGCTCATAATCTGCATATACCCTCCTGTATATATTGAATTATCTCTATATTACATATGATATCTAACACAATGTGAATGCTATGTATATAGTTGCTATGCTGTATTGGTTTTTTATTTATATTTTTATTGTTACTTTAATTTGTTTTTTTCCTGAATATTTTCCATCCCAGGTTGGTTGAATCTGCAAATGCAGAACCCGAGGATACACAGGGCTGAGTGTATTTAGATAGACGAAGCACAGAGAAGTTGTTGAAATGAGATAAATTTGAAGCTAGGATGCATATACAATTAATTCGATGTAAGGCTGACATAAGTTATTGAAAGGTACACAAGGCCTCAGAAGGCTGACAAAAATTATTTGAAAACACTTTGGAAGAATATGTTCAAGTAAGACAAGGAATGAATTCAGGAGGTAACTAAGAGATGTGAAAAGTGTGGAGCAAGTGAAGCTCTGTAACATGTTTAGATAAAAACCTGCCAGAGTCATATTTAATCTAAACAGCTTCAGGAAGAGAGACACACTGTATTGCTTTCTTTAACCCAGAGATTTCGGAGCGTATACATAGGTGTCATGCATGTCATATGTATATGTGTGTATTTGTTGGAGGAACAAGCCCCCACTCCCCTCAGAAAATTCCCTAAGTTTGTTTACAAATTGTACATGAGAATATGCACTATTTCCTATCATCAGAGGTGGTATTTGAAATACACAAGAATTAGTACAACATGGGGCATTGACCAATCAGAGCAGACATCAACAAACTACTAGAGCAGGTTCCTGGATTCTGTGCCCTTCATGTCAGGATTATGAGTACATTTCTTGTAGGCTGGGGCAGAGGCATGGGACAGGAACTCAAGGTAGCTTCTATTTACCATGTATGTAGGATAGTTTCAATATTTTAACAACTTGTATGGTTATGTATACTGACCGAATAGCAACTCTGCTGTAAGACATGTTTGACAATTTCATGTAATTTTCTGAAACATGCTTTTTTTTTTTTTTTTAAATAAATCTTGGGCAATGTTATGTTAAGACAGTCTCTTCAGTAAAATAATTTGCCATATGGAGAGACTTACCTTCTTTACATGAAAGTCAGAAAATATAAGTAAAATACATTAAGTTATACTAAAGCAGATAGAATAATCAAATGTAATCTTAAGATACTTTCGTGACAACTCAGCTTGCAAGATGTTTTCCTAGGCTTACTGGATCATAAATATTCGGTATCATTTTCTTTCCCATATTTTAAAGAAAGGGAATTTAGAACAGGTAAGTTATAAAGCTAGGTTTTAAAAAATCTAAATAATAGTTTCCTCTCACTGCAGACCTCAATCAAATTGCAGGCTGGAGCCATGCCCAATAGGCCTCTTCAGAGACACGGTTACCCACAGGTAGGCGGGCACTTGATGTGTGAGAAAAAAAACTTGTTGTTATAGATCATTGAGTCGTGCGGCTGTTTGTTACACAGAAAATGACATTCTTTTTGACTTATTAGTCATTCATTCGATATATTCTAAACATAACTATGAACTATAAAAACCGAAAACTGGCTTTTCTTTTGAAAGACTGACTAGACAAATTTATGTTAAAACTAATCAGGAAAGGAATGGAGATGCAAATAAATAACAGCACCCATGAAGTTTGCATTCTACTGTTGAAACAGAAAAGATACAAATAAACTGGGATTTCCAAATGGCTCATAAGCAAATAAAGAGTGACTTACCCTTACTCTGTAATCAGATAAATGTAAATTAAAACAATTAAATCTGAGAATATCATGTAGTTGTGAGGATGCTGGGAAATAAGAAACCACCCATACTATTTAAGGGACAGTAAACTGGTGCAACCATTCCAGGGAGCAACCTGAAAGTACTTGGTAAATTAACTATATTTACACTTTCTCTACAATGTAGCAATTACATTTCTAGGTCTCTTGTCAATGTCCCTGGGAATATTTTTCATAGCAGGGTTTGTGGCAGTAAGAATGGGGAAAGTCTAGATGTCCACTGGCAGAGGAATGGGAAATAAAATAAGAGATTGACACATAATAAAGTTATATTCAGTACTCAGAAATAATGTTCTAGATTAATATTTATCTTTATGGCTCTTGAAATATCATGACAAGTTGAGGAAAAACAATATGAGATTTATTAAAGAATAACTTTCTTTTTTTTTTTTTCTGAGATGGAGTCTTGCTCTGTTGCCCAGGCTGGAGTGCAGTGGTGCAATCTTGGCTCGCTGCAACTTCTGCCTCCCTGGTTCAAGCAATTCCCCTGCCTCAGCCTCCTGAGTAGCTGGGATTACAGGCGTATGCTACCACATTTGGCAATTTTTAATGTATTTTTAGTAGAGACGGGGTCTCACCATGTTGGCCATACTGGTCACCTCCCAAAGTGTTGCGAATAGAGGTGTGAGCCAATGCACCCTGCCAAGAATGACTTTCAAGGAGATTAAATGCATATGCCCAGAAACACTAAATGTATTTTTAAAGATACACATATATCCAGATACACTGGAAGGGTATAAATTAAATATGTCAGGGTGGGAGAGAATGGTGGATGCACGGGAAAAAGGTAGTAAAAAGTAGACCCCGTCTCTACTAAAAATACAAAAAATTACGTGGGCATGGTGGCGCGTGCCTGTAATCCCAGCTACTCGGGAGGCTGAGGCAGGAGAATTGCCTGAACCCAGGAGGCGGAGGTTGCGGTGAGCCGAGATTGCGCCATTGCACTCCAGCCTGGGTCACAAGAGCGAAACTCCGTCTCAAAAAAAAAAAAGTAAAAAGGTAAAATTTAAAAGTGATATTGCACAGATGCTGATAGGGTACAATGAAATGGAGGGTGTGATTAATTCAATTTTGTGACTTCATAGTCTAAAAATAATGATAAGTAGTTCAGGAATAGGGCAAAAGGAGTATATAACAGTCAGCGCTGTCTAAGCATGTGAGCATTGAATTCTCACACTTTCAATGATCTCTTGCTTTTAGATCTTTTCTAAGGTTAGAGGAAGACAAATATCACAGTAGTTATATTTTAATGCTAGTTTCGTTTAGGCAAATGACAATAATGAGATAACCTACAAAGCTTTAATTGACATACCTATTACTACTAGTATACGTAAATGCAGAAAATCTATTTAAAAAGAAAAAAAGAATGTACCGCATTTATCAAAAACCTCACATTTCCACTTGATAAGTATTGTTGATATTTTGATTTCTTTTTGCCATGGAATGTATTTTGCAATTACCTTGGTATTCTGTATAATGTGAGAATTAAATTGCATTTATGGATCTTGATGTTTCATCTTTAGAAATTAATTAGATTGAAGCTATTATGATAGCTTTCTTTCAATACTATATTAGTGATCTTGAAGGAAGATTATTACAGGAGTTCAGTGTCTTGGAAAATTGTCTTGCACTTTTGCTGTGCTTCATATCCTTATTGTCTTGCCTCTTTTGAATAATCACAAAAGAAAAAGAAGGCAAAGGAATATACCGTACAGCCTATTCGAGGAAATGGCTGAAATACTATTCTCATATTGTTGAATGTGACTATTAAGAGGATATTATGCTTGCATGTAAAACATTTAATTATATTCAGTGTTTTTTTGGCATGATCTCGGCTCACCGCAACCTCCGCCTCCTGGGTTCAGGCAATTCTCCTGCCTCAGCCTCCTGGGTAGCTGGGATTACAGGCACGTGCCACCCTGCCCAGCTAATTTTTGTATTTTTAGTAGAGACAGCGTTTCACCATGTTGACCAGGATGTTCTCAATCTCTTGACCTTGGGATCCACCCGCCTCGGCCTCCCAAAGTGCTGGGATTATAGGCGTGAGCCACCGCACCCAGCCATTCAGTGTGTTTTAACATCACTGATTCCTTCTTAATTGATGGTGTAGTGAATGTTCATCTTGGGGAAAATACCACCTTCGTATCTCAGGGGATCTAAAGAATGTCTTTTGCTGATGAATAAAGTGCTTCAAAAAGTTCAAAGAGAGAAATATGTTTTTTTTTTATGGTACGGAAGGATAGATTTTACCATTTTAGAAAGTAACAGCTTATTTAATCACTCAGTGATTATTGTAATTAAGCTGTCATCTATTTCTTTAACCTAATAACCAGTGAACAAAGTTAGGTTACTTATATCTTTGACTAAGTGAGTTAAAAAGTAATAGATTAAGAAAGATTATCTAAGGAAACTTGTTATTACAGCAAAATGGTTTGTATTCATTCTGTAAATGAATGCTGCTGCTGTTTTGCTCTTTTTTTTTAATCATAATATTTCTTTATTCTGGTTATTTCATGTGAATTTTTTGTTTGTTTGTTTTTGTTTTTGAGACAAAGTCTCACTTGGTCGCCCAGGCTGGAGTGCAGTGGCATGATCTCAGCTCACTGTAATCTCCACCTCCTGGGTTGAAGAGATTCTCTTGTCTCAGCATCCTAAGTACCTGGAACTACAGACATGAGCCACCACACCCGACTAATTTTTATTGTATTTTTAGTAGAGATGGAGTTTCATCATGTTGGTCAGGCTGGTCTCAAACTCCTGACCTCAAATGATCCGCCAGCCCTGGCCTCCCAAAGTGTTGAGATTATAGGTGTGAACCACTGTGCCTGGCCATGAATTTTTAAATATATCACTTTTCAAAATAATTTTGCAGTTCTAAAATAATTATTTTGTAATTCAAAGACAGTTGAATAAGCAAATCCCTTGGGATTTCATTGTGTCAGAATTATAAGGTCCTGCTTATTTTTATTTTTATTTAGAATTTGTCTGTTGGTTGCTGATTATTGTCACCAGTTCCTCATGTTTGTTCCCAAAAGAAGTACGATTTGTGAGACTTGGTTCCACCTTTGATTTTGATCCATCCCTCTGGATCAGGCTGTCACAGACTTCCTAGATCGTTGCTGCAATTTTATAAGTAAGGCAACTAAAAATAACCTACAGTACTCACTTTCAGAAGATTAATCACTCAATTCACTGAGTGTTAATAATTAATTTAGGCCTAGGAGAAGGACATTTCTCTTATCATTCTCTAGGAGAAGATCAAATATGTAGGTTATTACATTTTTGAATAGCAAAGTAATGTTGAAATTAGATGGACACCTTGACATATATCTGAATTAAAAATAACATATATCAGGAATCTATTAGTATTATATTATTGATATAAAAACTATTAAAATAGCAGTATTATTGTCTACCCTTGATCTTAGCCAAAAGGCCAAGAAGCCATAATGTCTTAAATTTCTGAGATCTTTCTAATTGATAAAATCCTTTAATATAAAGCTTTATTTTTGTTTATATACAGAGTCTTGCTATGTTGCCCAGGCTGGACTAGAACTCCTGGGCTCAAGTGAACCTCTTGCCTCAGATTAAATTGCTGGGACTAGATGTGCACACCACTGCACCTGGCCTCTATATGCAGCTTTTAGAGGCAGAACTATTCCATTGACTTCTATCCTTGAACCCAGAAATTGCCAGATATAGGTCAATAAGTGCCTCAAGTAAACATGGGTTTTTTGTTGTTATTGCCCAGAGTGCAAACTCCCTGCCTATATCTGGGGAATTTTCTTCAATATGTATCTTTAACAGAAACTCCAAAGGCCATGTGCTCTATATCCCACCTTTCTTTTCAACTACAGCACAGGAACATGATTTGGGCTCACCTGATCAGCTGTAACCACTTGGACTTTCACTGGGAGCTACTGATGCGAAAGAGAAGCAATGACGGTGAATCTACTCTGATAGTGGCAGCAGTATAGATAGCAACAACCTCTTCCAGGGCAGTAATGGAGATGAAACTAGTGGTGGCCTATGGTGGCTTGTGCCAGAGGTGTTGGCTGTACATGTGACATCTAGTGTTCAGCCATGGTGGGAGCAGTCCCCTTATGACCCTGGATCTATGGTTTTAGTTGTGGGTCTGGCTGCTTCATAGTGCTCATTGTTGATCTTCCCTTTTTCAGAACTTATTTCTCCATCCTTCTTGACAATTCTTTTGGATACATAAAAGCTTTTTAATAAATCACTCTTCTGCTTAAATTAGAATTGGCTTCTGTTACTTGCATTAATATACTTGACTGATAAAATATGAAATTGAATTGCATAGCTCTATAACATTATCAAGACAGGCTTTATGAATACTGTTTATAAATCAGCAAGCAAAGGCTAAGAGTAATTTACTTGGCTAAGATTAACATTTAGTAAGAACTAAGAGCCAGGAATCATACATAGTCATTCTGATTCTATGTCTGGGACTCTTTCTTCCCTATCACAGTGTGGTGGAGATGGGCTAATTTTCTGAGTACACAGAAAGCTTACATTTCACAACTTCTCCTCTAATTCTCAGAGTCATCACTTGGAGTCCCCAGGGAGCAACCTGATCCATATCATAAACCTGAGACAAATTTTTGTTGCACTAAGCCCCTATAATTTGGAGTTTATTCTTATAATAGCTAATGATCTTTACTCCAATTTTTTTTGAGATGGAATTTCACTCCTGTTGCCCAGGCTGGAGTGCAATGGCATGATCTCAGCTCACTAAAACTGCTGCCTCCAGGGTTCAAGCAGTTCTCCTGCCTCAGCCTCCTGAGTAGCTGGGATTACAGGCATGTGCCACCAAGTCTGGCTAATTTTGTATTTTTAGAAGAGACATGGCTTCCCTGTACTGGCCAGGTTGGTCTTGAATTCCCGACCTCAGGTGATCTGCCTGCCTTGGCCTCCCAAAGTGCTGGGATTACAGGCATGAGCCACTGTGCCTGACCTCTACTTTTGTTTATTATATTTTTCAGCATTTGCCAAGTTTCCCTTTGGTAAGATTTACCATATTCTTAAGGAGGTAATTTCATTTTTACCTATGTTTATCTAATATTTCTAGTTTGGAGATCATTCAAACTATACCGTATCAATGTAAGAGTTAAAAATATAAAGACCCTAGTCTTTAAAGAGTTTGTAATTTATTTCAACTAAAACTATTAAGCTCCTGCACTGTACTCAAGATATGAAGATGAGTAAGTTAGAACTCCTACCCTCAAGGAGTTAACAGTTGATTTCTAAGAAGGGCCTGGACATGTAAAGCTTCACTGTTCAGTGTAATAGTTAGCACACTAGTTAACCACATAGTGGTTAAGAACAGCTGGTCTGATGGTAGTGGATTATCAGAACGTACTAACATTAGTGTCATTAAAGTTGTTATACAACTTGCCACAGCTAAATTTGTGTGTGTTTCCCGGGCTCAAGCCATCCTCTCACCTCAGACTCCTAAGTAGCTGGGACTACAGGCATGTACCACCATGCCTGGCACATGTTTTTGCATTTTTTTAGAGAGATGATTTCACCATATTGCCCAGGCTGATCTCGAATTTTTGGGCTCAAGCAATCTACCTGCTTTAACCTCCCAAAGTGCTAGAATTGCAGATGTGAGCCACCACACCCAGCCACACTTTATTCTTTATTCTTTATGAGACAGAGTCTTGCTCTGTTGTCCAGGCTGGAATGCAGTGGCACAATCACAGCTCACTGCAGCCTTGACTTCCTGGGCTCAAGCAATCCCCTACCTCAGTCTTCCAAGTAGCTGGGACCACAGGTGTGTATCACCATACCTGGCTAATTTTTAATTTTTTTTGTAGAGATAAGGGATCACTATGTTGCCCAGGCTGGTCTTGAACTCCTGGGCTCAAGTAATCCTTCCACCTTGGCTTCCCAAAGTATTGGGATTATAGGAGTGAGCCTATAATCTAGGCCACTGTGCCTGGCCTAGATGGGTAATGTTTGAAAAGTTATGTAAAATTTGTGTGCCTCAGTGAGGATAGTAACAGAACCTTCCTCCGGAATTACTTGAAGTTTAAGTGAGTTAATATATCTAAAGAACCTAGAACAGGCTAGGTGCAGTGGCTCATACTGGTAATCCCAGCACTTTGGGAGGCTGAAGTGGGTTGATCATCTGAGTTCAGGAGTTTGAGACCAATCTGGCCAACATGGTGAAACCCTGTCTCTACTAAAAATACAAAAATTAGCTGGGCATTGTGGCATATGGCTGTAATCCCAGCTACTTGGGAGGCCGAGGCAGAAGAATAGTTTGAACCCGGGAGGCGGAGGTTGCAGTGAGCCAAGATCGCACCACTGCACTCCAGTCTAGGCAACAGAGCAAGACTCTGTCTCAAAAAAGGACCTAGGACAATGGCTGGCGTAGAGTAAACACCATATGTATTACCTATGATTATAACAGAAGAATCTATAAGGTATTCTGTGGGCAAAGAGAAGGAAGTGGCTAATTTAGTATGCAGAGTAGAGGAAGACCTCAGAGAGCTGGAATTTGCAGAGCAATGAGGACAGATGAATTTTTTTTTTTGAGATGGAGTTTCACTCTTGTTGCCCAGACTGGAGTGCAATGGGGCGATCTCAGCTCGTTGCAACCTCTACCTCCCAGGTTCAAGCGATTCTGCTGCCTCAGTCTCTCCGGTAGCGGGGATTACAGGCACCCACCACCATGCCTGGCTAATTTTTGTATTTTTAGTAAAGATGGGGTTACATCATGTTGACTAGGCTGGTCTTGAACTCCTGACCTCAGGAGATCCACATGCCTTGGCCTCCCAAAAAGCTGGGATTATATGCATGAGCCACTGCACCCAGCTGAGAGATGAATATTAAGGCATATTTGAGGGACTTTAGAAATTGTCTATCTTTAAAGGGTGTGGTCTGAATAAAGGACGGTCTGGATGACTCCTTTAGCATGAACACACTATTCAGTAGATGACTTCATCCCAATTAGTATTTATGCTTGTGGAAGTTTTATATGAAGAATTTTATTTAATCATTTGTTCTATTATATCTAGCTTAATGCTTACAATTTGGTCTACAAAGTCATTTTTTCTCTCTCTGTCTATCTCTTTCCCTCCTTCCATTTTGTTAGATCACATCCTTTAATAGTTACATGGTTTAAACCCTTACTAGAACAGTAAAGAGGACTGACTCACACTTCAGACATTGTCTCATGTCACTAGTTCTAAAACTTCCTCAACTTAATAATAAAATGTAGTGACTCCTCAGATAAGAGTTTCATGATAGTTTCTTAGAAATGAGTCAATGACACTACTGTAGTGTCAGGGGAAAAGATTTCTAAATCACATCATATTTTCAACGGACAATTTTAGATAAAAAAGTACAAAAGTTCAACTTCTAAGAGGTCTTTCCCAGGTAAACATGGAAGGGATTTACTAATCCACAGAAAAGTGACTCCTCCTCCTTGAATAAATGAAATTCTTTGCTTTCTGAAAATGAGAAACTGACATCTCAATTTCAATGCCAAAGATCAAATTTTCTGACTATTGTGAATGAGTCTGCTCAGCGTTTAGAACACTAAAAAGAAAGGAAAACCAAAGAGGAACACTTCTTTTAGCATTTGTCCCAGGCCTTTGCGACTAAAGCATAACCCAGCTTATTTTTGAGATGACGACGCCATCCCTCCTCCAGGTAGTTGAATCTTCCCTGCATGTGTGAAAGCATCACTGATGAAGTTTCACTGTCACAGAGTTTCTAGATAAGTATTTCTGTGTTAAAAATCCCAAATTATATGCAGCCACCCACCCTTACACTGTAATTAATATCTGTCTTGGGGCTTCTTAGAAATAACTACACACATCAACAGTTTCAGAACTGCTTCCGTGATTGGTAAGATTAGTAGGCAGACTTCTAGGGAAATTATGCAGGTGACCAGTCATTAATATGCACATTGTTAAAATGTTTGAACATTGTCATGATAATGATACAGCTCTGATGAGCAGAGGAACACCAAGTTCTTGGTCCTCATGCTGGTTTAGATAAAACGACACAGACACGTGTGGAGTAGTTTTAAGGAGTGGAGAGCAAGAAGGAAAATAGAAGGCAGAAGGAAGGGGCTCCAAAGCCAAGAGACGGAACCCCACCTGCCACAGATACCAGCCAGGTACATATACACAGGCTGGAGGAGATGGTGACTGATTTGCACAGGGCTCAAGGGATTGGTTTGACAAAACATGTCATTCACATAGCCTGCTGAAAACTGGCCCCTCCACCCTACTCTTTTAACATGCAAATGCAGGGCCCCTGATGTTCTACGCAAGTGGGATATGTGTGTAGAACATGGCCGCCATGTTGCCAGGGGAGGCCATGTGGGGCAAGTGCAAGAGGGCAGTGGGGAATAGCCATGTTTGGGTGGACCCAGTTTCTAATGGCTTGCATTTGCATATCCAAGATTGCTGATTTGAGCTGCTTTAAAAAAGAAAACAGCCCAAGGACCTCTTTTCCTCTCTATCTGCCTAAAATAATTTCTTAATAACTCCTACAACAATGAGATGAAGGGGCCAAACTCTAAGATTCCATTAACATGATGCAGCGGCTTGGCATTTCGGAACTCAATTAAAGGGTATTTATGAGGGTTGTTGCCTTAGGTGTATACTGCCTGCTTTGAGGTTTTTCCTCATGAAGAACATAATGCAGTAATGAAGGAGAGACCATTAAAGCATTTTCCCTTCAAGAACTGCAGCAATAATTATAATCTGGTAGCTACTTTCTTATGTTCTTACAGGATAACTAGTCATCAACAATTTTTTTCTCTATTAATTTCACTTCGATTAAATAGTTCTCAAAATGAAAATAAAAGATAGGAATTACCTGTATATATATAAACTCAATTATTTTGAAACAATATACAACATCAGAATTGAGAAAGACCATAGAAATGTTGATTTTAGTGTGAATGGAAAAGAAAAACTTGGGAGTCCAATTCACTATGCAAAAATAGAAAAAAAATTAAAAGATGAGTCATGCAAGAAGCTGCCTTTCCTTTTGTTCCTAAGCAGATAGCTACAGAAGTTAAACATCTCCACTGGGTGCTACTCTATATTCACCTTATTTTATGTAAAGTGCTGATTTACTGAGCCCAAGATTAATACATAATTGACGATTCCCCTACTTGTTCATCTTTCTCTGCAAATTGTGGATTACCATACCCTACCTTTTTCCTCCCCAGCTGGCTTTTCCTCTTCAAATATTGAAGCCTGAAAATTCAACCTTAGAGAAAGGCACAGACCATAGACTGTTTCTGTGATTACATGTTCATTTCTTCCTGGCATGTCCTTAACCTTGGCAAAATAAACTTCTAAATCTATTTAGATCACAGAAGTGATTTTTAATTTCTGTACTTCTTTAATGTGTTTTTAAACGTCTGCCTAACAGTTCATACAGTTGGTATTCCATAATCTCATCATGATTGTTTCTCAGCTGTATAGAAGAGGACACAAAGGAAAAGAGAAGGTAAGTATCTTGTCCAAAATTACCTGGCTTTTAAAACTAATGTATGAAAAAGGCAAAGGCCAAGAATAGTCACATCTATCTGTCTTTTCATTTCGTATCTTCTTTTTCTTTTCATGCTTAGAACTTCTTTCTCTGCCTAGAGATGAGATGAATATTCAATTATGATTTCTTCCAACTGTTGCTGGTACTTGTTTGTATATTTATATTTAACCCAAGATAATCTGGAATATATTTTGGCAAAACAAATAAATTAGATGTTTCTTCTAAGAGAAGACTTGATGAAATGATTAAAAGATTTATCTATAAAAATTAATAACTAATACAACTGAGAAATCTTTAAAACGAAGAGTACTGGAACAGGTAATTTGTACTGACAAAAACTGAAACTGATAGTCATTGTAACAATTAAATTAGCATGCACCATTTTAAGGAAAACAAGATCAATTCCATTTAGTATAAAAGCAACAATGAAAATCTATTTTTCTCAAAGAGCATATTAGTTTATTAATTTAGTATTTGATAATTTTTTTCAGATACAGATAATATCAAAATGATAATTTTAAAAAATCCAAACATCCTAAATAAAAATCTAGGCTAAAATCTCATGACAAGCTTGTCTCTTAATAAGCTGTGACAGTAAAATAATCGTTTTTGCATGGTGATAGCTGATATTGCAAGAGCTGTAAACTTAGTTGTCATCACAGGTCTTGGCTACAGAGGCTCCTGTGGTGACCAGTGCACACTAATGGTCTTTGTTTACTTGAGTGAGAGATTTCCTTCATGCCCCACCCCTGCTTGTTTACAATGTGCATCTGAAGGCAGGAGGATGTCTTTCCAGTTCATCCTACTATATTTCTTTTATTATTTTTTCTTCTTGGGATGGAGTTTTGCTCTTGCTGCCCAGGCGGGAGTGCAATGGCATGATCTTGGCTCACTGCAGCCTCTGCCTCCCAGGTTCAAGCAAGTCTCCTGCCTCAGCCTCCTGAGTAGCTGGGATTACAGCTGTCTGCCACCAAGCTTGGCTAGTTTTTTTGTATTTTTAGTAGAGACGGGTTTTGCATGTTGGCCAGGCTGATCTCAAACTTCTGGCCTCAGGTGATCTGCCCTCCTCTGCCTCCCAAAGTGCTGGGATTACAGGCATGAGCCACTGTGCCTGGCCAGATCCTACTATCTTTCTGATTTTGAATTGCAATGTGGTTTATGTCTTTGGATTTGAATATGCAGAAAACTCCTCCTAGAATTAGCAAGATATCAAAAAAGGCCTCCAAGTGGAGAGCATTTGGCCTTGACCTCATGTAGAAAAGAAAGGAGTTGGCCAGGTGCAGTGGCTCATGCTGTAATCCCAGCATTTTGTGAGGCCTAGGAGGGTGGATCACTTGAGCTCAGGAGTTTGAGACCAGCCTTGGCAATGCAGTGAAACCCTGCCTCCCCCTACATGGGCGTGCTGATATATGCCTATAATCCCACCTAGTAGGGTGGCTGAGGCAGGTGAGTTGCTTGAACCTGGAAGGCGGAGGCTGCAGTAAGCTGAGATCATGCCATTGCACTCCAGCCTGGGTGACAGAGTGAGAAACTGTCACAAGAAAAAAAAATATAGAGAGAGTTTGAAGAACAATAATTCTATAATTAAAGTGTTTTAAAAATAGCCCTCAAGGATCCCCTTTCTACCTTTTATGCCACCAACACTCTAGGAGCTCCAAGACTGAGGAACTTACTGGCTAAACCCTTCCTTAAGTTACATTTATAGAAATAAGAAAAATAGAATATCTATATTAGGCAGCATTTAAAAACACTGAAGAAGTGTAGGGATGAGAAAACATTTCTAAGAAAGCAAAGTTGGCAAAATACCAACTTTTCTCGAGGAAACAATCCATTCTACTTTTCTGTTGGTTTGCCTCAGATTCTTAAGCAGCATCTGATTTCTAAACTCTTACAAGGGTAGCTGGATAAAGTAAGTTTTATTTTCTCTGTTGAAAACTAGCTGATACTGTGATAGCTGTAAACCTAGCTATCATCACAGATCTTGACTACAGAGGCTTAAATGGAGAGGCATGCCTTATTTGGTAGTATGCAAAGGTTTAAGGCTTTTTTTTTTTCTTAGATGAAGGATATCAATACAGAAAAGTCTGTCACTGTTTTAAAATTTATAGAAGCTCAAAGTTTCAAGTGCTAGTTCATGGGGAAAGAGATTTGTTTATTTTTGTTTTTGTATTTTCTATGACATCTTTTAGCCTAAATCCTTATAGAGATCGTTTTTTAAATAGTAAAACCAGAAATACTTCTTGAACTGAGCACTGTAGCCAAAGATAATCTTTTCATTAATTTTGAGATAAGAGGTAAAAATGAAAGCATATTATAAACCTTACTGATTATTTCTTCCTTACTTTGGCTATTGGCCATCTTTTAGTTGGAGCATATCCATTTATTTCTCTTCAGTCCCATATTAAAAAAGTTTGTAGGAAGATTTCTCCTTATGCCTTAGTGCTATCTTCCAGGAAGAGGGTATACAGCCTATATAGAAAGTAGATATTCCCTCTTATTTTGTTATATATGTCCTTCTGCATCATGAGAAGAAAAATTTAAGGTCACAGACTAACCTAAGAAAGATGATTTATTCTTTCAGCAAATATTTCTCATCCATAATTTACTTTGACTCACTTCTCTGTTGTATCAAATAAATGAAACTATTTCCAAATCACTCTTTAGGTGGAATAACAAAATGTATGTACTAGCGCTTCTGGATACCTGAACACATGGCAGTTCCTGGAGGGTGGTGTGTCCAGGGATGGCATGGAAGCTCTGTGCCCCTTCTCCTATGTCTCACCCTATGCATCTCTTCATCTGTATCTTTTGCAATATCTTTTATTTTATTATTTTTTTTAGAGACAGGGTCTTTCTCTGTCACCCAGACTGGAGTGCAGTGGTACAATCTTGTTGGGCTCACTGCAACCTCCTTCTCCTCAAGGTTCAAGGAATTCTCCTGCCTCAGCATCCGGAGTAGCTGGGATTACAGGCATGCACCACTATACCTGGCTAATTTTTGTGGTTTTAATAGAAATGGGGTTTTTGCAATGTTGGCCAGGCTGGTCTTGAACTCCTGACTTCAAGTGATCTGCCCGCTTTGGCCCTCCAAAATGCTGGGATGAGACACTGTGCCTGGCTGCAGTATCTTTCATAATAAACCAGTAGATGTAAGTATTTCCCTGAGTTTGGTAAGCTGCTCCAGCAAATTAATTGAGCCCAAAGAGGGGGTCATGGGAACCACAACTTGAATCCCAGTGGTCAGAAGTTCCAGAGGCCCGAACTTGCAGCTAGTTTGTGTTTGGTTGGCAGTCTCGGGGACTGAGCCCTCAATTTGTGGAATCTGACCCTATCTCTGGGTAGACAGGGTTGAAATGGAACTAAAGGACACTGAGCTAGTGTCTGCTGCTTGGTGTGTTAGGAAAAAAACCCATGCTGTGGTCATAGAAGTCTTCTGTGTTGATGATTGTTGTGGTGTGAGAGCAAAGAAAAAACACAGGGAGAGTTTCTCTAAACAATTGATGTCACTGAAGTGGGATGTACAGGAACAGCCCTCATTCACGGAAATATGTGGTTTAGAAAAAGAAAGGGTAAAAGAGTGGGGAGATGAGGATTCTTTGATTCCTGGGTGACCACGTGGTCACCCATGGTATGAAGTTGCAGCTATGTTACAGTTACTAGAGGTGAAAGTCATCAGTGGAATTTAGAGATGGATAAAACTTCCCAGGAATTGGTTAATAGGATGCAAAAGGAAATGCAAACTAATAAGCAAAAAGCAAAATACTCATTCCTTTTGTTATTACTTATCATTGCTAAAATGAAAGTAAAAGATGGTGCTGGGTTAGGACTTGAGGCTGGATCAAGTTCAGATGTGGAAGTGTCTGAGCTTAGGCCACTAGCCTCAAAGTCACCCACAAAGGAGAAAATTATGCAAGGACAGTAGAAAGTACCTCTGAAACTTTTGGAAGACAGTCGGTGTGAAGGAAGGGCAAAACAAGTTACTACTGAAACTATCAGAGTAGGTAGTTGGGCAAGTATGAGCAGGGCAGGAGCAGGGCCCCATCCAGAAATGCCAGGGAACCATCAGGTGAGGGTCAGGTGGTTATTAAACTGTTACTCTGAAATATTAATTGGTCATAGGCAGTGCCAGGGAAAAGGAGTCTCCCAATAAATAGAAAACACCTGAAACTGGTGATCAGCAGCTTCCTGGTAAGATTTCAGGAGTTGGGCAAACAGGCTCAAGAATACCCATTAAGAAGCAAAATGGCTGGTATATTAACTGGTATATGATCTTCCTCTAGGAACCCTTGACTAGTAAGGACAAAGTGCCTCAAATGAGCATGTGTACAACTTCAGTAAACACAGTGGGCATGCGGCCCCTCCCCAAGCACTGGCAGGCCAGTGTGCATGCAGACAGCCCATCCCAAGGGAATAATCTGGGGAGAAGAAATGCAAACCTTGGAACCATGCCAGTGTATACTTTCCTCTTAGCAGGCAAGAATTGCCTGCTGCCGACCTGTCAGATTCACAGCTGGTAACAAAACCAGAGGCTATAGGGTGAAGGAATTGTTTCATTTTTGTAGAATGGTATTATTGGCTTCCTGAAGAACCTTTGCTAAAATTGATTATTAGAGTGACACATGTAGGGGCAGTGTCTTTGGTTTGCAGAGTGAAGAGTATGTGTTGGGGTTGATAGAGGACTCACAGTTCACAATTTGAACCATCACAGATGGGTACATATGATCCAGATACATAGGAGGTTATTTCTCAAAGAACAGCCAGTCTGATAGATTGGATAAAAGCCATTATAAGAACTGTTTGAGAAGATGGACTGTTCAACTCCACCTATAAATGCCAAGTAGAACACCTTAGATAAGGCAGCTGATACACTTCATATGCAAGTCATGTGCCATTGGCTTTATGATGACATGAATATTCACCCAGTGAATATGTCCATTACACAGGTCGTGCTGTGGTTAAGGAGGACCCTTCTACATGGGCACCCCATGTGACAGTACTCCTGCAGAATCAAACAGTAGTTCAAGAAGTCTTATCAAATTTGTGGTCTCAGTTTCCCCTCATGGATCTCACAGATGCCAATAAAAACACTAGGTTAATTAATAAGAGAACAGTAAAGGCAAAAGGGAGAGTCAAAGGACTCACCATCCCAGGAAGGTAGAAATTTTAAAAGGTTATTAAAAAATGAGGTGAATAAAGAAAACATTGATGGGGTAAAAAGAAAAAGAAAAGGGAGAGAGTTATGGGAATTGTCCCAGCAGAATGGAAAACTTAAGATGGTTGTTATTAAGAAATTGAATAAATAAAATGGAAATGGATGCAGTTAAAGCAAAGGTCTTAATACGACACTATTGAAGTTTGGATGGACCAAAGGGAGTCCCATCTTGTCTCCCAACATGAAAAGGCTGCAAACCAGCCTGCTGTATTTCTCCCAGTTTGGAGAAATTAAAAAAGCTAGAAGGCAGACACTACAATGAAAAATCGGATCTGAAATATTGCCTGGGGCAACAGTCAGGAAGACTAATCAAGGTAAAGATTAATAAAACGGCTACGGTCCTTTGGCTCAATCCTTGGCTGAGGACCCAAAGCTCTGTACACAAGAAAGGGTAAAATGATCCAGGAGTAAAGAAGAGAAGATCCTGAAACTAGAACATAAAAATGTAAGGGTTGACGGGATTATGAAAGTTGGTATATTTGAAAACACTTTCTGTGAAGTGACTGCATCTCTTTTACCTGATTTTTTTTTTTTTAATGGGAATGAACACAGTATCTCATTGGGAAATATTTCCCCTACTTGGTACTGTAATACAGAAGGCATGTAAATCTGCCCTCAAGCAATATTAATTGGATAGGCTAAATGGGAACCAGAGAGATTGCCCAAGTCCACAGAGTGCAGAGTAGAAGCTAGAGTGCTGTTAGGGATAAATTCGCCATTTGATAAGCCTCTCTGGTGTATTTGCAGCAGCTTGTGGCAAAAGCCTCTCAGCACCTGCCAGCAACATTTACTGGGACTTTGGACTATGGAATATCCTTTTGAGGGGTATTTACTTCCTTGCTATGAAACATTAGCTAAAGCTACCCTTATAACACCTGAAATGCCCATGTTGTCCCAAATGTCAGAGAAACATTCTAATGGGGATAGCAATGCCCAGGAGAGTTCAATAATAAAATGAACATGGTTTATAGAGGATCGTATCATCTGGGAAATGCAAGGAGGAGACACTCTTGAGCAGGGAGTTTCTTTTCCCCTAAGACTGACTCTGGAACTGTGTGAGAAACTGCTGGATTCTACAGTGCTTGATAAACAGCTCTCAACTGATGAGAAAGAGTGACTTGGTTTGTGGATGGCAATTCCAAGGTAAATGGACACCACCCATGTTTGGAAGGCAGCTGCTTTGATCAAAGAAGGTAAAAGCAGATTTGTTCAGTGGGCAGAATTGCATGCTGTTTTTCCTAACAGTGAGGGAAGAATTGATCAATGGTAAAATCCCCTGACTTTGGGTGTTTACTGACCCATGGGCAGTGACTCATGGCCTGGCCATACACTCAGGCAAGAGAGCCATAGAAATCTGACCTATTAAATGTATACACATGGTAAGTAGCACAGTTCTATGGAGATTTGAGGGGGTGCATTAAAGAAAAACAGGTTAATGCCCATCAGAAGAACTCCCTTTTGAGTTCAGAAAGTGACTGGAATTGACAAGCAGATATCCCCATGTACTTCCTTGAAATGGCCACTGGGGTCCATGAAATGAGTGGATGTGGGAGTATTGTACAGGGCAGAGATGGGCTGAATGAAGTTTTTTTTTCTTGCACCCTCTCTGGCAAAAAATGTCATAGAGAATTGTTCTGTTTCTCAACAAGAAAGTCAGAGACTGTTGATGTCTATGGGACAGATTCTCTGGTGGGAAGGCCCTGAACATAGCTGGCAGTGAGGTAAATGCTGGTAGCCGTGGAGGGCTACTTTTGAGTCTTGACAGGAGTAGATGCTGGCTATGGAGTGGGTGTTGCTTATTCAGAGGAAGATGAAACTGCTCCGAGTGCCATGTAAAACCGGAACAGAAGATATTGCATGGATATAGATGGCTAACCATCATTTTTTTCAGACCAAGGAACACACTGTACAGCCCACAACAACAGTCCAACAATGGGCAAAGAGATAAACACTTTAGAGCAATAGTTTGATAGAGATGTAGAGCAGGCAATTGAAACACTGGTTGTGTAAAACAGGGAGAGATAAAAGCATGAAGGGCTGGCTTACATGCCTTCTTGTCTGCTCACACTCAACATGAGTAGGACTAGAGTGTTTCTGCTAGATTTTTTCTATTTCTGGTTGATCTACAGAAGAGGGGGTGGGGGGATGTGGGTATAACTATGCCATTTTTGCCAAGGGAGGAGTAAACTGATATAACAAATATAATTTTTTCTTTCTTTCCCAAGTCACCTAAAAGAAATTTATTTTTTCTCCCCTACCTTATGCAGTGATCCTGTGGTCCTAGGACCAGGACTGTAATTACAACTGCTTGAATAGCAGGGATGATTTCTAAGCACAAAACTGTAACAATGTTTTGAAACCTTATGTTAAAATTTCCAAAGGCATGATGGGAGTGAATTGTGTCTTCATGCCATCTAGCAAAATTGGGCTAACTGTGAATGCAGATATATTGCCTGATGGTAAATATAGCTCACTCATTTTGCACCTGTGTAACTTTACCCTGTCTGAATGGGCATGGACTGAGGAGGAGCTAGTTGCTAGACTTGTATTGCAAGTACAGTGGTGGTTCTCATTTCCCTTTCAAAGGTGAAAGCTTGGGTATTAATGAAGAGAAGGAGAAATAGTAGCTGAGAGTAAAGAAATAAATAAATGAGTTATTAATTAAGGAAAATTCAGTATTACATTAACAACTCAAAAATGTCTCAGAGCAAGAGATGACATTGTCTCTCAGCTTAATTGTCCCAGCTGCCTGAAAGGGTAAAACTGTGTATTACCAAGGCCACTCCTGCTTTCAGGATCTGACAAGATTGAGAGGAAACCTGCAAACCTGAGTGGCCTCATCCTGGAAGACATTCAAACAATATGAAGGACTAGATTAATTGTTAATGATTGTGAAATATATATATATTTGAAGTAAAGGAACCATGGTGGAAAACCAGGGAGTGGTCTGTGGTGTTATGAGATACCATGGTTTAGTCCACAGTTCCTGGCTTAAAACTCCTATATCCCATGTTACAGTTTTTTTGTCATAATATTCGGTATGTTAGGCCTCAGGAGCAGGCCTCTGACCTTCTGCCTTCCTTTCAGTCTAATGTTCTCCACCTTTCTAATTGTGGATCTTAAGACCTTTCCAGGAGAGGGTCTCATCCTATATCCTGGGGGAAGGAATGCCGATGTCATAAAGCTTCCATAAAAATCCCAAGAGGACAGGGTTCAGTGAGCTTCCAGATAGCTGAACATGTGGCACTTCCTGGAGGGTGGAGGGCATGGGAGTTCCAGGACCCTTCCTGCATACCTTCCCCTGTTGGTCTCTTCATCCAGAACCTTTGCAGTAACCTTTATAATAAACCAGTACATGCAAGAAAAAAAAAATGTACCTACAGTATTTTCTCTAAGGCCATCTCTAGCTTCATGCTTACCAAACTGGGTAAATCTTCTGTGAAGGCATACGCCATAAGTCAGGGTTTTGTTTTGTTTTATTTTTTGGTCAAGATTAGTTTCTACACATCATCCAGTATTTTTTTATGTCTAATGAGACATAAGTGAGAAGTTGTATATATACAAGTGAAGGTTTCAGGACCATTTGGCAAGTATTCCATTTAAAATATTGCTATCCTGCTTCTCAGAAAAAAAGGCTAGGCATAAATTATTGTTGTCATTATGATTATTTTTTAAATGTAGCCCTTCATCAGAACTTAGGTCTATAGGTATAAATTATTAATTGTCATCCCTTTCCAGTGGCAAAAGGAGATATCAAATTGTTTAAGATTTAAGCAAAAATAAAATTAATAAATGAATAGCAAGAGGATAGGTGTGTGAGTAAGGTTTGGGTTGCTTATTTAATTCCTTTTAATAAGAATTATTAAATCCTTGCCTGGCTCTTGCTGCAGTCAATATGAGAGGAAAGGACATGTTGCCATTGATTTTAATGATTCCCAGTCATCCCATTCTTTTTTTAGTAGATTGAAACTCTCCTGGTCTGGTTTCCTAGCTCCATCTATGTATTGGATGTCACTTCTTGATTTAATTTTGCCTGTTATTATTCCTTCATAATGCCTTTCCTGAGGCAACAGCACGTCCTTCACTTGCTAAGGTAAGCAGACCACAGTTAGCTACAGGAGATGACCCTTCCAGGATCATATGCTAAGCCTATGTAAGGCCACAAACAGACTGTGGTGGTAACTAATAGTCTCAAAGTTATCTTGTTTCTTCTTTCTTCAGCTTTCCTGCTATATAGTTTTTGCATACTCTCTAAAGTAAAACAAAATAATTGGAAACATTTGAGAAGATAAAAAAGAAAATCAGAGAAAATGAGACTGTGTATCAACTAGTAAAAAAATACCAAACTCCAGACTGTATAAAATGTAAAAACAGAAAATAATCAAGAGAAATAATAATCGACAAAAAGCATCAAGTCCTGCTAAATCTTAAACACTGACAGCAATTAAAGCCTTCTCTGGCCAGGCACAGTGGCTCCTGCCTGCAATCCCAGCATTTTGGGAGGCTGAGGCAGGTGGATCACCTGAGGTCAGAAGTTTGAGACCAGCCTGGCCAACATAGTTAAACCCCATCTCTACTAAAAATAAAAAAAATTTGCTGGACATGGTAGTGTACCTGAATTCCAGCTACTTGGGAGGCTGGAGAATCACTTGAACCCAGGAGGTGGAGGCTGCAGTGAGCCAATATTGCACTACTGCACTCCAGCCTGAGTGACAAAGTGAGATGCCATCTCAAAAACAAAAACAAAAACAAAAAAACTCGCACCATCAGCCAGATGCAATGGCTCATGCCTGGGTGATAGAATGAGAATCCATCTTAAAAAAAAAAAGAAAAAAAAAAACCTCCCCCCATCTTCAGACCTAATAGAAAATGCCAATCAAAATAAACTACATTCTTTTGTAGTTTATGGTCCAGGACTATTGCCAAAATGGTGGGCTTGTGATAAGGGCTGAATTTGAGAGATTAAAATAAATTCAAAGGCACACTGATGCAAGAGCAGCATATGGGCCTCTGTGTCAGATTAACAAAGGTTTCTTGAAGCATTAACCAACTCTTTAATAAAGGTTATAAAGGCTTATGAAAGTTATATCTTATAATCAAAATGAAAATGTTATAGATTGTTTATAAAATTTTAAAAAACAAATTTAATTGGCTTCATGCTGTTTTCATTAGGGCTTATTATTTGGAAAATTAACTCTCCTCTACCAAAAAATGAAGGTTTTCACCTTTTCATGAAATCCTTGAGTTATAACATTGATTAAATGAGTGACTTATTTTATAGTGATCTGTGATGTTATTTTGTAATATCAAGTGTTTCAAACTTTTGATATTTGACAAAATTTCTAAAATCAAATTATAAATTATGTTTTTTTCTGACCTAATTATTCCTTTAAGATATTAACAGATTTCCTAAAGTCCAAAAAATGACATATTTGGCTTGTTTGGTATAAAAATCATACAGGAAGCATTCTCAAATATAAAATAGTGTTTGGGTTTCTTTGGGCTGTATTCATATGAATATGTTATTGTTATGTGTTCCAAAATTATAGGAAACTCCCATAATTTTGATATAACTTAGTGTATATTATCAGTAATAGTTATAATTGCTATAATTACATTACTGCATCCCACAGAGGTAAAAAATTTCTATGTCCATTCTGCCTATGGCTGCTCTAAAACTTTTTGTCATCCACAGACAATTGTTGTCTCATTTTGGTCTTCTAGAAGGTGATTTTACAATCAGCTATACAACTCTAACAGGTGCTCTTGAATGCAGGTTTCTGATAACTTTGAAGATTGTGACCTCAGAATAGAGGAAAATCTTACAGGACTTATGAAGACCTGGAATGTTCATGAATATCAAGCAGAACAGGAATTAACTGCATGGACTAAACTAATAGAAGTCTAAAGTAATCTTTTTAACTTTTTGCTTATAATGTTACTTATCCTTTGTTTTGTTTTTCAGAGTCAAGAAAACTTTTTTTTTAAGCTGTTTATAATTTTTAACAATTGATTAAAGTATACTTCTATGAACAAAATTTGGAGCATATTTGTTTCTCTCCATCTAATTTCTACAGAATTTGGAAACGATTTGTAAGGATTCTTAAGTTATTTGAATAAGTGCAATAAGCATCTATCTTCATTTGTAACAGGATACATTTGGAGAAACTGGTTATTTTACGAAAGCTTTAACTGGAATGGTGTGCTTTCCTTTAAGAAATCAAACTTGACTTATGGAGCCAATAAAAGCCCCTTGGGAAAACTGGCCTTAACCTATATCAACATAATCCCTGTACAGGGTTCTTGACCTATGGTAAGTAAAGAATATCGCTTTATGGCAGGACCAGGAGCCCCAAGTTTATCTTGGAACCTCAAGAGGACAGGAATTCACCCAACTCATAGGTATTTAATGGTATAAATCTGTGGCTGGTCTCAGCTTTAAAGTCTTATCTGAGATTCCTTTATGGAACAAACCTTTATCAAAGCCAATTTAAAAGCCTATGTAAAAAAATAATTATTCTTACTGCACTGTATACAAATAATTAAGCCAAATATCATAAACTAAACCAATCCTATCATGATTTATCTTTAGTAAAAATGGGAAACTGGAGAGAGAATAATTATGCTTCAAAACCTATAGTAAACCTGTTGTTAGATTCTAGTCTTGCCTAATGTTTTTTGATTTTTATTTCTACAGTTTGGACCAAATTCTAATTTTTCTTGGTTACAAGTCTTCAAACTAACGTTTTCAATTTTTTTTCTCCTCCTCCCCCATTTTCCCCAATTTGGAGTCACTGAAAACTAAGCTGTGCTTTTGTAAAGCCCTGTGAACTGAAGCTAGACCACTCAAACTTCAGAAGAAAATACCTGCAACCTATTTATGTACATAAGCCACTTTCCTACCTGGCTACCAATGTACGAATTTCAGAGTAATGTGGCCTATATCGATTTTCCAGGATTGTTCTCTTGTTTATTGTTGCTTTTCTCCCTTCCTTCCCCTATTTTTTTATTTTCAAAAGATATGAAACTTCACAACCCTCTAAAAAATGAGCTTTCCTAATAACTCGGGACCTATCTGTCTAGGAATAATCCATCCTAGCCATGAGAAATCAGATGAAACCTGAGACCAGACATTCATTTTCTTCTAACATGCTTTCTCCAAAAGATTTTGAAAAAGAAAAGTGGGAAAATGTAAAAGAAAAATATCTTGGACCCCCAAATTACTATGCTAAAGGGAAAAGTCAAGCTGGGAACTGCTTAGGGCAAACCTGCCTCCCATTCTATTCAAAGTCACCCCTCTGCTCACTGAGATAGATTCAAATCTGATTGTCTTCTTTGGAGAGGCTAACTAGAAACTCAAAAGAATGCAACCATTTATCTCTTATCTACCTATGACTTGGAAGACCCCTATAAGCTTCCAGTTGTCCTGCCCTTCCAGACAGAAATAAAGTTTATCTTACATATGTTGATGGATGTCTTACGTCTCCCTGAAATGTACAAACCATAACGGTGCTCTGACCACTTTGGGCTCATGTTGTCAGGACCTCCTGAGGCTGTGTCATGGGTATGCATCAACACTGGTAAAATAAACTTTTTAAATTAACTGAAACCTGTCTTAGATTTTTGGGATCACAACATTCATTGGAGACTGGGGGTCTAGTATTGAAATTTAAAGGTATAGGTGAAATCTGACAGATCCAATCTGATGTTAACTCTGGGATTTTCATTAGTTTCTACTCAGTGCCCCTGTATTCCTTAGAGTACTTTACACCTCCCAGTTTCTTTCCTTTCATAAAAGACATTAGTTTGTCTAACACTAGGTCTCTGCCTTGCTGTTACCTGCCTTCAGAACCTGGCGTCTTCCCTTCATGGTTAGGGTTCCCACAGGCAAAGAATTCACTGGGTGGATCTCTGCATATTGCCTATGGTCAATTTTCCTTGTTGCCCTGTCCCATCTATCCTGTCACACTTTTCTCATCTGAAGTTTGATTGTTTCCTTGTCACTATTCCTTCCTTGTAGTGTGCTCTACTTTGCTTCTCTGAGCAGACCCTTGCATAATCCTGGGTCTGCCCCATATGCTGCTAGTAGGAGTCGATGCTGGATTTGTGTTTTGGCGATTCCCAATGGTAAATAAACCCTGACTGTCATTCATTCATTCATCCATTCATCAAATATCATTATACCCTACTGTGTTTTAAGTATTATGTTAGATAGTTGAGATATAATGAGAGAAATAACCATGGAGGAACACAGGAACTCTCATACATTGCTGCAATTTGGTAGTATTTTGTAAAGTTGAACATATACCTGCCCTACTCTCCAGCTAATTAACGTTTCAGCATGTGTCTATAAAGACTCTTGCTTTTCTTCATTTACTTCACTTGATTTTTCTTTCATTTACAACATATTATATAGGACATACAGTTTTTTGTTTGTTTTATGGTTTTTTTTTTTTCTTTTTGTTTGTTTTGTATTTTTTTTGTTTGTTTTTTGAGATGGACTCTCTCTCTGTCCCTCAGGCTGAAGTGCAGTGGCTTAATCTGGGCTTACTATAACTTCTGCCTCCTGAGTTCAAGGAAGGTGGAGGTTGCAGTGAACCCAGATCCTCCTGCCTCAACCTTCTGAGTATCTGGGACTATAGACACATGCCATCTAGCCTGGCTCAGGTGCATGACTTCAGGTGATCCTGACCTCAGGTCATTCACTGACCTCAGCCTCCCAAAGTACTGGGACAACAGGCATGAATTACCATGCCTGGCTGAGAATGGAAAATGTATAATCAGTAGACATTGTTTATAGGCATGTTTCATAATTATGAAATTAATTAAAAATCAGTCACATAAATATATAGGTTTTTGCAAAATAACCCAACATGGAAACCTTGATATCTTTCCCTAGTTTTTGTATGGCAGTCTTTGGAGTCTCCATAAAATTACATAGCTTTGGTTCAGAAATGACTCTCTAGAGAAACTGAAACACCACATTTCCATAGATAATGATGTGCAGCTGGGTCTTAGCCACTTGCGTTACTGAAGTTCCTTTCAAACGGAAGATACTCACCCCGCTTCCATATTATACTCAATCACAGTATTTCAACTTCTGTCAAAATTAATTCCCAGTCTTGATCTACGGTGCAGCAGATCCTTTCAAATGTAAATACAACAGCATAAACTTATAAACTGCCAATTTTGTAATATATACAATTTCATTCTGTACAATTCTATTCAGTATATTTTCAAATTATTCATATGGATGACAACAAAAGAAAGTAAGGTTAAAGATATGCTCTTTATGAAAAGGTATAAGCTACATTTCAATCGGGGATACTTTATAACCTTTAAAAAACATACCATTGGCCAGGTGTGGTGACTCACGCCTGTAATCCCAGCACTTTGGGAGACAGAGGCAGGTGGACCACCTCATGTCAGGAGTTTGAGACCAGCCTGGCCAATATAGTGAAACTGCATCTCTACTAAAAATATAAAAATTAGCCAGGCATGGTGGTAGATGCCTGTAATTCCATCTACTAGAGACGCTGAGGCCAGAGAATCACTTCAACCCAGGAGGTGGAGGCTGCAGTGACCCAAGATTGCACCACTGCACTTCAGCCTGAATGACAGAGTGAGCATTCATCTCAAACAAAACAAAACAAAACAAAAACAAAACACACCATCAGCCAGGCACAGTGGCGCACGCCTGTAATTCCAACATTTTGGAGGTCGAGGTGGGCAGATCCCTTGAGGCCAGGAATTTGAGATCAGCCTGGGCAACATGGTGAAACCCTGTCTCTACTGAAAATACAAAAATTAGCCAGGCATGGTGGTATACACTTGTAATCCCAGCTACTGGGGGGCTGAGGCACAAGAATCACTTGAACCTGGGATGCAGAGGTTGCATTGAGCTGAGATTGCACCACTGCACTCCAGCCTGGGTAACAGAGACAGAATTCATGTGTCAAAAAATCCAAAAACACCTCCCAAAACAAAAATCCACCATTGTTTTTATTTTTGTTTTTTCCCTATTTGCTACTTCCAAAGGAAAATTGTTTGATTTTTGCTCTATTTTAAGCCAAACTTCATATGCAGGGTAAGACTGAGGGAAAACAAGTGAGAAAGTGGTTATAGATAAATGTAAAGGAATGACCATGAGATGACCCTTTTAGAACTTGTGCAACAAGTATGTCGACAGCCCCATTAGCCTGTCACTACAAAATGAGGTTATGCTTCATTTTTGTATCTATATAATTATGAAAAAAGACTCTGTCTATTTGCTTACCAGATGTTAGCACATATTTTTCTACCACACTGTTTGGAGTGTTTCCCAGGGTCCTGCTTGGCTTTTGTTCAAGAGTCTTGCTGCAGCTGGGTCCTTCGCTGTAGACTTCCCATTCTGCTGATTGACAGGATGTTACCTTTATTGCTGCTGATGTTTATCTGACTGATACTCTGCCTCTAATTGCAATTGGCATTGCCTCTCCAGCTCACAGGAGGGGACACCAATTCTTGTAATTCTTCATAATACAGTTGAGGCCCAGCTAGGACCTTGGCCAGGATTGGGAGTCATAGGGTTTAGAAGCTCAAATGTCAATAGAAGTCTGGCTGGTAAAGGAAAAGTGTGAAAGCTGCATAGTTTAAGAAATGTGGCCATGCCATTTGGCTTTAATGTTAACAAATAACAGGCACTATGAATGAACTGATGACCGCATGTTGCATTTAAAAGAAGAAGCTGCTATTCGAAGCCAACTGATTATTGATATATGGAAATAAGGGCTTAGTTCTTCCGGTTATGATTTTGCAAAAGAGTGCTGCAGTTTTAAGTGAAATATTTTTTATCTTTCAACACTGGCAACTGATTCTAGTTTTTTAAAGACACTGCAGTGGCCAAACCAAATATTTCTGTGGGCCTCAATAAAGCTATGAGACACTAATCTATGACTGTTGACTAAGAACTGCTACCAGAAGTTACTTGCTACTCCTAGAACTCACAGTCCAATGATCTTTTAGATTACCTGCACAGCAACCAGCAGACCTCCATGTGGCATGAGCCAACACAGACAGACATACAGACATACACACACGCACGTGCACACACACACACACACACACACACACGCACATTTGCAGAGTGCATGTGAATGAAAATCCCATTTATATCAGGAGAAAAACCCACATCTTCCCCAATATTGGTGTTTGGCTACAGAGACTACTCAAAGCCATCACCATGGTTTACCCATTTGGTCTCAAATAACAATTTATGTTGAAGAGAAATGTTACATTACAGTCCATATGTCATTGCATCAAATCTAATACAAGATTGCGTTCAATCTTACCTTCAGGATGAAGAAAAGAAAAGTTGCTACTGTATGTATGGCATAATCTCATCTCTTATCCTCCTGGAAGTAAACGCTTGAACAAAAATTATAAACACAACTTCCAAGAACAAAATAGTAATTTTCATTAGCAAGTGGGCTGAATTCAGATTTAAGATAAACTATATATAACTCTGCAAACGTTCACCCTGTCTATTAAATAAAATTTACCTTAAGGTCAGGTGTCTGGTTGGGGGATATTCCCTTATATTCAGGAGTGTCTTCAAGAATAATGGAAAGCTACTTGAGTACAAGAGTAAAAGGGCTCCTTCAATTTCCACATGAGAATGCAGGAAAACCACATGCCATCTTCTCACTGGAAACTTCCTGCTTCAAAATTTAAAGTTCATTCTGCACTATATAATCCATTTTACTGAAAGCAAACAACTAACTTCTGAGGGCTAACCTATTCAATAAGCCCATATCCAAAGTTGTCTTAAAGGTGACTCTCAGACCAGTAAGATGAAACAATAACCCTGCTTGAAGGCAAAACAAATTTGAAGAAAGGGTGACTGGCCAGCAACAAAGCTGATACAAGCAGAGTCTTGAAGTCTAATACCAGCTGTAACAAATGAACACTATGCTGGAGAAGAGGTGAGAGATCAGGCTCCCTCGTTTTTGAGTAACCTAGCATGTACATATCCATTGTGGAGGAAGATGTATCAGGTACATCGGAATTATGTAACTAATATCTGTGCTGCTAAATTTATGCTAAGAAATATTCTGATAATTTGATTTTCCAATTAAGGAAAAGTTTGCTGGCCAACCTTAAAAATATAGTCCACTTGACCAGATTGACAATATTTCTTATTATAAATCAACAAATAAGTTTTCTGGTTATATGCTTAATTACGCAAATATTTGTATAATTGTATGGTGTGCACATATTGAGAGGGTCTAAATATTTTATTTACTTAAGAAATATTAGGCAGTAGGCATTTACAGATGGCAACATGGCTAAATTAAAATATCACCTTATACAGTCAACTCATTTTTCACTTTTCTTTATTCATGTGCTGGAAACACGCATTTTTATTTTTGTTTCTCAAATTATTTTTTAAGATGAAATGAATTAATTTTTCTCTATCTGCAGAACTTGCCCTGCCATTAAGAGGGAAGAAGAAGAGAATATTCATATTTACTGACAGCCTATTATTGTTTGGCCTCTTATATATATCATGTCATTTGTTTTGCATAATAACCCTGGGGAAAAAAGATATTCTCCCTGTGTAATAAAAATAGGTTTAGGCATGTCTAGTAAAACATGCCCTAGGTCACACAGCTAGTAAATTGTGGGCTAAGACAACTCTTTTATTCTTTATGATTTTTTTATTGGCACACTGTAGCCTAAAATTCTAATAGAACATATAATCTTATGTGCTACTAAAAATTTTAATCTGCCCTAACCAAGGTTTAAGTAACATTTGAATGAGCCAGATTGGGAGAGGCCATGACTCAGTTAGAGTCAGAGTGTCAGACTTGCAGTGTTGTTTGGAAAGAGGGGTTTTTGAGATGGGCATCAGGCCAGAGACATGAGGCTTCAAGTAAATCTAAAATCTAGGAGATTATTCTTTGTAGGGTAGAAGAGAGGCACAGGACATAGGTCTAAGATAAGCATATTAACCTTTCAACTGAGTGCTGCCTTGAGAAAATCTCTTCAATAACAGAGAAAATAATGAATATATTCATACATAGTAGGCCATTGACAGGAGACCCAGGAATAGGATCAGTCATGCATTATATTGGAATATGGCTAAAGTGTAATTAAATATTTGATACTAATTTAAACTCATATAGAACTGGGAAACAAGACCATCAAATTCTCAGTTATTATCTCTGAAAGTGGCTTTTTTTTACATGATAATTTGACTAGGGATAGAATTCTAGGTTCAAATATATATATAATGTGTGTGTGTGTGTGTGTGTGTGTGTGTGTGTGTATATATATATAAAATTTCCCAACTCAATATTTTGCTCAAGTGTTTCACTGCAAGTAGAATGCTGATGAAAAGTGTGATGTCAATCTTGTTCTTATTTTTCTGTAAGGAATCTTTCTTTTCCTTCTAGTAGTGTCAGGATTTTCCTTTTTGTACTTGGTATTCTAAGATTTCAACATCTTGTATATGTCTTTTTAATTTTGCATGGCATTCACTGGCCCATTTTGTAGTTTCATTTGAAGAACATGCAGGTTTGTTAATACGTATACACGTGCCATGGTGGTTTGCTGCACCCATCAACCCGTCATCTACATTAGGTAATTCTCCTAATGCTATCCCTCCCCTAACCCCTCATCCCCTGACAGGCCCTGGTGTATGATGTTTCCCTCCTTGTGTCCATGTGTTCTCATTGTTCAACTCCCACTTATGAGTGAGAAAGAGTGGCGTTTGTTTTTCTGTTCCTGTGTTAGTTTGCTGAGAATGATGGTTCCAGTTCCATACATTCCCCTGCAGAGGGTATGAACTCATCCTTTATTATGGCTGCATAGTATTCTATGGAGCATTATGTGCCACATTTTCTTTATCCATTCTATCACTGATGGGCATTTGAGTTAGTTCCAAGTCTTTGCTATTATAAACAGTGCCACAGTAAACATACATATGCATGTGTCTTTATAGTAGAATGATTTATAATCCTTTGGGTATACACCCAGTAATGGGATTGCTGGGTCAAATGGTATTTCTGGTTCTAAATCCTTAAGGAATCGCTGCACTGTCTTCCACAATAGTTGAACTAATTTACACTCCCACCAACTATTTAAAAGTGTTCCTATTTCTCCACATCCTCTACAGCATCTGTCTTCTCCTGATTTTTTAGTGATCACCATGCTAACTGGCATAACTGGCACGAGACGGTATCTCACTGTGGTTTTGATTTGCATTTCTCTAATGACCAGTGATGATAAGCTTTTTTTCATGTTTCTTGGCTGCATAAATGCCTTCTTGTGAGAAGTGTCTATTCATATCCTTCACCCACTTTTTGATGAGGTTGTTTTTTTTCTTGTAAATTTAAGATCTTTGTAGATTCTGGATATTAGCCCTTTGTCAGATGGATAGATTGCAAAAATTTTCTCCCATTCTGTAGGTGGCCAGTTCACTCTGGTGATAGTTTCTTTTGCTGTGCAGAAGCTCTTTAGTCTAATTAGATCCCATTTGTCTATTTTGGCTTTTGTTGCCATTGCTTTTGGTGTTTTTGTCATGAAAGTATTTGTCCATGCTTATGTCCTAAATGGTATTGCCTAGGTTTCCTACATTCTTTCTAAATCTATTGAAGAGTTTTACGAGTGGTGGGGTACCTTGGTGACTGGTCTTTGGGTATGAGTGCACCTCATTCCTTTGGGTGTCATCAGCTTTCAATACATTGCCCTATTTCTCTGCAATAAGTGCTGTATTTGTCTTACCTTTATGGAGATAAATATTTCCATTTGTCTTATAGGAGGGAGAGGAGAGACATAGTCAGGGGTTGACCTGTCTGGCTTTTCCTTTTGTGGGGCACCAACTAATCATCCTGTCAATAGCTTTTGGGTACTTCTCCTGCTTCTGGATTTTATTCCCTCAGGCATGGAGCATTTTTCTTGTTGGTCTCACCACCCAGGTTAGAACTTCCCTGAGGAAATCATGGACTATGACCTCTTTCTTTTTTGCTCATATTTTTCAAAGACTAATTATTGTTTCTGTAGTTTTCACAATAGATATGTTTATTTATTTAAAAAGTGATTTTTCCTTAATTTTTATGAATTTAATGCAGGAGGAGGGATTATATTAAATGTTCATCATTTTAAAATTAGAAGTCTGCCTTCTACCTTTCTTTCACTAATATGTGTGTTTTCTATTCAGTCATATGGTCAAATACTTGTACACAAAATTATCTGAAAAAAAAATTAACTAGATTTCCCTCTCATATTTACATCTATTCCTTAAAACTTCCTCAGTCCTAATTTTTTCTGCTCTGTCCATTTTCATCCAAACATACACGTATATATCATACACTCAAGATAAGCATGCATATATCACAAATGTCTTTAATGACAGTTTGAAGATATAATGCTTCATTAAATGATAATAGAGAAACAATAAAGGTAAACTTAGAGGGTATCGTTGAGAGATAGTATTAAAACAATTGATTTTTAACCTTATTGGTCTTGACTATGGAACAGAGACGGGTGAATCATTCATTTAGATTTTATGTTATTTATTTATAGCTTGATAATATTTTCTCTTTTACTTTTTTATTGTCTAAATATTCAGATTTAGAGAAAATATTATTTTCTTCAGCCCAAATAACAGTCCTGAGAGGCAAAAATTTTTTTTTTTTTTCTTTTTGGGATGGAGTTTTCGTCTTGTCACCCAGGCTGGAGTACAGTGGTGTGATCGTGGCTCACTGCCACCTCCACCTCCTCAGTTTAAGCGATTCTCCTGCCTCCTGAGTAGCTAGGACCACAGGTGTGCACCACCATGCCTGGCTAATTTTTTGTAGAAACAGGGTTTCACCATGTTGGCCAAGCTGGTCTCAAACTTCTGACCTCAGTTGATCCAACTGCCTGGGCTTCCCAAAGTGCTGAGATTATGAGTGTGAGCCACTGTGCCCAGCTGCTTTAAAAAATATTAGTTTTAAGTTATTAATATAATGGACTTATTGAAATATATATATATATATATTAATTGTATGTACTTGGCATGGTGAATTTAATTGTGTTTAACTCTGTTGATTTGGTTTTACATTTTGTGCAATCATCAGTATTGTTCATTCTTAAATATTCACAGCAAATCAAATATCAACTCTTTGTGTGCGTGTATTTTGAGTTTTTATTAAGTAGTGTTTGTATCATTGTACCTCTTCTTATAGCTATTGCCTACATCCAAGTAGGCACCTTGCTTAGTTCCTTTTCTTTAGTCTGTCAAAATAATGAAAAGTGAAAACTTCTATCATTTGATTGATTTTTAAGTCTTTAAGTATAATCACACTTTGGGAAAAATGCCTACTACTGATAAAGACAACAAAGTTTTTACAGACGTAAAATAAAAAACTGACAATCCAGTATAATGGAGAACACACACAGAAAGTCCCTTTTGTAGTAGTAAAAAGCTTGGTATGCATCGAGGCGGGAACTTCAGTGAGGTAATTTGGAGGGAGTGGTGTGGGGGTGGTATGCAGTAAGTGTGGAAAGGTAGGTAGGAAAGGTAAGACCTTTCCTGGCCTTATAGGTTATCATAAGGATATTAGATCTTTTTCTCAAGCCAATAAGAAATTTTAAAATAACTTTAAGGAAGGAAATGGCATGATTAGTCTATAGTTTAAAAAAGTCACTCTGCCTTCACTATGGGAAATACGTTGGAGGCAGGGGGTGCACAGATGCACATAGGGAGGAGAATGTGCACTGAAACATGTACATTTGTGGGCACAAAAGAAATATTTTGCAATATTGGTTTGACTATTCTCTTTAGACTTCTTTTTGATATTTTCTGAAATTATCACCATGGACAAACATAGTTCTTAAAAATCAATAAAATAGTATTACAAACCCTAATATAATGTAGTACAATATAATATATAATACAATACAACATAATAGGTGCAATGGCTAAGGAAAGTTCAGATTAGGAAGGACACCTAATCTAGACTAAAAGAGAATAGCTTCTTAGAGAAAGTGAAAGAATGAGTTAAATGCTGATACCTGGTTAGTTCAGTAGGACCACGAAAGAGAATGGATACTGAATCAAAGAACATTTATGTAGATAACCTGATAAAACAGAAAATAGCTCAGAGTACCAAGTATACCATTACTAGGGATGTGGCTGAAGAGGTAGGAAGACAAGATATTAGATATGCTAAAAATCCAAAAGTTATCCTGAAATGGTAAATGGTAATTGGAAGATTTTTAGCAAGACAGTGACATGATCAGACTGGTATTTCAAAATGAACATTCTAGCAAGAGGTGGGATAATGTATTGGATTAGAATAAGACAGGAAGCAGAAAGACCCCTTAGGCATTTGATTCATTTATTCAATATTAGTGGTACCAAATTCTTAGTATGTAACAACTATTGAGCCAGATGTTGGGGACACAGTGGTGAACAAAAAATGTTCACTGCTTTCTTCAAAAGTTTAAAATCTTGTACATCAATACAATAATTCAGGGAGGTAATCCAGTATTTGATCATTGTCTCCCTTCCAAAATTATATATGTGTTACTTTATTAGAATTAAAAAATATAGATGAATAAGAAGAGTAGGAACAAAATCTGACATCATTTCAACCTCTAGGAAATATTAAATTTTATTGTATATACATACTTCAAGATTTTTAAAAATATAATATATGTATTTTTTATATATCGTACAATTATATGAATAAATCAGACTGTTCTCAATTGGTTTATAATGTAATTTCCTCATAACAACACATGGTGATCTTTCCACAACCATAAATCAATTTATCCATATTATTTTTTTATGAGGGAATGATATTCTTTCGCATTTCGGACATTTTGGGTAGAACTATTCTAAACAATGCTAGAGTGAATATACTTACAGGCAAGTTTTAAATTTCATTTAATTAGATTAAATTCTTCGAAGTGAATTCAAAGAAAATGCACATTTTAAAGGCCTTTGATAATGCCCCAAGCCTTCCTTTATAATCTTTTTTTCTGGCTCCTATACCATACTTTTTTAGGGCTTTTGTTTTTAACCACATCAGCAACTCATACACAGTCTTCTTCATTAGTTCATTGCTGCACATTGAAATCATCTGGGGATCTTTAAAAATTACTGATGCCTGGCTCCTACCCTTAGATGTACCAATTTCATTTGTATGTAGTACAATCTGGGAATTAGAAGTTTTAGAAGTGCCTCAAGTGATTCTTACTTGCAGGAAACCACTGTATTCTTTTATTTTCCCTGTTTACTACAGAAATTTAGTTTCCATCCTAGATCCGTATCTTATCTTTTTTCACATGCTGTATCTTCATATGTAATCGTAATTTCACCTCTTCCAGTCTAAACTCTATGAATGTAATTAAAAACTCATATTTTGCATTTTTCCTGAGGTCCAGTTCCACTTTGTTCATTGTCTATAGGAAAGTGTGCACTAATGCTAAACATAGAGTTAGCTCCCAAACTTGGTTTATCTCAAACTGAATTAAGAGGTCTACCTTACTCTTGATCAAGAGAAAACTAAACACGTTTTAAAAAACCACAACACTTGTGGGAAAAGATATTTTCTACCTGTCAGTTGGTTGCAAACCCCTTCTTTTGATTTTTTTTTCTCTAAAACATACTTTAAATCAGTTTTCTCTACCCCTTTCTATTACCATTCCCACAGCCTGTGCTCTCAGAGTAGTACCACTGTGACAATACTCATCTGAATATCTGTCTTGGGAGCACAGTCCTGTCAGGGTAGTTTGCCTGCAATCTCACTTTCATAAAGAAAGCACCAGTAAATATGATGTTAGGACTGAAATCAAGGTGGAATTAAAACTTAAAAAAAAAAAAAGTCTGGGGTACATGTGCAGATCATGCAGGACTGCTACATAGGTATACACATGCCATGGTGGTTTGCTGCATCCATATCCCCGTCACCTATATTAGGTATTTCTCCTAATGCTATCCCTCCTCAATCTCCCAACTTTCTTCTATCCCTCCCATAGTACTCCCCATCTCTCAACAAGCCCCAGTGTGTGATGTTCCCCTCCCTGTGTCCACGTGTTCTCATTGTTCAACACCCACTTATGAGTGGGAACATGCAGTGTTTGGTTTCCTGTTCTTGTGTCAGTTTGCTGTGAATGATGGTTTCCAGCTTCATCCATGTTCCTGCAAAGGACAGGAACTTATCCATTTCTTATGGCTGCATAGTATTCCATGGTGTATATGTGCCACATTTTCTTTATCCAATCTCATTGATGGGCATTTGGGTTGGTTCCAAGTCTTTGCTTTTGTAAATAGTGCTGCAATTAACATATGGGTGCATGTGTCTTTATAATAGAACAATTTATAATCCTTCTGGTGTATACCCAGTAATGGGATTGCTGGGTCAAATGGAATTTCTATTTCTAGATCCTCAAGGAATCACCACACTGCCTTCCACAATGGTTGAATTAATTTATACTCCTACCAACAGTAGTAAAAGTGTTTCTATTTCTCCACATCCTCTCCAGTATCTGTTGTCTCTAGATTTTTTTAGTGATCTCCATTTTGTGGTTTTGATTTGTACTTCTCTAATGATCAGTGATGATCAACATTTTTCCATATGTTTGTTGGCTGCATAAATGTCTTCTTTTGAAAAGTGTCTGTTCATATCTTTTGCCCACTTTTTGATGTCTTTTTTTTTCTTGTATATTTGTTTTAGTTCTTTGCAGATTCTGGATATCAGCCCTTTGTCAGATGGGTAGCTTGCAAAAATTTTTTCCTATTCTATTGGTCACTGGTTCACTCTAATGAGTGTTTCTTTTGCTGTGCAGAAGCTCTGAAGTTTAATTGGATCCCATTTGTCTATTTTGGCTTTCGTTGCTATTGCTTTTGGTGTTTTAGTCATGACGTCCTTGCCTATGCCTAAGTCCTGAATGGTATTGCCTATGTTTTCTTCTAGGGTTTTTATGTTGTTAGGTCTTATGTTTAAATCTTTCATCCATCTTGAGTTAACTTTTGTATAAGGTGTAAGGAAGGGGTCAGCTTTCTGCACATGGCTAGCCAGTTTTCCCAACACCATTTATTAACTAGGGAATCCTTTCCCCATTGCTTATTTTTGTCAGGTTTGTCAAAGATCAGATGGTTGTAGATGTGTGGTGTTACTTCTGAGGCCTCTGTTCTGTTCCATTGCTTCTGAAGGAATCCCTAAACATGGAAAGAAACAACCAGTACCAGCCCCTGCAAAAATGTTCCAAATGGTAAAGACTATCTACACAATGAACAAACTGCATCAACTGATAGGCAAAAATACCAGCTAGTATCAAAATGGCAGGATCAGATTCACATGTAACAATATTAATCTTAAATATAAATGGGCTAAATGCTCTAATCAAAAGACACAGACTGGCAAATTGGATAAAGAATCGAGACCCACCAGTGTGCTGTATTCAGGAGACCCATCTCATGTGCAAGACATATATAGACTCAAAGGGCTGGAGGAAGATTTACTAAGCAAATGGACAGCAAAACAAAATAGCAGGGATTGCAATCCTTGTCTCTGATAAAACAGACTTTAAACAAAGATCAGAGATAAAGAAGGGCATCTCATAATGGTAAAGGGATCAATGCAAGAAGAAGAGCTAACTATCCTAAATATATAGGCACCCAATACGGGAGCACCCAGATAAATCAAGCAAGTGCTTAATGACCTACAAAGGAACTTAGACTCCCACACAATAATAGTGGGAGACTCTAACACTCCACTATCAATAGTACACAGATCAAGGAGACAGAAAAGTAACAAGGAAATCCAGGACTTGAACTCAGATCTGAATGAAGCGTACCTAATAGACATCTATAGAACTCTCCACCCCAAATCCACAGAATATACATTCTTCTCAACACCACATCACAGTTACTCTAAAATTGATCACATAATTGGAAGTAAATCAATTCTCAGCAAATGCAAAAGAATGGAAATCATAACAACCAGTCTCTCAGATCACAGTGCAATCAAATTAGAACTCAGGATTAAGAAACTCACTCAATAGTTTTCACATATGTAGGTAAGTGTGTGTGTGGGAGGATGTGGGATAATGTAGGGAAAGGGACAATGATCATTTCCAACTACTTGAAGATTGCCATGCTTGGGCCGGGAACTCAGCCCAGGGTTGGAGAATGTTGCAATACATAGGGCCCATCCTGATTGATTTTTGGCTGCAAGGGTCACTTTGAGAATTAATTGACCTAATAATGGAAGAACAACTCTGAAGTTCCAGGAGAAAGTAGGCTAAAAAGCAAAACTATTTTATTTGTGTTATAAATTTCTGAATTTTGAGAAAAATTTAACTTTCCCAGGCAACCCTACAATAATTTCAACCAAGGAGTCCTGACCAATCTAGAAATGAAGAGATTTATAAGCTACCGAATCTAAAATAGGGAAGCGGCTAAGCTGAGATGACTGGGAAAAGTGAGGATCCTTTAATCTCTGACTGCGAGGGTGACTGTCATTGACAGTTGTAGAGAGTAGCTATAAACCATCACTTCTTGTTTCTTAGCTCTCAGACTATTGATCCATTCCCCTAACTTTAAAGCTCCATTGAGCAGGGACTTTGATTATACAATTAGTTATTCTCCAGTGGTTCTGAGAGTATGAGATACATGGCAGCCATACAAAAAAAAAATATTGAGTTAATCATAAGGTTTATTGCTGAGGTAAAATGAGGAAACTGAGGCAAGTATAAGAAAATGAGAAACTAATTTATTCAGCTCCCAGGCGAGGTTCTGTGGTCCAAGAAGGGGCTAAAGAAGTCGCACCTGATTGTTTAGGGCATGGGGTTTGATGGGGGAGGGAAGGCAATTGACTTGCTATTGGGGAAACAAAGGGAAGGCAATTTCATTGGCTGTTGAGAGGCAGGAAGTGCCTGGAGCTAGCTGTTATTGGTAGGTGGGCGGGACCTTGGGTAAGTGGGCCTTCTGGGGGCATAAGGGGTAGACTGCTATCGGGCAGGGTTTGGTGGCGGCTTCTTTTAAAAAATTCTTTTGCAGGTTTTTCAACAGCAGGCTGGGGGTTGGATGCATAGTTTAATGCTGAGTGTGGCCTTGGGTATGATATGCAGATGCGAGTGTGGGGAAGCCATGTGGAGAGGCCAGATAACGAGCGTGATGACATAGCTATCAGGCACGGAGAGGGATGGATGTGTCCGTTTGACTCCCGGGGAGGCAACCGGCCTTACATTAATAATTTCTCATTTTGGGGCCAAAAACCTTGTGACCTTAGCAGCAAAGTATTAGGGTGTTCAAGTGTGTTACTTCTTTTAGAATTTTAGAAATGTAATTTAAGATATTTTAATGAGATTTAAGAGACACTAATTTCTGTCTTTCAAGAGATATACTAATTTCCATCTAAGCAGGCCCACCAGAAAGTAGATAAGGAAAAATAGGACAAGGATTTAAGTTTGTAAAGCAAAGCATTTGATTTCTAGTGCAAGATTTGAAATCCATGGAAGTTAGGAGATAACACAGTTTTTTTTTAGTTCTTTGTCACACTTTAAAGGAATTGTAGCAGTTAGGAAATAGTGGGATCTTTGCAAACAAAATGTGGGCACCTAGGAGAAGCCAAAGACTTAGGAACATTGTTTAAGTATCTCTGACAGCTCCTGTCTAGTTGGACTAAAGGAATACTATACATTATTGTAAGTCACATTTCCCTGGAATTCAGCTTGAAGGGCAAGCTATAGAAAAAAGACCTCCGTCATCCTCATTTAATACTTCAGCTATTATTTCTCATCCAAGTCTAAACAAAGGTCATTAAACAGTTACAGGGAAAGGCAGAGCTACCAGGAATGAGGCAGAGAGGGCCTATTTTTCTCTTTCTTTGGCAAACCAAAAGATTAAATGCGCATGACTCCCAAAGATTTTTTTTGTTTTAGTAATTAACAAATGAGAGTCTCAAATTCAAATTGACTTGAAGCAAGGAGAGATTTTAAATTAATTAAATTTTCCAAGAACAGGAACCTTAGCCCTAGGAACAGAGATACTTAACTTGTAATGCATTCCTCAGGCCTAAGTATCCACACCTATAAAGAATGATTTGGACTTGCAAGGAAGACTCTCCACATTCCTCTTAGAAGCAGCCCAGAAAGTTACAATAATAATCTTTCCAGGGAACAGAACTCAAGGTGCTGATTGGCTTTTAAAAGACATTTCCAAGATCGGTGTGTTGGCTCATACCTGTGATCCTAGCGCTTTGGAAGGTCAAAGCAGGTAGATGGCTTGAGTCCAGAGGTTTGAGACCAGCCTGGTGAACATGGTGAAACCCTGTCTCTACAAAAAAATACAAAAATTAGCTGTCTGTGGTGGCACACATTTGTAGTCCTAGCTACTTGGGGGCTGAGGCTGGAGGATCGCTTGATCCTGTGAGGTTGAGGCTGCAGTGAGCTGAGATTGTGCCACTGCACTCCCGCCTTGGCAGTGGAGTGAGACCTTATTTCAAAAAACGAAAAACAACAACAACAAAAACAACAACAACAACCAGGACTCTTCCTCTACTTCCAAGGAAGCAAGTCAAGGACATTTTATGCTACCTGCTCCTAACAAGTGATTATTCCCAAGCCCCTTTCTTTTCCCTAGATGAAATATTTTATTATGGTTATTCTGTCTGTGGTGTGCCTTTATTTGCCCCTCTGAATCCTTCTCCACTCTCCACCTTCTTCTACCTACATGCTATCCTGGGAGGCTGACCTGCATGAACAAAGGATTCTTACCTCCTCTGGCGTGCGGTTGGATTCAGTCAATAACGAGGCACAGCAATAGATAATACGGAGGTGGGAGGACAGGATAAGGGTACTTATCTTAAGCATCCCTTCCTGTGTCCCTTAGCTGAAGGTCACTGCTCATTTCAAGCTAAATGGCTTTATGGGACTCTCTGTCCTTTGGTAACTGCTGGCCTAGGGGCAAGAGCTTAGCTACTATAATGTGGGGGTTCACTCAGGGTGGTAGCAAAAATATTAAAGGAAAAATATTAGAGATAGCTTTAGGGAATAGTCACAGACGTTTTTGGAAGACCAAAGGTGTACATAGCTTGTAATAATTAAATGGGTCCAAGGCTACGGTTCTTACTCCAGGGTATTAGGACAGTAGAGTAAACACTGGAAATTGTAAAAGAAGTTTCTCTGAATTAAGTCTGTTTACCCCCACCTCCATTAGCAAATCCTTTGGTCATCTGCTTGTGCTTAACTCTACTCAGGGGATTGACAGAAGTTAATTACCCTCTAATGGTGTTTATCCAAAGACCCTTGTCCTTTGATATACTAAATAAAAGCCTGAAGTAAGGGCTGCTGGAGGCCAGCTGCCATTAACTTCTTTGAGTGAGTGGCCTGGACACCCCAGCTCACTCTTCCACTGTATTCTGTGTTTGAGTGTATGTTATTCATCTGTCACTGAGTCAGGGTCTGCAGGACAGACCCCCACAGGTGGTGACCCCAACATTACAAAACCCCCGGTTCTTCAATTATAATTCAGAATTCCCCTACATCTACATTAAATTTCCTTCTTGAAATCTATGCTCTGCAGAAAAGTGAATTTTCTCCTCCCTGACCAAATAAGGCCTCCAAGTATAAGCTTTTGTAGCTTCCTTAAATTCTTGATTAATTTTTAGCATTAATTAAATGATTAGCTTGAATTCTCCCTTCCTCTCACAGAATGTAAGTTTCACGAGAGCAGAAAGTACATCAGTGTTGTTCTCAGCTCTTTGCTCAAGGTTTAAATAAAATCTAAACAGAGAAATAAAAATTTTTCTTTTTAGCTGTACTTTCTATTTTTTGATGGGTAGAGCAGTGAAATTCATTATCTAACTGAAGATTGCAATATTTTGGAACTTAGCATAAAAGCCTGACTCAACTACACTGAAAGGGGATTGTGCATCTCACAGAAAGCTTGAACTTGAAGAGCACTGATCTCCAGATACCACTTGAGAAGGTCTAGTAGACATGATTTTATGTAATTTCTCATTGGAGAGGAGGTGGGTGTTTTTGATGGTATGTAGATTACGACTGGGAGGGCATTTTGGAATGTAAGCGTGTCTTTGAGCATGTGCTGGGTAATTGAAGAGTAGATTGTAGTGAGCATCCACTGTGGTTCTGTTTTATGCCAATAATTTTTCTTTTAATTTTCTATTTATAAAATAAATGGCATTAGGATATTTACCAATTCAGCAGAATTATACCATTATAAAAAATAGTATAATAGAACATAAATTGGCTTGCCTGGGCATGAAATCCAAAATATTATGAGGATTCACAATTTTGACAAAGCAATCACCTTAAGAAGAGGCAAACAAGCAAGGAAGTAATACAGAAACAGATTTAGTAGAACACTGATACTTTTGATATTTATGACATGATCATGTTTCTTTTTGTCATAATATGGTATTTTATATGGCTATTTACTTAACTATATGCATATGAACTACTGACATTTTTCACATTTTATTGCCCATATTTGGCCTCCTCAATAACAGAAATGTTATAGTTAAAAAGAAAATTATTATATGGCCAGGCACAGTGACTCACACCTGTAATCTCAGCACTTTGGGAGACTGAGGCAGGTGGATCTCCTGAGACCAAGAGTTTGAGATCAGCCTGACTAACATGGTGAAACCCTGTCTCTACTAAAAATACAAAAAATTAGCTGGGTGTGGTGGCAGGCACCTGTAATCTCAGCTACTTGGGAGGCTGAGGGCAGGAGAATCACTTGAACCTGGGAGGCAGAGGTTGCCATGAGCCGAGATTGCACCATTGCACTCCAGCCTAGGCTATAAGAGCAAAACTCCATCTCCAAAGAAGAAAGAAAGAAAGAAAGAAAGAAAAAAAATTATTATCTATTCTCCTTAGAAAACCCTATTTTTAATCTGGTAATACTGTATCCTTTTTGAGAAGATTTCAACTAGTTGAAGGTTAATTGGTTAACATGACATAATATGCTTAAAAATCCCTAAATGAGTTGTTTTAAAACCCGTCTTTCCCTGTAATAACCAGAGTTTCTTTGGGCTTCATTACTTTCCGATCTTTCCGAATGATACTTAAGAATGCCAGTAAAACAATAAAAAACGTTTCTTGTCACTGAGCACTACCTTTGCCTGGAACTAGTGAGCATCCTACATGAGGTGGCAAAATTGTTCTGGTATTAGTTTGTAGTAAACTTTTCCTGAATTAGGAATGGAAAGGAAGACAGTATTATGTGAAACTTTCTATGGGTTCACAAAAATGAAGTGTTATCTTGTTGTCAGCTCCCAGACTTAGATGAAATGATGATGATTATTTTTTTTGAGATGGAGTTTCACTCTTTTGCCCAGGCTGGAGTGCAATGGCATGATCTCGACTTACCGCAACCTTCGCCTCCCAGGTTCAGTCGATTCTCGTGCTTCAGCTTCCCCGAGTAGCTGGGATGACAGGCATGCGCCACCACGCCCAGCTAATTTTGTAATTTTAGTAGAGTCAGTGTTTCTCCATCTTGGTCAGGCTGGTCTCCAACTCGCAACCTCAAGTGATTCACCTGCTTTGGCCTCCCAAAGTGCTGAGATTACAGGCATGAGCCACCATGCCTGGCCAATAAAATGATTTTGAATATATAGTTGCTATATTATTTATAGTGATGATTTAAATGGAGGGGAAGTTCTGCCTTCAGAATACTATTAATATTGAGACTGTGTCCTTCATAGATTTGGCACTAAAAAAATGCACTCATTTGGCAGCACAAGATTGCACAACAATAAATGTTGGAGATGTTGGAAAGGTACAGGTACACAATTTGACTACACAGTCAATCAAAATGAGGCCAATTCTTTATTTAGAATTGAATTTATTGACAAAGAATGAGATGCAGTATACCAATAGGAAAGAGTAAACTATATGTTGAAGCATAGTTTGGACAGGAAGTAAAATAACATCTAATTCAAAATGAATTAGAGAAATATATTTACTTTTATAATTATAATAACTACATTTATTAATCTAATTGTTCTAGTGAAGAGGTAAAATAGGCTTCAGGGTAGACTGAATCAGTGACCCAAAAATATTATTAAAAAACAATGTTCGTTTTGTCCGTCTCCTCTGTGATCTAGAATATCTGCTTTATCTCCCAGCTGGTTCCCCAAATAATTGTAAAATAGACCCAAATAATTGTAAAATTCTGTAAAGACCAAAAAGGAAATTTTTATAAGTCTGTAGCCACCATCTCCTCTTTTATTATTGCCTAGAACTGATTGATTCCTAAACTGATAGCTGGCAGAAAAAGATGTGATTATCTTTAGACCAATCAGGCTCACTCATTGAGTTAAGGGCAATTTCCAAATCAGAGTGCTGCCATTTCATAGATAAAGAGTGAAATGCATTTGGGGATTTTGGAGATAGTTAAAAAAATCTCTAATCTCTATGGATACTCTAGAAAATTAATACTGTCATAGGGTAGTATCTGGACAATGAATTACATTTCTATTTAATTTTCTTTCTTTCACTCACATGTATATAATATTCTTCTGTAAATAAGTATACATTATTTTTGTCTCTTTAACCTTTTAGTATGGAAGATTTCAAATAAATCCAAAAAGAAAGATAGTAATATAACGAACTCTCACATTTCCATCACTGAGCTACAACAATGATCAACTTGTAAAAAACCTTGTTTTATGCATTGTTTTGTAATAAAAAATATTTTAGTTAAAAAGGAAGTTAAGATCTGCTTAATATTTTCTTTTGCCTATAGAATATACCTTAAAGCAAATCAGTAAAAATTAGCTAAGGATAGCCCAATATTTTTCCTCTCAATTGCCCAAGGTCTCTCTTAGATTATACCCCAAATATTTTTTTGAAAGTTTGATTCTTCTCAGTTTCTTAACCTACATATACATCTCAAAAATTTGTATTGCGATATCCCAACATCAGGGGAAAAAGCACGAAATTCTAGGAACTTGTGTGTATGAAACAAAGTGGCTCACTAAAAGCATATAGTTATTTTGAAGTCTCATTTTTTAAAATCTATAAAGATTTTTTTGTTTTACTCCATCCACCAATGTTTAATAGAAGTAAAAGATTTCAAATTACTCACCATTGAATAAACTTGACACTGTTGGAAGATGGTCCATGTTGGTTTTCGGCTTCTTGTCCTCTGGGACACCCTGACAAATACCCCTGTGAACACAAGGTTCCCAATTTAAGAGTCATAGCTTAGAATTTTCTTCCCATTTAAGACTCTGTTTTTGACCTTTGACCATTATTTCCTTGACTTTTAAACTTCATTCTCTTTGAGGACTTTGCTTTGAATTCAGTCCTCTTGCTTTTTCCATTTTAGACCTCCTCAGCTCGTATGCCCTATGTTAGGACTAATACTCATCTTCCAGTCCTGTAGACTTATGGCCTGGCCAGGCCTGGCCTAGAACCCTGCAAGAGGATCTTAAATCCATAAATCACAAGTATTAAGCTATTCATTCATTACTAAATCTTTGTTGAGTACCAACTAAGTAAGATTGTCTGGCATTTAGCTAGCCCTTAGGGATACTGTCGTTAAAAAGGATAAAATACCAGTCTTTAGGAAGACCAAAGACATGAGGAACACAAAAAATATTTAGGCAATTATAAAATGGTCAAATAAGTGCGATATTGGATGAACTACTGCATCCTGTAAAGCACAAAACAGTCTCTTAAGTAGATGAGGGAAGTCTTCCAAGAGTGAGATGTAGCAATAAGAAAGAAAAGTAAGTGGTGATAATTTTCTATATGTGAATGAAAACTTACTCTTGCTCAACCAGGAAGGATGGTTTCTTAGAAGTAAAAGGATTGTCAAAAACAGCATTCAGTATGGGAGCTTGTTACAGTGATGCATCTAGAGGGACAAGCATGAAGTGTTTGATTACTTGGGAATGAAGTTTAGAAAATAGCTATGTTTCCTTCACAGAAGGGTACTGTTCTGCCAAGCAGGGTCACTGCTTCATTTTCTCTCTTCCGTTAGTTCTTTCTTTTCTTTTTTTTTCCTTTTGTTTTTTAGATAGAGTCTCACTCTGTAGCCCAGGCTGGAGTGCAATGGTGCAATCTCGGCTCACTGCAACTGCTGTTTCCTGGGCTCAAGCTATTCTCCTGCCTCAGCCTCCCAAGTAGCTTGGATCACAGGCATACACCACCAAGCCCAGCTAATTTTTATACTTTTAATAGAGACAGTGTTCCACCATGTTGGCCAGGCTGTTCTCGAACTTCTGACCTCAGGTGATCTGCCTGCCTCAGCCTCCCAAAGTGCTGGGATTACAGGTGTGAGCCACCATTTCTGGCCTAGCTCCTCTACCACATGTGGAACAATCCTATCTGCCTCTTCTCCTCTGCCTTCCTAACTGAAGGAAGAAATTAATCATTTCCCCTTTTAATCTCAGAACTCTGTATTGTACTGAAGCACAATATTTTTTTAAAATTTAAGAATTAAATTGATTCAAATTTAATCTTATTTTTAGATTCAACTGATATTTCAATTCCTTAATCATAAAGCAACCCAATACTGTTCTATATTCAGAAAGTTTGGGTTCATTTTTTTTCTTTCTTGTTTCTCAGTAAAAGAAATGGGTAGTGGTAGAGATGTTGGCATTTGTTCTGAAAGACAAATATGACATGAGACTCATTTCCTGCTACAGCGGCTCACGCCTGTAATCCCAGCACTTTGGGAGGCTGAGGTGGGTTGATCACTTGAGCCCAAAACTTTGAGATCAGTATTGGCAAAAAAGCAAGACCCCATCTCTGAAAAAAAAGAAAAAAGCCCTCTAAATAAATAAATAACCAAACAAACAAACTAATTTCCCATTGAGTAATTCAGAAAGAGACACACCCAACCGTTGCTGAACTCCTCTAAGGCGGGGATAGAGGATACAGGGCTGAGAAATGAGAGAAGAATGGGAAAACAGATGAAGAATGGCCTGTGCTGACTTTTGCCATTCCCTCCCATGGATGTGTTTTGCCTGCATGTCAAATTATTTAAGAAATAGATTGTTTTAGTCTGAATTTTTTTTCTTCCAACTTTAACCATTTCTTTAGGTTTTCTTTTTAGGCATGAAAACATTAAGTAAGGTGTTTCTTAATAAAAAACATTCTCCCTGAAGTCTTTTTAGATGATAAAGAAACAGCATGTCTATTCCAACAGCCTGTTTGAGTTCTATTTTTAATAATTTGTGTCTCATACTTCCAGATATTCCACACATAGGGCAGGTCTTATTTTCACTTGTGTATTTCATTATAACCTTATTAGGCCCAAACAAAGTAAGAGTCACTAATAGGTAGGAAAACATATGACTGTAGTAAACTAGGTGTTGAACAGGAAATTGTGGTTTCCAGAGATTAAAACAGTCTTGTTTGTGACCTTAGAGGAAACTCAAAAGGTGTTCATTTAGGTCCAGTTTTAAACACGCAGAACAACATATTTTAAAGTAGTATTTCTGGTAATTCTGCAACTACTTTGTAGTGCTAGATGGTATGAGGAATTAACGATGAGTAAGAACAAAATTTCCTTTTCAGAAGGGAATGCAATCTAAGTTAGCTTTTCTCTTTATTATAACCAAAATCATTTTCTGACTTCCAAACATGTATGAAATATGGTCATATTTAAATAACCATTTCAAGATTCTACAGTTCAAGTTCAATGAATTTAACATCACTTAACTTCATTTAATTTGGACACTTCTAGTATTAGAAAAATATCTTTTATGCTATCACCCATTAAACCATTAACATTTTTAAAGATTCACTTCTATCTCTCTTTTTAACAATGAGGTGTTACATAAAACTATAGGTAAATAAATTTGAAAAAGAAAGTAAGTAAGTCTGAATGCAGGAGCTCACGTGTGTAATCTTAGCATTTTAGGAAGCTGAGGCAGGTGGCTTACTTGAGATGAGGAGTTTGAGACCAAGCCTGGCCAACATGGTGAAAACCCAACTCTACTAAAAATTCAAAAAATTAGCTAGGTGTGGTGGTGGCATGCACCAGTAATCCCGATTACTTGGGAGGCTGAGGCAGGACAGTTGCTTGAACTCGGGAGGTTGCATTGAGCTAATACGGCACTACTGCACTGCACCACTGCACTCCAGCCTGGGTGACAGAGCAAGACTTTGTCTCAAAAGAAAAAAAAAGGAAAGCAAGCAAGTGCAAGTAAGACTTTGTGTCTTTGATAGATGTTGAACAGTGAATGTCTCCCTCCAGACAATTTAGATAATTTACATATATTCTTTTTCTGGTTAGCCTTACAGATTAAAAAATGGTGGTCTTTTAAATTTTAAGTTGAGCGACTTACCAAAAATACTTTAAGATTTGAAGACCATCAATCTAGAAGTTAGAGATGTAACATTAAAATATGGCAGTAAACAGTCCAGCCTATAAACTAGAACTAGATTGACTGAGTTCAAATCTCAGCTTAGCCATCTACTAGTATGAGACTTAGGCTAAGTTACATAAGTCCTTATATCTGAGTTCCTTATCTGGAAAAGGGAGATAACAATAATGTTTACTTTATAAGATTGTTGTGGGGATTAAATCAACAAACATACGTGAAGTGCTTGAAAAAGGGTATGGCCTAAGCAAACACTCCACAGAGTGTCACCTGTTATTTTTACATGAGTGTGGGACCTGCTATCCAATGACATCAGTAGTCTCCACCTGTGATGTAAAAAGATCGCATACAAATAAATGCTTCATAAATCATTCTTTCATTCAAACAAGTATTTTTGAGAGCCTAAATCCTGTCTAGATTCTGGGGATAGAGCCTAGGAGGACAAACTGAAGTTCTCAGTTTTAAGGGACTTTCAACTGAATGAAGTAAACTGACAATAAACAAGAGAAACAAACACATATATAAATATATTAAGCATGAATACCTACTTTGAAGAAAAAGAAAGCAGGCTAAAGGGATGGAGGCTAGTAAGAAATAACAGTGGGCAAGCTGTTTTAGATGGAGGGATTTACACTCTTTTGAGGAGATGTTTGAGCAGAGATGTGAATGAAATGAGATCAAATGCTGGAAAAATCAACAGGAAAAGAATTCTGGAAAGTGGAAACAGCAGAATTGAATTCAGGGGTTCAAGAGTAAACAGAAGGACTGTCATGGTGTGAAGTAAGATGTAGTATTCAAAGATGAGGTAGAAGTAGTCAAATAATTTTGGATTAATAATAGATACATTTAATGACTCAACCAAAACGATAAGACATCATGCTGAAAGGAAGCTTAAGATACATTTGTAAACAAGATTATAGGAGGTGAAAAAAAGGCTCTCCTGACAGCAACTCAATATGCATAAAAAGAGAGAATCAGTGCAAGTCAGCAGACAGTGCTTACAGGGAAAGGTTACTTCTCTTCCCAAGGGGAACGGAAGGATTATTATTTTTTTCTTCCAGAAGCCAAATAATGGGAGTCCATCAGAGAATGTTTAGAGATTGTGTGTGTCTGTGGGAAGGAAGACTGGCAATTCATTACTCAGCTGGCTGGATGGTTATCTGTTAAACACACAGGCCCATCGGGAGCTGCTCTGACAAAGCAGGAGCGAATGCCTCAGTGGAGATCTGTATATGGTACCCAAAGTTTAGGTGCCACCCGTGAATCCAAAACAGCTGATAGTCTTAAGATTTCTGAAGTAGAGGAACTTGCTGGAGTAGCTTATGGTAACAGAGTAAGAAGGAACTGTAGTTTAGAGTTTGTTACTGAGAGAGGTTAAATTTCCTCTTTTATCCCCATCCTGGTCTTCTATGGCCCTTGGAGCATTTAGAAGATGCTCTCAGAGATTATTGTGGCTATATGCAAAGCAGTATGGTGGTAAAGAAAGGAACAGGATAGCGTTAGTGAGGAGACACTCCAGCTTGGGAAGCAGTTAGGGACATGGACTGGTGTCGGGGACCGAAGTAGATATGGTTGCTTTTCTCTGAGGGATTCCTCAGTGAGTGAGGTGGCAAGGGTAAAGCTGAACATTGTCTATAGAAAACCAAGCACACCACCAGCACAGCATTCTCAGTACCATAATCTGTTAGCAATAGACAAAACTGGATTGAACCAGAGAAAAACCCAGGACACTTTCCCACACAGACATATAACTGATTATGTAAGATATCTACCACCCTTGTCTTTCCTCTCTGACCCCAAAACGAGAGGAGCTCAGCAGTGGGGAGCGAGGATGGTTGTTTCAGAGTCAGACCTCCTTTCAACTTCCAAGCAGTAGTCTCACGGTTTGTGTAGAGGGGAAAGAAAGATTATATTCCTGTCAGTTTCACAACTGAAGTTTTAAATTGGACAAATAAACATCAAATAACTGAAATTGGTAGAAAGTTAGAAGATGAACTAAGATTTCATTAAAGAATACGAGAGCAATATGTCATGATTTGACACATTGTGATTGGAAGCCTTGGTTGGAATTAAAAATGTAACTGTTTTGTTTTTGTACTCTTGTTGAGACATATTACTTGAGTAGCCAAACAATGAAACATAACACTATAAGCCACACCAAATCTAAGGAAGGATCAGAATGCACTGATTAAAATTATAATTTCATGGGACATTTTATTTAAATGTAAAATTTCATCTGACTCCTCTGTTTTGAGATTCTGTGAATTGTTTCTTTGTTATAACAAAGTGAGTTGATCTTCCTTCCATCAGCAACCTATAATACAAACTCTTCAGGCCCTTGTCAGGAATATATACTCATATTATCTCCTATTCTGTTTCTAAAAAGTTCTTCTGAGGGAAGTAATATTTAAGAAAGTTCATCTAAGGGACATTGTTCCCTTTGTCTAAATACTTTGAATTTTGCCTTTGGATCAAGCTAGATCAGTAGAAGTTTATGTACCTGGAGACAATAATATGTCTCCTTTAAAAATCTGTCACCAACTTTAGCCTCAGAGTTATATTTTCAAGCTTCTTTGAATTATTACAAGAACTAGTTTATAAAATTCTCTTCTATTCGTTGGTAAAATATTGCTGATATTATTCAATGTGTTGCTCAGTGTGATCTCCATATGGGAAATTTCTCCATCAACTTAGTGACAGGAAAAATTCTCTCATGATTTGTTTCTTTTAAATAATGAGAACTGTGAAACTTTCTAAGTTTCCTTTGTTATTCTTGATATCAGTAAGTTCAAAGCCAAATTTGCAGCTCTATCAGAGCAAGTATTTTAAACAATATGTCAATATATTGCACTTCTGTTTTTTCTTGAATTTCATCCTTATTTTATCAGTATATTTTACATTCTGGGGGAGTGTCTGTTTGTAAAGAAATAGAGTATAGGTAAATAAATTTGGTTCATGTGCCAGGAAAACTTGATTCAGATGACTGAAAGTTGAGCTCCTAACATGAAATTGATTCATCTTTGAGGTGTTTTTCAAAGACTACTTCCAAAAAAAAAAAAAAAAGAGAGAGAGAATTAAAATGGCCACCAAAATGTAATCTTCATTCATTTATTAGTTTAATAACATTAACCAGTCTATGTTGTATATTCCAATAAATTGAATAATAATAGGATTGTTATATATCAATAAATTGAATAAAAATAAGATTATTTTAACAGTGTTACTGTCAGTTAATTCTAAAAACCCTACCCCTGTTTTTTATTATATGTATCATTCTATGTAGAAAAGCTTAGCAGATCCTCACATCAATGCCCAGGAAAATTATCCCCAGCATTATACAGACACTTATGTCAGTTATAGAACGTCTTATAGAAGAATAGCGATGATAGGTAATATTTTGGGTAAGAATGTAGCACAAGGAAAAGGAGAGTCAGTGACAGAGTAGTGACAGCTTGACTCCACATACTAATTAATTATATTGATCCTCTTTGTTTTCTCAACGTAAGCAAATTAAAGTGCATGGGTACCTTCAAAACAACACATGATAAAAGGGAATGGATTCACAAATGACAATAGCTGTGTTTACCTGACAACTAGTTAATTCACTAGTTTAATGACATTGGCCGGTCGTAATGTACATCCCAATAAACTGACCAATAAAAGGATTGCCTTAGCATTATGGAACTATAATCCAAGTATAAGTTTAAGGGCCTCTAAGTATTAATCAGATTATTATACACAGGCATTCATGTATTATCAGGTATGAAAGAACTTTGTACAAGCTAGGGGATATTCAAACAATGATAAAAATCATCCATGACTGGGGATGTACTTCTGTAGTTTAAGAAGTACTGGGCACTGTACTTCTGTAGTTTAAGGCCGTAAGATGACTTATTGCTTTGACATTGCTAAGTGTAAAAAGGACTATGCAATAATTTGTTGGCTGATAGAAATGCATGTGGTCACATTGCTATTTTACTTGTTATGAAATGTAAGATACCTGCTGTGGATTTCTAAAAGACTCCAGTCCACAAATGTATTTCTCCCGACTGTTCCTGTCATTGCACAGAATGGCACAGGGAACACAGACCAACAAACAAAAAGAAGAACTCTTTGAAAACATTTTCTTCACACCATACTTTAGGACAAAAGTATTGCAGAATAACATTTATGGTTTTAGAAAAATCACACTGCCATGTGTGTACCTATGCAACAATCTTGCATGTTCTTCACATGTACCTGATTAATTTGATTTATTCTTCTTAAGAATTTTTTTTTAGGTTTTACCAAAATACTGATGATATTCTGTCAAATTCTGTTTCTTAGATTGAATAAAATGAACTTCTTAGTGGTTCTGAAATTAAAAAAAACAAAACAACAACAAAAAAGAAATTTAAATGAAAGACAAACTTTTGCTTCTTTGAATTTTTGGAAGACAATATTATCAGGATCCAATGTTTCATTCCTTCTTTCCCTGCCATCCAAATTTCTACTAAAGTGTAAGGTACATCATGAAATTTGATAACGTACAGTGCAATGCCCATTGAGCAGACTGAATAAAGGCCATTAATATAGCAGGGAGGACATCCTTTTAATATCTTTATTCTGATATCCACTTATTCTTTATTTACATATGCTTAATGTCTTAATTTTCTACAAGTTGTAACTTATAGTCACAGAGTTTTTAAAAAATTTATGAGAGCCCTCTCATTTTATGCATCTATAATTCTAGGTTATACATAAGCCTAAGTATAGAGGTCCATGGGGCTATATAAAGAATTTATTTGAACTTGAAATCCAGATTTTGTGAAAGAATAAAATGTCTCGAGATTTTGTTAAAATGAGTCTGGCAAGTCTTGGCCCAAAGTTACACTGAGAGGGAGTCTGTATTCCTTTGAAGGCAAGAGTATAATTAATATTTTCATGGAATGTATGAAAAATACATTCTATGAAATACTTTCTATATCATACTTTCATATAAAGTATGATATAGTATTATTAAATCATATTAACATTTCACTGGCAGAGATTTTACTTTGTTAAATGCTGTTAATCTCATAACCCATAATCCCTACCTTTTTACTGCTATTTCTGTTATTGTTGCCTCTTTATTTTTGGCTAAATTACAATTTTAAAATGAGTACACAGAAACCCGATATTATATATTGAATGACTTTAAGTAAATAAATATCCCCGCTATTCATCGAGGTAAGTGATCTAGTGACCAGAATGAAAAGGATATACGTTGCTAGCCCCTAGCACAGTATGCCCCTGCGTAGAAGTTTCTTGGGTTACTTCTAGTGAGTGATTCCAATTCTTGGCAGTCTGATCCTACACGTTATATAAATTCCAACTCCTGCATCTGTTTAGGTGAGCTGTTGGCTAAATAGATGTGTAGTGAAATTAAACAGTATTTATTTGTTTTTTAAATGGTGATTTTTAGGACTGGTTATGCCCCTTTTTTTTCTACCCCTTTCCTTGCATCCCATCCCCTACTCATCCTTCTCATGCATATTTTTTGAGAGCCTGTATATACTAGGAACAGGGTTTCAGTCTGGTAAAAATTCACAACCTTGTGGAGTTGAGATACAATAAATAAAATATTCTAGTATAACGAGGTAAATATTATGACACCATCAAAGCACAGCAGAGAAACACCTACTCTGGTTTTTGAGGATTAGGGGAAGCAATTTAGAGATTATACCTAACACAAACACACAGATATTTGCATAGTATGTGGTCACGCATTAAAAAAAGATGTTATTGACGTCCCAGAAATAAGACGGTAGTGACTCAGTGTGAGCTGATACACCTGTCTCCAGTATAATGAAGGAAATATAATGTCTCAACTGTGGGTTGATATTTGCAAACTACCTGATTTTTCTAGAAGAATGATGTCACATAATTTAAAAATATTAATGCTTTTCTAATTTCTAATGTATTTTCAATGGCTAACATAGTTAAGACCAAAGGGAAACTTTCATTATGTACATAATAGAGTGGAAAATGTCTCAGGTTAGTTTAAAAAATATAAATGTCAGTCCTGGCTTGGCAGTTTAATAACTATTTTGTTTTGACCAAGTCATTTAACTTAATTAAATCTCAGTTTCTTCTCTGGAAACAAGAGAAGGTCAAGTAAGATAGTTTTAAAATTTCTTTCCAAATGTGTACATCTCACTTTTCTAAAAAATATGGTTTACACTAATACTTAAAATAAACTATCTTAATAGCTTTAAAGTTCCCACTCCTAGGAAGTGCTTAAAAATTATTTTTTCTCTTGCTCCAAGTAAAATTTGTCCTTGTCCTACTAGTCACATACAGTCCCCACCACACTAGTCAAGACTCGTCAGACTGGTTCTGTTGAGATCATCAGTGACTTATTTCTTCACTTCAATTCAACCCACAAAGTCACTGATGGAGCTGGATGCACACACTTGGATGTAGACCTCAGTCTTCACAGGACTCTTTATTGCTGGTCAGCAATGTATCGGTGAGTTTCCTTTTTCTTTCTTGAAGTCTTAAGGTAACTTTTGGTTTAAAACAGCATGAGCCACACCAAGGAATCTGTAGATTTTCAATTTATTATTATTATTATTTTAAATATAGAAACATACTTGTGAGATCTGACACAAAATTATATCAAGAAAAAGATTTCTATTCTTTCTCTATTAGTGTTTCCTGTCCTCTCATGTTGTATCTCACAGTGTTTTTCTGTATACCTTTAGAAGGGTCCTACACAATGTAAAGGCACATGGTGTTTGACAGCTGTCTTTTAGTCAGTTGTTTGCCTATATGTTTCAAGAAATATATAACATATTTTTAGCTTGGGCTTCATTTGTCTTATTGAGAAATACTTTTATTTTGTAAGATGTACATAAAAAAAGTCTGAAATGCAGACCAAAACTATGTTTATTTCTGGAAATAGTTTAAAATTTAAAAGTTGTAGATGTTTTGAAAGAACCAGAAACAACTGAATAAAGTAATATGACTAATTTATTATAGCCTGATTTAAAAAATAAATCCACTGATATACCTGGCCATAGTAAACTCCAATATGCAAATCATGATCATTTTGAGGTTGTTTTCTTTCAAAGTTAAAAACTAACCAGTAACAACATTTTAGGGTACTAATTTTGTCTTTGAAAATAATTTTGTCTTCTGATTCAAATTTATTTTCTCTGATTCACATACTGGCATATAATTTTTTATTAGTTTTTAGTTTGAGAAGAAAACAGTTTCAAATGTTAAACTTTGAATGAGATCTGTGGTCTTCATTTAACATAGAAAAACAGATTCTGTCATCAATTGAAAGTTCTACATCCTTGTTATGAGAAACTTAATACTCTTCTGTACATGTTCATGAAGCAACTAAAAGCTACAGATACTAAAAATTTTGTCAGACTTTTCAAGGGTCCCTGCTTTTTGCTAGTATTTCTTTATAACCAATGATGGTTTTGTATCCTATTCTCTTTTGCTCATTTCTTTAAGAATACTATAGAAAACAGTGCTTCAAGAAAGCTTCCAATAAACTTAACATACTAAATAGATTCCAAGCCTTATCTATGGTATATGTGAGTGAGTTGGAATTTAGTTATAAATATGTAGAGGAGGAATAATTTGGAAATACTGGAATGATTTTTTCTGAATGTAGTCTCTAATTTGACAAAAGATGTGCCTATTTTTAAAAATCTTACTGCAGAATAAATGCAAGTAATCTCTTAAGGAAAAAGCCAAAAACAAAAAGCAACCAACCAACACACAGAAAATCTTCTCGATCTGAAGATTGTATAAAAGATGAAGCACATCTGTGTTTGAGTGAGTCTAAATGAGAGAAAATGACAGCATGTACTAAAGCAGAAAAAGATTAAGTTTATTATTCACATTTGCTGTTGTAAATGTGCCAACCAGAGTGTTTTTGAGAAAGAGCGAGAATTGAAATCCTAGGGTATAAGTAGACAATTTCTTTTTAAGGTAATTGGTATATAACTAAGAAAGAATATAAGAAACAGGTGGGGAATTTTATTAAAAAGCATGCTTCTTCCTTTCCAGTGAGATTTCTGATAGCCTTCTCCCTGACTCTACCTGAATAAGAATTCGTTTTTTTTTAGAATTTAAGGGCAGGAAAAAATTTAGACTGGGTAAACATTCTTCTTGTACTGCCATTTTCTCCAAACTCTTATTTTGGACTATTTGGGCATGAAGAGATCAACACATGAATCTTATAAACACACGACAGAAAGAGATCTGAGAAAAGAAGAATGTATTCATTAAATATACTTATTGGTGATAGAAGTGTATGCTAACTATATTTATCAGCAACCACTGAGAAGAATGAAAAGTAAGCAGACTGAACTCATAGGCATCAACATTCACACATGTTTAGATGGATGAAGGTGAAATGAGTAATACTCAAATGAGACAAAATGTACAGCTTTAATTTTTACTTAATAGGGTAAGCACTGTCTCTCAAAGTGTGATCCATAGATCCCTACATTACAGTGCTTATTAAAAATAGAAAATCCAGCTCTCATCCCAGAAATTCTAATGGTCTCTGATTGAGACATAGGAATCATATTTTAAAAATTTACACAATATAATTCTTATTTACCCTAAAGTTTGACAATCACTAATAGTGTAAAGACATTAAAAAAGAAAAAGAAACATGTAAGGCTGAAAGAAATTAAACCATAAATGAAATAAGCCAGTTGTTAAAAGAAGTAGGTCTTTGTTTTGTTAAATTGGTGTAATTATATCTTAATGGGAGCTGCTCTCTCCCAGTCACCTTTCCCTTCAAGGGAGAAGAGTACTCATTTATGCAACCTGGTGATGATTAAGGAAGAGAGGACAATTTCAGGAGGGAGAGGAAACTGAAGGGAGAATATAGACATTTTGGGTAGTTTATGTTTGATAAGGAGGATGACTTTATTTGGATCATAAACATCTATTCATCTATTTGTTTACAGAAAAAACTTTGATATAAAATTAATCCAGCCATGTCACCCTGTGACACTAGTCAGTAGGAATATTGAAGGGACACTCCTTTGAGGCTTAGGCCCAGAATTGCTATATTATTGTGCTAAGTATTTAACATGTGCTCACACATCTCCTTCAACTAGAATCAGCCCTGATCCATATAACAACTTTTAGTTAGTTTTCACTGCATACTAAGTCCTGTGTGGAAGAAAACTATCTATTAAACACCTACTGTATATTGTGTATTTTGTTAAATGCAATTTCATTAAATTTTGGTAACACTCAGAGAATCGGTTACTGCTTTTATTTCTTTTAAAAGATGAAGTGCCTGTAACTCAGATTGCCTAGACTGTTAGTAAGTGTTGAATCTAGAATCTAATCCTGATCTTTCTGATTTTAAAATCTATACTTTTTTCCCTATAACATATTGTCTACCATGTGTAGGAAGCTAAAAGTAGAGTCTTTGGAAAGTTTGCAGAGAAAATAGATGGTAACAGAGAAATAGAAAACAAACCCACGCATATCCACACATGGAGAAAATGTAGGTGCATAGATTTAAAAAACAACAAGATGTGAAGATTAATATAAAATCACACACATTCTAAAAAGAAGTGTGGGGATATAATTTTACTTTCATTTATAAGTTTTAAAAACATTTTAAAAGTGCACTTCCTGCCCTTATACAACCTACTTTGTATTGAAACATAATAAGCAGTGACCTAACTTTTCTGCACTGTCTCAAAGGTGATCAGATTATAGCACTTTAATTACATCATCTCTGTTTTCTAAAAAGGATTACATTTGCTGTACTGTGAAAATCACGTTTACCTTAGAGTAACATTTCATGGAACTAATTCATTGGTCTGTAGTAACTGCTTAATGGATCTTTGTTATTCTGTCATTGTTGTCTGCTTTCCTCAAAAAATATGTCATTGCTTAAATGACATAAAGAGAAAGTAGATAGAAACAGTCCAGAAAAATATAAAAAATAGCAGTGTCATGCGCTTCCATATCAGCACTGAGATTTATAAGCACGCCTGATGGCTTTAGTGCTCTTGAATGAGGTACATTGAACAGTTGTGAAGCAGGTATTCTGGAAGGGTAGGTGGTGAAATGGGTTCCCTGGCTTGTTTTATGGCTCTATCAGGGTTAGAGTTTAGAGAAATTCTTTAAGTGCACTCCTTTGGATCTGCTCTCATTGAAGATAATGGATGAGAATCGTGAAGAATACTTTCACATTTTCAGGCTTTAATAGGTTGAAATGACTAGATTAAAAAGAAGGAAGGTTTCAAGAGGTTGAGAAAGAAAAATGGGCTGCAGAAACACCTAGTCATGCCAGAACCTGTAAGCCCAGCCTTCTTCTCCTGGGTACACATGGCCTGGGTGGTTGTGTAATTTCTGAGATTTTTAGAATAGTAGTTCTAAGATGATAGAACTAATCTTAGGGGGATCCAAAGTACTATGCAGGCATATTTAAATTCTATTTTGCAACCTTTCATCTGAAGATGTCAGACGATATCACTGTTTTGAAGCTGCAAAAGCAGACGCAGAGGGATTTAGCACTTTGTTTAAAGTTGAACTGTGAGTCAGTGCAGGACAAAATAATAATTGCTATCTTTAGTTTCACATGTACTAACTGCAAAATACTGTCCTAAAACATCATGTGCATTTAAACTTCATATCAACCTATGGTTATGTTATTATACTCATTTTACAGATGAGAAAGATGAGGCTCAGACAGGTAATATTTTTTTGCCAAGGGGTAATAAAAGGCAGAACTGATGGTTAGCCCAGGTCTATCTGACTTCAAAGCCTATGCTTTTAATCACAATGCTATCCATCCTCACAATGTCTCCTTCGTCTACCTACATGGTTCTTTTACTACTTTGATTTATTTGACTTATTGAATTAAAAGATAAAAAATTTTATATTTTCAAGAAACATTGTTATGGATGATCTTTGAAGAAGACCTTTAAGGCCAGTGGATAGGAAGCATTGCTGCACACATTCTCTAAAGGAAGGGAAAAAATGCTCAAAGATGAGACAATTTGCATGTGGCCACAGGAATGGGTGAGTCAGTCAATATCAGAGATAGAGTCTGTCCTTCCAATTCACCTGTATACTGAAGTCAATATAGTCAAATAGAAGAGTTAAATTAATACCGGTGACGACATAACCCAAGAAATATTATTGTTATTGTTATTATCACCATTTAAACTTGTACAAAAATATAGGGCCCATTTAAAATTAGTCACTTCACATTAAATCTTGTCAGGTCACATTTAGTAAAATTTAGGGAGGGTACATATAGTAAAAAAATTATTTTATATAAATATGAGATGACACAAATATGAGATATGACATAAATATGCTACACATATAATTTCAACGTATGTTTTCTCATTTGATACTTGACAGCTCTGAGAATCAGATAATTTTAATATCACCGTAAATTTACAGCTAGGGAAACCAAAAATTAGGAAGACTGAGACTTTTAAATATCTGCGTTAAGTGACTGGTAGAGCTGGAATCCGAGCACACATGTTCTCACTTCAGCCCTGCGCTTTCTAGTACTTCCTGCTGCTTCTGCCAACTCATGATTCTGGGATCAGAAGTACTCCCTTGGCGAAGCACAGTTAACTTTCCTTGGCTTTCAAAAAATTACTTAATTTTAGTGTCTCGACTTTCCTAATGAAGAAAATACCGAAGATAATAAATGAATACTTTAAAAATATTTCAAATCAATTTTTTAATTATATAGTACATTCAAGTCATTGTTAGGCATTTGGGCATAAATCATTTGATTCAACAATAAAGCTATATTTGGCCTTTTAAAAACAGGGTACTGAATGCTTGTTCTAAACCATAGGACAATTGGCAGCTGCCTGACTCAAATCTCAAAGCTGGATGGGTCAGAAGATGAATGCTTTTTAAAGTTTTCTTTACTAGTTGAATCCCTTTTGCACTGAAAGCTTAATACAGATCCTTGATGTTTGGAGCAGAATTGCTGTGGGTGGAGTGGGTTTGAGGCTAAAAGCTCCCTCTACCTTCCCTTCTTTTATTCCCTTAGGCATACGTGAGGCATCTGGGTGGATTTTTCAACCCACTTTAAAATTAACTTTTTATTATGAAAGAGGAAATAATGACAGCCAACTTTTGGGGTGTATTTACTGCGTGTCTGGCATGGTGCCAACTGCCTTGTAAGTATTACTTTACTTTAGAAGAATCATCTGAGTTAGGTCCTATTATTATCTTCATTTGTGTGTGGGGAAACGTAGATTTAGAGAGGATGAGTAATTTTCTTAGAGCCACCTAACTAGTTAAGAGGCAGTTAGGACTAACCCCAAGGTGTTTGATGCCTAAGCCCAAGTCTTTATCCACTAAACGAGAAAATGGAAGTTATTTTCTTAAAGTCATAGAGCTTGTTACAAGGGTACTCTTGACTGGAACGTTGGTCTTCTGATATATTAGTATTATAATTATCAATTGAATCTCAAAATTATGCTGCTAGAGAACATTAAGTTAAAACAATTTAACATCTTTCACATATGCAGAATTTGCAAGAGAATTAGTAAATATGTTTCTTCATGTCATTTTTCCCAAAGATCATTACGTGAAAATGGCAATTTACCTTGATTGCAACAATCTGTTTGCATATTATAATAGTATCAGATTTAGCTATGAGTGACAGGAAACCCAGAGTAACAGGGGATTCCATAACACGGAATTTTATTCTGTTTAAAGTGAAAAAATTCCAGAGGTAGGCAAGTAAGAGCTAATAGGGAGGTTCACAAAATAATTAGGAATCTAGGCTCCTACTATTGTGCTGTCCTACCAGCCTGATCATGTGTCTTCCAAATTCTGATCTGTTATGGCAATCTGTGCTTCAGCTAGCACATACGTATTCTAACTAGGAAATGCACATTAGGATTCTAGCCACCAAAATAGAGACTCCGTTGGAAAGAATGTATTCATATGCTGACTCTTATAAACAAAGGACACTATTTTATTTTTTTGGTGGCCATGTGTCTAACCAAAGATCAAGGTTTCTGTTACTAGGAAGAAAAGAATAAATATTTGGGATAGGCATCTAGGAGTTTCTAGTATAGCTGTAGTAAGTTGGAATGATAAGAAGTATAGTCTATTGTGATGAACATAGGCTGGTGGATATACAGTTCTGAAGTGTAGGCAAGTGAGCTGAGCTGCAGTTATAGATTTGGTAGTCATCACCATATAGATATGAATTAAACCCATGGACATTGGTAACGAAACGTATTAAATCTTTTGGGTAAAATAATGCTTTTCTTATAATTTTTATGGTATTAATTTGCACAGACAACTTACTTTATTCTAATATGAGCCTGAGTTTATTTCACTGTTATTATTAAATGCCAGAATATTAGATTATAATTAAGTTGAAGTGAATATATAATGAAAAATTTCATAAATCTTGTGTACCATCCAAAAATTAAAACTTAATTCTTACATATATTTCAGGTTGGTAATTGGGGCAGAAAATTATTTAATCAAGAAAACTCACTTTTCTTGATTAAATATAATAACTCACTTTTTTGATTAAACATTAATAGGGTCTATACATTTTTCAATTTATCTTCATTGCTAAATTAATTCAGATAGAATTTTGTTACATGTAAAAATTTCTAGATTGTCTAAGGAATTCTTGGTGTATGGTTTAGAGTGCTTGCTAAGGAAACGGCAACCTGGATGATGTAACAAGGTGTTAACATGTGGCCCAACTTTCACATTCAGGCACATTTTAATCAGGGTCTAGAGATTTTAAAAAAATTGGTGTATAATAGTTATACGTATTTTGGGAGGTACCTGCAATATTTTGATGCTTGTATGCAATGTGTAATGATCAAATCAGGGTAACTGGGGTGTCTGTCACCTGAAACTTTTATCTTTCCTTGTGTTGGAAATATTACAGCTCTCTTCTAGCTATTTGTAATACACAATACTAGAATACTTTACTGAATACTAGAACCTTTTTCTTCTATCTATACTTTTGTACCCCTTAACCAACTTCTCAGTGCAAGTAGCAAAGTATGATTTGTAAAGTATGCTTTTCAAAGTCTGACTTTCTCATACGCATGGTACTTAGATCATTTCAAATAACTTGCAGTCTTTTAGTTTGACTGCAAATTATTTCAAATTATCTGACATTGTAGTCAACAGAAAAATGAGGCCTTTGAAAAATTACCTTGTCTGATTATTTAATAAAAGCTGAATTTTAAATATAATATTAAACATTTTTGGGTTACTTGAGGCATGGAATATTAGCTTGGATGGAAATTAAAGAACATTTGGATCAATTTAAATTTCCACTGATTTTTTTTTTAACATGTGAAGAAAAGGAGAGCACACAACGTCATACAAGTTGGGGCTCAGGGAATGCTGGAACTCGTGTGATATGGAATATGCTCTCAGATTTCTCATCTGTTTGAACTAACATTAAGACATAGGTCACTTGTCTTCCAGTTTAGAGCTACTTCCATTGTATCACGCAAACTTTCTTGGAGTCATCTAGACAGTGTCAAGAGGAAGAGTTGGTAGGAAGACACCTAACATTAAAAAAAGTTTCTGAAAGTCTCAAGCTATATATTAGCGGCCACAAGAGTGTCTCTAGCTCAGGTTTCTCAGTCATTTTTCTTCTGATACACTTGCCATGACAGCACACTGCCTGTTAATTCTTATTTTTATTTCACACTTTGAAATGTGTACAATTTCTGATGACTGGCTGCAGTGGCATCCCTCGTTAACTTTGCTGTGGGATATTGTTGCTTATAAAGTTGCTGACTCAGATAATACCAATTCATTATCTTGGACTAGAAAGAGTTTGAGGATTAGTGGAAGGAAAACTTAGTTTATATGTCTATAAACTAAGAGCTTAGTTTATAAGTCTATAAACCCATAGCCAATTACTTAATAATATATTTATTTTCTTTTTTGCAACACATCTATCTGCATGTAGTTGCAAATTTCTAGAGATCAGGCAAAGTGTCAACTTAAATATCAGTTTGTAGTTACCTGTGCTGTACCATATCTAGTTGGGAACTTAATAAAGGCCTTGATGATAACTGCAATGGAGGTCAGAGACATTCCTTACTGTTGAGTTGCCACTAATAATTATAACAGTACATCTATCTAACAAAGTCTGTTGATATCATTTGCAATCTTCAAAACCTCCTTTTAAAGGTAGGGGCAAAGATACTGTCACATAAGTTTTATGGTTGGTTGAATAGAGATAGTTAAACTCTGGGTTTTGTTATTTTCTTAAAGTCATAGAGCTTGTTATAAGGAGACCCTTGCCTGGGACCCTGGTCTTCTGTTATATTGCTTATATCATCTAGCAATCACTTAATAGTTAGCAAGTAGTAGAATTTTTTTTGTCATTCACAATATTTACTAAGAACTTACAGCTGTACTAAGTAATATTACATCTTTAAGATGTCCAGTTTTATGCCTAGTATTTCAAGAATCCTTAGATAATTTTTGTAATGTGAAAATACCTTCTGGAGCCATTTCTATATAATTAGAGAAGTATCATCAGGTATTTAAAAATTATCGTAGTGCTTGGTATCTGAATGATTTCATAGCCCCTTACCCTCAGTCCCCACAAAATATTGCTTTTACTAAATAGCAATTGATGCCATTTTTCAGCATTCACCAACATACTAAGAGTATTATAAAACTGAATTTGTTTTTATGCAAAGAATATTGTAGAGGATATAGTTCATTACATTACACAGAATTCCTCTTATGACAACCTAAAACAATTTTATTGCTACTGAACGAAATTGCTGTTTTTATTTATGGGTATATACAGAATCTTCCTGAGCAAGGTTTGCTGGTATTTTTTAGTTTTGTTTTTGAGAGTGTTGCTAGAAAGTCACCAATTTTGTGGCCTTATGTAATGAAATGTCTAAATGAGAATTATACACAGTTTAGTACTATTCCATTTTATATTTGTTACTTGTGTTTTGCCTTCTTTTTGTATTTATGTGTTTAATACCATATACACATACTATATTTATCAGTTAGCTACATATATGCATATATAGTATATATACATATATATGTGTGTTTGTATATATGCATCTATATATGTATGTCTTTATAAGCCACCTTAAATTAGCCTGGTACAGGTGGGATATACATGTAAACATTTATAATTGAAACAATGAATTACCTATCATTTAGGTATTGTAAAAAGGAAATGGAAATAATTTTCTGGTAATTAGACTACCACCTTGTTATAATTGTGACTTCTTTATGAGAACTAGCCATAATTATTATGGTAGGGAATAAAAACATTATAATTCAGCTTATGGGCCTGGCTGATGCTGTTAGATACTTATAGATGTATTTTATCTATCAGTGGATAGGTCAGAAATACATTATTTGTAATTTTATATGGAGAAATTTGCTTGTATTTCTTATTTAAGAAAACAATAAAAATATATAATCTATGCACGTATATACAATATTCTGTTTTATTTCTAATGCGGATATTTTTATGGTCTTGTTCTAGAAAATATGAGAAGAATTAAAGATGTCACCAATGCCTACTGGCATGGGCTTTCCACAAACTAAAACACATCTCAAATAGTTTTGTTGATAGGATAAGCAGGCACAATCCTATGAGCTTAGCTACTGTCAAATACATAACAAGTGCCAAATGTTTATTAATTGATGTTTTAAATCTTAAGCACTCATTTAGAAAATGTGCAGTATCGTAAGGTACTGCTGTTACTTCATTGTGGTTATCTTTTTTATGCATTTGTTTTGATATTGTAACATATAGACATTCAATGACCCCAAATAATATGTGTCACTTGAAATTGATATCATTTAGGTGTGATATCCTGATTTGCATTTGTCACTTTCTGTCCTATGATAAAACTTTTACAGTAGATAGAATACACCGGTGGGAAATAATGTATTTTAAATTCAGGTTAAAGAGAAATGTTAATGACGAAGATTGATCACAATGTGTTTTTGGAAACTGGGCTTTAGTTAAATAGCAACTATTCGTCACAATAACTGAATTGCATTCCTTGTATGCAATATTCCAAGTTATTTTCTAGGTCTAAGAGAAGGATTGGCCCATATTGTGGTATTGATAAATGATCAGTTCATTTTGGTTTAGTCAACTTCATTTCAATTTCTTCTGTGAACATTTCTTGAGCATGAGTTCAGAGAATACAGACAGAAATAAGGCTCAGACTTTATTCCCAGGCAGCTCAAAATGTATACTTAAACATGATGCATTTTGACTAGAAAGCATGAATACACTTGACTAGAGTAGAAGGGATTTTGCACCTGCTCTTGAATACATACAGGCTTTTATGATGCCAGCAAAGAATAGACCCTAAGTTACTCCATAGAAAAGGCAGCAGGAACAAAGTCAAAGAGCTCAGGGGGAAGACAGGACATGTTAGGTTAAGAAAGGCGGATGTAGATTTTAGATAGTCTAAGCCATTGCCTTTATCACGTCTAGAAAGACAGCTTACTGTAATGGAGTGGATTTATAGACTGGGGATACAAAAGAGAAACCTGTTGACAAGATATAGGACAAGTTTTAGTGAGAATTGCCAGACTGGAGACAGACTACATTAGATTTGCCATGAGGGTGAGACTCAAAAATGCAAAGATCATTATAGCTTCCCAGCACAGTTAACATTGACTTGGAGTCAATTGCTAAAGTCAGCATCAAATAAACTATGGCCCAAGGACAAAATCTGACTCATCACTTGTTTTTATACGGTGCTGAAGCTAAAAATGACATTAATATGTTAAAATTGTTGAAAACAAATTAAAAATACTTCATAAAAGAGGAATTAGAGGAAATTAAGTATTAGGAATTTCAGTGCACAGAAATAATGTTTTATTGGAAGAAAATCATGCTCATTAGTTTATGTGTTGTCTATAACTGCTTTTGTACTACAGTGGCAGAGTTGGGTCATAGCCACTTACAATCTGTAGCCCAGGCAACCTAAAATAGTCATCATCTGGCTCGTTACAGAAAACCTTGCTGAATTCTGGCTTACTAGCTGATAATAATGTTTTGGAGCCACTAACTTTATAAATATTGTGAACACATTTGTTTAAAACATCTCAGCTGGACTGAGCTGGTGAAACATGGGAACATGGGGACGGAGAACATCAGTGTTGGTTACAGTTAGGAAGAATAAGCAGAGTTCAAGACCCACTATTGGTCTGCATTTGGTGGTGTGTTGTGAAGAGGCTTGTCTGGTAAATTTTTCTTTGAGACACTGAGTCTTGACTTGTCATTTTCCAGTGCTTGCTATTAGCTTTACTTGCATTAGTGCCCTTTTTTCCCTTGTCGTTTTGTTGTTGCTGTTGCTTTTCTTTTTTAGCGCTATTCTAAAAATGACACATTAATAAGTGATAATAATAATATAGCTCTAAACATATTCCTTGTTTTCTGACAGTTTGGGGCTAAGAAAACAAAAGCATACTTAACTGCTATGTTCATTTTACTTGTCACTAATTATGCATGTCCTCAGATTGAAAAAAAATCATAGAAAGAAAGCTATTAGAATTCAGTCAGTATATCTGAAGGTGATTTTAGATGAAGAGGTGCACATAAGTTTCAACAGATGAAAATAATGACTAGGCAAGTGTTTACGTACGTTCAGGAGGAGGTTAATTATACAAGTGTCTGTAGATATGTAAAATAAATTTATTCCTTCACTTTACTATTTTTTTTTGAGCATACTTCCTTCCACGTCTAATTTGGAGGAATTCAGTATTGAGTCATTTACTGAGAAAATAAAAAAGTAATTAAGGAATAGGGTCAATTATATCTCAAAAAAAACTAAAAAAAAAAAATAGGGTGAATCAGTTTGAAAAACAATGCTCTACAGACTGGGAAAAGAGGAAATAATGTTTCAAATGACAAACATCTTGGTAATGTGGTCATTACCACTGCTACTAGTAATTAAAATAATGATGATAATAATTATCATCCTTGTTATTTGTACAATGATTTTTCCACTTTGGAGCTCAAAGTACTAAACCGCCTTAATCATTTTTATCGCTACCTACCTCATTAGGTTAGGAGGGGTCTGGACTTATTAACCTTGTTTTTCATATGAAGAAATTAAGACAGATAATTGAATCTGTGGATACAAGACTATACAATAAATGAGTTGCTGGCAGGGCTCCGAAATATAATCTCTTAATTATTTATTCAGGGTATTTTTGACTGGATTCTCTTTCTTCTTTGTCCTGTGTTATCCCTTTTGTTTTCTAGCTACCAAGGAGAGCATATCACTAAAATGGTTGTGGGTAATATGGGAAGGCTGGGTTCAGAAAAAGATTCACAATGGTACCTTGAACACTGCAGTGACATGCATTCCATGAAAATACGTGTATAATCTTCCTTATTTTTTTTCATATTTAAAGAATATCTTATGTCTCTCTTTTTTTTGTTTAATTCAAAAACCATAATGTTTGTTCTTAAAAAATCCACTATAAAACAAACAAAACCATAAATTAAAATTTATTCTTATTATTCTGCTTCTTACTGATAATAATTTGTTATGCCTTCCATATATTTTGCTATGCACACACATATATAGTTTTATTATTTATAAAAACTGAAACATAGAATGCATATTATTCTATAACTTTTTATTTTTATTTTTTTCTGAGATGGAATCTTGCTCTGTGGCCCAGGCTAAAGTACAGTAGTGTGATCTTGGCTCACTGCAACCTCTGCCTCCTCGGTTCAAGTGATTTTCCTACTTCAGCCTCCTAAGTAGCTGGGATTACAGGTACATACCACCTCACCTGGCTAATTTTTGTATTTTTAGTAGAGACGGAGTTTCACCATGCTGGTAAGGCTGGTCTTGAACTCCTGACCTTAGGTGATCCATTAGCCTTGGCCTCCCAAATTGCTGGGATTACAAGTGTGAGCCACCGCGCCCAGCCTTATTCTATAACTTTTTAAATTAAAATGTATTAACTTTTTAAATGTTAATACAACCTGAAATTATATTAAAGCCTAATGATTCTTTGCTGAGGTTGAAAAATAAAACCTACCTCATCAATAGAATGACTGCACTATTTACATTTTTGTCTTAAAATTTACTGTAGAAAAATAGAACTTGTCTAATATTTCACAATTCTGCAAAACAGTTGCATGCTTTTGATAATTTCATAATGATTTCTACAAGCACACATTCATTTTCTTCATCTGACGTGTTTTGATATTAGTTGAGAAACCCTTCCCTCCCAGTATTTCCCCCAAAGTTTTGCATACATCTGTTACATGCATCTCCTTTCTTCTGCAACAGGTGAATAGCAAGCATTCAGGGATGACGGAGCAAGAATCAATTTTGGATTTTTTTTGACACAGTTGCACATAAAAAGTAATCTCATTGTGGAGAAGTCTTTTTTATATTGCAGGAATTGCCACTGTAGGAACAGGTGTTTGGAATTCTACTCAAGGGAAAACTGGAGATGGGAAAGGTTGACGAGAGTAAGACAAAGCTTCCCTGGTTATGGCCCGTGAAAAATTACAGTAACAAGAGAGGAGACCAAGCAGAGTCCCTGGAGCCTTCCGCTGCATCTCAGTACCTTCCCCAAGGACAGGATTGTATAGTGATAACACCACTGACTTCTGTGCCAATGCCCTCTATTTTGTGTCCAGTCCAAGCCAGGGTGTAATGATGGTGTGGCAGGGGCCAATATGATAATATCATCACTTCCTGATCCTATATCACCAGGAAACAGAATGTTCTTGATTTCTGTAAAGAAAAAGTATTTATTGTGAATTCCCTTGCTGTTTACACATTCCATGATCTAACTCACATTCATGGCTATCCTGACCCTTACTGACAGATGGAGAAATTGAGCTCAGAGTTTCAATGAGTTGTCCAAGATGCGGATCTGTTAATAAAAGGGCTGAACTTAGAATCCTCCTTATTTTGATTCAACACCCAGTACTCCTCCAGGAGAATACCACATTTTCTTCAAATCCTCCTGTAGCAGACAGTTTGCACTCTAGAAAAATAAGTAGAGCACATGCTGGCATGGTAAATGCCTCAAGAAATACAAAATAACAGTATCATATTCAAACTCCTTAGTCATTTCTGACTTATTTCACATTTTTGGCTTTAGAGTTTGCTTGCCAAATATTATAACCCAAGGGGACAGCACCTTTACCAAGCAAACGAAAATCACGTGGATCAATGTTTTTCAGTAATATGTATTTTTGAAGGCAGAACAAGTGGAAGAAGTTGAGGGAATCTCATGCAAAAAAAAAATGTTCTGTAGCATCATTGGGGCTTAGAGGTAAATCTTAGCTCAAAACCTCAGGTTCTTTAGGAGGGGCCTCTGGTTGTCTCTTCTACGTATCCTCAAAGTTTGGTTTGGAAGTAGATCAGAAAATTAGAGGAAGAGAATTAGCAGCTTTATCTGAAATCTGGTATGCTTCAAGCTATAACACTTTCAAAGACTATTTAAGATTCTAGAATGCTAGAGAAAGCCTTAAAATATTTTTGTAGCTCCCGCAGTGTCTAACTCTGTATCAAGTACATGGCTGGCTCAATAAGTGATAGCTAACACTTAGCATTGCACTTTCTACATGTCAGGCACTGTTACAGGCACTTTATATGTAGTATTCATTTAATCCTCACAATAATTGTATGAGATAGGTATTATCACTATTGTCTGCATTTTATGGATGAGGAAACTGAGGCACGGCACAGTCAAATAACTTGCCTAGCAACAGGAGCCAGAGTCAGGTTTGGCCTCAGCAGCCTGGGACCATGGTGTGTTCTAAACCCAGACAGTACATGACCTTCTAACTGAATGTCCTTTATTTCCTAGAAATATCTGTTTTGTCTAAGGAGAGGATGGTTGTGTGCTCTGAAATAATCTATATATTTACTTTCTTCCTTAGGCCAGATGTGGCGAGGGCTAGGAAAAGAGTTCGTTGGGAGCCCTGGGTTATCGGCCTTGTCACCTTCATATCCCTGATTGTCCTGGCAGTGTGCATTGGACTCATTGTTCATTATGTGAAATATAGTAAGTATAAGCTGCCCTGGCATCATGTGATTTACCCCAAACATTTCCTCATACCTTTCTGTTTTCATTTGCCTCACGCTTGTTCATTTATTACTAGGATTCATTTGCATAGCCTGTACAAAGAAATCTTTACCTGTTTTGTCTCTTATTTTGTCCTCGTAAGTCATGGAGTATTCTTTTTTCTTTCTCTGATTTAGTGATGCTTCCTGCTGAGAACAGCATGCTCATTTGCATCTTCCTTAATAAGCAGTAAATAAATATTAATCAAGGATAATTCACAGGATAGCTAGAACCCAATATGTTGAGTTGTTTGATATCACAAGGCAATCACCTTGATTTAAAATAATTCTGGCCAGGCTCGGTGGCTCACTCGTGTAATTCTGGCACTTTGGGAGGCTGAGGTGGGTGGACCACTTGAGGTCAGGAGTTTGAGACCAGGCTGACAAACATGGAGAAACTTTGTCTCTACTAAAAATAAATTTTAAAAAAGTAGCTGGATGTGATGGTGTGCACTTGTAATCTCAGCTCCTGTGGAGGCTGAGGCAGAATTGCTTGAATCCAGGAGGCGGAGGTTGCAGGAAGTTGAGATTGCACCACTGCACTCCAGCCTGGGCAACATAGCGAGACTCGGTCTCAAAAAGAAAAAAAAACAAAACACCTCCAACTCACTGAAGTCCTGATATCCTAAAAAACCAATGACACAATCAAGGGTCATAAAAAGGTAGGCTTTATTCTGTACCAGTAAGTTAAGAAAATAGTCATAGTGATGTATTGTTGAGTAAGTGCCTATTTCTGTGATTAAAAATCTCATCTTAGGGTGTATTTTAGGTGATTAAAGATGATAGGGTATGCTGAGAAAGCTAATTATAAAGAAGTTCACTCTGCGGTTATCAGGTACCTCATTGCTAGATGAACTGCTAGTTGCTATGTTACTAGAAAGGTCTCCAGGGTACTTCAGAACTGTTCTTCCAGGATATCACAGCCCTTCTGAAGTTTCCTTCTACTCTGCCTTGGGTTTTAATTACTTGACTCAACCATGACCTGTTAGTTTATTATCTCCCTCTGTTACTAGATTATGCTTGGATGTTGAAGGAACTGTAATTATAGAAGCTAATCACTTGATTCTAATTTAATTGGGACCTCGTTGAAGTTGCTTTCCTGTAACAAGAAAGAGTAATCTATAAACTGGTTGTCTTCCCTACTATCCACACAAGTGTGATCTCAATTTCCAAAGCAAGGTGGATCATTTCTGGATAGTTTAAAAAAATTTAAAACAAAGATTTTTTTGGTAGAATTTGCCTACAGGCAGGTCTTTAAATCGGAATATCTGCATTTTAATGACGATTTTTCTGTAGCATACTTTATTATTTTTTGCAATGGAGTCTTACTCTGTTCCCAGGCTGGAGTGCAGTGGCTTGATCTCGGCTCACTGCAACTTCTGCCTTGTGGGTTCAAGTGATTTTTGTGCATCAGTCTCCCTAGTAGCTGAGGTTACAGGTGTGTGCCACCACACCCAGCTAATTTTTTTGTATTTTTAGCAGAGACAGGGTTTCACCGTATTGGTCAGGCTGTCTCGAACTCTGACCTCAAATGATCTGCCTGCCTTGGCTTCCCAAAGTGCTGGGATTACAGGTGTAAGCCACTGCACCAGGCCTGGAGCACCCTTTAAATAAATGTGAATTGCTGAAATAACTTTATAGTTCTACAGTTCTGCTGAGTATATTGAGTACCATTTTGTTGTAAGCATCATTATTTGTCCCCACGGATGCCTAGGACTGTTTTACACACTTTTTTTTCTATCTAGAATTTATTCAGAATCTTGGCACCTGTTAGTTTTTAAATGTTTATTGAATACTGAATGATAAAATAGAATGAATCATACCTACAGTATTTTCTTGGGCCATATTTTGGCTTGTCTGACTTCACAAGGAATTCTTAGTAATATTAAGGGCTAATCACCTAAGTGAGAGAAAATGTCCCTTACAACTTCTCCTTTGCCTCTTCCCAAGACAAGTTTTATGAGATTCATAATCTTACTCATATGTGTACAGTGAAAAGTTTTTCACTGCAAAAATTTTTTCAGTAACCTATTCCTGAATCCTGTTGTTTGGATGATCAGTTGAGTAATATTGAACACACAGCTTCCACTGCCCACACAGTACACCTGAATAAACAGTGACTCTTGTGATGTGTGTTACTGTCTTCTACTGGTGACCTGCTTTCTGTTTTGGGATGTAAACTAACAGAGTGGTTTTGGCAGATGAACATTTAGGAGCTGAATGCCAAAATAATCAAACCAAAAACAATCTGTTACAGAAATAGACAGATACAGATAAAGGTAATCCGATTTGGGAAAACATCATTTTGATTCTCATTTCACAAAGCCCAGGACAACATAGAAATCTGTGTATAGTTTGTGTCTGGGGCCTTTGGGGGTACATTTCTGCCCCTCTGTGATTTGGATGTCAGAAGATTAATCTGTTATAAGCAACATCATTGCAGATTATAGAATCACAAACCTGCCAGAAAATTCCCAACAAACTCATGTTTATCCTTGTTTTTAACTTTTCTCTTAATATTCCCAACATATTTTAGTAACTACCGTATATTTATGGAAGCTGGTAACGTGTTTTAACAGCGACGTGCTTACGTCTACAAAGTAAAATATTGAGCACAGTTAATAAGTTATTTATTGAAAGCATATGAAATTGCCAATATTTGACCAGTTTTGATCTGTACTAATGACAATTTTAAATCAGTCTAATAAATAAAAATACTACATTTAAGGCTATAGAAGGGTCTGTTATCATTCTGTCTAGAACCTTGCTATTTAACGTGTGATTAACTACCAGAAACATCAACATCACTTGGGAGCTTGTTAGAAATGCAAACTCTTGAGTCTAACTTTGGATCTCGTATACTAGAATCTGCATTTTAACAGGCTCCCTAGGTTTACATCTTTACATTAAAGTTTGAAGCAGAATTCTAGAAGAATGGATACAACTACACAGAAAGTTATAGTTAACCATGAGGCAGACGTTAAAAAATACAAATGTAATGGAACAGTAATTTACAGAGATAGTATGGGTTATTACCCAGTATTTCAATAAATTTAAAACCTTACTTGAAGTTATGTATATTTCCAGGTACCTGCCTGAATTTCATGTCACCCCGGCCATTCAGAGAAAGGGAGGTAAGGAAGGATGGAGGAAAAACAAAACCTTCCAAGTCCTTCACTTAGGTCTCTAATGCTCTAGAGACTGAACTTTCAGTGTCTCCAGCCTGCCATCCATCTCTTTTATTCATCATCAGTCCCTCCCCAGCCCTTGTCAGAGTCTGATAACAGCTTCTCTCTCTGTCCCACTGAATCCTCTGGATGGCTAGTGTGTTTTCTTGAAATATACCTGTAGTTTTTTTGCATAACTTTTGTGTTATGAAAGACTTCTCCTCTAGCTTCAATAAGTGGCTTTTTTTTTTTCTACTCTAAGAAGCAGCATGTGAAATAACTTTAGAAGTTAGTCCTGGCTATGTCATGTTGGGGTTGGGCAAATTATTTACATTTCCAAGACTGTAGTCTGCTAAATGTGGATAATATTGCCTTTTCATGGAGATATTGTTAATCAAATGAGATACATGAATGCACCTGGGACACTGGTGTTCAGCGTTAGTTTCCTTTTCTTCTGGGGTTTAAGTGAAGAGAGAAAGAATAGGAAGGTAGGAGGAGAGAGATGGTGATTCCTGTAGTAACAATATACGATTGTCTTGATCACTGATTAGTGTATTTCTTGACACAGTGTCTTTCGCTGAAAAGTGAAAATTCATTCATTTGTTGAATGAATACATGAATTTTCTGAGGACTGTGTGCTTGCTTCATGCACTGACGGGTAGAGGAAAAGTTATGAGTCATTAACTTTTCTGCAGGACAAAATTGCAGGTTGCTTAAATTGCATGCAGAAGATAGAGACAGTGGCTAAAGAGCAGACTAGCCAACATTTGTGGTTGGTGGGGAAAAAAAATAAGTGAAGTGGCAAGGGAGCCAGGTGAAACTGAATAGTGTCCCTGGAAGGTTATGCCAGGTGGCAACTTTAGCTCACTGAACCTCTATTTACTGAATCCCTTGCATTTTATTTCCTCATCTTCCTTTTCAGCCAAAATAGATTTTCTCAAACTAGAGTTCTTGTGGACAGAATTGATGTGTGGTTGATAGAAGGAAAAAGAAAATCTACATTTGGAGTATAAAAATGCAGTGACCCTTGGGAGGCTTCTGAATCCATCTCATGTTGTGTGCTCAGATGGCGTGACTTGCTATCTCTTGTGGCTTACTTAGGAATGAATAATATGTGAATAATCAGCACACTGCTCCAATGAGGTGCTAGTACAATACTGCAGGAACACCAGGCATTTCTTACAGCTTTCATACTCTAAATCACATGATGATAAATGTTGTCTTCTATCCTGCGGTAACTATGAAGCCTGGGGCAGGATGATGATGATAACCTGGCTGGGAGCATTCCTTCCTGTTTCAGTCTTCCAGCAACCGCCAAGTGGGGAAATAATGATGCTTTACACAGATCTGATAAAAATTATGATAGGATTTTGCCTCTTTCATTGTAGATCAAAGGAAGACCTACAATTACTATAGCACATTGTCATTTACAACTGACAAACTATATGCTGAGTTTGGCAGAGAGGCTTCTAACAATTTTACAGAAATGAGCCAGAGACTTGAATTAATGGTAAGCAATTTTTCATCTACTTCTAGTGCATTTGCTGTCACTTTTTACCATATTTTTTAGCATCCTAACTTCTAAAATATCCATTCAACTAACTGATCCCTGTGTATTTGCAAAATGAAAATGTTTTATATACCCAAGGAATATAAAACAAAACAGACGATCCATCACTTAGCAGACTATGCCTCACAGGGATGAACCAAAGAAACTTTAGCTATTCAATCAAGTCTTTCTTACTCACCTTTCCTTAGCTGGTGCTATACTCTTTATCAGCAGAGTCCAGAAATTCTGGAAATGTTAGCGTGGCCTAAAATATATTTGTTGTATCCTAGACTTTCTAAAAAAGAGGCTCTGAGAAAAAGATTGCCAAGATTGAAATTATTTAGGCACATACTTAAATAGTCTGTTAGGTTTTTAAAAGATCTAACCTTTAATCAGCTTTTGGTACATACATCTATAGTAAATCCAAAGATAGGCAACTCTACCCTTAACACATCAATGTTCATCCTGAGGGATCAATCAAATAAGAAACTGGAAAAATTAGCAGCATGGACCAAAAACAAGCACCTGAGTGGTAACTTCTTATCATTATCAGATTAATTAAAGAATAATTTAATTAACTTTTTCTGGTAGTCTGTGAAGTAATTCGTGGTATAATATGATGGAAAGAACACTTAGCAGGGAGCTGGGAGGCACACGTAGCTTCAGTGGTGTCTACTAACTAATAATACATCACGTGGAATTTCACTTTATCATTCTGGACAAGTTCCTTATATGAAAATTAAGCTATTAGATTAGATAATTTCCAAATTGTCTTCCAGTTTCAATAACCTGAATAAGAATGGAAGTGACACCCTGGAAATTGCCCAGTAGACAGAAGCCTGGGGATTTGGCCACCTTGCTGAGACAGAAGTTGAATCCTGTTTACATTTGCACTTGTGAACACCAAATCAGGGAAATATTTGAATAAGCTCTTCTCTCAGGCTAAATATATATGTAAAATGAAGGAAATGAAATGGAACTAAAACAATCAAGAGATATCTCTATTTCCCTTGTTTTTTCATGCCATTCCGTCAAATAAATTTTATTTAAGTAAATAAAATCCAGACAGATTTAAATGTAAAGGAATATACATAGGACTCTTTAATGCCTTTAAAAATAGTAATAGTTTTGAAGTTACTGGACAACAATTAATCCTTAAATAAAAATTCTCCTGTGAATATTGTCATCCTATGCAGAGGACTTGTACTATTCTCCTTTGTCACATAATTGCAGGAATTGCCCTTGGATAAAAATATTCAGGAGTTAATAAAATGTAAGAAAGAATAAAAAGGCTCATTGCTTCTCTTAATCACCAGCATGTAGTAAGTGTTTAGTACATATCCACATACTGAAAACAAGAAACGCTTGAAGTGTTTCCTTACATAAACTCCTAATTAAAATATTAAATTGCCTAGAATTCGTATTTAGAATAACAACAAATGTCTCTGCAAAATAGATTCATTCACTTTAGTAGAGTAAAATTCATAGATGTGTTAGGCTAAGTATCCCAGTTCACCTGGGCTTTTCTAAGAGCATTTGAGTGAGGAACTGGTTGTACACTATGACAGGATACCTGGCAACTTTATCACTAGGTCTGGGAAGTATTTGACACGGTCATGCACTCATTCCTATGATCCAAGTACTATATGCCAGAATTATTTCATTTCCTTTGTCTATGTGCAGTAAAATTCCTTATCTCAGGGTAAAAATGCTCACTCTTAATTTTGAAGAAACACCATGTTCATTTTCTTTGGTCTCTTTCAGAGCATTAGTACAGCAGATGACACTTCTGGCCCCACTGAGGTTCCCTACTCCATCATTCCTAAGACAAAGTTCAGTTGAAATCACTGAGAAAACCACAATAGATTCCTCAGGATTCCTCAAGTTCAGCTCTTGAAGTTGAGGAAACATTGACTGTGAAATGTCAATGTTTTTTGTTATGTTTTGTTTTTTAATTTTCTAAAAAGCTTTAAATTAATTTGTGGAATATCAGAAAGTTGTTCTTGCTGACATATTTTGAATATTTTTCAAACAGGTGAAAAATGCATTTTATAAAACTCCATTAAGGGGAGAATTTGTCAAGTCTCAGGTTATCAAGTTCAGGTATGTAAATCTGAATTGCCGACTTCTGAATTTTAAGTTGAAGCTGTTAATCTGCTGAGCAATAAATATGGTTTGAAGAGCTAAAGATATAATTCAATTTAACAAACAGTTGACACTTGTCCTGTGTAAGTCATGGGTTACAAAGTCCCTTATTCATTCTTTAAATCCCAAAGTAAGCATTTACAAGATGACTGCCAGGAACAGAGGTGTAATTGGTGCCTATGCTATAAAATTGTTTTCTGGGAAACTTGCTAAGTGCAGAGAGGGACCTAACACACATCTTTGGTTTAATGGTAAGTAGTGCCCCATGTAAAACAGTATAGCAGGTTGTTTTTAGCTCTTCTTTCTCTTACTAATGAATTTTATTTACTTTCTTCTATTACACGCCTCTATTTTCTTTACTTTCTTCTATTCCACCCCTCTATTCTGTAGCTTAGAAGATTTTGTCTGTTAAGCCACCATTGAGAAATAGATTTAGAACATAATATTAAGCAAAATCTTATATAAGAATTTTCAATAAGATATTGCCATGATACAAATTATTTGATTTAAAAAAATACAGTAAGAACTATTTCCAGTGACAAAACTAAAAGTTTCCTGCCATTCTATTACTTAGCTGATATCTCTAAGGCATTACTTTGATCACTGTCTTCTAAAAATTCTGTACTCTAGGGTGTTTGAGGTAGTATCCTTTCTTGGGTCTGCAACTACTTCTGTGATCCTTAAATTTCACCTCTCAAGGGGACCTCATTCACTCACATGGCCTCATATGCTATTGAAATGCAAGTTTCTATCTCCAGTCTGAACTATTTTTCTGATTTTTGTAACTGTATACACATCTCCATGTGGAAGTTCCACAGAAAATTTCCTAACTCAGGGAGAATCGAATCACAAAAAAAGAAACCTAGAAGTCACCAAACACTCCTCCCTTTCCTGGGCCCCTTACACTTTATGAAAAACTAAGTTCTACTAATTCTATTTTCCCAGTCCCATTTAATTTGCTTACCTCTTCATTCCAGTAATCTTGCTACTCATTATTACATCTTCTGTTGCTGCAATAGTGAGAAAAGTAAGCGTACTGGAAAGATGAAGCCAATTTTGGAGATGTTAAATTTACATACTAAAGGACCATATGAACCTGAAAAATGAGTGTGACTTGGTAGAAGAAAATGGAACTGAGATAGAAATTTATTCATGATCAACCAAAATGTTGAAAGCATGGGTGTAAATTTATTAGAGAAAAAATAATGAGAGGGACTGAAAAGGACAATAAAGAAAGCTTGAAGAACAATCATATTTAAGGAGGTGGAAGGAATATAGGAACCTAAGAAGTAGGGAAAGAGTAGGAAAATAGAAAAATCATGCAGAGGCACCACTGATGCAAAAGATAAAAATTTAAAAGACAGTGTGGTCTGCATTGACAAATATTCCTTACTGAGTAATATAAATACTGAAAAAATCCACTGGCTATGTCAACTAGGATACTTGGATTTTTATTTATTTTTCTGTCTTGAAAACAGTGCTACAATTAACATGTTTATAGGTATGTCATTGCACAAATGCATTAGTGCATTTGAATATTTAATTTCTTGTGGAAATGCTGTTAGAGAAGACAGATTCAAACTTCTCATAGTTAAAATACTGCCCTCCAAAAATAAGATTCGAATTTATATTCCCACTTCCAGTTTATGAGAATAGTGGTTGATGCATTATGTAGTGAAGGGTGAGATTCATTCGGAACTGACTATGAAAAGGAGTGGGCGAAGTAGCCGGCAGGATGATTTCAAGGTTGTAATTCATACAAATAGCATTAATATTAATTAATACTCTGTGTTGAAAATACAGTCACATGAAGTCAGTACAATTTGGTGAAGCATCCTAATATCTTTAGGATTAGGAATTGTTTAGGATAGCCTGAAGATTGTTTAGAGGAGGTAAGCAGACTTGAGTCACAAGAATAAAATCTGAAAGCCAAAACCACAATTGGTTTTATATTAAAGGCACATTATATTTGATAATTTTGAATGGTTGACAAGGTGTCTTTTTATAGTCTATAGACTATTAGTAGTCTAGTAGCTATTAATATAAAGACTATTAACAGTACTAGACTGTACTTAACTAGACGTTTTGATGGTAAAGGAGACCATGAACAGATTAGCTCACTGTAAGAGAGGCTGAATTTATGGTTCTTCACATAGTAAACAGTAGCGATATAGAAGGAAACATTTATGGATTTATTTTATGTGTACATTTTATATAAGTGACAAAGAAAAAAGCAGATTGTGATATTACCCTTCTTTTCTTTTTTCTTTTTTTATGTTTTCTTCCCTCCCTCCCTCCCTCCCTCCCTTTCTCCCTCCCTCCCTCCCTCCCTCCCTCCCTCCCTCCCTTCTTTCCTTCCTTCCTTCCTTCCTTCCTTCCTTCCTTCCTTCCTTCCTTCCTTCCTTCCTTCCTTCCTTCCTTCCTTCCTTCCTTTTCTCTTTTCTTTCTTTCCTCCCTCCCTTCTTTCCTCACTTTCTTCCTCCCTCCCTTCCTGCTTGCCTTTTTTCTTCCTCTCTTTTCTGTTTTTCTTTCTCTCTTTTTTGGCCCACAGTCAACAGAAACATGGAGTGTTGGCTCACATGCTGTTGATTTGTAGATTTCGCTCTACTGAGGATCCTGAAACCGTAAATAAAATTGTTCAACGTGTTTTACATGAAAACCTGCAAGATGCTACAGGACCCCCTAAAGTAGATCCTGCATCAGTTAAAATTAAAAGTAAGTTAATTTATCTTATTTATTCATTTTTCATAGAACAGTTTCAAGTTAGGTTTGATCTTGGCACTCATTAAAACTTTTATTTTTGCTGTCCTTTATTTCTGGGGTCTTGCCACCAACAATATATTTCTTTGGAACTAAATTGGTCCTAATAAAGTGTTTTAATTTCTAAAACTACCCTAAACTTAGGCCTCCCATGAAAGCTTTTTTTTAACTCCTGAGGAGTTTTCTTTATATTATACTTTATACTTGGGCTATAGAATCCAATTATTAATGAAGAAAGTGGCTTTGTATTTTCCTCTTCTTGTTGTTTTCATTTTGTGTTCTGAGTGTATGGTATATGGAAAGGTTCATGCCATTTACACATTTGTTTACAAATGTCATTAATATACCTTGCTATATTTTCTTCCCTTAAATTTTTCACCAGTGAAACATTTATAATAAACTTATTTGGTATATTTACAACTACAAATGAAAAATTTAGGTAGATTTTTGTTGTTCTTGTTGTTATTGTTTGTAGAGCCACATAGGACAAAACAAGTGATGTTAGGACCTCACAATTAGAAAATGAGAAATATGAGATCCTCAGTGGAAATTAAGGTCTGGCTAAGAACTGGGTCATATGTTCTAGGACAGTGCAGGTCTATAGACGTACTATGTGGGCACAAGTATAATCTTACATTTTCTAGAAGTTACATTAAAAACAAAAATAAGCATGTAAAATTAATTTCAATAATTTGTATATTCAATCCAGTATGTCCAAAGTATTATCATTTAAACAAATAGTCAATGTAGAAATTATTTATCAAATATTTTACGTTTTTGTAGTAAGACTCTGAAATATAGTGTAAATTTTATAATGATAGTACATTTCCGTTTAGACTAGCCACACTGCAAGGGCTCACTGCTGCATGTGGCTAGAGGATGCAGTAATGGATACAGCAGCACTGGAAATTAGAGAATGGGGACAAGCAGAGAGAATGAATACAAAGTGCTAATACAAAATCTGACAGATCTAAGTAGTTGCCTAAAGTGGGCTAACCAACCTACTTGCTTAGGAAGGAGGCTTCAGTAGTTAGGGACAGATACATAATTTATGCACCCTAGCATAAAATGAAAATGCTAGACCATTTTTCAAAAAGCAAGAAAAAAGTACCATTAAAAGTACAAAAATCTAAAACTTTTCTTACTTTCCTGATCTCTCTCTTGACTTTTCATGACGTTTTCTTTCTTTTTTTTTTGAGAGAGAGTCTTGCTCTGTCACCCAGGTTGGAGTGCAGTGGCACAATCTTGGCTACCACTGCAACCTCTACCTCCTGGGTTCAAATGATTCTCCTGCCTCAGCCTCTTGAGTAGCTGGAACTACAGGCCCATGCCACCATGCTCAGCTATTTTTTGTATTTTAAATAGAGATGGAATTTTATCCTATTGGTCAGGCTGGTCTTGAACTCCTGACCTTGTGATCTACCTGCCTCGGTCTCCCAACGTGCTGGGATCACAGGCCTGAGCCTCCGCTCCCGGCCTCATGGTGTTTTCATTTGCTGATTATTGTCATTCTAAGAGAAAAAAATTAAATTTGTAGATTACTGAGTTTAACTGTTTATATCACTCAGTGTTTATTTAAATGCATTATAATTACATTTAACTTGTATTTCAAATCATGGAAATTATGCAACTATATTTCAAGCTTATACATACATGTTTTTCATTTTTGTCAGATCAATGGAAATAGTACAAAAGGCTAAGACCTCTTTTTATTTTCCTAGTTGACATGAGCAAATTCTACCAAAACTCTCTACCTTCAGCTTATTGAGGTGTGAGGAAGGACTAGAAGGAAAACGATATCTGGGTTTCCCTATATTTCTCTTTCTGTGCTATTACTTTCAGCAAAAGCTGTTGGCTAATACACAGAAGTAACAGAAGCAAGAAAGGATATGACAGGATCTTTTGTTCATTTGTGTTTATTAGAATGCCATTGCCTTTTCTCTGGGTTCTAAGCAAGTTTTGGTTCAAACAGAAAACATGCTATCCAGGAGATGTTAGTGCACCTCTGCTTACTTAGTGGAAGGGATAGCACACTTACGTTGTACTTGCTTTGAGTCTTGCTGAACCTCTGTTCATTGTGGGTCCACTAGAATTCTAATTTCACAGGGAATTGTGAATGATATATGCAAATGGCGTGGGAAGAAACCATGGACACACTTATTGTACATATCTTCTCTGCTTGCACTTTAACTTACTATCCTATTAAATGTAATTTTCAAAGCACAAGTTACAAGATAAAATCACTAAGAATGTTAAGTGAGCAACAGCAGAACATTGTACCAAGCACAAGGCCATTGTGAATGTGCCACGCAGTGCAGATGTATAAGTCACTCATGAAGCAACCTTGTCAGTAGTATCAATACACAAAGCTTGAAATTCTCCTAGGAAGAGCTTGAGATAGAGAACAGGCTATTTGAAACAAGAGATCAAGGTGGTCCTTTTAATATTAACCAACAATAAGTTGTAAATTCTTCCTTATTTTTGCCATTTTCCCCACAAGTAGCCAGAATAAATGAAGTCAGAAAGAAGGCTTTCTAGAATATAGATTTCCACTTCATTAATACTATTAAATACTAAAGAAAAATTAACATTAATATTTTTGCTTTTAGAGTGTCCATCCTTCTACATACAGAGAATAGTTTTGGTCATTAGATCTCTGCTGAGTCAGGAAGTTTGAGTTTAGAGTTTTATATACCTATTGGCTAGGTTAGTGTTTGCACAGGTTTTGAGAGTGACTAGTGAGAAGTCAACAAACTAAGGGGTCATTGGCTGGAGCTGAATGACAATTTGAGGGCAGACTGTCTTTCCGAAATCTTAGCAGAAAGAAGACTTCAAAAGGGTAATGCTGTTTTTAACTGTGAGTGAGTACAAATTTATGGAGCTGTTACTCAGGTAAATGGGACTATGCTTAGAAGCTTAATAATGTAATCTGAAATAGTGATTAATAAAAGTATTATTGGCCGGGCGTGGTGGCTCAAGCCTGTAATCCCAGCACTTTGGGGAGGCCGAGACCGGTGGATCACAAGGTCGAGAGATCGAGACCATCCTGGTCAACATGGTGAAACCCTGTCTTTACTAAAAATACAAAAAATTAGCTGGGCAAGGTGGCGGGTGCCTGTAATCCCAGCTACTCGGAAGGCTGAGACAGGAGAATTGCCTGAACCCAGGAGGCGGAGGTTGCGGTGAGCCGAGATCACGCCACGGCACTCCAGCCTGGGTAACGAGCGAAACTCCATCTCAAAAAAAAAAATAAATAAATAAAAAATAAAAGTATTATTACATTTGGGGAATCAATACTATGGTTTAGAGCAGTATTTCCCATGGAGGGGTTGTGGACTACCTGTGTCTTATTTACTGATATAAAATCTGTATTATTCTTTTTTTTAATTGCATTTTAGGTTTTGGGGTACATGTGAAGAACATGCAAGATAGTTGCATACGTACACACGTGGCAGTGTGATTTGCTGCCTTCCTCCCCTTCACCTATATCTGGCATTTCTTCCCATGCTATCTCTCCTCAACTCCCCACCCCCCACTGTCCCTCTCCTATTCCCCTCAACAGACCCCATTGTGTAGTGCTCCCCTCCCTGTGTCCATGTGTTCTCATTGTTCAACACCCACCTGTCCGACCTACCCTCTGCGGGAGGACTGGGCTCATTGGGAAAGAAACCGGACCGCAGGCTAGAGGAAATTCCTTAAGTTCAGGCTTTATTGAGAGGAAAGAGCCTCCGGGCGGACCAGCCGGGAGGAAGAGGAGAATGGCCGCGCCGCTCAGAGGGGCAGGGTTGTTTTATAGGGGGCTGAAGGGCTGGGGGTTGGGGAAGCCAAAAGCCGAGGTGGTGGGCAACTGTTGGTCAGTTTGAACTGCTGGGCGGGAAGCTGGGCGGCGGGAGGGCTAGGGCCGGTATGTAAAGTGAGAGATAAGGGAGCCTCTTTGTGGGGGAGGGAAAGAGAGAGAGATTTTGCGGTAGGGGCAGAGTTTTCCAAACATTCCCGACTCCTTAAAGAAAAGAAAAAGAGGGGGTCAGGGGCGTCGGTTGTCTCTCTAGCTACTTCCTGCTGACAAGGGTCGATGGGGGTTCTGAAGAGGTCTCTTTTCTTAACGAGCCTGGATGTTCGGGGAGAGGTCTGTTTCTTGCACTCGTTCAGGGTAGGGTTGGAGCAGCATCTGGTGGATGGTGACTCGAGTCAGTTCTTGAAAGCGCCGCTATAGGAACTGTAGAAAGCAAGGAGCAATAAGTAAGATTAGGCAAACAGCTACTAGGGGCCCAAGCAATGGGGACAAGAGGGTATACATAGAGGAAGACCACCACGCCGTGGCTTCAGCCGAGAACTTCTGACTCTGCAGGTTAGTTTTGAGTTTCTGGAGGCTCTCGATTCGGGTTTCTACTAGGCCGGATTCATTGATGTAGTAACAGCACTCTTCCTGTAGGAAGATACAGGTCCCTCCTCGTTCAGCAGTGAGCAGGTCCAGGGCTCTTCGGTTCTGCAAGGCAACTTGGGCAACTGAGGTGATCTGTCATTGGAGTGATGCTAAAGACTCAGTAGAGTCATCAATAGCCGCTTGGAGTTGTGAGGTCAGTCGGGCTATGGCCAGGTGAGAGTGGACTAGTGCCCCTCCTCCTAATCCTGCTGCAAGTGCTGAACCAGCAAGGGAGACTCCAACGGCAATGGGTAGGAAGGCAGCTCATCGGGTGCAGCGATGGGGAGTTTGCAGCATCTGGAATTCGGCTGGGGAATATATAGTGAGTCGAGGGACTAGGGTTACCGGGAGGACTTTCTGTGTATTTTCAGATGGCTGGGTGGGTTGGGGAAGAGAAGCGTTGGCGTGTTCTCGGAGAAGGCTGCGAAGGAGAGTAAAGTAGGGGAGGTAGCTGTCTAGAGGAGTAGTCTCTGGCGGTGGGGGAGTTGAAAGTAGGAAGGGGCAACCATACAGCAGCTCAAATGGGCTAAGCTGTGATGGGCCCCGGGGGCCTGCTCTTACCCTGGTGAGGGTGATAGGAATTAAGGTTACCCAGGATTGGCGGAGCTCAAGCATGAGCTTAGTCAGATGCTCCTTTATTAGGCCATTGACCCGTTCCACCTTACCAGAGGACTGAGGATGGTAGGCAGCATGTAGCTTCTACTGAATTCCTAGAGAAGTAGAAACGGCATTAGTGACTTTGGAGATAAAGGCTGGGCCGTTGTCTGACTGTATGGTAGCTGGGAGTCCAAAGCGTGGGATGATGTCTTGAATGAGATGAGTGGCTACTGTCCCGGCAGACTCAGAGGCTGTGGGGTAAGCTTCAATCCAGCCTGAAAAAGTGTCAACAATGGTTAGCAGATACTGGTACTGTTTGTGCTTTGGCATATAGGTGAAATCAATTTGCCAGTCTTGGCCAGGTAGGAACCCGCGTAGCTGATGAAGCTGGCGCCGGGGATGACAGGAACCCTGGGAATTAGTTTTTGCGCAGACAGTACATGAGGACTGGACTTCCTGTATGGTATTGAGGAGGCGGTGGGGGTGAAAAAGTGGGTGGAGGAACTGGTATAAGGCTTTAGGCCCAATGTGGAGTGAATTATGGATGTCTTGGATTATCTGGTACCTTTGCTTTTCAGGGAGGATGAGGAGGTTATGCTTGAAGGCCCAGTCATCCTTGAACTGTACCCCGGGGGTAGACTGGAGGGTCTGGAGTTCTGAGGCAGAGTATTGAGGGCTAGGAGAAAAAGGCTGTGTGGGCTGGCGGTGGGGAAGGTTATGACGGCCTTCAGCTTTGAAAGGATGTCTCACCCCAGAAGGGGAACTGGGCAGGTGGGGATTACTAAAAAGGAGTGGGTGAATGGAGTGGAGTTATATGAGCACATGAGTGGTGGGGTTTGGTAGGGGATACTCGGGGTCCCATCGATTCCCATGACTAAGACCTGGGAAGGGGTGAGATGGCCAGAATAAGAAGGAAGTGCGGAGTAGGTAGCCCCCATGTCTTGTGACCCTAGGCTCGGCGAGGGTAACTGGAGTCGGAAAGCCAGGGCCCCGCTAGTCATCTAGCAGCCCTAGTAGACTGGGGAACGGAGCTCCCTCGGAGGTCGGCTCCTGGCAAGCAGGCTCCTCCATACTGAGGGTGACTGCCGGCTGTGTAACACCAGTGTGTCTGTTTTGAGGAACCGGCACCCTGGGGAAGCTGGGGCAGTCTGACTTCCAGTGTCCCGGGAGCCGACAGATAGGGCAAGGCTTAGTTGGTGGCCGTGGTTGTGGACAGGCTCGGGACCAGTGTCCTTCCTTTCCACATTTGAAACATGCCCCTGGAGGGGCATGGGTTTCGGCCTTGGGCTTCTGGTTCCCTGCCGGCCTTAGAGCCGCCACTAGGGCTTGGGTCTGGAGGGCAGCCTTCTGCTTCATGCGAGTTTGGCGGGCAGCCTCAGCCGCATCTTCCCTGGCATTGAATACTTTAAAGGCCATTTTTACCAGGTTTTGGATGGGAGTCTCTGGCCCCTCTTCTGCTTTCTTTAGTTTCTTTCTTATGTCGGGTACTGATTGGGAGATAAAATGGGAGGCTAATACAGTGGCCCCGTTTTGGGAGGCTGGGTCTAGTCGAGTATACCAGACTAGGGCTTCTTATGCTTGAGTGAGGTATTGGAATTCTTTAATATATGTGGACGGGTTGGCTGAGAAGGATCCTAAACGTGTCTCAATTTGGGACAGGTCTTGGAGTGAGAAAGGAACATGGACCCTGATTAAACCTTCTGCGCCTGCCACTTCTCGGAGTGGGGCCAGGATAGCTGGCTGGTGGGAGTGGGTGTGGGCCGCCACCGGAGAGGCAAGAGGAAGTGCGGCCTCTGAGGGAGGGGGCTCGGAGGGAGTAGAGGGAGAGCGAGGCATGGCCTCTGAGGTAGGAGGTGCAGAGGGAGTGGGGGAAGGGCGTGCCGTTGATGGCGACTGGTTGCTGAGATTGGCAGGAGAGGACAGATGTTCAGGCAGATCCTCCGGTGAGGAGTGGGGAGGGGGAGAGGTAGTGGAGGAAGATTTACGGGAGGTTCGAGATAAGAGGATTTGGTAGGTGGAGCAGGAAGAACATAGGTCGGGGTGGGTACGGAGGTCCCAAAAAGCCTGGACGTAAGGAATTTCATTGTCCTTGCCCATGCGGCGACAAAAATCGTCGAGATCTCGGAGGGTGTTGAAATCAAAAGTGCCAGTCGGGGGCCAATGTGACTGGTTACTGAGTTTGTATTGGGGCCAAGCCACGTGGGACAGGAAAATAAGCTTTTTCTTTCTGAGGGTTTGGGAATATCCCAATTTGGTAAAATTTCGCAGCAAGCACCCGAGGGGGGTGCTCAGAGGTATTTTGGACTCCGAATTTCCCATGGCAGGCGCAGCTACAGACTCTCCGGCGCGGATGGGCAGATGCAACGAAAAGGCGTCCCCGTTCGTTGCAAATTCCCCGGAGTACAATTAAGTACGGAAAGGGAAGCGGTCAGAGGGGCGTCCCCCGTCTGGCGGCTGTCCCTCGGAAGGCTCCTGGAGCAGGAATGGAAGACTACCTTGGCTCGGCCGAGACTAGGCAAGGAGTCCGTGCGGAACGCCGGAGAGGGAGCAACTGCACCATGCCGTAGGAAGAGGAGACGGGAAGCGGGGGAAGGCAAAGCAAGAAAAACTTGGCTTACCTTAATCGGAACGTGGAGGTGGCAGGGCCAGTGTTGGGTAGGTCGGGGAGGGGGGCCGTGGCCGGGCCAACGGCCTCAGCTCCCGTCCCGGGTTTCCGGCACCATTTGTCCGACCTACCCTCTGCGGGAGGACTGGGCTCATTGGGAAAGAAACCGGACCGCAGGCTAGAGGAAATTCCTTAAGTTCAGGCTTTATTGAGAGGAAAGAGCCTCCGGGCGGACCAGCCGGGAGGAAGAGGAGAATGGCCGCGCCGCTCAGAGGGGCAGGGTTGTTTTATAGGGGGCTAAAGGGCTGGGGGGTGGGGAAGCCAAAAGCCGAGGTGGTGGGCAACTGTTGGTCAGTTTGAACTGCTGGGCGGGAAGCTGGGCGGCGGGAGGGCTAGGGCCGGTATGTAAAGTGAGAGATAAGGGAGCCTCTTTGTGGGGGAGGGAAAGAGAGAGAGATTTTGCGGTAGGGGCAGAGTTTTCCAAACACCACCTATGAGTGAGAACACGCAGTATTTCATTTTCTGTTCTTGTGTCAGTTTGCTGAGAATGATGTTCTTCAGGTTCATCCATGTCCCTGCAAAGGACACAAACTCATCGTTTTTGATGGCTGCATAGCATTCCATGGTGTATATGTGCCACATTTTCCCAGTCCAGTCTATCTTCGATGGGCATTTGGGTTGGTTCCAGGTCTTTGCTATCGTAAACAGTGCTGCAGTGAACATTCGTGTGCATGTATCTTTATAGTAGAATGATTTATAATCCTCTGGATATATACCCAGTAATGGGATTGCTGGGTCAAATGGAATTTCTATTTCTAGGTCCTTGAGGAATTGCCACACTGTCTTCCACAATGGTTGAACTAATTTACACTCCCATCAGCAGTGTAAAAGTGTTCCTATTTCTCCACATCCTCTCCAGCATCTGTTGTCTCCAGATTTTTAAATGATTCATTCTAACTGGCGTGAGATGGTATCTCAATGTGGTTTTGATTTGCATTTCTCTAATGACCAGTGATGAGAAGCATTTTTTTTATATGTTTGTTGGCCTCAAGTATGTCTTCTTTTGTAAATTGTCTGTTCATATCCTTTGTCCACTTTTGAATGAGCTTGTTTGTTTTGTTCTTGTAAATCTGTTTTAGTTCTTTGTAAATTCTGGATATTAGCCCTTTGTCAGATGGGTAGACTGCAAATTTTTTCCCCATTCTGTTGGTTGCTGATTCACTCTAATTACTGTTTCTTTTGCTGTGCAGAGCTTTGGAGTTTGATTAGGTTCCATTTGTCTATTTTGACTTTCGTTGCCAATGCTTTTGGTGTTTTGGTCATGAAGTCTTTGCCTACTCCTATGTCCTGAATTATTTTGCCTAGATTTTCTTCTAGGGTTTTTATGGTGTTAGGTCTTATGTTTAAGTCTTTAATCCATCTGGAGTTAATTTTAGTGTTAGGTGTCAGGAAGATGTTCAGTTTCTGCTTTCTGCATATAGCTAGCCAGTTTTCCCAACACCATTTAATAAACAGGGGATCCTTTCCCCATTGCTTGTTTTTGTCAGGTTTGTCAAAGATCAGACGGTTGTAGATATGTTGTGTTGTTTCTGAGGCCTCTGTTCTCTTCTATTGGTCTATATCTCTGTTTTGGTACCAGTACCATGCTGTTTTGATTACTGTAGCCTTGTAATATAGTTTGAAGTTCGGTAGTGTGATGCCTCCTGCTGTATTCTTTTTGCTTAGAATTGACTTGGCTATGAGGGCTCTCTTTTGGTTCCATATGAAGTTTAAGGTGGTTTTTTCCAGTTCTGTGAAGAAGGTCATTGGTAGCTTGATGGGGATAGCGTTGAATCTATAAATTACTTTGGGTAGTATGGCCATTTTCATGATATTGATTCTTCCAAACCACAAACATGGAATGTTTCTCCATCTGTTTGTGGCCTCTCCTATTTCGTTGAGCAGTGGTTTGTAGTTTTCCTTGAAAAGTTCCTTTACATTCCTTGTTAGTTGTATTCCTAGGTATTTTATTCTCTTTGTAGAATTGTGAATGGCAGTTCATTGTTGATTTGGCTCTCTTTAAGTCTGTTATTGGTGTATAGGAATGCTTGTGATTTTTGCACATTGATTTTGTATCCTGAGACTTTGCTGAATTTGCTTATCAGTTTCAGGAGATTTTGGGCTGAGTTGATGGGATCTTCTAGATATACAATAATGTCATATGCCAATAGAGACAATTTGGCTTCCTTCTTTCCTATTTGAATACCCTTTATTTCTTTTTCTTGCCTGATTGCTATGGCTAGGACTTCCAGTGCTATATTGAATAGGAGTCGTGAAAGAGGGCATCCTTGTCTAGTGCCAGAAAATCTGTATTCTTGAGCTTCAACACAGAACTACTGAGTTAGAGTTACTGGGAAGAGAAATAGGCGTTTACATTATAAATCTGCTCCCTATGTGACTCTTACCTCATTAAAGTTTAACACACCATTCACATGCTCTCCAATGTGATGATCATATTATGCCTATGACAAACTTTCTGTGTTGCCTTCTTTATATTCTCTAGATACTGTTTTATAATTAAATTAGTCTTTTAGTATTTGAAATACTTGGATGCATAGTGTAATTTTGATGTGCTGATCCTATTCTCTTTGTCATTTCTGTGTATTTCAGAAATCAACAAGACAGAAACAGACAGCTATCTGAACCACTGTAAGTTTAATATATCTTTCAAATGGCATTACATGAATGTGAAAAGTTAACACTATAGTTCATTTAGGCTTACTTTGTGTTGTTATTATAGGGGCAGAACAAAGTTTAATGAATTTGTGTACATTTCACGGTGCTTTGTCGTATCTTGGAGACCCACTTTATTAGTAAAGAATAGCAAAATTGGCTGGGCGCGGTGGCTCAAGCCTGTAATCCCAGCACTTTGGGAAGCCGAGGCGGGCGGATCACGAGGTCGGGAGATCGAGACCATCCTGGTCAACCTGGTGGAACCCCGTCTCTACTAAAAATATAAAAAATGAGCGGGGCACGGTGGTGTGTGCCTGTGGTCCCAGCTACTCGGGAGGCTGAGGCAGGAGAATTGCCTGAACCCAGGAGGCGGAGGTTGCGGTGAGCCAAGATTGCGCCATTGCACTCCAGCCTGGGTAACAAGAGCGAAACTCTGTCTCAAAAAAAAAAAAAAAAAAAAAAAAGAATAGCAAAATTGTAATAACTTCTGAATGGAAGTATGAGACCCTGTGGCAGATGTGTAGTGGAAGTGAGTTGTATAGCTGTTAAAGAAGAGGCATGAAATGTTTACTTATCAATATTCTGTTTGTAGATATCTATAAGGTAAAACAAATCTATATGTTGTGTTTTCCAGTTATAGGCAGAAATTTATTGTCACTATATTCCAGATATAAATCTTCTTGATATTATTAATCCTATGTCATGGAAAGTGCAGGAGATTATGGGGTTGGGGTATATTTTAATAAAATTACTGAGGAAAATAGATCATATCGTCACCTATATTTTGAAAGTGCTAATTCCAGGCCTAGTACTTTTCTTCTCCTATAGCTGAGTACCCCACCAAGATCTACAGTATACATTCCATAGTTATGGGATTGTTGCACATTACATTTCTCTTAAAAAGTGGAAGACAATGTGCTACTTAGCAGCTCCCATAGTTGTTTAATTTCTAAAATTAAACACAAAACCAAAAGACAATCTTATGACATAAATAGCATATACTCTTGACACCAATATTTACTGGGAATCTACTATGTGCTAGCACTGTGTTAGGCAACAGGGATTCGAAATGGATAAGATATACTCTACCTAAAGCACCTCATACTCTAATGGGACTAGATGCATGAGACTAATTTGTGAACACATCGTTCTTAAACAACAGTTCTTAACTAAGAGAAATATTGTTGGCCAATCTATCATGCCCCACTGTGACATTTTTGTCATGAATATAGGGGGAGTGCTACTGGCATCTACTATATGTAGGCCAAGATCTTATGGTGCACAGGACCGCCCCCTATGACAAAGAAGCAAATGGTTCAACATGTTAGTGATGCCAAGGTTGAGGAATCCTGTCATAAACAATGTCGATATGTATATACACATAAGCACACACACACAGTGTGTTTGCTACACACATAGACATGCACACAGAGTGATTTTTTTTAAATCATTATTTTGGAAGCACCAAGAAAGTCATAAATAATCCAGATTGGAGACAGGGGAGTCAGAGAAGGCATCCTAGAAGGGGTAACAACTGATATAAATTTTACAAAACAAATAGGAGTTACTGATACTATTAGAGCACAAGTAGAAGAAATTTGGGACATAGTAACACAATTTGATGCTTAAAACAACTGCTAATTAATGCACTCACCAATGTACTACCCCCCATCCACCCTTTTTTGCAGGCTGTGGAACACGAAGAAGTAAATATCCAGGTCAGAGTGTTCGAATTGTTGGTGGCACAGAAGTAGAGGAGGGTGAATGGCCCTGGCAAGCTAGCCTGCAGTGGGATGGGAGCCACCGCTGTGGAGCAACCTTAATTAATGCCACATGGCTTGTGAGTGCTGCTCACTGCTTTACAAGGTAAGTCTGGAACCTTGAGAATGATTGGGAGTGAACAAAGTGCACTAGGTTTTGGCAAGAAAATACCTCATGAATTTTGGGAGATCTGAGTTCAGCATAAATTAAAAATAATATGTATATCACAAAAAGTGGAAAATTTATCAATGTTAGTAAAAGGTTTTATTTTTATTTATTTTTATTTTTTATTATTTTTTTATTTATTTTTTATTTTTTTAAATTTTTTATTGGATTTTAGGTTTTGGGGTACATGAGCAGAGCATGTAAGACAGTTGTGTAGGAACACACATGGCAGTGTGTAAAAGGTTTTAAAGTCTGGAAATGGAAATGGAATCAAAGTATACATAAATAAATAATCTTTTGATAAATACGCAATAGTTTCTCAAAGACAGCAAATATTTTAAAGTCATTTTTGGACCTTGAATTTGATGTCAAACAGAAGTGCTGTATCTCTCCGCTGAGTATCTGAATCAGAGATGGAATCTGGATAGGTTGTAGGTTTTACCCTAAGGGGGATATTTCACATGTTAAGAAAAGAATTAAATATAAAGAATTAGAAGAATTATATAATGATGATACGAAGAATTTGGAAACAGCAAATTGTACAAATGAATAGATTGACTAATTATATTCCAAGAAATGAAGGACCCTTCAATCTATTGTCAAAATGTCCATAGTATATAAAATAGTAATACTTTGTTAAATTATTATGTGGCCTTTATGGCTTTCAGAGAAATGTGTATATTTGTGGGTGGGGCACATGAGGCACACAGAATATATTCATTTATCTCATTATGTACAGGGTACTTTCCATAGGTCCTTGGAGTCACTGATATCCAGAAATATCAAAAAGTTCTAGAATTTGGAGTGGATGACTTGGCTATGGAGTGGCATTTATGTTATAGGAAGTGCTGGCTTTTTCACCTGGTCAGACCCCTGAGCCTTATTCTCAAATTGGAAAGAGTTCTATACATAGACACTGTAAAAAGAAAAAAAAATCTACACCCATAGACTAAATTATTTAATATAAATTATTGGACTGGTAGCATTGGCAAAAGAAATTTATTCTTCATTTTTTTTTCCTCAGATATAAGGACCCTGCCAGATGGACTGCTTCCTTTGGAGTAACAATACAACCTTCAAAAATAAAACGTGGTCTCCGCAGAATAATTGTCCATGAAAGATACAAACACTCAACACATGACTATGATATTTCACTTGCAGAGCTTTCTAGACCTGTTCCCTACACAAATGCAGTACATAGAGTTTGTCTTCCTGATGCATCCTATGAGTTTCACCCAGGTGATGTGGTGTTTGTGACAGGATTTGGAGCACTGCAAAATGATGGTGAGCGTCTGAAGAGAAACTCAAGTCAAAGTGAAATTGATATTTTAGGGCATTTAAAGAATGAAATGCCATTATGCCAAAATATGTTAGTTGTTTGGTCATATGACCTGGGCCAAGTCAGGCCCTAAAAGTGAAGTGAGTAACTTGGAAGACACACAAATTCCTTCTTGCCTAAGTTAATACCAAGTAATTTGCTAGTACTACAGTAATAGTACTGCTAAGATATCTGAAAATGCAAATATGTCACATAGTTGTGAACTTTTCTATGAGAATTAACTACTTTAGAGATTAGCAATCAAAAATATACCCAATTCTGAAGATTGGAGAATCATAAAGCCACCATTCTCCCCTACTGAAATTTCCTTCTAATCTTAACCATGGAACGTACATTATTTAAATAACTTGTGGTCCTTTCCCAGGCACTTAATGTTTTACATTAAGTAGTTAGGAACAAATTATCTTCCCAAATATTTACTGTTCTAAAAAGGTGTATTCTAAGATTCTGTATTACCATTTTTTTTCTTTTCTCTTTTTCCTTTTTGAGACAGAGTCTTGCTGTTGTTGTCCAGGCTGGAGTGCAATGGCATGATCTCGGCCTAACTTTTCTACTTTTAGTAGAGACGCAGTTTCACCATGTTGGCCAGGCTGATCTCAAACTCTTGAACTCAGGTGATCCACCACCTCGGCCTCCCAAATTGCTGGGATTACAGGCATGAGTCACCATACCCAGCCTATATAACCATCTTATTCATAGTTATAAACACTTTCTTCAGGTTTATAAAATATATGTATGTCTACAAATACAAAGACTTCTTTTTCTTTTAGGCACCAGTGAAAATCATCTTCGACAAGCACAGGTGACTCTCATAGACACTGCAACTTGCAACGAACCTCAAGCTTACAATGGCGCCATAACTCCTAGAATGTTATGTGCTGGCTCCTTAAAAGGAGAAAGAGATGCATGCCAGGTAAAGGGTTTGCCTGTCAGCATGCTGTGTAATTTGTTGTTCACTTTTCTTTGAAATAATTATAAATTTACAGGAAGTTGCAAAGATAGTACAGAGGAGTCACAACCTCTCACCCAGTGTTCTCCAATGATTACATCTCACGTAACTATAGTTCAATATAAGATCTGGGAAATTGACAGTGGTACAAAGTATATGTCTAATTCTATGGCATTTTATCACATCTGTAGATATGTGTAAACACCACTATAGTTAAGATGGAGAACTATTCTGTCACCACAAAGATCTACCTCAAGAGTAACACTTTTTTCCCTCCTCCTACTATCCCTAACATCTGACAATCACTAATTTATCCTCTGTCTATATAAGATCGTAATTTTCAAAATGTTATATAAATAGAACAACAGTAGCTTTTTAAACAGAAATTAATTTTGGGCAATCTATTGGTATTTTTGGCTTTGTTTTGTAGAAAAATTTTAGTGATTCCTCTAAGTTACAGAGAGGTGTGTATAAATATTTATTTATTTATATATCCATACATAACTTATCACTGTGTATGTGTATTGAAATTTTACTAGTTTTGGTGGGGTATAGAATAGAAAACTCACTTCCCCTTAAATCCCTTTACTCCTCCCTCTTTAATATTAAATATTAATAAATATAAACATTAAATAATAATGTAAATATTAAATATTTGCTTTATACTTTGAGAACCACAGAAGACGATGTTTTGTTTTGACTGTCAAATGTAATTTAGAAAACGTAAGATGAAAAGGAAAGACTGTTTGCCTATAGATTTGTTGTCTACTCTTTCCTGATTCCTTTTTTAAAAAATGACATTTCTGTTTTAGGAATTTCCTTTAGCCACTCTTTTAGTATAGGTACGCTGGTGAAAAATTCTCTTAGATTTTCTTTGTATCCAAAAGTCTTTATTTCTTCTTCATAACTGAAGCATAATTTTACAATTTGGCACTTAACCAATTTTCTTTCAGCACTTAAACCATTTACTCTGTGATTTCTGCAAGGAATTCACTGCTATTAGAATCATTTTGTTTTTCTCCAATAGATGAGATTTCATTTCTCTCTTGCTGTGTTCAAGAATTTTTCTTTGTTTTTAGTTTTCAGAAGTTCGATTATGTGTCTTGGTTTGGATTTCTTTGGATTTATCCTGTTTGAGGTTTGCTCAATTTTTGAATATGGAGGTTTATATCTTTTGTCAAGTTCGAGAAGTTTTCTGCCATTATTTCTTAAAATACATTTTTAGTCCCACCTTCTTTCTTCCTACCGTCTGGAATTCTAACCACAGCAATGTTTATTTTGTATTCTAGTTCCAGAGTTTCCTAAGCTTCTGTTTATTTTTTTTCCACCCTATTTTCTCTCTATTGTTCAGATTGGGTAATTTCTATCAATTTATCTTCAAGTTTAGTGATTCTTTCCTCTGTCTCCTCTATTCTTCTGTTAAGCCCATCTACTGAGGTTTGAATTTTGCTTATCATATTTTTTAGTTCCAGGGTTTTTCTTTGATTCTTCTTTTTATATTTACTATTTCTTTTCATTTGTTTTAAACATGGTGGTAATCAGTCATTGAGATATATTTATGATTGCTGCTTTAAAATCTTTATCAAATAATTTCAACATTTGTGTTATCTCAGTGTTGGTATCTGTTGATTGTCTTTTCTCATTCAAGTTAAAACATTTTCCTGTTTCTTTGTATGATGAGTGATGTTCAAATATATCCTGGGCATCTGTTTCTTTTTAAAAAATTTTTTTTAATTGCATTTTAGATTTTGGGGTACATGTGCAGAACTTGCAAGATAGTTGCATAGGTACACATATGGCAGTGTGTTTTGCTGCCTTCCTCCCCTTCACCCACATTTGGCATTTCTCCCCAGACTATCCCTCCCCAGCTCCCCCCCACTGCTGTCCCTCCCCTATTCCCCCAATAGACCCCAGTGTGTAGTACCCCCTTCCCCATGTCCATGTGTTCTCATTTTTCCTCACCCACCTATGAGTGAGAATATGTGGTATTTCATTTTCTGTTCTTGTGTCAGTTTGCTGAGAATAATGTTCTCCAGACTCATCTATGTCCCTACAAAGGACACAAACTCATCATTTTTGATTGCTGCATAATATTTCATGGTGTATACATGCCACATTATCCCAGTCCAGTCTAACATCGATGGGCATTTGGGTTGGTTCCAAGTCTTTGCTATTGTAAACAGTGCTGCAATGAACATTCGTGTGCATGTGTCCTTATAGTAGAACAATTTATAGTCCTTTGGATATATACCCAGTAATGGGATTGCTGGGTCAAATGGAATTTCTATTTCTAAGGCCTTGAGGAATCGCCACACTGTCTTCCACAATGGTTGAACTAATTTACACTCTCACCAACAGTGTAAAAGTGTTCCTATTTCTCCACATCCTCTCCAGCATCTGTTGTCTCCAGATTTTTTAATGATCGCCATTCTAACTGGCGTGAGATGGTATCTCAATGTGGTTTTGATTTGCATTTCTCTAATGACCAGTGATGATGAGCATTTTTTCATATGTTTGTTGGCCTCATGTATATCTTCTTTTGTAAAATGTCTGTTCATAGCCTTTGCCTATTTTTGAATGGACTTGTTTGTTTTTTTTCCTGTAAATCTGTTTGAGTTCTTTGTAAATTCTGAATATCAGCCCTTTGTCAGATGGGTAAACTGCAAAGATTTTCCCATTCTATTGGTTGCCGATTCACTCTAGTGACTGTTTCTTTTGCCATGCAGAAGCTGTGGAGTTTGATTAGGTCCCATTTGTCTATTTTGGCTTTTGTTGTCAATGCTTTTGGTGTTTTGGTCATGAAGTCCTTGCCTACTCCTCTGTCCTGAATGGTTTTGCCTAGATTTTCTTCTAGGGTTTTTATGGTGTTAGGTCTTATGTTTATGCCTTTAATCCATCTGGAGTTAATTTTAGTGTAAGGTGTCAGGAAGGGGTCCAGTTTCTGCTTTCTGCACATGGCTAGCCAGTTTTCCCAACACCATTTATTAAACAGGGAATCCTTTCACCATTGCTTGTTTTTGTCAGGTTTATCAAAGATTGTATGGTTGTAGATATGTTGTATTGCCTTCGATACCTCTGTTCTGTTCCATTGGTCTATATGTCTGTTTTGGTACCAGTACCATGATGTTTTGATTTCTGTAGCCTTGTAGTATAGTTTGAAGTTCGGTAGTGTGATGCCTCCCGCTGTGTTATTTTTGCTTAGAATTGACTTGGCTATGCGGGCTCTCTTTTGGTTCCATATGAAGTTCATGGTAGTTTTTTCCAGTTCTGTGAAGAAAGTCAATGGTAGCTTGATGGGGATAGCGTTGATTCTGTAAATTACTTTGGGCAGTATAGCCATTTTCATGATATTGATTCTTCCTAACCATGAACATGGAATGTTTCTCCATCTGTTTGTGTCCTCTCTGATTTCGTTGAGCAGCAGTTTGTAGTTTTCCTTGAAGAGGTCCCTTACATTCCTTGTAAGTTGTATTCCTAGGTATTTTACTCTTTTTGTAGCAATTGTGAATGGTAGTTCATTCTTGATTTGGCTCTCTTTAAGTCTGTTATTGGTGTATAGGAATGCTTGTGATTTTTGCACATTGATTTTATATCCTGAGACTTTGCTGAAGTTGCTTATCAGTTTCAGGAGTTTTTGGGCTGAGGCGATGGGGTCTTCTAGGTATAGTATCATGTCGTCTGCAAATAGAGACAATTTGGCTTCCTCCTTTCCTATTTGAATGCCCTTTATTTCTTTTTCTTGCCTGATTGCTCTGGCTAGAACTTCCAGTACTATATTAAATAGGAGTGGTGAGAGAGAGCATTCTTGTCTAGTGCTGGATTTCAAAGGGAATGCTTCCAGTTTTTGCCCATTCAGTATGATATTGGCTGTTGGTTTGTTGTAAATAGCTTTTATTACTTTGAGATATGTTCCATCAATACCAAGTTTATTGAGGGTTTTTAGAATAAAGGGCTGTTGAATTTTGTCAAAGGCCTTCTCTGTGTCAATTGAGATAATCATGTGGTTTTTGTTTTGGTTCTGTTTATGTGGTGAATTACATTTATAGACTTCTGTATGTTGAACCAGCCTTGCATCCCTGGGAGGAATCCTACTTGATCATGATGGATACGTTTTTTGATGTGCTGTTGCAATCGGTTTGCCAGTATTTTATTGAAGAATTTTGCATCTATGTTCATCATGGATATTGGCCTGAAGTGTTCTTTCATTGTTGAGTCTCTGCCGGGTTTTGGTATCAGGATGATGTTGGTCTCACAAAATGATTTGGGAAGGATTCCCTCTTTTTGGATTATTTGGAATAGTTTCAGAAGGAATGGTACCAGCTCCTCGTTGCATGTCTGGTAGAATTCGGCTGTGAACCCATCTGGACCTGGGCTTTTTTTGTGTGGTAGGCTCTTAATTGCTGCCTCAACTTCAGACCTTGTTATTGGTCTATTCATAGTTTTGACTTCCTCCTGGTTGAGGCTTGGGAGGACACAGGAGTCCAGGAATTTATCCATTTCTTCCAGATTTACTAGTTTATGTGCATAGAGTTGTTTGTAGTATATTCTAATGATGGTTTGAATTTCTGTGGAATCTGTGGTGATTTCCCCTTTATTGTTTTTTATTACATCTATTTGGTTGTTATCTCTTTTCTTTTTTATCAGTCTGCCTAGTGGTCTATTTTGTTGATCTTTTAAAAAAACTGGCTCTTGGATTTATTGACTATTTGAAGGGTTTTTTGTGTCTCTGTCTCCTTCAGTTCTGCTCTGATCTTAGTTATTTCTTGTCTTCTGCTAGGTTTTGAGTTTTTTGATCTTGATCCTCTAGCTCTTTCAATTTTGATGATAGGGTGTCAATTTTGGATCTGTCCACTCTTCTCATGTGGGCACTTATTGCTACATACTTCCTCTGGAGACTGCTTTAAATGTGTCCCAGAGATTCTGGTATGTTGGGTATTTGTTCTTGTTGGTTTCAAAGAACTTCTTTATTTTTGTCTTCATTCCATTGTTTATCCAAACAACATTCAAAGCCAGTTGTTAAGTTTCCATGAACCTGTGCGGTTCTGAGTTAGTTTCTGAATTCTGAGTTCTAACTTGATTGCACTATGGTCTGAGAGACTGTTTGTTATGATTTCAGTTGTTTTGCATTTGCTGAGGAGTGCTTTACTTCCAATTATGTGGTCAATTTTAGAGTAGGTGTGATGTGGTGCTGAGAAGAATGTATATTCTGTGGATTTGGGGTGGAGAGTTCTTTAAATGTCTATCAAGGTTTGCTTCCTCCAGGTCTGAGTTCAAGCCCTGGATATCCTTGTTGATTTTCTGTCTGGTTGATCTGTCTAGTATTGACAGTGGAGTGTTAAAGTCTCCCACTATTATTGTGTGGGAGTCTAAGTCCTTTTGTAAGTCATTAAGAACTTGCCTTATGTATCTGGGTGCTCCTGTGTTGGGTCCATATATGTTTAGGATCGTTAGCTCTTCTTGTTGTATCGATCCTTTTACCATTATGCAATGGCCTTCTTTGTCTCTTTTGCTCTTTGTTGCTTTAAAGTCTATTTTATCAGAGATGAGAATTGCAACTCCTGCTTTTTTTTTGCTCTCCATTTGCTTGGTAAATCTTCCTCCATCTTTTTATTTTGAGCCTTTGTGTATCCTTGCATGTGAGATGGGTTTTCTGGATACAACATACCAATGGGTTTTGGTTTTTTATCCAATTTGCCAGTCTGTGTCTTTTGTTTGGTGCATTTAGCCCATTTACATTTAGGGTTAATATTGTTATGTGTGAATTGGATACTGCCGTTTTGATGCTAGCTGGCTGTTTTGTCCATTAGTTGATAAAGATTCTTCATTATGTTGATGCTCTTTAGCATTTGGCATGTTTTTGGAATGGCTGGTACTGGTTGTTCCTTTCTATGTGTAGTGCCTCTTTCAGGAGCTCTTGTAAAGCAGGCCTGGTGGTGACAAAATCTCTGAGTACTTGCTTGTTTGCAAAGGATTTGATTTTTCCTTCACTTATAAAGCTCAGTTTGGCTGGATATGAAATTCTGGGTTGAAAGTTCTTTTCTTTAAGGATGTTGAATATTGGCCCCCACTCTCTTCTGGCTTGTAGAGTTTCTGCCGAGAGATCTGCTGTGAGTCTGCTGGGCTTCCCTTTGTGGGTGACCTGACCTTTTTCTCTGGCTTCCCTTAGTATTTTCTCCTTCATTTCAACCCTGGTGAATCTGACGATTATGTGCCTTGGGGTTGCTCTTCTTGCGGAATATCTTTGTGGTGTCCTCTGTATTTCCTGGACTTGAATATTGGCCTGCCTTGCTAGGTTGGGGAAATTTTCCTGAATAATATCCTGAAGAGTATTTTCCAGCTTGGATTCATTCTCTTCATCACATTCTGGTACACTTATCAAACATAGGTTAGGTCTCTTCATATAGTCCCACATTTCTTGTGGACTTTGTTCATACCTTTTTGTGCTTTTTTCTCTAATCTTGGTTTCTCGTTTTATTTCATTGAATTGATCTTCGACTTCGGATATTCTTTCTTCTGCTTGATCAATTCAGCTGTTGAAACTTGTGCATGCTTTGCGAAGTTCTTGTATTGTGTTTTTCAGCTCCTTCAATTCATTCATATTCCTCTCTAAGTTGTTTATTCTCATTATCATTTCCTGGAATCTTTTTTCAAATCTGTTATTCAAGGTTCTTAGTTCCTTTGCATTGATTTAGAACATGTTCTTTTAGCTCACGGAAGTTTCTCATTACCCACCTTCTGAAGTCTGATTCTGTCATTTCGTCACACTCATTCTTAGTCCAGCTTTGTCCCCTTGCTGGTGAGGAGTTTTGGTCTTTTGTTGTAGGCGAGTTGTTTTGGTTTCAGGTGTTTTCCTCCTTTTTACACTGGTTTCTTCTCATCTTTGTGGATTTATCCACCTGTCATCTGAGTAGTTGCTGACTTTTCGATTGGGTCTCTGAGTGGATGCCCAGATTGTTGATGATGAAGTATTTCTGTTATATAGTTTTCCTTCTAACAGTCTAGCCCCTCTGCTGTATGACTGCTGAGGTCCACTCCAGTCCCTCCTTGTTTGGGGTACACCTGTAGCAGCTGCGGAACAGTGAGGGACGCTACAAGTTTCTTCTTCTGCTATCTTTGTCCCAGAATGATGCCCGGCAAATGCCAGTCTGATTAGTCCTTTTTGAGGTGACTCTTTGGATATCCAGGAGTCAGGGAGCTGCTTGAGGAGACGAACTGTACTTTATAGTAGCTCAAGTGCTGAGCTGTGAGCTCCATTGTTCATTCAGGCCTGTTAGGCAGGTGCGTTTAGGTCTGCTGCAGCAGAACTTATAAAACCCCTTTTTTTCCTCAGATGCTCTGTCTCGGGGAGTTAGGGCTTTCTTTATGAGTATCTGTTGCCCTGTCCTGCCCTGCTAGGAGGCAGTCTAGTCACTATTTGCCTACCGAGGCTCCACCCTGCTACCATGGGGTCCGCCCTGTTGCTGTGGGCTCTGCGCTGCTGCCGTAGGCTGGCCTACCATTGTGGGCTCCACCCTGTTGCCTTGGGCTCCGCCCTGCTGTTGTCAGCTCTGCCCTGTTGGCAGAGTCTCTCTGTTATGGCGGGTTGCCTCGGCAACGGCAGGCTGCGTCAGCAATGGGAGTGTATCTCAGTAGGGGCAGAATGCCTCGGTAGTGGTGAATGCCCCTCCCCCACCGAGCTACACCATCCTGGATTCAGCTGAGCCGGCAGTGAAACTCTCAATTCTGAGCGTTTCGAATCGCCATTTTGTTTATCCCTGTAGGGGTGGGACCTGCCGAGCCTGATCACCTGGCTCCCTGCCTCAGAGCCCCTTTTTTTTTCCCTTTTAAGTTGAACAGTTGACTCTCTCCTAGTTGTTTCAGTCGCCTGCTGATAAGGCACCAGGATCTGTGTGATTTCCCGTGCAGTGACCCACTGCACCAGCTCAAATGTTGCTTTCCGGGATTCTCCTGGTCTGCCTCACTGTCCAAGTCCCATTTAATTAGATGAATATGTTAATCTGCCCTCCCAAATCTCAGATTGCCAGTTTAACAGGGCACCCAGACCGGTGCATTTTGTGTGTGGTGCTGCTGTGCTGCGGTGCTGGCAGAAATGGCTGCGCAAGCCTAAAGGGCTGCACTGGTGTCCTGTGTCTCTCCTACACCTGGGAATTTCCCCTTTCTGTGGGCAACAAAGATCCTTCTGGAAATGTGGCTAGGACTCACCCTCTGCGCCTTCACTGAGAGTTGCAATCCTGAGTTGTTCCTACTGTGCCATCTTGGAAATCTCTCTATCCTGGGCATCTGATTATTATTTTTTTCTGTTTTTGTTATTGTTCTTGTTATATCAGGCTTTGAAATTTATATTATTTTATTTAATTAATTACTTTCTTTCCTCCAACTTTTATTTTAGGCTCGGAGGTTACATCTGCACAAATGTTTCATTAATAAATTGTGTGTTGCTGGGGTTTGGTGTACAAATTATTTCATCATGCAAGTCGTAAGCATAGTAACCAATAGGTGGTTTTTGTCCTCACCCTCCTCCCATCCTCAATCCCCAAGTAAGCCCCAGTATATATTATTCCTCTCTTTGTGCCCATATGTACTCAATGTTTAGCTTCCACTTATAAGTGAGAACATGAGGTATTTGGTTTTCTGTTCCTGCGTTCATTTGCTTAGGGCAATGGCCTGTGGCTGCACCCATATTACTGCAAAAAACCACGGTTTCATTTTTATGGCTCCATAGTATTCCATGGTCTATATGTACTGTATTTTCTATATCAACAATGAACTCACTATTGAGAGGCATCTAGTTTGATTCCACGTCTATTGTGAAAATTGCTGCTATAAACATATGCATGCATGTGTCTTTATGGCAGAATGATTGGTATTCCTTTGGATATAATATACCCAGTAATGGGATTGCTGGGTCAAATAGTAGTTACGTCTTAAGTTCTTTGAGATATCTCCAAACTGCTTTCCAAGTGACTGAACTAATTTACATTCCCACCAGCAGTGTATAAGCATTCCCTTTTTTCCACAACCTCAACAACATTAAAAAACATTATTAAAAAGTTTTTTGACTTTTTAATAATAGCCGTTCTGACTGGTTTGGGATGGTATCTTATTGTGATTTTACTTTGCATTTCCCTAATGATTAGTGAAATTGAACATTTGTTGATATATTTGTTGGCTGCTTGTATGTCTTCTTTTGAGAAGTATCTGTTCTTGTCTGTATACTGCTATAAACAAAATACCTGGACTGGGCATGGTGGCTCATGCCTGTAATCTCGGCACTTTGGGAGGCCAAGGTAGATGGATCACCAGAGCTCAGAAGTTTAGACCAGCTTGGGCAACATGGTGACATCCTGTCTCTACTATAAATAAAAACACGACCCAGTGTGGTGGTGTGCACCTGTAGTCCCTGCTACTTGGAAGTTCTGAGGCAGGATGATTACTTGAACCCAGGAATTTGAGGTTGCAGGGAGCTATAATCACACCACTGCACTCCAACCTGCATGACAGAGCAAGACCCTGTTTCAAAAGAAAAGCAAAAGGTGTTAATTGGCTCATGATTCTGCAGTCTTTACTGGCAGCTTGGTGCTGGCATCTGCTCAGTTTCTAGGGAGGAAGTGTACAATCATAGCAGAAGGTGAAGTGTGAAATGGGAGGGGGCAGATACATCGCATGGCGAAAGCAGGAACAAAAGGGATAGGGTGGTAGGGGAGGTGCCACATACTTTTAAACAACCAGATCTCACAAAAGCTCCCTTGCTATTACAAAGATAGCTCCAAGCCATGACCCAAACACCTCCCGCCAGGTCCTACCATCAACACTGGGGATGACAACACCCCATGAGATTTGGGCGAGGATAAAGAACCAAATTTTATCATTCTGCTCTTGGCCTCTCCCAAATCTCAGGTCTTCTCACATAGCAAAATACAATTATGCATTCTAACAGTCACCAAAAGTGTTAACTCATTCCAGCTTTAACTCAAACGTTCAAAGTTGGCCAGATGCAGTGGCTCGCCCCTATAATCCCAGCATTTTGGAAGGTCGAGGTGGGTGGATTTCTTGAGTCCAGGAGTTTGAGATCAGCCTGGGCAATGTGGTAAAACTGCATCTCTACAGAAAATAAAAAAAATTAGCTGGACTTTGTTTTGTATGCCTATAGTTCCAGATATTTGGGAGGCTGAGGTGGGAGGATTGAATAAACTTGGAAGGTTGAGGCTGTAGTGAGGCATGATTGCACCACTGCACTCCAGCCTGGGTGACATAGAGAGACTTAATCTTGGAAAAAAATGAAAAAGTAGCCTAAAGTCCAGAGTCTCATCTGAGATAAGGCCATTCCCTTCTACCTCATCAACCTGAATTTCACTGTCCGTATAACTATCAGCATTTTGGTCACAACCATTTAACCAGTCTCTAAGAAGTTTCAGACTTTATCTTTCTGTCTTCTTCTGAGTCTTCCAACTTCTTCAATTTTTTACCTCTTATCCAGTTGCCAAGTCACTTTCACATTTTCAGATATCTTTAAAACAATGCCCCACTCATGGGTACCAATTTTCTGTTTTAGGCTGTTCTTGCATTGCTATTAAGGATTATCTGAGGCCAGATAATTTATAAGAAAAGAGGCTTAATTGACTCATGGCTTTTCAGACTTTATAGTAAGCATGATGCTGGCATTAACCTGGCTCCTAGGGAGGCATCAGGAAGTTTATAATCGTGGTGGGAGGTGAAAGGGGAGCAGAAATATCACATGGTGAAAGCAGGAGCAAGAGAGAGAGACTGTGGCAAGGTACCGCACACTCTTAATCAACCAGATACTGTGAGAGCTCAGTTGCTACTGCAAAGCACTATGCCATTAGAAATATGTTACCCGAACCACTTCCACTAGGCCTCACCTGCAGCAATGGAGATTAAATTTCAACATGAGCTTTAGGAGGGGACAAATATTCTAACTATATCTATTTTTTTTTCTCATTTTTTAATGGAGTTGTTTGTTTTTTGCTTGTTGATTTGTTTAAGATTCCTTATAGATTCTGGACATTAGCCCTTTGACAGGTGCATAGTTTGCAAATATTTTCTCCTATTCTGTAGGTTGTCTGTTTACTCTGTTAATAGTTTCTTTTGCTGTGCAGAAGCTCTTTAGTTTAATTAGGTCCAAGTTGTTAATTTTTGTTTTAGTTGCAATTACTTTTAGGGTCTTTGTCATAAAATCTTTGTTAAGACTGATGCCCAGAATGGTAGTTCCTAGATTTTCTTCTAGAGTTTTAATAGTTTTAGTTTTCATGGTTAAGTATTTCATCCATCTCAAGTTGATTTTTGTATATGGTGAAAGCAAGGGGGGTCAGTTTTAATCTTCTACATATGGCTAGCCAGTTATCTCAGCAACATTTATTGAGTAGAGTCATTTCCTCATTTCTTGTTATTGTCAGCTTTGTCAAAGATGAGCTGGTTGTAGATGTGCAGCTTTACTTCTGGCTTCTCTATTTGGTTCCATTGGTCTATATGTCAATTTTTTGTACTAGCACTGTGATCTTTTGGTTACCCTAACTTTGTAGTATAGTGTAGTAAGTCTGGCAGTGTGATACCTCCAGATTTGTTTTTTTGCTTAGGATTGCTTTGGCTATACGGGCTCCTTTTTGGTTCCATATAAATATTATAATAGTTTTTATTTATTTTATGAAAAAGGACATTGGTAGTTTTATAGGAATAACATTTAATCTGTAAATTTCTTTGAGTAATATGGCCACTTTAATAATACTGTTTCTTTCTATTCATGAGCACAAACTGTTTTTTCATTTGTTTGTGTAAACTATGGTTTATTTTCCTTTTTCTTGGGACAGGGTTTTACCCTGTCACCCAGGCTGGAGTGCAGTGCCACAATTGCAGTTCACTGCAACCTTGAACTCCTGGACTCAAGTGATCCTCCCAGCTCAGTCTCCTGAGTAGCTGGGACTACAAAAATGCACCACCACACATGGCTTATTTTTTAGATTTTTGGTAGAGATGAAGTCTTGCCATGTTGCTCATGCTGGTCTTGAATTCCTGAACTCAAGCAATCCTCCTGCCTCTGCCTTGTAAAGTGCTGGGATTTTGGGTATCAGCCACTGTACCTGGCCTTCAACTATGATTTTTTCAGCAGTGTTTTTTAAATTCTCATTGTAGAGATCCTTCACCTTCCTAGTTATCTGTATGCCTGTGTATTTTATTCTTTTTGTGGCAATTGTGAATGGGATTGCATTCTTGATTTGACTGTCAGCTCAGATGTTATTGTTGCATAGGAGTGCTCCTCATTTTAGTACATTGATTTTGTATTAAGAAACTTTACTGAAGTTATTTATCAGTTCTAGGAGCCTTTGGTGCCATCTCAGCTCACTACAACCTCTACCTCGCAGGTTCAAGTGATTCTCCTGCCTCAGCTTCCTGAGCTGGAATTATAGGTGCCCACCACCACACCTGCTAATTTTTGTATTTTTAGTAGAGATGGGATTTTGTCATGTTAGCCAGCTAGTCTTAACTCCTGAGTGATCCACCTGCCTCAGTCTCCCAAAGTGCTGGGATTACAAGCGTGAGCCACTGTGCCCAGCCTTGTTCTATGTAATAGTATAATTTTGAGAGACCTTGATGTTGATTTCTATTTTTATTGCACTGTGGTCTGAGAGTGTGACTGGTATGATTTTTAAAAAATTTGTTTAGAATTGCTTTATGGCTAAGCGCATGGTTGATCATAGAGTAGGTGCTATGTGCAGATGAAAAGAATGTATATTTTCTCGTTGTTAGGTGGAGTGTTCTATGGACATCTGTTAGGTTCATTTGGTCAAGTGTTGAGTTTAGGGCCAAAATATCTTTGTTAGTTTTCTGCCTTTATAACACCTTTAGTGGGGTATTGAAGTTTCCACTCTAATTTTGTATTTGTCTAAGTCTTTTTTTGTAGGTTCTAAGAACTTATTTTCTGAGTCTGGTTGCTCCAGTGTTGGATGCATATGCATTTACAATAGTTAAGTCTTCTTGATGACTTGAGCACTTTATCACTTTGTTACACCTTTCTTTGTCCTTTTTAATCATTACTCTTTTAAAGTCTGTTTTGTCTGAAATAAGAATGGTAACCCCCTTTCTTTTTCGTTTTTCATTTGCTTGATAGATTTTTCCTTATGCCTTTATTTTGAGACTGAGTGTCCTTGCATTTGAGATGGGTCTCTTGAAGATAGCATACAGTTGGATATTGCTTTTTTATCCAACATGCTACTCTGTACCTCTTAAGTGGGGCATTAAGCCTGTTTTTATTCAAGTTATAATTTTGATATGTGAAGATATGATCCTGCCATCATGTTGCTAGCTGGTTATCCATAGACTTGATTGTATAGTTGCGTATAGCATCTGTGGACTATGTAATTGTCTTTTTGTGGTGTCAGATAATGGTTTTTGTTGTTGTTGTTGTTTTAGGATGGAGTTTCACTCTTGCTGCCCAGGCTGGAGTGCAAAGGTTCAATCTCAGCTCAATGCAACCTCCACTTCCTGGGTTCAAGAATTTTCCTGCCTCAGCCTCCTGAGTAGCTGGTACTACAAGTGCATGCCATTACACCTGGCTAATTCTGTATATTTAGTAGAGATGGGGTTTCGCCATGTTGGCCAGGCTGGTCTTGAACTCCTGGCCTCAGGTGATCTGCCTGCCTTGGCCTTCCAAATTGCTGGGATTACAGGCATGAGCCACTATGCCTGGCCAGGTAATGGTCTTTTGTTGCCATATTTAGCACTCTGTTAAGGACTTCTTGCAAGGCAAATCTGGTGATAATAAATTCCCTTAACATTTGCTGTCTGAAAAAGATTCTATTTCTCTTTCACTTATGAAGCTTAGTTGGCTGGATATAAAATTCTTGGTTAGACATTTTTTTTCTTTAAGAATGCAGAATATACCAGCTTAACTAACATGATGAAACCCTGTCGCTATTAAAAATACGAACATTAGCCAGGCATAGTAATGGGTGCCTGTAATCCCAGTTATTCAGGAGGCTGAGTCAGGGAAATCACTTGAACCCAGGAGGCAGAGGTTGCAGTGAGCTGAGGTTGCATCATTGCATTCCAGCCTGGGCAACAATGGTAAGGCTCTGCCTCAAAAAAAAAAAAAAAAAAAAAAAGGAAAAAGAAAAAAAGAATGCTGAGTATACATTCCCAGTCTCTTTGGCTTGTAAGGTTTCTGGTGAAGGTTCTGCTGTTATCCTGATAGTGCCCCCTTTGTATGTGACCTGTCCCTTCTTTCTACTGCTTTAAAAATTTTTTTCTTTCATACTGACCTTGAAGAATCTGATGACTAGGTGTCTTTAGGATGGGTGTCTTGTATATTATATCTCGGGGTTCTCTGAATTTCTTGATTTTTTTTGTTGACCTCTGCAGCAAGGTTGGAGAAATTTTTATGAGCAATATCCTTAAATGAGTTTTTCAATTTGATTGCTTTCTCTCTCCTCCTTTTTTGAGGATACCAGTGAGTTGTAGATTTGGTCTCTTTATGTAATTCTGTATTTGTTGGAAATACTCTTCATTTAAAAAAAATTCATTGTTTAAAAATTTTTGTCTGACTGAGTTGATTTGAAGAACTAGCCTTCAAGTTCTAAAATTGTTTTTCAGCTTGATCTGTTCTCCTGTTAATACTGCCCATTGTATTCTGAAATTCTCATAGTAGGTTTTTCAGCTGTAGGAGATCAGTTTGGTTCTTTCTTAAAATGGCAATTTCATCTTTTAGCTCTTATATTATTAACATTGGATTCCATAAATTCCTTAGATTGTGTTTCAACTTTCTCCTAAATCTCTATGATCTTCATTGAAATCTTTATTCTGAATTCTGTGTCTGTCATTAAGTCTAGTTCAGAACCATTACTGGGGAGCTAGTGCAGTCATTTGGAGGTAAGAAGACCCTCTGGCTTTTAGAGCTACCAGAGTTCTTGCATTGTGTGTTTGAAATTATTGTTCTTTGTATGGGGATTTTTACTTTTATATTCCTTGATGCTTTTTGTGGTTTGATTGTGGTATTAGTTGCACTTAGTTAATTTGGTTTATTTTTGGATGATTTCAGGGGTCCAAGGTTTAGCTAAGCACTCCTGGGCTGCATGCTGTACCAGGTTGTAATCTTGGGGAACTGGGACCAGGCCTGAGGCTGTTTTCTCTGGCCCCTAGAGGTTAAGCACCTCCTGTGCTGGAGCGGTTGAGGTGTTTTGGGTCCACTGGCAGCAAAACTGTGCTGGCAAAAGGACTTTGGCAGGGTGGGTCAGTGAGGGTCCTTGTGTGCACATATGTGCTGGCAGTGGGGTAGTGGCAGGTCCTGCACAGGCATGTGTGCTGGTGATGGGGTCAGTGTGCATGCATGCACCAGTGAGTCATTGGCTGGAGGCTGCAGGCAAATACATGCTAGATAAACAGCAGGAGGAGGCTGCCAGTGAGTGCATGCTGGTAGGTGCTCACTGACAGGGGCTTCTCCAGCTGTTAGGCAGGGCCTGCCACCAAAATAGCTATGGCTGTGGCTGTCGAAAAATGCTTTGGCTGGGCAGCTGAGGCAGTGCTGCAAGTATGTGTGGCCAGGCAGGGACTCTGGCATACACCAGCAGAAAAATGAGTGCTCAGATCATACTGTTCCCATCCCACAAGCAGATAGCCCTGTGATGTCCATGTCTGTTGGTCAACAAAGGCTAAAGCCACCTAGAAATGTATGATGAACTTTGGGAATTGGCACGCATGGTTATGCTCTGCTGTAGCCATTCTCATGCCAAACCCTGTGGACACTGCAGGCTAGAATTCTGTCTCTTTCAACTCTCCAGGCCATTCTCCCTGCCAGCCCAAATGTCCATGGTGTTGAGGGGTCTCCTGCAGCTAAGGTTCTGGAGGTCTGTGATGTGAATTGGCCACTCCATGCCAACTTAACTCACCCCTTCCCCAGGAAGCTCCCCTGGCCAGGAACAAGTTCTGGTGCTTGGCAACCCTGTGCAGCGTTACCAGCTTTCTCCTCTTTCAGCCTGGGGTCTGCATTCTCCTTCCATCCACTCTCAATGACTTCTTTCTGAAAGTCTGTTCAGAGTGTGCCAGTCTTTTTGATAGTCTGGTCCCTCATTGGGAGAAGGTCTTCTTGTCTGCATCTGGTCAGCCACCTTGTTTTAGTATTTATCAAATAATGAAATAGTAATTTGAAGAAATTAAATTATTATTATTTAAAACTCTAGATCTATTTAAAATTTTCTGTTTAACCATGCCTCAGCAGACATTGTGGTGTGGAGGGAGAGGGATGAATGAAGGAATTGCCTCATTTCCCACTCATCTTCCTTTGATACTCAGGTGAGGGACTAATGCCTCATTACTACTGCATGGAGGATAGGACTCCTCTGATAACACTGGCTGAAGGTACCTTGCTACTGCTCCCCTTTTGACCTCCACTGACATCATGGGGTAGTGATTTAATTACTGTATTGCAGTGGTGAAAGACTTGACTCCCCACTACATCTCCTCTGACATGGCTCTTGTAGATGGGGAGAGTTATTTTTATTATCACTGGGTGATAGTTCATGCTTCCCACTTAGCATTTTCTTTTTTTTTTTTTTAAGTATCTTTCTTTCTTTATTTTTTGAGGTGGAGTCTCTCTCTGTCGCCCAAGCTGGAGTGCTGTGGTGTGATTTTGGCTCACTGAAACTCTGCCTCCTGGGTTCCAACAATTCTCCTGCCTCAGCCTTCTGAGTAGCTGGGATTAAAGGCATGTGCCACGATGTCTGGCTAATTTTTGTATTTTAGTAGAGATGGCGTTTTGCCATTTTGGCCAGGCTGGTCTTGAACTCCTGATTTCAGGTCATCCACCTGCTTCAGCCTTCCCAAGTGCTGGGATTACAAGCATGATCCACTGCACCCAGCCCCTATACAGCATATTCTGACACAAATCTAGTAGGGAATTGAGCCTCGTTATAGCCTGGTAAGCATGGAAATCTTTTCAGTTGAGATGTATTGTCTCGCTAGATTTTCTGTTTTCCCAAGGTGTCCTCTTATTAATCAGTTTACAAGGGAGAGCAGGATTTTCTTGGAGACTTCTAAAGAATCTACACCTGTTGACAGGTTGCCAGGTTGCTGACTTCTTCAGTTTCAAGTCCATGATATATGAAGCAAAAAGAAAATCCAGAGAGCTCACTGTCATATTATTCCTTTCATCCTGAGTTTCTGAGCCCACCTGTCTTCTTCTCTCTATTTTCAGTCTTTTTATATTTGTTTTATTTGTAATGCCTAGGGGTTTTTGTTTGTTTTGGTTGTATTTAGCTGGGGAGAAAAGAATAAAAAAGTCTATTACTTATTGATCTGGAGTGTTTACATATTTTTGAACCCAAATTTTGTTTTCAAGTGTTTGGCTAGTGCCACAGATTTTGTATCTTCGGTGGATACAAAAATTTTGATCTCTATGTCTTCATCTGTATCACTGACAAAATCTTGGTGGGGGGCAATAACCGGTTCCTTGTGTATGTCACTAAATGCCCTTAGAATTTGCATTTTGTGATTTGACAGAATTTTTGTTTAATGTGCTTTCTAAGCCCTATATTTTGCCTTAAAATTCCATGTGACTCTGCGTGCTTTCTATTACGAATACAGAAAATGGTATCATTAATTTCTAAGATTTTTTTTTACAACTTTTTATGTTGTTCTTTCCATGCTTTCCCATGAACACTGTATCTGTTTCGCCTTAATTGGCTCCACCTCATTTGATTCACTGTTGTCATCACTAAAGTTCCTTCCCAACTTTTACCTTTGGGTTAGTCTTTCAGCAATGTTCAGTTTGCTACATTAAACTCCTTTGTCCAGTTGACCTTTGCTTATACTCTGACAAAGCCCAAGTTTAGACTCACTTCATTGTGTTTCTTTTTCTGCTCTGAGGTCCTAATTGCTCCTGATTCCTCCTGAAGGAACACAGGAACAAAGTAGGTTGGTCCCATTACCACATTCTATTTAAAATTCCGTCCTAAAAATTGAAATTGATTCTGTAATTCAATCTCTTGAAATGAATTCAACTTAAAAGATGCACTGGAAAATACACTAGATCCTTGTTATTTGCAGATTCCATATTTGCAAATTCACCTACTCATTAAAATTTATTTCTAACTCCAAAATCAATACTCAAGTCACTTTTATGATCATTCACAAGCAGGCACAGAGTGGCAAAATATCTTATTACCCAATGAGCATATTCTTACCTGAGGTAGGGTGATGCTGTGCCTTTTTGTTTCAGTTCACATATTGTAAACAAATGTCCACTTCTATGTAGTGCTACATTTTTCACATTGTTATTCTCTTTGCCGGTGATTTTGCTGTTTAAAATAGTCCCCAACTGTAGTGACAAAGTATAGTGCAAGAAGGTTGTGGTGTGCCATATGGAGAAAATATATATATTTGGTAGACTTTGTTTAGTTATAAGTTATAGCACTGTTTACTGTGAGTTTAGTGTTAATGAGTCAGCAATGTATATTAAACAGAATGTCTTTAAACAGAAACACACATGAAATCTGTTTATGTATTAATCAGTTGACAAAATGTGACCAGAGTTTCCTGGAAAACCAACCCTATATTTCTCCTAAGAACAACGATTCAACAGTCATTAATTCAGTGTTTGTGGTCACTTCACAGAACACAACTGCCATGAATAATGAGAATAACTTGTATTTTATTTATCTTCTCGATGGTCATAGAATCACTGATGGTTTAGATATTATCCTAGACCTTCTTTTGTCTTAGTCATCATCATCCTACTTTCCTCCAGCTTTACTGAAACTGTTGAAAACATCGTGTACTTTTACATTTATGATCATCCTTTATGTTCTTTATTCAACTGTCTCAATCTCGACAGTCTCTATAGTAACGACATTCCTAAAAATTTCAGAGGAACAGATGTATGCCCTCTTAATCTTTTATTTTATAGTTTTTATTATAAAAATTTCAAAGGCATGCAAAACTAGGGAGGATAATGTAATGAACTTTTCATGTACTCATCACCGAGTTCAAAAATTACAACTCAGGACCAAACTTATTTTATCTGTACGCACCCTAACACAACCCTCTCATCCCCTTCCCCACCAAAATATCAAATCTACTTTGAAGTTAGTCCCAAATGTTATACTCTTTCATCTGAATATGCCATATTCAAAAATAGCATTTTGATAGTGATATTAGGCTTTAGATATTACCAACTTTGTGAGTTACAGAAGAGAAACCAAATTTGCCCTCTGATTACAATATTCTGTTTTCCTGTCTCTGGAAAGACATGGAACCCATTTTATTTTTGTTGGGGGGCAGGGATGGAATTTCATGCTTGTCACCCAGGCTGGGGTGCAGTGGCATGATCTCGGCTCACTTCAACTTTCACCTTCCGGGTTCAAGCAATTCTGCCACCTGAGCCGCCTGAGTAGCTGGGATTACAGGCAACCACCACCATGCCTGGGTAACTTTTGCATTTTTAATAGAAACAAGGTTTCACCATGTTGGACAGGCTGGTCTCAAACTCCTGACCTCAAGTCTTCCATCCACCTCAGCCTCCCAAGGTGCTGCGATTACAGGTGTAAGCCACTGTGCCCAGCCTCCGTTTAAAAATGTTTATCTAGCATCCACAGTTTTTCCCACTTGCCTTGCTTCTTACATTTTAATATCTCGAAAACCATGAATAACCTCATATGTAAAAAAATTTCCTTGGGTCTCCTACTGTTTCTCATCTCAGTGGTATTTGGCGACCTTGTTTTTCTTAAAACATATTCCTTATTTACATTTCATAATTCTGAAATTTGCTGACTTATTCCCTCCCCTTCCATCTACTCACTTCTGGCTCTATCCTTTGATTAATCTTTCTCTCTCTAAGCCTGGCTATCCCTCAAGATTCAGATCTCAGATAAAATTTGTATCTGCTGCCTGTATTCTTACTCAGAGAAGTCATCTTTTCTTTGAACTCAGCTATCATCTTAATGACTGCCACATCTGTGTCTCCAGAATTCAACTCTTGCCCTTATTTAGTCTCACATTTCTACCTACTTCAAAGCAATGTCTATTTACATATTTTAAGTTGTTAATATGAGATGAAAATTTGTATAGGTGCCATTTGAAATTCAACAAGCATCATGAAACATTACCTGAATTTTTAAGTTTCTCATTCTCATTTCATATTATTAGGGTTCACTATTCGTAGAGTTTTCTTTTACTTTTGTATCTCCTTCACATGTATTCAATTAAGTCCTAGACTATTTTCCCACTTTACCATACCTTTTATGTGTATTTCCTCTTGTTTCTGTTAATACCCTAATCTAGTCCTTCATTTCTTTGTGTCTTAATACTTCCATTACTTCCTGTTTGGCTTCTTAGTACCAACTTTAGAAGTTTCTGTTATGATATGCACATTCCTAAATACACTTCCTGTTCTGTTTCTCACTAAACCATTCACTAAAAAATAACAGGATTAATAAGACAAGTGGGGTTAGAGACAGACTGGTCCCTCAAAAGCGATGCAACTTTATAACAAATATAATAATTGGTACCTTTAAAAATAGCGTGCACAGCATAGGCAGACAGAATGCCCAAGTTCTGGTGGCTGACTCACGGCATGTTAAAAATGCACAGAAACAATCCTGTGGAAATATAGGTTTGCTGGTGCTAGGCAACATACACAGGGAATTGCAGTCTTGAGCAGAAGAGGAAATGCAACTTGCCAGGACCTAAAATCTATACAAGCTAGGATACATCCCTTTGGGGAGGGAGTTTTGGGTACAGGAACTCAGGCATTTTCTTACAATAGTGCCCCACAGGTGTCTGCCCGGGCAATAGCTGAGTTAAAAGGGTTTTCCTTTCCTTCTGAAGTTTCTAATTCTACTCCCATTATTCTGGTTCCCCTGCCTAAGAAAAAGCACATATAAACCATCATAATTTCCATCTTCTACTGACATAACTCTGCCATTCACTAATCAAATGTGAGCTAATTAGTACTGGTAGAACAGACTCTATATTTTTTTCTATTTGATACTTACTGGAAATAACCTTACTTTTCAGCTTGTAATGCCATTATATATACTGCTATCTCTTTAAAATAATTATTGGTTATCGGACTCATTTATTCCTGTTTCTTATGCTGATTTAAGTTTTGTTGTCTCTTGTAGCTTCTATTTCTTTATCCTAATTTCTCCACCTGCATATAGGCTTGGGATTTTATTATCAAAATTATTTACTTTCATGTAGCTTCATATGGTTCATCTTATTTCCATAAGCAGATTGCGGGTTCCTAGAGGACAAGCCTCATGTGTTTATGGTACTCTTTTCATATCTCCTACCATGTGTCAGGGTATCAGTAAATGCTTATTGGTTAGTTGATTTAAAATCACAAATGCGTTATTTCAAATTGAACTATATTAATTTTTTAAATGAACAAAAGAAAATTCACAAGGAAGTTAGTATAATTTAGGGAAAAAAGCATGGGTTTCTAAGTTAGATTTGTCTGGAAAATTAAGTCTGCCACTGATTAGCATGTGATCTCAGGCAAATTACATAATGTTTTTGAGTTTCATTTTTCTTACTGATAACCTGAAAAAAAGATTAATCTAGTTATATTTTTTAAACAAGAATTACAAAAATTAATGAGATAATGTGTTAATCAATTAAGATCTTCATAGAGTGTGAACACTTAATGGGTGTCAATAATTAGAGGCTCCAGGATCTTGAGAAATAATCAGCCAGTGCCTTGTTATTACAACCCATATAAAGAAGCAAACCTCTGGCATTTGCAGGATATAAGTAATTAGAATGAGTGATTTTATAGATGCATTTCCTAAGTTGTGCTTTTTGCTAGACTAAGCACTTTACATTCACTGTCTTACATCATCCTCATAGTACTCATCACAGGTAGGTATTATTAGGAGCATTTACAGATAAATAAATTAAAGATCTTAGCCAGATTGGAAAGGCCAAACTTGAGACAGAAACCCCGGTGTCTGATTCTAATGTCTGTTTTTTTTTTTTTTTTCTAAATCAGCAATAGACTCTTCACTTCTTTTTGGGGGGGTTATGTTGCACTAATAAAGAGACGGTCTATACAGGAAGTTATTTTGTCAAATGTATCATGTAAGTTAAGAGTACAGTTCAGAGATGGAGCCTTCAATCTCATTGTTTTGAACCTTGAGGCTACATCAGTTTTCAAGGTATTGGAGCTCCTCTTTTAGGTGGAAAATTGACATAGATGGAGAAAATCACTTATGAATGCAAACACACTGAATACTTTTGAAAATTAACCCTTTCGTTGCATTCTTAAGTTAGAAAAACAGCCAATTTCTCTGTAATGAACTGAATTATGAATTACTAATTTCTGTCTTTTTTTTTTTTTAGGGTGACTCTGGAGGACCACTGGTCAGTTCAGATGCTAGAGATATCTGGTATCTTGCTGGAATAGTGAGCTGGGGAGATGAATGTGCGAAACCCAATAAGCCTGGTGTTTATACCAGAGTTACTGCCTTGCGGGACTGGATTACTTCCAAAACTGGTATCTAAGAGAGTAAAGCCTAATAGAACAGATCCATTTTTTTTTTTTTTTGATGTAGAGGCCATTTTTAGAGATACAGAATTGGAGAAGAAGACTTGCAAATCAACTAGATTTGACTGATCTCACTCACTAAACTGTTTGCTTGCTACGTATGTTTTCTTCCCAACTCTGTTCCACACATAAGCATCCTGCTTCTACCAGATCAACTCTGTGATCCTATGAGCAATAGTTCAAACTTCATGCACATAGAGAAACAGATAATACAATCTTACATTACAGCCTTCATTCATTTGTTCTTTAGAAGTTTTGTCATCAGAGTTTGACTTGTTGACATAAATTTCTCCTGCATATATACAATTTGAAGCATTCCTTTTCTTCACTTCCTCAATTCCTCTCATTTCAGTAAATATCCATTTTCAAGGCACAGAACGAGGAGTGAAAGAAAATAAAGAAGAAAAAAATCCACTACATTTTATCGACACAGGAAAGTATTAGGTGTTTTTCTTTTTCTTAGTGGAATATAGGAAATGATCATATTTATTATGAAAAGTCAAGCAAAGAAATACAGAAGAAAATCAAATCATCATTTAAGAAGTATGGGAACTAAGTTAAGGAAATCCAGAAAGAAGACAAGATATATCTTTATTTTCATTTCCAAACAGCTACTATGATAAATGTGAAGAAGGCTCTGTTTGCTTGTGATCTACAATAATGATACAAACTCCATGCGATGTACTTGTTCTAAGCAAGTTAAAACAAATATTTAGTTAACAACGTGCTACTGAGGATGTCAATATATAGTAATAAAATATAAATCACCCATTTGCTTGATATTATATGATAACCCACAAAAAAGGAGAAGATGGGAACAATATTACTAGTCAATTTATTGTACATTATTTTAAAATTTGAGGCTAGGATGAAAATTAATTTAATAACAGTCAGCATGCCTATGTAGTAAAATAATTGTGTTGTGGAATGGGAGGGAATGAAAAGTTTAAACAATTGACTGAAAAGGAATTATCCATTGAAGACTTTCCCAAACAGCAAATTCTTGAAGGGAATGAGATCCAGGTGTTAATGTATAGCCTAGTGATGCCACTAAACTGGGGCTCAGACCTCCGTTTAGAGATGATTGCAGATATTCTTCTTCCCCTGCTGCTATGTTTATAATTCATGCACAGGTAATGGTCCTGTTAGACTGATCTGGACTGAGATGGAGAGCTATCTTAGAGAAAATATCCTGGAAGCTACCTCACTGCTTCATCTAGTGTGACATGGAATTGCTAACTGTCTGGATACAAAACTGAAGAGTAAAAGCGTAATATTGTCCACTTTGCTATTTTAGTTTTGGTAAATTATTACTGAGCTGTTAGAGACACAACTTTCAGTAATCTAATCCACAACGAAGTTAGGACTGGTACCATGACATAGGATATATTAAGGGTGAGATTTTATCAAATCTTTCTCATTGCACACAGCTACTCATATGAATTTTATATTGTACCACAATTACCTTGAAAATAAATATTTGTGGGAAAAATTTGACTTTATTGACCCGAATAACATTGGAGTATGAACTGATAAAATTTAGGCACTTGGCAAGAATACGAAAACTGACATGAATTGATAGTGTTAAATATTTTTCATAAACTATTTTTGTTTCATTGAACAAAATGCTCTGAAAGAAAAAATCGAGGAAAACCTTGAATTTTCATCAAGAATACAAGTATGTTTAAAACTACTCTCAGTATTCTGTTAAAAATGAATTCCCCTTGTTTCAGTGTATTCTGTAGCTGAGCCTCTAGGTGGCACCCACGAGCTGTGGGAAGCTATAGGGAAGCCGGACAAAACAGATGGATTCAAGAAGGATGTGTAGATCTTTAAGTAATAATGAGAACTGTACCTGAGTTTAGAGTCTTGCAAAACCAAAAGACTACAATTTAGCTTGGCAAATGGCGTTTAAAAATTGATTCGTGTTGGTTTACATTATTATTAGTATTTTTCAAATTTCTGGATATTGGATTCCAAACTAAAACACAATTTTTGATGCATGATTTGAGGAACCGTCTCTGGAAACACACCTGGAGCATATTACCAACAGCCACCTAGCTCCCTCCCTACCCTTGATCCCCGTCTCTAATCCCTGGCAACCACTAATCTGTTCTCTATCTTTATAATTTTTATTGTTTCAAGAATGGCATATAAATGCACTATTCAAGATGTTACTTTTTCAGGTTGGCTTTTTCACTCAGCATACTTCCCTTGAGATCTATTCGAGTTGTTGTGTGTGTCAATAGTTCATTCTTTTTTTGTTAATGAGTAGTATTACATGATATTGATGTACCACAGTTTGTTAGCTGTATACTCATTGAAGGGCATTTGGATTTTGGCTGTTACAAATAAAGCTGCGATGAATATTTGTGTGTAAGCTTTTTGTGTGGATGTGAGTTTTTATTTTTCTGAGATTCATGACCTACAGTGCAATTGCTGGGTCATATCGTAAGTACATGTTCAGATATTTAAGAAACAGCCATATTCTTTTTACATAGCTCCTTACTACTTGTAAAACTCTCTATACTTAGAATCTTTACCTGTGTATTTCAGAGGTGTAGATAGATGTGATTTCAACAACTAGACTGTAAACTCCATGGGGGTAGGGACAGTAATGAATTCATTTTTATATCTGTCACAGTTCATAGGAAAGTATAATATTATTTATGACAGTTGTTCTTTAAAGATTTATTAAATAAAATGTAAAGACACTAATAAAGCAAACAAATATATGTAGAATAAAAAAGAAGAAATAACTTTGGGAAGAAAAGAATGAACAACGTTTTCTTCATGAAGGTATTTCCATCCAATTTATGTAATTCTGCATGGACTTATCCATGTACCTCCAAGTATCTTATGTTTGTTGACATAAAATCTTGTTTTTTATTTTTCCTCAGGGTACATAATCAGACGTAGACTAAACACACGGTTGATATCGGTTGATATGGTAAGTCTATCTTTATGCCTGAATTTATTTTCTAATTCATGTTATATTTAGTGGTTTTCTGACACATCTGTATCAGCTTCTACTGTAGCTGTGGAATGGATTTCAGTTTAGGGATACACTTAATACATATTTGTTACTCTTACTTTTTATAACCATGACTATAATTTGTTCTAATGTAACTTTTATTATAGAACTCTTAAGGTGGAGTGAAAGACAGAGTCCTGTGAAATGCATTAAAAAGTCTCTCTTAGTTGACCCTAATCCATTAATCAGTACATCTTTGGCGTATATGAAGTCACCTTAAATTTTAGAATCACTGTACTCACTGCCTTGCATTTACCCTTCACCTGCTTGTTCTCTTGCTCCACCACTCTATGACACTTGCTTTTTATTATGATCCTGATAAAATCCAACTTTCCACTTACTGTTTTTAAAAACGAATTAATTTTCCACATCTTCCTTAAAGTATAATTGGCTATAAAAATTTTATATAGTTTCAGTGTACAACTTGATGTTTTACATATGTATATATTGTAAAATTATTAAATCAAGCGAATTAATATATCCACTACATCAATACTTACTATTTTTATGAGAATATTTAATATCTACTCTTAGCAATATCTACTCAATAATTTAAAAATATTCAATATATTATTATTAACTGTAGTCCCCATGCTGTAAATAGGCTTACAGAACTTATTTATTTTATGTAACTAAAACTTTGTACCTTTTAACAAATATCTTCTCATTTCTACCACACTCCAGACTCTAGCAACTACCACTCTACTCTCTGATTCTATGAGTTCAACCTTTTTAGATTCTACATGTAAGTGAGATCATGTAGTAACTAGCACTTTGTGCTTGGTTTATTTCACTTAACATAATACCTGCCAGGTTCATCCATGCTGTCACAAATGATAGGATTCCCTTCCTTTTTATTGTGTATTTCATTGTGTGTACTTTTTCATTCCTCCATCAATGGACATGTAGGCTGATTCTATATTTTGGCGATTGTGAATAATGCTGCAATAAATATGAGAATGCAAGTATTTCCGTACTGAAAGTGAAAAATAGAATGTTTGTATGGTACTTAAAATATGGTTTCTACTGAATAGTTCAATTAATCACTGCTAAGATGACCAAAATAGAGTGTAAGAAACAATAAAGCAAATCAGCAAAACCAAATCTGGATTTTTTTCAAAATGTCAAATAAAAAACTTTTAACTAGACTGACCTCCCAAAAAAGAGATGATTCACATTTTAATAATAAAGTCAGATATAATAGCAAAGACATTATTACTAGTCATACAGAAGTAAAAGAATTATAATTGTATACTATGAGAACTTGTATGTCAAGAAATTATAACAGATGAAATGAACAAATCTCTAAAAAGACACAATCTATCATACAGACTCAAGAGTTCTAATACAATTCCATTATGTTCAAAGGACACACTTGCATGATTTCAGTACTTATATTGAGAGTTTTGTATGGCCTACCAACAACCTATCTTGGAAAATATTAATGTACTTGAGAATATTAGATACAATTATGCATTACTTAACAGGGATACAGTAACTCCATTGTTACATGATTTTGTTGTGTAAACATCATACAATGTACTTAAGTAAACCTACATGGTGTAACCTACTACACACCTGGGCTGTATGGCATAATCTGTTGCTCCTAACCTACAACCTGTACAGCATGTTACTGTGCTGAATGCTATAGGGAACTGAAAAACAATGGGAAACATTTGTGTATTTAAATATTACTAAACATAGAAAAGTTACTTTATAAATACAATATAAAAAATAAAAAAATGTTACACCTGTATAAACTTATTATTATGCATTGAGCTTGCAGGACTAGAAGTTGGTCTGGATGAGTCAGTGAGTGAGTGGTGAATAAATGTGAAGGCATAGGATATTATTGTGCACTACTGTAGGCTTTATAAACACAGTGCACTTAGCTACAGTAAATTTGCAAACAATTTTTCTTCCACGAAAAATTAACTTTAGCTTACTGTAAACTTTTTAATTTATAAAGTTTAATTTTTTTAACTTTTGACTCTTTTACAGTATCAGTTAGCTTAAAAACAAACACATTTACCCAGCCATACAAATATAATTTTTCTTTATACTCTTATTTTATAAGCTTTTAAAAGTATTTTAATAATTTTTTAACTTTTAAGCTTTTTGTTTAAAAATGAAGGCACAAACACACATAGGGCTACACAGGGTCGGGATCATCAATATCACTGTGTTCTGTCTCCATAATTTGTTCACATGCATGGAGTTGTCATCTCCCGTGATAACAATTGCATTCTTCTGGACTAACTCCTGAAGGACCTGCCTGAGGCTGTTTTACAGTTAACTTATTGTTTTTAAGCAGGAGTATACTCTAAAATAACAATAAAATGACATGAACAGACATTTCTTAAAAAAAAAAAAAAAAAGACATACAGGCAGCCAAGAAACATAAGAAAATACCTTCATTACTAATTATCAGAGAGACACAAAACCAAAACCACAATGAGACACCATGTCATACAAGTCAAATGGCTATTATCGGTCAGACACAGTTACCCTGGACTGTAATCTCATCAGTTTGGGAGGATGAGGCAGGAGGATTGCCTGAAACCAGAAATTTAAGATCAGCTTGGGCAACATAGTGAGACCCTGTCTCTACAAAACACAATGGCTATTATTGAAGAATTGAAAAAATAATATATTAGTGAGGTTTTGGCCAAAAGAGAATGCTCATACACTGCTGGTGGAAATACCTATTAGTTCAGCTTCTGTGGGAAGCAGTTTGGAGATTTCTCAAAGAACTAAAAATAGGCCATTCAACCTAGCAATCCCATTACTAGAAATATACCCAAAGGAAAACAAATTGTTCTGCCAAAAATACACCTGCACTTGTATGTTTATTGTAGCACTGTTCACGATAGCAAAGCCATAAAATCAACCCAGATGCCCATCAAGAGTTAATTGGATAAAGAAAATGTGGTACATACAAACTATGGAGTTCTATGCAGCAGCCATAAAAGAAAAGGAGTGAAATCACGGTGTTGGCAGCAACATGGATGCAGTTGGTGGCATTATCCTAAGTGAATTAATGTGAAACAGAAAACCACATATTCTCATTTATAGCTGGAGCTAAACAAGGGTAGACGTGGACACAATGAAGAAAACAATGAACACTGGGAATTTCAAAGGGACAAGGTAGGGAGAGGGAGAAAGGTTGAAAAACTACCTGTTGGGTACTATGTTCACTACTTGGGCAACAGGATCATTCAAAGTCCAAACCTTAGCATCCTGCAATGTACCCATGTAACAAACCTGAATATGTAACCCCTGAATCTAAAATTCACCTTTAAAAAATAAAAAGAATAACGATAAAATCAACAAGTAACATATTGATTGTCATTATCAACCATTATATACTGTATGGAATCATGTGCTATACTTTTATATGACCGGCAGTGCAACAGGATTGTTTATACTGTCATTACCACAAACACAAGCAATGCATGGCACTACAAGTTACAACAGCTATGACATCACAAGGTGAAGGAATTTTTCAGTTCCATTATAATTTTATGGAACTACCATTGTATATGTGGTCCATCACTGATTGAAACATTGTTATGTTACATAACTATATTTTGGTGTTTTGGAGTAGAGTGCTATATAGATCTCTGTTAGAACTAGTTGAATTTTAACTCTTCAATACTTTTATTTCCTTGTTGATCTTTTGCCTGATTTTTCTGTTCATTGTCAAAAGTAGAGCAATAAAGGGTCTAATACTATTGTTGGAGTCCTTCTTTTTATTTCTGCTATTTTTGTTTCATATATTTTGGGCTCTGTTGTTGGATGCATATGTGTTTGTAATTATTACATATTCTTGAGAGATTGACACTTTTATAGTAATAAAATGTCTCCCTCCATATCTACTGATTTTTTGGTTTTAAATCTACTTGTTTGCTTATTAGTATAGTCACTCCAGCTGTCCAAAGTGACTGCTAATTGTATAATACCTCTTCTTTCATCCTTTTATTTCAACCAATTTGTATCTTTAAATGCACAGTGCGTCTACTTAGGTAGCATATTTGGATTTTTTTAGTGCAGTCTGTAATATGTGTCTTTTAATTAAATTATTTAATCCATTCATATTTGGTGGTTTTTCTCCTGTCTGCTTTTTTAAACTTTTATTTTAAGTTCAAGGGTACATATGCAGATTTTTTACACAGGTAAACTTGTGTCAGGTGAGTTTATTGTGCAGATTATTTTATCACCCAGGTATTAAGCCCTGTTTCATGGTTCACCTTCTCAGGCTTGTCATTAGCATTTCATATTTAGAATGAATTCAAATTTAGAAATAATCCCACCGCAGCATAATATTAATTAGGCAGTTTTTCCAAGTTTGAGATCATCATGCTAATCTAGTTGTGATGTTTTGAGGCTTCATAGTTTAAATCTATTATAAAATTATGAAATCTATAGATCAAGGTGGTGAAGAAAGGCTTCAGATAAGTTTTTTTTGCTGTAATAAATCCAATTAAGGAACAATTTCAGGAATTGTTGGAAAGTGAGTTATTCTGTAGCAACTATGCCTCATTTGCTATGCAGTATGATTAAAAAACAATCCATTTCGACTTCTGAACACTTGGTTTGGAACACTTGCTTGATGAATATTCACTTAAACACTTGGCTACAAGCTCTTGCCAGAAGGTTAAATCTCTACTATGGATCTTAGAATGTTTCTGAAGACATTCTATTCCTTCTGTTAACTGTACACAGTTCTGTGCTTGGATTTCCAGTGCAATGACAGACAATGCCAACATAGAAGGCTTTGCTTTAGAAAATATGATCCTGCAATGACATTCCTTGATCTGAGCTTTTAGTCTATCAAAATGAACACGATTTCCCCTTTCAAATGGCAAGTTCTCTTGAAGGAGTGAATCATACAGTTGCAGAAGTTGAAAGCTTTGACTTTCCAGCACACCTTTTCCAATATAATACTTTCCATTCTCAAGTCTGAAATTGTAAACCTGTATTGACTTATTTGGATCAAGTCAGATGCCGATGCAACATTTCTTTCCTCTTCTTTCTGATTTTACAGCCAGATAAAAGCAGGTCAGTCCAACACATCCAGTGTGCTTGGGCTGTGCCTTCATTTTAGACAGAAATCTGTCCAGTAAATTTACAGTTAGAGAAAATGTCTTTGTGTCAAAACCAAAGAACTGAGTTAGACTAAGATCTTTTACTTCCAAGTTCCTTAGTCTTTCAGTGATTCTAAGGCCATTATCGTGTGCTGACTCAATTAGTCTCAAGCTGCATACCTTTGGCTGACATCTAGACTCCTGCTCCAACATGGCATTCAGCTGCTGTAACAGTTTCTGAGGGTCAGTTTTTGTCAGTACCTCTATCATCTCGATAGCAACTGCGGCTCCTCAGTGGTAAACCATCCTTGCTGGGCCTGCTCACCTCACACAACAATATCAGATCCGAGAAGCTTAGGAAGAGAGGGGAATCGCAGGCAAGAGAAGAGAGGCACAGAGAGGGAGCCGTACTGGGTGGAGGTCTCCTCAAAGCCCCTGAGATTAATCTTCCCTCATCACGATCAGCTCAGAGGCCACACATCCATCTTTTAACAGCCCTATTGCTTATGAGGTAGGTGGCTATTCATCTCCATTTCACTGGTGTGGAAGCTGAGGTGTAGAAAGGTTAAGTAACTTGCCCAGCCTCACTTAATTCTGTAGCAGGTTAGCAGAGACTTGAATCTAGACTGAGTCCAGAGTGTCAGCTCTTACCCACCATGCTATGCTGACTCCCCGTTCTGACTTAGAGGTGTTTTCAAAATGTAACATCGATGTACATTGGTGTTTTCATTTATGTAGCTGCACATTAGTTATATGACAAATGTCTAGTGAAAATCTGTAGAAATATTCTTCCAGCTATTTATCACTGCATAACAAACTGCCCTCAAATACAGAACTTAGAACAACAAAAGCCATTTTATTATCTTTGTCGGACTACTTAGGCCTATCTGTATAATCTCACTATATAATCTTTTGTCCTGTGTATTTCATGTATACCCAAAAGAGAGAGTGGGGAGGGTAGTGGGTCTCAAAAGAGAGAGGAGAGAAGGTGGTGGTGGGGGGGGGAGAGAGAGAGATTGGAGAAACAGAGAGACAGATGGAGAGACGGGAGAGGGTGAGGAAGAGGGAGAGGGTGAGAAAGAAGAGGAAGGAGGAAGTATTACCATTTCATCAAGCCTCGGAAGTAAAGCTGCATCATTTCAATTGTGGTCTCATAAATGAGACAGCCACAAGGCTTGACAAAGTTCAAGGAAAGAGGACATGACTTGGTAGAAATATTGTAAAATTATTTGTAATCATGTGCCAAAATCATCACTAACTGTGGCACATATTTACCTGTGTAATAAACCTGCATATTCTTCACAGGTACCCCTGAACTTAAAAGTTAAAGGAAAATAAATGTAAAAAGTGTAGATTATAGGCAGTATCATTGAACATTCTTTATGTGACATTACTAAATAAAAAACAAGTTTCAAAAAACTAAGTGTAATCCTCTTCTTTGGAAATAAAATATGTGTAGATTTCTGTAAACCGAAAAAAATAATCAGAAAAAATACACAGTGTTCACAGAATTTCCAATTCTGGAAATTGTAGCTTTCACTCTATATATGTTATTGAGTAACCTTTTGCAACAATGTTTGCAGGTATTAATCCCAGTAAGCCCTCAGTATCTGTGGGGTCTGTTTTTGAAGTAGTCAGCAGTGGTCATTAAGCTACTGTAATAAAATATTGGCATTAAAAATACAGTAAAATCATTAAAAGTTGAGTTTTAAAAATAACTATTAAAATGTTAAGTTAACATTGTAATATATTTATTCATATATTTTAATATATGAAATATGTATTTTAAAGCAAACCCTAAAAGGATCACATAGCGTATCAAATTTCTGATCAATTGAAGTATTTTGAATGATATAAAAATCATGAAACTTGTTATTTTGTATCAGTATACTTATTTTTCACAATTAATTTTGAACCACACATAGTCACTCCAGGATATCTGAGAGGGATTGGTCCCCGCTGTCCCATACAGATACCAAAATCTATGGAAGTTGGAGTACCTTATATAAAACGGTGTAGAATTTGCATGTAATCTATGCACATCCTCCTAGGTACTTTAAATTATCTTTAGATCACTTATAATATCTAATGTAAATGCTATGTAAATTGTATTTTAAAAAAAATTTATATATTTTATATATTTTTAATCATTTTTTAATTCTTTTATTTCCAAATATTTTCCATTTATGGTAGGTTGAATCTACAAATGCAGACCCCACAGATACTGAGGGCTTACTGGGATTAATACCTGCAAACATTATTGCAAAAGATTACTCAATAACATATATAGAGTGAAAACTGCTTTAAATGTGTCCCAGAGATTCTGGTACATTGTCTTTGTTTTCATTGGTTTCAAAGAACATCTTTTTTTTTTTTTAATTTTTATTGGGTTTTAGGTTTTGGGGTACATGAGCAGAGCATGCAAGACAGTTGCGTAGGTACACACATGGCGGTGTGCTTTGCTTTTCTTCTCCCCTTCACCCATATTTGGCATTTCTCCCCAGGCTATCCCTCCCCACCTCCCCCTCCCACTGGCCCTCCCCTTTTCCCCCCAATAGACCCCAGTGTTTAGTACTCCCCTTTCTGTGTCCATGTGTTCTCATTTTTCATCACCCACCTATGAGTGAGAATATGTGGTGTTTCATTTTCTGTTCTTGTGTCAGTTTGCTGAGGATGATGTTCTCCAGATTCATCCATGTCCCTACAAATGACACGAACTCATCATTTCTGATTGCTGCATAATATTCCATGGTGTATATGTGCCACATTTTTCCAATCCAGTCTATTATCAATGGGCATTTGGGTTGATTCCAGGTCTTTGCTATTGTAAACTGTTCAAAGAACATCTTTATTTCTGCCTTCATTTAATTGTTTATCCAGCAGTCATTCAGGAGCAGGCTATTCTGTTTTTATGTAGTTGTGCAGTTTTGGGTGAATTTCTTAATCCTGAGTTCTAATTTGATTGCATTGGTGTCTGAGAGGCTGTTTTTATATGATTTCCATTCTTTTTCATTTACTGAGGTGTGTTTTACTTCAAATTATGTGGTCAATTTTAGTATAGATGCATTGTGATGCTGAGAAGAGTGTATTATTCTGTGGATTTGGGGTGCAGAGTTCTGTAGATGTCTATTCAGTCCATCTGGTTCAGATCTGAGTTCAAGTCCTGGATATCTTTGTTAATTTTCTGTATGGTTGATCTGTCTAATATTGACAGTGGGGTGTTAAAGTCTCCAAATATTTTTGTGTGGGAGTCTAAGTCTCTTTGTAGATCATGAAGAACTTGCTTTATGTATCTGGGTGCTCCTGTATTTGGTGCATATATGTTTGGGATAGTTAGCTCTTCTTGTTGCATTGATCCCCTTTCTATTACGCAATGCCCTTATTTGTCCCGTTTGATGTTTGTTGGTTTAAAGTCTGTTTGGTCAGAGACTATGATTGCAACTCCTGCTTTTTGTTTGCTCTCCATTTGCTTGGTAAATCTTCCTCCATCCATTTATTTTGAGTCTATGTGTGTCTTTGCACATGAGATGGGTCTCCCGAATACAGCACACTGATGAGCCTTGACTATCCAATTTGCCAGTCTGTTTCTTTTGATTGGGGCATTTAGCCCATTTATATTTAAGATTAATATTATTATGTGTGAATTTGATCCTGCCATTTTGATGCCATTTTGCCCATTACTTGATGCAGTTTCATAATGTGTCATTGGTCTTTACAATTTGGTATGTTTTTGCAGTGGCTGGTACTGGTTTTTCCTTTCCATGTTTAGTGCTTCCTTCAGGAGCTCTTGTAAGACAAGCCTGCCAGTGATGAAGTCTCTCAGCAGTTGCTTGTCTGTAAAAAATTGTATTTATCCTTCACTTATGAAGCTTAGTTTGGCTGGATATAAAATTTTGACTGAATAGAAACAGCTCCAGAGCACAGTTCCCAGAAAGAGTGACACAGAAGGTGAGTGATCTCCGTTTTTCCAACTGAGGTACCAGGTTCATCTCATTGGGACTAGTTAGACAGTGGGTGCAGTCCAAGGAGGGTGAGCCAAAGCAGGGTGGGCACCTGGGAAATGGAAGTGGCCAAAGAACTCCATCTCCTAGCCAAAGGAAGCCATTAGGGACTTTTCCCAATACTCTGGCACTATGGCTCAGATACTGTGCTTTTCCCATGGTCTTCAAAACCTGCAGATCAGGAGATTCCCTCTGGTGATTACAACACCAATGCCCCAGGTTTCCAGCACCACACTGAGTTGCTATTTTAGCCACAGTAGTTTTATGTTTTTCTCATATACCAGTGGTGCCTGGAATGCCAGTGAGACAGACCTGGCTTGGTGAGTCTCACCTCCATGAAGACCAGCAAGCTAAGATCCACTGGCTTGAAATTCTCACAGCCAGCACAGCAGTCTGAGCTTGACCTGGGTCATTCAAACTCGGTGAGGGAAGGGTCGTCCACCATTGCTGAGGCTCGGGTAGGTGGTTTTAACTTTGCCTGTGTAAACAAAGTCACCCAGGAAGTTTACACAGCAACTGGGTAGAGCCACAGCAGCTCAGCAAGACCTCTGCAGGCCGACTGTCACTAGACTACCTTCTTGCTGGACAGGGCATCTCTGAAAAAAGTCAGCAGCCCAACATGGACTTATTTTAATAAGCCCCCACCTTCCTGGGACTGAGCACCTGGGAAAAGGGGCAGTTGTGAATTCAGCTTCAGCAGACTTAAATGTCCCTGCCCAGCAGCTCTGAAAGGAGTATCAGCTCTCCTAGCAGAGCACTTGAACTCTAATAAGGGGCAGACTGGCTCCTCATATGGCTCCCTGATCCCCACGTATCCTGACTGGGAAACACCTCATACAAGAGAGTTCTGGCTGGCATCTGGTGGGTACCTTCTGGGATGAAGCTATTAGAGGAAGCAACAGGTGGCAATCTTTGCTGTTCTGCAGCGCCTTTGGGTGATTCCAAGGCAAGCAGGATCTGGAGTGAACTTCCAGCAAACTCCAGCAGACCTGCAGCAAAGGGGCCTGACTGTTAGAAGGAAAACTAACAAACAGAAAGAAATAGTTTCAGCATCAACGGAAAGGATGTCCACTCACAGACCCCATCCAAAGGTCACCAATTTCAAAGACCAAAGGTAGACAAATCCATGAAGATGGGAAGAAACCTGCATAAAAAGATGGAAATCTCCAAAAACTAGAATGCCTCTTCTCCTCCAAGGGATCACAACTCCTCACCAGCAAAGGAACAAAACTGGATGGATAATGAGTTTGATGAATTGACAGAAGCAGGCCACAGAGGTGGATAATAACAAACTTTTCCAAGCTAAAGGAATTTGTTCTAACCCAATGCAATGAAGCTAAGAACCTTGAAAAAAGAATAGACAAAATGCCAACTACAATAACCAGTGAAGAGAAGAAGATAAACGACTTGATGGAGCTGAGAAACACAGCATGAGAACTTTGTGTCCATTAAACACTTTCTCTACTGCAATGCCATGATCTTCCTTTATGCAGTGAGCATAAAGAACCCCTTGGGCAATTACATCATCACAGAGCCAATTTGCAAAGACTGGGAGTATATTTCTTTTTCAAGAATTTAAGAAAATTTCTACCCAGTCCGTCTCTGACTACCAAACTAATGACTAGAGACTTCTGTGACCACACACAGAATACAGATTATAGAAATATAGTGTAGAAATAATAGTAAACAAACAGTAACAACCCCAAAGAAGCAGCAACATCAAACAAGCAGGAAGGCAGACTCGTCACATTATAGTATAGAAGTCATCAGTCTTGAAGAAAACATACAAGAAGCATCAAGAAAGTATAAGATACTGATGGGAGAAAAAGAAATTAACTATTTATGAAGACACACAGACATTGAAATTACTAGACAAGATATTTGAATCTACTGCCTTAAATAAGTTCACATAAGTAGAAAAACCAGAATACAGAATAAAAGATAAGTAGAAGAACAAAAGATAAGTAGAAGAAGACATAGAATATCAGCTAAGAGATAGAAATGACAAGAATGAATCAAGTAATTTTTGAACTGAAAGCTTATTAACTGGAATAAAATATTTGCTGGAGAGCTTCAACAGATTTGCAGAGAAAGAAGAAAGAATTAGCAAACTTGAAGATTGGTGAATTGAGATTATGTAGTCTGAGAAATAGCATAGAATGAACAATGTTGAATAGAATTAAAGAAAAAATAAAAGAGAAGAAAGAATATTTAAAAACATAGCAGTCAAATACCATTCAAACATTCAAATTCTATGAGAGAAATATGTATACCTATCCTGAATCAAAAAATTTCAAATATAACATACTCCAAAATATCCACACTAAAGAATATCATACTGATATTATCAGGAGTTTAAATAAAGGGCATCTTGAAAGTACCAAGCGAGAAGTTATTCATCATGCACAGGAGATTCACAATAAATTTATCAGAAGAGAGTGCTTCGAGTTAGGTTGTGGTAGAATCAACATTCCTTCATCTTTCAAGTCTTTGATGGTGGCACTAATCTCTGTAATCCTTCCAAGAATAGGGTATTCACTTTGGTTTGTTATATTCCTAGGTATAGGAAGTTCTCCCTTAACCTTTCCCATTATAATAGTCCTACTTTGCAGGTTAGGGAACCAATGTGACAATTCTGCAACTGCTGAGTATAACTATTGGTTATACAATTCCGAAGTAGGGTGATACCACAGAAAGGGTTGAGGAGCCACTGGAACAAATGCAAGATAAAAATCCATTGATCAGCTAGCTTCCATAAATGGCACAGTCATGTTCTTGGTCTACTAGTATAACCAGTGTCCATTCAGAGCCAGTGTCCAGTAGTCTGTAAAATGCTGAAGATCTCTTTGAGTAAGGGTAGGAGAAAAGTTTACATTATACAGTTTTGGTAATATAATGAAGTCCTTCCTCAAGGACACTCAGTATCTTAATTAAAAAGGTCTGAGTTTATAAACTAGCTCAAGGTTAGAAATAGATTGAAGGATTGTCATTATCTGTTTTTTTTTTAATTCAAGTGAGAATTTTGTTCATTTTACCTGGATTTTTTTGCTTATACAGACTAAGTAAGAATTTATTAGACTTTCTATATTTTACCATTAGGAAACCATGGTAAACTAGACAACACTATTGGACTGCAAGAGTGAGGACACATTGATTGCTATTATGGTAAAAATAACTACCTTGCCTTGGGTGATTAAGGGCAATTACTTGATCCTTACCACCATCATATCCAATTACTCCCATTGGCATTTTATTTTCCTATTAATTGGCAGATGTTTCCACTAAATTTACCCTAAAATAAAGAGTAATTATAGGTCTTTTTAAGGATGCTGAGGCTCTTTTTAGAAATTTTTTCTCAGAGTATTGGTGAAATTTATCTTCTGAACCCTCCCAGTATAAGTGAGCAGATCTTAAATGACAAATCTACACTAATATTTCAAGCTCCCTAAGACATTGAATACCTTCTCCTACAAAAACCAAGGCAGGCTGAACATTTTAAGGTAACACACTATGAAACAACTTTTCATCAGTATGTCAGCCAACCAACTAACCAAACTTAGAATTATTTGTAACTTCCCAAAATTCAATAGCAAATGATGACTTTCTGCTTAATAATTCCATATTACACATTTCATTTGATTCAAATTTATGTTCTTTCCACCATTATCTCATACCCTTTGTACTTGTTCTCACACATGTTTCCCAGATTTCTGTCTGTATATTGGACAAGTCTATTAGAAATCTCCAGTAGTTACTTTTGAGTGTTGTATGCCTACTCATAGGTCATACTTTTATCTCATCCATAGGGACCTAATAAGACTTGAGTCTCATTATTTTTCAAGGGACAAAGAGGACAATCACTGTTTTGTAAATCAAAACTAAGGCACTGACTAAGGCACAGTCATTGTTTTGCAAAGCACTGACTAAGTAGGTAAGTATAATAAAAAAGAAAAATAAGTTTTCATGAAGGTGAGGAGAATCTGAAAATTGGAAATCTCATCCATTGCTGCTGAGAACATGAAATGATGCAACCCTTTGGAAGATAGTCTGACATTTTCTCCAATGGGTAAACAGAATTGCCATGGAACACAGTATCCACTCATAAGGATATACTCAAGATAACTGACAACAGGTATTCAAACAAAATGTTGAACAATAATGTTCATAGCAACACTGTTCATAGATGAATGGATCAACAAAATACGGTATATATAAAGAAAACACTATTTTTTCACCATGAAAAAGAATGAAGTACATATTCTACAACATGAATGAATGTCAAAAACAGCATTATAAGTAAAAGATCCAGACACAATGAACTAAAAAGGTATGATTCCACGTATTTTAAATGTGCAAAATAAGCAGATAATTATACAGAAAACACATTGGTTTTTCTTGTGAGCTGCACAGAAGGGGAGATAGAAAATGACTGTTTGGCTGGGCACAGTGCCTCACGCCTGTAATGACGGCACTGTGGGAAGCTGAGCGGGGCAGATCACAAGGTCAGGAGCTTGAGACCAGCTTCACCAACATGGTGAATCCCCGTCTCTCCAAAAAATATAAAAATTGGCCAGATATGGTGGTGCACACCTATAAGCCCAGCTACTCAGGAGGCTGGGCAGGAGAAGTGCTGGAACCTGGGAGTCAGAGGTTGCAGTGAGTTGAGTTTGTGCCACTGCACTCCAGCCTGGGTGACAGAGTGAGACTCCATCTGAAAAAGAAAAAAAAGAAAAAAAAAAAAGAAAATGACTGTTAAATGGTTTTCTTTTGAGGTGATAAAAATGCTCTGGACCTGTATAGTGGTAATAGTTGCACAACATTGTGAATTTATTCAACAACACTGAATTGTACACCTTGAAATGATTAATAAAATCAATTTTATGTTAGGTATATTTTGTTTCAATTTAAAAGAAAAATCAAAAGAAGCTCCTGGCCTGATCTCACCCAGAGGTTCTAGTTTGTCAGCCTTTCGTTTATGCCATAATTATGAAATTAAATTTTGTTCATTTATTTAGTAATATCAACTTTTATTTTATATTTGAGGGTACATGTACAGAAGTTACATTATTATATTGTGGTGATGGTCTAGAATATGAATTATCCCATCACCCAGGTAGCGAGTATAGTACCCAATAGTTTATCAGGCCTTCTACCCTTTGCTTCCCTCTGTTGTAGTCCCCACTGTCTGTTGTTTCCATTTTTGTCTATGTATGTCTCAAGCTTAGCTCCCACTTATAAATGAGAAACATAGTATTTCGTTTTCTGTTTCTGGGTTAATTCTTCTGGTTCATATGTGTGTGCGCAAATGTCCATGTATTTGTTTATCTTGGCCTTAACCTGTCATTTTATTTTCTTTTTTCAAATGTTGTCTATCTGTCTATCATCTATCTATCTATCTATCATCTATCTATCTATCTATCATCTATCTATCTATCTATCTATCATCTATCTTTATCTATCTATTTACCTACCTACTTACCTATTATTTAGGTAACATCTATCTACGTATTTAGGAATAAAGACATAGAATGACTCACTGGGATGTCTTTGTGTCTGTGAAGGATTTAATATCTGATTGGCTTTGACTTTCATGCTAAATATATATAACTACTAGACCTTACCTAAAGGGAACCAAACATTTCAGAAAAAAGAAGATTGTACTTGGATGTGTTACATCAATTTTAGTTTTCTCATTTTACCCTGGAGAATTTATTTCAATTTCTTTACAGAAGAACTCTCTAGTTTTTTTGTGGACACCGTGATGAGGATGGGATTATGTAATACAGTAAAGATCAATGCATTTCATTTTCATCTCTTTAGTCCCCTTTAGTCAGTAATAATCCCTTCATTTACTGTCTTTATTTATTTTTGACTTTTAGATGAATTATTGGCCAGTTGTATTATAGAATGATTTCTATTTTACATTGTTTAATGTTCCTTTATGATTAAGTTTCTATCACATATTTTTGGAAAGGATGTGGAGAAATAAGAATGCTTTTACACTGCTGGTGGGAGTGTAAATCAGTTCAACCATTGTGGAAGACAGTGTGGTGATTTCTCAAGGATCTGGAAATAGAAATACCATTTGACCCAGCAATTATTACCGGATATACACCCAAAGGATTACAAAACATTTATTTATTTAATTTTAAAAAATTACATTTTAGGTTTTGGGGTACAAGTGCAGAACATGCAAGATAGTTGCATAGGTACACACATGGCAGTGTGTTCTGCTGCCTTCCTCCCCTTCACCCACATTTGGCATTTCTTCCCAGGCTATCCCTCCCCAGCTTCCCCTGCCCCCGCTGTCCCTCCCCTATTCCCCTCTATAGACCCCGGTGTGTAGTACTCCCTTCCCTGTGTCCATGTGTTTTCATTTTTCATCACCCGCCTATGAGTGAGAATATGCGGTATTTCATTTTCTGTTCTTGTGTCAGTTTGCTGAGAATGATGTTCTCCAGATTAATCCATGTCCCTACAAAGGACACAAACTCATCATTTTTTATTGCTGCATAATATTCCATGGTGTATATGTGCCACATGTTCCCAGTCCAGTCTATCATCGATGGGCGTTTGGGTTGGTGCACACATATGTTCATTTCAGCACTGTTTACAATAGCAAAGACTTGGAACCAACTCAAATGCCAATCAATGATAGACTGGATAAAGAAAATGTGGCACATATACACCATTGAATGCAGCCACAAAAAAGGATGAGCTCATGTCCCTTGCAGGGACATGGATGAAGCTGGAAACCATCATTCTCAACAAACTGAAACAAGAACAGAAAACCAAACATGACATGTCATCACACACAAGTGGATGTTGAACAATGAAAACACATGGATGCAGGGAAGGGAACATCACACACCGGAGTCTGTCAGGGGGTAGGTAGCAGGCAGTGGGGAGTTTGGGGAGGGATAACATTAGGAGAAATCCCTAATGTAGATGACAGGGGGATAGATGCAGGAAACCACCATGGCATGTGTATATCTATGTAACAAACCTGCAGGATCTACACATGTACCCCAGAACTTAAATCATAATAAAAATAATAAAAGAATACTGCATACATGATGTTGTAGTCTTCACATTGCATCATTTTTGGGCAGCAGATAGTGTTGATGTGTCATTCTGGTGGTACTAAATTTGATTTCTTGGTTAAGATGCTGTCTACAAGTTTATTCTTTATAAAATGATAATTTCTCATTTTGGAGTTAGATGTATCTTGATAGGAGATTTTTTGAGACTGTAAATATCCTGTTTCCATTACACCCTTTCCCTCTAATTTTAGCATCCATTGAAAGATAATTTCTGCCGGAATTAAATTTGTGTGGAGTTTGTCTAATGATTATTTCTGTCTGTAATTTTTTTAATAATTAGTAAAAGGAATTCTACCCTAAGAAAGGTAAATTTCCCCTTTTTATTTTCTTATATTGGGTTTTGTCAATATGATTTCGTGAGTATTTGGTTTATTCCAAAGGTTACAATCCACAGTTATCATTCTTCCTTTGCTCAAATTGGTCTAGATTTAATTCATTGGGACTCCCTTCAGTTTTCTTCCATATTTTTTCTGACATGTTCACATCATATTGTATACTTATTTACTTTCTGGCACTCCTAGATGTTTCAGGCTTATCCTGTACTTTTGTTGCCTCGGGGTAATATCAATTATATCTTGAAAAAGGCATAGATCATTTTATGGGAGCATAGAGTCTAGAAGCAAATTTTCAAGTACTTAGGGTACTCATTGCATCTGGGATATTATTGCTTCTAGACCATTTAAGCATAAACATTTTGGAAATAGATCTATGAATAATTTTTCATCAGCAGCTTAAGAGAATAAAAAATGATCACTTCCATAAAATACAGAAAATGGAGAGTGTAGTAAGCTAAAACATGGGAAATCTAAATAGTAAATGTTTGCAGAGAAGTTCAAATAATAATTTAATACAAAAAGTTATTTTCCTTTAATGTCATGTAATACTTATATATCAATTTAAATAAGAAGTAAACTCACCTGTTATGATAAAGATTCACAGATATTTTAATCTAGTTTTTATTTTTGTTTAAAAGATGAACACCTAATAAAAATGGCCCATATTACTATAACAACGTATATAGGTTTTACAAGAGGTGTATAGCCAATACTAAACAAATCAAAATTGATGCAATAATACAAAAATCAAACAAAGCAGAATTAAGATACAAAGTATCAAATGTGATAAGGTGAATCATTTCTTTCTTTTTTTTCTTTCAAAAAAAAAAAAAAAAAGAGAAAGAGAAAGGGGGAGAGAGAACAGGGGAGAGAGAACAGGAGTCTTGCTTTATTGCCCAGGATAGAATGCAATCTAAAAATAGGTATTAAAAACCTCTTTTCGGCCGACAATTGTACTTATCAGTGGAGACAGGAAGGAATAAGGGAAGAAAATAACAAACAGCCAACCAATATTTCATTTAAGTCTATGAAATGCTATGCAAATGCTGAAGAATGTTTTACCTCCAATTATGTGGTCACTATCAAAATAGGTGTAATTTGATACTGAGAAAAATCTATGTTCTGTGGACCTGGGGTGAAGAATTCTATAGATATTCACTGAATTTACTTGTTGCAGGTGAATAATTTCATATGGTTAGAAATAATACACTTAAAATTAACCATAATAAATATTTTGAGATTGTAATATATCTCAAAAACTGATAGAATAAACAGAGAAAATAAATTATATGAAAATTGATTGTATTAGCAACAAAAGTAACAAACATAATGTACTGAATCCTGCATCTCCAAATAGAGTATAAATATCCTTTTGAAGTGCACATGAAACATTTTATAAAATTGACCTAAGGCAATGTCACAGATGAAATCTCCAAAAATTCTGAAGTATATATATCATATGTACCGAACTATAATACAATGAAATTAAAAGAATTATTAATTAAAAGAGAATGCACCATCTTTCAAATATACACATTAAAGAATTTCATTCAGTGGAGTAGCCTGTGCTTATCATTCATGACTCAAGTCTTTACCACTTCTTCTGCGCCAAACACATATATTATGAAGAGAAGACAGCATGGAACATACTCAGACACGTATGCAGTTGAGAAAACTTGTATACCCATTGTTAGAATTAGGAAATATTATATAAAACAATTCTTATAAAATATGTAACAAAGTAGTTTTGGGGAGAGTAAAAAATACGTCAAAAGCTTTAAAAGTAGAACATAAAATTTATCTACAGAGTTTAGGGAATTTCTGTTCCGAAAATTAATATAAGTTGTAATGAAATGGCTAAAAAATGTAAACAAATTGTAATAAAACTGTTCTCTCTAGATGACAGCAGAGACAAACAAAACCATTCTGAAGGATGTTCTCACTATGCAGGAAATGAAAGTTTGCAGAAATTAGCACCTGTTGAAGATTAACTCATGAAGACCACATGAGGAAATAACCAATTCTACATAATAGTAAGATTTTCACCCAAAGTTTATAGATAATAGGAAAAAATAATCAAAAATATTTTTTTCTCAGAGATGAGAAAATAGTTAATATAAGTATGTAATGGGGTGAGAAGCATAAATATAAAGAGGAATATTTAGAAATTATAGATATTAGAAATAAAAATCTTCAATAAAATACTGGCAAACTGATTGCAACAGCATATCCAAAAGCTTATCCACCATGATCAAGTAGGCTTCATCCTAGGGATGCAAGGCTGGTTCAACATACACAAGTCTATAAACATAATTCACAACATAAACACATCCAAACACAAAAACCACATGATTATCTCAATTAATGCAGAGAAGGCCTTTGACAAAATTCAACAGCCCTTTATACTAAAAACCCTCAATAAACTAGGTATTGGCAGAACATATCTCAAAATAATAAAAGCTATTTACAACAAACCAACAGCCAATATCATAGTGAATGGGCAAAAACTGGAAGCATTCCCTTTGAAATCTGACACTAGACAAGGATGCTCTCTCTCACCACTCCTATTCAATATAGTACTGGAAGTTCTAGCCAGAGCAATCAGGCAAGAAAAAGAAATAAACGGTATTCAAATAGGAAAGGAGGAAGCCAAATTGTCTCTATTTGCAGATGGCATGATAGTATACCTAGAAGACCCCATTGCCTCAGCCCAAAACCTCCTGAAACTGACAAGCAACTTCAGCAAAGTCTCAGGATACAAAATCAATGTGTAAAAATCACAGGCATTCCTATACACCAATAACAGACTTAAAGAGAGCCACATCAAAAACAAATTTCCATTCACAATTGCTACAAAGAGAATAAAATACCTAGGAATACAACTAACAAAGGATGTAAAGGACCTTTTCAAGGAGAACTACAAACCACTGCTCAACAAAATCAGAGAGGACACAAACAGATGGAGAAACATTCCATGTTCATGGTTAGGAAGAATCAATATCATGAAAATGGCAATACTACCCAAAGTAAATTATAGATTCAATGCTATCCTCATCAAGCTACCAATGACCTTCTTCACAGAAATGGAAAAAACCACCTTATACTTGACATGGAAACAAAAGAAAGCCCACATAGCCAAGTCAATTCTAAGCAAAAAGAACAAAGCAGGAGGCATCACACTACTGGGCTTCAAACTATACTACAAGGCAACAGTAATCAAAACAGCATGGTACTGGTACCAAAACAGAGATATAGACCAATGGAACAGAACAGAGGCATTGGAGGCAACACAATACATCTATAACCATCCGATCTTTGACAAACCTGACAAAAACAAGCAATGGGGAGAGGAGTCCCTGTTAAATAAATGGTGTTGGGAAAACTGGCTAGCCATGTGCAGAAAGCAGAAACTGGACCCCTTCCTGACACCTTACACTAAAATTAACTCCAGATGGATTAAAGACTTAAACATAAGACCTCACACTATAAAAACCCTAGACAAAAACCTAGGCAAAACCATTCAGGACATAGGCGTAGGCAAAGACTTCATGACCAAAACACCAACAGCATTGACAACGAAAGCCAAAATAGACAAATGGGAACTAATCAAACTCCAAAGCTTCTGCACAGCAAAAGAAACAGTCATTAGAGTGAATCAGCAACCAACAGAATGGGAAAAATATTTTGTAATCAACCCATCTGGCCAAGGGCTGATATCCAGAATCTACAAAGAAATAAAACAGATTTACAAGAAAAAAACAAAATAGTCCATTCAAAAGTGGGTGAAGGATATGAACAGACACTTTACAAAATAAGACATTTATGAGGCCAGCAAACATACAAAAAAATGCTAATCATCACTGGTCATTAGAGAAATGCAAATCAAAAATACATTGAGATACCACCTCACGCCAGTTAGAATGGTGATCATTAAAAAAATCTGAAGACAACAGATGCTGGAGAGGATGTGGTGAAATAGGAACACTTTTACACTGTTGGTGGGAGTGTAAATTAATTCAACCATTGTGGAAGACAGTGTGGTGATTCCTCAAGGGCCTAGAAATAGAAATTCCATTTGACCCAGCAATCCCATTACTAGGTATATATCCAAAGGATTATAAATCATTCTACTATAAGGACACATGCACACGAATGTTCATTGTAGCACTGTTTATAATAGCAAAGACCTAGAACCAACCCAAATGCCCATTGATGATAGACTGGACGGGGAAAATGTGGCACATATATACCATGGAATACTATGCAGCCATCAAAAACGATGAGTTTGTGTCGTTTGTAGGGACATGGATGAACCTGGAAACCATCATTCTCAGCAAATTGACAAAAGAACAGAAAATCAAACACCACATGTTCTCACTCATCGGTGGGTGTTGAACAATGAGAACACATGGACACAGGGAGGGGAGCATCACACACTGGGGTCTGTTGGGGGGAATAGGGGAGGGACAGCAGGGGGTGGGGAGTTGGGGAGAGATAGCATGGGGAGAAATGCCAGATACAGGTGATGGGGAGGAAGGCAGCACATCACACTGTCATGTGTGTACCTATGCAACAATCTTGCACGATCTTCTATGTACCCCAAAACCTAAAATGCAATTAAAAAACAAGAAATAAAGTCACTTATTTTATAAAATGTAGATTTTATGAAATAAAATGGAACTGAATGAATGAATAAAAGAGTGAACAAGAACTGCAATAAGGTGAAAAAGTAAACTTTCTCTTTTTCTGACTGGACCTTGACTGATAGAACCTCCAGTAGAAATTATCTAATACTGTTGGAATTGCCACTAAGTTGATTAAAATATAAAAGTGTTATTTGCTCTTACCATATGTTAGAGCTCTCCTGATTGCCTTATTTACATCTGAAGCTCTCTTGTTATTGTTTCCTGGTCTTAATCACTCATTTTATGCTTTGCTGAAGTATTTTTGAGCTGATTCTGTGTTTCTCTCAATTTTAATTATATTCTATCCTGTTTCTTGTCTCCTGCATGCTCTCACTTTGATTGAGCAATCCATCTCCACAGTTTACTTTATCTGACCTAGGGTTTCTCATTTTTTTAAAAAATCAATTTATCTGAATTTCATTGACCTTGTTTCTTTGCCAATCACTCTGAGCCACTGTCATCATGACTCAGGATTCTAGAATTTTAACAAATTACAAATTTTCCCTTTGTATCTTCTGTACTCCAAACAAGAGTCAGTAGATGACACCACAAGAGAAAATGGCTGGAGTATATGAACAAAACTCCTGAATGAAACACAAACCCAAATGATTGATTAGATTTATATTTAAGCATTTGCCAATCATATCAATAATACATTTTTATGTTCATATAAATAACTCTTAAAACGCAATAAATAATAAAACAAATTAATTAAAATGTTGGATAAAAGAAATTAATTAGAAGGTTGGATAAGCCTGAATTTCATTGTTTATATCATTTTTAGTATCTTTATCAAAGCCATTCAACAATTCTCTAGGAAATGGCAAACTTCCTTACATTTTTCTGTCTTATTCTGAGCCCTCCAAACTGTTCCAACCTTTGCCTGTTACCCAGTTCCAAAGTCAATTCCACATTTTAGGGTATCTTTTCATCAGCGCCTGACTCTAACAGTACCAATTTACTCTATTTGTCCATTTTCACACTGCTGATAAAGACATAACAGATACTGTGAAGAAAAAGAGGCTTAATTAGACTTATAGTTCCACATGGGTGGGGAGACCTCAGAATCGTGGCAGAAAGTGAATGGCACTTCTCACATGGAAGCAGCAATAGAAAATGAGGAAGATGCAAAAGTAGAAACCCCTGAGAAAACCATCAGATCTTGTGATACTTACTCACTATTACCAGAACTGTATGGAAGAAACAGTCCCCATGGTTCAAATTAACTCTCATAGGTTTCTTCCCACAACACATGGAAATATGGGAGTACAATTCAAGATGATATTTGGGTAGGGACACCAAGCCAAATCGTATCAATACTCATCAGTGATATTGGCCTGTAGTTTTATTTTGTTATGCCCTTGTTTTGTTTTGTGTAAAGATAATATTATCTTCATAGAATGAGTTATAATTATTCCCTTTTCTTTGTATTTTTTGAAGAGGTTGAGTGAGTAGGATTGGTATTAAGTCTTTACATGTTGAGTAGAATTCAAAAGTGGGGTCATAAGTTCCTGAGCATTTTAATTTTGTTGAAAGGCATTTTATTACTTCAATAAAAGCTTCAATACCTTTTCCATTATTATTTGTTTGAGGTTTTCAACTGCTTTGTATTTCAATCTTGGTAAGTTGTATGAATCCAGAAATTCATATATTTCTTTTAGGTTTACCATTCATTGACATACAGTTTATAATAACAATTTCTAAAAAAACTGTATTATTTTGGTCTCAGTCTTTGTGTCTCTTCTTTTTGCATTTCTGATAGTATTTATCTGCATCTTTTCTATGTTTTTCATGTTTAACTTAGTTAAAGTTTTGTTGACATTGTTAATCTTTGAAATAAGTCAGGGTCACTCATTCGGTGTTTTAAGGTGTTCTCTGAGCTTGAGGTCTCATGACCAGGAAAATTAAGAAGCGTGGACACAAAGGGTGAGGTTGGAGCAAAAATTAAATAACAAAAAAAGAAAACTGGGAGGGAACTTCTTCCTGGGAGCTTGCTAATCATACAAAGAACAAAATACTTCTATGCTGGACATTGCATGCCTTGCCTGTTTATCCATGGCTTATCTGAGCAGGTGCACCAAAGCTGTGATTTTTTCCGGCAGACAGATTCTGCAGTCTGAGTTTTTCCCCGATAGAAGATACATTCTTCTCATGGCCACATGTGACTTACTCTAAAATTGATCACATTATTGGAAGTAAAACACTCCTCAGAAAATGTAAAAGAACTGAAATGATAAGACAGTCTCCTAGATCACAGTGCAATTAAATTATAACTCAAGATTAAGAAACTCAATCAAAATCACAAAATTATATGGGAGATTGAACAACATGCTCCTGAATGACATCTGGGTAAATAATAAAATTAAGGCAGAAATTTAGAAGTTCTTTGAAATTAATGATAACAAGGAGGCAACATAACAAAAACTATCGGATGCAGCTAAAGCAGTATTAAGCAAAAAAAATTAAAGCACTAAATGCCCACATCAAAAAGCTACGAAGATCTCAAGTCAACAACCTAACTTCACAACTAAAAGAACTAGAGGACCAAGAGCAAAAATACCCAAAACTACCAGAAGACAAGAAATAACAAAGATCAGAGCAGCAGTGAATGACATGCAAACACACAAATCCCTTCTGAAAACTTGAAGCATTCAGGAGCTGGTTAAAAAAAAAAAAAAATAGATAGACCACTAGCTACACCAATAAAGAAGAAAACAGCAAAGAATTAAATAGACATAGTCAGAAATGATAGGGGGGATATTACCACTACCCCACAAATACACAAACAACCAGCAGAGAATACTTTAGAGACCTCTATGCATATAAACTAGAAAATCTAGAAGAAATGGAAACATTCCTGGATGCACACACCCTTCCAAGTATGAACCAGAAAATCATTAAATCTTTGAATTCACCAATAATTATTTCAAAAATTGAGGCAGTAATAAATAGCCTACCATCACCACCAACAACAAAAATCTCAGGATCAGATAGATTTACAGCTGAATTCTAACATTGGTACTATTTCTTCTGAAACTATTCCAAACTGTTGAAAAGGAGGGACTCCTCTGTAACTCACTCTATGAGGCCAGCATTATTGTGATACCAAAACCTTGCAGAGAGACATCAACATCATCATCATCAACAACAACAACAACAACAGCAACAAAAACTTCAGGCCAAAATCCCTGATGAACATCAAAGCAAAAATTCTTCAAATCGAGCAACGCAACAATAAGCTTATCCACCATAATCAAGTTGACTTCATCCTCAGGATATAAGTTTGATTCCATGCACAAAAATCCATAAATGTAATTCATTACATAACAGATATAAAGACAAAAAACACATGATTATCTCAATAGATGCAGAAAAGACCTTTGATAAAATTCAGATTTTAACACCCCACTGACAATAGTAGACGGATCATCAAGACAGAAAATTAACAAAAGTTTTCAGGACCTAAACTGAGGTCTTAATTAAGTGGACCTAATAAATATATAGAGAACTCTCCAACCAAAAACAATAGAATAATTGTATGACTTTATTTTAAACATGACATGTTTCTAATATAAAATTTTAAAAACCGCATTTGCTATTTCACATATGTGTAAATTACTGTATCAATCAAGTGTTGGCAAACAATGGCCTATGGGCCTAAACTGGTGAAATATGCCTGTCTTTTTTTTTTTTTTTCAATTAAGGTAAAAATGATAAACATAAAAATCAGCACATTAACCACTTAATTTTGGATTCAAGCTGTGGGCAGGAAGCACTCTGGCAGGGGGACTCTGACCTTCTGGAGGATCTCAGACATATAGACAGTAGGCTCCAAGGGAACTTGCAAAGAGAGGAATGACATATACCTAAAAGAAACCCACTGTTATACAAACGAAAGAAACAACACTTTGTGCTTGCCTGCAGGCACACCCAAAACTACGTAAGTGAGAGTTATGCAGGCAGTTTTATACCTAAGAAGGTTGCTCAGTTACAGAGATGAAAGTAGTTCCTTATAAAAGCTTTTGAATTCAACTGTAACCTAGCAACCATCTGGGATCCCTCTCTACTGTGGAGAGTTTCTTAGTAGGATTTCTTCTTTCATAGGTTTTTGTTTTTCCATCAAATGTTATTTATCATAGGGACTTCAAATATGGCACAGGGCTTTACATTTAGTTGAGGAGATATGGGTAGTAATAAGATTGAAAGAGGCAGAGATGGAGAAATAGAAAAGAGACAGAGATAGACAAAGATAGAGACAAAGAAAGAATGCATGCTTTTCTAAGAAAGCCTTGGAAGTTAAGCTGTATCACTTTGACTGAGTTCTCTTTGTCGACACAGCCACAAGGTTTGCCAAAGTTCAAAGAAAAAGGATATGACTTGACAGAAGTATTGTCAAAGTATTTGAATTATACCTCAAAATCACCACATATATAACCTTTTGAAGTAGGTGTCAGCAGTCACTAAGTTACTGTAATATTTATTATATATTGACATAGAAATCAGAAAAATCACTATAATTTTGTGAATGTAGATTTCTGTAACTGCTGATATTTTAAAAAACATTTTAATATATTTATTTATAGATGTTTCAATATGAAATAGAACACAAATAGGCCCCAGATACATGAAATAAATAGTATGTCAGAAATATTGTGAAGACATTGACCGATAGCCATTGAAGTGCTGGAGGAAACATCCTGTTCATACATGTGCTTATGTGCAAGGATTTCTGCATGACAGATTTCTAGATGTAGAATTTCAGTTTCAAATGGTATATTTAAATTTTATTTGAAAATATTATTTTATATTATAATTCCTCAAGAATAGATTTCTCAGATTTTTATAGGTTGCAAATATTTTCTAGGACGATAATTTATTGACCTTATTTTCATTTTTCTAAGCATCAATAACTTTTATCATCTTTTATAATTATTATCAATTTTTATGTTGAATCTCCTGTTTACATTTCCCATCAATTTTTATATTGGAATATATCCTTTATACTTTACTTAAAATTTGTCAGAAGTTTTCAGTCTTTTTTCCAAAAAAGAAAAAACTATTAAAAGCTGTTGATTAAGAATCACCGACATTCATGTGTTTGGTAGTGTAGTTGGAATTTCTGTGAAATAGGCCAGAGACTCATTTGTAATACATTATACAGTATATGGTTACATAGTCAAATGATCATATTTCTCAGGTCATTGTTTAGGTAGGATACCTTTTGCATTGAAATCACACTGTTAAATTGATGTGCTATTTATAACTGGGTGTGAGGAACCCTCATCATCACTTTTCTGTGTCTCACAGAGAGTGCTTGTACCATAGTGGAAAAGTCCAGCAGACCTTTCTCCAGAGGAGTTCTGAACACTGTCTTGAGCAGATTTCTCACACTGTATAAAAATCTTCATGAAGATGTGCTTTCCTGGAATTGATTGAGAATTGTTCTGCCTTGTGGTTCCCAATTTATGCCAATTTTTAAATTTAAATATTTTCAAATTTAATGATTGGGGCAAAAGTGTTTCTTCGGTGTTCTTTACCAAATGAAGAAAAAAAAATGTTCCCAGTGTTGACTGTGCGGACCACAAATTGCTTAATATTGTTTTAAATATTATTTTTAGTCTTAAGACATCAGTGTTAATGTGAAAGTCACTGTAGTACTATTCCAGGTAATATATGGGATATTCAGATATTGTGTGTGATTGCAGTAACCTGTAGCCACATGTAATGTAACTTGTGTTCAGTGTTTTGTCTCACTGGCCTGATGCCCAGAGCCTTCTTCATCTACCCAGCATTAAAATAATATATCCTCTGTTTATAGATTTATCACTGATTTGATGAACATTGATGCAACAATCCTCAATAAAATATGGGCAAACTGAATCTAGGAGCACATCAAAAAGCTTATCTGCCACAATCAAATCAGCTTCATCCCTGGGATTCAAGGCAGGTTTAATATATGCACATCCATAAATGTATCCATCAGATAAATAGACCCAATGACAAGACCACATGATTATCTCAATAGATGCAGAAAAGGCCTTCAATAAAATTTAACATCCTTTCATGTTAAAAACTCTCAATAAACTAGGTATTGATGGGACATATCTCTAAATAATAAGAGCTATTTATGACAAACCCATAGTCAATATCATATTGAATGGGCAAAAGCTGAAAGCATTCCCTTTGAAAACTGGCGCAAGACAAGGATGCCCTGTCTCACCACTCCTATTCAACATAGTATTGAAAGTTCTGGCCAGGGCAATCCGGCAAGAGAAAGAAATAAGGGGTATTCCAATAGGAATAAAGGAAGTCAAATTGTGTCTATTTGCAGATGACATGATTGTATGTTTAGAAAACCCCATCGTCTCAGCCCCAAACTCCTTAAGCTCATAAGCAACTTCAGCAAAGTTTCAGGACACAAAATCAAGGTGCAAAACTCATAAGCATTCCTATACACAAACAATAGATAAGCAGAGAGTCAAATCATGAGTGAACTCATTCACAATTGCCACAAAGAAAATAAAATACCTAGGAATACAGCTTAAAAGGGATGAGGACATCTTCAAGGAGAACTACAAACCGCTGGTCAACAAAATATCAGCGGGCATAAACAAATGAAAAAAAAAAACACATGCTCATGGGAACTGTCCTTTCAACTTTACCTGCTTTTTTTGTGTGTGTCTTCTTCACCCCCTCATCCTTTCACAATTATGCACATTGTTCACTTCTTACCTTAATTATCAATGACTCCAGGATAATTTCTGTTATCCCTGCTGATGCTTTCTTGGCATTGTTGTATTTTCTTAAGACAATACTTTTCACACAATTTGTGTTACTTGTTTATATTCTATCCTTCAAATTAGAACATAAGGTTTCTGTGGCAGAAAGTGTCTACATTTATTTTTTCTTCTTAAAATGCAGCACTTCCTTGTAGTTTCTGGTAATCACTTTTTAAATATTCTTTGAATAAATTATCAATACTTTTTTATGTGTTTCATAATGAAAACTTTAAATTAGCCAATGCTATGTTCACATTCTTTCTAGTATTCCTCTTTATTCTGCAATAAAAATGAAATTCACATATTCATGATCATATGGAAATATATAAATTTCAAATTGGCAACTTCTTTACCCCACCCACTTCCCATCTTTCTTTCACTGTAAGCAAACACATTGAATAAAGAATATAGAATTATTCTCACTGAAAATTAAAAACCAGCAAAACTAAACAAACAGAAATAAGTTTATTTTCGGCAGCAGTTTTTGCAGGTTTGCAGTAAAATCCTCCAATGAAATCAGCATATAAGAGTGAGCAAGGAAATTCAAAATCATGGTAGTTTTGAATAAGCCACATTTCAGCTTTCCCCATTGCATCAGATAAGATAGCATTTCTTCCTGATGAGAAAAGAGAAAACACAAGGTAGATGACACAAGAGAATTGCCATGTGAATATACCAGGTAATTTTCTGAAAACAGGTAAAATAATGTAGTCAAAGATATATAAAATGTATGTGTTTTGATAAACCAAATACATTTTATATGGGCATAATTTAGTATGTTGCTGAAATATATTTAAAACAAATGCAAAGTGCTAAGAGAATTGTGAGAGGAAACTACTTTTCTTAGGCTGCATCAGTATTTGCACAATTATAAACTATATTAAAAATAAGCCCTAGAGAAAGAAACGTGAGTTTTTTGCTCTCTGAAGCTGCATTAGTAACAGATATACATATAAACAAGTCTTTGAGGTTCATGATCAATTAAAACAACTCAATAAAACAATTTTTTAAAAAATGCTTAATCTAGTTTCCACAATTAATTAAGCTAGTCCCTTTATCCTTGTTTCTTGAAGTGAAATGTATATTTTGAGAGTGTGGCTGAAATCCTTATATCTACTACTGCCTTTGGTTTATGCTAAGGTATTAATAATATTAGTATTAAATATAAATATATTTATAAATAGCAGCAGAAAATTTTCTGAAATTATTGAAATAGATATGTGCTCAATCTTATTTCAACTAATACTTTCTTAATGAAGAGACACAGTTAACAAAACTATAGAGAAATAACTTGATGTCCACACTTCAACAAAATATTTGGCATTAAACCAAGTGATTTTCAATCATTTAGTGTAGTGTAGAAACATTATAAATTTCATATTTCCAGTATTGCTTTTTGCATCTAGGATAAGACAATATATCTGTCAACTGTGAAGGAAACTTTCTAGTACTGTGGGACAATATTTTAATTTATAAATAAGAAAAAAGGTTCACAAGGAGTAAACATTTCTTCAGTGGTAACTAGATAGTTTTGCTAGACACATGTGTAACTCCTTAGTCAACGTGTCTGGGTTCTGTAAGATGTTTCTTGATGCGCTGAATGACTTTTATAAAGATTAAAAATGTGTAAAGTTTTTTTTTTTTAATTTTTTTTTTCTTTGAAAAAAATGTGTAAAGTAAAATAGACATGTGATTGTTTGGAGAAATCTGACATACTTTATTTTACATGTTTATGAGTTCCCGGAGTGTCCTGTATGAGTGATGGCCATGAGGTTCTAACTGACCCAATCATTTAAGTCTTTCCATAATATTTGAGAAATCATTTTATATTTTCAAATATTTTATTATTTCACAAAAAACACACATCTCTGACTTTATACAGGTATATGTTCAAAGGCATGAGAAAGTTAGATCTTCATGATACTAATTGAAAACATTAATTACCAAGTATTTCACTGTTAAACTGATCCCACTTCTCTCATTTTAACAGAAATTGTACTGAATTTGTATATGAATTTGGAGATAGAGTATCATCATTACAACAACACTGGGGTTTTATTCATGAACATGAGATGCCTTTCCATTTATTTAGATCTTTTCCATTTCTGTCCACATGGTTTTGCAATTTTTATAATGCAAGATGTACACTTTTTTGTTAAATTTGTTCCTAAAATTATATTTTTGTGATTATTTGAAGTGTGATTGCTTTCTCAGTTTCATTTTTGATTTACCACTTCAGTTATAAATTTGTTTGTTTGTTTATTGCTCTTGTTTCCTGAAAACTTGCTTTATCTATCAGTCTAATGTTTTTCTAGCAGATTTCCAAATACTTTCTTTATATAACATCATATGTCAATAGTTTAATTTTTTCCTTACATATGTAGATTACTTTATATCATTTTCTTATCTATTTATCTTAACTAGAACCTCTAGTGGAATGTTAATTTGAAGTAGGAAGAGTGGATTTAGTTAGTCTTTCTACATTAAGTATAATGCTAGCTATGTGTTTTCTTATAGATGCCACTTATCAGTTTTGTGACAGGCTAAGTTTCCCCTGGCAACCAGAACCGTCAGTTTTTACTAATCTTTTACTATGTTTTTTATGAATGAATAAGTTAAACATTAAAGAACTAGACAAACTGATACCTGAATACAAGGCCTATATTGATAAAACAAACTCATTTGGACCCCACCTTGGTTTTCACAGCCCCTACAGTCTGATGGAATAATAATAGCATTATAAAATATACATTTCATGCCCACTTAAAATTAAGAAATTTTCTAAGACCCTAGATAAAGCTTTCCAGTCCCCACAGCCTAGTTATATGTTAGATATAGATTGAATAAAACAGTCCTGCTTGTAGGTGCACTCCCACATCTAAGCATGCAGCTTAAAATGTGTCTGAGCACTAGAAAAGCACTTGTAACTTTGAATTGGTCTGGTGAGTCACTTCAATCTTCTCCCTGTAACCAGTCGCATAAATAAACTTCCTTCTTTCTCAGCCTGTTTCCATCTCTTTACTGGACTCTGAGAATCTCTTTACTGGACTCTGAGAAGAAGCCACTGGACCTTGTTCTGTCTGGGAACAGTTTGAGGAAGCTTCCCTCTATTCATACTTCATTGAGTATTGTTATGATGAAAGATACTGGATTTTACTAAATACATTTTTTTTCTGTGTTCACTGAAACGATAATAAGTTTCTTATCCTTTATTATATCTTATATTACATTAAGTGATATTGTTACAGGATCTTTGGGGTGTTGCTTTTCAGGCCAGAAACATCTGTGGCCAGTGGCGCCTTTGCCCAAGTTCTTGTCCTACAGCCAGAATAATGAGGTACACAGACCAGGAGAGGTTGAGCAAAACAAAGAGGAACTTTATTGAGTATTAGAACAGCTCAGAGAAGACCTTCCATGGTTAGCTCCTCTCTGTAGGCAGGTCCTCCCATCAATTTTCAGCTCTCAGCAGAGAAGAGGCCCTGGAGAGGGTAGCTCCTCTCTGCAGCTGGTTCTCCTGATGTCTGCTCAGCTCTTAGAAGAGAGGAGGCCCTGGAATGTGTTCTCTGTAGCTGGTTGTCCCGATGTCTCTATGGGTCTCTGAAGCTCTCAGCAGAGAGGGCAGCTCTTCTCTGCAGCTGCTCATCCTGTCATCTGCTCAGCTCTGGCCAAGCCCATGGCTTTAATGGGCCTCACTTGGGAGAAAGTGCATGCTGATTGGTCTATTAGCACCCATGAGTGAGCCAGGAAGAGGCATCACAAGTTCCCATTTTGGTCCATGGGATGGAGAGGCACCCTAGTCCCCAGCCTTCAGGCTCTCCCTGGTCCTGAAGGTGGTAACCACTGGGAACCCATCCTGCACAGGAATCTGTCTGCCTCCTGCTGTCATTTATGGTGTCTGGGCTCAGTCCCAACTTTGCTTTGAGGGAAAAGTGGGCACTAACATCAGGAAGAAGCCAGGCAGTGAGATCAGGCATTTCCAAGCCTGAGAGGGCAGAGGAGTTTTCCCAGGCCCCCAAGAGTTCAGGGATGCCTGAGTCAGCAGTCTTGGTTTGGGCAGCTGGAGTTGCACCCAGTGGGTGGCAGAACTCCTGCCTACTCTGTGGAGTGGGAGACCCAGGTCTTCAGTCATGATTTGGAAGCCTCCATCAGCACCCAGGAGGACAGTGCTCCAGCCTGCTCCCAGACCCTCAAGAGCACAGAAAGGCTCAGATGTGCAGCCAGAACTTCAGAACTTGGGTGGCTGCAGTGGAATTTGGGGAGCTCCCACCCCAACTCAGGAAATGTGGGGCTCCTGCTTGTCCCCAGCTCCCACTGGCTCCATGGAGCATGGAGCCCTGACTGTGCCTCCCTTCTGCAACCAGGATGATGGCAGCTGTAGGCCATCTGGTGTGGCTGCTGCCATCAATAATACAAATATTAAAGCAACTTTGCATTGCTAAGATAAATTTTACTTTCTTATGGTATATAATTACTTTTGTATGTTCCTATATTCTGTTTGCTAAGATATTATTGTGAATTTTTGTGTCTATTATCACAGGAGATGTTGATCCTTAGTTTTTATTTTTTGTGATGTCCTTTTTGTGGTTTTAGTAGAAGGGGTCAATTAAATATGTTGGTAATGTTTTCATCTCCTATTATTTGGAAGATTATTTTTTGAACAATTGTTATGTTTTCTTCCTTAAATGATTTGTAGAATTCTACAAATTCCTTTTTGGCCCAGGTTTTTTTTTTGTTGTTGTTGGGTTGTCTTTTGATTACTAATTCAGTATTTCTTTTTTGTTATAGGTCTATTCAGGTTCTCTATTTTCTCTCCAGTTTATTTTATAGTGGTTCTTGTCTGCATCTACCTGTAGGAAAATTCTGTCACACTGAGTTTGGAGGGCATGAAGGAACAGTTTATGTTTTCAAAGTCTGTTTTTATCAAGTCTTAGGAGATTTTCTTGAATAAATATTGCTTTGTATTGTGATTTATATTTTAGAACAATACCTGCATAATGTTTTTTTATAGTAAAACAATTTTTAATGTTAACAATGTACTTAAATTGTATCTCTATCACAATCATGATGCTGTATTAGGATTTTAACATTTGCAAGTCAATAGACTTAAAATTTAAATACAAATGTTAAGGATATATACTCAGTGTACTTGTGATATGTTAAATCAAGTTTAACCTAAAGTTGCCTCCAACATATTTTAAGTTTGACCTAAAGGTTTCTCTATACATCATAAACTATAACAAGTGGAGATGTAAAAAGACCATAGCCTACACTTGTGCCAGTCACCAAGTTTTGGCAAAACAAATATAGCCAGGTATTTGAACCATGTTCAAATAAGGCAGACACTGAGTTGTTACCAATTCAATTGTTCCTGTACCTCACTTCCACTTTTTTTTAATGTCACTTTCCTTTTTCTGACTATAAATCTTCTTTCACCACATGGCTGCACTGGAATCTCAGAGCCTACTCTGACTCAGGAGGCTGCACAATTTGTGAGGTGTCCACTGCTCAATTAAACTCTTTTAAATTTAATTCAGCAAAAGTTTGTCTTTTATTAGTATATTTATCAAGTCAGCTCTGAGTTATGCCCCCTCCCCACACTCCTCTCCTTTCACTTTGCTTTGCTTTATTGTGCTTCATAGATATGGCTTTCTCTCTCTCTTTCTTTCTTTCTTTTTTCTTTCTTTCCTCTTTCTTTCTTTCTTTTTCTCTCTCTCCCTCTTTTTCTTTCTTTCCTCTCTCTCTCTCTCTCTCTCTCTCTCTCTCTCTCTCTCTCTCTCTCTCTCTCTTTCTTTCTTCTTTTTTAACAAGTTGAACGCTTGTGGCAACCCTACATTAAGAAAGTCTGCCAATGCTATCTTTCCAATAACATGTGCTGTTCATCACTATTGTGTATTTCGGTAAACCTCAAAAACCTTCAAACTTTTTAAAAATTATTATCAGTTTTAATGTCCTGTGACAATTCCTTGTTGATGCTACCATTGTAATTGTTTGAGGAACATCACAAAATGCATCCATGTAATATAGTAAACAGAACTGATATGTGTTGTGTATATTCTGACTGTTCCACCAACCAGCTATTTCCCATTTATCTCTTTTCCTCAGACTTTCCTATTTCCTGAGACACAACAATATTAAAATTAGCAAATTAATAATCCTAATCCTACAAATTGCTTCTACATATTCAAGGGAAAAGAAGGGCCTCATGTCTCTCACTTAAAATCAAAACCAGAAATAATTAAGCTTAATGATGAAGGTATGTATAAAGCTGAGATAGGGCAAAAGCCATACTTGTACAAAACAGCCAAATTTTGAATACAAATAAACGGTTCATGAAGGACATTAAAAGTGCAACACCAATATATACCAAAGATAAGAATGTGCAATAGCCTTATTATTGCTGATATGAAGAAAGCTTTAATCATTTGAATTAAAGATAAAACCAGTGAAGATATTTTCTTCTTCCAAAGCCTAAACCAGTGCAAGGCCCTAACTCTTTGCAATTCTGAAACGTGTAAGGAAGCTGCAGAAAAAATGTTTCAATCTAGCAGAAGTTGGTTCATGAGATTTAAGGCAAAAAGCCATCTCCATAAAATAAAAGTGGAAGATAAAGAAGCTTCTACAAATTATTCAGAAGTTGTAGCTCATATAATTAATGAAGGTAGCTACACTAAACAACAGCTTTTCTATGTGGAAAAAACAATCTCCTATTGAAAGAAAACACCACTAAAATTTCATAGGTACAGAGGAAAAGTCAATGCCTAGCTCCAAAGCTTCAAAAACAGGATGAATTTTTATTAGCGTCTAATGAAGCTGGTGACTGGAAGTTGAAACCAGTGTTGATTGACCATTTGGAAAATCCCAGGGCCCTAAAGAATATACTAAATCTACTCTGTGTTCTATCAATGGAACCACAATGCTTGCATGGCAGCATAGCTGTTTACAGCATAATTTACTGAATATTTAATCCCAGTTTTGAGATGTACTACTTAGGAAAAAATGTTCCTTTCAAAATATTAGTGCTCATTGAAAATAGGACTTATCACCCAAGAAGACTAATGGAACTGTACAGATAAATTAACATTGCTTTTATGCCTGCTAATACAGCATTCATTCTGTAGACCCTCGATCCAAAAGTAATTTCAACTTTTAGGTTGCTGTGTTTAAGAAATACATTCTGTAAGAAATGGCTGCCATTGACAGGAATTCCTCTGTTGGATATTAGTAAAGTAAATTGAACATATTATGAAAAAGATTCATTGTCCTTAAAAACATTTGAGAGTCATGGGAAGAGGTCAACGGGAATTTTTAGGAAGTTGATTCCAACTATCATGAATAATGTTGAGAGGTTCAAGTCTTCAATGAAGGAAGTAACTACAAATGTGGTAGCAACTGTAAGATAATTGTAAGTAGAAGTAGAATCTGAAGATGTGACTGAATTGCTTCAGTTTAATGATGAAAGTTGAATAGATGAGGAGTTGCTTTATGTGAATGACCAAAAAAAGGGGTATACTGAAATAAAATCTGCTCTTGGTGAAAGTGCCATGAACATTTTTGAAAGTAAAACAAAGAATTTAGAATATTACTTAAATTTATTTAATGAAGTAGCAGTAAGGTTGGAGTGGATTGCTTCCAATTTTAAAATAATCTTTACTAAGAGTAAAAAGCTATTACACAGCATTGAAAGACATGAAAAGAAATGAAATGAAAGAATGGATCATTAGATGCAGTAAGCATCCTTCTTGTCTTATAAAATTGTGACGCCCCCACAAGCAAAAAGATTACTGCTCACTTAAGGATCAGATGATTGTTAGCATATTTCAGCAATAAAATATTTTTATTTAAGTTATGTACATTTTTATACATGATGCTATTTCAGACTTAATGGAATACAGTATAATGTAGACGTAACTTTTATATGCCATGGAAAATTAAAAAAAATTGTGTGACTCTCTTCATTGTAATATTTGCTTTATTGTAGTGATCTGAAACCAAACCTGCAATATCTTGAAGGTATGTGTTGTATTAGTGTAAACACTTACTGGCATCAGAGGGTGTAAGCCCCACGTTTTGTTGTCTTGCATGAAGTGTTGGCCCTCCAGGTGCACAGAAGGCTGGAAACTTCTGCCCAGATTTCAGGGGATGTATAGAAATTCCTGGATGTCCAGGCAGAATTCTGTGGCAGGGGCAGAACTCTCCTGGAGAACCTCTGCTAGGGCAATACAGAAGGAAATGTGGGGTGGAGTGTTCACACAGTTTCCCCACTGGGACACTGTGTAATGTAGCTGTGAGAAGAGGACCATAATCCTCCAAACACCACAATGGTAGATTTACATATAGGTTACAGCTGGAAAAGCCACAAGCACTCAATGCCAGCCCATGAAAGCAGCCACTGAGGTGAGCCCTGCAGTGCCACAGAGGTAGAGCTACTAAAGGTCATTGAAGCCCACCCCCTTGCATCAGTGTGAACTGGGTGAGAGACATGGAATCACAGGAGATTATTTTGAAGTTTAAGATTTAATGACTGCCATATGGGGTTTCAGACTTGCATGGAGCCTGTAACCTTTGTTTTGGCCAATTTCTCCCATTTAGAATGGCATTATTTACCCAATTCCTGTACCCCTTTGTATCTTGGAAGTAACTAACTTGTTTTTCCTTTTATAGAGGGACTTGCCTTATCTCAGATGTGATTTTGGACTTAGACTTTTGTGTTAAAACCAAAATGAGTTAAGACTTTGCAGTACTGTTGAGAAGGGATAATGGTATTTTTGCAATGTGAGGACATGAGATTTGAGAAGGACTGGTGTGGGAATAATATGGTTTGCTTTGTGTCTCCACACAAATTTCATGTGAAATTGTACTCTCCACGTGTCAAGAGAGGGACATGGTAGGAGGTGATTGGATCATGGAGGTAAATTTTCCCCATGCTGTTATCATGATAGTGAGTGAATTCTCAGCAGATCTAACGGTTTAAAAGATGTGGAGAAAAAGGAACACTTTTACACTGCTGGTGGAAATGTAAATTAGTTCAACCATTGTGGAAGACAGTGTGGCGATTCCTCAAGGCCTTAGAAATAGAAATTCCATTTGACCCAGCAATCCCATTACTGGGTATATATCCAAAAGACTATAAATCGTTCTACTATAAGGACACGTGCACACGAATGTTCATTGCAGCACTGTTTACAATAGCAAAGACCTGGAATCAACCCAAATGCCCACTGATAATAGACTGGATTGGAAAAATGTGTCACATATACACCATGGAATATTATGCAGCAATCAGAAATGATGAGTTTGTGTCGTTTGTAGGGACATGGATGAATCTGGAGAACATCATCCTCAGCAAACTGACACAAGAACAGAAAATGAAACACTGCATATTCTCACTCATAGGCGGGTGATGAAAAATGAGAACACATGGACACAGGAGGGGAGTACTAAACACTGGGGTCTATTGGGGGGAAAAGGGGAGGGCCAGTGGGAGGGGTAGGTGGGGAGGGATAACCTGGGGAGAAATGCCAAATGTCGGTGAAGGGGAGAAAGGAAGCAAAACACACTGCCATGTGTGTACCTACGCAACTGTCTTGCATGCTCTGCTCATGTACCCCAAAACCTAAAATGCAATAAAAAAAAAAAGTGTGGCATTTCTCTCTCTCTCTCCTGTTGTCATGTTTTGCTTTCCCTTTGCCCTCAACAATGGTTGTAAGTTTCCTGAGGCCTGTCCAGCGATGTGGACCTATGAGTCAACTAAACCTCTTTTCCTTATAAATTACTGAGTCTCAGGTAGTTCTTTGTAACAGTGTGAAAACAGACTAATACACCATGTTATTGTAATTACACTATCTCTAAATATAATTTGAAATAAGGAAATGTGATGCCTTCAGCTGTTTCTACATTTTGTATATTGTTTTGGTTATATAAAGTGTTTCTAGGATTATTATAAATTTTAGAATCTGTTTTGTTTTTATAAAAAATGTCATTGGGATTATGATAGGCATTACATTGAATCTGTAAATAACTTCAGGTTTTATAGAGATTTCAGCCAACATAATATGTCTTTCCAAATTAATGTATTATTTCCTTTCATACATCAATGCGTTGCAGTTTTTAGCATAGAAGTCTTTTTTTTTTAATCTACTTGCTTAAGTTTATTCCTATATGTGTTGCTCTTTTTGGTGCTATTATAACTTGGATGGTTTTTTTTGATAGTTGTTTGTTAGTATACTGAATAATAACTCAATTTTGTATGTTAATTTTCTGTCCTACATATTAACTAAATTTATGTTTTAATTTTAGTAGTATTTTGTAGAGTCTTTACAGTTTTCCACATATAATATAATATAATAATATAATATAATATAATATAATATGCAAACAGAGGTTATTTTACTTATTTTCTGATTTAGAAGCCTGTTTTATTTTTATTATTCTTGTCTAATTGTTCTAGCAGACTTCCAGTACTATGTGAAATAGAAGCAACAAGAGTGAGTATCATTACCTGGTTCTGATATTAGATAAAAATTTTTCGTATTTTTGTCATCAGGTGTGAATTTAGCTGTGAGCTTTTCATATGCATCATTTCTCATGTTAAAGTGATTTTCTTATACTTCTGGGATGTTGAAACTGTTTTTTTACTCATAAAACATAGTTGAATTTTTCAAATGCTTTTATTCGTATATATTGAGATAACAATTGTTTATTATTCATTATTTTGTTAATGTGTTATATCACATTTGTTAATTGTGAACATTATCTTTCATTCGAGGGATACACTTGTAATGTCTTTTAGGAAAAAAGGTGATGCTGAGTCTAGATACATAGAAAAAGCCAAGCAATACTACTGGTCTTGCAATATTACATAATTTAATTATAGAATAGTTTATTTGGCAACAGTAAAAACAAGAGAAATCTAGTCAATATGAAGTCAAAGTATTCTGAGCATTTGCAAAACAGTATTGGCACTGTAAGTGAACTTCTGAATATAGTTATTTCCATGTACAATGTATAAAACATAGTTAAGCTCAGTAAAGTTTTTTTTGTGTCACTTGTGAATTAGAATAATACCCTTAAATATTAACTCATAGGATTTTATATTCTTTAAATTTTTCCTAGGTTTGAAATATTTGACTTGGAATACTTCCAAGTCAACTTAGAGTCTGGAAAATAAGTTTTTGACTTAACAGGGTCAATTGTGAAATGTTGTTTTCTCACAGGAGGAAGGAGATCCTCCAGTCCAGCCTCTTCATGCTGGAATTAAATGGATGAGTCCTAGTTTTGGTCATTCCAGGTTCAGGCCTTTGTTATAACTAATTCTTTTTCTCCTTCTTTCCTGTTTTGACAAACTTTTGGAAACAAAAGAGACAACATTTTGTGATGATAAATATCACAGTTGCCACGCAGGCCAGGAGGAACCCAATCACATCCAAAGAGTGGTACTGGAACCAGGTGAGGTCGTGGGCTGCGACCCGAAGGTGTTTGGCTCCTTTGTGGCGCATGACAAACTCAATCCAGAAGACTGCCCGATCCAGGGGCTTCACTGGTTGATCATGATGAATTCTTGATAATTTCATAGCATTCTGTTTATATCTGAAAGATAAACATAAATATACTAACATAGAAGGTAAATCTATTGCCTAAGAATATAAAGTCTATGGAAGGTCTTTAAAAAATGTTACACAAATAATTCAAAGTGAATGTTATAGAATTGACATTGAAATTGAATGTTTTAAATTGGATCATCATAAAAGTTTGTTTTTTAAATTATTATTTTATCATAGGCACATTTTTTTAAAAGTGAAAATGAAGTCAGATGGGAAAGTTAATGTCTTTCTACCAGAGGAAATATTATGAGCCATTCTAAGTGCTGTAAGTAAGACAGCAGAAATGCAATTTGAGAGTGATCATTTTGATATTTTGAGAGAGGGTTGTATTCTGTTTCTCAGGTTGGAGTATATTGCCTTCATCATGGCTCAGAGTAGCCTTGATCTTGTGAGCTTAAGCAGTCCTGACACCTCAGCCTCCTGAGCAGCTGGGACTATGAGCTCAAACATTCTGCCTGGCTAATTTTTAAATTTGCTTGTGGTAATGGGATCTGGCTATGTTGTCCAGGCTGGTCTCAAGCAATCCTCCTGCTTCACCTCCCAAAGTGAAGGGACTACAGGTGTGAACCACTGTGTCTGGCCCATTTAATTGTGCTCAGTGGTTGACATGCCTTCTAAATAGTCTCTCTGCTTCTACTTTTCTGTCTTCTGCTATATTTTCCTTCCAGTCACCAGAATAATTATTTTTTGAAACTAATGTCAGATTATAACACTGCACAGATTAAGATTTCCATCTGGATTCTCATCACATTAAGAGTAAAATCTGTGATTTGAACACATGAATGAACACATGGAGGGGAACAACACACACTGGGACCTAGCAGAGGGTAAAGGGTGGTAAGAGGGAGAAGATCAGAAAAAATTAGTGTGTACTAGGCTTAATACCTGAGTGATGAGATAATCTATATGCCAACCCCCCATGACACAAGTTTGCCTGTATAAAAAACCTACATTTGTTCCCCTGAACGTAAAGTAAAAGTTCAATAAAAAATAAAAATAAAAAAAGAATGACATGCTGTTTAATAGAAAAAAAAAAATCTGTTTTTGGTCTACAGAATTTGACATGGTCAGGCATTGGCAACTTCTAACACTTTCGCCCTACACACTTTTCTAGGGACACTGGTTTTCTATTAATCTTGAAGTTTCCAATGGTATTCTCACCTTCGCTCCTTTACAACTTTTGTCCCCTCTCTCTCTCTTCAGAGCATTCTTCCTTGCAATAAAGTGAGGCTTGCTTCTGTCTCTTTTTGAAGCTTCCCCTTAAACGATACTTGTTAGAGAGGTTTTTCCCGGCCACACTATATAGGACCCAAGAATTTTCTCCATTGTTTCATGCTTATTTTGCTATTTAATTTCTAGAACCTTAAAATAGTTAATAAAACAAAATCTTAGGTATGAAATATATAAGATAAACATACATACACTAGTAAATCAAAATTTTAAAATTATTTTAAACATTATCCTAAAGTAAAGACAGCTACTGCTTGTGTTCTGAGTTATCACAACCTGCCTAGAAGAATTCTCTCTTCCTGTACCATTTTGGTCACTACTTTTCATTCTCAATTTAAGTATTAACGTGACTTCTAATATTATAGATTAGCATTGCTTGTTTATATAATTTATTTATATAATAAACTTATACGTGTCTGTTTTTTGTGTAGCAGTTATTGGTTAATTCCATTGCTGTATAGTATTCAGTTAATTGACAAATATCTGAGTATCTATTTATTTAATAATTGATGGACATGGGTTGTTTACATTTTTGGATACTATTAATTATTCTGGTATAAATACATTTATATATGTCATTAAATTTACATATTAATTTTTGTTGGGTATATAGTTGGGAGAAGAGTTGCTGAGATAAAGGTGCACATATAATTACAACATTCTGTTGACTACATTTTTTTAAAATGTATTTTTGATTTCTAAAATTTGGAGAACTTTTTAGTTGTCATTCTTTGTAAGATTTTTAATTTATTTCTAGTATAGCTAGATCTTATACTTTTTTATGATTTTGATTCTTTTTTTTTTTTTTTTTTTGAGACGGAGTTTCACTCTTGTTACCCAGGCTGGAGTGCAATGGCGCCATCTCGGCTCACCGCAACCTCCGCCTCTTTGGTTCAGGCAATTCTCCCACCTCAGCCTCCTGAGTAGCTGGGATTACAGGCACGCACCACCGTGCCCAGCTAATTTTTGTATTTTTAGTAGAGACGGGGTTTCACCATGTTGACCAAGATGGTCTCGATCTCTTGACCTCGTGATCCACCTGCCTCGGCTTCCCAAAGTGCTGGGATTACAGGTGTGAGCCACCGCACCTGGCCGATTTTGAATCTTAACAAATTTACTGAGTTGTGAGTTTTGGCCCAGAATGTGATCAGTTCAGGTAACTACTTTATATACTCCTAAACAAATGTTTATTTTCAGTACACACACACACACACACACACACACACACACACACACACACACACACACAATGTGTATGTATGTGTGTGTGTATATATATATTCACGTTTTTATACTTCATATAACGGTATATACATACATATCACATGTAACATTTATTTGTGCTCTTCAAAAGTTTTATTTCTTTAATCATTATTTTGTCTTCTTTTGTCTGTTTAAATTTAATCTGAGTACTGGTAGATTCATCTAAATCTACCATCTTATTTTGTATTTTCCATTCTGTCTTTTTTTTTCAATTATTTCCTATTTGTTTTAAAGAACTTTTAATCATTCATTGTCTTACTATTTTCTGTGTAAAGTATTTTAAGATATTTCTTTATGTGGTACCTCTTTAGTAAAAATTTTGATGGTAGTAATAAATTCTGAATTAATGGTAGCTGGTCTAGACATAGCATTTTCCAGATTTTTTTCTTTGGAGTATAAAAGGTTAATTATTACACTTATATTCTTTCAGTATTAAAAACTTGTGCTTCAAAAGTTATCTATAAGAAAGTAAAAAATATAAAAAATCAACCCCTCCACAGTGAAATAAAATATTTGAAAATCATATATCTAATAAGAAATTATATTCATAATATAAAAAGAATTCTTATGACTCAACAATAAGTAAAAAAATTATAACATGTTGAAAAGATTGAAATAGAAATTTATCTAAAGAAGATATGTGAATGGTCAGTAAGTGCATGAAAAGATGGTTAACATCTCTAGCCAGAAGGAAAATGTAAATCAAGACCACAATGAGAGATCACTTTACACCCACTGGAATGGCTATAACAAAAATAAAAGTGATAAGTTTTGGGAAGAGTGTGAAGAAATTGGAACCCTCCTGTACAGCTGGTGTTATTGAAGAATGCTGCAAGTACTTTGCAAAACAGTTTAGCAGTTCTTCATCCACATATATGTAAAGTTCCCCAATCACTTTAAAATTCCAATACTAGTATCTCCTCAAAAGAAGGGAAAACCTATTGTTACACAAAACTATGCATAGCAATGTTTCTGAGAGCAAAAATTTGAAATAGCTGAAGTGTTTATTCCTTGGTAAGTATATAAATTCAAAGTGGTATATTCATGCCAAAGAATATTATATAGCAAAAAAAAAAAAAGAAGGAAAAGGAAACAAAGTACTGATATGTGCAACAACATGAATGAAACTGAAAAAAAAAATCAGGAGAAGTCAAAGAAGTCATTTACAAAACACCATAAACTGTATGACTTCATTCATATGAAATATATAGAGAGTATAATCTAATGAGAAAGACAATAAATTAATATTTTCCTAGACTAGGGATTTATGGAGAGTGACTTAAATCTCCATCGTAAGTTTTATTTTAGAGTCAGAAAAATGTTAAAAAAATTGTACTGTGGTGATGGATTCATAAGTAAACATATCAAATACATTTAAATTTTACACTTTAAATAGTTGAGTTTTATGCTTGTAAATTATATCCCATCACATTTCTTAAAATAATAATGATAAATTTTTAAGACAAATAGATTATAATGTCAGAATTGTTATTTGTTTGATTTAAATATTTTATTCTTTTTTCTCCAAGTTCATGATTCCTTTTTATTGTATATTCTGTAATACAAAAATGTATATTCACAATAAGCTCTTTAACATTATTTTTGTATAGAATAGTTGTTGTAGAAATTGTTGACCTATTGAATGTATGAGTTTCAAATGTAACTTTGAAATTATTATCTGGTAGAAAATAAAAAGAGATGTAACAGTAGTTAAATCATTTAAATTCTTCCAAAATGAGTCTCTTACAAAAAGGATGAAATTCAAACTCACTACTGACAAGATAAACTGTCTACAAATATCCACCTAATGAAAAATACTGTTATACTTACAAAGGATCATTAATTACTGTCTTCAGTGCGTTCAGCAAGTCTGTACTGGATATTGTGTTAAAATCCACTCCAACAGCCGCACCCTTGGCCTTCATATGAACAATGTTATCAGGTTGATCTGCAAACAACGGAATGCCCACCATAGGGATCCCATGGTAGATTGCCTCGTAGATGCCATTGGTTCCGCCATGAGTTATAAAAGCTTTGGTTTTGGGGTGACCTAGGATTGGATAAATTTTAGCAAAATTATTAATTATAAGTAAATAATAACATCAGAAATGATCAATATAAGGCACTGAAAGGAACAATATTCTCTAGATAATATTATGATGCCCATAAAACACTATTGAAATTGCTTTTAGACTTCAGAGAAAGAAGTACCCACTTCTGCTGGAGAGATAAGTGATAACTACATGAAGAGGTGGTGGTGTGTGTGACTTCAGACTAGAAAAATGAATTAAGCTTGCCAGGTGGACAAAATGATAAAACACATTTTAAATAAAAACATTAAAATGTGCAAAAAATAGAAGAATAAGATTGGGCATATAAGAACATGTTATCTTAAATAAATAGTTCAATCACTGAGTGTGATATGTGGGTGTGCAAGGCAGCAGAGAGCTGGAATAGAGAAAGCATAGGTCACACTTCATCATAAAATGTGTTGTCATTTTATATAAAGATTGGGGATTTATTCCCAGAAAAAAAGCAGTCAGTGGTAATGGAAGAGGAATTGTTATTTTTCAATGTCATTTGAAATAACCCTGTAGTATTATAAAGGATGGGTATAAAGTTATAGAAATAGGAGACAGACAACCCAGAAAGTTATTGGGAAACTCTATGAATGGTAATTACACCTAAAATAAAAATACTTTGATTCTAATAATAAAAAATGTGAGTGTATATAATAAAATGAAAACTATTATAGTTATCTTTTCCCTCACAAGAATGGAAAATAAATAATATTTTATTTTTTCAAGAATAAATATTCAATAAGCATGTTTCATGTTGAACTATTATCACTCTAATTGGCTGTTATTCATATAATCAATATTTGTTCTCTGGATTCTTACCTAGAAGGTCATTCTGGGGCAACCACTTGTACAGTCGAGTATTGGATCCTAAAGTATTTGGTTTCTTGCCAGCGAATCTCCATAGAACCTGTCAGGGTGAAGAAAATATCTTGTGCTATCAGTAGAACTCCAAAGTTATAGCATGTTAAAACTCTAAAGAGATTGACAATCAGCTAAATACCTTTTATATAAAAATATTAAGAAATGAGATCAAGATATGAAGTAATGACGACTATTAAAAGTATGAAGTAAATGGAATACCATCATTTCATGTCATTACTGTTTTTTTAAAAAAGCTTGGTATATGAGGAAATCATAATATTTCCAACATTGTAGGTTAGACACATTGGATTATCAATTAAAAATTTCAATATTCAAGAAATTGTTATATACATTCATTATAATTTTAGAGCAAAAAATGGTAACTAATTAGTAATGACCTATACATTTATTTTATATATTTGGTCTAGTTGTCATCTTCTGAATTTAATATTAATTTATTTTTGAATGATATGCAATTTTACACCTACTAGTTTATTAGAGTTTGACATCTTTTATTTGCAAAGAACTACATCTATAAAATCAGCTACTTGTGAGAAATAAATTAATGCTCTGTGGGTAGGGTGTGTAACTTCTTTCAGATTACAATTATCCTGCTGTACTTCCAAGAAAAATTTCAAGTGTCGATTTTTGACACTTTCAGAGTATTATCAGTATTGCTAATTATGGAAGTATTTTCAATATAGGAAAAAAAGCCAGTTTGAAATTCATGAATAGCTACTGAAAGTAAATAAAATTGTGTATTTTTACCAAATTTTGCTTAACTGATCATTAACATTTAAATGATGCACTACAAAGCATGACCAGCATTGAATAACATGGTCTGCTTTAGCCAAGCCATTCCCATGCCCATTACCAAAATAAGGTAATTGATTTTAGAATTCCCAAGCAATCCTAATACTAAAGTATAACTTACAAGTGTTTACTTTGTATTTGCTATGTAAGTGTTAAAGTAACCTTTTGTTTTCAACAAAAAATTAGCAGACTATGTCAGTTAGAAAATTAAAAAGTAACCCACAAATACAGAAATATTGCGAGTGTATTCTACATATTAGGAAATAAGTTCCTACTATATTTTATGGAGTGAGGACATCTGAACCTCTTTCCATGAGTGGTTTCCTTCTGCTTGTCTCCTCCTTTTATTCTTTTTTCTTTCCTCAATCTGGAGGAGGTGTTAACTGGTGGTCAGAGCAGAGGTTTTGTGCGGCCATATTTTATAATGTACAGAATCTATCCTAAAAGCAGGATTCCATTTCCATCTATTCCACTACATTTTCCTGCTTAAGGCATTAGCAGGCCCCAGTCCAGCAGGCAAGGCCTGTTTTCCCATTTCTCTAAATTTTGTCAGCTAGGTGAGTACCTGGAGCAGTGGTTTGTTGGTCTAGGACATTCTTTTTCTGAATAGCACCCTGAACAACGCTCTAAATAGGGCTATTCCAACATGTATAGAAAAATACAAGAGGTCAGTTACATGACAAGCCTAAACTGCATGATGCATTTCAGACTTTTTTCAATGCCTGCTTGTTGTTATTGTGATAGTACAGTAACTCATTAACATTCAACTCCTTTTTGGGAATATCTATAGTGTATACAGTGCCCTCAGGAACTCTGTAAGAAAAAGAAGAAAATGACAGGGCAGAATTTGGTGATTTCTATGTGCATGTCTACAATACCATGATAATACCAAAAATTAATGTGCACCTTTTAAATTTCTGTCTTTCTTGTCACAATATTAATGCCAATATTATTATCAATGAAAACTCTCTTCTTTGCTATTTTAACATCTTCCATGTATATTTTTATTTTTGAACACATATCTGAGATAATCAGAACTATTAGTTAATGTTACAGGCAGAACATTTTTATAACTGGACTCTTTACAGTTTAGTAGACACAGTCAGTAGCTGTTCACCATTAAAGCACTTTACTTAACCTTTTGTGGGATCTGGGCAAGAGCTGATGCAATCACATTGGCCCTTTCTTCTGTGATGTTACTGACCATTGACCCCAGAGAAAACACCACAATACCATTTTCTCCAGAGCTCTGCACAAAGTCTTCCATTTCCTATGAAGAAAGAATTTGCTCCATCACAAAAGTGTCAGCACAGCAAGCACTATTGAAAGAATTGTTACAAACATCTAAGCAGGGAAAATAAAGTATTATCAGGAATTTTTGGGTACTAGCTATGTTTTTGACTGACCTAATTTCTCAGTTTCTTTGAAAGGAGACATGTAATATGACAGATGGTCTCCATTATGCCTATTTGTAATTATGAGTGTGTACGCATATAGGTATGTGTGTATAAGAAAGAAATGAAACAGCTATTATACTGTAGTAGAAGAAAATAATGCTGGAACGTATTATACATAGACTCTTCATTTATGACATTATAATTACTAGTAGAGACTCTTGGAAGGTGGCATTACTTTGTCTTAATTCTGTGTCATTGTAGTTCTAGTAAATATTGTGGTCCAAGGAAGCTTTTCCTCTAGAATTCTTTTAGTTAGGAGTCATTGGAGCCATTATACCTGCCTTTGAGCAATGGAAAAAAGTTACAATTGGAATTATTTTATATCAATGTTTCCTTAGCTATGTAATTCTTTATACCTCACTTGAAATTTCTCTGAGTTTCTATCTTCCTACTCCCCTATCCACCACACACACACACACACACACACACACACACCTTTAAAATCTGAAGTTTAAGAATCACTGACATTCTGGAGTCTGGTATTGTGGTTTGAAATTCCTGTGAAGTAGTCCTAAGAATCCCATTTATAATACTGAATAATGAAGTATGTAATTAAATCATTAAGTAATCATATTTCTCAGGTCATTGTTTAGGTGTGACTTTCACATCTTTTTTCCTGAAATCACACTGATAAATTGATGTGCTACTTATAACTGTCTTTGAAGGGCTCTCATCATCATTTTACTGCATCTCACAGGGAGCACTTGGGACAGTCCTCCAGGAGAGGTGGAAAGGCCACCAGACCTTACTCCAGTGGAAATCTGCTTACTCTCTAGAGTAGCTCCTTCACACTATACAAAGTCCTGGTGAACATGTGTTTGTTTAGAATTGATTGATAATTATTCTGACTCATGGGTGACAATATGTTCCCATTTTTAAATTTAGATGCATTCTATAATTCCACATTGCTATATGTATTCTTATAGAAAAGAAAGAAAGAAATGCATATATAGCCAAAAGTTTCCTGGGTAGTGTGTAACACTTGTATGCTTATCCTTTTGTTGTTGTTGTTCCTTTTACCTGTATTTATTGTTACTACTTTTTCTTTTTGTAAAATAATGACAAACCACTTCCAACATAACAAGTATACTTTCCAAAGTTTGTCCATGCACACCATATGTTGAAAACTATTTCTCAAAAATATAATTTCAACCTTATAACATCACTGTTATCATGAGAGTCATTTTAACACTATTCCAAGTAATAAGTGGAACATCCAGGTGTTCTGAAGTTATAAAATGTCTGTTTATAGATTCATAGTGATCTTATTCTGTGCAATCTTTGTAAAAATAATATAAGATGAAAGTAAGAAATTTTCTAAAAGTATAAAAATTTTTAAAAAGTAAATAAATTTCTCCCCTATTCTCTGTCTAGAAATATTCCCCATATAAAATATGTATGCTTTTTTATGGTCTTTTTTATTTTTACATAACTCGATATACATATGTGATGTTTATTTAGGACATTTTAGTCTTATTAGCTATACCTTTTAATCCTACAAAAAATTGTGGTCTTGTTTTATTCATCATTTTGTTCCTAAATTTCCAACTATATTTATATTATGGCTTTCAGTGAAATGATTGTAATTGCTTGGTTTGCACACTGTGTGTTATTGATCATTACTTACTATAAGATATTTAAATTACTACTACTGTTTATTTTGTATCTGTCACAAATATTGAATTTGTCCATCGTGATTTAGTTTTCCTTAGTATAGTTTCATGTGAGTATATTATGAAGCCAATGGCTATGTATATTTTAAAACTTGATACATTTTTGTCGTGTCTTATTCTTTTAAAATACATAAAAATCATCTGAGACTCTAATACTTAATGGAAAGGCAAGAAATTTAGAGCAATAATTATTTTATGCAGTAGAGAATTAAAGACAAGTTTCACGACTATTGACCTAAATTCAAATCTTCATTCTGCAAGTTAATAACAGCTAGTAGCAGTAATGATAAGTTTTGTACTACTAGACATTCTCACCCTTGTCCTCCTTCTCCACCTGCTCTCTTCAGCTTCTACTGGCACTATCAATTTTCTTTAATGTTAATAGTTAATTTTTTAAGAATAATATGAGATATTAATAATAATTGGAGAGTTCATGGAATTTTAATTAATTTTACCTCCGCTTTTGTCCCTTGAGAAAGTTACCATATAGAACTTAAGCAATTTTTATTAAACATTATTATTGGATTTTATCTTGACAAGGATTTCAGTTTTATGTCACTTCTAGTAAGAAGGCAGGCAAAATGAATCTCTTAAGAGATGATATAATAATATAGTAAAGAATGATTGCTTTCTATTTATGTCTTAACAGAATGATCTTAAAGTAAAATATATCCCACTTTTGTGTTCCTTCGTAAGGAATATCATCCTATATTCTGGCAGAATTCTTTTGTAATTTAAATCTAAGAGCAGTTTTCAGAAACGTGTGGTAGACACTATCATCTCTATTATGCATGCACTATTCATTTTCTCTGTGCTTCTCTTTCAGGCAGCTACAATGTTGAGACCCACGTTCCCCAGAGAGCTTTACTGTTGTATCGTATAGGCTTGGCATAGGCAGAAAGCACCAGCTCCAACAGGATAAACTGACGCTGTTATGTCCTAAGATGTAGACCCCTGGGATCTCAGTGACAAATGGCTTAAATGCTGGGGTGAAAGCAAGTAAACATTGGATGTGGCTGTAAATATATTCAGGGCACAAATTAAAACTGCTGTGAAATGATATACAATTTAAGCTAGAATACTGATAAGAGCCTCAAACCTTAAAAAACAACTTTAACATTTCAGCTTGTTCATCTGACTGCCCAAACTTAAGCATCTACATTTAAACAAGTCCACAGGACATCTGTTCTCTAGGAGTTTGCTAATGAATATAATCTTTATTTGTTGGAAAACTAGTCCCTATTAAATGAGAAATTATATCTCAAGTGGCTGTCACATGTTAGCTAGTTGATAGTATCAAAAGTAATAATAAAAACTCACAATAATTACCATGTTAATAATATTTCTGGGTGACTATATGCCAGAGACAAAGTGTTTTATCTGCATTAAAGACTTTTCCACATAGAACAATATGAAGTTAGTGCTAATGTTGTAAAAGCAGGCATAATAATCTCTATAAAAATTCCAGTCCATTTTTCCTTTATCTATTGTTGCTTACATTCATGCAAAATTTCCTAAGTGATCTGCACTTTTCACAGTCTGGCCTTTCTGAAGTCTAATCCATTGAACATCTTGGGAGCTTTTTTTAAAAAAACAAAATCTAATTATCTCACTTCATTTCTTAACGCTTTGCAGTAGCTCCTCATTGCACTTTATAGATATTTTTAACTCATAATTATCGAGATACAACTTACCTCCCCTGAATCATCTGGCTTTTTACCCAGCATTTTTCTGCAAAGAAATTTTGGAGTCCTAGGAACTGCCCTTACTTCTCCAAATGCTTTCATTTTCTTCCTCTCCCCATCATCCTTTCACCTGTCTAGCACATTGTTGAGGATTCACTTTAATTATCAATAACTTTGGAACCTCTTCTGGATATTCTTTTAGGATTCTGGTGTTCCCTCATAATAACTTTTAGAGTTTTCTTTTTTATTTGCTTATATCCTGTCTTTCAAAGTAGAATGTAAGGCATGAGGGAGCAGAAACTGTGTCTACATTTATTCTCTAAAAATCCAGCACCAGCCTGTAGTATGTGGTGATCACCTTATAAATACTCCTTAGCAGATACTTTCTTTTGTGTTGTATAATGAAGGCTTTAGTTTAACCAAGTCTGTTTTCAAAGTCTCCCCAGTATCCCTCTTTGTTGTTTATTAATAATGAAGTTCACATAGTTGTAATGGGATAGAAATATGAGAGTTTCTAATGGCAAGAACAGTCTACTGAACCTCCCATATTTCTCTCACCATGAGTCAAACACTCTGACTGAAAAATTTGCAGCCATTTTTTCTGAAAATACAAAGCTACCAAATCAACCCAGAATGTATTCACCTTAGGCAGGGGTTTGGCTGGTTTACAGTGGAGTCCTCCAACAAAATCAACATTTGGTAAGATTGGGCGAGGAAATTCAAAATCCCAGTAGGTTCGAAAGAGCCACATTTCCACTTTCCCCATTGTCTCAAATAATGTAGTGGGTCTTCCTAATGGGGGGAAAAAATCCAAAAAACAACAACAGAAAGGTAACTGACACAAGAGAAGTGTCATGTGAATATATAGATACTTTCCTGAAATGATTTGGAAAAATGTAATCAAAGATATGTAAAATATCTGTGCATTGATAAATGTATACATATATTTTTATATATAGGCATAATTTAATTTTCATGTGTTGCGTATGATGCTCATATGTATATATGAGGAAGGCAAAATGATCAGAGAACTGTGAGAGGATATTCCATTTTTAACATAATTTAGTATATTCCCAATCACAAATAATCATTACAATTAGCCACTGTGGGCTTAAATATACATTTGTTTCCTCTCTGAAACAGCAAAGGTAACAAAAACACGTTTAAACAAATCGTTGAGCTCCAAAAGGAATTCATCTTACCATACCATAAAAACAGCTTTCTAAGTAATACTCAGTCTAGTTTCTATGATTTATTACACTAGTCACTTGATCTTTGGTTCTCCAAGTGAACTGTGAGTTTTTTGGGTATGGTTGAAATCCTTGCATATGGCTGAAATACCTATTATTACTCTTGGTTCTTGTTAAGATCTTACTAATATTACTTGTTAAAAATAAATATATTTACAAATAACAGCTTAAACTTTTTCAGAAATTATTGAAATAGAGATTAATGCGCCCTTGTAACTTGGCTTGTATCTTCCTTAATGAAGGGATGTCATTTAATAAAATATAGATTAAACTTCTGAATTTTCCCTTTGAAGATTTCAGTCCTTTCTAAGCTGTTAGTGAAGGAATGTATAAACATTACAAACTTCAAGTTCTGGTTTTTATTTCTAGAATAGAGCCAGTATATCTCTAAACCGTGAAAAAATCCTTTAGGTGAAAACAAACCCTAATTTCTAAATAAGGAAACTGAGGTGCACAAAGAGAAACAGCTTCCTCAATGTTGCTTTGATAGTTGTGCTAGAAATATGTGTAACATTTCAATCTACATGTCTGTCTTTATCAGGAGGTTTCTTGATGTATCTATTGGCTTTTTAAAAATATAAAAACAACGTAGTAAAATGGATATGTGTTTGCTTAAATAAATCACAAGTGCTTTACTTTGCAGGTTTATGACTTCTAGAGTGCCTGGAGGAGTCAAAGATATAAGGTTAAAATTGATCCTATAATGTCAGTCTTTTCATAGTATTTGTGAGATTAATATTTTCATTTCATTACTTCACGTAAAAGAACACTCTTCTCTGACTTTATATAAGCTCACCTTCAAAGGCATAAAGAAAGTTAGGACTTAATAACCACTAATTAAACATATTACTTACCTAGAACATCACTGTAAAACTGGTCCCAGTTCTTGAAATCAAACATTTGAAACCAAAAGTCAAAATAAAGCACATATATCATGTTTTTTACCCTCTCTACAAATGTCATTTGATCACTTAATTCTGACATAGACATAGGCACATAGGAAGATGGGAATAGAAGTCTTCCACTATGCTTCTCAAGTATGTATCCGGGAGAGAAGCGGAGACTATACACAAAAGGTACTTTAAGAAGTTCAGCCAGCAGCTCACCACAGGGACCAATGGCATCCGCAAGAACAACATCAAACTTTGACTCTTGCAATTTTGTCATAAGTCTCTTGTTCAAAACTACATCTTCACAGAATTTTTTAATATATTTGCCATATTTCCAAAATATTTCTTGTACTTGTGAAAAATATTCCCAGAATGTATATTTTGAACTATTGTATATCCATCCAGCAATTAGTTTCATAAAAACATTCTCAAAATCATTTTTAGTTAAAGATGTAGGATAAACTTCAAATTTAATAGCAGATGATTTACTGGAATCAACAAGAATGGAAGCTGAAGATGCCAACACAGTCACCTCATGGCCCCTGCTAACAAGTTTATCCAGGATTGTCTTCATATTTATCCAGTGGCTGTATTCCATGGGCCACACCAGCACCTTTCCACAAGTCCCAGAGCTAAAGTAACAACTGAATTGTATCAGCAGAAGAACTGAAATCCATTTCAGAGCCATCTTGGTGCAATGTGATAATTCTTTTCCAGTCACTGTTTCTTTCTCATGCTTATATACAGAGATATATTAATCAAGTTAAAATATAACTCCTTCAATTCAAAGTAAATACATTATATAAACAGCCTGAGTACATAGATGGCAAGGAGACAAACAAAAGTTTGATTACCTCATATTTACTAAAGGATGTTTGATGTTTCTTTTATGTTTATATTTGCTACCATCCACTTAAGATTAATTTTATGTAATATATTTTATAGTAGTGTGAAGAACAGTGGCAGTTGAGAAAGTCCTGCAGACCTCTTGACACAGAAGAAGAGATGAAGTAATTGTACAACAGAAACAGCATTTTTTAATATCGTGGTTCAAGGAATATCTTGCAAAACTTTGTTGAAGTATAATTTACAAACCATATGATTCATCAATGATTATGTAAAATTCAGTGTTTTCTGGTAAATTCACAGACTGCATCCAACACAACAATCAGTTTTATCTAAAAAAAACATTCTGTATATTACCTCTTATCTCCCCACCTGAATTTCTGCATCCATCTTGCCCTGGAAAACCAGTAATCTAATTTCTGCCTCTGTAAATTAGCCTATTCAAGATATTTTTAAAAGTAAATGAAACTATATAATATGTGATCTTTTGTGACTGGCTTCTCTTATTTAGTTTAATGTTTTAAAGGTCCATTCATGACATAGTGTACATAAGGGCTTCATTTGTATTGCCGAATAGTATCAGATGCTATTTATAGATGCAATTTATTCATTTATCAGTTGATAGATATTGATTTTCTTCCACTTTTGGCCATTATAAATAGTGTTGATTAACATTGACGTACATGCTTTCTGTGGACATGTTTGGATTTTTCTTGGATATATACCTAGAAAGGCAATTACTGAATTACATGGTAGATATATATTTAACCTTTTGAGGAATGGCTAGACTTTTTCACAGTGGATGAATTATTTTCTGTTGTCACCAACAATGTATGAGGATTTCAATGTCTCCACAACCTAGGCAACCCTTGTTATTATATGTCTTTTGAGTTTAATCAGTGAGAGTAAAGTGGTATCTCATTACAGTTTATGATTTCTTGATATTTAATGATGTTAAGCATGTTTTTTATGTACTAATTAGCTATTGTATTTTTTTCTGGGAAAAATTTTTATTCCAATTATTTAATTAAATTATTTGGCTTCTTCTTATTGACTTATATTTTTAGTATGCTTTTAATGCTAGTTTCTTATCAGATACATGATTCCAAATATATTCTCTTTTTCTTTGAGTTGTCTTTTTACTTTCTTGATGGTGTCCATTGAAGCACAAATATATTAATTTTGATTTGGTCTGATTAATCAACTTTAATTTGGTTGCTTTTACTTTTGTTGTCATATCTAAGAAACCATTCCCAAATCCAAAGTCCCCCAAATTAGCCCCTGTGTTTTATTATTAGAGTTTTCTAGTTCAAGTGCTTATATTAAAGTTTTAAAAATCGATTTTGAGCTAATTTATGTAAGTGGTTTGAGGTAGGGGGCCTAGTTTATGTCTTTTGTATGGGGATGATCAGATTTCCCACTTACATTTATTAATCTATTCTTTTTCTCATTAAATTGGTTTAACACTTTTGATAGAAACCATAAATGTGTGTATATATTTCTGGATTTTAAATTCGATTGCATTGATCTATATATCTATCTGTATGTATTTATACCATTCTTTTGATTCTTGTATATTTGTATTTGTCTTTAAAAGCAGGAAGTATAAGTCTTTCAACTTTGTTTTTTACTTTAAATCGTTTCAGCTACTTCTTTTGTTTGTTTTCCTCTTCTTCCTTTTTGTTAAGAGGCAGGGGTCTCATTATATTGTCCAGGCTGTACTTGAAGTCCTAGGCTGAAGCAGTTCTCAGTCTTACAAGCAGCTGGAACTATAGGTGCATGCAACCACACCTGGCTTGTTTGGGTTATTACTATATTGCTTCAATATCATTATCAATTTTAGAATCACCTTGTCAATTTATGCAAAGTAGTTATCTGGAATTTTGATATGCATTGCATTGAATCTGTATGTCAATTTGGGGAGTAGAAAATGGCAAAAGATTAGGTGTTTCAATACATGAACACAGGAAGCCTTTTCATTTATTTAGACATTATTAATTTATTTCTAACATAGTGTTCTGCAGATTCCACAGTGCATATTTTACCCTCTTTTTCTTAAATTTATTTCTAATAATTATATTCTTTGGCATTACTTTAAGGGTGATTGATATGGTTTGATTGTGTCCCCACTCAAATTCCTTCTTGAATTGTAGCTCCCATAATTCCCACATATTGTACAAGGGACCTGGTTGGAGATAATTGTATTATGGAAGTGGTTTCTTCCATACTGTCCTCCTGGTAGTGAGTAAGTAATCTCATGAGATATGATGGTTTAAGAAGGGAAAAACCCTTTTGCTTGGTTCTCATTCTGTCTCTTGCCTGCTGCCATCTAAGATGTGACTTTTACTTTCATCCATGATTGCTACATTTCCCCAGCCTCTTAGAACTGTGAGTCTGCTAAACCTCTTTTTCTTTTAAATTACCCCGTCTCAGGTATGCCTTTGTCAGTAGTATGAAAACAGACTAATGCAGTAAATTGGTACCAGTAGAGTAGGGGGCTGCTGTAAAATATCTGAAAATGTGGAAGTGACTTCGAAACTATGTAACAGGCAGAGGTTGGCACAGTTTGAAGGGCTCAGAAAAAGACAGGAAAATGTGGGAAAGTTTGTAACTTTCTAGAGAGTTGTAGAATGACTTTGACTAAAATGCTGATATTGATATGGACAATGAAATCCAGCCTGCAATAGTCTCAGATGGAGATGAGGAACTTGTTGGGAACTGGATTAAAGGTGAGTCTTGCTATGTTTTAGGAAAGATACTGGAGACATTTTGCCCCTGCCCTAGAGACTTGTGGAACTTTGAACTTGAGAGAGGTGATTAGAGTATCTTGCAGAAGAAATTTCAAAACAGCAAAGCATTCAAGAGGTGACTTTGGTGCTTATAAAGCATTCAGTTTTAAGGCCAAGCACAGTGGCTCACACGTGTAATCCCAGCAATTTGGAAGGCTGAGGCAGGTGAATCACCTGAGGTCAGAAGTTCAGACCAGCCTGGCCAACATAGCAAAGCCCTGTTTCTCCTAAAAATATAAAATTAGCTGGGTGTGGTGGCATATATCTGTAATCCCAGCTACTAGGGAGGCTGTGGCAGGAGAATCGCTTGAACCTGGGAGGTGGAGGTTGCCGTGAGCCAACACCGTGCCAGATGTTGAGACATCTGGATGACAGATGTTGAGACAGATGGGTGACAGAGTGAGACTCCATCATAAAAACAAAAACAAAAACAAAAACAAAACAAAACAAAACAAAACTCAGTCTCAAGAGTGAAAGCAAACATAAAAATTTAGAAAATGTGCTGCCTATGTGGTAGAAGAGAAAAACTCATTTTCTGAGAAGAAATTCAAACTGGCTGCAGAAATTTGCATAAGTAATGAGGATCCAAATGTTAATTGCCAAGACAATGAAGAAAACGTCTCCAAAGCACATAAAAAGCATTTGTATCAGCCAGTCTAATCATAGACCTGGAGGCATAAAAGGGAAAAATGGTTTTGTGGGACTCCCCCAGGGCCCTCCTGCTGTGTGCAGCTAGGGACTCAGTGCACTGCAACCAAGATGCTCCACCCATAGCTAAAATGGGCCAAGGTACAGCCTGGGCAATGGCTTCATGGATGAAAGCCCTAAGTCTTGGCAGCTTCCACCTGGTGTTGAGCCTCACAGAAGTCAAAAATTGAGGTTTGGTAACCTCCACCTAGATTTCAGAAGGTGTATGGAAATGCCTGGCTGTCCAGGCAGAGATGTTCTGCAGGGGTGGTGCCATCATGGAGAATCTCTGCTTTGCAGCAAAGAAGGGAAATGTGGGATTGGAGGCCCCCATACAGAGTCCCCACTGGGGCACTGCCTAGTGGACCTGTGAAAAGAGGGTTACCATCCTCCAGATCCCAGAATGGGAGATCCACCAACAGCTTGGACCGTGCACCTGGAAGAGCTGCAGACATTCAATGGCAGCCTGTGAAAGCAGCTAGAAGGGAGGCTGTACCCTGCAAAGACACAGGTGTGGAGCTGCCCAAGACCATGGGAACCTACCTCTTGCTTCAGTGGGACTTGGGTATGAGACATAGAGTCAAACAAAATCATTTTGGGGCTTTAAGTGACTGCTCTGCAAGATTTTGGACTTGCACAGTGCCTTTAACCTCTTCGTTTAGCCAATATCTCCCATTCGGAATGGGTGCATTTATCCAATGCTGATACCCCAATTCTATCTAGGAAGTAACTAAATTGCTATTGACTTTAAAGGCTCATAGGTGGAAAGGACCTGCCTTGTTTTGTATTAGACTTTGGAGTGTGGACTTTTGAGTTAAGGCTGAAATGATTTAAGACTTTGGGAAACTATTGTCAAGGCATGACTATGTTTTGAAATGAGAGGACATGAGATTTGGAAGGGGCCCGGGTCAGAATAATATGGTTTGGTTGCATCCTCACCCAGTTGTCATCTTGAATTGTAGCTCCCATAATTCCTGTGGGTTGCGTGAAGTACCAAGTGGGAGATAAATATCTTTTGGGGTACTAGTGGTTGATTTTTGGCTATGTAGATAAATTGTGTAGTGGTAAAGTCTGAGATTTCAGTGCACCTGACACCCAAGTAGTGTACATTGTACCCAATATATAGTTTTTTTAAACTACATCTCTCTGCCACCATTCCCCCTTCTGAGTCTATAAAGTCCATCCTGTCACTCTACATGCTGTTGTGTACCCTTAGCTTGACTTAAACATGAGAACAAACTGTATTTGATTTTTCTTTCCTGAGTTACGTAACTTAGAATAGTGGCCTCTAGCTCTATCCAAGTTGCACAAAATACATTGTTTTGTTTTTTCTTATAGCTAGTGCTATTCCATTTTGTATATATACCACATTTTATTTATCCATTCAAGTTGACAAGCACTTAAGTTTATTTTGTATCTTCTCAATTTTGTATATATGCCACATTTTATTTATCCATTTATCAGTTGACGAGCATTTAGGTTGATTTCATACTTTGCAATTGTGAGCTATGCTGTGATAAATGTATGAATGCAGGAATCCTTCTTATATAATGGATTCTTTTCCTTTGGATAGATACGCATTAGTGGGATTGCTGGATCTAATGGTAAATACACCAAAATTTCTTTAAGAAATCTCCATACTATTTTCCATAGAAGTGGCACTAAGTTACATTCGCACCAACAGTGTATAAGCATTTCCCTTTTACCACATTCACACCAATATCTATTCTTTTTAGACTTTCAAATACAGACAATCTCCTAAGGTAAGATGGTATAACATTACTGATTTAATTTGCATTTCCCTGATGATTAGTGATGTTGAGCACTTTTTTTTCTGTGTTTCTTGGCTATTTGTGTTTATTATTTTGAGAAATGTCTATCCATATCATTTGACCACTTTTAATGTGATTATTTGTTTCTTTTTGATTTTTTTTTTGTGTGTGTGTTGCCTGTAGATTCTAGGTCCTAGTTTTTTGTTAGTTATAAAGTTTGCAAATACTTTTGACCATTCTGTGGGTTATCTGTTTGCTCTTCTGATTATTCCTTTTTGCTGTACAGAAGCTTCTTAGTTTAATCAGGTATTCTTTTCAAATTTTTGTTTCTGTTACATTCGCTTTTGCATCTTATTAATAAATTATTTCCTAGTCCAATGTCCAAAAAAGTTATCCTAGGTTGTCTTCTAGAATTTTTATGGTTTCAAGATTTAGATTTAAGTCTTTGACCAATATTGAATTGATTTTTTTATACAATGAGATAGAAATCCAGTTTTCTTTTTCAACATTTGGCTTGCCAGTTTTCCCAGCACTGTTTATTTAATAGGGTGTCCTTTCCCCAATATGTTTTTGTATGCTTTGTCATAGATCAGTTGCTTGTAAGTATTTAACTTTATTTATGGATTCTTTATTATTTTCCTTTGGTATATATTTTTACTTTTATACCAGTACCATACTGTTTTGGTTACTATAGCCTTTTAGCATAATTTGAAGTCAAGTAATGTGATAACTCTGATTTTTTTTTATTTTGGTTAGAATTGCTTTGGCTATTCAGGCTCTTTTTGGATTCCATATGAATTTTAGGTTTTTATTTTCTTACTCTGAGAAAATATGATGCTGGCATTTTGATAGGAATTTCAATGAATCTGTAGATAACCTTGGGCAATATGGTAATTTTCTTAATATTGATTTTTTTTAACTCATGAGCGTGACATGAACTTCCATTTGTTTGTGTCAACTCTGATTTCTTTCAGCAGTGTTTTGTAGTTCTCTTCATAGCAATCTTTTACCTTCTTTGTTAAGTATATTTCTATGTAGTTTACTTTTTTTAAGTTACTGTAAAAGGGATTGGGTTCTTGATTTGATTATTAGCTTGATTGTTGTTGGTGTAGCAGTGCTACTAATTTGTTTACTTTGATTTGTAACCTGATACTAATGAATTCATTTTCTAGGTATACTATCATATATCATCAGCAAACAACTATATTTTGACTTTGTGTATTTTCAAATTTGGATGCCCTTCATTTTTTTTCTCTTGCCTGATTGCTCTGGCTAGGTTTTCTTGTATTGAATATAAATGGTTAAAGTGAACGTATTTGTCTTGTTCCAGGTCTCAGGGAGAATGATTTCAACTGTTCTCAATTCAGTGTAATGTTGGCTATGGGCTACTAAATGTGAATTCTATTATTTTGAGGCATATATTCTTTCTATGCCTAGTGTTTTGGGAGTTTGTATCATAATGAGATACTGGGTTTTATTCAATATTTGTCTGTATATATTGAGATGATCAAAGGATTTCATATTTAATTCTATTTATGTGAGGTATCACATTTATTAACTTGCATGTATTTAACTCTCTCTGGAATGAAATTCACGTAACCATGGTGTATTATCATTTTGATGTCTTGTTGGATTCAGTTTACTACTATTTTATTAAGGATTTCTGCATCTATGTTTATCAGGGATATTGGTTTATAGTATTCTTTTTTATTATGTTCTTTTCTAGTTTTGGTACTAGAGTGATACTGGCTTCGTGGAATGAGGTAGGGAGAATTGTCTTTCTGAATGTTTTGAAATAGATTCAGTAACTGTGTTACTAATCATTTTTTAATGGCTGAAAAAATTCAGCTTTGAATGCATATGCCCTTGGGATTTTTCTTCTCAGCCATTTTTTAATTTACTGATTCAATTCTTCTGTTTGTTATTGGTCTGTTCAAGATTTTTATTTCTTTCCAACTCAAACAAGGAGGGCTGTGTTTCTGAGATTTATACATTTCCTTTAGATTTTTCTTATTTGTATTATTTATATTTTAACTTTTATTTTTGGTTCAGGGGTACATGTTACAGTTTTTGATATAGGTAAACTTGTGAATCAGTGGTTTGGTGTACAGATTTTTCTCCCTTCTTCCACATTCCTCCCCGATGTAGGCTTGAGTTTCTACTGTTTCCTGCTCTCTGTCCACATAGTCTCATTATTTAGCTCCCACTTACGAGTATTTGCTGTTCTGTTCCTGTGTTAGTTTTGTGAAGGTTAATGGCCTTCAGTTCCATCAGTGTTTTTGCAGAGGACATGTATTCTTTTTTATGGCTGTATAGAATTTCATGGTGTTTATTTACTACTTTTTTAAAAATCCTGTCTGCCATTGATTAGCATTTGGGGTTCTCTTTCCTCTGTAACCTTGCAAGCATGTGTTTTTTTTTCTTTTACTTTTTAGTAATATCCATTCTGATTGCTGTGAAATAGTATCACATTGTTGTTTTCATTTGCATTTCTCTTATGATGAGTAATATTGAGCATTTTTATATGCTTGTTGGCTGCATATATGTCTTCTTTTGAAAAGTGTCCTTTCATATTCTTCACCCACTTTTTAATAAAGTTGTTTGAATTTTGCTTTTTATTTAAGTACCTTGTAGATTCTGCATAACAGACTTTTGCTAGATGTACAATTTACAAATAATTTCTTCAGTTATCTAGATTTCCTTTTCACTCTGTTGATAGTTTCTATGCAGTGCTGAAACTCTTTAGTTTAATTAGGTTCTACTTGTCAATTTTCACATTTTTTGTAATTTCTGCTCATACTTTTATCACAAAATCTTTGCCAATTTCTATGTCCTAAATAGTATTTCCTGGATTATCTTCCAGGGCTTTTTATAGTTTTAGGATTTACACATGGGTCTTTAATCTAACTTGAGTCAATTATTGTTTATAGTTAAAGAATGAATTCAGTTTCAATCTTTTGCATAGAGCTAGCCATTTATCCCAGTACCATTTTTTTTTTAAAAGGAAGTCCTTTCCCCATTACTTGTTTTTGTCGGCTTTGTCAAAGATTAAATTGTTGTAGGTGTGTGGGCCTTTATTTTTGGTCCTCTATTAAGTTCCACTGGTCTATGTGTCTGTTTATGTATCAGTACTATGCTGTTTTGGTTACCATAGCCTTGAAGTACAGTTTATATTTTGTCAATGTGATTCTTCTAGCTTTTTTTTTTCCCTTGCTTAGCATTGCTTTGGCTATTTGGGCTATTTTTAGTTTCATATAAGTTTTAGAATAAATTCTTTCTAGTTCTGTGAAGAATGTCTTTGGCAGTGCTATAGAAATAACATTAAATCTCTAAATTGCTTTGAACAGTTTGGCCCCTGTGGAAATATTGATTCTTCCTCTCCAAGAGCATGGGATGTTTTTCCATTTATTTCTGTCCTCTGATTTCTTGGAGCAGTGTTTTGTAATTCTCATTGTAAAGATGCTTTACCTCTCTGGCTAGCTGTATTTGTAGGTATTTTGTTCTTTTTGTGGCAATTGTAAATAAGATTGCCTTCTTGATTTGGCTCTTATCTTGGCTGTTGTTGGTGTAAAGGAATGCTGGTAATTTTTATACATTGATTTTGTATTATAAAATGTTGCTGAGGTTGTTCATCATTTGGAAGAGTTTTGGGCCAAGGCTATGTGGTTTTCTAGATATAAAATCATATTGTTTGTAAACAGGGATAGTTTGACTTCCTGTGTTTCTGTTTTAATTGCTTGTTTTCTTTTTTTGTCTGATTGCTCTGGATAAAACTTCCGATACTATGTGTTTTTGTTTGGCTGTGTCCCCAACAAAATCTCATCTTGATTTTTTACATGTTGTGAGAGAGACCCAGTGAAAGCAATTGAATCATTGAGGCAGGTCTTTCCCATGATGTTCTCATGATTGTGAATAAGTCTCACAAGATCTGATTGCTTTATAAGATGGAATTTTCCTGCACAAGCTCTCTGTTTGCTGCTGCCACAGATGTAAGATGTGACTTGCTCCTCCTTGCCTTCTGCCATGATCATGAGGCTTCCCCAGGCACCTGGAACTGTAAATCTAATAAACACTTTGTATTAATTATGGGAAACAGGTCTCAGTAAAAACATTCATTTTTACTCTTTATTGGCAGTGTAAAAATGAATTAATACAGTAAATTGGTACCAGTAGAAGCACTGCTATAAAGATACCTGAGTATGGGGAAACAACTTGGGAAATGAGTAACAGGCCAAGGATGTAACACTTTGGAGGGCTCAGGAAAAGACAGGAAGATGTGGAAAATTTGGAACTTCCTAGAGACTTGCCTAATGGTTTTGACCAAAATGCTGATAGTGATATGGACAATGAAAATTAGGCTGAGATGATCTCAGATGAAGATGAGGGACTCCTTGGGAAGTGGAACAAAGATGACTCTAGTTACGTTTTAGCAAAGAGACTGGCAGTATTTTGCCTCTGCCCTAGAGATTTGCAGAAATTTAAATTTGACAGAGATGATTTAGGGTATCTGACAGAAGAAATTTCTAGACAGCAAAGCATTGAAGAGGTGACTTGGGTGCTGTTAAAATAACTCAAATTTATAAGGAAAGGAGAGTATTAAAATTGAGAAAATGTGCAGCCTGATAAAGTGAAAGAAAATAAAAGTTCCACTTTCTGAGTAGAAATTCAAGCCAGCTGGAGAAATTTGCATAAGTAACAAGGAGCAGAATGTTAACCCCAAGACAATGAAGAAAATGTCTTCTGGGAATATCAGAGGTCTTCATGGCAGAACCTCACATCACAGGCCCAGAGGCCTAGGAGGAAAACGTGGTTTTGTGATTCGAGCCCAGGGTCCCCATGCTGTGTGCAGCCTAGGGACTTGGTGCCTTGTGTCTCAGCTTCTTCAGTGTGGCTGAAAGGGGTTCAACATAGAGCTTAGGCCATGGCTTCAGAGAATGCAAACCCCAAGCCCTGGAAGCTTCCACCTGATGTTGAGCTTGAGGGTGCACAGAAGTCAGAAATTGGGGTTTTTGGAACCTCCACCTGAATTTCAGAGGATTTATGGAAATGCCTGGATGACCAGGCAGAAGTTTACTGCAGGGGTGGGACCCTCATGAAGAACTTCTGCTAGGACAGTGTGGAAGGGAAATGGGGGTCAGAGCGCCTACACAGAGTCCCTACTGGGGCACCACCTAGTGAAGCTTTAAGAAAAAGTCCACTATCCTCCAGACCTCAGAATGGTAAATCCACCAACAGCGTTCACTGTGCACCTGGAAAATCCACAGACACGCATTGCCAGCCCATGAAACCTGCTTGGAGGGAGGCTGTACCCTGCAAATCCAAAGGGGGAAGAGCTGCCCAAGACCATGGAAACCCATCTTTTCTATCAGTGAGACCTGGATGTAAGACATAGAGTCTTGTCCAATTTGTTTTTCCCATTTGCAATGGCTATACTTAATGCCTGAAACCCCATTGTATCTAGGAAATGATTAGCTTGTTTTAATATTACAGGCTCATAGGCAGAAGAGACTTGTCTTTTCTTGGATGAGACTTTGGACTATGGACTTTTGAGTTAATGCTGAAATGAGTTAAGACTTTGGGGGATTGTTGGTAAGGCATGAATGGTTTTTAAGTATAAAGACATGAGATTTTGGACGGATGAGAGGCCGAATGATATGATTTGGCCATGTCCCTACTCAAATTTCTTCTTGAATTCTCACATGTTGTGGGAGGAGCCCAGTGGGAGGTAATTAACTCATGGGGGCAGGTCTTTTCCATGCTGTAGATAAGGGACCCAGTGGGATGTAATTGAATCATGGGGGCACGTCTTTCCCATGATAGTAGATAAGTCTCTCAAGATCTGATTTCTTTAGAAGATGGAGTTTCCCTGCACAAAATCTCTCTGCCTGCTGTCATGAACTTAAGATGTGATTTGCCCTTCCTTGCCTTCTGCTGTAATTGTGAAGCCTCCACAGCCACTTAGAACTGCAAGTCCAATAATCCCTTTGCCCAGTTTAAATTATCCAGTCTTGGGTATGTCATTATCGGCAGCATAAAAATGGACTAGTACAATATGTTAAATAGGAGTGGTGATACACCCTTGTGAAGTACTCTTGTTTTATTCTGGTTTTCAAGGGAAATACTTTCAGCTTTTTTTCTTTTAGTATGATGTTGGCTGAGGGTTTGTCATAGATGGGTCTTATTATTTTAAAGTATGTTTCTTGAATGGCTAGTTTATTGAGGGTTTTTAACATTAAGTAATTTTGAATGTTATCAAAGTCTTTTTTGGCATCTATTAAGATAATTATGTGGTTTTTGTTTTTAGTTCTGTTTATGTGATAAATCACATTTATTGATTTGTGATTCAATCATACAACGTTCGTGAATGTTGAACCAGCCTTACATGCCATGGATAAAGCCTACTTGATTGTGATGGGATAGTTTTTTCATGTGCTGCTGAATTTGGTTTTCTGGTACTATATTGAGGATTTTTTGCATTCATGTTTATTAGGGATATCAGCCTGAAATTTGTTGTTGTTGTATTTTTGCCAGATTCTTAGTATGATGCAATGAATTGGGACTCATAGAATGAGTTTGGACTCAGTTTTTCTTTTTCAATTTTCTGAAATAGCTTCAGTAAGAATAATGCCAGATCTGGGCTGGGCGCGGTGGCTCAAGCCTGTAATCCCAGCACTTTGGGAGGCTGAGGCAGGTGGATCACGAGGTCAAGAGATCGAGACTATCCTGGTCAACATGGTGAAATCCCATCTCTACTAAAAATACAAAAAATTAGCTGGGCACGGTGGCACATGCCTGTAATCCCAGCTATTCAGAAGGCTAAGGCAGAAGAATTGCCTGAACCCAGGAGGTGGAGGTTGCAGTGAGCCGAGATGGCGCCATTGCACTCCAGCCTGGTAACAAGAGCAAGACTCCGTCTCAAAAAAAAAAAAAAAAAAAAAAAGAATAATGCCAGATCTTCATTGGCTGGGAGTTCACCTGATTATAGGTTATTTGAGTTGGCAGGCTATTTGTTACTGATTAAAGTTTGGAGTTCTTTATTGATCTGTTCAGGGACTCAGTTTTTTTCCTGGTTCAGCCTTAGGAGGAAGTATTTGTTCAAAAACATATCCACTTATTCTAGATATTCTAGTTGTCTGCATAAAGGTGCTCATAGATTTTCACGATCATTTGTATCTCAGTGTGGTTAGTGGTAATGTCCCCTTTATTATTTTTATTATGTTATTTTAATTTCCTCTCTTTTCTTATTAGTCTAGCTAGTAGTCTATATACATTAGTAATTTTGTCAAAGAACTTACTGTTACATTTTATGACCATTTTATAGATTTTCACGTATCAGTATCCTTCATTTCAGCTCTGATTTTTTGTTTTTCCTGTCTTCTACTAGTTTTGGTGTGCTCTTATTTCTCTATTTGTAGTTGCCTTGTTAGCTAGTTAATTTGAGACTTAAAAAAAATTTTAATTTGGACAATTAGCTTAAATTTCCATCTTACTACTGTCTCAGCTGTGTCCCAGATATTCTGGTATGTTGTGTTATCTTCATTCTCTTTAGATGTAAAGAACTTCTTGATTTTCACCTTGATTTCATTATTTACCAAAGAGTCATTTAGGAGTCTGTTATTTAATGCCTATGTAGTAGTGTGGTTTTGAGTGATTTTCTCAGCCTTTATTTCTTTTTCTATTCCACTATGGTCTCAGAGTGTGGTTGATATAATTCTATTTATTTATTTATTTATTTATTTATTTTTGAGTTTGCTGAGAATTATTTTATATTCAAATGTCTGGCCAATTGTAGAGTGTTTGCCATGTGGCAATAAAAACAATGTATACTCTGTTGTCTTTGTCTGGAGAGTTCTGTAAATATCTATTAGGTCCATTGAGTCAAGTGTTTCATTTAGCATCTGAAGCTTTTTGTAAATTATATTCCTTGATAATTTGTTGTCTAATACTTTCAATGGGATATGGAAGACTTCCACTATTATTGTTTCTGACTCTAAGTCTCTTTGTAGGCCTCTAAGAACTTACTTTATAAATCTGGGTGCTCCTGGTTGAGTGTATATACATTTATAATAGTTTGTTCTTCTTGTTAAATTGAATCCATTACCGTAATGTAATACCCTTTATTTTATTTTTTGATCTTTGTTGGTTTAATGTCTGTTTTGTTTAAAATTAGATTTGCAAAACTTGCTTTATCTTATGATTTCCATTTGCTTGGTAGATTTTTCTCCATCATTTTCTTTTGAGCCTATGGATGTCATTGAATGTGAGATGGTTTTCCTGAAGCCATTATTCTATGAGTATTAGATTTTTTAAAAATAGATTGCCACTATGTGCTTTTTAATAGAGGGCATTTAACACATTTGCATTCAAGGTTAGTATTAATATGTGTGAATTTCATGCTCTCATCATATTGTTAGCTGGTTATCATACAGTCTTGTTTGTGTGGTTGCTCTATAGTGTCACTGATTTGTGTAATTCAGTATATTTTTGTAGTTGCTTGTAATGGTCTTTTTTAAAAATTATGTTTAGTACTTTTTCTCTAGAGCACTTATAAAGCAGATCTGATGGGAACATATTCCTTTAGCATTTGTTTGTTTTGAAAAAATCTTCTCCTTTGCTTATGTAGTCTTTTGGGGGGAGGGAAAAGCACTCTGACTTTCTGAGTTGTCAGAGTTCTTGTGATAGTTCTTTCTCATTTTTGTAGGCTAATGTTTGTTCAGTCTTTAAAGATGCATTTTTCTGGATAGTTTGTTTTGTCTTTTTCTTCTTTGATGACCTTGGGGGTTTGGTTATGGAATAAGATGGGTTTGCTTAACTAGCTTCAATTATAGTCTGAGTTTTGGATCTTGGAGGAGCCCCTTTCAATTACCGTTTCCATGTCTGACTTTTTTTGGTTGTTTTTATTGGGCATTTTCATCCATGAGGCTCCCTCATGCTGGAACTGCAGTTTGCTGACAAGTCTGTCCTTGGCAGACTGATCCTAATCTGCTGTCCATGTGCTTCCTGGGGAAACGTGGGGTTGTATCTCCCACAGACTTCAGATGGAAGTTGGTTTGCTGGGTTAAAAACTCTAGTGGGTATTACACATCTGGCTACAGCAGGTGGATTGGGTTGTCATATCTGCTGTCTGGCTATTTCCAGGACATCAAGGAACTGCAGCCTCTGGCAAACTTAAACAGACATATAATTGCTGGGCTAGAAGCTCTCGCAGGTGTTACCTGCCTAGTTATGAATAATGGGGGTGGGTATAGTTATATGTCCTGTCATCAAGATGTTTCTCAGAAAGACAGGAAGCTGTATCCTTCAGCCAAGGTGACACAGAAAAAGCCTTGGTGGTCTAGAAACTCTATGAGGCATTGCCCACCTGGCTACCAGTGGCATGGATGGATCTGCCATCTAGGTTTTTCCCATGATTTGAGAAAAATGCATCCTCAGCTGAGCTCACACAGAAGTCGCGCCAGTGGACTAGAGGTTCTAGCAGGTGTTGTCGTCCTGACTACCAAGGCAGGCAGGGGTAGGTGGGGTTTCATGGTGTGCCTTATAGATGTCTCCCATGACAACAGAAAACTGTGTCCTGCAGCTGAGTTAATACAGAAACAAGGCTGCTTGTCTAGAACCCCTAGCAAATTTTACCTGCCAGTGGCAGAGGTAGGTGGACTCTCATGCTGTGTCATCTGATGATTCCTGTGACAACAGAAAGCTGCATCCTCACAAAGAATCAGGGCCACTAGACCAGGGGCTCCATCAGGCACTGCTTGCCCGGCTACAAGTGGTGGGGTGAGTAGATTCTCTTGCTCTACTGTTGGGGTGTTTCCCATGATAATAGAAAGCTACATCCTCCAGGAGAGTTTACAAAGAAGCAAGAGTGCTGGGCTTGAAGCTCTGGAAAATGCTGCTTGCTAGGCTACCAGTGGCATGGGCAGATTGAGCCTCATGCTCTACCTTCTGATGTTTACTGTGACAACAAGGAGCTGCATCTTCCAGCTGAGCTCACACAGCAACTGGATCACTGAGCCAAAGGCTCTGCAAGACATTGCCTACCTGGCTATAAACAACAGGGCCACGGGAGTGGGGATGGGTTCACGCCCTGCCTTCCAGGTGTTTCATGTGACAACAGTAGGTGGTGCTCTTCAGCTGAGTTTACCTGAGTAGGATCACTGGGCTAGAGGCTCTAGCAAGTGGTGACCAGCTAGCTACCAGTGGTGGAATGGGGAGGAGCTGCTGACTGAATTTGAGCCAAAGCAGAACTGCTGAGCCAGAAGCTGACACTGAGCTCTGGTTGGCTAGTGGTGGTGAAGCAGTGTTAGTGCTCCATAACTGCACCACAACTGCAACTGTTATTGGGGCTGAGGCTCCAGTGCTAGTATCCTCTGGGGCCCAAAGCCACTGGGGATATGACTGCACTCAGGAGTTGCCCCCACAAAATGTCTGAGTAGCCCTCTGCCTTAGTCTAAAATCATGGTGGGGAGGTAAGGGGGAGGGAGGTGGTAATTTTCTCATTCCCAGTCTTGCACAGGTCCCTGTGGAGAGTGTGAATTCCTTTGGTGATCTCTACCTCTTACCCTTTCTCATTTTGGAGAGGTTCTCCTGGCCGTGTGCTGAGGTGAGACAGGCTGGTGTCCAGCTTCATTCCTCTCTCTTCTGTGTTTCCCTGCTGCCATGATAAATCCTGGCAGGGTTTCTCAGGTGATCAGGCCGCAGGGTCAAGTTCACTAGCTCTGTTCCATAATAGCAACATACATGAGCTGCTTTTAGTCTGCTATCTTGGCTCTTTTTCCTCTAGATTTTCTAATTTTTGTGCATAGATGTGCTCATAGTAATTTCAAATGATTTTGTATATTTCTTTGGTGTTGGTTGTAATTTCACCATTTTTTAATTTTAATTGAGCTTATTTAAATGTTTTCTCTTCTTTTCTTGGTTAATTTAGGTAATGGTCTATCAATTTAGCTTATTTTTTCAAAGAACCAATTTTTTGCTTCATTGATCTTTTGTGTTTTTTGATTCCGTTTTATTTAGTTCTGTTCTGCTCTTTGTTTCTTTTCTGTCTTCTCCTGGCTTTGGGTTTGTTTTGTTTTAGTTTCTCTAATGTGTTGATGTGTGACATTAGGTTGTCAATTTATTATTTATTTATTTATTTTAAATTTCTCATTTTCTTTATCATTGGAGGGAAGGGAAAGCAAGCAAGCAGAGGTGGCGGTATTGTTACACTATTTAAAGAAGAGCTGAATACAAAGACAATTAGTCTTTCATAGTCTCAACAATTCCACAATGAATAACTGTGGATTATCTTATGTATAATTTACATTGGATCAAAAAAATTGGTTCCCCTCTGTGTATATCAATTTAATTCAAACCTTATTATCTTCAAAACACAAAAATGGATACTACAAAATTAACTCTAACTGCAATAGGTATTTTCTAAGTAGAAGACCAAACACCGAAGTGAATCCCTCTTTCCGATGTCTTTTGATATGACAAGATTTTTCCAGAGTGGAACTTAAATAAGCATTCTCATGGCCAAGTAAGAAACTACAGTTGTGGGTATTACCCTACAATTACCATATGTATTACATATTAAATTAAACTCAGCATTAAATATGCTTGTGTAATTATGCTGTTAATGATGATAGCAGTGATGATACTGGTGAAAAAAGCATGTCTTTAGCTCAAGAAAAGTCAGGGAGAACAACCTTAACAAGCAGAAAGCAGACACAGAGTTGGGCATTTTTTGAGTAGGAAAGAGAATTTTAAGCATAGAAATAAAAAAAGAAAAGTACTTGCTTATTTCCCCTATGTGGAAATAATATGATACATTTATTAGATATGCTAGACAAGAACAGAACTAAGTACTCCAACTCTACTGCAGCATTACAAAAAATTCATCCCTTCACCACAGAGTAAGATTTAAGGACAACCTGCCCAAGAATGCACGTTATATAAAACGCAGCAAGATTGCTGCTGCCCTGCCAAGTACTACCCAGGTCCTACTGAAATACTGGTGGTCCCGATTAGTTTTATTGAAATAAATCTTTAAAGAAAAAGATAAATCATTTAAAAAGACAAGTCAAAATGCTTCAGGAACCACGTACCCAACACAAACTTTATCCTCAAATGAGTTATGTTTGCCTCGCACTAATAAACTTTTATTTCACTCAAATTAGAGCAAAAATATTCTATACTTAAATATCTTCCCTGCCCAATAATTCAAAGGAAAAATATCCAAAATGATTAGTAAAGAAAAATATAACAATTAACAGACCCTTTAAATTCGTTTTAAATATTTTTAAAGTTAAAAATGTTTAAAGTTTGTAATTCCTAGTAGTAAAACATTAACTGAATGAATACCCTAATGTCAAACCACTGTAAAATGCTCCAGCTGCATTTGGGGGAGAGGAATAGGGATTATCTTCAAAGCTCCCCAGCTCTCTTGATGAGAAGGTCAGAGGTACACTGGTTTGTATTATTGTGACATCCATAAGGTGATCTACGTTGCTTTTTCTTCAGCAAAGGCTTTGTTTATCAGAAGGGGATTATGCTTGACCTCCAAATTTGGCTGACAATTTGCTGATAAGATTCATAACCTTTGGGTTGCTCTGGTATTTTGACATATTTGCTGGGTTCTGAGCCGCATCCTGGAAGGCCACCATAACTTCTGGATCCTGCATGGCTGCAAGAACCTCTGGATCACTAAGAATTTCATTGAGTCCAGGCATTCCGGCCATTGCAGGCATGCCCCCTCCCATTCCAGGCATTCCTCCAGGAAAGCCACCTGGAAAAGAGCCATACTGAGCTCCTGACTGTCGTCTGGCTTCTTCCTCCCTCTGGGCTCTCTCATGCTCTTCTCGAGCCTTCTTAACACTTTCTAATCTTTCTTTGATCTCTCACCATTCACGTTTTCGCTCATACTTTCTCTGATGATCTGCAATTTTCTGTGCCCTAGGTTGAACTTCTTTCAGCATTGCACTTGCATCTTCATCATAATCCAATTTACAGGCAAGGGCAAGATCATGGACTGCTTCTTCCCAGTGGCCTAGAAGTCTGTGTGCTTTCCCTCGCCACTTGTGAGGCTGAGCTGAATCAGGATTTATTTCAGTGGCTCTGTCGCAGTCTCAAATGGCAGCATTTGCCTTCTGTAATTTGATAAAGACACTGGCCCTCTTGGCATACAAAATGGCCACGTGAGGATTCAGCTTGATGGCATCTGTGAATAAGTCAATGGCTTTCTGCAATTCACCATCATTTAGGGCTTCAACAGCAGCTACTTTATCATTTGCCTGATCCATCACATCCTCTGTTATCTCTGCATTTTCATCTCCCATTCTTGAGGGGTGTCAGTGTCTGGTTCAATCACACCTTCATTATCAATTTCTAGATCACTTTCCTTACTTGCTGGTTCATCTGCCTTTAAATCTTCCTCTACCTTCTTACTATTAGGTTTGTCTTCCTTGGTATTTTCTTCTGATTTAGCTTTCTGAGTAGCAGGTGGTATTTTACCCCCCATGATCTCCACCCACTCCCTCAGGAAGTGCATTTCTTCAGTGGACAGAACGCTTGGATCCTGCTTACACATCTTCACAAAGGTCCGAAGCTCATTTGCTTTGCGGGGGTCCATGATCAGGAGGTGGTCAGCGAAGTTGAGGGTCTGTGGCCTGCTTCCAGGCTGAGGCGCTGGCTCGGCGTGACTGTGCAGAAGGGGGAGTCTCTTTATTTTTTATTTTTTGAGATGGAGTCTCGCTCTGTTGCCCAAGCTAGAGTGCAACGCATAATCCCCTCTCACCACAATCTGTGACTCCCTGGTTCAAGTGATTCTCCTGTTTCAGCCTGAGTAGCTGGAATTACAGCCATGCACCACCACAACTGGTTAATTTTTGTGTTTTTAATAGAGACAGACTTTTACCATGTTGGTCAGGATGGTTTCGATCTTCTGACTTCATGATCAGCCCACTTCAGCCTCCCAAAGTGCTGGGACTACAGGCAGTGAGCCATTGCACCTGGCCTTCTCGATTTTTAATTTTTCAAAAAAATTTTTTATTGCATTTTAGGTTTTGGGGTACATGTGCAGAACATGCAAGATAGTTGCATAGGTACACACATGGCAGTGATGTAAGAATTCAGCACTACAAACTTTCCTCTTAGCACTGCTTTTTGCTGTATGACAGAGGTGTTGATAACTTGTGTACCTATAATCTTCATTTCAATAATTTTTAGTTTCTGTCTTGACTTCACTGCTAACCCATAAATCATTCAGGAGGAGATTTTTAGTTTTCATGTATTTGTAAACATTTGAATATTCATTTTGGAGTTGATTTCTTGTTTTATTTCACTGTGGCCTGACAAAGTATGTGATATTATTTAGATTTTTCTCCTTCTCCTCCTCCTTCTTCTCCTTCTCCTTCTCCTTCTCCTTCTCCTTCCCCTTCCCCGTCCCTTTCCCCTTCCCCTTCCCCTTCCTCCTCCTCCTCCTCCTCCTCCTCCTCTTCTTCTTCTTCTTCTCTTCTTCTTCTTCTTCTTCTTCTTCTTCTTCTTCTTCTTCTTCTTCTTCTTCTTCTTCTTCTCTCTCTCTCTCTCTCTCTCTCTCTCTCTCTCTATCTCTATCTCTCTCTCACTCTTTTTTGTTTTTATTGTTCTTTAGGTTCTGGGGTACCTGTGCAGATCATGCAGGATTGCTGCATAGGTACACACATGGCAATGTGGTTTGCTGCCTCCATCCCCCCCATCACCTATACCTGGCATTTCTCACCATGTTATCCCTCCCCAACCTCCTCACCCCCCTCACTGACCCTCCCCTGGATACCCCAACAGACCCCAGTGTGTGATGCTCCCCTCCCTGTGTCCATGTGTTCTCATTGTTCAACACCCACTTATGAGTGAGGACATGTAGTGTTTGATTTTCTGTTCTGTGTCAGTTTGCTGAGATTGATGGTTTCCAGATTCATCCACATCCCTACAAAGGATACAAACTCATGGTTTTTTTATGGCTGCATAGTATTTCATGGTGTATATGTGCCACATTTTCTTGTTCAGTCTATTATTGATGGGCATTTGGGTTGGTTCCAGGTCTTTGCTATTGTAAACAGTGCCGCAGTGAACATATGTGTGCATGTGTCTTAATAATAGAAAGATTTATAATCCTTTGTGTATATACTCAGTAATGGGATTGCTGGGTCAAATGGAATTTCAATTTCTAGGTCCTTGAGGAATTGCCACACTGTCTTCCACAATGGTTGAACTAATTTACACTCCCACCAACAGTGTAAAAGTGTTCCTATTTCTCCACATCCTCTCCAGCATCTGTCATCTCCAGATTTTTTAGTAATCACTATTCTAACTAGCATGAGGTGGTATCTCCCTGTGATTTTGATTTGCATTTCTCTAATAACCAGTGATAATGAACATCTTTTCATATGTTTGCTAGCCTCATAAATGTCTTCTTTTGAAAGGTGTCTGTTCATATTCTTCACCCACTTTTGGATGGGTTTGTTTGTTTTTTTCTTGTAAATCTGTTTTAGTTCTTTGTAGATTCTGGTTATTAGCCCTTTGTCAGATGGGTAGATTGCAAAAATTTTTTCCAATTCTGTTGGTTGCCAGTTCACTCTAATGATCTTTTACTGTACAGAAGCTCGGAGTTTAATTAGATCCCATTTGTCTAGTTTGGCTTTTGTTGCCAATGCTTTTAGTGTTTTAGTCATGAAGTCCTTGCCTATGCCTATGTGCTGAATTGTTCTGCCTAGGTTTTTTTTCTATGGTTTTATAGTGTTAGGTCTTATGCTTAAATCTTTAATCCATCTGGGGTTAATTTTAGTGTAAGGTGTCAGGAAGGGGTCCAGTTTCTGCTTTCTGCACATGGCTAGCCAGTTTTTTCCAAGATTGATCAAAGATGGCTGATCGCTAACAGCTTGGGATTGTAGCTCCCAGTGAAAGCACAGAGAATGAGAGGATGCCATGCTTTCAGACAAATTTTTGTCACTCACAGACCAGAAGATTCCCAGTGGAGGAGCCCCACCGTTGCCAGCGCAACTCTTGTGGCCGGTGCAGCAGTTTTACCGGCGCCTCTGCATGGCAGCTCTTCGTGCAGAGTAAATGGGAGAAGACTCCCAGGCAGAAGAGCACCATTAGTCTTAACACGTCTGTTTTGGCCGGCGCAGTGGGTTGCTCGGATTTTTGCTTGGATTTTCAACACCATTTATTAAAAAATCAGATGGTTGAAGTTGTGTGGCATTGCCTCCAAGGCCTCTCATCTGTTCCATTGGTCTATATCTGTTTTAGTACCAGTACCATGCTGTTTTGATTACTGTAGACTTGTAGTATAGTTTGAAGTCAGGTGGCATGATGCCTCTGGCTTTGTTCTTTTTGCTTAGGATTGTCTTGGCTATGTGGGCTCTCTTTGGGTTTCATATGAAGTGTAAGGTGTTGTTTTCCAGTTCTGTGAAGAAGGTCATTGGTAGCTTGATGGGGATAGCATTGAATCTGTAAATTACTTTGGGTAGTATGGCCATTTTTACAATATTGATTCTTTCTAACCATGAGCATGGTATGTTTCGCCATCTGTTTGTGTCCTCTCTTATTTTCTTGAGCAGTGGTTTGTAGTTCTCCTTGAAGAGGTCCTTTACATTCTTTGTTAGTTGTATTCCTAGGTATTTTATTCTCTTTGTAGCAATTGTGAATGACAGTTCTTTCTTTATTTAGCTCTCTTTAAGTCTGTCATTGGTTTATAAAAATGCTTGTGATTTCTGCACATTGATTTTGTTTCCTGAGACTTTGCTGAAGTTGCTTAACATTTTAAGGAGATTTTGGGCTGAGACAATGGGGTCTTCTAAATAGACAATCATGTCGCCTGCAAATAGAGACAATTCGACTTCCTCCTTTCCTAATTGAATACCCTTTATTTCTTTTTCTTGCCTGATTGCTCTGACTAGAACTTCCAATAGGAGTGGTGAAAGAGGGCATCCTTGTCTAGTGTCATATTTCAAAGGGAATACTTCCAATTTTTGTCCATTCAGTGTGATGTTGGCTGTGGGTTTGTTATAAATAGCTTTTATTATTTTGAGATATGTTCCTTCAATGCCTAGTTTATTGAGAGTTTTTAGCATAAAGGCTATTGAATTTTGTCAAAGGCCTTCTCTGTATCTATTGAGATAATCATGTGGTTTTTGTTTTTGGTTCTATTTATGTGGTGGATTACATTTGTAGACTTGCTTATGTTGAACCAGCCTTGCATTTCTGGGTTGAAGCCTATATGATTGTAATGGATAAGTTTTTGATATGTTGTTGCAATGGTTTTGCCAGTATTTTATTGAAGATTTTTGCATCTCTGTTCATATTATTTAGATTTTTTAAAAAATTATTGAGATGGGTTTTTTGGTCTTTTGGAGAATATTTAATGTGCTAAGAAGTCTGCATGTTCTGCTGTCCTTGTATCTAATACTCTATACATATCTCTCAGGTCCTTTAGTTGTAAAACATAGTTTAAGTCCATTTTTCTCTGTTGATTTTCTTCCTCAATGGTTTATCTAGTGTTGTCAGCAGTGTTTAAGTCTACCATTATTGCCGTCTTTCTGTCTATAGCTTGTCTTAGATCTAGTTGTAATTATTTTATAAATCTGGGGCTCCAGAGTTAGGTGCATACACATTTAGAATGGTAAATTTCTACTTGCTGGATTGATCCTTTTATCATTGTATAATGTCCCTGTTTTAAACTGTTGTTTTAAAGTCAGTTTTAACTAATATAACAATAGCTAGTCCTGCTTGTTTGTTTTTGGTGTCTATTTGTGTGGAATATCTTTTCAACTTTTTTTTCTTGAGCTTAAAAGAATCCTTCTGTGTTAGTTGAATGTATTAAAGACAGGAGATATTTGGTTTGGTTTGTAATTTTTAAAAATCAATTCTGCCAAACCATATTTTTTAAGTGGAGGATTTAGATGATTTACATTCAATGATAATATTAAGATGTGAGGTATTGTTTTAGTGATAATGTTGACTGTTACAGATATATATATATATTTTTAAAAATTGTGGCATTGTTTTATAAGACTGGTAAGTTTTTATGTTGTCAAGAGGTTTCATTCTGGTGAACATAAACCTTTAGTTTTAATATTTAGAACACCTATTAGCATTTCTTATGGGGATTTTCTGAGAATAATAAATATACTTGTCATTTGTTTGTCTAAAACTGTATTTATTTTTTATTTATAAAACTTAGTTTTGCTAGATACAAAATTCTTGACAGACTGTTATTTTGTTTAAGGAGACTAAAGGTAGAACCCCAGTGCCTTCTGGCTTGTAAAGTTTCTATGGAGAATTCTGTTATTAGTCCTAGGACTAATCTTACTGTTCCCATAGGTAGTGGGCCTCAGATCCTGGTCGCAACCCTTTTGGGGTCTTCTTTTCTTAGCACTAATTCATTGGGGCAAAGTAAGTCCAGTCCTGTGCTCCCAGTGGTGGCTACTTTGAGAGAGAGGACTGTGGGCTTCCCATCCAACCGCGAAAAGCCACCAGCATTGCCCCAGTTGGGAGTGGGGCCTAGCACAAGCCCCTCATACATTTTCTCATCTGATTACTTAGGGGGTTGCTGTTTTTTATTTTTTATTATCAAATCTGGACTTGCATTGATTTGCCCAGTGTTTCCCCTTTTTACATCAGGGGCATGTAGAAGGGGATTCGTTCCCTGAGTTACTTTGTTATTTACTATTGGGGCATTCCCTCTTCATATGACGTGGCTCTCTGCATAGAAAAAAGTTAGTGTTTCTTTCCCTTTTCACTTTAGGAGGCCTTAATGCCATAGCCTGCATTCTGGCTTTGTGTATTTCAGTCCCAACCAGTTGACATGCTCGTATAAGTTCCCTGACTGTGGCTGCCTTTCCTCTGCCTACATTGCTTGTTGGCATTCCACATAAGCATTTTCATAAGCCAATTGCAATAATAAAATATCAGTGGACTGGGCATGATTAATTTGTCTCTTAGTTGCTTGATTTAACCAATTAATAAACTCAACAAGTGGCTCCTGAGGCCTTTGTTGAATGTTTATAAAAGATCCTTGTTGAACACCACTTTCAGGAATTCAGTCCCAAACCCTGAGAGCACACAAAGACACTTGTGCATAGGGCTGAGGATCAAAATTTAGTTGTTGTACATCTGCATGGAGAAGCCTCCCCTGGAGCATAGCAGCTGTTGTGTCTTGCCTGGCCAATTGATTCTGATTGGCTTGTTCACACAACTCATAGTATTCTGCCCTTCAGAGGAGGTATTGGCTGGGCTCCAAAGTTGTTTTAGCTAGCAATGACCAGTCCCATGGGGTCACACAGAAGTTGTATGCCATGGCTTCAATAATTTCTTTTGTAAATGGGCTAGCAACTCTGTTTTATTTAATGATTTTTCTTAGCTATTTATAAATGTTAAGAAAAATGGGATCATGAACTGGATTGCCTTGTTGATCTTGCATTACTGGTCAGGCTAAGAACTCCCTTCTTTTTTTTTTTTTTTTTGAGATGGAGTTTTGCTCTTGTTACCCAGGCTGGAGTGCAACAGCGCAATCTCTGCTCACTGTAACCTCCGCCTCCTGGGTTCAGGCAATTCTCCTGCCTCGGCCTCCTGAGTAGCTGGTATTATAGGCACACACCACCATGCCCAGCCAATTTTTTGTATTTTTAGTAGAGATGGGGTTTCACCATGTTGACCAGGATGGTCTCTATCTCTTGACCTTGTGATCCACCCGCCTTGGCCTCCCAAAATGCTGAAATTACAGGCTTGAGCCACTGCGCTCGGCCAAGAGCTCCCCTTCTAATGTCACTTGCCTAAGACAGGGTCTCATATCTGTAGTGTATCCCTTGTGTTTTTTCCAATTTATTGGAGGAGGGGGCTCAGGCAAAACCTCTATTTCCTCTTTGTTATCTTGATCCAGTAACACAAGGCTGAGGTATAAGGAGGTAGTAAGGTAGGTGATGGTTCCTCCTCTGTGTGTATAACAAGACCATAGCAACCCTAACTAAGGCCTATAAAGATCTATAATATTAGAGCTGTTACTGGGACCTATTGCCCTTGTGAATAATGTTGTTTAACAGTTTTACCACTTGTTTCCAGAGCTCTACATCTAGCATGCCACTGCTAGAAACCATGGATTATGTAAAACAAAAGTTTGCATTAGGTCCCTTAATTGAGTCTGTGAAACTGAGGCACTGCTAGCTTTCAGCAGCTGTTTCAACATTTTTAAATACTGTTTCCGTTGTGCTGATAATTGCTGTCCTATGATAAAACCCTAGCCTGAACAATTCCTTCAAACTTTGAAATCCCAAGTGGGCAAAAATAAATTACCGACTTATTGACTTACTGACTTACTGACTGCACAGTCTCTTCACCTTTGTTTTTGAGGGTTTCATTATAATCCACAATCCATTACAGCATCCTCACAGGCCCCACACCAAATGCCGGGTCCCCTCTGCCAGAGGCATCAGTGGCCTTGTTAAGCCAACAGCTTTTGCATTTATTTAGTACAGATTAAATGATGAAGCTCTCAAGTAAACACTATTAGAGGGTAATTAACATTGCCAATCCCCCAAGTAGAGAGCAGTCCTGTGCCAACAGAAGATCAAAGATTGGTCTTAGGACAACATGAGTAAACAAGCTATTGGGATAAACTCCTCTGCATTTCTTTGTATCTACCCTAGCTATTAGCTCAAGGTAAGAGAGTTAGGCTGCCTTCAGACGTAACCTTTTTCCCAAGGCTTTTGCAAAATCTTCCAGTCTTCCAAGAAGGTTTGCGTTCTCTAAAATTTTTCCTGCCACCCTGACTGAACTTCTACCCATGTAAAGAGAGATTGTGACTACCTCTCATGTAAGGCTGAACCTGGAGGGTACTCCACCTGTGGAAATGCAGTCACCCTGAAGTGTTCCAGAAAGGCTGTCTATAAATGAACTATGCCAATATCCTGTGGGAGAAGTTTCAGCTGTGTCTGCAGTTAAATCAAAGGGGTTATGAAAATACCCTTCCTCAAAACATTTCATGTATTTGTCAGTTTTCATGCTGCTGGTAAAGACATACCTGAGACTGGTTAACTTACAAAGAGAAAGAGGTTTAATAGACTCACAGTTCCACATGGCCGGGGAGGTCTCACGATCACGAAGGTAAAGGCAGATATTACACGACAGCAGGCAAAAAAAGAATGAGAGAAAAGCGAAAAATTAAACCCCTTATAAAACCATCTGATATCATTAGACTTATTTACTACCACAAGAACAGTATGGGGAAACTGCCCCTATAATTCAATTATCTCCCACTAAGTCTCTCCTACAATATGTGGTAATTATGGGGGCTACAACTCAAGATGAGATTTCAGTGACAACACAGGCAAAATACATTGTTCTGTGCTTGGCATCTTTCAAATTCCATGCCTTATTTCAAAACTGATCATGCCTTTCCAACAGTTTCTCAAGTCTTAACTAATTTCAACATTAACTCAAAAGTCCATAGTCCAAGTCACATCCGAGACAAGACAGGTCTATTTTGCCTATGAGCCTAAAAAATCAAAAACAACTTAGTTACTTCCTAGATACAGTGTAGTTTCAGGCATTGGGTAAATACATCTGTTTCAAATGGGAGAAACTGGCCAACACACAAGGGCTATAGGCCCCATGCAAGTTCAAAATCCAGTGGGGCAGTCAAATCTTAAAGGACTAAAATGACCTTCTTTAACTCTTTGTCTCATATCCAGGTCAAGCTGATGGAAGAGGTGGGTACACATTGTCTTGTGCAGCTTCACCCCTGTAGACTTGCAGGGTAGAGCCTCTCTCCCAGCTGCTTTTGTGGGATGGCCTTGAGTATCTGTGGCTTTTCCAGGTGCAATAGTGCAAGCTGTCAGTGAATCTACCATTCTGGGGTCTGGAGGATGGTGGAACTCTTCTTATGGGTCTACTAGTCAGTGCCCCAGTGGGATCTCTGTATGGGGGCTACAATCCAACATTTCCCTTTGGTGTGGCCCTAGCAAAGGTCCTTCACGAGAAACTCACCAATGCAGCAAACTTCTGCCAGGACATGCAGATGTTTTCATACATCCTCTGAAATATAATAGGCAGAGGTTCCCAACATCAATTGTTGACTTCTGTGCACACTGAGGATTAACCCAATGTGGAAGATGCCAAGGCTTGGGGCTTGCACCTTCTAAAACAGTGGCTTGAGCTCTACCTTTGCCCCTTTTAGCCGTGGCTGGAGCAGCTGGGATGCAGGGTACTGAGTCCCTAGGCTGAACACAACAGGGAGGCCCTTGGCTCAGTACACAACACCATTTTTTCTTTCTAGGCTTTAAGGCCTTTGATAGGAATGGCTGCTGCAAAGGTCTCTGACATGCCCTAAAGATGTTTTTCCCATTGCCTTGGCAATTAACATTTGCCACTTTGTTACTTATGAAAATGTCTGCACCCCACTTGAATTTCTCCTCAGAAAATGTGTGTGCATGTGTGTGTGTGTTTCTACCATATCATCAGCCTGCACATTTTCCAAACTTTTATGCTCTGGTTATCTTTTAAAACTGAATGCCCATAAAAGCACTATAGCCACCTCTTGAATGCTTTGCTGCCTAAAATTTACTCTGCCAGATACCCTAAATTATCTCCCTCATTTTCAAAGTGTCACAAATCTCTAGGGCAGGGGCAAAATGTTGCCAGTCTCTTTGGTAAAAAATAGCAAAAGTTACCTTCACTCCAGTTCCCAACAAGTTCCTCATCTCTATCTGAAGCCTCATTGGCCTGGATTTTATTGTCCTTATAATTATCAGCATTTTGGTCAAAGTCATTCTACAAGTCTCTAGGAAGTTAGAAACTTTCCCACATTTTCCTGTCTTTTTCTAAGCCCTCCAAACTATTCCAACCTCTGCTTGTTACTCAGTTATAAAGTTGCTTACACATTTTCAGGGATCTTTACTGCAGTGCCTCACTCTACAGGTACAAATTTATTGTATTAGTCTGTTTTCACATTGCTGATAGAGACATACCTAAGGCTGGGTAAATTATAAAGAAAAAGAAGTTTAATTGATTTACAGTTCTACATGACTGTGGGAAGCCTCATATTTATGGTGGAAATTGAAAGACATTTTATATGGTAGCAGGAAAGAGATAATGAGAGCCAAGCAAAAGAGGAAACCTCTTATAAAACCATCATATCTCAAAAGACTTATTTGTGACCTCAAACAGTATGAAGGAAACTTCTCCTATTACTCAATTATCTCCCATTGGGTCCTACCTACAACATGTTAGAACTATAGGAGCTACAATTCAAGATGAGATTTGGGTTGGGAGACAGTTAAATCATATCACCATGTGAGCACCAGGGCTTTCTTACTGTTGGGGTAGAATCACATACATTCCCTGATGAGCCCAACATTGTGACTGTGCCTTGGCTGAAAGAAACTTCTTGTCAGAGGAAAGGTCTCAAACTCAAGCCTGTAATCTGAATTCTTTTGTCACACAGGGTGCTCCCTTTACATGGTATCCCCTATTTTTCCTAGGAAATGTCTGAAAGAGATGCTGTGATGTGACCTGTGCTTCAGTATCCCAATATCAGGTATCAGCACCAGCTACGATGGAGGTGGTATAGAGTGATATAAAGTCAGTGAGATTTCTTGGTTATAAATAGTGTTATGTGTGTTGGCTTTCTCCAAGCCAATTGTTGTAGCTATAAACTGGTCATTTGGACAGTCTCAGGACCTGGTTACCTTGGGTGTTGCAGGCAATGCAATTTTGATGGCTGAAGTCATGCACAAGTTGTCTTCCTCCTGGGTGGTCTTTTATTCTACCTGAAGATGCTCTAATAGACTGTATTAGTTTGCCTCCAGCCTGAGGTGTTGCTTGCAAAAGAGTTTCAACTGTGATAATAGCAGTGGGATGTGTGCTTGCCTTATGTTTCTCAGGGGAGATACTCTGGTTTCACAGACAATGAAAAGGGTCACAGAACTCCCCCAAATTTCTGCTCTTTGTGTTAAGCTACCAGACTAGATAGAGGGTCAAAGCCAGGTGGGAGCTGGGTTAGGCATATCTACTCTGGCTTTCCATGTGTGGGGCAAGCAGCAGCTTCAGTGAAGAATGCAGGACAGTTCTCTGGCTGCTGGGGTAATCTTACCAGGAAGGAGTGAAGCTACCTCTGCTGGACAATTCTGGCCAAAGGAGTTTATTCCCACTCAAGATTATATTGAAAATCGCAGTTGAGAGTTCATGTCATCCAGTTATCATGGCCTGAGTTAGAAGGCATGCTTTCATTAAGTGCCTTATAATGTAGAATCAGAAGTGACTTCCCTCCATCCACACTGGAGACAGGGAATGCACACTATACTCCCTGTATATGCCCTACTAATCATTAAATTAGCTCTAGTGCTTAGTAGGGTTAAGGCCTTCTCACAAGACCTGGATTGCCAGGTTTCCTGCTTGGCGTTTTTGTTCCAAAAGCAGTTTGTCCCTTTCTCTGTGGAATTACATTTTTCAGCCTGTCTCCCAGTGTAGGCTGTAGCCTGACACTTTTTTTTAAATACATCTGTGATTTCTTTCAGTTTTCCTCTTAATTTTTGGTGTTGCTTCTTTAAAAAAAAAAAAGCTCACAGTGTTAGTCTTTATACACTATTTTGTAGCTTCAACTGAAAATGGCATACTGACTATGCTGCCATTTTACCATCTTGGGCAAAAAAAAAAAGCCATGTGTGTTCAATAGACGCTATTTATCAATTGAGAACATACCCCTGGATTTCTAGTTTAAGGAGTGTTTTTATGATAAAAGGTATTGCATTTAATTAAGTTATTTTTCTATATTTATTGAAATAATTACTTTTTTTCTATATTCTAATAATAATATAATGTTAACTGACTTTTTCAGATATTAAAGTAACTTTGCATTTCTTATATAAAATTCCCTTGTTTACAGCATTTAATCCTTTGTGTATGTTTCTGGATTTTTTATTGTAACTAGGTGATGGGAGCAGGGCTGTGGTGGTATCCCAAAGATGCTCCCATTTCCCTGATTAGGAGGATGATGCACTTAGCTCCCTCCCCATTCTGATGATTTCCCCAATGTGCCCAGGTTCTTGGCCTCTCTTGCCCCAGGAATGGGGAAGTGGCCCTGGAGGCACAGTGAGCTTACCATTTGAATAAATGTCATGGACCCAAAGAGTTTAGCAGACAGGGGTTTATTAGGCCAAGAGAGAGAGAAAGAGAGAAGAAGAGAGAGAGCTCCCACACTGCCGTGGGAAGGGAATCCAGAGGGATGTCCACACAGGTAAGGGGCAGTGTGATTTTAACCTTGGAGTTATTCCCACCCCATTCATGTTCTTGGCCAATGAGAGGAGTTCTTTCAAACGTCCTCTGGAGTGATTTGACTCTGATAAAGGATTGGCTGCTTGACCCACAATCAAAGCCCACTTCCCCAGAGCTTTCTGTGGGCTTTCTGAACAAAGAAGTTCGCCTGGAATTTCTACCTAGCCCACACACGAGCAAGTTAGACAAAGAATTTTACATTCCAGAATGGGGGTGTAGATGGAGGTATGGTGCTGGGAAATTCCTGTCTTTGAAATCAGCCCCTTGTTGACTCGGTTTTCCTTAACACAGTCCCTCAATATGATAGTGTGAAAGAAAAATATATATCTCGGAATGCCAACTCACTATGCCAAATAGAAAAGTTAGGTTGGAAGCCGAGTCACCCAAACTCTGTCTTTCATTTTGTACCTAAATAGATAGTTGCAAACATAGAAGGCTACATACCTCTCTAGGGAGCCTCTCACAGTTTTCCCACAAATAAAATCATTGTGGGCCCTAAGATCTTTACCTTAATGCAGAGTTGTGTTCAATTTTTCACTGTCAATGTAACTTAACAGTTCATCTTCACAGGTACAGGACAAAGACAGGACTTGATATCATCCCTCTGCTTACCTGAGACAAATGCCTATTGAACTGGTTCATTTTGTCAATCAAGAAAAGTGATGAGACAAGTCTCAATTATTTTCAGTTTATTTGCCAAAGTTAAAAATGTGCACCCGTGACACAGCCTCAGGAAGTTCTGGTGACATATGCCCAAGGTAGCTGAGGCACAGCTTGGTTTTATACATGCAGGCCTTTTTAAAGAAGACAGTCAGAACATGCATCTATCTCAGTAAGCAGAGGGAATTGAATAGAATGAGAGGCAGATTTGCCCTAAGCACTTCCAACTTGAATTTCCTTTTAGCTAAGTAATTTTGGAAACCCAGTATATTTTCCTTTCACATTTTTATTTTATTCTTACTACAAATTTGTTGGACAAATAATTTTAGAAAAAAAAAATCGAGCTTCTGAACTTAGGTTTTGTTTGTTTTCTTATGTCTAGGATGGTTTATTTCTAGATGAGTAGTTCTTGAGAGCTCATTTTTAGTAAGCTGTAAAGTCTCATCTCTCTTTCTGAAGAGAAAATGGTGGGAGGAAGGAAGAAAAACAACAAGAAACAGAATAAAAATCCTGAAAATTTATATAGGCTATGTTACTCTGAAGTTGATAAATATGACATTACCTGATTAATATGTTCCGGATTTTTTATTGTATGCTGAAAATTTAATATATACTGGAAATTCTTAAGACATTCATATTACTTTACCAATAAGTTTAAAGGTAGCATATTCATTAAAAAATTTACAAAAGTTACATAAACTTGAAAACGCATTTGACTAGTTTTTTATTTTTTTCTGATACAGTATGTAATTTAACTGCTTTTATTTTTCGGTAAGCTAATTAATTAGAGCTCTTATACATATTTAGTAGTGAAACATTTTATACACAACACATAAATACATAGAGCATAGACATATTAGGCTTGCATATTAAAGTACATTTATAGATTTATAGATACTTTTTTTTTGTCTACCTTAGACTTTTAGGTTCTTGTAACCAATTTTACAACTCTAGGCAGTTATTAGCTGAATAACCTTAAATTTAGGTATTAAAAAAAGATAACTCAGGTGAAAATTAAATAGCAAAATGTATATTATAAAGTAGAGAGGGAAGAAGTTTGGTGGTGCTAGATGGAGGTGATTTGATTTTTCTTTCAGATAAATTAAACATAAAATTAAAGAATCGATTATAGGATTGTATAAGGAGATCACTTTTATTTAGATAGAAACTATCTATCTTTTACCTGATCTCTGAGCTCTGGGCAGAGTCCACACTAAAATCTGGGTGCCCCCAAAAGGGAGAGAAGTCTGTTGAAATAACTATTTTAGTTAAAAAAAAAATCAGGTAAAAACAGAATTTGGTCAACTGAAAAAACAAAAAAATGAACAACTTTTGCTTAGTAGAGAAAGAAGGTTCTAACAGAGAATAACAAGCAAACAAACAACAAAAACATAAAGATCTTTTAAATACAAATTTGGACACATACACACACAATTAAGAATGTTAGCTTTTAAATTAAGCTGACTTTTAACCATTGAGCACCATTAAAAGAAATATTTTAAAATCTCATTACCATATTTAATCTAAGACAATGCTGGATAAAAAGAGTTCTAAATTTCTCTTCAAATAATCTATATGTCAGTATGTTCAGTTCTTTGTTTTCCATTTTAAAGTTTAACTTTCTTGTAGTTTCAGTAAACAACATTTTTCACCAGTTCTAATCAGTAGTTAACATGTGTTCCCATGGTCTCCTGCTCTTTCTTGACTTATCCCAGTCACCTGCTTCAGTCACCTTCTCAAGTCACCTGCCTTGACCTAAGTCACCCATGGCTGCTTGCTCTAACCTGTCTTTAATTGTCCTTCACACCAAACTACCCACCCTGCCATTCTGGGTCATACTCCTGCTTTCTTTAAAATTGCCAATCAGAATTAGCCTCTACTGTGTGGTCTAACCCTGGCTAGAAGGGGACTGACACAGCAGTAGGGGCTACCTCTGTCAGAAATAATAACCTGTTCCCCTCCCTTGTCCAGGTATGTGCTCACCATTGCTTCACCCGTGAGGTGTACCCTTCTATATAAGTAAACTGCCTTGCTGAGAGGATTTATCTTTGAGTGCTATTTCTTTTGGGGCATCAAAATTTTACATATAACAATTTGGTGGCTCATATGGGGACAAGACATTTTCCTCTAGGTGGTCTCAGGTCCTCTCTCATGAGGAGACATGTCCCACCACCTCATTACAGTGTCCTTGTGGGTAACGAATTGAGACCTACCTGATGTGATTAACAATCCTGGAATCAAAGCAACACAGGGAAAACAAAAGCTTATGAATACCACAGCAACTAAGCAATTCTGTGCACAGACCAAGAAAAAGACATGGCAGGAGCTGGTAGTATTTTCTTGCTGGTTGGAACCAAGGTAAGCAAAGCTGTGAAGGTGGGGGTAATAAAGTATTCCTTGGCTAAAAAATACTAAGGCAAGAAAAGCCATGGGGCTGGAAGTGAAGCATTCCTTGGTCTGGGTGGCTTGGAGTTTGAAAAGAAGTGAGATATCTCTACTAGAGGGGATTCAACCTCACACAAACCTCCAGTAGGAGGGGAGGTGAGAAATTTCCAGTAGGGGAAATTGGGCCTCACCCAGAGAGATAAGAAATTTCCAGAAGAAGAAATTGGGCCTCACCCCAAGAGATGAGAAATTTCTGGTAAAGAAAATGAAACCTTATCCCAAAATGATCAAGATGAGTAATACCCCAAGCAAGACAGGGAGCAAGAAGGATAAAGATAGTAACAAGGATATCCTTCTTGTTAGCCCCTGGAAGTCTCATGTTAAAATACTAAAAGGAAAATGAAGGAACTAAAAATAAGAAAAACGCCAAACAATAAAATATTGCTGTTTTATTTGGACTCAGGGACCCATCCTAAAACCCTCAATATTCTGGCCAAAGTTTGTGTCAAATGAGGATGTAATGTGTCAGCTTCTAATGCAATGTATTAATGATAAAAGTTCAGTGTCTCAAGAAGAATTGGACTATGTTATTTGCTGGAGGCAGGGATCTGTCCTCCTTTTTTCCTTAAAAACAAATAAGGAAGAATCCAATCTGGAACCTCAGAATAAAAAGACAGAGGAGCCAATTCTCATACCTAAAGACTCTACCACATGGGATCCCCTAGATTATCTTCCCCTGTTCAGTGTCCCCAGTCCTTTCCCTCAATCAGCCACTGCCACCTCAGATCCTATTCCAAATCCTTCCTCTGCTTACCTTATCCCTCCTCCTTATAACTCTGACTCTTTAGAATTACCATCCCACAAGTCTGTTCCCTCTCAATTTAAACACTCCTCTCTATAAAGACTCCAATGTAAAAAAGATATTCAGAATTTCCCATTTTTCTCTGCACCTAAAGTATCAGCCCCAAATCTCTTCCCTTTGGAAGAGGTACCACGGGATGGGGGGCATTGACTTTGTAAATGCTCCCTTAACTAGTTCAGAAGTCCAAAATTTTTTAAAAAGCTTAAGCCACTACTAGATGACCCTTACAGAGTGGCATATCAAATTGATCGATTCTTATGACATCAGTTAAATACTTGGGTGGAGTTAATGTCCATCTTAGGCTTCCTCTTTTTAGGGGAAGAAAGGAGTATGATATGTAGGGCTGCTATGACAGTTTGGGAACATGAGCATCCTCCCAGTCAAAATGTTCCTACGGCAGACCAAAAATCTCTTGCGCAAGACCACAGGTGGGACAGTAACAACACAGATCATTGAGAAGACATGCAGGACATAAGTGAGGTGATAATAAAAGAAATTTGGGAATCAGTACCCTGAACCCAAATTATTTCTAAAGCTTTTGATATACAACAGGAAAAAGATGAAGGTCCTATGAGATTTTCAGACAGACTGAGGGAGCAAATGAGCTAATATGCAGGCCTCAATTTGGACAATCTTCTTGGGCAAGAAATGTTGAAACTCCAATTTGTCACTAGAAGTTGGTCAGATGTTTCAAAAAAGTTACAAAAGATAGACAAGAAGACTTTCCCCTAAGTGAGCTTCTCAGGGAAGCTCAGAAGGTATATGTAAGGAGAAACATAGAAAAGTAAAAACAAAAAACAAAGCTTACATTATCCACCTTGAAACAGATGGCTTCAAACCCATGTGCTTCTAATCAGAGCTTCCAGGGAGCCAGAAAACTATAAAGGGTCTAAACACTCCTTTAAAGAACCCCAGCCTCATTATGTACAAAGGATTTACAATAAAATTATCAGAAGGAACTGTTTTGAATGAGGTTATGGTAGAATCACAATTCCTTCATCTTTCAAGTTTTGATAGTGGTACTTATCTCTGTGATCCAACTTCGGAAATATGGTATCACTTTTGGTTTACTATTTTCCTAGGTAGAGACATTCTATTTGGTTCTTTCCACTATACAAGTTCTACTCCACATGTCAGGGAAACTGTGTCAATTCTGGAACTGCTGAGTATATCTACTTTAGTTATGCACTTCCTATGTGGGGAGATATTATAGAATGAGTTGTGAGCCCACTGGGACCAAATGTAAGAAAAGTTTGAAGTAAAATTCCATTGATTACCTGATTTTCATAAAACTTACGCTGACTGTGAGCCACAGTGATGTTCTGGGTCTCCTGGAATAATTAGTGTGGGTTAACAGCCAGTGTCTAGTAGTCCCTAAAAAATACTATTATTCTTTTTATTCTTTTTTTGACACATTAACTTGGCAGAAGTCCGAAAATCTTTTTGGGGAACTATGGGAGAAAGACTGACATACATTTGAGTGTGTGTGTGTAGTGTAATAAGGTCTTTCCTCAAGGACCCCTAGCCTCTTATTCATTAAATTGTTCTGTGTTTATAAAATGGCTTGACTAGAAATGGACTGAAGGATTATAACTCTGATTTTATTATTCAAGTTGGACTTTTGTTCATTTTACCTAGATATTTTCTGCTGATTCTGATCAAGTAAAAATGTAGCAGACTTCCTATATGTTTTATTACTAGGAACACCCTGGTCAACTAGCCAACACCATAGGTTTGCATGAGTCAGACAATTTTGATGGCTGTCCATTACAGTCACAATACCAGGTATACTTTGCCATTGTGGGTTGAGTGCAGTTACTTGGCCACTACCACCCTGGCATCCAATTGCTCCCAGTGGCATTGTATTTCCCTGTTAAATGGCACGTGTCAACTCAGCTTGGCCTACAATGGAAAGCAATGATAGAGCTCTTCAAGGATGCAGAAGCACTCCTCAGAAATTTATTTCTCAGAGTTTTGGTGAAAGATACGTCTTTTGGACCATCCCACTGTAGGTAAATGATAAATCTACTTTAACATTTCAATCTCCCTAAAACTTTGAATCTTTTCCCCTACATTAAACCATGGCAGGTTGAACATATTTAAACCACACAATATAGATCATCTTTTGATCTGTGTCAGCAATCCGAATAATTAAACTGTTAGAGGTATCTCTAACTTCCCAATCTGAAATATTAAATAATAAATTTCAGCTTAGTGAGCACATATCAATAAATTTTATTTGATCTGACTTTACGTTCCTTCCAACACTATCTCATGCCCATAGTACCCATCTCCACACATGTTCCTCAGATTTCTCTCTGTATATATTACAAAATGCAAGTAATTATTTTAAATTGTAGATGTCACATTTTATATTTCACCTTTAGGGCATGATAAGATTGAAGTATTGTTAGAGTTGAAGAAAGAAAGAGGAGACTCATTATTGTTTCGCAAGGCAACTAACGACTGTAATTTAAAAAGAGAAAATAAGGTTTTAGGAGGATATGGAGAATCTGAAAGGTGAAAATCTTATACATTGCTGTTGAGAACATAAAAAGGGGCAACCCTTTGGAAGATAGGCTGGCATTTCCTCCAATGTTAAACACAGTATATCCAGTCATAGTGATACATCCGAGAGAACTGATAACAGGTGTTTAAACAACAACTTGAATGTTCACAGCAGCGCTGTTTATAATCGAATATCAGTGAAAACAATCCAAATACGTGTCATACAAGGAATGTATCAATAACATGGGATATATCTAACCAAAGTTTAATTTTCACCATGAAAAGTGATGAAGTACACATACTTCCTACAACTGAATAAATGTTGAAAACATTATTATAAGTAAAAAATCCAGACACAATGGACCACAAATGTATAATTCTACATATATTCGATGTGAAAAATAAGCAGATTTTTACACAGAAAGCACATTAGTTGTTGTCAGGAGCTGGACAGAAAGGGAGATGGAAAATGACTGTTTAATGATTCCCTTTGGGGACAATAAAAATGCTCCAAAATAGAGAGTGGTAAATAGTTGCACAACATTAAATCAGTGGTCCCCAGCCTTTTTGGAACCAGGGCCAAGTTTTACAGAAGACAAATTTTTCTACAGACCCAGTATCAGGGATGGTTTCAGGATAAAACTGTTCCACTTCAGATCATCAGGCATTTGATTCTCACGAGAAATCCGCAGCCTAGATTCCTCTTTGAGTCTATTTCTTTTGTGGTATTAAAATTTTACATATAATACCTTCATGGTTTGATTGATCTTGTGTAGATTTTGTATATGATAAGAGAGATCACTCCAGTTCTATTCTTCTGCATATTGCAATCCGATTTTCTTAGCACCCTTTATGAAAAATACTGTCCTTTTTTCAGTACGTGTTTTTGTTACTTTGTCAAAGATTAATTTGCTGTAGACCTGTAGCTTTACTTCTGGGTTCTTCATTCTGTTCTATTGATCTATTTGTCTATTTTTATGTCAGTACCATGCTGTTTAATTACTACAGTCTTGTCATAAAATTTGACGTCAAATAACGTGTTGCTCCTAGCTTTGTTCTTTGTGCTTAAGATTACTTTGACTACTCAGGCTCTATATGGTTTTCTAATAATCTTAGAATTTTTTTCTAAGTGGAAAGGGGATGATCTGAGCCTCTGGCCCAATGTGGGCATGAGCACAATAATTACTTTTATTTACTGTGAAGATAGAATATTTGATCCAGTCCAACCAGGCATTTGCATATTGATATCCTTTCTCAATTGTCAAAGTTTGTTTTAAGTCTTTAACTTCTACTGTGGCTACCTTGGCCTTGTCAGTAGTTGGAGGAGCAGCAATTGTTTCATTGTGAGGGGTTTTGGAAGAAGGCTTAGGGGGAGATGTAGGCAGTGGGGGATTAATAAAATGTATCTCAAAGCATCTGATAGGGTCTGTTCCTGTAACCTTATCCCCCATATTATAAAACTGGCTTAATAATGGGAACTGGATTACAGAAGGGGAAGAGCTTTGAGGGTTTGAGATAATAACCTTTATAGGATTGCACTGGCTTAGCTGACAGTTAGGGGTAGCTGTTCCTTTAGTAAAATAAATGTATGCTTTTAGAAAATCACAACTACTGGTTGGGTCAATCCATTCTTGCTCTTTAGTGGTCCACAGAACATTGGACCAACTGCAGCATAAAAGCTCTATATCGAGAAGGCAAGACTCCCAATTGACACTAGGGCCTTCATCGAAATCTTCCCAGAGTAAAAGGTCCCAATTCACTAATGTCCAGTCTCAGGAGAGCCAGAGGGACAGAGGTATTTTTCTGAAGTGGAGAGCTGTCTTTGACCTGTCAAGTCGCCATAGGGTATAAGGCAAGCATCAAATGTAATAGCTTGAGGTGAAATTAACAGATTACATTAATAACTAGATGATCAGCAATAGAGCGAGGAAAGAAGAAAGAGTAATAGAATAGATTAAATCGAATTAAATTTTTCTTAGCTTTAGTTTCATAGGGTTTTTCCCTGGGACTATGGCCCATGACTCCAGAGGGGTCAGCACTTTCTAGACTCAGGTGTGATGGGTTCATCTTCTCTCTGTTATTTGGACTGCAGTTTCAGTAGTTAGGAGCACCACGTAAGGTCCTTCCCAGGCTGGCTGGAGCTTCTGCTTTCCATGTTTTGGTGAAGACATGATCCTCAGGCTGATGCTGATGCACTGGAAACTCCAGGGGCAGTGCCTGTGCTAAGAGGCCTTTAGTTTTGAGAGAAGAGAAAGTAGAAGATAAATCAAATATATAATTTTTAAGAAATTGATCTTTTGTTTTGAAGGTGGGAATGTCAGCAGTGGAATGTAAACAAGGCAATTCATAGAGCATCTCATAAGGAGGAAGATTAGTATTTTTCTGTGGAGCAGTTCAGAGTCTCAGCAGGGCAATAGGAAGGCACTTGGTCCATGGCAACCAAATCTCTAAGACTAATTTGGCTAAGTGGTTCTTTAAAATCTGACTCATTTCTACTCTCCCTGATCAGGGTGTGTGCCAGGGAGTATGATAATTCCTTCTAATGCCTAATGTTTGGAAAATGAGTTCCATTTTCTGAGTCAATATTTTCTATAAGCCCAATACTGGGTACTGTATTTTCAATTAGAGGCTTGACTAAATTATTGGCTGTTTCATTCAAAAAGAGAATAGCTTTGACCCAGAGAGTGAGTTGATCTATGATCACTAGTAAATATATTAGAGGACCTATTGGAGGCATTTCTGTGTAATCAACTTGAACGTTTTGGAATGAGTGTTCCAGACTAAGCCTGGACTCCTTCCCCCGAGGGGTTATATGTTTACAGTTTGTTTGTTAGTTTTCTTACATACTAAGCAACTATCTGTAACCTGTTTGTCCAGGGTGTAAATTTCTATACAACCATAAACTCTGAGAATTGCATTACACATGGCATGGGACCCTGCCAATGGATCTCTTACTGTAGCTTAGATAGGATTTTCTTCAAAGGGGTTTAGATAGAATTTGTCTCTGGTCTGGCAATATCCATTTTCCTTCTGAATTCTCTAGCACCTATTCTTATTAGTTTTTATTTTTCAGTGGAAGAGTAAATGGGGATTTTGATAGGAAGAGGGAGGTAGGCAGTTAAGTAAAAAATACTCATTTTGGAAGAAACAGCAGCCCTGCTTGGCCATTTGATATGCCAGGTTATTTCCTCAACTTTCAAACTAAAGGCTTTTCTGGTGTCCAAGAACATGGACAATAGCTATTTCTTCCAGCTACTGGATTATTCAATACTTGGGTGATTAGCTCCTTGTGAACAAGGTCTTGAGCTTTACTATAAATGAGACCTTGTTCAGTCCAATTTTATTCAAATATATGGGATACCCCAAAGGCATTCTTGGAATTGGTATAGATGGTTCCTTCTTTGTTCTGTAAGTACTTTAAGGCTTGGCCAAGCGCAAACAGCTCAAACTCACATTTAAGAAATTGATCTTTTGTTTTGAAGTAGGAATGTCAGCAGTGGAATGTAAATAAGGCAATCCATAGAGCATCTCATAAGGTGAAAGATCAAGATTTCTCTGTGGGGCAGTTAGGATTCTTAGCAGGGCAATAGAAAGACACTTGGTCCATGGCAACCAAGTCTCTAAGACTAATTTGGTTAAGTGGTTCTTTAAAGTCTGATTTATTTCTACTCTCCCTGATCAGGGTAGGTAGACCAACTGTTTGAGCAGACCAACTGTTAGGCAAATTTCCCGACTATTCCTACAAGGGTTTTACCATCAATCACTGAATACACATTGTGTCTTTATCCCTCAATCACCTGGAAGGAACCATCTATGAATATATGTTGTCTAGTCTTGAAGGGAGTTTCTCCTAGGTCTGGTCAAATCAATTACATCTAAACATGTGTGCTCTCTCCTTAGATTTGGATTCCCTGTTAGAAAACCCACTGGGTTGAATGAACTCAGTAACAGAATGTCCTCATACTTTAAGATTCTTGAGTCAGTAAGCCATCTCCCTGCTTTCTGGTTTAAGATAGTTCTAACTTGGTGAGGCGTGCTTACTGTCAATTTTTCTCAAAATATTAACTTTCTGCTTTCCTTGACTAATATTGCCACAGGCAAAATAGATTGGGTGCATTAAGGTCATTCACAATGACTGGACCTAAGGCCTTTGATAGGAAAGTCACGGGCTGCCAGCAACCTTTGTGTTCTCCAGTAAGCACTCCTAAAGCTACTCTACCCACATTGACAAAAAGGTGGAATGGCTTTTCTAGGAAGGGTAAGGCTAAAACTGGTGTGGTTATGAGCTTTCTTTCAGCTCCTCAACTTGATCAACTTGCTCAGAAGTTCACAGAAGATGATCAGGCTTCTCCTGGGCAAGTTCAGATATAACAGTTTACTGTGTAGTGCATATGAATTGATCTATAAGTGGTAGTATCCAACTAACTATAAAAATTTTCTGAGTTATTGCGTAGTTTGAGGCAAAGGTAGAGACATGATTCCCTCAACTGTTTCAGGCCCTGTTATTTGCTTGCCTGAACTTACTAAGTGGCCCAAATGTTTAACTTCAGGCTCTACATACTAAAACTTTCTTTATGAGACTCGTGGCCCCTCAAACTTCAGATGATTAAGAATATGTGTAGAGAAGTCTGTTACCTTCTCTATATCTTCACCAGATATAAGAAGATTATCCACATACTGGAGAAGGCATATTTGCTTTGGGATGATAACTTTTTCTAATACTTATTCTAAAATTTGGCCAAAAATAGTAGGAAAGTCTGTGAATCTTGAGGCAAGATTCTCCACCAATATTGTTTTCCCTGCCCTGAATGAGGATTCTCTCATTCAAAAGCAAATATAACTTGGCTATCTTCAGCCAGGGGACATGCCCAAAAAGCATTCTTCAAATCTATTACAATAAACCATTGATGATTGCTGAGAATGGTGTAAGAATTGGCGACAACTGAGTGGGTAGTCTGGACTATTTGGTTCACAGCTCTAAGGTCCTATACCAGCCAGTATGACCTGTCTGATTTCTTGACTGGCAGTATTGAGGTGTTATCTCATGAGGAGACATGAAGGGCTCAAGAAGCCCACCTTTGATAAGGCCTTCAATTATAGGTTTCAACCCTTTTCTGCCCTCTAGGGGAATAAGGTGTTGCTTCCTTCTTACTACTTCTCTAGGGGTTTTTAGCTTGATATGGATTGGATGTACTTGGAGTTTCCCTTGGTTCCCTTCTTCAGACCAAACATTGACATTAATATATTTTTCATCTGCAGTGGTGAGCAGATTGAATGAGATGAAGAATCCTATTGGGCTAACTTAATATTAAAGTTAGACCTATGCCTAACGTTAATATTAAATCCCTCCCCAATAAATTAGCCCCTCTTTAGGGATTAACAAGATCTGAATATGAGCTGAGAAATCGTGATCCTGGTATTTGACTTCTGTGTATTCTAAAATTTTTTTTAATCCTTATCCTTTTACCCCAGAGACTAAAAGTTCTTCTGAGGAGCAGATGACATTAGATGAGGAGGTGGGAAACAGAGGGGTGAGCAGCCCCTGAATTGACTAATAAGGTGATAAGCTCATGTTTAGGTCCCACCTCTAAATTTATCAAGGGCTTCTAGTGGGACTCAAGAGACAGAGCCCCTGGCCCCTGTACGCTTCCTCAACTGTCTTGAGTGGAAGGGCTTCTTTCTCTTTTCTTATTTCAGGACATTCTTTCTTGAATTGACTTGTTCTTCCACATCTATAGCACCTATCTCGCCCTTTCTCCCTCTTAAATCTGGGACTCTTTGATCCTGCACCCCCATACTCTTTAGGGGGTCTGGTAAATGAGGGCCTTGGTTCTCCAGATGCAGGCTGGGTTCCTTTAAAGGAGGGTTGGGGTCCTTTACAGTTTCTGGCTTCCTGGAAGCTCTGTTTAGAAGTACATGTGTTTAGAGCCATTTGTTGGAAGGTGGATAACATAAGTTTCCTTTTTTGTTTTTGCTTTTCTTCATCTCTCCTTACACATATCTTCTGAGCTTCCCTGAAGCTACTTATGGGATGGTCTTCCCAATTTTTTATCTTGTAATTTTAAAAAAAATGTCTGGACAACTTTTAGTGACAAATTGGAGTTTCAACAATCCTTGCCCAAAAGGATTATCCAAATTGAGGCCTGCATATTGCTTCATTTGCTCCCTCACTCTGTTTAGAAATCTCATAGGACCTTCATCCTTTTCCTGTTGTATATTAAATGTTTTAAAAAGATTTTGGCTTTGGGGTACTGATTCCCAAGTTTCTTTTATTATCATCTTCCTTAGATCCTGCATGTTTTTCTGATAATCTATGTTATTATTGTACTACTAGGGGTCTCAGGCGGGGAATTTTTGGTCTGTGGTAGGAACATTTTGACTGGGAGTATACTCATGCTCCCAAACTGCCATAGCAACCCTACAAATTATGCTCCTTTCTTCCCCTAAAAAAAGAATGCCCAAGATGGATATTAACTAGACCCAAGTGTATAACTGAGGTCCTAAGAATTGCTCAATTTGATCTGTCACTCCGTAAGGGTCATCTAGTAGTGTCTTAAGCTTGTTTTTTTTTTTTTTTTTTAAATATATTCTGGACTTCTTAACTGGTTAAGAGAGCAGTTACATAGCCAACCTCCCTCACCCCTTTGTGATACCTATTTCAAAGGAAAGAAAGTCTTTAGGTATGGAGGAAAGTAGAAAATTCTGAATATCTTTTTTACATTGTTCTACCTCACACTGGAGTCTATTTAGAGAGGGTTGTATAGGTTGGGAGGGAACAGGTTCATGAGATGGTAATTCCCAAGAGTCAGGGTTATAAGAGGGGCAGATAACATAAGCAGAGGAAGGATTTGGAATGGGATGTGAGGTGGCAATGGCTGCTTCAGTGGGAGGATTGGGGACACTGAGTGGGAGAAGATAATCTAGGAAATCCCATGCACTGGAGTCTTTAGGCATGGGAGGTTGTTCCTCTGACTTTTCATTCTGAGGTGCCAGACTGGATTCTTTCCTATTTGCTTTTAAGGGAAAAGGGAGGATGGGTCTCTGTCTCCAGCAAAGAGCATAGTTTAGTTCTTGAGACACTGGACTTTTATCATTAACATATTGCATTATAAGCTGACATATTAAATCCTCATTTGACCCAAACTTTGGCCAGAAGATTGAGGGTTTAAGGATGGATCCCTGAGTCCAAATAAAATAGCAATTTTTATTATTTTTTTTCTTTTCCTTATATTTAGTCCTTTCATTATCCTTCTGGTATTCTAACATGAGACCTCAGGGGCCATCAAGGGGGATATCCTTGTCCTTTTTGCTCCCTGTCTTGCTTGGGGTATTCCGCATCTTGATGGTTTTGGGGTGAGGTTCAATTTCCCTTACGGAAAATTTCTCACCTTTTGGGGTGAAGCCCAATTATCCCTACTGAAAAGTTTTACCTTTTTGGGTGAGGCCCAATCTCCCCTACTGGAAATTTCTCACCTACCCTACTATTGAAGGTTTGTGTGAGATTCAATTCCCCCAGTGGAGATGTCTCACCTCTTTTTAACATCCAAGCCACCCCAACCAGAGAATACTTAACCACCCTCCTGTGGATTTTTGTCTTCATATGTTCTGATCAAGGAATACTTTACTGCTATCCCTCACATGGCTTTTCTTATCTTGTTCTCAGTAACCAAGGATATACGTTATCGGCCATGTGGCATCTTTTTCTTGGTCTTTGCACCAAGTTGCTTAGTTGCCATGATATTTATAGGCTCCCCTGTTTTTTATGTGCATTACTGTGAGCTCAGGCTTGTTCATCACATTGGGTAGGTGCCGATTCTTAGCCTCAAGGCTACTATTATGAGTTGGCGGAATGCATCTCCTCACGAGAAAGGACCCAAGACTGCCTGGAAGAGAACAGCTTGTCCCTGTATGGGCCACCATTTATTGTATGTAAAATTTTGATGCTATAGAATAAATAACACTCAAAGATAAATCCTCTCAGCAAGGCAGTTTACTTCTATTGAAGGGTTCACCTCACAGATAGAGCAATGGTGAGTGTGAATCTGGACAAGGGAGGGGAAGGAGTATGTATTCCTGATGGAGGTAGCTTCTACTGCTGTGTTGTTCCCCTACTGGCTAGGGTTAGACTGCACATTCTAGGCTGATTCTGATTGGTTGTTTTAAAGAGATCAGAAGTACAAGCTGGAGTGGTGGGATGGGTAGTTTGGCAGGAAGGACTGTTATGAGCAGGTTAGAGTAGGTAGCCAGGAGTGACCTAAATCAAAGCAGGTGACCAGAGCAGGTGACCAGGATGAGTCAGAATGAAGCAGGGGACCAACGGAACTGCTCTAATCAGTGAACTACTGATTAGAACTTATGGTTGTTTGCTAAAACTACAAGGAAGTTAAACTTTAAAATGGAGGCCAAAGAACTTGACATACTGACATACTGATTCTTTTGAGAGGAATTTATAACTCATTGTATCCAACAGTTGTAGGACCTGAATGTGTAAAAATACTAGAGGAAAACCTAGAAAAAGTCTTCCCTACATTAGTGTATGCAAATAATTCTAAACTCAAAATAACAGTCAAGAAAAACAAAATTGACTAATTTGAGTTAAATTTAAAAACTTCTGCACAGCCAACATAAAATAATAATAATTAGCAGAGTAAAAAGACAACCTACAGAATGGCAGAAAATATTTTCAAATGATTGACCAACAGAGGACTGATACCCAGAATTTACAAGAAACTCAAACAACTCAAGAATAAAAATAACCCATTGAAAAGTTGGCAGATGTTATGAATGTACATTTTTTCCAAGAAGACAGGCAAATGGCAAACAAGCATTTGGAAAAAATGCTCAGCATCACTAATGATCAGAGAAGAGAAATGCAAATTAAAACCACAATAATACATCATCTTCCACCAATCTGAATGACTATTATTCAAATGTCAAAATATAACAGATGTTGGCAAAGATGTACAGTAAAAGAAATGTTTATTTGCTGTTGGTAAAAATGTAAATTAGTACAATTTTGTGGAAAATAATATAAATGTTCTCATATATAAAATTTTTATTTGTTCTTGCAGTCACAGTACTATGTATCTCCCCAAAAGAAAAGAATTATGTCAAAATACACCTGTACTTGTCTGTTGATCAAATCACTTTTCACAATGGCAAAGACATGGAATCAGACATGTGGAGAGACCATGGCATACAGGAGGCAGACTAGATTGCAGTTTCTACTCAGACAAACAGAGCAGCATGTGAAGTCTCACATTATAAATTTTTGCTTCAGAATAATTGCAAGAATACCTCAGAAAAGCTAAGAGAACCCACAGATCCTCTGAAGGAAATGAAATTCTCCTGCAGGACCTTGGAGACTCCCTAAATACTGTGAGTGTCCAAACTGTGGAAATGGCAAAAAGGGATCATCTGCCCCAAACACACATTTTTCACTTGGGAACCTGGAAGTCTAGATAAAGGGAGAAGATTTTTACCTTACTTCAAGCTGGGTCAGTTTACAGACCCAAGTGAATTACAAGTGGAGAGGAAGCAGTAGAAACAGACCTGTGGGATTGCTGGGTTCCCTGGCAAGCCATTTCTGCCTTGCCTCACAGGGGTCCTTTGTGGAGGCTGCCAAAGGCACTAGGAAAACACCATAGGGTGAAAAAACCTCCAGCTAAACTTTGTAATGATTTGAACTGATCAAGAAGTCTCCTGGCCAGAAGTCAGAGAAAGGTATAAATCTGGTGTTCAGACTCCACAGATGGGAAGCACAAAAGCTCTTCTTGCTTTTGCAGCTGGGAGGTTGGTAGACTGGGGCAAGATACTAGCCCTACTTGCCCTCTGCCTGGAAACAAACTTGGTGCTGTGGTGGGTGGGAATAACATCAGCCCTTTGGGTTGCATGAGAGCTGGGTGAGGTCTGTGACTGCTGGCTTTTCTCCACTTCCCTGAAAACCTACATGACACTGAGGGACTGTGTTAAAGAAACTTCTCTTCCTGGGTCCGCTAGAACAGGGGTTTCAAATGCAGGAATTTTCTTTGAGCACCTCCTCCATGTGTCCATCTGGAAACCAGAGGGGTTTCAAATGTAAAGTTCTTTGTCTGATTTTCCCATGTGTGGGCCAGGTAGGGAAAGCCAAGTGGGGCTCTTTTGTCCCACATTCCTACCAAAATCTCTGGGAGGAGGGGGCTGTGTGACTGAGGGTTGTATAATAAGTAGCCAATTTGGTATCAGAGTCAAATATCAATTATTCCAAAGGAAGTTTAAAAGAACTTCTCTCACTGACCAAGAACATGACTGGGAAGGGAATAACTTAAGGGTTAAAATTTCAGCTGCTCCTACTTAAATGGATTTTTCACTCTGGGTTCCCCTCCCACAACAGCATGGAAGCTGACCTCTTTCTCTCCTTCTCTGTCTGTCTCTATCTGTCTATAAATCACTTTTCCACAAAACTCTTGGGTCCACGATTGTATTCAAATGGTAAAACTCAACACACTTCCAGGGCCCCTTTCCCCGTTTTTTAGGGTTAGGCCAAGAGCCTAAGTGGTCTGGCAATTAGGATTCCTGGTTTTCACCCATGTGGCCCAAGTTTGACTCCCAGTATGGGAACCAAACAATCTGGTTGAAGTTTTACTACCCCTGTTACATCTATTGATGAACCACCCAGGAGATGTCAAACTTCAGAGCAGTGAGTGATATTAGACCCCTTTTGCTTGCTAATCTCTCCTTTCTCTTTTTAAAAATTTGTTAAGGAGGTAAAAGCCAGGCACCTGTCGGCCATCTAAGAACGACTAGTGCTGCTGCTGGGCTAAATACACAGGTGTCAGGCTTTCTGGGAATGGACTTTCTAGCAACCCCCAGTTCTTTGGAACAGGGAGCATTGATTAGCCCCCAATCAGCTTCCCTTTCTTACTGTTCTTTCTCTGGGCCAAGCAGAGGGTTTGTAGGAGAAAAGGGCAGCAGTCTCCAACTCCCAATTCAGTCCTGTTGAAGTTGTGGCCCTTCTTAGACCTCCTAAGAAAAAGCCACCTATGTGAGCCATGCCGAGCTTTTCAGAACCCAACCTCTGGGTCCAGGTATCTATGAGGCAAACTTCTTCCTGACTCTTACCTCTAAGATATTTCCTACATGTGAGGCTATTACCTTTCTTGCTAGGATTTTGAAGCTCTTGGGGTGGCAGTCCAGAAACCCTTGCCTGTGGTGCACTCAGGCTTATGCCTATGAGGACCTCTAGTATAAATACACAGGGCTAGTCCCCTTATTCCACTAAGCTAGGTTATGTCCTAACAGAGCCAGAGTCTATCAGTGGGTACTAGAGACTATAGGACACTTTATTTTTTGTCACCTGCAAATCCCAATACAATTGAATGGTGCCAAAATCTAATAACATACAATTTGTCTTGACTAGGATTGGCTCTCCATATGGCAAAACTTCTCCATCTAGAATGCCATAGTCAGACCTAGTCTGAGGCTTAAATAGTTAATTATAGTTCACACAACCTTAGGGCATATTCCTAATTGGACAGTGGGGTGGGGGAGAAGGCCCAGGTCCTGAGGGCATTCATTGTTCCAGCCTCTGCCATGCAACCTTATTTAAGATTGTTGTGCTTAGAGGCCCTTCTCAAGGAGTTTATTCTCCAAGGGAAATTTTACGGTCAGGCCTATGTTGATTAAACTCTTGTTGGGGAATATTGGCACCCATCACTCAAGCCTCACTGTCCTAGTTTTTCAAGAATGTGCCAGTACAGGGTCACTAAGCCCAGCAATCCTCATGTCCTTAAGGTGGCCAAAGAGGATATTAGACACTGAGGGTGTGTCCATGATGCTGGTAAGCATGATTCAACCTGGCACATAAGGGGGCCCCAGAAGATAATTATGCATCTAGGGCACAATGAAACTGCAAGTTTCTGTAACTGCATCCAGGGCTAGTGTTGCAAGGAATAACAGGGATGCGGGCATCCCTGTGTTCAATTTCAGATTGGTGCTGCTTTTCCCAAGGCAAAATCACCCTTAAAGTATATCCTTGATAACTGGGACCAATTTAACCCACAATTTTTAAAAAAGAAGTGGCCCATTATTTTTTCTGCCAAACAGCGTGGTCACAATACTCTCTGCTGAGCAGAGAAACCTGGCCTCCTAAGGGAAATATAAATTATAATACCCTTCTACAATTAGACGTCTTCTGTAAGAGAGAAGGTATATGGATTGAGGTCCCTTACATGCAAGTTTTCTTTTCTCTAAGGAATAATTCTGAGCTATGTAAGCTTGTAATCTGTGCCCTACTGGCCCCTTCTCAAGACTACCCCCATATTCAGGACTTCCTGTTGAGCCTCCCTCTACCGATGTTGACCAATTCTCCTCAGCTCTATAACCCAAGAGGAGTCAGGGAAGGCCGAAATGGCCAAGGCACCTCAGGCTTCTAGGATGCTCAACTCTGCCCTACAGGTAGTAGGAGGAGAATTTGTCCCAACCAAAGTACAGACTCCCTTTTCATTTTCTGACTTAAAGCAAATCAAAGCAGACTTAGGAAAATTTTAAAATGACCCAAACAAGTGTATAGATGTTCTGCAGGGCCTGGATCAGTCCTTTAATTAGATTGGAAAGATATCATGTTATTGCTTAGTCAGACTCTAACCAGCAATGAGAGAGAGCCTGCTCTAGCAGTGGCTTAAGAATTTGGGGACACCTGGTACCTTAGTCAATTACATGATTAAATGACATCAGAGGAGAAGGATAGATTCCCTACAGGTAGACAGGCAGTCCCTAGCATGAACACTTGCTGGGATCCTGACTCAGAACGTGGGGACTGGAGTTGTATGTACCTACTGACCTACATACTTAGGGATTAAGGCAAACCAAGGAAAGGCCTATGAACTATGCAATGTTATCTACCATAACTCAGGGAAAGGGAGAAAATCCAACAGCCTTCATATAGTAGTTATGGGAGGCCTTAAGAAAGTATACTCCCCTGTCACCAGACTCCATTGAGGGTCAGCTAATACTAAAAGACAAATTTATTATACAATCAGCAGCAGACATTAGGAGGAAGCTCCAGAAGCTGGCCCTGGGGCCACAACAGAGTCTAGAGTAATTACTAAATCTAGCAACCTCAGTGTTCTATAATAGAGACCAAGAAGAACGGGCTGAAAGGGACAGGAGAGAAAATAAAAAGACCGCAGCCCTAGTTATAGTCTTCAGGCAAGCAGACCAAAGGGACTCGGAAAAGGGAAAGGCTTGGGTTAGCCACCAGTCTGGCAGAGCTTGCTATCACTGCAGCCTGCTGGGACACTTTAAGAAAGATTGTCCCCAGAGGAATGAACCACCTTCTTGTCCTTGCCCACTGTGCCAAGGGGATCAATGGAAGGCACACTGTCCCAGGGGGTGAAGGTTCCCAGGACCTGAGGTGGCTAACCAGATAATCTGACAGCAGGACCGAGGGTGCCTGGGGCAAGCACCAGCACAAGCCATCACCGTCACTGAGCCCCAGGTAAAGCTAACCATAGAGGACCAGGAGGTCAATATTCTGGTTACTGGCATAGCCTTCTCAGTTTTGCTTTTCTGTCCTGGACAGTTGTCCTCAAAGTTTGTAACTGTCTGAGGAGTCCTAGGACAAGCAGTCTTCTGATATTTCTCTCAGCCCCTAAGCTGTAATTGGGGAGATGCTCTCTTCTCCCATGCCTCCCTCATCATGCCAGAAAGTCCCACTCACTTATTACTACGGTGGGACCTGTTAGCCAGAGCAGGAACCATTATTTATATGAATGTCAGGGAGGAAATCCCTCTCTGCTTCCCATTATTTGAAGAAGGGATTAATCCTGGGGTTTGGGCAATGGAGGGACAATTTGGGCGAGGAAAGAATGCCTGCCCAATTTGAATAAGCCTAAAGGATCACACCTCTTTTCCTTACCAAAGACAGTACCTCCTAAGACCAGAAGTCAAAATTGGGCTACAGGATATTGTAAAGAACTTAAAAGCTCGGGTCTAGTGAGGTTCTGTAACAGCCCTTGTAATATTTCAATTTTAAAAGTACAAAAACATAATGGACAGTGGAGGCAGGTGCAAGATCTCAGGCTTATTAATGAAGCTGTGATCCCTTTATACCCAGCTGCACCCAACCCATACACCTTGCTCTCTGAAATACCAGGTGAGTCACAATGGTTTACAGTCCTGGATCTTAAGGATGCCTTTTTCTGTGTTCCAGTACATCCCAACTCCCAGTTTCTGTTTGCCTTTGAAGACCCTTTAGGCCCGAATTCTCAGCTCACCTGGACAATGTTACCTCATTGCTTTTGAGATAGCCCTCACCTGTTTGGCCAGGCTCTAGCTCAGGACCTGTGCCATTTTTTTACATCCAGGTTCCCTGGTACTTCAATATATGGATGACATACTTTTAACTGCTAACTCAAAAACCCAGTGTCAGCAGGCCACCCAGGACCTCCTAAACTTTCTAGCCACCTGTGATATAAGATTTCCAAATCAAAAGTCCAACTTTGTAGGCAAGAGGTAAAATACCTAGGGCTTGTCTTGTCTAAGGGCCCTTGGGCCCTTGATGCATAATCCCTCCAATCCATACTGGTCTTCTCCCATTCAAAATGGGGGAATGTTAAAAGAGTTGTGGGGAATAACTGGTTTCTGCCGATTGTGGATTCCCAGATATGGTCAAATAGCCAAATCCTTACATACTCTTGATTAAGGAAACCCAAAAAGCTAACACCTATCTAATACAATAGGACCCTATAGCTGAGGCAGACTTTCAGACCCTAAAGCAGGCGCTACTGCAGGTTCCAGTTCTAAGCCTTCCTACAGGTAAAAACTTCTCCCTATATGTTAGGAAAAGCCAGGAGAGGCACTGGGGTTCTCACCCAGACTTAGGGGACCACACCACAACTGGTGGCATACATAAGTAAGAAAATTGATACAGTAGCAAAAGGCTGGAAACACTGCTGTGGGTCATAGCCACGTTGGCTATTTGGTCTCAGAAGCTGTTAAAATAGTGCAGGTGAAAAATCTAACTGTATGGACTTCACAAAATATAGCCAGAATTCTGGCCTCTAAAGGCTTATGGCTGTCTGACAACCACTTACTCAAATATCAGGCCTTAATGCTCAAAGGGCCTGTGCTTCAGCAGTGCTCATGTGCAGCCCTCAATCCAGCTACTTTTCTTCCTGAAGAAGGGGCAGACAGAGAACATAACTGTCAGCAGGTTATAGGCCAGAACTATGTGGCTCAAGAGGATCTCTTAGAAACTCCTCTAGCCAATCCTGACCTTAACCTATACATTGATAGAAGTTCATTTATAGAAAATGGAGTTCAAAAGGCAGGATATGCAGTAGTCAGTGATCAAACAGTGCTTGAATGTAATTCCCTTCCTCCTGGAACTAGTGCTCAACTGGCAAAACTAGTAGCCCTCACTCAAGCTCTAAAATTAGGAAAAGGAAAGAGAATAAACATATACACAGATTCCAAATATCCTTACCTGCTTCTGCATGCTCATGCTGTCATATGGAAAGAAAGAGTTTCTAACTTCGGCAGAAATTCCCATTAAATATCATAAGGAAATTTTAGACTATTACAAGCTGTCCAAGAACCCAAAGAGGTAGCAGTCTCACACTGCCAGGGTCACTAGAAAGGAAATAAAAAGAAAGCAAAGGGCAATCACCGAGCTGACCTAAAGGCAAAAAGGGCAGCTAAACAAGAATTTATAGAAGGACGTTTAATATGGGAAAACCCTCTACAGGGATCTAGACCTCAATATTCGTCAGAAGAGGTAGAGTGGGCAATCTCTCAGGGACATAGTCTTCTTCCTTCAGGGTGGCTAGCTACTGAGGAGGGAAAAGTAATCTTACCTGCTACCAGCCAGTGAAAAGTACTTAAAAGCCTACATAAAACCTTCCATGTGGGTATAGAGAATACATATCAAATGGCCAAATCTATATTTACAGAAAAATATCTTTTCAAGGCTGTCCAACAAAAATAGTCAAAGGATGTAAATTATGCCAGAAAAATAATCCTTTGGCACAGCACAAAGTTCCTCCTGGAACAGTGAACTGGTCATTACCCAGGTAAGGACTGGCAAATGGACTTTACCCTAAGTGTCAGGGATATCAGTATCTGTTAGTAAGTGTATATACCTACACAAATTGGGTTGAGGATTTCCCCTGTATAACGGAAAAAGACCAAGAGATAATAAAAGTCCTGATGAATGAAATAATTCCTAAATTCAGATTCCCCTGCTATCTTCAAAGTGATAACAGTCCTGCCTTCAAAACGGCAGTGACCCAAGGAATTTCCAAAGAGTTAGGAATACAGTATCATCTCCACTGTGCTTGGAGGCCTCAGTCCTCAGGGAAAGTGGAGAAAATGAATGAAATTCTTAAAAGACACTTAAAGAAACTGGTGCAGGAAACCCACCTCCCATGGCCTTCTCTGTTACCAATAGTACTCTTAAGGGCTTGAAACTCTCCTCAGAAAATAGGACTCAGCCCCTATGAAATGTCTTATGGACAGCCTTTTCTTACCAATAATCTTGTATTAAACAAGGAAACAGTAGAACTAATAAAAGATATAACCTCCTTGGCTAAGTACCAACAGGGTCTTAGGATCTTACCTGAAGGACACCCTAGGAAAAAAAGAAAGAGCTATTCTGCCCTGGAGACTTAGTGCTTGTTAAGTCTTTCCCCTCAGACTGTCCCTCCCTAGGTTTATCTTGGGAAGGACCATTTTTAGTTATTCTGTCTACCCCAATGGCAGTTAAAGTGGTGGGAATTAACTTGTGAATTCATCTCACTCAGCTGAAGCCTTGGACACCTTCTGAAGAAAATCATAGGCCCTCCACTCCACAGCCTGAAGTTCCAGGAGACAGCCATTTATATACCTGTGAGCCTTTAGAGGATCTACATTTGCTCTTCCAATGATATCCCCCAGATAGTCTCTACTCATGAGTCTAACTTACAACCTGGCATTAACAGAACTATCACTCTTAGCTTTATTATTTGCAACGAGACCCTATGCAGTTGTCCCTACGGATTGGCCTACATCTCCTTATCTGTGGCATACTGCCTAATTATACTTCTAATAGCTCTTCTCTTCTCCTTCTGATATGGGACTTATTGGTCCCTTGGTCACCAATCATATGGGACTTCAAATCATATGGGACATATAGGTCCCTTGGTCACCAATCTACAAATTCCATCTACCTCAAACTTCACTTGTGTCAATTCTACCAACAACTCCAATGCTTCTCTATGCCAAAACTGGGTTGCTTTATCCCCAGGCCTTAACTGCCTAGCACCAGGCTTATTCTTTGTGGCACCTCAGCCTACTGCTGCCTAAATAATACCCCTGGGGAAATACGCCTCCTCTCCTTCCTAGTGCCCCCCATGTCAATTTACACTGACTCTCAGGTGCAGAGTCTTCTCTTGAGAAGGCCACATCGTACTCAAACCCTAATTATTCCTTTCACAGTGGGGGCTGGAATAATAGGAGGACTTGGCACCGGCACTGGAGGAATTACTACCTCTACTCAGTTTTACTATAAGCTGTCTCACGAGTTAAATAATGAAATGGAAAAGGTTGCTCATTCTCTTGTAACTCTGCAAAAGCAGCTTAACTCTTTAGATGCCATGGCTCTTCAAAATAGAAGGTCCCTGAATCTGGTAACAGCAGAGAGAGGAAGAATCTGTCTCTTTTTAGGAGAAGAATGCTGCTGCTTTGTAAATAAATCAGGTATTGTCTTAAACAAAGTTAAAGAACTCAGTAACCAATAAAATGCAGGGCTAAAGACCTTCAAGAAACAGGATTGTGAAGCTTGTTTAACAACTGGCTGTCCTGGCTCTACCCTCTTCTAGGCCCATTTATAGCCATTCTATTATTGCTGGCCTTCAGGCCTCTCACCTTTAACCTTGTCAAATTGGTTTCTTCTAGATTCGAGGTCATGAGGCTACAAATAATCCTGCAAATGCAATCCCAGATGTCCTTGGCTCATAAGTTCTATCGTGGACCTCTGGATTGACTTGCACACCTGCAAGACTCCCCTCTGGAGAAAACCTCAACTGCAGAGCCCCTTCTATGCCCCGATTCAGCAGAAAGTCGTTAAAGAGTGATTGATGCCCATGTCCCAACAGCAGTTGGACTTTCCTGTTCAGAGGGAGGACTGAGGGACTGTGTTAAAGAAACTTCTCTTCCAGAGTCCACTAGGAGAGTGTTTCAAACACAGAAATATCCTTTGAGTGCCTCCTCCATGCCTCCATCTGGAGACCAGAGAGGTTTCAAATGTAAGGTTATTTTTCTGGTTTTCCTGTGTGCAGGCCAGGTAGGGAAAGCCAGTTGGGGCTTTTTTGTCTCCAATTCCCCCAAAAGCTCTGGGAGGAGGGGGCTCTGCAACTCAGGGTTGTAGAATAAGTAGCCAATAAGTAGGTATCAGAGTCAAAGATGAATCACTCCAAAGGAAGTTTAAAAAACTCTCATAGGACAAGAGCATGAATGGGGAGGGAATAACTCAAGGGTTAAAACTTCAGCTGCTCCTACCTAAATGGATTTTTTGCTCTGGGGTCCCCTCCCACAATAGCGCAAGAGCTATCTTCTCCCTCTTTCTTTCTCTTTCTCTCTCTCTCTGTCTGTCTGTCTGTCTAATAAATCATTCTTCTGCAAAACTTTTTGGGTCCACAATTTTATTCAAAAAGTAAAACTCACCATGCCTCTGGGGTCCCTTTCCCCATTCTTCAGGGTTAGAGAGGCCAAAAGCCATGTGGTCTAGCAGTTAGAATTTCTGCTTTTCACCCAGGTGGCTCGGGTTCAACTCCTGGTGTGGGAACCAGGCCATCTGGTTAAAGTTTTACTCTCCTTGTTACAACACAACAGAGGCAGCCAGAATTCTCCTAGGAACATAATTCCATTGACCTGGAAACCATACCCCCATTCCCCACAGCAGCCACAGAAAGCCACTCAAAGAGAGTCTAAGGTCAGACACATCTAGCCCTGTCTCTATCTAATGGTCCTTTACTACCTACACTGGTAACTGAAGACAGAGGGCAGATATCCTTGGAAGTTCTAGGTCCCCACCCCACCTGTTTCTCCCCACACTATCACAGCTGCTGCTCTCTGGAAAGCACCATCTCCTGGCAGGAGGTCAATCGGTTCAAAAACAGTACATTAAACAACCAAAGCTAAGGATCCTCACAGAGGCTCTTCACTCCTGTCACTTCCACCACAGCAGGTTCTGATAATTATGGTTGAAAGATCCACAGATGATTCATATCACAGTACTCTGTGCAGACAACCCCCAGTACCAGCCCAGGGCCTGGTAGACTAGATGGGTGGCTAGATCCAGAAGAGAGATTGTAATAACTGAGTGAGATAGAAGGAAACACACCACGCTATGAGTTCCAAATTAAGAGCCCTTAATTAATTAGTTGGTGACTGAGAGTCAGCTCGCGCTCAAAATCTCTCAGCCCTGAGGAAGAGGCTTGATTTCCCTTTATACCTTGTTTTAGGTAGGGGAGGAGGAGCCTAGCTGAAGTGGAATTTTACAGAAGTATAACAAGCAAGTTAGTAGGAGGAGGCTGGTTACCACTGGGCAGGAGGTTCCCAGAATTGTTAGTTGCTAAGTGTATTTTCATACAATCTCTAAGGGGGTTAGCAGGAGGAATGTTCCTTACAATCCATCACCAAGGAAGGTATTCACAATAGCAGATAGACTTGCCAAACAGGATGTGGTTACAATGGTTACAGGTACAGTGAACAGTGTGAACCACTCTGAACAATCCAAGGCTTTGAGTGCAGCATGACCCAGTAATGCATCCGAGAGGGCGCAGCAGGGAGGAGAGGCTAGAGAGAGCTTGTCAGGTTTTGCAGCTGAGATAGAGTCAGTGAGGCTAACCCAAGTTAGGTTATCACAAGATAACAATCACTACAGCTCACCTCTCTGGAAGCCACATCCGTAGAAGAAAGGGGAGAGTATATTAAAGAAACACACTGTGGGACAAAAAAAATCTGAACAACAGCCTTAAGCCTTAGACCTTCCCTCTGACAGAGCTTGCCCAAATGAAAACAAAGAAGAAAACCAACTCTGGTAGTGTGACAAAACAAGGTTCTTTAACACCCCCCCAAAATCACACTAGCTCACTAGCAATAAATCCAAACTAAGAAGAAATTCTCAATTTACCAAAAAAAAATTCAGAAGATTATTTATTATGTTAATTAGGGAAACACCAGAGAAAGGTGAAGCCCAATTTAAGAAAGCCCCAAAAATAATACAATAAATGAGGGGAGAAATTTTTAATAAAATAGCATAACTAAAAAACAATCAAAATTTCAGTAAAAAATGGATGCATTTCTAGAATTGCAAAATGCTATAGACTTAGGAATATAATTGAGTAAAATAAAAAAAACTATGAACAAAGCATAATTGGCATTCCTGAAGAAGAAGAGAAATCTAAAAATTTGGAAAACATATTTTGGGGAGTAATTGAGAAAAACTTCCCTGGCCTTGCTAGAGACCTAGACATTAAAATACAAGAAGCACAGAAAACACTTGGAAAATTTATTACAAAGAGATCATTGCCTATGTGCATTGCCATCAAGTTATCTAAAGTCATTATGAGAGAAAGAATCTTAAGAGCTGTAAGACAAGTGCCCCAGGTAACCTATAAGGAAAACTTACGAGATTAACAGCAGATTCTCAGCAGAAACCACACAAGCTACAAGAGATTTGGGCCCTATTTTTAGCTTCTTTAAACAAAACAATTTTCAGCCAAGAATTTTGTATTTGGTGAAACTAAGCTTTATAAATGAAGGAAAGAGACAATGTTTTTCAGACAAACAAATGCTGAGAGAATTTGCCACTACTAAGCCAACACTAAAAAAAACTTATAAAAGAACCTCTAAACCTTGAAAGAAACTCTGGGAAAACATCAATACAGAATTTCTTAAAAACATCAAAATTTTGAGCAGGATATGCTGGGGTTTCCTTATTAGTGGTAATTGAAGCAGGTTCTCTTCTCGAGCCAGATCAGTTCAAGGGGCCAAATTGATTGGCCTGACCTGAGCTTGTCAATTGACAAAAGACAAGGCTGCAAAAATTTACAATGAGAGCCACTATGCTTTTGGGGTTGCTCATGACTTTGGGGTGCTATAGAAAGAGAGAGTTTTTAACCTCCTCAAGCAACCCATTAAAAATGGACAAGTATCAGAGCTTTTAGAAGCTATTCTAAAAAAAAAAATAAATAAAAAGGCAATTATAAAAAATCCCAGGTCATTCAATATTAGCCACCACAGTAAGTCAGGGTAACCAATTGGCTGATGCCACAGCTACAAGAGCAGCCTCTGAGTCACCATCCCCAAACTGGAAATGGCCAGAAAACCCAAAACACTTAGAAACATGATGAAAGAAATTCAGACCATAGCTCCTACAAAAGAGAAATCTAAAACAAGCAGGGGAATACTTGGCTCCTAAAACTGAAATATGATGTAACCCAGTAATAAACCCAGTATTCCAATGAGATGTCAGTGCTCTTTATAGAATATGTTCATAATCTAACCCATTGTAATCCAGATAGAATGATATTCTTCTGTAAACAATATTACTGGAAACCATCCTTCACAGTGGCACAAAATGTTTATTCTTTATGTCTTCTTTGTCCCAAATTTAACCCATGGGGCTCAGGTCATTTTCCTCTCCAGGTTAAACCTGTTGATATATGACAGCTTGATTTTCTCTAACTGCCATCATCTTAAGGTTACAAATATGTTTTAGTCACGCTTTACATATTTTCCCATTGGGTTGAAGCTTTTCCCTGCCCACAAGCAACAGCAACAGCAGTTAAAAATATCCTACTAGAAAAAATTAGCCCACTGTGAGGAGTCCCCTATTAACTTCACAATGACAGAGGAACTCACTTTACTAGCCAGGTTATTAAAAATATTTGTAAAATATGGCTCATATTTCAACATTTCCATCCATAGGCACATAGCCCTAGTGGAGAGGACCATTGGAATAATTAGAACACAATTGTCTAAGTTCACAGAGGCATTTACAGTCGCCTGGACCAAAGCACTTCCCCTAGTGCTGCTTACATTTTGATCCACCCCTTTTGGAAAACATCAACTCTCCCCTCATGAAATTATAAAAGGAAGGCTCATTAGTATGTAAACAAATATAACCAACTTTTCACAAGGGAGATATGTTGCAATATTATGAGGAATTCATTAGTCACCTTTAAAAAAAGCCAAAATTTGTTAAAGAATTTGCTTTACAGTGCACTCCCTGAAGATAAGAAGCCTGGTCATGATCTGCAACCAGGAGATTTTGTCTATTGGAAAAGACATCTAATACACGACTTCAACCCCAATGCAAGGGCCCATATCAGGTACTACTAAACAATCCATGTGCCACAAAATTAGAGGATATGGACTCATGGATTCACACTCTCATCTTTAAAAGGCACAACCTCCTGAATGGCCTGTAATTCCCACCAAAGACCTTCACCTCCAGCTTACTAAACATTGACCTTGAACCCAGTATTAGAAGCAAACGACAGCTGTTTTGGATGCTTAAACCCAAGGCACAGGACCAGGGCTGTATACAAAAAAAAAGTCTATATTTGTTGTACAGTGACTATTAAAATTATTGTACTAGATACCTGGCAACTGCCATCATAAAAAACAGAGCACTTGCCTTGTCTAATTTAACACCATTTAGGAACTAAAATAAATTTTACAACCTTGCTATTATTAATTATATATTCCTACACCTTCCTGTCACTCATTGATTCCTATAAAACAAACCTGTTTTTACAGTGGGCTCAGGATTATGCAGACAGATTACAAAAGGACACCTGCTGGATATGTGGACTCCTGCCTCTTTCTAGTGGCTGTGGCCCGCCTTAGTGGGTATGCCCCTTCCAAGGTCAAGACTGGTTAGAGTATATTATGTCATGGAAATGGTCTGGTATTCTTAGTGCTGGCATTAAAAAAAAAAACAATATATGTAGTTCATCCATTAAAAACACTCCTAAGAACAAGGGACATAGGAAAAGATTTTCAATGGGAAGAAACAGCTCATTAGCTTCCACTTTAGCATCACCACAACTGAAAGAGTAGGTGGTAACCATGCCCCAAATAATGGCCTGTTTTTAAAGTAGAATAATGTAAATTTGGGATGGATTTATTAGGCTCACCCCCTCATTTGGCCAACTCGGCCAAAATGCTTCTTTGTGCTAGGAGCAACAACAACAACAAAATCACACCAAGGACCTATGAGCAAATAGTATGAGAAATGTGGGGTGGATACAAAGAGAACACTGTGACTGCGTTATCATATTACAAGACTCTAACTGGCATGCCACCATTTGAATGCAACAACCACATATTTAGTGACTAGCTCCAAATGGAATATATTGGCTATGTGGCGCTAACTTACAGCTGTTGTTACCTCCAGGGTAGTTAAGACCTTGGGGTGTAGCAACCAGGTATTTATTGACTGGCTCCAAATAGGACATACTGACTTTGTGGCACTAACTTATGGCTTTGGGTGCCTCCAGAGTAATGTTCTCTGGGTAATGCTCGGGCATGAGGACAAATAATTCAGACACTGCCAAATCCAGCAAACCTTTTTCATTTACAGTCTTTTTGGATACATTTGATATTCCAATGGTATCATTATTTAGCTTCGATCTTTGTACTACAGATAAGTAGTCAAAGAGTGACTCCCAGGAAAGTGGTCTAACCAGGAGAGATGATTTGCACACCTCTCCATATGGCTGTTTGTTGGGTGTGTAGCTCTATAGTGTGAAGAGATTCTAGAATTTTAGTTTTAAGTTGCTTTACATATGCTGTTAAATTGTCTTGAAAGGTTCCCCAGAAGTGTTGTTTCACCTCATCCCAAGCATGTACTGATTGATTCTATGGTACAGAAGTGACACAAATATGTTTATGTTCCCAGTCGCAGCTTAATTGCTATTGGAATGCCAGTGCATCCTGTTGCTCCCCACATATTCTACAGCAGCCTCAAGTGCTTGCAGATGTGCAAGAATTGTTTGATCTATACCTTGCTGTAAGATAAGTTTATTTGACAAATTCTTTGCCAGATTATCTACAAAGACATCTGTTTGTACTGACTTAGCAACAGATGCCACTGCAATGCTGGCTGTAGCCAGGATGACTATGGCTGAGACTATAAAGGCTATACACATAGCTATGAATCTTTTGTGTCTGACCTGAAGTGTTACTAGGCATTTCAGTTTACCGTATGCCATTAATGAAGAACTTCACTGGGGGTACATTAAGTTCTTTTTAATCAAGCAGTTGTGTTGTTAGAAACTATGAAGGGCGTGTCACTTTAAGTTACAGGGCAGAAAAATGTACATTAGAAGATGGACTTGATAGAGTGTAGCAAATACAGGTTGCAGGCAGAGTGAAAGAATAAAAATTAAACAAGTTATCTGATAAATGATGTCTGTGTTAGAGTAGAACTTGTTCCGGCCTTCTGTATTGTCTTCTTTAGCACTCCTCAGACGATGTCCAGGGCTTATGTCATCTTGTAGGTCTTTTCTAGGCTGGTCTGAGGTTTTTCCTTTGATGAGGACATAGTCTCCAGGCTGGTGCTGGTGCACTAGAAATTGTAGCATTTGTGCCTGTGCCAAGAGATCTTTTATAATTTTTGTAAAGGAGCAGGTTAGTATTTAACAACAACAACAAAAACTTGTTGTGCTTTTATTTAATGTACAGTTCACAGAAAAACTGGATGATACCCCTTTAATTTTAGCCAATGTGTTTTCACACAGAATTTCTTTCATTCTGTTTCCCACTTTATCTCTTTTGTTTTACTTTCTGTGCCTCTCTTTCTCTCTTTGCCTCCTGTCTCTCCCTCTCTTCTTTTTACACTATTTCTTTCTTTAGTCTCATTTTTTGTGTCTTTCTCGGATCTCTGTCTCTTTTAGTATCTTTTCTTACTTACTCTTTCTTTTCTATTTTTTCTCTTTAATCTCTGTTTCTGTCTGTCTTGGTCAAGCAGTTACGTCATTACTTGTAAGTCTTCTTGTTCATTGCCATAAACTAATGGGCTAGGCAGTGAGCTGTGGTCTTGAGATTAGACTTAATTAAAGCTGTTTCAAGATTTTTGTAATAGATAAACTGAGTAAGCCAAGTCACTTACTATATTTATGGGCTGAGTAGGAAAAGTTTTCAGTGCCAGAGTCAGGGATCCAATCTCAGCTCTCTGAGTGCTAGTAAACCCAGATAGGGTGATTGAATTATGTGAAGGAATCTTGATGATATTAGGATTGTAACTTAGCAACTGATTGCATTAATTATTAAAATGGCAAGTTAAAATTGGTAACATGAAGTTTAAAAGGAAATCTGAAAGTGTCTCTAGAAGCAGAGACTCAAATAATATACCCTAACCAAGTGCTTAAAGCCACAGGCAGAATAGCTTAAATCTTGCAATTGAGTTTTCAGGCTGACCAGACTTATGGACCTTAAACTGGCAAACAGTTCTGAAAGCAGTGACTCATTAGCTGAGCAAAGACTATCTCTAATCAATCTTTTATGCATATGTTTTCACCACAGTCACATACAAATTTATTTCACTTTCTAAGAATGGGCACAACATTTTTACTTCTAAATTCAATAAATATTATTCAATTTAATTTAAAGTTCTTTAAAGGGTAATGTGAGGTTTTACATGATTAAATTTTAACTGCTTTTTAACTAATTCATGGGCCTTCTGTAATAATCTCTCTCCTTTCAGAGGTTACTATTTTACTTAAGTTAGATTTTAAAAGAGCCACATTAAGGGTCAGAGAGAAATAATAGTGGCCATTATCAGAATTTTCAATTTAGTTCCAATCTTAGCAGAGATTACAATCTGGGATGTTGCTTGTATACAAAAATCACATGAAATTTCACTGCGGGACGTCCATGGAGCCAGAGGCAGTAGTGCAGGTCCCCAGATGGTAGCCATGCTATTCCCCACACAGGTGCTGCAGTTTGCCCTGCCTTCTGCCCTGCCCCCAGGCTTCAGCTGCTGGTCTGGGTGGAGCCTATCGGTTAGAGCACTGTGAGTCTTTTCTGCAGGTTGATGCCATTTGCTTGTTCTACTCCCTCCTCCCACCCTTGGTCAGCAGCTGAGCAGACTTTCCTGTGTAAGCCTCCTGCCCCTCCCTAGCAGGCTAAGCCCGGCAGCTGGGCCTGGCTCTCTGTCACACAGGCTGAGTTTCTGGGAGCATTTCCTGGCTCCAGGTTTGTGGGGTTTGAGAGCTTCTTTGCTACCATGTCTTTCCTTCTGCTTACTGTTTGCTTCCCTGCCTGAGCAGTTGCTAGCATGGGCAGAGCTTCCTCTTTTTCCTTTTTCTTTTTTAACTTTTGCTTGGCAATGCAGCTTTGGCTTCCAATGCTTTTTCTTATCTTGTTATAAACATACACCTGATTGCCTGGCTGGTCATCAATTACTGGGCAGGCTAAGACTTCCTTCTGTAATGCTGCTTGCTTAAGACAAGGACCTATAGCTGTAGCATCTCCTTTGTCTTTTTTTCTATTCATTGAATGCCTTTGTGCATGATTTCTCTCCACTTGTTCCCTAAACTTTATGTCTAGCTTGCTCTCTGATGAGACCCATGGGCTTTGGGAAACAACAGTTTGTATTTGATACTGCTTTTGTTGCACTGATAACTGCTGGCTCATGATAAATCCCTAGCCTAAAACAATCCCTCCCCTAACTTGGCAATCCCCAGTGGGTTCCAATGACTTACTGATTACTTGACCTGACCATGTGGTCTCCTTTACTTTCTGGTTTTTTGGGGGTTCTGCTGTTTCTTCTTCACAGCAATGATCACATCGGTTCATTCCATATTAGGTTGCCTTCTGTGATGATGTCTTCATTAGGTCTCCTAACACTGGGTCTCCTCATGCCAGGGCATCTGCTGTGGCATTGATCACATTGGTGTCCCTGTTTGGGCACCAGCTTTGACAAGTGTCACATCAGGGTCACTACCTGAGATGTTGATGGTCGCCTGCAGAGGTCTGTCCTGCATACTCTGACTCAGTGATGAATGAATAAAATACACTCTCACACACCAGAGTACAGTGAATTTGAGTGGGTTAGTGAGGTTGTCAGCTGCTTTCAGAGGGCAATTGCAGATAACCAACACCAATTCACTGCTCCTCTTCACATTTATTCAGTGTAGATTTAATAGCAGAGGTTCTAAGTCAACATGCTTGTGCATAATTAACATAGTTAAAAGAGTGGTTTTACCAATGATAAAAGCTTTTGGTTCTGAGGCCCAGAGTAAACACCATTAACAGGTAATTCTCCTTTGACTTCCCTCTGAGAGGACCATCCAGGACAAAGTTTACACAAGTGAACAGAGTAGAGACAAAGAAATGTAGGGTAAGCAGACTTAAATGGAGAAGGTTTTGCTGTCCCTTCCTTTTACTCTATGATTTAAAATTCTAATGTAATAAACTGGCTGCCTTTAACTAGTTCCATTAAAACCTTTTGACGTTCCAAAAGGTTTGAGACTATAATCTTCTAACTTTCTCTAATATTTTTCTAATATGTTGCCAGCCACCCTGAGTGAATCCCAACACTCATTAATCAATTAGTTGAGTAGGTGGTTTGAATTCTGGGGAACATGGTGGCAGAGACTATTGGTTATAATAGGAATTACAACATTAATTTGTGTTCTGTCCTGTTTTTGTTCACAACATTGTTATGGTATGTGCTTGCAAATAAGTCAGTACTCAAGGGTGATAACTGTCCAGAGATTTCCTCTGATTGAGGAGGAAGTAATATAACCTGACTCAGCTTCAGTTTCCAGGTTTGCTTTCCTTTTTGGATATAGCTCTAGACTAGGCCCCTATATATTTTCTTTTGTGCCTCTTTATTTTCTTCTTTCCTTTTCCCTTCTTTCCTCCCCCTATTTCTTCCCCCATTTTTTCTTTCTTTTCATGTTTTTTTTCTTTCATGAGACAAGACTTCCGAGGGATAAATCTTCCTAGTAATGTGGGACCTGAACTTCTAGGAATGAACATTCTTAGCAATGTGGAACCTGAACCTCTAGGAATAAATCATTCTATCAATAAAAAACTGAAAAAATAAAATAAATACAACCTGAGGCCAGGAACCACCATTCCTTTTAAAAAGCTTCACTCCAAAAAAATTTGAAGAAAAGAAAAGGGAGAAACCGTGAAAGGAAATTAAATATTGGAACCTCAAACTCATTTAGCCAAAGGGAAAAGTAAAGCTGGAAACTGTGTCACTCAAACCTGCCTCCTCCTTTCAGTTCCTAAATAAGATGACTACAAGATGAAAAGCTACATGCCTCTCCCATATTTTGCCCATGAGGAAATTCCTCATGAGCTGTTAAAACTTCATCGTGGCAAGGAAATTTAATAGCTGATCATTCCAGATGAAGTCACTCTGGCCTGGCAGACACAAATGCGTATCTGATTGTTTTTCCACATCATTTTGTCTGTGTTATCTTAAGCAAAATGCAGATTCTCCACATTTTTTCTCTGCCCATTTTTTTATGTAAAAAGTGCAGATTCACTGAGCTAGACAAAGACATGAATTATTATTCTTTTTTACACCCCCATTACATAAAAACTGTGTGCTTTTTGATCTCCCACTATTTCCCCTTTAAATTTGGACCCCTCAAATTTATCTTCAGAGAAAGGCATAGACCTGTCTACTGTTGTTTCTTTATCTTTGGGAAATTAATCTCCTAAAATGATTGAGACTTGTCTCATCATTTTCTTTGATTCACAGGACTAGGGACAAGATACAAATATGAAAGTTTTTAGGCAAAATATATTAACTTTCACAGGGAGCTTGTGAAAAAAAAAAAAGAATTCTATGACATGGAGACTTCATTCCTGTTTGACACTGATCCTGTGTATTAATGTTTTAGGTCTCTCCTGAAGGTGAAAAGTTGGTCAGTTATCAAAACACAGTCACAAGGTGTTTCATTGGAAAAGTCCAGCAAGAGAGTGGCTAGATTAAGGTTATTACAATGGAAAATATTACAGTGTAGTATTGGGAGATGATAAAATCAAATTTCATAAGAGACCAACTAGTTGACAGACAGATTTTGAATATGAGGAGAGTTTAAAAGGTCTCAAGAGAATGTGACACAAAAATGATAATGGGAAGATTCCATAACTGTTTCTTCAGCAGAATTGTACAGAAGGGCCATGACTGCTATTACTCTCAAACAAAGAGGCAGCCCTTGAGCCACAGGGTCCAGCTATTGGCTACAATAGCCTATAGTCCTCAGATTATCACCATGTTTCTGGGTAAGTATCCCTGATACTGTACCTCCAGTTTCATGTATAAAAATGGAGAAAGGCAATTTGTAGTTAGGGTGTCCTAAGGCTGGGACATTAGTTAGAATTTTCTTTATTTGTTGGACAGTAAATTGTCCCTCTGGAGTTCTCATGATAAAATCAAGCTGTTCATTTTTTAGGTAAGCATACGGAGGTTGAGCTATAAGGGAGAAATTTGGTATCCAGTTTCTACAATAGCCTGCACGGCCCCTAAATCCTCTAAGTTGTTTCTTAGTGACAGGAATTGGGATAGCTAAAATTTCTCTCATTCTGCAGGGTTAATATCTAGTTCTCTGACTTAGACAATATGCCCCAAATACTTAACTTGCTGTAAGCATAGCTAAAGTTTGTCTTTGGACATTTTGTGTCTCTTGTTGGCTAATTCTTTGAACAATTGTAGACTACAGCAAAGAAGGTCATCCACATACTGAAAAGTATATCCATGTAGTCTTTCAGTACGTGGATGACCTTCTTTGTTCTGACACATTATCTTCCTTGGAAGAGTATTGAGCTCTGGGGAAAAAATAAATTCTCTAAATCAGCTTTTCATATTTGAGAAAAGTAAATGGGACTTTTTGTATCCCTTGGGGCCTTACAGTCCACATATATTACCATTTTTTCCAAGCAAAGTCAAATATTGGCTGTCTGAATCTACAGAAATACTAAAAAAGGCAGTGCAGATATTCACAACTGAGAAAGACTGGCTGGTAGTGAGTACAGCAAGTAGAAGGGTATGTGGATTGGGGACTACTGGGTACCAGGGTATTATGGCATTGTTTCTTGTCCTCAAGTCTTGCACAAATCTCCATCCTCTCTTGTTTGGTTTCTTTATGGGGAATGTAGGGGCTGTTGCACAGGCTTGAGCAGAAAATAATAAACCCCTTTTTCAGATAATTTTGTATGATGGGGCAATTTCATCTATGGCTTCTTGTTGCTACAACTCTGATTAGTGGAGGAACACAATGGTTCTCGGTCCTTGTACTGGTTATATAAAATGACACAAACACACATGGAGTGGTTTTAAGGAACAGAGAGTTTAATAGGCAAGAAAGAAGGAAGAAAGACAACAACAACTCCCCCATACAGAGACAAAGGGAGGGGTAATTCAAAGAAAGAGAAAATCCCAAGTTTATATGAGGAGGCTGGAGGAGTTGATGTTTGATTTGCATAGGGCTCAGGGGATTGATTTTACCAGGCATGTCTTTCATGTAGCCCATGGAAAAATGCCCTTCCCACCTTAGCCTTTTAATATGCAAATGCAGGGTGCCATGATGTTCTACACATGGCGGGGAGGGGGACGGGGGTGCTATGTGGAGGCAGCCATGTTGCCAGGCACATGTGAGGGCAAGGGCACCAAGACGAGAGCAAGAATCACCATGTTTGGGTGGATCCAGTTTCTAATGGCCTGTATTTGCATATCAAAGTTTGCTGGCCTAGCTCTAAGAGCAAGGGCTTTCTGACAATTATCTGCAAATGGCAAAATTTCCAGGATAGTTACAGTTGAAAAACATGACTGACAAAAAAGTACATTTTATCTCCATGGTTTACAATAGCTTTACCATTAATTACGACTGATAGGATATACTTAGACACTAGAATTTTAGCAATTCCATACAATTTTGGAACATGTTAGCAGTATTCGCCAAAATATAACTGAAAGAAGATTTGACATCATTTTGGCAATCTTGTGGGACTAACATTTCAAATAATCCGGTGTGCCTCTTTTCTGAATGTTTCAGAGGCCCTCTGAACCATCCAAAAAGCCAGGGATCAGAAAGGACAATTTTAAAACTTGAAGCTTGAGTTTGGGATGCCTGTTGAATGTTAGAGGTTTAGAATACTTAATGTTATAAAATGGAATTCCAGATTGTCATAAATTATTTATTTTGTCCAAAGGATGACTCACAAGGCAATAACATTTCATTAGCCTTTACTAGGACATAAAAATCCTTTTGAAGGCAAATTTTACCCTTGCATTAGTTCATTAATGTTAACTCCAATTTGTTTAAATAAAACCTTGTAAATCATTCCATTTAATCTTAACTAATTTGTCTGTGAGGTAAAATACTTATGATCCTTTTATAACCCTTTTACTACAGGGCAGATTAGTGTCTTTACACCTCCTTGCTGTGCTTTTATTTCAATGCTCAATTTATGAAAATACCACATAATACCCTTTTGAGTTTAGTTAATGTTCATTGTTAACTTTAGGCAACTTTTTTTTTTTTTTTTTTTTTGGTAAAAAACCTGGTTAGTAAGCAATTTTAATTATATAACAGGTATGGATCCTGGGACCAGGACAGAAGTGCAGATCAAGTTTGACTTTTCAGCCTTTAGCTCCATGTGTTCTAGGCATTCACTATCTGTATGTAAAGTGGGCAGTATGCAACCCTGGTATCTACGTTGTATGATTTAACCACCGATTTGCATTTTGATGACACTTGCATTTTACCAATAATGCTTAAGACTATTTTTATTTCTTGAAGTTATGTGAACTCAAAAAAAATTGATTGAAGCAAATGTTTTTCTTTAAGCCTATCAATTAGAGCTCTTTTAATAGACATTACACACAACACTATATAGCAACACAAATAGAAGATTCAGCACTTGTTAAGATTTTTTTCATTTGCCAGTTTCTTAATTGAATTACTGGTTTTAGTATGGAGCCCTTGGAAGAACAGGGTGAGAAAGCATGCATTTTTTAGGGTCTTATTAGCAGGCACAGCTGAAGGCAAAGACAGATTCCTAAAATTATGGGTGTCACTTCATACTGGATCTTGGGTCCCCAAAAAGAGGGAGATACTGTTGGTAAAGACAATGTAGGGCTTCTGCCATGCATTTCACTGAAAGGCAACCCAAAGCTAATTGGTTTAATTCATAATTAGCCCATCCCCCCTGGGAGTCTCATCTCTTAGTGGGGATGGGTCGGGATGTTTCCATATCTTTTTAGTGGCCAGGAGCATACTTCTCTGATTTATAACTACTATTAGCCATTCCTTGTAGTGTATTTTCTACTTACTTGTTACACACCGAAGCTATCTCATAATGTGAAGTAATTTAATACTCCCAAAACTCAAAATGGTAGAGAACACAAAACAAAACAAAACAGAGGCTTAGATTTTGAGAAAGAACTATCTGCTTTACGGTTTGGGGGTTTATGAGAAAAACAGAGTGTTTCTTTTTTCCCCAAAACAGGGTCTATGGCATCTTCTTTGTTTTTCACAGAGTTCCATGTTGCAGACGTTATCTTAGAGCCTCTTGTGAATGCATTTAGAGTGATAAGACAAAAAAATAAAAAAATAATAATTTAGTTGACTAAGAAGAAAAGAGCATTTTTCCAGAAAAACAAGATCCAAGAAGAGAAAAACATAAAGGCCTTTTAAATATACCTGTAACTTCAATACCAACTTGTAATCAAGATGAGCACTCTTTAAGAATATCCTTTAGAATCCTTTGTTACTCAACTTTAGCCATGCCAAGCAGTTAAGATTTTTGGCCATTGAACTTTACAGGCAAAACTTACAAGATTAAAACAGAGTATTACCACGTGGTTACAGATTATGTTCCCATGGACATGAAACAAGATAGAAGCCTATAACCAAGTCTGTTACTGACCATTTTGTTGGGCTGGCTTGAATAGCAGGCTTATGGGGTCCTGGGCTTGCATCCTGACCTAAGATATCCTTTCTTTGACAGAACCATACAGAAAGACATACAAAGCACACCTAATTGTTTACAGCTTAAGACCAACCCCACAAATCCTTTTTCATTAATTATAAATTTACAGAGAATATAAGAAATGATCCTTATTATTCATTTTTACTAATTAGCACAGGAGAGAGAAGCCAAAAGCCTGACTGGTAAGAAATTTTTACCTTTTGCTGGCATATCAGGTTTCTGGGTTCCCTTCCCCCTACTTCAACGTTAAGTCAAGCATTTTAAGGCTTGGAAAATTAACTTTTCTAATGTGGTAAAAACACTGTAAAAGAGCTGGAAGCCATTTTAAACCATGATAGAAGAAAAAACACCATAGAAAGGAGTTCCAATAAGGGTTGTCAAGAGGTATTATGTCTTTTCCTATTGGGAATAGTGTTTCCCCTATTTATTTGCCTTCCCCATTTTCTCTTTTCCCTTTTGACCTACTATGGGAGATATATTGCTCATCTCCAAAATTCTCTTCTGCTTGCAGAGCTGACTGTTTTAGCTGCTGTTAGGGTTTGGCTTAGGAGCAGAATAACATTCCTCCATGAGAGGTAAAATACCTGAATTAAATTTTGAAAAGCTTCTACATGCCTATTACAGTAATCAGAAAATCAGCCTAAGTCTCCCTTTACTTGCTCAAGGTCCTGCAATGAGAAGGGAACTTGAAGAGGATCCAAATAGAGGAATCCTCAGGTAGTTCCCCTGGAACTTGCTTCTTCAATTTTGGGGAACTCTCTTTTGGCATGCCCGATATTATTGCTAAAAGAGCTGGGTTAATTTTGCAAAAAGGTCTAGTAAAAAGGCTATGCCCTTGTGAAAAAAAAAGTTCACATTTTCTTTAAAGTTGAAGGTGTCCCAGTGCTTAATACACTCCAGGGTAGTGTACATTGAAGGTAATCCATTACACATCTAGAAAGAGAAGCGCGAACAAAAGCATCCTTTTAGTCTCCTTCATTTAAGTATGTGATCCAGAATGGAGAAGAGAGCAGTAGACAGCATCCCCCAACTATTTTCTCTCCTTGGCTCCTGAATCTTGGCATCCATTTACATGTGCCGGCCACGACTGCAGGTGTGACCCTCCAAGCCATGGCACACCAGAGAAACTAAACTTTTCGGTCTTAGTCACACTTTCCCCAAGCAGTCTTTGTCCTCTGTCTATTATTTCCTTTGACATCCAAGACTTGTGTGGCCTGTGTGCTTTCCTAAAAAATACGGATTTCCAGAAGAATTGCATAATTGAACAAAGCCCCTTTAAGGGAGAGGGCATGCTAGATTGAACTCTGTATCCTGCTATTATGGCCCATGCTAAAGTCTTTACCCAGAGAAAAATGGTTCCAGTTAACTCCCATACTTAAAATCCCCTTACTAATTAAACACGGTCTTAATAAGAGACAGAAGAAATGCCTTAAAGGAATGTAGCAACCAAATGACTGTTTTCCTGTTAGTGGGACAATACTGAGACTAAAATTAGGCTGTGGAAGACATCTTACTTCCAATTGTTAAAAGCAGAAATTTCCCATTCCCATCAGAGGCCTGGAGCCTGATTTCTAACAGTGTAAAAGGAAGCTGCAGTATTACCCTGAAGAAAAAAAAGGAAGAGCGTGCTTCACGTAGAGGATTTCCATTTCCACAAGATGGTGATGTTGGCATGGAAATGCTACGTGCTCACCAGCGAAGTGGCAGCAAGTTGCCTCACCGTGATGGAAAAGGGGAAAACTGTTCCAAGGCTGTAAAAATCCCTGCACATTTCACACAGAGAAAGTAAGAGGCCATGGGTAGAAAAGGAAGAAGAGTTTTGCAACAGAATAGTTGAGGATTTTCTGCCAACATCAGAATGGGCTGTCAGAAGCTGCATCCTGTCCAGAGGTCTTTGAATCACACCAGGGTGTGCCCTGGCTGGAAATTCTCATTTGCCTCAGAACTTTTTCTAGCCTTGAGTGATAGCAAGATCTCCCATGAAAAGAAGCTAGTTCCAACATGGCCAACATTCCAAATACCCATGGTTAATGAGGAGTTCTCCATGATCTCCCCAGCAGGCTTCACATCTGTGTCTTAAGTATGATGGCCAAAGCTAAGCATATATACTAGGCTGGTGTATGTCCGTAAATTTATTTGATTGATTTTAATATAGAGAGCAAGAGCACCTCAGAACAATAGAATGGGTTTTAAGCTCACTCCCATACTTAGTGTACTAACGAAGGCTGTACCTCAGATTCCTGGCTAATGCATCGATATCATATGCCTACAATGAGTGGAGGAACACCAGGGTTCTTGATCCTTGAGATGGTTTAAATAAAATGACACAGACATACACAGAGTAGTTTTAAGGAGTGGAGAGTTTAATAGGCAAGAAAGAAGGAAGGAAGAAGAAAACATCTCCCCATACAGAGACAGAGGGAAGGAAAATTTGAACAAAGAGACAACCCCAAGTAGAGCAAAAACCAGCCAGTTTTAAGAGGAGGCTGGAGGAGTTGGTGTCTGATGTGCATAGGGCTCAGGGGATTGGTTTGACCAGGCATGTCTTTCATGTAGCCCATGAAAAATGCTCCTCCCACACTAGTCTTTTAATATATGCAAATGACCGGCCCATGATGTTCTACACATGGGGCTGTGTGGAGGTGGCCATGTTGTCAGGCACATGTGAGAGCAAGGGCAAGAGGATGAGAGCAGGAATCACTATGTTTGGGTGGATCTAGTTTCTAAAAGCCAGCATGTGCATCAAAGGTTGCTGACCCAGCTCTCACAGCCCAAGCTTTCCTGCTAGTTTGAAGTTTCTGGAGCTGTTGAAAAAAAATAAAGACTTCCCAAGGGCCCCTTTTCCTCTCTATTTGCCTAAAATAATTTCTTAATAACTACTATAACACTGTCATATAAAATATTATTTAAGGTTGGGGGGGTTTCTTTGGGTTTTAGCTCTACCTTTATGGGAGTGGCTGAGAATAGTTTTCCTATTATCTATGTTTGACAGAGAACAAGTGGGAGGGGACATCATCGAGCAAGTGTTTTGCTTCTGATGTTAACAGGATGATTGGGGAAGCTAAAAAGAGTTTTATTGTTTTCTAACCTTTATTCCAATGTTTTCTCTTCTCCTGTAGTACTTTCTCTTCTGTATCTATTTTTCCTGTCACCAAAGCGTTTTAACAATACTAATACTAAATTGTAGTACATTGTCAGGAGTTTTAAAATTTGGTATTTTAGGTCACCTGTCTCCAATTCTAAAAAAAAGTCCACCTGTTGATGAAAAAAGAGATATGGGCATTATAGATGTTGAGTAGATCACAGTCCAAAAGGTTGTTAGAGGCTCCAGGGCGTATAAGAAACATATGAGACCTACTGAGTGTATTACCCTTAGAGACTGCAGTGAGGGAGCTAAACCTGACAAAATGATAAGATACAAGTTTGGACTTAAAATATGAGATTATTTTATTAGAAACAACCACTATGTTAATTTTTTCATTACTCTGAGGAATGGGGTTTCTAAATAAGGTGAGATTTATCAGAGATATAGTCACACCTGTGTCAATTAAGGCAGTTGTAAGCTTATGGTTTATTATTATATTAATCTCTTCCAATTTGTTAGTATAGAATATTTGGATAGGTAAAAGCTCTGATTTCCTTGGAGCATCACTATTCTTTCTGAGTTGCATTCTCCTGCCTTTTCTTTTGTTTTAGTCTACGGCAATTTCTCTTGTGATGTTCTGATGTTTTACACTAGCAACAAACTGTGAGCAAAGAGTTCTCAGACTGAGGGAGCTTAAAATCTTTCTGGGCCTGAGAGATTGGAGAAGGTAATTGCTTTAGCTATAAATGCATAACTCAAGCCATCTTCTGTTTTTCCTTTTCAATCATAGCATAGGATAATTGGTAAGCTAACTAATTCATTTGTTCTTGCTGTGGCCAAATTTGTAATGTGGCATTTAGTAATGGTGGCTAAATTATTATCTAGTTCATTTAATAAATTTGTGGTTACTAATGTATCATTTTTATCGTTTACAAAGCAATAGGCTGACATCATGCAATATTGTCTAAAGTTTTATCAAAATGTGTGAAATAATCTAAAATTAATTCATTTGCGTTCTGCTGGCATTGTTGGATTTTATTCCAATCCACAACTCTGGAACACCGAAGGAATAGTATTTAACAGAGTGGTTGCTTATTCCCTTGCAGCTTCACAGCTGTCTTCTGGATTTGGGGGTGCTGGTTGTTGTTGCTCTATTGGGACTTCAGGGGTCAAATCTGCTATAGGGTCTGACCATTTCAGACTATTTCTTAGCTTTTTTAGCAATTTCTTAGCTTTAGCTTCTGAGACAATCATGTGGGCTAGCTGATAAAGATCTGAATAACCTGGATTGTTGGTTCTGATAGTAAACTCAAATCCGTGGGTGGACCCAATAGGATATGAATGGGGGTCAGGAAATTCTTCATGCCTCATAATTCAGTCTTTGGCCAGGGTTGGTAGACAATCAACAAAGTTTCCCCACCTATTACTGGTTATTCCTGAAATGGGTAATCATGAGAGATTTTCCACTGCCATTGGGGCTGTCAGGGAATCATCATGGGTGGGATCTTTGAAGTCAGGTTTCAGACTGCTTTCTGTTGAACGAGTGTTAAACATGCAAGGGAAGGGGGAACAGATATGGTCTGGAAAGTTCAGAGAGGTTAGGGTAAAGTGGGGTTGCAGGTGGAGGCAGGGGAGGTACCAAGGGGGAAGTAAGGGATTTCAGTGATTTATTTAAATAGATAAAAGATTAGAGAGTTCTTGATTAGCATTTCTCAGTTGTTTGTCACTTCCCGTAGAGATATGAGGCAGTCTTCGCCCTTTTTGCTACTCTACAGGTATTACTAAAAATAATGCTTTCATTCTGATTGTTTAGTTTTTTTGCCTGCATTTTTTATCCTGCTTCACAGGTACACTTAATTTGGGCATCTGAAAAGATTCCTATTTAGGCCATTGTTACTTGAAATCTTCTTTAGTTATAGCAATTCAGTTGGCTGAATGTTTGTATGACAATTCACCATAAGTGTTTTGCATATACCTGGCCAGAGTTTCTAAAGGGTCAACTTTAGGTTCTGAAGCTTCTGGGGGCTTACAGACCAAGTTCCCCATAATTTAGAGCTTCTCTTTGGATATGACCAAGTCAGGACATGTGCCAGACTCAAAATGTGCTGCTTGCAGACCTAGATTTTGAGGGGCATTACCCCTAAACAAGTTTGATCCACCTATGTTGTAGCTACCTGACACAGTGACCTTTCCAGGACAGCCCACATCCAATGCCTGGTTACTTGCAGGCATTGGCTCTAGGTGTCCTCTAAAGGCTCATTCTCCTAATTTCCATTTGGACTAACTCTGAAGGGCTGTCTTAGCTTCACAGCTCCTGGTAGGTGAAATGAAACCTATGCTGAGACTGCAAGTCTTAGCATACTCGGGTTGTTATATAGCAAAATACCAAACACTGGCTAGCTTACAGACAAACATTTATTTTTCCCAAGTTCTTGAGGCTGAATGGTTCAGGATCAAGATGCTGGTATTTGGCATTCCTCCAAGATGGCAACCCCTCACCATGTTTTAATGGGGAAAAAAGATAAATGAGCTCTTTTGAGTATATTTTGAAAAGGACTTTGCCTTCAAGATCTAAGTACCTCCTAAAAGATTCTATGTGCTAATACAGTCATTTTGGTTTTTAGAATTTTAGCATATAAATTTTGGGAGCATTCAAACATTCAGACCATTGCACTGAATTATGTCCTAATTTGTTCCACTGTCCAATCTTGCTTCCTACTTTTTCACAGATGTTATTTCCAAGAAAACTCCCTAATTATCTTCTTCAAAAAATATTCAACTTAGAGTCTACTTCCATGAGACACCTAGCATTTGATAATATGTACCAAGAGAGGTTAGAAAAAAAGAACAGACAACAAAATGAGATATTAAAGTGGGATCATTCACTACCAGTTGTAATGAAAACCCTATCACTATTGGTAGAGAAAAAACAAATAGCCCCTGGGATGTGATAATTTAAATTTGTAACACATTCAGTGATGGTAAATGATGATGATAGTCTTTTGAAGGGAAATAATTAGTTATTAGGATATAGCATATATTTGATCAATACGAGAAAAGTAAAAATTATGACCACAGTAGAGGCACATGGTTTTTTCCTGCAGAGTTAATGCATGGGAGAAAATAATAGATAAGTGAGGACTGCTGTCTATCAAATGAAGGTAAATCGTAAAAGTCAGAATCTCCTTGGAAGTTTTATCAGAAAAGAGGGTCTTGATTCAGACCCCAAGAGAAGGTTTTTGGATTCCACACAGGAAGTAATTCAAGGTGAGTCAAAGAGTGCAGTGAGAAAAGATAGTTTATTGAAAGCTATGCCATTACAGATTAGGGCATCCTCAGAAAGCAGAGTTGAACGCACCACCTTAGTTTTAAGTTTTTCTTATATAGGAGTCTTGTCTTTGTAAAGATTAGTTAAGCTGTGTCTACTCGTGGGTGATCAGACAACAGGACAAAATTTATTATTCCATTTATTCCAAGAAAACTATCCCTGACACTTTCCTGTGTGAATACATCAAAAGATAACTGTTATTATCTAGAAAGCATATCTTGTTTGAATATTGGGACATCTGGACTCTTCATTATAGGTGTGCATTTTTATAGGGAGCTGAACTTAAAATGACATTACTCTGTCTCTCCTAGGCTCCTGCTCCCCTAACTGTAGCACATACAGAGACTCCCTTCATGCAGAAGCACTGTGTCCTCGCCACCAAATGAATCTGAATCATAAGACCAGGACTTAATTTTGAAATAAACCATTAAGTTCTAGCTGAATTCTCAGCCTAGTCTGATCACTTACCAGGTTCAGGATCTCAGTTTAGATAGAGTGAAATTATAAGACATTTGAGAAATAATTCACTGTAGTTAAATCATCAGTTTCTAGACTCCCCTGAACTCTGAAACTGCAAAAGTATTTCACTACTCTCTGTTAAGGGATAGCATTTTTCCATTGTTTGAAGATGATATAGTGTCCTCTTCCTTGCAGGACATTTTATGCCCTTCTTAAGATTTGTGCTTGGTATGATTTCAATTATTTTAAATGTATTCAGACTTGCTTCATGACAAAGGTTGCTGCTGATCTTAGCATGTTCCATGTAAAAAAATGAGTGGAATATATATTCCATGGTTGTAAGGTGGAGTGTTCTACAGAGTGTTAGGTTCAATTGGTCAAGTGTCAAGTTTAAGTCCAGAGTTACTTTCTTAGGTTTTTGCCTCAATAATCTAGCTAATGCTGTCAGTGGGGTGTCAAATTCTGCCACTATTATTGTTTGGTTGTTTAAGTCTTTTAATAGGCCAAGAAATACTTGTTTTATAAATCTGTTTGCACCAATGTTGGATGAGTATACATTTAGGATAATAAAAGCTTCCTGTTGGATTGTATCTTTTATGATTATGTAATGCCATTCATTGTCCTTTTAAATTTTTACGCACTTAAGTCTGTTTATTTAAGAATAGAAACTCCTCTTTTTTATTTTCTGTTTGCAGGAAAGATATTGCTTTACCCTTTTATTTTGAGCCTATTATATAATTACATGTGAGGGGTTGATTGAATATATCACACTCTTTTGTCTGGCTTATCAGACACTCTGTGTCTTTTAAGTGGTATGTTTACCTTGTGTACATTCAGTGAGAGTTCCTGTATGTGCTGCAAAGTTAGTATTGATATTTTTGATTGTGATTCTGTCATTGTGTTGTTTAGCCTCTTGTTCTACGTGCATGTTTGCGTAGTTGCTTTAGAGTGCTTGTGGACTATATGTTTAAGTGTGCTTTTGTGGTAGAAGGTGTAATATCTTTTCAATCTATGTGTAGCACCCCCTTAAGGACTTCTTATGGGGCAGGTCTAGCAGAAACATATTCTTTTGGCATTTGCTTGCCAGAGAATTTTTTTTTCTCTTTCCCTTCAGATTTTTCACTGTACCTAGAATCCAACCCCAAGTAACCAAAAGAGGGAGCTAAGAACAGGGTCCTAGTTTACTCCAGGGCTGCAGTGTGCAGCTTACAAGTGCCCAACTGGTGACTATGCTCAACACTTGAACAGGGAAGAAGACTACATTCTCAACAGTCTTGGAGAGCTGGGACACACAAACGCATGGGCTTGTGTAGGTTCCTCCATAGGGTTGTTTCAGTAGGGTGTGGACTATTTTTCTACCAGATCTCTCACCAAGGGAGCCACAATAGACCTTACTATATCTTCAAATATATTCTCCAAGTGGCTTATTCTCTCGACTTTTCTCTCAGAAAGGCCAGTGAGTCATGTGTGTGTGTATATATATATATCTGTACATTTCTCAGAGGTTTTGTTCCTTTTTCTTATTTTTTTTTCCTTTATTTTTGTATGACCTGTTGATTTGAAGAACCAGTCTTCAAGAAGGAGCAGGTCACCTACACAGTGAATCCCACCTAGCTAGCCGCAGACCTCTCAGAAGGAAGTAAGCCAGAAGAGACTTGGGGTCTGTTTCCAGTGTCCTTAAAGAAAAGAAATTCCAACCTAGAATTTTGTATCCTGCTAAACTAAATCTGTTGGTGTAAAATTCTTTGAATTGATCTCAGTTGAAAGTAGTTGTGTTTTAAAACAATTCTATGTACATATTCTTTCTCGAATTTGGGAAATTTTTAGCCATTATTTCTTTAAATAGACTTTTTATCTCAATCTTTTCCTTTTCTTCTATGAGAGCTCTCATAATGCATAACTGGTCAGCTTAACAATGTCTCATAAATCTCAGGCTTTCTTCACTTTATTATCACATTCTTTTTGCTCCTCTCCCTTAATAGTTTCAAATGGCCAATATTTTCAAATTCATGAATTTTTTTCTAGCTGATCAAGTTATTTATTGAACTTTTCTAGCAAACTTTTCAATTTGGTTATGGGGTTATTTAGCTCCAGAATTTCCATTTGATTCTTTTCTACACTTTTTATGTCTTTGTTGATATTGTTGATACTCTTATATATGTATTATTTTCCTGAATTTTAAAAACTTGTATTTGTTCTTTTAGCTAGTGAAGCATCTTTAATTATTTTTGAAATTTTTGATAGGAATTTAATATATTTTGAATTTTGTGACAGGTAATTAATAGATCTTTCTTTATTTGGGGTTGAAAAAAGGTTTATTTTGTTCCTTTAAATGGGTCTTGCTTTCCAATGTCTTCGCATGCTTTGCATTTTTCTTTTTTTAAATTTGAAATTTAAAGAAATACCCACATCTACACATCTCCAAATCTTTAAGTACTGGCTTAGTGCAGGGGAAGACCTTCATCAATCACCCCAGCTAAAGATTCTGGGAGCTTTGCAATCCATTCCAAGAGCAGTATCCTCTCTAGGATTTTGAATGTAATTACAAAGTTAAACTGTTTTTTTGTTTGTTTCAGGATTTTGTAATATTTCCTTTCCCTGTTGTCATTTTGTAGTAACAATGTAGTTTTTCTGCTACTGCCCCAAACTGTCACACTGCCTTTGTTCCCAGGCATTCAAATACTGGGGTTTGTATAAGTGATTTAAGATTGGTGACAGAAATCAGTCCCCTAAGGAGCCACATTTAGAACACATTTCACTCTTCTTATAATCCTGTGGGAAAAGTGATGACTAAGGATTTTTTTTACTGATTGTGTAATGCTGTTCTGGCTAGGGAAGGGTCTGTAGAGAGTACATGATCAAACATTTTTAAGATATTTCAATAAAATTCATCTTGGCTTTGCTCTTTTCTGGGGTGCCACAACCTATTCACTGATTTCTGGAATTAGCATCATGGCAATTTTGTCTATATGATGCTGTTAAATCTCTTTCTGCATGGGAGAAAAGAGACAGGGAATTCCTATTCTGCCACCTTTAAAACATCAATTTTGTTACCACACCATGTGCAAATTTTAAAGACTATGTGATGAAAAGATGGCAATTTCTGTTGTTTGTTAGGTCTAGAAGTGAGACTATAGGTAATTACTAAAAATTCCTTTGAGATTTTTCTTTGTTTGTAATAATTCATATAATTTCAAAAACAAGAGATGATATTACAGGAAAATTTCTGAAATAAGATGAGATCAAATAGCATTGATTTGGTGACTGTGTAATCATTTATTTGACCCTTGTTGAATACTTAGAATGTGTTATTTAATTTATACACTTTAATACTTGTAACATACACAGATAGGATTATAATTTAATTTACATCTGCTCACACTATGTTCAACCTAAAGTGAACATGGTCCAAAGGCTTGTTAATAGCTTAATAGTCTGAAATTTAGAACATCTGTGAGCTTCTTACATGAGAGAACAAACTTGGGGAGGCTCCTGATAGGAAAGTGGTGATTAAGACAGAACATATTATGACTGAAAGGCCAGTTGGACTCTGATTGCAACTTATTTCAAAAGGCAATGCTAGATAGACGAAAGAGAGCCTTATGAGTAACAGCTCTTGAGAGGCAGGGAGTCCCATGTACAATGAGTGTCCAACCTAGAAAGCCCCAGAGTGTTAGTAGGCTCAACCTCAGAAATCCCACCTATCACAGCATATTAACCAGTTGCTGAATTTAATGATAGAGAAAAGATGAGGCTTAAAACAGATATAATCAGCTTTTCATAGATTATAATAATATTGTAAAAGTCAAAATATGTATCAGTGTAAAAACTTAAGAAACTTACGAACTTAGTAATTTCATTTACATATTAATTATATACATACACAAGAAAAGTACTTTTATTTCCTTTTACATAGTCATTTTAAAATTAGAATTAATTTATAAATATACCTTACCAACATGTGTAAGAATTGCAAAATTTTCAGAAAAGTTGAGCCAACTTATTTATTTAATAAATTGAGTCCTTAAATTAAGACTTTAAATAAGCATATCACTAAGATTATAAGACAGTAAAAAAATAAAACTTTTAATATATTTGCTTAATTAGTGTAAAGATTATGAAAATGTATTTAGTTTAGTGTATATCTTTACATATCTAAATATTTAATACGTAATATTATTTGTTAAGCAGGTATTATAATACCTTACATTTTTACTGTGTAAACAATTATTTGATGAATTTGCATTTCTTGAAGATTGAGAATGAAAAGCAGTATATTGCTCTTAGTTTCAGAGCAAGCATCTCTTTATTTTTCTCCAGTAAACATTATACTTTTGATTGGAGAGAAAAAAATGAGTATTCATGATTTTTAAAGAGTAGATATTTAAATCTTCTTTATTAAGTGTACTATCAATTAAAATTTTATAAAATCAGTAATTAAAACCATATTATCTCTAATGGTTACTTATCTCAACATAATCTGCTCATCTTGAATATCTTATTGACATTTTCTCTGTGTGAGAAAAGATTAGTTCCTTTTATTACTTGAGGGCAATAATGAGAACGGCCTATTTTTCATCAAGTACACACTCAAAATTGTGGTTGAGTCATGGTAGAATGTAGGCCTTGACATCTAGATGAGGTATATGAAAATATAGCAAACTTTTCTGAGTGTAATGCCCCATCATCATTTTTAGCAATTTATTGTCTGATATCAGTAATGTTGGATATTTACAAGGGCTTATTTAAATAGAAACAGAAAAATCATTATGTTTCTCATAACAAGCTAATCGCATAGTATACACACCTGATTTGTGTGGTTTACTGAATTTTGTGAATTTTACATTTTTTACTTCTCTAAATTCATTTGTTTGTGCAGTCACCAGGAATCAGCATATTGGAGGTCACCCTATCACTTAAGGTTATAGAAGTAATGACATCATGAAAACAGCGATATCAGAAATAGGTATTCATGTCCTTGTTTCACAAAGTGAGAGAAGAGAGTAAGGATGTCAAGGCAAATTAGAAAAAAGAATGAGACATATTCACAAGTTAATGATCTGTGGAATTCTAGGCTGTATAGCTAAGATAAAATATAAAAATAGGAGAGTAGCATGTTTTTATTATATTATTTGTGGCTGGAATTAACAGGATTACTCCATCAGGTCTTTTCTAAATTAGGGCAGATCTATTCCCTCTTTTCTATCTTTCTGGTTTTATTAAATTTTGAACAGGAAAACAAACAACATTTTGTGACCAAGATTATAGCAGTTGCCACACAAGCCAGCAGGAACCCAATCACATCTATAGAGTAGTGCTGGAACCAGGTGAGGTTGTGGGCAGCTGGCCGCAGGTGCTTGGCTCCTTTGTGGCGCATGACAAACTCAATCCAGAAGACTGCTCGATCCAGGGGCTTTACAGGTTGTTCATGGTGAATTCTTGATAATCTCATAGCATTCTCTTTATAACTGGAAGGCAAAAACACACATAGAAATTAGAAAGTTGTATTTTTGTTTTCGCAAAAGACAGATAGGTAAATCGTAGTCTATGTTATGCAAGCCAAACATTTTTGAGAAAAAGATTGATTCTTTTGTGATATGAACTTCATTGGTTGCATAGCATTAAACATATAGTAAGGAGACTGAAAAAGAGTATATTCTTAACAAAATGGGGAAAAAATAAAGATGTGAATAAAAGCTTAGTAAACGAGTTGTTAACTTATACCTAATATTTCCATGAAGGAAGACTGACACTCTGTGAACTGTAATTTCCAGGACTATTCCAATACCAAGGTGAGGAATGACTCAATAATATGGGAAAACATTCCTTAAAAAGTCTACCAGGTTAATATTTAACATTTTCTGTTATGATGTATAACATAATCAATCTTTAATAATGTATAACATAATTTATGTATTACATAATCAGTCTTTACAAGCAGTAGTACTTACAAGGAATCATTAATGACTGTTCTCAAAGCCCTGAGTAAATCCTCACTTGTCATAGTTTTGAAGTTTATTTCTACAGCTGCTCCTTTGGCCTTCATGTGAGCGATGTTATCAGGCTGATCACCAAATATGGGAATTCCCACCATAGGGACCCCGTGGTAAATAGCTTCATAGATCCCATTTATTCCACCATGAGTGACAAAAGCTTTGGTTTTGGGATGACCTAGTATGAAAATTGGGTGATAAATGGTGATATAGTTCATCATAAAAATTTAAAGTAATTTCAAGACTAAAAATGGGAATTTTGAGATAACTCACTAAAGCATACAGTATTTTTTTTAAAAGGTGAGCACATGGAGCACTGCTACTAAAAATCATTTCTATCTTAAGAATAGGAGGCATTAATTCCTTCTGCATTTCCTTTCACTCTTACCTTAACAATAGAAAGTATGAATCTATACAATTTTAGTCAATCCTTTATATCTGCTTCAAAAGTGTAAGTAAAATAAAGTTTCATAATTTTAAAATATTTGTTGAATGTGTTAGCTGTTTAGCATTTATTCATTTTTTCTTTTCTTTTTTTTTTTTTTTTTGAGACGGAGTTTCACTCCTTACCCAGGCTGGAGTGCAATGGCGCAATCTCGGCTCACCGCAACCTCCGCCTCCTGGGCTCAGGCAATTCTCCTGCCTCAGCCTCCTGAGTAGCTGGGATTACAGGCACGCGCCACCATGCCCAGCTAATTTTTTGTATTTTTAGTAGAGACGGGGTTTCACCATGTTGACCAGGATGGTCTCGATCTCTTGACCTTGTGATCCACCTGCCTAGGCCTCCCAAAGTGCTGGGATTACAGGCGTGAGCCACCGCGCCCGGCCTCATTTTTTCTTCATCGAGTCCATATTTTTACTTTCTCATAGTCCTACCAAGAAGATCATTCTGGGGTATCCAGTCATACAGCTGAGTATTGGTTCCTAATGTGGATGGTGTTTTTCCTTTGTATCTCCATAACACCTGTGGAAGAAACACATGTATTTCACAGATTGAACCACAGGATATTAGCATTCTGAGGATGTAGGTATAGTTATAAATTATAAACCCACTCTACTTTAGGTGCTGGTTGAGAGGGATACATAGAAGTACTGTGTAAACACTGAAAGATACAGTAGGACTTTCACAAAAGACATTTTAAAATAATGTGTACCAGTTGCCTATTAACTGAGAATGAGAACATAAATGAATAATTAAAAATAAGACAGCAATGGCTAATCAATTTTCATATGAGAATTAAAACTTTATAAATACATGATCTTTGTGTCATTTTAATTCACAGAACCATTCTAGTTCTACCATCAAATTTACAGTTTCCCACAGATAAAATTTGCTTTAGATATTGTGCATGTTTTGGATAAACAGTTGTCTTTTCTTCTCTATTTCCTTCCTGACCTCTGTTTTCTTATATTTAATTGTTTTATCGAAGAAGAATAAGATAGAGAATTTATGTTCTATTATTCAATGAAAAATTTTGTTTGGGATTGTGCCTTTTTTACATAATTGATATTTGTGGGACACATAAAAATTTTATGCATTTGAAAATAAAGGATGGCACAGATGTTCAAACTACTTAACAGATAATTTCAAAATTAAAATTACAAGATTTTACATTCCTAATTACCATATTTGCCTTTACTGAGTTTGATGTATTTTAGCTAAATATAAAAGATATCTTTTGGATAGTTCATATATAGCACTATCTACAGTGTGAAATTCTAGAATTACAGTAATAACAGAGTTAAAATAAGTTGAGTATCATAATTAGATTACTTAAATAAGTTACTATGATATAATTGTAATTGACATTTAACTCTTGAGAACTCTAATTATTTAGAAAGACTATGTTAATCTGACCTTTTATTTCTATGCAAAAGTACCCTGAATTCAATTTTTATACACACACATATGTGAAGAATATTATTGAGACTGATTCTTCTCTATATTTTTTTATATCAGTTTTCCCTTTTCTGGTCCTTGGAGATAATACATGTCAGAACATTTTTTGGAATAGGTGACACAAGCCTTTAGATATCAAATTCTAAAATATGAGATGGGGCTTAATTTATTATTTCTATTTTATTATAAACAAATGACAATCAAGAGCAGTGTTTTCATAGTAACAGCAATACTCAATAGGCAAATGATCAGTTGTGCCCATATACACTATTACAATTCTTTACAAATTTTGGTATAAATTTTGGTGCTTGTTATGCTCAGTGGAAAATGAGATTCAAGATCCAAATAAAAGCTGTGCTTTCTCATTATGTGAGTAGCAGTTTATCAGAATTGGAGGTTTTACTGACCTTCTGTGGAATCTGGGCAAGAGCTGAAGCAATAACATTAGCTGTTTCTTCTGGAACATTTTGTAACAATGACCCCAGGGAAAACACCACAATACCATCTTCCCCTGAACTCTGGACAAATTCTTCCATTTCCTGAAGACAAAAATGTCTCTGCATTACAGTGGTGTAATATTACAAAGATTAAAATAAAGGTTACTTATATGTCTAAAATAAAGAGAAATTATTAATGTATAGTTACATGGCAGAGAAAGAGAATTTTTTACACACTATTGAAGGGAATGCAAATTAGTATAATCAGTAAGAAAAACAGTATGGTGGTTCCAAAAAAAATTGAAAATAGAACTGCTATATGATACAGTAATTTCATTACTGGCTATGTATTTCAATGAACTAAAATGTCATAAAGATATCTGTCCTTCCATGTTTGCATCACCATTATTCATATAGTGAAGAGATAAATCAACCTAAACATCCATTAATGAAGAAATACATAAAGAAAATATAAAAAAAGTACATATATATATGTCTATTCCATTGGATAAATATACACACACATTTGAATATATATATATAGTGTATATATGTGGTGTGTGTATATATATATAGTGTATATATATGGTGTGTGTGTATATATTTATATATATATATAGCTATATATATCCATTCCATGATATAAATATATGTAAGCTTTATTTCTGTTATATATTAGCTTTTTTATAAATAGCATTCTCCACTGAATATGTGTGTGTGTGTGTGTGTGTATATATATATATATATATGTGTGTGTGTATGTTTTCTCCAGTGTGTCTATATATATCAATTTCATTGGATATATATTGAAAAAAGGAGAATGAAATCTTGTCATTTGTAGCAACATGAATGAACCTGCAGGACATAATGTTAAGGACTTAATGTTAAGTGAAATAATCCAGGCACAGAAAGACAAATAATGCATGGCATTCCTTACATGTGATTCTCTTATAGGTAGAATCAAAAAATTTAATCATAATAGAAGTAGTGAGTAGAATTGTTATTAGAGGATGAAGAGGTAGTAGGCAGGGCAAGGAGAAATGGTAGATCAGTATATACAAAGTTGTAATTAAGAAGAATAAGTTCTGTTTCTATATTTTTTAGTTGCGTAACTATAGCTAATAGCAATATATTACATATTTTAAACAGTTAGAAAGAAGGTTTTTAATGTTACCACCACAAAGAAATAATAAATATTTAAGGTAATGAATTCATTAACTATCTTGATGTAATTACTATACAATGTATAAATGTATTGCAGCACATCATACCTCTTAAACATGTGCAATTATTACATGTCAATTTTTTTAAATAATAAGAATAAATATTTAGTGTAAGACAGCCCTAAAATCTGTCTCAATTAAACTTTTCAAATTATAAGCACAAAAGCTTTTACTTAACTAATTATTACTTCATGGATCTAACTTTTTAAAAAATATTACTTCTGTAATTATTTTTACGTGTGTGTGTGTGTGTGTGCGCGTGTGAGTGTAAAAGTGGCAATGTGAGAGTAAAGAGTAGTTTGGCATGGGAGATTATCTAGAGAATGATGTAAATTGTCAGTTCTCCTTCTGTATCTCTACTTTAGATAAAGATGCCATAGCTTAAGAGGGCTTGATTTTCAGGTATAAGTTTCCTGGTAAGTAAAATAATATTTATAATTAATAAATAAAAGTATATTTATCAATACACATCTTAGTATACTATATATATATATAATTTTTTTTTCTTTTTTTTGAGACGGAGTTTTGCTCTTGTTACCCAGCCTGGAGTGCAATGGCGCGATCTCGGCTCACCGCAACTTCCGCCTCCTGGGTTCAGGCAATTCTCTTGCCTCAGCCTCCTGAGTAGCTGGGATTACAGGCAGGTGCCACCATGCCCAGCTAATTTTTTGTATTTTTAGTAGAGACGGGGTTTCACCATGTTGACCAGGATGGTCTTGATCTGTTGACCTTGTGATCCACCCGCCTCGGCCTCCCAAAGTGCTGGGATTACAGGCTTGAGCCACCGCAACCGGCCACGACCAGTATTTTTTTATGGAAATCCTACTGGCTTTGATACCTTCCTAATAGGATTTTGATTATATTCCCATAAAACAAGAAATGAGGGTTTTTCTTTTTGCTCTGTAGTGATAGGTAAACCCAGTATTGTTACCATAGCTATTGTAGTAAATTCTTATAATTTTATGTTATCTGGCTATTCATTTAAAATATTAGTTGAACTTTTCCATACCAGAGCAGGTCTTAGTCAACATTAACACTGTTTAAAATCTTCCACCTTCTTCAATTTCCTCAATGAGTTCAGTCAGTATCGTTACTTACACACTGCCTCCTGATAACCATCCTATAGGACAACTAGATACAACCCACTTGGTTTGCATCACTGATCCTCCATACACCAAAAGGACTGTGCAGATATGCCAAAGTGACTACCTCTCAGTCTCAGAATGACTTCATGGAACTTGTGCCTGCTTGCATTAAACCTATCAATTACAGTTCCTCATTGGAAACTCACCTAGGTAACACCCTGGACCCCAGTTAACATTTTGGCACACAGATCCCTTACTCTCTTTCTTGTTCCCTATTCATTGGTTGAATGCACTTTTCCCAAACAGGTTTCTTCTTCCCAGTGGCTTTACAAGGAATGCTGAACTCTTTTTCTCTAGAAATGGTGAAAGTACACTGCTTCCATTGTTTTATGTATTTTGTTAAGTTGTCTCCCCTGTTTCTCACTTGACCAACACAAACATAACATCTCTCCTGGTTAGGGTTTCCTACAGAGTGGTTATGTTTGGAGAAATGAAGAAGACATAGGTCATACAAGATACACAGTCGTGTCTTCCAGTGTAAACACATTTCTTATGAGAGACAATCTTGGTATCGATTGCACACTTCGGCATTAGACTGTTCATCAGAATAAAAGGTATCCCATGAAAGGTAGATCATGAACATCCGCAACTAAATACTTTAGAACCTTGTCAGGTCAAGGCTAGAGCTAAGAGCCACTTTTGGGACAGAGAACTCAAGACATATTTAAAAAACTAATAAAGAAAACTGTAACAGCTATTACTTGCTTTTGCTTCTCAAAACTATTTCCTTCAACATTTCTTGAAGTATAAATTTATTTCCTTGGATGATTTAGGAATATAGTATACAATTTTATTTTCACTCCAAAAGAAACCCGTGATAAGGCTGAAAAATTATTTCTATGAGCTCCACTTTATTCTAATGACTATCACTAGATTTCTGTCTACAGAGAAAAAAACATTGTCTTTCTCAAGTGATTTTTATAAAGCCTATCCTAAAATTCTCACTAGCTCTAAGTAGTCACAACCCAGAATTCATCATATAAATTACAAACAAGATTACTTCTAAGTATTTATTTGAGTAGAAGCCATCACTATCATTAAACACTTAAACTTTCAATTAATAGAAATTTTCCTTTATTTCTTGTCTTCCTTCATCACTTATTTTCTCTACTCACCAATACCTGTGGAATATATTCAACATGTCTCATGAAAATACACTTATTTCTGTACTATCACGATAAATGCTCTCAATCATAAGCTCAGTTCAATTGTGAGAAAGGCTAGAGCATTCTTTTTAGTGATCTTCATGGCTCCAATTCTCTATTAATTCAACTTATTATCCAAACTATTGTAATACTGGTATTTAAAAACCTACTCTAATCATGTCATTCTTCTGCCGAATTTCTCAATATAATGCCAAAAAGACATGTATCATCTATGAGAGCCCCTGTGACATGAAAAATAAATGGAGTTGCAAACAGAAGACATTCAACATCATCTTTCTATAAGTCTGTTTAATTTTTTAAGAGAAAAACTGAAATCATGTTTTTAAGTACATACTATTTCTTAATACAATAGTCTTACCTTAGGCAAAGGTTTTGCAGGTTTACAGTGCAATCCTCCAACAAACTCAAAATTAGGTTGGTATGGTTGAGGAAATTCAAAATCCCAATTTGTTCGTATTAGCCATATGTCAGCTTTTCCCACAGTCTCACATAATGTAGTGGGCCTTCCTAAATGAAAGAAATAATAGAATGAATTAGCATACAATTTAAATAAAAAATTGTACCACTAATTTTTCAATAAACTATTAAGAAAATAATAATTTTAGTCCCTCTAGAGCAATATGGCTTTTAGGTGTTAAGTGGAAGGGGATATTAGTGAAATAATAAAGAAGCAAAGAAGAAAAAAAAGAAAGGAAGGATAAAAGGAAGAAAAGAAGGAAGGACAGAGAAAGGAAGGAGGAAAGGAAGAAAGGAAGAACATTACATTAAGTGTATTTTCACAATTAAAAAAAAGACACAACTCCAAACTACAAATAAATTTATTACATTTTTTTTTTTTTTGCTTCTCCAAGTGAATTTCAGATGATAGATTAGTCCCACGGTATCTTCATCAAATCACATCTCTGTGTTTTCTTATCTACAGTCAGGGATATATCTTTCAATAATCCCACTTTATTATTGAAAAAGTCCACTTTTTAATAATATTATTATTAAAGTCCACTTTAACTTGCTGTATTGCATATCATTACTTCAATTGATAGGCTACTGTTTTATTAGTAGGAATTCCTTGACTGATTTTTACCCATGACAATCTTCTGGATTGTGAAACACGCATGTACATACTATGACTATCGGACACTTACTTTCTTGTTTCACTCAAATGATGTGTTTTGAAGGAAAACACATTTTCAAGTTTTAATTTTAGGTTTTTAATCAGAAGGATGGTTAATTGCAAATAACTAAATACTTAGTATATCTACAAAAACATATTTTGCAACCGATAACAAGATAAAACCCCTTAAGATAATTTGTTTCTCTTTAAAATTCTCATCAAAGTTCATAGTGTTATATACCATAGTATGGAAAGCCTCTGTTTAAGGTAATCACATATTAATGTTTGAGGTTATTTCTAGATCATAAATCCAAATGCGTTTAATTTGATAGTGAATAAATTTTACCGAAGATACTCAGTTTGAAATTATCAGAAATTAGAATAGAGCTATCTCTCAGCTTTGAAGCAAATGCATTTATGTCCTTCAGATTTGTTTTCTGTGCCTTACATGCTGCCTGCATTACCAACCTCTAGGTGATTTTCATTAACATGATATTAGGCCTCATTTAAGAAAGACTCAGTTTTAAACAATTGGAGTCAGTTTATATTTAAAGGATTAATTCACAGTAACGTGTATAAAGGTGATCAAAGGAAAGAAAATTAAATTTACTTTTTATACTAAAGTAGTTAAACAATTTCACATCTTATCTGAAATGCCATACACACATATCTTGGAGATATTGTAGGTTAAGTTGCAGTTCATCTCAATAAAAGGAATATGCCAGTAAAGTGATTCACATAAATTTGGGTCTGATAAACATATGAAAGTATACATACTTTCATGTGTTTATCACGTCTCAAAACAAGTACATACCTTAAATAAAAGTATGACTAAAAAGTGCTAATAATCAGCTGAGCTTCAGCAAGTGAGGTTTTTTTTTTTTTTTCTGCTTTAGGGTCTTGCTTCAATATTGATTACTGTTGATTGATCAGGGTGGTTTTTGCTTAAGGTTGGGGTTGCTGGGCAATTTTTTAAATTAGACAACAGTGAAGATTGCTGCATAAATTGACTTATCCTTTCGTGGAAGATTTTTCTGTAGCCTGTGATGATGTTTCATAGCAGTTTACCCACAGTAGTATTTCTTTCAAAATTTGAGTCAATATACTCAAATCCTGATGCTGCCTTATCAACTAAGTTTGTGTAATATTCTAAGTCATTTGTAGACATTTTAACAATGTTCACAGTATTTTCACTGGGAGAAGATTCCATCTCAAGAAACCAATTTCTTTGTTCATCTATAAAAAGCACCTGTTAAAAAGCACCTCCTCAACTGTTTTAGTTTTATCATGATATTATAGCAATTTAAACACACCTTCAGGCCTGCTTATAATTCTATTTCTTTTTCTATGACCACCCCATCTACAGTTAATTCCTCAAATGATATCTTGAATCCCTCAAAATAAATCATCAAGGAGAGTTGGAATCAACTTCTTCCAAACTCTTGTTAATATTAATATATTGCCTTCCTCTCATGAATTATGAATAATCTTAATGTAATGTAGAGTGGTAAATCCTTTTGAGAAGATTTTCAATATACTTTCCCCATCAGTGAGAGCTATAACCTTATAAAATATATTTCTACTGTAAGGCTTGAAAGTCGAGGTTATGCCTTGATCCATAGGATGTAAGATGGGGATAATGATATCAAGTATGTAAACAACATTAAGATATGCACATCTTAACCAGAGCTCTTGGGTCACTAGGTGAATTGTCAATAAGCAGCAATATTTTTAAATGAATGTTGTTTTTTGAGCAATATGTCCCAACAGTGTGCTTAAAATATTCTATAAGCAATGTTGAATATAGATGTGATATCATCCAGGCTTTGTTCTTCCATTGATAGAACAAAATAGATTTGATGTAATTATTTAGAGTCCTCTATAATTATTACAATAGTAAATGAGCATTGGCTTTAACTTTGTCATCAGCTGCATTAGCCACTACAAGAGATTCAGCCTGTACCTTGCAGTTTTGAAGCCAAGGGTTGACTTCGCCTCCCTATGAAAGTCTTAAATGGCATCTTATTCCAACAGAAGGCTGTTTTGTCTACATTGAAATCCTTTCGTTTAGTGTAGCCACCTTTACTGATTATACTAGCTAGGTCTTCTTTATAATTTTCTTCTGCTTTGCAGTGAACTTTTACATCGTAGAGGCGGTTTCTTTCTTTAAATCTCATTAGTTAACCTCTGCTAGCGTCAGTCTATTTTTCTGCATCTTCCTTTCCTCTCTGAAGCTTCATGTAATTGAATGATATGTATTAGTTTTTAGCTAAAGCCAAAACTTAAGGCAATGTTGTGGCTGGTTTAATTTTTTTTCTTTTATTTTTTATTTATTTATTTTTGTAGAGGTCTTGCTTTATCACCTGTGTGGAGTACAGTGAAACAATTATAGCTCACTGCAACCTTGAACTTCAAACTTTTGGGCTCAAGCCATTCTTCCACCTGAGCCTCCTAAGTCACTGGGATTACAGATATGAATCACTGCAGGTTGCTAGCTAATTTAATTTTTTTTTTTTTTGAGATGAAGTTTCGCTCTTGTTACCCAGGCTGGAGTGAAATGGCGCGATCTCGGCTCACCGCAACCTCCGCCTCCTGGGTTCAAGCAATTCGCCTGCCTCAGCTTTCTGAGTAGCTGGGACTACAGGCGCGTGCCACCATGCCCAGCTAATTTCTGTTTTTTTTTTTTTAGTAGAGACAGGGTTTCATCATGTTGACCGGGATGGTCTCGATCTCTTGACCTCGTGATCCGCCTGCCTCGGCCTCCCAAAGTGCTAGGGTTATAGGCGTGAGCCACTGTGCCCGGCTGCTAATTTGATTTTCTAGCTAGACAACTACAACTCTCTCTATATCAGCACTGATAATGTTTATTTGTTCTTATCATTTGTATGTAGCACTTTTAGTTTCCTCCAAAACCTTTCCTGTGCATTCACAACTTGTTTAATTGTTTGGCACAATAGGTGTAGTTTTTGGCCTGTCCCAGTCTTTGTCGCTATCAAGGAATAACTAAGGCTGTTTAACTTATAAAAGAGAAAGGTTTATTTGGCTCACAATTCCTCAGGGTATAAAAGAAGCATGGCGCCAATATCTGTCTCTGGTGAAGACCTCTGGTTCCCTCCACTCATTGTAGAAGATGTTGGAAGCCAGCAAGTGCAGGGATCAGATAATAAGAGATTAAGCAAGAGAAAGAGTGTGGATGTTCCCAGCTCTTTTTAATTATTATCTCTCCTGGGATCTAACAGAGTGAGAACTGACTTGCCCTTTTCACCAGGGAGAGCACTAAAGTATTCATAAGGGATCTACTCTCACGACCCTAACATCTCCTCAAATATTGGTGATCAAATTTCAACATAGGATTTTGTAGGGACAGGCAAACCATATTTGAACTATAGTACTCATTAAAAGTATTCCTTTCAACATTTTGATTTAAATCGAGGGACCTGCTACTCTTCTTTTCCCTAGAACATGTAGAGGTCATTTGTATGTTATATTACTGTGTCTCAGGATATAGAAAGGCCTGAGAAGAAGTGGGATGGGGAGACAAATCAGTGGAGCAGTTAGTACATGCACAACATTTATAATTTAGTTTACTGTCTTATATGTTAACAGATCAAGGTGCCCTAAAACTAGTACAAATGTAACCATCAAAGATCACTGATCCCAGATCACTGTAAAAGAGATAATAATAAAAAATTTGAAAAAGTATGTTAAATGCCAATATGTGATATAGAATCAATAAGTATGTACTTACTGTTGGAAATATTATGCCAAATTGATTTGCTTGATTCAGGGTTTTCACAAACATTTAATTTGTAAACTACAATTTTTGTGAAGGACAGTAAAGCAAAGTATAATAAAATGAAACATGTCTGTTCATAAAAACTTATGGAGATTACACAGTGAATTAAAATTTACTGATATCCCTTTTCCTATAGTTGTTTTGATATGTGCGATTGATTTATATACATAATTGATAATTCTATAAAATGTGTAATAATCAATAATTTAGTAAGTTGAAGCTACAGAATAAATCTAGTTATTGAATAAATTTCTTATTTCAAGCTACTCAATGATCAAGTGAAATGATTTTTTAAAGAATTATTGGGGCTTTCTGAATGCATGGCCAGAACATATTTTGTTTATAGGAAAATGTTCTTTCACCCCTTTATTCATTCTTGATAATATTTTTGTCTTATTTTAAATTTCAATCTTATCAAGGGGCTTTAATTATAGTCCTATTATACCAAATTTTGGCAGTGACTTTCATCTCTGCATGTAGATGAGGCCAAGATGTTTGTATTATTTACCTACATCCATAAAGCCTAGTAGGCTATCTGCAGCTAGGCAGAGCTTACTGATTACTAAATTAATTAAAGCAAATCAATGCATGTAAATTCAAATCATGTCTAGAGCTACAGATATTTGAAGTGAGATCCTCTGAACATTAGTTCTGTGAAACAGTTTATGTATTAGAATTCAGTGGAATACATTAAACAATATTTTAGTGTCTAATATAATTGTTTCATTGTTCATGTTTCTACATATTTCTCAAACATAGTTGGATAAAAAATGCATCTTGCATTGACCACCTCAGATCACAACTTTGTATGAAAATTACAAAGTCAAACAACTTTTTTCAGTAAAGCAAATAAATAAAAATAAGTCAAATGGATATGTATCAGTAAACTAAAACTTTTACTATATATGCCCTACAAGACCTTAAGTCTTTCAACTTTTTATAATATATTTTCAAGTTTCTACAAGGTAATCATCTAAGAAATTAAAGAATTCTAGAAAGTATTTTGATTTAACCACTCAAAATAATAATTCAAAGAGAACTTTCTGAAGATTTTTAAAAAATTTATGATGAGGGAGAAAAGAATGATTTGCATCTTATTTCAATAGAAATGCTAAAAAATTAAGAGTAATAATCAATGATTCTCAAAAATATGTGATGTAGATTTGGGCTATTTGGAGGAAATGCAAAAATAATCTCTGTTAATGATGGTTATTTTTAAGTTTATTACTGGTATTAAGAAAGTAGGTTATCTTACTCTTACAACAAATATAATTTCTTTATGAAGAACAGCTACAACATTTTCTAAAATAAAAACTCATTATACTGCATATATGTGTCATAGACTGTGTACAATTTAAAAAAGTATATCTTTTGATAACTAAATTAAAAATAAAACAAGAGTCTCTTACCTAATACCTTACTATAAAACTCTTTCCAAAAATGATGGTCATAATCCTGAATGCAGAAGTTGAAGAGAACTGAAAGCACTGAATTTTGTACTCTTTCCAGAAAGGTCATTTTGTCTGTTAGTCCTGTCATAGGTACAGGCACATAGGAAAGTGGTGCTGGAAGTTTCCCACAGCTTCGCTCCATATTGCCTCCTACAGAAACTCTAAGTGTGAGCACAAAAGGAACTCCAAGCAACTCAGCCATCAGATCTCCACAGGGAATCACAGGGTCTATAAGCATTACATCATAGTTGGTTTCCTGTAGCTTCTCCATAAGTGTCTGATTGTAGATAAAGCTCTCACAGATCATTTTGAAAGTTTCTCTTGTTTCAACAAAAAAATTATTTAATTTTATAACTGATTGCCAGGGTGGTAAGCCTGGCAAGACATTCAGAACTAGGTCAATAAATCTTTCTGAACAATCTGTTATGTCCTGTGGCATATGGGCCACCTCAAATTTCAGTGCAGAAGGCTTCCTATAGTCAATTAAGACAGTGTTTGAGTGAGTCAATACGGTTACCTGATGGCCCCTTGCTATGAGCTCCTCCAGAATGACCTTGACATTAAGCCAATGGCTCATGTCACAGGGCCACACCAGGACCTTCCCACAGAATCCATAGCCAGCAAAGAAGAGCTTCAGGAGCAGAAATACCAAAGCTGACTTCTCAGACCTCATAACGGCAGCTTTCTCACGCACTGGTTGGCAATGGCTTTGTAGTTCCTAAGCATAGAGCTGAAATGGCAATATAATAAGCACAGAAGTTAAAATTTAATATTTTAAGGGTAAAGTTCACTGGTTGTTTGCCAGTTTAACATTTATTTAAGGTATCAAAAAGAAATGCAAGGTATCAGGGAAAAGTTGTTCTGACCTTCTAGAACTTAGAGATAAAACACATAAACATATTTTTATTATTTGAATTGATTTTTTTTAAAAGTTAAACTCTTTATATTTAATAATGTATGGGCTGACACATATGCACACAACCACACTTACATTCATTCCACACTAAGTCCAAGGTGTCATATGGTTTAGGAGAACACATGTTCTACCTCCCTTTCTCACAAAGACAATACAATAATTTACAGAGAATACACTTGGAGACTTTGGTAACTATTTTGATTAATTTTGTATAATAAGTACACAGTGTTCAGTATTTCGGAGAGGGAAAAAAGCACAATTGCTTTTTTCCTAATTATTAAACAACTCTATGTAGATATTGTTAAACACACACTCTGAATGAAGAGACACCCTAAACTTTGTGTGAATAACATGGCTGTTTATTTATCCAGGTGTTGGTGGGCTGAGTCTGAAAAGACACTCAGCAGAAGATAGGAATCCCACTGCCTACCCCAAACCAGTTAGTTTTATAGGTTTAGGGTAGGCAGTGGAAAGTTACAGAAGTTTATAGTTCAGGGTGGTTTTTGCAAGCTGGGAGGGGGTCAAAAGGACTGGAGTCATGAGGTTGACCTGTCAGTTGAGTAAGGTCGGTTATGCAGTACAGCTGACTTATCAGTTGAGATGGGAATAAGGAACAATAGAAGAATGTCTCAGAGTTAATTAGGCTCTGCAGAGATTGGTCATTCTTCTCTTTTTTTGTGTTTTCTTTTCAGTTACTTCAGACTTTCTAGTTCCAGGAACTCATTTGGAGTGTACCTGCAGGCCACAGAGGTCACCATGACGTAGTCCATGGTGCATTCAGTCAGCCTAAAAGACTTACATTCATGTCTTTTTATGTTAGTAATATAAAGGAAAAAGAAATGAAGAGAAAAGGGTAGTGGAATATTAGGAAGGCCAGCACAGAGGGGTGATGGAGTGATGTTTCTCAGGGATTCTTCAAGTGGAATTGCAGGTGGCATGGAAAACTAAAAATGGGAAAAATTTAGGCTTCAGGAGATCTTGGGGCAAGGTGTGACATTGTGGGGTTGTTATAGGGAGCATTTATTATATTGACTGATTGGTTATCACTTGTGAATGATTTTCTAGGAATTGAGAGATTAATTGGAAAACACAGGGTCCAAATAATAGAAAGAGAAAGATAGGTATCTGGACTAAGGATTGGAAGAAGCCGTGACATACAGTTAGAGAGTGTCCAGCCAGTCCAGTGAGGTCCAGAATAATCATTTGCCTGATTAGCAAGCTTTTGGGCTCTGTCTTTCAATCTATTGATGGGATCATTTGTGAGGTTAGACTGGTTTACATAAAAACAACATTCTTCCTTTAGGAGTAGACAAAGACTTTCTTTATCTGCAGTCAGTAAATCAAGACCTCTGTGGTTTTGGAGGACAACTACAGCCAGGGAATTTACTCGAACTTGAAGAAGAGATAGTGATTGAATTAATTCTGCAGTGCTATCAGAGAAACATTAGAGAGGCTATGGAAGGTGATGATTGAAGTGGTAAGGCCTGCTATGCCTGTGCTGAGTGCAGTAGTAATTCTTAACCCTACAAGTAAGGGGATCAAGAAAATGACCTGCTTGTGTCATGTTGGGAGCACAAGGGGGCTGGAAGGCTTTGTCTCCATTGGCAAACTGAATTTTGGGAGTATGAAAAACTAGAGTGCAGGTGCCTGTCCAGTTGGTAGGAAGGCAGATGTAAGAAGAACCACAGAGGAAAAAATGTTCTTGTCTTAGACAGAACTAGAAGTGTAAACTGAAATAGTGAGAAAGTGTTCTGAGGGGGATGGGGCTTTGGACCCAAATGCCAAGGGAACCAGGAAGGGCTGGAGCCATTAAAGGTTGTAGTGGGGTTTGGTATGGTAACTGTGTGAAGACTTTTCATGGTGTAGGAGGAAGCATGTGTTATCTATAAGTAACCACTCACTTTCATTAAAAATATTGAGTATGAGCAGACAGGAAGATGGGTCTGGAAGAGAGGAGCATGGTGTAGGAAGAAGCACATGGTATCTATAAGTAACCACTCACTTTCATGGCATAGGAGGAAGCATGTGTTATCTACAGGCAACCACTCACTTTCATTAACAAGATTGGGTATGAGCAGACAGAAAGAGGGGTCTGGAAGAGGGGTCTGAGGAGCAAGGGGAGGGCAGCCAAGGATGGAGTGAGAGACAGGATAAATGCCTACCTAGGCAAAACTTGAAGTATATTTGTCAGTCTTGTGTAGGGGAAATTCTGCAGGCCTGATGTGTAGGAAAAGGAGGAGGTCTGAGAAAGCCTTGAGGAGTAGTAGAATGACAGATAGAACATTGAAATGTGATTATTTTGAGAATGGACTTCCATGATGGAAAAGAAATAAGGGGTTCTAAAAGATGAGCCAGAGGCTTGTATTCTACATGGAAATGATTATGAAAGTATGAGAGGATAGGGTGAGCTTGTGAGGCAGGGAGGAGGAACTTCCCATTGTATAAGACCCATTTGTCTCATGTAGGAATCAACTGGTAAAGTGAGTTTTCATAGGAAAAATAGGTAAGAGAGATAGATGAGAAGAAAAATACTGGCCTTGTTGGGGCAATACTGGGATGTCTGTTGCTTCTTGATGCTTCTTTGGCTGTTTTGTTGCTTAAGGCATTTCCTTGGGCAAAAGAATCTGATAGTTTTTGCTATCCTCTGCAGTGGCTAACTCTGACCTTAGCTGGAAGAAAAGCAGCCTTATGGAAGGCCTTTATTAAAGGGGCATTGATAATAGAGAACCCCTGTGTGGTGAGAAAACTTCTTTCTGCCCATAGGGTGGGATAGTGGTGTAGGATGTGGAAGGCATATTTAGAGTCAGTTTAGATATTAACATGTAGTCCTTTGGCAAGAGTAAGAGTATGGGTTAAGGCAATTTTTTTACCTTGCTGAGAAGTGGTGGTGGGGGGGAGTGTGACAACCTCCATAATAGATGAGTGGGATACAACAGCATAACCAGCTTTGACTAGTGCCAACCAACTGGTCTTTGAAGAGCTGCAATCAATAAACCATGTGTGGTCTGGGTTTGGAATAGGAAAAAGAGAAATATGTGGAAATGGGGAGGATGCTGTATGGATTAGGGAGATACAGGAGACTGTATCTCCCTAATGGTGTTAAGGGTTTAGGTATTAAGTGAGCGGCTGGTTTGAAGTCATGTTCAAGAGCAATTGTTACTGTAGGGGTTTCAATAAAGAGTATATGCAGCTGGAGAAGGTGAGGGGCTGAAAGTAAGTGTGTGAGGTGTGAAGAGGAAACTAAACTTTGGAGATTGTGTGAGCTATAGGGAGTAAGTGGAGCGTAGCCTGCAATTTTTTTTTTTTTTTTTTTTTTTTGAGACAGAGTTTCGCTGTTGTTACCCAGACTAGAGTACAATGGCACGATCTCGGCTTACCACAACCTCCACCTCCTGAGTTCAAGCAATTCTTCTGCCTCAGCCTCCCGAGTAGCTGGGACTACAGGCATGCACCGCTGTGCCCAGCTAATTTTTGTATTTTTATTAGAGACGGGGTTTCATCTTGTTGACCAGGATGGTCTCTATCTTTGACCTCGTGATCCCCCCATCTCAGCCTCCCACAGTGCTGGGATTGTAGGCATGAGCCACCGTGCCTGGCTGCAATTTTAAGAGATTCTAGGAGTGTTACAAGCCACAGTGGCTGTGGCATGAAAACATGATGGCCAGCTTAGGACTGTGAGGTCAAGTTGTTTAGACAAGAAGACAACTGGTCGTGGGTCTGCCTCTTGTGAGAGAACTTCAAGTGTGCTGCCTTTTATTTCTACTGTGTGAAGGGAGTTGGGTTGGGAGGAGTAGGGGAGTGCTAGTGTAGGGCTGTTTCTAAGACTTTCATTAGAGAACTAAAGGTAGAATGGGGGTAAATTTGGGGTTTATGGGTTTAACTAAGTTTCCTTTTGTAAGTTTATAAAGCGGTTTGGTTAGGAGGGCAAAACCTGGTATCCAAGCACCTGGCTGTCCTTGAAAAGAAGACAGGGTGGAGTGGGTGGTCCTGTATTGATTAAAAAGGGGATAGACTAAGAAGCAAACATATCTTACAATACCTAGGAAGAAGAGAAACTGTTGTTTAGTAAATGGGGTTGGGGTTTGGGAAATTAATTGGATACAGTTGGCAGGAAGAGCACCTGTATGCTGGTGAAGAATTATACCTAGATAGGTAATTGATGAGGAAGAAATTTGGGCTTTAGGAAAAAGTGTTTTTGAGGTTAAGAACAGAATAGTGAATTGTGGAAGACAGTATAGAAGATAGGAGGGTATAAGGGTTTGGCACAACTGGGTGGAAGGAAAGTACAATCTGATTGATGAAGCAGAGGTCTTGGACTATTCCATAGCTGGTTTTTGGACAGGTAGGATAGAGTAATTGTAAGGAGAGTTTGTAAGAATTAAAAGTTTGATAACAAACTTTAGGCCTTTTAAAGCCTGTTGTGGGATGGGGTAGTGGAGCTGGGCCAGATAATGGTGGTTTTGTTTTAATGGGATGGTGAGGGGTGGGTGAGCAATGGATGGGGAGGTGGTATCCCACACCGTAGGTTAAGGTAGGGGAACATAAGAGGAACTATTGAGGTAGGTACAGGTTCAGGGAGGAGGGCAGCAATGAGGTGTGGCTGTAGCCCAGGAATAGTTAAGGAGGCAGACAATTTTGTTAGGATATCTTGCCTAATGGGGAATTGGACAAATGGGTATGATTAGAAAAGAATGTGGAAAGGAGTGCTAGCCTAACTGACACCAGACTTGGGGAGTTTTGAGAGGCCTGGAGGCCTTGCCATCAATTCCCACAACAATTATGGAGGCTAAGGAGACAGATCCTTAAAAAGAAGGCAGCGTGGAGTAGGTGGCCCCTGTGTTGATTGAGAAGGGGTTGGATTTACCCTCCACCAGAAGCGTTACCTGAAGCTTGGCATTCATGATGGTCCGGGGAGATTCTGAGGTGTTCAGACAGTATTAGTCTTCAGCCACCAAGCCACAGTAGCGTGAGTCAGACACTTCAACTTCCAGTGGGGGCCCTGCACAGATAGTGCAGGGCTTAGGAGGAATCTTGGGCTGTGGGCATTCCTTGGCCCAGTGGCCAGGTTTTTGACACTTAAAGCAAGGTATAGGAGGGGTGGCTGGACACTGCAGTCTGGGCACTTTGAATTCTTTGTGAGGTGGTGGTGTGACTGGGGTTTGTTTTATGGTAGAAGAAAGCATTTGTGGTTCTGAGATGTGCTGCCACTGGGCAGTGATTTGCCTGCCTCAGCCTCCCAAAGTGCTGGGATTACAGGCATGAGCCACTGCGCCCAGCCAGTAATTTTTTTTAGACTAATCAGATTTTAGTGATATTTGAAAGTTTATACCGAAGAGGAATAATTTTTTCAAAGCTACTTATTGTGGTCAGGTGCAGTGGAACTCTTGTATATATTTAGTAGGATCTGATGAAAAGGAGCCTAGAAGTTGGCCAATTTGAGAAAGGTGGAATAAAGAGAAACATACACCCTAACTATGCCTTTGGCTCTAGCCACCTCTCAAAGGGGGAATTGTTGGGCAGGGGTGGAGGAGTTAGCTGTGGCACTAAACTGTAAGCCAGACCTGGTATGAGGAGGGGAGGTGACAAGAGGGGCATAAGGAGGTGGCTTGTGGGCAGGGGAAGAGAAGGGAGGCTCTGAGGCGGGGGTGCTTAGGGCCTGGATTAGGGCCTTGTTTGGACAGGCGGGGAGGAGAAAGGTTGGAAAGGTTGAGGGACAAGGGGGATTTTGAGTTACTAGTGGAGGCAGGAGGGGCAGATGGAAGGGAGAGAAGGAAAATTTTTTATGAATTGAATTGACAGCAGATATTAGGGAGGGATTGGCATATGAAAAAGTGGATGTCGAGGACCTCAGACCATTTGCCCATTTGTTGACAAAAATTGTCTAGGTCTCACAGTATAGAAAAATTAAAAGTGCCATTTTATGGCCATTGGGAACTATTGTTTAATTTGTATTGAGGCCAGTCCATGTTACAGAAAAAAAACAAATGAGATGTTTAGGTTTCATAGGTTTCAGATTGGGTGATAGTTGAAGAGATTTTAGGTTTTTTAGAATGCAGGCTAGAGGTGATGACAGAGGAATAGAGGGCAGAATATTGCCCCTGGTAAAGGAGATAAGTTTTTTTAAAATTGCATTTTAGGTTTTGGGTACATGTGAAGAACATGCATAGGTACAGACATGGCAGTGTGATGTGCTGCCTTCCTCTCCATCACCTATATCTGGCATTTGTCCCCATGCTATCTCTCCCCGACTCCCCACCCTCTGCTGTCCCTCCCCTATTTCCCCCCTACAGACCCCAGTGTGTGATGCTCCCCACCCTGTGTCCATGTGTTCTCCTTGTTCAACACCCACCTATGAGTGAGAACATGTGGTGTTTTATTTTCTGTGTTTTAAGGAGAGAAGTAGAGATGAAGAGAAGGAGTGAGCAGCCACCAGGGTTTTTAGTAGGCATCCCTGACTGAGTCCTGGGCTGTAACATGGATGAGTAATCAAGGCAGGCATCCCTGCTATTGACCAGAAACCAAGGGAAGACTGTCTTCCCGAGTCTGAGACAAACATTGGAGTTTTTGAGTGAGAGGGAGAGACTTGCCTCCTGTGACTCTACACAAATAAAGAGTGTCTCCTTTGTCTCTACTAGAAGGAGAAGGATTTAAAGGAAAAAAAGAGAAAAAGGGGGAGAGACTTGTCTCCTTTTCTCTAAAGGAAAAGAGAGAGAAGGAGGGAGAGATTTGTCTTCTTTTGTCTAATGAGAAAGAGAGAAAAAGAGGAAGAGACTTCTCTCCTTTACAGAAAAAAACAGAGAGAGGGACAGAGACTTGTCTACTTTTCTTCTCTATTTAGGAGAAGGGTTTAAAGGAAGAGAGAGAGAGAGGGAGAGACCACTTACTCAATCTGAAGGTGGCTGGTCTGATGTGCTGAGGTTGCAGGTGGGTCTCTTCACAGAGGAAGTGCAGGGACAGAGGACTGGTATCCCCAAAGGAGTATCCCTGTCCTGAGTTTCAGCATCAAATGTTAAACATGTGTTCTGAATGAAGATACCCTCTAAATAGGCTTTGTGTGAGTAACATAGCTGTTTATTCACCTGGGTGCAGGCAGCCTGAGTCCAAAAAGAGAGTCAGCAGAGGGCAATAAGATAAGAGTTGGTTTTATAGGTTTGGGTTAGACAGTGAAAAGTTACAGAAGTTACAGTTCAGGGTGGTTTTTGCCAGCTTGGAGGGGGTTGTAGAGTCTGGAGTCATGAGGTTGACCTATCAGTTGAGCAAGGTTGGTTTCACAGTACAGTTGCCTTATCAGTTGAGGTGGGAATAAGGAACAATAGAGGAATGTCTCAAAGTTAATTAGGCTCTGCAGGGTTGGCCATTCTTCTCCTTTTTGTGGTTTTTAAATTACTTCAGACTTTCTAGTTCCAGGAACTCATCTGCAGTGTATATGCAGGCCACAGAGGTTACCATGGCATAGTCCATGGTGCAGTCAGTCAGCCCAAAATATCTTACAGATGTAAACCAAAAAATAAAATTTTAAGCCTCTCCAACCATCTGAAGGACACTATACTCAGCAAAAATCATTTCAAAGTTAATCTGAAAAAATTGTTCAGGCATTGATAGGAAGTGGCTTAGAATAGCACATGCCTCATTATTCCCTCTTTCCTTCTTGAATTCAGGAAAAATTTACTAGCATTACACTCAAAGGTGAGTGTTGAACAATGAGAACACATGGACACAGGGAGGGGAGCACCACACACTGGGGTCAGTTGGGGGGACTTGGGGAGGGACAGTGGGGGGTAGGGAGGTTCAGGAGGAATAACATGTGGAGAAGTGCCAGATATAGGTGACAGGGGCATGAGGTGGGAGAGTCGCTTGGGCCTGGGAGGTGGAGGTTGCTGTGGGCTGAGGTTGCACCACTGCACTCTGGCCTGGGTGGCAGGACAAGACTCTGTCAAAAAAAAAAACATTGCTTAACCACCAGGTTTGGAGGCTCACACCTGTAATTCCAGCACTTTGAGAATCCAAGGCAGAAGGATTGCTTAAACCCAGGAGTTCAAGTCCAGTCTGGACAACATGGCAAGACCCTATCTCTCCCAAAAAAATACAAAAGTCAGCTGGGTGTAGTGATGCCTGCCTGTGGTCCCAGCTACTCAGGAGGATCCCAGCTACTCAGGTGGGAGGATCACTTGAGCCTGGGAGTCTGAGACTGCACTGGACCATGATCATGCCACTGTACTCTAGCCTGGGTGACAGAGCAAGATCCTGTCTCAAAACTAAATGAATAAAAATACATAAAAAATGCCTGTCTCAAAACTAAATGAATAAAAATACATAAAAAATGCTTAATTATAGGGTAAGATAAGGGCCTTGAAACAAAAGATAAGGGCTTCCTGAAGTCACAATTTTACTTTCTTTTACATCTGCCTTTTTTATTGTAGTAATATGTACATAGCATAAAATTGTTTTAATCATTTCTCAGCATATATACAGATCAGTGGCATGAAGTACATTTGCATTGTTGTGTAATTATCACCACCTTCCATCTTCAGAACACTTCATCTTGCAAAACCAAAACAGCATAGCCATTAAACACAAACTTCTCATTAAAAATAAAATAAAATAAAATACAAAATTAGCCAGGCCTGGTGGTGCTGTAATCTTGGCTACCTAAGAGGCTGAGACAGAAGATTAACTTGAACCCAGGAGGTATAGGTTGCAGTTAGCCAAGACTGTGCCACTGCACTCCACCTTGAGCAATCCAGTGAGACTCTGTCAAAAAAAAAAAAAAAGAAGAAGAAAAAGATGAGTTGTAGATTTAATAGGCAAAACTTTAAATTAGATATAAACATCCTCATAGACCTAAAGTCAAACACACTTAAAGCTGAAAATTAAGGTATAATGACAATGTCATATTAAATAGAGAATATATAGAAAGAAATAGTAGTTTCTTTATTTTTTATTTTATTTTATTTTTTTTAATTTTTTATTGGATTTTAGGTTTTGGGGTACATGAGCAGAGCATGCAAGACAGTTGCGTAGGTACACACATGGCAGTGTGCTTTGCTTTTCCTCTCCCCTTCACCCATATTTGGCATTTCTCCCCAGGCTATCCCTCCCCACCTCCCCCTCCCACTGGCCCTCCCCTTTTCCCCCCAATAGAACCCAGTGTTTAGTACTCCCCTTTCTGTGTCCATGTGTTCTCATTTTTCATCACCCACCAATGAGTGAGGATATGCGGTGTTTCATTTTCTGTTCTTGTGTCAGTTTGCTGAGGATGATGTTCTCCAGATTCATCCATGTCCCTACAAACGACACGAACTCATCATTTCTGATTGCTGCATAATATTCCATGGTGTATATGTGCCACATTTTTCCAATCCAGTCTATTATCAATGGGCATTTGGGTTGATTCCAGGTCTTTGCTATTGTAAACAGTGCTGCAATGAACATTCGTGTACATGTGTCCTTATAGTAGAACGATTTATAGTCTTTTGGATATATACCCAGTAATGGGATTGCTGGGTCAAATGGAATTTCTATTTCTAAGGCCTTGAGGAATCGCCACACTGTCTTCCACAATGGTTGAACTAATTTACACTCCCACCAACAGTGTAAAAGTGTTCCTTTTTCTCCACATCCTCTCCAGCATCTGTTGTCTCCAGATTTTTTAATGACCGCCATTCTAACTGGCGTGAGATGGTATCTCAATGTGGTTTTGATTTGCATCTCTCTGATGACCAGTGACGATGAGCATTTTTTCATATGATTGTTGGCCTCATATATGTCTTCTTTCATAAAGTATCTGTTCATATCCTTTGCCCACTTTTGAATGGGCTTGTTTGTTTTTTTCCTGTAAATCTGTTTGAGTTCTTTGTAAATTCTGGATATCAGCCCTTTGTCAGATGGGTAGACTGCGAAAATTTTTTCCCATTCTGTTGGTTGCCGATCCACTCTAGTGACTGTTTCTTTTGCCGTGCAGAAGCTGTGGAGTTTCATTAGGTCCCATTTGTCTTTTTTGGCTTTTGTTGCCAATGCTTTTGGTGTTTTGTTCATGAAGTCCTTGCCTACTCCTATGTCCTGGATGGTTTTGCCTAGATTGCCTTCTAGGGTTTTTATGGTGCCAGGTCTTATGTTTAAGTCTTTAATCCATCTGGAGTTAATTTTAGTGTAAGGTGTCAGGAAGAGGTCCAGTTTCTGCTTTCTGCACATGGCTAGCCAGTTTTCCCAACACCATTTGTTAAACATGTAATCCTTTCCCCATTGCTTGTTTTTGTCAGGTTTATCAAAGATTGTATAGTTGTATGTATGTTATGTTGCCTCCGGTGCCTCTGTTTTGTTCCATTGGTCTATATCTCTGTTTTGGTACCAGTACCATGCTGTTTTGATTACTGTAGCCTTGTAGTATAGTTTGAAATCCGGTAGTGTGATGCCCCCCGCTGTGTTCTTTTTGCTTAGAATTGACTTGGTTATGCGGGCTCTCTTTTGGTTCCATATGAAGTTCATGGTGGTTTTTTCCAGTTCTGTGAAGAAAGTCAATGGTAGCTTGATGGGGATAGCGTTGATTCTGTAAATTACTTTGGGCAGTATAGCCATTTTCACGATATTAATTCTTCCTAACCATGAACATGGAATGTTTCTCCATCTGTTTGTGTCCTCTCTGATTTCGTTGAGCAGTGGTTTGTAGTTCTCCTTGAAGAGGTCCCTTACGTTCCTTGTGAGTTGTATTCCAAGGTATTTTATTCTTTTTGTAGCAATTGCGAATGGCAGTTCGCTCTTGATTTGGCTTTCTTTAAGTCTGTTATTGGTGTAGACGAATGCTTGTGATTTTTGCACACTGATTTTATATCCTGAGACTTTGCTCAAGTTGCTTATCAGTTTCAGGAGTTTTTGGGCTGAGGCGATGGGGTCTTCTAGGTATACTATCATGTCGTCTGCAAATAGAGACAATTTGGCTTCCACCTTTCCTATTTGAATACCCTTTATTTCTTTTTCTTGCCTGATTGCTCTGGCTAGAACTTCCAGTACTATATTGAATAGGAGTGGTGAGAGAGGGAATCCTTGTCGAGTGCCAGATTTTAAAGGGAATGCTTCCAGTTTTTGCCCATTCAGTATGATATTGGCTGTTGGTTTGTCATAAATAGCTTTTATTACTTTGAGATACGTTCCATCGATACCGAGTTTATTGAGGGTTTTTAGCATAAAGAGCTGTTGAATTTTGTCAAATGGCTTCTCTGCGACAATTGAGATAATCATGTGGTTTTTGTTTTTGGTTCTGTTTATGTGGTGAATTACGTTGATAGACTTGTGTATGTTGAACCAGCCTTGCATCCCTGGGATGAATCCTACTTGATCATGATGAATAAGTTTTTTGATTTGCTGTAGCAATCTGCTTGGCAATATTTTATTGAAGATATTTTCATCTATGTTCATCATGGATATTGGCCTGAAGTTTTTTTTTCTCGTTGGGTCTCTGCCGGGTTTTGGTATCAGGATGATATTGGTCTCATAAAATGATTTGGGAAGGATTCCCTCTTTTTGGATTGTTTGTAATAGTTTTAGAAGGAATGGTACCAGCTCCTCCTTGTGTGTCTGGTAGAATTCGGCTGTAAACCTGTCTGGATCTGGGCTTTTTTTGTGTGGTAGGCTCTTAATTACTGCCTCAACTTCAGACCTTGTTATTGTTCTATTCATAGTTTCAGCTTCCTCCTGGTTTAGGCTTGGGAGGACACAGGAGTCCAGGAATTTATCCATTTCTTCCAGGTTTACTAGTTTATGCGCATAGAGTTGTTTGTAATATTCTCTGATGATGGTTTGAATTTCTGTGGAATCTGTGGTGATTTCCCCTTTATCATTTTTTATTGCATCTATTTGGTTGTTCTCTCTTTTATTTTTAATCAATCTGGCTAGTGGTCTGTCTATTTTGTTGATCTTTTCAAAAAACCAGCTCTTGGATTTATTGATTTTTTGAAGGGTTTTTCGTGTCTCAATCTCCTTCAGCTCAGCTCTGATCTTAGTTATTTCTTGTCTTCTGCTGGGTTTTGAGTTTTTTTGATCTTGCTCCTCTAGCTCTTTCAATTTTGACGATAGGGTGTCAATTTTGGATCTCTCCATTCTCCTCATATGGGCACTTATTGCTATATACTTTCCTCTAGAGACTGCTTTAAATGTGTTCCAGAGGTTCTGGCACATTGTGTGTTCGTTCTCATTGGTTTCGAAGAACTTCTTTATTTCTGCCTTCATTTCGTTGTATACCCAGTCAACATTCAAAAGCCAGTTGTTCATTTTCCATGAAGCTGTGCGGTTCTGGGTCGGTTTCTGAATTCTGAGTTCTAACTTGATTGCACTATGGTCTGAGAGGCTGTTTGTTATGATTTCAGTTGTTTTGCATTTGTTGAGCAGTGCTTTACTTCCAATTATGTGGTCAATTTTAGAGTAGGTGTGATGTGGTGCTGAGAAGAATGTGTATTCTGTGGATTTGGGGTGGAGAGTTCTGTAAATGTCTATCAGGTTTGCTTGCTCCAGGTCTGAGTTCAAGCCCTGGATATCCTTGTTGATTTTCTGTCTGGTAGATCTGTCTAGTATTGACAGTGGAGTGTTAAAGTCTCCCACTATTATTGTGTGGGAGTCTAAGTCCTTTTGTAAGTCCTTAAGAACTTGCCTTTTGTATCTTGGTGCTCCTGCATTGGGTCCATATATGTTTAGGATCGTTAGCTCTTCTTGTTGTATCGATCCTTTTACCATTATGTAATGGCCTTCTTTGTCTCTTTCGATCTTTGTTGCTTTAAAGTCTATTTTATCAGAGATGAGAATTGCAACTCCTGCTTTTTTTTTGCTTTCCATTTGCTTGGTAAATCTTCCTCCATCCCTTTATTTTGAGCCTTTGTGTATCCTTGCATGTGAGATGGGTTTCCTGGATACAGCACACTGATGGGTTTTGGCTTTTTATCCAATTTGCCAGTCTGTGTCTTTTGATTGGTGCATTTAGTCCATTTACATTTAGGGTTAATATTGTTATGTGTGAATTTGATACTGCCATTTTGATGCTAAGTGGCTGTTTTGCCTGTTAGTTGTTGTAGATTCTTCATTATGTTGATGCTCTTTAGCATTCAGTGTTATTTTGGAATGGCTGGTACTGGTTGATCCTTTCTATGTGTAGTGCCTCTTTTAGGAGCTCTTGTAAAGCAGGCCTGGTGGTGACAAAATCTCTGAGTACTTGCTTGTTCGCAAAGGATTTTATTTTTCCTTCACTTCTGAAGCTCAGTTTGGCTGGATATGAAATTCTGGGTTGAAAGTTCTTTTCTTTAAGAATGTTGAATATTGGCCCCACTCTCTTCTGGCTTGTAGTGTTTCTGCCGAGAGATCTGCTGTGAGTCTGATGGGCTTTTCTTTGTGGGTGACCCGACCTTTCTCTCTGGCTGCTCTTAGTATTCTCTCCTTTATTTCAACCCTATTGAATCTGACGATTATGTGCCTTGGGGTAGCTCTTCTTGCAGAATATCTTTGTGGTGTTCTCTGAATTTCCTGCAATTGAGTGTTGGCCTGTCTTGCTAGGTGGGGGAAATTTTCCTGGATGATGTCCTGAAGAGTATTTTCCGGCTTGGATTCATTCTCTTCGTCCCCTTCTGGTACACCTATCAAACGTAGGTTAGGTCTTTTCACATAGTCCCACATTTCTTGGAGACTTTGTTCATTCCTTTTTGCACTTTTTTCTCTGATTTTGGTTTCTCGTTTTATTTCATTGAGTTTGTCTTCGACTTCAGATATTCTTTCCTCTGCTTGGTCAATTCGGCTATTGAAACTTGTGTTTGCTTCACGAAGTTCTCGTATTGTGTTTTTCAGCTCCTTTAATTCATTCATATTCCTCTCTACGTTATCCATTCTTGTTATCATTTCCTCGAATCTTTTTTCAAATCTTTTTTCAACATTCTTAGTTTCTTTGCATTGATTTAATACATGATCTTTTAGCTCACCAAAGTTTCTCATTATCCATCTTCTGAAGTCTAATTCCGTCATTTCGTCACAGTCATTCTCCATCCAGCTTTGTTCCCTTTCTGTTGAGGAGTTTTGGTCCTTTCTTGGAGGCGAGGTGTTCTGGCTTCAGGTGTTTTCCTCCTTTTTGCGCTGGTTTCTTCCCATCTTTGTGGATTTTTCCGCTGGTCGTCGGCGTAGTTGCTGACTTTTCTTTTTTTTTTATTTTTTATTTTTTAATTTTTTATTGGATTATAGGTTTTGGGGTACATGAGCAGAGCATGCATGACAGTTGTGTAGGTACACACATGGCAGTGTGCTTTCTTTTCTTCTCCCCTTCACCCACATTTGGCTTTTCTCCCCAGGCTATCCCTCCCCAGCTCCCCCTCCCACTGGCCCTCTCCTTTTTTCCCCAATAGACCCCAGTGTTTAGTACTCCCCTTTCTGTGTCCATGTGTTCTCATTTTTCATCACCCACTTATGAGTGAGAACATGCGGTGTTTCATTTTCTGTTCTTGTGTCAGTTTGCTGAGGATGATGTTCTCCAGATTCATCCATGTCCCTACAAACTACACAAACTCATCGTTTCTGATTGCTGCATAATATTCCATGGTGTATATGTGCCACATTTTTCCAATCCAGTCTATTATCAGTGGGCATTTGGGTTGATTCCAGGTCTTTGCTATTGTAAACAGTGCTGCAATGAACATTCGTGTACATGTGTCCTTATAGTAGAACGATTTATAGTCTTTTGGATATATACCCAGTAATGGGATTGCTGGGTCAAATGGAATTTCTATTTCTAAGGCCTTGAGGAATCGCCACACCGTCTTTCACAATGGTTGAACTAATTTACACTCCCACCAACAGTGTAAAAGTGTTCCTTTTTCTCCACATCCTCTCCAGCATCTGTTGTCTCCAGATTTTTTAATGATCGCCATTCTAACTGGCGTGAGATGGTATCTCAATGTGGTTTTGATTTGCATCTCTCTGATGACCAGTGACGATGAGCATTTTTTCATATGATTGTTGGCCTCATATATGTCTTCTTTCGTAAAGTATCTGTTCATATCCTTTGCCCACTTTTGTATGGGCTTGTTCGTTTTTTTCCTGTAAATCTGTTTGAGTTCTTTGTAAATTCTGGATATCAGCCCTTTGTCAGATGGGTAAACTGCAAAAATTTTTTCCCATTCTGTTGGTTGCCGATCCACTCTAGTGACTGTTTCTTTTGCCATTCAGAAGCTGTGGAGTTTCATTAGGTCCCATTTGTCTATTTTTGCTTTTGTTGCCAATGCTTTTGGTGTTTTGTTCATGAAGTCCTTGCCTACTCCTATGTCCTGGATAGTTTTGCCTAGATTTCCTTCTAGGGTTTTTATGGTGCCAGGTCTTATGTTTAAGTCTTTAATCCAGCTGGAGTTGATTTTAGTGTAAGGTGTCAGGAAGGGGTCCAGTTTCTGCTTTCTGCACATGGCTAGCCAGTTTTCCCAACACCATTTGTTAAACATGGAATCCTTGCCCCATTGCTTGTTTTTGTCAGGTTTATCAAAGATTGTATAGTTGTATGTATGTTATGTTGCCTCCGGTGCCTCTGTTTTGTTCCATTGGTCTATATCTCTGTTTTGGTACCAGTACCATGCTGTTTTGATTACTGTAGCCTTGTAGTATAGTTTGAAATCCGGTAGTGTGATGCCCCCTGCTGTGTTCTTTTTGCTTAGAATTGACTTGGCTATGCGGGCTCTCTTTTGGTTCCATATGAAGTTCATGGTGGTTTTTTCCAATTCTGTGAAGAAAGTCAATGGTAGCTTGATGGGGATAGCATTGATTCTGTAAATTACTTTGGGCAGTATAGCCATTTTCACAATATTAATTCTTCCTAACCATGAACATGGAATGTTTCTCCATCTGTTTGTGTCCTCTCTGATTTCGTTGAGCAGTGGTTTGTAGTTCTCCTTGAAGAGGTCTCTTACGTTCCTTGTGAGTTGTATTCCAAGGTATTTTATTCTTTTCGTAGCAATTGTGAATGGCAGTTCGCTCTTGATTTGGCTTTCTTTAAGTCTGTTATTGGTGTAGACGAATGCTTGTGATTTTTGCACATTGATTTTATATCCTGAGACTTTGCTGAAGTTGCTTATCAGTTTCAGGAGTTTTTGGGCTGAGGCGATGGGGTCTTCTAGGTATACTATCATGTCGTCTGCAAATAGAGACAATTTGGCTTCCACCTTTCCTATTTGAATACCCTTTATTTCTTTTTCTTGCCTGATTGCTCTGGCTAGAACTTCCAGTACTATATTGAATAGGAGTGGTGAGAGAGGGCATCCTTGTTTAGTGCCAGATTTCAAAGGGAATGCTTCCAGTTTTTGCCCATTCAGTATGATATTGGCTGTTGGTTTGTCATAAATAGCTTTTATTACTTTGAGATACGTTCCATCGATCCCGAGTTTATTGAGGGTTTTTAGCATAAAGGGCTGTTGAATTTTGTCAAATGCCTTCTCTGCGTCAATTGAGATAATCATGTGGTTTTTGTTTTTGGTTCTGTTTATGTGGTGAATTACATTTATAGACTTGCGTATGTTGAACCAGCCTTGCATCCCCGGGATGAATCTTACTTGATCATGATGAATAAGTTTTTTGATTTGCTGTTGCAATCGGCTTGCCAATATTTTATTGAAGATTTTTTCATCTATGTTCATCATCGATATTGGCCTGAAGTTTTCTTTTCTTGTTGGGTCTCTGCCGGGTTTTGGTATCAGGATGATGTTGGTCTCATAAAATGATTTGGGAAGGATTCCCTTTTTTTTGATTGTTTGAAATAGTTTTAGAAGAAATGGTGCCAGCTCTTCCTTGTGTGTCTGGTAGAATTCGGCTGTGAACTCGTCTGGACCTGGGCTTTTTTTGTGTGGTAGGCTCTTAATTGCTGCCTCAACTTCAGACCTTGTTATTGGTCTATTCATAGTTTCAGCTTCCTCCTGGTTTAGGCTTGGGAGGACACAGGAATCCAGGAATTTATCCATTTCTTCCAGGTTTACTAGTTTATGCGCATAGAGTTGTTTGTAATATTCTCTGATGATGGTTTGAATTTCTGTGGAATCTGTGGTGATTTCCCCTTTATCATTTTTTATTGCATCTATTTGGTTGTTCTCTCTTTTATTTTTAATCTATCTGGCTAGTGGTCTGTCTATTTTGTTGATCTTTTCAAAAAACCAGCTCTTAGATTTATTGATTTTTTGAAGGGTTTTTCGTTTCTCAATCTCCTTCAGCTCAGCTCTGATCTTAGTAATTTCTTGTCTTCTGCTGGGTTTTGAGTTTTTTTGATCTTGCTCCTCTAGCTCTTTCAATTTTGACGATAGGGTGTCAATTTTGGATCTCTCCATTCTCCTCATATGGGCACTTATTGCTATATACTTTCCTCTAGAGACTGCTTTAAATGTGTCCCAGAGGTTCTGGCACGTTGTGTCTTCGTTCTCATTGGTTTCGAAGAACTTCTTTATTTCTGCCTTCATTTCGTTGCTTACCCAGTCAACATTCAAGAGCCAGTTGTTCAGTTTCCATGAAGCTGTGCGGTTCTGGGTCGGTTTCTGAATTCTGAGTTCTAACTTGATTGCACTATGGTCTGAGAGGCTGTTTGTTATAATTTCAGTTGTTTTGCATTTGTTGAGCAGTGCTTTACTTCCAATTATGTGGTCAATTTTTGAGTAGGTGTGATGTGGTGCTGAGAAGAATGTGTATTCTGTGGATTTGGGGTGGAGAGTTCTGTAAATGTCTATCAGGTTTGCTTGCTCCAGGTCTGAGTTCAAGCCCTGGATATCCTTGTTGATTTTCTGTCTGGGAGATCTGTCTAGTATTGACAGTGGAGTGTTAAAGTCTCCCACTATTATTGTGTGGGAGTCTAAGTCCTTTTGTAAGTCCTTAAGAACTTGCCTTTTGTATCTTGGTGCTCCTGCATTGGGTCCATATATGTTTAGGATCGTTAGCTCTTCTTGTTGTATCGATCCTTTTACCATTATGTAATGGCCTTCTTTGTCTCTTTCGATCTTTGTTGCTTTAAAGTCTATTTTATCAGAGATGAGAATTGCAACTCCTGCTTTTTTTTTGCTTTCCATTTGCTTGGTAAATCTTCCTCCATCCCTTTATTTTGAGCCTTTGTGTATCCTTGCATGTGAGATGGGTTTCCTGGATACAGCACACTGATGGGTTTTGGCTTTTTATCCAATTTGCCAGTCTGTGTCTTTTGATTGGTGCATTTAGTCCATTTACATTTAGGGTTAATATTGTTATGTGTGAATTTGATACTGCCATTTTGATGCTAAGTGGCTGTTTTGCCTGTTAGTTGTTGTAGATTCTTCATTATGTTGATGCTCTTTAGCATTCAGTGTTATTTTGGAATGGCTGGTACTGGTTGATCCTTTCTATGTGTAGTGCCTCTTTTAGGAGCTCTTGTAAAGCAGGCCTGGTGGTGACAAAATCTCTGAGTACTTGCTTGTTCGCAAAGGATTTTATTTTTCCTTCACTTCTGAAGCTCAGTTTGGCTGGATATGAAATTCTGGGTTGAAAGTTCTTTTCTTTAAGAATGTTGAATATTGGCCCCACTCTCTTCTGGCTTGTAGTGTTTCTGCCGAGAGATCTGCTGTGAGTCTGATGGGCTTTTCTTTGTGGGTGACCCGACCTTTCTCTCTGGCTGCTCTTAGTATTCTCTCCTTTATTTCAACCCTATTGAATCTGACGATTATGTGCCTTGGGGTAGCTCTTCTTGCAGAATATCTTTGTGGTGTTCTCTGAATTTCCTGCAATTGAGTGTTGGCCTGTCTTGCTAGGTGGGGGAAATTTTCCTGGATGATGTCCTGAAGAGTATTTTCCGGCTTGGATTCATTCTCTTCGTCCCCTTCTGGTACACCTATCAAACGTAGGTTAGGTCTTTTCACATAGTCCCACATTTCTTGGAGACTTTGTTCATTCCTTTTTGCGTTTTTTTCTCTAATCTTGGTTTCTTATTTTATTTCATTGAGTTTGTCTTCGACTTCAGATATTCTTTCCTCTGCTTGGTCCATTCGGCTATTGAAACTTGTGCATGCTTCGCGAAGTTCTCGTATTGTGTTTCTCAGCTTCTTTAATTCATTCATATTCCTCTCTACGTTATCCATTCTTGTTATCATTTCCTTGAATCTTTTTTTAAAATCGTTTCCCAAGGTTCTTAGTTTCTTTGCATTGATTTAATACATGATCTTTTAGCTCACCAAAGTTTCTCATTATCCATCTTCTGAAGTCTAATTCCGTCATTTCGTCGCAGTCATTCTCCATCCAGCTTTGTTCCCTTGCTGGTGAGGAGTTTTGGTCCTTTCTAGGAGGCGAGGTGTGCTGGTTTCGGGTGTTTTCCTCCTTTTTGTGCTGGTTTCTTCCCATCTTTGTGGATTTGTCCGCTGGTCGTCTGCGTAGTTGCTGACTTTTCGATTGGGTGGACACCCTGAATGTTGATGATGAAGTATTTCTGTTGCAGTTTTGTTCGTCCCACTGGGCCAATCCTAACGCTCTGTTCCTGCAATCCCCTGGGCTGGCCCAATGTCCAAGTCTAGCTCAGTCACAAGTCCAGCCCTCTCACATCTCCGGTTGCCGGTTCAACGGGGCACCCGGACAAGTGTGCCCTGTGGGGAGCGCTGGGTAGGGCCGGCCGCTGCCACCCCGGCTGCCGGCTTCACCAGGCGGAATATCTGCCTGGCGTCCCGCGTCTCCACTTCACTTGGGAATTTCCCCGTTCCGTGGGCAACAAAGATCAGTCTGGAAATGCAGCTCAGGCTCACCTCTCTGCAGACACAACGAGAACTCCAATCCTGGGTTGTTCTCACAGCGCCATCTTGAGTCCTCCCTCAGTTGCTGACTTTTCGATTGGGTCTCTGAGTGGACACCCAGTATGTTGATGATGAAGTATTTCTGTTGCTTGATTTTTCTTCTACCAGTCTAGCCCCTTCGCTGTACGACTGCTGAGGTCCGCTCCAGACCCTGCTTGTCTGGGGTGCACCTCTAGCAGCTGTGACACAGCGAGGGATGCTACCAGTTTCTTTTTCTGCTATCTTTGTCCCAGGCTGGTGCCTGCCTAATGTCAGTCTTTTGGATATAGAGGGGTGAGGGAGCTGCTTGAGGAGACAGTTTGTACTTTATAGGGGTTTAATTGCTGAGCTGTGTGCTCTGTTGTTCCTTCAGGGCTGTTAGGCTGCTATGTTTGATTCTGCTGCAACAGAGCTCATTAAAAAACCCTTTTTTAATTTTTTTCCCTGAAATGCTCTGTGTTGAGGGGTTTGGGCTTTATTTTTGGATGTCCGTTGAGGTGTCCTGCCCAGCTAGAATGCAGACTAGCCACTGTTTGGCTGCCGAGGCTCCGCCCTGCTGTTGTGTGATTCGCCCTGTTCCTACAGGCTCTGCTGTGGTCTCCACCACGCCCTGCGGCGGAGTCTCTTTGTTGTAGCATGTTGCCTCAGCAACGGCAGACTGCGTCAGCAGTTGGCGTGTATCTCATTAGGGACAGGTTGCCTTGGCAATGGCTGGCTGCGTCAGCAGTGGGCGTGTATCTCAGTTGGGGCGGGTTGCCTCGGCAACGGCTGGCTACGTCTGCAGTGGGCGTTTATCTCAATTGGGGTGGGTTGCCTCGGTAGTGGTGGACACCCCTCCCCCACAGAGCGTCTCGGGCCATCTGCTCGGGATAATTTGAAATCGCGGTTTTGTTCATCCCACTGGTATCCCAAACGATCTCTCCCTACAATCTCCTGGGCTGGGCTTCTGTCCAAGTCTCGTTCAGTCTCAAGTCCAGCCCTCTCAAGTCTCAGGTTGCCGGTTCAACAAGGCACCCAGACAAGCGCGCCCTGTGGGGATTGCTGGGTAGGGCCGGCCGCCGCCGCCCCGGCTGCCGGCTTCACCAGGCAGACCTACTGCCTGGCGTCACGTGTCTTTTTTATACTTGGGAGTTTCCCCGTTCTGTGGGCAACAAAGATCAGTCTGGAAATGCAGCTCAGACTCACCATTTGCGGATTCAACGCGAGCTCCAATCCTGGGTTGTTCTCACAGCACCATCTTGAGTCCTCCTCAGAAGTTTTTTTTTAAAAGAACTAAGTGAACATACTGGAATAAAAATATAATAATAGAAATGGAAAATGCACAAGCAGGATTCTGCTTCATATTTGTGGCAGAAGAGTAAGGGCAAAAAAAAAAAAAAAATCCTGAAGATACATCAATAGAAATTTTATAATCTAAAGAATAAAGAAACAAAAAGTGAAGAGAAAGAAACAGAGCCTTACAGACTTTTGGGACATACTTAGGCACAGCAACTTATAAAGAAGAAAAAGAGAAAGATTCAGTGAAAACTATTCAAAAATAATGCCAAAAACATCCCATAAATGATTTAAAAATACTAATTTACACATTTCAGAGGTTGATTTCAGAGGTTCTGTAAATTTTTAGTTCGGAGTAAGCACAAAAAGATACAAACAGATACACAATAATAATAGGTCAAATGCTGAAGAAAGCCTTTTTAAGGCACAAAGACAAAAGTAATCACATACAACGAAACTCAGATGACATTAATAGCTGACTACTCATCAGAAACAACGCTGTCCCTAAGGCAATGATGTCATATTTGAAGTACTGAAAGAGAAAACTGCCAACTAAAAATTCTGTATACTACAAGATCATTAAAAAAAATAGAGCTGAAATAAAGACATTGCTAAACAAACAAAAACAGAAATTTGCTGCTAACTAATCTGCCTCACAAAAAATTCTTAAGAAAGTTTTTCAAGCTAAAAGTAAATAAACACAGAAAGCAGTTCGATTCCATATAATAAAAAAGTGCACCTGAATATATAATGATGTAATTTTAACAGATAATTTATTCAACTTTCTTAACAAATTTAAGAAGCAAGTACATAAAGCATATATATAGTAATGCTGGGCATTTAACTTATACATATGTAATATATTTGTCAATAACAGCACTAAAGAGGTATGTGGATGCAAAACTCTATTGGAGTAAGGAACGACATCAAGAGGAACAGGAGATAGGAAAGTATGGCAGGCAGGAAAAGAGGAATGTCTTTCAGTGAAGGGGCCTCCGCAGGGCCATTAGCCCTACTGCCTCCAGCACAGTCTCTGTCTCAGAGCTGATGCAGCCATGGCTGTCCACTGTTGTCCTGCAAGTCCAGGCATTGAGGATACATGACAGTGGCCCTTCTCAACCATGCTCCCGGTGAAAATCAAACATCAATAATCTGAGACACCTAAGGTAAAGTACTCAACTATGTAGGGTACTACATCAATACTAAAAGATTGCAATAAAGTGACAATGTCTCAGGAACTGACCCCACTCTACCTAGAGTTATGTCTAGTGGTCCCTTAGCAGAAAGCTGGTGTTACACACAGGTCAAAGTAGTAAAATATTCAACACATAGACTACTAGTAATTTCAGTTTTTGTCAAGAGGAAATGGGTGAGGTGTTAAAAAGTTTAACATTTTCTCCTGGCCCAAATGACAAAATGAAATGGTGCCTGAGGGTAAACCCAACCCTATAAATTTGTTCATGTGAAGGCTAAAGGGGAGGCTGTCAGAGTGGACTCAGCAATAATGTCAATCACAGATTTGCTCACTTAATTAAAGGCAATCATTAATGACTCTTCATGAATGCATTTTTTAAAAATCACATAGCATGTATTGATAAGTTCTCACATGAAAGCTAAGGAACCGGCAGTGACTTTGAAGATGAGCACAATGGTGAGTACATTGTGGCTTTTTTTTTTTTTTTCTCTTCGGTAATGCATAAAGGCAATCATTAATAAACCATTGTACAACAATATGTTTTTTGGTGGTTTTTAGATAAAACATTTGTCAGAGGTTTTAGGATAGTGCATAAGATTTAAAATAGCCAAAAAGCACAGTAAGAGGAATTGCTGAAGATGATAACAGAAGAATTATAAGGAAGATTGAGAACAAAGTTGAAGAAAAGAAGCATGAATATGATTACAGCACTGACTAATTTTCAGCACAGTTATGAGGGACTTTTAGGATGAGATCTCATCAGATGTTAGTCTTTAAATACATTTTATTTTGTCTATTGAAGGTATACAAAGTGATATTATGGGGTACAAATACTTAGTAAAAAGACTACCATAACAAAGCAAATAAACATGTCCCTCATCTAGATCACTTCAATTATCAATGCCAACTTCTTATCAGCTTTCCCCTGACATGTACCTGAACCTTGCCATAGGTTTATCTCCTATCTCCAGACTTTAATACTGTTTTGAAACTTGTACACCTGGTTCATTGCAATTTCATTAATGATTAATTCAACTGTTGTACTCTCAAATGATTTTTCTTTACCCTTCAGACTTAACTAATTTTAATTTTTAGCCTAGAAATACTTGTTCTCTCTTAAATTCTCTTTTCATATCTTTAAATCATATGCATCCAACAAACTCTAACCCATACAACAAAATCTCTATAACCACCATAAAGTAAAATATTTAATTTTTCATTCACTTTTATTTTTTATATTCATTTTCAACATCTACACAAAATTTTCACATATTTATCTTTTCTGGTTAATTCTGTAAGTTTATTTGATTTTCCTTTAACTGTAAAGAGAATGTTATATGGTTATCAATCAATCATTCATTATGATCAGCCTATGAAGCCCATGGACCAAAAATTCTTCTGGATCAAGTTCATCAAGTGCCACAAAGGAACCAAGTACTTGCTGCCACCTGCCAACAACTTCACCTAGTTCCAGTACTGCTCTCTGGTTGTGCTGGCTTGTGAGGCAATTTTTACTCTTTTTGTCATAATACGTTGCTTGTTTGGTTATCAAAAGTTTATGTTGCTTGTCTGGTTATCAAAAGTTTGTTAAAACAATAAAGAAAAAAGAGTAGCACTGATTGAGATCTAAGGCAGGCAAGAATGATGGGGAAGGTCATTTCATTTAATGCCACCATATGCACCAAGATGTGGCAAAAGTCTCCTCTATATTTCACAAGACTTGTGCCTTCCTGATTTACTCAAATATTTTACTCTTTGTTAAACATTAAGTAGTATACTATTTCAGTTTCAGAAAACCTAAAATAATTCCATTTTAATGCTTGCTTATATATATTTTTAAACCAAAAAAAATGAGATTTACTGGAAACTCGGGCTGTTTATTTGAGAAGGTCAAAAATGTTATGTTTCTACTGTGCATTTTTAGAAACCTCTTTTTTATTTACATTTTATTTTATTTTGGTATTTCTAACATTTATTGTAACTTCAGAGGTATATGTGTAGGATATGCAGGTTTGTTACATAGATAAAGAAACCTTTTCTGTATAAATAAATACAATGATATGGACTGCATGTATCCCTGTTAAAGAAAAACAGAGTAAGATCCTTTTTAAAAATGGCAAGACAGATTTTATTCTGACTATTGAAGTAGGAGATAGAGACTACAGTATAAACTGAGCTCCACTCTAAGACAGAGGTAGCTGAGGCTTTTGATGAGAAAACTGATATGAATAAAAATGAGAAAAACAATAAGGAGCTAGTGGATTATATGGAAAAGGAAACTTACATAAAAATTAAGTAGGAAATGATAATTGTTAGGCAAGGTGGGATACACATTGTGTTTTGTAGTTTGGCAAGATCACATTCTTTTGAGCAAAGACTCACCTTGGAGGCTAGGGTGACTTTAAAGACAAATTCATGACCTAGTGCACATATAAGCTAAGCTAAATTTGGCTAAGTCTCTTAACATGGTGTTTATGCAAGTGTTTTGTGTTACATGGGAGTTTAAAATTCAAATCCCTCATGAAATAGAAAATATTTCTTAATGAAAATGTTCTTTGTTTCAATATTATAGATGGTTGTAACTGACTTCCTATATAAAACTATACAACCTTGTAAAATCTTTGATTAGAAAGACTAAAGATGTTATTCACATGAGGCCTTGAATATGCTTGAGTTACTATTTTCATTTTAGTAATGATTCTTTGTAATTGGATAGTAATACACAAAATAAAAGAAGAGGCTAGTTCTGTTTAGTTGGGAATTATAGATATGGTCCAGCAAGTTTAGTCCAGTCTCTCTAGATTATAATGTTACATAATTTCTCTCCTGCAATGGGATCTCACTATTTCTTAGCATTACATAGTCAGGTAAGACATTTCTGACTTCTTTAACACATGTAATACTGAGGATATACAGCCCAGAAATGTATATAATCATTTTACTTATTATCCCCTCACAACATGAAAAATAAATTATAGATGGAATAAAGAGCCAGATATTCTGTGCATTAATTTGTAAAGCCTATGTTGAAGAAAGCATAATAAATGGCAAAAGCTCTCCAAATCCTACCTTTAAATATTGGTCATTATAGCCTTTAGTCTCAGGAAAAGGTTTGCAAAGCAAATGACAGAGAAGAAAGAAACCAACTTAAGAGTAGTTCTTCCATCCTGGTCAACATGGTGAAACCCCATCTCTACTAAAAATACAAAAAATTATCTGGGCATGGTGGCACGTGCCTGTAATCCCAGCTACTCAGGGAGCTGAGGCAGGAGAATTGCCTGAGCCCAGAAGGCGGAGGTTGCAGTGAGCCGAGATCGGGCCATAGCACTCCAGCCTGGGTAACAAGAGCGAAACTCCATCTCAAAAAAAAAAAAAAAAGAGTAGTTCTTCTGTATAACAAGAGATGTGTCTGAACGGTTGAATGGAAGACAGTCATAATGATCATTTCTAACACATGGAAAAGTTGATTATAGTACTCTTTTCTGTGAAAAAAATATTTTTAGCAACAATTGGTAATAAATTGTTATAATGTCTAGAAAAGAAATATACACTGAATATTTTACTTTATTAAACTTTGAACATACCATCATGGCACTAGAAAGAAAAATATAACAAAGTGCAAAAAGGAAAAAAAGTAATGCATTCGTGCTCTTTAATTATAGCAATGTCTTTTTTATTAAAGAGCAGAAACCTTATAGATAAATATTAGTCTAATGCAATAGTGAACTACAAAATGTACTACATTTTGTACTATATGTACTACAAAAGCTAATTTCCATTCTGCTTTTATTTTTTAATGAAGTGTCTTCTGAAAATGTATCAGAATATACTTTCCTAATAAAGTATATCTGAAAATAAGTCTTCTTTAAAATTCTAAGACCATATATCTAGATACACACATCTACTTCTATCCATGAGTGATAAAATAATAATTTCACTTGTTATACTCTTGAGAAGCCTTTTTACATAAAGTGAAATGTACACATATATTTAGAAAAATATGTGAACATGAAGGTATACTTGATAGAGAGTTTAAAAAATTCCATAATATATTGAATTATCAAAATTGCAATAATGTGATGTGTCTGCCTCTTTGCAATTGATTCTACAAGCTTTTAAATAGCTCAGCAGTTAGCAAAATTTAAGCCCAGAAACTCTAAGCAAGCATGTAGAGTGATTGAATTGATCTAACATTCTTCATCTTTGTGATAATCTTTTTTAAAATTTTGAATATGCTGCTTAAAGACAGGGATATAAACTTGAACATAAAAATAAAATAATTGTAAATTTAATCTTGAAATAACATATGAAGCTGAATCTATCTGTTGACAAACGGTTTTTGTAGGATTTTCCAAATTAATTTTTATGCAGAATGCAATATTTCAGAAAAGACATGACAAATGAGCTAATTACTTAAAAGATAAAACAAACGTGCTAATATGTATGTATTACTAATTGCATAGTAATACAATAAAAGAAGAGGCTAGTTCTCTTTAGTTAGAAATTATACACATGATGCAGCAAGTTTAGTCCAGCCTCTTTAGATTACAATGTTACATGATTTCTTTCCTGCAATAAGATCTCACGACTTCTTGGCCTTACCTTGTCAAGTTGGGAATGTCTGACTTATTAGTTTGGAAATTTCTAATAAGAAGTTTTCTTCTTACATTCTTTAAGTATACTCGTTAGTATTCTTAAGTATATTCTTTAACATACATGTTCTTAAACTTCAATGTCAATAATAAAAATTACTGAATAACTGAAGAGTGGGTCCTTGGAAGGGATGTGCCTTCCTGCATCAACCGCCTCACCATCACTCTAGTGCCCTCTGTTGATGAAGTTTAACATTCAGCTAGCTGGCAAAGGATGAATGCTTTAGGATTCTGATTCAGTATCATAAAGGTATATTTGCATTCAAGGGACAATAAATTGAAAACTGGTGTGGCGTAAAATTTCAAATTTCTCTTTTGTTATAATTCTAAAAGTTGTATCCTTGGGCACTGAATCTTGGTAAAATTCAAATCAGTAGAAGACTTTCTTTTTTTTTAACATGATCATATTTATTTATGTATTTTATTTTATTTTTATTATTTTTTTAATTGCACTTCAGGTTTTGGGGTACATGTGCAGAACATGCAAGATAGTTTCATAGGTACACACATGGCAGTGTGATTTGATGCCTTCTTCCCCTTCACCCACATCTGGCATTTCTCCCGATGCTATCCCTCTCCAGCTCCCCCACCCCACTGTCCCTCCCCTATTCCCCCCAATAGACCCCAGTGTGTGATGCTCCCCTCCCTGTGTCCATGTGTTCTCATTGTTCATCACCCGCCTATGAGTGAGAACATGCGGCATTTCATTTTCTGTTCTTGTGTCAGTTTGCTGAGAATGATGTTCTCCAGATACATCCATGTCCCTACAAAGGACACAAACTCATCATTTTTTATTGCTGCATAATATTCCATGGTGTATATGTGCCACATTTTCCCAGTCCAGTCTATCATCGATGGGCATTTGGGTTGGTTCCCGGTCTTTGCTATTGTAAACAGTGCTGCAATGAACATTCGTGTGCATGTGTCCTTATAGTAGAATGATTTATAGTCCTTTGGATATATATCCAGTAATGGGTTTGCTGGGTAAAATGGAATTTCTATTTCTAGGTCCTTGAGGAATCGCCACACTGTCTTCCACAATGGTTGAACTAATTTACACTCCCACCAACAGTGTAAAAGTGTTCCTATTTCTCCACATCCTCTCCAGCATCTGTTGTCTCCAGATTTTTTAATGATCGCCATTCTAACTGGCGTGAGATGGTATCTCAATGTAGTTTTGATATGCATTTCTCTAATGACCAGTGATGATGAGCATTTTTTCATATGTTTGTTGGCCTCATGTATGTCTTCTTTTGTAAAGTGTCTGTTCATATCCTTTGCCCATTTTTGAATGGGCTTGTTTGTTTTTTTCTTGTAAATCTGTTTGAGTTCTTTGTAAATTCTGGATATCAGCCCTTTGTCAGATGGGTAAACTGCAAACATTTTTTCCCATTCTGTTGGTTGCCAATTCACTCTACTTTCTTTTGAAAATAACATTTTTGAAAGTGGGGGCATATAGAGATTCTGACAAAGGTGAGCTTAGAGTTGGCCCAGTGGGTGCACAATTCAACTGGTGATTACTTGCTTAATGTTCAAATGTACAATAAGTAAGAATTGAAATACTAGCAGGTTGATTTTTTATTTTAGTTGTTGCTAGCTCAGACTTGGTTGCAGGGAGTTTTGTTGTGTTGGGTCTATATGTACCCTTCATTTTCACCTATCACCAATCTATTCATACTCCCAACCAACCTGCACTGGAGTCATCAATTATTCGGTGCTTTACTGATGATGGATATTAATTTTTACCAATTCAAAATATATGAAAATGTATTATTAATTTCATTATTAGTCCCTAATTGTTAAACTGATTAATCACTTTTTGGGTTTATGATCCAGTCAGAATTTTGTTCATGTATTGCACTCATATTTTAAGTGATGTTTTTGCTAGATTTTTCTTTAATATAGAGACTGTATTAAGGATAAATTTGTTATTCATAAGAGATCTAGAATCCTAAGGCATCATGACCATGACTCAGCAAAGAAACAAAGTTACTAAAGATCAGATAAACAAGTATAAATTAATGAATAATCCTTAGTCAGATAAGGTGAACTTTGCAGTTGGATTAATCAATAATCATAACATGCAGGTTGCAAGAGGAGGACAGAAAGAAATAAAAATTGAGACAATCACATTGAATTAGGTAACAAATAGCAAAGCATGTAATGGGTAGTTAAGACCGAGAAAACAACTAGAAATAAGAGAGCTTTGGAAGAAAAACTTACCAGGAAAATTTTTAACATAAGGTGTTAACAAGCAACACATTCAGATTTTAATGATTTTACTGGCCATTTATAGAGCATTAAGTAATTTTTCTTAAGGGCTGTATCAGTCAAGCATTCAGTTCCACTTTATTTCATGTAATCAACCAACATTTTATGTAATTAGGGAGCACATTTTTGATTTCAAAAAATATCTAATTATTTTTGTATTCATCCTTCTCACTTTATCTCATTCTTGTTTTATGTTAGTGACTCTTTCATCTTTGAACATTTGAATCAGGCTTATTTAAAAATCCCATTTTGTAAAGGTATGGTGGTTCATGTCTGTAATCCAAACACTTGGGAATGCTGAAATGAGAAGATTGTTTGAGCCAAGGAGTTTGAAATCAGCATGGACAACACAGCTAGAGCTCATCACTACAAAAAATAAAAAATTATTTGGGTGTGGTAACATGACCTGTGGTCCCAGCTACTCAGGGGGCTGAGTTGAGAGAATCACTTGAGCTTGGTAGGTTGAGGCTGAAGTGAGCCTTGATCACACAATTGCACTCCAACCTGAATGACTGAGCAATGCCTTAAAAAATATAAAAACTGAAAATCAAAATCTTATTCTGATTCTTTCCTCTGTACACAATCCTTGAGTGCAAATCTTCCAGGTGTGTATGACTGCTTAATTCCTCATGTAGTTTGCTTGAGGAAATCTTCAACAGGTGTTGCTTTCTGCAATATCCCTCATGTTCCATATTTTAAGAGCATTCCCTTCTCATTTTTGTCAAATTTCTCTGCTGCAGTCTAGGGAGATTTCTAGTTCCACAATTTTTTTCCCTCATTTATTTTTTGACAGGAAGTCCCTGCACTCTGTAAATTTTGTTCCCTACTTCTAGGGACTATGCCTCATTAGTTTTCCTCCCAAAAGTCACTTTGTCATAGCTCTTACAAGCATCTCTTCACAGAATTCCCTCTGATTTTAACAATCAGTAAACAGTCTTCCTTTTTTTTTTTTTTTTTTTAAATTAGACAGAGTCTCACTCTAACACCCAGGCTGGAGTGCAGAGGCACAATCTCATCTCAGTGCAACCTCCACCTCCCCAATTCAATCAATTATCATGCCTTATCCTCAGAGCAGCTGGGATTACAGGGACACGCCACCATGTCTGGCTAATTTTTGTGTTTTTAGTGGAGACAAGGTTTCCCAATGTTGGCCAGAATGACCTTGAACTTCTGACCCAGGTGATCTGCCTTCCACAGCCTCCCATGATTTATGCCTGGGATTACAGGCATAAGTCACCATGCCTTTTCTTCATTTTATATGAGGCTGTATATGTTGTTCTATGTCATTTTTTTCTTCTAGATGTGTCTGTGCTGCAGTAGAATAAGTAGGAAATAATTGAGCCACTTCTGATCACCTCAGTATTCTATGCCGTATGATTAATTTGCGGCCTGTTCATAGGAAACCTATTTTATGTTTAAAATATCTATAAATTTTTACAATGCATAATAATGTTTTGGTAGTTGTATAAATTTAAATTTGCACATTTTTATAATTTTACTGTGTTTCTAATGTCAATATATAATAAATTTGCTAGTTGCTTAGTGGCTTCTGTTGAGTAACACAGCAGCTTATATTTTGGTCATTTTGAGACATGGCTGCAAATACTTTGACATTCTAATCAAACCATGATTCCTCCCCTTGAAATTTAGCAAGGCTTGTTACTGTCTCAGCAAAGAAAGCATAGTGGAAGTGACAGTATAATTTTGAAGACTGTATTAGAAAAGGCAGTACATAATCTCTGTCTGTCTCTCTGTCTCTGTGTGTCTTTCTGTCTGTCTCTTTTACTTATACCTCTTTCATTCTCTTTCTCTCTCCTTCTCCCTCTCTCTTTTTCTCCCTCTATCCACTTTGAACCCTGTGTTACACCCAAAGTCCTTATGATAAATGAGAGTTTGGGGAGAGGTGCACAGAGGAGACTAGGAAGTGATGCTTAATTCAGTCCCACAGGAATTGGAGTCTTTTGACATCAATCACCAAGTGAATGAATGACCTTCAGATGATTATATCCCAGCCACCACATGAAAGTAAGGACCTGAGAAATACTGTGTCTGAACCACCTGGCTCAGCCTACCCAACACTCATGCTATGAGAGTTCTGACAAAATGCTTATTGTTTTTCAAAGTCCTCACATTTGAGAGTAGTTTGCTATGAAGTGATAGATAACTAAAGTGACATTTCTAAAAATTTAATTATACATTTATAATAACATACAATTAATATGGAGGCAAGAAAGTGGAAACTACAAATGTAAGATTTTGAAAACAACTGTAACTCAAAAAGGGGAGTCAGCATAGCATGGTGGGTAAGAGCTCTTGTACTCTGGATCCAGTTAGCCTGGATTCAAGTCCCTGCAAAACCACTACAGAATTATGTGGGGCTTGGCAAATTGTCTCATCTCTATGCCTCAACTTCATCAGTGAAATGGAGATGAGGTAATGCCATTATCTACATCATGTGGCTGATGAAGGATGGATACATTAACTTGGCAAAGCACTACAAACAGTTGCTATATGTAGCAAATTAAATTAGTATTATTTAAATAAATATTTAGTAGAAAGAAAAATTTTCACAATGATTTGAGTTCTTACCTAAGTTGCCTCAATATATATTTAAATGTATCCTGTTTCAAATGTAAAAGATAAAAATGACAGCATTTGCTATTTTAAATGTCAGAATTAATTTTTTGATAAAATTTAATTTAATTTATTAAATTAAATAATTTACTCAATTAAATTAACCAAGTATTGGCTAGTCAATGGGGTCCTCTGGGCAAAATTTGGTAGGCCACGTTTACTTTTTTTTTTTAATATATTTGAGGTAAAAATTACGTAAAATAACAGGTACTATTTTAACTATTTATTTATTTATTTATTGAATATTGGACGAGACTACATTCCTAGAATAACACTACTTGGTCATAGTGTATAATTGTTTTATGTATACCTGAGTTCTCTCTGCTAATATTTTGTTCAGTACGTCTGTGTCCATATTCATGAGGGATATTGGGCTGCAGTCTTCTCTGTCTGTTTCTTTTTGTTGCTGTTGCTGTTCTGTTTTGTCTGGTTTGGGTAATGATATATAAATAAGCTAAAGTTTGCTTTTTTTAAAATGAAATTAAGAAAAAAAGAGAAAGAGAAAGAGGGAGACAGAACAGGAGTCTCGCTCTATTGCCCCGGCTGGAATGCAATCTAAAAATAGGTATTAAAAACCTCCTCTATACCAATAATTGTGCTTAACAGTGGAAACAGGAAGGAATAAGGGAAGAAAATAACAAAAAAACAGCCAACCAATATTTTATTTAAGTCTGTGAAATGCTATGCAAATGCTGAAGGATGATTTACTTCCAACTATGTGGTCACTTTCAAAATAAGTGTAATGTGGTACTGAGAAAAATGTATGTTCTGTGGACCTGGGGTGAAGAATTCTATAAATATTCACTGAGTTTACTTGTTCCAGGTCTGAGTTCTTATCATATATGTCCCTGTTAATTATCTATCTCATTGATCCGTCGAATATTAACAATGTGGTGTCAAAGTCTCCCGCTATTACTGTGCGGGACTCCAAGTCTCTTTATAAGTCATTAAGAACTTGTCCTATGTATCTGGGTGCTCCTATATTGAGTGCATATATATTTATGACCTTTAACTTCTGTTGTTGCATTGATCCTTTTACCATTATGTAATGTCCTTCTTTGTTTCTTTTAGTCTTTGTTACTATTAAAGTCTATTTTTTTTTTTTTTGCTCTCCATTTGATTGGTGAGTCTTCCTCCAATCCTTTATTTTGAGTCTGTGTGTCCTTGCTTATAAGATGGATCTGGATACAGCCTATTGATGGGTTTTAACTTTTTATTCAATTTGCCTGTCTGTGTCTTTGATTGGGACATTTAATCCATTTAAATTTAGGATTAATAATGATATTTGTGAGTTTAATATTGTCATTTAATGCTATCTGGCTATTTTGCCCATTAGTTGATATGGATTCTTCATTGTGAAATACTCTTTAACTTTTGGTAAGTTTTTGGGATGACCAATACCGGTTGTTCCTTTCTGTGTGTAATGCTTCTTTCAGAAGCTCTTGTACAGCAGGCCTGGTGGTGATGAAATCTCTGAGTGCTTGCTTGTTTGTGAAAAATTTTATTTTTCCTTCATTTATGAAGCTTAATTTGGCTGGATATGAGATTCTGGGTTGAAAATTCTTTTCTTTGAGGATATTGAATATTGACCCCCACTCTCTTCTAGTTTTTAGGGTTTCTCCTGAGAGATCTGCTGTGAGTCTGACAGGCTTCTTTTTATGGGTAACCTGACCTTTCTCTCTAGCTGCCCTTAGCTAATTTTCTCCTTTATTTCAACCCTGGTGAATCTAATGATTGTTGTCTTGGGTTTGCTGTACTTGAGGAATATCTTTGTGGTGTTCTCTGTATTACCTGGAGTCGAGTATTGTCCTGCGTTACTAGGTTAGGAAAGTTTTCCTGAATAATATCCTGAAGAATACTTTCCAGCTTGGATTCATTCTCTTCATGACATTCAGGTACACCTATCAAACATAAATTAGGTCTTTTCACATAGTCCCATATTTCTTGGAGACTTTGCTCATTCCTTTTTACTTTTTGTTCTCTAATCTTGTCTTCTCGTTTCATTTCATTAAGTTGTTCTTCGACCTCTGATAGCCTTTCTTCTGCTTGATCAATTCGACTGTTAAAACTTGTGCATACTTCATGGAGTTCTCATATTGTATGCTTCAGTTCCATTAATTCACTTATATTCTTCTCTAAATTGTCTATTCTCGTTAGGATTTCGTCAAACCTTTTTTCAAGGTTCTTTACATTGGGCTAGAACATGTTCTTTTAACTCACAGAAGTTTCTTATTATCCACCTTCTGAAGCCTAATTCTGTTAATGGAATGCACTCGTTCTCCATCAGGCCTTGTTCCCCTGTTGATGAGGAACTGTGATCCCCTGTAGAGGGAGAGGCATTCTAATTTTGGGTATTCTCAGCCTTTTTAAGCTGATTTCTCCCCATCATTGTAAATTTATCCACCTGTCATCTTTGTAATTACCAACTTTCAAATTAGGTCTCGGAGTGGACGTCAAACTTGTTGATTCCCAGCACTGGCATCTGAGCAACCCACTGTGCCAGCTAAAACAGTGGCATTAAGATTCATGGTGCTTTTCTGCCCAGGAATCTCTGGTCTGGCTTCCCTCTTGAGTCCATTTTTCAATCAGTGAAATGGCAACTCTGCCTTCCCAGAGCTCCAAACGTCAACCAGAAGGGGACACAGTCCTGTTTACTCTGCGCTGAGAACCACCATGCTGGCCACAAGAGTCGTGCTGGCGACCCGTGGGGCTCCTCCGCTGGTAATCTCCTGGTCCGTGAGCAACAAAAATTCATCTGAAAGTGTGGTGTCCTCTCATTCTCTGCACTTTCACTGGGAGCTTCAATCCTCAGCTGTTAGTAATCTGCCATCTTGGATCTCTACTCCTTAACCATTTAAAAGTAAACAATTCAGTGGCATTCACAGTATTGTGTAACTGTCACTTTAAATCCAAAATTGTCATCAACCTAAAAGGATGCTTATACACATTAGACAGTCACTCTCCATTCAAACTTGCCCTATCTTGGTAATCTGGCATTTTGTGTTAAAATCACTCTGTTCATATTAGGACATTTTTTAAACAGACATACAAAAATTATATACTCTTTTCATATCTTGATATTGTGTATAGCATTTATTGGTTTGCGTATGTTTAACCGTCCCTGCATCCCTGAGGTAAAACCCAGTTCATCAGAATGTGTAATCTTTTTGATGTGCTGTTGTATTTTGTTAGCTAGTACTTACTGAGAATTTTTGCATCTATATTCACCAGAAATGTTGGCCTACAGATTGTAGTTTCTGGTTTTTTTTTTTTGGCTCACTCTTTCTGGTTTTGGTATCAAGGTAATCCTGATTCCAGCATAAAATCGTATTTCTAAAGCATTCAATTCTCTTCAATGTTTTGGAAGAAACATTTGAGAAAAATGGTTTAACATTTTTATACTTTGAATGAAATGAGTACATTTTTTATGTGAGTTTTTATTGCTGCTTGAATCTTGTCACTCACTATTTCCCTGTTCATGTTTCTATTTATTCATAATTCAATCCCGATTTGTTGTAGATGTCTAAAAATTTTTCTGTATAATTTAGATATTTTTAATTTATTGGCATGTACTTGTTTATAATGGTTTCTTATAGTTTTTGTATTTTTGTATATGATTTGTTATGTATCATTTTCATCTATTTTATTTGAGTCATCTTTTGTGGTTATTCTAGCTGAAGCTTTCTCAATTTATAATCTCAGAAAACCAACTTTTGTCTTGTTGATCTTTAAATATTTCCAAAGGATTTTTTAACTTTCTATTTTCTGTGTTTCCTGACCTCTTATATAAAGAGTGCTCTGACTTCTTTAAGAAATTTTATTTATTTCTTCTACTGCATTAGTTCAGTTCTGTTGTTGTTTTCTTAGTGGTGTTGTGTGTGTGTGTGTGTGTGTGTGTGTGTGTGTTTTACTATCCTTTCACCTTTACATTGTTGTTTCCATATTTAAAGAGATATCCACATGTTCTACTTTTGTAAGGTGTATTCTTGTGTTGTTCAACCTTACTACTTAATATTGGAACCTAATTCCTCACCACCAGTTGCTTTTTGCTTGGGGAAGGACTTAATATTTGACCCCAGAATTTAATACTTAATCAAAACTAAATATTTGCTCGAATTTTTTTTTCATTCTTTGGAGACTTATTGTGAACATCTGAACTAAAATGCTACACTGGAACTTAAACCCAGGTTTGGGGTGATTTCTAGGTCTGGGAGAGAGTAAAGCAATCATTCAAACTTAATTTCAAACCTTATACTTGTTCCCCAGTCATGGAAAATTTCCACACGACTACTTGGAAATTGTATAAAAAATATTGTTAAAGATCTAGACTTTCCCTTAGATCTTGCCCCCTGCAGTGCTATGGTTCTGGTCAGACTCCTCAGTGTGGCATCCCTGTGTAGAAATGCAAGGCACACCAAAATCTGTGTGCCAATCACTGTGATTAGTACTTCCACTCTTGTTTCCAATTTACCTTTGGTGGTTCAGCCCTTTGAACCCTCTTAATACCTCTTGTGGAGTGGGACAAATGTGGGCTTTCCTGCCAAATTTACACACCCATGAAAAAATTGAATGTCCACTTGAAATTTCCTCCTCCCATTTTTATAACAGCAGGTAAAAGAAAGTTCTCTCACAGTGGTGACATGTTGGTGTGTGGAAGGGGATGGTACAGTCCAAAAACAATTATTCATCTTACCAATCATCAGTTTTCTCATGTCTATGAGTCTTGAGGTTTTCTCCTTCTCTCTTGAGATCTGGTGAATTCAGAGTGGCATTTTTGTACTTGAATAGCTACTGGTTGAATTTTTGTGGGAGAATTGATGTTGGGTTTCTCAAATTTAACATTTTGTGGACATCTAAAATGTCAACAGGTTGACATTTGATGTTGTTGAAATGTTTCCTTGAGTTTGCAAACCATTATGCTTTTAGAATTTGATGTCTATTAAATATTAAATGAGCTGATCATTTCTTACTTAAATGTTCTGTATAATTATTTTGTTGTGTGCATTTTCTAGTAACTAATTATGTACTCAAGTCATAAGTTTCTAACACAAACTTTCTCATGTCTATTCTAAAATACATCCTAGAATATAGGGACAATATAACTATACATATGACAACTTCAAATTTTTATTTTAGACTTATATATAAACTATATTATTCTATGTGATATTGCATCCTTACAATGCAAAAAATGTTTTCTCTGTAGGAAATAAAAGAATTTGTTCAGAACTCTGAAGAAGATGGTGTTGTGTTTTCTCTGGAGTCAGCTGTGCAAAACCTTACAAAAGAAAAGGCTGATCTCATCACATCAACCCTGGCTCAGATTCCACAAAAGGTAAGTACAATCTCCAATTCTTATAAGAAGCTATTCACACAATGGAGAAAGTATGACTTTCCTTTAGGAACTTGAATCTTATTTTTCAATTTGCATAACAGGCACTAGATTTACTTAACAATTTTGGAAAGCATTATAGTAGTGCATGTGAGCATCTACAACTTAGCAACTACAACCCATTTTTTTTTAAAAAAAGAACTTGAGCATGTATTTATACAAAAATTATCATATAGTCAAAAAACATATAAAGATATGTTCAACATTACTAATAATTAGAGATATAAATCAAAAATATAATGAGTTATCACTTCATAACCATTAGGATGCTATATGCACATGCATATATATGTATATAAAACCTCTCAAATAGGTTATGAGCTATCACCTCATAACCATTAGGATAGTGTATATATGTGCCAACACACATTATATACCTATATAAACATATCGGCATATTTAGACACACATATGTAACATAAATATGTACACCTATGCATGTATAATGTCTACACACATACACATATATATAAAACATTATAAAGTTAAAGAACTCTATATTGGACTCTATATTTACCTTTGCCACAGAGCTTTATACACACACACACACACACACACACACACACATGCATACACGCCAGAAAATTAAAATAGAATTTACATATGATGGAACAATGTCACTACTAGGTAATTATCCAAAACAAATGAAAAGCAGGATTTTGAAGAAGTATTGGCACATACAATTTCTTGGCAACATTATTTACAAGAGTAAAGAGAGGGAAGCCACCCAAGTATCCATGGATAAATGAATGGGCAAAGAAAACGTGGTCTATATATGCAATGAAAAACTATTTAGCTTTAAAAAAGAAGAAAGTTCTGTCATATATAACAACATAATGAACTTTGAGTCTATTATAATATGTGAAATAAGTCAGTCACTAAAAAACAAATACTATGTGAGTCCACTTATATGTGGTATCAAAATTAGTAAAATTTATACAAACAAAATAAAATGGAGGCTGCCAGGGGCTGAAGAAAGGTGGAAGTGGTGTTTTCAATGCACTTTACAAGATGAAAAAGTTTTAAAGACTTGTTGCACAATAATGTGAATATAGTTAACACTACTAAAGTGTAAATTTAAAAATTGTTATGATGGAAATTTTATGGTATCTGTTTTTACCACAATCAATTACTTAATAGTTACACATAAAATTGAAAATTGTAAATGTAATCTACTATTCCCTAAAGAATTTTCCCTAAACTTAAAAAAAAAAAAAAAACCTTCCTTGAAGTTGATTGCATATTCTTAATCAAGGAATTAAAACAGGCTGGATGGTATATATTGAACTCTATCTGTTTTTCTTTACTTCTCTCTAATTATTCATCCAGTTTGAACTCTGTTGGCAAAAAAATGATTACCATAATCTTAAAACCTAACTCTATATTCCTAAGCACACAAAATATATCTTTCCATGATTGAACAAAGTAATATATTAAAAATTTGAAGATAATGTATTACTACTATAAATTTATAAAAGCTAAGAAAAATGTGAAGGCAACTGTTCAATGTGCAAAAGGATTCCCAGAAAATAAACACAAAAAGTATTTGCTTGAAATTATGTATTGTGTTTCTGAAATAACTAAGTCAATAAACATATATAACCAGTTATATATGTATTATCTTCTGAATGGTGCATAATTTTTTGTTCATACCTTAATTCATACTTGACTTTCTCAAAATTAACTTCTTATATTACATCAAAATTTAACCTTAACCTTCAAAATTTAAGTATATTGCTGTATACCACTCTGTTGGTTTGCTAGGTCTGTCCTAACAAAGTAAAAGTACCACAGACTAGATGATATAAACAATAGTTACTTATTTTCTCACAATTTTTGGGACTAGAAATGTGTGATCACAGTGTCACCAACAAGGTTAGTTTTTCCTAAGGCCTCTCTCATTGTCTTGTAGCTGGCTGTCTTCCTTCAGTGTTTTCACATGGTCTCCCTTCTGTATGCCTATGTCCTTATCTTCATATGGGATGGGCTCTATGTGCCCTAATTTCACCTTCATTTTTTCATTAAATAATTTATTTCCAACTGCAGTTCTATTCTGAGGTACTGGGTGTTAGAATACCAACATATGAACTTGGAATGAGAGAGACATGATACAGCCCGTAATAACCACTATTTAAAGTTTCAAAATACATTATATACATTTTGATTTAAAAATCAATAGTAGATAAGCATGATCAAAATATACACTTTCTATCATCCCAACATTAAGAAAAACACACTGAGAGAAAGAATTCTGCTAAATGAACACTCAAATCTAAAGAACAGAATCGAAACATCTTATGTAAATAAGTAACACTTGATAATGAACTTTCTTAGACTCAATTCGAAATGTTTTCAGTTATGTTTAATTGTGTTTACATTCCTATTTTATAAAAGCACTTTTAAAGAATTATGTAATTTGAGCTATTTTGTTTAATTTTATTAACCATTCCATTAGAGCAGCTAACTATAACTTTGAACATTAGGGTAAACAGGTTGTACAAAGGTCAGACTCACCATCAACTGGTTGAGAAATTGAAACTTTAAACTTTTTATGATTACTCTGGGTTATTAGCTTCTGGTACTTGTTTAGAGCTCAGGGTTTTGTTAGAGCAATAGCTGATCAGAGAGACTGAGTGGCTTCTGTGTTCCTTTCCTGCTGCATCTGTTTTTTTGATTCTGGAAGAACTAGAAAAGTACTTGTATGGTCCATGAATTGTAGTCACTCTGTTAATTTAACAGTATTTAGCTTCTTTTGAACTGCTGAAACTTTTATGGTGACCATGCAAATAAAGCTATCACAAATGGAGAAATATATTTTCAAAAGTATGAGTGACCACGTTGCAATAAGTGAGGAGTCACTCAGAAGACTGTAGGCAGCGAAGTTTAATATCTCTTTTGCAGACCCTTTAGCTTACTGTGGAAAGTTGATGGCTGAGCTCCTCAACATTTCATTTATGTGTTATTTTTAGTTTACCCATGGGAATGGCAGATGTCTCACTCCTTCATATATTCCTGGCAGCCCATCAGACTGACAGACAATATGACTTATGTGCAAAGCTTAATTATTTTTTGTTCTATGTAATGTGATCTGTTATTACTTCATATTTCTAGAGCAGGGCGAGTAGTATAGCTAAGTGATAGGTCATAGCAAAAGTTTATTGTCCTAATTATTTTATATTTAAAATGTCATTAAATATTTGAAATTATAAAAAAAAAGTATAAAAATACTAAAGAAGGTATTCATAAAGTGAATATAGGAGGATTATATTACTTTAGTAACTGTGAAAACATTGACTATAATTTTAAATTAAGGCATTGAATATTATGCCATAACATTTTAGAAATGAAGTATTTATTATATTTTAACCAAAACCCTTTCAGCTGGGTCTCACTCTGTGGAGTATCTCTGTGTCTTTAACTTGGGATGTGATTCCATCATATTTCTTCACATTTGCACACTATTTCCAATTCTTAATGGTTGCACTTGGTTTCTAGACTCAGAATTCAGTGTAGGTTTATGGTGCAGTAAAGTAGTTCTAGGAATAAATATCAGTTTTGATTTTTTTTGACATTCAACAGAAAAGGGGAGAGATATTTCTATAAAGAATCATGATTTTAGGCTTTGGACTTTTTCCATTTTTTCTTTGTATGTTTTTCAAGCATATGTTTATGTTTATGTTTAAAAGGGAAGCTGAGCATATAAGTATAAAAGAGTATACTTTTTAATATTAAGCCAAATGTTAATCACAAAAACAATGGGGAACATGCCTTCAGGGCACATTACAGCTCATCACAGCAACCCCTCCCATCACAGGTCTGCTAGCCTAGGAGAGAAAAATCGTTTTGTGGGCCTGGTCCAGGGCCCCACTGCTGCCCTGTGCAGCCTTGAGACTTGGTGCTGTGTCCCAGCCATGGCTAAAGGAACCAAGGTATGGCTCCGGCCATTGTTTCAGAGGGTGCAAGTTGCACGCCTTGGTGGTTACATGCTATTGGTCCTAGGAGTACACAGAAGTCAAGAACTGAGGTTTGGGAACCTCTATCTAGCTTTGAGAGGATAATGGAAATGCCTGGATGTCTAGGCAGACGTTTTCTTCAGGGGTAGAGCCCTCATGAACAACTTCTGCATGGGCAGTGCAGAAGAGAAATATGGGATTGGAGCCCCACATAGAGTCTGCACTGGGACACTGTGTGCTGGATCTGTGAAGTGAGGCACTATCCTCCAGATACCAGAATTGTTGGTCCACCAAAAGCTTGCATGACACACTAGAAAAGCCAAGGACACTCAACACTAGCCTGTGAAATAAACTAGGAGGGTCATTGTACCCTGCAAAGCCACAGGGGTGTAGCTGCCCAAGACCATGGGAGCTCTTCTCTTGCACCAGTGTGCCCTGGATGTGAGACATGAAGTAAAAGGAGATCATTTAGCAGCTTTAAGATTCCAATAGATGTCTAACTTACATGGGGCCTATGGCCCCTTTGTTTTGGTCAATTTCTCCTAATGGAAATAAGAGCATTTATCCAATGCCTATACCCTCATTGTATCTTAAAAGTATCTGATTTGCTTTTATTTTTCTAGGGTTCTAGGTTGAAGGAAATTGCCTTGTCTACAATCAGCTGTTGGACATAAACTTTTGAGTTAATGCTAAAGTGAGTTAAGATTTTGGGGTATGGTTGAAAAGGTATGATTGATTTTGTATGTAAGGAAATGAAATTTGGAAGGGGCCATGGGTAAAATGATATGGTTAGGCTTTGTGTCTCCACCCCAATTTCATCATAAATTGTAATCCCCATAAGCTCCACATATCAAGGAAGAAACTTGGTGGAAGAAAATTGGATCATGGAGGCAGTGTTCCCCCGATGATGTTCTTGGGATTTTGAGTGAGTTTTCATGAGATCTGATGGTTTTATAAGTGTCTGACAGTTTTTCCTTCACACACTCACTCTCTTGCCTGCCATCATGTAAGACATAGCTACTTCCCCTTCTACCATGATTTTAAGTTTTATGACGCCTTCTCAGTCATCTGGAACTGTGAATCAATTAAGTGTCTTTCTTTTATAAATTACTCAGTCTTGGGAAATTCTTAATAGCAGTTTGAAAATGGGCTAATACATAAGGATTTAGTCATAAATTTTTTCCAAAGGCGAATATCAAGAAAGGTGTTTCCTAGGTTTCCTTTAGGATTCTTACAGTTCGAGATTGTAGAGTTAAATCTTTAATTCATTATTTTGGGCCATTTTTGCATTGGTATAAAGTAATACATGTGGTTGCATAACTTATGAAGAAAAAAGTTATAATTTGTTCACAGTTTAGTAGGTTGTACAAGAATGGCTCCATCATCTGCTTCTAGTGAGGTCTTCTGGAAGCTCACAATCATAGAAAAAGGTGAACAAGGAGGTGACACTGCACATGGTGAGTGTGGGAGCAAGTGAGAGAAGGAAAGTTGAAGATATTTTTTAAGAACTAGATATTTTAATGATATATTAGCACTGTGGAAGCCTCAGGAAACTTACAGTCATGGCAGAAGGGGAAGCAGACACATCCCTTTTCACATGGTGGCAGCAAGGACAAGAATGAGAGCTGAGTGAAGAGGGAAGCCCCTAATAAAACCATCATATCTGTGAGAACTTACTTTTGAGAGAATAGCATGGGGAAACAACTCCCATGGTCCAATTACAACCCACTGGGTCCCTCCCATGACACATGAGCATTATGGGAACTATAATTCAAGATGAGATTTTGGAGGAGACATGGCCAAACCATATTATTTGCCTCTGGCCCCTCCCAAATCTCATGTTCTAACATTTCAAAATAAAACTATGCCCTTTCAACAGTTCCCCTTAACTCATTTTAGCATTAATTCAAAAGTCCTAGTTCAAAGTTACATCTGAGAAAAGTGCCTTCACCTATGAGCCTGTAAAATAAAAAGCAAGTTAGTTGCTTCCTAGATACAATGACAGTACAGGTATTGGATAAATACACCCATTCCAAATGGAAGAAATTGGTCAAAACAAAAGGGTTACATGTCCCATGCCAGTCCAAAAACCAATAGGACATTTATAAAATTTTACAGATCCAAAATAGTTCTTTGACTCATTGTATCACATTTAGGCCATGCTGGTGCAAGAGGTGGGCTTCCATAGCCTTGGGTAGCTCGACCTCTGTGGCTTTTCAGGACATAGCCCCCATCCTGGCTGCTTTCATGGGCTGCCATTGAGTGTCTTTGGCTTTTCCCAGGTGCACAGTGCAAGCTGTTGGTGAATCTACCATTCTGGATCTAGAAGATGGTAGACCTTTTTTCACAGCTCTGCTAGGCCGTACCCTAGTAGAAACTCTGTGTGGGGGCTGCAACGCCACATTTCCCTTCTGCAAAGCCCTAGCAGAGGTTCTCCATAAAGGCTCATCTACTGTAGAAGACTTCTGCTTACACATCCAGGCATTTCTATACATCCCCTGAAACCTAGGCAGAGGTTCCTAAACCTCAGTTCTTGACTTCTGTGCACCCACAGTCCCAACAACACATGAAAGCCATGAAGGCATGGGGCTCCAGCATCTGAAACAATATCCGAAGCTGTACACTGTCCCCTGTTAGCCTCAGCTACAGCTAAAGGATCTAAAATGCATGACACCATGTCCTGTGGCTGCACAGAGCATGGTGTCTTGGGCCCATTTTTTTTCCTCCTAGGCCTCCAGGCCTGTGATGGGAGGGGCTGCCATGAAGGTCTCAGACATGTGGTGATGACATTTTCCCCATTGCCTTGGTGATTAAATTTGGCTTCTTGTTACTTATGTAAATGTCTGCAGCTGGCTTATATTTGTCCCTAGAAAATGAATTTTTCTTTTCCATTCCATCCTCAAGCTGCAATTTTTAAAAAATTTTATGCTTTGCTTTCTCTCAAACATTTTTGTCACTTAGAAAGTTTTTCTACCAGATATCCTAAATCATCCTTCTCATTCTAACTATATTGATATAGTTACTCTGGAAATTATACCCCCATCTTCTTTTAATTCTAACTTTTACTTGTTTGGTGAGTAAGCATTTTTATGAAGTTTGTTTTCCATGCAGTGTTATTTCCTTGGTTTTTCTACTCAGAAGTTGCACCCTTTGGCATTTTCACAAACTGTAGAATAACAGTGGTTATAATAGAAACATTCTTTGAGTCTTTTCTGTTTTTTTGTTTGTTTGTTAGTTTTATACACCCAGTCTAGCTCTTAACCTTCACAAATTATTGGCTGATTGATCTTTTGCTTTTGGTATTGCCCTTGGGGCATAAATTATTTCATACCCTGATCCAATAACATTTAGGCACTTTTGCAGTGATAACTTTTGTGGCATTTCAGCATGGTTTGGACACAAGAAAGGCTCTTCTTTTCTATTATCCTCTCTCTCTCTTTTTTTCCTATTAACCAGCTTTCTTGTTGTCTTGTTTGTATTGCTTATGAAATAACCACCTTCTTGTTTGTATTGCTTATGAAATAACCACTGTTACCAAAAAGCTTTTCAGATTTTGACAATACCTTTAAGTTTGAACTTCCTACACATTTTTTCAAATAAAGTAAATTACCCCATGAGAGCTTTAGAACCCTTTCTTTAATGGTGTGACTCTTTCCTTGGGAAAAAGGTGTCAAATTCGGCTCCTACAGAGTAAGGTGCTAGCCTATAGTCTTAATTTGCTTCTTCCCTTGTGGAACCTCCATCCTGTAAACAAATTATGATAATGATTACTTGGTACTCAGAGTTCCTAGTATGCTTTGCCTGAGTCTGTCTTGCCTGGAATTTAGCCTCTTTACCATACAGGCTGAAGATTAATTCGATGAATTCATTTTTTTTCAAATAGATGATTCAGACCATTCTGATATTTGTTCTGCTTAGTAATAACTCCAAGAAGAGTTTTTACAATGTATGTTCACATCAAAAATGAGTCAGATTTGCTTCAGCCTCAAAGAATGTATTTCTGTAAAACTAAATGAGTGCTGGCTGTTAGCTGCACTATTTTTTTCCTAAACCAGAAAATGGTAAAACTGTAAAGAGATGTGGTTTCACAAAGTATCCCAGGCTGGCCCTGAACTCCCAGGCTCAAGTAATCCACCCTCCTCAGCCTCCTGAGTAGCTGGGACTATAGGCATATGCCACTGCAGTGAACTTCTCCTAATACGTTTAAATAGTTGTCTCTAGAAACAATTTTTCCTATTTATCCTTGTAACATTTCAGAGCTGATTCATGGTACTTTTTATGCTATCAATCTGGAAGTGAGTAGGTCAAAGTTTTCTTCTAAAATATGCATCTACCTTCTTGTCATAAGTTTATTCTGCCTTGGCATTCCTTTTTAGACTTAACATGAGTTGTTTAAGACCTAGTCATAGCTTGTCACTTTGACTTTGTTAAAACTTCCTTGTGTAGTTGTTTGAGAGAGAGTCTACTTGTTTCTTACCCTGTTGATCCAGAAATGCAACACCTCACAGAGGTGATGACCATGATATAACCTAATGAGCAATAGCAGAGTCATATAATAATTTTCCCCTTTCATGTGTGTTTCCTTAAGGTAGCCATTTCTCAACTCCTGCAGAGAAGCCTAGGAAATAATGCCTATGCACCTTAATAAGAGCCCTCCCACAGGGGTTCTCCCTCCCACTTCCAGGCAGCTGGTTGAGCTCTCTACTGCCTCTGAACTTTCTGTCAGTTGCCTATCATCATCGATAACATCATTTAGGAACTCTGAGTAATAAATTTCTCCTATTTGATACATTTTGGTCTTACTTTCTCATTTCATTATATTCTACCTGACATACATCTGAAACTCACCTCTCCACCTACATTAGAGCTTTCCAGGGTCTTGGTTTATGGCTATTCTCAAGAAAGACTCTTCAATATATAATTGGAAAGAACTCATAACAATATAAATCATAACATTTCTGAATATGTTTAATAACAGAGCAATTAGAACATAAAAATTTAATTTTATACATCACAGATTGCTATTTACAAACAGGGCATGTTAAAAGCAGAAAAAAGAACACTTTGTTGAAGTTATATACTTATTTGCATTAAAAAATATTACCCAATAGGCTATAAAATGATGCCAACACATAATGCCAGGTTGCAAGGCATGGAAGATAGGAAATGAGAGATGATTGCCTAAAGCAATCATCTCAAATGATTATCTTTTCATGTCAAAAGGTAAATTTATACCTTTTGACATGAAAAAAATACTTTGTGTCTAGACAGTGGTGGTAGTGGCACAACATCTCAAGTGTATTAAATACTAATGAATTATACACATTAAATGGGTAAAGTGTACAGTTTTGTGATGTGAAACTTCTATATCAATTACTTTTTAAATAAACAAGTGGCTGACCAGATTTGACCAAGGGACCACAGTTGGTCAGCTCTTGTTTATGCTACAAATTTAACTCCTATATGCTTGAAGTAGTAAATGCTGTTATTTTTATTATTTACATTAGAAACATGTTTTGAAATTATATTATGCAATTATATGAACAATAAAATTATTATTATGAAAATTTTTTGGTTTGTTTAATGATAATGTGAATTTTATTTTGCAATACAAAGGATTGTTTTAGTGCTTTGCAATATTATTCCATTCATTCTTTCAGCAACCCCTTGATATTGATAATGCTCTGACAACCACTGCCATTTCATTGTTGAGGAAGCTGAGGCAAATAAAATGCAAGTAACTTGTCTAACCCCATATCACTTTGTAGTGGTTTCCAAGACTTGAATCTAGCCATCTGAACCACCAGCTCTTAACCACCATGTTATGTTGACTTTCCTATTTGGGGTACAGATATTTTCAAAATGTGGTTTCCCACTTACATAGATATATATTAATTGTAATTTTATTACAAATGTATAATTTAAAATATGTAGTATCATTATTCCAGGTATGTATCACTGCATAACAAATTGTTTGCAAATTAGGGCCTTAAAACAACTGTAATCATTTTACATCATCTCTCAGAGTCTGTGTGTTAGTTGAGCTCAGTTAACTCCTTCCACGGACTTTCTTAGGTAGCTACTTTCCTATGGTGTCTGGGTCTATAATTATCTGAAGATCATTCACTTTCATACTTAGTGATTGGTGTGGAAAAGCTCAAAATGTTAGTGGGCTACCAGGAGTTCTTAGGCAGATATTTGTGTCTCTACCAAATTGTCGTTTATTATGGGGACTACATTTTGAATTGATGAGGTGTTGGTTAATGGTGAGAGAAAAACAGACATGAAAATAAACAGAAAGAGAGAAACAGAAACAGAGAGAGAACATGCTGTGTTTCCACAATAGCTTTGACATTTTAGCTGCATTATTTTCATTACATTTTTTTTTGTTAAGCCAGCTACAAAGTTTGACAAATTTCAAAAGGAGAGGATACTACTTTATAGGAAAATTGCCAATGTATTTATTGTGATGTCTCAAAATAACAAAAAATATAGCCTTTTGAAGAAGGCAGCAGAAGTTATTAAACTATTGTATGATTCATAAAATATTAAAAATAGTAAACTATATATTAAAATTATATGAATTTATATTTCTACGATTACTGCAATTGAAAAATATTGTATTATATTTAATCACAGATATTTAAAAAATAGAATGAATCTTCTAAAAACAAGCTGCAAGTGGATAAAATAGATAATATATGAGAAATTTTATCAAGCTTTTGGAATGACACTAGTAAATTAATAATGAGATGTTACATTTTGGAGCTTCTTGTCTTGAATGGATGTGTTTATTCCACAAATTAAATTTTAAATCACATAATTAATATGTGAAAACATTGTGAAAAGTTAAACATTGCAGAATTGTATAGGATAAAAATATAAATTCTTATCCTTGAAATTACATGCATTTTTCAAGATTCTTTTTTGTATCAGTTTACATATATTTTATTTTACTGAAAAAAATACCTTTTGTTTTTCTGGAAGCTACTTCTTCTGTTTAGCAATGTGATAATCCACCTGCTCTCTGCAATGACTATACTCATATATTTGTTGGAGGTATATGTTTTCATTGACTGAAAGCTATTTAACTGCTGGAGGAATCATTCTGTTCATACATGTGCTTATCTGCAAGGATTTCTGTATGACAGATTTCTAAATGTAGAACTTTAGTTTATAATGATATATTTACATTTCATTTAAAAGTATTATTTTAAATTATACTCCCTCTAAAGTAGAATTCTCAGGTTTTTAATAGAGTACTAATCTTCTCTATGGCATTAATGTGTTGGCATTATTTCTATTGTTCTGACCATCAGTAACTTTTTAATCTTTTATATCTTATTGGCCAATTTTACCTTGAATTGCTTATTCATATTTTCATCAATTTTTATTAAATTTTCTGTTTTGGTAGGTGATGTGTAGTTCTCACGGAACAATGGATACCAATATTTTGTTATGCGTGTTGTAGCATAGGTTTTAGGTGAATTAATTCAGGTTTATAAGCATGATAAAAGAACACTATTAATCTTTGGCACTATGTAAGTTCTGTTTTTCTTTATATCTGTATCTATTCCTGGATGGTTTGTATGAAATATTGTTATAAACTCTTCCTGTAATTTCTCTAGCATCAAATGTTTGTGTGTGTGTGTGTGTATGTGTGTATGACATGATTTACCTATGTGTATATAACTACAAATATACATATATATGAAATATATATTAGTTTTTAATCATACCTTCTGCTGGAGAATACCTTTTGTAAGAATTGGTTAATGGTAAGACTTTGATCATAAAGTGCTTTCCTGATATGAAGATTAAAGGAGATCTACGGCTTAATTTAGATATTTTCCACAAAACTAATAAACTTTTTGTATTCTTTGTATGTATTTTTTGGCATGCTAAAAACTTTATGTTTCTATATTATATTTATAGGAGTGAAGGATCAAAAGACTATGGAAAATTATATGAAAAAAATTAGATATGATCATGTAAAGTATAGTTATGTAGAATAATAATTATTTCAAGTTGTCCTCAAAAAACATTGAATTTCACAACATATTTATTAGCTAGTTTAATGATGCTGTGTCTTGTTTTAAAAGAAATGGACATGTATATGTACATGCATGTTTAGCAAGATTGATAATTTACTAAGTCCTTTTAGAGTGCATTTCCTATATTATCACAACCTAATATTAGGGATTTACATTTGTTATTAAAGGTCAAAAATTATAATAAACCCATATTAAATTCAAGATTTTTTTCTAGTTCTGTTAAGAATGATGATGGTATTTTGATGCCAATTAAATTGGACTTACAGATTTATTTTGGCAATATGATCATTTTCACAAAATTGATTCTACCCATCCATGACCATGGGATGTATTTCCATTTGTCTGTGTCATCTATTATTTTTTTCAGCTGTGTTTTGTAGTTTTCTTTGTAGAAGTCTTTAATCTTCTTGGTTAAGTATATTCCTAAGTATTTTTCCCCCTTTTTGCAGCTATTGTGAAAATAGATGAGTTCATAATTTGATTCTCAGCTTTGAAACCTGCATAGCCAATGAAAGACTAAGAAAAAAGAACAAATCTGGAGGCATCACATTATCCAACTTCAAACTATATCAGAAGGCTATAGTTACAAAAACAACATGGTATTTGAATGAAAACAGGCAGGTAGATCAATGGAACAGAATAGAGAATCCCGAAATAAAGCCAAATACTTAACAGCTAACTGATCTTTGACAAAGCAAACAAAAACATAAAATGGGGAAAGGGCACTTTATTCAACAAATGGGACTGGAATAATTAGCAATCCACATGTAGAAGAACGAAACTGCATCCTCGTGTCTCACCTTATAAACAGTCAACTCAGAATGGATCAAATAATTAAATCTAACATGTGAAACAATAAAAAATCTAGAAGATAACATTGGAAAAACTCTTCTTGGGTTGGACAAAAACCTTATCACCAAAAATCCAAAAGCAAATGCGACTAAAACAAAGATAAATAGTTGTGATTTAATTAAACTTAAAAGCTCTGCTGGCAAGGAATAGTCAGCTGTGTAAACAGAAACTCACAGAGTAGTGAAAAATATTCATGAACTATGCATCTGACAAAGAACAAATGTCAGGAATCTACAAAGAACTCAAAAAACTCCAAAGAGAAAAACCAATAACCCCATCAAAAAGTAGGCTATAGTCATGAATAGACAATTCTTAAAAAGAGGTATGTAAATGACTGACACATATGAAAAAATGCTCAACTTCACTAATTATCAGGAAAATTAAAAAGTTCCGCAAGAATGTCCATAAGTTAAAAATCCCAAAGTATACAATGTTGGCATGGATATGGTAAAAACACTTTTATGCTGCTGTGAGAATGTAAACTAGTAAATTCTAGTTTACATTCTCACAGCAGCATAAAAGTGTGAATAAAATCAACCAGATGAATATTTTTAAACATCTAGAAAAAGTAGAACTGGCTCATGAAAGCAAAGATATTGTAAAATAGTTCAGTGTTACAGAAAGGAGATAAGAGTTGCTATATTTCTAATCTCACATAATTTCCAATGGGAAAGACTTAAGCACTACAACAGTAAACATTTTGCCATAAGTTTTAGAAAAAGTACCACAATAAAGCTGCATGCATTATAAAAGCTAAGCAACACTACTCATTCCAAAATATCAAAAGGACGAGAGAGACTTTTTATACAAAAGGATGAGAGAGATTTTTTATACAATTTAACTATGTAATAGTTTCTTTAGCAATTGTTAAAACAACAAAATCCTGTTCAAAATGAAGCCAAAGTATTCTGAGTATGTGCAAAGCAGTACTGATATTGTCAGTGGACTTCTTACTGTTCTTGTGTTTATGTAGAATGTATAATATAGTTAAGTTGAAGAAAAATTTTTTCCTTTAACCTATGAATTAAAACAGCAAATTTCAATATAAGTACAACAAATTTCAATATAAGCTCATATGGCTTTATATTATTTTTTAATTTTCCCTAGTGTTTTCTTCATTGCCACAAAGTATTTCTAACCATTAACTGGGTGGTAAACTTCTGAAAAACAAATTTTTACTTGACAAAAGTAAAAAAATTTTCAAGTAGGTTTTGAAAAGATTTTTTTTTTTTTTGTCACAGGGAGGAAAACATCTTGCATCACAATCTTTCTTGCTGGAATTAACTGAAGTAGTCCCATCAATCAGATTTTCCAGCTCAAGCCTTAGCTATAACTAATCCTTTTTAACCTTCTTTCCTGTTCTAGCAGACTTCCAGAAACAAAAGAGACAACATTTTGTGATGATGAATATCACAGTTGCCACACTGGCCAGCAGGAACCTGATTACATCCAAAGAGTGGTACTGGAACCAGGTGAGGTTGTGGGCTGCAACCTGAAGAAGCTTGGCTCCTTTGTGGCGCATGACGAATTCAATCCAGAAGACTGCTTGATTCAGGGGCTTCACTGGTTGATCATGTTGAATATTTGATAATTTCATAACATTCTCTTTATATCTGAATGATAAAAATAAAGATACTAACACTAAAAGTAAGTTATATGAAGTCCATGACAGGTTTGAAACTGTCAAATGATTCAAAGTAAATGTCAAAATATTGACATAGAATTTGTGTATTTTAATTTGAGTAATCAGAGAAAGTTTGGCCTTTAAACTGACCTTTTCTCATTGACAAATTAAAAAATATATATTAATTATACTTTAAGTTCTGGGGTACACATGCAGAATGTGCAGGATTGTTACATAGGTATACATGTGTCATGGTGGTTTGCTGCATCTATCACCCCATCATCTACATTAGGTATTTCTCCTAATGCTGTCCCTCTGCAATCCCCCCAATCCCTGCCATCTCTCCCTAGCCCATCACCCTCCAACATGCTCCAGTGTGTGATATTCCCCTACTACCTATGAGTGAGATCATCAGTGTTTGGTTTTCTGTTCTTGTGTCAGTTTGCTGAGAATGATGGTTTTCAGCTTCATCCATGTCCCTGTAAATGATATCAACTCATCCTTTTTTATGGCTGCATAGTATTCCATGGTGTATATGTGCCACATTTTCTTTATCCAGTCTAGCATTGGTGGGCATTTGGGTTGGTTCCAAGTCTTTGCTATTGTGAACAGTGCCATAGTGAACAAACGTGTGCATTATCTTTATAATAGAATAATGTATAATCTTTTGGGTATTTACCCAGTAATGGGATTGCTGGTTCAAATGGCATTTCTAGTTCTAGATCCTTGAGGAATCACCACACTATCTTCCACAATGGCTGAACTAATTTGCACTCCCACCAACAGTGTAAAAGTGTTCCTATTTCTCCACATCCTCTCCAGCATGTGTCTCCTGATTTTTTAATGATTGCCATTCTAACTGGTGTGAGATGGTATCTCAATGTGGTTTTGATTTGCATTTCTCTAGTGACCAGTGATGATGAGTTTTTTTTTCATGTTTGTTGGCTGTATAAATGTCTTCTGAAAACTGTCTGTTCATATGCTTCAGCCATTTTTTGATGGGGCCATTTGTTTTTTTTTCTTGTAAATTTGTTTAAGTTCTTTGTAGATTCTGGATATTAGCCCTTTGTCTGTTGGTTGACAGTTCACTCTAATGATAATTTCTGCTGCTGTGCAGAAGCTCTTAAGTTCAATTAGATCTCATTTGTCTACTTTGGGCTTTTGTTGCCATTACTTTTGATACTTTAGTCATGAAGTTCTTGCCCATGGCTATGTCCTTAATGGTACTGCCTAGGTTTTCTTCTAGGGATTTTATGGTGTTAGGTCTTATGTTTAAATCTTTAATCCATCTGGAGTTAATTTTTTATAAGGTGTAAGGAAGGAATCCAGTTTCAGCTTTCTGCATGTGGCTAGCCAGTTTCCCAACACCATTCATTAAATATGGAATAATTTCCCCATTGCTTGTTTTTGTCAGGATTGTTAAAGATCAGATGGTTGTAGATGTGTGGTGTTATTTCTGAGGTCTGTGTATGGTTCCATTGGTCTGTATTTCCGTGTTGGTACCAGTACCATGCTGTTTTGATTACTGTAGCCTTGTAGTATAGTTTGAAGTCAAATAGTGTGGTGTCTCTCACTTTTATTTATTTATTTTTTTTCTTAGAATTGTCTTGGCTACTCAGGCTCTCTTTTTTGGTTCCATATGAAGTTTAAGGTGTTTTTTATAATTCAGTGAAGAAAGTCAATGGTATCTTGATGGGAATAGCATTGAATCTATAAATTACTTTGGGCAGTATGGTCATTTTCATAATATTGAATCTTTCTAACCATGAGCATGGAATGTTTTTCCATCTGCTTGTGTCCTCTCTCATTTCCTTGAGCATAATTATGTAGATTTTTTCTTTGCTTCTGTTTATGTGATGAATTACATTTATTGATTTGCCTATGTTGAACCAGCCTCACATCCCAGGGATGAAGCCGACTTGGTGATGATGGATAAGCTTTTTGATGTGCTGTTGGATTCGGTTTGCCAGTATTTTATTGAGGATTTTTGCATCCATGCTCATGGATATTGGCCTGAAATGTCCTTTTTTAGTTGTATCTCTGCTAGGTTTTGGTATCAGGATGATGCTGGCATCATGAAATGAGTTAGGGAGGATTCTCTCTTTTTTTACTGTTTGGAATAGTTTCAGAAGGAACAGTACCAGATCATCTTTGTACCTCTGTACAATTCAGCCATGAACTTGCCTGGTCCTGGACTTTTTTTGGTTGCCAGGCTCTTAATTGCTGCCTCAATTACAGACCTTGTTATAGATCTATTCAGAGATTCAACTTCTTGGGAGGGTGTAAGTGTCTAGGAATTTATCCATTTCTTCTAGATTTACTAGTTTATTTGAATGGGGTTGTTTGTAGTAATATCTGATGGTGGTTTGTATTTCTGTGAGATCAGTGGTGACATTCCCTTTATCATTTTTTATTGCATCTATTCGATTCTTCTCTTTTCTTTTTTGTTAGTCTGGCTAGCAGTCAATCTATTTTCTTGATCTTTTCATAAAACCTGCTGCTGGATTTATTGATTTTTTAGGGTTTTTTTTTCTGTCTCTATCTTTTTCAGTTCTGGTCTGATCTTAGTTATTTCTTGTTTTCTGCTAGCTTTTGAATTTGTTTGATCTTGCTCCTTCAGTTCTTTTAATTATGATGTTAAGGTGTTGATTTTAGATCTTTCCTTGCTTCTCTTATGGGCATTTAGTGCTACAAATTTCCCAGTAGACACTGCTTTCAATGTGTCCCAGAGTTTCTGGTACATTGTCTTTGTTCTCATTGGTTTTGAAGAACATCTTTATTTCTGCCTTCAATTTATTATTTATCCAGTAGCCATTCAGGAGTAGGTTGTTCAGTTTCCATGTAGTTGTGTGGTTTCGAGTGAGTTTCTTAATCCTGAGTTCTAATTTAATTGTGCTGGGTCTGAAAAACAGTTTGTTATGATTCCCGTCCTTTTGCATTTGCTGAGGATTGTTTTGTTTCCAATTATGCAGCCAATTTTACAATAAGTGTGATGTGGCACTGAGAAAAAAATGTACATTCTGCGGATTTGGGGTGGAGAGTTCTCTAGATGTCTATTACATTCACTTGATCCAGATCTGAGTTTAAGTCCTGCATATCCTTGTTAATTTTATGTCTCATTGATCTGTCTAATATTGATAGTGGAGTGTTAAAGTCTCCCACTATTATTGTGTGGAAGTCTAAGTCTCTTTGTAGATCATTAAGAACTTGCTTTATTTATCTGGATGCTCCTTTATTGGGTGCATATATATTTAGGATAGTTAGCTCTTCTTGTTGCATTGATCTGTTTACCATTACGTAATGCCCTTCTTTGTCTTTTTTGATCTTTGTTGGTTTAAAGTCTGTTCTATCAGAGATGAGGATTACCACCCCTGTTTTTTTTTCCTCTCCATTTGCTTGGTAAATCTTCCTCCATCCCCTTACTTTTAGCCTATGTCTGTTTTTGCACATGAGATGGGTCTCCTGAATATAGCACACCAATGAGTCTTGACATTTTATCCAATTTGCCAGTCTGTATATTTTGATTGTGGCATTTAGCCCATTTCCATTTAAGATTAATATTGTTATATGTGAATTTGCTCCTGCCATTTTGATGCTAGCTGGTTGTTTTGCCCATTAGTTGATGCAGTTTATTCATAGTGATGATGGTCTTTACAATATGGTATGTTGTTGCAGTGGCTGGTACTGGTTCTTCCATTCTATGTTTAGCACTTTCTTCAGGAGCTCTTGTAAGGGAGGCCTGGTAGTGATGAAATCTCTCAGCAGTTACTTGTTCATAAAGGATTTTATTTCTCCTTTACTTATAAAGCTTATTTTACTGGATATGAAATTCTGGGTTGAAAATTAATTTCTTTATGGATGTTGAATATTGACCCCCACCCTCTTCTGGTTTGTAGAATTTCTGCCAAGAGATCCCACTGTGAGTCTGATGGGCTTCCCTCTGTGGGTGACCTAACCTTTCTCTCTGGCTGCCCTTAGCATTTCTTCCTTCATTTCAACCCTTGTGAATCTATGGATTATGTGCCTTGGGGTTGCTCATCTCAAGGAATTTCTTTGTGGTGTTCTCTGTATTTCCTGAATTTGAATGTTGGCCTTCCTTGCTTTGTTCAGGATATCCTCCTGGATAATATCCTAAAAAGTGTTTTCCAACTTGGTTTCATTCTCCTCGTCACTTTCAGGTACACCAATCAAATGTAGATTTGGTCTTTGCACATAATTCCATATTTCTTAGAGGCTTTGTTCATTTCTTTTCACACTTTTTTTCTCTAATCTTGCCTTATCACTTTATTTCATTGAGTTGATCTTCAATCTCTGACATTCTTTCTCCAACTTAATTAATTCAGCTATCGAAATACTAACTGGAATAACCAGCATAGAGAAGAACATAAACAACTTAATGGAGCTGACAGATATTTTTAAAGTAGAAATGGAAGGTCAGGTGAGAAAATTAATTTCTATCATGCAGAGAAAATATAAGTCTTCTCAAATTTTTTACTTTTTAAATTTTAACTTTTTGCAGGTATGTGGTAAGTATATATATTTATGGGGTACATGAGATGTTTAGATGCAATATGAAACAATCACATCATAGCAAATAAGATATTCATCCCTTAAGCATTTCTCTTTTGTGTTATGAACAATCCAATTACACTCTTAGTTCTCAAATAGGCATATGAGAATGTGCTCAACATCATGAGCCATTTTGAGTACTGGTAGAAAGATTGTGAAAATGCAATGTGAAAATTATCACCTCTAAGTTGTTCAAAAGGAATTGTTTCATGGTGAGTAACACGTCTCCATAGATAGTCACTTTGCTTCCACTCTACTCTTTTGTCTCCGAGTGTTTCCCACCCAGTAGCCAGAATAATCTTTTGAAATAAAGGTCCAATTGTGACACTTCCTTGATTAAGATTTTTGCCTGGCTTCTCATTATTTTAAGAATAAAATCCCAGTCTGTTATTTGGTCTACAGACCCCACATTGTTAGACGCTGGCAAGCTCTTTTCTTAACACTTTTCCCCTGCACATTGCCTTCTAGATTGATCTTCTATTTACTTTAAGCTCCCAAAGCTGTTCTGATCACAGCACCTTACACATTTTGTCCCCTTTCCAGCTCTTGGAGCACTCTTTCTTGCTACTACCAAAGACACGCTTCTCTCCCTTTTTGAGCCTTCCTTCTAAGTGTTACCTCTCAGAGAGGTTTTTAATGGCCACACTATGATGGAACCTCTAGCATTTTTTCTATTTTCTGTGCTTATTTGGCTATTTGATTCCTAGAATTTTAAAATACATTATATATCTCATAAAATAAACATTTAAATATTAAATATAAAACATAAATATACATACACTAAGTGAATAGCTAAAAAATGTAAGATAATTTTAAGCATTATCTTAAAGAAGATACCAATTTACCTACTGCTCAGATCATGGTATAAAATATCACATCCTGTCTAGAATAACTCTTTTTTTCGGACCCATTTAGTAACTACTTTTGTCCTTCAATTAAGTATTATGCTGACTTTGAACAGCATACATTAATTTTGCTTGTTTATGTAGTTGAATTTTATAATATGTACTCATTAGTGTTTTTTCTTTTAATGTAGGAGTTGTTTGGTAATTCCATTGCTGTGTAGTATTCTGTTGATTGATAAAGCATATATTACATCTTCATTTTATGATTAATAGACATTTGGGTTGCTAAATGTTTTCAACACTGATAATTCTGTTGTGAGCTTTCTTCTATATAGGATTAGATTTATATATTTATACACACCTGTTGTATATATAATTGAGAGTAGAATTGCTGAGATAAAAGAGTATGCATAATTATGATTTATTTTTTGACTTTAATTTTTTTAAAGTGTATTATTTTAATTTCCAAAACTTAAAGACATTTTAGTTATCATTTTTATAACCTCCCTTTTTTTCACTATGGGTGGATCATGTAGTCTTTATAATATTGAATCTTTTTATATTTATTAAGTCTTGATTTATGGCCCACCACATGTTACTTCAAATAACTATTAAATATTTGACATACTCTAGAAAAATGTGTCTTCAAGTTGATATATAAATGTATATATATGATACATGTGTGTGTATTGTATGTGTATATATGTGCATGTGTATGTATTATTTTACATTATAAGATTCCATTTGTTAATTGTATTCTTCAATTGTTTTATATCCTTGCTCATTGTTTGCTTTTTTAAAAAGTCTGTTTAGATTGAGTGAAAGTATTTGTATAATCACATTTAAATCTACCACTGTATTTTATATTAACTTTCTATTTGTCCAAGTTAGTTTATGTTTCTTTTCAATTATTTCCTATCTTACTTAAAGATATTTTTTATCATTTGCTATCTATTTTCTTTCTGATAAAGTATCTTTAAAGTTTTCCTTTAGATGATACCCCCTCCTTATATAAAACATTATTGATAGTAGTTACAAATGCTGAATTGATGGTAGCTGGACTGCAGAAGTCATTTTCCACATTGTTATCTTTGTGGTGTTAAGAAAATCAATTATCAAAAATATAACTTAAAATTTTTTTGTGCTTCTAAAATCATTCTAATAAAAGTAAAATGTTAGTTCACCCAAAATGAGACAAAATATTTAAAAATTACATATCAAATATGACATATAGTTATTAAAACTTAATAATAAGATAAATAGCAAAGTTTAAGAATGTTCCAAGGATTGGAGTAGACATATTTTCAAAGAAGATATATGAATGATTAGTAAGCACATATAAAAATTCTCAATTTCTTCAGCTGTAATGAAAAATGCAATCCAGGACCAGGATGAGAGATCGTTTTATACTCACTGAGAAGGCTGTAACAAAAAGACAAACAGGTTTACATCTGGATGAATTGGGTGGTGGTGATGAATGGAACAAGTACTTTGGAAAACAGTATAACGGTTCTTCATAAACAAACAGTTCCCACATGAGCCAGCAATTCCACCGATAGTATCAATCCAAAAGAAAGGAAAACATGTTTATGCAAAAATGTGTGCAGTAATGTTCATAAAAGTCACAATTGGAAACAATCGAAATACCAATGAACTGGTAAGTAAACAAATAAAACATGACATATCCGTACTGTAAAATATTATACTGCTGTAAGGAGAACTGAAGTATTAAAACACACAACAACATGAATAAAACTAAAAACCATAAAAAACCCCCAAAAAACTAGGCTAGGTGAAATGTCATTTACACAGCACTCTAAACTATATGATTCCATTTATATGAAATATCTAGAGAGAATAACCTTTAGAGAAAGAAAACAAATTGGTGTTAGATTAGGGCTAAGTGGTCATGTGAGACCACTTCTGGGTCACTGTAGTTTCTTTTATGTTGACAAAAATGTTCTAAAATTATGTAATGGTGATGGCTTCATGATTCATTAAACATTCTTAAATCTATTTGGATTTTATACCATAAACAGGTGGGTTTTATGCTATCAAAATTAAATCTCATTTTCAAGTGTGTTATAGCAAGTATAATAATAAAAAGTAATTTCTCAGCAAGAAAATAGTCATATCCTGAGATATTTTAGATATTTAGTTAAAATATTTTATATTATTTTATTTATTCTTCCTTTCTACTAATAATTCATTATGTCAATTTTTTAAGAAATGCATTGTTTATATTATCTATATCAGTTTAAATGCATTTTAGTTTAGAAAATTGTTTTACTAACTGGTTATTCATTAGATATATGGGGTTCAAATACAATTTTAAAATAACTGATAAAAAATAAAAGATTTCAGATTGGTTAAATGATTTATATTCTTTCAAAATTAGTCTCTTATGAAAAGGATGAAACTCACACTCACTACTGACAAAAGAAGCTATCTATAAATACCACCTAGTGGAAAATATTGTTATACTCACAAAGGATTATTAATTACTGTCTTCAGTGCATTCAGCAAGTCTATACTTGACATTGTGTTGAAGTCCACTCTGGCGGCTGCACCCTTGACCTTCATGTGAGCAATGTTATCAGGTTGATCTGAAAACAAAGGAATGCCCACCATAGGGATCCCATGGTAGATCACCTCGTAGATGCCATTGGCTTCACCATGAGTTATAAAAGCTCTGGTTTTTGGATGACCTGGGATTGAATGAATTTTATCCAAATTATTCATAGGAATAAAATGAGATAGATGCACAGTGAAAGGCTCTGAAAGTGATGGTGTTTTCTGGATAACACATTGAACTAATTTGATATTACTTTTCAGAGTTCAGAGGAAAAAGAGGTACTTGTGCTAGATATATACGTGAAGACTATATGGTTTGTGTAACTTCAGACTGCAAAAATTAATACAAGATTTCCCATTGGACTAATTAAAAAGTTCATTCTGGTTTTAAAAAAAATGTGCAAAAAAGAACAAAACCAAAGAGATTGGCATGACATAAAGTGCTATTTTAAGTGTAGTCACAAAGTGTGATTTGTGGAGTGTGCAAGGCAGCAGGCAGTTGGTTGGTGGTGGTACTAGGATTGAGAAAAGATAGATCACACTTCATTGTAAAATGTCTCATCATTTTATGATTAAGATTAGGAATTTAATCCTCCAGAAAATGCAGAGTCACTGGTGATAGAGGAGCTATTATGTAGCATTTGAAATAACCCTGGAGAAAAGGGAAAAACAGGTGTAAAGTTGTAGAAACAAGAGACAAAGAGACAGCCCAGAAAGTATTGAAAATTCTGTGAGATATAATAACACCTGAAATAAAGATTCCCTCTGATTCTGATCATAAAGGATGTGAATGTACATCATAAAATGACAATATTTTAGAGTATTCTTCCCCCCTTGGACTGGAAAATAAATATAAAGAAGTTACGTTTGGTTTTTCCATAACAGATATTCAATAATCTTGTTTCACATGAAATATTAACACTCTAATGTGCTGTTACTAATATATCCAGTATTAGTATTTGTTCACCAGAGTTTTGTATTGTTCACCAAAGTCACCAGGATTGTCTTCTCAGAGTCTTCCCTAAAAGGTCATTCTGGAGTATTCACTTGTACAGCCGAGTATTGAGACCTAATGCATCTGGTTTATTCCCATCAAATCTCCACAGAACCTGTTACAGTAAAGAAAATATCTTATTCCATGAGAGGAACTCAAAAGGTGTAGAATGTTAGAACTGTAAAAAGAGTAGGAATGAGATCAAGGGATGCTACTAAATAACAACTACTCAAAGAGTGATGTAAATAGAGTACTCATACTTCATTTCTTAACTTTTATAATTAGTTAGGCATATAAGGAAATCATGACTTTCCAAAATAATACCATAGACAAATGATATTATCATTGAAAAGTTCAAATATTTTAAAAACTGTTACATTTTTTAAAAGAAGACCTATGTGCAGCCAACCATCATATGACAAAAAAGCTTAACATCACAGATCATTAGAGAAAGCAAATCAAAACCATAATGAGATAGCATCTTACACCAGTCAGAATGGCTACTATTAAAAACAAAAAATATGATGCTGGTGAGGTTGTATAGAAAAGGAATGCTTATACTCTGTTGGTTGGAGTGTAAGTTAGTTCAATCATTGTGGAAGACAGTATGGTGATTCTTCAGGAACCTAGAGGCAAAAATACCATGAAACCCAGATTCCCATTCCTGCGTATATGACCAAAGGACTTTAAAGTGTTTTTTTTATAAAGACCTATGAACACGTATGTTAATTGCAGTACTATTCACAATAGCAAGGACATGGAATCAACATAAATGCCCATCACATATGGATTGAATAAACAAAATATGGTACATATACACTACAGTATATTATGCTGCCATAAAAAAAAACAAAATTATATATTTGCAGGGAAATGGATAGAGTTGGAGGCCATTATTCTTAGCAAACTAACTTCGGAATGGAAATCCAAATATGGCATGTTCTTACCTATAAATGGAAGCTAAAAGATGAGAACATGTGAACACATAGATGGGAACAATATACCGTCTATTAGAGGGTGGAGGGTAGGAGGACAGAGAGGATTAGGAAAAATAATTTACGGATATTTTAGTCTTAGTATCTGGGTGATGAAACAATCGGTACAACAAACTCTCATCACACAAGTTTACCTATGTAAAAAACCTGCATATGTACCCCTGAACTTAAAATAGAAGTTAAAAGTAAAAGTTAAATTAATTTATTTAAAAAAACTAAAAATCTAAAAAATGTATAAAAATATAGGCAGTCATTATAATTCTAGTGTAAAAAAAGTAACAATTTAGTAATGACCTACAGTTTTGTTTTATGTATTTTATATTAGTTTTCATCTTCCAAATTTAATTTTAATGTATTTATTTCTTTTTGAGTAATCTGGAAAGTAGTTCACATCTATCTGCTTGTCTATAGGTTCTTATATTAGAGCCTGTTGTCCTTTGATCAACAAAATAGCAGGTTCATAAAATAAGCAACTTACAATAAACAAATTAATGCTGCAAAGGTAGTACATGTGACTTCATTGGAATTACAGATTATCAAGCACTACTTCCAAGAAAAATTTCAAGTGACAATTTTTGACACAAATTCAGAGTATTTCAGTAATGCTGATTTGGATTTTTTTTTTTTTTTTTTTTTTTTTTTTGCACAGAAATGCGGAACCTGTTGGTATCATGAATAAAAATACAACTGCTGAATGAACTCAAAGTTGTATTTTGCTGAATTTGGTCAACTGATTATTAACACTTAGACAATGTGCTACAAAGCTTTGACAACGGTGATTAATATGATCTGCTACAGTAAAGACATTTTTATGTTTAAATTGCTAATTTTGAAACTCCCAAGCAATTCTCAAACTGAAAAATAATTTACAGTGTTTACTATTTGCTGCATCAGAAATATTTATTAATACACTTAAAAAGTTTGCTCCTTGTGTTGGAGTAAAATACATTAGCAACATCTCCCAGACACCATCTTTATAAAAGTAAAACTCCTAGATCCTGAAATGTACAATAGTAGAGTCTAGAATTTACACTTTTAATCACAGGATTGGAATTAATTCTCCTTACTACCCTACTCGCCAAACGTTGCAGTTATTATTCCTAAATTAATGACATTCAATCATGTTATACTATCACAGATCCTTAAATAGAATTTATACTGCATAATCACTAACAGAGCCAGTCTTCTCTATTTTTTGTCACATATTTTATATAAGCATGTGACTTAAAGAACAAATAGGAATATGACATCCCATAATTGTAAACACTCACCAAGAGCTTCCTGAGTACAATGAGTAATAGAGGTGGCCGAAGAGTCAGTCAAATATTCTTCACTCAGATACTGCTGGGGTAGGTAAACTGTTTTGAAGGCAAATTATCATAAGTCTTACTTGTATTTCTACAAGGACACAGTTCTGGATATATATTTTCATACTATAAGGACACATGTACACGAATGTTCATTGCAGCACTTTACAATAGCAAAGACCTGGAATCAACCCAAATGCCCATTGATAATAGACTGGATTGGAAAAATGTGGCACATATACACCATGGAATATTATGCAGCAATCAGAAATGATGAGTTCGTGTCGTTTGTAGGGACATGGATGAATCTGGAGAACATCATCCTCAGCAAACTGACACAAGAACAGAAAATGAAACACCGCATATTCTCACTTATAGGTGGGTGATGAAAAATGAGAACACATGGACACAGGGAGGGGAGTACTAAACACTGGGATCTACTGGGGGGAAAAGGGGAGGGCCAGTGGGAGGGGGAGGTGGGGAGGGATAGCCTGGGGATAAATGCCAAATGTGGGTGAAGGGGAGAAAGGAAGCAAATAGCACTGCCATATGTGTACCTATGCAACTGTCTTGCATGTTCTCCACATGTACCCCAAAACCTAAAATGCAATAAAAAATTAAAAAAGATAATAAAAAATTAAATAAATGATTTCCAATTCTTTAGTGAAGAAGTATAGTAACATTAGAAACTTTAAATTGCCCTTATTGATTTTTGCTTCTGAGATACAGACATTTCTGTATGTCAACTTATTTTTCTCAACTCTGAAGGAAACCTTCTGGTAACATGGGAACATCTTTAAATTTCTAAATTAGAAAACTGAGGTTTATAAGAAGAAATAATTTCTGCAGTTATATAGATAGTTGTAGAAAAATGTGTAACTATTCATTCTAAATCTGTGCATTCAGTGTTACTTGATGGATTTTACTAAGATGTAAAACAGTGTATAGTAAAACAGATGTGTAATTGCTTAAAGTCTTAGGTGAACTAGTGTATAGGTTTATGATTTCCTGGAGTGCTCTGTATGGGTGATGACCACAGGGTTTTAACTTATTCTATAACTTAAACTTTTCAATAATATTTGTGAAATTGATAGATCATCCTGTATTTTCATTTCATAAATTCACTTACCAAAAACCCCACTACCCTGATTTTATGGCTTTTCATAAGCTCTGCTTCAAAGACACAAATAAGTTAGATCTTAATGATACCAAATGGAAAAATTACTTACCTAGAACGTCACTGTAAATATGATCCCACTTCTTCATATCAAAGAGTTGGAACCAAAAGTCAAGAAAAAGCATAGATCATATTTTTTACCCTCTCCATGAAAGTCATTTGATCACTTAATTCTGATGTAACAAGGTACGTAGGAAGGAGGAAATGGAAATCCTCCACTATGCTTTTCCATAGTTTAACCAGGAGAGAAGCAGAGACTGTACACAAAGGGTATGTTTAGTAGCTCAGCCAGCAGCTCACCACTGGGAAAAATAACATCTGCAAAAACGACGTCAAATCTTGACTCTTGTAATTTTTTCATAAATTTCTTATTTGAGACTAAATCTTTACAGATATTTCTAATTATGTCACTAAACATCCACATCATTTCTTGTACTTGTGAAAAATCTGACCAAAATGTATCTTTTGGAAGGTCTGACCATCTCTTAACCTGTTACATGATGATATTGTCCATCTCAGTTTTAGTTAAAGATGTAGGAAAAACTTCAAGTTTAAGAGTGGATGAGTTGTTGGGATCAAAAGAATGGAAGCTGAAGATGCCAGTACAGCCACCTTATGACCTCTCTGATCAAGCTCATTCAGGACGATCTTCATATTCACCCAGTGCCTGCATTCTGGAGCCCACACCATCACCTTTCCACAATTCCCAGAGCTAAAGTAAAAGCTCAGTTGTATTAGCAGAAGTACTGAAGTGCATTTCACAGACATCCTGGTGCAGTGCAATGCTTGTTTTCCAATTGCTGTTCCTTTCTGTCATTTCTCATGGTTGTATCCAAAGATAAATTAGTCAAGAAGTTAAAATATAACTAGTTCAAAGTACATACATTATCAATTAATAGACAGTCTAAGCGTGTGGATGGCAAGGAGGCATATGAATGTAAATGACCTATGTACAAAGGTGTGTGTTGGTGTGTTTAAGGTCTCTTTTATGTTTATAAGTGTTGTACTTCAGCTAATATAAGTGATCTTGTATGGAGAAGCCACCTGTCTTATATAATACATTTTAGAAGAATGTCCAGAACAGTAGCAGTGAGAGGCTCATGTTTCTGCAGTCCATTTGACAAAAACAAAAGGTAAAATAACTAAACATGATTCAAAGCTATTTTGTAAACTTTGTTGACATATAATTTATGTATCATACAATTTATCAATTAATGTATAAAATTTAATGTTCCATTGTATATTTACAGAATTGTGCATCTACCCTAACAATCAGTTTGAGAGTCTTTATATCACCCCAAAATAAGCGTAATAGAATTCAGCCATTTTCTCTCCATCCCTAGTTTCTGCATTTCCCCTATAGATTTGCCTATTATGGACAATTTTTTTAATACATGGAATCAGATAGCATGTGGTATTTTATGACTGTCTTGATTATTATTACTATTATACTTTACTGGGGTACATGTGCAGATTGTGCAGGTTTGTTACATAGATATACATGTGCAATGGTGGTTTGCTGCACCCAACAACCTGTCATCTACATTAGGTATTTCTCCTAACCCTATCCTTCGCCTACCTTCACCCTCCTACAGGCCTGGTGTGTGAGGTTCCCCTCCCCATGTCCATGTGTTCTCATTGTTCAATTCCCACTTATGAATGAGAATATGTGGTGTTTGGTTTTCTGTTCTTGTGTTAGTTTGCTGAGAACGATGGTTTCCAGCTTCATCCACGTCCCTGCAAAGGACATGAACTCATTCTTTTTTTATGGCTGCATAGTATTCCATGGTATTTATGTGCTATAATTTTCTTATCCAGTCTACCATTGATGGGCATTTGGGTTGGTTCTAAGTGTTTGAGACTGTGAACAGTGTGGCAATAAACATATGTGTGCATGTGTCTTTATAGTAGAATGACTTATAATTATTTGGTTATATATGCAGTAATGGGATTGCTGGGTCACATGGTATCTCTAGTTTTAGATCCTTGAGGAATGTTTATTGGCTGCATAAATGTCTTCTTTGGAGAAGTGTCTCTTCATATCCTTCATCCACTTTTTAATGAGGTTGTTTGTTTTTTCTTGTAAATTTGTTTAAGTTCTTTTTAGATCCTGGATAGTAGCAGTTTGTCAGATGGATAGATGTGTGACATTATTTCTGAGCTATCTGTTCTGTTCTATTGGTTTATATGTCTGTTTTGGTACCAGTACTATGCTATTTTTGTTACTGTAGGTTTGTAGTACAAATTACGTAAGAATACAACTTACACGGGTTGTGAAAGACCTAATAAAGGAGAACTACAAACCACTGCTCAAGGAAATAAGAGAGAACACAACTAGATGGAAAAGCATCCCATGCTCATGGTTAGGAAGAATAAATATTGTGAAAATAGCCATACTGTCCAAAGTAATTTATAAATTCAATGCTATTCCCATCAAGCTACCATCAACTTTCTTCACAGAATTGGAAAAAAAAAAACTACTTTAAATTTCATATGGAACCAAAAAATAGCCCATATAGACAAGACAATTCTAAGCAAAAATAACAAAGCATCATCCTACCTGACTTCAAACTATACTACAAGGCTGCAGTGCCTGGCTTCTTTTATGTAACATAATATTTTAAACCTTAATTTATTATATAACATATACTTGTTGATTCTTACAAACATTATGCAAGATGTTGAGAGTTTCAAGATGATACTATCTTTATAAACTTTGTTAAAATAATCAAAGATAAAAGGAGAAGAAAAAAATAAACTAACTTGTAGTACATTTAGCATTAATCATTAGAGTAGCTTGCTCTCTGACTCACTTCCTCAGTGTTATTTGGCTATTGTCCTAGAATTATGCAGACCCTGTTACAAGATCATAGTTCCTCTTAACTGTTCTGTAGATAATAACTTAAACATTATAAAATGATCAGTTTTCCTTTTGAGGTATTCCTTCAGGTCTAGCATACTGATAAATCTACTCACTCAGCTGATCTGAAAGACTTCACTGATGCCAGCTGATCTGAAAGACTTCACTGATGCCAGCTGGAGAACAGTTGGCAGATTCAGTAAAACCAAATTCTAAACGACATTTCTATTTTTTTAATAAAAGAATTAAAAGTATTGTTTGAGATATACAATAGTTACTTTTCATTTCTTTTTCACCATCTATCAAAATATAGTTCTTTGAACCTATTTTAATGGAAATTTCAAACATCTTGTTGAAATGTTCAAGGTGTCATTTGTGGTAGTGATTCTTTCCTCGAGTACTTTGTGATTACATATTTTTCCCTAGAAAAATAATCTTTCCTAGAGATAATATGTTAAATAGTATTTGGACAGGTTTTCAAAAAAAGTGGAATATCTACATGTTTATTGAAATATTAAAAGAGTAACAATTTTTGAGAGGTAAAAACATGATATATGTTGAAAGAACACATGTTGATAGTAAGCATAATTTTTGATGGGGAGTGTTGTAGACATGAAAAAAATTTATGCAGATGGGCATATATTTATTCCTCAAAATTCCTCGTGGAGATTAGATTTCCCTGAGAAAGAGAAGTTTCTACATTGCTATGTAAATGATTTTTAAAAATGTACTGAGTTATCTTCATTACATATTGACACATTGTAATTGTGTATACTTATGGAATATATAGTGGTATTATGACTTTATGTGCTTATATTTGGTATATAAAGAAAAAGAAAGCTTTCAAGATAAAATGCATAGGCCTAGATATGAATTTGCATCATGAGTTGAAGAAAACTAAATAGTTCCAAATAATAAAAATTGTGTTCATAAAATTTGAGCATATCAATGACTCAAGGTTAGTGTCCAATATTGATATTATTATATGATTAATATGTTAAATTTATATAATTATCTTATACTCACTCTAACAGACTCATAAGAGTTGGTCACTAATTTTCAAGTTTTTCCTTAGCTGGTTGCTACAACATTGATTTTATTAGACATAATGGGGTGATTTACATTACCAAAATTGGCAAAGTGCTATAAAATACTTTTTCTTTTTTATTTTATTTGCTGAAGAAGTAGCTGCTAAACAGTAATAGCACATCACTAGCTACTAAAATGCAGAAAACAGAATCCATATGTAGAGTAAAAGTAGATTCTAAGGTTTATCAAATAGGATAACTCAAAGGAAGAAGTCTTTTATTAGTTTTCTGTTGCTACATGACAAACTACCCAATCTTTTGTATGTTAAAATTAAAAAGCTGTTTAGCTCATGGTTTCATGGTTCTTCTCACAATTTTGATCTAGGGTAGCAGAGCTTCTCTCAGCAGGTCTTGCCAATGTTTATGTCCATATAAAACTCTAGGAACCTGGCTGATCCTGAAAACCATTAGCATGCTTTACAGTTGACTGACCCACGTCTTTGTAGTTGGATATCATGTGGGTGTGTGTCTCTTATCATCACAATGCATAAGTGTAGTACAAGTGCTAAGTAATAAAATATACTAGGAAAGTCTCATGCACTAAAGTAAATAACATTAAATATACTATATTTATAGAATAGATGTATGATTGTGCATCATAGGCCTTACCAAAAACAATTTTTAAAATTCTCAAACTGCCACTTTCAATTTAAGACTTTACTGAGCTGTATAATTAAAAGAAATTTAGAAATTTTTCGCACACAAAATATATATTTTTCCAAAAGCATCTATACATGTTAAATAATATAAAGAGTGTTTCAATAGGCCCCATATTTTTAGGACATTCCAGTTTACATATTTTCTGTTTGAGTCACTTTAATGATGCCTCAAAAAATTGGATAATTTTAACATTCTATATGAAACTTTATAATAAATTATTTATGAATATATTTTACATACAAATGATTTTATATAAAAACTTTAAAAATAGTAAAATAAAAATAATTTCTGATATTAGAGATTACCAAAGTGTTAATTCTGGCCTTATTTAAACTTAATATGTCAATTTGTTTCATACATATTAGTTATGCCCTTTTCACATATATCTTTATATTTCTAAAATTTACATTGGCATTTTATTTTCATCATTATTCCCAAATAATAACACTGTCACTTAATTTCACTTTTGTATACTCACCTTTTATTAGTTACTCTGGTTATATGCTATTCATGTAAAGTATGTAAAATCAAATCCACACTTCCCATTTGTCACACTTTATGTAAAAATTAGGTCGTGTTCTCAATGTTTGCATAAGGAGTGTGTGATGATAAATTTAATTATGTTATAGCAATATATTAATAATTATTATAATCCAATTGTGATTATGAAGTAACATGAGGGCCTATAATATGCCTTTTAAAGATTTCTAAATACGGCATGATGACAAATTCTAACTCTAGTCAAGTGAAAATATATTCATTACACAGTAAATTTTGTGGAAAAAGAAGTTTAGCTGCTTATAACATAGATCTCACCTTATTTCAAGAGCTCAATAGCAGGCTAAATATAATCTTTAAAAATGCTTGGTGTGAAAATTAAAGAGAATAGTGTACAGAAACTAAAGGAAGAAAAGCTTTTTAATAGTTGAAAAATATGACATGGACTAAGAAATATGAGGTTAACATAATAAATGAAAAAAGAAACAGCAAAAATTTTATCAGAGTGGACATAATTCAGGTCAAAGTATTGATTGAGAAAATGAAAAACTTCATATTTTTAAACAAACACAACAAAAAATAAATATGTGTATTAATTATACATAAGTGCCAATATCTACATTTTTAGAGTGCTCTAAAGCTTCTCACATTTTTTAAAACAAAACTTCTCACATTTTCAAAAATAAAACTGGTTCTTTGGGAAGATATTTGGAGCTATGTGTTTATGGCCTGACTCTCCCTGTGCAGCATGTTTTAACTTTGGCTACAGAGGTGGGGGCAGAGACAGCAACACACTTCTCTCTATATCATTGCTGGGTATATAATGAAAGGATTATAAGTTATTCTATTATGAAGACACAAGCACACATATATTTATTGTGGTACTGTTTATAATAGCAAAGGCTTGGAACCAACCCTAATACACATCAATGATAGACTGGATAGAGAAAATGTGGCAGCTATACAACATGGAATACCATGTAACCACAAAAAAAAAAGGATGAGCTCATGTCCTTCGCAAGGACATGGATGCAACTGGAAACCATCGTTCTCAGCATATTGACACAGGAACAGAAAACCAAACACTGCATGTTCTCACTCATTAGTGGGTGTTGAACAATTAGAACACAGGAACACAAAGAGGGGAACATCACACACTGGGGACTGTCAGTTGGGGGGTCTAGGGGAGGGATAGCAGGTGGTGGGGGGCTACGAGATGGATAGGATTAGGAGAAATACCTAATGTAGATTACAGAGAGATGGATGCAGCAAACCACCATGGCAGGTGTATACCTATGTAACAAACCTGCATGTTCCGTATAGGTACCTCAGAACCTAAAGTATAATAAAAATATAGGAAGAGTAAGACTCTGCCCTTTATTCTTAGTTATTTCCTCCCATCATGGCAACTTCATCCTATGAATGAGCTGGAGGTATGTTTATTTGGTAGGATTCTCTGTGCCAATCTTGAGTTAAACCTCTGAGTTATGACTGTGGCTGGATAAAAGATGGGAGAACCTTCTTAGCCACATTGCCTGGAAGTTAGCTCCTGTAGCATATGCCTCACTGGGTGTAGATAAGAGATTCTGAGAGACATCTCCTCTCAACAGCATACCCTGGGCCTCAAATGGGAGCTTTGGAGAGTGGGAGCCCTGTGGTAGTGTCAGCATCTCCCTGGAGCAAAGGGAATTTCTGTCACTGTGAATTAGGAGGATGGACAAGTAAGCATGTTGTGGTTTAAATGCCAAAGACTCTCACTGTTTTCACCACGGATGAGTGGATTTTCTTCATCAGATGTTACTTTATTTGTTGTATTCGTTTGGGGTTATTTCTAGAGACATCAAATGGTTGTTTTAAAACACAATTTTCACTAGTTATTACTGTTTCACTTGAAACTTAGTCCATGGAACTTCTAATGTTACCATCTGAGAAGGGACTGGAACAAAATTTCTTTTAAATTATCTCTACCTTCTGCATATATTTAAGAAAAATTAAACCAACAATCAAGGAGAAAAAAGCATTTTTTGTTTTAAGTTCAGGAATACATGTGCAGTTTTGCTATATAGGTAAACTCATGTCGTGGAGGTTTGTTGTACATATTATTTAATCATTAGGTATTAAACCTAAAACCCATGAGGCATTTTTAATTATTCTTATCCTTTCTCTCTCCTCCCATCCTCTACTCTCCATTAAGTCTCTCGTTTTTCTCTATGTGTTGATGCGTTCTCATCATTTAGCTCCCAATATAATTGAGAACATGTGGTATTTCATTTTCTGCTCCTGCGTTAGTTTGCTAAGAATCATGGCATCTAGCTCTATATGCTTCCTCAAAGGACGTAACCTTGTTTGTTTTCATGGCTGCCTAGTGTTCTACAGTATATATGTACCACATTTTCTTGGTCCAGTCTATCATTGATGGGCATTTAGATTAATTCTATGTTGTTGCTATTGTGAATAGTCCTACAATTAACATATATGTGCAGGTGTCTTTAAGATAGAATGATATATATTCTGTTGGGTATATACCTAGGAATGCAATTGGTGAATTTAATGGTAGTTCCCCTTTTAGGCCTTCAAGGAATCACAACATTTAGCTTTCCACAGTGGCTGTGCTAATTTGCCCTCCTATTAACAGTGTATGGCACTCCTTTTTCTCTGCATCCTCACCAGTACCTGAAGTGAGACTGTATTCTGACTTGTGTGAGATGGAATATCATTGTGGTTTCAACTTACATTTCTCTAATGATCAGTAACACTGAGCTTTTTTTTAAAAAAAAATTTTCAAATGCTTATTGGCTAGGCTATTCCATCCTAGAGATAGAAATGAGCTAGATTTTCATCATGAGGAAACCAAAAGCAATTACAACAAAAGCAAAAATCGACAATGGCATTCAATAAAACTATAGAGCTCTGTACAACAAAAGAAACTATCAAGAGTAAGCAGACAACCCACACAATGAGAGAAAATGTTTGCTAATTATGCATCTGAAAAAAGTCTAATATCCAGCATCTATATGAAATTTAAACAAATTTACAAAAATCAAACAAACAAAAAAAACTCCCTAAAACTTGGGGTAGGGGAGGGACAGCAGGGGGTGGGGAGCATGGGAAGGGATAACAAGGGGAGAAATACGAGATGTAGGTGATGGGGACATGAATGCAGCAGACCACCTTGCCATGTTTGTTCCTATGCAACAATCTTGCATGATCAGCACATGTACCTCAGAACCTAAAGTACAATTAAAAAAAAAAAACTTGGGCAAAATACATGAAAAGTAAGTTTTTATATACCAGAAAATTTCAATTTAAGAACAAATGGCACATGCAAAAATTAAGAAAAAAAAAACTTTTAGTTGAAAATTATATTGTGATATGCCTTTAAAAAAATCTCCTAATATACTACAGAATGATTTTAACACAAAAGTTTAGGTTACCAGGCTACAGACTGCTTGAATGGTAAGTGACTACCTAATGTGCATACAGATCCTTTCAGGTTGGTGACAGTTTTGGATCTAGATCGCAGTGATAGTTACACATTACTGTGAATGCCACTGAATTGTTCACTTTAAAATTGTTTAAATGGTCGTTTTATTTTATGTAATTTTTACCTCAAATATTAAAAAACATGTGGCTGGCCAGATTTTGTTCAGCGGCCCTGATTTGTCAGCCCTTGGTTAATTAAATTATAATAAATGTAATTCCTACATATTTAAAAATAGCAAATGCTGTTATTTTTATTTCATATCCACTTGAACCATGTTACATTTTTAAAAAATATATGAAGTAATTTAGATAATGACTCAAATAATTGTGGAAAATTTTCTGTCTACTTAATAATGACTGTAATTAATGTAAATTTAATTTGCTATGGACAGCAACTGTGTGTAGTGCTTTACCGAGTTAATGCATCTATCCTTTCATCAGCCACATGAGGTAAATAATGGCGTTACTTCATCTCTGTTTCACTGGTAGAGAAGTTGAGGCATAGAGGTAAGGCTACTTGCCTAACCCCACACAACTTTGTAATTGTTTTGCAGGGACTTGAATTCAGGCTAACTGGATCCAGAGTGCAAGAGCTCTTAACTAACATCCTGTGCTGACTCCCCTTTCTGCTTTACAGTTATTTTCAAAATGCCACATTTGTAGTTTCCATTTTCTTGACTCTACATTAACTGTAAATTTTTATGAATGTATAATTAAATTTTTAGAAATATCCTTGTAGTTATTTATCACTTTATAACAAACTGCCCTCAATTGTGGAGACTTTGAAAAACAAGTATTTTATTACAACTCCCATATCATGAGTGTTGGGTGGACTCAGCCAGGTGGTTCATACAATGTATTCCTCAGGCCATTACTTTCATATGGTGGCTGGGATGTAATTATCTGAAGGCCATTCATTTACATACTTGGTAATTGAAGTCCAAAGGCTAATTCCTGCGGGACTGAATAATCATAACTTCCTAGTCTCCTCTTTGCATCTCTCCCCAAAATTGTCATTTATCATCAGGATTTTGGATGTGACACTGGGCTCCAAAGTGTATAGAGGGAGTAAAAGAGAGAGAGGGAGAAGGAGAAAGACAGAGAGGAAGAAAGGTATAAGTAAAGGACAGGGACATACAGGCAAACAGAGACAGAGAAACAGAGATAACGTACTGACTTTTCTAACAGTTTTCAAAATTATGTTGTCACTTTCACTGTACTTTCTTTTCTGAGAAAACATAATCCTTGCCACATTTCAAAGGGAGGGACAACAGTTTGATAAGAATGTGAAAGTATTTGCAGTGATGTCTCAAAAATCCACAAATATAAGCTTTGAGTTGGTCAACAGAAGCCTCTAAGCAAGTATGAAATTCATGACATATGGACATCAAAAACACAACAAAATCCTATAAATTGTGTGAATTTATATTTTTACAACTACTGAAACATGTATTAAGCATTTTTAAATGTTTCCTCATAGAGTTTTATATATGAAATAGGTGTCCTAAAAACTACCCTTAAATAAATTAAACAACATAGTATACTGAGGTGATCATAAGTGACTAAATTTCTCCCTCTTCTTCTGCTCCAGAAACATACACAAGCAACAGAAAAAATGGCATTGGACAGCACACACAAGCTAGTATAAAATGAAGTATGGATGTCCACCAGTTGTTAAAATTGGAAGGAATTCTATAAATAGTCACTTGTAAGAACTATGAAAAAGTGATGTTTGGGAGGAAACCAAATGAGACATAGTACCTAGAAGTAAGGAACAAAAATTTACTCTATGGAGTGCAGTGAATTCTGTGAAAAAAATAAATAATAAAATATGTATGGAACTAGAGATCTGCCTAGACAGCAACATAGGTAATTTTAAACATAGCGAAGAAGTGCCCTTACAATGTGTTGGGAGTACGAATAGACTAGTGATAGGTGAAGGGTACATATGGGACCAGCACAAGAATATGAGGGATGTTGCAGAAATCAACAAATGTTGAAAATTTCCTCAAGAAAACCACATAAGGAAATAGCCAGTTATACACAGGGGAAGATTTTCACCCTAGGACTTTAGATAGAGGAAACAATCAGAATGGGACTTTAATTTTTGATACGTGTGTGTGTGTGTGTGTGTGTGTGTGTGTGTATGTATATATATTTTAAGACAAGGTGTTTCTCTGTAGCCCAGGCTGAAGGGCAGTGGTGTGATCAGGGATCACTACAGCTTAAACCTACCAAGCTCAAGTGATTCTCTCACTCTCTTTTCCAGACTGGAGTGAGTGGTGTGATCACAGCTCACTGCAGCCTCAACCTTCCAAACTCAATTCATTCTCTCTCCTCAGCTCCCCAAGTGGCTGGGAACAGAGTTGCATGCCACCAGACCTAACTAGTATTTAATTTTTTTGTAGTGATGAACCCTCATTATGTTGTCCAGCCTGATCGCAAACTCCTGGGCTCAAACAATCCTTCCATTTTAACATCCCAGAGTGTTGGGATTACACATGTGAACCACCATGACTGAACAAAATGATACTTTTAAATAAGTATGATTAGAATGGTCAGAGAAGCAAGAGTCACTAACATAAAACAAGAATGGGATAAGGCGAGAAGGATGAATACAAACATGATTAGATATTTTTGAAATCAGAAAAGGGCTTCCTAATTATATGAAATGTTTGTTGATTGCACGAAATAAAATGAAGCCAACTGCTTGACTGATAGAGCCCTCAGGAGAAATCAACAATGCCCTAGAAATTGGAGTAAAATGCTTAAAACCTAACAGTGTTGTGTGTTAATACCTTACATTAAAAATTTCCTGATTACCTGTTTTTCTTCCAAAGCCCTCTTGATTTTGTTTGTTTTCTTGGTCTTAACAACCAGTTACATGCTTTGTTAAAGCATTTATGACCTGATTCAATGTATTTGTCTCATTTTTAAATTTCATTCTGTTCTACCTCTTGCGAACTGCATGTCCTAATTATGACTGATCAATCCAAACAGCAAAGTTCACCTTATCTGACTAAAGATTATGCATTAAATTTCACTCGTTTACCTGACATTTATTAATCTTTTTTTTTTCTCAAGCACGCTGAGCCACTGTCAAGAGTTAGTATTCTAGATCTTTATGAAGACAAATTAATCCTTAATAAAGTCTCTATACCAAAGAAGAATTGAAAGAAAAACATCACTTGAAAAAATGAGTGCAGTAGATAAACAAAATTCTCACTGGATCATAAACCAAAAAAGTGATTAATCAGACTAATAATTAGGAACTTACAGTGAAATCAATGCTACATCTTGATGTGGTTTGAATGGGTGAAAGTTAGTATCCATCATAAGAAAAGCACCAAATAACTGGCTATGCCAGTGTTAGTTTGTTGGGAGTATGAGTAGACTGGTGATAGGTGAAGGTACACTTGGGCCCAGCCCAAGACTCCCTCTATCTAAGTCCATGCTAGATACTACTGAAATTAAAAATCCAATCTGCTAGTATCTCATTTATTATTATACATTTGGACATTAGGGTAGTGACTACCAGTGGGGTGGTGAACCCTGTGGGTCAACTCTAAGCTCATTTTTCTCAGAACCTCTACATGCCCCCACTTTCAAAAATGTTGTTTTCAAAACAAAGCCATGCCTCCTATTCATCTGAATTTTACCAAGATTCACTGTCTGAAGGAACAATGACATTTAGAATAGTAACAAATGAGAAATTCAAACAATATGCTTTATGAGTTTTCAATTTTTGTTCCTTGGGTGCAAATATAGCCTTATGATACTGAATCAGGATCCCGTAAACATTCATCCTTTGCCAGCTAGTTGAATTTTAAGCTTCATCAATAGAGAACACTGCAGTGATTGTCAAGTGGTAGATGCAGGAAGACGTATCCCATAATCTAAGACCCTACTCTTTACTGTTATTCAGTAATTTTTATGATTATTGTTGGGTTTTAAGAATATATATGGATATTATTTAAGAATATTAAAGAATATATTTAAGAATATTAAAGATATATTTAAAGAATATTCGAAGGAAACTTCTAATTAGCACCTTTGCTTTATCTTTTAAGAAACGTTGCATTCCACACAGATACTAGTTGTGAAAACTCCTGCATAAACCATTTGTCGTTGACATAGATAGAGTTAGATGCATATGTTACCTTCATGATTAAATTCACAATTACTACATTTTTGTCATCAACTTCTGTGCTTTTATGGGTCTCTATCAAGTAAACCTTCATATTTGCATACATTCCTAACTATATGTGTACAAAGTGCTTTATGTGAAAATACTCCTCAAAATTAAAACAAATGAAATTATTCTTTGATAACTCATCAGTAGACATAGATTTTTATATCTGGATATATAATCTAAGAATTGCAAAGCAGATCTATTTTGGTAAAGCCCTTGATTAATTTTCAGGAGTTGTTTCGTTAAGAAATAAAAGTAGACTTAAATTTAGGTTGTGTAGTGCGTGTTGAGCTTCATTATTTTCCCAGAGTAATCTTTATATATAAGGTTTCCCCTGTTTTATAAAGAAGACATTACTATAAAGAGCACTAATGCATTATATTTTTTTCTTTAACTTTGCGATTTTTTTCTAATGACATGAGTATATGTTCAAAGTTTAATAAAGAAAAATATTTAGTATATATATCTTTTCTAGACATTATAATTCATTTTATTATCAATTATTGCCAAAATACTTTTTCATAGAGAGGAGTACTATAAAAATGTATTTCACGTGTGAGAAATAATCACTACACCTCGCTCATTCAGCTGTTTTAGACATAACTCCTGTCAGAACTGCTCTTAGGTTGGTTCCCTTCTTGTCTGTTATTTGCTTTGTAAATCTTGTTCTGAGTCCAAAGACTGTAATGAGCAACATTTAAATGCAGGTATTGGAAAGCTTTCACCATTTCTTACATTTTCTCCAGTATAGACTTTAAAAATTTTTGCACAGAATATTTGGCTCTTTATTTCATGTACAATTTATTTGTCCTTTGAGGAAAGAATAAGTAAAATAATTTTATACTTTTCTGGTTTGTATATGCTCAGTATTTCAGTTATTATGGTAGTTGGAAATATCATACCTCACAAGGTAAGGGCAAGAAATGTGAGATCTTATTGCAGGAGAGAAATCATGTAACATAATCTAGAGAGACTGGACTAAACTTGCTTGACCACATCCATAATCCCTAACTAAAGGGAACTAGCCTTTTCTTTTATTTTGTGGCTTACTATCCAATTCCAAAGGGTCATTACTAAAGCAAAAATAGTAACTCAAGCATATTCAGGGCCTCATGTGCAAAACATCTTTAGTCTTTCTAACAAAAGATTTTACCACGTTTGCATAGTTTTAGATATTCTAGCCGGTTATGACCATCTAGAATTTTTAAACAAAAAACACTTTTTGTGTGAAAATATTTAGTGTTCATTGAAGGATATGAACTGGAATCTGCCATGTAACCCAAAGGACTTGCCTAAACACCATGCTAGGAGACTTGGTCAAGTTTAGTCCAGCTTGCTTGTGCACTACGTCACGGATTTGTCCTGGAAGCTGACCCTAGCTTTCATACTGAGGCTTTGCTCAATAAAATGTGATCCTGCAATTGCAAAATTACATTGTTTAATTCACCTTGTCTAATAATTATCGATCATTTTTCACTGAATTTTTATGTAATTTATATTTTCATAGAGCCCACCACTCTTTTTTTGGTTTCCTTATTTTTATTTCCTCATATTCCCTTTTTATGCTTGAACAGATTTTCTTGAAAAGTCTGTTATCTTTGTCTTAGTTGAAGTTGAGTTCAGTTCATACTGCAGTCTCTATCTCCTGCTTCAGTAGTCAAAATAAAATTTGTCTTACAGTTTTTAACAAGGATCTTGCTCTGTTTTTTTTTTTGTTGCTGTTTACAGGGACACATATATTCCATACGATTGCATTTGCTTATATAGAAGAGGTTTCCTTACCTATGTAACAAACATGCATATCCTCCACATGTACTTCTCAACTTAAAAGTTGAAATAAAATAATAAAAATATAATATATAAACATATTATAAAAATATATATTATATATAAATTTATTATATAATATATAAATACATAAAATATAAAATATATATAAAATATACAAATATGTAAAATATATGTATAAAACAAGAGGATTCCAAAAAATGCACGGCAAAACCAGTCTTTCTGATCTTTTCAAGAAAACAGACTGAATTTCAAGTGAATCTCATTTTATTTTCAGTTTTAAAATATGCATAATTAAGCATTAAAATTGAATTATTATAGGTTTTCTGAAATTAAAATTGTACACTACTTAATGTTTAATAAAGATTAAAAATTTTGAACAAATCTAGAAGGCACAGGTCTTACAAAATGTAGCCAAGAATTTAGTGCATATCTTGATGCAAAGTGGTGCCTTAATTGCCCTTATCTTCTGTATCATGCCTACCTGCCTTAGATGTCAAACAGTGCTACACTCTATTCCTTCTTTCTTGTCTTCATGAACTTTTGATAATCAAGGAACATATTTTGATAAATAGAGTAACAATTGCCACACAAACCAGCACAGTCAGAGAGCAGTACTGGCACCAGATGAGGTTGTGGGAAGATGGCAGGAGGTAGTTGTCCTCATTGTGGTGTATGAGAAGCTCAATCCAGAATAGTTTTTGGTCTTTAGAGACTTATCATAATGAATGATTGATAACTACATAACTTTCTCTTTATAGCTAAACTAACATAAAATAGACACCAACTTATATAATGAACCAGAAAATATGAATATGTGAAAATTTTGTGTAGATGTTAAAAATGAGTGCCACATAAAACTGGATAAAAAATAAAATATTTTATTTCATGGTGGTTATACCAATTTTAGTTTATGAGCTAGAATTTATTGGATACATAAGATTTAAAGATGTGATGAGATAATTTAAGAATAAACCAAGTATTTCTAGAGTAGAAGTTAAAATCAGGTAACTCCAAAGGATTAAAAAAAATTGAGAGTACAGAGGTTAAATCATACAGTACAATTTTTAATGGACTTGGTGTACAAGTTTTGAAATAATATCAAAGTCTAGAGATAGGAGACAAATCAGATGAGGTCAAGTTCACATCAGAGCAAAGTGCATAAGAAGTTCACACTGACCAAGAGTTAGTATGAACATTATAACAGCGGATTCGTGGTTGAAAGTATGAAAGCATATGGCCTTAGTTTGAATACTAGCCTGATATCTACTGGTCTTTTTTCTTTTTTTAAAAAATCAAGGAAGTTACATGATACAAAGAACCAGGTCAAGGACAGAGGCTCCCGCATGTAATCCCAGCACTCTGGAAGGCCAAGGCAGGCAGATCATGAGGTCAGGAGACTGAGATTATCCTGGTCAACATGGTGAAACCTGTCTCTACTAAAAATACAAAAATTAGCTGTGCATGATGGCTTGTGCCTGTAATCCCAGCTCTCAGGAGAGCAAGGCAGGAGAATTGCATAAAACAGGGAGTCAGAGTTTGCAGTGAGCCAAGAATGCACCACTGCACTCCAGCCTGGCAAAAGACAGAGACTCATCTCAAACAACAACAACCATAGCAACAACAACAAAACAGAGATATGGACCAATGGAACAGAGCAGAGGTCTTAGAAATAACACCACACATCTACAATCATCTGATCTTTGACAAACCTGGCAACAACAAGCAATGGGAAAAGAATTCCCTATTAACAAATGGTGTTGGGAAAACTGGCTAGTCATATGCAGAAAGCTGAAACTGAATCCCCTCCTTACACCTTATACAAAAATTAACTCAAAATGCATTAAAGATTTAAATGTAAGATCCAAAACCATAAAAACCCTAGAAGAAAACCTAGGCAATACCATTCAGGACATAGGCGCAGACCAGGACTTCAGGATTAAAACACCAAAAGCAATGACAGCAAAATCCAAAATAGACAAATGGAATTTAATTAAACTTAAGAGCTTCTGCACAGCAAAAGAAACTATCATTAGAGTGCACTGGCAACTTACAGAATGGGAGAAAATTTTTGTAATCTACCCATCTGACAAAGGGCTAATATCCAGAATCTATGGAGAACTTAAACAAATTCACAAGAAAAAAACAAACAATCCCATTCAAATAGCAGACAAAGAATATGAACAGGCACTTCTCAGAAGAAGGCATTTATACATCTGACAAACATGAAAAAAAGCTCATCAACACATGATTAGAAAAATGCAAATGAAAACCACAACGAGATACCATTTCACGCCAGTTAGAATGGCGATTATTAAAAAGTCAGGAGACAACATGCTGGAGAAGAAGTGGAGAAATAGGAACACTGTTACACTGTTGGAGTGTAAATTAGTTCAACCATTGTGGAAGACAGTGTGGCGATTAATCAAGGATCTAGAATTATAAATACCATTTGACCCGGCAACCTTATTACTGGGCATATACCCAAAAGATTATAAATCATTATGTTATAAAGACACATTCACATGTATGTTGATTGTGGCACTCTTCACAATAGCAAAGACTTGGAACCAACCCAAATGCCCATCAATGATAAACTGGGTAAAGAAAATGTGTCACATTTACACCATGAAAACTATGTAGCCATAAAAATGTATGAGTCCCTATACTTTGCAGGGACATGAATGAAGCTGAAACCATCAGTCTCAGGAAACTAACGCAAGAACAGAAACTCAAACACTGCATGTTCTCACTCAAAAGTGGGTGTCAAACAATGACAACACATGGACACAGGGAGGGGAACATCACACATTGGAACCTGTCAGAGAGTGGGGGCTTAAGGGTGGGATTGCCTTAGGAGAAATACCTAATGTAGATGTCAGGGTGATGGATGCAGCAAACCACCATGGCACGTGTATACCTATGTAACAAATCTGCATGTTCTTCACATTTACACCAGATCTTAAAGTATAATCAAAAATATAATAAGTAAATAAATATAAAGAACCAATAAAAATACATGTCATGTCATACACATTTATGTATCAACTAATTAGAAATTATATTTATTTTTCAACGCCAGTATTGTTTATCAGAAATTATTGATGTTACCAATATAATAGTAATAGCATAACTGAAATGAATGTATGTACTAAAATAACATATTATACACGTTTATGTATCAAGTAATTAGAAATTATATTTATTTTTCAACATCAGCATTGTTTATAAAAATTATTGATGTTACCAATATAATAGTAATAGCATAACTGAAATTAATATATGTACTAAACATATCAACTACATATTTCTGGTTTAAAAACATTTTATTATTAAACAGAAATATTCCAACTTATCTATTTCTGGGCAACTATAGTTGGTTTTTATAATTCTTTCAAATAACCAAGCAACCACCACTGTAAGAACAAAGCAATGGCTACATTTATACTAATATCTCTTCTTTTCAGTAATTTTGAAAAGGCAAATTTGGAAGCTTTAGTAGTTTATAATTTATTAATGATGAGATCAAAATGTTAGCATAAAAATTTGGAAAACATTAAATATAGTGGGAATTAGAGATTGATTATGTTGTGCTGATTACTGAAAATAAGTGATTTTAGAAAAGTTTCAAAAACAAAAAAAATAAGTAACTAATGTGAGATCAGAAACATGTTTATTTGCTTCATTATGGTAACATTTTTAATATGTATTTTTATTCCATAATATCACTTTGTACATCTTCAATACACATTAAAAAATTGTAAAATGAACATTTGCTGAGTTTTCATACTGAAAGGCCACATAAATTTGCCAAAAATTAGTCAGTATTATAATAATATTTATGGTTTCCTGCTTCAACTGTTTTATCAATTTTCTTTATAACCCTTTTGTTAGCATCTTTACAGTTCCTTTTATTTTACTTTTGGCTATTTTAGAACTTATGCATGATTCTAAAACCTCTGTCAAATGTTTTTCACTAAAACAACAACAACAACAAAAAACATATTGTGATACAATGGTGTATTGATCATGGCCTTTAAGCATTACACAACATATATATATATACATATATATACTCAGCACTGTGCTCATGTCCAGAGTCACTGCTGCTCCCTGGGCTTTCATGTGAGGAATTATGAATACATGCTATGTGGCTAAAGAAATTTACGTTCACGTAGGGTCATTAGTGACTGCCTTTAATACATTGAGCAAATCTGTACTTTACATTGTTTTTGAGTCCAATCTAACAGCTTCCTCCTTAGCCTTCATGTAAGTAAATTATCAGGTTGATCTGCAAATAAAGGAAGGCCCACCATAGGCATTCCATGGTAGATTCTCTCATAAATTCCATTGGCTCTATCATGAGTTAGAGAAACTTTGGTTTGGGGATGACCTAAGATTTTTTGAAAATTTTTGCATTATAAGTCTTAGAAATAAAATGAGCAATGCCCAATATGAGGCAACGAAATGGGCAGTGTTCTCTAGATAACAAATTACTGTAACAGCAAAACTGCATTGGCCAGGCGTGGTGGCTCACGCCTGCAATCCCAGCACTTTGGGAGGGCGAGGTGGGTGGATCACGAGGTCAAGAGATCAAGACCATCCCGGTCAACATGGTGAAACCCTGTCTCTACTAAAAATACAAAAAATTCGATGGGCATGGTGGTGTGTGCCTTTAATCCCAGCTACTCGGGAGGCTGAGGCAGGAGAATTGCCTGAGCCCAGGAGGCGGAGGTTGCGGTGAGCCGAGATCGTGCCATTGCACTCTAGCCTGGGTAACAAGAGCGGAAACTTCGTTTCAAAAAACAAAAAACTGCATTAAAATCACTTTCAGATCACTGAGGAAGAAGCATCAAGTCCTCTGGGGCAATAAGTAAAAGCTACATTTTAAAGAAGTGATACCTGACTTGAGACTTAAAGAATTAAAATAAGATTGTCACGTGGACAAATAGCGCACAATGTTGGTAAAGATAATTGCATATCACCCACTTCCCATCACCACCCTCCCCAAAAAAACAGGATGTATGCCAGAACATGTTTTCTTAGAGAAATGATGAAGTCACTGAGCATGACAGGGCACAGTATCCAGGGCAGCAGGGAGTGGGGTTGTGGTGGTACTTGCATAGAGGAAGGACAGGTCACACTCCATCATAAAATGTGTTACCAGCATTTCATGATTTATTCTCCTAGAAAATGCAGCAGCTGGTAATGAAATAAGAGCTGTCGTTTTTCAGTTGCATTTGCAATATCTACATTAAGAGAAAGGGTAGGTGTAATGATGGAATTAGGAGACAGACAACACAGAAAATTATTGATTTTTTTTTGTGAATGGTAACTACATTTGAAATAAAGATAGTTTGTTTCTAGCCATAATGAATGTGACCGTGTATAATAAAATGCCAACCCCTTGTAGTTTATTTCATTTTCTCCAGGACTGGAAAATAAATGTAAAGAAGTTAGATTTTATTTCTGAGTTTTTAAATAATAAAAAGTGAATCATTTCTTACAGTTTGTTTTCTGTCTAACCATTTTCATCCTCATATGCTCTTTCCTAAGTTTTCAATATTTGTTCCTCAGAGTCTTACGTGGAAGGTAATTGTTGACTACCGATTATGTAGTTGAGTATTGATGCTAAAGCATCTGATTTCCTGTCATCAAATTTCCATAGAAATATGTAGATAAGGGAGCCTACTGATAAGAACACATAGACACGTAGAGGGCAACAATACACACTAGGGCCTTTCTAAGGTTGGAGGGTAGAATGAAGGAGAGGATTAGAACAACAAACTAATGCGTACTAGGCTTAATGCCTGGGTGATGAAATAATTTGGAAAACAAACCCCCATGACACAAGTTTACATATGCAACAAATCTTAACATGTACCCCTGAACTTAAAAGTTTTATAAAAGGAAGTTCCTTGTTCTATGAATAAAATTCAAATTATAGCATGTTTGTTAGGATTCTAAAAAGATTGAGATCAACTAGTGAAATGTCTTCCATACAGCTAATAAGGAAATGAGGACAAGGCAGGTTAAGTAATGAGAACTACTAGGAGACTGAAGAAATAGAACAACTATATTATCTTGACTAATTTTTATGTTATCACATTAAATGCAACCATGATGTTTCATATGTTATGACCTGGACAACTGTGATAATAAATGAAAAATTTAAATATTTACATAATTGTTAGGCAGACATAATTCTAGCATAAAAGAGAGTAAAAAATTACTAATAGTCTCTGCCTTTTTACAAATGTATTTACTACATTCACATTAATCTTACAAATATAATATTAAGCTTTTCATTTGCAAAACAATGAAATTGGAGGGAGTTTATATTCATTTGTTCCATAAGTTAGAGTCTGATATTTAATAATTTACAAAAAAATAAATGTATGGAATAATCTGTGTATTTGAAATACATTAATCTATTTAGAAGGTACATATAATTTGTTTCTGATTTCAAATTAATAAACACTTCTTCCAAGAAAATATTTCAAGTGATTATTTTTTACATATATCCAGAACATTATCACAATTGCTATCACTGGAAATGACTTATATGTAAAAATACTAATTGGCAGTTTATAAATAATAGGGCTGTTGAAAAAAATTGTGATGATGCTAAATTTTGTTCTGCTGTTAACGCTTTGATGGCACACTCTAAAGCATTGACAGTAGTGATTCATAGGGTCTGTTATAGGCCGGACTATATAGGTGGCTCATGCCCATAATCTCAGCACTGTGGGAGGCTGAGAGTGAATCACATGAGGTCATGAGTTTGAGATCAGCCTGGCCAATATTGCAAAACACGATCTTTACTAAAAACACAAAAATTAGCCATGCATGGTGGCACGCACATGTAATCCCAGCTACTCAGGAGGCAGAGGCAGGAGAATCACATGAACCCAGGAGGTGTAGGTTGTAGTGAGTCAAGATCACTCCACTGTACTCCAGCCTCGGCTGTGGAGTAAGTGAGATTCTATGTACTTTAAGGGCAATATTTGATCTCCCTTCTTTCTGTTACATCCTCCTTTTGGACAGTGGCAAAGCCTAGTCCACCAAGGCAGTTTGGTTTTTCTCTTTCTCTAAATTTACCTGGCTAAGTGGGTACCTAGACTCAGGGTGGGTGAGTTTGGGCTTCCTTTCTCTGAATAGCCCTCTAAGCAACATACAAAATATGCCTATTTCAAAATTAAGAAAGAGACCCAGATTACATGGGAAGCCTAAACTCCATGATACGTTTTAGATTTTTTTCAATACCTAGTTTTTGTTATGTTCTACTGAAGTTACCCATAAAATATAATGCATTTCTGATAACATTTGTAGTGTGTTCAGTGTCCTCAGGAATCCTGTAAGGAATAGAACCAAATGGCAGAGCAGAATTTGGTGCTATCTGTTACCTGCCTGCACTATCATGATAATACCAAAATGCCACACTGCACCTCCTATTATGGATTTTTCCCTGATCACAATCAGAGAAAATAATGCCAAAGTATTATTAATCAATAACACTCTTTGTGCTATTTTATCATCTGTCATGTCTGTTGTTTTTAAACTGACATCTGAGGTAAATTATCCTAAACGTTAACTTTTCAGGCAGGAAATTTTCACCCTTTAACTCTTTACATAATGTAAGACTCTTTTAGTTTTCCACCATTACGGCACTTTAAACTTTTGTGGGAACTGGGCAAGGGCTGTTGCAATCACATCGACCTTTTCTTCTGTGATGTTTCTGGCCATCAATCCCAGATGAAACACTGCAATGCTATTTTCTCCAGAGCTCTGAGAAAATGTCCATTTCCTATGAAGAAAGAATTTGCTCTATTAAAAAGAGCATTAACACAGCAAACACTATTGAAAAGAATGCTGCAAGCAACAAAGGATGGAATATCAAATATTAGCTGGAATTGGAGAAGCTATTATAAAACATACATAATATGAAATTTTCCATCTTAAACACTTCTAAGTGTACACATAGTAGATAGTACTGCTAAATACACAATCTTATGCAACCAATCTCCAAAACGATTTCTTCTTGTAAAGTTAAAACTCTATGCTATAAACAACTTTTCATTTTATGATGTCCTTTTCATGTGATAGTCACCATTCTACTATTTTTTATGAGTTTGACTAGTTTAGATACCTTCTATAGAGGAATTACAGTTTGTCTTTTTATGATTTATTCATTTAGCCTAACTACATCAAGTTTCATCCACATTGTAGCATAAACCACATAGTGTCTATCTGTTCATTCCTTAATGAAGCCGGGATTGTTTTGAGGGCTTAATTTTCTTAATAGTGCTATTATGAATACAGATGTGCAAATATCTCTTTGAAATCCTGATTTTAATTCTTATGGAGAAATACGCAGAAGAGGGATTGTGCATCATATGGTAACACCAAGGTCTGCTAAGATTTAAGTAAAATTTAAGAATTTGTAAGACCTTTTTCTGATAATGGCCGCTATTGTTATTCCAACAATAGTTGTTTCTGCTCCTGGTGTCATAGCTAAAACCTTGCCAGATTCAAAGTTATAAAGTTATACCCATATTCTTCCTGCTGTGAGTTTTATATTTCTAGATCTAACATTTCAGTGTTTCATCTATTTTGGGTTTATTTTTGTACATTGTTTGAGGACAGGAGTTCAATTTTATTCATTTGTATAAGGCCCCTTAGTTTACCCACTGGGATTTGTTAAAGAGATTCTTCTTTCTCAACTGTATAGCTTTAACATTCCTGTCAAAAATTAGTTGACTCTATGTTTGGCTACATTTCAGGATTCCTTATTCTTCAGTGTGGTTATTTTGGCACTAATTCATATTTGCTTTTTTTCTGCTAGCTTTGGATTTTTTTTTCTACCGATGTAAATTTTCCCCTTTTAATAACTCCTTTTTCACAACTTTTTGTATCTTTTGTGGTTTTTGTAATCTTCAACTTTTACCAAAGGTTGTTGTTTTTTTTTTTAATTTCAACTTTGACTTACAAGAATACATTGTTTATTATTAATATATTTGTTAGTTACTTAATTTGTTATCATTTTAAAATATTGATATCTCATGAAAATCTTGATTTCCTCTTCTGCCATGTGCTGTTTCTTTTGTATTTATTACACTTAAATGTATACATTACATTTGCAAACCAAAATAACATTGTTACTAAGTTATATAATGTTATGTTTTCTGAGAAGTGAAAAAAAGTAAGAGCAAATATATACCTATATCATTGGTTACATAGGTTTTTGTTTATCATTTTTTGTTCTTATAAATTCAAGCTATCATTTGGTATTATTTCTTGCTCCGATATTGTTTTGCATCTATACACCACCTTTAGTGCTATCATTGACTAATGTATTACATATGTATATGTTAAATGCCCAAAAATGTAACTATATATCTGCTTTCCATACTTCTTAAATTTGTTGAAGGAAGTTGAATAAATATGCATTTATACAATTTGCTAATTTCCATAATTATTTTTTCAGGTGCTCCTTTTTTAATGTGGATTAATTTTTTTCCTGTGTTTATTTACTCTTAGCCTGGAAAATTTCTATGGAAATTTTGTAAGGCGGACAGATTACTTAGCAATAAGTTTTACTTTTTATTTGTTTAGGAAAGTCTTTATTTTACCTTTTTAAAGATAATTTTTTAGTATATAGAATTTTTTTGTTGACTTTTTTTTCTTTCCATGCCATAAGCACTCAGTTATTAATGTTATTTTAGTTCTCTCTTTTTTTTTTTTTTGGCAGTATTTTGTAGTTTTCCTAGTAGAGGTCTTCCACCTACTTCGTGGAGTATATTCCTAAGTATTTTATGCTTTTTTTTTTTCTTTTTGATTCAGCTGTTGTAAAAAAGGATGAATTCTTGATTTGATTCTCAGCTTGAAGTCTGCACAGCTAAAGCAGGACTAAGCAAAACTAATAAATCTGAAGGTATCAGATTACCTGACTTCAAACTACTACAAGCCTGTAGCTACTGAAACAGGATGACACTGGTATAAAAACAGGCATGTAGACCAATGGTACAGAATAGAGAATCCAGAAATAAAGCCAAATACTTACAGCCAACTGATCTTTGACAAAGCAAACAAAAACATAGAGTGGAGAAAGCTTCTGTGCAGAAGAAGAAATCATCAGCTGAGTAAACAGACAGCTCACAAAGTGGGAGAAAATATTCACAATCTATGCATCTGACATAGGATTAAAATCTGGAATCTGCAATGAGTTCAAACAAATCAACAAGATAAAAACAAATAATACCATCAAAAAGTAGGCTAAGATCATGAATGGACAATTCTCAAAAGAAAATTACAAATGTCCAATGAATATAAAAAATGCTCAACATAGGTAATCATCATGGAAATCCAAATCAAAACCAAAATTCAGTATCACTGTCCACCTATAACAATGGACATCATTTAAAAATCCAAAAAATATTGCAGTCTTGGCATGGATTTGGTAAAAGGGAGCGCTTTTAGTGAGACTATAAGCTACTATAACCATTGTAGAAAACAGTTAGGCGATTCTTTAGAAAACCAACGGTAAATCTACATTTTGACCCAGTTATTCTACTATTGGGTATCTACCCAGAGAAAAAGAAGTCATTATATGCAAAGACTTATACACACACATCTTTAAAGCAGCACAATTCCCAATTGTAAAAATATGGAACAAACCCAAATGTCCTTCAACCAATGGATAAAGAAAATGTGATACACACACACACACACACACACACACACACTCACCCCATGGAATACTATTCAGTCATCATAAGGAACAAAATAATGCCATTAATAGCAACCTGGATGGAGTTGGACACCATTATTCTAAGTGAAGTAATTCAGGCTTACATAACCAAAACTTGAATCTTCTCAATTATAAGTGCGAGCCAAGCTATGAAAATGCAAAGACATAAGAATAATATAATGGACTCTCAGGACTCGGGGAACGGTTGGAGTGGGGAGAGGGATAACAGACCATACATTGGGTGCTGTGTACACTGCTCAGGTGATGAGTGTACCAAAATTTCAGAAATCACAACTAAAGAACTTTTCCATCTAATCAAATACCACCTGTTCCCTAAAAAGTATTGAAATAATTTTAAAAATGAGAATAAAATCAACTAGATGAATATTTTTAAATGACCAGAAAACATGGGTAAAGTGAGGCTCATGGTGAAAGACTGGCTCAGCAGAAAAGTGGAACTGGATCTCAGCCCTCCTGACTTTTAGCCCAGTGTTCTTTCCACCACCCACCCACTCATTTCTCCATTTTTAATTTGTTTTTTGACAGGCATGTATTGATTTTGTTGATATCATATGGAAAACCTGAGTTGGGAAAGCCTGAATTGACTCATAGAACCAACAACTTTGTAAATTAGTTCAATTTTACTGTAGAAAGCAGGTAGGAGTTGTTGTATTTCTCATTCCACCTATGTTCCATTGGGGAATGACTTAAGCTCTAAAATGGTAAACATTCTGCCATAAATTTTAGGAAAAATCTGACACTGAAGCAGGATGCACCATAAAAGCCAAGCAGCACTACTCTTCTCAAAATATCAAAAGGAATATAAAGGTTTTTTTTTAATACAATTCAATTGCTTAATAGTTCCTTTAGCAACAGTTAAAATATCAAAATCCTGCTCAGATGAAGCCAGAGTATTCTGAGTATTTGCAAATCAGTACTGACACTCTCAGTGAACTTATTGCGTTCTTGTGTTTATGTACAATATGTGAAATGTTGTTAGGCTTAGTGAAAATTTTTTCATGTTACCTGTGAACAGGAGCAACAAATTTCAGTATAAGCTCACCAAATTTTTATATAAGATCATGTAGCTTTATATAGTTTTATATTTTTGTTAGTGTTTTCCTTCTTGACAAAAAATATTTATATCCATTAAACCGGTATTAAATCTCTGAAAAACAAATTTTTACTTGACAAGGTAAGCGTGTTTTGAAATGATGTTCTGTCACAGAAAGAAAGAAACCTTGCATCATGACCTTTCTTGTTGAAATAAACTGAAGTAGTCCCATCTATCAGGTTTCCCAGCTTCAAGCTTCAAATACAACTAATCTCTTTTTCCCTTCCTTTGAGTTCTAGCACATTTCCAGAAACAAAAGAGACAACATTTTGTGATGATAAATATCACAGCTGCCACGCAGGCCAGGAGGAACCCAATCACATCCAAAGAGTGGTACTGGAACCAGGTGAGGTCGTGGGCTGCGACCCGAAGGTGTTTGGCTCCTTTGTGGCGCATGACAAACTCAATCCAGAAGACTGCTCGATCCAGGGGCTTCACTGGTTGATCATGTTGGATTCTTGATAATTTCATAGTGTTCTCTTTATAGCTGAAGGATAAACATAGAGACGCCAATATTGAAAGTAGGTTAGTTTGTCTGAGCATATGAAGTCCATGAAAGGTTTTTATGTTTTACATTTATTTATTTATTTGCTTGTTTGTTTGTTTGTTTGTTTAGAGACACAGTCTCACTGTGTTGCCCAGGCTTGAGTGCAGTGGCACTATCTCAGCTTGCAGTAGCTCTGCCACAGAATTTATGCAATTTAATTTGAGTCATCATGGAAACTGGAATTTTAAATCAGAATTTTATCATTGATAAGTATTTTTAAAGTAAAAATGGAAAGTCAGGTGAGAAAACTAATTTCTCTCAAGCAAAGAAAATATGAGTTACTTTATTATTATTTTTTTAATTTGTTAACTTTTAATTTTGGGGCACATAGTAGGTGTATATATTTATGGATTGCATGAGATGTTTTGATACAGGCTGCAATGTGAAATAATCACATCGTGGAGATAAGGTATCCTTCCCTTAAGCATTTCTCCTTTGTGTTATGAACAATCCAATTATAGTCTTTTAGTGCTGGAATAGGCATATGAGAACATGCTCAACATCATGAGCAATTTTAAGTGCTTTAATAAAGAATGAAAATATAATTTGAGAAATATCATTTTTAAGTTCTCAAAAGGAATTGTGGTCATGGTGAGTGAAATGTCTCATAGCTAGTCACTCTGCTTTTACCCTACCCCGTGTCTCCTACTGTTTCCTACCCAGTAGCCAGAATGATATTTTTGAAATAAAAGTCAGATTTTGACACTCCCCCGAGTAAGATTTTTGCCTGACTTCTCATCATATTAAGAATGAAACCCCATCAAAAAGTGGTTAAAGGGTATGAACAGAACATAAACGCCTTCTTTTGAAATAAGGCATTTATGCAGCGAACCAACATGAAAAAATGCTCACCATCACTGGTCATTAGAGAAACGCAAATCAAAACCACATTGAGATACCATCTCACACCAGTTAGAATGGCGATCATTAAAATATCTGGAGACAACAGATGCTATGGAGGAGGTGGACAAATAGGAACACCTTTACACTGTTGGTGGGAGTGCAAATTAGTTCAACCATTGTGGACACCAGTGTGGTGATTCCTCAAAGACCTAGATACAGAAATTTCATTTGACCCAGCAATACTATTACTCGGTATATATCCAAAGGATTATAAATTGTTCTATTTTAAAGACACATGCACAAGTATGTTCATTGCAGCGCTGTTCACAGTAGCAAAACTTGGAACCAACCCAAATGCCCATCAGTAATAGACTGGATAAAGATAATGTGGCACATAGATACCATGGAATACTATGCAGCCATACAAGAGGATGAAAGCCATAATTCTCAGCAAGCTGACAGAAGAACAGAAAACCAAACACTGCGTGTTCTCACTCATAAGTGGGTGTTGAACAATGAGAACACCGGACACAGGGAGAGGAATATCACACACCAGGGTCTGTTGTGGGGTGGGAGAGCTAGGGAAGGGATAGCAGCGGGTTGGGGAATTGGGGAGGGATAACATTAGGAGAAATACCTAATGTAGATGACAGGGGGATGGATGCAGCATGGCATGTGTATACCTATGTAACAATCCTGCATGATCTGCGCATGTACCCCAGGATGTAAAGTATAATGAAAAAATAAAATAAAATAAGAATAAAATCCAACTCTGTTATTTAGTCTACAGGACCCTGCAATGTCAAACTCTGGCAAGCTCTTTTCCTAACACTTTTTTCCATGGACATTAAGTCTTCTAGAGACATTGACCTCCTGTTTTTCTTTATGCTCCCACAGGTGTTCTCATCTTAGCACCTTTACACATTTTGTCCCCTCTCTCCCACTGTTGAAGCATTCTTTCTTGTAACAACATGCTTCTCTCTCATTTTGAGGCTTCCCTTGAAATGTTACCTCTAACAGAGGCTTTTCTTGGCCACACTAAGATGGAAACCCTAGGATTTTCTCTGCTGTTTTATGATTACTTTAATTCCTAGAATTTTAAAATATGTCATATATCTTATAAAATAAACCTTTAAATATTAAAACCAGAAGATAAATATACATACACTAAGTGAGTAGGTCAAAAGTGTAAGATCAGCCGGGCGCGGTGGCTCAAGCCTGTAATCCCAGCACTTTGGGAGGCCAAAGTGGGTGGATCACGAGGTCAAGAGATCGAGACCATCCTGGTCAACATGGTGAAACCCCGTCTCTACTAAAAATACAAAAAATTAGCCGGGCATGGTGGCGCGTGCCTGTAATTCTAGCTACTCAGGAGGCTGAGGCAGGAGAATTGCCTGAACCCAGGAGGTGGAGGTTGCGGTGAGCCGAAATCGCACCATTGCACTCCAGCCTGGGTAACAAGAGCGAAACTCCATTTCAAAAAAAAAAAAAAAGTGTAAGATCATCTTCAACATTATCTTGAAGACAAAATACCAATTTATCTACTGCTCAGTTCATGGTACAGGATATCACATCCTGCCTAGAATAATTTTCTGTTCCTGAACTATTTAGTCACTAGCTTTGTCCTCTAATTAAGTATTAGCCTGACTTCAAATATCATACATTAGTTTTGCTTGTTTATATTACTGAATTTTATAATATGCATTAATCAGAGTCATTTTATAAAATTTTTAGTTAGCAATTGTTGATTAATTCCATTGCTGTGTAGTATTTTGTTGATTGCTAATACACGGATTATGTCATCATTTTATGACCAATACAAATTTGGGTTGCTAACAATTTTTGGATAGTAGTAATAATTCTGTCATAAACATTTTTGTATGTGAAATGCAAGAGTTTCATGGCCCCCTTCCCAAGATGTCCAACAGGTTTGTGGCTCATCTGTTCACTCCCCATGCACACACAAACACCTTACGGGGGGGGGGATGTACAGGAGCCTGGGTGAGTACCCCTGGCCTCTTGCCTCAAGGCAGCATCCAGGGGTGGGTGTCTGCAACTCCTGAAGCCCAAGTGGCTAGTGTTACAGGGTACTCTTTTAGGCTTGCCCTCTTCTAATGGCTTAAGTGTTAACCAGTTCAGTGCCCTGTTAGTACTCAGGTCCTTGTCTGGCATTTAGGAAGAATCAGGTCGCACATGGAATTGAAGGATGACATGTAAATGTTTATGACAGAATGCATGGCTTTTATTTCGTGGTGGAGGTAGCTCTCAGTCAGATGTATGGGGAGCTCAAATGGTAACAGAGTGGGAAGATGATCTTCCCCTGGAGTCTGGCCATCCAGCGTCCAATCTCTCTCCTCCAACTGTCCCTAGCTGAACTACTCTCACTATTCAGAAGCTCCTTCTCTTCTCTCTAATGCACCATTCTGCCATTCTTCTGCTCTTCTGTTCATCTCCTTGTGGAGCCAGGGGATTGCGGTTTATACAGGTACAGAATTGGTGGATGTGGGACCAAAAGGCAGTTTCGGGGCTCAAAAACAGGAATGTGTGTTCTCATGTAGGGCCATGAGTTTTCAGGCTTGAAAGTGGAAACTTTGCTGGGGAACTGACCTCTTCTACCCAGTATTTTCCTGTTTCCTGTCCACATCATATATAGCACTAGGTTTACATATTTATACTTATCTGTTGGGTATATAATTGAAAGCAGCATTGCTGAGATAAAAGTGCATGCATAATCATGATTTGCTTCTTGACTTTAATTTTTAATTTTTTAGATTTTTTTTTTGAGGTTTTGCTCGTGTTGCCTAGGCTGGAGTGCAATGGCATGATCCTGGTTCACTGCAAACTTCGTATTCCAGGTTCAAGTGATGGCTTACACCTATAATCCCAGCACTTTGGGAGGCCAATGCAGGTGGATCACCTGAGGTCAGGAGTTTGAGACCAGCCCAACCAACATGGTGAAACCCTGTCTCTACTAAAAATACAAAATTAGTTGTGCGTGGTGATGCATGCCTGTAATCCCAGCTACTCTGGAGGCTGAGGCAGGACTTTAAATTTTTTTGAAGTGTATTTTTTAATTTCCAAAATTGAAGTTATTTTAGTTATCATTTTTATAATCTCCTTTACTTCCACTCAGGCTGGATTATATAGACTTTATTATATTGAATCTTTTTATATTTACTGAGTCTGGATTTACAGCCCACCAAATGTCACTTCAAATAACTACTAACAGTTCTACATGCTCTAAGGAAATGTGTCTTCCGGTTGACATATATAATACATATATGTGTGTTTATACATATATATGTATGTAAATTAATGCATAGATATATATGTGAGGGTGTATTATGTTCCAGTATAAGATTCCATTTGTTAACTCTGTTTTTCTAATGCTTTATATCCCTACTAATTATATGCTCCTCTTTATAAGGTATGTTTTGATTTAGTAGAAGTATTTGCATATTCACATTTAAATATAACACCTTATTTTATATTTCTTTTATATTGGTCCAACCTGTTTTAAAAGTATTCCTTTAGGTAATACCTTTCTTAAAAAAACATTATTGATAGTACTTATAAATGCTGAATTGATGGTAGCTGGACTGGGAATTTTAGGCATTTTTTACATTGTTTCCTTTGAAATAAAAATAAATCGATTATTAAAAATTAAACTTATGAAAATTAAAATTTGTGTGCTTTAAAAACCATCATCAAAAAAGTAAAACCTTAGCACACCCAGATTGAAACAAAATATTTGAAAATTAAATATCTGATATAAGATTATGTCCATAATATATAAACAGTTCTTAAAACTCAATAATAAGACAAGGAGCAAAGTTTAAAAGGATTGGAATAGACATTGTTCCAAGGATTGGAATAGACATTTTTCCAAAGAAGATATATGTCCAATAAGCACATATAACAATGCTCAACATTTTTAACCATAATGAAAATACAATTCAAAAGTACAATGAGAGATCAATTTCACCTCCACTAACAAGGCTACAGCAAAAAGACAATAACAGGTGTTGGCAACAGTGTGGAGGAATTGGAACCTTCTTGTACTCTGGTGGTAATGACAAATGGAACAAGTCATTTGGAAAACAGTTTAGCAGTTCTTCATAAAAATACAGTTCCCACATCAGCCAGGAATTTCACTTACAGTATCAACCCAAAAGAAAGGAAAACATGTTTATGCAAAAACATGTGTAGCAATGTTTCTAATAGCCACAATTGGAAACAATCAAAAGGCCAATAAAATGATAAGTGAACAAATAAAATATGGCATGTCCATACTATAAAATATCACACTGCTGTAAAAAGAATTGAAGTATTAATATACTTACAACATGAATGAATCTAAAAACCATTATAAAAATAAAAAATTATGCCAGGTGAAAGAAGTCATTTACATAAAACCCTAAACTGTATAATTCCAGATGGCTTTATGACTCTGTAAGCATTCTGAATATATAGGGGATTTTATACTGTAAATAGATGGAGTTTATGTTATGGAAATTATATCTAATTATCAAATCTGTTACAATAACTATAACAACAAAAGTGAATTTTTCATCAAGAAAATAGTTATACTTTTAGATATTTTAGATAATTAAAATATTTTATGACATTTTTTCAAGTTTATTCTTCCTATTATGAATTAATTGCATTATTTTTAATGTCTTTTTAATATTATCAATTATTTTTGTGTAGAAAATTGTTTCACTAATTGGATACCCACAAATGTATGGGTTTCAAACACAATTTTTTAATAACCGCTCAAAAATAGCAGAAGATTTCAGATTGACTACATCATTTAAATTCTTTCAAAATTAGTCTCTTGCAAAAAGTATGAAATTCATACTTGTTATTGACAAGCTGTCTATAAATACCACCTAGTAAAAATTATTATTATACTCACAAAGGATCATTAATTACAGTCTTCAGTGCATTCAGCAAGTCTGTACTCGACATTGTGTTGAAGTCCAATCTAATGGCTGCACCCTTGGCCTTCATATGAGCAATGTTATCAGGTTGATCCGCAAATAACGGAATGCCCACCATAGGGATCCCATGGTAGATTGCCTCGTAGATGCCATTGGATCCACCATGAGTTATAAAAGCTCTAGTTTTTGGATGACCTGTGATTGAATTAATTTTAGCAAAATTATTTATAAGAATAAAATGAGAAATACACAACTAAAGGCTCTTGAAGTGACAGTGTTTTCTAGCTAAAATATTGAACTAAAGTAAAATTGTGTTTCAGCTTCAGAGGAAAGAGCACTTAATTCTGATGGAGATGTAAGTGAGAGTGATATGGTGTGTGCAATTTCAGGCTGAAATAATTAATACAAGCTTACCAGTTGGACTAAAGAAAAAGTGCAATCTAAATAAAAGAAATAAAATGTCCAAAAGAAGAAAGAAAGAGAGAGAGAGAGAGAGAAAGAAAGAAAGAAGGAAAGAAAGAAAGAAAGAAAGAAAGAAGGAAAGAGAAAGAAAAAGAAATAAAAGGAAAGAGTTGGGCATGTGAGAATGTGTTCTCTTAAGTGCAGTCACAGAATGTGATATGACATTTGTAAGGCAGCAGGCAGTTGGGTGCTTGTGATGTCAGGATTGAGGAAGGTCAAGTCACACTTCACCATGAAATGTGTCATCATTTTATGATTCAGATTAGGAATTTAATTCTACAGAAAATGCAGAGGCCATGGTAATAGCAGAAGAGATGTTACTTTAGTGACATTTGAAATAACCCTGCATAAAAGGAAAGAACAGGTGTAAAGTTGTAGAAATAGGATACAAAGACACAACCCATGAAGTTATTTAAAAATTCAGTAAGACATTATAACACCTGAAATAAAGATACTCTGATTTTGACCATAAAGAATGTGAGTATATGTCATAAAATGCTGACAATTACTGCTTATTATTGTTACTATAGGACTGGAATAAATATAAAGAAGTTCATTGTATTTTTAACTTTTTTCATAACAAATAATTTTATTCCATGATGAATTATTAACACTCTAATGGGCGGTTACTAACATATTCAGCATGTTCTCCAGATTCATACCAAGAAGATCATTCTGGGGTATCCACTTGTACACCCGAGTATTGTGTCCTAAGGCATGAGGTTTATTTCCATCAAATCTCCACAGAACCTGTTACAGTAAAGAAAACATCTTATTCCATGAGTGAAACTCCAAAGTTATAGAATGTTAGCATTCTAAAGAGATTAAGAATGAGGTCAAAGGATGTTAGGTAATAAAGACTACTCAAAGACCGATGTAAATAGAATGCTTACATTTCATTTTCTTAACTTTTATAATTAGTTAAGTATATAAGAAAATCAGGATTTTCCAAGATAATAGCTTAGAAAAATGAGATTATCAATGAAAAGTTCACATATTTAAAAAATTGCTACTCTTTTCAAAAGAAGACCTACATGTGGTCAACCATCATATGAAAAAAAGCTTAACATCATTGCTCACTAGAGAAATGCAAACAAAAACCACAATATATACCATCTCATACCAGTCATAATGGCTATTATTAAACTCAGAAAGTAATAGATGCTGTCAAGATTGTGTAGAAAAAGGAATGCTTATACTCTGCTAGTGGGAGTGTAAGTTAGTTAGACCATTATGGAAGTCACTGTGGCACTTCCTCTAAAACCGAGAGGCTGAAATACAATTCCACCCAGAAATGCCTTTACTGAGTATATACCTAAAGGATGATGAATCATTCTCTTATAAAGGCACATGTGCATGTATATTCATAGCAGTAGTATTTACATTAGTAAAGACATGGAATCAACCTTAAAGTCCATCAATGATTGACTAAATAAAGAAAACGGGGTACGTATACATCATGGAATATTATGGAGTTATAAAAAAGGACAAGATTTTGTATTTATAGGGACATAGATGAAGCTGGAGACTATTATCTTTAGCAAACTAGCATAGAAACAGAAATCCAAATAATACATATTCTCACGATTAAATGGAAGGTAAAAGATAAGAACACATGGAAACATGGGAGAACAACATACACTGGGAGGTACTGGAGGGTGGAGGGTGGGAGGAGAGAGAAGATGAGGTAAAATAACTAATGGGTACCGGACTTAATGCCTGAGTGATGAAACAACCTGTAAAACAAGCCCCATGACACAAGTTTATCTGTGTAACAAACCTACACATGTATCCCTAAACTTAAAATGAAAGTTGAGATAAAATTAATACACAAAAATTATAAGAAATTATATGTATGAAAGAAATTTAAGTAGTCATTACAATTCTAGTGAGAAAGATAGTAACAATTCAGAAATGACCTTTATGTTTGTTTGATGTATTTTATACTAGTTTTTATCTTCCAAATCAAATATTAATCTATCCATTTTTTAGTAATATGGGAAGTAGTTCATGCATTTTACTTGTCTTTAAGTTATTATATTAGAGTTTAGTGTCCTTTGATTGACATAAAAGCAAGTTGATAAAATAAACTACTTGTAAGAAATGAGTTAATGTTACAAAGGTAGCATGTATAACTTCTTTGAAATTATGAATTATCGAGCACTACTTCCAGGAGAAATTTCAAGGGACAATTTTTGAGACAAATTCAGAGTATTATCAGTATTGCTAATTTTAAATGTTTTTTTCAGCATTGAAATTAGGAACCTGTTGGTATCATAAATAAAGAGACAGTTTTGAATAAATTCAAACTTGTATTTTGCTGAATTTGTTCAACTGATTGTAAACACTTAGATAATGAGCCACAAACCTTGACAACAGTGATTAATATGTTCTTCTGTAGCAAAGACATTTTTATGTTTAAGTTACTAATTTTAGAATTTCCAAGCAATCCTCATGAACTGAACAATAACTTAGAGTGTTTGACTTTTATTTGCTTTATCAGTATTAAAGCAACTGAGTTTTCAGCAAAAATGTCACTATACGTCATTACAAGAAGACTACATCAGATAAGGAACTAAAAAGTAATTGACATATACACACAGGTGCATTCTATACAGAAGAAACTATGTTCCTACAATGTTCTATAGAGGGGCATCTGAGCCTATTCCCCTGCCTGGCTTCCTCCTGTTCGACTCCTTCCTATATTTCCTTCTGCTGCTTCCACTGGGACAAGTTGTTAACCTGATGGTACAGAGTCCTTGTGGGAACCACATTTTATACAGCACGGGATCCATCTTCAGGACAGGATCCATCTCCACCCTTTCTCTTTCATCTTCCTGCTTCAGACATTGGCTGGGCTCAGTCCAGCAAGGGAGGCTGCTTTTTCTCTTTCTCTAAATCTCCCTGGTTGGGTGGGAATGTGGACTAGTTGTATGACAGCCTAGGCCATCCTTTCTCTGAATAGTACCCTGAACATCACACAATTGTGCCTATTCCAAAATGTACAGGATGTATATAAGGCTGGATTACATGGCAAGCCTAAACTGCATGATGCATGTTACACATTTTGAAATACCTGCTATTATTATGGTGCTAGTGAAGTTACCCCTTAAATTTAATTTCTTCTGATAACATCTGTAGTATGTACAATGCCCTCAGAAATCCTTAAACATAAGGATCAAATGACAGGGGAAGAATTTGGTGATATCTCTTACCTGACCCTGATATCATGGTAATACCAAACTTTCCCTATACCTCTTAAATATATTTATTCCTGATCACTATATTAATGCCAAATTGATTATCCATAAAAATACCCTCTGTGTTATTTTAGCATCTTCCATGTATATTCCTGATTTTGAACTAATATCTGATAATTAGTGCTATTCCAACAGCTAGATGTTTATGCAGGAAATTTCTGTAATTGGATTATTTACAGATTTTGACAGCCTCTTCAGTTGTTTTCCATACCAGTAAGGCAATTTATCAAACCTTTTGTGGGACCTTGGCAAGGGCTGATGCAATTATGTTGGCCCTTTCTTCTGTCATGTTACTGACCATTGACCCCAGAGAAAACACCACAACACCATTTTCACCAGAGCTCTGGACAAAGTCTTCCATTTCCTGTGAAAAAAAGAATTTGTTCCATTACAAAAGAGTATCAGCTCAGCAAGTGCTACTGAAAGAATTGGTACATATAGCTAAAGAGAGAAAATCAAGTATTATCAGGAATTGTTGGAGTAAATTATAGCTTTTAACTGACTCAATCATTCAGTTTCATATCAAGAAGATGGATAATATGAGATGGGTGACCTCAACTAAGGGTATTTGTGTAAATATATATGCATTTGTGTGTGTGTGTGTGTGTGTGTGTGTGTGTGTGTGTGTGTTTAAGGGAGAAAAGAAATTGAGCTATTTACAAAGTAATTAGGAGCATAATGCTAAAAATATTATACACAGATTCTTCACTTATAGTTACTAATATAGGTTCTTGGAACCTTTATATTGTCATTCTACTAGATCACATATCTTTATTTCAGGTGGGTTTTTTATAGGATTCTTTTAGTTTGAAGCCATCAGTGGTTTCTTTCCTAACTCTAAGTACTGAGGAAAAGTTACAGTTGGGATGATTTTATGTCTACATTTATCTTACTCTATAATCCTTTAAACTTCACTTAAATTTTGTCAGAATTTTCCAGTCTTTTTTCACACAAGGAAAACGTAATCATAAAAGGTGGTGGTTAAGAATCACTGACATTCTGGAGTCAGTTTTTGGTTTAAAATTTCTCTGAATTAGTCCTGAGAGTCTCATTTGTAACACAGAATTGTATACTATATAGTTAGATAGTTGTATGATTGTATTTTTCAGGTTTTTTTTTTTGGTGGAACAACTTTTTCCCTGAAATCACACTACTAAGTTGATGTGCTATTTATAACTGCATATGAGGAACTCTCATCATTACTTTGCTGTGTCTCAGAGGCAGCACTTGTACCATAATACAAGAGGACACTAGGCCTTCCCATGTGGGAAATCTGGTCACCCTCATGAGTAGCTCACTCACACTACATAAACTCCTGGTGAAGATGTGCTTGGCCAAAATTGATTGATAATTATTCTGATTTGCTTTCTCCAATCTGTGCCAATATTTAAATTTATATACTTTCAGATTTAATAGAACTTTTTAAACTGTTGTTTATAAAACAAAGAAAAAAAATCAAATATTGACTGTGAAGACCATATGTTGCTGTGTATTTTTTAAAATATAATTTTTAATCTTCAGACATCAGTGTTAATACTATTAGTAGACATCGTTGTACTACTATATTCCACGTAATACATAGGGCATCTAGGTATTTTGATTGCAGTTAGCTGTTGCCACATTTAAAGTAACTCATGTTTAGTGTTTACTCTCATTGGGTTGGTGCCCAGAGCCTTCTTTATCCACCCAATGTTGAAGTAATCTGACATTTTTACTGATTCACTACTGATGTGGAGTGGTTGTTTAACATTCTGTGACAATTTCATAAAAATAATACAAAATAAATGTAAGTAATTTGATAAAAGTACGAAAAGTTTAAAAGTAAAAGAAAAATTTTCTAGAATTTCTATCTACAAATATTACCAATTTAAAATGTATATGTTCTCATCATGGCTTTTGTTCTATTTACACCTGTACATGTGACTTTTATTTATAAAATTTTAACTTCATTGTATATACCTTTTTTTCTACAAAAAACTTGTCACTTTGACATATTTGTAAGTTGCTACCTCACTTTACTTGCATTACAACTGACAGTGTAATTGAATATTTGATTGATAAAATTATTGTAATGCTATTGTATGCACATAGTCTAAGTTTTCAATCATTCCTTCATTTAAGATGTTGAATTACTTCCTATGTCAGTTTAATGAATATTTTCCATAAAATTTATGTACACTTTGATTTACTTTTCTCTGTATGATTTCATGTGAACATATTATAAAACCAAAGGCTCTGTGCATTTTTAAAACACTTGATACCTTTGGCCAAGTGTCTTTTTGTTTAAAAAATATATATATATATATATGTTATCTGAGAATCTAATATTTAATTTAAAAGAGAGTGACTTGGCTTAACAATTATTTCACATAATAACTAGAGAACTGATTTTAGAACCATTGACTTGCATTCAAATCTTTATGCAAGTTAATAACAACAGCTAGCATTAGTATTTATCACTACTGTCTACTAGTCATCCTTTTTTTATCCTTCTATACCTCCTACTCTCTTTCCCCTCCTACTGGCACTGTCACTATTCCTTAATGTGAATATGGAAATCTTTCAATAGTAGGCCAGGGTGGCATAGAATTTTTATTAGTCTTATCTCAGCTTTTGTCTCTTTAGAAAGTTACTATATGCACATACAATTTGCATGCAACATAGATATTAGATTTTAACCACGGAATAAATTCTCAGTTTTATGTAGATAAAGACCTTAAGAGATTACTGAATAATATGTTAAAGAATGCTTACTTTCTATATATGTCTTAAAAGTATGATATCAATTTAAAATATATGAGGTTCTTGTGTTCCTTTATAAGGAATATCATCTTCTATGCAGACAGAAGTCTTTTGTTATTGTAAACTGCTATTATTCAGATACAAGTGGTAGAAATTATTTGGTCTTTATTATACGTTCATTGTTCATTTTCTCCCTGCTTCTCTGTAGGCAACTATGGTGTCTAGACACAAGTTCTGCCAGGAAGCTTTGCTGAGTTGCCTGTCAAAAGGCTGAAAACACCTGCTCTAATAGGGTATGTTTCTGTTCTATGATGTAAATCTCCAGGATCTCAGTGTAGAATGAGTTGCATCCTTAAGTAAAATCAGATGAACACTGAGTTTGGCTGCAAATATTATTAGGGGTACACATTTATATTGTTAAATAATTATTTTATTTTAAGCTACAATACTTAAGATCCTTATCTCTTACTGTAGAATTTTAACTTGCTCATCCTACTGGCAAAACTAGTATGTCTACTTTATTTAAGTTTGCAGGATATCTGCCATCTGTGACTTTGCAAGAGAATGTAATCTTGATGTGCCAAACACTCTGGTTCTAGTAAATGAAGAATGATATCTCAAGTGACTTGTACATTTTAAGTAATTCGTGTATTAGTAATGATAATAAAATAACCATAATTGCAAAATTAATAATGTTTCTGAATCACTGACTATATAACAGAGACATTTAAAGAGTTTTGTCTATATTAACTTTTTTCCCATACAACACAATATGAAGTGGGTACTACTACTGTAAATGTAGGCAAAATTATTTCTATCAACATTCTAGTTCACTGTTCCATCATCTGCTACCAGGTTCCATGTAAAATTTCCTGAATGGTCTGTGTTTTCTTCCTTTTTTTAAAAAAGATGATCTTATCACATATCATCATTTCTTAACTCTTGGTATGCTCTTTCTTTCTATAAAAAAAAAATCTTTTCACATATCATCATTTCTTCACTCTTTGAGTAGTTCCCAACAGCATTTAATAAGTATTTTAACTTCTAAAAAATATCTGGCTCTAACTTGCCTCTCAGTATCATCTGAGTCTCACTCAGCCTTGTCCTGCAAACTCAACTTGGAGTCTTGAGAACTGTCCCAAACACTTTATCTTCTTTTTCTGTGTCTTCCTGTCCCACTCATTCTTTCACTGATTTCTGCACATTGTTCAGTTCTCATTTTAATTATCAGTGACTCCAGGATACTTTCTATTATCACCACTGATGCTTTCTTGGCATTGGGTTTTTCCTCAAGATAATAACTTTTGCACAATTTTTATTAATTGCACATATTCTATCTTTCAAAGTAGAATATAATGTGTGTGGAGACAGAAATTGTGTCTATTTTTTTTTCTGTTGCCAGTTGTGCTAAGCTTTTTGTAAATACTCTTAATGAATGACAAATACCTTCTTATGTGTTGTATAATCAAGGCTTTAATTTAATGAACCCTATTTTCGAAGTCTTCTTTATTTTCCTCTCTATCTAGAATAATGATTAAATTTGTGTAATTGTGATGCTATCAACAAATCAACATGTACATGAGTTTCTAATTGGTATCCGCTTCACCCTGCCCACTTCCATCTTTCTTTCACTGTGAGTCAGTCACTCTGAATGAAAACTGTAGAGTCATTCCTGCGAAAAATTCAAAGCAAACAAATCAAAACTCCCCAAAAATTTTCTTTACCTTAGGTAGGGGTTTGGCAGGTTTGCAGTGGAGTCCTCCAACAAAATCAACATTTGGTAAGAGTGGATGAGGAAATTGAAAATTCCAGGAGTTTCGAATAAGCCATATGTCAGCTTTCCCCATTGTCTCAGATAAGGTAGTGGGTCTTCCTGACAGGAATAAAGAAAAGGTAGATGACACAAGATAATTACACTGGGTAATTTTCTAAAAAGGATAAGAACAATGTAGGCAAAGTGTCTGTGCTTTGAAATACATAAATATATATTCAAATATAGGCATAATTTAATTTTTGTGTATTACATAATTAGCCCATGTGTACTTGTAAGAAAGGCAAAGTGATAAGAGTACTTTGAGGGTAAATGACTTGCTGATGCCACATCAGTATACTCATAATCATAAACAATTATTAAAATAATCCCTAGAGAATTAAACTTTCATTTATTTACCCTTTCAATCTTCAATAGTAGCACATAAACATTTAAACAACTCTTTGAGCCCCATGATCAACTAATTCTGCTGTACCTACAAAAGAATTTTCTAAGAAATAGTCTAGTTTCCACAATTCATGAAGCCAATTCTTTTATCTTTAGTTATTCAAGTGAACTGTGGGCTATTTTGAGAGTATGGCTGAAATACTTGTGCCCACTACTGCTTTTGACTCATCCTAAGATATTAATAATATTAGCTTTTAAGTAAATACATTAGTAAATTGAAGCTAGAAAATGTTGAGAAATTACTGAAATAGAGATTTATATTCAACCTTAATTTGGCTCATATTTTTAATGACCAGATATAGTTTCAAAAATAAAACTATATAGATATACAATGTTCAGACTTCAACAAGATGATTGGCCTTAAAATGAATGATTTCCAATCTTTTAGTGAAGGAATGTAGAGACATCAGAAACTACAAATTACCTTATTAGTGTTTGCATTTGAGATAGAGACACTATTTCTCTCCAATATGAAGAAAATCTTCTGGTAACATGGGGGCAGATTTTAATTTCAGAATACAGAAACTGAGGTATACAAGAAAAAATTTCTGCAATGTTGCACAGATAATTGTTGTAGAAAAATGTGTGACTGCTCAATCTACATGTATGCCTTCAGCAAGATGTTTGTTGACAGGTCTGACTGTTTTAAGATTAAAAAAATGTATAGTAAAACAGATGTGTGATAGTTTAAAGAAATATTAGGTACCCTAATATATCGGTTCATGGCTTCCTAGACTGTTCTGTATGAGCAATGGCCACAGGGTTTTAAATGACCTCATAATGTCACCAATTCTATAGTATTTGTGTGATTGATAGATCATCTTGTGTTTTCATTTCATAAATTCACTTACAAAAAACTTCACTATGGCCACGCATGGTGGCTCACACCTGTAATCCAAGCACTTTTCAGGAGGCCAAGGCAGGTGGATCACTTGAGTTCAGGAGTGTGAGACCAGCCTGGCCAACATAGTGAAACCGTGTCTCTAATACAAATAGAAAAAATTAGCTGAGCTTTGTGACACACACCTGTAATCCCAGCAGTGAGCAGAGATTTTGCCACTGCACTCCAGTATTTCAACCTGACAGCCTGGGAGACAGCAAGACTACAAAACAAAATAAAACAAACAACAAACAAACAAACAAACAAAAAACAAAAAAACTCCACTATCCTGACTTTACTGCTTTATATAAGCTCCGCTTTAATGGCACAGGAAACAACTTCAAAGGCACAAGAAAGTTAGATCTCCATGATACCCACTGAAAAAACTCCTTACCTAGAACTTCGCTGTAAAACTGGTCCCATTTCTTCATATTAAACATTTGGAACCAAAATTGAAAATAAATCACGTAGATCATATTTTTTACCCTCTCCATGAAAGTCATTTGATCATTTAATTCTGACATAACAACAGGTGCATAGGAAGGAGGAAATGGAAATCCTCCACTATGCTTTTCAATAGTGTAACCAGGAGAGAAGCGGAGACTGTACACAAAGGGTATGTTGAGTAGCTCAGCCAGCAGCTCACCACAGGGGATAAAAGCATCTGCAAAAACAACATCAAATTTTGACTGCTGTAGTTTTTCCATAAGTTTCTTATTTGAAACTACATCCTTGCAGAATTTTATAACTGTGTCGCTAAATGTCCACATGATTTCTTGAATTTGTGAAAAGTATGACCAAAATGTGTCTTTAGGAAGGTCTAACCATCTGTTGACCAGATGCAGAATGATATCCTCAAACTCAGTTTTAGTTAAAGATGTTGGATAAACTTCAAGTTTAAGAGTAGATTGTCTGTTGGGATCAAAAAGAATGGAAGCTGAAGATGCCAGCACAGTCACCTCATGACCTCTCTTGACAAGCTCATCCAGGATTGTCCTCATATTCATCCAATGGCTGAATTCTGTGGGCCACACCAGCACTTTTCCGCAGTTCCCAGAGTTAATGTAACAGCTCAGCTGTATGAGCAGAAACACTGAAGTACATTTCACAGACATTCTGGTGCAATGCAATGCTTTTCTTTCAATTTGCTGTTTCTTTCTGTCGTTTCCTGTGGTTATATTCGTGGATAAATCAATCAAGAAGTTAAAATGTAACTTACACTTCAAAGTAAATACATTATCATCAGATTAACAGTCTGAGCATGTAGATGGCAAGGAGATAAATGAAGGTTGATGGCCTGTTTACATAAGTGTGTTTGATGTCCCTTTTATGTTTATAAGTGCCATCTTTCAGCTAATATCAATGTTCTTGTATGGACACATCACTAGTCTTACGTAATACATTTTAGAAGAGATTCCAGAACCTTAGCCATGGGCGGTTCATGTTTCTGCATTCAGTTTGACACAGAACTGAAGATAAAATAACAAAACATGGATCAAATAATTTTTTGCATATTTTGTTCACATGTAAATTATATACCATACATCACTATCAACTGAGGCATGGTGTGCAGGGTAGGCTGCCATTTTTGCTGTTTGGGCAACTTAGCTGTTCTGCCCTTTGAACTTTGGAGAGTTCAAATGTACTGGTGGTGGAAGGAATCCACCAACTGCTGCACATCTGCCCTACAGAAATATGGCCAGACTGCTTCTTAAAGCAAGTACTAGATCCTGGTCCTCCTCACTGGGTAGGACTCCCTGAAAGGGGACTCCAGCCACTCCCACCACTGTTCTCAGGCCCACAGAAATTTGAAAACTCCCTGTGACAGAGCTCCCAGAAAGAGGTATGGGCCAGCATCTTCTCTGTTTGAGTGGCTTATCAATTCCAGTCTGTAAGCTTTCAAGAGTCCAAACTGACTGGTGTGAAAATGATACACCAGGACAGCACAGCAGCCATATTAAAATGTGACCAGACTGCCTTTTTAATTGAGTCCCTGACCCCCATCCTCATCACTGGGTGGAGCCTTCCAACTGGGATCTCTGGCTACCACCACTGCTGTTCCCCAATTGACAGAGGTTCCAGGCCCTTCCTGGTAAAGGGATCTGAGGGGACAGGGCAGGCTGACATCTTTGCTGCTTGGGCAACTTAGTTATTTCAGCCTCCTAGCTTTGGAGTGTCCAAGGCAACCAAAGGCTGAAGTGTACCCCCAGCACAGCACAGCTGCTTAAAGAAAATGTGGTTAGACTACCTGAAGCAGGTACCTGATACCATTCCTTCGGACAAGGGTTCTTATCTCCCAACTGGGGTCTCCAGCCACCTCTTAGAGGTGTGTTTGTGCCAGAAACAGGTCCATACCTCCCTGGGATGGAGCTACCAGAGAGAAGCCTAGGCTGCCATACTTGCCGTTTCTCAGCCTTCACTGGTGATACCTCCAGGTACTAGAAAATCTGAGGTGACTAGTGACTGGAGTAGGCCTCAGCATACCACAGCAGCCCCACAGAAAAGTGATTACAGTGAAATATAGGTGCCTATTTCCATATAAACTCCTCAGGAAGATCTTTCTGGCCTGGGTCTCTAGCCATTCCCTGCCCAAGCTATCTAGCTAGTACCAACTTGGCTCCTCTCTGGAGAGAGCCCCTGGGGCAACAGAAAGCCTCTCTGCCACAGCCTCTGCAATGGAAGTTTCCTCACCTCCCTTGGCCAGACAAAGGAGCAAAGACACTTGGCCACCGCTGACTTGCATCTCTCAGAAATGAAGCCACAGGAGCAAACAAAGTAGCAAAGCAGGAAGCCAACTGATGTGGAGCCTAGAGGGGTGGGTGCAGGAGAATTTGTAGCACAGTGTGGCCGGAAATGGCCATCTTTCTAAGTTCAAATTTCATGAATAAGAAACCCTAGCCTTTGGGTAACAGTCAGACCTGATTCCTGCATGTTGTTTCTGCACATCAGACAAGGCCGGTCTGATTTGAGCACTCCTTGATCTTCTACCCTCTCCTGGGGCCCCAGCCTTTCCATGCATGCCTACTTACAGGGTAGTGTCGGGTGCCCTGGTGGCCCACACCACAGCTGCTGCACCAGAGGGTTATGCTTAGCAATCGAGAGCTCCAGTGAGGCAGCCCCTATGACTGTGCACCAGTCTGCGTGTTCCAGCCCCATACTGCAGCTTCCCCTGAACCCACAGAAACTCTTCACACAGCTTTGCTTAGTGCATATATGCATGGGTGGGTTTTGATATCTCGTTTCCTTCATGTATCGTTTTCCTGAATTCATTTAGTTCTATTTATGCTGTTCATTTGCGACTTACTGATGTTTATAAGATGATTATTTAGAATTTTCTGCCATAAATTAATTGATATCAATTTCTTTATGATTAATTATTGAAGATTTATTTTGTTTCATCAGAAGATTCATATGTTCCTACTTTTTAATGTTTCTTATAACTTTGTTTTGGTGTCTGTATTTGAGGAAGCAATCATCTCTTCTACTCATTATGGACTTGCTTCAGAAGGGAAACTCCTCCTCAGTCAGGCTGGTAGTGATTCTAGAATCTTCGAAACTTTTCCATAGATGTGTTCTTCACATCTTTCTCCTTACTGCTGAAAAAGGATAAGAATTATATGTCTTGCCCCAATCGTACAAGCCAGTCTAAGGCCTAAGAGTGCCCATTTCTTCTCCCTAGGACAGTACATGATATAAGGCCTATATCCCTTAAACAACAAATAAATTATGTGTATTAAGCAAGTTTGACCTTGCTATAAATAAATGCCTCTAATAGGGTACTTTGCAAAGAAATGGAGCTTAATTGTTCGTGGTTCTACAATCTTTACAGGAAGCCTGGGGCTGGCAACTGCTTGGGTTCTGTGATGGCCTTGGGAAGCTTACCATTATGGCAGAAAGTAAGGGGTGGACAGGAGGGGTAGGCACATCACATGGTAAAAGCAGGAGCAAGAGTCAACCTGGGGATGGGAATGGTGTCCCGTACTTTTAAACAACCAGATCTTACATGGAAACTCACTATTGCGAGGACAGCATCAAGCTACAAGGCATCCACCCCCATGATCCAAACACCTCCAACCAGGCCTCACCTCTACCATTGGGAATTACTATTCAACATGAGATTTGGATGAGGACAAGTCTTCAAACTGTATTAGTAGGCAAGTAAACAGTTCATGGAAATGGATTATAGTCATTAGAAATTAATCAAGATAAGCTTTTTTTTTTCCCTAAAAAGCAGAATTAAGAGATAATCCATAACTTCCAGGACCACTTATAAACCCCTCCTATGTCTCGTAGAATTATTATTATATTGACTTACTTTTCTTCTATGTAGGCTTTTCAGATTTCTTTTCAGAAAATGTTTCTTTCACATCTCTCGAAATAATTAGAGTCACAGAATTTACACCTCCTTATTTTTGTAAGAAAATAATTGCTCTGTTAAGAAACTACGATCTACATAAATAAGAACTTTGTGCGAACTACTCTTCCTATTGAAACAATGGCCAATGTGATGGAGTTATGAAGTGGGGCCTAAAAGAGGCAATTAGGACATGAGGGTTTCTCACTACTGATTGCAGCTAAGACCCCTATAGAAGAAGATTTATGCAGTGTTTAGCCTTTTTCACCCTTCTAACTTACACTGTTTGAGAACACAGTGTTTCTTCTCTTCAGAGGATGCAAGACTAGGCAGCATTTTTCCAAGCAGAGAACAGCTATCACCACATGATAAACCCACTACAGGTTTAATCCTGCACTACTCAGCCTCCAGAATTGTGAAAAACACATATCTATTTTTGTATTTTACCCAATCTGTGGTACTTTGTTAAAGCAGCACAAATGTACTAAGGCACAGGATGGTTGAGATTCACTCAGGGTAGCTGGCAAAACATTAAATATTAGGAATAGTTATAGATTGTAATCTCAAACTTTCGGAAGGTGAAAAGGTTTTACTGGGACAGACTGAAGGCAGAGGCAGGCATCTACATTAGCATAGGAAAGAGAAAGAATAAAAGGCTTTCCCAGTTTAAGTCTGATTACACCATATCCCTTTGTCTCTACTCTGTTTACTTATGTAAATTTTGTGTTGATGACCCTCTCAGGGGAAAATCAGAGAATTACCTGTTAATAGTGTTACTCTAGGCTCAAAACCTAAACCTTTTATCATTCATAAAACCACTCTTTTAACCATGTTAATTATGCACAAGTGTGTTAACTTAGAACCTGTGTTGTAAAATCTGACTGAATATACGTAATGATGGAGAGGGAATCTTGGTCAATTGACTGCAGTTCATTCTCTGAAAGCAGCTGACAACCATCCCTAGCCCAGCTGAATCACTGTAATGGTGTGAGAGTGCATTCATTCATGCATAATTGAGTCAGGATCTGCAGGCCAGACCTCCGCAGGTGGTGGATGACATCTCAGGTGGTGAACCCAATATGATTGAGGTCACACCAGATTGTACTTCTTTAGTGTTAATTGCTGGGTAAAACATCTAACCATTATCTCTGAACTAAAGGAGTTAATGAGAAAAAAGCTATGGAAAACCTTTACCCTTAGTTTTCACTTAGGATTCTACTTAGGATCTGCCTTTATAAATAACTTGATGTTTAAGTAGATGTTTTCTTCACAGACATTATAAGCATGTTGCCAAGTTTAGCTTGTGAGATCCTTCCATTTACAAAACAGAAAAAAAAAAAAAAATTGCCCGGGCACGGTGGCTCATGCCTGTAATCCCAGCACTTTGGGAGGCTGAGGCGGGTGGATCACGAGGTCAAGAGATTGAGAACATCCTGGTCAACGTGCTTAAACCCCGTCTCTACCAAAAATACAAAAAAAATTAGCTGGTCATGGTGGCACATGCTTGTAATCCCAGCTACTCAGGAGGCTGAGGCAGGAGAATTGCCTGAACCCAGGAGGTTGCAGTGAGCCGAGATCGTACCATTGCACTCCAGCCTGGGTAACAAGAGTGAAATTTCATCTCAAAAAAAAAAAAAAAGAAAAAAAGAAAAAAAAATTGTGAGCTTTATAATGGTATACAAAGAATTTTTAAATACATGTACTTTTCATTTGTATGTCATCTTTATTGAGCTATAATTTCCAAAATAATTACTCATTTTGTGTGTACAGTTAACGATTTACAAACACACAAACTGATTTAGATTCTAAGGTTAATTGCTTTAATTGTTTGGTCTCTGGTAATCAAACCTGGATGTGTGTTAGATGATGTAAGGAGCAGCTACATGTGGATGAAAAATGGTAATCATTTTCCCAGAAAAGTATACACTTTATGTTATGAATATAAACACAGTTAATGATAAATAATAATTTCCTTTAATATATTATTTTATTGTGTTTATATCTTTAACCTTTCATATAATGACAGTGAAAAATTTGTGATCTGGGGAAGGATTTAGGGCTTTTTGCATCCACTAGCCATTGTTGGACTATACTGTCATTGAACAGAGCACCAGACACATGATTAACTACAGCAGAGTATAACTATAGTCATAATACATTTTGTGTAAAGGACACAAGCCCAGATAGTATTTTAATGCCTTTTACAGTATTTGATTCTTTTTAGTACTTTGATTGTAAATGTTTTAATTAAAAAATTAATGATAAATAATTATTGCTGAATATTCTAAATATCTCTGCAAGAAACCGTCAAAGGATAATGGAACAGCAACTTTGGGAGCTGTTAAGAGCAAGAAAATGGAGCAGATATCAAATCCAAGTTCTTAGTGGTTATGACCACAATGGGTTACCACAGCTTTCTATTGACAACTAATATTAAACATGATAGTACCAAGAAGCATTCCAGTGAGTCTTCTGGATTCAAAATAGTGTTCTGTGTTCATTGAGTAGCAACATCCTGACTTTCATTTTGCTAATTTCTTTTTTCTTTTTTTGTTATTATACTTTTAGTTCTGGGGTACATGTGCATATCGTGCAGGATTGTTACATAGGGATACACATGCCATGGTGGTTTGCTACATCCATCCCCCCATCACCTACATTAAGTATTATCCTTCCCCAATCCCCTCACCCCTGCTATCCCTTTCTTAGCTCCCCCACCCCACAACAGGCCCCAGTATGTGATGTTCCCCTCCCTGTGTTCAGCTGTTCTCATCGTTCAACACCCACTTATGAGTGAGAACATGTGGTGTTTGGTTTTCTGTTCTTGTGTCAGTTTGCTCAGAATGAAGAAAGGACAGGTTCAGCTTACAGTTTTACAGAACAGTGCATTTAATTCCTGAACAATGCATTTCTTCTTCAGACAATAGGACCTGAGAACCTACTAAACCCTAAGGTCTTGAAGACTGTAAAAATAAATTACTACAACATCTATTGCTTGTAATAGTATAAGGGGCTATATCCACTTCTTAGTTTCAGACTTATGCATTCTACTTGCAGAGGTGATAACATGCTGCAGTGACCTTCTTCTTTAGGACACGAAGGACATAATTTTTTTCATTATAGAAGATATCATCTTTTAGCTTTTAGTTAGTCTACCAATATAAAGTTAATTGCTTTAAGTGATTGGGCATACTATAGTATGTGTTTTCAAAACATCACAAAAGCCGATACAACCTGTTTGTGACTATTTATTTCAATGGCCTTGTGTGGGAGATTTTTTAGGTGTAAAGTTATTTGACCCTAAACTCAATTACTGATTTGTATTACTTCTGGGAAATGGACTATCCTAATAAACACATGGCCACCTCTCGATGGAAAGTTCAGAATATGGCAAGCTAAGAAGCATTTAAGAATAATGATGGAGCTCTAATCATGTAACCCAGTTTAGATTTTTTGAACAAAAGAAAGTGGGATATACCAACAGTCCCCAGTACCTGTCTTGAGTTTGTGAAAAAAAGCCTAACCTGCCACACCATCATCAAGCTATTTCTTATTGAGTATTCCATGTACTCAGCTCCCTGGGTCCCTCTAAGGAATATCACTGGGAAGAGGACACCTGCTGTCAATCAAGATAGATAGACAAATTTGGAGATTTAAAACTCTTACTATCCTGTCCAATATATTTTGTTTACATAGCCATGTAACTTTTTGAGGAAAAAAAGTTTAACTTGTTGTTCCTTAGTCTGTGACTTTATGCTACATTTCAATGAGATGAGTTTTTGCTGCAATGTGAAGTAAAATTAAGTTGAAACTTAAGTTCAAATGCAATACGTATGTTAATACCAATGAAGTTATTTACATACCTCTCATTTTGAAAAATGTATTCTTTTTTTTTTTTAATTTTTTATTGGATTTTAGATTTTGGGGTACATGAGCAGAACATGTAAGACAGTTGCGTAGGAATACACATGGCAGTGTGCTTTTCTTTCCTTCTCCCATTCACCCACATTTGGCATTTCTCCCCAGGCTATCCCTCCCCACCTCGCCCTCCCACTGGCCCTCCCCTTTTCCCCCCAATAGACCCCAGTGTTTAGTACTCCCCTTTCTGTGTCCATGTGTTCTCATTTTTCATCACCCACCTATGAGTGAGAATATGCGGTGTTTCATTTTCTGTTCTTGTGTCAGTTTGCTGAGGATGACGTTCTCCAGATTCATCCATGTCCCTACAAATGACACAAACTCATCATTTCTGATTGCTGCATAATATTCCATGGTGTATGTGTGCCACATTTTTCCAATCCAGTCTATTATCAATGGGCATTTGGGTTGATTCCAGGTCTTTGCTATTGTAAACAGTGCTGCAATGAACATTCGTGTACATGTGTCCTTATAGTAACTGCAAAAATTTTTTCCCATTCTGTTGGTTGCCGATCCACTCTAGTGACTGTTTCATTTGCCGTGCAGAAGCTGTGGACTATCATTAGGTCCCATTTGTCTATTTTGGCTTTTGTTGCCAATGCTTTTGGTGTTTTGTTCATAAAGTCCTTGCCTACTCCTATGTCCTGGATAGTTTTGCCTAGATTTCCTTCTAGGGTTTTTATGGTGCCACGTCTTATGTTTAAGTCTTTAATCCATCTGGAGTTAATTTTAGTGTAAGGTGTCAGGAAGGGGTCCAGTTTCTGCTTTCTGCACATGGCTAGCCAGTTTTCCCAACACCATTTGTTAAACAGGGAATCCTTTCCCCCTTGCTTGTTTTTGTCAGGTTTATCAAAGATTGTATAGTTGTAGATACGTTGTGTTGCCTCCGGTGCCTCTGTTTTGTTCCATTGGTCTATATCTCTGTTTTGGTACCAGTACCATGCTGTTTTGATTACTGTAGCCTTGTAGTATAGATTGAAATCCGGTAGTGTGATGCCCCCCGCTGTGTTCTTTTTGCTTAGAATTGACTTGGCTATGCGGGCTCTCTTTTGGTTCCATATGAAGTTCATGGTGGTTTTTTCCAGTTCTGTGAAGAAAGTCAATGGTAGCTTGATGGGCATAGCATTGATTCTGTAAATTACTTTGGGCATTATAGCCATTTTCAAGATATTGATTCTTCCTAACCATGAACATGGAATGTTTCTCCATCTGTTTGTGTCCTCTCTGATTTCGTTGAGCAGTGGTATGTAGTTCTCCTTGAAGAGGTCCCTTACGTTCCTTGTGAGTTATATTCCAAGGTATTTTATTCTTTTTGTAGCAATTGTGAATGGCAATTCATTCTTGATTTGGCTTTCTTTAAGTCTGTTATTGGTGTAGACGAATGCTTGTGATCTTTGCACATTGATTTTATATCCTGAGACTTTCCTGAAGTTGCTTATCAGTTTCAGGAGTTTTTGGGCTGAGGTGATGGGGTCTTCTAGGTATACGATCATGTCGTCTGTAAATAGAGACAATTTGGCTTCCACCTTTCCTATTTGAATACCCTTTATTTCTTTTTCTTGCCTGGTTGCTCTGGCTAGAACTTCCAGAACTATATTGAATAGGAGTGGTGAAAGAGGGCATCCTTGTCTAGTGCCAGATTTCAAAGGGAATGCTTCCAGTTTTTGCCCATTCAGTATGATATTGGCTGTTGATTTGTCATAAATAGCTTTTATTACTTTGAGATACGTTCCATCGATACCGAGTTTATTGAGGGTTTTTAGCATAAAGGGCTGCTGAATTTTGTCAAATGCCTTCTCTGCATCAATTGAGATAATCATGTGGTTTTTGTTTTTGGTTCTGTTTATGTGGTGAATTACGTTTATAGACTTGCGTATGTTGAACCAGCCTTGCATCCCCAGGATGAATCCTACTTGATCATGGTGAATAAGTTTTTTGATTTGCTGTTGCAATCGGCTTGCCAATATTTTATTGAAGATTTTTGCATCTATGTTCATCATGGATATTGGCCTGAAGTTTTCTTTTCTTGTTGGGTCTCTGCCGGGTTTTGGTATCAGGATGATGTTGGTCTCGTAAAATGATTTGGGAAGGATTCCCTCTTTTTGGATTGTTTGAAATAGTTTTAGAAGGAATGGTACCAGCTCCTCTTTGTGTGTGTGGTAGAATTCGGCTGTGAACCCGTCTGGACCTGGGCTTTTTTTGTGTGGTAGGCTCTTAATTGATGCCTCGACTTCTGACCTTGTTATTGGTCTATTCAGTTTCAGCTTCCTCCTGGTTTAGGCTTGGGAGGACACAGGAGTCCAGGAATTTATCCATTTCTTCCAGGTTTACTAGTTTATGTGCATAGAGTTGTTTGTAATATTCTCTGATGATGGTTTGAATTTCTGTGGAATCTGTGGTGATTTCCCCTTTATCATTTTTTATTGCATCTATTTGGTTGTTCTCTCTTTTATTTTTAATCAGTCTGGCAAGTGGTCTGTCTATTTTGTTGATCTTTTCAAAAAACCAGCTCTTGGATTTATTGATTTTTTTGGAGGGTTTTTCGTGTCTCAATCTCCTTCAGTTCAGCTCTGATCTTAGTTATTTCTTGTCTTCTGCTGGGTTTTGAGTTTTTTTGATCTTGCTCCTCTAGCTCTTTCAATTTTGATGATAGGGTGTCAATTTTGGATCTCTCCATTCTCCTCATATGGGCATTTATTGCTATATACTTTCCTCTAGAGACTGCTTTAATGTGTCCCAGAGGTTCTGGCATGTTGTGTCTTCGTTCTCATTGGTTTCGAAGAACTTCTTTATTTCTGACTTCATTTCATTGTTTACCCAGTCAACATTCAAGAGCCAGTTGTTCAGTTTCCATGAAGCTGTGCGGTTCTGGGTCGGTTTCTGAATTCTGAGCTCTTCTTGTTGTATTGATCCTTTTACCATTATGTAATGGCCTTCTTTGTCTCTTTTGATCTTTGTTGCTTTAAGTCTATTTTATCAGAGATGAGAATTGCAACTCTTGCTTTTTTTGCTTTCCATTAGCTTGGTAAATCTTCCTCCATCCCTTTATTTTGAGCCTTTGTGTATCCTTGCATGTGAGATGGGTTTCCTGGATACAGCACACTGATGGGTTTTGGATTTTTATCCAATTTGCCAGTCTGTGTCTTTTGATTGGTGCATTTAGTCCATTTACATTTAGGGTTAATATTGTTATGTGTGAATTTGATATTGCCATTTTGATGCTAAGTGGCTGTTTTGCCTGTTAGTTGTTGTAGATTCTTCATTATGTGATGCTCTTTAGCATTTAGTGTGATTTTGGAATGGCTGGTACTGGTTGTTCCTTTCTATGTGTAGTGCCTCTTTTAGGAGCTCTTGTAAAGCAGGCCTGGTGGTGACAAAATCTCTGAGTACTTGCTTGTTCGCAAAGGATTTTATTTTTCCTTCACTTCTGAAGCTCAGTTTGGCTGGATATGAAATTCTGGGTTGAAAGTTCTTTTCTTTAAGACTGTTGAATATTGGCCCCCACTCTCTTCTGGCTTGTAGTGTTTCTGCCGAGAGATCTGCTGTGAGTCTGATGGGCTTCCCTTTGTGGGTAATTTGACCTTTCTCTCTGACTGCCCTTAGTATTTTCTCCTTTATTTCAACCTTGTTGAATCTGACGATTATGTGCCTTGGGGTTGCTCTTCTTGTGGAATATCTTTGTGGTGTTCTCTGTATTTCCTGCAATTGAGTGTTGGCCTGTCTTGCTAGGTGGGGGAAATTTTCCTGGATAATGTCCTGAAGAGTATTTTCCAGCTTGGATTCATTCTCTTCATCCCCTTCTGGTACACCTATTAAACGTAGGTTAGGTCTTTTCACATAGTCCCACATTTCTTGGAGACTTTGTTCATTCCTTTTTGCGCTTTTTTCTCTAATCTTGGTTTCTCGTTTAATTTCATTGAGTTGGTCTTCGACTTCAGATATTCTTTCTTCTGCTTGGTCAATTCGGCTATTAAAACTTGTGCATGCTTCGTGAAGTTCTCGTATTGTGTTTTTCAGCTCTTTTAATTCATTCATATTCCTCTCTAAGTTATCCATTCTTGTTATCATTTCCTCATATCTTTTTTTAAGTTCCTTAGTTTCTTTGCATTGATTTAATACATGTTCTTTAAGCTCACAAAAGTTTCTCATTATCCACCTTCTGAAGTCTAATTCCATCTTTTTGTCACAGTCATTCTCCGTCCAGCTTTGCTCCCTTGCTGGTGAGGAGTTTTGGTCCTTTGTAGGAGGCGAGGTGTTCTGGTTTCGGGTGTTTTCCTCCTTTTTTCGCTGGTTTCTTCCCATCTTTGTGGGTTTATCCGCTTGTCGTCTGCGTAGTTGCTGACTTTTCGATTGGGTCTCTGAGTGGACACCCAGATTGTTGATGATGAAGTATTTCTGTTACTTGGTTTTCCTTCTACCAGCCTAGCCCCTTCGCTGTATGACTGCTGAGGTCCACTCCAGGGCCTGCTTGTCTGGGGTGCACCTCTAGCAGCTGTGGCACAGTGAGGGATGCTACCCATTTCTTTTCTGCTATCTTTGTCCCAGGATGATGCCTGCCAAATGTCAGTCTTTTGGATATAGAGGGGTCAGGGAGCTGCTTGAGGAGACAGTCTGTACTTTTTTGGAGCTTAATTGCTGAGTTGTGAGCTCTGTTGTTCATTCAGGGCTGTTAGGCTGCTATGTTTGATTCTGCTGCAACAGAGCTCATTAAAAAAACCCTTTTTTTCTCAAGTGCTCTGTGTTGGGGCATTCGGGCTTTATTTTTCGATGTCCGTTGAGGTGTCCTGCCCAGCTAGAAAGGCAGACTAGCCACTGTTTGGCTGCCGAGGCTCCGCCCTGCTGTTGTGTGATTCGCCCTGTTCCTGCAGGCTCTGCTGTGGTCTCCGCCACGCCCTGCGGCGGAGTCTCTTCGTTGTAGCATGTTGCCTCGGCAACAGCAGGCTGCGTCAGCAGTGGGCATGTATCTCAGTAGGGACGAGTTGCCTCGGCAACGGCTGGCTGGGTCAGCAGTGGGCGTGTATCTCAGTAGGGACGGGTTGCCTCGGCAACGGCTGGCTGCATCAGCAGTGGGCGTGTATCTCAGTTGGGGCGGGTTGCCTCAGTAGTGGTGGATGCCCCTCCCCCACAGAGCGTCTCGGACCGTCTGCTCAGGATAGTTTGAAATCGCGGTTTTGTTCGTCCCACTGGGTATCCCAAACGATCTGTCCCTGCAATCCCCTGGGCTGGCCTACTGTCCAAGTCTCGTTCAGTCTCAAGTCCAGCCCTCTCAAGTCTCAGGTTGCCGGTTCAACAAGGCACCTGGACAAGCGCGCCCTGTGGGGATTGCTGGGTAGGGCCGGCCACCGCCGACCCGGCTGCCGGCTTCGCCAGGCAGACCTACTGCCTGGCGTCCCATGTCTTTTTTATACTTGGGAGTGTCCCCGTTCTGTGGCAACAAAGATCAGTCTGGAAATGCAGCTCCGACTCACCTGTTTGCAGATTCAATGAGAGCTCCAATCCTGGGTTGTTCTCACAGCGCCATCTTGAGTCCTCCCCCTCGAAAAATGTATTCTTTATTTAGAGGTAATGTATGGCATATCATCACAAAACAACATTCGCAAAGTTCACGAAGAGTGATATTGTAAGAAAAATTTAATGTAGGTGTGATATTGCAAAATACATATTTGGTCTTCCACTCAGTATTCTGGCATAAAACTGCTAAAGTCATTAGAATCTGCAAAATGATGTGTTTTGTAATCTAATTAATTGACTGATGGCTGGCAGTTTCCATGCAGCTTCACAATGAAGGACTATCTTTGGAAAGGCCAAAGCAGGATTAGAGAGTTGCCATACAAGATGTCTGATCACTAACAGCTCAGGATTGTAGCTCCCAGTGAAAGCTCAGAGAACGAGAGGACACGACACTTTCAGATGAGTTTTTGTCACTCATGGACCAGCAGATTTCTAGTGGAGGAGCCCCACAGGTCGCCAGTGTGACTTTTGTGGCCGGCACAGTGGTTTTGCTGATGCCTTGGTACGGCAGCTCTTCATGCAGAGTAAACGGGACTGGTTCCCTTACTGACCATGTTTGGAGCTCCAGGAAGGCAGAGCCACTTGTTGTGGAAGCCAGACCAGAGATTCCTGGGCAGAAGAGCACCATCAGTCTTATCGCAGCTATTTTGGTCGGCGCAGTGGGTTGCTTGAATTCCATCACTGGGAATCAATAAATTGGACGTCGACTCAGAAACCTAATTAGAAAGGCGGTAATTGTAAAGACGACAGATGGATAAATTTACAATAAAGGGAAAAAACCAGCCTAAGAAGGCTGAGCATACCCAAAATCAGAACCCCTCTCCCTCTACAGGGTATTGCAGCTCCTCATCAGCAACGGAACAAGCCCTGATGGAAAAGGACTGTGTTCCATTATCTGAATTAGGCTTTAGAAGGTGGATGATAAGAAACTTCCCGGCATTAAAAGAACTTGTTCTAACCCAATGTAAATAAACTAAGAACTTTGAAAAAAGGTTTGACGAAATGCTGAAAAGAATAGACAATATAGAGAGGAATATAAATGAACTAACGGAGCTGAAAAATACAACACGAGAACTTAGTAAAATATGCACAAGTTTAAATAGCAGAATGGATCAAGCAGAAGAAAGAATATCAGAGGTCAAAGACCAACTTAATGAAATAAAACCACAAGACAAGAATAGAGAAAAAAGGATGAAAAGGAATGAGCAAAGTCTCCAAGAAATATGGGATTATGTGAAAAGACCCAATCTATGTTTGATTGGTGAACCTGAATGTGATGGAGAGAATGAATCCAAGCTGGAAAATACTTTTCAGGATATTATCCAGGAAAATTTTCCCAATCTAGCAAAGCAGGACACTATTCAACCCCAGGTAATACAGAGAACACCACAAAGATATTCCTCAAGAAGAGCAACCCCAAGTCACATAATCGTTAGATTCACCAGGATCGAAACAAAGGAGAAAATACTAAGGGCAGACAGAGAGAAAGGCCAGGTTACCCATAAAGGAAAGACTATTAGATTTACAGCAGATCTCTCAGCAGAAACCCTACAAGCCAGAAGAGAGTGGGGGCCAATATTCAACATACTTAAAGAACAGAACTTTCAGCCTAGAATCTCATATCCTGCTAAACTAAGCTTCACAATTGAAGGAAAAATAAAATCTTTTATGAACAAGCAAGTACTCAGAGATTTTATTACCACCAGGCCTGCTTTACAAGAACTTCTGAAAGAAGCATTATACATAGAAAGGAACAACCAGTATGAGCCTTTCTAAAAATACACCAAAAAGTAAAGAGCATCAACATAAAGAAGAATTTACATCAACGAATGGATAAAATAGCCAGTTAACATCAAATGGCAGTAACCCTAAATTTAAATTGACTAAATCCCCCAATCAAAAGATACAGCCAAAACCTCATGGTGTATCCAAAGATACACAAAGACCCAAAACAAAGGGTTGGAGAAAAATTTACCAACCAAATGGAGAGCAAAAATAAATAAACAAAAAGCAGGAGTTGCAATTCTCACATTTGATAAAATGGATTTCAAAGCAACAAAGATACAGTGGTAAAAGGATTAATGTAACAATAAGAGATCTTAATACCCAGATACATAAGACCCATAACGAGATTTAGACTCAACGAGACAGAAAATTAATAAGGATATCCAGGACTTCAACTAAGATCCGGAACAAGTAAACTCAATAAATATTTATAGATTTCTCCATTTTAAATACACAAAATATTGATTAGCCATTATTAATACCCATTTTTAGAATGAAGCAATATTTTTGTTCTCTCTCTCTCTTTTTCTTCCTCTTTCTTTCTCTCCTTCTCTCCTTTTTTTCCTTTTCAACATCCTAGTTCCTCACCTCTACTCAATACATTCCTCTGAACACCTGATTCCTTGTGATTCTCCTGTCCCACTGAAACCTCCAAAAAAAAAAAAAAAAAGAGAGTTGCCATCCCTCAACCTCCAGGGAGGGTAGAGAAATTAAAGGTTGCTCACTAATGGCCGATGGTTTCATCAACCATGCCTACATAATGAAGCCTTTAAAAACAATTCAAAAGGACAGCATCCATAGAGTTTCCAGATACATGGAGGTAAACATGTGGAGGTTTCTGGAGAATGGCACATCTCAGGGGGCTGCACAAGCCCCACACTTCTTCCACTGTACCTGTATCTTGTGTAATTTTTTTTTTTGAGATGGAGTCTTGCTCTGTCACCCAGGCCAAAGTGAAAAGGTGTGATCTTGGCTCACTGCAACCTCTGCCTCCCAGGTTAAAGCGATTCTCCTGCCTCAGCCTCCCTGTAGGGAGCTGAAGCAACACACCCCATCTGTAGAGACTGAACTTCAGGGGAGTGAAAGCACAGTAGGAGGATGTGTATGCCTCAGAGAGAACAGACAGGCCCAGAGAGATAAACGCTTTCGCTGACCTTGCTGCAAGATAGTTTTTAGCTGAAATATGAGAATAATAATCACAGGCTCTTCTAAGTAACTGTACCCTCCCTCTGCTATGTGCTTTATGAACTTATAAAATAAAGTACATTAGGACAGGCTGGGGTCGTGAGAATGACATCCTCACCTCCCAGACTGCATGGTGCAGCTTTCTGTGTCTCTATATCTGTGTCTTTCTTTGTCCCCCACCATTCCTTCTTAGGTCCTTGAATGCTTGTGCAGTGCAGGATGAGGCATATGTCCTGAGTAGCTGGGACCAGAGGTGGATGCCACCACGCCCAGCTCATCTTTTGTTGTATTTTTAGTAGAGATGAGGTTTCACTGTGTTAGCCAGGGTGGTCTCTAACTCCTGACCTCATGATCCACTTGTCTGGGCTCCCAAAGTGCTGGGATTACAGGCATGAGCCACCGCATCTGGCCAATAATTTTTATAATAAACTAATAAATGTGTTTCGCTGAGTTATCTGAAGTGCACTAGCAAATTAGTTGAAGTCAAGGAAGGAGTTGGGGGAATGCTGATTTGCACCTGGTTGGTTAAAGCATAGGTAAAATATATCAGGACTTCTAACTGGCATTAAGGCATGTCATGTGTGGCTGAGCCCCCAACTTGTGAAATCTGATGCTGTCTTCCAAGTAGTGTCAGAATTGAATTGGAGGACACCCAGTTGCTGTCTACTGAATAACTGATTCCTTGTTTGATGTGTGGGGAACACCCTCTACTCATTAACATTTGGTCACAGAAGTCTTCTCTGTTGATTGCTGTTTAGTAAGAGGATAGAAACACTTTGAGATTAGTTTTCTTTGCACACAGTACAGACATATTGTACAGCCATCATGTCCAGGAGCTGGCGGAAATATTGTCTCAGATGAACATATGATGTTGCATATCATTCTCTGAGTAAGAGTTTAGTACATAATTTAAATGGAAAGTTAAAACGTTTACTTTCTGTTATGGTTGGAATGTGCGTGTTCCCTCCAACATTAACGCTGAAGCTTAATGTTTAACACAACAGCATTAAGAGGTGGAGCCTTTCAGAGATAATTAGGCTTTACATTCATAAATGGAGTAGTGTTTTATAAAAAAGCTTGAGGATGAGTTTGTCTTGTATGTCTCTTCTACCACTGAGGACAAAGGGACAAGGGCCTACATTGGAAGTGAAAGCAGCCCTCACTAGACGCTGAAACTGCTTGGTCCTCGATCTTGAACTCCCAGCCTCCACAAATGCGAAATAGAAATTTTTGTCCTTTATTGATTACCTAGCTTCAGGTATTTTGTAAAGCAGCACAAATGATGTAACACACTATCTAAATCAGAGGGATAAAAAGACATGAAGGATGGTCCTACATGCCTTCATAAGTGTGTGCTCACACTCAACATGAAGGGTGATCCCTCCTAAGAAAGGATGTCTACTCCACACATACCCTTACTTTTCTGGGGGCTCTGGGAAAGAGGGAATGAGGAGGATGCTGGTGCAACTTTACACTTTTTCCTCAATCTCAACTTTTTTTTTTTCCCTGCACCTGCCACAGTGGTCCCAAGACCAGGGATGCAAGTGTCCGTGCCAAAAGTAGGGATAATCGCCAAGCCAGAATCTGCAACTATAACTTTAAACCTTTGTTTCAAAATTTTTAAGGACGTGATAAAATTGAGTGCTCATTCACTCTACCTGGCAAGGTTGGAACAGTAAACACTACTATGTTGGATAGTGGTCAAAATAGTCCATTAGTTCTGTATTTATAAAACCATATGCTATAAAAATGGTAGTAGACTGAAGAGAAAGAACTTTCTAGACTAGAATTGATGCTAGGAATCAGGGCCAGCACAGCAGGTGGACCTCACAACACTTCTAGTGGTAGAAAATTTGGGGTAAAAATAAATGACAGATTGAGAGAAAGAGAAATTATGGCTGAGGACAATGAAATGAATAAGTGTGTTATGCAATGAAGGTAATCCAGCAATATATTATTATCTCCAGAAAGGCTCAAAGCAAGAGCATAATATTATCTCTTAGCAAAATTATACTAGATGTCAAAGTATAAAGCTATATGTTTGCCAAGATCAGCCCCACTTTTAGAACCTGACAAAGTCAAAAGGTATCCTGTAAAATTGAGTGACATCACTCTGGGAGACACTCTGTTGTACCATACCTTGATGAACTGGACCAACTGTTAATGACTAAAAAGAACTCTAGTAAATAGCCAGTCTTTTGACTCCTGTTTGTCAGGCTCTGTCTACTAGAGAGGATGTCATTTGGGAAGAAATTTCTGAGACTTGCTTTCTACTAGAACTTTAAATTGTGTTTTTATATGGCTGTCAGAAAACAGAAAATTGCATACCTCTACATTTTGATTACAAAATGCTTAGAAACTTTATAATGGACACAATATAATGACAGCATGCCCAACATGCCACAGTGTGCTTATCAAAAACACATCACTTTTGATTTTATGGATAGAAAGTTATCCACAAATGTGAATGCAAAAAAACAATGGATTGCTGGCAGAAGTAAACCAGTGGGCATTTTATGCTGAATCGGAGTTCCCCTGGGAAACAGCTCCACCCTAAAATAAGGAAGGATATGGGAGGCTTTTTGTCATACCCAAACTAAATTACATTTTTGTGTGACTACCACTTACTTATACACATTGTCTGGTATCTAATATTTTGGGGTGCAAAACATGTATTCTAACTTTACTTAGGTTATTACTATACAGTGGAAACAACATGCTCAGTGGATTAAATGATACTGGTTCATGAAACAGAGCACCTTAGGAGAGATGAGTGCCATTTCAACTCTCCTGGGAATGGCTGGATTTGCTTTTAGTGAGAAGCAGCATTCAGGGAAAAAAAAAATAATTATAGAAACTTTTCTTCCAGGAAATAAACAAAAAATGAGACCCATCCTGGAAAGATAACAAGGCTTTAGCTAAGTGGGACGGGCGGTCTAAACAATGTTGGATAATGCTAGAGCCTATCCCCTGAAAAGCCTGTGAGTAACTCTAGTAAATTATTCTGCTGGAGAATGGGGTCATAATTTGTAGTGAAGCCAGACAATTGTTAGTGGATAACTTGGAGACCCACTACTTGCAACTGGCATCTGAATTGAAGAGCAGTGAAATTAAGCCTTTCATTTCTGGAATCTGGTGCTATTGCCTGGTGGATACTGTCATAATTGAGTTAAATTGTAGAAAAAACAGTTGTCAGCTGAAACTTAATTGAATTGTGAAGGTAAAGCATCTGTATATTGTTGGCTGGAAGTTCTACATTGCAAGTGAATATATAGAAAATCACGGTTTTTTTCCTTAATCATTTTTTAATATAGGCATTTATAGATATAAGTATTCCTCTGGGCATTGCTTTCACTATATCCCCAACATTTTGATATGTTGTGTTTTCACTGGTTTTAAAGTATTTTTTAATTTCTCTTGTGATTTTTTTGACCTATTGGTTGTTAACATTAATAGCATAAAAATACTCTGCTCCTATATAGTTTCATCACTCTTCTTTTTCTTATTCATGTGACAAATTATATCTCTGTATGTTGGGTGCCTAACAACATGGATTACTAATTGTCTTTTCAGCAAGTGTTTTCTAAATTATTAAGAAAATAAAAAGTAGAATCACAACCAACATTACAATAGTATTTTCTTTTAAAATTGTAATGAATTTACCTTCACCACAAATCTTTTTTCCTTTACATGTGTTTGTGTTACTGAAGAGCAGCAGTTTATTTAGAACTAAAATATTTTCTTTAGCATACAATATGGAAATAGTACACTTTCTCTGCATTTTTAAAATCTAAAAATGTCTTAATTTCTATCTAATTTTTTGAAGAACAGTTTTTCTGGAAATATGTTGTGTCCGACCCAGAGATGCTGACCCAGCAATGCATGAGCAAATGCACTCAGACATAGATATCCAGTGAAAGAGTGGACTGGGAATCTGGGCCACTCACAGACACCAAGGAGGGTGCTGTAAAAAGTCAACAGTTGTGGCCCTCACCAGCTGGTGTTGCAGGCATTTATTCAGTATAGATGTAATGACAGAGGCTTTCAGTCAAAATGCTTGTGGCTAATTAATATGATCACCCTCCTTGGAGATAGCAGTTCTAAAGATGATTAAAGGCCAGGTTCCAAGGCCTAAGTAAACTAACTTATCTAGATAAGTTTCTATACATCCGCTTGTTATCTAACCTAAGCTTTCAGGCACCAGATAGGAGAATCTAGCTGCCTTCAGCCAAATCATACTATTCTGAGGCTTTTGTAAGATCCTCTGACCTGCAAAGAAGGTTTGTGTCCATTTTACATTTTTTTTCACTACCATGACTGAGCTCCTACATCTCTTTCTTTTCTGTTTTTTTTTTTTTTTTTTTTTTTTTTTTGGGACGGAGTTCCGCTCTTGTTACCCAGGCTGGAGTGCAATGGCGCAATCTCGGCTCACTGCAACCTCCGCCGCCTGGGTTCAGGCAATTCTCCCGCCTCAGCCTCCTGAGTAGCTGGGATTACAGGCACGCGCCACCGTGCCCAGCTAATTTTTTGTAATTTTCAGTAGAGACGGGGTTTCACCATGTTGACCAGAATGGTCTCGATCTGTTGACCTCGTGATCCACCTGCCTCGGCCTCCCAAAGTGCTGGGATTACAGGCTTGAGCCACCGTGCCCGGTCCTTTTTTTTTTTGTTTACCTAAGGTCTTGTTGATTGAAGAGCACAGATGTGTGGAGCAACAGGTCTGTCATACCTGGTGGTCACTGCTCATAATCTGGCTTTGCAGCCTAGAATTAGTAAATAACATAAGACAATCATGAGTATAATCAACAACATCTTTTTCTAATCAAGGAGTGACATGTAGTATTACTTGGCATCTCAGTCTAGTGTGTGCCATTACTGAGGGACACCACTGGGGATATGTTAATTCCTCTTAGTTAAGCAGTCATGTCGTTAGAGGGCTGGTAAGGGAGAATCTGCTTAAGTAACATGTGCGAAAAAAACAGGTTTAGAAATGGGCTCAATAGAGTGTAGCAGGTACAGGTTGCAGGTAGAGTGAGAGAATAAAAAAGGAACAAATTATCTGGAGTGAATGGTATTTGCATCCAGAGTGATATTCACTTAGCCTTCTAAGTTGCCTTCTTCAGCATTGTTTGGGGCCTGTGTTGTCCAAGGAATTCACATTGTCTGGAGCTGTGAGTCCTACAGGGTCATCGCCTTCATTTCTGGTATCAGTTGTGTCCCATCCACACCATGGTATGGTTTGATGTGTCTGCTGGAATCCAAAGAGGACCTGAGGGGGTGTGAATGCAAGCATATCTTCTTCCCCATTTAAGCAAATCATTTGGACCACACAATTTATTACTATTTACATCCTTTCATAAAATTGTGGGTTTTATGTCTGGAGAGGTTTTAGCAAAGTGCTTTTCTAGAGCTAATTTAAATTGTCATCTAAATTTTAAAATAATAAGGGTAAATAAGGCTGTGCTAGTAGTGTTTCAGAGTCCTTACTCATATTCCCACTTTTTTGTTTTCTGAGCATATTTTTAAGGGTGGAGTGGTCACATTCTACAATGGCCTGTCCTTGGGGGTTATACGGATGACTGTGGAATGTTGGATGCTTCACGTATGACAAAATTGTTGAAATTGTGAGCTAGCATAAGCTGGACCATTATCAGTTTTAATTTTTGTGGGCTGCTACATAAATACAAAAGTTATAGGACGAAGTTTAATGACATATGAAGTGGACTCTCCAGGAAGAGCATGTGCACTAATTAGATGAGTGTTGGTATCAATGGATACATGGGTTTTTTAAACTCAGAGGTGTGTGTAACATCTGTCTGCCATAACTGATTAGGTTCTAGTCCTCTAGGGTTAACTAACACCTGTTGAAGGAGTGGATGCGCCTATGAGCTGACAATCTGGACATTGTAGAATAATATATTTAGCTTGTCTTTCAGTAAGTTAAAATTGTTTAGTTAACTTTCTCCAATCTTGGTGGAAAAATTGATGCAATTAGGCAGCTTGGTCAAGCAGTGATGTCCTAAACTGCAGGTCTGCTTGATCATTTCCATAAGCCAATGGGCTAGGCAGTGAGCTGTGGGCCTGAATGTGTGTGATAAAAATAGGATGTATGCATTGATCTAGCAATTGCTGAAGTTAGAGAAAAAGTGCACATAAGGTAGGCTCCAGAGTGGACTTATTGAGGGCTGTCTCAAGGTTCGGCAATAAATAGGGTAAGCAGAGTTACTAACAGTATTGTTAGGCTAAGCGGAAAAAGTTTTCAGGGCTGATATTAAAGCTCCATCTTCAGCTCTCTGAGTGCTAGTATATCCAGATTGAGTGAGGGAATTATGTGGTCTCCACCAAACAACAGCTTTTCCATGTTTACCAGAGCCACTGATAAAGAGTGTTAAAGCATTAGATATGGAAGTTGAACTACTTTTGTAGCAAAACCACAGAAGTATGAGATAAGAACTGAAGGAGGCTTGTCAGCAGGAAAGGCATGCTCTATACGGCCTGTGTACAGAGAGAGCTATTTGCAGATCCGTAGATAATGGCAATACTGCTTCGAATTTCTATTTACTTAAAGGAATCCTGATCATATCAGTGTCATAACCTAGCAACTGATTCCATCGTCTGTGGCCTGAATAGATGACTTTACTAACTACCTGAATATAGGGAGAGAGTGTTTTCATCCCGGTATGTGAGCAAAAAACCCATTCCACAAAACGTAGCTCTGGGGTCAATTGTCCTATTAACACTGTAGGGGTGTGTTTGGTAGGAAGGACAAACAATTGAACTGAATAGTGCAGGTCTATGCCACCTAGTTGCCTATTGGAAATGGCTTATTCTATTTCCTCATTTTTCTCGTTTTGCTGCATGGATTAAATACCTGGAGAATCCAAGGCTATTTTTTGCAGCTTATCTGTCAGTATCACTAAGGTGAGTCAAAGCCAGTTAATATTGCCTAGCAATTTCTGATAATCATTTAAGGTATGTAAGTTACTAATATTTAATTGAAGCTTTTGAGGTCTTACTGACAAAAAAGTTAATATGTACCCAAGATATTTCCAAAGAGAAGACATCTGCAGTTTTTCAGGTGCTATGATTAAACCTCCTAACTGTGTATTCTTTATGACTGAGGTGTATAAACGTAAAAGTACTGGCTCCGTTTGGGCTGCCAGTAATATATCATCCATAAAATGAATAGTCCTGCAATTAGAAAATTATTTTCTTCCGGGGGGTAAAGCCTGATTTTCATGATGCTGACACATGGTAGGACTGTGCAGCATTCTTTGAGGAAGCACTTGCCAATGAAATTGACAAGCTTGACTTTCATTATTGATAGCTGGTATTGTAAACACAATTTTTTCTCTATCCTGTTCTGCAAGTAAAATATATAAAATGTCTTTTAAGTCAATATCCATTATAGGACAATCTTGATAAATCACCATGGGGGAAGGGAGTCCCTGTTGAAGGGGCTGCATAGGTTGCAGATTAGCATTAATAGCCCATAAGTCATGCAAAAGTGTCCATTTGCCAGACTCTTTGGGAATGACAACAATGGGCAAACTCCAAGGGCTGTTACATGGTTCTATATGGCTGGCTTTTAATTGCTCCCCAATTAATTCATGGGCTCTTTGTAGTTTCTCTCCTTTTAAAGACTTTTATTTTACCCAGATATGATTTTGAGACAGCTATGTTAGGGATAGGGGAGGAAAAAGTGGTCTTTATTAGCTGCTATTCTGCCCTCCAGAGGATGTATTGACTGGTGTTTAAAGTTGTTTTAGCTAGCACTGACCAGTCCCATGGGCTCATATGAAAGTTGTTTGCTATGGCCTTCATTAATCCTTTTGTAAATGGGCTAGCCACTTCATTTTCTCGAATGCTTTTTCTTATCTCTTTGTAAGCATACACCTGATTGCCTTGTTGATCTTGCGTTATTGGGCAGGCCAAGAGCTCACCTTCTAATGCGACTTGCCTAAGACAGAGTCCCATAGTTATATTGTCTACCCTGTCCTTTTTCCAATTTACTGGGGAAGGGGGCTCAGGCAAAATCTCCATTTCCTCTTTGGTATTTTTACCTGGTAATTGCTGGGCTGAAGGAGAACGTAAGGTAGGTGACAATTCCTCTTCCCTTTTCTTTTTGGATTCTTCTGTGTAGAGTGGGACCATAGCAGCCTTAACTTAGGTCCGTAATGTTAGAGAAGCTGTTTCAATACTTTCATATACTGCTTCTGTTGTGCTGACAACTGTTGTCCCGTGATGAAACCCTAGCCTGAACAATTCTCTCGAACTTGGGAATCCTAAGTGGCACCAATGACTTACTGACTTATCATCTTACTGACTTACCAACTGTGCAGTCTTCTTCACCTTTGTTTTCAAGGGTTCTGTCATGATCCATGATCTGTTACACTGTTTCTCATGTAGGGCATCAGCTGTCAGGTCCGACCCACAGACCTTGACCCAGCAACAGATGAACAAATGCACTCAGACACACATAACTAGTGAAAGAGCAGGCTAGGGGTCCAGGCCACTTACAGGCACCAAGGAGGGTGCTGTAAAGAAATCAGCAGCCAAGGGCCTCACCAGCTGGTGCTGTGGGCATTTATTCAGTATAGATTTAATGGCAGAGCTTTGAGTCAACACACTTGTGGATAATTAACATGGTTACCCTCCCCAGAGATAACAGTTTTACAGATAATTAAAGGCCAGGTTCTGAGGCCTAAGTAAACTAACTTATTTAGATCAGTTTCTTTATATCCTCTTGTTTCTAACCTAAGCTTTCAGGCACCAGATAGGAGAATCTAGCTGCCTTCAGCCAAATCCTATTCTGAGGCTTTTGCAAGAACCTCTGACCTTCCAAGAAGGTTTGCATCTATTTTACAACTTTTCCCGCCACCTTGACTGAAATCCTACAGACATACAATTCTTTATTAACATTTTTTAGCACTTCAAATATGTCAACCAACTGATTTTTTGGCTTTAATATTTCAGATGAGAAATTGGCTGAGAATCTTATGAAGAATGACTAGTTTATGATAAGTCATTTCTCACTTGCTGCTTTCAAGTTTCTCTGACTGTTTTGACTGCAAGCATCCTATTATAATGTGTCTTGGTGCTTGATGTGAATCCTTTTTACTATACTCTCCTTGAGAATTGTTGAGCTTCTTGGATTTGTAGATTTATGTACTAAATTACATTTTTGTTATTTTCTGCCATTAGATTTTTAAATATTCTCTGTGTTTTTTGTTTCTTCTATTTCTGGGACTCCCACGTGCATATCTTGGTTTATTTGATAATACTTCAAAAATTTCTTAGGCTCTGTTTATTTCTTTGCTTTTTTTTCACTTTATTATTATTATACATTAAGTTATGAGATACATTTGCAGAACCTGCAGGTTTGTTACATAGGTATAAACTTGTCATGGTGGTTTGCCATACCCATCAACCCATCATCTACATTAGGTGTTTTTCCTCCACTAGTCCCCCACTCCCTGAAAAGTCTTGGTGTGAGATGCTCCCCTTCCTGTGTCCATGTGCTCTCTTTGTTCAACTCCCACTTATGAGTCAGAACATGCAGTGTTTAGATTTGTTCCTGTGTTAGTTTGCTGAGAATAATGGTTTTCAGTTTCATCCATGTTCCTGCAAAGGACATGAACTCGTCCTTTTTCATGGCTACATAATATTCTATGGTGTATTTGTGGCACATTTTCTTTATCCAGTCTAACATTGATGGGCATCTGGGTTGGTTCCAAGTTTTTGCTATTGTGGACAATGCTGCAATAAACATATGTGTCCATGTGTCTTTATACTTGAATAATTGACTATATATTCAGTTATGGGATTGCTGGGTCAAATGGTATTTTTTGTTCTAGATCCTTGAGGAATCAACCACACTGTCATCCACAATGGTTGAAATAATTTGCCCTCCCACCAACAGTGTAAAAGCATTCTTATTTCTCCACATCCTCTCCAGCATGTTGTTTCCTGATTTTTTAATGATTACCATACTAACTGGCATGAGATGATCTCATTGTGGTTTTGATTTGCATTTCTCTAATGACCAGGAATGATGAGCTTTATTTTTATTTTTATTTTTTTGTATGTTTCTTGGTTGCACAAATGTCTTCTTTGAGAAGTGTCTGTTCATATCCTTCACCCACTTTTTGTTTGTTTTTTTCTTGTAAATTTGCTAAAGTTCTTTATAGATTATGGACATTAACCATTTGTTAGATGGATAGTTTGCAAATATGTTCTCCAAATCTGTAGGTTGCTTGTTCACTCTGATGATAATTTATTTTGCTGTGCAGAAGTTCTTTAGTTTAATCAGGTCCCATTTGTCAATTTTGGCTTTTGTCACCAATGCTTTTGGTGTTTTAGTCATAAAGTTTATGCCCATGCCTATGTCCTGAATGGTATCGTCTAGGTTTTCTTCTAGGGTTTTTATGGTTTTAGGTCTTATGTTAAAGTCTTTAATCTATCTTGAGTTAATTTTTGTATAAATTGTAAGAAAGTGGTCCACTTTTATTTTTCTGCATATAGCTAGCCAGTTTTCCTGACAAAATTTATTAATAAGGAATCCTTTCCCCATTGCTTGTTTTTGTTAGGTTTGCCAAAGAACAGATGGTTGTAGATGTGTGGTGTTATTTCTGAGGCCTCTGTTCTGTTACGTTGGACTACATATCTGTTTTGCTACCAGTACTATGCTGTTTTTGTTACTGTAGCCTTGTAGTATAATTTGAAGTCAGGGAGCATGATGCCTCCAGCTTTGTTCTTTTACTTAGAATTGTCTTGGATATATGGATATATAGGCTCTTATTTTGTTCCTTATGAAATTTAAAGAATTTTTTTTCTAATTCTATTAAGAAAGTCAATGGTAGCTTGATGAGAATAGTACTGAATCTATAAATTGCTTTGGACAGTATGGCCGTTTTCACCATATTGATTCTTCCTATCCATGAGAATGAAATTTTTTTCATTTGTTTGCATCCTCTTTTATTTCCTTGAGCAGTTATTTTTACTTGTCCTTGAAGAAGTCTTTCACATCCCTTGTAAGTTGTATTTCTAGGTATTTTATTTTCTTTGTAGCAACTGTGAATGGAAGTTCACTCATTATCTGGCTCTGTATATTTCTATTATTGATGTATAAGAATGCTTGTGATTTTTGCACATTGATTTTGTATCCTGAGACTTGCTGAAGTTGCTTATCAGCATAAACATATTTTGGGTTGAGATGATGGGGTTTTCTAAATATACAATCAGGTCATCTGCAAACAGAGACAATTTGACTTCTTCTCTTCCTATTTGAATACCTTTATTTCTTTCTCTTGACTGATTACCCTGGCCAGAACTTCCAGTACTATGTTGAATAGGAGTAGTGAGAGATGGCATCCTTGTCTTGTGCCTGTTTTCAAAGGAAATGCTTCCAGTTTTGCCCATTCAGTGTAAAATTGGCTGTAGGTTTGTCATAAACAGCTCTTATTATTTTGAGATATGTTCCATCAATAACTAGTTTATTGAGAGTTTTTAGCATGAATTGGTGTTGAATTTTATCAAAGGCCTTTTCTGCATCTATTGAGATAATCATGTGGTATTTGTAATTGGTTCTATTTAAGTGACGGATTATGTTTACAGATCGCATATGTTGCACCAGTCTTGCATCCCAGGGATGAAGCAGACTTGATTGTGGTGGATAAGCTTTTTGACACGTTACAGGATTCACTTTGCCAGTATTTTCTTGAGGATTTTTGCATTAACGTTCATCAGGTATATTGGCCTGAAATTTTCTTTGTTGATGTTGTTGTGTCTCTGATAGGTTTTGGTATCAGGATGATGCTGGCTTCATAAAATGAGTTAGGGAGGAGTCCCTCTTTTTCTATTGTTTGGAATAATTTCAGAAGGAATGCTACCAGCTCCTCTTTACACCTCTTTACACAGCAGAATTTGGCTGTGAATCCATGTGATCCTGGGCTTTTTTGGGTTGGTAAGCTATTAATTACTGCCTCAGTTTCAGAATTTATTATTGGTATATTCAGGAATTTGATATCTTCCTGATTTAGTCTTTGGAGGGTGTACGTTTCCAGAAATTTATCCATTTCTTCTAGATTTTCTAGTTTATTTGTGTAGAGGTGTTTATAGTATTCTTTGACGGTAGTTTGTATTTCTGTGGGATTGGTGTTGATATACCCTTTATCATTTTTATTTGTCTATTTGATTCTTCCCTTTTTTTTTTCTTCTTTCATTATCTGGCTAGCAGTCTATCTATTTTGTCGATCTTTCAACAAACCAGCTCCTGAATTCATTGATTTTTTGAAGGTCTTTCATGTCTCTATCTCTTTTAGTTCTGCTCTGGTATTAGTTAATTCTTGTCTTCTTCTAGTTTTTAAATTTGTTTGCTCTTGCTTCTGTAGTTCTTTTAATTGTGATCTTAGGTTGTCAGTTTTAGATCTTTCCTGCTTTCTCTTATGGACATTTAGTGATCCAAATTTCCCTCTAAACACTACTTTAGCTGTAATCCATAGATTCTGGTATGTTTTGTCTTTGTTTTCATTGGTTTCAAATAATTAATTTATTACAGTTTTAATTTTATTATTTACCCAGTAGTCATTCAGGAGCAATTTGTTCAGTTTCCATGTAGTTGTGTGGTTTTGAGTGAATTTCTTAATCCTGAGTTCTAATCTGATTGAACTGTGGTCTGAAAGATGTTTTGCTATAATTTCCATTTTTCTGCATTTGATGAGGAATATTTTACTTTAAATTGTGTAGTCAATTTTAGAGTAAGTGCTATGTGGTGCTCAGAAGAATGTATATTCCTTTAATATGGGGTGGAGAGATTTGTAGGTATGTATTAGGTCTGCTGGGTCCAGAGCTGAGTTCAAGTCTTGAATTTCTTTGTTAGTTGTCTGTCTCATTGATCTAATATTGACAGTGGGATGTTACAGTCTTCCAATATTATTTTGTGGGAGTGTAAGTCTCTTTGTAGTTCTCCAATAACTTGTTTTATGAATCTGGCATATTGGGTGCATAAAGTCCGTTATATGAGAGACTAGGATTCCAACCTCTGCTTTATCTATCTATCTATCTATCTATCTATCTATCTATCTATCTATCTATTTATTTTGCTTGGTAAATATTTCTCCATCACTTTTTTTTTTATCCTATGGGTGTCTTTGTATGTTAGATAGACATACATTCTCCTGAATACAGCACACCAATGGGTCTTGAGTCTTTATTCAATTTGCCAGTCTGTGTCTTTTAATTGGAAAATTTAGCCCATTTAAACTTAAGTTTAATATTGTTGTGTGTGAATTTGATCCTCTTATCATGATGCACATTAGTTGATCCAATTTCTTCATAGTGTCATTGGTCTTTTTTTTTTTGAGACGGAGTTTCACTCCTGTTACCCAGGCTGGAGTGCAATGGCACGATGATCTTGGCTCACCGCAACCTCTGCCTCCTGGGTTCAGGAAATTCTCCTGCTTCAGCCTCCTGAGTAGCTGGGATTACAGGCATGTGCCACCATGCCCAGCTATTTTTTGGTATTTTTAGTAGAGATGGGGTTTCACCATGTTGACCAGGATGGTCTCAATCTCTTGACCTTGTGATCCACCTGCCTCGGCCTTCCAAAGTGCTGGGATTACAGGCATGAGCCACTGCACCCAGACTCATTGGTCTTTATATTTTTGTTTGTTTTTGCTGTGCTGACACTGATTTTTCCTTTCCTTATTTAGTGCTTCCCTTGGGAGCTCTTACAAGGCAGTACTGGTGGTGACAAAATTCCTCAGCATTTGCATATTTTTAAAGGATTTTATTTCTCCTTTGCTTAAAAATTTAGTCTGGCTGGATATGAAATTCTGGGTTGAAAATCATTTTCTTTAATAGTATTGAATATTAAACCCCACTCTCTTATGGCTGGTAGGGTTTCTGCAGAGAGAGCCCTGTTACTCTGATAGGTTTCCCTTTGTAGGTAAACTGACCTTTCTCTCTGGCTACCTTTAACAGGTTTTTCTTTATTTCAACCTTGGAGAATCTGGCAATTGTGTGTCTTGTGGTTGCTCTTCTCAAGGAGTATCTTTGTGGTATTCTCTGTAATTCCTGAATTTGAATGTTGGCCTGTCTTCCTAGGTTGGGAAAGTTCTCCTGGATAATATGCTGAGGTGTTTTCCAACTTAGTTCCATTCTCCCCATCACTTTCAGAGACCCCAATCAATCATAGGTTTGGTCTTTTCACAGTGTCTCATGTTTCTTGGAGGTTTTGTTCATTCCTTTTTATTCTTTTTTCTCTAATCTTGTTTTCAGTCTTTGTTTTATTAAGTTGATCTTCGATCTCTGATATCCTTTTTTCCACCTGATCAATTTGATTATTGATACTTGTGTGTGCTTCACAAAGTTCTTATGCTGTGTTTTCAGCTCTATCAGGCCATTTATATTCTTCTCCAAACTGGTTATTTCAGTTAGCAATTCCTGTAACCTTTTTGCAAGGTTCTTATCTTTCTTGCATCATCTTAGAACATGCTCCTTTAGCTCAGAGGAGTTTGTTATTACTCACTTTCTGCAGACTACTTCTGTCAATTTGACAAACTCATTCTCTGTCCAGTTTTTTTTTTTTGCCTTTTCTAGAGAGGAGTTGCAATCATTTGGAGAAGAGGCATTCTGGGTTCTGAAATTTTCTGCATTTTTGCACTGGATTTACTCATATTTGTGGATTTATCTAATTTTGATCTTTGAGACCGGTTATATTTGGATGGCCTTTCTGTGTGTTGGGGTCTTTTTTTTGATGTTGATGTTACTGCTTTTTTGTTCATTAGCTTTTATTCTAACATTCAGGCCCATCTGCTGCAGGTCTGCTGGAGTTTGCTGGAGTTCCATTTCTATTTGCCTGGGTATCATCAGCAGAGACTGAAGAAGAGCTAAGATTGCTGCCTGCCCCTTTCTCTGGAAGCTTCGTCCCAGAGGGGCAAAAGCCTGGTGGCAACTGGATTTCTCCTGCATGAGGTGTCTGTCAACCACTGTTGGGAAGTCTCTCCTATTCAGGAGGCATGGGGTCAGGGACCCCCTTGAGGAGGCAGTCTGTCCCTTAGCAGAGCTTGAACACTGTGCTGGTAGAACCCTTCTTGTCAGGATCTGCTGCTCTCTTCTGAGCTGGTGGGCAGGAATGTTTAAATGTGCTGAAGGTGTGCCCACAGCCACACCTTCCTTCAGGTGCTCTGTCCCAGGGAGATGGGAATTTTATTGTAAGCCCCTGACTAGGGCTGGTGCCTTACTTTCAGAGATGGCATGCCCAATGAAGAGGAATCTAGAGAGGCAGTCTGGTCACAGCTGCTTTGCCTCGCTGTGTTGTTATGTCCAGTCCTTAGCATGGTCAGGGGAAAGCTGCCTACTCAAGCGTCAGTAATGGTGGATACCCCTCCCCACAAGTTTGAGTGTCTTGGGTCAATTTCAGACTGCTGTGCTGGCAGTGACAATTTCAAGCCAGTGATTCTTAGCTTGCTTTGTTCTGTGGGAGTAGGATTACTGAGCAAGACAATGTGGCTCCCTGGCTACAGCCCCCTTTTCAGGAAAGTGAACTGTTTTGTCTTGCTGGAGTTCCAGGAACCACTAGGGTATGAAAAAAAATAAAATCCTACAGCCAGCTCGGTGTCTACTCAAATGGCCATCCAGTTTTGTGCTTGAAATCCAGGGTACTGGTGGTATAGGCACATGAGGAAATCTCATAGTGTGTGGAATGCAAAAACCATGGAAGAAGCATAGTATCTGGGCCAGATAGCATAGTCTCTCATTGTTTTCCATGGCCATGGGAGGGAGTTCCCAGACCCCTTTCACTTCCCCTTTCACACCCCATGCTTCTGCTCACCTCCATGAGTTATATCCACTGTCTAACCAGTCCCAATGAGATGAACTGGCTACCTCAGCTGGGAAGGCAGAAATCACCTGCCTTTGGCATTGGTCTTGTTGGGAGCTATAGAATGGAGCTGTTCCTGTTTGGACATTTTGCCAGATCCCCACAAACTCTTAATGACTATTGATTATGTGCCAGTAACTGTGCACATTATGTGCACAGGATGGGCTTATATCCCAAAAGGGAAAAATCCACATGTAAAGAGATCATTATAGTGATTGTGTTTTGATTTATTCCTTTGTCAACAAATATTTATTAAACAACTACTATGAATTGAGCCCCTACCAGGTACTGTGTTAGGGTCTATAACAGAATAATGTGTCATGTGATTTTCTTTTTTTCTCAAAGCACTTTGGAAGACAACATGTATAGACTCCAGCTGGCTTGAGCACATAGGATAAAAATGTGGCAGGTGAAGAGAAAGAAGATTTAAAATATATAGTAGAAAAATTGTGAATGGCCCTATATACTTTGATAAGGCATTTTGATTTTATCCTATCATATTAATAGAAAAGTATTGAGGACTGCAATCTGAGTGAGGCAAAATCAGCTGTGTGTTTTTGAAGGCTACCTAGGGCAGTGCCATAGTTGGAGCTGTGCAGGAGGGAGGGTATTCAGCAGTTCCTTCCACATCTAGGAAGTTATAATTAGTAAGTGTGGACATCTGTACAAGCTGACTGCTCTTTGCATCTTGACACATTTGGTTTTTATTTGTTCCACACACCTTGAGAATACTTGTTTGTTTCCTATAATCCATGGAAGGCAACCTCGCTTCAAAGATGTACTCAACATTTCTTTTGCAACTTGGCTCATAAATGCACTGCTTACATTTATCAGACAACATCTGATATGATTATTTTATTTTCACTCATATTCTATCTAAAATAATTTGTAGCAAATCTATAGCATTTCCTGCCATAACCTAATCAATGATGGTGCTGCTGCTGCTGCTGCTGTTGAGGATTTAATAAGACAATCAAAAATCACAGACTTCCATCTTCTTAGCTACTCTTATTCTATATTCACCACTATTAATCCTTGGTAACCAGATATACTGAAATATCTTTAAGAGCTTTTTCCAATTGTTGAAAGCAAAATCTAAAGCAAGTTTTTAATCAGACAACACCTGGGCAGTGTTTTATAACCAGGTTTCATCAGCAGATTCATGTGAAATAATTAAAAACACATATTACCAGGTTTGAGTCTCAGTAAGGCAGGGGGTGAGGAGTGAAATCAGAAGTCTGTATAAATGCATCTGTATACAATACCTTGGGCGAGGTTATCAATTAAGCTAATTTGGTAAACCAATGAGAGCTACTCTAATAAGTTTCTTATAATTAAAGCAGCATTAAGTACATATATTAAACACATATATTAAGCACATGTATATTAAGCACACATTAAGCATATATATTAAGCGGCATTAAGCACATATATTGTTTTAAATACTTTCATGAAACTTAGGCAATAATTTATTTATTTATTTTTTATTGCATTTTAGTTTTTGGAGTACATGTGCAGAACATGCAAGACAGTTGCATAGGTACACACATGGCAGTGTGTTTTGCTTCCTTTCTCCCCTTCACCCACATTTGGTATTTCTCCCCTTTTAATTAGCAAAATATATGTGAGCTCCTTGTGGCATTAACCAGGACCCTATGATCCATTCTTTAAAGCAAGAGCAGGTGAAGAAAAAGCAACATGCTTCCTAAAATAAATTCACCTTCTCCCTTTGTCCACTGTCAATCAGAAAAATTCTGCTTTTGCAGGTAACTGAGTATTTGTGAAGTGGCAATCTACTAAATAAACTCAGTGCAAAATGTATCAAAATGAAAAATAAAAAATGCTAATATTTATTAAGCAGTTACTATTCTTAGTGCTTTGTCCCCACTCTACATTCTTTGCATTTATTTTTTGTCCATTTAATAATGCCAGGTATTATTATTATCCCATTTTATAGATAAGACAACAGGCACAGAGAGCTAAGTAACTGCTCAAGGTCAGATGGCTAACAAGTAACAGAGCCAGAAACTGAAACCAAGAAGTCTGACTTCAGAACCTATGTTCTTAACCACCCTGCTGTACTGTCACTAAGATGATTAGTGACTTGACCTGAGTCTCTATGGATCTCCCTAAAGAGGTGGAGGTGCTATGACGAGAAACATAGGAAGGAATGGATGTTGAAACAAGTCAGGCTTGCAAATTAATATTCAATTCATTACTGAGTGCCTACTATGTGTCGGATACTGCATTCAATGCTTTGGGAAATATTACCATAAAGTTCAATAAGACAGAGTCCCTTCTCATCTTCATTGCTTCTTCAATTGTCAACTCTTCCATAAAGCCTCCCTTGACTCTGAACACTATTATACCACTCTTCACACTGTATTATAAAATTTTATGTCTGTCTCTTTTCCCTTAGGCTGTAAGTTCCATGGCCCATCATGGGAACAGACGCCAAGTCTTAGCTCCTTTTCCAGTGCCTAGATTCCTGGTACTGTGTGCCTGGACACACTGCTGTCTCTCTTTAGATGTTTCATGAATGTGTGAACAGATGAAACACAGATAGAGGACATGGAAGTCAAATAATATGCTCTAAGATACACAGTGTGCTAGCGGTAAAGATGGGGGAAGATTTTGCATATCCCAGATCCACTCCAAAGTTCTGTCTAATATACCATATGTATCATGCTAGTATCTTTTGCTAAAACTGAATGATTTAATATTTTAGCATACGTTATGAAAAAATGCTCACATCTCATCTTTATGCTTCATCTCTTATTTAATATGCTAAACCCTTATAAGCAGGGGCCACTGTATACCTCACTTACTGTGCCAGCCCATGCTAAAGAGATACCTGCAATTGAATCTTTAAAATGGAACAGACCTCTTAAGTGGCTAAATCTAAAAATGAAGGTTTAGATAGATAAAGTCACTTGCTCAAGGTTACAATGCTAGTAAGAGACAGAACTGGAGGTTAAATCTAACTCAGAATTCCACACTAATAATAATTGTGCTATTTTTGTGCTCTCAAAGATTGAAATCCCAACTTCACCTCCTGCTAACTATGTGACCTAGAAAAATTATTTAACTCCTCTGAGCCTCATTTTTATCATCTCTGAGGTAAGTAAATGAGAACTCCCAGAAATGATATAAAGGTTAATGAGCTCATAAATGTAAAGTGTTGGTCACATAGGAGGTATTCAACAAATATGTATTCATAGTCCCATCAAATAAGATTCTGCTCCGTAATTGAGTACATGTGTTAACAATTTATTTAGATAACATAACTTCTATTAATTACTTCGCTATAAAACCAGCTATGCTGGAATTTATTTCCTGATTAAAGAGTTCCAAGTTGCCCGCCAAATTAAAATTTTGTAAAACCAAGATTTCACAGAAAATACAGACAGCTATAGATTAAGACTCTTCTATGACTACTTTTACTATCTCTTTTTAATCAGAAGAGACTCTAAAATACAAAGCTCAAAATCTTGCCCAAGGCTGAATCAGTCATTGAGAATCTGGACCCAGAATTTTGTTACATGTTCTCATTTAATCATAGCTGGCTTGCTTCCACATGAAGTTATGGTTCCTTTTATAATGGCAATTCTGTGATGATTAGTTTTATGTGTCAACTTGACTGGGCTAAGGAATGCCCAGATAGCTGGCAAAACATTATTTCTGGGTTTGTCTGTGAAGTTGTTTCTGAAAGAGATCACCATTTGGATATGTTGTGGAACAAAATCAAACAAAAAGATGGAGGAAAGGTGAATTCAGCTTTGCGTTTTAGCTGGGGCATTCATCTTCTGCTCTCAAAAGTCAGCGCTCCTGGTTCTTGGGCTTTCAGACTCTGACCAGGATTTATACCATTGGCTCCCCAATTCTCAGGCTTTATGACTCAGAATGAATTACACCACTGACTTTCCCCGGTCTCAAGCTCACAGACAGCATATTGTGGGACTTCTGGCCCTATGGGGCTCCACTCTGGCACCAAGCTGCTCCCTTCACACTCTCAGCTCTGTTCTGTGGCACTAACACCAACCTAGTGATCTATCTTCAGCATGACATGAACCCTAGCACCTACCAGGGGCTGAGAATTGGAAGCAGGGCCCTGTTCCACTGTCTGCTTCCAGCACTGCTTCTCTGCACCTCAGGGTTTAGCACTGCTGCTGCTGCTGACTATGTGGCCTGTTATCCAGCAGGTAGCCTCTAAGACCTTGGGAACACTCTTCCAGCATTCCCTCCAGCAGCTGCTGCCAGCCCCATTTTCCTACATGTCACTCCACTGGGCCTGCTGCTCCTCATCCAGGACTGCCTCATCTCAGGCCTGTCATCCCTGCATACAGGGCTGCTCATGAGGAGACAGCAGCTGCCCCGGCACTTTAGAATGTCTTCCTCTACACCTTTGGTGAGCTCCTGAATCTAGATCTGTATGCTGCTGTTGGCCCCGGCCCAGGCCTCTGAAAGGCTTCTCAGCATGGGCAGAACTTGTGGTGCTGTGCCAGGGCTAAATGGACTGCTCATGTCCACTGTAATGAAGCACGGCAGCAGCATCACACACCTCTTGGTTGTGTCCTGCTCACTGATGGTCGATGCCATGCTCTCAGCAGTCCTGTTGCAGCTGCAGCTCACAGCCACCTTCTTCCCGGCCACATTGCTCATCATCAGCCTGGCCATGTGTTCGTACTATGGCAGCCACTATTCTCTGGCCTTCTCCACCCTGACTTCAGATCCTGTAGATTGGGTGCCACCTTCAGAGTCCCCTCCCAGGCCTCCTTCCACTTCCCTCAGCAGCCCAGTAACAGCTGCCTTGTGAGAAAAGCTGGAGAAGTATGAGCAGTCAGGTATTCTCTGGAGATGGATGGATGAAGGCGTAGTCCTAAAATACATGAAGTATGGGTTTGATTAAGGATGTTCTTATCATCCTCCTGCCCTCTCATCAAGTTCTTTCAAACTCAATAATTAAGGTAACATCAACACCTGGGCCTTAGAAATGATCCTGTCTCTGTTCTGTGTCTTCTCCTTTCTCCACCTAAGGCTGCTTGCAGGTCCCAGTATAAAACTGGCACATTCATGATTGTCACTGCTTGGCAGTAGCCCTTATGTAAATATGCCTTTTGATGACACAAACTGGGTATATTAGTTTGTATGTCTTCTTGGGATTAAAACATTTATCCTCCATGAAAGCAGATGATCAAAACAGGGTGTGGGCATCAAGTGGCTTTCCTGGCCTCCTTTGGTCATCCCAGAAGAGCCACTGCCCCCAAGCCTGGTGCTGGCTCCTCCAGCCCAGCCACTGTGCATGACTCTCCCATAAGGGATATTCAATCTCCCACTGTCATGCAGGGAAGACCCAACTGCCACAGATTGTACAACCATTACCCTAGCCACTCCCACAGTCTCCCCCAGTTCCAGCAATGCCTAGACAGATGCCCCATACCCTGTCAAGACTTCTGGCTCCCCACAGCTAACCTTTGTTTGGCAAACCCCAGAGAGGGCTGGGGCTTGACTCATCTCAAGGAACGTTGGTCCTGGGCCCTGACTTAAGCCTACGCTTCTGACCTCTCTGATCACCTGAAAGCCATCTTGAAGCCCACAGCCCACTCTCAGGCTTATAGGAGGTACCATGTTTCTTACTCTGGGTCCTGTCCAGGCCAAGCAGTCTCCCAGCTCCCAACAGCCTGGACAAGCTCTACACAGAGCAACCTGAGACCAGGTACAGGTCTCTCAATCAATATCTGACCAGGTACCTGTAGCTCAATCAATGTCTCTTCAACTACATAAGCAATAAGGTCTTAATGAAGTGTTCTAGGGTGTACAGTGGTTCCCACAACCACACACTAAAAAAGTAAGTGCTATTCATTTCCTTAACACCTGTGTCCAAATGGCCTATTTCCTATGCCATAAACAATAGAAAGACTGGTCAGTAGCCAATGGCTGAAGTCATAACTCAGCTAATTCAACAGTTCATTCAGACTCAAGATAAAACTTTTCTCTGAAAATACAAATCATGTTCACATTATGAACACCTAGATGTGTTAGACGTCCTGCTTCAGAAAAGATCTCATGAAAATAAACCTAACAGCTAGACCGATAAATAAAATGTTTGAAGATTTCTCTAAAGTTGAACCCTAGAGTCCATTTTCAGCAGAAGAGTTAAAGGAGTTTCTAATGGAAAGGGCAAGCACATAAATTGAAGATAGAGCCAAACAATGAAATGAAACTGGCCACTCATCTACGAGGCCAGAAGAATGAAAACTAAGTCCCAGTGCATCACCAGAAACACTTCTTGAAACTGGAAAGCACAGAACCTGTCCCTCCCTGAGCCTGAGCCACTTCCCCTGACACTTTCTAACCCAGAGACGGCCCCAGCGTCTAACTGAGAACGCATTTTCCAGGATGTGAAACTTGCCATAGGAAAACCATCTCTTTCCCTATGCTGTTGTCTGTCTAAGCAAAGGACTCACTTTTACCAGAAGAGATAGATAATTTCACTGAAAAGTGTGGAGTACACATTTGATCATAATTATATATTTGGTAACTCAAAATTATTCTTTTAAAAATTGATAAATGTTACTCTTTAATCATCAATATAAATTATAAAACACTATCAACCTTAAAGGCTGAACTCAACCCTAAAACCTTTTCACAAGGCCTGTAGAAGCTAAGCCTTTATTTATTTCTGTTCTGTGCGTTGTCCTTTCTCCACCCAAGGCTGCTTGCAGATCCCAGTATGAAATTAGTACATTCACGATTGTCACTGCTTAGCAGTAGCCCTTATATAAATATGCCTTTTGATGACCCACATTGGATATATTAGTTTGTATGTCTTCTCTGGGATTAAGACAACTCATGGGGCATTTATTACTAACATTTTATTATACCACCTACAGTAAATTTAAAATAATAACAATAATCAACATTTTTATGGCAGTTTGTGGTTCACAAAATGTTTTTAAACACATGACCTCATTTGAAACTTGCAAGCCTCAACCAAGTTGGGGAATACAAATGAAAATAGAGCCTTAGAAAGAAAATAATACTATTAGGTGACAAAAGCAGAACTTGAACCTTAATCTTCTAAATTCAAATTCTATACTCTTTATACTTTGCCAAAATGAATGTATTAGTGAATTTTAAATTTATATATAAGATTTACCAATGCTGCCTAGGCATGGTGGCTCAAGTCTATAATCCCAGCACTTTGGGAAGCCAAAGCAGGTAGATCACTTGAGTTCTGGAGTTCAAGACCAGCCCAGCCAACATGATGAAAACCTGTCTTTACTAAAAATAAAAAAATTAGCCAGATGTGGTGGCATATGCCTGTAATCACAGCTACTCAGAAGGTTGAGACAGAAGAGTCACTTGAAGCTGTGAGGCGGAGGTCTCAATGAGCCAATATCACAGCAGTGCACTCCAACCTCGGCTATAGAGGTAGATTCTGTCTCAAAATAAACAAATAAATAAATTCACCTATACATTCATTCATTTTGCCAGAGAGAGAGAGAGAGAGAGAGAGAGAGAGAGAGAGAGAGACCAGAAAGGTAGATGTAAGGATAAGTAATTATTTTCTACAGCAACAACCACACATGTGAAAACAAAGAATGGACAGTTTCTAACAATCTAAGCATAATTTGACTTTGCATATTGTAGAGAAGGCATATGATGCTACACGGCGCTCCAGCACTCAGGGTTAATAACAGTGTCGGTAAGCAAAAGAAGCTCAGAGTGTCTACCTGGAGAAGCAAACTCATTCCATGATGCTGGTGGTTCTCAGCACAAAGGCTGTAGCAGCATGCCGCTGGGCAGGGCACAGTTAATGCAGATTCTTCTAGGACTCTGTCTCACAGTCAAGTCTCTAGCTGAGTTTCACAAGACCTCTTTGTCTTGGGCCTCCTCCCAATACATGGGAAACCTCAGAATGTCCCTTGTCACTGTGAACAACTAAGCTTATCCACTTGGTATTACTGGCTTTCAAGGGTGGCCAGCTAGTTAAGCCAAGACATATTTCCCAAAACTTCTCAGTCCTACAAACAACATATACTTTTTAAGAATTTGTCTTATTTTTAATAGAAGGTAGACAATTTTTTTTTCAATACTTTAAAATCCACATGAGAGAATGAACTAGTATCTAATGAAGGATAATTTCTTATACTCTGCCCTTTTTTTAATCTATCACCTAGTCAAAAGGTAAACTGATATGTCTGTGAAATGACAGATCCACAATTCTGAACACTTTTAACCAGACAGAATACTTTTAACTTGAAAATCTGAGAGAGCAGATTTTCAAGTATGTGTAGTAAGTGAAAAGTTATTTGAGATTATCAACTCAAAAATATGCCAAATACACGTAAGTTAACCACTCTTTTAAATTAAGAAAATATGAAGGAAACAGCACGTATAATCAGTAGAAATCATCAAATCATATTTTCATCTCCCCAAATACCTTTTGATTTTTAAAACATTATGATTTATTCTACTATGTATAAAAGGACTAATGGTCGCAAAAGAAAAAAATACACCCAACTCTGAATAAAAATAAACTTCAGGGACATAGAGTTTTGCCATTTTCCCAGATGTTCTTTTAACACAGCCTGCATGCCATTAAGTGGTACAAAGTGAATTTTTATATTAAGAGCATATTGATTATTATACATGAGATAAGTCAACTTACAGTTGTCTATTGCAAAACACAAATTAGTATCTTTCTACATGTACATTTAAATGCAAGTAAATCCAAAGAGAAGAGAGTAGATGAATAACCCCTTCAGTAGGCTCAGAGCAAGAGGTTGAAGAGAGACTTTTCACTCTCTGCTTCATTATTTATGCTCTGTATCATATAGCTTTTTATTCCATATCGTTTAAACCATAAAAATAAAAAGAGTCATATTTTATCTTTATAAGATATTAAAAAAAGAAAGAAACTGGTTAAAAAGAGTTGGTTCAATTCTTGGACAATTGTATCATTGTATTCCTGGACCACTGTATTAATCAGTAGTTGTTAAACATTAGATTTTGTCTAAGGTTATTAAACAATCAGTGAATGATACAATGTCTTAGAAATGGAGGACTGAGGCCAGGCATGATGGCTCACACCTGTAATCCCAGCACTTTGGGAGGCCAAGGCTGGTGGATCACGTGAGGACAGAAGTTCAAGACCAGCCTGGCCAACACGGTGAAACCCCTGTCTCTAAAATTAGCCAGGTGTGGTGGTGCATATGCATAATTTCAGCTATGCTGGGGGCTGAGGCAAGAAGATTGCTTGATCCCAGAAGATGGAGGTTACAGTGAACTGAGATCTGAGATCACACCACTGCACTCTAGCCTGGGTAACAGAGCAAGACTCCATCTTGAAAATGAATAAAGAAAGAAAGAAAGAGAGAAAGAAAGAAAAAGAAAGGGATGTTGAAGATTGTAAAAGTCGTGCCTGATGTTATGGAAAGAAATTTATGCTAGAAATGTCATATGAGTTTTGTTTTAAATGTCTAATAAAGTTTTAAAAATGTTAATTGTAAAAGAAATTCTGTGTGTAAACATATTAGCTAAAGTTAAAGAAGTATTACTCAGTTTTTCTGTAAGCTGGACATTAAAATACAAGCACAAGTTTCTCTTAAAGTACTAACTTGCTTTTTTACAAAGATTATAAAAGCTATCTGCCACACTATATTGAGCCCATCTTCTGAATCAGGGTTTTTTTCTCTACTGTTACTTAAACAAACACCCCGTTTCTCAGCTTCTAAGAGTACAACTACTTGGATAAAAGGAATAGATTTACCCCTAGTGGGGTCCCACAGCAACTACACACATTAGACTAAAGTGCCAGATAACATTGCGTATCACTCCACTATCCTTCCACTATGTGTAAATTATAAAGATTCTAACCCTTACTGTGTACCTGCCCAAACAAGTATGGCTACATCATGGTAATGGAGATACCTTAAGATTCTTAGCGGCAGGTGGCCTCAAACCAGGCAATGTAATCCATACGGGTTTCCCAAGCATTCCTACATGTGCTAAAGCACAAACCCGGGAAAATAATGGATTCCACTTTAGCTGGGAGGTCTGTCATGGGAAACAAGCCCATAAATTCCAGTTAGGCAATTATAACATTTTAGACTGGAGCCCCCATGGCGGATTGCAGGGCAGCCTTATAATGTCTTCATCTATGATAGTATTAACACAGTTTCATAACCACATCTTGTTCTGCTATAATTTGGGCTGATGGGGGGATGGGATATCCCAAACCTTGAGTAAAACCCATGCCACCCCAAGGCACCTTATGGTGCTTGGGACATCTTAGCACCTTCCTTAACACCTGGCACGGGACATATCATAATTCCAGTTGCAACTCTACTTTAACCTTTATTCATAATCACGTTGATCAGTGCCTGATTTGCACTACCCATCCATATGTTTTCCTTATAGAAACTAACATTTCTATTACACCCCAAAACTTCACATTTGTGATCCAGGTGTGGGACAGGCTTGCCTCATGTATCACTAATCACAACATATTTAATTTAAAAATTACTAGTGTCATGATATTAAGAAGACAATCTGAGGCATTTCTACAGCTCAATTTAACATGCTGTTGGCAAGGCTCCTCTGCCATCCTCACATGAGAACATGCTCTGTTTCAGGTCATAAACAGAATATTCATAGTTGCACTCATAGCCTTTACAGTCTCAGCCATAGTCATCCTGGCAACTGCCAGTGTTGCAGTGGCATCTATTACTGAGTGAGTACAAACAGCTACTTTTGTATAATCTGGCCCAAATTGTGTCTAATGAGCTTTTCTTACAGCAAAGTATACATCTGAAAATTGTTGCATGTCTGCAAGCCTTCAAGGCTGCTGTGGAATGTGTTGGGGAGTGACAGGATGCACTGGCGTTTGAACAGCAATTAATCTGTGACTGGAAACATAAACATACCTGTGTCACTTCTCTACCATGGAATCAATCAATACTTAAGATCAGGTGAAACAACACCTATAGGGAACTTTTCATGACAATTCAACTGCAGATGTAAAGAAACTTAAAACTAAAATTTTAAAATCTCTTCATGCTGTAGATCTACACACCCAACAACAAACAGCCATATGGAAAGGTGTGCAAATCATCTCTCCTGGTTAGACACCTGTTCCTGGGAGTTGAGACTTGAATTGAAAAGAATGTTTCTTACTGTACTCGTAATTGCCTTATGTTACTTGTTAATTCTAGGATGCAAAGCCAGAATAAGAGCAATGACTGCCTCACTTGACAGACCCATGGCTGAATGCATTGGTGCCCATCAGTCAACAGAGCCTGATAGTAAAAACATACAAGGGGTATATGTTGGGGTTCAATCAGAATGGTGGCAGAAATATTAAAGGAAAGTTATAGGATATATTCACAAACCCTTTTGGAATGCCAAAGAGTTTTCTATTACTTGGCTGAAGGCAGCTTTGTCCCTTTAATTAGATAATAAGATAAGCTCCCCAAATTGCTTTGTTTCTACTCTAACTAGTTTTTTTTTACTCATGTAATCTTTGAGCCAGATGGCCCTTTAGGGTGGTAGGGGAGGTTGACTAGGGACATTATCCTTTAATGGTGTTTGCTCTGGGCATCTGTACCCAAGTTTTAATCTTTCAAAGGACTACTTTCTTAACCATGTTAATCATCCACACGTGTGTTTACTCAAAGCCTTGTTGTGAAATCTATACTGAATAAATGTGAGGAAGGAGAACTAGTGGGTTTTGCGTGGCTACGATTTTGCTCTTTGGGAAGCACTTGACCTTCTAGTCCGCTTGTTCACTGTGCTCTGTGTTTGAGTGTATTCAGTAATCTGTTGTGGAATCCAGGTCTGCAGAAAAGACCCCCCACAGGTGGTGACCCCAACATGACCAATGTCACGTTAGTGTGGCCAAAGTTTTTTTTCTTTTTTGAGATGGAGTTTCACTCTTGTTACCCAGGTTGGAGTGCAATGGTGTGATCTCGGTTCACCGCAACCTCCGCCTCCTGGGTTCAGGCAATTCTCCTTCCTCAGCCTCCTGAGTAGCTGGGATTACAGGCACACGCCACCATGCCCAGCTAATTTTTTGTATTTTTAGTAGACACGGGGTTTCACCATGTTGACCAGGATGGTCTTGATCTCTTGACCTCGTGATCCACCTGCCTCGGCCTCCCATAGTGCGGGGATTACAGGCGTGAGCCACCACGCCCAGCCGGCCAAAGTTTTAAAGAAACCTTATTACTCAGTTCCTTCAGAAGGTGCAATGTGCTACAAAATAGCACAATCCTCTATTATTAATGCATAGTCATGCAATGTGCCTGTGTGTGTATTTGACTGAGTATATATAATAAGAATTAAAATAGCATCTTTACACATTAATGGGGAGAGATTCTGTTAAAAAATATGGGAACCAGACTCTTCAATAAAATATTTTAATCACTAATATAAATTCTTAAGACTACTGTTATTTGTTTATTTATCTTTAATTTTATATTGTTATAGATCTGCTAAATAACTTGTTTTAATTCCAGGAAGCTTTTCTGAATAATTATCTTAGTTTAGTCATGACAGTTTATTTCCCTGACTATGAACACAAAGTAAAAGTTACTTGTCATTGGAAGATACCATGTATTTCTCTCAACTATATTATCCAACATAAAACATTTTTTAAATGTTCTGATTGGACGTTTACATAGTCTCTGGTAAAATTCCTGTTTAGATCTTTTAAACATTTTTTGATTAGGTTGCCTTTTTAACATTTAACTGTAAGCATTCTTTATAAATTTTGTATACAAGTCACTTATCAGTTAAGTAACATGCAAATATACATTCCAAACTCTAGTTTCTCTGTTGATTTTATTGATAGTGTTCTTTAATGTGCAAAGATTTTAATTTTGGTTAAATCTAATTTATCAACATTATTTTGGTTGCTTCACCTATTGGTGTCATATCTAAAAACGTTGCCAGATTCAAGGTTACAATGTTATACCCATATTCTTCCTACTAAGTTTTTTGCAGTTCTAGATCTTATATTTCAGTTTTTGATCTATTTGGAGTTTATTTTTGTATACAGTTTGATTTCAGGGGTTCAATTTTATTCATTTACATATAGCTAATTAGATTACCCACTGGGATTTGTTAAAGAGATTCTTCATTTTCCAATGTACAGCTTTAACATTCTTGTCAAAAATTAGTTGACCCTATGTTTGGCTGTATTTCTGGATTCCTTATTCTTCATTATGGTTATTTTAGCACCTATTACTACTTTCTTTTTTTCTGCTAGGTTTGGATTTTTTTCTTTTAACATTGTAAATTTTCCCTTTAATAACTCTTTTCTCATAACCTTTGTATTTTTTTTTGGTTTTTTTATTCTTCAACTTTCACAAAGGTTTTTTTATTTCATCTTTAATATACAAAAATACATTGTTCATTATTAATGTATTTTGGTTAATTTCTAAATTTTATTTTTAATTTATTTTTTACTATTGATATCTCATGCAAATCTTTGTTTCCTCTTTTGTTGTGTGCTGTTTCTATTGTATTTAACACACTTAAATGTGTATATTACATTTACCAACCAAAATCACATTGTTATTATTTTACATTATATAAGGCTATATCTTTTTAGAAGTTAAAAATATTTTAAGAGCAAATATCTACCTATATCGTTGTTTATATAGGTTTTTGTTTACCGTTTTTTTGTTGTTGATATAAATCAAGTTAACAGTTGGTATTATTTCTTGCTCCAATACAGTTTTTCATCCATACACCACCTTAGTGCTATTATTGACTAATGTATTACATATGTATATGTTAAAGGCCCAAGAATACAACTACATAAATGCTTTACATACTTCCTTAATTTGTTGAAGAAAGTTGAATTAATACGGATTTATGCAATTTGTTAATTTCTGTAATTATTTTTTCAGGTGCTCTTTCTTTATGTGGATTAGAATTTTTTTCTGTGTTTATTACTTTCAGCCTGGGTAATTTCTTTGGAAATGTTGTAAGGCAGACAGATTACTCAGCAATAAATTTTATCTTATGCTTGTTTAGGAATGACTTTATTTCCCCTCACATTTTAAAGATGGATTTGTAGAATATAGGAATTTTGGTTGACATTTTTTTCTTTTCATGCCACTGCTGTTGTTTCTGATAAGTACTCAGCAATAATGTTATTTTAGTTCCCTTGCATGTAAGGGCTTGTTTTTCTCTTTGCACTTTATAATTTTCTTCCATTAGCTTTCAGCCAATTATTATTGTTGTGTCTGTGTTTGGATATTTTTGTGTTTTTCCTAAACTAAGAATATATCAAACCTCTGAAATGTGTAAATTAGTGTTTTTTTAAAATCATTTATGGAAAGTTTGGAGCAAATTTGAATATTTTCCACTGAATCTTTGTTTCTCTCTTTGTCATCTAGTACTCCTACTTTGCATACATTACTGTGCTTAAGTGTGTCTCAAAAGTTTATAAAACTCTGTGTAATTTTTTTAAATTTTTTTCTGCCTTTTATTTTTTATTTTTTGGATTATATCATGTCTATTGATCTACCTTCAAGTTTGTTGGCTCTTTTTACTTCTTCTGCTTCAAATATATCAAAGCAGAATCCTGCTTTGCATTTTTCATTTGTTATTGTAATTTTCATTTCAGTATGTTCACTTTGTTCTTTTCAAAAATTATAACTTCTATTTCTTTCTATGTATTCTCTATTGGATGTGACATTGGTATTTTACCTTCTTTTTTAGCTTTAGGTGTGGTTCCCTTTAGGACTTTGAAAAAGTTTTGTCTGTTAAATCTACAACTCATCCCTTTCACAGCACTTTTTTTTCCCCGGTATTTCCCCATGTAGTGGTCTGAATTTCCGATTTCTTTATAGATCTGTTAACATTTGTTAAACCCTCCTTATTTTAGATAATATGTTATAGTTACTCTGGGAATTAGACCACGCCTTTTGTTTTTATTTTTATGTTTCTTATTGCATTTTAGGTTTTGGGGTACTTGTGAAGAACATGCAAGATTGTTGCATAGGTACACACATGGCAATGTGATGTGCTGCCTTCCTCCCCATCACTTATATCTGGCATTTCTCCCCATGCTATCTCTCCCCACCACCCCCCCGCCCACCCGCCCGCTGTTCCTCCCCTATTTGCCCCTGACAGACCCCAGTGTGTGATACTCCCCTCCCTGTGTCCATGTATTCTCATTGTTCAACACCCACCTATGAGTGAGAACATGCGGTATTTCATTTTCCGTTCTTGCATCAGTTTGCTGAGAATGATGGTCTCCAGGTTTGTCCACGTCCCTACAAAGAACATGACCTCATCGTTTTTGATGGCTGCATAGTATTTCATGGTGTGTATGTGCCACATTTTCCCTGTAAAGTCTATCATTGATGGGCGTTTGGGATGGTTCCAGGTCTTTGCTATTGAAAACAGTGCTACAATGAACATTCGTGTGCATGTGTCCTTATAGTAGAACGATTTATAATCCTTTGGATATATACCCAGTAATGGGATTGCTGGGTCAAATGGAATTTCTATTTCTAAGCCCTTGAGGAATTACCACACTGTCTTCCACAATGGTTGAACTAATTTACACTCCCACCAGCAGTGTAAAAGTGTTCCTTTTTCTCCACATCCTCTCCAGCATCTGTTGTCTCCAGATTTTTTAATGATCACCATTCTAACTGGTATGAGATGGTATCTCAATGTAGTTTTGATTTGCATTTCTCTAATGACCAGTGATGATGACCATTTTTTCATATGTTTGCTGGCCTCATGTATGTCTTCTTTTGTAAAGTGTCTGTTCATGTCCTTACACTGAAATTAACTCCAGATGGATTAAAGACTTAAACATAAGACCTAACATCATAAAATCCCTAGAAGAAAACCTAGGCAAAACCATTCAGGTCATAGGCTTAGGCAAGGACTTCGTGACCAAAACACCAAAAGCATTGGCAACAAAAGCCAAAATAGACAAATGGGACTTAATCAAATTCCACAGCTTCTGCACAGCAAAAGAAACAGTCATTAGAGTGAATCGGCAACCAACAGAATGAAAAAATTTTTGCAATCTACCCATCCGACAAAGGGCTAATATCCAGAATTTACAAAGAACTAAAACAGATTTATAAGAAAAAAACAAACAAGCCCATTCAAAAGTGGACCCACACCTTTTAAAAATTGCAATTGTTATTTGTTTAGTGAGTAGATGAATTATTTAATAAAATCTCTTTTCTCCGTAATGTCATTTCCTTGATATTTCTACACAGAGGTACATCCTGGGGCATTTTCACGTGCCTATAATAGCAGTGGTTTAAGCAGAAGCCCTCTTTGACTCTTCTGTTTGCTTATTTGTTGTTTTTTCATGCTCAATCTAGCTGTTAGCCTTCATAAATTATTGGTTTGTTTATCCTTCGCTTTTGGTAATAGCCCGGGGCAAATATTTTTCCACAATCTGATAAAATATCATTCAGGCACATTAGCAGTGATGGTTTTTGAGACATTTCAGGTTGCTTTGGACACAAGAAAGGCTCTACTTTTCTGTCTTATTCATTGTTTTTTTTTTTGTTTTGTTTTGTTTTAATTAGCTTGCTCATAATCTTGTTTGTGTCTCTCATGAAATTACCACCTTCTTTTAAACTGTCTACTATTAAACCCTTCATATTTTGAGAACACATTTAGCCTTGAACTTCCTACATATTCTTTCAAATAAAGTAGATTACTCTCATGAGAGCTTTAGAGAACTTTGTTTAATGGCCTGACACTTTCTTTGGGTGAAATGTATCAAACTTGGCTCCAGAGCTTGGGGCAGAGGAGGTGGCACATTTTGTGCCACTAAGAATAAGATCCTAGCCTCTTTTTTAGTTCGCTTCTTTTCTCAGCGAATCTCCATCCTGTGAATGAACTATGATAGTGACTATTTGGTACTCAGAATTCTTAGTATTCTGTGCCTTAGTAAAAGCTTTGTGTTATGACACTGGCTAGATGACAGAAGGGACACATTTTTGGCCTCTCTTGCCTGGAAGCCTTTGTAACATATGCATGAGTGTGTGAATAAAAAACTCAGGAGGCTTTCCCTTCCAAAAAAATAATATAACCCTCTTGTGAAAGTTTCATGGAGGTAGAGCTTAATGCTGTTGTGTACACCTGCTTGCAGTAAAATGTCTGTCACACTGAGAGAAGGTAGACTAGAAAACAAGTCATTGTTTAAATGCCACAGGCCCTTGCTGTTGTTAGCAACTCTTACTAGATGTTCTTTATTTTATTTTATTTTACTGCATTTTACGTTTTAGGGTGCATGTAAAGAACATGTAGGATTGTTGTACAGGTACACACACAGCAGTGTGGTTTGCTGCCTTCCTCGCCATCACCTATGTCTGGCATTTCTCCCCATGTTATTCCTTTCCAAGTCCCCACCCCCACCCCCCCACTCTCCCTCTCCTATTTCTTCCCCACAGATCCCAGTGTGTGATACTCCCCACCCTGTGTCCATGTATTCTCATTGTTCAACACGCCCCTGTGAGTGAGAACATGTGGTGTTTGATTTTCTGTTCTTGTATCAGTTTGCTGAGAATCATGGTTTGCAGATTCATCCATGTCCCTACAAAGAACACAAACTCATCATTTTTATGGCTGCATAGTATTCCATGGTGTATATGTACCACATTTCACCTGTCAAGTCTATCATCGATGGGCATTTGGGTTGGTTCCAAATCTTTGCTATTGTAAACAGTGCCACAGTGAATATTTGTGTTCATGGGTCCTTATAATAGAACGATTTATAATCCTTTAGATATATACCCAGTAATGGGATTGCTGGGTCAAATGGAATTTCTATTTCTGGTCCTAGAGGAATCGCCACACTGTCTTCCACAATGGTTGAACTAATTTACACTCCCACGGACAGTGTAAAAGTGTTCCTATTTCTCCACATCCTCTCCAGCATCTGTTGTCTCCAGATTTTTTAATGATCGCCATTTTAACTGGTGTGAGATGGTATCTCAATGTAGTTTTGATTTGCATTTCTCTAATGACCAGTGACGATGACCATTTTTTCATATGTTTGTTAGCCTCATATATGCCTTTTTTTCTAAAGTGTCTGTTCATATTCTTTCCCCACTTTTGAACTGGTTTGTTTGTGTTTTTCTTGGAAATCTGTTTTAGTTCTTAGTAGATTCTGGATATTAGCCCTTTGTCAGATGGGTAGATTGCAAAAATTTATCCCATTGTGTTGGTTGCTGATTCACTCTAATGACTGTTTCTTTTGCCGTGCAGAAGCTGTGGAGTTTGATTAGGTCCCATTAGTCTATTTTGGCTTTTGTTGCCAATGCTTTTGGTGTTTTAGTCATGAAATCCTTGCCTATGCCTATGTGCTGAATGGTTTTGCCTAGATTTTCTTCTAGGGTTTTTATGGTGTTAGGTCTTATGTTTATTCCATCTGGAGTTAATTTGAGTGTAAGGTGTCAGGAAGGGGTCCAGTTTCTGCTTTCTGCACATGGATAGCCAGTTTTCCCAACCCCGTTTATTAAACAGGGTATCCTTTCCCCATTGCTTTTTGTCGTCACGTTTGTCACAGATCAGATGGTTAGAGATGTGCGGTGTTGCCTCCAAGGCCTCGGTTCTGTTCCATTGGTCTATATCTCTGTTTTGGTACCAGTACCATGCTGTTTTGATTACTGTAGCCTTCTAGTATAGTTTGAAGTCAGGTAGTGTGATGCCTCCAGCTTTGTTCTTTTTATGTATAATTGACTTGGCTATGCAGGCTCTCTTTTGGTTCCATATGAAGTTTAAGGTGGATTTTTCCAGTCCTGTGAAGAAGGTCATTGGTAGCTTGATGGGGATAGCATTGAATCTGTAAATTACTTTGGGCATTATGGCCATTTTGATGATACTGATTCATCCTAACCATGAGCATGGGATGTTTCTCCATCTGTTTGTGTCCTCTCTTATTTTGTTGAGCAGTGCTTTGTAGTTCTCCCTGAAGAGGTCCTTTACAGTCTTTGTTAGTTGTATTCCTATGTACTTTATTCTTTTCGTAGCAATTGTGAGTGGCAGTTCATTCTTGATTTGGCTCTCTTTAAGTCTGTTATTTGTGTATAGGAATGCTTGTGATTTTAGCACATTGATTTTATATGCTGAGACTTTGCTGAAGGTGCTTATCAGTTTCAGGAGATATTGGGCTGAGACAATGGGGTCTTCTAAATATATAATCATGTCATGTGCCAAAAGAGAGTTTGACTCATTCCTTTCCTAATTGAATACCATTTATTTCTTTTTCTTGACTGATTGCTCTGGCTAGAACTTCCAATACTATATGGAATAGGTGGTGAGAGAGGGCATCCTTGTCTAGTGCTAGATTTCAAAGGGAATGATTCTAGTTTTTGCCCATTTGGTATGATATTGGCTGTGGATTTGTCATAAATAGCTTTTATTATTTTGAGATACATTCCATCAATACCTAGTTTATTGAGGGTTTTTAGCATAAAGGGCAATTGAATTTTGTCAAAGGCCTTCTCTGCATCTATTGAGATAATCATCTTTGGTTCTTTGTATGTGGTGAATTATGTTTACAGATTTGCATATGTTGAACCAGCCTTGCATCCCTGGGGTGAAGTCTACTTGATCATGGTGGATAAGCTTTTTGATGTGCTGTTGCAATCAGTTTGACAGTATTTTATTGAAAATTTTTATCATGGATATTGGCCTGAAGTTTTCTTTTATTGTTGAGTCTCTGCCAGGTTTTGGTATCAGAATGATGTTGGTCTCATAAAATGGTTTGGGAGGATTCCCACTTTTTGGATTGTTTGGAATAGTTTCAGGAGGAATGGTACCAGCTCCTCTTTGTATGTCTGGAAGAATGTGGCTGTGAACCCATCTGGACCTGGGCTTTTTTTGGTTAGTAGGTTATTAGTTGTTGCCTCAACCTCAGCCCTTGTTATTGGTCTATTCAGGGTTCTGACTTCTTTCTGGTTTAGGCTAGCGAGGATGCAAGTGTCCAGGAATTTATCCATTTCTTTCAGGTTTACTAGTTTATGTGCATAGAGTTGTTTGTAATATTCTCTGATGATAGTTTGAATTTCTGTGGAATCTGTGGTGATTTCCTATTTATTATTTTTTATTGCACCTATTTGGTTATTCTCTCTTTTCTTTTTTATTAATCTGGCTAGCAGTATATTTTGTTGATCTTTTTGAAAAACCAGCTCCTGGATTCATTGATTTTTTTGAAGGGTTTTTTGTGTCTCTATCTCCTTCAGTTCTGCTATGATCTTAGTTATTTCTTGTTTTCTGCTAGGTTTTGGGTGTTTTTGATCTTGCTTCTCTAGCTCTTTCAATTTTGATGATAGGGTGTCGATTTTAGATCTTTCCTTGCTTCTCATGTGGGCATTTATTGCTATATATTTTCCTCTAGACACTGCTTTAAATGTGTCCCAGAGATTGTTGTATGTTGTGTCTTCTTTCTTGTTGGTTTTGAAGAACGTCTTTATTTTTGCCTTCATTTCATTGTTTATCTAGTCAACATTCAAGAGCCAGTTGTTCAGTTTCCATGAAGCTATCAGGTTCTGAGTTAGTTTCTGAATTCTGAGTTCTAACTTGATTGCGCTGTGGTCTGAAAGACTGTTTGTTAGGATTTCCATTCTTTTGCATTTGCTGAGGAGTGATTTATTTCCAATTATGTGGTCAATTTTAGAGTAGGTGTGATGTGGTGTTGAGAAGAATGTATATTCTGTGGATTTGGGGTGGAGAGTTCTGTAAATGTCGTTAGATTTGCTTGGTCCTGGTCTGAGTTCAAGTCCTGGATATCCCTGTTAGATTTCTGTCTCACTGATCTATCTAATATTGACAGTGGACTGTTAAAGTCTCCCACTATTATTGTGTGGGGGTCTAAGTCTCTTTATATGTCATTAAGAACTTGCATTATGTACATTGGTGCTCCTGTATTGGGTGTGTATATATGTAGGATTGTTAGTTCTTCTTGATGTATTGATTCTTTTACCATTATGTAATGCTCTTTCTTTGTCTCATTTGATCTTTGTTGATTTAAAGTTTATTTTATCAGAGATTAGGATTGCAACTTCTGCTTTTTTTTTTTTGCTCTCAATTTGCTTGATAAATCTTCCTCCATCCCTTTATTTTGAGCCTATGTGTGTCCTGGCACATGAGATGGGTCTCCTGAACACAGCACACAGACGGATCTTGACTTTTTATTCAATTTGCCAATCTGTGTCTCTTGATTGGGGCATTTAGCCCATTTACATTTAAAGTTAATATTGTTATGTGTGAATTTGATCCTGCTCTTTTGATGCTAGCTGGGTGTTTTGCCGGTTAGTTGACACATTTTCTTCATTGTGTTGATGGTCTTTACCATTTGGTATGTTTTTGGAGTGGCTGGGACTGGTTGTTCCTGTCTATATTTAGTGCTTCTTTCAGGAGCTCTTATAAGGCAGGCCTCGTGGTGATGAAATCTCTCAGCAATTGCTTGTCCATAAAGGATTTTCTTTATCCTTCACTTATGCAGCTTAGTTTGGCTGGATATGAAATTCTAGGTTGAAAGTTCTTTTCTTTAAGGATGTTGAATATTCACCCCCACTCTCTTCTGGCTTGTAGGGTTTCTGCTGAGAGATCTGCTGTGAGTCTGATGGGTTTCCCTTTGTGGGTAACCTGACCTTTCTCTCTGGCTGCCCTTAGCATTTTTCCCTTCATTTCAACCCTGGTGAATCTGACGATTATGTGCCTTGGAGTTGCTCTTCTTGAAGAGTATCTTTGCGGTTTTCTGTTTCCTGGACTTGAATGGTGGCCTGGCTTGCTAGGTTGGGGAAGTTTTCCTGGTTAATACCCTGAAGAATGTTTTTTCCAGCTTGGATTCATTCTCTCCATCACGTTCAGGTACACCTAGCAAATGTAGATTAGGCCTTTACACATAATCCCATATTTCTTGGAGGCTTTGTTCATTTCTTTTCACTCTTTCTTTATTCTTGCCTTCTCATTTTATTTCATTGAGTTGATCTTCAATCTCTGATATCCTTTCTTCTGTTTGGTTGATTCAGCTATTGAAGCTTGTGTATGCTTCACAAAATTTTCATGCTGTGTTTTTCAGCTCTATCAAGTCATTTATATTCTTTTCAGAGCTCTTTATTCTAGTTAGCATCTCATCTAACCTTTTTTCTAGGTTCTTAGTTTGTTTGCATTGGGTTAGCACATGTTCTTTTAGTTCTGAGAAGTTTGTTATTACCCACCTTCTGAAACCTGTTTCTGTCAGTTCATCAGATTCATTCTCCATGTTTTTTATTGCTAGCTGGTGAGGAGTTGTGATCCTTTGGAGGAGGAGAGACATTATGGTTTTTGGTGTTTTCATCTTTTTGCACTGGTTTCTTCCCATCTTAGTGGCTTTATCTACCTGTGGTCTTTGTAGTTGGTGACTTTTGGATGGGGTCTCTTAGTGTACATCCTTTTTGTTGATGTTGAAGTTATTTCTTTCTGTTTCTTAGTTTTCCTTCTAACAGTTGGGACTCTCTGCTGTAGGACTGCTGGAGGTCGACTCCAGACCCTACTTGCCTGGGGATCACCTGTGGGTGCTGTAGAACAGTAAGGGTTGCCGCTGGTTTCTTTTCCTGTTTTCTTTCTTCCAAAAGGGTACCTGCCAGATGTTAGCCTGACCTCTCCTTTATGAGGTGTCTCTATATGTATATAGGTGTTGGGGAGCTGCTTGAGGAGACAGTCTGTCCCTTATAGGAGCTCAATTGCTATGCTGGGAGCTCTGTTGTTCTGTGCAGAGCTGCTGGGCAGATGCCTTTAAGTCTGCTACAACGGAATTCATAACTTCCTCACTTCCTCTTTTTCCCAGGTGCTCTGTCCTAGGAAGGTTGGCTTTATTTATAAGTTCCTGTCATGCTTCTGACATTTTTCATAGATGCCCTGACCCACAGGGAGTAGTCTAGTCATGGTCTGCCAGCAGAGATATTGCTGAGCTGCTGCAGGCTCTGTGCAGCTGCTGTGTGAAGTGCCTTGGTAGTGGCAGACTGTCAGTAGTGGTGGTTGCCCTTCCCCACACTGAGCTGGACAGTCCTGGATCCAGCTGCACTTGCTGCAAAACTCTCAATCCAGAGCATTTCAGATTGCTTGTTTTGTGGGGGTGATACCCGCTGAGCCAGATCACCTGGCTCTCTATCTCTGCCCCCTCCTTTTCAGTTGAATGGGTGGCTCTGTCTCCCAGGCATTCCAGGCACCAGTAGAAATGGCCACCCAGATTTGTGAGTTTCTGTGTGCTAACCCAGCACCAGCTGAAACTGCTGTGCTGAAAACTCATGGCGATTTTCGGCCCAGGCATCTTCTGGTCTGTGGGCAGTGAAAATTTATATCAAAATGCGGTTGGCACTCACCCTCTGTGTTGTTCTTTCTGGGAACTGCACTCCGGAGCTGTTCCTATTCAGCCATCTTGGATCCTCCCATGAAAAAAATATATTTCTAATCACTAAATAGGTATTAAATCTCCAAAAAACAATTTTTTACTTGACAAGGTAAGTAAGTTTTGAAAAGATATTCCATCATGGAAAGAAAAATCTTGCATCATAACCTTTCTTGTTGGAATAAGCTGAAGAAGCCCCATCTGTCAGGTTTCTCAGCTTCAAATACAACTAATCTCTTTTTTTCTTCCTTTGAGTTCTATAAAATTTACAGAAACAATACACAACATTTTTTGATGATAAATATCACAGTTGCCACACAGGCCAGCAGGAACCCCATTACATCCAAAGAGTGGTACTGGACCCAGGTGACATCATGGTTGTAACTCAAAGGTGTTTTGCTTCTTTGTAATGCATGACAAATTCAATCCAGAAGACTGCTAAATCCAAAGGCTTCATTAGTTGATCATGATGAATTCTTAGCAATTTCATAGTGTTTTCTTTACATCTGAATGTAAACATAAAGATAACACTGAAAGTAAGTTAATTTGTCTGAGCATATCAAGTCCATTAAAGGTTTTTATATTTTACATTTTATTTATTTATTTATGGAGTCCTGCTCTGTTGCCCAGGCTTGAGTACAGTGGTGCAATCTCAGTTCACTGCAATCTCCATCTCCCAGAAGGTCAGGCAATGTTCCTGCCTCAGCCTCCCGAGTAGCTGTGACTACAGGTGCATGCCACCATGCCTAGCTAATTTTTGTATTTTTAGTACAGGCAGGGTTTTCCATGTTGTCCAGGCTGGTCTCAAACTCCTGACCTCAAGTTATCCACCCGCTTTGGCCTCCCAAAGTGCTGGGACAACAGGCATGAGCCACTGTGCTTGTACAACTCATTCATCTCACAGGGATGTTTTATTGCCCATTTACACCATATAGTGATCCCACTTTCCTATTTCTTTTTACTCCTTATATAGTTTCTTAAGCCCTCAATATTTTAAATAATATATTACAGTTACTCTGGAAATTATACCCCATCTTCTTTTAATTTTAACTGTTATTTGTTTGATGAGTAGACAAATTATTTTTATGAAGATTTTTCCCTTGCAGTGTTATGTCCTTGATATTTCTACTCAGAAAGTGCACCCTTGGTCATTTTCACAAACCCTAGAATAACAGTGGTTTTAATAGGAACACTCTTTGACTATTTTCTGTTTTTCTCGTTTGTTTGTTTTACATGCTCATTCTAGCTCTCAACCTTCACAATTTACTGGCTGATTGATCTTTTGCTTGTGGTATTGCCTTGGGGTGTAAATTACTTAATACCCTGATCCAATAACATTTAGGCACTTTTGCAGTGATAGCTTTTGTGGCATTTCAGCGTGATTTGGACACAAGAAAGGCTCTTCTTTTCTATCATTCTCTCTCTCTCTTTTTCTGATTAACTAGCTTTCTTGTGGTCTTGTTATCACTCATGAAATTACCATCTTCTTTCACTGTTACCAAAAACCCTTTCATATCTTGACAATACCTTTAAGCTTGAACTTCCTATACATTCTTTCAAATAAAGTAAATTACTCCATGAGAGCTTTAGAACCCTTTTTTTAATGGTGTGACTCTTTCCTTGGGAAAAAGGTGTCAACCTCAGCCCCTCAAAGAATAAGGCACTAGCCTACAGTCTTGATTTACTTCTTCCCTTGTGGAACCTCCATCCTATAAATGAATTATTATAATGATTATTTGGTACTCAGAGTTGCTAGTATGCTTTGCCTGAGTAAAACCTCTGTGTTTTTACAGTAACAAGATGAAAGAAGAGAAACTTTTCTGGTCTCTCTTGCCTGGAATTTAGCCTCTTCAACATATAGGTGAAGTGTCTGTGTGTGAAAAATTCAGGAATCTTACTCCCTCCCCAAAACACAATATAATTCTTTTGTAGTGGTTTCACAGATGGGGAGTCCAATTGTCTAGTCTGCACATGCTTGCAGTAAAATTTCTGTTGCACTGAATGAGGGTAGGCTAGAAAGCAAGTCGTTGATTAAGTGCCACAGGGTCTTCCTGATTTTAACAAACCTCAGTAGATGTTCCTTAGTAAATGTTTATTTATTTGCTGCATATCTTGAGGGCAATTTCTCATATATTGTTCAATTTGTTAATTAATTTTATTTTTTTAACCCTTTCTCTGTTTGCCCAGAGAATGCTTGCCAGAATACTTTCAGATGCAGCATGTACCGTGAGATAATTTTGCCACAAAATGTCTTCTTTTTATTACTATTTTTGCATGCTCTAGCACAATAACTTTGGAAACAAAAAAAAAAAATCATTCTATTTTTAGCATTCTATTTTTAGTAGTAGTATTTACATTTACAAAATATAGAAATTTTCGATCACTGAAAATGTCAAATCCTGGAAAATGTAGCGTGATCTTAACATTGTTCTCAAGCAATTGTTGGCTGAAGATTACTTTAATTAATTCAGTTTATCTCAAATAGATGATTCAGACGATTCTGATGTTAGTTTTGCTTAGGTATAACTCCAAGAAGAGTTTTTACAATGTATATTCACATTGAAAATGAGTCAGATTTATTTCAGCCTCAAAGAGTGTATTTCTGTAAAACTAAATGAGTGCTGGCTGTGAGCTGCGTTTTTTTTTTTTCTCCCTAAACCAGAAAAGGGTAAAATCGTAAAGAGATGTGGTTTCACAAAGTTTTCCAGGCTGGCCCTAAACTCCTGGGCTCAAGTCATCTTCCCTCAGCCTCCTGAGTAGGCGGGACTATAGGGGCATGCCACTGCAGTCAACTTCTCCTAATATGTTTAAATAGTTGTCTCTAAAAAAGATTTTTACTATTTATCCTTCTTACATTTCAGAGCTGATTCAGGGTACTTTTTATGCTATCAATCTGAAAGTGAGTAGGTCAAAGTTTTCTTCTAAAATATGTGTCTACTTCTTGTCATAAGTTTATTCTGCCTTGGCATTCCTTTTTAGACAACATGAGTTATTTAAGACATAGTCATAGCTTGTCACTTTTGACTTTGTTAAAAGTTCCCTTCCTCGTGTAGTTGTTTGAGAGAGAATCTACTTTTTTCTCATCCTAATGGCCCAGAAATGCAACACCTCACTCACAGTGGTGATGACCATGATATAACCTAATGATCAATGGCAGAAACATATAATAATTTTCCCCTTCATGTGTGTTTCCTTTAGGTAGCCATTTCTCAACTCCTGCAGAGAAGCTTAGGAAATATTGACTATGGACCTTAATAAGAGCCCTCCCATAGAGGTTCTCCCATCCACTTCCAGGTAGCTTGTTGCGCTCCCTGTCACCTCTGGACTTTCTGTCAGTTTTCGACCATCATCAACACTAACTTAGGAACTCTGAGTAATAAATTTCTCCTATATGATGCATTTTGGTCTTACTTTCTCATTTCATTATACGTTACCTAACATATATTGGAAACTCACCTCCCCATCTCCATCAGAGCTTTCCAGGGTCTTGGTTTATGGCTTTTCTCAAGAAGGAGACTTCATTATTAAGTTGGAAAGAATTCGTAACAATATAAATCACAACATTTTTGAATATACTTAACAACAGAGCAATTAGAACATAAAATTTAATTTTATACATCACAGAATTGCTATTTAGAAACAAATAGGGCATGTTATAGCCTATTAGATAATATTTTTTAATGCAAATAAGTATATAACTTCAAAAAACTGTTAAATAAAACACTCTTTTATCGAGAAAACAACAAAATGTTTTATTTAACACTTTGTAAAATTAAATCCAGATGGATTAAAGACTTAAACATAAGACCTAGCACCATAAAAACCCTAGAAGAAAATCTAGGCAAAATCATTCAGGTCACAGGAGTAGGCAAGGACTATATGACCAAAACACCAAAAGCATTGGCAACAAAAACCAAAATAGACAAATGGGACCTAATCAAACTCCACAGCTTCTGCACAGCAAAAGAAACAGTCATTAGGATGAATTGGCAACCAACAGAATGAGAAAAAATTTTGCAGTTTACCCACCTGATAAAGGGCTGATATCCAGAATTTACAAAGAACTAAACCAGATTTACAGAAAAAAAAACAAAGAAGCCAATTCAAAAATGGGCAAAGGATATAAACAGACACTTTACAAAAGAAGACCTACATGAGGCCAACAAACATATGAAAAAATGCTCATCATCACTGGTCATTAGAGAAAAGCAAATCAAAACTACATTGAGATACCATCTCATGCCAGTTAGAATGGCGATCATTAAAAAATCTGGAGACAACAGATGCTGGAGAGGATGTGGAGAAATAGGAACACTTTTACACTGCTGGTGGGAGTGTAAATTAGTCCAACCATTGTAGAAGACAGTGTGGCGATTCCTCAAGGACCTAGAAATAGAAATTCCATTTGACCCAGCAATCCCATTACTGGGTATATATCCAAAGGACTATAAATCATTCTACTATAAGGACACATGCACACGAATGTTCATTGCAGCACTGTTTACAATAGCAAAGACCTGGAACTAACCCAAATGCCCATCAATGATAGACTGGACTGGGAAAATGTGGCACATATACACCATGGAATATTATGCAGCAATAAAAAATGATGAGTTCGTGTCCTTTGTAGGAACATGGATGAATCTGGAGAACATCATTCTCAGCAAAGTGACACAAGAACAGAAAATGAAATATTGCATGCTCTCACTCATAGGCAGGTGATGAACAGTGAGAATGCATGGACACAGGGAGGGGAGCACTACCCACTGGGGTCTATTGCGGGGACTAGGGAGGGATAGCGGGGGGGGGGCAGCTGGGGAGGGATAGCAGGGGGAGAAATGCCAGATGTAGGTGAAGGGGAGGAAGACAGCAAATCACACTACCATGTGTGTATTTATGCAACTATCTTGCATGTCCTGCACATGTACCCCAAAACTTAAAATGCAATGAAAAGGAAAAAAAAACACTTTGTTGAAGTTATATACTTATTTGCATTAACAAATATTACCCAATAGGCTATAGAATGATGCCAACACATAATGCCAGGGTGCAAGGCATAGAGGATGGCAGAATGCAAGATCCCTGTCAAAAGAGTAAAAAGTTACCTTCTGATGTGGAAAAAAAATACTTTGTATCTAGATAGTGGTGATAGTGGCACAACATTGCAAATGTGTTAAATACCACTGAATTACACACATTAAATGAGTAAAGTGTATAGATTTGTGATGTGAAATTTCTATATCAATTCCTTTTTTTTTTTTTTTTTGAGATGGAGTTTCGCTCTTGTTACTCAGGCTGGAGTGCAATGGCACAATCTCAGTTCATGGCAACCTCCACCTCCTGGGTTCAGGCAATTCTTCTGCCTCAGCCTCCTGAGTAGCTGGGATTACAGGCACGTGCCAATATGCCCAGCTAATTGTTTGTATTTTTGGTAGAGATATGATTTCACCATGTTGACTAGGATGGTCTCGATCTCTTGACCTCGTGATCCACCCACATCGGCCTCTCAAAGTGCTGGGATTACAGGCTTGAGCCACCGGGCCTAGGCCTATCAATTACTTTTTAAATAAACAAGTGGATGACCAGATTTGACCAAGAGGTCACAGTTGGTCAGCACTTGGTTTATACTACAAATTTAACTCCTACATGCTTGAAGTAGTAAATGCTGTCATTTTTATTATTTACATTAGAAACATGTTTTGAAACTGTAATATATTATGTAATTATATGAACACTAAAATTATTATTATGGAAATTTTTTGGTTTGTTTAATGATAATAATGCAAACTTTACTTCGCCATACAAACAATTGTTTTAGTGCTTTTCAATATTATTCTATTCATTCTTTCAGCAACCTCATGATACCAATAATGTTATGACAACCATTGCCATTTCATTGGGGAAGAAGCTGAGGCAAATAAAATCCAAGTAACTTGTCCAACCCCACATCACTTTGTAATAACAAAAAATATAGCCTTTTGTAGTGGTTTCTGAGACTTTAATCAAGGCCTTCTGGATCCAGAGTGCCAGCTCTTAACTACCATGTTATGTTGAGTCTCCTATTTGGGGTACAGACATTTTCAAAATGTGGTTTCCCACTTATGAAGATTTATATTAACTGTAATTTTATTACAAATGTGTAATTCAAAATATGTAGAATTTTTATTACAGCTATCTATCACTGCATAACAATTTGTTCCCAAATGTAGCCTTAAAACAACTTTAATCTTATCATCATCTCTCAGAGTCTGTGTGTTAGGTGAGCTCAGTTAACTCTTTCCACAGTTTCTTAGGTAGCTACTTCCCTTAGTGTCTGGGTCTGTAATTATCTGAAGATCATTCACTTTCATACTTAGTGATTTGTGTGGAAAAGCTCAAAGTGCAAGTGGGCTACCAAGATTTTTAGGCATATATTTGTGTCTCTCTACCAAATTGTCATTTATTATGGAGACTACATTTTGAATTGATGAAGTGTTGGGTAATAGTGAGGAAAAAGGAGACGTGAAAATAATAAACAGAAAGAGAGAAAGAGAAACGAGAGAGAACATGCTGTTCTTCCACAAGAGCTTTGAAACTTTAGCTGCATTATTTGCATTACTTTCTTTTTGTTAAGACAGCTACAATGTTTGCCAAACTTCAAAGGGAAGGGATATTACTTAATAGGAAAATTGTCAATATGTTTATTGTCATGTCTCAAAATAACAAAAATTATAGCCTTTTGAAGAAGGCAGCAGAATTTATTAAACTATTGTATGATTCATAAAATATTAAAACAAAATATATCAAAATTGCATGATTTATATTTCTATAATTACTGAAAATTTTAAACATTGTATTATATTTATTCATAGATTTTTTTTTTAAAAAATAGAACAAATGTCCTAAAAACAAATTGTAAGTGGATAAAATAAGACAGTATATGAGAAACATTATCAAGCTTTTGGAATGACACTAGTGAATTAATAATGGGATGTTACATTTTGGAACATATTTTTATCAATTTTTATTAGATTTTCTGTTTTGGTAGGTGATTTTGTAGTTCTCACTGAGCAATGAATACCAATATTTTGTTATATGTGGTGTAGCATAGGTTTTATGTGAATTAATTCAGGTTTATAAGCATAATAAAAGAACATTATTAATCTTTGGTACTATGTAAGGTCTGTTTTTCTTTTATCTGTATCTATTCCTGGATGACCTGTATGAAATGTTCTGCTGTAAACTCTTCCAATATTTTCTCGAGCATCAATGTTTCAGTGTGTGTGTGTGTATGTGTGTGTGTGTGTGTGTGTATGACATAATTTATGTGTGTATAATTATAAATAAACACATATATTAGTTTTTAATCAAACCTTATGCTGGAGAATACCTTTTGTAAGAACTGGTTAATGGTAAGATTTTTTAGTGTCAAAGACAGCTAGGTTTCTGTAAATCTCTACTAGTTTTATCATAAAGTGCTTCTCTGATGTGTATCTTAAAGGAGATTTATGGCTTGCTTTAGCTATTTTCCTCAAAATTTAAAATTTTTTTGTATTATTTGTATATATTTTTTGGCATGCTAAAAAGTTTGTGTTTCCATATTATATTTGTAGAAGGGAAAAATTAAAAGACTCTGTGGAAGATAAAAAAATTAGATGTAATCATTTATAGTTATATAGAATAATAATTATTTCAAGCTGTCTTCAAAATATTGTATTTCACAACATATCTATTTGCTAGTTAAGTGAAGCTGTGTCTTATTTTAAAAGAAATGGACATGTATATGTACATGCATGTTTAGCAAGATGGATAACTTACTAAGTCCTTTTAGAGTGCAATTTCTATATTATCACAACCTAAAATTAAGAATTTACATTTGTTATTAAAGGTCAAAAATTATGATAAAACCCATATTAAATTTAGGATTTTTTTTCTAGTTCTGTTAAGAATCATAATGGTATGTTGATGAGATTTATAGATTTCTTTTGACAATATGGTCATTTTCACAAAATTGAATCTACCCATCCATGAGCATAGGATGTATTTCCATTTGTTTGTTTCATCTAGATTTTTTCAGTCACGTTTTGTAGTTTTCTTTGTAGAGGTCTTTCACCTTCTTGTTTGGGTGTATTCCTAAGTAATTTTTTTCCTTTTTTGAAGCTATTGTGAAAATAGATGCATTCTTAATTTGATTCTCAGCTTTGAAACCTGCATAACCAAAGAAAGACTAAGAAAAAAGAACAAATCTGGAGACATCACATTACCTAACTTCAAACTATATTAGAAGGCTATAGTTACAAAAGGAACATGGTATTGGCCTGAAAACAGGCAAGTAGATCAGTGGAACAGAATAGAGAATCCAGAAATAAAGCCAAATATTTGCACCCAACTGATCTTTGACAAAACAAGTAGAAACATAAAATGGGGAAATGGCACTCTATTCAGCAAATGGGGCTGGAATAATTGGCAATTCACAGATAGAAGAATGAAACTGCGTCCTCGTCTCTCACCTTATAAAAAAATCAACTCACAATGGATCAAATAATTAAATCTAAGATGTGAAACAATAAAAATTCTAGAAGATAACATTGGAAAAACTCTTCTACATATTGGGTTGGGCAAAAACCTTAAGACCAGAAATTCAAAAGCAAATGCAACTAAAACAAAGATAAATATTTGGGATTTAATTAAACTTAAAAGCTCAGCTGGCAAAAGAAATAATCAGCTGTGTAAACAGACAACTCACAGAGTAGTGAAAAGTATCTGTAAACTATGCATCGGACTAAGAACAAATGTCAGAATCTACAAAGAACTCAAAAAAAAAAAATTCACAAGAGAGAAACAAATTGTCCCATCAAAAAGTAGGCTACAGTCATGAATAGACAATTCTTAAAAAGAGATATGTAAATGGCCAACATATATGAAAAAATGCTTGACTTCACTAATTATCAGGAAATACAAATCAAAACCACAGTGCAATACCATTATACTCAAGCAAGAATGACCATAAGTTAAAAATCCCAAAATAATACAATGTTGGCATGGATGTGGTATAAAGGGAACACTTTTATGCTGCTGTGAGAATGTAAACTAGTAAAACTACTATGGAAAACTGTATGAATGTTACTATAAGAACTGAAAGTAGAAGTATCATTTGATCCAGAAGTCTCACTACTGTGCATCTTCCAAGAGGAAAATGTCTTTATTAAAAAAAAAAAAACCCATGCATATACATATGTACAACAGCACAGTTCACAATTTAAACAATATGGAAGCAGTCTAAATGCTCATCAACCAATCAACAGGTGGATAAGAAAATTATTCATATATATATTTATATATATACACATATATGCATACTAGATATATACACCATGAAATACTACTAAGCCATAAAAAGAGACAAAACAATGGCATTAAGAGCAACTTGTATGGAGTGGGAGAGCATTATTCTAAGTAAAGTAATTTAGGAATAAAAAACTGATTGTATATTCTGACTTATAAGTGGGAGCCAAGTTATGAGGATGAAAAAGCATGATAATGATATAATGGACTCTCAGGATTTAGAGGGGAAGGTTGGAGGTGGCTGAGGGATACAAGACTACATACACATTGAGTACAGTGTGCACTGCTCACGTGATGCATGCATCAAAATCTCAAAACTTACCACTAAAGAACTTATCCATCTAATCAAACACCACCTGTTCCCAAATAACTATTGAAGTAATTTAAAATGTTAGAATAAAATTAATCAGATGAATATTTTTAAACATCTAGAAAAAATAAAATTGGCTCATGAAACCAAAGATGTTGTAAAATAGTTGAAGTTACAGAAGGAAGTAGGTAAGAGTTGCTATATTTCTTTTCTTTTTTTTTTTTTTTTTGAGACGGAATTTCACTCTTGTTACCCAGGCTGGAATGCAATGGCGTGATCTCGGCTCACCGCAACCTCCGCCTCCTGGGTTCAGGCAATTCTCCTGCCTCAGCCTCCTGAGTAGCTGGGATTACAGGCACGCGCCACCGTGCCCAGCTAATTTTTTGTGTTTTTAGTAGAGACGGGGTTTCACCATGTTGACCAGGATGGTCTTGATCTCTTGACCTCGTGATCCACCCGCCTCGGCCTCCCAAAGTGCTGGGATTACAGGCTTGAGCCACCGCACCCGGCCCCGAGTTGCTATATTTCTAATTTCACACAGTTTCCACTGAGAAATGACTTAAGCACTAAAATAGTAAACATTTTGCCATGAATTTAAAAAAAGTTTGTGACAATAATGCTACATGCCAAGCAACACTTCTCATCATAAAAACCAAGCAACACTACTCATCTCAAAACATCAAAAGGACAAGAGAGACTTTTCATACAATTTAACAATTTAATAGTTTCATTAGCAACAGTTAAAACAACAAAATCCTGTTGAAAATGAAGCCAAAATATTTTGAGTATGTGCAAAACAGTACTGATATTGTCAGTGGACTTCTCTTACTGTTCTTGTATTTATGTACAATGTGTGTAATATAGTTAATCTGAAGAAAATTTTTTTCCTGTAACCTGTGAATTAGAACAACAAATTTCAATGTAAGTACAACAAACTTCAATATAAGCTCATATGGCTTTATATTATTTTTTTATTTTTCCTATTGTTCATTCACACAAAATATTTCTAACAACTGGATGGTAAACTTCTGAAAAACAAATTTTTACTTGAAAAGTTTTTTTTCTTGTCACAGGGAGGAAAAAATCTTGCATCACAATCTTTCTTGCTGGAATAAACTGAAGTAGTCCCATCTATCAGGTTTTCCAGCTCAAGCTTTAGCCATAACTAATCCTTTTTAACTTTCTTTTCTGTTCTAGCAAACTTCCAGAAACAAAACAGACAACATTTTGTGATGATAAATATCACAGTTGCCACGCAGGCCAGGAGGAACCCAATCACATCCAAAGAGTGGTACTGGAACCAGGTGAGGTCGTGGGCTGCGACCCGAAGGTGTTTGGCTCCTTTGTGGCGCATGACAAACTCAATCCAGAAGACTGCTCTATCCAGGGGCTTCACTGGTTGATCATGTTGAATTTTTGATAATTTCATTATATTCTCTTTATATCTGCGGGGTAAAAATAAAGATACCAACACTGAAAGTGAGTTAATTGGCCTGTGTATATCAAGTTCATAAAAGGTTTTAAAGTGTCAATTCAAAGTAAATATCAAAGAATTAATATATGATTTGTGTGTTTTAATTAGAGTCATCATAGAAAGTTTGGCTTTTAAATTGGACCTTCCTAATTGACAAATATTTTAAAAAATTATTTATTATACTTTTAGTTCTGGGGTACATGTGCAGATAGTGCAGGATTGTTACATAGTATACATAGGTATACATGTGCCTCGGTCGTTTGCTGCATTTATTACCCCATCATCTACATTACGTATTTCTCCTAATGCTATGCCTACCCAATCCTCCCAACTCCTCCTATCCCTCCTCTAACCCACCACAACCTGACAGGCCCCAGTGTGTGATGTTCCCCTCCCTGTATTCGTGTGTGATTTCATTGTTCAACTCCCACTTATGAGTGTTACTTCTGAGGCCTCTGTTCTGTTCCAATGGTCTGTATCTCTGTTTTTGTACCAGTATCATGACCATGCTGTTTTGATTACTGTAGCCTTGTAGTATAGTGTGAAGTCAGGTAGCATGATGTTTCCACTTTTTTTTTTTTGTACTTTAGGTTCTGGGGTACATGTGCAGATCATGCAGGGTTGTTGCATATGTACTTACATGGCAAGATGGTTTGCTGCCTCCTTCCCTCCCTCACCTATATTTGGCATTTCTCCCCAAGTTATACCTCCTCAATATCCCCATCCCCTGCTGTACCTCCCCAAGCCCCCACAACAGACCCCAGTGTGTGATGCTCCCCTTCCTGTGTTCTCACTATTCAACACCTGCCTGCCTATGAGTGAGAACATGCAGTGTTTGATTTTCTGTTCTTGTGTCAGTTTGCCGAGAATGATGGTTTCCAGATTCATCCATGTCCCTAAAAAGGACACAAACTAATCGTTTTTTTTTTATGGCAGCAGAGTATTCCATGGTGTATATGTGCAATGTTTTCTTTGTTCAGTCTATCATTGATGGGCATTTGAGTTGGTTCCAGGTCTTTGCTATTGTAAACAGTGCTGCAATGAAATCCAAAAGTGGGAAAAAGAAATGAACAGACACTTTTAAAAAGAAGACATATATGAGGCCAACAAACATAAGAAAAATGCTCATCATCATTGGTCATTAGAGGAAGGCAAATCAAAACCACATTCAGTTACCATCTCATGCCAGTTAGAATGGCGATCATTAAAACATATGGAGACAACAGATGCTGGAGAAATAGGAACACTTTTATATTGTTGATGGAAGTGTAAACTAGTTCAACCATTGTGGAAGACAGTGTAGTGATTCCTCAAGGATCTAGAGATAGAAATTTCATTTGACCCAGGAATCCCATTACTGGGTGTATACCCAAAGGATTATAAATTCTCTAGTTCTTTTAATCATGATGTTAAGGTGTCCATTTTAGACCTTTCCTTGTTTCTCTTGTGGGCATTTAGTGCTATAAATTTCCCTCTAGACACTGCTTTAAATGTGTCCCAGAACTTCTGGTGGATTGTGTCTTCATTCTCATTGGTTTTGAAGAACATATCTACTTCTGTCTTTATTTCATTATTTATCCAGTAGTCATTCAGCAGCAGGTTGTTCAGTTTCCATGTAGGTGTGCAGTTTTGAGTGAGTTTCTTAATCCTGAGTTCTAATTTGATTGCATTGTGGTCTGAGAACCAGTTTGTTATAAATTCCATTCTTTTGCATTTGCTGAGGAGTGTTTTACTTCCAATTATGTGGTCAATTTTAGAGTAAGTGTGATGTGGTGCTAAGAAGAATATATATACCATGGATTTGGGGAGGAGAGTTCTGTAGAAGTCTCTTAGGTCCACTTGGTCCAGATCTGAGCTCAAGTCCTGGATATCCTTGTTAATTTTCTGTCTCATTGATCTATCTAATATTGACAGTGGGTTGTTAAAGTCTCCCACTATTATTGCATGGGAGCATAAGCCTCTTTGTAGGTCATTAAGAACTTGTTTTATGTATCTGGGTGCTCCTATATTGGGTGCATATATATTTAGAATAGTTAGCTCTTCTTGTTGCATTGATCCCTTTACCATTATGTAATGCCCTTCTTTGTCTCTTTTGATCTTTGTTGGTTTAATGTCTGCTTTATCAGAGATGAGGATTGCCACCCCTGCTTTTTTTGCCCTCCATTTGCTTTGCAAATCTTCCTCCATCCCTTTCTTTGGGCCTATGTGTGCTTTTGCACATGAGATAGGTCTCCTGAATACAGCACACCAATGGGTTGACATTTTATCCAATTTGCCAGTCTGTATCTTTTGATTGGGGCATTTAGCTCATTTCCATTTAAGATTAATATTGTTATGTGTGAATTTGAACCTACCATTTTGATACCTGCTGGTTGTATTGCCCATTAGTTGACACAGTTTCTTCATAGTGATGATGGTCTTTACAATTTGGTATGTTTTTGTAGTGACTGAAACTGGTTCTTCCATTCCATTTTTAGTGCTTCCTTCAGGAGCTCTTGTAAGGCAGGCTTGATGGTGATGAAATATCAACAGTTGCTTGTCTGTAAAGGATTTTATTTCTCCTTTGCTTATAAAGTTTATTTTGGCTGGATATGAAATTCTGATTTGAAAATTCTTTTTTTAGCAATGTTGAATATTGACCCCACTCTTCTATTTTGTAGAGTTTCTGCTGAAAGATCCACTGTGAGTCTGATGGGCTTCCCTTTGTGGGTAACTCAACCTTTCTCTCTGGCTGCCCTTAGCATTTTTTTCTTCATTTCAACCCTGGTGAATCTGATGATTATGTGCCTTGGGGTTGCTCTTCTCAAGGAATATTTTTGTGGTGTTCTCTGTATTTCCTGAATTTGAATGTTGGCCTTCCTTGCTATGTTCAGGATATTCCTGGATAATATCCTGAAAAGTGTTTTCCAACTTGGTTTCATTCTCCCCGTCACTTTTAGGTACACAAATCAAACATAGATTTGGTCTTTTCACATAATCCCATATTTCTTGGACCCTTTGTTCATTTCTTTACACTCTTTTTTTCTTTAATCTTACCTCATCACTTTATTTCATTGAGTTGATCTTCAATCTCTGATACTCTTTCTTTGACTTGATCAGTTCAGCTATTGAAATCCTAACTGGAATAACGAGCATAGAGAAGAACATAAACGACTTGAAGGAGCTGACAGATATTTTTAAATTAGAAATGGAAAGTCAGGTGAGAAAATTAGTTTCTTTCAAGAAGAGGAAATATAAGCCTTTTAAAATCTTTTACTTTTTAAATTTTAACTTTTAGTGGGTATGTAGTAAATGTATATATTTATGGGGTACATGAGATGCTTTGATATAATGTGAAATAATCACATAGTGGTAAATAAGATATTTGTTTATTTAAGCATTTATCTTTTGTGTTACAAACAATCCAATTACACTCTTAGTTCTCAAACAGGCATATGAGAATGTGCTCAACATTATGAGCCATTTTAAGTGCTTAAGAAAGTTTGTGAAAATGCAATGTGAGAGTTATCACCTCTAAGTTCCTAAAAAGGAATTGTGTCATGGTGAGTGACATGCCTCATAGATAGCCACTTTGCTTCTACTCTACTCTTTGTCTCCTAGTGTTTTCCACCCAGTAGCCAGAATGATCTTTTGAATTGAAGGTCAGATTGTGATACCTCCCTGATTAAGACTTTTGCCTGGCTTCTCATTATTTTAATAATAAAATCCAAGTTGGTTATTTGGTTTATGGAACCCCACATTGTTAGACATTGCCAAGCCCTTTTGTTGACACTTTTCCCCCGCACATGCTCTTCTAGATTGGCCTTCTATTTTTCTTTAAGTTCCCAAAGCTGTTTTGATTTTAGCACCTTACACATTTGGTCAGCTCTTTCCTGCTCTTGGAGCACTCTTTCTTCGCTTTAACCAAAGGCACCATTCTCTCCCGTTTTGAGGTTTCCCTCTAAGTGTTACGTCTAAGAGAGGCTTTTGCTGGCCACACTATGCTGGAACCTCTAGGATTTTCTCTATGTTCTGCACTTATTTGACTATTCGATTCCTAGAATTTAAAATACATTATATAACTTATAAAATAAATATGTAAATGTTAAATACAAAATATACATACACTAAGTAAATAGCTAAAAACTGTAAGATCATCTTGAGCATTATCTTGAAGACACCAATTTACCTACTGCTCAGATCATGGTATAGAATATCACATCCTGCCTAGAATAACTCTCTTTTTCTGAACCATTTAGTCACTACTTTTGACCTTCAATTAAGCATTATGCTGACTTCAAATAGCATACATTAGTTTTGCTTGTTTATTTGATTGAAGTATATAATATGTACTCATTTGTGTTTTTTTAATGTAGCAGTTGTTGTGTAATTCCATTGCTGTATAGTATTTTGTTGATTGATAAAGCATAGATTACGTCTTCATTTTATGATTAATTGACATTTGGGTTGCTAACAGTTTTTGGACACTATTGTTAATTCTGTCATAAGCATTCTTCTATATAGGATTAGATTTATATATTTATACATAGCTGTTAGGTATATAATTGAGAGTAGAACTGCTGAGATAAAAGTGCATGCATAATTAATTTACTTCTTGACTTTAATTTTTTTTCAAGGGTATTATTTTAGTTTCTAAATTTCAAGATATTTTATTTATCATTTTTATAACCTCCCTTACTTCCACTATGACTGGACCATATAGTCTTTATAATATTGCATCTTTCTGTATTTATTAAGTCTTTATTTATGGCCCATCATGTCACTTCAAATAACTATTAACTATTCAACATACTTTAGGAAAAGATGTCTTCACATTGATATATATATATGTATATATATATAATACATAAATGTGTATTGTGTATGTATATATGTGCATGTGTGTGTATTATTTTACATTTTGAGATTCCATTTGTTAATTGCATTCTTCAAATGTTTTATGTTCTTATTCATTATTTGCTCTTTTTTTTTACTGTTTAGATTGAGTGAGTCTTTATATAATTACATTTAAATCTACCACTTATTTTATATTTATTTTCTGTTTGTCCAAGCTGGTTTATGTTTCTTTTCAATTATCTCTCATTTTATTTAAAGGTGTTATTTAATTATTTGCTATCCTTCTATTTTCTTTGTGATAAAGTATTTTTAAAGTATTCCTTTTGATGATACCCTCCTTATAAAAAACATTATTGATAATGGTTATAAATGCTGAATTGATGGTAGCTGGACTGTGCGAGGCATTTTGCACATTCTTATCTTTGGGGTGTGAAGAAAATAAATTATCAAAAATTTAACTTAAAATTAAATTGTTTGGGTTTCAAAGACCATCATCATAAAAGTATAAAGTTAATGCACTCAAAATGGGAGAAAATATTTAAAAATTTTATATCTGATTTACTCATAATACATAGTTATTAAAACTTAATAATAAGACAAATAGCAAAGTTTAAAAATATTCCAAGGATTGGAATAGACATTTTTTCAAAGAAAATATGTGAACCAAAAAATGTGGCACATATACACCATGTAATACTATGCAGCCATAAAAAACAACGAGTTTGTGTCCTTTGTAGAGACGTGGATGAACTTAGGAACCATCATTCTCAGCGAACTGACACAAGAACAGAGAACCAAACACCACATTTTCACTCATAGGTGGGTAATGAGCAGTGAGATCACTTGGGCGCAGGGAAGGGAACAAGACTTACAGGGCTAGCTGAGGGGGTGGAGGGGAAGGGAGCGGGGGACAGCAGTGCAGGGGTAGGGAGGATGAGGAGGGATAACTCTGGAAGAAATACCTGATGTAGGCGATGGAGGGCGGGGATGGAGACAGCAAACCACCATGGCATGTATGTACATATGCAACAGTTCTGCAGGATGCAGGATGTGCACATGTACCCCAGAGCCCAAATACAATATAAATAAATAATTGTCAGTTTTACAGTTAATATATATATATGAATGATCAGTAAGCACATAGAGAAATTCTCAACATCTTTATCATTAATGAAAATGCAATTCAGGCCAGGTGCGGTGGCTCAAGCCTGTAATCCCAGCACTTTGGGAGGCCGAGGCGGGTGGATCACGAGGTCAAGAGATCGAGCCCATCTCGGTCAACATGGTGAAACGCCGTCTCTACTAAAAATGCAAACAAAGTTAGCTGGGCACGGTGGCGCGTGCCTGTAATCCAGCTACCCAGGAGGCTGAGGCAGGAGAATTGCCTGAACCCAGGAGGCGGAGGTTGCGGTGAGCCGAGGTCGCGCCATTGTACTCCAGCCTGGGTAACAAGAACGAAACTCCGTCTCAAAAAAAAAAAAAAAAAAAAAAAAAAGAAGGAAAGAAAATGCAATTCAAGACCAGGATGAGAGATCATTTTACACCCACTAAGAAGGTTGTGACAAAAAGACAAACAGATTTGGCAACAGTGTGGAGGAATTGAAACCATGTTGTACTGCTGGTGATAATGATGAATGGAAGTACTTTGGAAAACAATTTAACCATTCTTCATAACCACACAGTTCCCACATGAGCCAGAAATTCCACTGACAGTATCAACCCAAAAGAAAGGAAAACATGTTTATGCCAAATATGTGTAGCAATGTTCATAATAGTCACAATTAGAAACAATCAAAAAGCCAACGAACAAATAAGTAAACAAATAAAATGTGACATAGCCATACTATGAAATATTACACTGCTGTAAAGAGAACTGAAGTATTAAAGGACACAACAACATGAATAAAACTAAAAACCATAAAAAACAACAAAAAATTAGGCTAGGTGAAATGTCATTTACACAGCATCCTAAACTGTATGATTTCATTTATATGAAATGTCTAGAGAGAATAATCTATAGAGAAAGAAAACCAATTGGTATTAGACTAGGGCTAAGCGGCCATCTGAAGTGACTTCTGGGTTATTGCAGTTTCCTTTTTGTTGATAAAAATGTTCTAAAATCATTTAATGGTGATGGCTTCATGATTCTTAAACATATTAGATCTATTTGGATTTTATACCATAAATATGTGGGCTTTATGCTATCAAAATTTAAATCTCATTTTCAAGTCTGTTAGAATAATTATAACAATAAAAATTAATTTTTCTGCAAGTAGTTATATACTGAGGCATTTTAGATATTTAGTTAAAATATTTTATATTATTTCAAGTTTATTTTTCCTTTCTAGTAAGAGTTCATTATGTCAGTTTTTTAAGAAATGTATTTTTTATGTTATCTATATCAGTTTAAAAGTATTATCATTTAGAAAATTGCTCCACTAACTAGTTACCCATTAGATATATGGGGTTCAAATACAACTTTCAAATAACTGATAAAAAATAAAAGCAGATTTCAGGTTTGTTATATCATTTAAATTCTTTCAAAATTAGTCTCATAAAAAGGATGAAACTCACATTATTAACAAAAGAAGCTATCTATAAATACCTAGTGGAAAATATTGTTATACTCACATAGGATCATTAATTACAGTCTTCAGTGCATTCAGCAAGTCTGTATTCGACATTGTGTTGAAGTCCACTCTAACGGCTGCACCCTTGGCCTTCATGTGAGCAATGTTATCAGGTTGATCCGCAAATAACGGAATGCCCACCATAGGGATCCCATGGTAGATCGCCTCATAGATGCCATTGGCTCCACCATGAGTTATAAAAGCCCTGGTTTTTGGATGACCTGGGATTGAATATATTTTAGCAAAATTATTAATAGGAATAAAATTAGATGCACAATGAAAGGCTCTGAAAGTGACAGTGTTTTCTAGATAACACATTGAACTAATTTAATATTGCTCTTCAGAGTTCAGAGGAAAAAACACATACTTGTGCTGTATATATAGTTTGTGTGATTTCAGAATGCAAAAATTAATACAAGATTTTCAGTTGGACTAATGAAAAAGTGCATTGTAGTTTAAAAAAATGTGAATAAAAGAACAAAACCAAAAGACTGGCATGAAATAAAGTGTTACTTTAAGTGTAGTCACAGAGTATGATATGTGGAGTGTACAAGGCAGCAGGCAGTGGGTTGGTGGTGGTGCTAGAATTGAGAAAAGATAGGTCACACTTCATCATAAAACATGTCATCACTTTATGATTAAGATTAGGAATTTAATCCTCCAGAAAATTCAGTCACTGGTGATAGAAGAGCTATTATTTTTAGTGATAATTGAAGTAACCCTGCAGGAGAGGAAAATCAGGTGTAATGTAGAAATAAGAGACAAAAAGACAGCCCAGAAAGTACTGAAAAATACTGTGAGGGCCGGGTGCGGTGGCTCAAGCCTGTAATCCCAGCACTTTGGGAGGCTGAGGCAGGCGGGTCACAAGGTCAAGAGATCGAGACCATTCTGGTCAACATGATGAAACCCCGTCTCTACTAAAAATACAAAAATTAGCTGGGCATGGTGGCATGCACCTGTAGTTCCAGCTACCCGGGAGGTTGAGGCAGAAGAATTGCTTGAACCCAGGAGGCGGAGGTTGCAGTGAGCCATGATTGTGCCACTGCACTCCAGCCTGGTGCCTGGCAACAGAGTGAGACTCTGTCTCAAAAAAAGAAAAATACTGTGAGATATAATGACACCTGAAATAAAGATTTCCTCTGATTCTGACCATAAAGAATGTGAGTCTATGAGATGCCAACAGTTATAGCTTATTCTTTTTCCCCTAGGACTGGAAAATAAATATAAAGAAGTTACATTTTGTTTTTCCATAACAAATATTTAATAAGCTTGTTTCAGTATTAGTATTAGTATTTGTTCAACAGAGTCCTATATTATTCACCAGAGTCACCAGTATTGTCTACCAGAGTCTTACCTAGAAGGTCATTCTGGGGTATCCACTTGTACAGTCGAGTATTGGGACCTAAGGCATCTGGCTTTTTACCATCAAATCTCCACAGAACCTGTTACAGTAAAGAAAATATCTTATTCCATGAGTGGAACTCACAGGTATAGAATGTTAAAACAGTAAAATGAGTGGGAATGAGATCAAGGGATGTTAGTAAATAAGAACTACTCAAAGACTGATGTAAATAGAATACCCACATTTCATTTATTAACTTCTATAGTTAGGTGTATAAGGAAATCATGACTTCACGAAACAATACCATAGAAACATTAGACTATCAATGAAAAGTTCAAGTATTTTAGAAACTGTTATTTTATAAGAAGACCTATGTGCAGCCAACCATCATATGACAAAAAGCTTAACATCACAGATCATTAGAGAAATGCAAATCAAAAAGGTAATGAGACAGCATCTCATACCAGTCAGAATGGCTATTATTAAAACTCAAAAAATATCATGATGCTGGTGAGGTTGTATAGAAAAGGAATGCTTATACTTTGTTGGTTGAAGTGTAAGTTAGTTCAACCATTGTGGAAGACAGTGTTGTGATTCTTCAAAAACCTAGAAGCAAAAATACCACAAAACCCGAAAATCCCATTCCTGGGTATGTGACCAAAGGACTATAAATCGTTCTTTTATAAAGCCTGTGAACACGTTTGTTGATTGCAGTACTGTTCACAAGAGCAAGGACATGGAATGAACATAAATGACCATCAATTATGGACTAAATAAATAAAATATGGTACATATACACCACAGAATACTATGCAGCCATAAAAAAGAACAAAATTCTGTATTTTCAGGGATATGAATGGAGCTAGAGGCCATCATTCCTAGTAAACTGACATCTGAATGGAAATCCAAACTCAGTATGTTCTTACTTACAAATGGAAGCTAAAAGATCAGAACATGTGGATATATAGATGGGACCGACACAGTCTTTTAGAGGTGTATTAGAGGGTGGAGGATGGGAGGACACAGAAGATCAGGAAAAATAATTTATGGATATTAGTCTTAATAACTGGCTGATGAAACAATCAGTACAACAAACTCTCATGACACAAAATTGCCTATGTAAAAAAACCTGCATATGTACCCCTGAACTTAAAATAAGTTAAATTAATTTAATTTTTAAAAAAAGAAAATAAAACAATGTTTAAACATTTATAGGTAGTCATTATAATTCTAGTGTAAAAAAGCAGTAACAATTTAGTGATGACCAATATGTGTATTTTGTTTTATGTATTTTATATTAGTTTTCATCTTTCAAATTTAATTTTAATGTATTCATTTATTTTTGAGTAATATGGGAAGTAGTTCACATATAGCTACTTGTCTGTAGGTTATTATATTATGGCCTGTTGTCCTTTGATTGACAAAATAGCAGGTCCATAAAATAAGCAACTTATAAGAAGTAAATTAATGCTGCAAAGGTAGTACATGTGGCTTCATTGGAATTAAAAATTATCAAGCAGTACTTCCAAAAAAAATTTCAAGAACAATTCTTGACACAAATTCAGAGTATTATCAGTATTGCTAATTTGTTTTTTTTTTCTTTTTGGCATAGAAATGAGGGAACTGTTGGTATTATGAATAAAAATGCAGCTGTTGAATAAAATCAAAATTGTATTTTGCTGAATTTGGTCAATGACTATTTATTTATTTATTTATTTTGGTTTTGCATCTATTTATTTATTTATTTATTTTTATTGCATTTTAGGTTTTGGGATGTGCGGAACATGCAAGATAGTTGCATAGGTACACATAGGGCAGTGTGTTTTGCTGCCTTCCTCCCCTTCACCCACATTTGGCATTTCTCCCCAGGCTATCCCTCCCCAGCTCCCCACCTGCTGTCCCTCCCCTATTCCCCCCAATAGACCCCAGTGTTTAGTACTCCCTTCCCTGTGTCCATGGTTCTCATTGTTCATCACCTGCCTATGAGTGAGAATATGTGGTATTTCATTTTCTGTTCTTGTGTCAGTTTGCTGAGAATGATGTTCTCCAGATTCATTCATGTCCCTACAAACGACACAAACTCATCATTTTTGATTGCCGCATAATATTCTATGGTGTATATGTGCCACATTTTCCCAGTCCAGTCTATCATCAATGGGCATTTGGGTTGGTTCCAGGTCTTTGCTATTGTAAACAGTGCTGCAATGAACATTCGTGTGCATGTGTCCTTATAGTAGAACGATTTATAGTCCTTTGGATATATACCCAGTAATGATTATTAACACTTAGAGAATGTACTACAAAGCATGACGACAATGATTAATATGTTCTTCTACAGCCAATACCTTTTTATGTTTAAGTTGCTAATTTTGAAACTCTCAAGCAATCCTCATAGACTGAACGAGAATTTACAATGTTTAAGTTCTATATGCTACATCAGTGCTAAAGTAACTCAGGTTTCAGGAAAAATTTAGAAGAGGTCATTACAAGAAAGCTTTATCATATGGGAAATTAAAAACTAATTGACAAATACACAAAGGTCACTGGTTATTCTCTATAGAAGAAAATAAATATCTACTGTATTTTATGGAGGAGGCATCTGAACCTGTTTCCCTGCCTGGTTTCTTTCTGTTTGACTTTTTCCTATATTTCCTTCTGCTGCCTCCATTTGGAGCAGTTGTAAATCTGACAGTGCACAGTCCTCGTGGAGCCACATTTTATACTGCACAGGGTCCACCTTCAGGGCAGGATCTATCTCCACCCCCTCTTTTTCATCTTCCTGCTTCAGACATTGGGTGGGCACAGTTCAGCAGATCAGGCTGCTTATCCTCGTTCCCTAAATTTATCTGGCTGTGTAAGTACTTGGACTAGTTGTCTGTTCTTTGAATAGTTCCCTGACCATGACAATAGGCCTATTCCAAAATGTACAGGAAGTACAAGAGGCTGGATTACATGGCTAGCCTAAACTGCATGAGGCATGTCAGATTTTTTGAAAACCCTGCTGCTGTTATTGTGCTAGTGAAGTTACTCATTAAAATGTAATGTTTTCTAACATCTGTAGTGTGTACAAGTGCCCTCAGGAATCCTTAAACAAAAGGGTCAAATGACAGGGGCAGAATGTGGTGGTATCTCTTTCCTGACCTCAATATCGTGATAATACAAAAACTTCTCCTATATTTCTTACATAAATTTATTCCTGATTATACTATTAATACCAAATTTATTATCAATGAAAAACACTCTCTGTTTTATTTTTGCATCTTCCATGTATATTTTTTTATTTTGAACTAATAGCTGAGATAGTGTTTCCCCAACAGGTTTTTCAGTCGGGAAGTTTCTTTTTAATTAGTCATATCCATAAAGTTTATTTTAAAAATTGTTAAAGACTAACCATACAGAAATATTTATTTATATACTTAAAAAGTTTGCTCCTTATGTTGGAGTAAAATACATTAGCAATACCTTCCAGGTATCGTCTTTATAAAAGTAAAACTTCCAGATTCTGAAATGTACTAAGGTAGAGTCTGTAGTTTACACTTTTAATCGCAGGATTGGAATTAATTCTCCTTACTACCCTACTCCCTACAGGTGGCAGTTATTATTCCTAAATTAATGACATTTGATCATATTGCACTACCACAGATCCTTAAATAGAATTTATACTGCATAATTACTAACAGAGCCAGTCTTCTCTATTTGTTGTCACATATTTCACATAAGCATTTAATGTAAAGTACAAATAGAAATACAACATCCGATAACTGTAAACATCCACCAAGAGCTTCCTGAGTACAATAAGTAATAGAGGTGGCCCAAGAGTCAGTCAAGTATTCTTTACTCATTGGATACTGCTGAGTTAGAAAAACTGTTTTGAAGGAAAATTATCATATCTTACTTGTATTTCTACAAGGACACAGTTCTGGATATATATTTTTAGTTGAAAACACCTGAAAGTCATTCTAAAGACTACATTAAGCACCATTTTCACTTACCTGAAATATGTTGAGTTAAATTCAGCCATTTGCAAGACTGTTAATATCAGAAATTAAAAATAACTGTGGGTCTCAAGTTCCTTTTTGTGGATACTTATGGAGTACTGAGTTCCCACAGAGGTTAGTAGGAACCGGTCATGCATACCAAGTTTATTACACCCCCAGGGCCACATGCAACCCATAAGTCTGGCACACAAGTATTACTTCTGTCAGTGGATGCTATATAAGCATATTTAAGGCTGTATTCGGGTATAAAGAGTTCAATCTACTCTTTAATATTCTTTCTTTGTAGATCACATATACAATTTAAATTTTAAAGGAAAGGAGGTGAAAAGTCTCCAAACACTTTTTAAATACCATTCTCCATACAATTTACTGTCAGCATATTTACATAGGGAGTGTATGTAAATATCATACTTAAAACTTTTTTTTTTAAATGCAACCGCCATTTTCTAAGTTGCCACAATTTCTCCAGGATTATCCTCATTCTCATTTTCTAGCTTTTGGCCAGCTTCACATTTGTCAGAAGTTTCTAAAACTGGTTATTTAAAATTTTAACAGCCTTTTTCAGTGGTTTCCAAACTACTAAGGCACTTTATCTTACCTTTTGTGGGATCTTGGCAAGGGCTGATGCAATTACGTTGGCCCTTTCTTCCGTCATGTTACTGATCATTGACCCCAGAGAAAACACCACAACACCATTTTCTCCAGAGCTCTGGACAAACTCTTCCATTTCCTGTGGAAAAAAAAAGAATTTTTTCAGTTACAAAAGACTATCAAGACAGCAGTCACTGCTGAAAGAATTGGTACAAATTATTAAAGAGAGAAAATCAAGTATTTTCAGGAATTTTTGGAGTAAGTGTTTTTTTAACTGACTCACTCAGTTTCTTTGCACGTTGTAAATATGAGATATGTGGCCTCTGGTGAGGATATTTCTGTAAATATGTCTATGTATACATGTATGTGTGTGCATATGTGTAAGGGTGAAAAGAAATGGGGCTATTATATTGTAGTCAGGGAGACAATGTTAAAAAATATTATACCCCATGAGTATAATGTAACTTGGATATGATGTAGTTACATGACTACAATGTAGTAACTCCAGATTTACTGGTTTGTTTAAAGCAGTGTCTAGAGGGAAATTTATAGCACGAAATGCCCACATGAGAAACAATGAAAGATCTAAAATTGACACCCTATGATCAAAATTGAAAGAGCTAGAGGAGCAAGATCAAAAAAACTCAAAACCTAGCAGAATACAAGAAATAAGCTAACAGCAGAACTTAAGGAGATAGAGACACAAAACAACCTTCAAAAAAATCAATAAATCCAGGAGCTGTTTTTTAAAAAAGATCAGAAAAATAGACAGACTGCTAGCCAGACTAATAAAAAAGAAAAGAGAGAAGAATTGAATAGATGCAATAAAAAATGATAAAGGGGATATCGCCACTGATTCCACAGAAATACAAACTACCATCAGAGATTACATTGTACATATGTCTTAAAATGTGATATTAATTTAGTATATATGAGGTTCTGGTGTTCCTTAATAAAGAATATAATCTTATATGCGGACGGAATTTTTTTCGTATTGAAACTAAAGACACTATTCAGATACAAGTGGTTGAAATTATTTGGTCTTTATTATAGATGCATTGTTCATGTTCTCTCTTCTGTCAGGAAGCTATGATGTTGAGATTAGTTCCTCCAGGAAGCTTTGCTGAGCTGCTTGTCATAAGGCAAAAATCACCTGCTCTAATAGAATTTGTTTATGCTCTAATATGTAAACCTCTGGGATCTGATGCATAATAATTAAAATGCTTTAGGAAGATCCGATGAAAACTGGGTTTGCCTGCAAATATTAAAGGCACACATTTATATTGTTGAGGAAGTGTTTTAAGCTGGAATACTGGTGAAGATCCTTACTACTCATGGTAAATCTTACAATTTCAGCTAGCTCGTCTTACTGCCAAAACTGATATGTCTACTTTTAATAAGGTGCACAAGATATCCGTCATCTATGACTTTGCAAAATAATATAGTCTTGATGTGCTGAACAATCTGGTTCTATTAAATTAATATCTCAAGTGATTTACAGATGTTAAGTAATTAGTAGTATTACTAATAATAACAAAATAACTATAATTGCAAAATCAGTATTTCTGAGTCCCTGACTATATGCCAGAGACATTTTAAGTATCTTGTCCATGTTAGTATTTTTTTCCACACAACACAAAATATAGTTGGAGCTAGTTCTGTAAATGTAGTCATAATTATTTCTATCAACATTCTAGTCCACTTTTCCATCATCTGCTACCTGAATCCATTCAAAATTTCTTGAATGGTCAGCTCTTAACCGTCTGGCCCTTCTGCAATTTAATCCATTGAATATCTTGGAAGAATTTCTTAAAAAAGAAAATCTTTTCATATATCTTTATTTCTTAACTCTTTTAGTAGTTTTTCAATGTGCTTAATAAATATTTCAACTCCTAATAGTTGTCTGAATCTAATTTGCCTCTCAGCATCATCTGATTCTTAGTCACTCCATGAAAACTCAACCTGGAGACTTGAAAACAGGCCTGACCATGTCATTCTTTTACTATTCCTGCATATCATTCAGCTTTCATCTTACTAATCTGTAATTTCAGGATAATTTCTATTATCGCCACTAATGCTTTCTTGGCATTGGGTTTTCCCTTGAGATAATAATTTTATATAATTTTTATTACTTGCTTATATTCTACATTTCAAAGTAGAATGTAAGGTATGTGGGACAGAAACTGTGTCTATTTTTCTTCTTTGAAAATTCTGCACTTACCTGTGTCTTGTGATAATCCCTTTATAAATATTCTTTGAATGAATGACCAATATCTTCTTAGGTGTGCATAATCAAGACTTTAATTTAACCAACCCTATTTTCAAAGTCTCCTTAGTATTCCTATTTGTAATATTAATGAAATTCCCATATTTGTGATAGTATCAACATTTACATGTGTTTCTAATTGGCTTCTAAAGAAACATGAGTTTCTTTACCCCACCCACTTCCCATCTTTCTTTCAGTGTAAGTCAAACACTTTGAATGAAGACTATAGAATCATTTCTACTGAAAATTCAAAGCCAACAAAGTAAAACCAACAAAAGTTTGTTTACCTTAGGTAGAGGGTTGGCAGGTTTGCAGTGGAGTCCTCCAACATAGTCAATATTTGGTAAAAGTGGGTGAGGAAATTGAAAGTTCCAGGACTTCCGAATAAGCCAAAAGTCAGCTTTCCCCACTGTCTCCAATAATGAAGTGGGTCTTCCTGATAGTAATAAAGAAAAGAAAAGGTGGATTACACAAGAAAATTACTTTAAGTCATTTTCTGAAAGGGTTAGGATAATGTAGGCAAAAATGTAGGCAAAGTGTCTGTGCTTTGAAAAATATATAAATATATTTATATATAGGCATAATTTATTTTTTAAGTATTATATATTTTACCCTTATGTATTTATAAGAAAGACAAACTGGTAGGAGAATTGTGAAGTAAGCTACATCTCTAATGTCAGATCAGATTACTCACAATAATAAACAATTATTAAAATAAGCCATAGAGAATTAAACATCAATTTATTTTCTCTTTAAAGTTGCAATAGTAGCATATAGACATTTAGACAACTCTTTGAACTTCATAGTCAAGTAATTCTACTGTACCCATAAAAATAATTTTCTGGGCCAGGCGTGGTGGCTCACGCCTGTAATTCTGGCACTTTGGGAGGCCGAGGTGGGTGGATTAAGAGATTGAGACCATCCTGGTCAACATGGTGAAACCCAGTCTCTACTAAAAATACAAAAAATTAGCTGGGCATGGTGGCGCGTGCCTGTAATCCCAGCTACTCCGGAGGCTGAGGCAGGAGAATTGCCTGAACCCAGGAGGCGGTTAGCCGAGATCACGCCATGGCACTCCAGCCTGGGTAACAAGAGCAAAACTCCACCTCAAAATAATAATAATAATAATTTTCTAAGAAATAGTCTAGTTTACATAATTCATTAAGCTAATTCTTTTATCTTTGGTTCTTCAACTGAACTGTGGACTATTTTGAGAGTATGGCTGAACTCCTTGTGTCAACCAATCCTTTGGCTTCAAGCTAAGATCTTAATAATATTATTTTTAAGTAAATATATTTATAAATTATAGATAGAAATTTTTATAAAACTATTGAAATATAGGTTTGTATTCAACCTTAATCTATCTCATATTTTTTAATAAAGAGACATAGTTTCAAAAAAAACTATATAGATATAACAACCTTCACACTTCAATGAAATGATTAGACTTTAAATGATTTCCAATTCTTTAGTGAAGGAGTACAGAAACATTAGAAACTTCAATTTACCCTTATTGATTTTTGCATCTGAGATACAGACATTATTTTTCTCAACTGTGAAGGAATCTTCTGGTAACATGGGAACATCTTTTAATTTCTAAATAAGAACACTGAGGTTTACAAGGAAGAACAATTTCTGCAATTATATAGATAGTTGTAGAAAAATATGTAACGATTCTTTCTAAACCTATGCATTCAGTAGGATGCTACTTGATGGTTTTTACAGTTTCTACAATGTAAAACAATGTATAGTAAAACAGATGTGTCATTACTTAAAGTCTTAGGTGCACTAATATATAGGTTTATGATTTTCTGGATATGAATGATAGTCACAGGGTTTTAACTGATTCTATAATTTAAGCTTTTCTATAATATTTGTGAGATTGATAGATCATCTTGTATTTTCATTTCATAAATTGACTTACCAAAAACTCCACTACCCTAAACTTTCTGGCTTTACATAAGTTAAGCTTCAAAGACACAAATAATTTATATCTTAATGATACCAACTGGAAAAATTACTTACCTAGAACTTCACTGTAAAACTGATCCCACTTCTTCATTTCAAAGAGTTGGAACCAAAAGTCAAAATAAAGCATATAAATCACATTTTTTACCCTCTCGATGAAAGTCATTTGATCACTTAATTCTGATATAACAACAGGTATGTAGGAAGGCGGGAAAAGAAATCCTCCACCATACTTTTCCAGAGTGTAGCCAAGAGTGGAGCTGAGACTGTACACAAAGGGTATGTTAAATATCTCAGACAGGAGCTCACCACAGGGAAACATAGCATCTGCAAAAATGACATCAAATCTTGACTCTTGTAGTTTTTTCATAAATTTCTTATTTGAGACTAAATCTTTACAGATATTTCTACTTATATCACTAAACATCCACATGATTTCTTGTACTTGTGAAAAATATGACCAAAAAGTATCTTTTGGAAGGTCTGACCATCTCTTAACCTGCTGCATAACAATATTCTCCAGCTCAGTTTTAGTTATAGATGTAGGAAAAAATTCAATTTTAAGAGTGGATGAGTTGTTGGGGTCAAGAATAATGGAAGCTGACTTTGCCAATACGGTGACCTCATGTCCTCTCTGAACAAGCTCATTCAGGACGGTCTTCATATTCATCCAATGGCTGTAATCTGGAGCCCACACCAGCACATTTCCACAATATCCAGAGCCAAAGTAAAAGCTCAGTTGTATTAGCAGAAGTACTGAAGTGCATTTCACAGACATCCCGGTGCAGTGCAATGCTTGTTTTCCAATTGCTGTTCCTTTCTGTCATTTCTCATGGTTGTATCCAAAAATAAATTAGTCAAGAAGTTAAAATGTAACCCTTGCAGTTCAAAGTACATACATAACCATTAAATCAACAGCCTGAGCACGTGGGTGGCAAAGAGGCCCGGTATGTGATGTTCCCCTCCCTGTGTCCATGTGTTCTCATTGTTCAATTCCCACTTATGAATGAGAACATGTGTTTGGTTTTCTGTTCGTGTGTTAGCTTGCTGAGAATGATGGTTTCTAGCTTCATTCATTTCCCTGCAAAGGACATGAACTCATCCTTTTTTATTGCTGCATTGTATTCCATGAAATATATGTGCCACATTTTCTTTATCTAGTCTATCATTGATGGGCATTTGTACTGGTTCCAGGTATTTGTTATTGTGAACAGTGCAGCAATAAACATATGTGTGTATTTGTCTTTACAGTAGAATGATTTATAATCCTTTGGGTATATACCCAGTAATGGGATTGTTGGGTCAAATGGTATCGCTAGTTTTAGATACTTAAGAAATGTTTGTTGACTGCATAAATTTCTTCTTTTGAGAAGTGTCTGTTCATACCCTTCGTCCACTTTTTGATGAGGCTGTTTGTTTTCTTATTGTAAATTTGTTTAAGGTCTTTGTAGATTCTGGATATTAGCTGTTTGGATAGATGTGTGACATTATTTCTGAGGCATCTATTCTGTTCCAATGGTATATATAACTGTTTTGGTACCAGTACCATGCTGTTTTTGTTACTGTAGGCTTGTAATATAAAATACCTTGGAATACAACTTACAAGGGATGTGAAGGACCTCTTCAAGGAGAACTACAAACCACTGCTCAAGGAAATAAGAGAGGATACAAACAGATGAGAAACCATTACATGCTCATGGTTAGGAAGAATCAATATTGTAAAATGGCCATACTTCCAAAAGTAATTTATATGTTCAATGCTATCCCTATCAAGCTACCATTGACTTTCTTATACATAATTGAAAAAAACAAACTACTTTAAATTTCATATGGGACCAAAAAAAAGCCCACATAGCCAAGACAATTCTAAGCAAAAATAACAAAGCTAGAGGCATCACACTACCTGACTTCAAACTATACTACAAGGCTGCAGTGCCTGGCTTCTTTTATGTAACATAATATTTTTAACCTTAACTTATTATATAACATACAATTGTTGATTCTTACAACCATCATGCAAGATGTTGAGAGTTTCAAGATGATAACATCTTTATAAACCTTGTTAAAATAATCAAAGATAAAGGGAGAAAAAAAAGTTAACCAAGCTTGTAGTACATGCAGCATTAATCATTAGGGTAGCTTGCTCTCTGACTCACTTCCTCAGTGTTATTTGGCTATTGTTCTAGAATTATGCAGACCCTGTTACAAGATCATAGTTCCTCTTAACTATTCTGTAGATAATAACTTAAACATTATAAAATGATCAGTTTTCCTTTTGAGGTATTCCTTCAGGTCTAGCATACTGATAAATCTACTGACTCAGCTGATCTGAAGGACTTCACTGATGCCAGCTGGAGAACAGTTGGCTAATTCAATAAAACTAAATTCTAAAAGGAATTCCTAATTTTTCAATGAATGAATTAAAAGCATTGTTTGAGATATACAATACATTGCTACTTTACATTTCTTTTTCAGCTTCTATCATAATATAGAGCTTTAAACATATTTTAATAGAAATTTCAAACATCTTGTTGAAATGTTCAAGGTGTCATTTGTGGTGGTGATTCTTTCCTAGAGTACTTTGTGATTACATATTTTTCCCTAGAAAAATAATCTTTGCTAGATGTAATCTTTTAGATAATATTTAGAAAGGTGTTCAAAAAAGTGGAATAACTACATGAGTTTATTGAAATATTAAAAGAGTAACAATTTTTGAGAGGTAAAAACATGATGTATGTTGAAAGAACACATATTGATAATAAGCATAATTTGAGATGGGAGGAGTTGTAGATATAAAAAAGCTGTACAGATGGGCATATATTTGTTCCTCAAAATTCCTCATGGAGATTAGATTTTTCCTGAGAAACAGAAGTTTGTACTTTGCTACATAAATAATTTTTAAAAATCTATTGAGTTATCTTCATTGCATATTGACAAATTGTCATTGTGTATACTTAAGGAGTATACAATGGTGTTATGACTTTATATGCTTATATTTGGTATAAATAAATAAAGAAAAAGAATGTCTTCGAGATAAAATGCATTGGCCTAGATATGAATTTGCAGCATGAGTTGAAGAAAACTAAATAGATCCCAATAATAAAAGCTATGTTCATAAAATTTGAGCATATGAATGTCTCAAGGCTACTGCCCAATATTGATATGATTTCATGATTAATATGCTAAATTCATATAATTATCTTATACTCACTCAAAGAGACTCAGGAGAGTTTGTCATTAATTTTCAAGTTTTTTCCTTAGCTGGTTGCTATAACATTTTAATTGTATTAGACATAATGGGGTGATTTACATTACCAAAATTGGCAAAGTGCTATAAAATATTTTTTCTTTTTTATTTCATTTACGGGTGAAGTAGCTGCTAAACATTAGTAGCACATCACTAGCTGCTAAAATGCAGAAAACAGAGTCAATATGTGGAGTAAAAGCAGATTCTAAGATTTATCAGATAAGAGAACTCAAAGAAAGTAGTCTTTTATTAGTTTCTGTTGCTACATGACAAACTACCCAATTTTTTGTAGATAAAAAAAAACCAAAAACATGTTTAGCTCATGGTTTCATGGTTCTCACACTTTCGATCTAATCTAGCAGAGCTGGTCTCAGCAAGTCTTGTCCATTTTCGTGTGCATATGAAACTCTAGGAACCTGGCTGATCCTAAAAGCCATTAGCATGCTTTACAGTTGCCTGGCCCATGTCTTTGTGATGCATGTCATGTGGGTGTGTGTCTCCCATCATCACAATGTATAAGTATAGTACAAGTGCTAAGTAACAAAATATACTAGGAAAGTCTCATGCACTAAAGTAAATAACATTAAATGTACTATATTTGTAGAATAGATGTATGATTGTGCACCGTGGTCTTACTGAAAACAATTTTTAACATTCTCAAACTACCACTTTCAGTTTAAGACTCTACTGGACTATATAATTTAAAGAAATTTAGAAATTTCTCTCATAAAAATATATTTTTCAAAAAGCATCTATACATATTAAATAATATAAAGAGTGTTTTAATAGTCCCCAGATTTTTAGAATATTCCAGTTTATACCTTTTCTGCTTGAGTCATTTTAATGATGCCTCAAATGTGGGATAATTTTAACATTCCACATGAAGCTTTATAATACATTATTTATGCATATATTTTACATATATGTGATTTTATGTAAAAACTTTAAAAACAGTAAACATACAGATAATTTCTGATATTAGAGATTACCAAAGTGTTAGTTCCTGCCTCCTTTATACTTCATATATCAGTTTGTTTCATACACATTACTTATACCCCTTTCACATTTATCTTTATATTTCTAAAATTTACATTTGTATTTTATTTTCATCATTATTCTCAACTAGTAACAATCTCACCAAATCTGTACGCTTTGTCTAGCCGTCTGCTTCATTTCACTTGTGCGCACTCAACTTTACCTGTTACTCCAGTTATATGAAATTCATATAAAGTATGTAAAATCAAAACCACACTTCACATTTGTCACACTTTATGTAGAAATTAGGTCATATGCTCTCAATCTTTGCATAAGGGGTATGTGATGATATATTTATACTCTAGTAATTTGTGTTACAGCAATATATTAATAATTATTATAATCCAATTAGTATTATGAGGTAACATGAGGGCCTATAATATATCTTTTAAAGATTTCTAATTATGGCACGATGACAAAGTCTAACTCTAGTCAAGTGAAAATATTTTCATTATACAGTAACTTTTGTGAAAAAGAGTTTAGCTGCTTATAACATAGATCTCACCTTATTTCAAGAGCTCAATAGCAGGCTAAATATAATCTCTAAAAATACTTGGGGTGAAAATAAAAGAGAATAGTGTACAGGAACTAAAGAAAGAAAAGCTTTTTCTTAGTTGAACAAAAATGACTTGGACTAAGAAATATGAAGTAAATGCAATAAATGAAAAAAAGAAACAGCAAAAATTTTATCAGAGTAGACATAATTCAGGTCAAAGGATTAATTGAGAAAATAAACTTCATATTTTTTAACTATACACTTAACAAAAAATAAATATATGTATTAATTACACATATGCACCAGTATCTACATTTTCAAAAATAAAATTGGTTTCTTTGGGAAGAGATTTGGAGCTATGTTTTTATGGCCTAACTCTCCCTGTGCAGTATGTCTTAACCTTGTCTATAAAGCTGGAGGCAGAGACAGTGACACACTTCTCTATATCCCATTACTGGGTATATACCCAAAGGATTATAAATCATTCTGTTATGAAGACACATGCACAGTATGTTCATTGCAGCACTGTTTCCAATAGCAAAGACTTGGAACCAACCCAAATTCCCATCAATGATAGACTGGATAAAGAAACTGTGGCACCTATACACTGTAGAATATTATGCATCCATAAAAAAGGATGAGTTCATGTCCTTTCAGGGTCACGGATGAAGCTGGAAACCATCATTCTCAGCATATTGACGCAAGAACGGAAAATCAAACACTGCATGTTTTCACTCATAAGTGGGTGTTGAGCAATGAGAACACATGGACACAGGGAGGGGAACATCACACACCAGAGCCTGTCAGGTGATGGGGGTCTAGAGGGATGCTATGAGGGATAGCAGGGGGTGATGGGATTAGGGAGGGATAGCATTAGGAGAAATACTTAATGTAGATGACAGGGGGATGGATGCAACAAACTGCCATGGCATGTGTATACCTATGTAACAAATCAGCACATTCTTCATATGTACCCCAGAACCTAAAGTATAATAATAAGTAAGCCTCTGGCCTTCATTCTTAGTTTTTCTCTCCCATCATGTTAACTCCATCCTATGAATGAGCTTGAACTGTGATTATTTGGTACTCGGTATTCTCCATGACATTTTTAAGTTAAACCTCTGAGTTATGACTGGCTGGATTAAGGAGAGAAGAAATTTCTTAGCCACACTTGCCTAGAATTTAGCTTCTATAGCATATGCCTCACTGGGTGTGGATAAGATTCTGAGAGACGTCTCCTCTCAACACCCTGGTCCTCAGCTGGGAGCTTTGGGGAGTGGGAGCCCTGTGGTAGTGTCAGCATCTCCCTGGAGCAAAGAAAGTTTCTGTCACTGTGAATTAGGAGGATGGGCAAATGAGCACGTCGTGGTTTAAATGCCAAAGACTCTTGCTGTTTTCACCACAAATTGGTAGATATTCTTCAGCATATGTTACGTTGTTTGTTGTATTCGTTCAGGGCTATTTTCAGAGCTATCAAATGGTGGTTATAAAACACAATTTTCACTAGTTATTACAGTTTCACCTGAAATTTAGTTCATGGAACTTCTAATGCTACCATCTGAGAAGACACTGGAACAAAATTTCTTGTAAAGTATCTCTACCTTCTGCATATATTTAAGAAAAATTAAACCAACAATCAAGGAGAAAAAAGCATTTTTTTGTTTTAAGTTCAGGAATACATGTGCAGTTTTGCTATATAGGTAAACTCATGTCACGGAGGTTTGTGGTACATATTATTTCGTCATTAGGTGTTAAACCTAAAAGCCATGAGACGTTTTTAATTATTCTTATCCTTTCTCTCTCCTCCCATCCTCTACCCTCCATTATGTCTGTTGTTTTTTTTCTATGTGTTGATGTGTTCTCATCATTTAGCTCCCAATATAAGTGAGAACATGTGGTATTTCATTTTCTGCTCCTGCATTAGTTTGCTAAGAATCACGGCATCTAGCTCTATATATGTTTCCACAAAAAAAGGAACCTTGTTTGTTTTCATGGCTGCATACTGTTCTACAGACATTTTCTTGGTCCAGTCTATCATTGATGGGCATTTAGATTAATTCTGTATTGTAGCTATTGTGAATAGTCCTACAATGAACATACATGTGCAGATGTCTTTAAGATAGAATGCTATATATTCTGTTAGGTATATACCCAGGAATGCAATTGGTGAATTTAATGGTAGTTCCCCTTTTAGGCCTTCAAGGAATCACCACAAGTGGCTTTCCACAGTGGCTGTGCTAATTTGCATTCCTATTAACAGTGTATGGGCACTCCTTTTTCTCTGCATCCCCACCACTACCTGAAGTGAGACTGTATTCTGAATTGTGTGAGATGGAATATCATTGTCGTTTTCACTTGCATTTCTCTAATGATCAGTAACATTGAGGTTTTTGTTTTTATATTTCAAATGCTTATTGGCCAGGCTATACCATCCTAGAGATAGAAATGGGCTAAGTTTTTATAATGAGGAAACCAAAAGCAATTACAACAAAAGCAAAAATCGACAATGGCATTCAATCAAACCAAAGAGCTTCTGTACAATGAAAGAAACCATTAAGAGTAAGCAGACTGCCTGGCGCGGTGGCTCAAGCCTGTAATCCCAGCACTTTGGGAGGCCGAGGTGGGTGGATCACGAGGTCAACAGATCGAGACCATCCTGGTCAACATGGTGAAACCCTGTCTCTACTAAAAATTACAAAAAATTAACTGGGCATGGTGGTGCGTGCCTGTAAACCCAGCTACTTAGGAGGCTGAGGCAGGAGAATTGCCTGAACCCAGGGGGCGGAGGTTGCGGTGAGCCAAGATCGCGCCATTGCACTCCAGCCTGGGTAACAAGAGCGAAACTCCATCTCAAAAAAAAAAAAAAAAAAAAAAAAGAGTAAGCATACAACCCATAGAATGAGAGAAAATGTTTGCTAATTATGCATCTGACAAAGGTCTAATATCCAGCATCTATACGAAATTTAAACAAATTTACAAAAATCAAAACAAAACAACTCCCTAAAACTTGGGGTAGGGGAGGGACAGCAGGGGGTGGGGAGCATAGGGAGGGATAACAAGGGGAGAAATACCAGATGTAGGTGATGAGGACATGAATGCAGCAGACCACCTTGCCATGTTTATTCCTATGCAACAATCCTGCATGATCAGCACATGTACTCCAGAACCTAAAGTACAATTAAAAAAAAAAAAAAAAACTTGGGTAAAATACATGAAAAGTAAGTTTTTATATACCAGAAAATTTCAATTTAAGAACAAATGGCACATGCAAAAATTAAGAAAATAAAACATTTAGTTGAAAATTATATTGTGTATGCCTTTAAAAAATCTCCTAATATACTACAGAATGATTTTAACACAAAAGTTTAGGTTACCAGGCTACAGACTGCTTGAATGGTAAGTGACTACCTAATGTGCATACAGATCCTTTCAGGTTGGTGACAGTTTTGGATCTAGATTGCAGTGATAGTTACACATTACTGTGAATGTCGCTGAATTGTTCACTTTAAAATTGTTTAAATGGTCGTTTTATTTTATGTAATTTTTACCTCAAATATTAAAAAACATGTGGCTGGCCAGATTTTGTTCAGAGGCCCTGATTTGTCAGACCTTGATTAACTAAATTATAGTAAATGTAATTCCTACATATTTAAAAACAGCAAATGCTGTTATTTATGTCACTTCCACTTGAACCATGTTACATTTTAAAAAAATATATGAAGTAATTAAGGTAATGACTCAAATAATTATGGAAAATTTTCTGTCTACTTAATAATGACTGTAATTAATGTAAATTTAATTTGCTATGGACAGCAACTGTGTGTAGTGCTTTACCGAGTTAATGCATCTATCTTTTCATCAGCCACATGAGGTAAATAATGGCGTTACTTCATCTCTGTTTCACTGGTAGAGAAGTTGAGGCATAAAGGTAAGGCTACTTGCCTAACCCCACAAAATTCTGTAATTGTTTTGCAGGGACTTGAATTCAGGCTAACTGGATCCAGAGTGCAAGAGCTCTTAACCAACATCCTGTGCTGACTCCCCTTTCTGCTTTACAGTTATTTTCAAAATGCCACATTTGTAGTTTCCATTTCCTTGACTCTACATTAACTGTAAATTTTTATGAATGTATAATTAAATTTTTAGAAATATCCTTGTAGTTATTTATCACTTTATAACAAACCGCCCTCAATTGTGGAGACTTTGAAAAACAAGCATTTTATTACAACTCCCATATCATGAGTGTTGGGTGAACTCAGCCAGGTGGTTCATACACTGTATTTCTTAGGCCATTACTTTCATATGGTGGCTGGGATGTAATTATCTGAAGGTCATTCATTCACATACTTGGTGACTGAGGTCCAAAGACTCTAATTCCTGTGGGACTGAATAATCATAACTTCCTAGTCTCCTCTTTGCATCTCTCCCCAAAATTGTCATTTATCATCAGGACTTTGGGTGTGACACCAGGCTCCAAAGTGTATAGAGGGAGTAAAAGAGAGAGAGGGAGAAGGAGAAACACAGAGAGAGAGAGAAAAAGATTTAAGTAAGACAGGGACAGACAGATAGACAAATAGAGACAGAGAAACAGAGATAATGTACTGCCTTTTCTAACAGTTTTCAAAATTATGTTGCCACTTTCACTATACTTTCTTTTCTGAGAAAGCCAAAAGCCTTGCCGCATTTCAAAGGGATGGACCACGGTTTGAAAACAATGTGAAAGTATTTGTGGTGATGTCTCAAAAATCCACAAATATAAGCTTTGAGTTGGTCAACAGAAGCCTCTAAGCAACTATAAAATTCATAACATATGGACATTAAAAACACAACAAAATCTTATAAATTGTGTGAATTTATATTTTTACAACTACTGCAACAAGTATTAAGCATTTTAAAATGTTTCCTCATAGAGTTTTATATATGAAATAGGTGTCCTAAAAACTACCCTTAAATAAATTCAACAATGTAGTATACTGAGGTGATCATAAGTGATTAAGTTTCTGTCTCTTCTTCTGCTCCAAAAGCATACACCAGCAACAGAAATAATGGCATTGGACAGCACACACAAACTAGTATAAAATGAAGGATGGATGTCCACCAGTTGTTAAAATTGGAAGGAATTCTGTAAATAGTCACTTGTAAGAACTATGAAAACGTGATGTTTGGGCGGAAACCAAACGAGGCATGGTACCTAGAAGTAAGGAGCAAAAATTTACGGAGTGCAGTGACTTTTGTGAAAAAAAAAAAAAAAATAATAATAATAAAATGTGTGTGTAACTAGAGATCTGCCTAGACAGCAACATAGGTAATTTTAAATATAGTGAAGAAGTGCCCTTACAATGTGTTGGGAGTACGAATAGACTGGTGATAGGTGAGGGGTACACATGGGACCGGCACAAGAATATGAGGGATGTTGCAGAAATCAACACCTGTTGAAAATTTCCTTAAGAAAACCACATAAGGCAATAGCCAGTTATACACAGGGGAAGATTTTCACCCTAGGACTTTAGATAGAGGAAACAATCAGAATGGGACTTTAATTTTTGAGCTATATATATATATATTTAAGACAAGGTGTTTCTCTGTAGTCCAGGCTGAAGGGCAGTGGTGTGATCAGGGATCACTACAGCTTAAACCTACCAAGCTCAAGTGATTCTCTCACTCTGTTTTCCAGACTGGAGTGAGTGGTGTGATCACAGCTCACTGCAGCCTCAACCTCCCAAACTCAATTCATTCTCTCATCTCAGCTCACCAAGTGGCTGGGACCAGAGTTGCATGCCACCAGACCCAACTAGTATTTAAATTTTTTGTAGTGATGAACTCTCATTATGTTGTGCAGGCTGATCTCAAACTACTGGGCTCAAACAATCCCTCAATTTTAACATCACAAAGTGTTGGGATTACAGATGTGACACCATGCCTGAACAAAATGAGATTTTTAAATAGGCATGATTAAAACGTTCAGAGATGCAAGAGTCACTAATATAAAACAGGAATGTGATAAGGTGAGAAGGATGAATGCAAACATATTTAGATATTTTTGAAATCAGAAAAGGGCTCCCTAAATATATGAAATGTTTGTTGACTGCATGAAATAAAATGAAACCAAATGCTTGACTGATAGAGCCCTCACGAGAAATCAACAATACCCTAGAAATTGGAGTAAACTGATTAAAACCTAAGAGTGTTTCTTGTTAATACCTTACATTAAAAATTTCCTGATTACCTGTTTTTCTTCCAAAGCCCTCTTGATTTTGTTTGTTTTCTTGGTCTTAACAACCAGTTACACACTTTGTTAAAGCATTTATGACCTGATTCAATGTATTTGTCTCATTTTTCATTTCATTCTGTTCTACCTCTTGCGAACTGCATGTCCTCATTATGACTGATCAATCCAAACAACAAAGTTCACCTTATCTGACTAAGGATTATGCATTAAATTTCACTCGTTTACCTGACCTTTATTAATCTTTTTTTTCTCAATCATTCTGAGCCACTGTCATAGTAAGTCAGGACTCTAGATATTTATGAAGACAAATTCATTCTTAATAAAGTCTCTATATCAAAGAAGAATCAAAGAAAAACATCACTTGAAAAAATGAGTGCAATAGATAAACGAAACTCTCACTGGATCATAAACCAAAAAAGTGATTAATCAGACTAATAATTAGGAACTTACAATGAAATCAATGATACATCTTGATGTGGTTTGAATGGGTGAAAGTTAGTATCCATCATAAGAAAAGCACCAAATAACTGGCTACGCCAGTTTTGGTTTGTTGGGAGTATGAGTAGACTGGTGCTAGGTGAAGGTACACTTGGGCCCAGCACAAGACTGCCTCTAAGTCCCTGCTAGATACTACTGAAATTAAAAATCCAATCTGCTAGTATCTCATTTTTTATTATACATTTGGACTTAGAGAAGTGACCACCAGTGGCGTGGTGAATCCAGTGGGCCAACTCTAAGCTCATTTTTCTCAGAACCTCTACATGCCCCAACTTTCAAAACTGTTGTTTGCAAAAGAAAGCCATGCCTCCTATTCATCTGAATTTTACCAAGATTCACTGTCTGAAGAAACAATGACGTTTAGAATAATAACAAATGAGAAATTTGAAATGTTATGCTTTACAAGTTTTCTTTTCTTTTTTTTTTAATTTTTTATTGGATTATAGGTTTTGGGGTACATGAGCAGAGCATGCAAGACAGTTGCGTAGGTACACACATGGCAGTGTGCTTTGCTTTTCTTCTCCCCTTCACCCACATTTGGCATTTCTCCCCAGGCTATCCCTCCCCACCTCCCCCTCCCACTGGCCCTCCCCTTTTCCCCCCAATAGACCCCACTGTTTAGTACTCCCCTTTCTGTGTCCATGTGTTCTCATTTTTCATCACCCACCTATGAGTGAGAATATGCGGTGTTTCATTTTCTGTTCTTGTGTCAGTTTGCTGAGGATGATGTTTTCCAGATTCATCCATGTCCCTACAAACGACACAAATTCATCATTTCTGATTGCTGCATAATATTCCATGGTGTATATGTGACACATTTTTCCAATCCAGTCTATTATCAATGGGCATTTGGGTTGATTCCAGGTCTTTGCTATTGTAAACAGTGCTGCAATGAACATTCGTGTACATGTGTCCTTATAGTAGAACGATTTATAGTCTTTTGGATATATACCCAGCAATGGGATTGCTGGGTCAAATGGAATTTCTATTTCTAAGGCCTTGAGGAATCGCCACACTGTCTTCCACAATGGTTGAACTAATTTACACTCCCACCAACAGTGTAAAAGTGTTCCTTTTTCTCCACATCCTCTCCAGCAACTGTTGTCTCCAGATTTTTTAATGATCGCCATTCTAACTGGCGTGAGATGGTATCTCAATGTGGTTTTGATTTGCATCTCTCTGATGACCAGTGACGATGAGCATTTTTTCATATGATTGTTGGCCTCATATATGTCTTCTTTCGTAAAGTATCTGTTCATATCCTTTGCCCACTTTTGAATGGGCTTGTTTGTTTTTTTCCTGTAAATCTGTTTGAGTTCTTTGTAAATACTGGATATCAGCCCTTTGTCAGATGGGTGGACTACAAAAATTTTTTCCCATTCTGTTGGTTGCTGATCCACTCTAGTGACTGTTTCTTTTGCCGTGCAGAAGCTGTGGAGTTTCATTAGGTCCCATTTGTCTATTTTGGCTTTTGTTGCCAATGCTTTTGGTGTTTTGTTCATGAAGTCCTTGCCTACTCCTATGTCCTGGATGGTTTTGCCTAGATTTCCTTCTAGGGTTTTTATCGTGCCAGGTCTTATGTTTAAGTCTTTAATCCATCTGGAGTTAATTTTAGTGTAAGGTGTCAGGAAGGGGTCCAGTTTCTGCTTTCTGCGCATGGCTAGCCAGTTTTCCCAACACCATTTGTTAAACATGGAATCCTTTCCCCATTGCTTGTTTTTGTCGGGTTTATCAAAGATTGTATAGTTGTATATATGTTGTGTTGCCTCCGGTGCCTCTGTTTTGTTCCATTGGTCTATATCTCTGTTTTGGTACCAGTACCATGCTGTTTTGATTACTGTAGCCTTGTAGAATAGTTTGAAATCCGGTAGTGTGATGCCCCCCGCTGTGTTCTTTTTGCTTAGAATTGACTTGGCTATGTGGGCTCTCTTTTGGTTCCATATGAAGTTCATGGTGGTTTTTTCCAGTTCTGTGAAGAAAGTCAATGGTAGCTTGGTGGGGATAGCATTGATTCTGTAAATTACTTTGGGCAGTATAGCCATTTTCACGATATTAATTCTTCCTAACCATGAACATGGAATGTTTCTCCATCTGTTTGTGTCCTCTCTGATTTTGTTGAGCAGTGGTTTGTAGTTCTCCTTGAAGAGGTCCCTTACGTTCCTTGTGAGTTGTATTCCAAGGTATTTTATTCTTTTTGTAGCAATTGCGAATGGCAGTTCGCTCTTGATTTAGCTTTCTTTAAGTCTGTTATTGGTGTAGACGAATGCTTGTGATTTTTGCACATTGATTTTATATCCTGAGACTTTGCTGAAGTTGCTTATCAGTTTCAGGAGTTTTTGGGCTGAGGCAATGGGGTCTTCTAGGTATACTATCATGTTGTCTGCAAATAGAGACAATTTGGCTTCCTCCTTTCCTATTTGAATACCCTTTATTTCTTTTTCTTGCCTGATTGCTATGGCCAGAACTTCCAGTACTATATTGAATAGGAGTGGTGAGAGAGGGCATCCTTGTCTAGTGCCAGATTTTAAAGGGAATGCTTCCAGTTTTTGCCCATTCAGTATGATATTGGCTGTTGGTTTGTCATAAATAGCTTTTATTACTTTGAGATACGTTCCATCGATACCGAGTTTATTGAGGGTTTTTAGCATAAAGGACTGTTGAATTTTGTCAAATGCCTTCTCAGCGTCAATTGAGATAATCATGTGGTTTTTGTTTTTGGGTCTGTTTATGTGGTGAATTACGTTGATAGACTTGCGTATGTTGAACCAGCCTTGCATCCCTGGGATGAAGCCTACTTGATCAGGATGAATAAGTTTTTTGATTTGCTGTTGCAATCGGCTTGCCAATATTTTATTGAAGATTTTTGCATCTATGTTCATCATGGATATTGGCCTGAAGTTTTCTTTTCTCGTTGGGTCTCTGCCGGGTTTTGGTATCAGGATGACGTTGGTTTCATAAAATGATTTGGGAAGGATTCCCTCTTTTTGGATTGTTTGAAATAGTTTTAGAAGGAATGGTACCAGCTCCTCCTTGTGTGTCTGGTAGAATTCGGCTGTGAACCCGTCTTGACCTGGGCTTTTTTGTGTGGTAGGCTCTTAATTGCTGCCTCGACTTCTGACCTTGTTCTTGGTCTATTCATAGTTTCAGCTTCCTCCTGGTTTAGGCTTGGGAGGACACAGGAGTCCAGGAATTTATCCATTTCTTCCAGGTTTACTAGTTTATGTGCATAGAGTTGTTTGTAATATTCTCTGATGATGGTTTGAATTTCTGTGGAATCTGTGGTGATTTCCCCTTTATCATTTTTTATTGCATCTATTTGGTTGTTCTCTCTTTTATTTTTAATCAATCTGGCTAGTGGTCTGTCTATTTTGTTGATCTTTTCAAAAAACCAGCTCTTGGATTTATTGATTTTTTGAAGGGTTTTTCGTGTCACAATCTCCTTCAGTTCAGCTCTGATCTTAGTTATTTCTTGTCTTCTGCTGGGTTTTGAGTTTTTGTGATCTTGCTCCTCTAGCTCTTTCAATTTTGACGATAGGGTGTCAATTTTGGATCTCTCCATTCTCCTCATATGGGCACTTATTGCTATATACTTTCCTCTAGAGACTGCTTTAAATGTGTCCCAGAAGTTCTGGCACGTTGTGTCTTCGTTCTCATTGGTTTCGAAGAACTTCTTTATTTCTGCCTTCATTTCGTTGTTTATCCAGTCAACATTCAAGAGCCAGTTGTTCAGTTTCCATGAAGCTGTGCGGTTCTGGGTCGGTTTCTGTATTCTGAGTTCTAACTTGATTGCACTATGGTCTGAGAGGCTGTTTGTTATGATTTCAGTTGTTTTGCATTTGTTGAGCAGTGCTTTACTTCCAATTATGTGGACAATTTTTGAGTAGGTGTGATGTGGTGCTGAGAAGAATGTGTATTCTGTGGATTTGCGGTGGAGAGTTCTGTAAATGTCTATCAGGTTTGCTTGCTCCAGGTCTGAGTTCAAGCCCTGGATATCCTTATTGATTTTCTGTCTGGTTGATCTGTCTAGTATTGACAGTGGAGTGTTAAAGTCTCCCACTATTATTGTGTGGGAGTCTAAGTTCTTTTGTAAGTCATTAAGAACTTGCCTTATGTATCTGGGTGCTCCTGCATTGGGTCCATATATGTTTAGGATCATTAGCTCTTCTTGTTGTATCCATCCTTTTACCAGTATGTAATGGCCTTCTTTGTCTCTTTTGATCTTTGTTGCTTTAAAGTCTATTTTATCGGAGATGAGAATTGCAACTCCTGCTTTTTTTGCTTTCCATTAACTTGGTAAATCTTCCTCCATCCCTTTATTTTGAGCCTTTGTGTATCCTTGCATGTGAGATGGGTTTCCTGGATACAGCACACTGATGGGTTTTGGATTTTTATCCAATTTGCCAGTCTGTGTCTTTTGATTGGTGCATTTAGTCCATTTACATTTAGGGTTAATATTGTTATGTGTGAATTTGATACTGCCATTTTGATGCTAAGTGGCTGTTTTGCCTGTTAGTTGTTGTAGATTCTTCATTATGTTGAAGCTCTTTAGCATTCAGTGTGATTTTGGAATGGCTGATACTGGTTGATCCTTTCTATGTGTAGTGCCTCTTTTAGGAGCTCTTGTAAAGCAGGCCTGGTGGTGACAAAATCTCTGAGTACTTGCTTGTTCGCAAAGGATTTTATTTTTCCTTCACTTCTGAAGCTCAGTTTGGCTGGATATGAAATTCTGGGTTGAAAGTTCTTTTCTTTAAGAATGTTGAATATTGGCCCCCACTCTCTTCTGGCTTGTAGTGTTTCTGCCAAGAGATCTGCTGTGAGTCTGATGGGCTTCCTTTTGTGGGTGACCTGACCTTTCTCTCTGGCTGCCCTTAGTATTCTCTCCTTTATTTCAACCCTGTTGAATCTGACGATTATGTGCCTTGGGGTTGCTCTTCTTGCGGAATATCTTTGTGGTGTTCTCTGTATTTCCTGAATTTGAGTGTTGGCCTGTGTTGCTAGGTGGGGGAAATTTTCCTGGATGATGTTTTGAAGAGTATTTTCCAGCTGGGATTCATTCTCTTCGTCCCCTTCTGGTACACCTATCAAACGTAGGTTAGGTCTTTTCACATAGTCCCACATTTCTTGGAGACTTTGTTCATTCCTTTTTGCGCTTTTTTCTCTGATCTTGGTTTCTCATTTTATTTCATTGAGTTGGTCTTCGACTTCAGATATTCTTTCTTCTGCTTGGTCAATTCGGCTATTGAAACTTGTATTTGCTTTGTGAAGTTCTCGTATTGTGTTTTTCAGCTCCTTTAATTCATTCACATTCCTCTCTAAGTTATCCATTCTTGTTATCATTTCTTCGAATCTTTTTTCAAGGTTCTTAGTTTCTTTGCCTTGATTTAATACATGATCTTTTAGCTCACAAAAGTTTCTCATTATCCATCTTCTGAAGTCTAATTCCGTCATTTCGTCACAGTCATTCTCTGTCCAGCTTTGTTCCCTTGCTGGTGAGGAGTTTTGGTCCTTTCTAGGAGGCAAGGTGTTCTGGTTTTGGGTGTTTTTCTCCTTTTTGCACTGGTTTCTTCCCATCTTTGTGGATTTGTCCGCTGGTCGTCTGCGTAGTTGCTGACTTTTTGATTGGGTCTCTGAGTGGACACCCGGAATGTTGATGATGAAGTATTTCTGTTGCTTGGTTTTCCTTCTACCAGTCTAGCCCCTTTGCTGTACGACTGCTGAGGTCCGCTCCAGACCATGCTTGTCTGGGGTGCACCTCTAGCAGCTGTGGCACAGCGAGGGATGCTACCAGTTTCTTTTTCTGCTATCTTTGTCCCAGGATGATGCCTGCCTAATGTCAGTCTTTTGGATATAGAGGGGTCAGGGAGCTGCTTGAGGAGACAGTTTGTACTTTATACGGGCTTAATTGCTGAGCTGTGCGCTCTGTTGTTCATTCAGGGCTGTTAGGCTGCTATGTTTGATTCTGCTGCAACAGAGCTCATTAAAAAACCCTTTTTTTTTTTTTCTCAAATGCTCTGTGTTGAGGGGTTTGGGCTTTATTTTTGGATGTTCAATGAGGTGTCCTGCCCAGCTAGAAGGCAGACTAGCCACTGTTTGGTTGCCGAGGCTCCACCCTGCTGTTGCGTGATTCGCCCTGTTCCTGCAGGCTCTGCTGTGGTCTCCGCCATGCCCTGCAGCGGAGTCTCTTCGTTGTAGCGTGTTGCCTCGGCAACAGCAGGCTGCGTCAGCAGTGGGCGTGTATCTCAGTAGGGACGGGTTGCCTCGGCAACGGCAGGCTGCGTCAGCAGTGGGCGTGTATCTCAGTTGGGGCGGGTTGCCTCGGTAGTGGTGGACGCCCCTCCCCCACAGAGCATCTTGGACCATCTGCTCGGGATAGTTTGAAATCGCAGTTTTGTTCGTCCCACTGTGTATCCCAAACGATCTGTCCCTGCTATCCCCTGGGCTGGGCTACTGTTCAAGTCTCGTTCAGTCTCGATCTCTCCCTGCAATCCCCTGGGCTGGGATACTGTCCAAGTCTCGTTCAGTCTCGATCTCTCCCTGCAATCCCCTGGGCTGGACTACTGTCCAAGTCTCATTCAGTCTCAAGTCCAGCCCTCTCAAGTCTCAGGTTGCCAGTTCAACAGGGCACCTGGACAACCGTGCCCTGTGGGGATTGCTGGGTAGGGCCAGCCACCGCTGCCCCGGCTGCCGGCATCTCCAGGCAGACCTACTGCCTGGTGTCCCGTGTCTTTTTATACTTGGGAGTTTCCCCGTTCTGTGGGCAACAAAGATCAGTCTGTAAATGCAGCTCTGACTCACCATTTGCGGATTCAACGCGAGCTCCAATCCTGGGTTTTTCTCACAGCACCATCTTGAGTCTCTCCCGCTTTACAAGTTTTCAATTTTTGTTCCTTGGGTGCAAATATAGCCTTATGATACTGAATCAGGATCCCATAAACATTCATCCTTTGCCAGCTAGTTGAATTTTAAGCTTCATCAATAGAGAACACTGGAGTGATTGTCAAGTGGTAGATGCAGGAAGACGTATCCCATAATCTAAGATCCTACTCTTTACTGTTATTCAGTAATTTTTATGATTATTATTGGGTTTTAAGAATATATATGGGTATTATTTAAGAATATTAAAGAATATATTTAAGAATATTAAAGATACATTTAAAGAATATTCGAAGGAAACTTCTAATTAGCACCTTTGCTTTATCTTTTGAGAAACGTTGCATTCCACAGAGATACTAGTTGTGAAAACTCCTGCATAAACCATTTGTCATTGACATAGATAGAGTTAGATGCATATGTTTCCTTCATGATTAAATTCACAATTATTACATTTTTGTCATCAACTGTGGTGCTTGCATGTTCCAGTCTTTAAGCAGCATAGTCAAAATTTTATAGAAAAAGATTATCACAATGATGAAGATGCTATTTTCAATTCAGTCATTCCATGTGAGTACTTTGAGTGTCTGTGTTTAAATTTTGCTAACTGCTGAGATATTTAAAAGCTTGTAGACACAATCTCGAAGAAACAGACTCATGCACAATATTGTAATTTTTGGAAATTAACATGCTATGTGCTTTTATGGGTCTCTATCAAGTAAACCTTCATGTTTACATACTTCCCTAACTATATTTGTACATAGTGCTTTATGTGAAAAGAATTCTCAAAATTAAAACAAATGCAATTATTCTTTGATAACTCATGAATAGACATAGTTTTTTATATCCTGATATATGGTCTAAGAAGTGAAAAGGAGATCTATTTTGGTGAGGCCGTTGATGCATTTTCAGGAGTTGTTTCATTAAGAAAATATAAGTAGACTGATATTTAGGTTGTGTAGTACATGTTGAGTTTCATTATTTCTCCAGACAATTTTTTATATATAAGGTTTCCCCTGTTTTATAAAGAAGACATTACTATAAAGAGCACTAATGCATTACATTTTTTTCTTTAACTTTGCTATTTTTTTCTAATGACATGAATATATGTTCAAAGTTTAATAAAGAAAAATACTTAGTGTATATTTCTTTTCTAGACATTATAGTAATTCATTTTATCAATTATTGCCAAAATATTTTTTCATAGAGAAGAGCACTATAAAATTTCACGTGTCAGAAATAATCTCTAAACCTTGCTCATTCAACTGTTTTAGACATACCTCCTGTCAGAACTGCTCTTAAGTTAGTTCCCTTCTTGTCTGTTATTTGCTTTTCAAACCTTTTTCTGAGTCCAAGGGCTGTAATGAGCAATATTTAAGTGCAGGTATTGGAAGCTTTTGCCATTTCTTATGTTTTCTCCAGTATAGACTTTAAAAATTGTTTCACAGAATATTGGACACTTCATTCCGTCTACAATTTATTTGTCCTTATGAGGAGAAAATAAGTAAAACAATTATATACATTTCTGGTTTTTATATCCTCAGTATATCAGGTATTAAAGTAGTTGGAAATATTATACCTGACAAGGTAAGGGCAAGAAATGTGAGATCTTATTGCAGGAAAGGAATCAGGCAACATAATCTAGAGAGACTGAACTAAACTTGCTTGACCACATCTATAATCCCTAACTAAAGGCAACTAGCCTTTTCTTTTATTTTGTGGATTACTATCCAATTACAAAGGGTCATTACTAAAGCAAAAATAGTAACTCACGCATATTCAGGGCCTCATGTGCAAAACATCTTTAGTCTTTCTAACTGAAGATTTTGCCATGTTGCATAGTTTTAGATAGGAAGCCAGTTACAACCATCAAGAATTTTGAAACAAAAAAACTTTTCATGAGAAAATATTTGGTATTTCATGAAGGATATTGATTGGAAACTGCCATGTAACCCAAAGGACTTGTCTAAACATTATGCTAGGAGACTTGGTCAAGTTTAGTCCATCTTGCTTGTGTGCTACGTCATGGATTTGTCCTGGAAGCTGACCCTAGCTTTCATACTGAGGCTTTGCTCAATAAAATGTGATCCTGCAATTGCAAAGCTACAGTGTTTAACTCACCTTGTCTAATAATTATCGACCATTTTTCACTGAATTTTGATGTAATTCCATAGAGCCCACCACTCTTTTTTTCTTTTCCTTATTTTTATTTTCTCATATTCCCTTTTTAGGCCTGAACAGATTTTCTTGAAAAGTCTCAGATACCTTAGTCTCAGTTGGAGATGAGCTCAGTTCATACTGCAGTCTCTAGCTCCTGCTTCAGTAGTCAAAGTAAAAGTTGTCTTATAGTTTTTAACAAGGATCTTGCTCTATTTGTTGTTGTTGTTGCTGACAGGGACACATATCTTCCATGTGATTGCATTTGCTTATACAAAAGAGGTTTCCTTACCTCTGTAACAAAAATGCATACCTTCATATGTACTTCTCAACTTAAAAGTTGAAATAAAACAATAAAAATATAATACATAAATATATTATTCATATATAATATATAAATTTATTATACAATATATAAATACATAAATATAAATAATGAATATATATAAAATATACAAATATGTAAAATATATGTACAAAACAAGAAGATTCCAAAAAATGCTCAGAAAAACCAGTCTTTCTGACCTTCTCTTTTTTTTTAGAAAAAAAGGAGAGAAGGAGAGGAAGAAAGAAGAAGAAAAAGAGGGAGAGAGAGAACAGGAATATTGCTTCATTCTAAAAATGGATATTAATAATGGCTGATCAATATTTTGTGTATTTAAAGTGGACAATGTATATTTTGTGTGCTTAAAATGGAGAGCTCTATAAACATTTATTGAGTCTAAATCTCATTATGGGTCTTATGTGTCTGGGTGTTAAGATCTCTTATTGTTGCATTGATCCTTTTACCACTGTATCTTTGTTGCTTTGAAATCTATTTTATGCAATGTGAGAATTGCAACTCCTGCTTTTTGTTTATTTATTTATTTATTTATTTTTGCTCTCCATTTGGTTGGTAAATTTTTCTCCAACCCTTTGTTTTGAGTCTTTGTGTATCTTTGGATACACCATTAGATTTTGGCTGTATCTTTTGATTGGGGGATTTAGTCAATTTAAATTTAAGGTTACTGCCATTTGATGTTAACTGGCCATTTTATCCATTCGTTGATGTAAATTCTTCTTTATGTTGATGCTCTTTACATTTTGGTATAGTTTTAGAAAGGCTCATACTGGTTGTTCCTTTCTATGTATAATACTTCTTTCAGAAGTTCTTGTAAAGCAGGCCTGGTGGTAATAAAATCTCTGAGTACTTGCTTGTTCATAAAAGATTTTATTTTTCCTTCAATTGTGAAGCTTAGTTGGCAGGATATGAAATTCTGGGCTAAAAGTTCTGTTCTTTAAGTATGTTGAATATTGGCCCCCACTCTCTTCTGGCTTGTCGGGTTTTCGCTGAGAGATCTGCTGTAAGTCTAATAGGCTTCCCTTTGTGGGTAACCTGACCTTTCTCTCTAGCTGACCTTAGTATTTTCTCCTTTGTTTCAATCCTGGTGAATCTAACGATTATGTGCCTTGGGGTTGCTCTTCTTGAGGAATATCTTTGTGGTGTTCTCTGTATTACCTGGGGTTGAATAGTGTACTGCTTTGCTAGATTGGGAAAATTTTCCTGGATAATATCCTGGAGAGTATTTTCCAGCTTGGATTCATTCTCTCCTTCACATTCAGGTACACCAATCAAACATAGATTAGGTCTTTTCACATAGTCCCATATTTTTTGGAGACTTTGCTCATTCCTTTTTATCCTTTTTTCTCTATTCTTGTCTTGTGGTTTTATTTCATTAAGTTGGTCTTCGACCTCTGATATCCTTTCTTCTGCTTGATCCATTCTGCTATTTAAACTTGTGCATATTTCACTAAGTTCTCCTGTTGTATTTTTCAACTCCGTTAGTTCATTTATAGTCCTCTCTATATTGTCTATTCTTTTCAGCATTTTGTCAAACCTTTTTTCAAAGTTCTTAGTTTCTTTACATTGGGTTAGAACAAGTTCTTTTAACTCCCAGAAGTTTCTTATGATCCACCTTCTGAAGCCTACTTCAGAAAATGGAACACAGTCCTTTTCCATGAGGGCTTGTTCTGTTGCTGATGAGGAACTGCAATCCCCTGTAGAGGGAGAGGGGTTCTGATTTTGGGTATGCTTAGCCTTCTTAGGCTGGTTTTTTCCCTTTATTATAAATTTATCCATCTGTCCCCTTTACAGTTACCACATTTCTAATTAGTTTTCTGAGTTGACGTCCAATTTATTGATTCCCAGTGCTGGGATCCGAGCAACCCACTGTGCTGGCCAAAACAGCAGTGATAAGACTGATGGTGCTCTTCTGCCTGGGAATCTCTGGTCTGGCTTCCTCCTTGGGTCCACAACAAGTGGCTCTGCCTTCCTGGAGCTCCAAACACCGGTCGGTAGGGGAACAACTCCCTTTCTGCATGAAGAGCTGCCACGCCGAGGTGCTGGCAAAACTGCTGTGCCGGCCATAAGAGTTGCGCTGGCGACCTGTGGGACTCCTCCACTGGAAATCTGCTGGTCCGTGAGTGATGAAAATTCGTCTGAATTTTTGTCTGACCTTCTCAAGTAAACAGACTCAATTTCAAATGAATCTCATTTATTTTCAGTTTTAAAATATACACAATTAAGCATTGACTGAATTATTATAGGTTTTCTGAAATTAAGATTGTACACTACTTAATGATTTACAAAGAGTAAAAATTTTGAACAAATCTAGAAAGCACAGGTCTTACAAAATGTAGCCAAGAAGTTGGTACATATCTTGATGCATGGTGGTGCCTTAATTGGCATGATCTTCTGTATTATGCCTACCTGCCTTAGATGTCAAACCGTGCTACACTCTATTTCTACTTTCTTGTCTTCATGGACTTTTGATAATCAAGCAACATATTATGACAAATAGAGTAACAATTGCCACACAAGCCAACACACTCAGAGAGCAGTACTAGCACCAGGTGAGTTTGTGGGAAGATGGCAAAAGGTACTTGTCCCCATTGTGGTGTATGAGAAGCTCAATCCAGAACAGTTTTTGGTCTTTAGAGACTTATCATAATGAATGATTGATAACCACATGACTTTGTCTTTATAGCTAAAATAACATAAAATAGACACCAACTTATATAATGAACCAGAAAATATAAATATGTGAAAATTTTGTGTAGATGTTAAAACTGAGTGTCACATAAAAGTGGATAAAAAATAAAATATTTTATTTCTTTGTGGTTATATCAATTTTTGTTTATGGGCTAAAAATAATTGGATGCATAATATTTAAAGATGTGATGAGATAATTTAAGAATAAATGAGTATTTCTAGCATAGAAATTAAAATCAGATAACTCCAAAGGGTTAAAAAAATCTTTGAGAGTATAGAGGTTAAATTATCCAGTACAATTTTTAATGGACCCGGTGTACAAGTTTTGAAATAATATCAAAGTCTAGAGATAGGAGACACACCTGATAAGACCAGGTTCACATCAGGGTAAAGCGCATAAGAAGTTGCCACTGAACAAGAGTTAGTATGAACATTATATCAGTGGATTCATGGCTAAAAGTATGAAAACAGATGGTCTTAGTTTGAATACTAGCCTGATATCTACTGTTTTTTTTAATGTATCTGTTCTGAATTTTTTATTTGTTAAATTGAATGAATAAGAATCTTATCTTTCTTGCCTGATTACTGTAAGTAGTAATGTAATGATTCTTAGACTACCTGGTAGAATTATTCTCATCATATAGTGATTGTCAATAAATATTTACTTTTTTTTACTGGTTTTTCTTGTATTGTGATTTTAAAATCTAAGTGGCTTTCAATATTTTACTTTAAGGCATTGTAGTTCCATTTGTTTCTAGTGTTGAAATAATTATGGACTAATAGCAAAAGAAAATGGGTGCATGTAAGTGTCTTGCTTACCAAATTAAAACCAAAACTGCTAAAGCATAGCATGTAGCAACAGCAATGGAGGTAACTTTTCTCCTTGTTATTTAAAAAACACAGTGGGGCCTGTAATCCCAGCACTTTGGGAGGCTGAGGCGGGTGGATTATGAGGTCAAGAGATTGAGACCATCCTGACCAACATGGTGAAACCCTGTCTCTACTAAAAATACAAAAATTAGCTGGGCATGGTGGCACGTGCCTGTAATCCCAGCTACTCAGGAGGCTGAGGCAGGAGAATTGCCTGAACCCACGAGATAGAGCCATTTTACTCCAACCTGGGTAACAAGAGCGAAACTCCGTCTCAAAAAAAAAAACAAAAAACCAACAACACACACACACACAGTGGGAGGACTGTGTTTTTCAGAGGAGGGCACTAATTCTGTTAAGTATTTTTATACAATTGGGAAAGACAACAAGGAAGTTACATGATACAAAGAACCAAGCCAAGGGCAGTGGCTCCTGCCTGTAATGCCAGCACTTTGGGAGGCCGAGTCAGGCAGATCATGAGGTCAGGAGAACAAGAACAGGCAGATCAGAGGCCAACATGGTAAAACCTGTCTCTACTAAAAATTCAAAAATTAGCTAGACATGATGGCTCATGTCTGTAATACCAGCCATCAGGCGAGCAAGGCAGGAGAATTGCATAAAACAGGGAGTCAGAGTTTTGCAGTGAGCTGAGAATGTGCCACTGCACTCTAGCCTGGCAAAAGATAGAGACCCATCTAAAATGACAACCATAGCAACAACAACAAAACAGAGATATGGACCAATGGAACAGAGCAGTGGCATCAGAAATAACACCACACATCTACAACCATCTGATCTTTGACAAACCTGACAAAAACAAGCAATAGGGAAAGGATTGCCTATTAATAAATGGTGGGAAAACTGGCTAGTCATACACAGAAAGCTGAAACTGAATCCCTTCCTTACATCTTATAAAAAAAATAACTCAAAATGGATTAAAGATTTACATGTAAGATCTGAAACCATAAAAATCCTAGAAGAAAACTAGGCAATACTATTCAGGACATAGGCACAGATGAGGACTTTAGGATTAAAACACCAAAAGCAGTGACAGCAAAACCCAAAATAGACAAATGGAATTTAATTAAACTTAAGAGCTTCTGCACAGCAAAAGAAACTATCATTAGGGTGAACTGGCAACTTACAGAATGGGAGAAAATTTTTGTAATCTACCTATCTGACAAAGGGCTAATATCCAGAATCTATGACCACTTAAACAAATTCACAAGAAGAAAACAAACAACTCCATCAAAAAGCAACAAAGAATATGAACAGACACTTCTCAGAAGAAGACATTTATGCAGCAGCCAACAAACATACGAAAAAAAGCTCATCATCACTGATGATTAGAGAAATGCAAATCAAAACCACAATGAGATACAATCTCATGCCAGTTAGAATGGCGATCAATAAAGAGTCAGGAGACAACATGCTAGAGAAGATGTGGAGACATAGAACACATTTATACTGTTGGTGGGAGTGTAAATTAGTTCAACCATTGTGGAAGACAGTGTGGTGATTAATCAAGGATCTAGAATTATAAATACCATTTGATCCAGCAACCTCATTATTGGGCATATACCCAAAAGATTATAAATCATTCTCTTATAAAGACACATGCACATGTATGTTTATTGTGTCACTGTTCACAATAGCAAAGACTTAGGACCAACCCAAATGTTCATCAGTGATAAACTGGGTAAAGAAAATGTGTCACATTTACAGCATGGAATACTATGCAGCTATGAAAAGTGTGAGTTTGTACACTTTGCAGGGACATGGATGAAGCTGGAAACCATCAGTCTCAGGAAACTAACACAAGAACAGAATGTAACACTGCATGTTCTCACTTACAAGTGGGTGTCAAACAATGAGAACACATGGACACAGGGAGGGAAACATCACACACTGGAACCTGTGGGGGAGTGGGGGCTTATGGGTGGGATAGCATTAAGAGAAATACCTAATGTAGGCATCGGGGTGATGGATGCAGCAAACCATTATGGCACGTGTATACCTATGTAACAAATCTGCACGTTCTTCACATTTACACCAGATTTTAAAGTATAATAAAAAATATAATAAATAAATAGAGAACCAATAAAATACATGTCATGTCATACACATTTATGTATCAATTAATTAGAAATTATATTTTTCAACATCAGCATTATGTTTATTAAAAATTATTGATATTACCAATATAATAGTAATAGCATAACTGAAATTAATGTATGTACTGAAATAATGTATCAACTACATATTTCTGGTTTTAAAAATTTTGGCTGTTAAACAGAAATATTCCAACTTACCTATTTCTGGTCAAGTATATTTTGGCTTTATATTTCTTCTTAATAAGCTAGCAACCACCACCGTAAGAACAAAGAAATGGCTGCATTTATACTAATATCTACTGTTTTCAATAATTTTGAAAAGGCAAATTTGGAAGCTTTAGTAGATTATAATTTATTAATGATGAGATCAAAATTTTAGCATAAAAATTTGGAAAACAAATGTAATGGGAATTAGAGATTGGTTAGGTTGTGCTGATTACTGAAAATAAATAGTTTTAGAAAAGTTTTAAAAACAAAAATAAATAAGTAACTAATGTCAGATCATGACCATGTTTATTAGCTCCATTATGGTAACCTTGTTAATATGTATTTGTATTATGTAATATCACTTTGTATATCTTCAATTATACATTAAAAAATTTAAATTGTACATTAAAAAAATTTAATGCTGAGCTTTCATGCTGAAAGGCCACATAAATGTGCTGAAAATTAGTCAGTATTGTAATAATATTTATGTTTCCCTGCTTCAACTGTGTTATCAATTTTCTTTACAACCCTTCTGTTACCATCTTTAGCAGTTCCTTTTATTTTACTTTTTGGCTATTTTACAACTCATGCATGATTCTAAAACCTCTGTCAAATGTTTTTCACTAAACAACGACAACAAAAAATATTATGATACAATGGTGTATTGATCATGGCCTTTAAGCATTACACAACATATATATATATATATACTCAGCATTGTGCTCATGTCCAGAGTCACTGCTGCTCCCTGGGCTTTCATGTGAGGAATTATGAATACATGCTATGTGGCTAAAAAAATTTACATTCAAGTAGGGTCATTAGTGACTGCCTTTAATGCATTGAGCAAATCTGTAATTTACATTGGTTTGAGTCCAATCTAATGGCTTCCTCCTTAGCCTTCATGTAAGTAAAGTTATCAGGTTGATCTGCAAATAAAGGAAGGCCCACCATAGGGATTCCATGGTAGATTCTCTCATAAATTCCATTGGCTCTATCATGAGTTAGAGAAGCTTTGGTTTGGGGATGACCTAAGATTTTTTGAAAAATTAGGCATTATAAGTCTTAGAAATAAAATGAGCAATGCACAATATGAGGCAATGAAATGGGCAGTGTTCTCTAGATAATAAATTACTGTAATAGTAAAACTGCATTAAAATCACTTTCAGATCACTGAGGAAGAAGCATCAAGTCATCTGGGGCAATAAGTGAAAGCTACATATTAAGAAGTGGTACCTGACTTGAGACTTGAAGAATTAATACAAGATTGTCAAGTAGACAAAGAGTACACACTGTGGATAAAGATAATTGCATATCACCCACTTCCCATCACCACCCTCCCCCAAAAAAGCAGGATGCATGCCAGAACATGTTATCTTAGAGAAATGGTGAAGTCACTGAGTACCATAGGGCACAGTATCCAGGACAGCAGAGAGTGGGATTGTGGTGGTACTTGCATAGAGGAAGGACAGGTCACACTCCATCATAAAATGTGTTACCAGCATTCCATGATAAAGACTGGGGATTTATTCCCATAGAAAATGCAGCAGCTGGTAATGAAAGAAGAGCTGTCATTTTGTTGCATTTACAATATCTATACATTAGGGGAGCTTTAATCTTTCAAAGAACTACTGTCTTAACCATGTTAATTATCCACACGTGTGTCTACATGAGGCCCTGTTGTTAAATCTATACTGAATAATATGAGGAAGGAGAACTAGTGGGGATTGTGTAGCAGCGAATTCACTCCTTGGGAAGCACATGACCCCCTAGTCTGCTTGTTCACTGGACTCTGTGTTTGAGTATTTATTCATGTGTTGTAGAACCAAGGTCTGCAGGACAGACCCCTGCAGGTGGTGACCCCAACGTGACCAACGTCACATATTAGTAGTGCCAAAGTTTTAAAGAAACCTCATCACTCAGTTCCTTCAGAAGGAACTATGGCCCACAAAATAAATTTCCATTATTAATGCATAATCATGCAAGTGTGCCTGTGTGTGTATTTGAGTATATATAAGAACTAAAATAGCAACTTTACACACTAATGAGGGGAGATACTGTTAAAAAAATATAAAACAGACTCTAAAATATTTTAGTCAACTAATAGAGATTCTTAAGACTACTGCTATTTGTTTATTTATCTTTAATTTTATATTGTTATAGTTCTGCTAAATAAACTGTGTGCATTCTAGGCAGCTTTTCTGAACAACTATCTCAGTTTGGTCATGACAATTGATTTCCCTGACTATTAGCAAAAATGAAAAGTCACTTGGCATTGGGAAGACATTATATATTTCTCTCAACTATATAATCAAACATGACACTTTTTTTATGTTCTTAGTGAACATTTACATATTCCTTGATAAAATTTCTATTTAAATCTTTTAAATATTTTTTGATTAGGTTGTCTTTTTAACATTGAGCTGTAAGCATTCTTTATATATTTTTTATACAGGTCACTTATCAGGTATGTAACTTGCAAATATATATTCCAAACTCTGGTTTCTCTTTTGACTTTATTGATGGTGTTCTTTGATGTGAAAATATTTTAATTTTTTAAAATCCAATTTCTAAATATTATTTTGGTTGCTTCTGCTGCTGTGTCATATCTAAAAACCTTGCCAGATTCAAGATTACAATGTTATACCCATATTCTTCCTGCTAAGAGTTTTGTAGTTCTAGATATTATGTATCAGTTTTTTTAATCAATTTTGAGCTTATTTTTGTATATGGTTTGAGGACAGGGGTTCGATTTTGTTCATTTGTATATGGCTAGTTTACCCACTGGGATTTGTTAAAGAGATTCTTCTTTCTCCAATGTACAGCTTTAATATACCTCTCAAAAATTAGTTGACCCTATGTTTGACTGTATTTCTGGATTCTTTATTCTTCAGTCTGGATATTTTAGGACTAATTGCTATTTTCCTTTTTTCTGCTAGCTTTGGATTTTTTCTTTTACATTTGTAAATTTTCCCCTTAATAACTCTTTTCTTATAACTTTTTGTATCTTTTTTGTTTTCTGTGTTCTTCAACTTTTAGCAAAGGGTATTTTTTAATTTCATTTTTAATATATGAAAATACATTGTGACTCTCTTCAAGATGGGGGGGGTAGGAGCAGCTTGGGTTTGCAGCAGCTCGGGGTTGCGGCTCTCAGCGAAGGCTCAGAGGGTGAGTTCAAGCCGTATTTTCAGAGGGATCTTTGTTGCCCACAGAATGGGGGGATTCCCAGGTGGAGGAGAGACATGGAGTGCCGCCACGGCTGTTTTGGCTGGTACTGCCATTGCTGCCAGCGCAGCAGCACAGCGGCACTCCACACAAGGCGTACTGGTCTGGATGCCCTGTTAAACCAGCAATCTGAGATTTGGGAGGGCAGATTAGCATATCCATTTGATTGAACGGGACTTGGACAGTGACCCAGACCAGGTTGATTTCAGAGAGGCAACATTTGAGCCCGCGCAGTGGGTTGCTGCACAGGAAATCGCATGGATCCCGGTCCCCAATCAGCGGGCGACTGAAATACCTGGGAGAGAGTCAACCTTTCAACTTAGAAAAGGGAAAAAGAGGGGCTCTGAGGCGGAGAGCCAGGTGACCAGGCTCAGCAGGTCCCACCCCCACAGGGACAAGCAGGGTGGTGATTCCATATGCCCGGGGTTGAAAGTTTCACTGCAGATGCAACTAAGCCCCAGACGGTGCAGCTCGGTGAAGGAGGGGCATCTCCCATTGCCGAGGCAATCCACCCCTACGGAAGTATACTCCCATTGCTGTTGCAGCCTGCCATTGCTGAGGCAACCCGCCATAACAGAGAGACTCCACCAATACAGAGGCAACAGAGTGGAGCACACGACAGCAGGGTGGAGCCCTCAGCAACAGAGTAAAAGCCAAGGCAACAGAGCAGAGCCTGCCACAGTAGGGCAGAGACAAAGCCAACAGGGCAGAGCCTCGGCAGGCAAATAGTGAGTAGACTGCCCCCTAGCTGCGCAGGAAAGTGTAACGGATACTCATAAAGAAAGCCCTAACGCCCCAAGACAGAGCATCTGAGGAAAAAAAAAAGGGGTTTTATGATTTCTGCTGCAGCAGACTTACAAGTATCTGCCAAACAGTCCTCAATGAACAATGGAGCTCACAGCTCAGCACTCGAGCTCCTATAAAGTACAGACCGTCTCCTCAAGCAGGTCCCTGACCCCTGAATATTCAAAGAGTCACCTCAAAAAAGGACTGATCAGACTGACATTTAGTGGGCATCATTCTGGGACTAAGATAGCAGAAGAAACTGGTACCATCCCTCACTGTTCCACAGCTGCCACAGGTGTACCCCAGACAAGCAGGTCCTGGAGTGGACCTCAGCAGTCGTACAGCAGAGGGGTTAGACTGTTAGAAGGAAAACTAAGCAACAGAAATACTTCACCATCAACAATCTGGGGGTCCACTCAGAGAACCAACCGAAAAGTCAGCAACTACTCAGACCACAGGAGAATAAACCCACAAAGATGTGGAGAAAACAGCACAAAAAGGAGGAAAACACCTGAAACCAAAACACCTCACCACCTACAAAGGACAAAAACTCCTCGCCAGCAAGGGAACAAAGCTGGATGGAGAATGAGGGTGATGAAATGATGGAATCAGACTTCAGAAGGTGGATAATGAGAAATGTGAGACTATGTGAAGAGACCTAACCTACGTTTGATAGGTGTACCAGAATGTGATAAAGAGAATGAATTCAAGCTGGAAAATACTCTTCAGGATATTATCCAGGAAAATTTCCCCAACCTAGCAATCCAGGCCAATATTCAAGTCCGGGAAATAGAGAGAACACCACAAAGATATTCCGCAAGAAGAGCAACCCCAAGGCACACAATCATCAGATTCAACAGGGTTGAAATGAAGGAGAAAATACTAAGGGCAGCCAGAGAGAAAGGTCAGGTCACCCACAAAGGGAAGCCCATCAGACTCACAGCAGATCTCTTGGCAGAAACTCTACAAGCCAGGAGAGAATGGGGGCCAATATTCAACATCCTTAAAGAAAAGAACTTTCAACCCAGAATTTCATAACCAGCCAAACTGAGCTTCATAAGTGAAGGAAAAATAAAATCCTTTGCAAACAAGCAAGTAATCAGAGATTTTGTCACCACCAGGCCTGCTTTACAAGAGCTCCTGAAAGAGGTACTACACATAGAAAGGAACAACGAGTACCAGCCATTCCAAAAAACATACCAAATGCTAAAGAGCATCAAAATAAATAAATAAATAACTAAAAGAATAATCTGCACCAACTAATGGGCAAAACAGCCAGCTAGCATCAAAATGGCAGTATCAAATTCACACATACCAATATTAACCCTAAATGTAAATGGGCTAAATTCACCAATCAAAAGAACAGACTGGCAAATTGGATAAAAAGCCAAAACCCATCAATGTGCTGTATCCAGGAAACCCATCTCACACGCAAGGATACAAAAAGGCTCAAAATAAAGGGATGGAGGAAGATTTACCAAGGAAATGGAGAGCAAAAAAAAGCAGGACTTTCAATTCTCATCTCTGATAAAATGGAATTTAAAGCAACAAAGATCAAAAGAGACAAAGAAGGCCATTACATAATGGTAAAAGGATCAATACAACAAGAAGAGCTAACGATCCTAAATATATATGGACCCAATACAGGAGCACCCAGATATCTAAGGCAAGTTCTTAACAATCTACATAGAGACTTAGACTCCCAACCAATAATAATGAGAGACTTTAACACTCCACTGTCCATATTAGATAGATTAACCAGACAGAAAATTAAGAAGGAAATACAGGACTTGAACTCAGACCTGGAGCAAGCAAACCTGATAGACATTTACAGAACTCTCCACCCCAAATCCACAGAATATACATACTTCTCAGCACCACATCACACCTACTCTAAAATTGACCACATAATTGGAAGTAAAGCACTCCTCAGCAAATGCAAAGCAACTGACATAATAACAAACAGTCTCTCAGACCATAGTGCAATCAAGTTAGAACTCAGAATTCAGGTGCCGGGCGCGGTGGCTCACGCCTGTAATCCCAGCACTTTGGGAGGCCGAGACGGGTGGATCACAAGGTCAAGAGATTGAGACCATCCAGGTCAACATGGTGAAACCCCGTCTCTACTAAAAATACAAAAAATTAGCTGGGCATGGTGGCGCATGCCTGTAATCCCAGCTACTCGGGAGGCTGAGGCAGGAGAATTGCCTGAGCCCAGGAGGCGGAGGTTGCGGTGAGCCGAGATTGCGCCATTGCACTCCAGCCTGGGTAACAAGAGCCGAAACTCCGTCTCAAAAAAAAAAAAAAAAGAACTCAGAATTCAGAAACTAACTCAGAACCGCACAACTTCATGGAAACTGAACCACTGGTTCTTGAATGTTGAATGGATAAAGAATGAAATGAAGGAAGAATTAAAGAAGTTCTTCAAAACCAGCAAGAATGAAGACACAACATACCAGAATCTCTGGGACACATTTAAAGCAGTCTCCAGAGGAAAGTATATAGCAATAAGCGCCCGTATGAGAAGAGTGGAGAGATCCAAAATTGACATCCTATCATCAAAATTGAAAGAGCTAGAGGAGCAAGATCAAAAAAACTCAAAACCTAGCAGAAGGCAAGAAATAACTAAGATCAGAGCAGAACTGAAGGAGATAGAGATGCGAAAAACCCTTCAAAAAACAATAAATCCAAGAGCTGGTTTTTCAAAAAGATCAACAAAATAGACAGACCACTAGCCAGATTGATAAAAAAGAAAACAGAGAACAACCAAATAGATGCAATAAAAAATGATAAAGGGGAAATCACCACAGATTCCACAGAAATTCAAACCATCATCAGAGAATATTACAAACAACTCTATGCACATAAACTAGTAAACCTGGAAGAAATGGATAAATTCCTGGACTCCTGTGTCCTCCCAAGCCTAAACCAGGAGGAAGCCGAAACTATGAATAGACCAATAACAAGGTCTGAAGTCGAGGCAGCAATTAAGAGCTTACCCCACAGAAAAAGCCCAGGTCCAGATGGATTCACAGCTGAATTCTACCAGACACACAAAGAGGAGCTGGTACAATTCCTTCTGAAACTATTCCAAATAATCCAAAAAGAGGGAATCCTTCCAAAATCATTTTATGAGACCAACATCATCCTAATACCAAAACCCGATAGAGACCCAACAAGAAAAGAAAACTTCAGGCCAATATCCATGATGAACATAGATACAAAAATCTTCAATAAAATACAGGCAAGCTGATTGCAACAGCACATCAAAAAACTTATCCATCATGATCAAGTAGAATTCATCCTGGGGATGCAAGGCTGGTTCCAAATACAGAAGTCTATAAATGTAATTCACCACATAAACAGAACCAAAACCAAAAACCACATGATTATTTCAATTGACACAGAGAAGGCCTTTGACAAAATTCAACAGTCCTTTATGCTAAAAACCCTCAATAAATTCGGTACTGATGGAACATATCTCAAAGTAATAAAAGCTATTTACGACAAACCAACAGCCAATATCATACTAAATGGGCAAAAAAAGGAAGCATTCCCTTTGAAATCTGGCAATAGACAAGGATGCCCTCTTTCACCACTCCTATTCAATATAGTATTGGAAGTTCTAGCCAGAGCAATCAGGCAAGAAAAAGAAATAAAGGGTATTCAAATAGGAAAGGAGGAAGCCAAATTGTCTCATTTGCAGACGACATGATAGTATACCTAGAAGACCCCATCGCCTCAGCCCAAAAACTCCTGAAACTGATAAGCAACTTCAGCAAAGTCTCAGGATATAAAATCAATGTGCAAAAATCACAAGCATTCCCATACACTGATAACAGATTGAAAGAGAGACAAATCAAGAACGAACTGCCATTCACAGCTGCTACAAAGAGAATAAAATGCCTAGGAATACAACTTACAAGGAACGTAAGAGATCTCTTCAAAGAGAATAACAAAACACTGCTCAACGAAATAAGAGAGGACACAAACAGATGGAGAAACATTCCATGTTCATGGTTAGGAAGAATCAATATCGTGAAAATGGCTATACTGCCGAAAGTAATTTACAGCTTCAACACTATCCCCATCAAGCTACCATAGACTTTCTTCACAGAACCGGAAAAAACCACCATGAACTTCATATGGAACCAAAAGAGAGCCCGCATAGTCAAGTCAATTCTAAGCAAAAAGAACACAGTGGGAGGCATCAACTACTGGATTTCAAACTATACTACAAGGCTACAGTAATCAAAACAGCATGGTACCAAAACAGAGATATAGACCAATGGAACAGAACAGAGGCATCGGAGGCAACACAGCATATCTACAACCATACAATCTTTGATAAACCTGACAAAAACAAGCAATGGGGAAAGGACTCCCTGTTTAATAAATGGTGTTGGGAAAACTGGCTAACCATATGCAGAAAGAAGAAACTGGACCCTTTCCTGAAACCTTACACTAAAATTAACTCCAGATGAATTAAAGACTTAAATATAAGACCTGGCACCATAAAAACCCTAGAGGAAAATCTAGGCAAAACCATTCAGGACATAGGAGTAGGCAAGGACTTCATGACCAAAACACCAAAAGCATTGGCAACAAAAGCCAAAATAGACAAATGGGACCTAATCAATCTCCATAGCTTCTGCACGGCAAAAGAAACAGTCACTAGAGTGAATTGGCAACCAACAGAATGGGAAAAAATGTTTGCAGTGTACCCATCTGACAAAGGGCTGATATCCAGCATTTACAAAGAACTCAAACAAATTTACAGGAAAAAAACAAACAAGCCCATTCAAAAATAGACAAAAGATATAAAAAGATACTTTTCAAAAGAAGACATACATGAGGCCAACAAACATGAAAAAATGCTCATCATCATTGGTCATTAGAGAGATGCAAATCAAAACCACATTGAGATACCATCTCACTCCAGTTAGAATGGCGATCGTTAAAAAATATGGAGACAGCAGATGCTGGAGAGGATGTGGAGGAATAGGAACACTTTTACACTGTTGGTGGGAGTGTAAATTAGTTCAATCATTATGGAAGACAGTGTGGTGATTCCTCAAGGCCTTAGAACTAGAAATTCCATTTGACCCAGCAATCCCATTACTGGGCATATATCCAAAAAACTATAAATCATTTTACTATAAGGACACATGCACATGAATGTTCATTGCAGCACTGTTTACAATAGCAAAGACCTGGAACCAACCCAAATGCCAGTCAATGATAGACTGGATTGGAAAAATGTGGCACATATACACCATGGAATATTATGCAGCAATCAAAAGGGATGAGTTTGTGTTCTTTATAGGGACATGGATGAATTTGGAGAACATCATTCTCAACAAACGGACACAAGAACAGAAAATGAAATACTGCATGTTCTCACTTGTAGGTGGGTGATGAAAAAAGAGAACACATGGACACAGGGAAGGGAGTACTACATAATGGGGTCTACTGGGGGGAATAGGGGAGGGACAGCGAGGGGGGTAAGGGGGGAGGGATAGCCTGGGGAGAAATGCCAAATGTGGGTGAAGGGGAAGACGGCAGCAAAACACACTGCCATGTGTGTACCTATGCAACTGTCTTGCATGATCTGCACATGTACCCCAAAACCTAAATGCGATTAAAAAAAAAGAAAAAAAAGAAAATACACTATTATTAATGTATTTGTTAATTTTATTATTAATTCATTTTTAAATATTTGTATCTCATGCAAATCTTTATTTCCTCTTCTGTTGTGTGCTTTTCTATTGTATTTATTACACTTAAATGTATATATTACATTTCCAAACCAAAATAACATTGTTATTATTATTGCATTATATAATGTTATGTCTTTTCTGAATTGAAAAAAAATTGAAGAGTGAAAAAAACCTATATATCCAATGATATAGATGTATATGTACCTATATCATTGGTAAATATACATCTATATCATTGGATATATAGGTTTTATTTACAACTTTTTTGTTCTTATAAATTCAAATTATGATTTGATATTATTTCTTGCTCCAATTCAGTTTTTCATCCATACACCACCTTAGCGCTATTATTGACTAATGTATTACATATGTATATGTTAAAGACCCAACAATAGAACTATATTGTTGAAGGAAGTTGAATAAATATGGATTATACAATTCGTTAACTTCCATAATAATTTTTTTCAGGTGCTCTTTTTTTAAATGTGGATTAGAATTTTTTTTCTCTATTTATTACTTTCAGCCTGGAAAATTTCTTTGGAAATTTTTTAAGGAAGACAGATTGCTTAGCAATAAATCTTATTTTATGTTTGTTTAGGAATGATTTTATTTCCCCTTTACTTTTTAAAGATAATTTTGTAGAATATAGGATTTTTGGTTGACATTTTTTTCTTTTCATGCCATTGCCTTAGTGGCAGCATTGTTTCTGATAAGTACTCGCTATTAATGTTATTTATTTCCCTTGTATTTAATGCCTTTTTTTCTCTTTGCACTTTATAATTTTCTTCCTTTAGCTTTCAACTGATTATGATTGCTGTGTCAGTGTTTGGATCTTTTTGTATTTTTCCTAGACTAAGAATATATTGAAGCTCTGAAATGTGTAAATTAGTGGTTTTTTAAAATTATTTATGGAAAGTTTGGGACATGATTTTGAAAAATTTCCACTGAATCTTTGTCTCTCTCTTTGTCATCTAGTGCTCCTACTTTGCATATGTTCCTGTGCTTAAGTGTACCTCAAAAGTCTATAAAGCTCTGTTTAATTTTTTTCTTTTTTTTTTTTCTCTGTTCTTTGGATTATATCATGTCTATTGATCTGTCTTCAAGTTTGTTGGCCCTTGCTTCTTCTGCTTCAAATATAAAGCAGAATCCTGCTTGTGCATTTGCTATTTGTTATTATAATTTTCATTTTGGCATGTTCACTTGGTTCTTTTCAGAAAATATAACTTCTATTTCTTTCTATGTATTCTCTATTGGTTGTGACATTATTATTATACCTTCCTTTTCAGCTTTAGATGTGGTTCCCTCTAGGTCTTTGAAAATATTTATAATATCTAAATTAAAGTTTTGTTTGTTAAATCTACAACTCATCACTTTCATAACCCTTTTTTTGTCTATTTTCCCCATGTAGCAATCTGACTTTCCAATTTCTTTATATATCATTTAAAATTTGTTAAACCTTCCTTATTTTAGATAATATGTTACAGTTACTCTGAGAATTAAATGCACACCTTTTTAAAATTGCAATTGTTAATTGTTTAGTGAGTAGATGAATTATATAATAAAATCTCTTTCCTCCGTAGTGTCATTTCCTTGATATTTCTACACAGAGGGTACATCCTGGGGCATTTTCACGGGCCTATAACAATAGTGGTTTTAGTAGAAGCCCTCATTGACTCCTTTCTGTTTGTTTTTTATACCCAGTCTAGCTATTAGCCTTCATAAATTGTGGTTGATTCATCCTTTGCTTTTGGTAGTAGCTCGGGGTCAAACATTACTTCACAATCTGAGATAGTATCATTCAGTCACATTAGCATTGATAGCTTTTGAGACATTTCAGATAGGTTTGCAAACAAGAAAGGCTCTACTTTACTGTCCTTTTCTTTGTTTTTTTCTTTTGTTTTGTTTTATTAGCTTGCTCATTATATTGTTTGTATCTCTTATGAAATTACCATCTTCTTTTAAACTGTCTACTATTAAATCCTTCATATTTTGAGAATACATTTAGGCTTGAACTTCCTACATATTCTTTCAAATAAAGTAAATTACTGTCATGAGAGCTTTAGAGAACTTTGTTTGATGGCCTGACACTTTCTTTGGGTGAAATGTATCAACCGTGGCTTCAGAGCTTGGGGCACAGTCAGCGGCACATTTTGTGCCATAAGGGTAAGATGCTAGTCTCTTTTTTAGTTTGCTTCTTTTTTCAGGGAACCTCCATTCTATGAATGAATAATAATGACTATTTGGTACTCAGAGTTCTTAGTATGTTATGCCTGAGTAAACGCTCTGTGTTATGACAGTGGCTAGAAAAATGAAAAGACACATTTTTGGCCTCTCTTGCCTGGAATTTAGCTTCTGTAACATATAGGTGAGGTGTGTGCATGCAAAACTCAGGAGACTTTTCCCTCGAAAATAATAATATAGCCCTCCTGTAGAAGTTTCATGGAAGTAGAGCCTAATGCTGTTGTCTACACCTGCCTGCAGTAAAATTTCTGTCACACTGAGTGAGGGTAGGCTAGAAAACAAGTCATTGTTTAGATGCCACAGGCCCTTGCTGTTGTTAACAACCCTTAGTAGATGTTCTTTAATAAATATTTGTTTGTTTGCTGCATGTCTTAAAGACAATTCCTAGTATAGTTTTATTAATTAATTTTATTTTTAAACTTTTTTTTTTGCCCAGGGAATACTAGCTAGCAGAAGTTGCCGATGCAGCATTTACCTTGAGATAACTTTGCCATAAAATATCTGGTTTTTATTATTTTTATTACTGTTTTTATGGAAATGACTTTTTCTGTTTAGCAATGGAATAGGCTGTTCTCCACAATGACTACACTCACATTTGTAGGAGGAACACGTGTTCATTGACTGCAACTATTTAAGTGTTGGAGAAAATATTATTTTCATATATGTGCTTATATGGAAGGATTTCTGCATGGCAGATTTCTAGATGTAGAATTTCAGTTTCACACTGTATACTTACATTTTATTTTAGAAGGTTATTTTATATTATACTCCCTCAAAAATAGATTTTTCAGGTTTTTATAGGTTACCAACCTTCTCTATAGCTCTAATTTATTTGGCATATTTCCATATTCCTGAGCATCGGTAACTTTATCATCTTTTATGTTTTTGGTGATTTTTACTTTGAAGTGCCCATTTACACTTTCATTAAGATTGTATTTACATGTTTGTCTTTTTAGGTTTGTCATTGTAGTTCACACTAAACAATAGATACCAATCTTTTAAGTGTATTGTAAAATAAGTTTAATGTGAATTAAATGAAGCTTGTAAGATCGAGAAAACATTATTAACCTTGTTTGTGTGTGTGTGTGTGTATGTGTGTGTGTATGATGTGATTTATATAAATGAATACAAATACAAATCTACATATTTAGCAATATATATGTGTATATATTATATGTACACATATATATTACTAAATATGCAAAGACATAAGAATAATATAATGGACTCTCAGGACTCAGGGAACAGTCAGAGTGGGGAGAGGGATAAAAGACTACACATTAGGTGCCGTGTACACTGGTCAGGTGATGAGTGTACCAAAATTTCAGAAATCACAACTAAAGAACGTTTCCTTCTAATCAAACACCACCTGTTTCCTAGAAAGTATTGAAATAATTTCAAAATAAAAATAAAATCAACCAGATGAATATTTTTAAATTACCTGAAAAAAATGGGTAAACTGAGGCTCATGGTGAAACACTGGCTCAGTAGAAAAGTGGAACTGGATCTCAGCTCTCCTTAGCCCAGTGTTCTTTCTACCACTCACTCACTCATTTCTCCATTTTTAATGTGTTTCTGGGCAGACATGTATTGATTTTGTTGATATCATTTGGAAAACCTGAGTTAGGAAAGCCTGAATTGACTCATAGAACCAACATCTTTGTAAAATAGTTCAATTTTACTATAGGAAGCAGGTAGGAGTTGCTGTATTTCTAATTCCACCTATGTTCCATCAGGAAACGACTTAAGCTGTAAAATGGTAAACATTTTGCCATAACTTTTAGGAAAAATCTGACACTGACGCAGGATGCACCATAAAAGCCAAGCAGCACTACTCTTTCAAAATATCAAAAGGAATATAAAGGGTTTTTTTTAAAAATACAATTCAATTGCTTAATATTTCCTTTAGCAACAGTTAAACCATCGAAACCCTGCTCATATGAAGCCAAAGTATTCTGAGTATTTGCAAATCAGTACTGACACACTCAGTGAGCTTCTTGTGTTCTTGTGTTTATGTATAATATGTGAAATGTTGTTAAGCTTAGTGAAAATTTTTTCATGTTACCTCTGAACAGGAGCAACAAATTTCAATAGAAGCTCAACAAATTTAAATGGAAGATCATGTTGCTTTAGTTTTATATTTTTGTTAGTGTTTTCCTTCTTGACAAAAAATATTTCTAACCATTAAACAGGTATTGAATCTCTGAAAAACAAATTTTTACTTGACAAGGTAAGCGTGTTTTGAAATGATGTTCAGTCACAGAAAGAAAGAAACCTTGCATCATAACCTTTCTTGTTGAAATAAACTGAAAAAGTCCCATCTATCAGGTTTCCCAGCTTCACGCCTCAAATACAACTAATCTTTTTTTGTCTTCTTTCCAGTTTTAACACATTTCCAGAAACAAAAGAGACAACATTTTGTGATAATAAATATCACAGCTGCCACACAGGCCAGGAGGAACCCAATCACATCCAAAGAGTGGTACTGGAACCAGGTGAGGTCGTGGGCTGCGACCCGAAGGTGTTTGGCTCCTTTGTGGCGCATGACAAACTCAATCCAGAAGACTGCTCGATCCATGGGCTTCAATGGTTGATCATGTTGGATTCTTGATAATTTCATAATGTTCTCTTTATATCTGAAGGATAAATATAGAGACACCAATATTGAAATTAAGTTAATTTGTCTGAGCATATCAAGTCCCTGGAAGATTTTTATTTTTTACATGTGTTTGTTTGTTTGTTTGTTTAGAGATATAGTCTCACTCTGTTGCCCAGGCTGGAGTACAGTGGAACAATCTTGGCTCACAGTAACATCCTCCTCCTTGGGGGGGTAAGCAATTTTCCTGCCCAGCCTCCTTCGTAGCTGGGATTACAGGCACATGCCACTATGCCCAGCTAATTTTTGTATTTTTAGTAGAGGCAGAGTTTTTCCATGATGGCCAGGGTGATCTCGAACTCTGGTCTCAAGTGATCCACCCCTCTCAGCTTCCCAAAGTTCTAGGATTACAGGTGTGAGTTATCACATCCGCCCCATGAAAGGTTTTCAAAGTGTCAAATGATTCAAAGTAAATGTCATAGAACTGACATAGAATTTGTGTATATTAATTTGAGTCATTATAGAAAGTTTGGCTTCTAAATTGAAATTTTATCATTAATAAATATTTTTAACCTAAAAATGGAAAAAATCAGGTGAGAAAACTAATTTTTCTCAAGCATGAAAATATGAGTTATTTCATTATTATTTTTTAATTTGTTCATTTTTAGTTTTTTGGGTACATAGTAGGTGTGTATATATTGATGGGTTGCATGAGAAGTTTTGATACAGGCTGCAACGTGAAATAATCACATCATGGAGAATAAGGTATCCTTCCCTTAAGCATTTCTCCTTTGTGTTATGAACAATCCAATTATAGTCTTTTAGTGCTGGAATAGGCATATGAGAACATGCTCAACATCATGAGCAATTTTAAGTGCTTTAAGAAAGAGTGAAAATATAATTTGAGAAATATCGTTTTTAAGTTCTCAAAAGGAATTGTGGTCATGGTGAGTTAAATGTCTCATAGCTAGTCACTCTGCTTTTACCCTATCCCGTGTCTCCTACTGTTTCCTACCCAGTAGCCAGAATTATATTTTTGAAATAAAAGTCAGATTTTGACACTCCCCTGAATAAGAGTTTTGCTTGACTTCTCATCACAGTAAGAATAAAACCCCATCAAAAAGTTGGCAAAGTATATGAACATACACTTTTCAAAAGAAGGCATTTATGCAGCCAATAAATATATGAAAAAATGCTCATCATCACTGGTCATTAGAGAAATGCAACTCAAAACCACATTGAGATACCACCTCATGCCAGTTAGAATGGTGATTATTAAAATATCTGGAGACCACAGATGCTGGAGAGGATGTGGAGAAATAAGAAAACTTTACACTGTTGCTGGGAGTGTAAATTAGTTCAACCATTGTGGAAGACAGTGTGGTGATTCCTCAAGGATCTAGAACCAGGAATACCATTTGACCCAGCAATCCCATTCCTGGGTATATACCCAAAGGATTACAAATCATTCTATTATAAAGATGCATGCACAAGTATGTTTATTGTGGCACTGTTTAAAATAGCAAAGACTTGGAACCAACCCAAATGCCCATCACTGATAGACTGGATAAAGAAAATGTGGCACATATACACCATGGAATACTATACAGCCACACAAAAGGATGAGTTCATGTCCTTTGCAGGGACTTGGATAAATGTGGAAACCATTGTTCTCAGCAAACTGCCACAAGAACAGAAAACCAAACACTGCATGTCCTCACTCATAAGTGAGTGTTGAACAATGAGAACACAGGGACGCAGGGAGGGGAACATCACATACCGGGGTCTGTTGTGGGGTGGGAGAGCAAGGGAAGGAATAGCAGGGGGTTGGAGGATTGGGGAGGGATAATATTAGGAGAAATACCTAATATAGATGACAGGGGAATGGATGCAGCATGGCACATGTATAACTATGTAACAATCCTGCATGATCTGTGCATGTACCCCAGGACGTAAAGTATAATGAAAAAATAAAATAAAATAAAAATCCAACTCTGTTATTTAGTCTACAGGACCCTGCAATGTCAAACACTGGCAAGCTCTTCTCCTAACACTTTTTCCGTGGACACTAGGTCTTCTGGAGACATTGACCTTCTATTATTCTTTATGCTCCCACAGGTGTTCTCATCTTAGCACCTTTACACATGTTGTCCCCTCTCTCCCACTGTTGGAGCATTCTTTCTTGCAACAACTCAAGGCATGCTTCTCTCTCATTTTGAGGCTTCCCTCGAAATGTTACCTCTAAGAGAGGCTTTTCTTGGCCACACTAAGATGGAACCCCTAGGATTTTCTCTGTTGTTTTATGATTATTTTGATATTTGATTCCTATAATTTAAAATATATTACATATCTTATACAATAAACCTTTAAATATTAAAACCGAAAGATAAATATACATACAATAAGTGAGTAGGTCAAAAGTGTAAGATCATCTTGAAGAGAAGATACCAATTTACCTACTGCTCAGTTCACAGTACAGGATATCACAACCTACCTAGAATAATTTTCTGTTCCTGAACTATTTAGTCACTAGCTTTGTCCTCCAATTAAGTATTAGCCTGATTTCAAATATCATACATTAGTTCTGCTTCTTTATATAATCAAATTATATAATATGTATTCATTAGAGTCTTTAAAAATTTTATGTAGCAGTTGTTGGTTAGTTCCATTGCTGTGTAGTATTTTATTGATTGCTAACACATGGATTATGTCATCATTTTATAACCAATAGACATTTGAGTTGCTAACAATTTTTGGATAGTAGTAATAATTCTGTCAAACACTTTTGTATATGAAATTCAAAAGTTCTGTGGCCCCCCTCACAAGATGTCTGACAGGTGTGTGGCTCATCTGTTCACTCCCTGTTCACACTCAAACTCCTTACAGGAGGAAGAGCACACAGAAAGCCAGGTGCAGGAGCCTGGGTGAGCACCCTTGGCCTATGGTCCCAAGGCACCTTCCTGGGGTGGGTGTTTGTAACTCCCAAAGCCCACGTGGGTAGTGTTACAGGGTACTCTTTTAGCCTTGCCATCTTCTAATGGCTTAAGTGTTGACCAGTTCAGTGCCCTGTTAGTATTCAGGTCCTTGTCTGGCATTTAGGAAGAATCAGGTAGCACATGGAATTGAAGGATGACATGTAAATGTTTATGACAGAATGCATGGCTTTTATTTAGTGGTGGAAGTAGCTGTCAGTGTGGTGTATGGGGAGCTGGAATGGTAATAGAGTGGGAAGATGATCTTCCCCTGGAGTCTGGCCATCCAGCGTCCAATTTCCTCTCCTCTCCGACTGTCCCTAGCTGAACTACTCTCACCATTCAGAATCTCCTTCTTTTCTCTCTAATGCACCATTCTGCCATTCTTCTGCTCTTCTGTTCATCTCATGGAGCCGGTGGTTTGGGGTCTACATAGGTACAGAATAGGGGAATATGGGGGGCCAAAAGGCGACTTTGGGGCTTGGAAACAGGAATGTGTGTTCTCATGTAAGGCCATCAGTTTTCAGGCCTGAAGGTGGGAACTTTGCTGGGGAACTGACCTCTTCTACCCAGTATTTTCCTGTTTCCTGTCCATATTATATATAGCACAGGTTTTGCATATTTATACATATCTGTTCAGTATATAATTGAAAGCAGCATTGCTGAGATAAAAATGTATGCATAGTCATGATTTACTTCTTGACTTTAATTTTTAACTTTTTACTTTTTTTTGACCAAGTTCTTCTATTGTTGTCTAGGCTGGAATACAATGGCATGATCCTGGCTCACTGCAACCTCCATCTTCCAGGTTCAAGTGATGGCTCACACCTGTAATCCCAGCACTTTGGGAGGCCAATGCAGGTGGATTACCTGAGGTCAGGAGTTTGAGACCAGCCTAACCAACATCGTGAAACCCTGTCTCTACTAAAAATACAAAATTAGCTAGGCATGGTGGCACATGTCTGTAAATGCAGTTACTCGGGAGGCTGAGGCAGAACTTTAATTTTTTTTTGAAGTATATTTTTAAATTTCCAAAATCAAAGTTATTTTAGTTATTATTTTTATAACCTCCCTTACTTCCACTAAGACTGGATTATATACTCTTTATTATATTGAATTTTTTATATTTACTGAGTCTTACAGCCCACCAAATATCACTTCAAATAACTATTAACGGTTCAACATGCTCTAAGAAAATGTCTCCCAGTCAATATATATAATACATATATGTGCATTTATACATATATATGTATGTGTACTTATACATATATGTATGTGAAAGTGTATCATGTTCCATTTGTTAACTCTGTTATTCTAATATTTTTTGTTCTTACTAATTATTTGCTCTTCTTTTTGAAGTCTGTTTTGAGTTAATGGAAGTATTTATATATTCACATTTAAATATATCACCTTATATTTCTTTTATATTTGTCCAACATGTTTTATGGTCCAACCTGTTTTAAAATGTTCCTTTAGGTGATACCTTTCATATAAAAAGATTATTGACAGTAATTATAAATGCTGAATTGATGGTAGCTGGATTGGGAATTTTAGGCATTTTTTACATTGTTTCCTTTGGAGTATAAATAAGTGAATTATTACAAATTCAACTTATGAAAATTAAAATCCATCATCAAAAAAGTAAAACATTAGCACACCCAGAATGAAACAAAACAGTTGAAAATTACATAGCTGATATAAGATTATATCCATAACATGTAAACAGTTCTCAAAACTCAGTAATAAGGAGCAAAGTTAAAAAACATTCCAAGTATTGGAATAGACTTTTTTCCAAAGAAGATATATCTTCAATAAGCACATATAACAATGCTCAACATTTTTAACCATAATGAAAATGCAATTCAAAAGCACAATGAGAGATCATTTCACCTCCACCAACAAGGCTACAACAAAAAGACAGTAACAGGTGTTGGCAACAGTGTGGAGGAATTGGAACCCTCTTGCACTTTGGTGATAATGGCAAATGGAGCAAGTAATTTGGAAAACAGTTTAGCAGTTCTTCATAAACATACACTTCCCACATCAGCCAGGAATCCCACTTACAGTATCAACCCAAAAGAAAGGAAAATATGTTTATGCAAAAACATGTGTAGCAATGTTCCTAATAGCCACAAGTGGAAACAATCAAAAGGCCAATGAAATGATAAGTGAACAAATAAAATATGGCATATCCATACTATAAAATGTTACACTGTTGTAAAAAGGAGTATTAATACACACTACAACATGAATAAATCTAAAAACCATTAAAAAAATAAAAGATTATACTGGGTGAAAGACATCATTTACACAACACCATAAACAGTATAATTTCAGATGGCTTCATGACTCTAAGCATTCTAAATATATAGGGATTTTATACTGTAATTAGATGGGTTTTAAGTTATGGAAATTATATCTAATTATCAAGTCTGTTACAATAATTGTAACAATAAAAGTGAATGTTTCATCAGGAAAGTAGTTATACTTTTAGACATTTTAGGTATTTAATTAAAATATTTAATGATGCGTCTTCAAGTTTATTCTTCCTATTATGAATTGATTGTATCAATCTTTTTAAATGTCTTTTAAATATTTTCTATATTACTTTAAAATTATTTTTGTGTAGAAAATTGTTTCACTAATTGGATGTCCCTTAAATGTATGGGGTCCAAACACAATCTTTTAATAACTGCTCAAAAATCAAAGAAGATTTCAGATTGGCTACATCATTTAAATTCTTTCAAAATTAGTCTCTTGCAAAAAAGATGAATCTCATACTTAGTACTTACAAGATAAGCTGTCTATAAATACCACCTAGTAAAAATTATTATTATACTCACATAGGATCATTAATTACAGTCTTCAGTGCATTCAGCAAGTCTGTACTTGACATTGTATCGAAGTCCAATCCAATAGCTGCACCCTTGACCTTCATGTTAGCAATGTTATCAGGTTGATCCGCAAACATTGGAATGCCCACCATAGGGATCCCATGGTAGATCGCCTCGTAGATGCCACTGGCTCCACCATGAGTTATAAAAGCCCTGGTTTTTGGATGACCTAGGATTAAATTATTTTGAGCAAAATTATTCATAGGAATAAAATGAGAAATCCACAACTAAAGACTCTAAAAGTGCCAGTGATTTCTAGCTAAAACATTGAACTAAATTAAAATTGTGTTTCAGAGGAAGGAGCACCTAATTTGGCCGTAGATGTAAGTGAAAGTATACAGTGTGTGTGACTTCAGACTGAAAAAAATTAATACAAGCCCACCAGTTGGACAAAAGAAAAATTACAATCTAAATAAAAGAAATAAAATATGTAGAAAAGAAACCCCCCCCAAAAAGTGATGGACATGTAAGAATGTGTTCTCTTAAGTGCAGTCACAGAATGTGATATGACATGTGTAAGGCAGCAGGCAGTTGGGTGATGGTGATGTCAGGATTGAGGAAGGACAAGTTACTCTTCATCATGAAATGTGTCATCACTTTGTGATTAAGATTAGGAATTTAATTCTTCAGCAAATGCAGAGCCCCTGATGATAGCAGAGGAGCTGTTATTTTAGTGACATTATAAATAACCCTGCATAAAAAGAAAGAACACGTGTAAAGTTATAGAAATAGGAGACAAAGGGACAACACATGAAGTTATTAAAAAATTCTGTAAGACGTAATAACACCTGAAGTAAAGATACTCTGATTCCGACCATAAAGAATGTGAGCATATGTCATAAAATGCTGACAATTACTGCTTATTATTATTCCTATAGGACTGGAATAAACATAAAGAAGTTCCATTGTTTTTTTAAGCTTTTCCATAACAAATAGTCTTATTTCATGATGAATTATTAACACTCTAATTGGCTATTACTAATATATTCAGTATTTGTACTCCATAGTCATACCAAGAAGGTCATTCTGAGGTATCCACTTGTACACCCGAGTATTGTGTCCTAAGGCCTGAGGTTTTTTCCCATCAAATCTCCACAGAACCTGTTACAGTAAAGAAAACATCTTATTCCATGAGTGAAATTCCAAAGTTACAGAATGTTAGAACTCTAAAGAGATTAAGAATGAGATCAAGGGATGTTAGATAATAAAGACTACTCCAAGACTGATGTAAATAGAGTACTTACATTTCATTTTCTTAACTTTTATAATTAGTTAAGTATATAAGGAAACCAGGATTTTCCAAAATAATAGCTTAGAAAAATGAGATATCAATGAAAAGTTCAAATATTTAAAAAACTGTTACTCTTTTAAAAAGAAGACCTCGATGCAGCCAACCATCATACGAAAAAACACTTAATATCACTGCTCATTAGAGAAATGCAAATCAAACCACATAGATACCATCTCATACCAGTCATAATGGCTATTTATTAAACTCAAAAAGTAATCGATGCTGACAAGACTGTGTAGAAAAAGGAACGCTTATACTCTGTTAGTGGGAGTTTAAAGTGATTCACCCATTATGGAAGTCAGCGTGACACTTTCTCTAAAACCAAGAGGCTAAAATACAGTTCAACCCAGCAATCCCATTACTGGGGATATACCCAAAGGATGATGAATGACTCTCTTATAAAGGCATATGTATATTCATAGCAGTAGTATTCACAATAGTAAAAACATGGAATCAATCTTAATGTCCATCAATGATTGACTAAATTTAAAAAAATGGAGTATATATACACCATGGAATATTATGCTACCCTAAAAAAGAACAAGACTTTGTATTTGTAGGGACATAGATGAAGCTGGAGGCTGTTATACTTAGCAAACTAGCATGGAAACAGAAATCCAAATACTACATGTTCTCACTATTAAGTAGAAGCTAAAAGATGAGAACACATGGAAACATGGGGGGAACAACAAACACTGGGGCTTATTGGAGGGCGATGGGTGGGAGGGGAAAGAAGATCAGGTAAAATAACTAATGGGTACAGACTTAATTCCTGGGTGATGAAACAATCTGTAAAATAAACCCCCTTGACACAAGTTTACCTATGTAACAAAGCTGCATATATACCCCTGAAGTTAAAATAAAAGTTAAGAAACAAAATTAATTTAATTTTAAACACATAAAAATTCTAAGTATGAAAAAAATTCAAGTAGTTATTATAATGCTAGTGAAAAGCAGTAACAATTTAGTAATGACCTATATGTTCATTTTGTTTGATGTATATTATACTAATTTTTATCTTCCAAATCAAATATTAATGTCTTCATTTTTTAGTAATATAAGTAGTTCATGCATTTTACTTGTCTATAAGTAATTATATTAGAGTTTGGTGTCCTTGATTGACAAAAAAGCAAGTTGATAAAATAAACTACTTGTAAGAAATGAGTTAATGCTACAAAGGTAGCATGTATAACTTCTTTGAAATTATGAATTATCAACACTACTTCCAGGAAAATTTCAAGAAACAATTTTTGAGACAAATTAAGAGTATTATCAATATTGCTAATTTTAGATGTATTTGTCGTAAAGATTCTCTCATCTTGTTTAATGTCTTCAAGAGCTTCACTAGTGATGTAGTTGGAGCACTCTTTCCAGGTCTCCACCATACAGACAGAGTATTTTTGGATCACATCTGGTGGCCAGTCTGAAAGGACTGAGACACATCACATACTAAGCAGCACAGTTTGCTCATATATCCCAAGTTCTTGGGAGAGTTTGTCTTCACAAGAAGTCTGGCTGGATGCAGTGGCTCACGCAGGTAATCCCAGCATTTTGGGAGGCCTAAGTAGGAGGACTGCTTGAGGCCAGGATTTCAAGAAAAGCCTGGGCAACAAAGGGAGATCCTATCTCTAAAAAAAAAAAAATGTTTTAATTAGCCAGGGCATGGTGATATGCACCTGTAGTCCTAACTCCTAGGGAGCCTGACGTGGGAGGATCTATTGAGCCCAGGAGTGTGAGGTTACAGTGAGCTGTGAGTGCACCACTGCACTCCAGCCGGGGTGACAGAGCAAGACCCTATATCTACAATACATTAATTAATTAAAAATTAAAAAAAAAATTTTAAAAAGAAGTCCCATCCACAAGGAGCTTTCATTGTCTCAACCAAGCTTCCTGCCTAGTTAGTCCTGGAAAAGTTCAATCCCAGGAGGGCCTACTCAGTGCCACAGATGAACAGGTCTCTTACTGGGATATTGAAGACACTAAACACAAAAACCTCATCCTTAATGGTCTGTGGCAATTGGAACTTCGCTATTTCAGCCTATTTCTGAAAGTGAATTTGTGGGGAGATCCTGGAAGGGAAGATTGCATCTTCTGTGCCCATTTTTAAAATGCCACTTACGTCCATAGTATTCTAAACCTGGAAATTTATCTTTGGGACTTTCCATGCAGAAGCCTTATTTGGCTTGAATTGCTAATAAAATAAATAAATTCGCTATATTTTTTAACATGTTTTAGGGAGCTCTTTTCTTAAACAGCTATCTTATACATATAAAAAATACACAAAAAATATAGCCTTAGAAACTCCCTTGGTGAGATTTTTATAAAAAGGCAGAAAAATATTTTTTAAGAAATAAGATTTTTTTTTTTAAGTTAAAAACCTTTGTACATTCAAACTGCCTGCCTTGGATCCCCTGTGAGGTTTGCAAAAATGCACTCCAGCCTATAGTCCAATAGCTAGGATTTGGCAGGCACCGCAGCTTGGATTCAATTCCCAGACATGGAACTAGACTCTTGGAGATATAAATCCTTCAACTCAGGAGGAAAAATTAGTTTGAATTATTTGTTTTAAATGTATATTCACATGACTCTTGCATTTTGGGGGCACCCATTTGTTATTTAATTTTTTCTTTCCATGAAGAGCTATTGTTTTTCTATTTTTCCTGAGTCTTTTTTTTCTGGCGTATAAAAGGGCTAAAAACTAAACATTCAGAGCTGTGAGAGTCAACAGAATGGTTAGAGATGACAGCACTTGGAGTGACAAGTAAAACTGAGATCCAGGTGCCAAAGTTCTTGACAAAAACAAGTGATGGATTAATATGCCACAGAAGGATAGAGATGGATGTCAGGAGTTAAGTCTCAAAGCAGAATGTCGGTTTTTACTGGAAAATGCAGAAGTAATGTTTCAGAAAATCAACAGGGAGCTACAAGCCCTGCAAACCAGGCATAAATAAATAGACTCTATTGTAGATAGTTCCTAGAAAAATTGTATGCTCAGCAGAGGGGATTGAGGAGCAGCAGGTTTCAATAGGGCAAAAGAACTGCATGGAGCATCCCAGGAAAAATGAGTGATACAGTAGCATGTGGTTATAGAAGGCCTGAAAAACATCTAAAAATGATCCAAGGTCAAGAAGGAACAGGCAAAACAGTGTTGGCTCAAGAGAGAAACTCTACCAACCTTGGATTTTTTTTTTTTTTTTTGAGATGAGTCCCGCTCTGTCACCCAGGCTGGAGTGCAATGGCACAATCTCGGCTCACTGCAACCTCTGCCTCCCTGGTTTGAGTGATTCTCCTGCCTCAGCCTCCTGAGTAGCTGGAATTACAGGCATGCGCCACCACGGTCCAGCTAATTTTTGTATTTTTAGTAGAGATGGGGTTTCACCATGTTGACCAGGCTGGTCTCAAACTGCTGACCTGGTGATCCACCCACCTCAGCCTCCCAAAAGGTTGGGATTACAAGCATGAGCCACTGCGCCCGGCCCCAACCTTAGATTTTAAAGCAGATTAGGAATCAATGGGAAGAATGAGAGAGATGAAAGTATCAAACACAAATTTGTTCCTGTGTCTCCTAAATGTCACAGATGAATGGCATTTGTTGCCCCCAGTCATATGGGCCATGGAAGCTGAGCACTGCTCCTGTGACACATCCCAAGCACTGAATCTGTGGTGCACAGCCACCACCCTCCATTCTTAGGCATATGCTCTCTAACTCCACTCCACAGAATATTGCTCTGCTACTCAAGATCTGACAACTTTCATTCAACTAATTCAGGAAGAAAATATGTTCTTGCTCTATTTTTATTTTCTCTAAAAGATGAGGTTATAATGAATACTTGAAAGCATTTTGAAAGGATTACTTTAGATAACAAATGCCCATCATGGCAGAGATTATGCATTCATTTTATTCATTCTTTTCCTCCCACTTTGAAAATGCTTTCTGGAGATTCAGTTTAATTGGTATCCTTAGAAAACCTCTTTTTACTTTCAGAGGTTGAACTCTCCCCTACAGGACTCCAAGCAGGATTCCTAGGAAAATAAATGAGGGGAGGAAAGGTAAAGGACCTAAGTACCTGCTTGGGAGATTGGGGTACAGAGGAATATAGGGTAAACACCAACAGATACTGTCTCAACAATTTACCACATATTGATATATTTATAGTAAATGAAGTGTTAATAGTATTCTAGTTACACAATATATTTTTAAAAAAATGTTTCTGATACTTCACCAATCCATTCAAGCCAAAAGGATTTGGTGGGTGAAACATCTGTCACCCAATTTAATTTTATGTAAGTGTGAAAACTCAGAAGAATATGTTTTTTTAGATGTTTTTTCAGTATTGAAATGAGGAACCTGTTGGTATCATAAATAAAGAGACAGCTTTTGAATCAATTCAAACTTGTATTTTGCTGAATTTGGTCAATCGATTGTAAACACTTAGACAATGTGCTACAAAGCTCGACAACAGTGATTAATATGTTCTGCTGTAGCAAAGACGTTTTTATATTTCAGTTACTAATTTTAGAACTCCCAAGCAATTCTTATGAACTGAACAATAACTTAGAGTATTTAACTTTTATTTGTTTTGTCAGTATTAAAGTAACTGAATTTTCAGCAAAAACATTAGTATAGTTTATTACAAGAAGACTATATTAGATAAGGAACTAAAAAGTAATTGACCAAGACACCCAGGTAAATTCTACACAGAAGAAAGTATGTTTCTACTATGTTTACAGAGGGGGCATCTATTTTCCCCTGCCTGGCTTCCTTCTGTTTGACTCCTTCCTATATTTCCTTCTGCTGCTTCCACTGGGACAAGTTGTTAACCTGATAGTACAGAGTCCTTGTGGGGCCACATTTTATACAGCACAGGATCCACCTTCAGAACAGGATCCATCTCCACTCTTTCTCTTTCATCTTCCTGCTTCAGACATTGGCTGGGCTCAGTCCAGCAAGGGAGGCTGCTTTTTCTCTTTCTCTAAATCTATCTGACTGGGTGGGAATGTGGACTAGTTGTATGTCAGCCTAGGTCGTCCTTTCTCTGAATAGTAACCTGAACATCATACAGTTGTGTGTATTCCAAAATGTGCATGAAGTATATGAGGCTGGATTATGTGGCAAGCCTAAATTGCATGATGCATGTTACACATTTTGAAATACCTGCTATTATTACTGTGCTAGTGAAGTCACCCCTTTAAATGTAACTTCTTCTGATAACATCTGTAGTGTGTACAATGCCCACAGGAATCCTTAAACATAAGTATCAAATGACAGGGGAAGAATTTGGTGGTATCTCTTACCTGGCCCCAACATCATGGTAATACCAAAACTTTTCCTACACTTCTTAAATATATATATATTCCTGTTATCCATAAAATAGCTTCTGTATTATTTTAGCATCTTCCATGTGTATTTCTGATTTTGAACTAATATCTGATAATTAGTGCTATCCCAACACTAAATTTCTAGGCAGGAAATTTCTGTAATTGGATTATTTATAGATTTTGACAACCTCTTTCAGTAGTTTTCCAAACCACTAAAGCAGTTGATCTAACCTTTTGTGGGATCTTGGCAAGGGCTGATGCAATTACATTGGCCCTTTCTTCTGTCATGTTACTGATGAGTGACCCCAGAGAAAACACCACAATACCATTTTCTCCAGAGCTCTGGACAAACTCTTCCATTTCCTGTGAAAAAAAAGAATTTGTTCCATCACAAAAGAGTATCAGCTCAGCAAGCACCACTGAAAGGTTTGGTACAAATAACTAAAGAGAGAAAAGCAAATATTATTAGTTATTATTGGAGTAAATTTTAGCTTTTAACTGATTCAATCATTCAGTTTCTCATCAAGAAGATGTATACTATGAGATGGGTGGCCTCTACTAAAATTATTTGTGAAAATGTGTGTGTGTGCAGGAGAGAAATGAAATGGAGCTATTACATAGTGGTCTAGAAGATAATGTTAGAAGTATTATACCCAGACTCTTCACTTACAATATTATAGTTACTAATATAGGTCTTGAAAGGTGGTACCACTTGCCTTTAATTCTATATTGTCATTATGCTAAATCACATATTTTTTTTCAGGCAGGTTTTCTACAGAAAAGTTACTCACAGTTGGGATGATTTTATATCTACATTTATCTTACTCTATAATCCTTTACACTTCACTTAAATTTTGTCAGAGTTTTCCAGTCTTTTTTGAAATAAGTAAAAAAAAAAATTATAAAAGGTGATGGTTAAGAATCACTGACATTCTGGAGTCAGGTTTTGATTTGAAATTTCTTTTTTTATTTTTTAAGAGAGAAAGAAAGAAAGATAAAAAAATGAATGAAGAAGAGGAAAAAAAGGAAGAGGGAGAGAGAATGGGAGTGTTACTTAATTGCCCAGGCTAGAATACAGTCTAAAAATGAGTATTGAAAACCTCCCTTATACCATCAATTGTGCTTAATAATGGCCAACCAATATTTCATTTAAACTTGTGAGTAGGTGTGATGTGGTACTGATAAGAGTGCATATCTTGTGTGTTTAAAGTGGAGAGTTGTATAAATGTTTATTAAGTTTACTTGTTCCAGATCTGAGTTCACGTCTTTGATACCCTTATTAATATTTTGTCCCGTTGATCTATCTAATATTGATGTTGAAATCTCCCACTACTACTGTGTGGGAGTCCAAGTCTCTTTACAAGTCTTATGTATTGTGTATTGGGTGCGTACACATCCAGGATCATCAGCTCTTCTTGTTGCATTGATCCTTTTATCATCATGTCCTGTTTTGATCTTTGTTGCATTAAAATCCATTCCATCAGAGGTGAGAATTGCAACCTCTTCTTTTTATTTATTTATTTATTTTTACTCTCCATTTGGTTGGCAAATCTTTCTCCATCCCTTTGTTTTGAGTCTTTATCTATCTTTGCATGTAAGATGGGTTTGGATGCAACATACCAATGGGTTTTGGCTGTATCTTTTGATTAGGGGATTTAGTCAATTTAAATTAAGGGTTACTAACATTTGATGTTAGCTGGCTATTTTGCTCATTAGTTGATGTAAATGCTTCATCATGTTGATGCTCTTTACTTTTTGGTATATTTTTAGAAAGGCTAATACTGGTTGTTCCTTTCTATATGTAGTGCTTTTTTTAGAAGCTCTTGTAAAGCAGGCCTGGTGGTAATGAAATCTCTGAGAACTTGCTTGTTCACAAAAGATTTTATTTTTCCTTCGCTTGTGAAGCTTAGTTTGGCTGGATATGAAATCCTGGGCTGAAAGTTCTTTTCTTTAAGGTTGTTAAATATTGGCCCCCACTCTTTTCGGGCCTGTAGGGTTTCTGCTGAGAGATCTCCTGTGAGTCTGATAGGCTTCCCATTGTGGGTAACCTGACCTTTCTCTCTGGCTGCCCTTAGTATTTTCCCCTTCATTTCAACCCTGGTGAATCTAATGATTATGTGCCTTGGGGTTGCTCTTCTTGAGGAATATCTTTGTGGTGTTCTCTGTATTACCTGGAGTTGAATATTGTCCTGCCTTGCTAGGTTGGGAAAGTTTTCCTGAATAATATCCTGAAGAGTATTTTCCAGCTTGGATTCATTCTCTTTGTTGCATTCAGGTACACCTATCAAACGCAGATTAGGTCTTTTCACATAGTCCCATATTTCTTGGAGACTTTGTTCATTCCTTTTTATCCTTTTTTCTCTATTCTTATCTTCTCATTTTATTTCATTAAGTTGGTCTTCAACCTCTGATATCCTTTCTTCTGCTTGATCAATTCGGCTCTTAAAACTTGTGCATACTTTGTGAAGTTCTCGTGTTGTGTTTTTCAACTCTGTTAATTCACTTATATTTCTCTCTATATTGTCTATTCTTATTAGCATTTCATCAAACCTTTTTTCAAAGTTCTTAGTTTCTTTGCACTGGGTTAAAACAAGTTCTTCTAACTCCCAGAAGTTTCTCATCATCCACCTTTTGAAGCCTATTTCTGTTAATGGAACACAGTCATTCTCCATCAGACATTGTTCTCTTGCTGATGAGGAACTGTAATCCCCTGTAGAGGGAGAGGCGTTCTGATTCTGGGTATTCTCAGCCTTTTTAGGCTGGTTTCTTCCCTTCATTATAAATTTATCTATCTGTCTTCTTTGTAATTATCACCATCTAATTAGGTTTCTGAGTGGATTTCCAATTTATTGATTCCCAGAGTCAGAATCTGAGCAACCCACTGCACCGGCTAAAACAGCAGTGTTAAGATTGATGGTTCTTTTCTGCCCAGAAATCTCTGGTTTGCCTTCATTAATAGGCAACTCTGCCTTCCCGGAGCTCTAAACATTGGCCAAAAGGGGAACCAGTCCCGTTTACTCTGCACCAAGAACCGCCATGCCAAGGTGCCGGCAAAACCACTGTGCCGGCCACAAAAGCCATGGTGGTGACCCGTGGGGCTCCTCCACTGGGAATCTCCTGGTCTGTGAGCAATAAAAATTCGTCTAAAAGTGTGGTGTCCTCTCGTTTTCTGCGCTTTCACTGGGAGCCACAATCCCGAGCTTCTATCAACCTTCTTGGATCTCTCTCCCATAAAATTTGATTTGAAATTTCTTTGAATTACTCCTGAGAGTCTCATTTGTAACACAGAATTGTATAGTATATAGTTAGATAGTTGTATGATTGTATTTCTCAGGTTATTGTTTAGGTGAAACCCCTATTGCCCTGAAATCACACTGTTAAATTGATGTGCTACTTATAACTGCATATGAGGAACTCTCATCATTACTTTGCTGTGTCTCAGAGGCAGCATATGCACCATGATAGAAGAGGCCACCAGGCCTTCCCACGTGGGAGATCTGGTCACCCTCATGAGTAGCTCACTCACACTACATAAACTCCTGGTGAAGATGTGCTTGGCCAAAATTGATTGATAATTATTCTGATTTGCTTACTCCAATCTGTGCCAATTTTTAAATTTATATACTTTCAGATTTAATCATTAGGGTAAAACTTTTTTTAACTGTTGTTTATAAAACAAAGAAAAAAATCCAAATATTGACTGTGAAGACCATATGTTGCTGTGTATTTTTAAAAATACGGTTTTTAATCTTCTGACATCAGTGTTAATGTGAGAGCCATTGTACTACTATTATAGGTAGTACATGGGGAATCTAGGCATTTTGTGTAATTGCAGTTACCTGTTGCCACATTTAATGTAACTCATGTTCAGTGTTTGCTCTCACTGGCTTGATGCCCAGAGCCTTCTTTATCCACCCAGTGTTGAAGTAATCTAACCTCTGTTTACTGATTCATCACTGATGTGGGCTGCTTGTTTACCATTCTGTGAGAACGTCATAAAAATAATACAAAATCAATGTAAGTAATTTGATAAACGTATGAAAGTTTTAAAAAGAAAAGAACATTTTTCTAAAATTTCTATTTAGAGATATTCTGAATGTAAATTGTGTATGTTCCCATCATGGCTTTTGTTCTATTTACTCGTGTGCACGTAACATTTATTTAAAAATTTTTAACCTTATTGTATATACCTTTTCTTCCTATGAAAAATTTATCATCTTGTTATATGTATAATTTTCTACCTCACTTTACTTGTATTATGGCTGACAGTGTAAGTTAACATTTGATTACTAAAATTATTATAATGCTATAGTATGCACATAGTATATGTTTTTAATCATTGCTTAATTTAAGATGTTGAGTTACTTCCAATGTCAATTTTACAAATATTTTCCATAAATATTAAGTACATACATCTTGAATTATTTTTTCTCTGTATGATTTCATGTGAATATATTATGAAACCAATGGCTATGTGCATCTTTAAACACTTGATACCTTTTGCCTAGTGTCTTTTTGTTTTGAAATATACATAAATTATCTGAGAATCTAATATTTAATTAAAATAAGGCAACTTGGGTTAACAATTATTTTATGTAATAAACAACTAAAGAAATGATCTTATAACCATTGACTAACATTGAAATCTTTCTGCAAATTAATAACAACAGCTAGTATTAGTAATTATCACGATTGTATTGTAAAGAGAAGTCATCCTTTTCTTGTCTTTCTATGCCTCCTACTGTCTTCCCCCTCCTACTGTCACTATCACTTTCCCTTAATGTGAATAGGGAAATCTTTCAATAGCAGAACAGGGTGGCATAAAAATTTAATTAATCTTACCTCAGCTTTTGTCTCTTTGGAAAGTTATATAAAGCAATACAATTTGCATGCAACATAGATATTGGATTTTAACCATGGAATAAATTCTCAGTTTTATGTAGACAAAGATCTTAGGAGATTACTTAGTAATGTATTAAAGAATACTCACTTTCTACAAATGTCTTAAAAGTATAATATTAATTTAAAATATATGAGATTCTTGTGTTCCTTTATAAAATATATCATCTTCTACTGGTATGCAGACAGAATTCTTTTGTTATTGTAAAGTAAGTTTACTATTCAGATACAATTGATAGAAATTATTTGGTCCTTATTATAAGTATGTCATTCATTTTCTCACTGCTTCTCTGTAGGCAGATGGTGTCTAGACACAAGTTCCCCCAGGCAACTTTACTGATTTGCTTGTCATAAGGCTAAAAACACCTGCTCTAATAGGGTGTGTTTCTGTTCTAAGATGTAAACCTCTGGGATCTCAGTGTACAATGAGTTACATCCTTGAGTAAAATCAGATGAACACTAAGTTTGGCTGCAACTATTATTAGGGTTACACATTTGTGTTGTTAAGTAATTATTTTATTTTAAGTCACAGTACTTAAGATCCTCATCACTTAGAGTTGAATTTTAGAAATTCAACTTGCTCTTCCTACTGGCAAAACTAGCATATCTACTTTTACTCAGGTCCACAGGATATCTGCTACCTATGACTTTGCAAGAGAATGTAATCTTGATGTGCTGAACAATCTGGTTCTGGTTCTGCTAAATGGAGAATGTTATCTCAAATGGCTTGTATAGGTTAAGTAATCAGTAGTATTAGTAATCATAATAAAATAACCATAATTGCAAAATTAATACTATTTCTAAATCACTGACTATATAACAGAGACATTTTAAGTGTTTTTTTCTATGTTAACCTTTTTTCCACACAACACAATATGAAGTGGGTACTATTAGTGTAAATGATGGCAAAATTATTTCTGTCAACACTGTAGCTTATTTTTCCCTCATCTGCTACCAGATTCCATGCAAAATTTCCCAATTTGTCTCCTTTCTTTAAAAACAAAATTATCTTATCACATATCAACATTTCTTAACTTTTTTTTAGCAGTTTCCAAAGGTGCTTAATAAATATTTTAACTCCTAATAAGTATCTGGTTCTAACTTGACTCTCAGTATCACCTGATTCTCACTCAGCCTTTCCCATTGTTCAGCTCCCATCTTAATTATCAGTTATTTCAGAATACTTTCTGTTATCTCACTGATATTTTCTTGGCATTGGGTTTTTCCTCAAAATAATAGCTTTGCATAGTTTTTGTTACTTGCACATATACATATCTTTTGAAGTAGAATGTAATGTGTGTGGAAACAGAAATTGTGTCTATTATTTTTTTTGTTGCCTGGGGTCTGTGCTAAACCTTTGATAAATATTCCTTCAATGAATGACCAATACCTTCTTACATGCTTATGTGTTGCATAATCAAGGCTTTAATTTAACCAACCCTATTTTTAAAGTCTCCTTAGTTCCTTCTCTATCTTTAGTAATGATTAAACTCACATAATTGCGATGGTATCAACAAATGGACATGTACATGAGTTTCTAATTGGTATCCGCTTCACCCTGCCCACTTCCCATCTTTCTTTCACTGTGAGTCAATCACTTGGAATGAAGACTATAGGATCATTCCTACCAAAAATTCAAAGCAAACAAATCAAAATTTTAAAAAATATTTTTTCTTTACCTTAGGTAAGGGTTTGGCAGGTTTGCAGTGGAGTCCTCCAACAAAATCAACATTTGGTAAGAGTGGATGAGGAAATTGAAAATTCCAGGAGTTTCGAATAAGCCATATGTCAGCTTTCCCCTTTGTCTCAGATAAGGTAGTGGGTCTTCCTGACAAGAATAAAGAACAGAAAAGGTAGATGACACAAGATAATGACACTTGGTAGTTTTCTGAAATGGATGGAAACAATGTAGGCAAAGTATCTGTGCTTTGAAATACATAAACATATATTCAAATATAGACATAATTTAATTTTGATGAATTATATATTTTGCCCATGTGTATTTATAAGAAAATCAAAGTGATAAGATAATTTTGAGGATAAATGACATCGTGAATGCCGCATCATTATACTCACAAGCATAAACAATTATTAAAATAATCCCTAGAGAATTAAACATCCATTTCTTTACCCTTTAAAGCTTCAAAATAGTAGCATATAAATACTTAAACAACTCTTTGAGCCACATGATCAAATAATTCTGCTTTACCTATGAAACAATTTTCAAAGAAATAGTCTAGTTTCCACAACTCATGAAGCTAATCTTTTCATCTTTAGTTACTCAAGTGAACTGTGGGCTGTTTTGAGAGTATGGCTGAAATACTTGTACCCAACACTGCTTTTGATTCACCCTAAGGTATTAGTAATATTAGCTTTTAAGTAAAAACATTTGTAAATTACAGCTAGAAAATGTTGAGAAATTATTGAAATAGAGATTTGTACTCAAATTTATTTGGCTCATATTTTTTAATAAATAGACATAGTTTCAAAAAAAAGATACAGATATAACAATGTTCAGACTTCAAAAACATGATTGCCTTAAAAAGAATGATTTCCAATCATTTAGTAAAGGAATGTAGAGACATTAGAAACTACAAATTCCTTATTTGTTTTTGCATTTGAGATGGAGACACTATTTCACTCACCTGTGAAGGAAACCTGGTAACATGAGGACATATTTTAATTCCAGAATAAGGAAACTGAGGTATACAAGAAAAAATATCTGTAGTCTTACATAGAGACTTGTAGAAAAATGTGTGACTACTCAACCTACATGTATGCATTTAGCAAGATGTTTGTTGATGGGCCTTTTTTTAGGATGAAAAAATGTATACTAAAAGAGATGTGTGATTGTTTAAAGAAATATTAGGTGCACTAATATACTGGTTTATGGCTTCCTAGCGTGTTCAGTATGAGCAATGGCCACAGGGTATTGAATGATCTTATAATTTAAACTTTTATATAATATTTGTGTGATTCATAGATCATATTGTGTTTTCATTTCATAAATTCACTTACAAAAACCTCTACTACAAACCAGGAGTGCTGGCTCATACCTATAATCCTAGACTTTTTGGGAGACCGAGGCAGGTGGATCACCTGAGGTCTGGAGTCCAAGACCAGACTGGCCAACATGGTGAAACCCTGTCTCTAATAAAATACAAAAAAATCAGCCAAGCATGGTGACACGTACCTATAATCCCAGCAGGGAGCCAAGCTAGTGTCACTGCACTCCAGCACTCCAAGCTGGCACCCCGGGAGACAGAGCAAGACTCCAAAAAAAAAAAAAAAAAAATCAAAACCAAACTCACTACCCTGACTTTATTGTTTTATATAAGTTCAGCTTCAAAGGCACAGGAAACAGTTTCAAAGGCACAAGAAAATTAGATCTCCATCATGCCCACTGAAAAAATTACTTACCTAGAACTTCACTGTAAAACTGGTCCCATTTCTTCATATTAAATATTTGGAACCAAAATTGAAAATAAAGCACATAGATCATATTTTTTACCCTCTCCATGAAAGTCATTCGATCATTTAATTCTGACATAACAACAGGTGCATAGGAAGGAGGAAATGGAAATCCTCCACTATGCTTTTCAATAAAGTAGCCAGGAGAGAAGCGGAAACTGTACACAAAGGGTATGTTGAGTAGCTCAGCCAGCAGCTCACCACCGGGAATAATAGCATCTGCAAAAACAACATCAAATTTTGACTCCTGTAGTTTTTCCATAAGTTTCTTATTTGAAACTAAATCCTTGCAGAAATTTATATATATGTCACCAAATGTCCACATGATTTCTTGTACTTGTGAAAAGTATGACCAGAATGTGTCTTTAGGAAGGTCTAACCATCTGTTGACCAGCTTCAGGATGATATCCTTAAACTCAGTTTTCGTTAAAGATGTAGGATAGACTTCAAGTTTAAGAGTAGATTGGCTGTTGGGATCAAAAACAATGGAAGCTGAAGATGCCAGCACAGTCACCTCATGACCTCTGTTGACAAGCTCATCCAGGATTGTCCTCATATTCATCCAAAGGCTGAATTCTGTGGGCCACACCAGCACTTTTCCGCAGTTCCCAGAGTTAATGTAACAGCTCAGTTGTATGAGCAGAAACACTGAAGTACATTTCACAGACATTCTGGTGCAATGCAATGCTTTTCTTTCAATTTGCTGTTTCTTTCTGTCGTTTCCTGTGGTTATATTCGTGGATAAATCAATCAAGAAGTTAAAATGTAACTTACACTTCAAGGTAAATACATTATCATCAGATTAACAGTCTGAGCATGTAGATGGCAAGGAGATAAATGAAGGTAGATGACCTGTTTATGCAAGTGTGTTTGATGTCCCTTTTATGTTTATAAGTGCCATCTTTCAGCAATATCAATGTTCTTGTATGGACACATGACTTGTCTTTTGTAATATATTTTAAAAGTTTCCAGAACCTTAGTCATGGGAGGTTCATGTTTCTGCATTCTGTTTGACACAGAACTAAAGATCAAATAACAAAATGTGGATCAAATAATTTTTTGTATACTTTGTTCACATGTAATCTATACACCATACATCACTATCAACTGAGGCATGGTGTGCAGGGCAGGCTGCCAATTTTGCTATTTGGACAGCTTAGCTGTTCTGCCCTTTGAGCTTTGGAGAGTTCAAATGTATTGGTGGTGGAAGGAATCCACCAGTTGCTGCATGTCTGCTCTACAAAAACATTGCCAGACGGCTTCTTTAAGCAGGTACCAGATCCTGTTCCACCTCACTGGGACTCCAGTCACTCCCACCACTGTTCTCAGGCCCACAGAAATTTGAAAACTCCCTGTGACAGAGCTCCCAGAAAGAGGTATGGACCAGCATCTTTGCTATTTGAGTGACTTATCGACTCCAGTCTGCAAGCTTTGAAGAGTCCAAGCTGACTGGAGTAAAAATGATACACCAGGACAGCACAGCAGCCATATAAAAATGTGGCCAGACTGCCTTTCTAATTGAGTCCCTGACCCCCATCCTCATCACTGGGTGGAGCCTTCCAACTGGGATCTCTGGCTAACACCACTGGTGTTCTTCAGTTGACAGAGGTTCCAGGCCCTTCCTGGTAAAGGGATCCCAGGGGGCGGGGCAGGCTGACATCTTTGCTGTTTGGGCAACTTAGCCATTTCAGCCTTCTAGCTTTGGAGTGTCCAAGGCAACCAAAGGCTGAAGTGTACCCCCAGCACAGCACAGCTGCTTAAAGAAAATGTGGTTAGACTACCTGAAGCAGGTACCTGATACCATTCCTTCTGACAAGGGTTCTTATCTCCCAACTGGGGTCTCCAGCCACCTCTTAGAGGTGTGTTTGTGCCAGAAACAGGTCCATACCTCCCTGGGATGGAGCTACCAGAGAGAAGCCTAGGCTGCCATTCTTGCCGTTTCTCAGCCTTCACTGATGATACCTCCAGGTACTAGAAAATCTGAGGTGACTAGTGACTGGAGTAGGCCTCAGCATACCACAGCAGCCCCACAGAAAAGTGATTACAGTGAAATATAGGTGCCTATTTCCACATAAACTCCTCAGGAAGATCTTTCTGGCCTGGGTCTCTAGCCATTCCCTGCCCAAGCTATCTAGCTAGTACCAACTTGGCTCCTCTCTGGAGAGAGCCCCTGGGGCAACAGAAAGCCTCTCTGCCACAGCCTCTGCAATGGAAGTTTCCTCACCTCCCTTGGCCAGACAAAGGAGCAAAGACACTTGGCCACCGCTGACTTGCATCTCTCAGAAATGAAGCCACAGGAGCAAACAAAGTAGCAAAGCAGGAAGCCAACTGATGTGGAGCCTAGAGGGGTGGGTGCAGGAGAATTTGTAGCACAGTGTGGCCAGGAATGGCGGTCTTTCTAAGTTCAAATTTCATGAATAAGAAACCCTAGCCTTTGGGTAACAGTCAGACCTGATTCCTGCATGTTGTTTCTGCACATCAGACATGGCCGGTCTGATTTGAGCACTCCTTGATCTTCTACCCTCTCCTGGGGCCCCAGCCTTTCCATGCATGCCTACTTACAGGGTAGTGTCGGGTGCCCTGGTGGCCCACACCACAGCTGCTGCACCAGAGGACCACGCTCAGCAATTGAGAGCTCCAGTGAGGCAGCCCCTATGACTGTGCACCAGTCTGCGTGTTCCATCCCCATACTGCAGCTTCCCCTGAACGCACAGAAACTCCTCACACAGCTTTGCTTAGTGCATATCTGCATGGGTGGGTTTTGATATCTCATTTCCTTCATGTATTGTTTTCCTGAATTCATTTAGTTCTATTTATGCTGTTCATTTGTGGCTTACTGATGTTTATAAGATGATTATTTAGAATTTTCTGCCATAAATTAATAGGTATCAATTTTTTCATGATTAATTTTGAAGATTTATTTTGTTTCATCAGAAGATTCATATCTTTCTACTTTTTAATGTTTCTTACAACTTTGTTTTGGTGTCTGTATTTAAGGAAGGGAAACTCCTCCGTAGTCAGGCTGATAGATTCTGGAATCTACAGAAAATTTTCTATAGATGTGTTCTTCACATCTTTCTTCTTACTGTTGAAAAAAAGATCAGAATTATATGTCTTACCCCAATCCTACAAGCCAGTCTAAGTCCTAAGACTACCCATGTCTTCTCCCTAGGACAGTGCATGACATAGGCCTATATCCCTTAAACTACAAATAAATTATGTGTATTAAGCAATTTTGACATTGCTTTAAATAAATGCCTCTGATAGGGTAATTTGCAAAGAAATGGAGCTTAATTGTTTATGGTTCTACAATCTTTACAGGAAGCCTGGTGCTGGCAACTGCTTGGCTTCTGGGATGGCCTCGGGAAGTGTACCATTATGGCAGAAAGTGAGGGGTAGTGGGGAGGGGTAGACACATCACATGGTAACAGCAGGAGCAAGAGTCAACCTGGGGATGGGGAAAGGTGTCCCGTACTTTTAAACAACCAGACCTTACATGGAAACTCACTATCGTGAGGATAGCACCAAGCTACAAGGCATCCACCCCCATGATCCAAACACCTCCCACCAAGCCCCACCTCTACCATTGGGAATTTAACATGAGATATGGATGAGGACATGCCTTCAAACTGTATTAGTAGGCAGGTAAACAGTTCATGGAAATGGATTATAGTCATTAGAAACTGATGATAAAGATAAGCTTGTTTTTTTCCTGGAAAGCAGAATTAAGAGATAATCTATAACTTCAAGGACCACTTGTAAACCCCTCCTATATCTGGTATAATTATTATTATATTGATTTACTTTTCTTCTATGTAGGTTGTTCTGATTTCTTTTCAGAAAACATTTCTTTCACATCTCTCAAAAGAATTACAGTCACAGAGTTTACACCTCCTTATTTTTTGTAAGAAAATAATTAATTTGTTAAGTAACTGCAATATACATAAATAAGAACTTTGTGTGAACTACTCTTCATATTGAAACAATGGCCAATGTGATGGAGTTATGAAGTGGGGCCTAAAAGAGGCAACTAGGACATGAGGGTTTCTCACTACTGATTGCAGCTAAGGCCCATATAGAAGAAGATTTATGCAGTGTTTAGCCTTTTTGTCCTTGTAACTTATACCGTCTGAGAACACCGTATTTCTCCTCTTCAGAGGGTGCAAGAATAGGCAGCATTTTTCCAAGCAGAGAACAGCTATCACCACATGATAAACCCACTACAGGTTTAATCCTGCACTACTCAGCCTCCAGAATTGTGAAAAACACATATCTATTTTTGTATTTTACCCAATCTGAGGTACTTTGTTAAAGCAGCAAAAATGTACTAAGGCACAGGATGGTTGAGATTCCCTCAGGGTAGCTGGCAAAACATTAAATATTAGGAATAGTTATAGATTGTAATCTCAGACTTTTGGAAGGTGAAAAGGGTTTATTGGGACAGGCTGAAGGCAGAGGCAGGCATTTGCATTAGCATAGGAAAGAGACAGAGAAAATAAAAGGCTTTCCCAGTTTAAGTCTGATTACCCCATATCCCTTTGTCTCTACTCTGTTTACTCACGTAAATTTTGTGTTGATGACCCTCTCAGGGGAAAATCAGAGAATTACCTGTTAATACTGTTACTCTGGGCTCAAAACCTAAAGCTTTTATCATTCATAAAACCACTCTTTTCACCATGTTAATTATGCACAAGTGTGTTAACTTAGAACCTTTGTTGTAAAATCTGACTGAATATATGTAATGATGGAGAGGGAATCTTGGTCAATTGACTGCAGTTCATTCTCTGAAAGCAGCTGACGACCATCCCTAGCCCACTTGAATCACTGAAATGCTGTGAGAGTGCATTCATTCATGCATAGTTGAGTCAGAGTGTGCAGGCCAGACCTCCGCAGGTGGTGGATGATGTCTCAGGTGGTGACCTCGACATGACTGAGGTCACACCAGATTGTACTACTTTTGTGTTAATTGCTGGGTAATGTATGTAATCATATCTCTGAGCTAAAGGAGTTTATGGGAAAAAAGCTATGGAAAACCTTCACTCTTAGTTTTCACTTAGGATCCACTTAGGATCTGCCTTTATAAATACCTTGATATTTAAGTAGACATTTTCTTCACAAACATTGTAAGCATGTTGCCAAGTTTAGCTTGTGAGATCCTTCCATTTAAATATAAGAAAAAAAATTGTGAGCTTTATAATGGTATAGAAAGAATTTTTAAATACATGCATTTTTATTTGTATGTCATCTTTATTTAGCTAAAATTTCCAGAATAATTACTCATTTTATGTGTCCAGCTAACTATTTACAAATACACATGCAGATGTTATTTCATCACCACAGCTTTGTTTAGAATCTACAGTTAGTTGCTTCAGTTGTTTGGTCTCTGGTAGGCAAATGTGGATGTGTGTTAGGTGATGGAAGTAGCAGTTACATAGGGATGAAAAATGGTCATCATTTTCTTAGAGAAGCATACACTTGATTTCATGAGAATAGACACAGTTAGTGATAAAATAATACTTTTTAAAATATATTATTTTTATTGTGTATATATCTTTAACATTTCATATTTTAATCATTTTTTAACATAGGCATTTATTGATATAAGTTTTCCTCTAAGCATTGCTTTCATTGTATCCCCAATGTTTTGAGATGTTGCATTTTCATTGATTTTAAAGTATTTTGTAATTACCCCTGTGATTTTTTTTGACCTATTGGTTGTGGTATTTAATATTAATAATATTAATATTATTAATGTAATATTTAATAGCATAAAAATTGCCATAATATTTAATAGCATAAAAATATTCTGCTCCTATATAGTTTCATCACTCTTCTGTTTCTGTTATTGGTGTGACAAATTGTATCTCTATACATCAGGTGCCGAATAACATGGATTACTAATTGTCTTTTAAGCAAGTGTCTTCTAAATTATTAAGGAAATAAAAAGTAGAATCACAACCAACATTACAATTTTCTTTTAAAATTGTCATGAATTTATCTTCACTACAAATCTTTATTCCTTTACATGTGTTTGTGTTCCTAATAGCGGCCTTTTATTTAGAGCTAAAATTTTTTTTTAGTATATGGTATGTAAATAGTACACTTTCACTGCAATTTTAAAATCTAAAAATGTCTTAATTTCTACCTAATTTTTAAAGAACAGTTTTTTTGGAAATATGTTGGGTCTTACCTACATATATTTGTAGGTAGACCTACCTAGATCTTGACCCAGCAACAGATGAACAAATGCACTCAGACGCAGATATCCAGTGAAAGAGTGGACTAGGGGTCTGGGCCACTCCCAGACACCGAGGAGGGTGTCATAGAGTCAACTGCCATGACCCTCGCCAGCTTTTGCTGCAGGCATTTATTCAGCATAGATTTAATGACAGAAGCTTCCAGTCAACACACTTGTGGATAATTAACATGATCACCCTCCCTGGAGACAGCAGTCCTACAGATGATTAAAGGCCAGGTTCCAAGGCCTAGGTAAACTAACTTATCTAAATCCATTTCTTCATATCTCCTTGTTGTAACCTAAGCTTTCAGGCAACAGATAAGAGAATCTGGCTGCCTTCAGCCAAATCCTATTCTGAGATTTTGCAAGATCCTTTGACCTTCCAAGAAGGTTTATGTACATTTTATAATTTTTTTCCCACTACCCTGACTGAACTCATACAGCTCTTCCTTTTCTGTTTTTTTGCATGAGGTTTTGTTGATTGAAGATCACAGGTGTGTGGAGCAACAGGTCTGTCATACGTGGTGGTCACTGCTCATATTCTGGCTCTGCAGCCTAGAATTAGTAAATAACATAAGACAATCATGAGTATAATCAACAACATCTTTTTCTAATCAAGGAGTGACATGTAGTATTACTTGGCACCTCAGTCTAATGTGTGCCATTACCGAGGGACACCACTGGGGGTATGTTAATTCCTCTTAGTCAAGTAGTTGAGGCATTAGAGGCTGGGAAGGGAGTATCTGTCTAAGTAACATGTGGGAAAAAAGCAAGTTTAGAAATGGGCTCAATAGAGTGTAGCAGGTACAGCTTTCAGGCAGAGTCAGAGAATGAAAAAATAATATCTGGAGTGAACGGTGTTTTCGTCTGGAGCAAGATTCTCTTAGCCTTCTGAGTTGCCTTCTTCAGCATTCTGTTTGAGGCCTGTGTTGTCCAAGGAAGCCACATTTTCCAGAGCTATGAGTCCTGCAGGGTCATCTCCTTCATTTCTGGTATCAGGTTGGGTTGCACCAACACCATGGGATGGTTTGGTGTGTCCTGATGGAATCCAAAGAGGACCTGAGGGGGTGTGAACACAAGCATATCTTCTCCTCCATGTCAGAAAATCATTTTGACTGCATCATTTATTACTATTTACAACCTTACCTAAAACTGCAGCTTTTATGTCTGGAGAGAGTTTAGCAAAGTGTTTTTCTATAGCTGATTTAAATTGTCATCTAAATTTAAAAAATTAACAGTAAAAAGGCTTGTGCTAGTACTGTTTCAGAGTCTTTACTCATTTCCCCCTTTTTTATTTTCTGAGCATATTTTTAAAGGTGGAGTGGGCACATTATACTATGGCCTGACCCTGGGGGTTATATGGATGACTGTGGAATGTTGGATGTTTCATGTGTGACAAAAATCGTTGAAATTGTGAGCTAGCATAAGCTGGACCATTATTAGTTTTAATTTTTGTGGGACGCCCCATAAATGCAGAAGTTAAGAGACGATGTTTAATGACATATGAAGTGGACTCTCCAGGAAGAGCATGTGCACTAATTAGATGAGTGCTGGTATCAACAGATACATGCACATATCTGACTTTTTCAAATTCAGGAATGTGTGTAACATCTGTCTGCCCTAACTGATTAGGTTCTAGTCCTCTAGGGTTAACACTTGTTAAAGGAGGGGATGTGCCTGTGAGCTGACAAACTGGGCATTGCAGATAGTTTGTGTAGCTAATCTTTTGGTAAGTTAAAATTGTTAGTTAAGTTTCTCCAATTTTGGTGGAAAAATTGATGCAATTGGGCAGCTTGGTCAAGCAGTGATGTCATAACCTGTAGGTCTGTTTGGTCATTGCCATAAGCCAATAGGCTAGGCAGTAAGCTGTGGGCCTGAATTTGTGTGATAAAAGGAGTACATATGCATTGATATAGCAGTTGCTGAAGTCAAAGAAAAAGTGCAATAAAATATATATAAAAAATTAAAAAAGAAATAGTCTTTTTTACAATAGTCTACAATCGAATGGTTGTAGATATGTTGTGTTGCCTCTGAGGCCTCTGATCTGTTCCATTGATCTATATCTCTGTTTTGGTACCAGTACCATGCTGTTTTGATTACTGTAAGCTTGTAGTAAACTTTGAAGTCTGGTAGTGTGATTCCTCCCACTTTGTTCTTTTTTCTTAGAATTGACTTTGTATTGCTGCAGGATTATTCCAGAATGATTGCCATGTTGTCTCCCCTTCAGTGGGTTCTCCATCTGCACTTGGAGCTGGCTTGCTAATTGTCTTGGAAACTTCAGTTCAGTCATGTGTGTTTTCACTTTGTTATACTAGTGTTCATTTGTTTTAGGAGACTGGCAGCCACATCTTGTGTATTTAACGGAGGTAAATCACAAGCTTCAATTTCATTTATAAGTATGACTTCAGAAAGATGGAAAAATCTTTCTACTCTTCTGAAGTTCTCATGTTGGTGGGAAATGGTTACTGCTGTGGCAAGTTCGAGTTATTATGTAAGAACTAGGAAGCCACAGCCCAATACAGGAAGGAACTGTGGTGTGGTACTGAAAACACTTGCTCGAGGGCCAAAGGCCTAAGTTAACTGTTTGTGTCACCTTGGCCAAATCACTTATCCTCAGTTGCCTTATCTGTTAAATCTGGAGGTTTAAATTTCTGATGTGTCTGCCTGCTAAAAAAATACTACTATTCCTAAAGCACTATCAGAGAAAAAAGAGAGACTTTTATGAGGAATATTTTATTACCTTGAAACCTTGAAAGGCAAAGAACCAGTTCTAAAATTTATTCTGTGTTTAACCATCACTCCCTGTCACCAATGTTTTAAGGTAAATTACAATAACCAGTTTGAACAAGTCTCAAGTGAAAGAAAAACTTTTCCTGAAGTATTGTGGAAAGAAAGTGAAAAACCATCCCAAGGCACTATGCTAACAGATCTTCAGTTTAAATGATCATTTGCTCCTGAATCCTTTGGGTTTACTCCTACTGTTGCAGTGCAATAATTTTTTAAAGAAGTTTCTTTAACCACGGAAGGAAGCAGAAGTTCCTAGGCCAGTGAATGAGCTGAGGACATTTCTCCAAAGGAATCAGTGAAAGACAAGAAATGGTCATTTGGCCTTAAATGAACATTTTGGAATAAAAAACAAAATCTTCAACAACCTATTTCTGAATTTTTGTCTTAATGTGCATGTATTTCCTCTCTGTTTTCTTTAAGACAATTTGAAGAAAGTCGAGCAACTTTTTTTTAACTGATGAATTTATCTAGTTTTGTATCACCTAAACTAATTTAGAGTGAAAGAATATGAGAGCTGGTAGAAAATTTAGAGATTATCTACACTAACTCTTCATTCCACTGCTCAATAAACTGAAGACTCAAAACATTAAACCAAGTGTCAAAAGTCAAGAGCTAGTAAAAGGCACAGCTAGACTAGAAATCCACCTCTTGAGTGTTTTCTCTGCTTTACCATGAGATCACCCTCATCTCTCTTAGGGTGAAAAAAAATTCTACAGAGCCTGATAATCAGAACCTCTAATGCCTCTACAGATAATAACTGAGTTTAGGAACTTCACTTCTGACACCTGAATTACTTAGGAATGTTCTGTTTGGGGAACCCCACTCCTTGTCAAACTATTTGCTTTAATTCTTCATGACTAATTCTATCTGAATGGACTCAGTACACAGTTTATACCATTTTTAATGGGCCATCTAATATGGCACATTCAGTTTGCCACTGAACAACACAGGTTGGAACTGCATGAGTCCACTTACATATAAATTTTCTTCTGACTCTGTCACCCCTGAGACAGCCAGACCAACCCTCTTCTTATTCCTTGTCCTCAGCCTACTCAATGTGAAAATGACAAGAGTGAAAACCTTTGTGATCATCCACTTCCACTTAATAAGTAGTAAATATGTTCTTTCTTCATTATGATTCTCTTAATTACATTTTAATAATATTTTCTTTTCTCTAGCTTTATTATATGAATGCAGTATATAATACATAGTCAGCTATTAGTAGTTAAGTTTTGAGGAGTTGACAGTCACACATAGATTTGACTGTGTTGTGTCAGTGTCTCTAATTCCCATGTTGTTGAAGTTTCAACTGTATTTACTGAAAGTTTATATGTCAATTATTAGACTAAGCACTTTTTTTTTTTGAGACAAAGTCTCCCTTTGTCACCCAGGCTGGAGTGCAGTGGCATGATCTTGGCTCACTGCAGGTTCAAGCTATTCTCTTGCATCAGCCTCCTGAGTGGCTGGGATTACAGGCGTGCATCACTATACCTGGCTTAGTTTTGTATTTTTAGTAGAGATGAGATTTCACCATGTTGGTCAGGCTGGTCTTGGACTCTTGACCTCGTGATCCACCCACCTTGGCACCCAAAGTACTGGGATTACAGACATGAGCCACTGCACCCAGCCAGGCTAAGCACTTTATATTGATTTTCTCATTTAATCGTTACAAGAGTTCCATGAGTCAGACAGTATTCTTGCCAGGTTTGGGGGTGCAGGGAGGCTCAGCTCCCTGAGAGGACGTTTATCCAGGCTTTTGATCTCTCACTCACCCAAGAATGGGAGAGGGGACCACACCAAGTGTGGTGTGCTCGAAGTAGATATTGGACCCCAAAGAGTTTTGCAGAAAGAGATTTACTTAGGCAGAGAGAGAGAAAAAGGGGAAAGAAAAAGGTAAGAGAGAAAACCTTCTACAAGTTAGTGTGGAAGGGGATCCAGATATGGAGTCTGAAGCGGTGTGGAAGAAGGGGACTTTTAACCTGGGAGGAATTCCCTCCCTCTTCATGCCACTTGATCTATGAAAGAAGGTCCTTTAAACTTCCGCTGGAGTGATTGGTCTTTGATTCTTTCCTTTGGGCATCAAAATTTATTTATTTATTTATTATTTTTGGTGGCGGGGGGGCATGAAGATTTAAACAAAGATCTCTAATCCCTGGATGGAGAGGTGGGGGAGGCATGGCACTGGGAAGTTCTTGCCTTTGAAACTACGCCCTCTTGTGGACTCGAGAAGAGAATACATTCCCTCAGTCCCCCTCTGAACAGGAAAGTCCAATTTCCGTTGGAACACGGGTGTCAATCGCTCTACAGCTACTTCCTGCTGAAACTGGGCATAGAAGGGGTCCTGCAGTTGAGGTTTCCTCCAGAGGGGAGACTTTCAGGGGTGCAGGTTGATTCTGAGGTCCACAATAGAGCTTATGAGCCAAGGACATTCGTGTTTCCAGCGGCAGGATTATTTGTCACTGTATGGTTCTAGGTGACACAAATGTGACAAAAAAGTTATAGATAAAAAGCCCAGAGGCCAACAAATATAGAATGGTTATAAACAGGCCTAGGAGAGAATATAGCCAGGACAGCCAGTTGTTAAACAAGCTCCACAATACTATTTCTGGATGGTTTTTAGTTCTGTGTTTAATTGATTCCTGAGTTCTTTAACTTTGTTTAAAACAACGCTTAACTGACTTACAAAGTAGCAGAATTTTTCCTAGAAAGAGACAGTTTCCCTCTTTCTCAGTTGTTAGAAGAATTAGGGCCCATTTACCTTGAAGAGTTATGGCAGCTAAAGAGTTAAGCTGTTTTGCAGAGAGAGTTGCCCTTGCAGAGAGAATCAGCAACATTTTTATGTTATTAATTAACTCCTGAGATAGCTTACAGTAACTAAATAGAGGTAGTAACTTTCCTAATACCAGCATCAAGTTTTTCTATTTTTTAACACCCCATGAAAGGAATAATTGGAGTTTGAGAGATGGCAAAGTTAAGAGTTACAGTCCTGTTAATGCCAGGATACAAATTAGACTCATAAGGAGTTAGTTTACTGGGGACCTTGTTGGAAAAGCAGGTGAGGATCCTCTAATGGCTCCGAGGTATATGAAAGGCCGTCTCATGAATCTTCAGACTGCAGAGTGGAGGGTCTACGACTTTTTTAGGAGGTGTCCAAGGCTTCAGCCAAGTGTGATAAATCCATGAATCAATTTCCACCACCTTAACTGCCATTGGGCTAGACAGAATAACCGAAAATGGTCCTTCCCAAGATGGGCCGAGAGAGAGAGAGTCTGAGGGAAGAGATTTAACAAGCACCAAGTCCCCAAGGCAGGAGAGAAATACTGAGAAGCCTGTGCCAACGTCCAGAAGAAAATTAACCTCCTGGCCTGTTATGGCCAGAGTTACGCAGGGCTCTGTGAGGCTGAAGCCTTATTCTGGCACTTGCCCTAGGCACCCTCAATCCTGCCATTGGGTCATCTGGTTAGACACCCCAGGCCCTGGGAATCTTCATCCCCTGGGACAGTGTGCTTTCCAGTGATTCCCTTGGCACAGTGTGTAAGGATGAGGTGGTAGTCCATTCCTCCATAGACCATTTCTTATAAAATGTCCCTTCAGAGCACACTGGTAGCAATCTCTGCCAGGCTACTGGCTAATCCGAGCCTTTCTCTCATTTGAACCCCTGGAGTCTGCTTGCCCGAGAGCCATGACTAAGGCAGTAGCTTTTCTGTCATCTCTCCTGTTTCTTTCAGCCTGTTCCTCCTGGCCTACATTATAAAACACCAAGGTTGCCTGGTTCAGTAATGATTCTAGACTCTGCTCTGACCCCAAGGCCAGCTTCTGGAGCTTTCACCTAATATCAGCTGTTGACTGAGTAATGAAATTGTCCTTTAGTATTAACTGACCCTCAATGAAATCCAGTGACAGGGAAGTGTACTTTTTTAAAGCCTCCCACAATTTCTCAAGGAAGGCTATCGGGTTTTCTTCCCTTCCCTGAGTTATGGTGGATAACATTGCATAGTTCGTAGGGTTCTTCCTAGTTCACTTTAATCCCTCAAATATTCGGGTCAAGAAATGCCTATGGCTCTAGTCCCACTCTTCTGAATCTGGATCCCAGTGAGGGTTCGTGCCAGGGGCTGCTTGATTACCTGTAGTATAGCTATCCTTTTCCTCTGGTGTCATTAGGTTATGCACTTGTCTAAGGTACCAGCTGTCCCTAAACTCTTGAGCCACTGCTAGAGCAGCATCTCTTTCATTGTTAGTTAGGGTTTGATTAAGCAATAGCATGATATCTTTCCAATCTAATTCAAAGAACTGACCCAGGCCCTGCAGAACGTCTATGTACTTGTGCTCGATAGAGACATTTTTTTACACTTGTCCCACTGCAAGAATTAGGGTAGTCAGAAATACTCTCCTCATAACTAAGTAAGTAATGTTACACTTTTTCTGAATTCTTGCCCCAGTCATTTTTAATTTCTGCTTGTAATGATTTAAAAGTACTCGCATATGAACTGGTTGCATTTTTCCCTGCAATGGAGAAGAGAGGCATGTATAGCTTTATCTGATACATCATATATGTAGAGACAGACTAGTGCAGTGAACCAATCATTTACCAACTGAATGTCTTTGAGTGAGTTACTCACTTCTCTACATTTCACCTATAAAATTTAGTTAATAATTATATTCATTTCATAGGGTTGTTATAAGGATTAATTGAGCTATTTCTTATCAAGTATTCAGAAGAAGACAGTGAACATTGCCTATTTTTACAGTAGTGAGAGGAGAATAGCAGTTATTATTACCAGTCACAAAATTGGAAGGACATCTTTTACATAATTGATCCTGATATTTAATGACTGTCAAGGAGAACCATTCTAAATTAACCATTTTAAACTAGAATTATTACTTCGGCTGCATTTCCCAAAATTAAACTTGTTGAAGTCAATTTTTGACATTACTATATCTAGTGTTTAATTCACCTTTGTAAATTCCATAGAAACCCCATAGAATAAAATCCTCTGAACTATTTTTAAGATTTTCCTGTAGTTGTAAAAAAATCCTCAGACTTTTACACCATCTTTAAATATTTTTCACTTCAAAGTCATATTATTCATGCATTATGATTGGAACTGTGCACATAAAGCTTGACCACATGCTTAGGCTGACCCAACTCCCTTTTTAGGAAAATTCCTACTTGTCTCTAGGTCTTCCTACAGTCACCTAAATGCTGAGGCAAGATGGCCTTTTTTCCAAACAAGAGTCCAGATCCATTTTTCAAGGGATTAACAACATTACTATGTGCTTTACATGAGGCCCTCTAGCACAATGGTGAAGCACATGCCAATTAGAGCCAGGAGGATCTGTATCTGAATCCCGCCACTGAGCACCTGTATGGCCTTGAGTCATTTAACCTCCATAAGCCATACTTTCTTCATCTGGAAAGTGGGACTAAGTACTTTCTTACTGGGCTACTGGGAAGACTAAAGAAGGTATTGTATATAAAGTGCTTAACATTCAATAACAACAACACGTGGCCACAATCACCACTCTGGGGAAACACTCACAAGCAGCACTGTAACATGAGCTTTTCTACACCCACCTCCTACTGAAGCCTGGATGAGAGAAATGGTGTTTGCAGAAGATCAACCTATAATCTGGGTCCTGTGAAACATATCTTTGAATAAAGTAGAACCACTAGAAGATAATATGCTTGCATTTAGTTAATTTACATCTCTAACACATTACAGGCAGCATGAATAGAGTGGGGAGGACATGGGCTGCGGAATCAGACAAGGTCTGGATCTCAATTGCTGGCTTACTCCTTACTGCTATGTGACCTTGAAGAAGTAGTATAAATTATTTGAGGATGAGTTTCCTTATCATTGTTTTGAATTGTTTTAGAATTGTTTTGAATAAAATTCTAGTAAAATCTCTACTTCTCTGTAGCATGCTTTTCCTTTTCTAATAAGAAATATGTAACTGACTGTGTCTCTCTTTTTATCTTGGCTGCCAGGAAGCTCAAAGACAAATTAAATTCAACTCTAGAAACAATATTAAGCCTAGTAGTTCTGGATATTGTGTGTTCTCTTTAGTTTCAGTTTCTAGTTCCACTCATATCTTATTAGTACAAGACACCTCAAATCTTTTGTAGAATGTGAGAAGCTATTAACTAGCCAACAAATTAATTCTGTTCCAGGAGAAGATATCCCTGTAGGTACTGTAAAAAGAACACCAATTCGGAATGTTCAAGTCCTATTTCTCACACCTGTCCCATCTCTGGGGGTAATTCACTTCACCTTTCAGATCTGTATTTTCTCATGTAAAGCAAAAACGATAATCTCTAAAGGTCCCTCAGAATCATTTTTGTATACAAATGTGCTTTGGAACCTGTCAAGCACTATGTAAGGGTCAGGTATTATTACTTTTATAATCAGAGAAGGAAGTGAAGGTGTGCACATGCCCATACTCTATGGTGCAGACAAGCACAAAAGCTGTGTCGTGGTGGGCACCACAGCAGCCACCATGCCCACTAGGCTGTCTAGAAAGCTCTAGAAAGGCTCCCTGGAAGAGAAGGGGCATGATGGAAATAAATGTAAACACTTCAAGGGGCAATCCCAATTCAGTAAGTCTCTCAAGCTAATTTGTTCTTTTGCTCTTATTCTAACTGATTTGCTTAGGAGACAGTGCAAACGAGACCATGCTTTGTTCCCCAATGAGTCTGTGAGCGTCACCCCTCACTTTCACCGGGCCCATGCAGGGAAAGGTTGAGGGTAGCAAGAGGACTTATTATGTGGAAATCCAACATCCATCCTTAACCCCTGCTAAGAACAATGGATACATCACATCAACTGATACATCCAAAAGTATTCATGTACTAATAATGTAATTCAAAGTGAGGGATGCTTTTAATTTCAATTTAGATTAGAACCAAGCAGCTCATAATAATAGTGAGTGTATTTCTACATTTTTAAATAATTTGCTGATTTATTCCAGGAGGTCAATGTTCTCACAGAATCTCCAAGTCTTTTATTCCAAAGCCCATCCCCTTCACTAACAACTTAATGTAGCAAGCGCTTGCCTATAGAGAAGAGAAAGAAGGAAATTCCTGGTTTGCTGGAAAAATAACAAGGTTGAAACTGGAATTAAAAGTCACAGGTTCAAGTGTCAGCTCTTATGCTTGCTAATGTATGAATGTTATCAATTTACTTAATGATAATAACTTGAAATTGAAAACTTTATACTCATGTAACTTTTGCAGTCACCTGATGAGGTACATATCTTTATCATCTTATTTCACAGATCACAAAATGGAGACGCAGGGCAGTCCAATGACTTGAAACCCCATCTCTACTAAAAAGACAAAAAGTAGCCAGACACAATGGCACGTGCCTGTAATCCTAGTTACTCTGGAGGCTGAGGCAGGAGAATAACTTGAACCCGGGAGGCAGAGGTTGCAGTGAGCCAAGATCGCACCACTATACTCCAGCCTGGGTAACAGAGTGAGACTCCGTCTAAAACGAAAAAAGAAAGAGAAAAGACTTGAAATGTCAGGTCATTTGTCAACTTCTCTAAGCCGCTGATTTGCATGAAGTTTAAATAATACAGTATATTCGTTGATTCAGCAAATATTTATTTAGTCCTCGTATGCTTCAAAGAGAGGGAAATACACCTGTGTATCAGAGAGACAAAGTTCCTAAGAAATTGTAAATAGATGAACAAGGTAATCTCAGCATTAAGTGTGTTGTGGCAAATAAAATGAGGCAGGGACTGCTTGGCATAGGGTGGTTCACATGATGCTTCTGGAGGACAAATAAGCAGAGACCAAAATGACAGGAAGGAATCAGCACTGAATATTTGCAGGTAACATGTTCCAAGCAAAGAGAACAGCAAGAGCAAATGCTCTAAGGTGAAGACAAGTTTAGGATGTTCCAGGAACAGAAACAAAGTTAGCGCAGCTGGACAGGGCCAGAAGGTCACTTTAGCAGATGATACCGGATGGGGCCATGAAACCAGGGTAAGAAGTCAGAATTTTAGGTGTTGTGGGAGTCACTGAAGAGTTGTAAAATGGAGAGTGACTTGAACTGTTTTTCATTTTTAAAAGATCACCCTGGCTGCCATGTGAAAAATGTACAGTAAGGGGACAAGAAAAATTAATAAATTATCGCAGGAGCCAAGGGAAGGCTATGGGAAAAATGAGTTGTTGGGGAAAAAACCAAGAGTTCCGTTTATCCACTTGAAGAGTAAGATGCTTATTACACATGAAAAAGTAACCATCGGGTACACAAGTAGATATCTGAGTCTGGAGCTCAGAGGTTCAGGATTAGAGATAGAGATTGGAAAATCAATAAATAAAGCTGGTACCTGAAACTATTACTAGATGAGATCATCCAGGAAGAAAATGTAAAAATCAAGGAGTGGACCCCAGACCAAGTGCTGAGGCCTGCCAACATTTACAAGCAGAGCAGAGGAACAAAAACAGTTAATGAGGTAAGAGGAAATCCAGGCAAGAGTGATGTCAAGGAAGTCACCAAAAGAGGAGAATACTGCTACCAAGTGACTGAGAAAGATGGAGAGAGAGATGTTAAAAGCATTTTTGTCATGATCACATGATCACCAACATCTTCCAATTGCCAATACGTATATATTAGACAGAGTCTCACTTTGTCACCCAGGCTGGAATCCAGTAGCATCTGTAACTCCAGCACTTTGGGAGGCCAAGGCAGGCAGATCACAAGGTCAGGAGATCAAGACCATCCTGGCTAACACAGTGAAACCCTGTCTCTACTAAATATACAAAAAATTAGCCGGGCATGGTGGCACATGCCTGTAGTCCCAGCTACTCAGGAGGCTGAGGCAGGAGAATTGCTTGAACCTAGTAGTCAAAATATAATTTTGACACACCACATACAGTAGCAGACACAGAGGAGGCATTCAATAGTTCTCTTTTCTCTTTCCTGCCTTCTTCCATTCATTCATTCATTCATTCATTCATTCATTCATTCATTATTTACTGGATGCCTACTATGTTCCAGGCACAATCCAAGGCACTGGAGTTACAGTGAGAAAGACAGACAAGGTACCTAATGCAATCACATCTACCCTCTTAAAGATTATCCCTAGCAATGCAGGCAAATAAGTTCAAAAGGCAAGAACCCATCCATTATACATTTGTAGACATAGATAAGGATGACAGTTTAATGGGGAAATTTTCTTAAGAGACCTCAGAAACACAACAAAATCCTGAAGCCCTGTACTACTGCATGTACATGAATAGTGCCAGCTCCTCTTTAGAAAACAAAGAGTGGTTTAGCTCACATGACTGCTCAGAACTAACCCTTTCCAGTCCTATCAGGACTAACTCTTTCCAGCCTGTAGAATCCAACACAAATTCATGTGGAACATCATTTCTGCACCCCACCATTAATCAAGCTGGTCCTAAAGTCTTTTTTTGTCTTTTTCCAAATTTCCTAAATAAAAGGTTTAGCCTTTGTGCCTAAGCCATTCCCAAAATTGCATGCAACCACCGAAGGAGAAGTAAAAGAAGAAAAGTTGACACAGTGGCTCAGCCTGTAATCCCAATGCTATGGGAGGCCGAGCGGGAGGATTGTTTAAGGCCCAGAGTTCCAGATCAGTATGGGCAACATAACAAGACTCATCTCTGAAAAAAAAAATACTTTTTTTCAAATTAGCTAGGTGCAGTGGTGTTCACCTATAGTCACAGCTACTTGGAACGCTGAGGTGCAAGGACTGCTTGAGCCCAGAAGTTCAAGGCTGCAGTGAGCTATGATTAGTCCACTGCATTCCAGCCTCAGTGACACAATGAATTCCCATCTCTAAAAGAAGAAAAAAACTACAGAAAGGAAGAGAAAATGAAAATCAGCAACGATTGGAAGGAATACTAGAAAAATCCAGAAAAATCCACTTCCTAGGCTAAGAAGATCATCCAGCCTAACTGAGGCACTGTCACTTGTTCCATCTGAGATAGAGAGTGAGAATAATGATTGGTGCATTCCTTGGATTTTTGATGCATATTTCACATTCCCTCCAAAAGTATACACAGCAAGTAATTAGAAACTTCATTCTTTCTGATAGACAACGCAGAGCATCTCAAAGCCTGTAGGAAGCAAAAAGCAAAAAGCTTTCCCCAGAGCAGCCCTCACTCCTCCTTAGAAGTAAGCCCAGCCTGGTGCACATAGGCTTCTGCACAAAATACAGGAATTCAGCATCTTTTCTTCTTTATGCCGCAAATGTCAGTTATTTGGGTTTGTGTCCCTCCCCATCGCAAATCCTCTCAGCAGTTGCTTGCTATTATTAGTAAGACAGAGATATCTTTTAAAACAACCATCTGGCCCAACTAGTTCCTCCTTCTATCAATAATATTCTTCCTATTGATTAACTCATCCAGTCCTTAATCAGGCCCCCAACCCCATTCTTAAAAGTTCCTTTCACACACTCTGGATTCACCAAACACAAAGAAGGGAAGAGCATGCTTCTAAAATGCTCCCTGGGTTGCTCACATCACCAGGATGAGGCAAAGTTCAGAATAGATTTGGAAGCTTCTCATCAGCATCATGAGGATAAGGGTCACACCAGTCAGTATAAAATCCACTCAGGGCCAATAATGCCTTCCCTCAACTAGGCCTGTGACCATATAAGTTATACCCTTTCTGCAGAAGTCCACACCCAAAGCAAGGTTTTTCTTATTCTCCATTATTTTGAGGCACCAAAATGATTTAACTGTAACACATGTGAAATCTATTGCCAAATGGACTGGCTTTCACCAGCTGGTCCTAATCACTGAGCAGGCTCCTAAGGGTGACTTAAGCCCAGCATGAGAAATATTTGTGCAAAACTGTCAGCCACTGGGTCTTGAGCACCCATCTACATTCCACCCCTCTCAGTTCCCACCCCCAGAGCCCTTGCCAACTGCCAACGTGCTCACCAGCTAGTCCACACAGCGCAAGCAGCTGCCAGTCAGCCAGTCAGCACGTGGCAGGCCGCCAGCACACAAGTTTCAGAATGCAAGCCTGCCCCGTCACAGTGCTGCTAAAGGTTGAAGGTCTTCGAGTGTGCTAGCCTTTAGATTCGCCTCAATTGCCCTCTCACCTCCCTTCTCCCATCCCTCCCCTGTTACTCCTTCCACTGTAGCACTTCACTTGTCCCTATAGTAACAGCATCTGGATTCAGGGTTAAAACTTTATACAGCACATGTCTCCTCCTAGCCCAAGCTTTTGCCAAAGGATGCAGCAGCAAAAAGGCTGCTGCTGTGTGGTGGAGCTGCCTGTTTCCCTGCCACCCCAGGATTGCAGCTACTCTGTAAGCTGTAGGATGAAAGCAACCACAGCACTGAGCCCAGGGGAAGCCTCCAACCTCGGTGCACTGGCAGGTATACAGAGGATGGGACCCTGGAGAGCAGTAGAGCACCAGTGTTTAACATGTTCATACCAGAGTTTGACATCACTGGTTCTCTCTGTGCATACAGCTTGAAGTTTATTAGCTATTCTTGTATTTCAGATCACTCCACTTTATCCTCACTAGCTGGTCTGTTTATGACATCCAATGAACCCCACAATCTCTCACTTCACACAGCTTTCCTGTGCATAGCCAATGTTTAAAAAGTTCCTTACACATATGCCCACACACACGCCAAAGTGATGCACACAGGGGAGTGGACAAATACTAGCAAGTAAAAAGTTTCATTATCAGCCATTTTTTGCCATGAAACTAAGTGTATACAGGGCCTTTACTTGAGGACTGAAGTCTCAGAGTTCAAAAGCAGGCTGTCCATGTTACTTGGCTAATCTTGGATCAGATGAAAGACAAAAATCAGCATTTCACTGGTCTTCTTCAGGATGCACACAGGATATAACAATCAGTACTGACGTCTAAAATTATACATTCATATGTATAATTCACATACTAGTATGTTCACATACTAGAACACAGGTTCTAGTCCCTATTCAAATCATGTCTAAGAAGCGGGGGACTACTTCCATTATAAACCATTTGCAAACGTGATGTTTTCTTTAATGCTTCACAGCACTTTATTGGTGTTTTATTGTCTGGTAAAATCTGCCGTGCACATTTTCAACATACATAAAGAACAAGACACAATTCTCTAAGCCACAGGCGACAAGGAAGAGCGATCTCAGTGGCTGCAGAGTGCAACTGCCATCTTTTGGCAACATGTGTTCACTAAAGGGAACCGAAGGGCAAGAAAAGGCTGCAAACCATTCCCTTAAAACTTCACAGGGTCACATAAATGTCTTCTTTTGAGAATTGTCTGTTTATATCCTTTTCCCACTTTTTGATAGGTTTGTTTGTTATTTTCTCGTAAATTTGTTTTAGTTCTTTGTAGATTCAGAATATTAGCCCTTTGTCACATGGCTAGCTTGCAAAAGTTTTTTTCCTATGCAGGTTCACTCTTAATGATAGTTTCTTTTGCTGTGCAGAAGCTCTTTAGTTTAATTAGATCCCATTTGTCTATTCTGGTTTTTGTTGCAGTTGTTTTTGGTATTTTAGTCATGAAGTCCTTGCCTGTGCCTATGTTCTGAATGGTATTGCCTAGGTTTTCTTTTAGGATTTTTATGGCATTAGGTCTTATGTTTAAATCTTTAATCCATCTGGAGTTAATTTTTGCATAAGGTGTAAGAAAGGGGTCCAGTTTCAGCTTTCTGCACATGGCTAGCCAGTTTTTCCAACACCATTTATTAAACAGGGAGTCCTTTCCTCATTGCTTCTTTTTGTCAGGTTTGTCAATGATCAGATGGTTGATAGATGTGTGGCATAGACATTTATGCAGCCAACAAACATATAAAAAATGCTCATCATCACTGGTCATTAGAGAAATGCAAATCAAAACTACATTGAGATACCATCTCATGCCAGTTAGAATGGCAATCATTAAAAAATCTGGAGACAACAGTTGCTGGAGAGGATGTGGAGAAATAGGAACACATTTACACTGTTGGTGGGCATGTAAATTAGTTCAACCATTGTGGAAGACACTGCAGCAATTCCTCAAGGATCTAGAAATATAAATTCCATTTGACCCAGCAATCCCATGCCTGAGTACATACCCAAAGAATTATAACTCATTCTATTATAAAGACACATGGACATGTGTGTTCATTGTGGTACTGTTTACAATAGCAAAGACCTGGCACCAACCCCTATGCCCATCAGTGATAGACTGGATAAAGAAAATGTGATGCATATACACCATGGAATACTATGCAGTCATAAAAAAGGATGAGTTCATGTCTATTGCAGGGACATGGATGATGGTGGAAACTATCATTGTCAGCAAACTGACACAAAAACAGAAAACCAAACACCAGATGTTCTCACTCATAGGTGGGTGTTGAACAATAAGAACACATGGAATAGGGAGAGGAACATCACACTCTGGGGCCTGACACAGTGGTGTATGCCTAAAGTCCCAGCTACTAGGAAGGCTGAGATGTGAAGACTGCTTGAGCCCAGGACCTTTGAGTCTGTTGTGCGTTACAATCATGCTTGTGAAGAGCCACTACACTCCAGCCTGGGTGACATAGTGAGACCCATCTCTAAAAAAAATAATAAATACCCAGAAGCAGCATGAAAGTTATAAGAAAGTTCAGTTTTGCTCATCAGGCCTGCAAGTGGACAAATAAAACTCTGTAATGTGTTTAGGTAAATCTATTAAGAAACTGGATGTCAGCTACCTGCAAAGAAAACTGGGATTCAAAATGTCAATATAAACCGTAAGCTCTAGAAATTTTAGCTTAATTTTATGTTTATACATAGTCGATGATAAATTATTTGTAGTAATTAGTATGGCAATAGTATGGATAACTAATTATTAGTTATCCATGCTATTGGATATATATATCCAATATCCATGCTATTATTTCCTCAGTTAATTCATATTCATTATAGTCTGTGATTTTTTTCACATTTCCTGTGGATTTTACAGTGATCTCAGATCAAATGCAGATTGGCAGGCAGATGGGGACTCAAGAGCAGGAGTCTGTTCCAAAAAACAGGGCTGGGAGTCAGCCCCACGGAACCTGATCAGGTATAGCCCCCTGACCTACCCACTTCTGACACACAGAACTGACATTGGAGAAGATGCCTTCTGAAATGGGTTTAGGCAAACCTTCCTACCTCTACCAAACATGGCAACCACAATGTTCACATCTCCCATCCTGAACCACCCACGGCTGGCAGGGATGAGCCTCCTGAAATTTTGTGAAGTGTTTGTTACGTATCAGTCAGTGTGCTAAGCAACATATATGATTATTTCCTTCTGGATGCCATTTTACTTTAGCTGACTCAGTAACTGGGCAGAATTGGAGGTTCTAGCCAAAGGATGTCAATACTTATAACAACGTAGGATCTGAGATTAGAGACTTTCATTCTTTATTATTATTATTATTATTATTATTATTATTTTTGAGACAGAGCCTTGCTCCTTATACAATGCATACTTAAATAATAAGACTTGAAAGTCAAAATTACTCCTTGACCCATAGGCTACAAAACGGAAATTATTTTATCACACATGAAAACCACATTAATCTCCTTGTATATCTTTATCAGAATTTTTGGGTAACCAGGCACATTGTCAATAAGCAGCAAAATTTTGAAAGTAGGTTTCAATGGTGAGCTTAAAATATTCAATAAATCGTGCTATAAACAGATGTGCTGTTATCTAGGCAATGATGTTCCATGTTTAGAGCACAGACAGAATAGATTTAGTATAACTCATTTTTTTCTTTCTTTCTAAGAATGAGTCTTGCTCTGTCACCCAGGCTGGAGTGCAGTGGCACAATCTGAACTCACTGCAACCTCCTCCTGCCAGGTTCAAGCAATTCTCCTGTCTCAACCTCCCGAGTAGCTGGGACTACAGGAGCGTGCCACCATGCCCAACTAATTTTTTTTTTTTTGTATTTTTAGTAGAGAAAGGGTTTTACCATGCTGCCCAGGCTGGTCTGGAACTCCTGACCTCATGACGGGCCCGGGTGTGTGATGTTCCCCTCCCTGTGTCCATGTGTTCTCATTGTTCAACATCTACTTATGAGTGAGAACATGCTGTGTTTGGTTTTCTGTACGTGTGTTTGTTGAAAATGATGGTTTCCAGCTTCATCCATGTCCCTGCAAAGGACATGAACTCACATTTTTTTTTTGCTGCACAGCATTCCATCGTGTATGTGTGCCACACTTTGTTTATCCAGGCTATTCTTGATGGGCATTTGGGTTGTTTCCAAGTCTTTGCTATTGTCAATGGTGCTGTGATAAACACATGTGTGCGTGTGTCTTTAGAGTAGAATGATTTATAATCTTTTAGGTATATACCCAGTAATGGGATTGCTGGGTCAAATGGTATTTCTGGTTCTAGATCCTTGAGGAATCACCACACTGTCTTCCACAATGGTTGAACTAATTTACACTCCCACCAAGGGTGTAAAGCATTCCTATTTCTCCACATCCTCTTCAGCATCTGTTGTTTTCTGACTTTTTAATGATTGCCATTATAACTGGCATGAGATGGCATCTCATTGCGGTTTTGATTTGTGTTTTTCTAATGACCAATGATGATCTCTTTTTCATATGTTTCTTGGCTGCATAAATGTCTTCTTTTGAGAACTGTCTGTTTGCCTACTTTTTGATGTTTTTTTTTTCTTCTAAATTTGTTTAAGTTCCTTGTAGATTCTGGATATTAACCAGATATTAACCAATCTATCCATCTAACAAATATCAGATAGATAGATTGCGAAATTTTTTCCCTTTCTGTATGTTGCCTGTACACTCTGATTATAGTTATAGACAAGCAGAGAGCCAAATCATGAGTGACCTCCCAGTCACAATTGCTACAAAGAGAATAAAATACCTAGAAACTTACATGGGATGTGAAGGACCTCTTTGAGGAGAACTACAAACCACTGCTCAAGGAAATGAGAGGACACAAACAAATGGAAAAACATTGCATGCTTATAGATAGGAAGAATCAATATTGTGAAAATGGCCCTACTTCCCAAAATAATTTACAGATTCAGTGCTGTCCCAACCAAGCTACCATTGACTTTCTTCACATAATTAGTAAAAGATACTTTAAATTTCATAGGGAACCAAAAAATGTCCATATGGCCAAGAAAATGTTTAGAAAAAACAAACAAACAAAAAACAAAGCTGGAGGCATCACCGATTCTTAACAGAAGGAATTCTATAATTAGATGATTGTAAGAGCTGTGAAAGAGGACTTTTGGGAGCACATGAAACAAGACATAGTTCTTAGAAGTAAGGAACAAAATTTACACAGTGCAATGACTTTCTGCTTAAAAAAACAAATATAGTGGAACTAAAGACTTTCTTAGACTGCAGCAGTGGCAATTAAAAACATTGTGAAAGGATCTGTTAACACTGAACATGAGGAATTTTCAGAAACCTGTTGAAGATTTCCTCAGGAAAACTGCATGAGAAAACAACTAACCACACACAACAGGAAAATTTGCAACTAAGGATTGTAGATAGGAAAAAAAATCAGAGTGAGGTTTTTATGTTTATGTTTATTTATTTTTTTTTTTTGAGATATGATGCTGCTCTATCTCCCAGGCTGGAGTGCCATGGTTTGACCACAGCTCACTGCAGTCTCAAACACCCCAGCTCAAGCAATTCTCTCACCTCAGCCCATGAGCACCTGGGATCACAGGTGGACACCACCATGCCCAGCTAATTTTTTAACATTTTTGTAGAGATGAACTCTCACTATGTTGCCCAGGCTGGTCATAAACTCCTGGTCTCAGCAATCTTCCTGCCTTGGGTTCCCAGCATTTTGGGATTATATGTGTGAACCACTGCACCTGGCTAGAAAGCAATTTTAAATAAGCATAATTGAAATGGTCAGAGATGAAAGAGTCACTAACATAAGACAAGGATGAGATGGGGTGAAATAGATTAATATTGAAAAAACCCTAGATATTTTTGAAATTACAAATAGGCTTTCTAGTTTCATGAAATGTTTGTTGATTACATAAAATAAAATGAAACTAAATGCCTGACAGAGCCCCCAAGAGAATCACCTAACGCTCAAGTATTTGCCTGTAAACTGAATAAAATACAACTGTTGTGTGTTAACAACTTGCACTAAAGCTGTCCTGATTACCTGTTTTTATTCCAGAGCTCTCTTGTTTCTACTTATTTTCTTGGTCTTAACCACCCATCCTATGCTTTGATGAAATACCTGAGATCTGATTCAATGTGTTTGTCTCAATTTTTCATTCTATCTCAACTCTTGCAACCTACATGTCCTCATTATGATGAATCAATCCAATTGGAAAGTTCACCTATCTAACCAAGGATTATTCATTAATTTTTGCTAAAGGTTAGTAAAGGTTCATATGACCTTTACTAACAGGTTAGTATGAACTTTTACTAACCTTTTTCTTTGCAGTCACTGTAAACCACCGTCATGATGACTCAGGATTCTAGATCTCTTATGAATAACAAATTTATCCTCTCTAAAGTCTCTATACCAAAGAAGAATCTATAGAAAAAAAAAAACACAATAAAAAATGAGTGCAATACATGAACAAACTTCTAACTAAATCATAAACCAAAAAAGTGATGGATCAGATTAATAATTAGAAATTTATAATGAAATCAATGATACATATTCATATAATTTGGATTGGTAAAACTTAATATTCATTCATAGGTAAAGCACCAAATAACTGGCAACTCCACAGCTGATTTGTCTGGTATATGAGTTAAGTGAAGGGTACACATGGGCCCAGAAAAACAGATTCCAACCTGCTAGTATCTTAATTATTATTATAGATTTGGACATTAGGAAAGTGACCACTAGTAGGGCTGCAAACTCTGTGGGCCTACTCTAAGTTTATTTTTGTCAGACCTCTATATGCCTTCACTTTCAAAAACATTATTTTCAAAAGAAGTCATGGCTTCTATTCACCTGATTCTAAGATTTAGTGCCCAATGGTACAGCAACTTCTAGGATAAGAACGAATGAGGAATTTAAATTTTTTATGCTTTACCAGTTTCACAGGATCTTCATTCAGCATCGCAAAGCTGTATTCATCCTTGCATGCAAATATAGCTTTGTGATACTATAAACATTTTTCCTTTGTCAGCTGGCTGAATGACAATCCTCACCAAGAGAGGACACTGGAGTGACTGAGAGCTGGTAGAGGCAGAAAGACACATCCCTTCCAAGGTCCTACTGTTTACTGCTATTCAGTACTTTTCAAAATTATTATTGGGTTTAAATAATATGTATGTTAAAGAATACGCTAAAGAATACTAAAGCTATACTTATAGAACATAAGAAAAAAATATCCAGTCAGCATATTTATCTTATTTAAGAAACACTGCATTCTACATAGGAATCAATTCAGAAAACTCCTATATATACAGTTTGTCCCTGACATAGAAACGGCTCTCTTCATATGCTTCTCTTTTTTTTTTTTTGAGATGGAGTCTTGCTCTGTCACCCCGGTTGAAGTGCAGTGGTGGGATTTCAGCTCACCACAATCTCCACCTCCCAGGTTCAAACAATTCTCCTGCTTCAGCCTCCAGAGTACTTCAGATTAAAGGTGCACATCACGATGCTCAGCAAATTTTTTGGACTTTTAGAAGAGACAGGGTTTCACCATGTTAGTCAGGGTGGTTTTGAACTCCTGACCTCATGATCTGCCCATCTCAGCTTCCCAAAGTGCTGGAATTACAGGTGTGAGCCACCTCACCTGGCCTGTGTGTTATTTTAATCATTAAGTTCACAATTATTTGATTTTTGTCTTCAATTTCTGTGGTGTTTGCATATTATTGTCTTTAAGCAGCATACTAAAATTTAAAAAAAATCATGGAGATGAAGAATATTACATCAATTCAGTCATTCTATATGACTACTTAAAAAGTTTATGTGTTTACATATTTTTTACATTGAGACATTTAAAAGCTTGTTAAATCAATCTCAAAAAGCAGACATATGTACAATATTGCATTTTTTGAAATTTAATATACTTCAGGCTTTTTATGACTCTCTACCAATTATACCTTCATGTTCACATAGTTTCCCAACTATATATGTATATATTACTTTATGTGAAAAGGCATTTCAAAATTAAAACAAATTAAAGTAATCTTTGATAACTTGTGGCTGTAAATTTATGTGTCTGCATTTATGGTCTAAGAATTACGAAGATCTATTTTGAGAAAGCCATTAATACACTTTCAGAAGAGACTTCATTAAGAAACCATAAATAGACTAGCATTTAGCTTGAATAGTTCATGTTAAACTTCACTATTGCCTCAAGCTAATCATGTGGGTTGTCAGGAAAGTTGGAGAAAGCCAGCAGTTACCCTCACCCAGAACCCATGCAACCCAAAAGTCCAGTCTCACTTCCACCATGCCCCTCCCAACAGTACCACGTTTATTTTCAGTCAATGGGTGAGCAGGGCTGAGAACTTGCCCCAGGATACCAGCTTCTCAGCTGCGAAAGCAAGCAGGGCTTTCACACCTCCCAACCTGTTGAGTCTACACACCAATTCATGCACTCTATCATTCTTCACATTCAGTAGAAATTGTTACAAAGTTCAGCTGGAGATTTCCTTCTCCCTGGAGTTCTTTCCCAGTTCCTCTGGCAGTCCTCCCAATCACCCTTGTGAGACAAGACAGACATGGCTTCCAAGGGAACCCAGACTGTCTGCAAAGACAGACATGGCTTCCCTGGAAACCCAGAGAGCCCACAGGGCTTTTCATGATGCTTCCTGTACCCCTGTATTTCACTTGATTCTCTAAATTAAGTCAACTCCTTCTCCTGTGGTCTGAAACTTTAGCTTTCCCAGTAAGGGTGTGTGTTTAAAGGCAGAACACCTCCCTTTCCCATTTTCACAGATGGAGCACTCACAGTATTTAGGCTGTCTCCTGGGTCCTGCAGGATCAATCCCTTTTCTACTTTCTTGTCATAAATTTGTTGAATATAGACTGCCTCAGCATCCGTTTTTAGGCTTATATGAATGAGTTGCTTAAGACCTAGTCACAGCCTGTCACTGTTGGCTTTGTGAAAACTTCCCTTCCTCGTGTAGTTGTTTGTGACAGGGTCTACTTGTTTTTCATCCCACTGACCAAGAAATGCAACTTACTACAGAGCTGATTACCATGATATAACCTAATGATCAATACCAGAGTTGAGTAATAATTTTCCCCTTTCATGTGTGTTTCCTTACGATCGCCATTCCACAGCTCCTGCAGAGAAGTCTAGGAAATAATGCCCATAGATCTTAACAGAAGCCTCCCCTGCCCTATAGTGCTTCTCTCTACCACTTCCAGGCATCTGGTTGAGCTCTCTGCCCCTTCTAAACTTTCTGTCAGTTTTCTGTCATTATACTTAACATCTCTAGGAACTATGAGTAATAAACGTATTCTATTTTATGCCTTTTGGTTTTACTTTTTTATTTCATTGTGTTTTATCTGTCACATATATCTGAAACTCGCTTCCTATCCTCCATGGAAGCTTTCCAGGGTCTTGATTTACTGCAATTCTCAAGGGACAGACTTCAGTACAAAATTGGAGAGAAATTATAATAGAAATTACAACACTGCTGAATATGTTTAATAAGAGCAATTAAGAAATTAAAACTAATTTTTATACATCACAGAATTATTATTTAGGAACAAATAGAACAAGTGAAAATAAGAAAAAATAAAACACTTTGTTGAAATTACATACCCATTTGCCTTTTTAAAAAAATGTTACCTAATAGGCTATAGAATAATGCGAACACATAGTGTCAGGTTGCAACAGATGGAGGATGGGAGAATGTGAGATGATGGTCTAATGGGCATAAAGCTTTCTTGTGAAGTGAAGAAAATACTGTGGATCTCGATAGGGGTGGCAGTGGCAAAACATTGCAAATACATTAAATGCCAATGAATTATACATGTTAAATGGTTGTAGTGTTTAATTTTGTGGCATAAAAGTTATAAATCAACTATTTTTTTAAAAAAATGAATAGCCAGATTTGATCAAAAGGCCATAGTGTATCAGCCCTTGGTTTATTCTATAAATTTAACTCCCACATATTTGAAATAGTAAATAATGTCATTTTTATTTTTTACATTACAAACATATCATGTTTTCAAACTATACTATGCAAGTTTTTTTTTTTTGTTTTTTTTTTTTGTTTTTTTTGAGATGGAGTCTCGCTCTGTTGCCAGGCTGAAGTTCAGTGGCAAAATCTCTGCTCACTGCAACCTCCACATCCTGGGTTCAAGCGATTTTTCTGCCTCAGCCTCCCAAAGTGCTGGGATTACAGGCATGAGCCATTGAGCCTGGCCTATATTATGTAATTTTATGAAAAGTAAAATCACTGTGGAAATTATTTTGATTTGTTTAATTATAATAGTGCAAATTTTATTTTAATGTACAGAAAATTGTTTGGAGTGCTTTGCAATGTTAGTGAATTCCTCATTTCAGCAACTCCATGAAGTAGATAATACTCTGACATCATTGCCATTTCATTTGTGTGAAAGCTGAGGCAAATAAAATTTAAATAACTTGTCCAACCCACATCATTATGTAGTGGTTCCTCAAATATCTTAATCAAGGCAACCTGAATTCAGAGTGTCAGCTCTTAACCATCATGTTATGCTGACTCTTCTATTTGGTTTTTTTATAGGTTGCAAGCCTTCTTTCTCTACAGCAATAATTTATTGGCTTTGTTTCTATTTGAGCATCAGTAACTTTATCAACTTTTATATGTTATTTGCCATTTTTACATTGAATTGCCTATTCATACCTTTATCAACTTTTTTATTAGATTGTTTATTTTATTTTATTTTTTGGTTGTTGTATTGTAGTTCTCACTAAACAATGGATACTGATCTATTGTTACATGTGTTGTACGATAGGTTTAATGTAAATAAACAGGTTTTATAAGCATGATAAAACAACATTATTAACCTTTGGTACTATATTAATTCTGTTTATATATCAGTTTCTGGATGATTTGTATGAAATATTCTGTTACAAAATTTTCCTATAATTTCTCTAGCATCAATTTCTGGATGATTTGTATGAGATATTGTGTTATAAATTTTTCCTATAATTTCTCTAGCATCAATGTATACTGTCTGTGTGTGTATAGTCATAATTTATATTTAGATATATAAATATATATACATATGTAGTGATATATGTATATATATATATATAATGTATGTATATTTAAATGATGCCTTAGGCTGGGAAATATTTGTGTGAGAACTGGTTAATAATAAGACTTCTTACAAACAAAGACAACTAGGTTTCTGTCTATCTGGACCAGTTTCATCATAAAGTGCTTCCCTGATGTGTAGATTAAAGAAGGTTTATAGCTTGATTTAGGTATTTTCCACAAAATTCATAAACTTTTTATATGCTTTGTATACTTTTTTGTCATGCTAAATGATTTTATGTTTCTATTCTATATTTATAAAGGAATTGGATCAAAAGACTGTGGAAAAAGAGAAAAATTAGACATAATCATTTGAAGTATAATATGTGGAATAATTATTATTTCAAACTGTCTTCCATAAACACATTCAATTTCACCACATATATATTAGGCAATTAAGTGATGATGTGTCTTGTTTTAAAAATAATGGACATGTCTATGTGCATGTATGTTTAGCAAGATTGAAAATATATGATGTCCCTTTAGAATTAAATTCCTATATCATCAAACTCCAAAGTTAAGAACTTACATTAGTCATTAAATGTCAAAAATGAGAAGAGAACCCATAGAAATTTAGAATGTTGATTTTTTTTAGCTCTGTGAATAATAATGATGGTATTTTTATGGAAATTGCATTGAATTTATAGATTGCTTTTGGCAGTATGGTCATTTTCACAATATTGATTCAAGCCACCAGTGAGCATGGGATGTTTCCATTTGTTTGCATCATCTATGATTTATTTCAGAAGAGTTGTGTGGTCTTCTTTGTAGAGAAATTTCACTATATTGGTTAGATATACTTCTAAGTATTTTATTTAATTATTATTATTGCAGATGTCGTAATAGAGGTTGAGTTCTTGATTTGATTCTCAGCTTTGATGCCCACATAGCCAAATCAAGACCAAGGGGGGAAAAAAAGAAATAAAAAAAAAACTGCACAGCTTCATGGAAACTGAACTACTGGCTCTTGAATGTTGACTGGATAAACAATGAAATGAAGGCCGAAATAAAGAAGTTCTTAGAAACCAATGAGAATGAAGACATAACTTACCAGAATAACTGGGACACATTTAAAGCAGTTGCTGCTTTAAATTAAAACTAGAGAGGAAAATATATAGCAATAAGTGCCCACATGAGAAGAAAGGAGAGACCCAAAATTTACACCCTATTGTCAAAATTGAAAGAGCTAGAGGAGCAAGATAAAAAAAAACTCAAAACCTAGCAGAAGACAAGAAATAACTAAGATCAGAGCAGAACTGTAGGAGATAGAGGCACAAAAAAACCCTTCAAAAAAATCAATAAATCCAGGAGCTGGTTTTTCAAAAAGATCAACAAAATATATTGCTAGCCAGATTGATAAAAAAGAAAAGAGAGAATAACCAAATAGGTGCAATAAAAAATAATAAATAGGAAATCACCACAGATTCCACAGAAATTCAAACCATCATCAGAGAATATTACAAACAACTCTATGCACATAAACTAGTAAACCTGGAAGAAATAGATAAATTCCTGGACACTTGCCTCATCTCAAACCTAAACCAGGAATAAGTCAAAACCCTGAATAGACCAATAAAAAGATCTGAAGTTGAGGCAGCAATTAAGAGCCTACCACAGAAAAAAAGCCCAGGTCCAGATGGATTCACAGCCGAATTCTACCAGACACACAAAGAGGAACTGTTACCATTCCTTCTGAAAGTATTCCAAATAATCAAAAAAGAGGGAATCCTTCCCAATTCATTTTATGAGATCAACATCATCCTGATACCAAAACCCGGCAGAGACTCAACAAGAAAAGAAAACTTCAGGCCAATATCCATGATGAACATAGATGCAAAAATCTTCAATAAAATACTGGCAAGCCGATTGCAACAGCACATCAAAAAATTTATCCACCATTATCAAGTAGGATTCATCCCAGGGATGCAAGGCTGGTTCAACATACACAAGTCTATAAATGTAATTCACCACATAAACAGAACCAAAGACAAAAACCATATGATTATCTCAATAGATGCGGAGAAGGCCTTTGACAAAATTGAACAGCACTTTATGCTAGAAACTCTCAATAAACTAGGAATTGTGGAATGTATCTCAAAATAATAAAAGTTATTTACAACAAATCAACAGTCAATATCATACTGAAAGGGCAAAAACTGAAAGCATTCCCTTTGAAATCTTGCATTAGACAAGGATGCCCTCTCTCACCACTCCTATTCAATATAGTACTGGAGGGTCTAGCCAGAGCAATCAGGCAAGGAAAAGAAATAAAGGGTATTCAAATAGGAAAGGTGGAAGCCAAATTGTCTCTATTTGCAGACGTCATGATAGTATACCTAGAAGGCCCCATTGTCTCAGCCCATAATCTCCTGAAACTGATAAGGAACTTCAGCAAAGTATCAGGATACAAAATCAATGTGTAAAAATCACATGCATTCCTATACACCATAACAGACTTAAAGAGAGCCAAATCAAGAACGAACTGCCATTCACAACTGCTACAAAGAGAATAAAATACCTAGGATTACAACTAACAAGGAATGTAAAGGACATCTTCAAGGAGAGCTACAAACCACTGCTCAATGAAATAAGAGAGGACATAAACAGATGGAGAAACATACCATGTTCATGGTTAGGAAGAATAATATTGTGAAAATGGCCATACTGCCCAAAGTAATTTACAGATTCAACACTATCCCCATCAAGCTACCAATGACCTTCTTCACAGAACTGGAATAAAACACCATAAACTTCATAAGGAACCAAAAGAGAGCCCACAAAACCAAGTCAATTCTAAGCAAAAAGAGCACAGTGGGAGGCATCCTCTACTATAGTTTGAAGTCTACTACTGGACTTCAAACTATACTACAAAGCTACAGTAATTGAAACAGCATGGTACAGGTACCAAAACAGAGATACAGCACAATGGAACAGAACAGAGGCCTTGAAGGCAACATAACATATCTACAACCATACGATCTTTGATAAACCTGACAAAAACAAGCAATGGGGAAAGGATTCCCTGTTTAATAAACAGGGTTGGGAATACTGGCTAGCTATGTGCAGAAAGCAGAATCTAGACCCCTTCCATTACACCTTACACTAAAATTAACTCCAGATGGTTTAAAGACTTAAACATAAGACCTAACACCATAAAAACCCTAGAAGAAAACCTAGGCAAAACCATTCAGGATATAGGTGTAGGCAAAGACTTCATGACCAAAACACCAAAAGCATTGGCAACAAAAGCCAAAATAGACAAATGGGAACTAATCAAACTCCACTCCATGGCTTCTGCATGGCAAAACAGTCATTAGAATGGATCGGCAACCAACAGAATAAGAAAAAAATTTTGCAGTTTACCCATCTGACAAAGTTCTGATATCCAGAATTTACAAAGAGCTAAAACAGATTTACAAGAAAAAAAAAAACAAACAAGCCCCTTCAAAAGTGGGCAAAGGATATGAACAGACACTTTACAAAAGAAGACATACATGATGCTAACAAACATATGAAAAAATGCTCACCATCACTGGCCATTAGAGAAATGCAAATCAAAACTACATTGAGATACCATCTCACACCAGGTAGAATGGCAATCATTAAAAAATCTGGAGACAACAGATGCCGGAGAGGATGTGGAGAAATAGGAACACTTTTGCACTGTTGGTGGGAGTGTAAATTAGTTCAACCATTGTGGAAGACAGTGTGGCTATTCCTCAAGGCCTTAGACATAGAAATTCCATTTGACCCAGCAATCCCATTACTGGGTATATATCCAAAGGACTATAAATCATTCTACTATAAGGACACATGCACACGAATGTTCATTGCAGCACTGTTTACAATAGCAAAGACCTGGATCCAACTGAAACGCCCATCAATGATAGACTGGACAGGGAAAATGTGGCACATATACACCATGGACTATTATGCAGCAATAAAAAATGATGAGTTCGTGTCCTTTGTAGGGACATGAATGAACCTGGAGGCCATCATTCCTAGGAAACTGACACAAGAACAGAAAATGAAATACCGCATGTTCTCAGTCATAGGCGGGTGTTGATCAATGAGAACACATGGACACAAGGAGGGGAGCACTACACACTGGGGTCTATTGGGAGGAATAGGGGAGGGACAGCAAGGAAGAGGGAGTTGGGGAGAGATAGCATGGGGACAAATGCCAGATATAGGTGAAGGGGAGGAAGGCAGCAAATTACACTGCCACATGTGTACCTAGGCAACTATCTTGCATGTTCTTCTCATATACCCCAAAACCTAAAATGCAATAAAAAAATAAAAAAAAAAGAATAGGCGGCATAGGTGGCATATATCTATCTATCTATATATATATATGTATCACCTATGGATGGATAAAGAATAGGTGATATATGTGGAGATATATATACACACACATATATCACCTATTCTTAATGTATATTCCTATTCTCTCTCTCTCTCTCTCTCTCTCTATATATATATATATATATATCTTACCTATTCTTTATCCACCCATTATAATACACACACACACACACACACACACACACACACACACACACACTATGGAATACTACTCAGCCATAAAACAGAACAAAATCATGGTATTACAGAAACCTAGATGGAGTTGGAGACCATTATTCTAAGTGAAGTAATTCAGCAGCAGAAAACCAAACTATGTATGTTCTCACTTGTAAATGGGACCTAAGCCATTACGACTCAAAGGCATAAGAATGGTGGAACAGACTCTCGGAACTCAGAGGGAAGGGTAGGAGGGGAGTGAGGGATAAAACACTACACACTGGGTACAATATAGATTGCTCAAGTAATGGGTGCGCCAAAACCTCAAAAAGCACCACTAAAAAGCTCATCCATGTAATCAAAATACAACTGTCACCTAAAAAAAATTGAAATAATAAAAAAAGAGAATTAAATAAAACAGACGAATATTTTTAAATAACCGGGAAAATAGAATTGGCTCAAAAAACCAAACACATTGTAAAATTAGTTCATTTTGTAGTGGAGGGCAAGTAGGAGTTGTTATATTTCTAATTCCACATACTTTCCACTGGGCAATGACCTAAGCTCTAAAATGGGAAGCATTGTACCATACCTTTTAGGAAAAAATGTGATGCTAAAGCTGGATGCACAATAAAAGCCAACCAGCACCTCGAATATCAAGAGGAAGAGAGTTTTTATACCACTTAATTATTTAATAGTTTCCTCAGCAATAATTAAAACACAATTCTGCATGAAATGAATTAAAAGTATTTTCAGTATTTGCAAAACGGTATTGATACTGTCAGTGGACTTCTTAATGTTCTTGTTTCCATTACAATGTGTGAAATGTAGTTAAGCTCAATAATTTTTTTCATGTCAACCTGTGAATTAGAACAATAAATTTCAATATTAGCTCATATGGCTTTATATCATTTTAGTTTTCCCTAGTGTTTTCCTCCTGTTTTAGCACCTGTTAAACAGGTACTAAATCTCTGAAAAACAAATTTTGACTTGACACGTTAAGTTTTGAACGGTGTTTTGTCATAAGAAAGAACTCTTGTATCACAATCCCTTCTTTCTGTGATAAACTGGAGTCTCATTTATTAGGTGTCCCAGCTTACAGCCTCAGACATAAATTAATCTTTTTTTCCCTTCTCTTCTGTTCTAACAAACTTCCAGACACAAAACAGACATTTTGTGATGATGAATATCACAGCTGTCACACAGGCCAGCAGGAACCCAATCACATCCAAAGAGTGGTACTGGAACCAAATGAGGTCATGGGCTGCGACCCGAAGGTGTTTGGCTCCTTTGTGGCGCATGACAAACTCAATCCAGAAGACTGCCCGATCCAGGGGCTTCACTGGTTGATCATGGTGAATTCTTGATAATTTCATAGCATTCTCTTTATATCTGAATGATAAACATAACAATATCAACATTGAAAGTAAGTTAATTTGCCTGAGCATATCAAGTCCATGAAAGCTTTTTAAAGTGTCACATGATTCAAAGTTAATGTCATAGTATTGACATAGAACTTGCGTATTTTGAGTCATCATAGAAAGTTTGATGTTTAAACTGGAATTTCATCATTGACAAATATTTTTAAAGTAAAATTGGAAGATCAGGTAAGATGGTTAATTATTTGAGGCAGACAACAGATGAACAATTTTATTTTTTGTTTTTCAAATTTTTAGTTTTTCTGGATACATAGTAGGTATACATATTTATGGGGTATGTGAGATGCTTTGGTACAGGCTGCAATGTAAAATAATCACATCATGAGGAAAAGGCACCTATCCCTTAAGTATTTTCCTTTGTGTTATGAAAAATTCAATCACACTTCTTTAGTTCTCAGCAGGCATATAAAATCATGCTCAACATCTTGAGCCATTTTAAGTACTGAACAATATATAGTTAAAATACAATTTAATAATTACCATCTTCAGGTTTCTAAAGAGGAATTGTGCCATGTGGGTGAAATGCCTCATAGCCACTTGCTCTGCTTCTATTCCACTCTTTTGTGTCCTACTGTTTCCCACCCAGTAGCTGAATGATTTTCTTGAAATAAAAGTCAGATTATGACACTCCCCTGATTAAGACTTTTCTCGGCTTTTTATCATATTATGAATAAAATGCAACTCTGTTATTTGGTCCTCAGGACCCTGCATTATCAGATACTGGCAAGCTCTTTTCCATACACTTTTCCCATGCACACCAGATCTTCTAGGGACATTGGCCTTATATTTTTCTTTAAGCTCCCAAAGGTGTTTTCATCTTAGCACTTTAAGCATTTTGTCTTCTCTTCCCACTCTTGGAGTATTCTTTATTGCAACAACACAAGTCACACTTCTATCTCTTGAGAGGCAACCCTTTAAATGTCACCTCTAAGAGAGGCTTTTTCTGGCCACACTATGATAGAACCCCTAGAATTTCCTCTATTTTTTTGTGCTTATTTTGAAATTATTTGATGCCTAGAATTTTAAATGCATTACATGTCTTCTAAAATACACATCAACTACAAAATAAGTGAAATAAATATACATACACATAGCTCAAAAAGGCGTCATCATTTTGAACGTTATCTTGAAGTGAAGATACCCATTTACCTATTTCTCAGATCATGATAGAGGACATCAGAATCTACTTAGAAGAACTCTCTTTTCCTGGACCATTGTAGTCACTTACTTTTGTCCTCCAATTAAATATTAACCTGATTTTGAATGCCATATTTTAGCTTTGTTTGCTTGTATAATTAAATTATATAACAAATACTCATTTGTGTCTTCTTTTTTTTCTTTTCTTGATATGGAGCCTCACTCTGTCACCCAGGCTGAAGTGCAGTGGTGTAATCTCAGCTCACTGCAACCTCTGCATTCTGGGTTCAAACAATTCTCCTGCCTCTGCCTCCTGAGTAGCTGGGATTACAAGTGTGCACCACCATGCCCAGTTAAACTTCGTATTTTTAGTAGAGAAAAGGGTTCACCATTTTGGTCAGGCTGGTCTCAAACTCCTGACCTTGTGATCTGCCTGCCTTAGCCTCCCAAAGTGTCTTTTCTTAAAATGTAGCAGTTGTTGATTTAATTCTGTTGCTGTGTAGCATTTCATTAATTTATAATGCCACAGATTAGCTCTTCATTTTATGATCAGTGGATATTTGAGTTGCCAACAATTTTTGGAAACTATTATAATTTTGTATAAACATTCTTGTATATAGCAATAGATTTGTACATTTATACGTATCTGTTGGGTGTGAGTGTGGCATTACTGAGATAAAAGTGGAATTGCTGAGATAAAAGTGCATGCATAATTATGATTTACTTTTTTATTAAAATTTTTTTGTGTATTTAATATTCAAAATTTAAAGATGTTTTAATTATCATTTTTATAATTTCTCACATTCACTAAGGCTGGATCATCTTTTCTTTATGATATACATACTGAGTCTTGATTTATGACCCACCACATGTAAATTCAAATAACTATTAACTGTTCAGCGTGCTTTAGAATAATGTATCTTCTGGTTGATATACAAAATACTTATGTGTGTATTATGTGTGTGTGTGTGTGTTACATTACAATGTGGCAATTGTTAATTGTGTTCTTCAAATGTTTTATGTTCTTACTCATTATTTGGTTTTATTTTTCAAGTCTGTTTAGATTTAACAAAAGTATTTGTATATTCACATTTAAATCTCCCACCTTATATTTATTTTCTATTTTTTCAACCTGTTTTGTGTTTCTTTCACAATTATTTCCTGTAGTGTTTAAAGGTACTTTGATTATTCATTATCCTTCTATATTATTTGTGAAAAAGTATTTTTACAGTATTCCTTTAGGTGTAACCTTTCTTATATAAAAACATAATTAATAGTAGTTATAAATGCTGACTTGATAGTAGCTGGGTTGGGCAAGGCATTTTGCACATTGTTTTCTTTGGAGTATGAATAAATTTTACTTATTAAAAATATAATTTTCGTGCTCAAAGACCATCATCGAAAAAGTAAAAAATTACTTCACCAAGAATGAGATAAAATATTTAAAAATTATATATATGTGATATGGGATTGCATCTATAATGTATAAATAATTCTTACATAAAACTCAATAATAAAACAAGTTACAAAGTTTTAAAATGTTTCAAGGATTGAAATAGACATCTTTTAGAGAAGATATATGCATGGTCAGTAGCACATATAAAGATTCTCAACATCTCTGGGCATAATGAAAATACAATCCAAGGCAACAATGAGAGATCATTTCACACCCACCAAGGATGGTGTAATAAAAAGACAAATAATGTGGTGTTGGCAACAGTGTGAAGGAATTAGAACGCTCCTGTACTGATGGAGGTAATGACAAATGGAACAATCATTTGGAAAATAGTTTGGCAAATCTTCATTAACATATAGGTCCTATAGGGGCCAGGAATTCCACTTCTGGTATCTACCCAAAAGAAATGAAATCATGTCCATGCAAAAAAAAAAAAAAGTTCCTAATAACCACAATTGGAAACAAAGGGCTAATGAGCTAATAAAGAGACAAATAAAATAAGGCACATACATATTATAAAATATACTGCTGTAAAAATAAATGAAATATTAGTACACACAAAATAAATACAGCTAAAATCCATAAAAAAAACAACAAACATTATGCTAGGTGAAAGAAGTCTTTTATACAATATTATAAATTGTATGATTCAATTTATATGAATTATATAGAGTGAATAATCTATAGAAAAGGAAAGCAAATTGGTGTTGGTCTAGAGCTAAGGGGTCATGGAAAGTGACTTCTATGTTGTTACGATTTACTTAATGTGGTTTAAAATATTCTAAAATTATATAATGGTGATGGCTTCAAGATTGTAAGCATAAATACATTTGGATTTTATACTTTAAATAGGAGGGATTTATGTCATGGAAGTTAAATTTAATATGCCTGTTACAATAAAGTATACTATAATAATAAAAATAAATGTTTCAGTAAGAAAACATACATACTTTGAGACATTTTAGACATTGAATTAAAATATGTTATTATATTTCATCAAGTTTATCTTTCCTTTCTACTGTGGATTGATTCTGTCAAATTTATTTTAAAATGTCTTTTTATTATCTATATTACCTTAAAATTATTTTTGTGTTGTAAAGTATTTTAATAATTGGTTATTCATTAAATGTATGTGGTTCAGATACAGTTTTAAAATAACCACTCAAAAATAAAAGCAGATTTCAGATTGGTTGCATTGTTTCAATTCTTTCAAAATCAGTCTCTTATAAAAAAGATAAAAATCATGACAAGAGAACCTAACTATAAATACCACTTAGTTAAAAAAAAAAGTTATACTCACATAGGATCATTAATTACAGTCTTCAGTGCATTCAGCAAGTCTGTACTCGACATTGTATCGAAGTCCAATCTAACGGCTGCACCCTTGACCTTCATGTGAGCAATGTTATCAGGTTGATCGGCAAACATTGGAATGCCCACCATAGGTACTCCATGGTAGATAGCCTCGTAGATGCCGTTTGCACCACCATGAGTTATAAAAGCTTTAGTTTTTGGATGACCTAGGATTGAATGAATTTCAGCAAAATTATTCATAGGACTAAAATGAGAAATGCACAATGGAAGGCTCTGAAAGTGACAGTGTTTTCTGTATAACACACTGAACTAAATTGAAATTGAGCACCTACTTCTGCTGGAGACGTAAGTGAAGTTTATATGGTGTGTGCAACTTCATGCTAAAAAGATTACACCAAGTGAGGTGGCTCATGCCTGTAATTCCAGCACTTTGGAAGGCTGAGGTGGGCGGATCATGAGGTCCAGAGATCGAGACCACCCCTGGCCAACATGGTGAAATCCTGTCTCTACTAAAAATACAAAAATTAACTGGGCATGGTGGCGAGTGCCTGTAGTCCTAACTAATCAGGAGGCTGAGGCAGAAGAATCGCTTGGACCCAGGATGTGGAGGTTGCAGTGAGCGGAGATCATACCACTGCACTCCAGCCTGGCAACAGAGCAAGATCTGTCGCAAAAAAAAATAATAATAATAATAATACAAGATTACCAGTTGGACTAATGAAAAAGTGCAATTTAAAAAAGAGGAATAAAATGTGCCAAAAACATAAAGGAAGAAAAGGGATAGGGATGTAAGACTGTATAATTAATTAATTAATTTATTATTATTATTATTTTTTTTTATGGAGACAAAGTCTTGCTCTGTCACCCAGGCTGGAGTGCAGTGGTGCAGTCTCTGCTCACTGCAACCTCTCCCTCCAGGGTTCAAGCAATTCTCCTACCTCAGTCTCCTGAGTAGCTGGGACTACAGGTGCAACAGCACACCTGGCTACTTTTTTGTATTTTAGTGGAGAGGAGGTTTCACCATGTTGCCCAGACTGGTCTCAAACTCCTGATCTCAGGCAATCTGCCCACTTTTGCCTCCCAAAGTGCTAGGATTACAGGCATGAGCCACCATGCCCAGCCAAAATGCGTTCTTTTAAGTGCAGTCATGGAGTATGGCATGTGGGGTGTGCAAGGCAGCAGGCAGTGAGGTTATGTTGCTAGAATTGAGGAAGGACAGGTTGCACTGCATTATAAAATGTGTCCTCACTATATGATTAAGATTAGGGATTTAATCCTACAGAAAGTGCAGTGTCCCTGGTAATAGCAAAAGGTTATTTTTAGTGGCACTTGAAATATCCCTGAAGGAGAGGAAAGAACAGGTGTAAAGTTGGCAGAAATAGGAGAAAGGAAGACAACCCAGGAAGGGCCAGAAAAATTCTGTCAGAGGTAATAACACCTAAAATAAAGATACTCTGAATGTGATCATAAAGAATGTGAGTGCATATCACAAAATGCCAACAATTATAGTTTATTATTTTCTCCCTGGACTGAAAAATAAATATAAAGAAGTTTCAGTTTATTTTATTTTTAAGTTTTTCCATAAAAATGTTCAACCAGATTCTTTCATGATGAGCCATCAACATTCTAATGATCCGTTATGAATATATTAAGTATTTGTTCTCCAGAGACTTACCAAGAAGGTCATTCTGGGGTATCCACTTGTACAGCCGAGTATTATGTCCTAAGGTATCTGGTTTATTCCCATCAAATCTCCACAGAACCTGTTACATTAAAGAAAATATCTTATTCCATGAGTGGAACTCCAAAGTCATAGAATGTTAGCACTCTAAAGAGATTAACAATGAGAACAAGGGATGTTAAGTAACAAGAACTATTTATGCTGATGTAAATAAAATACTCACATTTCATTTTTAAAATTTTTATAATTAGGTGTATGGGGAAATCATGATTTTTCAATGAAAAGTTCAAGTATTAAAAAACTTGTTACACTTCTCAAAAGAAAACCTACGTGTGGCAAACCACAATATGAAAAAAAGTTTAACATCACCGATCAAAACCACAAAGAGATGCCATCTCACACCAGTCAGAATGGCCATTATTAAAAACTCAAAAAAATAACAGACGCCGGTGAGGTTGTATAGAAAAAGAAATGCTTATACTCTGTTGGAAGGAGTGTAAGTTAGTTCAACCATTGTGGAAGACAGCGTGGTGATTCCTCAAAAACCTAGAGGCAGAAATACCATTTGACCCAGCAATCCCATTACTGGGTACATGTCCAAAGGACTATAAATTAGAACATGCAAGCATATGTTCATACAGCATTATTCACCCTAGCAAAGACATGAAATCAACCTAAATACCCATTAATGATGGATTAGATAAAGAAAATGTGGCACATACACACCATGGAATATTATATAGCCATAAAAAGAACAAGATCATGTCATTTGCAGGAACATAAATGGAGCTGCAGGCCATTATCCTTAGCAAATGAATGCAGGAACAGAAATCCAAATACCACATGTCCACTTGTAAGTGGAAGCTAAAAGATAAGAACACATGAACGTATAGAGAGGAACAACATAAACTGGGGCTTATTGGAGGGTAGAGGTTGGGAGAAGAGAAGGATCAGGAAAAACGACTAATGGGTACTAGTCTTAATACCTATGTGATGAAACAGTCTGTACAACAAACAAACCCCCAAGACCTAAGTTTATCTATGTAACAAACCTCCACATGTATCCCTGCAATTAGAGTTAAAAAATAAAATTTAAATTTTAAAAATATTAAAAAATAATAATTACATGCATTAAAGATTTTATAGTCATAATTCTAGTGTGATAAAGCAATAACAATTTACTAATGACCTACATGATTATTTTGTTTTATGTATTTTGTATTATTTTTCATCTATCAATATAATATTAAATTTTTTTCAGTAATATGGGAAGTGATTCACATATATCTACTTGTCTGTAAGTTATTTTAATAGAGTATGATGTCCTTTGATTGAAAAAAATGCAAGTCTATAAAATAAGCTACTTGGAAGGAGTCAATTAATGCTGCAAAGGTAGCATGTATAACTTACTTGAAATTACAAATTATCAAGCACTACATCCAAGAAAAATTTCAAGTGACAATTTGCCTGGCTTCCTTTTGTTTGGCTCCTTACTATATTTCCAACTGCTGCCTCCATTGGGAGGAGTTGCTAATCTGATAGTTAGTGCAGAGTCCTCACACTTTATACTGCACAGGGTCCATCCTCGGAGCAGGATCCATCTCTACCCTTTCTCTTTCATCTTCCTGCTTCGGACATTGGCTGGGCCCAGCCCAGCAAGGTAGGTTGCTTTTTCTCTTTCTCTAAATCTACCTGGCTGGGTGGGTCCTCAGACTAGTTGTCAGTCAGCCTAGGCCGTCCTTTCTCTGATAGTACCCTGAGCATCACTTGAATAGGCCTAACCTAAAATGACCAGGTAGTAAACAAGGCTGGATAACATGGCAAGTCTAAACTGCATGACACATGTCAGACTTTTTGAAATACCTGCTATTACTGTGCTAGTGACATTGCTCACTAACATATAACTTTTTCTAACATCTGTAGTGTGTACAGCTCCCTCAGGAATCTTTAAACAAAAGGATCAAATGACGGGCAGAATTTGATGATAGCTCTTACTTGACCCTAATATCATGATAATACCAAAACTTTACCTACAACTCTTAATTTATTCCTGATCACAATATTAATACTAGTATCAATGAAAAACATCCCTTGTGCTATTTTAGATCTTGTGTGTGTGTGTATATATATATATATTTCATTTTGAACTAATATCTGAGATAATTAGTGTTTTCCAAGCAGCTGAATTTATAGGCAGGAAATTTCGATAATTGGATTCTTTACAAACTTTAGCAGCCTCTTTCAGTAATTTTCCACACTATTGAGACAATTTATCTAACCTTTTGTGGAACCTTGGCAAGGGCTGATGCAATTACATTGGCCCTTTCTTCAGTCATGTTGCTGATCATTGATCCCAGAGAAAACACCACAATACCATTTTCTCCAGAACTCTGTACAAAGTCTTCCATTTCCTGTGGAAAAAAAAGTGTTCTATCATAATAGAGTATCAGCACATGTGGAATAAATGGTTCAAAAACTAAAGAGAGAAAATGAAGTATTATCAGGAATTATTGGAGTAAAGGATGTTTTTTTAACTGACTCAATTACTCATATTTTTTGCAAGATGTGTATTATGAGATAGTTTGCCTCTGTTAAGGGTATCTGTGTAAATATATGTGTGTATGTATGTACACGTGTGCATGTGTGAAAGGGAGAAATGAAATAGTGCTATTACATCATATTTGGGGAGATAATATTAGAAAACATTATACCCAAATACTTCACTTGTAATATTGTAATTACTAACATAGGTTCTTGGAAAGTGGCACCACTTGTCTTTAATGCTATATTGTTGCTCTACTAAATAAGACATGTTTATTTTAGGCAGGTTTTCTATAGAATTATTTTAGTTTGAAGTCATTAGTGATTTACTTCCCTGACTATGAGTACTGAGGAACAGTTACTCACAGCTGGGATTATTTTATATCTACATTTATCTTACTCTAGAATCCTTTACACTTCACTTATAGTTTGTCAGAGTTTTCTAGGCTTTTTTCAAAAAAGAAAATAATAATAACTGTAAAAGGTGGTGGTTAAGAAACACTGGAGTCTGGTATTGTGGTCTGGAATTTCTATGAATTAATTCTAAGGTCTCATTCATAATACAGATTTGTATAGTATGTATAAGACAGAATTGGACAGTTATATAGTTGAACGATCATGTTTCATGTTACTGTTTAAGTGGAACAACTTTTCCCTGAAATTACACTGTTAAATTTATGCGCTATTTGTAACTGCATGTGAGGAACTCTCCTCATCACTTTGCTGTGTCTCAGGGGCAGCAGCACTTGCACCACAGTGAAGTGACTACCAGGCCTTTCTGCAGAAGAGATTTGGTCACCCTCTTGAGTAGCTTACTCCCACTACATAAAAATTATGGTGGAAGATGTACTTGGCTGAAATTTATTGAGAATCATTCTGACTTGTGCTCCTCAATCTACACCAATTTTTTTATTTAAATATTTTTAGATATAATCATTGGGGTAAAACTTTTTCTTAAGTGTTCTTTACAAAACAAAACAATTCCAAATGTTTACTTTACAGATCACATATGGATGAATATTTTTTTTAAAAAGATTTTTACTCTTAAGACATCAGTGTTAATGAAGTGAGAGTTATTGTGCTACTATTCCAGGTAATACATGGGATATCCAGGGATTTTGTGTGATTGCAATTACCTGTAGCCACATTAAATATAACTTTTCTTCAGTGTTTTGTCTCAGTGACTTGATGCCTAGAGCCTTCTTCATCCACCTAGTGTTAAAGTAATATAAACTCTGTTTACAGTCTCATTATTGATGTGGACTGGATGCTTCTCATTCTGTGACAACTTTAAAAAAATACACTATTTATGTAAGATATTTCTAAAAGTGTTAAAAGTTTTAAAACGAAAATAATTTTTTTCTAAAATATCTGTCTAGAGATGTTACCCTAGTAAACTCCATATGTTTTCATCATGGCTTTTGTTCTATTTTGATAGTTGAATGTAAACTTGTGACATTTATTTAGACAATTTTATTCTTATTGAATATACCTTTTCCTCCTACAAGAAATGTATCATCTTATAATATTTATGATTTTCTACCTCACTTTACTTGTATAGCTGACTGTAATTGAACATTTTATTGATAAAATTATTGTAATGCTATAGTATGCATCTAGTGTAAGTTTTTAATTATTCCTTCATTTAAGATGTTTGATTACTTCCAGTGTTTATTTTATGAATATTTTCCATAAATATTAAATATGTACATCATGATTCCTTTTTTACTATGGCATTTCATGTGAATATATTAGAAAACCAATGGCTATATGCATTTTTAACACTTGATACGTTTGCCAAGTGTCCTTGTCTCTTATAATATATATAAATTATCTGAGAATCTAATATTTAATTGACTAGAAAGCAACTTGGGTTTACAATTATTTTACATAATAAACAATTCGAGAATGGGTTTCCCAACCATAGACTGGCATTCAAAGCTTTCTGCAAGTTAATAACAACAGCTAGTTTTAGTAATTATTGCTCTTGAACTACTAGTCTTCCTTTTCCTTGTCCTTCTACACCTCTTACTCTCTTCCCCCTCCTACAGGCACTGTCACTTTCCCTTAATGCAAGTGATGAAATCTTTCAAGAGTAGGGTAGGATGGCACAGAATTTTCATTAGTCTTACCTCAGCTTTTGTCACTTTAGAAAGTTACCATATAGAGCCCATACAATTTGCATTCAACATAGATATTGAATTTTAACCATGGAATAAAATACCAGTTTCATGTTGCTGCTAATAAGGAGGTAGACAAAAATGATCTTGTAAGAGATTATATAATAATGCAATAAAGAATGCTTCCTTTCTACCTATTTCTTAGAAGTGTGACATCGATTTAAAATATATAAAGTTCTTATGTTCTTTCATAAAGAATATAAGGTTAAATGACGACAGAATTATTTCGTTATTGTAAATAAGGGCACTGTTCAGATATAAGTGGTAGAAATTATTTGCTATTTATTATACATACATTGCTCATTTTTTTTTTTGTGCTTCTTTGTTAGGCAGTTATGATGTCGAGACACAAGTTATCCCCGGAAGCATTACTGAGTTGCTCATCTTAAAGCATAAAACACCTGCTTTAATACGGTATGTTTATGCTAAGAGGTAAACCTCTGGAATCATAATGCAGAATGATTTAAATGCTTGAGTAAAATCAAGTGAACATTGGGTGTGGCTGCAAATATAGGATCACACATCTCTTTTGTTAAGGAATTATTTTCTTATAAGTTAGAATACTGGTGAAGATCTTTATCACTTATGGTTGAATTTTAGAATTTTAGCTTGCTCATCTTACTGTCAAAACTGATATGTCTTCTTTTAATCAAGTCCAAAGGGTATCTGTCCTACAGAAGGCAGGTGGGACTTTGTTAGAGAATGTAATCTTGAAATGCTGAATAATTAGTTTCTACTAAATGAGGAATGATATCTCAAGTGACTTACACATGTTAAGTAATTAGTAGTATTAGTAATAACAAAAATAACCACAATTGCAAAATTAATATTTCAGAATCAGTATAAGCCAGAGACATTTTAAGTGGTTTATTTGTATTAACTTTTCTCCATGCAACACAATATGAAGTTAGTAGCATTACTGTAAATGTAGGCATAATTATTTCTATCTGCTTCCTAATCCACTTTTCCATCATCTGCTACCTGAATTCACACAAAATTTCCCAAATGGTCAGCTCTTTCCAGTCTGGCCCTTCTGCAATTTAATCCATTGAACATCTTAGATTTTTAAAAATATAATACTGTCACATATTTTTTTTGCCTTAACTCTTTTTAGTAGTTCCTAAATGTGCTTAATAAATTTCAGCTTCTAAAGAGTATCTGGCTCTTATCTTGCCTGTCAGCATCATCTGATTCTTACTCAGTACCTCCCTTGCAAACTAAACTTTGAGTCTTAAGAACTGTCCTGACAACTTCACTTACTTTTCCTTCTGTGTTTTTCTCTTCCTCATTTTTTCACCTATTCCTGCATATTGTTCAGCTCTCATCTTAATTGTTAACATCAGTGACTCCAGGATACTTTCTAGTATCTACACTGGATGCTTTCTTAGCATCATTTTTTCCCTAGGGTTAATAGTTTTTACATAATTTTTATTACTTGCATATATTCTGTCTTTCAAAGTAGAATGTAAGGTGTGTTGGGACAGAAACTGTGTTCCACACACTTACCTGTTGTGTGTGCTAATCTGTTTATACATATTCTTTCAGTGAATGGCTAGTGCCTTCTTATATGTTGCATAATCAAAGCTTTAATTCACCAACTCTGTTTTCAAAGTCTCCTTAGTATCCCTCTTTAGCTGTAATAATGGTGATATTCACAAACTTGTGATTGTATCAACATGTATATGTACGTGAGTTTTTAATCAGTATCTGCTTTACCTTTCCCACTTCCCATCTTTGCCAGTGTAAGTCAAACACTCTGAATGAATGTAGAACCATTCATACTGAACATTCAAAGCAAACAAAACAAACAGTAATAGTTTACCTTAGGTAGGGGTTTAGTTTACCTTAGGTAGGGGTTTGGCAGGTTTGCAGTGGAGTCCTCCAACGAACTCAACATTTGGTAAGCATGGATGAGGAAATTGAAAATCCCAGTAGTTTCGAATAAGCCATATTTCAGCTTTTCCCATGATCTCAAATAAGGTAGTGGGTCTTCCTGATGGGGAAAAAAGAAAAGAAAATGTAGATGACACAAAATAGTTACACTAGGTAATTTTCGGAAGGAAGTTAGAATAATGTAGGCGAACTATTAGTGCTTTGAAAAAATATATACATATATAGGCATAATTTAATTTTTATGTATTATATATTTTTCCATGTGTATTTATAAGAAAGGCAAAGTGGTAAGAGAATCATGAGAGAAAACTACATTCTTTATATCACATCAATATATTCACAATCACAAACAAGCCATAGAGAATTAATCTCAGTTTTAGTTGGTAAACCTTCAATAGTACCAGATATACATAAAAACCACTCTTTGAGCCATGATTAATTAATTCTACCTATAAAAATAAATTTCTAAGGAAGAGTCTAATTTTCATAATTCATTAATTTAGTTCTTTCATCTTTGGTTCTTCAGATAAACTGTTGATTATTTTGAAATTACAGCTGAAATCCTTGTACCTACTACTACATTTGATTCATGCTAAGATCTTAATAATATTCATTTTTAAGTAAACATGTTTGCAAATAGTAGCCAGAAAACTTTGAGAAATTATTAAAATAGAAATTTGTGTTCCACCTTAATTTAGCTCATATTTTTAAATAGACATAATTACAAAAACTATACAGTTATAACTTAATGTTCACACTTCAACAAGATGATTGGCCTTAAAATAAATGGTTTCCCATCCTTTAGTGAAGGACTATAGAAACATTAGAAACTTCAAACTACTTGTAATTTGTTTTTTATTCTGAAATGAAGACATTTCTCTCAACTGTAGAGAAAATCTTCTGGTAACCTGGGTATATATTGTAATTACTAAACAAGGAGACTGGGGTGTACAAGAAAAAAACAACTTCTGTAATGATACATAGGTAGTTCTAGAAAAATGTGTAACTACTCAATCTACCAGTATGCATTCAGCAAGATGTTTCTTGATAGATTTGACTTTAAGATGAAACAAATGTATAATAAAACAGATGCGTGACTGATTACAGAAATCTAAGGTGCACTAATTTACAGATTTATGACTCACTGAAGTGTTCTGTATGAGTGATGTCCACAGGGTTTCACTGATCCGATAATTTATCTTTTCTATAGCCTCTGTGAGTGTGATAGATCATCTTATACTTTCATACGACAAATTCACTTACAAAAAAAAAACCCACTACCCTGACTTTATGGCTTTATACAGGTTTAGATTCAAAGGCGCAAGAATGTTAGATCTTCAAGCTACCAATTGAAAAAATTACTTACCTAGAACTTCACTGTAAAGCTGGTCCCACTTCTTCATATCAAATAGTTGGAACCAAAATCGAAAATAAAGCACATAGATCATATTTTTTGCCCTCTCCATGAAAGTCATTTGATCACTTAATTCTGACATAACAACAGGTGCATAGGAAGGAGGCAACAAAAATCCTCCACAATATTTTTCAAGTATATAGCCAGGAGAGGAGCGGAGACTGTACACAAAAGGGATCTTAAGAAGCTCTGCCAGCAGCTCACCACAGGGGGAAATGGCATCTGCAAGAACAACATCAAATCTTGACTCCTGTAGTTTTGTCATAAGTTTCTTATTTGAAACTACATCTTTACAAAACATTCTAATTGGGTCACCATATGCCCACAGCACTTCTTGTACTTTTGAAAAATATGACCAAAATGTATCTTTTGGAATTTCTGACCATCTCTCAACCAGATGAATAATGTTATCCACAAACTCAGTTTCAGCTAAAGATGTAGAAAAAACTTCAAATTTAAGAGCAGATGAGTTGTTTGAATCAAAAAGAAAAGAAGGTGAATAGGCCAATACAGTCACTTCATGACCTCTCTGAACAAGCTCATACAGGATAGTCTTCATATTCATCCAATGGCTGAATTCTGTGGGCCACACCAGCACCTTTCCACAACTCCCAGAACTAAAGTAACAGCTCAGCTGTATCAGCAGAAGAACGGAAGTCCATTTCATAGGCATCCTAATGCAATGCAATGCAATGCAATGCTTGTTTTCTAGTTGCTGCTCCTTTCTGTCATTTCTCATGGTTGTATGCAAAGATAAATCAGTCACAAAGTTAATATGTAACTTTTACACTTCAAAGTAAATACATTATATTAACAGTCTGAGCATGTGGATGAGAGGAGACAAAAGTAGATGATCTCTTACACAAGTGAGTTTAATGTCCTTTTCATATTTTTAAGTGCTGTAATTCATCTAATATTAATAATCTTGCATGGACACATCACCTGACTCATGCAATATATTGTAGAATATTGTCCATAAGAGTAGCAGTGAGAGGCTCATGTTCCTACAGTCTCTTTAACACAGAACTTAAGATAAAATAACTAAATGTGATTCAAAACTTTTGTAAATTTGTTGACACGTAATTCATATAATTATCAATTTTTGTGTAAAATTTAATGTTTCATAGTGTATTCACGGAATTGTGCATTTACCATAACAGTCAGTTTTAGAGAACTCTTATCTCCTAAAAATAAACCCTATACTCTTTAGCCTTTTTCTCCCTATCCCTACTTTCTGCATTTGTCCTATCCCGGTCAACGGTTAATTGAATTTTTATCTCTAGATTTGCCTATTTTGGACATTTTTTAATACATGGAATCATACAATATGTGATCTCTTATGACTGGCTTATTTTACTTAGTGTAATATTTTAAAGGTTCATTTATGATATGTTTATATGTTGATTTTTAAGACCATCATGTATGATTTAGAGAGTTTCAAGATGAAATTAATCCTATAGACTTTGTTGAATTAATCAAGGATAGAGGGAGGGAAAGAAACAAAAGCAAACCAAGTCTGCAGTACATTCAGCATTAATCATTAGGTTAGTTTGCTCTCTGACTCACTTCCTCATAGGTTTTTTGGCTACTGTCTTAAAATTACGCAGACACTGGAACAATATTATAGTTCATCTTAACTGTTCTATAGATAAAAGTTTAAACATTTTAAAATGTTGTTTTCTCTTTAAGGTATTCCTTCAGGTCCAACATACTGATGAAACTACTGCCTTAGCTGGTATGAAGAACCTCACTGATGCCAGATAATCTGAAGGATTTCACTAATGCCAGCTGACCTGAAGGACTTCATTGATGCCAGCTGCTCTAAAGGACCCCGCAAGGAGCTGACTCACCAAAGAATACAGTTTCCAAGTTCTAATGATTTTATTTCCATTTTCCTGGCTAATCTATGACCTCAGTTTTTCAGTCCATCACTTTCCATTATCCCCTTAAAATCTCTAGCCCAGAACTCCTTAAGGAGGTAAGTTTTAGGGTTTCCACCTATTTTCCTGCTCAGTGCTCTGCAATTATTAAATTATTTCTTTGCTACAAAATCTAATGTCTCAGTGTAATTGGTCTATTATTGCAGAGTGGACATATGAACCTGCTGGCCCTATAGCAAAGTCTTCAGTGGAGGAAATAACTGCAAATATGGTGGAAATAGAAAGATATCTCAAATTTGAAGTGGAACTTGAAGATGTAACTAAATTGCTGCAGTCTCGTGATAAAACAAATACGTGAGGAGTCGCTTCTTAAGGAAAAGCAAAGAAAGTTGTTTCTTGAGATGGAACTACTCCTGGTGAAATTTATCTGAACATTGTTGAAATAACAACAAGGAATTTAGAATATGACTTAAACTTACTTAATAAAGCAGCATTAGACTTTCAGAGGATCTATTCCAATTTTGAAAGAAGCATCACTATGGGGAAATTGCTATCAAACACAATGCATGCTAAACAGAAATTCTTTGTGAAAGAAGGGTTAGTGGATGTAGCAAATGCCATTGTTTTCTTACTTTTAAGAAAGTGCTACAGCCATGCCAACTTCTAGCAGCCACTATTCTGATGAGTTAGCAGCCAGCAAAATTGACGCAAGACTCTCCATCAGCAAAAAGTTTAAAACTCCCTGAAGGCTCAGATGAGTGTTACCGCTTTTTAGCAATGAAGTGTTTTTAAATTAAGGCATGTACTTTTTATGAACGTAATACTATTACAGAATTAATAGACTGCAGCATTGTGTAAACATAACTTTTATGTGCCAGAGAAACCAAACCAAATTGTGTGACTCACTTTATCACAGGTTTTGCTTTATTGTAGTAGACTGGGACCAAATCTGCAGCATCTCAGCACTATGTCTTGTATTAGCAAAATCACCTCATATAAGATGTACTCTTGAAAAATATTATAAGTAGGGGAGTGGCCAAGATGGTCAACTAGAAGCAGCTAATATGCATGGCTCTCATGGAGAGAAACAGATGGAGTAAGTAAATACAGCACCTTCAACTGAAACATCCAGGTACTTGCATTGGGATTAATCAAGGAAGCAACTGATCCACAGAGAATGGAGAAAAATAAGTCATCTGTAAATCCATCTAATCCTGGGCTTTTTTTTTTTTTTTTTGGTGGGTAGGGTATTTATTGCTGCCTCCACTTTAGAACTTGTTATTGGTCTCATTTTTTTCTCAGTTTAGCCTTGGGAGGGTGCATATGTCAAGGAATTCATCCACTTCTAGATTTTCTAGTTTATTTGCTTAGAGGTATTTATAGTAATCTCTGAAGATGGTTTGTATTCTATGGAGTCAGTGATGATATCCCCGTTATCATTTTTTATTGTGTCTATTTGATTCTTCTCTCTTTTCCTCTGTATTAGTCTAGATAGCTGTCTATTTTTTTGTTGTTTTAAGAAAACTCCTCCTGAATTTGTTGAGTTTTTTGAATAGTTCTTTATATATCTATCTCCTTCAGCACCACTGATCTTGGTTATTTCTTGTCTTTTGCTAGCTTTGGGGTTTGTTTGTATTTGGTTCTCTTGTTGTTGTTGTTTTTTTTTTTTTTTTTTTGAGACAGAGTTTCGCTCTTATTACCCAGGCTGGAGTGCAATGGCGCGATCTCGGCTCACCACAAACTCCGCCTCCTGGATTCTGGCAATTCTCCTGCCTCAGCCTCCTGAGTAGCTGGGATTACATTACACCACCATGCCAAGCTAATTTTTTGTATTTAGTAGAGACGGGGTTTCACTATGTTGACCAGGATAGTCTCGATCTCTTGACCTCGTGATCCACCCGTCTTGGCCTCCCAAAGTGCTGGGATTACAGGCTTGAGCCACCGCGCCCGGCCTGTTCTCTAGTTCTTTTAGTTGTGATGTTTGTGTCAATTTGAGGTCTTTCTAGCTATTTGATGTGGTGATTCAGTCCTTTAAATTTCCCTCTTAACAATGCTTTAGCTGCATTCCAGAGATTCTGTTACATTGTCTTTTTGTTCTCATTGGTTTGAAAGAGCTTCTTGTTCTGCCTTAATTTCATTATTGCCCAGGAGTCATTCAAGAGCAGGTCGTTCATTTTCTGTAGTTGTGGGGTTTTTGAGTGAGTCTCTTAATTTTGAGTTCCGATTTTATTGTGCTATGGTCTGAGAGACTGCTTATTATGATTTCAGTTCTTTTGCGTTTGCTGAGGAGTGTTTTACTTCCAATTATGTCATCAATTTTAGAGTAAGTGCCATGTGGTGCTGAGAAGAATGTATATTCTGCTGTTTTTGAGTGGAGAATTAAGTAGATATCTGTCAAGTCCACTTGATCCAGAGCTGAGTTCAAGTACTGAATGTTGTTTTTGATTTGCTGTCTCATTGATCTGTCAAATATTGACATTTGGGTGTTAAAGTCTCCCACTATTGTTGTGTGGGAGTCTAAGTCTCTTTGTAACTCTCTAAGAACTTGCTTTATGAGTCTCTGTGCTTCTGTTTTGAGTGCATATATATTTAAGATAGTTAGCTCTTCCTGTTGAATTGAACACTTTACTATTATGTAATCACCTTCTTCATCTTTCTTGATCTTTTTTGGTTTAAAGTCGGTTTTATCAGAAACAAAGATAGCAAGACCTCCTTTTTTTCTTCTTTCCATTTGCTTGATAAATTTTCCTCCATTCCTTTATTTTGAGCCTATGTGTCTTTGCATGTGAAATGGATCTCTTACATACAGCATGCTGATGAGTCCTGACTCTTTAACCAGCTTGCCATTCTATGTTTTTTAACTGGGGTATTTATCCCATTTACATTTAAGGTTAATATTGTTATAATCCCATTACTGAGTATATACCCAAAGAATCTAAATGATTATATTTTAAAGATGCATGCACACATACATTCACTGCTGCACGATTCACGATAGCAAAGGAAATCAACCCAAATGCTCTTCAATGATACACTGGATAAAGAAAACGTGTTGCTAGGCGTGGTGGCTCACGCCTGTAATCCCAGCACTTTGGGAGGCCGAGGCGGGTGGATCACGAGGTCAAGAAATCGAGACCATCCTGGTCAACATGGTGAAACCCCGTCTCTACTAAAAACACAAAAAATTAGCTGGGCATGGTGGCACGTGCCTGTAATCCCAGCTACTCAGGAGGCTGAGGCAGGAGAATTGCCTGAACCCAGGAGGCGGAGGTTGCGGTGAGCCGAGATCACGCCATTGCACTCCAGCCTGGGTAACAAGAGCGAAACTCCGTCTCAAAAAAAAAAGAAAAGAAAAGAAAACGTGTTATATATACACTGTGGAATACTATGAAGACGTAAGCAGGAATGAGATCATGCCTTTTGCAGGAATGCCTGCATCCTGGTAATAGAAGCGATTATCCTCAGCAAACTAACACAGAAACTGAAAACCAAACACCGTATGTTTTCACTTGGGTAATGGCATGCATAGATAGCTGGTAAAGTACTGTTTCTGGATGTGTCTGTGAGGGTATTGCCAGAAGAGATGGACATTTGAGTCAGTAAACTAGGAGAGGAAGACTTACCCTCAATGTGGGTGAGCACCATCAACTCAGCTCCCAGCATGGCTAGATCATAGCAGCAGTAAGAATGTGGAATAAGCTGACTTGTGTCTTCTGGTTGTTACTTTTCTCTTATGCTAGAGTATTCTATCTGTTTCTCCTGCCCTTGGACATGAGACTTCCAGTTTATTGACCTTTGAACTCTTGAACTTACACTGGTGGTTCGCCAGGTTATCTTGGATATTCAGTCACAGGCTGGAAGCTGTACTGTTAGGCTTCCCTGTGTTTGAGGCTTTGTTCTTGGACTGAGCCACTACTGGCTTCTTTCTTCCCCAGCTTGCAGATGTCCCATCATGGGACTTCACCTTGTGATTGTGTGAACCGATTGTTATTAATGAACACCCTTATATACACATATGTCCTATTAGTTCTATTGCTCTGAAGAAGAACACTGACTAATACAACCATTATCAAGGATATTACCAAAATAACTAATATGTCTATGAGTTGTCCCCAGTACATTTGTATGATAAAGACTTCTTGTTGGTTCAATAATAATGAGGGAGTTTTTCTTCCTCATTCTTATTGAGGAAGAAGAGTCCATATACAGTACAAAGTAAAAAATTAAATGGGTCTTTTTTTTATAGCTACTTGGTTGTGGTAAAGAAACCATAATATTGAAACCTTTTTGAATTTTCTATGTGGCATATACACAAATGTGGTTTAATTAATTGTATATGTATGTAATGGGATATTATAGTATAAAAATGAAGAAACTACACTGATATGCAAAAATGTAAATAAATTAGAAAACATTGAAGAAGTCAGACATAGAATATTTTTAAATTACTTTATTGCCTTTTTGACACACAGATTTTACTCATTAGCCAGAGATGGGAGAAAGAATCAGAAGTCACATCTCTGCCGTTTGAGTAACATGTAGATAATTAGCCAAACACTTACCTTCAAAGCAAGATATAAAGACTTCCACTTTCTGGTTTCTGTTGTACTTGTATTTGTCATTCCATGGTCTATGCAAATATTTAATTTACTTTTCCAGCCACAAACTGGTAGGATGACAGTTATAGCCAGAAAAACCTATACAGTAGAATATAGTTGGAAAGATAAAAAGTTAAGATGCTAGAGGTATTAAAATTTAGTGTTAATTTTTAACAAGAAACCTCAAGATTTTCACTCAAGGAGGTATGATATTACATTCATATTTTGAAGATGTGGAAAGAAAGAGACAAGATTATCTGAAAAGTGCTTGTTTACTTTCATGAATGTTTTGTTCTTACACCTGGACCTGGAAATCTAAAATAATGTGATTGTTATGTAGGGCCCCTACACATTTACTATTTCCCACCACCATGTGAGAATAGCTGTATATGACAAAAAAAGAAAAAAGAAAGGAGTATGGTCTTTGTTGGAGAAGATGGAATATGGAATGATTCACAAAACTTTGACACACTTAGAGTAAAACAAGATAGGAGGTCACTGCAGAGTAAAGAGAGGCAGAGTACACATGAAAATTATAAATTTTTTATTAGTACTTTCAGGTAGAATTTAATGACAGATAAGATGAACAATACAGTTCTTAATATTAGTAAGAGCATATGTAGTGCACAGCTTAAGTTTAAAACACTAGCATCTGCATAGAATTTGAAGAAAAGGTGAAACAGGAATCTTCCTTATCTTTATAAAAAATCAAGCTGCTTACTTCTAACCTAAATGCCACAATATCAATTACAAGTATAATCCTCTTTTCCACTCCTCCTCTTCCATTGAATTTATTTCCTTCCTTCTTTTCTTCCTTCCTTCCTTTCCTTTCTTTTTTTTTTTTTTTTTTTTTTTTTTTTTTTTTTTTTTTTTTTTTTTTTTTTTTTTTGTTGAGACACGGTCTCACTCTGTCACTTAGGCTGGAGTGCAGGGGCACCATCTCAGCTCACTGCAACCTCCTCCTCCCAAATTCAAGCAACTCTCCTGCCTCAGCCTCCTGAGTACCTGGGATTATAGGTGCATGTCACCATGCCCAGCTAATTTTTTGTATTTATTGAATGAATTTCTATGCTGAATTTCACTTCTATTAAGGACAGTCTTCTGGAGATCCTTACTTATCTATTATGCCTCCTTTTTTCTTGTATTCATAACTTCCCTTTCATAATAACTCTCATTTAAATTAGAGATAGCTAATGCATTTTCAAACAGTATTGACTCTGGGCTCCATCAGTTTATGGTAACTTTTTCCCCAATCACTACCGATGAACATAACATTGTAAAATTATATAATCTACTTGTCTCTGCACTCTTATGGGTAAAATTTATCTAAAACGAATACAATTCTTATAATATTTAAGAATTTATTGAGTTAATACATCCCACTTAAAATAACATTAATTATTTAACATAAAACAATACTACAACATACACAGTCTTGATCTTGATGCTATATCTTCAGGTTGGTATTGATTTTGATAGTTTAAGTTTCATGGATCTTACAGTCATTCAATTTCATCTTATTTCCTTTTCTTCCATTCACAACTTAGTTTTATGCATTTTATCTTCTTTCCTTACTTTCTATTTTGTAATTTGTTTTCTGTTGCTGCCATTTCATTGAAATAGCAAACATTCCAGAATTAGGTTAAAAAAAAAGTATTCAAATCAGATTGCAAAAATATTTTCAGTCATTTTATTGACACAATCTAGAATTCAATACTATTTTACTCTACTAAAATTCTTACTTTGATTTATGACTCACCATAACCTCACAGTTTTCTCTTATTTTTTGCTTGTTCCCTCTTCTTGATTGGATATGATAGTCTCTTTCTATAGTAAATGTGAGTACTTTTATTTATTGATTAGTTTAGTCAGTATTTACCAAGTTTCTTCTTTGTGCCCAGATGATTGCTAAATACAAAGAATGTGGAGACAAACAGAATCAGTTGCTACCTTTGGCTATCTTTATTGTATTAATTGATGTGTATCTAAATAAAAATGTGAGCAAGATGACAAAATACATTTTGGAAAAATTATGGGAATTATGTAGACATATTCTGAATGCTCATGTTTCAATGGCTTTAAAGAACATCATTGCAAAATTTAATTTATTTAAGTATTTTCAAGTTGTAGCCTATAATATAAAGTTCAGCTCAGATGCTTCTCAAGTATAATCATTGTATGACATTTTTTGTTCTTGATTCATTTTATGCTTGGGATCACATCAATGAAAGCAAAAAGTCTATTAATTTGGTTAGTGTGGGTTATTTGCCCAGCTGTGTCATCTGATGGAGTATATTATGTAGACATTACAAAATGACATATAGAGATTTATAGGAAATATTTTTTTCATCATGTAAATACTGGGACTTCTAATGTTTGAGACTGGTTGTATGTGGGCTATCTGGACTCTAGAAGACTTTAGGGTTAATATTTAATTGTTGGCTGGTTATCAGAGTCTGGGAAATTTCACAAGGTTTCTAATTGTTCAGACCCTGTCTGACTCTGAGGTTGTTCTCATGCTTAACTGATACACAGACGCTTTTTATGAAAAAATAGAACTCTGGTCACAGGTTTCATGTAGCAGTGTTCTTGACTCTTCAAATTATCACTGGTTGTAATATGTTCTCACATGTTTATTGTGGGCAAGTTTTGTGAGCTCAAATTTGAAACTTTCTTGTTATAATGCTAATCACAGATCCACAAGGATACAAGTGTTTCTGACTAAGTTGGAAAAGACATAGATAGTAAAGGAAATATTAGCTCAGGGCTTTGAATTTATAACTCATGAAAGAAGAAAAAAGCCTCTATGGAAGGAAATTGGAAATAACACCTAATATAAGGTAGCCAAATTGAAATCTTGACTATCAGGCCCCAGATCTAATTGTAGTGGGGAATCGTAATTACTGTTCAACGTGCAAGCTTATAAATGTCTCCATATTGCTTAATGTTATTTCAGGAAACTGAGTAGAAATGAGTAGGACCCTAAGATTTAGAGAGGGATATTTCAGCAGACATAGACAACTTAGAAACTTGTACTCCTAAAATTCCTTGAATTTCTTTTGTGGGCTAAATGATACCCTCCCTCTCTATCTAAAAACACTAATTTTGTGTTGTATAAAACTTTGTAATAACTTGGACTGCAATAATGATCTAGCAAGGGAATCTATGGATTCCATAAGATCCAACTCTACCACTTCTCAATGCTTCAGTTCAAGAAAAGAATTGCAAAGTCCTCTCACATATACAGCAACATGAAGCACACTTTTATAACTTTGATGGACTGAACTAGAGGCCTATTTTTCATGTTAAAGAAAAACTACTGGATAGCCTGGGGAGAAATGCCAAATGTGGGTGAAGGGGAGAAGGAAAGAAAAGCACACTGCCATGTGTGTTCCTACGCAACTGTCTTGCATGCTCTGCTCATGTACCCCCAAACCTAAAATCCAATAAAAAATTAAAAAAAAAAACTACTAAAAATAATATTTATCAGGCCAACATTTTATAAAGATCCATTTATCCAGCTGTTTGAAGTAAATGTGTTGGTCCAAATTGTTAATTTTGTCATTATTGGGCATTTGGTTAGATAATTAAAGACTGGATTTAACATGGTTTATAGTAAATAAAGTTGAAACTTTATGACTTTTTAATATTCTACATGAAAATAATCTATAGGCTGGGGGAAATGAAAATGTTACAGGACATGTATTATGTGCAATATGCTCAGAATCCATTTCACCATACCAGTGACATTAAAAAATGCATTGGTAATAGGCATATCAGTATCTTTGAAAATCTCTGTGGTGTTTTTCTTCTGTAGGGTAGAGATGGAAATAAAAGATGTTGAAATATAACTGGGATCCACAATTTCAGTGGAAATAACAGATACCCATAATGGTAAAGGCTGGTTGGGTTATATTAACTACAAAAATTTGATTTGGAAAAAGTACCAAATCCAGCCAAAGGACCAAAATTGTGCAGGTAACTGTAGAATTGCCTAATTGCTCATTTTACTTTTTGGAATAAAATTTATAAACAGCCTACTATGATATTGCTTCATCTTTTATGAATATATGAAGTAGATATCCTATGTGTACACCCACACATATCCTATATATCTTATGCATGTATTGAACATGTATTTGTAATTAGTAGATAGACAGATAGATAATTAGGTTTCCTATAGAACCTTGTAACATTCATCTTGTAATTGAGAAAATCCAAGTTTCTATGTCTGTAATAAGTACCAAAGTTAGTTAACCTTTAACAAAATCTAGTAAAAGAATCCTAGGATTTTGGTGCAAAACTATCACCTATTTTCCTGAAATGGATGGATCACGAGGTCAACAGATCAAGACCATCCTGGTCAACATGGTGAAACCCCGTCTCTACTAAAAATACAAAAAATTACCTGAGCATGGTGGCGCGTGCCTATAATCCCAGCTACTCAGGAGACTGAGGTAGGAGAATTGCCTGAACCCAGAAGGCGGAGGTTGTGGTGAGCCGAGATCGCGCCATTGCACTGCAGCCTGGGTAACAAGAGCAAAACTCCATCAAAAAGAAAGAAAGAAAGAGAGAGAGAGAGAGAGACAGAGAGAGAGAGAGAGAGAGAGAGAGAGAGAGAGAGAGAGAGAGAGAGAGAGAAAGAAGAGAAGAGAAGAGAGAAGAGAAGAGAAGAGAAGAGAAGAGAAGAGAAGAGAAGAGAAGAAAAGAAAAGAAAAATAGTCCCTGATTTACTATCCAGTTCTGGTGAATACTTAATATTAATATTTGTCCCTGGGCACCAAGAACCTATGCTACCTGAGATGGCCATTCTGCTGTCACAACAAAAAAATATAAAAGAACATTAATACCACTACTCTACTGTTAGTGAACATAACTACATAATAAAAGGACTGAGAAATTTCAGAAAAATATGTAAATCATTTTAGAAGATAAATAAGGCTCTTATGGGACTGAACAATAATTTTAAACCAATCCTAATACCTGCCTAGAGATTCATAGGGTAATTTCCAATATAAAGAACAAAACGTAGGGTTTACAGTCCCATTCAGGAGTGTCTCTTAAAAATATTTAAACAGGCAACCTACATATTGGGGGACAATTTTTGCAATCTGCCCATCTGACAAATGGCTAGTAACCAATATCTACAAAGAACTTAAACCAATCTATAAGAAAAAAAAACAACTCTATGAAAAAGTGGGCAAAGGATATAAACAGACACTTCTCAAAAGGAGACATTTATGCTGCCAACAAGCATATGAAAAAAAGTTCATCATCACTGGTAATTAGAGAAATGCAAATCAAAACTGCAATGAGATACCATCTCACACCAGTAAGAATGGTGATCATTATAAAGTCAGGAGACAACAGATGTTGGAGAGGATGTGGAGAAATAGGAACACTTTTACACTGTTGGTGGGAGTGTAAATTAGTTCAACCATTGTGGAATACAGTGCGGGATTCTTCAAGGGTGTAGAACTAGAAATACCATTTGACTCAGCAATCCCATTACTGGCTATGTACCCAAAGGATTAGAAATCATTCTACTATAAAGACACATGCACACCTATGGTTATTGTGGCACTGTTCACAATAACAAAGACTTGAAACCTATCCAAATGCCCTCAGTGATAGACTGGATAAAGAAAATGAGGCACATTATGCCGTGGAATACTATGTGGCCATAAAAAAGGATGAATTCATGTCTTTTACAGGAACATGGATGAAGCTAGAAACTATCATTCTCAGCAAACACAAGAACAGAGAACCAAACATTGCATGTTCTTACTCATAAGTGGGAGTTGAACAATGAGAACACATGGTCACAGGGAGGGGAACACCACACCCCAGGAAATATCACATCCCCAGCCCAGGGGGATGGGCTGGGATAGCATTAGGAGAAATACCTAATGTAGATGACGGGATGATGGTTGCTCCTCTCAGCTCTCTGTGTTCCCCTGCTGCTTTAATGGGAAACCTGCATGGTTTCTCAGATTGACCTGCAGGGTCAGGGTTCTGTAACCCTTTTGTTTTTTGTTTCTGAGAGCAGCACACCATGAACTCATTGTAGTTCATTATCTTGGCCCTGCCCTTGAATGAAATCCTTATCTCATTCTCATCCATTCCACAAGGTGGGTCATCTCAAAACGAAAGCACTTATCACTTAAGGTGTAACTAATGGGAATTTATAAAGCTATTTTTCATAGGTCTGTATGGTGTGGGTTCCCATATTTGCTCATCAGCCTAACGACATTATTCACATAAAAGTCAAAGTGGCAGCTGTGAAGAGGAATGTAAACACAATGACAAGAGTTAATTTTTTAAATGTCTTAAGAGCAGTCATTAATAAACCTCCATATAAGTACCACTGTGTATAAAGCCTAACCTATTGATGCAGGATATTTTCTTGATCCTTTCGTGGGACTCACACAGAGGTTTCTCATTTACCCAGATTGCTCCGGTACCCCTTGCAGAAGGGAGCATGCAAGCAAACAAGTGTAGGAATATGGAGTGAGCAAGTGCAGGAACTGGACAACCACTTTTGGGTGCTGGTTGGAACAAACTCCATTAACTCAACTTGTCAGGCTCAAGCCATTGTGGGAGGGAGCATCTAGTCAAGGGAGTATGAGATCTGGCCAGCTACTTTGGGTGCCAGCATGAGCAAATTCTGTGTGAACCCCACGGCAGCATCAAGGTAGAGATGGCTGTGACCCCTTGGAGCTCCAGAGGGTGTGTTACAATGCACTTTCAGCTCGACCATCTGTGGACGGCTTAGACATTAACAGCTAAGTTTGTCCTTTGCCTTGTCCTGTCGGACAGCTGCCCTCCACCACAAGAGCAGAGGGGAAGTGTGACAGCCTTTTTGTGAGGGAGTCATTCACACTTGTGGATTAGTCCTATCTGTGGATTTTTAAACAAAATTTTAAATATAGTTTTACTTGATTTAGCTTAAAGGTGTTGAAATGGAACTCTAATCTCGAACTTCAGATATATATCTTTATATATTATTAAGAAATAGTATGATATATCTATACATAGTTTTAGTCATTATTTTTAACCATGCTTTTTACTTTTAGCCATTTGCCAGACTTCTGCTATAAAAGTAATTTCATCCTCAATTTATATTATTTATATTGTCATTATAAATTGTCAATAGTTTTGATACTTATTTTCTTGACTTTTTTTTTGCTATATTCAAAGGAATTCAATGCTCACCATTGAATCAGAGATTATTCCAGAATGTTTCAAATTTTTTCCAGTTTTATTATGTTATACAGAATATGCTTTCAATAAAGACTCATGAATATTAATTCTCTGAGATCAATTTGGCAATATTTACTCACTAACTTTAAGTAAGAATGACCATAATCTAAATCTTAATATCATGCACTTAGCACTCATTTTCTTCACTTCAGAACTGTACAAATATTATTCAGTCTTCTATCTTTGAATGCTACTAAATAACTTTTGAGATCTAATTATTTTCTTCTTTTTAAAATTTCCATTTTGACTAAAGAAAATCATTATATTTTAAACTTAGAAGCTTAATTTTAATGTTTTTATAAATTGTATACATTTTCCAGGCTAATAGTGTATCTTTATAACATTGTTAATCTAAGATTTAATATATTCATTTTTATTTTAGGAATTAATTTTTGTTCCTAATAGACAGTGCCTTCTGTGTGTTCTTCCATAGCAAAAGGGCAAAGAGGCAGACAAGCTCCCTCAGGCTTCTTTTATAAGGACACTAATCCCATTTATGAGGCCTCCATCCTCATGACCTAGTCAGCTCCCAAAGGCCCTCTCACTTAATACCAACACATTGCGGATTCAATTTTAATAAGAATTTTGAGGGGACACATATATTCAGACTACAGCATGCCCCAAATGATTTTATTGTATACCTCTGCTACATGTGTATTTAATTATAAAAATATATTTATAGATTATGAAACATACATAAAAATAAGCTAGAAATGATATAGAGATAAAGTAAGCAATAGTGTAAAAATAATTTATATTACTTATAATGTGGTATTTTTACCTGACATGCCTGAAAAAGAAATCTGAAAAAATATGTAGATACTAATGGAAGAAATGCTTTTGTTGTAAATTAAGTGTACAGACATGTGAGGATCTGTCTCTGGACTCTATTGTTTTACTGGTGTGTCCATCTTTGTACTGACATCAATATTTTAGTTACTAACATTTATAATAAATTTTGAAATCCAGTAGAGCAAATTTCCTAGCAAGGTTTTTCTTATTGTGGTAAAATACATCTAATCTAAATTTACCATTGTAATTATTCTTTAAGCATACAGTTCTGTGGCATTAAGTATATTCATATTGTAGTACAATCATTACAACTATCCATCTGAAACTCCGTACCCATTGAACAATAGCTTCCTGTTTCCATCTCCCCTCAGTCCCTTGCAACTACCATTCTACTTTTTCTGACTATAAATTTGGCTAATTTACATACCTCATGTAAGTGGAATTGTATAGTCTTTGTCCTATTTTGACTGGCTTATTTCACTTAGCATAAAGTCCTCAAGATGTTGTAGCATGTGTCAAAATTTCTTTCCTTTTGAAGGCTGCACAATATTATTCCATTCCATTATGTGTGTGTGTGTGTGTGTGTGTGTGTGTGTATCCACACATATATATGTGGTGCTGTTTTATCCATTCATCCACAGATGGACACTTGGGTTACTTCTACTTTTTGTCTATTGTGAATAATCCTACCAAGTTTTTCTTCTTCAAGAGAAGCTGATCTACTCTAGGTTCTTGATATTCCATTTGCATTTTAGAATCTGCCTTTCAGATTGCAGATCAATTTAGGGAGAACTGACAACTTTTCATTATGAGTCTTTTTTTTTCCACACAAGCATAATTTATTAAATGCAGAATATAAATAACAAAAGTACTTAAAATAGATCTTTGATATGTATCACATATTGATCTTTTCTGGTACTCTTCATTTCTTTTTTCTTTCTTTTTTTTTTAACTTTAAGTTCTGGGGTACATTTGCCCATCTTGCAGGATTGTTGCACATGTACATACATGCTATGGTGTTTGCTGTCTCCATCCCCCTGTCACCTATATTAGCTATTTCTCCCAATGTTATCCCTCTTCAGCCTCCCCACCCCCTGCTATCCCTCCCCAACAGACCCCAGTGTGTGATGTTCCCCTAACTGTGTCTATGTGTTCTCATTGTTCGACATCCACCTATGAGTTAGAACATACGGTGTTTGGTTTTCTGTTCATGTGTCAGTTTGCTGAGAATGATGGTCTCCAGATTCATCCATGTCCCTACAAAGGACATGAACTCATCCTTTTTTATGGCTGCCTAGTATTCCATGGTGTATCTGTGCCACATTTTCATTATGGAGTCTGTCATTGATGGGCATTTGGGTTGGTTCCAGATCTTTGCTATTGTAAACAGTGCTGCAATGAACATACCTGTGCATGTGTCTTTATAATAGAGCAATATACAATTCTCTAGGTATATGGCCGGTAACGGGATTGCTGGGTAAAATGGTATTTCTGTTTCTAAAGCCATGATCCTGGACTTTTTAGCCTCCAGAACTTTAAGCAATAAACTTCTGTTGTTTATAAATTAAAAAAAAAAAAGAAATTAATTTTTGTTTATTAGGATAACTTTTAGTTCCATGTTTTCTCTACTTTAGGGACATCAGATTTCAATTCTTTCTTTGTTAAAATATTTTGATTATCCTCATTATTTTCTAATTGTTTTAATTAATTTTTGCTATTCTTAGCTCATAGAGATTGCCTTAATCTCAGTAAATTCACTTTGTCATAAGCATTGCTTTCTATTTCTAATTTATTTATTAATTATTTGAAGTGTTACTTCTCACAATTTAATTTGACATCTCACCTATCTCTTTTATCATTTGGTTTTAAAATCAGATTTTTGATCTAGTCTTCATTACTCTCATATCCTTATTTTACTTCAAATATCCTCTTTTGGGGATTCCATATTGTCTCAACCTGTTTCTGCTGCCGCAAAAATAACAGAGTTTTGTCAATCCACAAAGAAGAAAAATTAATTTTCACACATTTCTGGAAACTTGAAAGTCCTAAATCAAGGCACCAGCAGTTTCAGCATCTGCTGAAGGCCATAAAGTGTGCCTTCTTGGTGTTCTCACAGGGCAGAAAAGATGGAAGAAAAATAGTGGGAAAAAAAAAAGATGGAAGAAAAAAGATGGAAGAAAAATACTGTATTCTTACATGGCAAAGAGTGAAAGAGAAGAAGCCCATCCCTCCAAGCCCTTTTTAAGGCTCCTAATTTTTTTCATGAAGATCCTGCCCTTGTGATTTCATCACCTCTTAAAGGCCCACCTTTAACTGGCAATTAAGTTTCAATACATAAATTTTGGAAGGCACATTCAGACTACAGGGTATGTTATGCTTGATTGTCTTCTTAGTGTGTCATTTGGAAAAAATTAATATTGTATAAATGATTATTAGGTCATGTTTTTTTTATTGTGCTTTCAAAGTATTTGCTCCAACTTTGTATAGGTGCCTTAAACTTGTTTTTAGGTTATCTAAGACAATTAGTTTATTCGGTGTCCAAACTTGAATGATAGGTATGATATTCCAATTATTTTTGAAGCCTGATATTTGAGAAGTAAGGGAGAAGTCAACCCCAAATGGAATTCTGTGCATTTTTTTTTAGTGGACCTAGTCTAATAAAATAATCTTTTCAAAGCCTTTGTACCATGATTTCTGGACAAAAGGAACAATGTGTTCATTTCCAAATAGGAATACTCTCAACACTTGGCTTAAATTCAATCCTAAAGAGTCAGACTTATTTGTCTCTTTTCCCCTCTCAATTATTCTTTTCAATTGGCTTTTTAAAATATATGCATGGATAATAATAATTTACTGAATTGTTTTGAAATTGTCAATTTAAGATCTTGGTAGGTGCTTAGGAGCTTTAGGAAAGAGTGTTAACAAAATACCATGAGATATGTGGAAAAGAGAAAGGAGAGATTTATTTGTTACACAAAGTTACAATCTGCAGGCTAGGAAACAGAGTCTCCAGCTAATACCAAAAGTATATAATTTAGAGACAAAAAAAGAGGCTAGACTTTATGCCTAACTGGACCAGTTATGCATACATATTCTAGGAATGTCTATGAAGAAGGCCAAACACATGCATAATGAACAAACATGTATGTTCATCCCATGTCTACTTTGGCATGGAGACTTAACATTAAAATGAAGTAAAACTTGTCAAAAAGTCAAACAGAGGGCATAAAGGCATCTCGTGCACAGTCATTGTTGGCTGGTCAGAACCAGTCTGTGGTCAACTGTTATGCTTAGGAAATAATGCTTTTAAGGTCCAGTCAGCTCTCCCAGAGAAACCATAGTAAGGGAAGAGAGTCTAATCATGATGTTAGACAGTCTGTCAACTTTGGTGGAAAAATCTTTCAGCTGTTGTTTTTTGGGAACTGGTGTCTGTTCAGTTAGAAAATAAAGTCTGATGGCAGTTATCAAGGAAGGGTAGCATTGAGGTGTGACTAACCTCCTGCCTTGCCAAAGCCACAAAATCTGCCTGGGTTGGTGAGTTTGTTTTGTTTTGCTTGAAAGGTTAGGGGCTTAATTTTATTCACAGGTATATCCCAGGATAATTCAGCTTTAGGTTGTTACTATTTCCAGGAATGTTGGCAGAGCTAAGAAAATAAACTAGGAACTATGACTTTTCAAGAGAAGAAACTCTCCATCAACCCTAGGTTAGAAAGGAAAAGTAAAAGAAGTGATATTTTAGAGTTTCTTAAGCAGTAGAACTGTGGAAACAAGATAACGTGGTAAATGATGGAGTTGCAGAGAGACACAGTCACTGTAAACAAGGTGAGGCCAAGGTAGAAAGAGCAGATAAGATATAGGCTGCTTTCTCTTCTCCTTCTCTTTGATGTTCTGCAGGTATCTTGCTTTGTCTGACTATCATTAGAAGACCAGCTGGGAAAAATTCATGGGTAATGCACACTGGATTAGTCACTGCAGCTGCAATATATACATGGACACACACACACACATGCACACTCTCTCTCACACACACACGCTGAGGATCAACTTTCCCTAACAGCTGTTAGATGCTTCTGAACCAGCAGTCCTGCTTCTGTGGGAATTCAGGTGGTAGGTACAGCCTCTTGTTTCCCCAGGAAGCAACCAGACAAGAAGGTAGGTGTCCCCAACAATTATGCTGCTGATAGCCAGGCAAGCCATAACTGCTAGATCTTTCTGCCCACCAGTTCCACTGCTATCTGAATTTGCTGAGCATCATAGCCTCTTACTGCCTTGAAAACACCCATACTACAGGCTAGGCAACTACAATCATCCCCACCTACAATAGTCAGATGGCCATCTAAACATCTAGATTGTTTAGAGCTTTCAATCTAGTATTCCCCCTTCCATCTAATTTCTGCTGATAGATAGAACCCTGGGTTGCCCCAGAAATCATACAGATAACACATTAGTGCTGCCCTGCCAAGGATATGGCATACAACTGTGGCTCCTGCCTGAGAAAGCCCCATGGACCAAAACAATCAACAATAGAAACAAGGACATGAAGACAAAGCACAAGCAGTCCACTACTTCAAAACCCAGGAGTGAACTAGAATTGAAGCCAGTCAACCAGATCCACCTAGTATCATTATCACTCACAGGAGTAAAAAAGCAAAAAATCCCATCCAAAGGACAGCAGCTTCAAATAATAAAGGAATATCAATCCACACAAATGAGAAAGAATGAATGCAACAACTCTGGCAATTCACAAAGTGAGAGTGCCTTCTTTTTTTCCCAATGACTGAACTAGTTCTTCAGCAAAGTTTATTAACCAGGCTGAAATGGCTAAAATGACAGAAATATAATTTAAGATATGGATAGAAAAAAACATCATTGAGATTCGGGAGAACGTCAAAACCCAATTCAACAAAGCAGAGAATCACAACAAAACAATGCAGAAGCTGAAAGATAAAATAGACGTAACAAAATAGAAACAATCTAATCTAACGGAGCTGAAAAAACACACTACAAAAATTGCATAATGCAATCGCAAAAGCAAGGACAGCATAGACTAAGCAGAGGAAAGAATCTTGGAGCTTAATGGAAAACTCTCAGAATAACTCAGTCAGGTAAAAATAAATAAAAATAAATAATATCTGAGAGGAGATTACATGTAATTATGTAAAGAGACAAAATCTATGACTTATTGGCATAACTGACAGAAACATGGAGAAAGCAAGCAACTTTGAAAATATATTTCAGGATACTGTCCATTAAAACTTTCACAAACTAACTAGAGAGGCCAACATTCGAATTTGGGAAATGCAGAGAACACTTGCAATTATTCAAAAAGACCCCTCATCCCCAAGACAAATAATCATCCCATTCTCCAAGGTTGAAAGCAATTTAAAAATGTGAAAGGTGGCTAGAGAGAAGGGGCTGTTCACCTACAAAGGGAACCTCTTCTGGCTAACCACAGATCTTTCAACAGAAAATCTACAAGCCAGAAGAGCTTGGGCCTATATTCTGCATTCTTCAAGAAGAAAATTTCCTAGCAAGAATTTCATATCCAGCCAATTTAATGCATTATGAAGTCCAGCCAATTTAATGCGTTATGAAGGAGAAATAAGATTCTTTTTAGATAGGTAAATTTTCAGGGAATTTAACCACCAATGCTGACTTTTAAAAGGTCCAGAAAGAATGCTGAATACTAAAAGGAAATGGTTACCAACCCCTAAAAAACACATTTAAGTACTGAGATTACTGACACTATAAAGTAACCACACAAACCAGTCTGCATTACAATGAGCTAACAACACAATAACAGGATCAGATCTGCATATATCAATACTAACCTTCAATGTAAATAGGTTAAGTGTCCCTCAAATGGCACATAGTGAAAAGCTGGATAAAGAAGCAAGACCCAATGTCATGCTGTCTTCAAGAGATCCATTTCTCATCTTACGATATCTAGAGGTTCAAGATGAAGGGATGGAGAAAATTCTACCAAACAAATGAAAAAAAAAAAAAACACACACACACACAGAAAAAAAGCAGGGCTTGCAATCCTAATTTTAGGTAAAATGAATTTTAAGTGAACAAAGTTCAAGAAAGATAAAGAAAGGCATTATATAATGGTAAAACGTCCAATTCAACAAGAAGACCTAAATGTCTTAAATATGTATGCACCCAACAATAGAGCACCCAGATTTAAAAAGCAAGTTATTTTGTCTATGAAGACTTAGATTCCCATGGAATAATAGTGGGAAACCTCAACACCCCACTGACAATATTAGACAGATCATTAAGGAAGAAAATTGACAAAGATATTGATCACCTGAACTCAAAACTTGACCAAATGGACTCAATAGACATCTACAGAAGTTTTTACCCAAACAACAGAATTTCCATTTTTCTCATAGCCATGCAGCTCAGACTTCAATATTAACCACATAATCAGACAAAATACAATAGTCAGCAAATGTAAATAAAAACCAAAATTGTATCAACAATTCTCACAGACCAAGCATAATGGTAATAGAAATTAATAGCAAGAAAATTACCCAAAATTATACAATTATATGGAAAATAAGTATTAAAAGAAAAAACTACTACTGAAAGACATTTGGATAAACAATGAAATTAAAGCAGAAATCAAGATATTCTTTGAAACTAATGAGAACGAAGATACAACATACCAGATTCTCCAGAACACAGTTAAACAGTTTTAGTGTGGAGTTGATAGCATGAATGCCTACATTAACAAACTAGCAGCACGACTAGAAGAACTAGGGAAGCAAGAGCAAACCAACCCCAAAGCTATCAGAAGGCAAAAAATAAACAATCAGCTGAACTGAAGAAAATTGATACACAAAAGAAACAAAACCAAAAAAAAAAAAAAATCAATAAATACAGAATTTAATTCTTTGTGAGAATTAAAAAGAAAAATACACGTCTGGCTAGAGTAAAAAGAAAAAAGAGCAAATATTCAATAAACACAATTACAAATGACAAATGGCTTGTTTCCACTGACCACACAGAAAAACAAAAAAAATCAAAACTTAAAATGAACACAATACTCCAAGCACACAAATTAGAAAATCCAGAGGAAATAGATAAATTTCTAGACACATTTAGCCTTCCATGACTGAACCCAGAAAAAATTAAATCCCTAAACAGACTAACATCAAGTTCTTAAATTGAATAAATAATAAAAAGTCTGCCAACCAAAAACAGCCCAGGACCAGGTGGAGTCACAGCCAAATTCTACCAGATGTATAGACAAAAGATGATACTACCATTTCTTCTAAACTGTCTGAAAAAATGAGAATGAGGTACTCCTTCCCAACTCATTATATGAAGACAGTCTCATTCTGATACCAAAACCTGGCAGCGACACAATAAAAATGAAAACTTCATGCCAATATCTTTGATAAACATAGATGCAAAAATTCTCAACAAAATACCAGCAAACTAAATGCAGAAACACATCAAAAAGCTAATCTACCATAATCAAATAAGCTTTATTCATAAGATGTAAGGTTGATTCAACATATGCAAATCAATAAATATGATTCATCACATAAACAGAACTAAACACAAAAAACATGATTACTTCAATAGATTAACAAAAGACTTTCAATAAAATTCAACATCTCTTTATGTTAAAAACCCTCAATAAAAATAACCATTGAAGGAACATACCTCAAAATAATACAAACCATCTATGACTAAACGACTGCCAATTAAAGGAAAGAGGGTTTAATCGACTCAAAGTTTCATATAGCTGAGGAGGCCTCACAATTACGGCTGAAGGCAAAGGAGGAGCAAAGGCACCACTTATATGGCAGCAGGCAATACAAGGTGTGTGAAAGAACTCCCCTTTCCACAACCATCACATCTCATGAGACTTATTCAATATCACGAGAACAGCAGGGGAAGATCTGCTCCCATGATCAAATTACTTCCCAGGAGGTTTCTCCTATGACATGTGGGAAGTATGGGAGCTACAATTCAAGATGAGATTTGGGTGGTGACACAGAAAAAACATATCAGGCAATAAGGCTGATGTTTCTTCTGTGAGATACTTGACCATTGATCTTAAAGAAAAGAAACGACCCCATACTGACCTAAACTTTGTACAAACTCTTATATTTCCTGTAAAGGTAAAATTCTCTCTATTACCAGCATCCAGCATCATAGAGGAAAAGAAAATTTTCATATACACTTCTAACTAGAAACAGTAAAGAAGTGTCAGAGACATAGTTAGGCTGATGCTTTCTTCCGACACATAGATCTGTCTAGTCTCCTAAAGAATCATTATAATTCTAAAACTTATGGCTTAAATACATTATCAGTAATCACAAGTAAAAGCATGGAACAAAATTGAATTAGAAAAAAATTTGAGTAGATAGTAAAGTATTAGAAAAAATTTGAGTAGATAATAAAGGATAGTTCTTCTCATGGTGCATAGAACTGTTACTTGAACAGCATAATTTAACCAACCAACAAAGTTGTTTATAAATGTACTAAAATATTCTTTTTAAGGAAGCCCAAGAGAGTTCTGACCTCTTTGCTTCTGAAATTAGCAGTAGGCCAGTTTAAAACCACATTTTTAAATAGTTCATTTATTATACTTTAAATTCTAGAGTACATGTGCAGATTGTGTAGGATTGCTACATAGGTATATATGTGCCATGGTGGTTTGCTGCATCCATCACTCCATCATCTACATTAGGTATTTATCCTAATGCTATCCATCCCCAATCCCCCCATTCCTTGCTATTCTTCCCCTAGCCCCCCAACCCCCAGGCCCCAGTGTGTGATATTCCCCTCCATGTGTCCCTGTGTTCTTACTGTTCAACATCCACTTATGGGTGAGAACATGTGGTGTTTGGTTTTCTGTTCTTCTGTCAGCTTGCTGAGAATGGTGGTTTCCAGTTTCATCCATGTTCCTGCACAGGACATGAACTCATCCTTTTTTATGGCTGAAGTTTTTAAATAAAATGACCTCCATTTCTTTTAGGCAAGCATTGAGTATTATTTCTTTCTTGTATATACCTTCCATTGTTAATAGGGCTAAGAATAATTTCTTTAGAAATAGGATATATAGTAATATATGGGGTTTTTAATCTTTAGTTTTATTCTTTTTGAGATGGAATGTCACCCTTGTTGTCCAGGCTGGAGTGCAATGGCACTATCACAGCTCACTGCAATCTCCACATCCCCAGTTCAAGTCTTCTAAGTATAGGATAGCCACCATGCTCAGCTAATTTTTGTATTTTTAGTAGAGACGGGGTTTCACCATGTTGCCCAGGCTGGTCTCCAACTCCTGACCTCAGGTAATTGTCCTGCCTCAGGCTCCCAAAGTGCTAGGATTACAGCCAAGAGCCAAGGACACATAGAAATATATTTTAATAGAAGATAATACAATAAACAAGCCTAGACAATATAGGGAGACCTCATTTCTACAAAAACATAAAACAATTAGCCAAGCAAGGTGGTGTGAATCTATAGTTTAAACTACTCAGGAGGCTGAGGTGTGAGCATCACTTGAGCCCAGGAGGTCAAGGTTGCGCTGAGTTATGATCAAGCCACTGAGCAACAGCCTGAGTGACAAAATGAGACAGTCACCAAATAATAATAATAACACCATTAGTGAGCTTGAAGACAGGATAATTGAAAACACACAGTCAGAAAAGACATAAGAAAAAAAGAGTAAAAATCAATAAAGCAGACTTACAAAATTTAGATAATAACCTCAGAAGAGCAAATCAAAGAGTTATTTGCCTTGAAGAGGAGGTAGAGAAAGAGACAGAGGTAGAAAGTTTATTCAAAGGGCTATCAGAAAACCTCCCAAACCTAGAGAAAGATATCAGCATTCAAGAAAAAGGTTATAGAGCATCAGACAGCTTTAACTTCCAAAAATCTACCTTAAGGCATTTAATAATCAAACTCCCAAAGGTCAGGAGTAAAGAAAGAATCCTAAAAGCAGCAAAGGGAAAGAAAAAAATAATATATAATAGAATTATAATAAGTCTGCTGGCAGACCTTTTAGTAGAAAACTTACTAGCCAGGAGAAAGTGGTATATTTTTAAAAGGCCGAACGGTAAATCTTCTACTCAAGAATAGTTAGTCTGGTAAAAACACCCCTTAATAAAGAAAAAGAAATAAAGATCTTTTCAAACAAACAAAAGCTTATAGAGAGTTATCAACAATAGACATGTAGCATAAGAAATGCTAAAAGGAGTTCTAGCTGAAAGAAAAGGATGTTTTAAGCAAGAAGAAATCATATGAAGTTATAGAACTCATTGGTAATGGTAAGCACACAGAAAACACAGGATAGTGTAAAACTGCAATTGTGGTATGCAGAAAGATAAATAATAAACCAATCAAAAAGAATAGCTACAACTTTTCAAGACAGTACAGTTAGACACAAAGAGAAAAACAAAAAGTTAAAAATCAGAGAGATAAAGTTAATGTGTAGAGTTCTTATTAGTTCCTTTTTGCATGTTTGTTTGTTTATGCAATCAGGATTAAGTTGTCATCAGTTTAAAATAATGGATTATAAGGCAGTACGTGTAAGCCTTATGTTCATCTCAAATAGGAAAACATACAACTGAAACCAAAATAAATTAAGAAGCAAGAAATTAAAATACAGTACCAGTGAAAATCACCTTCACTAAAAGGAAGATAGGAAAAAAAAAAAAAAAAAAAAAAGCTAAGACCATGGGAAAAATTCCAAAAAAAAAAAAAAAAAACACATTGGAAGGAGTAAATCTCTACTTATCAGTACTAACATTGAATGTAAATGATTAAACTTCCCAATTACAAGATGTAGAATGACTAAATGAGTAAAAAGTAAAAATAGCCATTGATCTGTTGCCTGCAAGAAATGCACTTCACTTAGGAAGAAACTTGTAGACTTAAAATAAAGAGATGAAAAAAGATATTTCATGCTAATGGAAATGAGAAAAGAGTAGGAGTTACTATACTTACATCAGACAAAATAGATTTCAATACAATAACTATAGAAAAGAAATGAGGTACACCATATAATAAAGCAGTCAATTCAGTATGATGATATAACAATTTTAAATATATACGCACCCAACACTGGAGCACACAGATATATTAAACAAATATTAGTAGAAATGAGATATAGATATACCTAAATACAATAAGAGCTGGAGACTTTGATACCCCACTTTCAGCACTGGAGAAATCTCGCAGGAAAAAAAAAATAACAAAGAAATATGGTACTAAATCTTCACAATAGACCAAATGAACCTAGAAGATAGTTATAGAAAATACTATCCAGTGGCTGAAGAATACACTTTTCTCTTCAACACATAAATCATTCTTGAGGAGACACCATATGTTAGGTCACAAAACAAATTTTTTAAAATTTAGAAAAATTGTGAAATAATATTAAACATCTTATCTAATCACCCTGGAATAAAACTGCAAATCAGTAACAAGAGAAATTTTGGAAATTATAGAAACACATAGAAATCAAACTATGTTTTTGAATGACTAGCGGATCAATGAAGTAATTTTTGAAAATTAAAAAAAATTTTTTAAAAAATAATAAAATCATAAGATGCCAAAACCAATGTGATTCAGTGAAAGCAGTACTAAAAAGATACCTGTAACTGCCAGAAACAAAAACGAAAACTTCAAATAACTAACTTAATAATGCATCTTCAAAAACTAGAAAAGCAAAAGCAAAGCAGACAGAAAATTGGTGGAAGAAAAAAAGGATAAGAATTAGAGCAGAAGTAAATAAATTTGAAAGAAAAAAACACAGAATATTAACAAAACAGTAAGTTGGTTTTTTTGAGAAGATAAAGAAAATTGACAAACCTTTAGCTAGACTAAGAAAAAAAAAGACACAGATAAGTAAAATAAGATATGCAAAATGAGACATTATAATTTATACTGCAGAAATTCTAAGAATCATTTGTGGCTACTATGAGCCATTATAAGCTGAAATTTAAAAAAAATCTAGAAGAAATAAACAAATTCTAGACACATACAATTTACCAAAATTGTACAATAAAAAGATCCAAAATTGGAACAGGAAAATATCAAGGAACAAGACTGAAGCCATATCCTAGGAAAGAAAATCCCAAGATCCAATCGCTTCACTGTTGAATACTACCAAACATTAAAAAGTTAAAAAAAAAAATAAACTAACATCAATACTTCTCAATCTCTGCCAAAAATAGAATAAGAAGAACCTTTCCAAGCTCATTCTGTGGGACAAATATAAAGCCAGGAAAAGACACATTAAAAACAAGAGAGAGAAAGAACTGCAAACTAATATCCCCGGTAAACACTGGTGTAAAAATCCTGAACAAAATGCTAAGAAATCCAATTCAACAGCACGTTAAAAACAATATTCATCCCAACAAAGTGGAATTTATCGCAGTGATGCTAGGAGAATTAAGTATATACAAATCAATGTGATACATCTTATTAACTGAATGAAGGTCAAAATCTGTATGAACATTTCAATTTATGCCAAAAATGCATTTGATAATCCTTACTATACCTTCCTGATAAAAAGCTTCAATAAAATGAATATACAAGAAACATACCTCAACTTAATAGAAGCCGTATGTGACAAACCCACAGTTAGTATCATACTGAAGATGTAAAAACTAAGTCTTTCTTCTTAAATCTGGAACACAATAAGGATGCCTTCTGTCACCATTGTCATTCAACATAGTCTTAGGTAGAGCAACCAGACATGTCATTGACTCTCAATGACTTTCATGTCATTGAAAGTCTTAGGTACAGCAACCAGACAAGGGAAAGAAATAAAGGACATTGAAATTGGAGAGGAAGAAGTCAAATTATCCTTGTTTGCAGATAATATAGCTTATATTTCAAAAAACCTGTAGGTGTCACCAAAAAAACTATTAAAACTGATAAATAAATTCCATGAAGTTGCACATACAAAACAAACACACATAAATGTATAGCATTTCTATATGTCAAACAGTAAACAATTTGGAAAAGAAATAAAAATATAATTTCATTTACAAGAGCCATAAATAAAATTAAATACCTAATATTTCTCTTAACCAATGAAATGGAAGATTTCTAAAATAAATACTATAAAACACTGATTCAAAAAACTGAAGAGGACACAAAATATAAAAAGATATTTTATTTTCATGGGTTGGAAGAATCAATTTTATTAAAATGTTCATATTTCCCAATGCAATCTATAGATTTGATGCAACCCCTATCAGAATACCAATTACATTCTTCACAAATATAGAAAAAAACCCCTAAAATATATGTGAAGTCACACACACACACACACACACACACACACACACACACAAAACAAAACAGAATAATTAAAGATATCCTGAGCAAAAAGAACAAAACTGAAGGAATTACATTATCTGACTTCAAATTAGACTATAGCGTTATAGTAACCAAAACAGCATGGTAATGGCATGAATAAAGAAACGTAAGTCAGTGGAACAGAATTGAGAACCCAGAAACAAATCCACCCATATAGAGTGAACTCATTTTTGAGAAACTTGCCAAGAACATACAGTACAGAAAAGATAGTCTCTTTAATAAATGGTGCTGGGAAAATAAAATATTCATCTATAGAATAATGATATGAGCCCTATTTCTTACATAAACATCAATTCAAAATGGATTGAAGACTTAAATATAAGACCTCAATCTATAAAACGAATACAAGGACACATTGGGGAAACTTTCCAGGAGATTGGTCTGGGCAAAATATTTCTTGAGTGATACCCTGAAGTATAGGCAACCAAAGCAAACATAGATAAATGGGATCAAAAGGAGAATTATGGATCTGAACAGTATCTTCACATTTAATGTGAAAAGATTATTCCAAGTTACATTTCATCAAAAAATTTATCATAGACTCTTATAAGTTGCAAATCATCTCTGGAAAACAACTCATTGATTTATACTTTTTCTCTAAATATCGGTGACTTTTACTGCCTTTTACATTGTTTGCCTTTTTTACTTCTGTGAATTGCCTGTTCACATATTACCTATATTTATATTGGTCTCTTTGTCTTTTTGGTTGATAATTTTTACTACTTTTACTGTCCAATGGATGCCAATCTTTTGTTCCATGTTTTGTAGAATAGATTTGATAATAATTAATTCTGGCTTATGTGAAAAATTAGAAAATATTATCTATGATGGCAGTATGTTGGTTCTATTTTTCTTTAAAAGTATATGAATTATCTACATGAGTTAAAAATTCTATTGTAAACTCTTTGGATAATTCTCTTAGTGTCAAAGTTTTAATATGTTTTTAAGTTAAGTTCATGCCTCAGCCTGGAGAATATTTCTTGCACAATTTGAATGATAGTTTTCTTACTAATAAAGACAACTTCTTGTGGTGGTGGTGTTTAACATAAAATTTTCATCGTAAAGTACTTTGCTTATATGTAGCTTTCAGAAGAGCCTGGAATATCCCTGTGAATATCCATAAGATTGTTGTAATTTTTGTATTTTTTGCGTTATTAATTATTATGATTAACCACAGTATGCCTAGATTTAAAAGAAATTTGTTACTACCCTATATTTAATCATGCCAAATTATTTCATGTTTTGAAAAGAGCATAACAATAGTCTTCTGAGGAAAGAGAGAAGGAATAAGACATGCTCATCTAAATTATGGCTATATAAAATAATAATTCTGAGTTTAAACTGTGTTTTATAAACATGTTGAATGTCACAACATATCTGAAAAGTAGGTGCCGAAAGCAAAACTTCTCTAAATGACTCAATTTTGTAGCAAGAAGCACGTTGACATTGCTATTTTTCTCATTCCACATAAATACTACTGGGATATGTTTTAATCTATGTTTTCAGAGGGAAAAAATGATATGCTGACTCTGGCTGCACATTAAAGTTAAGCAGCTCTAATTGTCTCCCAAACCCTGAATAAGTATATGGCAGTATTAATAAGGTCTGGCTCTGGGTCTCCAAGCCATGCAAATCTCATCTTGAATTGTAATGATCCCCACATGTTGTGGGAGGGACCTGGTGGGAGATAATTGAATCATGGAGGTGGTTTTTCCCATACTGTTCTCATGATAGTGAGTTCCATGAGATCTGATGGTTTCATAAGCATCTGGCATTTCGCCTGCTGGCATTCATTTCTCTCTCACCTGTCACCATGTACAACACCATGTAAAGCTTGCCTTTCACCTGACAGAATAAGAATTGCGGGCCTATTAAACCTCTTGTTCTTTATAAATTACCCAGTCTGGGGTATGTTTTTATCAGCAATTTGAGAACTGACTAATACAAATACGTAAATTCTTTTGACCTCAGGTACAGGCCACAGATGAGATCTCAACAAATTCTGAAAGATTTATTTTAGACATATCTTACTACAGTGCAATAAATTTTTTAAAATAATAATTGATTAAAAAGGAATGCACTACTCTCCAAACATACATTTCAGAGTTTAGTACAGTGTAATATACTGAGATGATTATGTGACTCAATTCTTTCCCACTTCTTCTGCCCCAGAACCATAGACTTCCAGAAGAAGAAATGAAATTGAACAACATATACAGCCTAGTATAAAAGGAATACATTATGTCCACAAATTGTTAACATTCTAGGGAATTCTATGATTAGATGCTTGTAAGAGCTATGAAAAAGTGACTTTTGGGAGGAAACCAAATGAGACAATCCCTGGAAGTACAGAACAAAATTTAGAATTCATCGACTTCCTGCTTAAGAAAAAATAAAATAAAACAAATGTAATAAAACCAGAGATCTTCCTAGACTAAAGTAGAGGCAATTTCAAAAAAATATGAAGAGATGGTCTTACATAAGAAGTGTTCAGAAATCTATACTTGTTGAAGACCTTCTAAAGAAAACCATATAAGAAAATAGCTAACCATACACAATAGAAAGATTTGCATCCAAGGTTTGTAGGTAGAGAAAAACGTCAGAATGAAATGTTTGTGTTTAATTTTCATTTTCATTTTTAATTTTTTTTTTTTGGATAGGATGTTGCTCTATTGCCCAGAGTGGAGTTCAGTGGTATGATCATGGCTCATTGCAGCCTCAGCCTCCCAGCTCAAGCAATTGTCTCACTTCAGCCCACTCAGCAGCTGGGGTCACAGATTCATGCCACCACATCTAGATAATGTTTTTAATTTTTTGTAGACATTAGCTCTCACTATGTTGCTCCTAGGCTCAAGCAATACTTTGGCCTCCCAAAGTTTTGGAATTACAGATGTGTAACATTGCACCCGGCCAGAATTAAAAATTGTAAATAAGCATGATTCAAATATTTAGAGATAAAACAGTCACTAACATAAGACAAGGATGAGATGAAAGGATGAATTCTAAAAAACAAATAAACAGCAAAAAAAAAAAAAAAACTGGATATTTGTATTTTTAAAAATAGAAATGGATTCTTTTTTTTTTTTTTGAGACGGCGTTTCGCTCTTGTTACCCAGGCTGGAGTGCAATAGCGTGATCTCGGCTCACCACAACCTCCATCTCCTGGGTTCAGGCAATTCTCCTGCCTCAGCCTCCCAAGTAGCTGGGATTACAGGCGTGTGCCACCATGCTCGGCTAATTTTTTGTATTTTTAGTAGAGACGGGGTTTCACCATGTTGACCAGGATGGTCTCGATCTCTTGACCTCATGATCCACCTGCCTTGGCCTCCCAAAGTGCTGGGATTACAGGTGTGAGCCACCGCGCCCAGCCCAGAAATTGATTCTCTAAGTATATGAAATATTGGTTGCTTACATAAAATAAAATAGAACGAAATGCCTCACTGATAAACTCTTAAGAGGAATCACCTAATGATCTAGAAATTGCCAGTAAACTGATTAAAGCATAATGTTGTTTGTTAACAACTTACATTAAAGCTGTCCTCATGACCTGTTTTTCTTCTAAAGCTCTCATGTTTCTAGTTACTTTCTTGATCTTAACTATCCATCCGATGCTTTGTTAAAATATTTATGATCTGATTCAATGTGTTTGTTTCCATTTTTATTTCATGCTATCCCAGCTCTTCTTGTATCTCCTTATAATGACTGATCAATTCAACTGCAAAGCTCACCTTATCTGACCAAGGATTATTCATTAACTTTTACTTATTTTTCTGACCTTGATTAACCTTGTGTCTTTGCCAGTCACTCTGAGTCACAGTCATGATGAGTAAGGATTCTAGATCTCCTTCAAATAACAAATTTATCTTTTGTAAAGTCTCTACACCAGAGTAGAAACTATAAAAAAAAAAACCTCAAGAAAAAATGAGGGCAGAATAGGAACAAAATTCTGACTGGATTATAAATTTAAAAAGTGATTAATCAGATTAATAACTAGAAATTTACAGTGAAACCAATGACACATTTTTATATATTTACATTAATAACATTAATATTTATTCATAGGCAAAGCACCAAATAACTAGTAACTCCAGAGCTGGTTTGTTGGGAATATGATTGGTGATCTTTGAAGGGTACACAGAGGCTCAGAAAAGCAGATTGCAACCTACTAGTATCTCCATTCTTATTATGCATTTGGACATTAGAAAACTGAGTATCAGGGGAACTGAAAACTCTGTGGGCCAACTCTAACCTCATTTTTGTTGGAACCTCTATATGCCCCAACTTACAAAAACATTATTTTCAAAAGAAAGCCATGACTCTTACTCATGAGAATCTAAGAGTCAATGACCAAGGGTATAAGAACTTTGCGGATGCTAACAAATGGGAAATTTGACATTTGCTTTACCAGTTTTCAACTGATTGTCCCTCAGGTCCAAATAAACTTTGTGATGTTGAATCAGGACCCTGTAAATATTTTTTATTTGCCAGCTGTCTGAATGGTAAGCTTCATTAATAGAGGACACTGGAGTGACTGCAAGGTGGTGGAGACAGAGAGATGCATCCCTCTCAAGGCCCCACTTCTTACTGTTATTCAATAATTTTTATGATGATTATTGGGTTTTAGCACTATGGATTTTAAAGAATATACTTAAAAATAATAAAAATATATTTAATGAATATAAGAAGGAAACTTTCAATTAGCATGTTTATTTATGTTTTGAAAAGCATAGCATTCTGCACAGGAATTAATATAGAAAATGCCTATGTATACAGTTTGTTCTTGACATAGATAGACCCAGTTTCATATGTTATTTTCAAAATTAAGTTCACAATTATTTGATTTGTGTCTTCAACCTCTGTGGTGCTTGCATATTCCTGTCTTTAAGCATCATATTCAAAATAAAAATGGAAAAGATTATCACAGAGATAAAGAATGTGACATAAACTCAGTTATTCTATGTGACTTCTCAAAGTTTATGTGTTTACATATTGCTAATGGCTGAGACATTTAAAAGCTTGTTAAATCAATATCAAAAAGACAAATACATGTACAATATTATAATTTTTGAAATTTAATATACCTTGGGATTTTTATAACTCTCTATCAAATATACCTTTATGCTTACATATTTTTCTAGCTATACATGTATATATCACCTTATGTAAAAGACTTAAAAATTAAATAAGCAAAAGTATTTTTTGATCTCTTATAGATATAGATATGTATCTGGCTGTGTGGTATAAGAATTGGAAAGATCTGTTTTGACAAGGCAATGACATTAATACATTTCCGGAAGATATTTTGTTAAGAAAATATAAATAAATAGAATTTAGCTTGTGTAGTACATATTGAGCTTCATTATTGACTCAGACTAATATTTATATGTGAGGTTTACCATTTAAAAATATTTAATTTAATTATAGAGCATTAGTGCATTACTTTTTTCATTCCTTGTATTTTACCACTTTTCTTCTTTTTAATGGAATGACTATATGTTCAAAGTTTAATAAAATATTCAGGGCATACTTCTTTTCTAGTCATTATTACATATTTAGTTTCATTACCAATTATCGTTTAAAATATTATTTATAGAGGACAATGCTGTAAAATTATTTCCTGCCAAGTCTGACCTGCAGACTCTGGCCAAGAGACAGATGAAAAAAGTTTGCAGACACAGATGTTTTACCTGTGAAAATGCGGCTAGGGAACACCACAGCTTACAGACTCCAAAGAGGGAGTCCAGCTGTGCAGCCCTGATACACCAGAAATTCTTGTATTTATTGTAGAACAGATTTAATGAAGGAAGTCTTTAGAAAACACCATTTGTGGGTAATTAACATTGCCGACCTCCGAATGAGTGAGCAGTCATGCACATGGGTGATCAAAGTTTGGTTTCTGGTGAAATAAGTAAACAAACCTATCTAGATAAATTCCTTTACACTTTCTTGTAACCTGCCCTTTGCCCTAACCCCAAGATAAGAGGATTTAGCTGCCTTCAGCCATAACTCTTTCCCAAGGCTTTTGCAAAATGTCTTGGTCTTCCAAGAAGGATTGTGTCTTTCCTACAATTATTCCCACTACCCTGACCAATTTCCTACATCTCCCTCTTTTCTGTTTTTTTTGCACCAGGTTTTGTCGATTGAAGAGTACAGATGTGTACAGCAACAGGTTTGTCAGGCACAGCGGTTATAAGTTGTGTTCCAGCTTTGCATCCTAAAATTAGTAAATAACATAAGACAAACTTAATATAATTAGTAACATACTTTTCCAATCAAGGAGTGACATGTAATATTACTTGGCACCTCAGTCCAATGTGTGTCATTAATGAGGGACCCCACCATGGATATGTTAATCCTTTCTTGCCAAACAGCTGCATCATTAGAGGCTAGGAAGAGAGTGTCTGCCTAAATAGCAGGTGGAAATAAAGCCAGATTTAGAAAATGGGCTCAATAGAGTGTGGCAGGTACAGGTGACAGGCAAAGTGAGAGAATAAAAAAGGGACAGATTATCTGGAGTAAATTGTGTTTGTGTTTGGAGCGAGATTTTTTTCAGCCTTCTGAGTTGTCTTCTTCAGCATCCCCCAGGTAATGTTTGGGGCTTGTGTTGTCCAAGGAAACCACATCTCCTGGGGCTGTAGGTCCTCCAGGGGTATTTCCTTTATTTCTGGTACCAGGTGGGGTCCCAGCTATACCATGGTATGGTTTGACACATTGTGCTGGAATCCAAAAGGGCCTGAGAGGGTGTGAACACAAGCATATTTTTCCCCCATGTTAGCAAATCATTTGGAGCACACCATACATTACTATTCATATCTTTCCATAAAACTGCAGGTTTTATGTCTTCAGAGGCTTTAACAAAGTGCTTTTCAATGGCTGATTAAAATTTTTCATCTAAATATTAAAAATTAAGGGTAGATTAGGCTTGTGCTAGTAGTGTTGCAGAATTATTACACATATTTTCCCTTATTTTGTTTTCTGAGCATATTTTTAAACGTGAAGTGGGTACGTTCTACTATGTCCTGTCCTTGGGGGTTATATAGGATGCCTATGGAATGTTGGACATTCCTTGTGTGACAAAATTGTTGAAATTGTGAGCTGGAATAAGCTGGACCATTACCAGTTTTAATTTTCATGGGCTGCCTCATAAACACAAAGTTAAGAGAAGATGTTTAATAACATATCTGGTGAATTATTCAGATGTATCATTAAACATCTTCTTTAAGATGCTAATTAAGTGCACTAATTATGTGCTAATTAGGTGAGAATTGGTATCAGTGGATACATGTACGTATTTTAGTTTTCCAAATTCAAGAACGTGTGTAACATTTGTCTGCCATAACTGATTAGGTTTTAGTCCTCTAGGGGTAACACCTGTGAAACAGAGAGTGTACCCGTGAGTTGCCAATCTGGGCATTGCAGGATAATTTGTTTAGCTAGTCTTTGGGTAAGTTAAAATTGTTTAGTTAAGTTCTTTAATTCGGGTGGAAAATGGATGGAGTTGGGTGGCTTGGTCAAGCAGTGACTTTATAATCTGCAGGTCTGCTTGATAATTGTCATAAGCCAGTGGGCCAGGCAGTGAGCTGTGAGCTCCAATATGTGTGATGAAAATAGGATGTGTTTGTAGATCTGGCAATTGCTGAAGTTGAAGAAAAAGTGCACACAGGGTAGCCTTAAGAGTAGACTGAATGGAGGCTGTCTCAAGGTTCTGCAATAAATAAACAGAGTAAGGAGAGTCACTAACAATAATGACGGGTTGAGCAGAAAAGGTTTCCAAAGCTTATATTGAGGCTCCAACATCAGCTCTCTGAGTACTAGTAAATTGAGATTGAGTGAGGAAATGATATGGTTTCCACTAAACAGCCAATTTTCAATGTTTATCAGAGCCATCCTTAAAACGTGTTAAAGCATTAGGTATGGGAGAGTGAACTACCTTTATAGGCACAACTGCAGGAGTACGAGATAAGAACTGAAGTAGTATGTCAGAAGGAAGGGCCTGCTCTATGTGGCCTGCATAATCAGAGAGTGCTATCTGAAGATCTAGAGCTATGGGCAAGACTGCTTCGAATCGCTTTTTACTCAAGGAAATTCTTATGACATCAGGGTCATAACCTATCAACTCATTGCATCGTCTGCAGCCTATATAGATGACTTTACTAACTAGCTGTATATAGAAAGATAGTGTTTTAGTCCTGAGCAAAAAATTCATTCTAGAAAGCATAGCCCTGGGGTCATCTGTCCTAGTAATCCTGTTGGAGGATCTTTAGTAGGAAAAAGAAACAATTGAACTGAGTATTTTGGGTCTATGTGATCCACTTGCCTCTGAGAAATAGCTTGCTCTATTTCCTATTTTTCCCTTTTTGCTGCAGGTGTTAAATACCTGGGAGAATCCAGGGCAGCATTGCCTTTTAAGATAGAAAACAGGTTTTGCAACCTTTCAGTAGTTAACCCAAGGTGTACGAAGCCAGTTAATATCACCAGGTAATTTTTGATAATCATTTAAGTATGCAAGTTGCTAGTTTTTAATTTAACATTTTGAGGCCTTACTGACCGGGGAGTTAGTCTGTATCCAAGGAGAGGACATTTGTACCTTTTCAGGTGCTGCAATGAAACCTCTTAACTTTGTATTTCTTTGGACAGAAGCATAAAAACTTAAAAGTACTGGCTCCATTGGGGCTGCCAGTAATATTCATAAAATGAATAATCTTGTAATTAGGAAATTCCTTTCTACTGGGGAGTAAAGCCTGATTACATGATACTAATACATGGTAGACTGTTCAGCTTTCCTTGAGGAAGCACTTTCCTATGAACTTGGTGAGCTGGTTTTTCATTAATGATAGCTGGTATCGTAAATACAAATTTTTCTCTGTGCTGTTCTGCCAGAAAAATAGTATTAAAAGTCTTTTAAGTAAATAAAATGTATAGGCCAATCTCAAGGAATTGCCACAGGGGAAGGAAGTCCCTGTTGGAGAGGCTTCAAAGGTTATAGATTAGAATTACTAGCCTGTAAGACATGCAAAAGTCTCAATTTGGCAGACTTTTTGGAAATGACAAAAATGAGTGAATTCCAAGGGCTGATAGATGGTTCTGTATGGTCGGCTGCTAAATGCTCCTCAACTAATTCATGGACTCGATGTTATTTCTCTCTTTAATGGCTCCTGCTCTACCCAAATATGATCCTGAGAAAGCCACATTATAGGTCGGGGAGGAATAACAGTGACAATTATTAGGTAAGGGTTTGGTTCACGCCTATAATCCCAGAACTTTAGGAGGCCAAGAAGAGTGGATCACGAGGTTAAGAGATCGAGACCAGCCTGGCCAACATGGTGAAACCCCACCTCTACTAAAAATACAAAATATTAGCTGGACATGGTGGTGGTCCCCTGTAGTCCCAGCTACTCAGGAAGCTGAGGCAGGAGAATTGCTTGAACCTGGGAGGTGGAGGTTGCAGGGAGCCAAGATTGTGCCACGGCACTCCAGCCTGGTGATACAACAAGACTCTGTCTAAAAAAACAAAAAGGGTTTGCTGTTTACAGTTCATATAATTTACCATATTCTGCCCTCCAGAGTAGTATTGTCTGATGTCTATAGTTGATTTAGCTAGCACTGACCAGTCCCATGGGAGCATATGGAAGTTGTCTGCTATGGCTTCCATTAATCCTTTTATAAATGGGCTAGTGACTCCATTTTCTTTAATGTGTTTTCTTATCTCTTTATAAGCATCAAAAGAAATGGGTTCATATAACTGATTGCCTTATTGATCTTTCATTACCAGGCAGGCCAAGAGCTCCCCTTCTATGCTGGTTGCCTAAGACAGGGTCCCATCGCTGTAGTGTCTCCCTTGTCTTTTTTCTAATTAATTGTGGGTGGGGGTTCAGAGGAAACCTTTATTTTCTCTGTGGCACTTTTATTTGCTAATTATGGGGCTGAGGGAGGGGGACAAGGTGGTAAGGTAGGTGATGTTTCCTCTTCCCTTCCCTTCTTGGACTCTTTTGTGTAGAGCAGGGCCAGAGCAGCTCTAACTAAGGCCCATAATGTTAGAGATGTTACTGGGACCCATTGCCCTTGGGCATGATGCTATTTAAGGTTTCTCCCCACTTGTTCCCAGAGCTCTAAATGTAGTGTAACTTCTTCTAGGAACCATAGTTTATGGGAAACAACAGTTTGCATTAGGTCCCTTAATTGAGCCTGGGAAACGGGCTCTGCCAGATTTAAGCAGCTGTTTCAATACTTTTATGTACTCTTCATGGTGTGCTGATAACTGTTGTTATTGACTGTGCAGTCTCATCACCTTCGTTTTTGAGAGTTCCATCATGACCCATTGCAGTGTTTCTCATGGGGGGCACCAGCTGCTGAGTCTGAACCACAGACTCTGGCCAAGTGATGGATACAAGTAGTTCTCATACACATCACAGGTATTTAGCCTGTGAGAGTGCAGCTAGGGGACCACACAGCTTACAGACCCCAAAGAGGAAGTGCAGCCATGCAGCCCCAATATGTTGGAGATGCTTGTATTCATTTTACAACAGATTTAATGACAAAGGTCTTGAGCAACATAATTTGTGGGTAATTAACTTTGCTCACCCCCCAATTAGAGAGCAGTCATGCATGCAAATGGATCAAAGTTTGGTTTTTAGGAAAATAGGTAAACAAAGTTATCTAGATAAATTCCTTTACACCCCCTTGTAACCTGCCCTTTGCCCTAATCCCAAGATAAGAGGATTTAGCTGCCTTCAGCCATAACTCTTTCCTGAGGCTTTTTCAAAACCTCTTGGCCTTCCAAGAAGGTTTGTTTCTTTCCTATAATTTTTCCCACCACCCTGACCAATCTCCTACAATTTCTCATGTGTCATAAATTATTATTATGCTTTTTATTTCTGTTCAGATATATCTCATCAGACAGAAGAACTGCTCTTAACTTGTTTTTTTCTTCTCTGTGATTTGCTTTGCAATTCTTGTTCTGAGTGTGAAGGTTATAATGACCAAAATTTAAAGGCAAGATTTAGAGAAATTTTGCCATCTATTATGCATTCTTCAGCAAAGACTTTAAAATTGTTGTATAGGATATTTGCCTCTTTATTTAATTTACAATTTATTTTTCTATTTGTTATGAGAGGATAATAAGTAAAATAATTATATACATTTCTGGTTTGTATATCCTCAGTATTCAAGATATTAAAGTAGTTGGAAGTATCTGCCTTGACAAGGTAAGGCCAAGAAATGTGAGATCTTAGTGCAGTAGAGAAATCTGGTAACATTATAATCTAGAGGGACTGGACTAAACTTGCTGGGCTTCATTTATTAGCCATAATTAAAGGGAATTAGATTCCCCTTTTGTTGTGTGTATTACTATCCAATCACAAAGGGTCACTACTAAAACAAAAATAATAACTGAAATACATTTAAGGCCATGTGTGGAAAACATCTTTAGACTTTCTAAACAAATATTTTATCAGATTTCATAGTTTTAGATAGAAAGTCAGTTATGACCATCTACTATGTTTGAAACAAAGAAAATTTTCATGAGGAGATATTTTGTATTTCATAAAGAATGTGATTAAAATTTTGTGTAACACAAAAGACTTGTTTAAACACTATGGTAAGAGACTTGGCCAACTTTGGCCCAGCTTATATGTGCACTAGGTCATAGATTTGTTCTTAAAAGTAACCCTAGCCTCCATGCTCAGACTTTGCTCAAAATAGCATGATCCTGCCAAACTGCAAAACATACACTGTCTAACCCATGATTCCAAACAATTGTCAATTATTTTCCATTTTCTTTTTATGTAATATTCCATTTTCATATAGTCCCACTAGTCCCTTTTCTCATTTTTCTATTCTTATATTTCCTTTTAATTCATATCAGTTGTCTCTTTAGAAACCTTAGTACTTTTGTTTTGGTTGGAGTTAAACTCGGATTATATTGTAGTCTCTATTCCCTACTTCAGCAGTCAAAATAACATCTGTCTTGCAATCTTTAAAAGAGACTTGCTTTTTTTTCTTTGACAGAAACACACATATTCTACTTGATTGTACTTTTTATACTGCAGATGCTGTAAAAAATGCAGTTTAAACATCTAGTCTTTCTGATTTCAGATCAACAGGTTGAAACTCCAGTGAATCTTGTTCTTTTACTTTAAAAATATACATATATAAGCATTAAAATGGAATTATTTGAGGATTTCTAAAATTAGAATCACACATTACTTAATGTCTAACCAAGATTAAAACATTTAGGTAAATCAGGAAGTTACAGGTCTTGTGAAATATAGAGGAGAATCTTTGCCACAACTTGTTGCATAGTGGTGGAATTAAATGCAAGGATCTCCCATGTCATTGTGTCATTTCTACCAGTCTTAGATCACAAAGAGTGTTGCTCTCTCTTTTCCTTCTTTTCTGACCTGACAAACCTCTGATACCCAAAAAAGCAACATTTTATGACAAATAGAGTAATAATTGCCACAGAGGCGAGCACATGTAGAGAGTGGTACTGAAACCAGGTGAAGTTGTGGGTTTCAGTACTACCTTGGCACAGCTACTTGGCTGCTTTTTGGTGTGTGACAAACTCAATCCAGAAGACTACATAGGGCTTCATAGGCTGAACATAATGGATTATTAATAACAATACAACATTCTCTTTACAGCTAAAGGAAAATCAAATAGACACCAATTGTAGAATAAACTAGAAAACAAATATATGAACATTCTTTGCAGAAGTCTAAAACGAGTGTCACATAAATGTGGATGAAAACTAAAATACTTTATTTCAAGGTGGTTATGGAGATTTTGGTTTACAGGCTAAAATCTGTCAGATGCATAAGATTTCCTTTTTTAAACAAAATATTCTTTAATTTCTGGAGTAAAAGTGAGGAATGTGTAGGTTTGTTACATAGGTATACACTTGCCATGTTGGTTTGCTGCACCCATCAACCCCTCATCGACATTAGGTATTTCTCTTAATGCTATCCCTCCTCTAGCTCCCCACTCCCGACAGGCCCCAGTGTGTGAAATTTCCCTCCCTGTATCCATGTGTTCTCATTGTTTAACTCCTGCTAATGAGTGAGAACATGTGAGGTTTGGTTTGTTCTAGTTCTTGTTTTAGTTTGATGAGAATGATGGTTTCCAGTTTCATTCATGTCCCTTCAAAGGATATGAATTTTTTTTATGGCTGCATCATATTACATGGTATATATGCACCACATTTTTTTTATCCAGTCTATCTTTGATGGGCATTTGGGTTGGTTCCAAGTCTGCTATTGCGAACAGTGCAGCAATAAACATACATGTGCATGTGTCTTTATAGTAGAATTATTTATAATTGTATAAATAATTTTGGATATATATCCAGTAATGGGATGGCTGAATCAAATGGTATGTCTAGTTCTATATCCTTGAGGAATCACCACACTGTCATCCACAATGGTTGCACTAATTTACACTCCGAGAAACAGTGTAAAAGTGTTCCTATTTTTCCACATTTTCTCCAGCATCTGTTGTTTCCTGACTTTTTAATGATCACCATTCTAACTGACATTAGATGCTATCTCAATGTGGTTTTGATTTGCATTTCTCCAATGACCAGTAATAATGAACTTTTTTATATGATTTTTTGGCTACATAAAAGTCTTCCTTTAGAATGTCTCTTCATATCCTTTGACCACTTTTTGATAGGGTTGTTTGTTTTCTTCTTGTAAATTTGTTTAAGTGCTTTGTAGATTCTGGATATTAGCCCTTTGTCAAATGAATAGATCACAATTTTTTCTCCCATTCTGTAGGTTGCCTGTTTATTCTGATGATAGTTTCTTTTGCTAAGCAGAAGCTCTTTAGTTTAATAAGATCTCATTTGTCAATTTTGGCTCCTCTTGCCATTGCTTACAGTGTTTTAGTCATAAAGTTTGTGTCCATGCCTATGTCCTGAATGGTATTGTCTAGGTTTTCTTCTAGAGTATGCATGGTTTTAGGTCTTATGTTTAAGTATTTAATCCAATGTCAGTTAACTTTTGTATAAGGTGTAAGGAAGAGATCTAGTTTCGGCTTTCTGCATATGTCTAGCTGTTATTCCAACACCATTTATTAAATAGGCGATCTTTTTCCCATTGCTTGTTTTTGTCAGGTTTTTCAAAGATCAGATGATTGTAGATGTGTGGTGTTATTTCTCAGGCCTCTGTTCTGTTCCATTGGACTCTATATCTGTTCTGGTACCAACAGTATGCTGATTTTTTTTACTGTAGCCTTGTAGTATAGTTTGAAGTTGGGTAGCATGATGTCTCCAGCTTTCTTCTTTTAGCTGAGAATTATGTTGGCTATGTGGGCTCTTTTTTGGTTCCATATGAAGTTTAAAGCATTTTTTCCAATTCCGTGAAGAAAGGCAATGGTAGTTTGATGGGGATAGTACTGAATCTATAAATTACTTTGGACAGTATGGCCATTTTTATGATACTGATTCTTCCTATTCCATGAGTATGGAATGTTTTTTCTATTTGTTTGTGTCCTCTCTTGTTTCCTTCGGCAGTGGTTTGTAGTTCTCCTTGTATACCTTCAATATGTAAAAGAAAATTTATTTAAAGTAAAACGTTTGATGAGCTCTAATGCTGAAAAACCTGCATAAGTGTGCTAAAAACTCATCAATACTGTCATGGCATTCATGGTTCCCTGCTTCAAGTTTGTTCTCAATCTTTCTTATAATCTTTCTTTTACCATCATCAGCAATTTCTCTTATTTCACTTTCCAGCTATTTCAAAACGTTTGCACTATCCTAAAAATTCTGACAAATGTTTCCACTGAAACTGCACACAAAAAAAGAACAGATTGTGATGCTCACAATGGTTTATTGATGATTGTCTTTAAGCATTAAAATAACAGAATATGTACTCACCATTGTCTTCATGTTCAGAGTCACTGCTGCTCCTTTGGCCTTCATGTGAAAACTTATCAATACATGCTATGCAGTAAAAAAAACAGTTTTTAAAAACCTGTACATTCATGAAAAGTTATTAATGATTGCCTTTAATGCATTAATCAAATCTGTGTTTGACATTGATTTTGAGTCCAGTCTAACAGCTTCTTCCTTAGCCCTAATGTGAGCAATGTTATCAAGTTGATATGCAAACAAAGGAAGCTCCCCACCATAGGGACTCCATGGTAGATCCACTCATAGGTGCTGTTGGCTACACTATGAGTTATAAAAGCTTTGATTTTGGGTGACCTAGGATTGGATAAGTGTTTGAATAATTATTTATTATAAGTCTCAGAAATAAAATGAGCAATACACAATATGAGGCAATTAAGCAGGCCTTTTTTTCTATATAACACATTACTATTACAGTAAAACTGCATTAAAATTGCTTTCAGATCTCAGAGGAAGAAGCACCAAGTCCTCTGGGGCAATAAGTGAAGGCTGCACATTGAAGCAGTGGTATGTGGCTTGAGAGTTGAAGAATGAATACAAGATTGTCAAGTGGACAAATAGAGCATAATATGGGTAAAGAAAACTGCACATCCCTCACTCCAGCCCCCACAAAGCAGGATTCATGCTAAACCATATTCTCTCAGATAAATGGTGAAGTCACTGAGTGTGGTTGGGCGTGGTGTCCAAAGAATCAGGGAGGGGGTTGTTGGTGGTGCTTGAATAGAGGAAGAAAAGGCCATACTCCATAACGAAATGCATTACCATTTCATGATAAAGGCTGGGGATTTATTCCTATAGAAAACTCATTCACTGGTAATAAAATAAGAACTGTTAATTTTTAGTTGCATTTAAAATATTTATATATTAGGAGAAAGGGTAAGTGAACATTCTAATTAGGAGACAGACAACCCAGAAAATTACTGAAAAATTATATGTGCAATATAACTGCACTTAAAATAAAGATCATTTGTTTTTGGCCATAAATAACATGACTCTGTATGATAAAATGCCAACTGATACAGTTTATCATATTTTCCCCCAGGACTGGAACACAAATGTAAAGCTGTGAGATTTGGAGTTATTAAATCATAAATGTTGAATCAGTTTGGTTTCTGTTGAACCGTTTTCATCCTGATTGCCTGATACTCACTTATACAGCTGAGTATTGATATTAATGTATCTGATTTCCTGTCATCAAATTTCCATGTAACCGTACAGATAAGGGACCCTAACGATCATAATACATGGACACATATAATGCCACAACACACACTGGGGCCTTTCAGAGGGTGGAAGCTGGGAGGTGAAAGAGGATTAGTTAAGGTAACTAATGGGCACTAGGCTTAATACCTGGGTGATGAAATAATCTGTACAACAAACCCCTGTGACACAAGTTTACCTGTGTAAACAAGCTATCACTTCTACCCCTGACTTAAAATGAAAGTTAGAAAAAGAAAGTACCTGGACATATGACCTAAATTCAAATTATAGCATATTTGTTAGAATTCCAAAAAGATAAAGAGGTCACCTACTTAAATGCCTTCCATAAAAAGGTAAGGATAGGAGGACAAGACAGGTTAAGTAGCAGAACTACTGAAGACTAAAGTAAATATAAATAAATAAGTTAAATAAATAAATAAATATTCAGTTAGTGTAAATAATTGCATTTTTTAAAGTAATGTGATTAATGCAATTACTTTTGCACCAACCTATATATTTTTTGGATTTATTTTTACATTAAATTAGGGTAAATGCAATCATGATGCATCATGCATAGTGACTTAGACAAATAAGATAATAAATGACAACTTCAAACCTTTAAGTGTTAGGCAGTCATAATTTTAATGTAAAAAAAGAATAATAACTTACAAAAGGTTTACACCTTCATTAATGTATTTACTATACTCACTTTCATCTACCAAATTTAATATTAAGCTTTTAATTTTTAAATAAATTAAATTGGAGTAAATTTACTTATATTCACTTGTTTTATAAGTTAGAATCTGACAGCTGATGATTTACAAAAAAGCAAATCTATGCAATTATGTATGAGAACTAAATTAATTATTCTAGAAATTACATATAACTTCTTTCTGATTGCAAATTATTATTTCTTCCATAAAAAATTCAAGTGAGATATTTCCATATATTCAGAATATTATCACATTTACTAGCATTGTAAATTCTGTAAACATATGAAATGGTGATTGACAGTTCATAAATAATGAGGCTGTTGACAAAGTTCCAAAATAGCGATGATGCTAAATTTTGTTCAACTTACTGTTAACTTTTTGCTGAAATGCTACAAGTGTTGACAGCAGTGATAATTATGGTCATCTATAGCTAAGCCATTTGGTACATGCCTAATACTAAAATGGAGTACTAAGTTTAGAATTACCAAAAAATCTTCATACTAGAATATAATGAACACATATATTTGCTATATAAGCATTAAGGGTAACTTCAGAGGAAGGCTAAATAGGATATAAAACTAAAGAATATCTCATAAATGCTCAAATATCAAAGTAGTATTATATATATTAGAAAGTTAGTTATTAATATATTTTATGGGGTAGCTGAACTTCTCCTCCTACCTGCCTTCCTTCTGCTTGACTCTTCCTTTTCTTCTCCTTCTTTTTCTCCTCTTTCTTCTTCTTTGTTCTTCCTCCTCCTCCTCCTCTATCTTCTTCCTTTTTTTCTCCTTTTCCTTCTCCTTTCCCCTCTACCTCCCTGTTCTCTTCTTTTGCTTCTTCTGCTTCCTTTCTTCTTCCTCTTCCTCTCCTCTTCCTCCTCCTTCTTCTTCTTCCTCTTCTTTTTCCTCTTTTATTTTCTTAAGAGATAGGGTCTCACATTGTCACTCAGGCTGGAGTACAATGGTGAAATCACAAAACTGGAAATAAAGTAACTATACAGCTGAATCACCATTTCTTAGGTGTCATGGTTCAAGATACTTTCGTGTATAAAAAATTTGTACACATACAAATCACATATTATATATTTATCAATTTAAAGTGTACAACTCAATGGCTGGGTGAAATGCTTTTGTCTGTAGTCCCATTACTTTGTGAAAGTCAAGAAGGAGGATCACTTAAGCCTAGGAGATTGATATCAACATGGATGATAACACAGAGGATCCTTGTCTCTAAAAACGAAAAAAAGAAAAAGGAAGAACAAAAAGAAAAATTAGCTGGCTGTGGTGGTTTGCACCTGCAGTCCCAGCTACTTGGAAGGCTGAGGTGAGAAGATGCCATGAACCCAGGAGGTTGAGGCTGCACTGAGTGGAGATTGCAATATTGGACTCCAGCCTGGGTGACAAGTGAAACCTTGTCTTCAAAAAATTTTTTTAATATACAATATGATGGTTCATTATATATTTACAGAATTTTGCAAAAACTAGAACAAGAATGAATATATTTTATCACCCACCCCCTCCAAAAAAAAAAAACACCATACCCTTAGCAATTCCTTATCCTTCATTTTAGGCAAACACTAACATACTTTCTATTTCTATCAATTTGCCTATTAAGGGCATCACATATTGATCTTTGTTGTTTGTAATCTATACTTAGCATAACGCTTTAAAAGTTTAATTAATGGTATAGCATGCATCAGGACTTTTTTAGTTTTATTGCCAAATAATATTCTACAGTATTGATATATCATACATTTTTATTCATTCATCAGTGATAGACTGTAGTTTTTCTTCCAATTTTGGTTAAGAGGTTGTTTATCAACATTCATGCATTAATTTTGTATAGTCCTAGGTCATTTCTCTTGGGTATATTACTAGAGGTGGAGTTGCTGGATTATATTGTAACTCTATGTTTAACCTTTGATAAGCTGGCAAATTGTTTCAAAGGGCCTGAGTAATTTTTTATTCATCCAAGCAAAGTATGAAGATTCCAATTTTTCTACATCCTCGCCAACACTTTTTATTATTTGTCTTTTTGATAATAGTCAGGTTAGTGAGGGTGAAGTGGTATCTCACTGTGGTTTTTACTAACATTTTTATATAATAATGTTGAACCTAATGATGCAGAGCAGTTTTTCATTTGTTCTTATTGGACATTTACATTTGTTCATTTGTCCTTATGAACATTTACATATTTCTTAGAAAAATACCTGTTCAGATCTTTTGCACATTTTTGGATTGGGTTATTTGTCATCATTGAGCTGTAGGATTTCTTTTTATAAATTTCTTATACAAGTTACTTACCATGTATGTAATTTGCAACTATATAATCCAAAGTCTGGTTTCTCTTCCGATGTTAATGATGGTGTTCTTTGATGTGCAAAAATTTAAATTTCAGTGAAGTTCAATTCATCAACTTCAATGTGGTTGCTTCCATTTTTGGTGTCATATATAAAAACCTTGTCAAATTCAGGATTAGAAAGATATACACATATTCTTCCTGCTGAGTTTTATATTCCTGCTCTTACATTTAGGCTTTTTATCTATTTTGAGTCCATTTTTGTATATGACTTGAGGTGAGGGGTTTGATTTTATTCATTTGAATATTGATAATCAGGTTGCCCACTGGCATTTGTTAAAGAGACTGTTTTTTCTCCCTTGTATAGTTTTGTCATTCTTGTTAAATATCTGTTGACTCTATGTTTGGCTATATTTCTAGATTTTATGAACTATTCACATTGAGCATATTCCTAGCTATATGCCTGTACCTAATGCATGCTAGGCTTAATACCAAGGTGATGAGCTGATACGTGCAGTAAACCATGATGGCATAGATTTACTTATGTAACAAACCTGCAAATATATCCTGGAACTTAAAATAATGTAAAATTTATAAAAGAAAGAAGAATTTCAAAAATTTTACTAAGGCAACAAATGTAATTTCTTCTCAGTTTCAAATATTGAAATTAACACTTTAGAAATGTCATTAAATTTATAAAGGGTAAAGAAAGCAAAATTTTTAATATACTTATTAAATTAATATAAAGCTGAATCAAGTATAAATATTTGCCTTCAATGAGTGCTTTGCATTGATAAATATTTATTATGCCATATCCTTGGTCAAGGTCTCACGTAACAATTGATAAATTTAAATTTGTAGAAGATAAAGACAAAAATAATACAATTATCTCAAAATTCAAGTAAGCATGGTTTTTATTTTTTGGCATAAAATTAAACTTTGATTACAAAAAGTGATTATGTATTATGAACATTAGTAATTTTAAAGCATAATTAATTGATGTTTAATGTAATCATTTGTACCATTAATTAAAAATTTTATAAAATTACTGGTTATTTTCTTTATTTCTCATTGTTGTATCCTCTAAATATGATCTGTTCGCCTTTAACATATATCATAGAACTTTCTCTTTGAAATAAAAAATGTTGATTGGTTTATTTACTAAAGACAGTAGCCAAATCTTCCACTACAGGTTCTATAATAATATATGCTGAAGAAAGCCAGGCAAATTATACCATGATTATATAGATATACTCAATGAAAATTATGTAGACATTAATAAGATGCACATCACAGTTAAATTCATTCTCCAACTCCTGCAACATTGGGCAAACAGAAAAGTTTATTTTTATTAAAAAAAGGAAATCATTACCTTTCTTGTAACACACTATTCTCCTATTCTCCCTGATTTGTTTGGTATATGGAAACTTGTGAATTTGACTCTTTCTTATACCTATCAAATTCCATCTACACTGTATGCATTACCCAGGATTCAGCATATTGTTAGTCACCAGTTAAGGTTAACTATAAAATAATTTGATACTGTGAATATAACATATTTAGAATTAGGTAGTATTCTTGGGTCAGAAAAGTGAAAGGAAAAGGGTACAGTCAGCTGGGAAAGACTAAGGAAAAATAGAAGACTATAACTCACAAGTTAATAATAATCACTTTGAAATCTAGGTTTTATCATATCAGTAGGCTTAAGGCAGGTAGAGGAATAGAAAATTTGGAAACATGATGGAATATGTGTTTTTGTTAAGCTCCTTTTGGCTGGAATTAATAATATTGTACCATTCAGGATTTTGCCAAGCTTAAAAACATATATTTCCTTTTCTTCTTGATCTATTCTCTTTTTACCTTCTTTCCTATCTTACCAAATTTTTGAAAGAAAAAAAAACAACACTGTATGACCAAAAATATAGCTGTTGTCACACAGACCAGCAAGAACCCAATAACATCCAAAGAGTGGTACTGGAACCAGGTGAGGTTGTGGGCCGCTGGCCGCAGGTGCTTGGCTCCTTTGTGGCGCATGACAAACTCGATCCAGAAGACTGCGCGATCCAGGGGCTTTACAGGTTGATCATGGTGAATTCTTGATAACCTCATAGCATTCTCTTTATAGCTAGAAGACAAATAAATAGGCAGAAATGAGATAATTTTTGTTTTTATTTTCATTGAAGATAAATATGTGATACATATTTTCTATACAAGTTGAAGTCCACAGTTATGTTAAGAAATAATGTAATTCTTGCATGAACTTTTCTAGTTGCACAAAATTTTAGGAGTTACAAAAGGAAGGATGTGGATGAAATATATTCTTAACACAGGATGGTCAAATGTAGACATAAAAAAATAGATAAAGCCAGTTATAAATATATTTGTTTAGCATAATTTTTCTAAAAATAATTTTGATACTGTGTGAACTATATTATCCAGGACAGTTTCAAGACTAAGATGGTATATAATCTAATGTGGGATAAAAATCATTTTAGACATACATAAACATATTCTCTAATGTCCAGCTGGTTCATATGACAGACAAAGGAAATTGACATTAGTGAGTTACTTTACAGTTCTGAGATGTTGGCACTGTGATAATTACTCCTTGGCACACATTTGTATGTTTGTGATGAAGAGAACAGTGTCTCTCTGTAACATGAAGACTGAACCAAAAAACTCCGGTGATTTAAGAAGCGGCATGTGAACTTTGAGTTTTTAAGGTAAATTAAAACATTTCCCTAGAATTAGAGCTCCTAATCAACTTGCTGTCACAATAGCAATAGGTAGGGTAGGGCCAAGATAGTAATTTCACATGGATCATCCTATATTTGAGGCATGCCTACATTTGAAGCAAATAAATAAATTTGTACATATAAATAAAAAAATATAATAAGAAAAAGGTATGTTTTCCTATAAATGATGTAGGACAAGGACCATGCTCATAAATTCATTATTTAATGTTTTATTTTACACTAATGTTTTATGATGGATATGATAAAATATTCTGAATAATGAAAATTTACTATGGTATATTCAAATGTAATTTTTAATGTTTATTAGTTGCTTTAATAAATAACAGAATGGAATACAAATACATCCATGTATGTGCTCTACACTATACTCTGTGTTACCAGAGTTGGTATTGGGTTTAGGGTTAAAGTGAAGGTATTTTAAATTAAATAATTTTTAGGCATTTATTTAGAAATTTCTAACACTATTTATAGTTCTGTTTTTTGCATCAATAGTATTGTCAATGAAATGAGTCAACATCTAAAATATTTGAAGATATTTAATTGGAGCAAAATATGAGTGAATATGGCCCATGACACAGCCCTCAGGGGGTCCAGAGTACATGTGCCCACAGTGGTTGGGGTGCAGCTTGGTTTTACACATTTTAGGAAGGCATAAGACATTAATCAAATACATTTAAGAAATACATTGGTTTGGTTAAGAAAGGTGGGACAACTTGAAGTGGGGGTACATTCAGGTTATATGTAAATTTAAAGATTTTCTGGTTGACAATGGGTTAAATTTGTCTAAAGACCTAGGATCAAATGGAAGGCATGCCTGGGATCAAGGACTGTAGAGATCCAAGTCCTTATTTGCAGAGGAAGCATTCAGGTAGTAGGCTTCAGAGAGAATAGACTGTGAAATGTTTCTTATCAGACTTAAAGTCTGTGTTGATGCTAATGCCAGTGAGGTATAATGAGGCATGTTTGACCCTCACTTCTCATCATCGCCTGAAACAGTCTCTCAGGTTAAATCTTCAAAGAACCCTGAGTTAGAAGGAATTCCATTCAGATGGCTAGATGGAGGGCTTAGAATTTTATTTTTAGTTTATGGTTTTTGAGTCAATAATAAAATTTATTGATCATTTTAAGCACTAGAGTTAAAGAGAATCACAGACCTTACCTACTCTGATAATTAACAAAATAAACCAAATTGTCAGCAACTAACAACTTTATAATAGTCTAATTGACTAGACATTAAAGTCAAAGAAAACAGCATAATGAGCCTTGCTGAAGCTTCTAAGTCACCAATTAGCTCCCGAATTATGATTTCTAGAATTATGACTTATACAACATGTATGTATTAATAAAAGTCAATTAATTGGAATGTGGATGGGATGATAAAGTCAAAAACAAGGGCTCAGTTTTGGTATGAATCTAAACAAAGTGTTTAGTGACTCTCCTTTTTGAAATAATACTGGCCTCTGTTTCTAAAACACGTGACAAAGGGCACTGAATAGATGTTTTTAAGCAGGTTAGTTCCATTTAGAAAAAGCACTAAAGAAGGGCATTACATAATGGAAAAGGGATTAATGCAACAAGAAGAGCTAACTATCCTAAATATATATGCAACCAATACAGGAGCACCAAAATACATAAAGCAAGTGCTTAATGACCTACAAAGAGACTTAGACTCACACACAATAATAGTGGGAAACTTAAACACCCCACTGTCATTATTAACCAGATCAACAAGACAGAAAATTAACCAGAATATCTAGGACTTGAACTCAGATCTGGACCAAGTGGACCTAATAGACATCTACAGAACTCTCCACCACAAAGCCACAGAATATACATTCTTCTCAGCACCACATCACATTTACTCTAAAATTGACCACATCATTGGAAGTAAATCACTTCCTGCAAATGCAAAAGAATGTAAATCATAACAACCAGTCTCTCAGACCACAGTGCAATCAAAGACCTCACAACTACATGGAAACTGAACAACCTGCTTCTGAATGACTACTGGATAAATCACGAAATGAAAGCAGAAATAAAGATGTTCTTCAAAACCAAAGAGAATGAAGACACAATGTACCAGAATCTGCAGGACGCATTTAAAGCAGTGTCTAGAGGGAATCTTGTAGCACTAAATGTCCACATGAGAAGCTAGGAAAGATAAAAAATTGACAACCTAATGTTACAATTAAAAGAACTAGAAGATCAAGTTCAAACAAATTCAAAAAATAGCAGAAGACAAGAAATAATTAAGATCAGAACAGAACTGAAGGAGATAGAACTTAAAAATCCCTTCAAAAAAATCAGTAAGTCCAGGAGATGGTTTTTTGAAAAGACAACAAAATAGATAGACCGCTAGCCAGATTATTAAAAAGGAAAAGAGAGAAGAATCAAATAGATGCAATAAAAAATGATAAAGGGGATATCACCACCGATTCCACAGAAATACAAACTACCATCAGAGATTACTACAAACAACTCTATGCACATAAATCAGTAAATCTAGAAGAAATGAATAAATTCCTGGACACTTACACCCTCCCAAGACTAAACCAGGAAGGAATTGAATCCCTGAATACATCAATAACAAGATCTGAAGTTGAGGCAGCAATTAATAGCCTACCAACTAAAAAAAAGTCCATGACCAGTTGGGTTCACAGCCAATTCTACCAGATATACAAAGAGGAGCTGGTACCATTGCTTCTGAAACTATTTCAAACAATCCAAAAAGAGGGAATCCCCCCTAACTCATTTTGTGAGACCAACATCATTCTGATACCAAAACCTGGCAGAGACACAACTAAAAAGGAAAATTTTAGACCAATATCCATGATGAACATTGATGCAAAAATCTTCAATAAAATACTGGCAAACCAATTGCAACAGAATATTAAAAAGCTTATTCATCATGATCAAGTTGACTTCATCCCAGGGAAGCCAGGCTGGTTCAACACACACAAATCTATAAATGTAATCCATTACATAAACAGAACCAAAGACAAAAACCACATGATTATCTCAATAGATGCAGAGAAGGCCTTCAACAAAATTCAACAGTCATTTATGCTAAAAACTCTCAATAAACTAGGCATTGATGGGACATATCTCAAATTAATGAAAGCTATTTATGACAAACCCACAGCCAATATAATACTGAATGTGCAAAAACTTGAAGCATTCCCTTTGAAAACTGGCACTAGACAAGGGTGCCCTCTTTCACCATTCCTATTCAACATAGTATTGGAAGTTCTATCCAGAGCAATCAGGCAACAAAAAGAAATAAAATATATTCAATAAAGAAAGGAGGATATCAAATTGTCTCTATTTCCAGATGACATGATTGTATATTTAGGAGACCCCATTGTCTCAGCCCCAAATCTCCTTAAGCTGATAAGTAGCTTCAGCAAAGTCTCAGGATACAAAATCAATGTGCAAAAATCACAAGCATTACTATACACCAATAACAGATAAACAGAGAGCCAAATCATGAACAAACTCCCATTCACAATTGCTACAAAGAGAATAAAATACCTAGGAATACAACCAACAAGGGATGTGAAGGATCTCTTCAAAGAGAACTATAAACCACTGCTCAAGGAAATGAGAGGACACAAACAGACGAAAACTCTTTCTAGGCTTCTGTTTAGGAAGATACAATACTGTGAAAATGGCCATGCTGCCCAAAGTAATTTATAGATTCAGTGCTATCCCCATCCAGCTACCATTGACCTTCTTTACAGAACTGGAAAAACCCACCTTAAACTTCATATAGAACCAAAAAAGAGCCCACATAGCCAAGCCACCCTAAGCAAAATAAATAAATAAATAAAATAAAAAATAAAAAGCTGGAGGCACCATGCTACCTGACTTCAAACCATACTACAAAGCTACAGTAATCAAAACAGCATAGTATTGATACCAAAATAGAGATATAGACCATTGGAACAGAACAGAGGCACCAGAAGTAACACCACACATCTACAACACTATGATCTTTGAAAAACCAGACAAAAACAAGCAACGGGGAAAGGATTCCCTGTTTAATAAATGGTGTTGGGGTAACTGGCTAGCCATGTGCAGCAAGATGAAACTGAACCCATTCCTTACACCTTATACAAAAATTAACTTCAGATGAATTAAAGATTTAAACATAAGACCTAACACCATGAAAACCCTAGAAGAAAACCTAGACAATACCATTCAGGGCATAGCAATAGGCAAGGCCATCATGACTAAAACACCAAAAGAAATGGCAACAAAAGCCAAAATTCACAAGTGAAATCTAATTAAACTAAAGAGCTTCTGCACAGCAAAAGAAACTATCATTAGAGTGAACCGGCAACCATCAGAATGGGAAAAAATTTTTGCAATCTACCCATCTGACAAAGGCCTCAACACCAGAATCGACAAAGGAATTAAACAAATTTACAAGAAAAAAACAACCCCATCAAAAAGTGGGTGAAGGGTATGAATAGACATTTTTCAAAAGAAGATATTTATGCAGCCAACAAACACATGAAAAAAATCTCATCGTCACTGATCATTGGAGAAATGCAATCAAAGCCACATTGAGATACCATCTCATGCCAGTTTGAATGGCAATCATTTAAAAACCTGGATACAACAGATGCTGGAGAAGATGTGGAGAAATAGGAACACTTTCACACTGTTGGTGGGAGTGTAAATTGGTACAATCATTGTGGAAGACAGTGTGGTGATTCCTCAAGGATCTAGAACTAGAAATACCACTTGGCCCAGCAATCCCATTACTGGGTACATACCCAAAGGATGATAAATCATTCTATTATAAAGACACATGCACATGTATGTTCACTGTGGCACTGTTTACAATAGCAAAGACTTGGAACCAGCCCAAATGCCCATCAATGCTAGACTGGATAAAGAAAATGTGGCACATATACACCATGGAATACTATGCAGCCATAAAAAAAGATGAGTTCATGTCTTTTGCAGGGACATGGATGAAGGCGGAAACGATCAGTCTCAGCAGACTGACACAAGAACAGAAAACCAACCACTGCACCTTCTCACTCATAAGTGGGTGTTGAACAATGAGAACACATGGACACAGGGAGGGGAACATCATACACCGGGGCCTGTTGCAGGGTGGGAGAGCTAGAGGAGGTTTAGCAGGGGGTGTGAGCACTGGGGAGGGATAACATTAGGATAAATACCTAAGGTAGATGAAGGGGGATGGACACAGCAAACCACCATGGCATGTGTATACCTATGTAACAATCCTGCATGATCTGCACATGTACCCCAGAACTTAAAGTATTATTTTTTTTAAAAAAAAAAGCACCAAATTCTATCTGAGTTAATTTTCTCCTCTACTTCCTGAATCTCAGCCTTCAGGAAAAGTGAATGGACTATTACATCTATCCTTCAAGCTTTGACTGTGCATAAAAAACAATTGAGTCCAATATAGCATAGAAACGAATTTAAAAGCAAACACCAAGACCAAGATACAAAAACAGCTTGATAACCACTGACATATTGAAAAATAAATGAGAACTAAGAATGCAACCAGGCATGATATATAGCCAAAGATGAAGAGATTCAAAGTATTGTAATAGTGGGAGGGTAGTTAATATTATATCAAAATTGAATTATAAAGCAAGAGGCAGTGATAAGGAAATAGGTGAGCTGATGAAATAAGTTGTTAAAAATGACAGCTTAAAGAATTAACAAAGAAATTAGAAACAGCAAGAAATGTTCATGGTAAAAATAATACATTTGCTAATTTGTGAACTATTTGAGACAATCTCAATGAACTAAGAATAGTAAAAATTGATTTGAACAATTAGACAGAAAATAGTAGAGGAAAACATAAAAGAATATTTTATCAGAGGGAAGACTAAACTGGTGCTCCTGAAGTAAAGATAAAAAATGGAAATAAAAGGCATTCTAAGAAATAATACACAGAAAATTAATTTACGAAAAGAAAAACTGGATAATTTTTTCCCTAGATTAACAGTGTTGTAAGGACACAGTATAATTGAAGGAAAACATACAAAATAATTTGAAAGAATACACCATAATTGGGTTTCCGAATTTTAAAAAGTAAAAATTTATTTTTCCAAGCTGAAAAGAAAACAAAAAGATAAAATGGTCAGACAGGACTCATAAATCCTATAGCATCATTTAAACTAGAAGGTCATGAATAATATTTCCACAGGTCTGAAGAAAAAAAGAGAGAGCTAAATATATTATATTCAGACAAAAGTGATTCTTATAACAAAGCAATATGCAAATATTTCTAAACATTATTTCAGAGAATTCAATATCCAAGACTTTATTGAAAGAAAATTCCATGTGAGATAATTGGTCAATAAATAAATCATAAATATTTGGAACAAATTATCTCTAATTCAATGGTGAACACTCAGTCCCTTAAAATATAGGAAAAAGACTAAATAAATATGAGAAAAATAAATGACATAAATATTGGTAAAGTAAAATTAAAATGTAAGTCATAAAAATTTGGAATAAGATAACTTTCAAAGCAGGAGTTCAACTATAAGTGGCTAAAATTAAAACACATCATCAAAAATAAAGACTGAAAATTACACATACATATATCATATTATTTCCTACCTTTGATGAGATCTTTCAGAGAAAAATATAAGACATAAGTATGTGTGTGTGTGTGTGTGTACATAAGCTTGTGTGTATATATGTACATGAAAAATAAGATGCAAGTATATGTATATATACATGTACACACATATATATATACACACATATATATAAACATATACATACACACACCATATACTAAGCTATACATATACATATATATATAAATTATATACTGGTATAGAATGGTATGGAATGGTATATACTCAGTGTTAATAGTTATTTCTAAATGATTTTTACTGGGCATATTATCATTTCAATTTTGTACTTACTAATTAGTTTATAATATGTAAATACTTATTAGTTTATAAGAATAAGCAAATTATTCAGACAACAAATGAGAATTCATATAATCATAGCATTCTTTATTGTGAAAAAATATTGAAAGAATATTTGAAGTCTTAGGTTTTTCTTCTTTTTACGATTTCAGCAAATGACTTCAGCAGTTTGGCAAACGAAACGGATTTTCTATTGATCAGGTTATAGTTGTTATTTAAAAATAATTACGAAAGTATGAAAGAATGAATATTTTCTGGTATTAAATATAACATAATTAATGTAAGATAAATCTTTAAGGGCCTCAGTACTTACGAAGGTTCATTAATGACTGTTCTCAAAGCAATAAGCAAATCCACACTTGTCATTGTGTTTAGGTTCACTTCCACAGCTGCTCCTTTGGCCTTCATGTGAGCAATGTTATCAGGCTGATCAGCAAACATGGGAACTCCCACCATAGGGACTCCATGGTAAATAGCTTCATAGATCCCATTAGTTCCACCATGAGTGATAAAAGCTTTGGTTTTGGGATGACCTAATTTGATGGTGGAGTGAAAAGTGGGTGTGTAATTATAACACATTAGCAGAATTTTAGAGACAGAAGGGGTCAAAAAGCTCCAATATAACACATTAAAGAAGGTTCCGTCTTCTACAAAAGCAGAGAAAATAGGGCATTGCTATCTCAGAAAACTGTCATCTCAGGAAAAGCAGTAATTAATAGTCCTTGTGCTTTGTGGGAATATATTGCTAAGAAGATATCTGAACTGAAAATCAAACTTGAAGTGTGATGAATCTTAACCGAAAATGCCTTTTTGTGAACCAGAGGAAGCATGAATCTATTAAAATTAATAACCAATTATTTAATTATATCTGATTTGAAATTGGGTATCAAATACAATTTTAAATTATTAAAAACTTGTTAAATTTATTCGCTACTAAAAATATACTTGTCTATTGTCCCGCTGTACAGCTTTTCCATCCCCACAGTCTTACCAAGAAGATCATTCTGGGGTATCCAATCATAGAGTTGAGTATTGTTTCCTAATGTAGCTGGTTTCTGTCCTTTGTATCTCCATAAAACCTGTGGAAAATTGTGCTTTAATTTTGCAAGGAAAAACGCAATGAGGACATTTTAAGCTGGTAGAATATTTAGAAATCATTTAGCTAGCTACTTGGAAGTTGGGAATTACATAAGCAGTAGTTTACAAATGTTGAGATATATAGTAGGACTATTTATATCTACCTTTTTGTAAAGTCTTGTATTAATAGTCTATTAAGTATAGTATTATTGTTTTGATATTTATCACTTCAAAGCTTTTGGGAGTGAGATTTTAAGTGAAGAAATAGGACATAAACAGGACCAGTTTAACCAATCACAACATGGAGATGAAAAATCATGAAAACTGTTATGTGTTTTAACCAATACGTAAATATAAAGAGTCCTAGAAAGTTTCATGAACAAGAGTATAAAAAGAATACAAATGCAGAAATGTGTAGATAAAAATTAAGGTTAATTGAATTACATAAATCAGAAAATGCATGTTGTTGGACTATAATATTTGAATTTTAATCATTTTTAGCTAGAGAATATTCAACCTAGAAAGACTAAGTGAATCTAGGCTTCTACTTCTAAACCAAGTGCACTTTGATCGCGTTGTAATAAACCCTAGGCACTTGAATTAATTTTTAGCATAATTTCTCCCTGCTTTGTGTATACACTCTCGCTCTTCCTGGGCTATGGAGCTAACATACTTTAGAACTTTTGAAAATAGTCAGTGGAGAACAAAAAAAAAAATTCAAACAGAAAAAGGTCAGTGGAGGCTTAAATTTTTCATTTCTATTGCGTTAAAACGAAATGACTTCATAAAAGCATCTGTTTTAAAAATAATGCTGAGCTTCAGTAGGCAAATGATTGGTAATATACACAGTTTTAATGTTCTACACAATTTTACTCACAACTATTACTAGTGATACTCAGTGTATAATGAGTTTCAACTTTCATATGGAAAGAGCGTTACTAGCCGCACTGTCTCTCCCATTAGTAAAAATTGGGTACGAGAATCCGAGGCTGTACTGACCTTCTGTGGAATCTGAGCAAGGGCTGAGGCAATAAGATTGGCCTTTTCTTCTGTAAGGTTTTTGACCATTGATCCCAGAGAAAACACCACAACGCCATTTTTACCTGAGCTCTGGATAAATTCTTCCATTTCCTACATACATAACATATTTTCAATTACAAAGATATGGCATCATAGGAAAAAATAAGTTTACTTACCCATTGAAGTAGGTAAAATTAGGAGAGATGTCAGAGAAATCGTTAGACTAGACTGTCTTCTGACATGTAGAAAGATCTAGTATCTATTTTATTATTATTTTTTTTCGAACAGAGTTTTACTCTGTCACCCAGGCTGGAGTGCAGTGGCATGTATCTCTGCTCACTGCAATCTCACCTCCCCAGTTCAAGTGATTCTCACACCTCAGTCTCCTCAGTAGCTGGGACTATAGGCGCATGCCACCATGCCCAGCTAAGTTTTGTCGTTTTTGTAGAAATGGGGTTTCAACATGTTGGCCAGGCTGGTCTCATATTCTGGGACTTCAGTGATCCACCTGCCTCCGTCTTCCAAAGTGCTGGAATCACAGGCATGAGCCACTGTGCCCAGTCAGGTCTATTCTCCTTAAGAGAAAACATGTTTCTGAAATGTGTAACTTAAATGTATAATCAATGGTTACAAGTCCAACCATAGAACCAAAACCATTACAGAAATGAACACTAAATAAGGGACACATCTTCTCATGGTAACTGAAATTGTTACTCCCAAGGCTTAATTTAACCAACCAATAGGGTTGTTTGCAAACTCATAGGAACATTTTTTGGAAGGAAGCCCAATAAAGGATCCTGAGTAAAGCTTTAAAAATTATTAGCATGCCAGTCATATCTAACAGATTATTAATAAATTTACTGGTTCCTGTTAAGCATTCAAGATTATTTTCTAAAGTTTATGCCTTCCCTTATCTGAGAAGAAATTTGTTTAAAATGTCATCTAATAGTAACGTATTTTAGAAGACGATAAAGTGTATCTCCAACTATAATCACAATTGTGCTTATGAGACAGTGCATCTCTGTCTTTCTGATGTATAAACTGCCATAGATGTGATGTTAGCTATGTGCCCTTAATTTGAGCCTTAAAGAAAAAGTGAAATATAAATTTCTCTGCCAGTAAAATTTCCTGGCTCATTACTGGGTTTACATTTGCTAGTTTATGACTAGCAAAATTATTAGGGGAGGGTGATATCTTAAGTGAAAATAGACTTCTATTTTTGGCTTAATGTCGGTAGTATATTTCTGAGGTCCCAGGAATTGATGCTTTGCCATTTTGATTCATCTCCCAAACAGATATTTTTTCATTAAAATAACATGCAAACATACACACACACACAAATATACACACTTACCATACTAAAATGGATTTTTCATATGACAGTCTCTTGTTGCTTTTGTATTCTGTGTACCCAATGATGGGCATAATTATTTCATCAGCAATATAATCCAAGATTAGTATTTATATTTCCCAAAGTCTATATCATTATTTAAGTTGATTGAATATGTAATGGAGGAATGTTTGCTGTTGTAAAATATGGCTGATTTGTCTTTGTGAAATTGTGAGTGTGTGTGTGTGTGTTTGTGTAAAAAGTGGTTTTGGGAGGAAAAATATGATAGTGTGGCATGGGCTGTTATCCAGTGATCTATGGACATGTCATGTGTATTTCTTTCTTTATTTATATATTGATACATTATCTCCTATGAGGAACATTCACTAGAGCTTGCCTGCAGCCTAACTTGACAGGTAAGAAAACACTGAAATAAAATTTTCAGAATCCTAAAATAAAAGCTTAAACTTAAATATGTATTTTGCCATAAACAGAAATTTAGTACTGTTCTGGGAATCTGCAACTTTCTGAAAAGATTATGTTTGTTTGTGTGTACATCAAATAAATAATAACCTGTTTCCTCACTCCCTATCGATAGTTAAATACATTGTTCCTACCACGTTTACCTATATTCTATTTTGCTTCTCAACACTTTTTCTGTATAACATTTCTGATATTCCATATTTCCTCTCTGAAGACTTCATGTTATGGCATACAATTTCTTTTTCATGTCATAAAAACCTGACACCATATTTATAAAGAACCAATACAATATTTGAGTATCTCAGTTTTATAATATCTAATTTATGCCGATGAATCTGAATCTATTTCCAGTGTGTTATGCTGGGATTTACACTTTGTACTACCTAAAGGATTTCTAGAAATTAATGAAAATCTCTTTGGTTCCTTAAAATAAACAGGTCAAAAACTACAATCACCATTGTCAACGCAAAAGAGTTTTTTCACCAATTGTTTCCTAACAGTAGACGTCACAACTATCCAATAAATTCTCAAGATTAAAACTTAAGAGCTCTGCCTCATTTCATTGTCTTCCTTCAATAATGACCTCTTTTTATTATTAAATAACTTAAATTTATTGTTATTTTTTATTTATTTTTTAAATTTTATTTATTATACTTTATGTTCTGGGGTACACATGCAGATTGTGCAGACTTCTTACTCACCAAATTCTATGGAATTCACTCAAGAGTTTTCATGAAAACATCTTTATCTGTCAAGAAATTTGGTAAATGTCCCTGTTCAAAATGCTATGTGGCTTGTTAAGAAGACTATGGCAGTCTCCCTAGTAATTTCTATGATCTGGTTTTCTGTCCCTCCAGATCCAGTATCAAGGTATAGAGACACTGCTATCTGTAAGACACAACTAGAATGATTTTACTCTTCAGTTCAAATTGTCAATACAAATTCCAAAACACCTAATATCACCTGTAGGAGAAATCTATCATGAGGAAAATAGACGTGGAGTAGCAAACTGAAATGTCCAGCAGCATTTATTTGTTATTGAGGCTATAAACTTTAAAAGAAAATTAGGTATTTTATTATAAGGAACATAAAATCCTCCACTGTTGTGGACCTACCTTAGGTAAAGGTTTGGCAGGTTTGCAGTGCAATCCTCCAACGAACTCAAAATTAGGTAAGTATGGACGAGGAAATTCAAAATCCCAATATGTTCTGATTAACCAAATTTCAGCTTTCCCCATAGTCTCACATAATGTAGTGGGTTTTCCTGGAGAAAATAAAAAAAGTTGAATGGGGGAAATTAGCATATGTGTTTGCTGAGGAAAAAAAGTATCAGTAATTTCCTGACAAGCTATTAAGAAAAAAATCAATTAGGTTTTCTAGAATACATCATATCTACATATTAAGAGGAAGGAGAAATTAAACAGGAAGGATGGAAGGAGAGAAGAAAGGAAGGGAGGAGGGAGGGAGGAAATCAAGGAAAAGGGAGAATAAAGGAAGAAAGAGATAGAAAGAAAGAGAGAGAAGGTAAGAAGGAGAAAGGGAAGAAAAGAGAGAGTAGAATGGAACCTGGGAAAGGAATGAAGGAGAGAAAAATTTTAGTTAGTGAAAAAGAAGTAATGTGTGTCATTTCACTATAATAAATCCATCAAAATTAAACTACAGCTAACATTCATTTTCTCTCTCCAATTGAATGGCAGATAATTTAAAGACAGCAGATTTGGAGGCATTGTTAGCATGCCTCTCCCACTTGAAAAGACAATATAGTGAGTAGAGATTCATACTGTGAATTTTTTTTACAAGAAGCAACACAGGAACTTTACAGAAAGAACAAAAGTAACTATAAACCCTTTGAAAAAAGTGGTGGGGAGCAACCGATCATGTGAACCAGGCGAAAAACTATGAGTTTCCAGAGTGTGGGTGGAGATTAACTGCCTCTGGGATATATACTTCTACTGGGAAACCTGGAAATCCAGACCATGGGGAAATGCCTTAACCCTGCCCAGTACTGGTGCTGCTTTAAACAGTGGGAAATAGATGAGAAAGAGCAGCATCTGGACATGGTTTGTGTGCACTCCCAGACTCAGCAGGGACAGAGGGAAGTCACTCCTAATCCTGTGTCACAAGGGGCCTTGCAGAAGTCTGCCAGCTAACTCAGGTGTGGTCACAGGTTGAGAGAAGCTCCCAGTAAATAAACTGAGAATAACAATAAAATCTTGAGTGGGGACAAACCCCCTTTGAATAGGAGGTGTGCTATAGCCACAGGCACAGGAGATGAACACCCCAGCTTCAGAGGAGCATGGCCTGAAAGCCGCACTTTCCATCTCAGTGGATGTGTTAGGCTGTTCTCTCATTCCTATGAAGAAATACTTGAAACTGAATAACATATTTTAAATAAGAGGTTTAATTGGCTCATGGTCCCACAGGCTATACAGGAAGCATAGTATCTTTTGCTTCTGGAGAAGCCTCAGAAAGCTTCTAATTATGGCAGAAGGCAAGGGGGCAGCAGATTGTTTTGCACGATAGGAGCTGCAGCAAGAGAGAGAGTGAGGGGAAAAGGACTATACGCTTTAAAAAAAACAGATCTCAAGGCCAGCGCAGTGGCTCACACCTGCCATCCTAGCACTTTGGGAGGCTGAGGCAAGTGGATCACGAGATCAGGAAATGGAGACCATCCTGACCAATATGGTGAAACCCTGTCTCTACTAAAATACAAAAAAATTATGCGGGTTTGGCGGCATGCACCTGTAGTCCCAGCTACTTCAGGAGGCTGAATCAGGGGAATTGCTTGAACCTGGGAGGTGGAGGTTGCAGTGAGCCGAGATCATACCACTGCACTCCAGCCTGGCTACAGAACAAGACTCTGTCTCACAAAAAAAAAAAAAACAAAAAAAAAAAACCCCAGATCTCATGATACCTCACCACTATCACAAGAACAGTACCAAGGGAGGATGGTGCTAAATCATTCATAAATACTCTACCCCACGATCCAGTCCTCTCCAACCAGGCCCCACTTCTAACACTGGGGATTACAATTTGACATAAGATTTGGGCAGGGACACAGATCCAAACCATATCAGTGGGGAAGGCTTATGACCTGGAGCAGTTTTGAGTTTTGAGAGGAGTGTGCCTGGAATCCAGTTACCTGCTGCTAGTGAAACAATGCAAATGTGAAACCTGCCTTGCCAAGTATGTGGGAGGAGGTGAGGTTTATTTCCTGCTGATACACATACTCCCCATGTAGATTCTTCTGTGCAGCAGAGGCAGCTGCACTTCTCCCTGGAACATTACTACAGCAGCCCGAGAGCTTCTCTCTGACCCTCATTGTGACCACTGCTTGCATCTACATAGGGAGAGCCAGAACACAGACTTGGCTGACCCAGCCTCCACCTGTCCTTGCCCCTGAACCTGCTCTGGAAGCTTAACAGAAAGGACAGAGTACCTTCCCTGGGTAACATAAGGCAAGCACAAAACTCACTTCTACCACTACAGCTGGAGCTGTTTTGCAAGTGCCACCTCATGGTTAGAGGCCAACTGGCGTAGTCCATAACAGCATCTGCAGGCAGAATAACACAGCACCAGGAAGGAAAAAAACTTGTGCATGACCTCAACTATCACTATTGCCAGCATCATTTTGGGTAACCAGAAGGTCCTGAGTTTGTTCATGTGCCAAAACATTACTAGTACAGCTGGCATTTGAGAAAGTTAATACGCTAAGGCTAATAACCAAGGAATCTCACAAAGTCTATATAGCTGCCCTGCCACCTCTGCCATAGCTGGTGCTGGTATCCACTGCTGGAGACTAGAGGACAGGTCACATCACTTGATCACTTGCAGACATTCCCTAGCACCAGCCTGGAGTGTGACGGCTTCACTGGGTGGCTAGATTTAGAGGAGCAGCAGCATTCATAGTAGTCTAGCCCTCAGAGACTCCTCTCTTAGGCAAAGGAAGAGCACCCCACACCCATGCAACTTGAGAAGTTAAATGGCAGAGTAAAAGTAAGAAAACCTGAATAATTAATATAATAGAGAAAAAATATATTATTGGAATGGAAATCAAATTAGAAGTTTATCGTACTCAAAAATAGATAATGTTAAACTTAAATATGATTATCTCACTAAATCTGGTAACATGTTAAAAAAAGATATGAGAAAGTTGGACTCATTATAGTAATGAAATTATTGCTTAAAATTGAAAATAAGTAAGTTCCCCTAATTAAAATGTAAAAAGAGAAAAATCCTATCATTTCAAGGAATAAAAAACTCAACAGTTGTTCAAAATCTTAAAATCCTATTAGTAAATTACACGTGGGAAAGACTCAAAAGAAAAAACTTTATGTTAAAATAGTAAGAGCTTATCAAGATGAGAAAAAATCAATGATATATACTAATGATAACTTTAATTCAACACTTTACATTTTAATTCAATATTTTACACTACTGCAGTTAAACAAGAAAAACAATTTTTATACTAAAAAAGATTAGTTCTATCTATCTATCCATCTGTATAACTATCTATCTGATATCATGTTATGTGGCAAATCCAAATTAATATATAGATAAATCTTCAAAACGAACATGAAAAGTTGTAATTTTGCTGAATGCAAAACCATAACATAGCAACTGCAATTACTGTGCATAAGTACATAAAAATTTAATTTAAAATTTAAATTTCCACTGAAAAACTTGAAATGATTTTAATAAAAGTTACATAATCTATTTAAGTTTAGAATTATAAAATTATATTAAAACCAATAATAGAAAAGTAAATGGAGCTAACATGTTCACAGATAACACAAAATTCATAAAGATGTCCATTCTCTAAAATCAATCTGTAGATTAATTATAAATCTTAGGAAGATCAGTATCTATAGACTAATTATAAATCAAATCTATAGATTCAAAATAAAGCTATAGATTAATTATAAATCTTGTTAAAGGTCAGGAGTTCAAGACCAGCCTGGACAAGATGGTGAAACCCCATCTCTACTAAAAATACAAAAAATTTAGCCAGGCATGGTGGCGTGGTGGCAGGCCCATAATCCTAGCTACTTGGGAGGCTGATGCAGAGAATAGCTTGAATCCGGGAGGAGAAGCTTGCAGTGAGCTGAGATCATGCCAGTACACTCCAGCCTGGGCAAAAAAATCACAACTTGGATCATGAGGTCAAGAGTTCAGGACCAACCTGGCCAATATGGTGAAACCCTGTCTCTACTAAAAATACAAAATTAGCCAGGTGTGGTGGCACATGCCTGTAATCCCAGCTTCTTGAGAGGCTGAGGGAGGAGAATCCCTTGAACCCAGGTGGAGGAGGAGGCTACAGTAAGCCGGGATCATGCCATTGCACTCCAGTCTGGACAGCAAGAGTAAAACTCCATCTCAAAAAAAAAAAAAAAAATTGTATATTCAAGCCTGACTGTATTTGAAGATAGGCCCTTTAGAGATAATTCAACTTAAAATAGTTCAAGGGTGGGGCTCTAATCTATTATGACTGGAGACCTTCTAAAAACAGGAGGTAACACCAGGAATGCCCGTATGCAGAGGAAAGGCTATAGGAGAACACATGATGGTGGCTGTCTGCAAGCCCAGAAGAAACAGTCTCTCAGACCATAGTGCGATCAAATTAGAACTCAGGATTAAGAAACTAACACAGAACCATGCAACTTCATAGAAACTGAACAACTGGCTCTTGAATGTTGACTGGATAAACAATGAAATGAAGGCAGAAATAAAGTTGTTCTTCAAAACCATTGAGAACAAATACACAATGTACGAGAATCTCTGGGACACATTTAAAGCAGTGTCTAGAGGGAAATTCACAACAATAAATGCCCACATGAGAAGCAAGAAAAGATCTAAAATCGACACCCTATCATCAAAATTCAAAGAGCTAGAGGAGCAAGGTTAAAAAAAAAAAAAAAAAAAAAAAGCCAGACGTGGTGGCTCACGCCTATAATTCCAGCACTTTGGGAGGCCAAGGCGGGTGGATCACGAGGTCAAGAGATCGAGACCATCCTGGTCAACAAGGTGAAACCCCGTCTCTACTAAAAATACAAAAAATTAGCTGGGCATGGTGGAGTGCGCCTGTAGTCCCAGCTACTCAGGAGGCTAAGCAGGAGAATTGCTTGAACCCAGGAGGCAGAGGTTGCGGTGAGTCGAGATAGTGCCATTGCACTCCAGCCTGGGTAACAAAAGTGAAGCTCCAACTCAAAAAAAAAAAAAAAAAAACCTCAAAAGCTATCAGAAGACAAGAAATAACTAAAATCAGAACAGAACTGAAGGAGATAAAGACAAAAAAAAACTCTTCAAAAAATTATAAATTCAGGAGCTGGTTTTTTGAAAAGATCAACAAAATAGACTGCTAGCCAGATTAATAAAAGAGGAAAGAATCAAATAGATGAAATTAAAATGATAAAGGAAATATCACCACTGATTCCACAGAAATACAAACTACCATCAGAGATTATTACAAACAACTCTATACACATAAGCCAGTAAACCTGGAAGAAATGAATAAATTCCTAGACACTTGCACTCTCCCAAGCCTAAACCAGGAAGAAGTTTAAACCCTAAATTGACCAATAACAAGGGCTGAAGTTGAGGCAGCGGTTAATAGCCTACCAAACATAAAAAGCTCAGGTCCAGATGGGTTCACAGCCATATTCTACCAGATATACAAAAAGGAGCTGGTACCATTCCTTCTGAAACTATTCCAAACAATCCAAAAAGAGGGAATCCTCCCCAAATCATTTTATGAGACCAACATCATCCTGATACCAAAATCAAGCAGAGACTCAACAAAAAAAGAAAACTTCAGGCCAATATCCATGATGAACACAGATGCAAAAATCTTCAATAAAATACTGGCAAACCGATTGCAACAGCATATCAAAAAGCTTATCCATCATGATAAATTAGGCTTCATCCTGGGGATGCAAGGCTTATTCAACATACGCAAGTCTACAAATGTAATCCGTCACATGAACAGAACCAAAGACAAAAACCACTTGATTATCTGAATAGATACAGAGAAAGCCTTCAACAAAATTCCACAGCCCCTTATGCTAAAAACTCAATAAACTAGGTATCAATGGGATGTATCTCAAAATAGTAAAAGTTATTTATGGCAAACCTGTAAATGACTTTTATTATTCAGCCAATATCATACTGAATGGGCAAAAACTGGAAGCATTCCCTATGAAATCTGGCAGTAGACAAGGATGTCCGCTCTCACCACTCCTATTCAATATAGTATTGGAAGTTCTAGCCAGAGCAATCAGGCAAGAAAAGAAAATAAAGGGCATTCAATTAGGAAAGGAGGAAGCCAAATTGTCTCTATTTGCAGAGGACATGATTGTATATTTAGAAGACCCCATCCCATCATCTCAGCCCAAAATCTCCTGAAACTGATAAGCAACTTCAGCAAAGTCTCAGAATACAAAATCAATATGCAGAAATCACAAGCATTCCTATACACCAATAACAGAGAGACAAATCATGAGCGAACCCCCATTCACAATTGCTACAAAGAGAGTAAAATACCTAGGAATACAACTAACAAAGGATGTAAAGGATCTTTACATTCGAAATTGCCTTCTGTATATATGGCATCTATAATCAATGACAATAGAGTAAATAACAATCTGCATGAGTTTCTTCCCATGCTTTTGTCACCACTTATTCATCTGCACTGTTTAAAATGCAGATGAATAGGAAATATGTAGCTGGTGGAAATGGGACATAATTCCAGTTTCCAACTGCCATGAAACGTTTAACGTCTCTGATCTTGATTTCTTCAGCTGTAAAAATAAAGTTTGAATCACAGAACTTTTGTGAGTATTCAACAATAAACTATTTGTAAAAGCATTTTCAAAACTATAATATAAAAATCTGCATCCTTTGACAGTTGCTGAATGTTAGGCCTCAGGTTACAGCTAGAGCTCACGCAAGACTTCCTTTTTTTTTTTTTTTTTTAGCAGTTTATCAAGCTTTAGGATGTGCTGCCCTCATGTGGATGATGGTTGATAGTGCTGAATAAGAATGAGGAGTCCAAATTATTAATTTTGTTGATGGTGTAAAGTTCATTTAGATCTATGTTTATATAAATATATAACATATATGGATTTATAACATATAAGAATATATATTATAAAACAAATATGTGTGCATATATACTTAGATGTACAAAACCAGGATGAACACACACAACATATTTAATAGGAAATTTTGTAGCCATTCTCGAAGCACTAGTTTCCTTGATATTCAGCAAGAAAGCCTGGTTCAAATTAAGGCTAGTGCTGTTTATAAATTAAAATAATAATATAAGTACATGAAAAGTTAAAGCATATTTCATTAGCAACATACAGGATCCATTAATATGTTCTTTAAAATAATTTTAAACACTAAAATAATATGAATTATTATTCATTTGTGGGTATTAACATTTCTAAAAATATTTACATTATAATCCAATTAATATCTAAGATTTTTCTGTTAAAATTTTCAAGACAATTGAAATAAAATATAACTAGGTTTCAAAATAAAGCAGGACAATAATTGTCTTATCTAAAAATCTTAAATATCTAGTTTTCTGAGGAGGTAAAAAAACAACAAAGTAACAATAACAACAACAAAAATGGTAAAGAAGACATTACAATCCTAACTTTATTGTGTTTTAATATGTTTTTTGGAAATTACTTACATTTGGGATTTAATGAGAGAAAATTTTTCAGGCTTTAAAAGTTTGTTTGTTTAACATCATTTGATTAGAAGTCTGAATAGATTCAAATTGAAAAAACTCAATTACAAGTTTTTATATAGAGATTTAGTATCCATGTTATATAATCATCATAATTCTATGAGAAAATATTATTTCACAGAGAAATAGGCCTGTGAGTAAGCCTGTATGTGTGTTTGTATGTGTGTGTTGAAGTGGGATGAATGCATTAAATTTGGTAACACTGGTTATACTTCTCTTAAAAATATCTGTGGGCATTAAATTAAATAGAATCAGTAACCTCAGGAACTCATAATTAATCAGTCTAATTGGGAGATTCCACTAAAGGTTGACAAAAGGTTCTGTCACAAGAGAAGAGATTTAAAAAGCACAAAAACATCTAGTTAATTATAACATATTACTAAGTTTATTGATTGAAAGGTCTTTGTCTATTTCTGCTGCCAAAAGTAAATTTATTTTAACCCTGTGGTTATTAAATGAGAATTTAAATAGACCACATTAACAATATTTTGAAATAAGTTTCCATGTGCAAGTACACAAAGACTGTATATTGACTATTAATCCCTGGAATCTTTAATACACTAAAATCTTTATGCGTTTCAGATTCAACTTTGGTTAAAATTTATTTTAAGTGTAACTGTAAGTTCAATTCAACAGATGCAAAGAACTGAAATCACAGTTTTAAGTAGCAAACGAGCAGCTAAGGTATACAAAATCATATTAGAATGTTCAATTTCTTCAGATGGCTGTCAAATAGATCAGGATTTTTCTCACTTTATGTGTAAAATTGTATATGACACATTATAAAATTTATTCAAATAAAACTTTTGAGATAAAGGTAGAAAATTCAGCTTAGTGCTTTTAACAACAGATTCATTAGAAAGTAAAGTAAATAAGAATAAAGACTTGAGCAAGGGTGTTTACGAAAATACAAACAAGAAAGGAAAAGATTTTACAATATTAATGCTGACCAAAATGCCCAGAACAAGCACCATAAATAGGCACTTTATGTATTGTGAAATATAATAAAAGCATGTAATTTTCAAACATTATTTTTCCATAAACAATATGAACTCTACTTTCTTATTTGTTTTCTGTGTGTCTGTTTTATCAATTACTGAGAGAGGGCTATCACAGCCTCCAAGTGTAAATGGGAATCTGTCTGTCTGTCCTTTAATTTTCAATTTGCTTTCTTTACTTTGCTCCTCTTAGGTACATCATATTTACGATAAATATGTCTTCTTCACGAATTGACATCTTTACTTCTAAAATGATTTTTTCCTCATAATAATCATTTCTCTGAAGATCCACTTTAATATTAATACAGCCACTCCAGCTTTACTCTACTGTTAGTATCGTATGTATTCTCATTTAATTTTTAACCTTTTTCTTTATGAGTTTCTTAAGATGGCACCAGTTTAGTCTAGCTTTTTTTTAAAAAAATCCAATTTAACAATGTTTAACTATTAGTGAGGGTTCTGCGTTCACATTTAATGTGATTATCTATATGTTTGAGTTGGAATTTATCATTTTGCTATATTTTTTTAATTTATCTCATCTCTTTTTTTTCTTTTTTCTTCTTTCCTACTTCATTTTGATTAGTAGACCATATTTTTTGATTCTATTTGATATTTTATTGGCTTATTAGGTATTCTTTTTTTGCTCTACTTTTTTGTGGTTGTTGTATGTAAAATTTGCAGTTACTACTATTTTTATAATCCCACTTGTTTGTTTTCACTTCTGACGTTATATCCAAGGAATTATTGCCAAAGCCAATGTCAAGAAGAATTGCCCTGTTTTCTTCCAGGATCTGTATGGTTTTAGGTGGTAGGTTGAATATTTAATTTGTCTCAGAATATCAAAATATCCATATGAACCAAAACAATCCAGATTCAATGAATCCATTGTTTTTGATAGGAAGTCTGACTCTTGTTGCCCAGGCTGGAGTGCAATGGCACAATTTTGGCTCACCACAGCCTCTGCCTCCTGGGTTCAAGTGATTCTCCTGCCTCAGCCTCCCTAGTAGCTGGGATTACAGGTGCCCACCACCATGCCCAGCTAATTTTTTGTATATTTAGTAGAGACGTGTTTCACTCTGAAAAAACAAAACAAATATTTTTTAAAAATCACACAAAAAAATAGTCAAAGCATCTTTGAGCAAGAAGAGTAAAGCTGGAGACATCACACTACCTGGTATCAAATATATTCAAAGTGACAAGAATCAAGACAGTATTAAAACAGACACATAGACCAAGGGAAAAGAATTTAAAGCCTAAAAAGAAACCCACCCATATATGGTCAGCTGATCTTTGACAAGATGTCAAGAATATGCAATGAACAAAGAGTAGTCTCTTCAATAAATAATGTCAAGAAAACTGAATGTCCACAAGCAAAAGAAGGAAATTGGAGCCTTAACTTAAACCATACCTCTTCAAATTTGATGACAGAAATTCTTAAAACTTAGAAAAGATAACTTTTTAAATTTAATACAAATGATTATATATTTAACATAAATTTAAATGGGAGAAAAAAATAAAAGCATTTTCTTTAAAAGCAAATGTATGAATGATCTAGAATGCCCTCTTCTATTTAATACTAAATGTAAAGTTTCAGCCTATAAAATAAAATATATATAAAATGCCTAAAAACTGAATAAAAGAAAAAAAGACTGTCATAACTTTAAATGCTATTATGGTCTGTACTGAAATTCAAAGGAACCTATAGCCACTGTGAAGTTATAGTCTATACTGAGAGAGACAATCTTTCCATTTCCCTCAGCTAGTAGTGTCAAAGGGATTCATTGGTTAAATCCAAATTGATACCAAAGAGAAAGAGAGCCAGGTGATACAGTCAAATAAAGTAGCCTCCTAGAACTCTGAATGGCATTGATTCAGAAGGTGTACTGCAAAGTGTTTACTTTGCAGGTCTGGATTTCTCAAATTGTACATTCCCAAAAAGGCTTGTGTTCCTATATTCAAAACGGTAGCTGGCTCTCAAGAGCTGAGTTCCAATCTTTTGGAATACAGTCTCTAATAGGAGTGTTTTTATATAGTTGAGGTCTTGGTTCACACTTGTTTTGACCGAACAGTTTATGTTATCAGTGTGATTTACCATGATCACTAGTTTTTGCTCTGGGTAGCTGAGGCTAGTCACTCAATCCCGAGACATCTGTGTGATTCAGCCCTAACAGCAACTCAAGATATCAAGGTTCAAGTGAGCTGGCTGATAAAACTGCATCCTGTCCTCACATATCATTGTTAGGAAGATTAAGTAAATCCTGTGCGACTCCACTGGTAGAGGACCCCTGCAAGCTTGCATCTGATCTTTTCTGGGCTACCCCTCATGGGTCTTTTCTCTCTCCTTATTTTAATCTGTATTATTTTGTTGCAATAAACCATAACCATGAGTCTAACAACTTCTGAGTCCTGTGAGTCCTTCCTGTGAATCATCAAGTCTCAGAGTAGATCCATAAGAATAATCAGTAAGGCATTTTGAATAATTTGATAAAACAAAATATATATATTATCATTGCAATAGAAATTTCTTTGTAAATTTTTCTTTCTTAATCTTGAATGTACAAGTGGAGTTAAATTCCAAAATAACATACGAAAAATAATTTACTGGAGTTTATTTCTAAGATTTAAATGTGACTTTATACTATTATAGATATTGAAGATTATATTAAAATATTTAAAATCCAGACATACGAATCAGAGCTCTAAGTTTCTAGTCTTGTAGACATTTCTCTTTCTCTTTGTTTTAATGGAGATATACCAATGGTAATAGCTCCATCTGTAATTGGCCACTATATATTTTTTTCTCCTGAGATTTTTAAGATAATTGAAGTAAGGCCACATACAACAGGGTCTTTAAGCAATTTCATTTTTCCCAGATGTGCCGTGAAGTCTCTTTACTCTCTATAACTCCCCATTCCCACCTCTTCCCAATTACACTCTTATCCCGACTATCTTAAAGCTACCTTTGTCATTTCCTCAGCACCACAAGCCATAGTTTTTTTTTTTTTTTTTGAGACGGAGTTTCGCTCTTCCTACCCAGGCTGGAGTGCAATGGCGCGATCTCGGCTCACCGCAATCTCCGCCTCCTGGGTTCAGGCAATTCTCCTGCCTCAGCCTCCCGAGCAGCTGGGATTACAGGTGCGCACCACCGTGCCCAGCTAATTTTTTGTAATTTTAGTAGAGACGGGGTCACCATGTTGACCAAGGTGGTCTCGATCTGTTGACCTCGTGATCCACCCGCCTCGGCCTCCCAAAGTGCTGGGATTACAGGCTTGAGCCACCGCGCCCAGCCAAGCCATAGTTTTTTATCAACCATAACTATTGCCTCTCCTTCTTTTAATCACCTTTATTTGAACTTTGCAGATTCAATGATATTTACACATTATGCTCTGAGCTACAATAAATCAATGTGAATATTAATACTCCTCCAAGTAGAAAAGAGTTGTAAACAGGGAATTACAAAATAGGCAGTGAAGAAAATCCCAGAGGACTGCAGGTTAAAATGAGACACATAATTTCAACAGTCAAATTGGTCATGAAATAAAAACTATTTGTTATAGCCAAGTTGCCCAGGATGTATGAAAATTATACATGTTTTATTATGTTAGTGAAATGGTGCACAGACAATAAAGATGAAACTGTGAATACAATTCTACTGCTGGAGGAATTCCTGATTTACCAAGTCTGTAGCAGGTCCACATACACACAACACACAGTTACACTATATATCAATTATACACATATATACATACATGTAAGACATTACACTGTGGTGTATGCTAAAGAACACATGACTAAGAGGCAGAGTTAACAATACCACTTAAATGTTATTAATAACTTGAATCTGCTCTCTGTGATAGGATGCCCTAGCTGTCTAGATATGGAACCATTAATATAATCTTTCTATTGGTCTCTTTTTTAAACTATAAAACTACTTTCTCATATGAAAAGAGAATCAGTGATAGCGTTCTCAATATCAAATGATTTATTTTTGACTTTCTATTGATGTCTTTTCTTTGGAAAAGCAGAGAGCTAGAGCATGAGCAAATCCTAGAATCACAAAGGCCCTATACTATTTTAGCGAAGTTAGTTAAGTGGGCTTTGAAGGTAAATGGATCTATCTTCCCTTAGTTTTCAAAATGGTGTTTCTCAATGAGAGAGTTACTTAATTTTTCTCAGTTTTTATTTTATCACAAAATTAAAATAATATTTTGTAAATACATTGTGAAAATTAGCAATCATAATCCAAATGTTTTAAAAAATGCTTCAGTGGAGAGTTTAAGTCATCATAAATTTTAATGCCTAACCATCAATATTGAGACATAGTTTAGTTATCTTTCCAGGGTATGGAACAGAATATAACAAAATATAACAGAAGGATGAATACTATTTGAGATGAGGAGCCATAATTTCAATATAGTCAGATGTTTGTGTATCTCAATGTGCCAAGCAAGGAGAGGGGTGTGTATATGGGCATTGCTGGGTGTGTCCACTAATTATCCCAGCTGAAAACCTGAAAATGAGGGCAACTGTGACCACTACATCAGGATATTTGGGGGAATGTGAAGACTATTGGCATACTACTGGGCTCCACTGATGCTGGGATATCAATTTTAATGAAATCACAATTGAGCTAAAAACAAAGATTGGTGGAATTCAATTTCTAATCTAATACAAGGCTACCACCTCACACTATTTCTAACTGGCATTTTTGTCAAGAAAAGACAGAAAATATTCGGAAGCATGAATTCCAAAATAATATTATAAATATCACAATATAAGCGCCACAATTTGTATGAATCCAATAAATACCACATTATAGTTATTAGTTTTTCTTTATTCCTAAAACTGTTAACTTATGTGATGCATATTTTTATGTTTATTTTTAAAACAGATTAACAAGAATGAAATATATATTCCTATGTGTTTATTTGCAATAATATATGGTCTATGAATTCAAAGATAATTACATTCAGAGCAAATTTTTAAAAGTTCAAGGTTTTTTAATATAAATACAAAAGAAATTACAAAAACAATTTGATTTGCCACCATGAAGGAAGAGGGAAGGCATAACATGTAATGTTACAAAGCTCAAAGAACTAAGTTTTTGGCCAGCTGTGATGGCTTCTGCCTGTAATCCCAGCACTTTGGGAGGCCAAGGCAGGCAGATCACCTGAGGTCAGGAGTTCAAAACCAGCCTGACCAACACGGTGAAACCCTGTTTCTACTAAAAATACCAAAAATCAGCCAGGCATAATGGCAGACACATGTAATCCCAGCTACTCAGGAGACTGAGACAGGAGAGTCACTTGAACCCAGGAAGGTGGAAGTTACAGTGAGCAGAGATGGCACCATTGCACTCCAGCCTGAATGACAATGCAAGACTTTTTCTCAAAAACAAACAAACAAAAAAACTAGGTTTTTGGGATTAATAAGGGGCTTGCATTCCACAACTAGGGAAATTCTTTTTTAGTTTATACACAGCACCTTTCAGAATAGAAGTCGAGTTGCTGATGGTGCCAGTATATCCACATTATGATTTCTTTGAAACATTTAATGGCATCATTTAAGCCAAAAGAGCACAATCTCACTGAGTACAATTTCTGTTCATGACAAATTAAAAACAAGCAGGTGGCAAACTTCTTTTTTTTTTTTTTTTTTTTTTTGAGATGGAGTTTCACTCTTGTTACCCAGGCTGGAATGCAACGGCGCGATCTCGGCTCACCGCAACCTCTGCCTCCTGGGTTCAGGCAATTCTCCTGCCTCAGCCTCCTGAGTAGCTGGGATTACAGGCACACGCCACCATGCCCAGCTAATTTTTTGTGTGTTTTTAGTAGAGACGGGGTTTCACCATGTTGACCAGGATGGTCTTGATCCACCCGCCTCGGCCTCCCAAAGTGCTGGGATTATAGGTCTGAGCCACCGCGCCCGGCCAGCAAACTTCTTAAGCATGACAGTAGCAAATATGGAAATCATCCTTAGTGATTATCTTTTTTTAAAAAGAAGTAACTATATTTAAGACAACTTTTATTTTTAATCAAGGAATACACTATGCACTAGAGATTCTTGACAGTTTATAAATTGGACACACAACCATATACTAAGGTACCAGTTGTTCCTTAAGGAAAATTGATCTATGGTATTAGAAGCCAAGAAAGTGGTTGCCCTTAGATAGGAGTTGTGGGGACTAAGAAAAGGAAAGAAGAAGAGCTACGGATTGCAATCATGTTTTGCGTATTAATTGGGTGCCGGTTGCAAGGGTGGGGTTATTTTGCGAAACTTCAATGAACTATAAAGTTTAGAATTTATGTTTTACAGAAAGATTACACAAAATTTGGAAAACCCACACACTGATCACAGGAAAGCTACATGTAAGAAGGACTTGAAAGCCTTAAGTGAGAAAAGATTAACAGAAAGCTCCAAGTTTTCCAGGAAAAGGGTGGGAAGCAGAGAATGAGAATTGGAGTGGGGATAAGAAACGGAGAGAGCCAATAAATAAAACACTGTGCCTGGAAAAGAAACTACAGATAAAATACAAATAATATATGAATAATTAATCTAGCTCAGTTCCAGACAAATTGGATAGAGGAGAAGGTTAAAAGGCTTGTTAATTGGAGTTTATTCAAAAAGTAAAATGTTGATTCAAAAACTGGTAATCACTTTATATGTTTTACCATACTGGCAGAACAAAGGGAAGAATAATATAATAATTTTAATGAATGCATAAAAACATTTGATAAAATTTATCATCCCTTTACAATAAAAATTTATTTGAATTAAAAAGAAAAAGAGAGATTCCTCAATCTAATAAGTCATATCTACAATTAGCCTATGGCAAACATCACACTTAATGGTAAATAATGAATTATTTTTCCACTGACATCTAAAATGAGATGATGCCCATTACTCTCATTTTCATCTAATATTGTGCTGGAGTTCTCATCGACTGTTAAGATATTTGTTTTCTTCATGGGCTGGGAATGTAACATTAGTTCTAGGAATCCATTTAAAATTTCTCAGCAGGAAATGCTTGAGGGGCTGGATACCCCATTCTTCAGGATATGCTTATTTCACATTGCATGCCTGTATCCAAACATCCCATGTACCCTCTAAATATACACTACTATATACTCACAAAAAAAATTAAAAATAAAAATATGTAGAAATTTTAAAAGAGGAGTAAGGATTAAAGTTTAGATTTAAATTAAATATTAAATGCCAAAAAAAAATGAGTAAATAAAATCTATCAGCAGGGAAAGAGGGACCACCATAGCACTGACTGTTAAAACTAGATTACACCAGCCAAGTGTCATATAGCTTAGTACAGGGCTTTCTGCTCTTCCAATCTACAACTCTCTGGGATGGATGAAGACAGCCTGGAAACCCCAAAAACACAGGAGAAAATGGAGCCATCCAGTTTCCAGTTGCCTTACCTGTCTAACAGTTTTCACTACAGTGATCAAGAGCTTAACCTTTCGATTGCTGCAGCAAAGGCTAGTCCCAAATTCTACAGTGAGAACTATCTATGTGCTGTACAGCAGTTCTCTCAGAAGTTGAGGAAGAAATAAGGTTCACAGGCCAGGCACAGTGGCTCACACCTGTAATCCCAACACTTTGGGAGGCCAAGGCAGGAGGATCACTTGAGGTCAGGAATTGAAGACCAGCCTGCCCAACATGGTGACACCGTGTTTCTACTAAAAATACAAATATTAGCCTGGTGTGGTGGCGGGCCTGTAATCCCAACTACTTCGGAAGCTGAGGCAGGAGAACTGCTTTGAACCCAGGAGGGGGAGGTTGCAGTGAGCCGAGATCTGCCACTGCACACTAGCCTGGGCAATAGAGTGAGAGTTCTTATCAGAGAGAAAGAGAGAAAGAGAGACAGAGAGAGAGAGAGAGAGAGGAGAAATAAGGTTCAAATAAGGTTCAGTTAAATTTGATGATGGCATGCAGAACCCTTGGCCTGCACAAAATTTATTAAGAGATTCACTTCTGGATATGAGTGGCAATAATTTTCATAATTCCTGATACCCTTGTTCCATTAGCTATTAAAGGTATTCATTAAATGTTAATTATTTTACTCATTTCATCTGGAAGATTTAAGACTTCCTCACTGATATAAAAAAAACAAATTTTTTAACTAGTTCGATCGAATATGTCCTTGTACTTTTCCTATGTCCTTCAAGACATTTGGAGTTTTTCTTTACCACAATTTAACATATTATTTCTTTAGTCTATTTTCCTTACACAAAACTGAAGAACAACTATTGTAATGGAAACTCCACAGAAATGTGACATGTTGTTAGCTCTCCTGTGGTCAAACATAATAATGTAAAATTGTGCATCTGCCCTCTTTCAATATCAGTTTACAGTTACCAGGTGTTCTTAATCCTTTGAGAAATGTGATAACAAAACTGAAAACAGGGTTTTGCCAGTTCTTCCCAGTATGCCTCTATTTGAAATAAAATATTCAAGGTAGTTATTTGTTGTTCAAATATTTAGTAACATGAGAAGCATAAAGAATTTAAGTAAATAGGATATTTAATTTCTTAAATGATAGAATTTCTGAACCTAGATTATTATTCTGTAAAGGTGAGAAGTTGGGAACTTGCTGTTTTACAAAGGCTTTTTCACACTTATCTAATTTGTTATGGCTTCCTTTGAAAAGGAAGGTTTAGTACATACCAGAAACCAATTATTTTTTGCAGATTTTTTTTGGCTACTTCCCATTTACAGAGCCCCATGGTAATGTAACTAGGGTTTTATCATTGCAGACTTCTTAAGTAGTTTGTAAATAATATTTAATAAAAGTATAATTATTTATAATTGACATGACATATCACATAAAATGTCATATGATCCTCCTAAAGAGTACAGTGAAAATTTTAACCCTATTTTAAAGAAGAGAAAGCACTATGACTCAAAAGTTTCAGTTATTTGTCTGAGATCACAGTTAAGGAGTATAGATTATTAACTCATCCAGTAGCTAAAATGATCAGTATTTAATACATACCTGGGTAGTGATAATTATTATAGAATGCATTTCAAATGCCTTGATACGTACTCATGTGAATAATATCTAAATTGAAATAAAAATGTGGTTTGAAGGCATATAAAATTTGAAAGCCAGGGGAAAAAAAGTTAAATTATGCCTTATGGGAATTTTTAAAACACAGAACTATACTTATAAAATTCTAGTTACCATAACTTCAAAAATAAACTTAAATTTTATTTACCTTGCATATATTTTATATGTGATACATTTAATCTTTCCTTTAGAAAAATTCCATGAAAAAGTTGAAAAGTTTTTGATGAAAAATTATTGCAAGAGTTCTGCAATATCAAAAAAAGAAAAAAGATATACACAATTACACTTGTGAAAGATAAGAGTAAGATGAAGTTAGTTTAAGAGTACTCTTGCTTATATGACTTGCCACAGGTCTTTGTGCTTGTTCTTACCTTCCCCTAAAAGGCTTTTCTTCCAGGGATCTTATGGATTCTCTTTCCATTTTTTCAGGTCTTTGACCTGATGTCATTCTTTCATATGATACTTTCTCTGCCTGCTCTGTTTAAATACACAACCTCTCTCTAAGAACTATCTGTTTTTCTTACTTAATTACATAGCATATTTCACAGGCTAATATCCATATATTTTATATATTTCTTTTATTTATTCTCTGTCTCCTTTTATTAGAATGTAAGTTCCATGAGGTAGAGTAGAGATTTTGATCTGTTTTGTTTATTGTTGCATTCCTACTACTTAGACAAGTTGTAGGAACTAAGCTGGCATTCAACAAATAGTTATTTTACACAAAGAGAACAAGAAAGAAGTCGGGAAGAAAAGAAAAAGAAGGAAGAAAGGAGAGAAGGAAGGAAAGAAAGAAGGAAGGGAGGGAGGGAAGGAGGGAGGGAGGGAGGAAGGAAGGGAGGGAGGGAGGGAGGGAGGGAGGGAGGGAGGGAGGGAGGGAAGAATGCCTAGGGGAAAGAGGGAGAAAGGACGGCAAGTCAAAAGGTATGTAAAAAGATCTTGTATATTACCTCTGTAAGAAAGTAGCAATGGTAGCATCATCTGTTACTTCCTGCTATTAATTAATGTCTTGAGTACTATTAAGAGATCTGGAGGCAAAACCATTCAAGAGAGAAGGAAATAAAAATATAAAGGAAGGCTCACAAAAGCCAGGAAAAATAAGTAATATAAACAATCTATCAGGACTGGCCTTGATTGTTAATATTATTTTGTTTGATTCTCATAAGGAATCTCTCACTCAAGGAAATGTGAGGCTGGCAAAAGGATAGAGAGAATTTGAATTGAGAGATGGTGCCAAGTACACAGAAAAGTGTAAAGATAGAGAGACTGTGAGAACCAGGGTAGAGTGTAAACTCTGGTTTTCTATTGCCTGATTCTATGCTTTTCAAAGCTTTCTGCAGACAAAGAAAAGAATGAAGGACAAAGGAGGACAGTAAATCATGTATTACCTCAAAAATATTTGCCAGGTTATTTTTTCAGTATTGCTATAATGTATACTAACAAAGGCACTTTCATTTATATTTTGAAATTGATTTATACATTGAAAAGCTATGACCTAAATATGTACAAAGTTGTTTGCATTGAGACAATAGCATACATATTAACACCATCATTTCATTTTTAAGGATTTATTTAAAGAGAATAATCAGGGAATTGTATATACAGAAACATAAAAGTCCATTATCTTCAGCTTAGCATATGCAGTGGAATGGAAATCTTTTATCATAAGACAATAAGAATAAATAAGGGATGTGGAATCATTAAAAAAAGAAAATTGTAGACTTACCTAGAATTTTGCTATAGTATGAATTCCATTCTTCCCAGTAGGACTGAAATATATAGTCTTGCAGAGAATAAGATATGATATTTTTAATCCTTTCACCAAAGGTCATCTGGTCAGTGAGCTCTGACAAGGCTGCAGGTACATAGGAGACTGGTGCTGGGATTTTCCCACAGTGTCTCTCCACTGTTGATGCTGGAGAGAACCTCAATGTGTATATAAATGGAATTCCTAATTTCAGAGCAATGAGATCACCACAGACTGTTGCTGGGTCTGCTACCAACACATCAAAACCACCTTTCTGAAGTCTTGCCATTAACTTGGGGTTGTTTAGTACACCGTCACAGATTTGTATATTAATTTGAAAGTAAGCATCTAGAAATTTTCCTAGTTCTTTGTAGAAAGCCCATATTGTGAGAGGAGTTGGTCTATGGTCAATCCACAGCATTATCATATGCTCAATTAAGGAATCTATATTGCTCTTGTTGTAGGAAACAGGTATCACTTCAAAATTCACAGGAGAATCAGGATTGGAGTTGATGAATAGTGTTGCTGATGAAGCTAGTGCAGTCACAGTGTGATTTCTTTGAATCAACTCTTCTAGAATAATCTTAATATTTAACCAATGGCTACCATCTGTAGGCCAAATTAACACATTTCCACCTAGAACAATTTGAATCAGAGTCAAATTAAAAACCAGCATCTGGAAAAACTTCTTAGGCATGGTGAAATCCATTATGGAAACCATCCTACTGTAGATCCTTCAAGATGAAAAAAAAAAACCTTCAAAGTATGTTTAGGTAAATTTTTAAATAAAATAATAATTTATGTGATGTTAACACTCAGTCATAGATCAATTGCTCTTTAGATTAAAAATAAACAATATAATTCAAATTCCTATATGTATTCACACCATTCCTTAACAGAAATAAAGTCTGTTTCTATTGTAAAGAAAAGGAAGCAGGGAGATTATAAACCTACAATGTATACATTCTGTGATAATATGATTCATAAAATACATTTTTAATATAATACATTTTTCATAAAACTCAATAAACAACCTTCACTCGGGAAGTTCACTCAAACATTTCAAGGTGTTTTAGATGATTTGGATTATAGGGTAAATTACTACACATTTGATAGAGAATAGTTTTCTTCTCCATAGAGCAAATTGATCATTGTCTCCTACTCCTTTGTTACAGGAAATTTTTCAGATTTTTTCCATATGACACAAATCAAGAAGACAGGGCCTGGAACTCCAAGGAAGCACAGACTTTGTTATTCAGAGAAGTTAGGTAGATACTGGAGTTCAATAGTCCAGATTCTAATACTGTCCTTTTCCAAGATTTCTGACCCTGCTGAATTATCCAGACCCTCTCATTCTCAGTTTTTTTTAAGAAAAATGAGAGACAATGCCATTAATTTATTATATTACTTTATAGATTAACAATAGTATCTGTAAAGCTATTTTTCAAATGGCTTCATACAAGGAAAGGGTGTAGTCATATTAGCAGTTTAATAAATATGTAACAATATTTCAAATGCATATAGATATCCCCAAATTCTGTGGAGTAAGAGGAAAAAATTATTTTGGTCAATTTTCACTTTTAAGTGATGTCTGCAGGGCAACAAAATATTTATCTAATTTAGTGAAGAACAATAAATGTATCTAATGCTGTTAATTTGAATTGATAATCCTTAAAACAATGTTTTTGTCTAGTAAAACATATATAAGGCTATTAGTGTGAATTGATAATCCTCAAAACAACATTTTTGTATGAAAATTTTTTTTCCCCTGAAGACATGCCCTTGCCAGAGAAATCTTCTCTTCCTAAGTGCTCCCTGAACATTAAACCTGATGCCTAGGATTCAACTCTGCTGGCTCTCTTTTCATTGTCTCCCCAAGGCCAAAAAGACTGGAAATTGGCTTTGATACTGTTTTGGGAACATGAGTTATTCAGTTTTATTTGAGTTTCTTGATTTGTATTTGCCTAATTCTTTAAAAGTTTAAATTTAGACGTACTTTTTTCTTTGTTTTGCTATACAGAAACTGAGTATTTTCTAACACTTTATTTTTTAGCTCACAGTGGAGTCTGATATCAAATGATTCACCGCTTTCTGAATTGTAACTAGGCATGCTACTCAGCCTCCTCAGTTACCAAATGATCAGAACAATGATACCTATTTCCTATAGTTTTGTGGATGGTGTGAAATGATGCAGGTGAATTGTTTAGAACACTCCCAAGGCTCAATAAGTGATACCTATCTATGATATTTTGGGGAATTTTATTTTTTAAATTACCAAATTAATTAGATCTCATTACTTGACCCTTCTCTACTCTTTGGCTCCTCCTACAGTGACAGACTAGGGCACCTAAGCTAAGCTTTGGTGCAGAATTTCTCAAACACTGAGAGTTTCCCCACAAGCGGTCATGCTCAGTCTTTAGGCAGGCCACAAATGCTAGGTTATTAACAACGCACAGAGTACCAAAGTTTATAAATTATTTATTTTAAGAAAAATACACATAGAAAACTCAAGATTATATCCACACAAATTGTAACTTCAATTTCCTTTTGTTCTGATGACCTTTCATGAGTGGGAGCAAAAAAACATAAAGTGATTACTATCTCCAAGAATTTTCAATGTCCAATGTCAAATACCTCCAATGCAATGCCTGTGATTGTGATTCAGCTTATGGATCATTGCAGAAAAGGGAATGGTACTAGAAGGTTTTTGAAAGATTCTTACCAATCCAGATTAATGTAAATTAAAACAGAAGAAGAATAAAGGAAGGAGAGAAGAAAGCAAAGAAATGATTAGTAAGAAAGAGAAAAAGAATAAAAGAAAGACCTAAGTAGAAATGTATTATTCTACAGGAAAATACTCCAGTACAGTTTTTCTTCTTTAAAGTTACTGCTGTAAATCAAGAATCATGGAAGTATATATACTTAAATGTGTTTCATTTCTAGTGCTTTATTTTACATTAATTACTCATGCTCAACAACAAAGATCTAGGTATTATGATAATTGTTTTTGAAAATCTAGATTTCTTATTTAATAGACTTGCAAGAAAGTCTGTTATTATAGATGGCATTAACCTTAGAGATTATTCACCTAATTATTCATACATATTGTTATGTACTTTTACATATTATGCACATCAAATATCTAGAGGTTATTCACAAAAAAAGCCTTTCTGTTTTTACAGAGGTCAAAGGGTAAAGCACTGTTGTTAACAATATGCAATGCTTATGGATTATAAGTATTTTTAGTGATAAAAATGTTCCATTATTCTCTTCTTATATGTGCCCCAGTTTTTTTTTCTTAATAAAAGTAAAAACAAAATTTACCTGGTTCAATTTTTAAAAAATATATATGCTTGAAATCTGCAGAACCCTTTACTTCCTTTCAGTTAGAGATGGCTTATAAAGCTCTCTTATTGCCAAAAATACATCCCTAGACAACCCTTCCCAGACAATAGAACCACCTGAAGACCTACCCCATAATGAATAGTAAGTTACCTAGTGATGCAATGGCCCAATTATATTCATTTGACAAATCAAAAATAGGCAAGAAATAGAATAGCAGATTTTAAAAGCTAAATACATTGAAAAGAAAACAAGTATCCAAAAAAAAAATTTTACCTAAAATATTCTGAACAGTTAATAGATTTGCACCTGAAATTTAAAAAGAAGAGAAGAAAAAATCTAGGACTGGGAAATATGACATCAAAGCTTCGGTGTGAGAAAGATTTTAATTTGGATACTGTTTTCTCAAAATTTAACATGCTTAATATTTCCAACCCTTAATATTCTCAACTGTGTTAACAATTTTTTTCTTGCAATTAACTACAATGGTTCATTTCAAAGACTGAGAGAAAATATATGTAAATCACTTATCACAGTGATTAGTGTATAGGAAGATATTAACATAAACTGCTATCACTATTATGATATCCATGAGTTTGACCTAGATACCCATGATCTAAAATTTTAAAAAGTAATTTTACATTATAAATATCCAATTTCTACCAATTAGCAGGGATTAAAGACTCACTCTGAGGTTCTTATCGCATTGCACTGCAGAGAAGTAATCTTAGGGAGCCGTTCTATTTCTTTACTCAGGTGAGACTGTTTCAGGCCTGAGTGGCTATAAATTTGTTGCAATGATGCAATTAAAGAATTTTAAGTAAATGTAGAAGATCAATTCAAATTACAAATTGGAAAGATGTTATATTTACAAGTCAGTTCCATTTATCATTCTCATTTATCATTCTACATTGATAAAGTCTTGCACAAAGTAACCATAATGTCAATACTTTACTTCTTACCTGTTCTTTTAAACATGACTGTTCATGTCTCTGGCATCAATAAGAATATTGTGTCTTAGTAAAGACAAACTTATATAGTCATTCTAAGTCAGAAGAGAGTAATTTGATCAGAAACATGATATAACAAAATCAGAGAATAAGAACATCTTTAGAAATCTTCATTATGTTTCTCTGAACAAATCGTTAAGAAATATTAGCCTCATATCTTAAGACTGAAAGAATAGTGTGCTTTTATTACCAGCATTAATTTCAGGCAAAATAAATGGAACACGTGATTCTGAGAATGCCAGCTCAGGTAAAGTAAATTGGCAGATAACTTCACAAATAAAGAGCACAGTAATTATGAGAATTAGAATTCCAAGGTCGATGATGAGCAGTTGACAAAAACTGAAGTGGGATTACATTTTTAGGATTAAAAATGTAAACGCAAGAAACTGCCTATGTACATTCTACTCTTACATGAACTGAGATGCCGCACATATTCAGACATCCCTTTTAGTTTACCACATACTTGAGGATATGAAGGAGTTTTTGCCATCTTGACAGTTTCATTGTTTCATAAAACTTCAATTTTTTTCTCCTTTCTGTTTTTATTAAGATCTAGTTTTAGCCCTAAGGTGTTGCCCATTCACTTTCATCTTTATAGGACACTTGAAGGTTTATGTATAATCATTATAGCAAGGTTTGTTTTCTCTGAATGATGGAATAACTAGCTCTTCTTTTACATCCCAAGAGATTAGATCTGTTTTTGAATTTTGGGCCAATTACTTAACATACCCAGAGGAGATTATGACTTTTGCTATAGATCTTAATTATAATTGCCTTACCAGCTTTTGATAATACTCATTCACATGGCTGTAGTATCTCACATCCTCATTCACATACTAACCCATGAATATTTATTTTGATTGATAAGGATAAACTTTACAGTTATTTTAGAACAGCGGTCTGTAGAAAAGAAGCTAACGTGTCAGTAGGTATCACTACCTAGAAACCTCACTTTCTTCTTTTGCCAACATTCATGCAACCCACTGTTTTACACAGTGCCCTTTGTCAGTTTTAAATTATTTTAAATAGCATTTAGGATGTTCATTCATTAGCTAGTAAACATCTCTAGGTCTTACAAGCTCTACTTAGCAAACATTACAGTCTCTGCACGACAATGTTCAATTCTTTAGTCATTCAATTTTGCCATTATTACTTCGTTATCAATAAGCGAATGTACAAAAATTGTGTTAATATTACTAATGAGAAGCTACAGCCTCAAAACTTAATAGCTGAAAAGAGTAAGGAGAGGGAAGATGACGAGAATTTGATTAATGGGTACAAATGTACAGTTGAATAGAAGAAATAAAGCCCAGCCTTTGATAGACCAGTATGGTGACTATAGTTAGCAATCTGTTGTACGTTTCAAAATTGCTAGAATAATTTAAATGTTCCTGTTATCAAGAAAAGATGGATATTTAAGGTGATAAATATCCCAATTATCCTCATTTGATCTTTATACATTATATGGATCAAAATATCACGTTTCCCCAAAATATGTACATCTATGTCAATAAGATAAAAATACTTAGAGAAATACAACTTGTCAAAATTGGAAAATATTCCTCCTCTATCTGATTATCATTGGGTTATGTTTGCATTTCTGAGGTTCAGCAAAAGAGCAAAGTAAACATTAAATATATAACACATAAGACTATGTACAAAATATCAGCTGTAACTGTGTATTGTGAAATAATTTTTGCTGCCTGGGAAGATAATCATGTTTAGAATATGTAAATGCATTGCTTGACTTTAAATCTTTTGAATGTGGACAATCTCAGAAATATGTTATGTATGAAAGCATAAAAATTGTAGGTGACCTGCATGTAGTAAGAAATCAGAAAACATGAAAATTAGGTTACCATAAGCCAGAGAAAATTATACATGTATCATCTTTATTTAGATGACACTTAAATCTCTAACCCATGGATTATCTCTGAGAACTCATCTCATATATCCAGCTGTTACTGGATTTCGCTAAATATTCCCCAAAGTATCACATACACAACATGTTCACAATTAAATGCAGTATTCCCACTCCCACATTTTTACTTTTCTATATTCACTATCATGGTTGATTGTGCCACACTATTCTAAAGTCCTTTCAGATGTAAACTAATTTAGTCCTTTTAATAGCCCTGTCAGAAACGAGGTAAGTGAAGTGTAGGTGCAAGGAGACTGAATTACTTTTCCAGGCCACAGACTGCTATGTGAATATTGTCTGTAAACACCTACTCTCCTAATTGTGTTGCTATGTGGTCTCTTAGTGCATTATTTTCCTCCATTTATCAGCCACACCTGTAAGGCAGGCTCTTACCACATCTTTCATAGAGTGATACCTTAGTCTAGTCTCACATCTCTCAACTCTACTGCCATCTGTCCAAGTGTTTTATGTAAAATGAAAATCAGGTCATGTTTCTCTTTAGATGGTTCTCAGTTGTTTATTAGGTTAAAAATGTTTTTAGAATGATGTACAGGAGACTTTGAAAACATTCATTGAGTTCATTCATTCATTCTTGTGGTTCCGACGTCACTAGCATCTTTTCCCATGTCTCTCTCCCTTACACTGGGACCTTCAGAAATACTGTTATCAGAAATATTCATCGCACCTGTGCTGTTATGTCTTCGACTTTGAGCATACTTTTTCCTTCCCAATTCTTACCTTGCAGGAAAACTCACATTCAGTATTTTTAAATATCCTTATGCATCACCTGAACTCTGAAATTTTTCAGAATACCACACTCTGCCTGTCACATAATACCTAAGTCCTCTACATTTTGTATTTTGTACATTTCCATGTTCACATTTCACATAATAAATAATCCTTTTAACGTCTGATTTATCTGCTTGATTGTGAAATCCGTGAACCCAGGGACTTTATTTTAGTCTTCCTAAGAGAGTACTTAGTAAAGAGTAAGAAATCTATAATAAATGAAGAATAAGTGATAAAATTCAAAAGTATAAGAAATGGACAAAGCCTATTTGATTTTTAGACAAATATGTGCATAAACATATCAACACTATCGGTATAGGCTTTTTGATGCTAATAATCATTGATTATATTTTTATTCATCGTGCAAACACCGTACCACACTTAAGCAAATTAAATAAGCTTAGCATACATAAATCGTCCTGATCAATGGTGGTGATTTTTTTTTAATTAACACTTTACAATTAAAGATGATAAAACCTTAATCTATTTTGTTTCTTTATTACTCTTAATAGTTATTAAGCAGTGATCTAAGATTATCCACATATATGTATGTTCTTAAACATGCATACTAAAGTCTGTATTAATAATAGGTTTGTGGAAACTTTAATCTTTTCCGGCTTTCTCCACACAGCACTTCAGTTTCTAGGCAATTACTATTTTAAGCATAATATCTATATGAGATATAGTCCTACTTTTAAACTGAAGTATTTGTCACTTTATTTTATCCATAAAAGAACTGAGTTTAAGTTCATGAAATTAGAAAACAACACACCATATTTCTGAAGTACAATGGCATTTATCTTTTCTGCTATCAAGTTATAGTAATACATAGTGTATTAATATGTAGAATTAAAAGGAATAGCCATAGGGAACTAAGGAAGAGGCTACACGAAGTTCTGTTTGTTCAAATTCAAGTAATAAAAACAAAATTTGTTACATACCTAAGGCTTTACTATAGTATGAATCCCATGATTTCCAAAGAGTTTCAAACATGTAGTCCTGTAGATGGTAGGAGATGAAATTTCTTATTCTGTCAGTGAAAGACATTTGATCGGTGAGCTCTGATAAAACCGCAGGAACATAGGAAGGAGGGTATGGTACCTTGCCACAGTGCTTTTCCACTGTTGAGGCTGGAGAAAACCTCAAGGAGTACATAAATGGAATTCCAAGTTTTAAAGCTACTAGATCACCACAAGGAAAAACTGGATCTGACACCAAGACTTCAAACTTGCTTTTTTTAAGCTTTTCCATCAGCTGTTGGTTTTTAAGAACGCCATCACAGATCTCCTGAGATACCATGTGGAAGTCCTTGATTACTTTGGCCATCTCCTGATAGAATCTCCAAATGGTTGAAGGAGATGGTCTATTTTCCAGCCATGTCAAAACAAAGTCCTTGATTACTCCTTCTATTCTTTCTTTGCCAAAGGGCACCTCATATATTTCAAACGTCAGAGATGGGTTAGAGATTGGCGTGATGAAAAGTGCACCAGAGGCAACTAGGACAGTCACATTATGCTCTTTTCTAATGAGCTCATCTATAATTATCTTAACATTTAGCCAATGACTACCTTCCATTGGCCAAATCAAAACATTCCCACCAAGAGTGGTTCCTATGAGACTTATCTGAAGGGAGAACAGCAGAATGTTGTTTAACATGATGTGGCTTGATGCGGAAGATCTGATGAGATGTGAAGCAGATGTTTTTCTCTGCTTTTAAAGAAAAGAAAAAGGAAAGACAAAAATATTTCTCAGTTTTGAGGCAAACCATTAATACCCTTAAAAGTTTTCTTTCTACAAAGTGATATTAGTCATAGTGGCTCTATATTTTAGGGTAATTACAGATTTATGGGTAATGCATCTTACTTCCCAATCTGTCGCTATAGTTTTAGTACTTTAGTTATGATTCCTGCTGACTAATCCTCCTTTTGAACTTAATCCTGCAACCATTTTGTGTGTGTTTCATAATTGCTAAATTTTTAGAAATAAATTGGATAAAGCTACAGTATATCTCAAGTCTACATTCAGGCCTAGGTATTGAAACCTCAGATAGGACCAAAACTCATTCAGAAATTTAAAGATGTTAATACTGTAAGTTTTACAATTTTTAATGCATTAATATAATTCCATTTATCAAAATTAAACATTATAATAGTTAAAATATGATTATTTTAAATAATATTTATAAATATATATTACTATAAATATGTTAAATTCAAATATCTATAAATATAATATGTATAACATGTATTCTTATATTTATTACTACTTTAATAATATGTTTACAAAAATGCTTTATGTTAATCACCAAGAAAATATTATAAATAAATGAATAAGATAAAATATGTGCGAGAGATTATAGGTAATGTTACTAATGAATAGGAGCTATTTAAAGAGAATTACGAATTTAAGCATACTGCTACCAAAAGTGCTGCTCAAAAGCTAGATGGCCTACATGAAAAACAGCTACTTCACATCTAGACTCAGCATTCAATGATTGCTAGCATATATTAAGTCCTTGTTATATGTCAGACATTATGCAAAGTCCAAAGTCTTTAACACTTTAATCTCATTTCTTGCTCATTTTAGAAAAGATCCAATTAGGTAGGTACTATAATCACTCCCACATCAAAGAAAAAGAAACCACTGCCCAGAGATTGAATAACTTGCCAAGTTCCTACAACAAAATAAGAAAACATTACTTATTGGATATAATGAAAATACAATATACACTTCTTGGGTGATGGGTAAAAAGCTCAGATTTCACCACTATACAATGTATCTAAGCAACACAACTGCACTTGAACCCCTAAATCTATAAAAATAAGAATAAATACAAGTTAAGAACTGGTGGTAGCAGTCTTAAGGATCTCTGACTCCCAGAGCCTATTGTATTAACCACTGGGATAGATTGCCCCATCAGAATGTATTGTGTCCCTTTACCAGCTAAGAAATCTGTATGAATAGCAGACTGCCAAAAACATGCTAACACAATACAAAATTGTGTAACGCACATTGGATAATATTGAATCAAATAATTCAATTAAAGTGATCTTCATGAAAATTATATGTTTGTAAGCATGTGTCTGTGAATAAGCTAAGTGATTCTTTTTGTGTTAGTGAAACTTCTGAAATTATAAATTCTATGTTTTTAGTCATATCATAAAATTTTCTCTTCTAAGCTCTCCCATCACCAGAGATAATCTCTATGGAAACATCAACTGTTTCATTGAAACAGTTACTTTTATAAAGTACTTTTCAAAGTTTAACAGAGTGATCATAAAATTCCTTGAATGGATTTCTATTTGAGCCTCTCTGCAGAAGATGTTATGGTGTGCACAAAATTTTTGGTTTGCCGGTGTCAGCCTGGTTCATAGTGACTTGGCAGGAAACTTTAAAAAAATTGTCATTATTGTCACCAGGATGGAAAATTGGTCATGATTCACTGTTGTTATTTTCTTCATTTTATTTATTGTCAAGGAATCAGATCCAGTTTTAGACAACTAAAATATAGGGTACTATTAAGAGAGGGGAAAGCAAGAAACCCGTTAGGCCGATAGAACATGGCAAAATTGTTTCTAACAAAAGGGGAGCCTAAAAACTCAAGCTGCATGAGCTTCAAGCACAGATAAGGAGGCCAGGTCAGCCATAAAACACTCTGGTCTTTTGTAACCAGCAAGTTTCATATAGACACGGTGTGCTTCAGTTAGCATGTTCCTTTCATTTTTTGGACATACTCAGATGAGATAACTTACATAGGGTGGCTTGCATAAGTCATGCCTGCACCTGCACAGATGAGTTACACAGAACCAGACATGTCTGCAATGGAAAATTCCATCTCCTGCCATATGTGCAGTAAGGGAAATAGGGTAATACGGAGTAACTCAGGTTAAAGGCCTGCATGCGCACTAGAGGAAGTGTGTGGAGTTGTCAAAAATTCATATCTTTTGCAAATAAGAAACTGGATTTTTGTGCCAAATGCAAATGAAACACCCCACCCCACTGGATTCTTTATAAAAGCCTTTAATTCAACCAAGAAATGGCAATCCTCACAGCCCCCTTTCTGCTGTGTAGAGCTTTTCTCTTTCACTTGTTAAACTTTCACTCCAATCTCACCCTCGATGTCCACACTCCTTAATTTTATTGTTGCTAAGACAAAGAACTTTAGGTAATACCTCAGACAAGGGGACTGCTCCAGTGACCTAGGCTGCTTCACTATGTGTTTATTGGGTACCTGTTAGTCACATACAGCAGTACTTACTAGGTAGAAGAGGAATCCAAAAGATCTTTCTCATGTTAATTTCATAGTCTGTCAGTGGAATATAAGAAAACTACATACATATTCATGACAAAAATCAGTGTAGCACATTATAGTCAGCATGATAGTTTATAAAAATAATTTAGATTTTAAAATAAATTAGGCCAAAGGATCCTAGGTTAACATTATGCTGCTTAACATTTATTAGAGTTGATTTTCTCATATATAAAATGAAAATTAAAATAACTTGAGCTTGGGAATATAAAGTAATAAGATAAACAACATATCTGTTAATATAGTAAAAATGAATATACAATAAAAACCTTATATTATTATATAATAATACATACTACATATAAGAAAACTATATATTTAAAAAAATACCATTGTAGTTATTAAGTGACAAATATATTACCTGGAGTAAAAGTGATGTTTAAAATGCATTATCTTTTTCATGTAATCCCTTCTCTTTCTCTTCTCTAGAAAAAGTAACAAGGGCCTTCAGATGAAATAACATAGGTGGAGTGTTTTCAGAGATCCATAGAAAACAGCTTTTGGGAGGGATTAAGTGGATTAAGTGTAGGGTGGAGGATAGAAAAGCCTCCATGAAAGGTATGATACTTGATACTCACGTTGGAGTATAGCGTACCTGGATGTGGGTGACAAGCAGTGTGCACAAAGACCATTGGTGTTATGCCACAAATGAACTTTAGCGTTTTTACATGTTTCATTTTTTAATGTTTACAGAGTACATAATAGATGCATAAATTCATGTGATAGTTGTGATGTGCTGATATAGCATAAATACTTCAGAAATATGATCTGTATTAAAAAGTTTCTCAAACTAGTGAGGTTACATTTTAGATTGATTTGTGTTTTTAAATTTAATAGAAAGCTAAATAAAGGTATACTAACAACAAAAGTCTTAAAGAGGTTGTTAGATAAAAATGTTTTGCCTAAATCGAGGGTCTGAATTTGTGTTTGTAATTATTCTGATCTTAAAATCACTGTAAAGCTAATCTGTACTTGGCAGAAATTTTTTTAAAGAAATGCATCGTATCCCAGTAATTTGGGAGGCCGAGGCGGGTGGATCACAAGGTCAAGAGATCGAGACCATCCTGGTCAACATGGCGAAACCCCGTCTCTACTAAAAATACAAAAAATTAGCTGGGCAAAGTGGCGCGTGCCTGTAATCCCAGCTACTCAGGAGGCTGAGGCAGGAGAATCGCCTGAACCCAGGAGGTGGAGGTTGTGGTGAGCCGAGATCGTGCCATTGCACTCCAGCCTGGGTAACAAGAGCGAAACTCCGTCTCAAAAAAAAAAAAAAAAAAAAAAAAAAAAGCATTGTATGCCTCTATCAAAACACCACGATGTGCCCATAAAAATTAAAAATTAAAAATAAACTATGTGTAATATGATTACTATATTTGTGAAAGCTCATGAGTTTAGGGAATAACACTAACATATTTCAGAAGAAGCTAGTATACTGAAACATTTTCATCTTAGACAATGATAATAAAAGGTATACTTTGCTTAATTGTATTACAGCTAGATAGGGATTAGGAATGTGGGGTGACAGTTCAACAATTATCACACTGCCTCTCTAAAAATAATAATTTTGCAGCCAGTGCCAGGGAAAGATAATCTCTTTATGATCCACAGCTGTTAACATTAAAGTGTCAATTGAATGCAGATGCCAGAGACCAGCAACTTCCTGGGCATCTGCATTTAGAGACAAAATGTTGAAGTATGACCATCCAGGGACACTTTACCATAAAAGGGAAGAAAGCTTCAGATAAGCATGTATAGCACTTCCTAAACAGATTGTGATTGCTCACTTCCCAAGGGGAAGAAGGGCACTGCACATGTGGGCAACCAACTCTAAGGGAAGAACCATGGAAAAGAGGCGAGCCTATAAAGTCCTAGGATCAAGGTTAAACAAGTCACTTCAGGTGCCCATTTGAGTCTCTTCTAAGTGAGTTTTCCTTTCTTTCCTGTTTTAAAGTCTTTAAAATAAACTTCCACCCCTGCTCTGAAACTCACTTCAGTCATGCCCCTCAGTCAAATTCTTTCTTCTGAAGAAGTGAGAATTGAAGTTACTGCAGATCTGAAAGGATTTGCCACTGGTAACTCAGAGACCTTCTATTGGTTAACAATTGCACATAAAGGCGTAAACATGGCATTTACATTAACACAATTAATTGTGCTTTCGCAACAATATTTTCTTTAGAAAAACTTTGTCTTTTCTTTTTTTAAAAAATAAAATTGATTTTGCATAAAACTTATTTGACTTACAGCATTATGCTTATTTTACATTTAAAGTAAATAGATTTTAAAATACATAAATATTTAAAAATCAATAAGACAATATTAAGAAAATAAAATACCCACTAAGGATGACATCTTACATTCTCCTATTCGTGTATTGTCTTAAAGACCACAGTGGTTACTTGTGCACCTTATTCTTGTCTTCCCCATGTCAATATAAAGTTTCTTATGTGTTACTTTATGTGTCATCTAATGAAGGAACAAACAACTCTCCACTCACAGGAACAAGAGGCATGAGAAGAACCCCTAAAGAGCCTATGAGTTCACACTTAGACAAAACTCTCAACTTACTGCTCTGTCACACAGTTCCCTCAATATCTGTAAAATTATTCTGAAGTATAAAGTCTGGGAGAAAAATGCCTCAAATTATAAAATAAAACGAGTAACGTGTCCATAGGTAAGCAATGAAACAAACCAAAATGTAAACCAACATTTTAATGATTGATATTTCTTTAAGAAGAAAATAGAAAATAAATTTAAGTATACATTTTATATTAATTATAATGATGTTTTCTAGTTTCTTACCTGAAGTTTCCTGGAGGAACTTTAGCAGCAATCATTTGACATTAGGAAGAGCCTGAATGTAAATAAATCCTTGCTGGGAAAGTGTAATAGTATGAGTAATATGATCTTAAATGGAAAAAAAGATTATGTAAAGTCGTTTACATTTAACATTTTCCACCCATTACACTGTAAACAGATTAGCTTTTGTTAAAGGTATAACCTTCTACTGGTTCCCTAGCAAGTATTTGCTCTGAATTTGGTATTTACTATCATGGTCTCTGTCCCTACGCCAACCAACCAAGTATGTCAGGATGCATTTAAAATAAGTTTGACAATAGTTAGTAATCTCGAGGTTGTTGTTAAGAGGTATGAGCATTAAGATCCTTCAAACTCATAAAACAAACAATTTTTTTTTTAGAAAAAGAAATTTAAACAATTAAAAAATCTTCCTTTTATTTATTTATATATTTATTTTCCTGACTCAAGATGATGAAAGTGGGTGATTTGATTGATCTTTGTCATTAATAAAGAAGATAGTAATTTAGATCATGAAATAAGGTTTTTAGAGCTACACACCTTCATTATGCAGCATCCTTGGGGAAGGAAATTACTGCTATTTCTTTGTGCAAACATTTTGAAGTAGCAAAATATAAGATACCATTTATTTATTTATTTATTTATTTTGGCATAGTGTTTCAAATATGTCACATTTGGCAATAACTAAGTACTGGGACAGAACATCACCATTTGTTATTTTTACTGATAAACAAATGTGGAAATAAATTAATAAGTACAGCATAGTCCTGCAAAGACATACTTTGTATGATAACATTGAAGAGGAAATAAAACAGTGCAGGCTCCACATAGGTCTTTTAGTTCAAGTCAGCTTGGATTGCATATGCCTGACAACAAATATTCATCAATTCATGTAGTGCAAATTCAGTCTGATAAAAGAAAAGTTATATGTGTGTTTCATAGAATGATTTCTCCATTTTGAAGAGCCAATATAATTAACTTCTCAGCTTAAATAGGATGAGTCTTCATGCAAATATTTCAACATAAGCCCTCAAATAAAAATTTTTCTGAGTTTTCACACTTATAATAATATATCTTTTGCCTTCACACTTGGAACACAGCATGGGTGTTAGTTAATTTTTTGGATCCCTGTAGTTTTCAATAAAATCTATTTTATCATACTCTAGTGTCTTTTTATAATTCTAATCACAAATATACACACACACATACACATACACATTCCTCTTAAGCCAAATAATTTCTTTGATAACTAATTAAAAAAAATTTTTTTTCTGTTTGGTTCTCTGTACTGTAAAATTTATATTAAATATATTAACTATAATATATAAGATTGTTTTATTGTCCAAGATTTTTACTTGCTGCAAGTGGTTAAATTTCTATCTATGGCAGAATGAGCTGAGCCAGTAACTTTGAAAATATTAAACAGAGTGATTCCCAACTTGACAAAAGAGAGACTCAAAATAAGAAAAATGTATAATGAACATTGGGCACAGTAGGCCGGAAGACTCCCTATGATTCCAATACATTTCTAGATGTAAAAGGGCACTGTTATTCTATTCATTCTCCCGGGAAGAATAACAGGCACACACCTGATTAACTCAACAAGAAAATAGTTTAAGTTGATGAAATTTTTTTAGAAATGATTCATTTTACCCAATTCAATAACAGCAATTTTCACCACTTATAATTAATTTTAAACACTGGATAAAGTATCATCAACTTCAAGGTTAACAAACAAGCTTCTTTGTAAAACAACATTTCATACTATGTGTGATATTATTTTTTATCAATGTTTAATAAGCATTTTGAAAAATTCATAGCAAATATTTTCTTTTTATTTTAATTTCTGAGTTATTTTTTTCTATGTGTATCAGTTGCTTATTGCTGTGAAAAAAGTCACTTCAAATTTAGTAGCTTCAACCAACAATCATTTTATTAGCTACCAATTTTTTGGGTAAGCAGTGCGTACTGGGCTCAGTTGGGCAGTTCTGTTGATTTTCCTGTGTATACCTCATGAAGCAAAAGTCATCCTGGTGGCTCTATGTGGTGGTTAATTTTTGTGTCAACTTGGTTGGATGGTAATTTTGTGTCAACTATGGTGCCCAGATATTTGGTCAAACATCATTCTAAATCTTTCTGTCTAGGTGTTTTGGGAATGAAATATTTCACTGAATTACTCTTCACAATGTGGGTAGGTCTCATCCAGTTGGTTGAAGGCTTTTAAAGAACAAAAAATTGACATTACACTAAGTAAGAAGGAATTCTGCCATCAGAATGCTTTTGGACTCAAATTGCAGCTCTTCCCTGAGTCTCAAGACTGCTGACCTACCTTACAGATTTTGGACTTACTAAGCTTCCAGAATTATATGAAGCATTTCCTTAAAATAAATGTCTATCTTTCTCTCTGTTTCTATACACACACACACACACATACACACGCACACACACACATCCTGTTGGTTCTCATTCTCTGGAGAACCCTAACACACTCAACTCAGACAGATTGTCTAAGATGGCTTTGCATAAGATGTGGATGTCAGCTGCTGCCCTCACTCTCTTGAAACAATGTTCTTAGACTCTCGTGTAAAGAACCTCCATCTACCTTTACCCTGGTATTGTCCCAAAAAAGTGAATATAATACCTGCAACTTTTCTTAAGGATTATGCTTTGAAGTCATATTTTACTTCTGTAGAGTTCTAGTAGATCAAACAGGTAATCTGGCCAAGCCTAGAGTCATAGTGGGAGAATTTTGAGGGCCATATGGCAAACAGCCCACCACACAATACATTCTCAAATAGCTTCTCAAATTTAACGTTCTTGTGAATGATTCTCTCTTCCTGTGATTAATTTTACACACATTACTTACTTCAATATAAATTTTTATCTCTTTGCATTTTTGGCTTTTTTATAATTTAATATTTATGGTGCACTTACAATGTGCCATGTGTTATTCTAAGTATTTTATGTACATTTACTAATTTAATTCTTACAACAACCCGTAGGTGATATTTTCAGATGAAAATGCCAAGGCCTAGAAGGCTTATGTAAATTGCTCAGTATCACTCAGAAACTTAATGTCACAACCAGTACTTAAGTGTACACCATCTGACTGCAGAATATGCATGGATAGTCATAATGTTATTAAAAGATCATTTGTGATGACAGGGATCATGGCAGGACTAGACTGCAGTTCTGGACAGAGCAAGATACAGAGGCTTGCACTGTGAATTTAAGCTCCAGATCAACTGCAAGAACAAACCGGCAATCCTAAGAGAACCAACAGATCCTCTGAAGGAAGCAAACTGTTCCTGCAGGACCCTGGAGACACCCCAAATACTGTGAGTACCTCAACTGCAGAAGTTGGAAAGGGAGACCCTCCTCTCCCAAACACACACCCCCACTGGAGAAGTTGAAGGTCTTCCTGTGGAAGAAGTTTCCAACTTTACCTGGATCTAAGTAAAGTTAGAGAGCTGAGCCTAGCAAAATACAGGGGTAGAGGAAGCAGCAGAAAGGCCCTGGGAGCTCCCTGAGTCCCCAAGCAGCCCATTCCTGCCTGACACCACAGGGAGCCAATGAGAGGGTGGCCAGAGGAGTAGGGGGTAAAATCCACAGGGAAAAGGAATTCTCTAGCTCAACTTTGTAACAATTTGAATGGAGCGAGAAGCCACCTGGCCAATACTTGGGGGTGGGTGTGAAGCAGACTTGGCAGGAAGTGGGAGAAACTAAAGCTCTTTTCTTTTGCAGCTGGCAGGGAGAAAGCCTCAGGCAAGTTTTCAAGCCTATCTCGCCCTCTGCCTACAAACAGACTCAAGGTTGTTGGGGGGGACACGGTGGGAGTGAGACTGGCCCTTCAGTTTACTTGGGACCTCTGTGAGGCCTGTGACTGCTGTCTTTCCCCCACTTGCCTGACAACCTTCATGATTCAGCAGAGACTGCCATAATCTTCCTAGGTACACAACTCCAGTGACCTGGGAGTCTCACTCACGTCTCCCACAGCAGCTTCAGCAAGACCTCCCCAAAGAGAGTCAGAGCTCAGGCATGCCTATCTCCATACCCAACTGATGGACCTTTCCTATCCACCCTGGTAGCAGAAGACAAAGGCATTTAATCTTGGGAGTTCTGGCGTCCTACCCACTACAGGTACCTCTCCACACTACTACCACTGATGCTTTCTGGAATCTGCCACCTCCTGGCAGGAGGCCAAGCAGCACAAAAATAGATTATTAAACCACCAAAGCTAAGGACCCTCACAGAGTTCTTTATACCTTCTGCCACCTCCAATGGAACAGGTGCTGGTATACACAGTTGAGAGACTCATAGATGGTTCACATCATAGGACTCTGTTTAGACAACCCCCAGTACCTGCCCAGAACTGGGTAGACTCACTGGGTGGCTAGACTCAGAAGAGAGACAATAATCATTGCAGTTGGGCTCACAGGAAGCCACATCCACAGGAAAAGGGGGAGTACTACATTATGGAAACACCTCATAGGACAAAAAAAAAATCTGAACAATAATCTTCAGCCCTAGACCTTCCCTCTGACAAAGCCTGCACAAATGAGATGGAACCAGAAAACTAACCCTGGTAATATGACAAAACAAGGCTCTTCAACACCCCCCAAAACTCACACTAGCTCACCAACAATGGATCCAAACCAAGAAGAAATCCCTGATTTACCTGAAAAAGAATTCAGGAGGTTAGTTATTAAGCTAATCAGGGAGGCACCAGAGAAAGGTGAAGCACAATGCAAGGAAATAAAAAAAAAAAAAGAGAGAGAGAGGGAGATACAAGAAGTGAAGGGATAAATATTTAAGAAAATAGATAGCTTAAAGGAAAAGCAATCAAAAATTCAGGAAACTTTGGGCACACTTTAGAAATGTGAAATGCTCTGGAAAGTCTCAGCAATAGAACTGAACAAGTAGAAGAAAGAAATTCAGAGCTCAAAGATAAGGTCTTTGAATTAATTCAATCCAACAAAGACAAAGAAAAACAAATAAGAAAATATGAACAAAGCCTTCAAGAAGTCTGGGATTAGGTTAAGCAACTGAACTTAAGACTGTTGATGTTCCTGGGGAAGAAGACAATTCTAAAAGCTTGGAAAGATATTTTGGGGAATAATCGAGGAAAACTTTGCTGGCCTTGCTAGAGACCTAGATATGCAAATAAAAAGGAGCACAAAGGACATTTGGGAAATTTATCACAAAAAATTCTTCACCTACATATGTTCTCATCAGGTTATCCAAATTTAAGATGAAGGAAAGAATCTTAAGAGCTGTGAGACAGAACCACCAGGTAACCTATAAAGAAAACATTTCCAGTTAATAGCAGATTTCTCAGTAGAAACCCTACAAACTAGAAAGGATGGAGCCCTATCTTCAGCCTCCTCAAACAAAACAATTATCAGCTAATAATTTTGTATCCAGCAAAACTAAACATCATATATGAAAGATTCAATTGTTTTCAGACAAACAAATCATGAGAGAATTTGCCGTTATCAAGCCACTACAAGAACAGCTGAAAGGAGCTCTAAATCTTGAAACAAATCCTGAAATCACATCAAAACAGAATCTCTTTAAAGCATAAATCATACAGGACCTATAAAACAAAAATACAAGTTTAAAAGCAAAAATAAAAAACAAGAATAACCAAAGTATACAGACAACAAAGAGCATGATGAATGCAATGGTACCTCACATTTCAAAACTTACATTGACTGTAAATGGCCTAAATACTCCAATTAAAAGATACAGAACCTTATAATAGATAAGAATTCACCAACCATCTTCTGCCTTCAGAAGACTCACCTAACTCATAAGGACTCACATAAACTTAAAGTAAAGGAGTTAAAAAAGATATTTTATGCAAATGGACACCAAAAGTGAGCAGGATAGCTATTCTTATATCAGAAGAAAAGCAAACAAACAAACTTTAAAGCAACAGAATTTAAGAGACAAAGAGGGTCATTATATAATGATAAAAGGCCTTGTCCAACAGAAAAATATTATAATCCTAAACGTATATGCACTTAATACTGGAACTCCAAAATTTATAAAACAATTACTAATAAACCTAAGAAATATGATAGACAGGAACACAATCATAGTGAGGGACTTCAATACCCCAGTGACAGTACTAGACAGGTCATCAAGACAGAAAGTCACCAAAGAAACAATGGATTTAAACTATACCTTGGAACAAATGGACTCAACAGATATATACAAAACATTTCATCTAACAACTGGAGAATGAATCTTTTATTCAACAGAACATGGAACTTTCTCCAAGATGGACAATATCATAGGCCATAAAACTAGCCTCAATAAATTTAAGAAAGTTAAAATTATATCTTGCATTCTCTCAGAGCACAATGGAATAATACTGGAAATCAACTCCAAAAGGAACCTTCAAAACAATGCAAATACATGGAAATTAAATAACCTCCTCCTGAATGAGCGTAGGGTGAAAAACAAAATCAAAATGGAAATTAAATATTATTCAAACTGAATGACAATAATGACACAACGTATCAAACCTCTGGAGTACAGCTAAGGCACTGCTAAGTGGAAAGTTCATAGCCCTAAATGTCTACATCAAAAAGTATAAAATAGCATAAACAGACAATCTAAGGTCACACCTAAAGCAACTAGAAAAACAAGAACAAAGCAAACTCAAACCCAGCAGAAGAAAGGAAATAACCAAGATCAGGGCAGAGCTAAATGAAATTGAAACAAACAAACAAACAAAATACAAAAGATAAATGAAAGAAAAAGCTGGCTCTTTGAAAAGATGAATAAAATTGATTGACCATTAGCAAGATTAATGGACAAAAGATGGGGGAAATTCAAAAAACCTCACTAAGAAATGAAACAGGAGTAGTTACAACTGACACCATTGAAATACAAAAGATCATTCAAGGCTACTATGAACACCTTTAAACACATAAACTAGAAAACCTAGAAAAGATGAATACATTCCCAGAAAATACAATCCTCCCAGCTTTAATCAGGAAGAATTAGATACCCTGAACAGAAGAATAACAAGCAGTGAAAATGAAATGGCAATTAAAAATTACCAACAAAAAAAATGTTCAGAACCATACAGATTCACAGCAGAATTCTATGAGATAGTCAAAGAAAAATTGATATCAATCCACTTGACACTATTGCACAAGTTAGAAAAAAAAGGAACCCTCCCTAGTTCATTCTAAGAAGCCAGCATCACCATAATGCCCAAAGTAGGAAAGGACACAACTAAAAAAGAAAAGTACAAACCAATATTCTTGATGAACATAGGTGCTAAAATCCTCTGCAAAATACTAGTTAACTGAATCCAACAATACATCAAAAAGATAATGCACCATGATCAAGTAGGTGTCATACAGGGATGCAGGGATGGCTTAACATAAACAAATCAATAAATGATCCACCACATAAACAGAATTAAAAACAAAATTCATATGACCATCTCACTAGATGCAAAAATAGCATTCAACAATATCCAGCATTACTTTATGATTAAAACTCAGAGCAAAACTGGCATACAAGGGATATACCTTAATGTAATAAAAGCCACCCATGGCAAACCCACAGCCAACATAATACTGGATGGGGAAAAGTTAAAAACATTTCCTCTGAGAATAGGAACAAGACAAGGATGCCCATTCTCACCACTCCTCTTTAACATAGCATTTGAAGTCCTAGCCACAGCAATTAGACAAGAGAAAGAAATAAAGGGCATCCAAATTGGCAAAGAGGAGGTCAAACTGTATCTATTTACTGATGATACGATTGCTTGCTTTGAAAATCCTAAGGACCCCTCCAGAAAGCTGCTAGAACTAATACATAATTTACCAAAGTTTCTGGATACAAGGTCAAAATACACAAATCAGTAGCTTTTCTATACACCAACAACAATTAAGTAAAAAATCAAATCAAGAACTCAATCTCTTTTAAAATAAATGCAACAAATAAAATAAAATACTTAGGAATATACCTAACAAAAGAATGAAAACACTTCTACAAAGAAAACTGCAAAACACTGCTGAAAGAAATCATAGATGACACAAAAAATAGAAACACATCCCATGTTCATGGATGAGTAGAATCAATACTGTGAAAATGACCATCCTTCCAAAAACAATCTACAAATTCAGTGAAAGCCCCATCAAAATACCACCATCATTCTTCACAGAGTTAGAAATAACCGATTCTAAACTCCATATGGCACCAAAAAGGAGCCCACATAGCCAAAGCAAGACTAAGCACAAAGAACAAATCTAGAGGCATCACACTACCTGATTTTACTATAAGGCCATAGTCATGAAAACAGCATGGTACTGTTATAAAAATCGGCACATAGACCAATGGAACAGAATAGTGAATCCAGAAATAAGCTTAAATACAGCCAACTAATCTTCAACAAAGCAAACAAAAACATAAAGTGGGGAAGGGATTCCCTTTTCAACAAATGGTGCTGGGATAACTGGCTAGCCACATGTAGGAGAATGAAACTGGATTATCATCTCTTACCTTATACAAAAATCAACTCATGATGGATTAAGGACTTAAACCTAAGACCTGAAGCTATACAAAGTCTAGAAGATAACATTTGAAAAAACTGTCCCAGATACTGGCTTAGGCAAGGATTTCATGACCAAAATCTCAAAAGCAAATGCAACAAAAACAAAGATAAATAGCTGGGGCCTATTAAACTAAAGAACTTTTGATTGGCAAAAGATACGGTCAGCCGAGTAAACAGACAAGCCACAGAGTGGGAGAAAATCTTCACAATGTTTACATCTGACAAAGGACAAACATGCAGAATCTACAATGAACTCAAATCAGTAAGAAGAAAACAATCTCATAAAAAAGACAATTCTCAAAAGAATGCATACGAAAGACCAAAAAACATATGAAAAAATGCTAACATCACTAATGATCAGGGAAATGCAAATCAAAACCACAGTGTGATACCACCTCACTCACATAAGAATGACCATAATAAAAAAATCAAAAAACAATAGAGGTTGGTGTGGATGCAGTGAACAGGAAACACTTCTACACTGCTGGTAGGAATGTAACCTAGTACAGTCACTATGGAAAACAGTGTGAAGATTCCCTAAAAAGCTAAAGGTAGAACTACACTTTGATCCAGAAATCCCATTATGGGGTACCTACTCCGAGAAAAATAAGTCATTATTAGAAAAAGATACTTACAAATGCATGCTTACAGCAGCACAATTTACAGTTGCAAAATCGTGGAACCACCCAAATGCCCATGAGTCAATGGAGGGATAAAGAAACCTTGATACACACAAACGTGTGTGTGTGTGTGTGTGTGTGTGTGTGTGTGTGTGTAAGTATGTATATATACATACATAGATACATATATACACATGTACATACATATATGTGTATACATATGTATATATATGTATACATGTGGAATATTATGCATATGTATGATGGAACGCTATGCAGCCATAAAAAGGAATGAACTAACAGCATTTGCAGTGACCTGGATGAGACTGGAGACTATTATTCTAAGTGAAGTAACTAAAAAATGGAAAACCAAACATTGTATGTTCTCACTGATATGCGGGAACTAAGCTGTGAAGATGCAAAGGCATAAGAATGATGCAATGGACTTTGGGAACTTGGTGGTAAGAGTGGAAATGGGGGTGAGGGATAAAAGACTACAAATATGGTTCAGTGTATACTGCTTGGGTGATGGGTGCACCAAAATCCCACAAATCACCACTAAAGAACTTACTCATGTGACCAAATACCACCTGTATTCCAATAACTAATGGAAAAACAAAATTAAATTTACAAAAAGGAGTTTGAGTCCAGCCTGGCCAACATGGTGAAACCCTGTCTCTAACAAAAATACAGAAATTAGCTGGGTATGGTGGCCTGTGCCTATAATCCCAGCCACTCAGGAGGCTGAGGTGAGGAAGATCATTTGAACTGGGGAGGCAGAGGTTGTGGTGAGCCGAGATTGTGCCACTGCCCTCCAGCCTGAGTGACAGAAAAAGACTGTGTCTCAAAAAATAAAAATTAAAAAGTTAATAAATAAATAAAGGCTGGGTAGAAAAGCAAGGTATTTCATAGAAAGTATTTTATTATCATAATAATATGGTTTTCTATGTTTAAGATCTACTTATTATACTATTTGTACAAGTAGCAAAGTCCTTCTTTTTTTTCTCTCCACGTGAATGTACATGAATATACAAAGCGACTGATGGCCACACTGCTTGCCCTACCCCACATCAGGGTTAGCAGGAAGTTGTGGCTGATGAGCAGCTCCAGAAGCAGTGGTGGTTCCTATTCTCCAGCTCCAGCACTCTCATCAATCATCTTCTTGTTAATTTCTTTTCTGTCAAAGTAAACCAAGAGGACATTAAAATAGCACATTCTCCTTGGGACACCTACTCAGTCAAGATCACGTCTTCTGTCAGCAGGTGTTAGTTTCTAGAGATCATGATGTAGGATGTGATTAGAAATTGTCATGGAAAACCATGCTTTAACTAATTCATTAAATTAGTGTCATCACTTTGAAACACAAAACATCATTTCTAAAAACTTCATCTTGTTTATGCCCTGTGAATTTTAAATGCAATCATAGATATTGTTCTCATTGTCAGAATAAAATAAGATTTATCTAGACTCCATGGCTGATAAATAGCAGAAGTGTGAATTGTCTGCATACGCTTTTCCCACATGGTGTTAACACATTTATCTCACCCATCTTTTCTAGTAAAAATTATTAAATAAAATACAATATATTTCAAAAAGAATATAAAACAAATTATAATAAAGTGAGATATAGTGAAGGAATGGTTTATTGATAGAAAATCTAATAAAATTTAAATGTTAATAGAACTAAGGATAAATTCATGTAATTCTTTATGGAAAAAGATAGTTGGCAATATTTGACATAATTCTGGTTGATATATTAAGTAAAAAAATATTTTCTCAACATGGCAAATAAACCAGCCACTTAATTTATGAGAAAATTTTAGAGTCATTTCTACTAAATTTTAAATTAAGACATGAAGGAGCTTATCTTTACTACAATTAAACATGTGTTTAGAGCTATAGACAAAAAAAGTTAGACAAAAGAAGACAATCAGTTATGTCAAAAATAGAGAGGGAGAGGTAATCTGTCTTTAGTTACAGTTCATATGGAGGAATATTTTGGAAACGGTTATAAAGTTCGAGAGAGTATATAGAGGAAAATAATGACTTAAAGTTTAAATTGAGACGTGTAGAATTTTATACAATAAGAACAATAAACTGTTCATAATAATAAGAAAAATAAAGTAACTAAGCATAAATTTAACAAAACATATATAAAACCTACATGAATAACAGTTTAAAACATTTTAGAAATACATAAAAGTAGTCACTTTTTATTAAATCAGTAAGTTTCTTCCAATCTTTTTTAAATTCTAATTTTCTCTTCTTTTCCATTTTCAGTCTCTGTACTTTGAGCACTCAAAGAATATTGCTTATAATGTAATTTATCCATATTTGAAGATATGCAACCATGCAATATGGCAAAGAAAAAATAAAAACTAAGGGTGACATTTATATCTGTACTTATTTCAGCATAGCTGGAAAAAATCCCTGTTTATCAGGTGACATTTTTATATTCTACTTACCCAATATATGAGGTCTTAGAACTTTGTCAATTTCTATAAAATATCAAATAAGGGGAAAGCTACAGCTCAGAACAACAATCTTTTTTCAGTTAATCTGCCTTCTCATATGAAAAAAATAACAAGGAAATGTTTTTCTCTTTTTCTTAGGAAATTCTAGCTGATTTTATATCTAGTAAATTAAGCTTTGTTATTTGTTATCCTTATCTCCTCTAGAAACCACCATGCAAATATCAAACCATGCAATAACAGAAAAAAAAAAAAAACAAAAAAAACCCCACAACTATTGGGTTCTCTGTTTTTTTCTAAGGCATTAAATGATGTATTCATTTAACTATATTTTACAAGAAGTGGAGCAAGATGGTGGAATAGAAAGCTTGATCTCTCTCTTTCTACCCCTCACAAAGACACCAAGTTAACAAATACCTACACAGAAAAAAAAAATCTTCATAAGAAACAAAAATCAGGTGATCATTCATAATACCTGCTTTTAACTTTATATCACTCACTGAAAGAAGCACTGAAGAAATTAAAAAAAATAAAACAGTTCTGAATCACAGATGCTACCCCTCCTCACTCCTCCACAGCAGCAGTGTGGTTTGGAGACCATTTCTGGGCATTGGAGGAGGAGAACATAGCAAGAGTGAAGCATTGAACTCAAAGTAGAAAGCAAACGCAGCCCAAACACAGCTGATACCCAGCCACAGAGGGAGCATTTTAACCAGTCCTAGTCAGAGGTGAACCACCCGTTCCAGAGATCAGAACTTGAGTGCCTGTGAACCTCACCACGGAGGACTACAGTGCTCTGTGTCTCCAAGTAAACTTGAATGGCGTTCTAGGCCATGAGGATTGCAACACTTATGTGAGTCCTAGTGTAGAAACATGCCCATAGACAGTAGACTGGAAGTTATGTGACGTACTGAGACACAAGATAGGACGTCCAAGGTAGTGCTGGCCTCACTACTTCCTAACCCCATGCTGTACAGTTTATGGCTCCAAAAGAGACCCCTTCCTTGCACTTGAGAGTAGAGAGAAGGGGGGTACCATTTTGTCTTGAATCTAGGATACCATCTCAGAATAGGGCACCAGTCAAAGTCTTGAAGACCCTGATCCAGGATCTAGCTACCAGATGACATTTCTAGACACACCCTGGACCAGGAAGGAAACTTTGCCTTGATGGGAAGGACCCAGTCCTGGCAACATTCATCACCTGCTAACTGAAGAGCCCTTGGGCCCTGAATAACAAGCAGTGATACTCAGGTACTACATGCAGAGCCATGGAAGAGACATGGTAGCTTCAGGTGAGACTGAACACATTATCAGCTTCATTGGATATGGTTCAGAACTTCTCCTGTTTGAGAAAAGCAGAGGGAAGTTTGAAGGGGACTTCATCCTGCACTTTAGGTACCAGCATGACCACAGGGGTGTAGAGAACCAGTGGGCTCTTGGGGTCCCTGTTTCCAGAACTTGACTCTTGGATGGCATTTCTGGACCTTCCCTAGGCTCGAGGGAAACCAGCTTCCCTAAGGGTTGAGTTCCAGGCAAGGTAGCATTCACAAGCTGACTGAAAAGACCTTAGGTTGGCTGGGAACCACAGCTCAGTGTTCCAAACAAGCCTGGGCAACATGGAGAAAACCCCAACTTTACTAAACATACAAAAAAATTAGCCTGGTGTGGTGACGTGTGCTTTGAGATGGGAAAATTGCTTGAGCCTGCGAGGCAGAGATGTGCCACTCTAGCCTGGATGACTGAGTGAGACTTTGTCTTAAAAAAGAAAGAAAGAGAGAAAGAAGGAAAATAAAGAAGGAAGGAAGGAAGGAAGGAAGGGAGGAAGGGAAGGAGGGAGGGAGGGAGGGAGGGAGGGAGGGAGGGAAGGAAGGAAGGAAGGAAGGAAGGAAGGAAGGAAGGAAGGAAGGAAGGAAGGAAGGAAGGAAGGCAAAAGAAAGAAAAGAAGAAAAAAAGAGAGACAGAAAGAGACAGAGAGAACTTGGGCCTTAAGAGAACATCAGTGGTAGTGTGGCAGTACTTCATGTGGCCTGAGGTGGAGGTGGCTATGGGGTGAGGCTCCTCTGCCTTTGAAAGGTGAAGGAAGAGTGAAAGGAACTGAGTCTTGTGTTCCGAGTGCCAGCTTGGTCACAATATGCAATATACAATGTAATGCCATATAGACGTCTAAGATTTTTTGTTCTAATCTCTGATTCCCGGACAGCACTTCTAGACCAACCTTGAAGGGAAAAACACAGGCCTGGATGGCTTTTTCACCTGCCGATTGAGCTTTCAGGGCCTTAAACAAATATATAGGTGCCAGGGAGTTGTTTCAGCAGGACTTAGGTGAGACCCAGAGCTGTCTTGGCTTCATGTATGACTCAGCACAGTCATAGTATTGGTGTCCACCTAGTTCCTATGTCATTCCTCTCCCAGCTTTAGGTGGCTCAGACCAGAGATAGAGAGAGACTGCATGTTTGAGAGAAAGAAAGGGAAGGAAATAAGAGTCTCTGCTTGGTAAATCAGAGAATTCATTCAAATCTTGTTCAAGGCAATAAAGGCAATACCTCTGTGAGTCTGCAAGAACCACTGGGCTTACAGTGCTCCCTGAAGAAGATACAGCTGAAATAGCAAAAGATTTTTTAAATCAGTACACTTAGAAATGTATTAGAATTCACCTAGATATTTTTGTGCTTTTTAAATCTGTTCTCATGTGATAATATCTTTTTTCAAACTTTAGTAGAATTTCCCAACTATATTAATTAATTTCAGTTTCTGGAATTTCTGATTCTATTTAATTTGATGTCCCAAAAATATTTTCAAGTGAAATACAACCAGTTCTGTCAACCTAGATACACAACACACACATACACACACACACACACATTTTCCAACAGACCCATTTCTCTGTGGAATGATAATTTCTCATAGAATTATTAAGATTATACAACATAAATGCAAACTATCTATATAAAAATCTGCAATCAAGTTATTCTGCAATTTGAATCTATTTAGATCCCTAATTGAATGACTGAAAAAAAATAAATTCTTAAGGCTTGAAAATTTTTCTCTTATTTAATCTCAAATGTAAATAATTTCCAAACAGTGTATTAAAACACAGTAACACTAGGAGTACAATATCTAGTTATAATTTGGTTGTTATTGTTATTGTCTTAGCTTTGTTACTTCCTCAGGAAACTAGGTATTGAACATTTTCAGACGAGACAATAGCATTTTCCAGTTTTATTTTAAAACCTAGTTATATTTTAATTCAATGATCATGAAAATTCTGTCAGACAACACTGGATATTTAGATTTTAATGGAAATAGTTTTAGAAATTATAATATCCTGTACAGAATAAAAATGATGTCATTTTACTGTTTAAGATTATTTTAAACCTGTTAATGAAGACTATATGTTGCTAATAAAATCTGCTTAAACTTTTAATGTATTTACTTCGCTATTTTAACTTATAAATAGCACTAGCTGTCACCTGAAAAAGTCTTTCTTGATAAATATAAAAAAAACCTAGTGCTTGGGGAATAACCACAGAATTTTCTCATAAACATTTTGTGTGTGTTCATCTTGGTTTTGGATATATATATTTAGACAAACTTTCTTATTTTGGCATCAACAAAATTATTAAATTTCCAATCATTTGGATCTATCATATTTATTCAGCGCTGTCGACCATCATCCACATGAGGGCAGCACATCCTAACGCTTGGTAATCTATTTGAAGACGAAGTCTTGAATGAGATCTAGCTTTAACCTAAGGCTTCACATTGAGCAACTGTCAAAGGATGCACATTTTTATATTAGAGTTTTGAAAGTGCTTTTACACATAGTTTCATGTTGAGCCCTAGCAAAAATTCTCTTATCTTTATTTTACAGATGAAGAAATCAAAATCAATAAAGTTGAGAATTTCCTGGCAACTGGAAACTAGAATTATATTCCATTTTCACCAATTACATATTTCTTATTCACTTCCATATTAACTACAAAACAGTAGTAAAAAAAAAAAGCATAGACAGAAACTTAAGCAAATTGACTCCACTGTCATTAATTAGAGATGCTACATACACAGAAAGTAATTTCAAGTGGGAAAGTGAAACCTAAAGACTTTTCCAAAAAAATAAAAATCTTCGGGAAAGAAATTTCAGTGTCAGTTTCATATTTGTGTAGTAATGACACGCTAAAATCCTAGCTAACTGGAGGTTTTACAGCTTGCACTTTTCCATTTAGTATTTCCCTTAAAGAACTGTTGCATATTCTAGTTAGAAAAAAATATTAGTTTTAATTATTATAGTTACATAATAGTTGCACATATTTGTGGGGGACATGTTATTTTGGATGCAAGTATCAAGTGTATAATAATCAAATAAGGATAATTGAGTTGTCCATCACCTCTAGCATTTATGTTTTCTTGTGTTGGCAGAATTTTAGTTTCACTCTTTTAATTCTTTTAGAATATACAATAACTTACTGTTTACTATGGTCATCTTATTGATCTACCAAATACTGGATATTATTCATTCTAACTTTATTTTTGTAGCCATTAATGATACCCTTTTATATCCCCCATTCTCACTACACTTTCCATCCTCTGGTGACCATCCTTCTACTCTACAGCTCCATGAGTTAATTTTTGTTTTTAGCTCCAACATGAGAGTGAAAACATGCAGTATTTTTCTTTCTGTGCTTGGCTTATTTAATTTAACCTAATTGGAGGACACTCCAGATCTACCCATGTTGTTGCAAATGATAGGATTTCATTATTTTTATGGCTGAATAATAAGTCATTGTGTATTATGTACCAGAATTTTCTTATCCATTTGAGCTCCTTATAGATTCTGCTTATCAATGCCTTGTCAGATGGGCACTTGGCAGATATTTTCTCCCATTTTATAGGCTGTTTCTTCACTTTATTGATTGTTTACTTCTCTGTACAGAAGCTTTTTAGGTTGATGTAATTTTTTTGTCCACTGTTGCTTTGGTTGCCTGCTTTGTTTGAGGTCTTACTCAAGAAATCTTTGACCAGAAGTCTATCCTCGAGTGTTTCCTCAATGTTTTTTTTCAGTAGTTTCATGGCTCGAGGCATTAAATTTAAATACTTAATCCATCTTATTTTAATTTTTGTATGTGGTGAGAGATAAGAGTCTAGTGTCATTTTTCGGCAATATAGATACCCAGTTTTCCAAGCACCATTCATTGAAAAGGCTGTCAATTCTACAATGTACATAGAAGTTAAACAACTTGCTCCTGAATGACTCTTGGATGAACAGTGAAATTCAGAAAAAAATTTTAAAAATACTTTGAAATTATAAAAATAGAGACACTACATCCCTCAAAACTCTGTTTTAGCAAAGTCAGTGTTAAGAAGAAAGTTTATAGTGCTAAATACCTTCATCCAGAATTTAGAAAAATCTCAAATAAACAATCTAACTCTGAATCTAAAGAAATAGAAAAGAAAAAAAAAAGAACAAATTTACCCGAAAGCTAGCAGAAGAAAAGAAATGATAAAAGTTAGAGAAGAACTGAAAATTTTGAGACATAAAAATCTATACAAAATATCAATAAAACTAAGTGTTGATTATTTGAAACAATAAACAAGATTAATAGACTACTGACTAGATTAATTTAAAAAAGAGAATATCAAAATAAACACATTTAGAAATGTCATAGATGACATAACAACTGATTCTACAGAAATAGAAAAGATACTCAGAAAATACTATGACTGAGTTGATTTAAATAACTCAGCTTTGAGCTCTGAGATTCTTTCCTTAGCTTGATCTATTCTGCTGTTAATCATTTTATTGTATTATGAAATTACTGGAAATTTTTTAGCTCTAGAAGTTTAGTTTTGCTTCTTCATAAAATGACTTTTTTTCTTCAGCTTTTGAATCATTTTGCCAGGTTTCTCAGATTGCTTGGATTAGGTTTCAACTTTCTTCTGAATCTTGATGAGTTTTTTGCCGTCCAGATTGTAAATTCTACTTCTATCATTTCAGTCATTGCAGACTACATAAGAACCAGTGCTAGGAAGCTATTGGACTTCAATTGAAGGAAAGGGGACCTTCTGGTCTATTGAATTGCCAACAGTTTTGCGCTGATTACTTCTTAACTGAGAGGGTTGGTGTCCCTTTAACTGTGATATAAGTTGAGTAGAGTCAGTTGGCTTCGTTTCTAGATGTTTTCAAAGGTACAAGGCTAAGTATCAGGTTTTTATTTGCAGTTGAATCATTGCCCTTGGTTTCATATCAGGGGGTATATTAGTAAAATATCTTTGATGTTATACTTTGGGCTGTAATTCAGAAAATGGTGCTTAAGAGTAATGGGCAGCAGATAAGTTCTTACTTAGCCACTTGGCCCCCTTTGGATTTCCTTACATTTGTAGTCATGTGCTGTGGTGCAATGGGGAGAGAGGTGGCCCCTCCACCAGGTCTGCTCCTGGGCCTTAGGGGAGCCCACTCCAATCGCTGGCAACACACCCATATTTCTTTTATTAGGTGTTCCAGGCCACAGGGCTCACTCACACTTTCCAGGCTGGCTCTCTTAACGGAAGCACACCCAACTCCTGCTCCAGCCCACAAACACAAGAATCTCACCTTTCTCAATACTCTGAGAGTGTGAGCTACTCCTCTGCTCAAATCATGGCCACATATCTCAGCTCAGTGCTTCCAAGCTGCATGCCACATCCATGGGGTTCCAGATCAGTTTATGGCTCTGTCCTTTGGAGATAAAGAGCATCTTGTCAGCTCCGAAGTCAATTGGAAAAGTGGGATCCCTTGTAGTTAGAATCACAAAGTCTTATATTTCCTCCACTTACTCATTTTCCAGGAGCTGTTCAGAACTGGAACTAGCTCTAGCATTTGGGTACCCTACATAGGATTGCTAGCTTTCTTCTTTAGCTTAAGTGTTTGCAATGTGTCTTCATTTACTTTCAGCATTTTCTCTATGAAGATCTTTTCAAATTATGTTTGTTTACTCAAAATTTTGCTCTCTCTGTGGGAGTGCCTCTTCCTGGCTGCATCTAACTGGCCAGTTTCACATTTCTTATTTCCTACACCTGTAATAAGATGTGTCTTTCAAATTTCTAATTGTATTTGTTTATTTTTAAATTTTACACATTCTTGATTTCACCCTAGTTCTATTTTCCATAAGTTTCGTGACTATATTATACTTAGTAATTGAATAAATGAACTATTTAACTTAAAGTACTTAATTAATTAGCTCTCCCATATATAAAATGGAGCTAATAATGTTTCTTATAATACGTTTAATGAAGGAGGTGAAAAGATCTCTACAAGGAGAACTCCATTGCTGAAATAAATAAAAGATGACACAAATAAATGAAAAACATTTTATGCTTACGAATTGGAAGAATCAATATCATTAAAGTATAATGCCTAAAGCAATTTACAGATTTAATGCTATTTTTATCAAACTACCATGTCTTTTTTCACAGAATTGGAAAAAATTCTTCTAAAATTCACATGGAACCAAAAAGGGCCTGAATACACAAAGTAATCCTAGACAAAAAGAGCAAAGCTGAAGATACCACACTGCCTGACATCAAAATACACTATAAGTCTACAGTAACCGAAATAACATTGTACTGGTATAAAAACAGACACACAGAACAGTAGAGCAGAATAGAGAGCCCAGAAGTAATGTCACACACATACAACCATCTTGTCTTTGGCAAGTTCAGTCATAACAAGCAATCAAGAATGAACTCTCTAGTCAGTAAGTGGTGCTGGGAAAACTGGCTAGCCGTATGTAGAATATTAAAATTGGACCACTATCTTTCACCATATACAATAATTAACTCAAGATGAATTAAACACTTAAAGGTAAGAACTAAAAGTATAAAAATCTTAGAAGAAAACCTAGGAAATACAATTCCAGAAATCAGCCTTGACAAAAAACTTATAACTACAGTGATAAAGCAATTGCAAAAACCCTGAAATTCACAAATAGGATCAATTAAACTAAAGAGCTTCTGCACAGCAAAATAAATTATCAACAGAGTACACAGACAACTTACAGAATGGGAATAAATATTTGTGGACTATGCATTTTATAAATCTAATATACAGAATCTAAAAGGAACTTAAACAATTCAATAAGCAAAACAGAAATAACTTCATTAAAAAAGGAAAAGGACATGAATAGACATTTCTCAAAGGAAGACATACATGCAGCTAACCAATATATTAAAAAATGCTCAATACCCCTAATTATTTTATTTTATTTTTCTTTATTGAGACAGAGTCTCGCTTTGGTGCCCAGGCTAAAGTGCAGTGGCATGATCATGGCTCACTGAAGCCTTAAACTCCGGGGCTCAAGTTTTCCCTTCACCTTGGCTTTCTGAGTAGCTGGGACTGCAGGCATGCACCACCACAACTGGCTATTTTTTTAAGATTTTTTGGTACAGATTAGGTCTCACTATGTTGTTAGGGCTGAACATCACTTTTTTTCTTGTGGTTTTGATTTGCATTATTAGACAAATGCAAATCAAAACTACAAGATACCACCACACAGCAATTAGAGCAATTGTTATTAAAAAGTTAAAAAATAACATGCTGGAAGAGTGTGGAGAAAAGGGAATACTTATACTGTTGTGGGAATTTAAATTAGCTCAGCCACTGTGGAAAGCTGTGTGGAAGATTTTTAAATAACAGAGCAGAACTACCATTTGACATAGTAATCTCATTATTGGGTATATACATACTCAAAGGAAAATGAATCATTTCACCAAAAAGACATATGCATTCATATGTATACTGCAGCACTATTCACAATAGCATGGAATCAATGTGGATACCCATCATAGTGGACTGAATAAAGAAAATGTGGTAAAAGGAATGTTGTAAGAATAAATAAAATGATACAAGATCAGCTTGGTGCTTGGAACTTATAAATTGTTCAATGGTAGTTATTACTGTTATACTTAATATTTTAATTGTCTTTTTTGGGAGATTATATTCAATAAATATTTCAGGATAGTTTATTCTAATTCCTTCCTTGTATATTCAGTCAGCTTTGTTGCCTCTCTGAGCCCTCAGTGTACTTGTATTGCAAAATCTCAAGTCTAAATTCAACATTCCACCCATTTTATAAACAAACATGGCTAAAGAAAATATATTGCCATAGTGACTGGTCATGTTTTAAATTCATGGCATGACCATACTCCCATGGCACTTCCTATATTTTCCTGCACTTGTAAAGAAGTAACATTTCACATCCCCTTTGCTATTGTTGTTTGCTCTACTTGGTGTTTTCTTTTTAGGTCCATATTCCTCCTCTTCCTTTTTGATAAATTTGTTAACCCCTGCTTTCCAGAGCATGGTGAGGCATGAAAGCCATGTATGTGTGAGATAATTAAATATATAATTTAGTACAGCACATACTGAGGTTCAAGTTTGTGAGAGATTTGTGATAATATGATTATATATACATTGGAGTTGTTATCATCACTTTGAGTGAAGACTTTTTATCATGGGACAAGAAAACAGCGCCCTTTAACTCGTTAGACACACATGTTATGGTAAAGGTAGTTACATATCCTGGTGGGAGGTAAGGATGTCCAAGTTTACTCAGAATTGTTAGGGGACTATTCAGGTAACTCTTCACAAATCTTAGTTAGACATGGAGCCCCTGAATAAGCTACAGAGTACTAGAGAGAATTAGTTACGACAACAAAAAAAAAGCATAAAAGTGAAAGATACCACCAGTGTTTATGAAAAAAAAAATAATAAGAGGAAAGAGGAAGAGCTACTTTTGCATCAGGTGCTCTATGGTGATGGCGAGGGCTTGTATTTATTTTCCCCCACTGCTTTCAATAGAGATAAAGGGAAAGCACTTTCTTTTTCACTTTAACATTGTTCTGAAAAGTAACTAACCTAATGGGTCTGCAGCCTCCCCAAATATACATGTAGCCATCCTTCTTTCTTCATCTTCCATCAAGAAAGCACTGTATCTTATCAATAACCTTTCATTTCTCAAAATTAGCTCTGGGATTTTGCAGAAAATATATCATTTAAGACAACACAATGATAAGTCTTTCAGCAATTTTTCAAAAACAAGACACAACACAAGCAGTGACAATAGAAGTTTTAAAAGGCCTGTGTATTCAGCCTTTAGGACTCTATCTTTTAGAGTAAGCTTACAGAGCTCAGGGGCACTGAAACAGACCTAAAATGATTCACTTAACCTCAGTAGCACTGTTTCATTCTCCATTTTTGTATTTTAGTCTTCTGAAATACTCCTATACATAGATGAATTCACATTAAATGGTCCTATTTTAATCAGGAGAATTTTAAAGATTGAGAGTGCTTTTTACTCTTTATTTCATTGTAATTGACCATGTATAAATTGATAATAGGCAGGATGGGGTAACACACAGCTGTAAAATCACAACTAGTTGGGAGGCTAAGGTATGAGAATTGTTTAAACATAGCAGGTGGAGGTTGCACTCCAGCCTGGATGGTAGGGCAAGACTCTGTCTCAAAAAAAAATAAAAAATTATTATTAGTAGTGAAGAAACTTATTTGTAAATTATATATTTTAGAAAACATTTTTCCAGTTTTACCTGTTTTATAGTTCTTAGTCAAGCCTGAACACATTTTCTGTAAGTGATTAACTCAATGAAAAATTCTATTTAAACTCTTCTATATGCCCTAATATGAATATGTATACAATATACATGCAACTGTCTCTTTCTGCAGTGTGTGCTTAGAGTTCCAACCTGGTGTGTTAAGGATGGTAGGTGTTCTGGTTGGTTCCTGTTGATGACTACACCCTTCACATTTTATTCAGACAAATATTAATACACATTGGGTGAAATAAATGAACGGTTTCAGCTATAATGACTCAAATATCAGAAAAATAAAATTAGAAATATTTGGAAAGAAAAGAAAGTAGTCATTTTATAATTTACCGCTTTCTGTTTATTCAAAATAAAAAACAGCCTAGAACTGGCCCACTCATAGTATTCATGAAGTCTAAACAAGAATATGGTTGGAAGCCCTAGCCCACAGTAACACCCAACCCCACTCACCACCAGAAGGGCCTCATACAAATATATTTGAGCAAACCCCGCCTCAAGTTAAGGCTCTGTCCCCACCTTTCCTTCCAAGCAAAAAGCCACCATCTGCCCCTCCTTCAAGTTAGGGCTGTGCATGCTTATAGCCAAAGCCTGCCCTTGAGAGGAGGACCTGGCAAGAAATGCTCATAGGTCTGATAGTGGACCATGACTATATGGGTAAGTAATTTCTTAGTTTGGGACACCTGAAAAATGGCCTAGATGAAAGGAAAGTCCCTGGGTTTTTGTCCATAGTTAGGGATACAGCAATAGAAAGGTCAGAGTATGAGCCCCTGAAACTCATGGCTCTTAGCAGATAACAGCCAGGGATATATTTCTTTCAGTTAAAATGAGACTAACCAATAGGATAAGGATGCTGGAGGACTAAACATATAAGGAAATAACAAGTAAACAGAAAAAGCAGCAAAAATGCCCAGTCTGGTGGGAAATGAGGAGAGTGGGATAAGCAGTGAAGGATAGCTTTCATGTGTGACATCCTCTGTTTGTTTTATTTTCTGTTTGAGTTACAGAGGTTACCCTATTGCTTTGAGGTTTGTACTGCACAATTAAGGTTTTCAATCAGGACTTTACTTTTTATTTACCTACAGTAAAAATCAGCCATCGTACAGGTTTCCTGCATGGCAGGTAAGAACTCGGAGTTGTTTTCTGTTATTTTGATATATACATAAAAAACAAGGGTGGAGTAATCAACATTACTTCCTAGAGACTGCACTATTGTTCTGTTTCATAGAACTGATAAGAAAAAAAGAGGTCATAATTAAAATTGAATAATATTTGTGAGTCAATTAAACCTCTTTTACTTATAAAATACCCAGTCTCGAGTAGCATCTATATAACAGCATAAAAAGGACTAAGACACATCCCTACCTCTTTGGGTCATGTGTTGGTAGGCAAGGCAGATGAGCCTTCTTCTGGGAAAAAAACAAACAAACAAACAAAAAAACGAGGAAAAAGATGTCTGTATTGAGTTCATCTCAAGGGCCAGATTCTGCTGAAATTTTATCATCAATTTAATCCACATAATACTATGCCTATGACCAATCCTTTAAGTTAGAGATATTGCTCGTCCTGGTGTTCTCACAATTGAGAAAACTGAGACTTGGCAATAGTAATATCTTGCATGAGGTGAAAGAACTAGCATGTGACAGAGATGGGATCCAGACTCTGGTGTATTTGATAGGAAAGCCTGTGCTTTTCCTTGACACCATGCCGTCTACCTCTGCCACTTCATTTTACCAAATGACACTGATGCAATCCTGGCTGTCAGCCCTGACTGTGAGGTCAATTTCTATTCTGCTTAGAACCCTGGTGGAAGAACCTCCTGTAGGCCCTGGAAAGTTGCAGGGACACAGTGATGCTCCCTATTAACAGCATCAGCTTTTTCTCCAAGGTGGAGGGAACTTTATCAACCAGGTGCCACACAGGAAACAAATGGCCAAGGGGAAAAAAAAGGTCATAAGTGAAAACTGGTAAATAAGGAGAGGGTCACACGGGAACTTGATTCAGTTTGCTGTCCTCAAAAGATGGTGCTACCTTGGCTAAAATTTTCATTAATATAAGAAAATAGTTTGAGGCCCATGGAGAGAATTTAAAGCTTGGTTACTGAAACTATTTGCTTGTGCATTTATGTAATCAACCTGATAAAAGAGCATGGATTTTTCTCTACTTCAGTTCTCTTCACTGGACTTCTGGGACACTTATTTCCAAAGGTTAAAGAGATGGGAAAATGCCCTTACTGAGGTCCAGACAACGATCACAGAAAATAACCTCCAAAACAACGTGAACAGGCAATGGTGGATGGGTTCCAGGAGACAGAAAGGGTGATGAGATGCCTAGGAACTGAAGCCTGGAGTCCTGCTCTCTGATTTTATTTAAAAATAAAATTGATGGAGAGATCCAAGATGGCTGATTAGCAGCAGCTTAGGATTGTAGCTCCCAGTGAAAGTGCAAAGAGTGAGTGGACACCACACTTCCAGATGAATTTTTGTTGCCCATGGACCAGGAGATTCCCAGCAGAGGAGCCCCATGGGTGGCCAGCATGACTCTGTTGGCTGGCGCGGCTGTTTTGCCGGCACCCCAGTGCAGCAGTTCTCAGTACAGAGTATACGTACTGGGTGCCCTTTTAGTTGGCATTTGGAGCTCCAGGAAGGCAGAGTCACCCATTCAGCTGATTGAAAAGGAGACTAAAGCCAGGAGCCAGACCAGGAAATTCCCAGGCAGAAAAGCACCACGAATCTCAGCACCACTGTTTCAACAACCAGCACAGTGGGTTGCCACAGTGGAAATTGCACAGATTCTGGTGTCTTTTCAGTGGGCGACTGGAACACCTGGGAGAGAGTCGACTGTTCAACTAAAAAAAAAAAAAAAAAGAAGAAGAAGTGGCTCTGAGACAGGGAGCCAGGTGATCAGGCTCTGCTGGTCCCACCCCCACAAAAATAACAGCAATTGGAAGCGCTGAAGATTGAGAGTTTCACAGCAAGCACAGCTGAACCTGGGAAGGTCCAGCTCTGTGCAGGAGAGGCGTCTGCCGAAGGAAAACTAAGAAACAGAAAAAACTTCATCACCAACAAGCTGGACGTCCACTCAGAGACCCAATCTGAAAGTCAGCAATTACAAAGATGACAGGTGGATAAATCTAGAAAGATGGAAAGAAACCAGTGCAAAAAGGCTGAAAACATTCAAAATCAGAATGTCTTTCCTCCTATAGGGGATCGCAGGTCCTCATCAGCAGTGGAACAAGGCGTGATGGAGAATGAGTGTGATGAATTGACAGAATCAGGCTTCATAAGGTGGATAATAAGAAACTTCTGTGAGCTAAAAGAACATGTTCTAACCCAATGCAAAGAAACTAAGAACCTTGAAAAAAGGTTTGACTAAATGCTAACGAGAATAGACAATTTAGAGAGGAATATAAGTGAATTAATAGAGTTGAAAAACACAATACGAGAACTTTGCAAAGTATGCACAAGTTTTAACAGTCGAATTGATCAAGCAGAAGAAAGGATATCAGAGGTTGAAGACCAACTTAATGAAATAAAATGAGAAGACAAGTTAGAGAAAAAAGGCTAAAAAGGAATGAGCAAAGTCTCCAAGAAATATGGGACTATGTGAAAAGATAGGTGTACCTGAATGTGATGAAGAGAATGAATCCAAGCTGGAAAATATTCTTCAGGATATCATCCTGGAAAAGTTTCCCAACCTAGCAAGGCAGGGCAATACTCAACTCCAGGTAATACAGAGAACACCACAAAGATATTCCTCAGGAAGAGCAACCTCAAGACACATAATCATTAGATTCACCAGGGTTGAAATGAAGGAGAAAATACTAAGGGTAGCCAGAGAAAAAGGTCAGGTTACCCACAAAGGGAAGCCTATCAGACTCACAGCAGATCTCTCAGCAGAAACCCTACAAGCCAGAAGAGAGTGGGGCCCAATATTCAACATCCTTAAAGAAAAGAACTTTCTACCCAGAATTTCATATCTTTCATAACCAGCCAAACTAAGCTTCATAAGTGAAGGAAAAATAATTTTTTTTGCGACAAGCAAGTACTCAGAGATTTCATCACCACCAGGCCTGATTTACAAGAGCTTCTGAAAGAAGCATTACACATAGAAGGGAACAACTAATATTAGCCATTCCAAAAATATACCAAAAGGTAAAGAGCATCACCATAATGAAGAATTTACATCAACGAATGGGCAAAACATCCAGCTAGCATTAAAAGGCAGTATTAAAGTCATATATATCGATATCAATCCCAAATTTAAATGGACTAAATGCCACAATCAAAAGACACAGACAGGCAAACTGAATAAAAAGCCAAAACCCATTAGTATGCTGCATCCAGATCCATCTCACATGCAAGGATACACAAAGACTCAAAACAAAGGGATGGAGGAAGATTTACCAACCAAATGGAGAGCAAAAAAAAAAGCAGGAGTTGCAATTCTCATCTCTGATAAAATAGACTTTAAAGCAACAAAGACCAAAAGAGACAAAGAAGAACATTACATAATGGTAAAAGGATCAATACAACAAGAAGAGCTAACAATCCTAAATATGTATGGACCCAATACAGGAGCACACAGATACATAAGGTAAGTTCTTAATGACTTACAAAGAGACTTAGACTTCCACATAATAATAATGGGAGACTTTAACACTACATTGTCAATATTAGACAGATCAATGAGACAGAAAATTACAAGGATATCTAGGACTTGAACTCAGACCTGGAATAAGCAAACTTAATAAACATTTACAGAACTCTCCACCCCAAATCCACAAAACATATATTTATCTCAGTATCACATCATACCCATTTTAAAAGTGACCATAAAACTGGAAGTAAATCACTCCTCAGCAATTGCATAGCATTTCACAGGTTTAAATGAGTTATTGGTTGGCTGCTTGTTTGTTACTTTCCTCCCTTATTCCTTCCTGTCTCCATTGTTAAGCACATTTATTGGCATATAAAATGTTTTTAATACCCATTTTTAGACTGCATTCTAGCCTGGGCAATAGAGCAAGATTCCCATTCTCCCTCTTTCTCTTCCTCTTTCTCTCTTTCATTCTTTTTTTCTTTCTTTCTCTCTTTTTTCTTTCTTCCTTTCTTTCTTTTTCTTCCTTTCTTTTTTCTCTTTCTAAAAAATTTAAAATAAAATATAATGATTAACAAATAAAAGTTGTATAGATTCAAGGGGTGCGAAGTGATGATTTGATAATCATGCAGTGAGTATCAGCTGTGGTAATCATTACACAATAATCAGGTAGCGAGTGTAAGCTGTGTAATAATTTGTGTAATTACATAGCTGATGCTCACTGAATGCCTGCTTGCCTGCTCTTATTGCAATGTAGCTGCAACAGCATACCTCACTTTCTGGCATGCAGAAAGCCCCTGTATAAACAGCACTGTCCCTATAATCAGCAGTGCTGAATTTGACACTGACTTGCAGGTACCAGCTCTAATTTTGTGAAAGTTGCTTAACCCACTGAGTTTCAGTATTCTCACCTTTAAATAGAATAATATAAGACAGGAAATAAAATACATTTTTGAATTAAATGATAATATGACCTGGCACTTCAAAAGTTGTAGTGTGGCCAGACACAGTGGCTTATACTTGTAATCCCTGCACTTTGAGAGGCTGAGGAAAGAGGATTACTTGAGGCCTGGAGTTTGAGACCAACCTGGGTAACATAGCAAGATTCCTGTCTCTACAAAAAATATAAAAATTAGCTGGGCATGGTGATACACATCTGTAATCCCAGTTACCTGGTTGGCTGAGGTGAAAAGATCACTTGGGCTCAGGAGTTTCAGGCTGCAGTGAGCCATGACTGAGCCATTGCACTCTAGCCTGGGTGACAGAGTGAGATCCTGTTTCAAAAAAACAAAGACAAAAAGGTTGAAGGGTGAAGACAAAAAATATTTCAAGTGAATTATATTTATATGCACATATGAGAAAATTTAAATCTTGAAATTCGAAGGAATATATTCTGGTGTTTAACACATGAGAGTGACTGTGGTTACAAATATTTTACAGTGTATTTCAAAATAGCTAGAAGAGAAAATTTATAATATTCTGAACATAAATAATAAATATTTAAGATGATGAATACCTGAATTACCCTGATCTGATCATTATGCATTATATGCATGTACCAAAATTGCACATGTACTCCATAAATATGTATAATTATTATGTATTAGCTTTTTTTTTTTTTTAAGATGGAGTCTCACTCTGTCACCCAAGCTGGAGTGCAGTGGTGTGATCCTGGCTCACTGCAACCTCTGCTTCCCAGGTTCAAGCATTTCTCTCTCAGCCTCCCAAGTAGCTGAGATTACAGGCATCCACCACCATGCCTGGCTAATTTTTATATTTTTAGTAGAGATGAGTTTCGCCATGTTGGTCAGGTTGGTCTCAAACTCCTGACCTCAGGTGATCTGCCCACCTCTGCCTCCCAAAGTGCTGGGATTACAGGTATGAGCCACCATGCCCAGTCATATTAACTTTAAAAGCAGAAAACTAATAATCTAATCTCCTAGAAACTTGAAAATAACAAAAAAAAAAAAAATCAAGCCTCAATTAAGAAAAATATAAAGATGGAATTTAATGAAATCATAGACGTAATATCAAAAAAGCCAAGTAAGTTTGGTGTTTTTTAAGAGTGAAAAATTTTACAACTATCTGGCAAGACATACTAAAAAATAGAGAACAATAATCAATATTAGAGATGAAAAAGCGGATATCATTAATATTTCTATAGAAAATATAAAGATAAAATAATTAGAGAATAAATTAAAATTTTGAAAGAAATGGAAAACTTACTCAAAAAAACACAAGCGGTCAAAATGACAGAGAAATTGAAAATTACAATATTTTTGTATACAATAAAGAGCCGAAATTATTATTAAAAACTTTTCCACAAAGAAAATCCCAGTCACTAATGGCTTCACCAAAGCTTAAAAGAGAAATATCATGAATTTTATTCACACATTTCATAGGCTAGGAGCAGAGTAAGCACTTTCCAATTCTCTTTATGAGGGTACCATAAACTGATGTAAAATCTGACTTGGAAAATATAAGAAAAAATATTATATATTAGCCTCATGAATATAAATGAAAATATCTCAAAGATTTGTAAATTAAATATAGGAATAAACAGGATAATCCGTAAAAACCAGGGGGCTCATTTCAAAAATGTAATATTGATTTTATGTTATTTTACAAAAAAATAGTAACTCACCTCTATTAAAAAAATGAAAGAGAAATAATGTCAATATATGCATAAAGATAAAGGCTAGTAACACATAATTATATAAAATTTTCTTAACAAATTGAACCATTTCAATTTAAGAACTACAAAAATACAATTAGTGGTAAGATATTAAAAGCTTTACTTCTGAGACTGAAAACAAAAGCCTAAGTGCTCAATTCACTACTTTTATTTAATATTTTATTAAATGCCCTAGACAGCACAAGAACTAAAGAAAAATATACAGTCTTTATTTTTATTTATTTTTAAGTGTACATCATACTTTTATTACCAACAACCCTCTTGACTCCAAAATTGGACACAGGGATTAAAAGTAAAAATTCATAGCACTACTTAGTAAAGCAATACTAGGAACTTTCATTAAAAACATGTGCAAACTTTGTTAAAAATTTATCAAGCCTTCAACATTTGGTTATAGATATTTATAATATGTACATTTAAAACTATATGTTAACTGATGCAATTGAATATGATTTGAGAAAATGACTCAGCAAATGACTCTAATAAACACCCTGTGAGCTTTTACAATCTGAAACAAACCTCAAAATGAGGTAACCAAATGTTCTGACATGGGGACAAACAGCTTCCTAATGAAAAGGCCCAAAGATATCTGTGAAAAATACTCTCACAAATGAGTTGGTAGATCTCATGCAAAATTATTGTAAGGGGCCCAAATTTAAGAATCTTAACAAATCACATTTCAGATAGTATATAAAATTTAAATATGCTTTCATAATTTTCCAGATTTTGATCAAAAAATTAAGGACCAAAAATCCAAATATGAGATGTTGATATCTGGAAGCATTATTTTTTTAGAGGTGGGGGTTAAAAAACACCAAAGATGACAATTCATACCAAAAGCAGACAAGAATCCACAAAAAACCCACGGCTAAGATAGGAAAGCCAATATCGTTTTGGAGGCCTTTGACGAAAGAGGTCGAAGGCCAATGAACTAACATCTGCCTGCTATCTGGTGCGTCACCCAAGGTGACAATAGCTGGGCACAAACCAACTGTTTGTTCTCTTTTGCTAGCCACAAAGTTATCACTGTGGCAAGCCTGAGCTGCTCAGAACACATGTGTTTGTGTTCCTGATACACACTAATACAATAAGCAAGTCTGCACACATCTCTATGAGCCCTATGCAAAAAAAAAATCCTAGAGATCATGAGTGCAACGATGAAATTCAAATTTTTACCGAAACAGAGCCTGCTGCCTCCTAAACTGCCAACTGCCTCTCAAAAATTTACAGAAAAAGGGACACTATGATAAGAATTCATAGAGGGAGGGAAAACAAAGCAACTTGTCCTAGTCATTAACACAATGTGCCTTGTTAATTAGGTATCTCTATATAAATTAGAAAAAGTTCTTTACTTGCATGCTTTAATAAAATGAACACTGAGTGTATTAGTGTTATGTTAGATCAGTACAGATGTATTTTTTGCAGCTATATAAAAGAGTCTATGTATAAGATGGGCTTTTGCCATTTTAAACATAATTTTTTTATTAAAAAAATAAAGATTTAACTATATGTGATTTGTATGTAGCTGATTATTATGCCAAGAGTTTTGGTCTTTAACACACTTTTTGTTCATCAGGAACAGGTGAGGGATACCTTAATGATTTAAAAGTAACGTGCATTTTCACCACTGTTTAGATGTATTTCTGATGCACTGACAACCTAGAGGCAGAGTATGCAAAAACTCTACTTGTATGACTAGATAGAGGCTACGGTGTCTCAAAAAGGGCAAAACTGTGCTTCTGTGAATTGATTTTACTGGACTCTAGGCTACAAATGAGCTGACAGACACTTCAAGGGAGGGCAAGCAGCATGGCAATAATAAGTAGGTAACATTGTTTGAGTGGAAAGCTGACATGGAGCCAGTTGAAAGTTGAGTGGGGCTGGCAGCAAGTTACCACAGTCCTGACTGGAATAAAACTTGTGCTGTTGCAAACAAAGCAATTACATCAACTGCAGGAAGAGGTAGACAATGTTGAATACACAAAAAGAATGAGAATGTAATTTAAACATTGCTGAAAAAATAACTTTAAACAATCTGGATTATGCTCAAAGAACCTACTAAAAAAAGAACCCACACAGCTATGTATTATCTCATATCAACTAAATAAAGGTCAATTCCAATTTAACAGCATTATTATTTTTATACAAAAATCAACTTTTCATTTATACTAAAAGTATTCCGGACACATGTTGTATTAAACTTTTCTCATTCAAACAAAAAAAAAAAAAGGAAAAGCACTAAAATGTCAAAACAAATCTGGTCTAAGGAACATGAACTGTAACAGCACGTGATCCATCCTGAACCAAGGATTTTGATGAAGAAGAACTAGACAACTTTCAGAGTTGGAGCCTGGGAAGTGAATTAATATGAACAGAAATATCGTTTTTTTAAAAATACAATTTAGTTGCCTATGGGAGCTGAACACAGAACACATTTAAGAAGTCAAGCTGAATTAACAGATTTTATTCTGGTGGAAGTCAACAAGGTGAGACTTCATAGGACTAGTGGAATTCTTAGAAATATATTAATCAAATATCTTCAGAATGGACTACAAATCCAAACATTAAAAAAGTCATAGGCACTTTCTCTAAGAAACTTACTGGAAATGTTAGAAAAAAAAAAAAGAAAGTATCAACATTCGAATCATTGATTGAAAGGCAATTATTGCTAACTGATGATGTATGATATTGCACCTTCTTTTTGGAAACTGCAAGTCAGAGTTTAAAAAATTTTCACAATAGAATTTAAAAAATCTGGTTCATGGAGTGAGAATTTGTTACACTTTCTTTTTCCCAAGTTGACCCACTTAGGACCACCAATAAAGAGAAGGTGACAGCTGCCTGAAGGTAAGGCTTTTCTCATTCCATTCATTGGATGGGAAGAAGATGGAAAATTCAGTGCTTGTAATTGATGCGCCCTCAGCAATCAGTGTGCAACAGCAAACACAAAAGGAAAAAAAAGGAGTGTACACTACTAGTGTTTAAATAACACACCAGATTATACACTACAGCATAATTAGAACTACACACACATTCTTGGTCATTCTGGTATATAGGATCTCATACACACGTTAGCTACCATGCCCTCACACAAGTAGTTGTGCATGCTGTCTCACACAGATACACTTATCACCAACTGTCCTACCCTGCATTCATTTCCACTTGTAGTTTCTGAAGGCTCTATATAAGGTAGATTGCTATATTAACTGTGGCCATTTTTTATAAAAGCACATGCTAAAAGATCAAGTCCACTGTAATCTTGTAACACTCAGAATGATCACACAAAAACTAGAGAATGTTAGTGCACACACAAAATTAAGCTAAATAAAAAGGCTTTGGAGTTTCAATCACATGGTTAGTATAACAATCCCATAGTTGTGAAGACTAATTGTAAGCTTTTGTAGTTGATTAAGTCACATAGTGCAAAGAAAGATCAATTGACCCTTTCGGTAAAGGGAGGGCCGGAAGCCTCACAGATTAAATTCAATGGATAGTCTGTATATACATGTCATGAGTTTAGTTTCGATGTTCCTAAATTTTTGCTTCTTAGGTTGGTCATTCTGAATCCCGATGCACTTCTGAAGCATCAGCTCTGCATATTGGATAAGTACAATTTGCCTTAAGTCATTTGTCAACACACTTGGCATGGAGCTAGTGGTTACAGGGTAAGACTCTAAATAGCTGCCTTGACTCAAAATCACACATGCATACTACACACAAAGTCTGTTCTGACTGGTGGTTGTTAGGATTGAGCCGATAAGAAGGAAGTTGTTCATTAACAGCTTTAGTCAGTCCACAAAGCTTTGCCTCTCCCAGTCACTCTGCCAGGTTGAACAGTGCCTCATAATTTTCTACTTCTTCATCTTCTACATCTAATTGAAAGTTGAAAGTTGGACCCACTGCAGGTGGCACTGGAAGCATTGATAACGCATATGGCAGTAAGCTGGGATGATAAGGGGAGGTAATATTGGCTGCTAGGATGGACAGCTACTACATCTTGTGAGCTTCCGAGGCACAAATGGATGGTAAGGTACTCCAAAGGACAGCTCCTGATGCAAAGGATCTTGTGTTAAGAACTGCAAAGGAGCTGATGGAGGTAATGTTGGGGGTGGGCTGATGGAGGGTAAGTAAAACTTCCTACTGGAAGATGTTTTCCTAAGAGTTCCACTTCATTTTCTATCTTTTGCAGAGGCAATCATGATTGCTGTGTTTGGAAAGGGACAAACTGGCCTGGTGGTGGCAAACGCGTATGATGGGGAGAAAGGTGAGGAAGATGTATAAGAAATGGATCACTAGAAATACGGGGTGGGAATGCAGCATATGGTACTGGTAAGTGCTGAACTGAACATGCCTGAAGCATTGGAGGAAGGGAGGTATACTACAGATAGGGAGGTGCTGTCCACTGAAAACCAGAGAGCATCCTGGGACCTGCTGTGTACTACAAGCAGGGATGTGCTGCCTGTGCAGACTGGAATCCCACATGGTGTCACTGTTGTTATTGTGTAAGAAACAGGGACTGTTCCTTGATGGAGCTGGTCATGTATGTCAGCCATGACTGCATTCTGCTGGGATGGATGAGCAGGAGGATGTAACAGACAGGGAGATACATTTGGAGGTTGGAAGTACCAAGGCTCCTCTATTGCTTGCTGCTATGTATAAGGGAGATGGTGATACTTTTCATATTGACTAATGTAAGTAGGTTGAGACAGACAATCCCTTTTCCTCTCTGGCGCCTGACAGGAGGACTTCTGTTGCCAGCAGGTGTGCTGCGTCATTCCCCTGAGAAGTGATGTTGGCTTAGTCGAACCGAAGGGGACTGCCTATCTGATGTCATATCCCATGGTTGCATTGGTGGTGAGGGAGCTGGTGATGCTGAGGTATAATCAAAGACTGAATGAGAGAGACGCTGTCTCTTGGGACTTCGACTACTTTCACTCTTCGAGGGGAGGCTCCCGCGGCTCCTCCCAGGGCCTCTGCCTCCTATTGTGACTGCTCCCCCAGCCCGCGGCCAGCTCGACAGATGCACCATCCGCGGGCTTCCTCACCTGCCTGAACCCCGGCTCCCACTGAGGCGCGGTCACTGTCCCTCCCTCCCTCCCTCCCTCCCTCCCTCCCTTCCCTCCCTCCCTCCCTCCCTTCCCTCCCTCCCTCCCTCCCTCCCTCCCTTCCTTCCTTCCTCCTGGCACTATCAGAGGGGTCGCGCTAGGAAAGGACGGTTGCATGCCCAGAGATGACAGAGTCTGCTAAGGCCTCGGAGGCTCCATCCTCAGCCCCCGCGCCCCAACCCCGCCCAGGTCTAGGCCCCATCCTGCAACACCGCACTAGGGGTTGGGCCCGGTCCCGCCGCCACGAAGTTTTTAAAGGAAGAATTACAAACTATTATTGATAAACTGACATTATACTGTATGTAAAAAGACATGACAGAATCTGTAGACTACTAAAAGTAACAAATGAATTTAGTAAAGTCTCTGAATAAAAGGTTAAGAACAAAAATCAATGCATTTCTGTGTACCACCAACAAAATGATAAAATAATCTTTAAAGAAAACATGATTTAAAATGATCAAGATAGGTCAAATATAGAGAAATGAATCAAACAAAAGTATAAGCTTTCTACATTGAAACAGTAAATTATTAGAGCTAAGCAAATAATTCCCAAATAAAAGCATAGTCTTTTATAATCCTATAATTACTTGACTAGATGATCAACAGATTAAATGCAATACTTATATAGATCATAGCGGTTTTTTTTTTTAAGGGAAATTGGCAAGTTTCTTCTACAATGTATGTGGAAATGTAAAAGACCAATAATTGAGCAGGCATTCTTGAAAAAAAATGAAACTGAAAGTGTTCTACTATCAGATACTCAGTTACATTGTTAAACTATATTAATTAAAGCGGTATGGTGTTAGTGTAAACATTTATAAAAGACCAATGGAATAAAATAATCTAGAAACAGACTCACATTTATAAAGACAACTAATTTATGACAAATGTGCCTGCAGTACAGTGAGGAATGAACGGCCTTTTTAGTAAATTGTACTAAGTCAACTGGGTATCACTTATCATCTTCTCTTGGTGGGGAAAACCACTGGAATGAATAAAAATATTCATTCCAGATACATTTTAGATTTACATAGGAAAGGTAAACAATAAATCCTTCAGAAAAAAAGAGCATCTTTATTACTTGTTGCAAGCAAATATTTCTTATGTGGGATACAAAATGCTTACTATGCAGAAAAAATTATGAATTGAACAATATTAAGACTTACAATACCAAAAGACATTGTTAAGTAATTAAAAACTCAAGTCATAGAATAAGCAGATGAAATAGCACGTGTAATATCAAAAAAGCCAACAATGTTGTGTTTCTTAAGAGTAAAAATTGACAACCATCTGGCAAGATATATTTAAAAACAGATAATAATCATCAATATTGGGAATGAAATAGGAGACATCACTAACATTTTTATAGATAATATAAAAATAGGAAAGATATTTGAAAAGAGGAAAGATATAAAAATATATTACAGAAAGGAAAGATATATACTTGCATAAAAATATGTATATATGTGTAAGCACACATAGGCACATCCACACACATACAAAGACACACACATATATTCTTCAAATCAGTGAAAAAATAGGACAATACATTAAAAAATAAACAAAAGATTTGAATGGGTACTTCACAAGAGGTATAATGAATAATCAATATGATGAATTAACATGGAAACCTCACTCAAAACTTATCAGCAGTAAAATGCCAATTATAACCAGAACATAATACACATTTACCAAGATGGCTAAAATGAAAATTACATAAAATAATACTTGAAGAGTATAAAATCTGGGTCTGGAATGCTTTTGTACTGCTATTGTAATTGTAAGTCAATATAACCACTTTGGAAAAGTATATGGTGGTATATCTTAAACTGATGCACATCACATTATTTAGAAATCAATACCTAGGCTACACTCAAGGAAAATGCACCTAAAATATATTTACCGAAAGTGTAAATAATATGTTCACTGTAGTACTATTTGTAATAAACCAAACTGAAAAATTTTGAAATGCTCATCAAAAAAGTAAATATTGGTATATTCTCACAATGGAATGCTATGCAAAAATTAAAGTTAAAGCTACAACTACATGCAAAAATATGTATAAATCAGTCAAATACAATATTGAGAGAAAAAAGTCAGAAAGTCAAAAGCGTCCATCTGTAGCATTCCATTAATATAATTTTTTTTTAAAAAAAGGCAAAACTAATCCATGGTGTTGGAAATCAGACTTGTGGTTTTCATTGTGAGTAATATTGACTGGAAGAGTAAGGCTCTGGTATGCTGGTAATGTTCTGTTTCTTAAACATTAACCAAATTATCCAGAGATATGAAATCTGGTTGCCCTGGTGTGCTTATTTGGAAGGTTTCTCTGTATACTTATGATTTTTGAAGTTTTCTGTCTGCATGCTATACTTGATTAAAAAAAGGTAAAACTTCAATGACCATGAAAAATTCAGATATTGAGATGAAACTTTGGTACCCCTAAAATATGCCTTGACCACTAGACTGCTTTGAACACACTCTATATCTATTTATTTTTATTACATATTGCTATCTTTTTCTTTTTCTTTTCTTGCATTTTGGCTTTGTTGCTGAGGCCCAGTGTGGTTCAAACCCAAGACCCAAAATATGACAATAAGAACACCTCAGGCAAAACAATGAGAGAGTGTAGTTTTACCACATGCTAATCTGTTCAGAAACTTAGCTTTCAAACGATGGAAGAAATAATTACCCAGTGAATAACAAAATATGTTCACAATGAAACCCAATATATACTCATTGTTTAAGTGAATCAATAGTTTACACACTAAGCAAACTGTACTGGGAAAGTTGCCCATTTATTTTATTTTGAAATACACTGTATATTTGACTAAAGGCCAGTTTTAAGCTACATGATTCACTTAACTTCCTCTTTTCCTTCAAATTATATTTAGCCATTGGCTTTGAGTTTTGGTTTTTTTTTGCAATTCATAAATATGAATTCCATTAGTACAAAAGGGTTCTTCTGTACCTCTTATAGCTCTATCTATCATCTATCTATCATCTATCTATCTATCTATCTATCTATCTATCTATCATCTATCTATCTATCATCTCTATCACTTGAAAAATGAGTAGTTCATCACTTGGACATTGCAACATATAATACAGCTATTGAGTCACCTCTGATGTTTATATAAAATGTGTATATTGGTGTCCCACTCCAGGCTTTCTTAATCAAAATCTCTAAAGAGAGCTACAAGAATATTTCTTTTATAAATACTTCTAATATGCACAACAATTTTGATACTTTTGCCAATAGTCCTAGAGGAAGGGAGGGAGGGGATATAGAGGATGCAGGTTGTGAAAAATATTTGATTCTCTCTCCTTTTTTCCCATATTCAAAGTTACAGAAGCCTTTTCATAAGGCTTGTGATATCTCGTTCTCTTCCTCTCAATAGAAGAGAACAGGACAGGGTACAGTTAGTGCCCATCTTGTGAATAGGCTGCATTATCTTATAAATCATTTGTTGGGACTTTATGCATTTTACCAGAGACATTCGTTTCTAATGAGTAAGTTTTAAAATCAACAATTGAAACTCAAGTTAGATGAGTTTGAACTATGGTATTACCATCATTATTTAAGACTATAAACAAGCACTAATTATGACATAGTTTATAGAGAAAAAATGCTCATAAATCTATTCTTCACAAGTTCTCAGGCAGTATCCTTGCCATAGGAGGTCTCTGAGAGTAAATAGAACTTGTAACACTAACACTGTCAGATTAGGCACCATTAATTAATTATTTCTATGACATGTTTGAGAGTTAATCTAATATCTGAAGGTGATTATTTATATATAATTCTACAAAGTATCAAGCAGTGTTGAAGAATGACATTTTGAAGACAAACAGACTTATATTTGAATCCCAGTTCTAAGTCTTGGTTTGCTTGCTTTAAAATGGAATACATTGATACTTCTATAAGATTATCTGATACCTAATAAATTATCAATAAAAATGTTAATAAAATATAAAATGTATATTATTCTACATATAATATTAACGTTGAATGAAATTACACAATTGCATGTATGCAATTCGATTACCATATTCTATAATTATTTAGAACATTATTTATTCTTATAATTAGTAAAGGCTTTGATCAATAAGAGGTACAACCATCTCTCTTAGGTAAGATGATAAAGTAAAGAGAGAGCCCATTTGTGTTTTGCCATTTTCCAATTCCTGTCCAATAAAATTATGATTATAATAGGATCAATAAAATTTTCATTTAAGGTTTTCAAGCACATTTAAAAATAATTTTCTATGTGTCCACTTGCATTTTCTAAAAAATGCTGAGGCATGGCATTTCCCAATTGCTACCAAAATGATTACAAAGCATTACTGATAGACTATATATGTAAATTTACATGATACCCAAATGCTAAGTTTGACAATGTAGACTTCATGACTGGGCACAGTGTCTCTTGCCTATAATCCCAATACTTTGAGAGGCCAAGACTGAGCATGATTTCATGGCCAGGTGTTTGATAGCAGTCTGGGTGACATGGCAGAAACCTGCTCTACAAAAATACATAAATTAAAATTTAACATTTAAAAAACAGGCTTCCCATGCAATCAAATTCCCACTGGGAAATTTTCATAAAAAGCAGACAGAAGATTTCAAAATATAAGCCAGTTAAATGTCATAATGTCAAATACAATAAATTACATTGCATTGTATTTATTAAACAGCAGCTGAGAGTAATGTCTCAATAATGTGAAAATAATGTCTCGATAATGTTATATATATGTATATATACCTTTATACATATATATAACAGTTCTAATGGTCACACATAATAAGACATTTGTGAAGATAGCTTACAGAATAAAAACAATTTATACATGGGTCCATGATAATCATCAGTATCTCTCTTTTTTCTATGACTTTTCCCAGTTATCTGAAGATCACTGCACAAAATAATTGTTTCCCCATATATCATTAATATCAAGCATTTTGAATAAATTATACTATCTTTTTCTGTATATGAAAGGGGTTACCAAATAGGGAGAAGAGTTATATGTTGATGAATGCCGAAATGGGTCATAATACTTAACCCTCAAAAGCCTCCAATGATGCAATTTCTATCAAACAAAACATAGGGTCAATGGGAAAGAGAGTGAAGAATGTGAATAGAAAATGAGTTAGGAAGATAACACATTAGAATAGGGTGGTGTGAAAGGGAATACATGTAATTTCCTTCTTTGTCTCTTTTGATCTTTGTTGATTTAAAGTCTATTTTATCGGAGATGAGAATTGCAACTCCTGCTTTTTTTTTTTTTTTTTTTTGCTCTCCATTTGCTTGGTAAGGATCGATACAACAAGAAGAGCTAACGATACTAAATATATATGGACCCAATACAGGAGCACCCGGATATATAAGGCAAATTCTTAACGACTTACAAAGAGACTTAGACTCCCACACAATAATAGTGGGAGACTTTAACACTCCACTTTCAATATTAGACAGATCAACCAGACAGAAAATTAACAAGGAAACCCAGGGCTTGAACTCAGACCTGGAACAAACAAACCTGATAGACATTTACAGACCTCTCCACCCCAGATCCACAGAATATACATTCTTCTCAGCACCACATCACATCTACTCTAAAATTGACCACATAATTGGAAGTAAAGCACTCCTCAGCAAATGCAAAACAACTGAAATCATACCTAAACAGCCTCTCAGACCATAGTGCAATCAAGTTAGAACTCAGAATCCAGCAACTAATTCAGAACCGTTCAGCTTCTTGGAAACTGAACAACTGGCTCTTGAATGTTGATTAGAGAAACAATGAAATGAAGGCAGAAATAAAGAAGTTCTTTGAAACCAATGAGAACAAAGACACAACATACCAGAATCTCTGGGACACATTTAAAGCAGTATCTAGAGGAAAATATATGGCAATAAGTGCCCATACAAGAAGAATGGAGAGATCCAAAATTGACACACTATCATCAAAATTGAAAGAGCTAGAGGAGCAAGATCAAAAAAACTCAAAACCTAGCAGAAGACAAGAAATAACTAAGATCAGAGCACAACTGAAGGAGATAGAGACACGTAAAACCCTTCAAAAAAATCAGTAAATCAAAGAGCTGGTTTTTTGAAAAGATCAACAAAATAGAAAGACCACTAGCCTGACTGATAAAAAAGAAAAGAGAGAACAATCAAATAGACACAATAAAAAACGATAAAGGGGAAATCACCAGAGATTCCACAGAAATTCAAACCATCATCAGAGAATATTACAAACAATTCTATGCACATAAACTAGTAAACCTGGAAGAAATGGATACATTCCTGGACTCCTGTGTCCTCCCAAGCCTAAACCAGGAGGAAGCTGAAACTATGACTAGACAAATAACAAGGTCAGAAGTCGAGGCAGCAATTAAGAGCCTACCACACAAAAAAAAGCCCAGGTCCAGATGGGTTCCCAGCTAAATTCTACCAGACACACCAAAAGGAACTGATACTATTCCTTCTGAAACTATTCCAAATAATCCAAAAAGAGGGAATCCTTCCCAATTCATTTTATGAGACCAACATCATCCTGATACCAAAACCCGGCAGAGACTCAACAAGAAAAGAAAACTTCAGGCCAATAACCATGATGAACATAGAGGCAAAATTTTCAATAAAATACTGACAAGCCGATTGCAACAGCACATCAAAAAGCTTATCCATCATGATCAAGTAGGATTCATCGCGGGGATGCAAGGCTGGTTCAACATAAGCAAGTCTATAAATATAATTCACCACATAAACAGAGCCCAAAACAAAAACCACATGATTATCTCAATTGATGCAGAGAAGGCCTTTGACAAAATTTAACAGCCCTTTATGCTAAAAACCCTCAATAAACTCGGTATTGATGGACCGTATCTTAAAGTAATAAAAGCTATTTATGACAAACCAACAGCCAATATCATACTGAATGGGCAAAAACTGGAAGCATTCCCTTTGAAATCCGGCACTAGACAAGGATGCCCTCTCTCACCACTTCTATTCAATATAGTACTGGAAGTTCTAGCCAGAGCAATCAGGCAAGAAAAAGAAATAAACAGTATTCAAATAGGAAAGGTGAAAGCCAAATTGTCTCTATTTGCAAACGACAGGATAGTATATCTAGAAGGCCCCATCGTCTCAGCCCAAAAACTCCTGAAACTGATAAGCAACTTCAGCAAAGTCTCAGGATATAAAATCAATGTGCAAAAATCACAAGCATTCCTCTACACCAATAACAGACTTAAAGAGAGCCAAATCAAGAACAAACTGCCATTCATAATTGCTACAAGACAATAAAATGCCTAGGAATACAACTTACAAGGAATGTAAGGGACCTCTTCAAGGAGAACTACAAACCACTGCTCAACAAAATAAGAGAGGACACAAACAGATGAAGAAACATTTCATGTTCATGGTTAGGAAGAATCAATATCATGAAAATGGCTATACTGCCCAAAGTAATTTACAGAATCAACGCTATCCCCATCAAACTACCATTGACTTTCTTCACAGAACTGGAAAAAACCACCATGAACTTCATATGGAACCAAAAGGGAGCCCACATAGCCAAGTCAATCCTAAGCAAAAAGAACACAGTGGGAGACATCATACTACCGGACTTCAAACTATACTACAAGGCTACAGTAATCAAAACAGCATGGTACTGGTACCAAAACAGAGATATAGACCATTGGAACAAAACAGAGACATCAGAGACAACACAGCATATCTACAACCATACAATCTTTGATAAACCTGACAAAAACAAGCAATGAGGAAAGCACTCTCTATTTAACAAATGGTGTTGGGAAAACTGGCTAGCCATGTGCAGAAAGCAGAAACTGGACCCCTTCCTGACACCTTACACTAAAATTAACTCCACATGGATTAAAGACTTAAATGTAAGACCTGGCACCATAAAAACCCTAGAAGAAAATCTAGGCAAAACCATTCAGGATATAGGAATAGGCAAGAACTTCATGACCAAAACACCAAAAGCATTGGCAACAAAAGCCAAAATAGACAAATGGGACCTAATCAAACTCCACAGCTTCTGCACGGCAAAAGAAACAGTCACTAGAGTGAATAGGCAACCAACAGAATGGGAAAAAATGTTTGCAGTTTACCCATCTGACAAAGGGCTGATATCCAGAATTTACAAAGAGCTCAAACAGATTTAAAAGAAAAAAACAAACAAGCCCATTCAAAACTAGGCAAAGGACATGAACAGACACTTTACAAAAGAAGACATACATAAGGCCAACAATCATATGAAAACTGCTCATCATCACTGGTCATTAGAGAGATGCAAATCAAAACCACATTGAGATACCATCTCATGACAGTTAGAATGGTGATCATTAAAAAATCTGGAGACAACAGATGCTGGAGAGGATGTGGAGAAATAAGAACACTTTTACACTGTTGGTGGGAGTGTAAATTAGTCCAACCATTGTGGAAGACAGTGTGGCGATTCCTCAAGGACCTAGAAATAGAAATTTCATTTGACCCAGCAATCCCATTACTGAGTATATATCCAAAGGACTATAAATCGTTCTACTATAAGGACACATGCACACGATTGTTCATTGCAGCACTGTTTACAATAGCAAAGTCCTGGAACCAACCCAAATGCCCATTGATGATAGACTGGTCTGGGAAAATGTGACACATATACACCATGGAATATTATGCAGCAATCAAAAAATGATGAGTTTGTGTCATTTGTAGGGACATGGATGAATCTGGAGAACATCATTCTCAGCAAACTGACACAAGAACAGAAAATGAAACACTGCATATTCTCACTCATAGGCAGGTGATGAACAATGAGAACACATGGATACAGGGAAGGGAGTACTACACACTGGGGTGTATTGGGGGGAATAGGGGAGGGACAGCGGTGGGGGGAGCTGGGGAGGGATAACATGGGGAGAAATGCCAAATGTGGGTGAAGAAATGGAAGGCAGCAAAACACACTGCCATGTGTGTACCTGTGCAACTATCTTACATGTTCTGCACATGTACCCCAAAACCTAAAATGCAATAAAAAATAAAAAATATAAAAACAAAAAGAAAGGGAATACATGACACTTCCCTTTGAATGTCTAAATCTCAATGTCTATCCATGTAATGATGAAAAGTTCTTGTAAGCAATGCTTTGACTTTTTAGAAAATAGCCCTTTAGTTTATTAGGGAGAATTTCCATGCATGAGGAAATAATCATATCATTGTCAGCTATTTCTTATCACTGTCCTTACATCATGGTTCTGTTAGAGAAAGACATTAACATGAGATTATTTTAAGTATTTTCATTTGAAAATGTACTGATGACTGAATGGAGAAACAATGATAAAAGCATTGTTTTAGAAAAATTAATTTTGCAACATTCTGAATGATTTCAAAGGATATCAAATGTATTTGAATCACTGTAGAAGTGCCACTGTTTGATGTTAAACATAAACTGATGAATTAAGATAGTGAAATTTGCATTAGAGAATAAATATAAAGGAGGCAACAACGTATACAAAATGTAAAGGAAAATCTAAATTATTTTTATCTTTACTCTTCACTCAGTGCATAGAAACATACCTGAGATATAATTAAAATTTACTAAGTTTTTGTTGAATACAGTCCAATTACAGAGACTTAATTCTACAAAGTAAAACTAGAAAAGGGGAAATTATTTTATTTTGCTACTGAAGAAAGTTAGTGTAGCTAATCTATTACACAGATTAGAGGATGGTTTAGAGGTGTTTGCCCCCAATAATAGACCATAGTATCAAAAATCCATATATATTCAGGCCACATTAATTTATTAATTAACAAATATAATAGAGCAAATAGATACATGATTTATTTTCGTTTACTTCTTGTGGACAAGAGTATTGGAGAAAGCTGAAACTAGTTCATAATACCTCTAGATAGTCAAGACTAACTCCTGTGAAATATGTTTCTGTGGAACATAAACACAAATTACATACTCTAAAATACTTCATAACACATATTATAGAAGCAACTATCTATAGAAGCAACTATCTCAAGAATAATAGGTGTACTACTTCTAGTGGGTTTATAGTTAACATTAGACTAGTCCTTTACAGGCGTTAGAAAAGAGAAAAGTTACAGCTTAAGGAGCTATTTTAGATATTCCTGGCTGACAGCAGAGATTCACCTGTGAAGTTAAAATACCATAAACCATAGCTACCTTAGTTGTGGCTAGGAAAGTCTAACAATGTGTCAGAAACCACCACCCCCACCCCTTTCAGAACAAGTAAGGGCCCAAGGTACTCTAGCTTCAGTTTGAGAACCATGACTTGCCATATATCTTGGCACAGGTGATCTGACCTCAGGAAAAAGACTTTGCTGCACATGAAGATATAAACAACGACTTCTAATGGAAAAGTGGAGTTGATAAATAAATGTTCCAAGAAACCATAGATCAAACAAATAGACATTAGCACGTAATTTAAGGAACATTGGGTCAGGAGGGCAGAGTAGAGAGTCTTCACTGGGCACCAGATTGGGAAATTTTCAGCAAAAGCTGTGATCATGTCTAGGGTATTGGAGGTGCTATTAAAGTATCCAAATATATTTAAACATAAGAGCAAGTAACTAAAGTTCTCAAATGGTGACCAGAACAAAGCAGTAGGTGATTCTCTGAATATCAAATGGGTCTGGGTAAAAGAGGACTCCTCATAGGAAGCAGGTCACAGCCCTCAGGACCAGCTCTCAGAACAGAGCTGCAGTTCCCAGGGAAGAACTCTACAGAGACTATTGTAGGTGTTCGCCCTTGGGAAACTTTGACATTTGGTATGATGTAGAAAAAAATACTTCCAAAATCTGATCTGGGACATGATCTGGGACATGAAGTATGTTATCCAAATACAGGCATTGCAAGATGAGCTATGACTCAGAACAACTTGAAACTCAGTAGACAGCAGTGGAACACAGTGTCCTGGGTCAAATTTTCATCAAAGGGAAATTGGGGCAGGGTTACAAAATATAGTGTCATTATGAAAACAGCATTTCTTGGATCATGGTACTAGGGAGGAGAACTTAATTCTAAATCCTAATATATGAGAGATTAAGCAAAATATGTCCCTTCTTCCTTATCAGTTCTAGTGTAGGAAAAGGCAGGAAGAGCTTGTTACATTGTTCCTTTGTTACAAAAAGATAATAATCAACTTTAGCCTTAGATAATTTGGAACCTCAGAATCAAAGGAACAAAATTGGGGTGTGATTAATAACACTGAAAAAAATCAATGTTTTAAAAGCATATTATTCTCCTTTATAAATTCATTTGATTGCCCAAATCAATTAATAACTGCCCTTATTTCAATCAAATATAGATAGTCTCTTCTTTCTTCAGATTTATGATTTAGGCACTTGAAATCTCTGTGCGGAATTGAAGTGCAGTTTCAGACATTTCTGTCTTGTAAATGGCATCAAATTTCTCATTTTGGGCCACTGTGAAGTAATTCTTCCAGTCACCAATGATCCCTAAAGATAAATAAAAAAATATAGGAAAGAATAAAATATTCCTGTAAGAACAAAAAGCAGTATATACCAAAGGAAAAGTTTAGAAGGCCTCAAGAAAAACTTTCTTTTTATTTGAATGAATTAAAATAAACTTTAAATTATTTTAACCTTTAAATTTTTAAGTTTTTTAAAAATCAAATAAATGTTTCCATATGGAAAGGAGGTTTATGACTACATAGAGTCTGACATTTGAAGAGGCATTCTGAGAAAGACTAATTTTCTTGTTTAAGTTCCTGGGCTTCACAATAATTTCCAAAGAATGATAATTGTACTGTTTCTAATGGTCCTGGTTCATGAGATTATCACTGAGTACTTGGATCAATAGTCAGAGCATATTTTATTTCATAAAGTAACTGTTGGAAACCATACAAAAAATTGGTCATCAGAACAACAAAACTGTAAAATAAAAAGTTGATGAATATCATTTCCTAGAATTTATAAATAAGAATACTATGATACAGATGATAATTGCTTTCCCTAAATTCATTAGACTTGTTTTTTATTTGCAATTTAGGTGGGAATAATAAAATTAATATCAAATAATTAACCTCCCTGAACCATGCTTTTTAAACTGAAACTTTAAAATTTAAATTTAATCTCTCATACTTGTGTATTTATAAAAAAGTATTTGAGAACTGAACAAACTTTTAATGTGCTAATATTTTTAGAGAAAAACATCTTACTATTTTATGAAATAGTAATACATTATATTCAATTACAAGCTATTTTAATCCACAATGGTTTGATAAAGTTTAAAAAAAATTCCTATAGATGTGGTTGTTTCCTTATTTATTACACTTCGTTCTATGTTCACCAGATATCAGTCACTCTGGAATGTACATAAGGGTTCAACATCAACATACTGGGGCTAATGCATCCATAACATTGTCATTAAAAACAGAGGAGAACACAGGTTTAAGAATTAAAAGTTATGTAGAAAACATTCCAGTGATCTGATCTGCACTTAAGTTTTATAATATACACAAACACATTTGCTTTACAAGAAAACTTTTGACAAATGCTGGCCAAAGCCCAGGCTTTTGTTTGTTGTAATTTAAGACATATGAATAAACATTGGACATTATCTATCTCACCCTCATAATGCTAGTATTGTATGACTAATACATTGATTTATCTAACATGGTATCTTTCAAGACTCAGTGTGCCTGGCGTATGTGTTCATACTTCACTTCTTTTGGCATTCCTTTAGGCACATGACCTTCTACTACATTGTGAGCTTCTTGAAGCAAATATATGTTTCATTTACCTTTGAGTCTTTTAAAGAAAGTGTGCTGGGTATAGGTATTCATGAAGTATTGTTTTCCTTTATTTTTTTTTTTTACGAAATCTTGTTCTTTTGCCTAGGCTGGAGTACAGTGGTGCATGAGTAGCTGAGACTACAGGCGTGCACCACCATGCCCGGCTAATCTGTGTATGTTTAGCAGAGGCGGGATTTCACTATATTGGACAGGATGGTTTTGAACTCCTGACCTCGTGATTCACCTGACTCGGCCTCCTGAAGTGTTGGGATTACAGGAATGAGCCACCGCACCCAGCCATAGTTTTTTTATATGTATGTTAATGAATGAATGAGTACTCTAAATGTTTGCTGGATACATCAGTAAAGGAAGGAAGGCAGGCAGGCAGGCAGGCAGGCAGGCAGGCAGGAAGGAAGGAAGGAAGGAAGGAAGGAAGGAAGGAAGGAAGAAAGGAAGGAAGGGAAGGAAGGAAAGGAAGGAAGGAAAGGGAGGGAGGGAGGGAGGGAGGGAGGGAGGGAGGGAGGGAGGAAAGGAAGGAAGGAAGGAAGGAAGGAAGGAAGGAAGGGAGGGAGGGAGGGAGGGAGGGAGGGAGGGAGGGAGGGAAGGAAGGAAGGAAAGGAAGGAAGGAAGGAAGGAAGGAAGGTTGAACTATTTAGACTAATAATACTTTTTACTTTTGTATGCATTATTTATTGTCAGAAAATATCCTTAATGCTTACATATTATTTGCCTTAATACTCCACAGAATCTTGTGCCATAGGTGTTATTATATTCTCTATTTTGCCAGTGATGTAATCAGAGCTTTGGCAGGTTAATTAACATATTCTAGGTCATAGGTTCAGGAAATGCCATAGCCTGCATAAACTTCAGATCAATCTGACTGCAAAAGTATGGTCTTAACCACCTGCAGAGGGGATATAAAGACTGCCTTCAATATTAGAATAGCATGTGCTTTTTTCTGTTGAAGTTGGAGAAGCCATAGAATCCAGATACTGAGCTTGTCTTCTTTATGTCTACACCATAATTAGATGTCATGAAATGACATCAATTTTCCTATGATTTAAGATAAAATTTCTGGGAAATTACATTCAGGTATCTAGCACAGTGAGAATTAGTCATGTTTAATAAAGATTTATTTTCTAATTCTTCTACCAGGAAAAAGAATATGTATGTATATGAATGCAACAACACAGATTTGCACTGGCCAGGTTCACTTATACACAGACATATTTTCAACTAAATGTACTAAAAAATACAGTATTTGCATAATGAGAAACCCACCAACATGTTTGGAGTTCCAGCTTTTTATATAGGCAGCTTCTGGTATATTCAGAAGCAGAGTTCCCAGAACTAATACTCCACGTTAACAAGGGATGACTGTACATACACATACATTTACATCTGTGTATAAGCATACAGATTATATATATATATATATATATATGTTTATATATGTGTGTGTATATATACACACACATCAGTCTTCAGTCTTTGCTCAAACTCATAATGCATACAATTTATGATGAAAAATGTACCTGCTTTCTTACTCTAGAAGTTATTTTTAACAGGCTAAATGTAGTGTTTTTGGAAAAGAAAGAGCGTAATTTGAAAACTCTAGGGCTATCTGCTATTTTAATAAGTTAATAAACAACTTTTCAAAAAATTTAATTATATTACTGAAAATCAGTGGTTTTATGTATTTATATGCACAATACATTGTAAGGTTGTGCTTACATCCTAGTATATAAATTTAAATTCTATTCCTCTCCTTACAATTCAATAAAAGATATTGAAAACAAAAGGTGCCAGCCTCCTGAGTAGCTGGGATTACAGGCACGCACCACCGTGCCCAGCTAATTTTTTGTATTTTTAGTAGAGACGGGGTTTCACCATGTTGGCCTGGATGGTCTCGATCTCTTGACCTCGTGATCCACCCGCCTTGGCCTCCCAAAGTGCTGGGATTACAGACTTAAGCCACTGCGCCTGGCCCATTTTGACATATATTATGTGTAATAAGCCACGATAAACAGACTGCTTAAATAAAAATTACGTATATCAACAGTAAATGCCATATTCTTCTAAGTGAAATTTGGACTCTATGTTACTTAGAGTTTAGACAGTATTTGTAGAGGGAAAAAGAATTCTTAAGGTTAAAATAGAGCTTCTCCATTAGGTGAATTATTTTTAATGCAATTCCCATGGTTTTCTAAGTGATATGGGGACTTCAAAGACTATGATACTGTACTAAATGAAGTTAACATTTCACTGAGGAGGGAAAGGAAGCTTATCTATTGCAATTTTGACAAAGATTTGAGGGAGTAAGAATGGCAAATTTGGAATCGCTCACATTAAAATTGCCAAAACCACTTTGACTTAGCACAGTAGGAAATAGAAAAATAAATATTTATCAAATATTCAAGGTATTCTAGTAATAGCTTCACATGCATTTTTTCATTTAATAATTTTGAATCTCAGCAACTTTTGGTGGTAGGTATTTAGTGTAAAGTTTAAACAGGGTAAGTAACTTAGTAGAGATCACAGAACAAATTCTTAGCTCAACAGGATAAGTAACTTAGTAGAGATCACAGAACTAATCCTTAGCTCACGATAATTCATAAGAAAGTAAAAAAGGGGAATTAAACCCAGGAGAGTATTCACCTTTACGCATAAAAGGGGATTTGCTATGATCCATCACCGTAGTTGGTAGATGTGTATAATTCACCAAAGGATTGTCCTTCATCACTTCAAATGAGGTGTGATGGATGATCCTATCCAAGACCTCATCATTCAGGTTCTTCTCTAGAAATCTCATGATCTTCTTGATTTCCTCCTTTGGATTCTATTAGTGGATAAAAAGTCATGCCCAAGGCAATAAACAAGAAATTAGCACAATGTAAATATTTCTAAAACTAAAAACATTTATGATCTGTTTTTATTAATGTTGACTCTGAATAGTATAGGAAATTCATATTTGTTTGGGTTTATTTTTCTCAATTTTTAAATAAACTAATTATAAAATATTAAAAATCAAGAATATCTGTTATATTTTTTGTGTCAGTCCTCTCTGACCAAAGAATGAGATAACAACTTAGGGTCTGTCCGTGGTTAGAATGAGTAAAAGAGTAGCCATGATGACAGTGGAGATAAGCCCAAAAGAAAAGATGTAGTTATATTATAAAAACATATAGATGGACAGGAGAATAGAGGGCATTTTTCTTTTGGGATCAAACATATTTGGAGAATAATTTGGCTAATGCTGAAGTATTAATGATGATATTAGTCCAGGAGACCACAACCCACTGGCCACAGACTAGTACTAGTCAGTGGTCTGTTAGGAACTGGGCCACACAGGAGGATGTGAGTGGTAGAAAAGCAAGCACTACTGCCTAAGCTCCGCCTCCTGTTACATCAGTGGTGGCATTAGATTCTCAAAGGAGCCTGAACCCATTGTGAACTGAATATGTGAGGGATCTAGGTTGCACACTCCTTATGAGACTCTAACTAATGCCTGATGATCGGAGATGAGACAGTTTAATCCCAAAACCATGCATCTATGGCCCCTTTGCATCCTGTTCATGGAAAAACTGTCTTCCACAAAACCAGTCCCTGGTGCTAAAAAAAAAGCTGGGAACCACTGTGTTATTCTATACACCAGTAAAATTAAAGCAGAGTCCTGGCTCTGGCTGAATCTTCCTATGATGTATTATTCTTTTACCTCACTTATCGGGAATTTATGTAGATACTCATAAACATGTTGTAAATTCCTGAACGTTTTTCAAATTTTATTATTGATGTATATTCCATAATTTTCTTCCTTTATTGTTGTTGCATTAAACTTATCTATAACATTATCTACAGATGATTGTATGACAGGAAAAAAATATTGCCTGCTACATGCAATGTATGTTACAAGTCTGAAGGAAATTGAAAATATATGGATATGCCTAAAAAAGTAACTGAGTTAGACTATAAATCAAAATGAGTACGTTTATTTGAACGCATTTTACCTAAATAAGGACAAAAATTGTCTCAAATGTCATATGGGAAAGAGTATAATGGTTGTTTTGGAATTTGAATAGCAGCCAAGCAGAGGAAATATATTCTTAGTCTTATGGAGAAAAGGGACTTTTATCAGACGCTAAAATTGTTCTTTTCTTAAAGCTTTTAAGTGCTGCTCTGACATCCAAAAACATGAAGAGAGGTATTTGTTAGAGAACAGGAACAATTTTCTCTCTTATTAAGAATTTATAACTTATCTCTGGCTAAACAATCTCTCAAGAGACATATTACTTTTTTACTGTATTTTCATAGACCATGCTAGGTTTTGCAGCTGTGTGGTATGAGCAAATTAACATGAATAATCTCAAACCCTGTATAAAGGAACAACAATGATAAGACATAGATCACAGATTCTTTGTGGGATGTGGACAACTGTGACGGAGAATGAAACTTGGGTAGTGAATTAAAACTCAGAGGATTCTTTGTGATAAGATATAAGAAACACCCTGGGAGTTTCTCAAAATTAGCTAGAGCAAGGAATATTTCACACAGGGCCAAATTTCTGTGTTGTGCAAAGTAGGATTAATGTCATTAAAGTTTTGGATATTACCACTCATCCATTTATTCACTGAAGCAATCAATGATCCGTGCAAGTAACCTCGAGCCCCTGTTTATGTGGTATGCATGGTATTAAGTGCTGGGATATGGTTTCAAAGAAGACAAATTTGGTAATTTTTATTGCAGATCTGAAAGCATTCTAATTTGTATGTTTAGGATTTTATAAGTAAAGGAGCTAGTTTCCACATGTTTCCCTGGGGTGTGTGTGTGTGTGAATTTGGCCAATGTAAGTAGAAGAGTTCCATAACAGTGGCATGAAACTTTGTAGTTGTATTTAATTAATATGGCTTTATACTAAATAGATGATTACAAAATTCTGCACTAAGAGTGAGGTAGTCAAGAAGGAAAGGAGGGAGTAGTTTGAAAGATACAATAGATAGACTATCTGAAACAACTGGATGTGCAAAATATAGCAAACGAAGACAGTAAGAACAACTTTTATTGCTGAGAGAGAATAAAATAATAAAAAGATTACGTGTTGGAGAGAAATAAAATTAGTGTCGAGCATGTTAAATTTAATACAAGCATGAGCTAGAAAATCGAGGCAGAAGTAAAAATGGAGGCACAGATAAAATATAATTAGCACATAATAGTTGTGAAACAGTAAGTGTGGAAGGGATAGCCCAAATATAGCAAACAATTTATAATTAACAATTTTAAAATATTAATGAATAGATTTTAAAAATTGGTGAGATATCTAGAGAATAACAATAAGCATGTGATATCCTATTGAACATAGGAAATAATTGCAGAGGAAAGAGTGGTGTAACATAACACAGTGGCTAAGAGACAAGAAGAATAAAAATAAACCGTTAATTTCACATTTAGAAAGTCATTAATTATCATAGCAAGATGTGCCTTAAAAACGTATGGTGGTTAGGCAAAGCAATCATCATTTTGGACTCCACTGACTAAGTTGAAAAGCAAATATTAATCCTTCTATAGCATGAGGTGGTAGGGAAATTGTCCACAATCCATATTTACCATTTTACCTCTTTCATATCTTCATAGTACAAGAAAAGTATTGGGTGTTCTTCCTTTATATTCCACCAGTTTTTAACATGAGTAAACCAGGAACCATAGCTCACTAAAACAAGATAAAACTCTATTTTCATAAACATTCATCAAATTAAATATTTTTTCTGAACGTCAAGTCAAATTGTGAAAATGTTTGTGTAATTTAGTAATCAAAGAAACTGAGAATATGAGGCCAATTTTCAAAAGTAAAATTAGCTATTTATGGATATATAAGCATCAGATATTTTATAATGTCAAGTATGAAGAAAACATTGCAGACAAAAATATACTGACCTGCAAAAAGTTATACTTAGCTTCACAAAGAAGGAAATTATTATCTTACAAAGTATTCATATCAATTATTTATCTAAGTATTATAACTATAACATATGCATTCACATATCTAATTACTTAAGCAAGTTAAATAATGTCTATTGTGATTGGGGACTGAGAATGGATATCTAGCAACCAAGAACAGATTATAGAATACTTTCATATACCAATGATTAATACTAGTTTTATAAATTAAATGTCATAGTAAAATGTTAGACGCATTAGATTTAATGTTTTAGATAGTATTTGAACACACTTTTTACTGAGTTGGAAAAATAAGTGTTTTGAAGTCATAAAAGTTATTGTTAATAGGATTATTAAAATTAAAAAATTACTTATTAATTTTAAGATAAAGTGTATGTACCTTTTCCAGCTATGAATTTTTCCAGATATTCTCCCCAGGTACCAGGAAAAGGTTGTAAATTATTCATTAAGTCGAAATGGTAATATGAGACTGAAACATCCTTAGCATTACGAGCCACATAAATAATCTGTAGTGCAGGGCGGGGGGTAGGAGAAAAACATAAAATAAAAGACATTTTATTTAGGAAAAAATTAACCTATAAGCATATAAAAAAGCAGAGTACTTTTTCAACTGGAAATTGTGCGCCAGAAAGACCCATCTATCAGCAGCTAAAATATAGAATCAATCAAAGTGATTTTCAATACAGCAATGTATTTTTGAGATTAGAACCACTGAGCTATAGAGGTTTTGAAACAAAGATTTCGGCTTCTGGTCCCTTGACACTGTGAACCACAAATAGACCACTGTGTCTTTTGGAAGAACTTCAAGGTCCTAGAACACACATTATCAAGAAAATGACCGTATGACTAAAGAGAATATCTGAAAATAACAAAATCATGGGAAAAAATAAAAGTTTTCACTTCTGCCAGTTAAATACCCAGAAAAATATTAGATGCTGATAAAAATATATAGAAAGAAAAAAGAGGCAAAGAAAAGATATTAAAAGGCATTAAAATAAGTTTTGGGGCATCCAGTTCAGCAACTAGAAGGTATAGACTCACTATTTTCTGCTTCTCTACACTTAATATCACTAAAGCTCTGGAAATTATTCAACAGACCATGATACAAGAATTCTAAAAGCATGCTGGATAAAAAGCTGAGTAATGCCAATGTGGTGAGTTCCTCCTAGGTTTCCTTTTTATCTCTTGTAACTCTTGGACTGGGTAGCAAAAAGGACTGTGACCTGGAACCATTTACAGGCATACGGGAAACAAACAAATCTAGAAAAATCTGCTCTTCCTGTTCAAAAGATCAGGAAAGAAGAAGGCCAACAGAGATATAGTGGAGAATCCCAAACTCTGCTTTACTCCCGGGGTCCCTGTAGGTGAACTTATCCACTGCCAGTAGTGTCAGTGAAGCACTAGGCCATTCAAGCTCCTGCAATACAAATGGGGCTTCATGGGCAGTCCCACCTATTCACAGTGACAATATCAGAGAACCGCTGTTACTCCAAAGCCCCAAGGCTTCTCTCCAACTTTCAAAAGTTCAGCCAACAAGAGCAGGAGGTTCAAGAAAGTACCTTATACCCTTTATGTGGCATCAGCAGGGACAGAACAGTATGTCCAGCAGCTCCAGAAATCAAATCAGCAAGTAAAACAAAACTGAGATGAATCAAATGTTAATTTATGTGACAAAGATTTAAAGTAGCTCTCATAAAAGAGCTTCAACATTCAATTAAAAATTATCTCGGAGGGTAGACCAAGATGGCTGAATAGAAGCCTCTACCAATTATCCCTCACACCTCCAAAGAAATATCAAATTTTCCGACTACCTACACAGAAAAAGTACCTTCATAAGAACCAAAAATCAGGTGAGCACTAACAATACCTAGTTTTAATTTCATATCACAAAACAGCCACTGAAGAGGGTAAGAAAAGATAGTCTTAGAAATGCCAATGCCACTCCTCCCCCAACTCTTAATAGCAGCTATTTGGCATAGTGAGAATTCATGCACTTGGGAGAGGGAGAGCACAGCAATTGTGAGATATTGCATTGAACTCAATGCTGCCCTGTCACAGTGGAAAGCAAAACCAGACTGAACTCAGCTGACAGCCCTCCATGAAGGAAGCATATTGAGCAATCCTATCTACAGGGGAATCACACATCCCCGTAGTAGAAACTTGAGTTCAGCAAGCCTCACCACCACAGGATCACCTGTAAATAAACTTAAAGGGCAGTCTAGGCAGTGCTGAAATGGCCTCAAAGCCAGTGGACTTGGAGGTTATACATAACATACTGAGACATACATGACTAAGGGAGTGCTTGCACCACCCTGCCCCAAGGGAGGAAAGGGGACATCATATTGTACCTTACAAAGTAAGGGAAGATAAAGTTTCCGCCTGGTAACCTAGACAATTTTTCCAGATCTTATTCAAGACCACCAAGGCAATACCTCTACAAGTTTGCAAGAAACATAATATTAGTGGGATTGGGGTGCCCGTATTGAAGATGTGGCTGCAGTGACCAAAGATTTAGATCACAGCACTCAATTCCCTTGTATACTTGGAAAGTCTTTCCAAATAAGACTGATACAAAGAAGCCAGACTATGAAGTCTACAATAAAAATCTAACTCTTCAATGCCCAGACATTGATGAATGTTCACAAGCATGAAGACTATGCAGGAAAACATGACCTCAGCAAATGAACTAAATAGGCAGCAGTAACAAATACCAGAGAATTGGAGAAAATATTTGCAAACTACACATCTGAACAAGAAATTAATAACCAGAATTTAAAAGGAGCTCCAGTAACTCTACAGGAAAAGTTCTAATAATCTAATTTAAAAATAGGCAAAATATCTGAACAGGCATTTCTAAAAAGAAGACATACAAATGGCAGGCAGGTATATGAAAAGATGCTCAACATCACTGATTATTAGAGAAAGGCAAATCAAAACTACAATTAGATATCACCTCAACCCAGTTAAAATGACTTTTATTCAAAAGACAGGCAGTACTACATGCTGGCAAGGATGTGGAGAAAAGGGAATTTTCCTACCCTATCAGCGAGAATGTAAATAATACAAATGGAGAACAGTTTGGAGGTTTCTCAAAAAAAAAAAAAAAAAAAAAAAAAGCTGTCATATGATGATCCTTCCACTCACGCTACTTAGTATGCACTCTAAAGAAAGGAAATTAGTATATTGAAGAGCTCTGCCTTCTAACGTTTATTTCAACACTGTACTCAATAGCCATTATCTGGAAGCACCCTGAGTCCATCAGGAGATGCATGAATAAGAAATATTTGGTATACATATATAATTGAGTAACATTCAGCTATAAAAAAGGAATGAGATTGAGTCATTTGCAACAACATGGATGGAACTGTAGTTCACTATGTTAAGTGAAATAAGCCAGGTTCAGAAAGATACACTTCACATGTTCTCATTTAACTTATGGAAGCTAAAAATTAAAACAGTTGAACTAATGGAGACAAAAAGTGGAAGGATGGTTACCAGAAGCCAGAAAGGGTTTTGGATGGTTAGTGAGTGAAGTATGATGGTTAATGGGTACAAAATAATTGTTAGCAAATGCTGGGTCTTATTAATTATTTCTAAAGCAACAAGGTGACTATAGTAAAAAATAATCGATCACCCTCAGCAAACACAGGAGCGGAAAAACAATCACTGCATGTTTTCACTCATAAGTGGGAGCTGAACACTGAGAACACATGGACACAGGGAGAGGAACAACACACACGAGGGTCTGTTGGTGGGGCAAGGAGAGGGAGAGCTAATAGCTAATGTACAAATAGCTAATTCAGGCAGGGCTTAATACCTAGGTAACAGGTTGACAGGTGCAGCAAACCACCTTGGCACACGTTTACCTATATAACAAATATGTATATTCTGCATATATATCCCAGAACATAAAGGATAATACAATTAAAAGAAATAAAAAAATAAGTCCATAGCCATTGAGCACCTACTTTTACCTATTTTAAAGAAATTATCCCAGATGAACATACAAAGATGCCTATACAATGGAATACAGGACAGACATAAAAATGTTACCATTGCAGGACAGATAGTAGTTGTATTAAAAAATGTACTCAATACAGTATATTGTTAAATGGAAAATAGTTATAAAGCAGATAATACAGAATTATTTTTATTTAAAAATATACATATAAACTTTTATTGTGATGGTTGTTATACAAATATATACATGTGATAAAAATAACATAGAACTATATATACTACTATCTACACGCTTTGTGACAATGTCAATTTCCTGGCTTCTGAGGACATAGAACTACATACACTCATTGTACCAACTGCAATTTCCTGGTTTCTGATAGTATACTTTAGTTATGTAAAATATAACCATCAGGTATAACTGGGGAAGTGTACATACAACAATTCTGTTGTTGTTATAACTTCTTATGTGTTTATAATTATTTCAAAACAAAAAGTTTTTTCTGTGCATATATAGTTTAGACGTGAGACAAATAAAACAAAATGCTTATAGTTCCTTCCACTAATTAATAATATTTGAATGATCTTTATTTTCATCACACTTTTAAACTTTTGCTCAATGAACAAATATTTTCATAACAAGGAAATATTACTGAACAACATAAAAACCTAAAGACATCCCAATAATTAAAATATTTTTTAGTTTAAGTAATAATAATAATTTAGTTGTAAACTTTAAATAACTAAAAGAGTAATTGGATTGTTTATATCACAAAGGATAAATGCTTGAGGAGATAAAAATCCCATTTACTATATGAAATGATTATTATGCACTGCATGTCTGTATTAAAATAATTTACATAATCCATAAACATATGTACCTACTATGCACCCATGAAAGTTAAAAATGGAAAAAAATTAGTTTAAAACAAATGAAAAAATAGAAAAGAAACAAGTTATATTCATAAAGTCAAATATATGAAAATTATAGATCTGCAATGTATAATAATTGAAATAAATAAATCACTAGATGGACTGAATAAGTTAATGCCAATGGTAAGAGGACAGAATCAGCGAACTTAAAGATATATCAATGGAACTTACTCAATTTGAAGAACACAGAGAAAATAGACTAAAGAAAAAGAGACACTTAGGAATCCGTGGGACAGTAACAAAAGGCCTAACATTTGTATATTTAGAGTTACACAACGATAGATGGAAGAGTAAGGAACTAACACAGTATTTGGAGAACTGGTGACCAAAAATTTTTCATAAATGTGGAAACAAATAAATCTATATATCTAAGAAGCTGTGTGAACTCCAAAAAGGGAAAAAAAAACAGTTATGTCAAGAAATATTATAAATAAACTTCTAAAAATTAAAGATGCATAAAACTCTTAGTAAAAAGCCAGAGATACAACACATTGCATAATAAATATCACCAATTCAAATGACAACAAATTTCTCATCCAAAAACATGAAGGTCAAAGGGAAGTATTGCAATAGTTTTTCAAGTGCAGAAAGTAATATATTGTGAATTCCAAATCCCATATTCAGTAAAACTGTTTTCAGCCAAGAAGGGAAAAAAGACATTCTCAGAAAAAGGAAAACTAAGAGAATCAATTGCTAGCAGAAATATCTTATGAAATAGCTTCAGGATGTTCTCCAGGCAGAAAGAAAATGACTTTAGAAAGATGAAAACTATAGAAATGAAAAAGAAAAAGAGAATGGGTAAAAATAGAAGTAAATATAATAGCTAATCTTTCACCTGATAAATTTCTTAACTCATATCTTACAGTTGAAGCAAAAGTTACATTATCTGATCAGCTGTTCAATTTGTATACAGGATAACTTAGGTCCATTACATTGAAAATATGGAAAGAGTAAAGTGGCCTAAATTGAAGTTAGATATCTACACTTCACTTAAAGTGAGAAAATGTTGACATCATTAGTCTGTGATGAGTTAGTTATGTGTATTTATGGCAATACCTAAATCACTCAGAAAACTATACAAAAAATTATTTAAAAATACTATAAATAAATAAAAATACAACTTCAAAATATTTAGGTACAACAAAGGAAAGAAAGAATCAGAACAGAAATGAGATATGAAAGAACAAATAACATGGTAGATGTAAGTTCTAAGATGACAATAATGTCTTTATTTATTTATTTATTTATTATTTTTAACATTTATACTTTTATTTTAGGTCCAGGGGTTATGTGTGCAGATTTGTTGCCTGGGTAATTTGTGTGTCACTGGGGTTTTGTATACAAATAATTTCATCACCCAGGTAGTGAGCATATTACCTGACAGGTAGTTTTTTTGACTTGTATCCTCTGACCACCATTCACTCTCAAGTATACCCTGGTGCCTATTGCTCCCATCTTTGTGTCCAAGTGTACTCACAGTTTATCTTCCATGCATAAGTGAGAAAGTAGGATATTTGGTTTTCTGCTCCTAAGTTGATTTGCTTAGAATAATGGACCCCAGTTGCATCCATGTGGCTGCAGAAAATGTAATTTCCTTTTCTTTATGGTTGTGTAGTATTCCATGGTGTATACACACCACATTTTCTTTATCTGTTACCTATTATCATGCAGTACCCACCACTAATGGGTATTGTATTAATAAGTTATTACTCCTCTATAAAGAACTGTGTGAGAATATATAATTTATAAAGGAAAGAAGTTTGATTGACTCACAGTTCTGCATTGCTGGAGAAGCCTGAGGAAACTTACAATCATGGCAGAAGGCAAAGGAGAGGCAGGCAGTATCTTCACAGGATGGCAGGATGGAGTGAGTGCAAGCAGGGGAAACGTCAGACACTTATAAAACCATCAGATCTTGTGAAAACTCACTATCATGTGAACATCATCAAATTGCCCCCATGGTCCAGTTACCTCCACCTGTTCCCTCATATGACATATAGGAATTATTACAATTCAAGATGATATTTGAGTGGAAAGACAGAGCCAAACCATATCATCCTGCCCCTGGCCTCTTTCATATCTTATGTCCTCCATTTCAAAACACAATTATGCTCTTCCAATAGTCCCCCAAAGTCTTAATTTATTCCAGCATTAACCCAAAAGTCCAAGTCCAAAGTCTCATCGGAGATAAGGCAAGTCCCTTCCACTTATGAACCTGTAAAATTAAAAGTCAATTAGTTACCAGATACAATGGGGTATAAGAATTGGGTAGATACCCCCATTCCAAATGGGAAAAGGTGGTCAAAACAAAAGAGGCTAGAGGCCCCATTCAAGTACGAAATCCAGTGGGGCAGTCATTAAACCTTAGAGTTCCAAAATGATCTCCTTTGATTTTTGTCTCACATCCAGGTCAAGCTGATGTAACAGGTAGGCTCCCACAACCTTGGACAACTCTACCCCTGTGCCTTTACAGGTACAGCCCCTTGCCTACCTGCTTTCACAGCTGGTGTTGAGTGTTTACAGCTTTTCCAAGTGCACAGTGCAAGGTCTCAGTGGATATCTTGGGGTCTGGGGGATGGTGGCCTCTTCTCACAGCTCCACTAGGTGATGCCCAGTAGGGACGCTGGGTGTGGGGTCTCCAATCCCACATTTCCCTTCTGCACTGCTCTACCAGAAGTTCTCCATGAGAGCTCCACCCATGAAGCACACCCCTGCCTGGACAGCCAGGTGTTTCCATAGATGCTTTGACATCTAGGCAGAGATTCCCAAACCTCAATTATTGACTTCTGTGTACCTGCAATCTCAGTACCATGCAGAAGCTGCTAAGGCTTGGGGCTGGTACCTACAGAATCCATGGCCCAAGCTGTACATTGGCCCCCTTTTAGCCACAGCTGGGTGTCACCAAGTCCCTAGGCTGCACATAGCAGAGGGGCCCTGGGTCTGGCCCATGAAATCATTGTTTTCTCCTAGATTTCCAGGCCTGTGATGGGAGGGGCTAATGACATGCCTTGGAGACCTTTACCACATTGTCTAGGTGATTAGCATTTGGCTCCTTGTTACTTATGCAAATTTCTGCAGCCAGGTTGAATTTCTTCCCAGAAAATAGGTTTTTCTTTTCTACTGCATCATCAGGCTGCACATTTTTCAAACTTTTATGTTCTGCTTTCTGTTGAATGCTTTGCCCCTTAGAAATTTCAAAGTTCTGCTAATCTCTAGGGCAGAGGCAAAATGCTGCCAGTCTCTCTGCTAAAGCATAGCAAGAGTGACTTTTACTCCAGTTCACAAGGAGTTCCTCTTCTCCATCTGAGACCACCTCAGCCTGGACTTCATTGTCCATATCACTATCAGCATTTTGGTCAAAACCATTCAATAATTTTCTAGAAATTTTGGAACGTTCTCACATCTTCCAGTCTTCTGAACCCTCCAAGTCTCTAGGAAGTTCCAAACTTTCCCACATTTTTCTGTCATCTTCTGACCCCTTCAAACTGTTCCAACCTCTGCCCATCACCCAGTTCCAAAGTCACTTCCAGATTTTCTGGTATGTTTAGTAGTAGTGCCCTGCTACCTCAGTACCAATTTACTGTACTACTTCATTCTCACACGCTATAAAGAACTGCCTGAGACTGGGTAATTTGTGAAGAAAAAAAGTTTAGTTGACTCACAGTTCCCTATTGCTTGCGAGGCCCCTGGAAACTTACAATCATGGTGGAAAGCAAAGGAGAAGCAGTCAGCTTCTTCACAGAATGGCAGAACAAAGCAAGTTTTAGCAAGGGAAATGCCGGACACATAAAACCATCAGGTCTTGTGAGAATTCACTTACTGTCATGAGAACAGCATGGGGGAAACCATCCCAATGATTCCATCACCTCCACCTGGTCCTGCCCTTGACAGGGGATTATTACAACTCAAGGTGAGATTTGGGTATAGACACAGAGCCAAATCACATTAGGCATCTAGGTTGATTCCTTTGCTATTGTGCATAATCCTATGATGAACATACAAGTGCATGCATCTTCTTGGTAGAACAATTTATATTCCTTTACATAACTACTCAGTAATGGGATTGCTGGGTTTTATGGTAATACTGTTTTAATCGTCTTATTTTGAAAAGTTTCTATTTATGTCTTTTGCCAGTTTTTAATAGAGTTGTTTTCTGCTCATTGATTTAAGTTCCTTATAATTCTGGATATTAGATTTTTGTCAGAGGCATAGTTTGTAAATATTTTCCCCGTTTTCCTATGCAAAAACTATTTAATTTAATTAGGTCCCATTTGAACATTTTGGTTTTTGTTGCAATTGCCTTTAGAGACTTCATCATAAAATCTTTTCCAAGGCCTATATCCAGAATACCCAGAATGATATTTTCTAAATTTTCTTCCAAGTTTTTATAGTTTTCAGAAATACATTCAAATCTTTAATCAATCTTCAATTAATTTTTGTATATGGCAATATTAAGGAGTCCAGTTTCAATTTTCTGCATACTAGTAGTCTTTTATCCACCACCGATTGAATAGAGTTATTTCTTCATTGCTTGTTATTGTTAACTATGTTGAAGATCAGCAGGTTGTAGGTACGTGTGCATCTTTATTTCTAGGATCCCTAACCTGTTCCATTGGTATTTGTGTCTGTTTCTGTACCAGTAGCATGCTGTTTTGGTTACTGCAGCCTTGTAATATAAAGTTGGAGATTGTGATGCCTCTGGCCTTGTTCTCCCGCATCTCTGTCTGAGTCTAGGAATTTTTATGGACCTAAGAGGAGAAGAAGTGCATGGTGATTGGTCCATGGGCAGCCATGCGTGGGCCTGAGAGAAAGCACCACAGGTTCCCACTCGGGTCTATAGGACCAACAGCCCAGCCCCCAGGTTTCAGGCCTGTTCCAGCTTGAAGGTGGGGTTTCATGAAGCCCACCCTTTTCTGTCCAGGAGCCTGTCTACCTCCTGCTACCCTTCATAGTGCTCAAGCTGTTACTGCCAAGGGGTGCCTGCAGGCCAGTGTCAAGCTACCCTCAGCAGCCCCTCAACTTCCCTCCTATGTCCTGGGTGCCCAAAGTCTGGAGGGGGCCGAGGTGATGGGGGCTGGTAAGAGCTGTTCCAAGTGCACACACATCCAAGTGGGCTGTGACAGCAAGCACCCAGTCTTGGTCACAACCTTGCTCCGAGATTGGAGTGTGTTCTGGGGGCAGGCAGAGGCCAGATAGTGGGAGCAGACACTTCTGAGCCTGTGGGAACAAGGCGGCAACCTTCCTTGGCCCCAAGAGTGCAGCAATGCCTCGGTCAGTAGCCACGCATGGGTGGCTGCAGCTGCTTCCAGGAAGGCAATGCTCTTGTCTGCTCCTGGCCCCCAAAAGCACAGGGAACCCTGGGTCCACAGCCATGACTTGGGCTATTGCAGCTGTGCCCAGGAGGATGGGGTTTCTGCCTGTTCCCAGCTCCGGCTGGCTTCCTGGGCACCCCAGGTCTTATATAATATCTCTTTGGAGTTACCTGGATTCCAGGATGGTAGGGTGCCACTCTGGGGCTCTGCCTTGGATGCCCCTCTATGCCCATCCCTCCTTGCCTAACCACGCTGCTCCCCTATCTGTGGGTGACTCAGCTAGTCTCCATGGTGGTGGCAGGGCAATACCAGGGCAGCAAGCTCTGCAGGAGCTTGGATTCTAGGAACTGCCAGTCTCCTCTCTGTGTGTCCCCACATGGGAGGTACAGCGGCCCCAGCCAATCTTGCATAAAGGAACCTGACAAGTTCAGGGACAGCCCCTCAAGTCCTGGCTCCACCTTTGGCCAGGGCTTGTGGGCTCACGAGACACAGCAGGGAGCATGACTGAGGCCACAGAAGAGGCTCTGGGCCTAGGAGTGGGTCCTGCCCAGCTGAGCAAAGAAGGGTAAGGGTGGCGCAGTCGGCTGCTGTAGGTTCACGGGGCACAGGGGTCCCACTGCTGTTCCTGCAGCCACTCTTGCTGCCACCACCCACGTCTCCCCACTGCAGCTGATGTGATGGCAACAGCTATTCTGGACTGCTATCGCTGCCACCACTAGGAGGTTGTATTTTTCCGAGAATTCATCCCTTTCCTTCTAGGTGTTCCAGTTTGCATGCATAAAGGTGTTTGTAGCAGTCTCTGAGGGTTCCTTGTATTTTTGTGGTGTTGGTGGTAAGATAACCTTTGTCATTCTTGCTTGTGTCATTCTTGCTTCTCTCTCTTTTTTTTAATAATCTATCTAGTGGTATATCTTGTTTATTCTTTCAAAAAAACAAACTTTTGTTTTTGTTGATTTTTTTGTATGGATTTTCACATCTCAATTTCATTCAGTTCTGTTCTGATTTTCGTTATTTCTTTTCTTCTGCTACTTTTGGTGTTGGTTTGCTCTCATTTTCCTAGTTCCTCTAGGTGCAATGTTAGGTTGTTAATGTGAGACCTTTCTAAATTCTTCATATAGGTAGTTAGCACTATAAACTTTCTTCTTGGTACAGCTTTAGCTGTGTCTCAAAAATTCTAATATGTTGTATCTTTGTATCTCTGTTTTCATTTGTTTCAAAGACTTTTTAAAAACCTTTCTGCCTTAATTTCATTATTTACCCTTTTCAAGGGTGGTCATTTAAATTCCATGTAATTGTATGATTTTGATAGATCTTTCTGGCATTAATTTATATTTCTATTGTGCTGTAGCCCAAGAGTGTGGCTGATATGATTTTGGTTTTGTATTTATTGAGAATTGCTTTATGGCTGAGTGAAGCATGTGGTCAATCATATAATATGTGCCATGTGAAGATGAGAAGAATGTATATTCTGCAGTTCGGTAGATGTCTGTTAGCCAAGTGTTGAGTTAAATTCTGAATATCTTGCCTTGATGATCTGTCTGACACTATCAGTGGGCTGCTAAACTCTTTCACTAATACTATATGGTTATGTAAGTATTTTTGTAGGTATGTAAGAGCTGTTTTATGAATCTAGGTGCTCTAAAGTTGGGTGCATATGTATTTAGAATAGTTACATCTTCTTGCTGACTAGAACCTGTTTTCATTTTATAATACTCTTCTTTGTCCTTTTTGATGGTTGGTTTAAAGCCTCGTTTTTCTGAAATAAGACTAGCAATTCCTGCTTTTTTTCTTCTTTGTTTGTTTAATATATATTTCTCCATAGTCTCTTTACTTTGAGACTATGGATGTTGCTGAATGTGAGATGAGTCTCTTGAAGTTTGAAGGTAGCAGAGTTGGGTCTTGCTTCCTTTTTTTTTTTTTGAGACAGAGTTTTGCTCCTGTTACCCAGGCTGGAGTGCAATGGCGTGACCTCGGCTCACCACAACCTCCGCCTCCTGGGTTCAGGCAATTCTCCTACCTCAGCCTCCTGAGTAGCTGGGATTACAGGCATGCGCCACCATGCCCAGCTAATTTTTTGTATTTTTAGTAGAGACGGGGTTTCACAATGGTGACCAGGATGGTCTTGATTTCTTGACCTCGTGATCCACCCGCCTTGGCCTCCCAAAGTGCTGGGATTACAGGCGTAAGCCACCGCGCCCGGCCGGGTCTTGCTTCTTTATCCAACTTGCCATTTTGTCCCTTTTAAGTTGCTCATTTAGCCCATTTATATTCCAAATCAAAATACATATGTCAATACATATGTGCTGTTAGATGGTTATTATGTAAACCTGATTATGTAATTGATTTGTACTACTAATGTTCTGTGTATTTTGGTATGTTTTTATGGTGGCTGGTTTGTCTTTTGTTTCCATGTTTAGTACTTCCTTAAGGACCTCTAGGAAGGCAAGTCTGGTGAGAATGGATTCCTTTAGTATTTCCTTTTCTAAAAAGGATTTTATTTGTTAATCACTTTTGAAGCAGTTTGACTGAATATGAAATTCTTGGTTGGAATTTCCTTTTTTCAGGAATACAGAACACAGGTCCCCAATCTCTTCTGACTTGTAAGATTTCTGCTGAATAGTTCACTGTTAGCCTGGTACAGTTCCCTATGTATATGACCTGCCCCTTTCCCTAGCTGTCTTTAAGATTTCTTATTCACATTGACCTTGGAGACCTTTCACTCTCTATTTTAAGAATCGTTGTGTTATAGAATATCTTTTTGGGGTTCTCTGAATTTCCTGAATTTGCGTGTTGACTTCTCTAGCAAGGTTGAAAAAGTTTTTATTGACAATACCCTCCAATATGTTTTTCAAGTTAATTGAACTCTCTTTTAGGAATTCCAGTGAGTCACTGGTTTGGTGTCTATAGAATCCTATATTTCTTGGAGGTTTTGTTCATTTTTTTAATTCTTTTTTTTGTCTATCTACATTGATTCAAAGCAACAGCCTTCCATCTCTGATACTCTTTGCTCAGCTTGGTCTGTTCTATTATTAATGTTTTCCATTGTATTATGAAATTTCTTTAGTGTGAATTTTTTTATTTCCAGAAGTTCAGTTTTGTTCTTTCTTATTGTGTCTATGCTGTCTTTCTACTCTTGGTCAGTTTTACTGTTTTCCTTGGATTGGGTTTCAACCTTCTTCTGTATTTCATTGAGTTTTCTTGACATCTAGATTCTGAGTTCTATGTCTGCATTTTAACAATTTCAGTCAGGTTAAGAACTATTGCTGGCGAGCTAGTTAAGTCATTTGCAGGCAAGAAGACACTCTGGTTTTTAAAGTTGCCAGAATTCTTGAGCTGTTTGTTTCTCATCTGTCTCAACTAATGTTTCTTTAATCTTTGAAGTTACTTTTTTTTTCCGATGGTGCTTTTTGCTTTTATGTTATTTATTGCCCTTAAGGTTTTGACTATAGTGTAAATTTGGGTTTATTAGATTGTTTTCCTTTTTGGATGCTTTTAGGGGACCAAGGCTTAATTCAGCACTCTAGGGAAAAGGGCTCTGTCTCTGGGGAACTAGAACAAGACCTGTGGCTTTGTTCCGTGGCCCCTTGTGGTCAAACATCTGCTCTGCTGGAGGTGCTGATGTGTTTCCAGTCTACTAGCAACAACATTCCAATCAAGGTTGCTGGTAAAAGAGCTTCAGTCGAGCAGTGGAGACAACATGGGAGAGTGTAATCCAACAGGGCAGCAGGGGGCCAGAGGCACATGTGTAGTGATGGGGCAACCATGAGTGTGCACTGGCTCACAGGTTAGCAGGGGTAGGCTTTAGGTTACTGTGCACTGACGGGAGAGGCTGAAGGTGGATCTGTACCAGTAGGGATCCATATGCAAAAATGAAAAACTGGAAGTTAGGAGCTGATAACTGAAGAACTATGACAGCCACTGCTGGCAAGAGCTTTGGCAGGGCAGCTGAGGCTGTGCACTAAGCGAGTATGGCTATGCAGGGACCCTAGTGGAAGCTAGCACAGAGAGGAGTGGTCCAGACTGGCCCAGACCCATGTGCAATACAGGCCTGATTTCTCCACATCTGTGAGCTAACAAAAGCTAAAGCCACCTAAAGAAATATGGAGCCTTGAGGGATGGGCAATTATGGCTATGCTCCACTGCAGCTATTCCTGCGCCAAACCCTCTGCTCCACACAGAGTAGAGTACTGTCTCTGCCAATTCTCTGGGAAGTTCTCCCTGCCAACTAAAATGTCTCTAGGTGTCACGGAGTCTCCTTCAGCTAGGATCCTAGAGGTCCATGGTAAGAGTGGGCTACTCCATGCCTGTTTCACTCACTCCTTTTCTATGAGCCGTGCAGGGCCTGGAATGAGTTACAGTGCTCAACAACCCTATGCAGGATTCCTAGATTCCTCCCCTTTTAGCTCTGGGGTCTGCATTCTCCCTCTATTCACTCTTAATGGCTTTTATCCAAAGATCTGTTTGGAGTTTGCCAGTCTACTTGATATTCTGGTCTTTTTTAGTGTGAGAAGCTCTTCCATAATTCATATGGTCAACCAACTTGGCTCTACCCTCTAACTACTTTAAATTTATATAATATACACACATGAATCAAAAGACAAAAATTGGCTGAGTGTATGAAAATGAAACTCAGCCATATGCTGTCCAAAAGACACAATTCAAACAAAATGACAATGATACATTGAGTATAAAAGAATAGAAAAAAATGTAATGCAAGCATTAATCAGTAAAAACTAGGAGTAGCTATATTAATACAAGACAAATAGACTTCAGTTCAAAAAAATTTCAAGGGACATTATATAATGATAATAGTACTAATCTGTTAAGAAGACAAAGCAATTCTGAATTCCAAACAGCAAACAGCAGAACTTCAAAACACATGAAATGAAAGCCAAAATAGCTGAAGTAGGAATAAACAAACAATAGTCATAGTTGGGCATGTTTACAATCCACTCTCAGGCAATTAATAGAATTGCTAGAAAGAAAACAAGAAAGGACGTAAAAGAACTGAATGACCTTATGCTCAAGAAGATGTAATAAAAATATAGAGAATACATTCACCTACAAAGAATAATACACAGCCTGCTCAAGTGCTCATGTAACATTTGCCAAGATAGAACAAGATGAACCATAAGAAATGTGAAAAAATTTCAATGACGTGGAGTATGGTCTTTGACTAAAATGGAATAAAACTAGAAATCAGTAGAAAAGGAAAACAAAAGTCCTCAAACACTTAGAAATTAAATTAAACCCTTCAAAATCTTGCAATAAATGAAATTTCAAATAAAATGAAAATATGCCTAGCACTGAGTGCAACTGAAAGGATGACATATCAAAATTTTGGGGCTGCAACTAAAGCTGTACTGAGGAAAGATATTTACAAAACTAAATGTTTATTTTAGAAAAGAGTAAAGAAACAAATCAATAATCTCAGTTCCTACTTAAAGATATTAGAAAAAGGAGAGTAAAATAAACCTGAAGCAAGTAGATGGAGAGAAACAATAGAGAAAAAAAGTGGTAATCTATGAAACCAAAAACAGATAAACAACAGAAATAAATAAAAAAACAAATAACTAGCTTTAAAAATCAATAAAAGTAATACAATTATGGCAAGACTGACAAAGACGAGAGAGAAGGCACAAATAAGCAGACCAGGAGCAAACTAAGGTATCAGAACAAAGCCCGCAGCCATTAAAATAATAATGAGTATAATATGAACAACTTTTAATTCATAAACTAAACAACTTTTAATTCATAAAGTCAACAACTTAAAAAATTTCTCACACATCATTAATTGTCAAAAGTCAGATAAGGAAAAACACATAATCTACATAGCACAATAGCTATTAAAGAAGCAGAATTTGAGACCGGCAGGATGGCTCATGCCTGTAATCTCAGCACTTTGGGAGGCCGAGGCGGGTGGATCACCTGAGGTCAGGAGTTTGAGACCAGCCTGGCCAACATGGTGAAACACAATCTCCACTAAAATACAAAAGATTAGCCAGGCATAGTGGTGCGTGCCTGTAGTCCCAGCCATGTGGGAGGCTGAGATACAAGAATCGCCTGAACCTGGGAGGTGAAAGTTGGAGTGAGCTGAAATCACACCACACCACTGCACTCCAGCCTGGGCAACAGAGTGAGACTCTGTCTAAAAAAAAAAAAAAAAAAGAAAAGAAAGAGAATTTGAAATATACAATTTCCCCAAAAGTAGATAAGCAGGAACAAACATTTTTCCAAAGAATTACCAAATCTTCAAATAAGAACTAACATCCTTAAGTTCAGTTTTTACAGAAGGCCTGAAGATCTAGGGAGAGTTGAGGGAATAAAAGTAGTAATATTTTGCTGAGGTTTGGATTCTATTGCTGCTCAAGTTTGGAACACTTGAGTATATAAATTCAGACTGAAACTTAATTTGCAATTGAAGTATTTCAATGTAGCTCAGTTTTCCTGGTCACAAATAAATGACACTTGAAAATTTATGTACAATGTCAATGGGTATAGATTGTTGCAAGTATTTGGTTTAAAAAAAAAAAATATATATATATATATATATATATATATTTAAAAATTAACTCTGTGAGTGGGTAAAGGGAGAGGGCCACAGTGGAAAACTGACTTGGAGTCTGGAGTATACCTTGCAGTTGTTCTCCCAGAAAGACTTAGGAAGAAGATCAGTCGGTAGATGTGTTTTCACAATCCGGGGTGATGGATTCTTCTCTAATTCTTCTACACCTGAGAAATTTTAGTTAAGTATATAGATATATTAGAGTTTACAGGGAGGCTACATTTCCTTATTTCCTTCTTTTGCCAACCAGTTTTTTTTTTTCTTGAGACAAAGTCTCGCTCTGTCACCAGGTTGGAGTGAAATGCCACAATCTCTGCTCACTGCAACCTCTGCCTCCTGGGTTCAAGTGATTATCCTGCCTTAGCCTCCTGAGTAGCTGGGACTACAGGCTTGTGCCACCATGCCCAGCTAATTTTTTTTTTTTTTAATTTTTAGTAGAGATGTGGTTTCACCATGTTGGCCAGGATGGTCTTTATCTCTTGACTTCGTGATCCACCCACCTTGACCTCCCAAAGTGCTGGGATTATAGGCGTGAGCCACAGCGCCTGGCCGCCAACCAATTTTTCAAGATATTTTTGAGCATTATACAATGCAGCTAAATTCTGAACCAATCACGGGGATTTCAGCACATTCCTTGAGGCAGTACTGTGTAGCATTCAAGGGTACGCATTCTGAGGTTAGCTCCCTGAGTTCAAATGCTAACTCTTTCACTTAAGCATTGTGAGCCACTTTGAAAGTTTTTCAGAATCCGTGTACTTCACTTTCCCTGTCTCCAAAATGGGAAACAATAATACTCCTTTTAATAATTTGGAGTTTTATTGTACCTGTGCATTGCTATAAATGACTTTTCAAATGTTTTCTGCATGCCAAAGTGATATCAAAAACTAGTAAGTCTAAAATTGGCTATTGTGTTTTAGCAGGTACTACAGCATAGATGATGTTAATTTTGTATATATTATCAGCTGTTGTATCTATATTTTCATTATATCCTATATGTGTCATATGTCTCTCCATATATGGATGCACAGTAAAAATGTGTAATCTTTAGAGGTTACCTTAACTTTCTAAAGTCACACAACAAATATGTGGTAGAACTTGGTTTCAGATTAAGGTCTTAAGAGAGATGATACATGAACTTCTCATGCATTCTTTTTTGTTTTACAATATTAATTATATGCAGTCTAAACTCTAGAATACCTGATAATCTTACATATTTTTGCCATCTCTGAATATAAAAGCAAACTCACACAAAATTGCAACTAACTTACTCATTGAAAACAATAGTTTGTTTTAAATATTTGTAATAATTCACTGCATATGCTAAGAAAGTCATTCAGTCTATTATAACATTTTTCTTTTAATGTTCTATATAACCTACTTTGGTTTAATAGTTTATTTACTTATTTGTTTGTTTACTCTGTGTTCCCATGTCCCTTCCCCAACCTCACTCCTAAACACACACTAAAATGGAGATTTCAAAAGGGCAGAAATGTAAACTTTTTTGTTCTTGAATAAATGTCCATAGAGAATAGTGAATACTGTTGGGGTCCGGCACATCTGCCGGGGGACTACCGACCTGCAGGAGTCCCCAAGACCACCAACGTAGATGTCTCATTCAACCTGAGGGAGAGAGTGTGCGGAAGTGAAAGAAAAGAGAAAAGTGGAGTCTGGAGGGCTGGCTTAGGCTATGTCTAAGCAGCAATTTTATTTGTGCAATCTGTTTCATTATATACTTTTCTGAAGTTAAAGTTGTTTATGCCAGATCAACATACTTAAGTTACAGTAAGCAAGTTACGCCCACTTAGTTATGCCCAGTAAGTAGGTTAAGCCCAGTAAGTCGGTTACACCCATCAAGTAAGTTACGCCCAGTAAGTACTTAACAATTGTAGGCAAGTTACAGTTATGCCCTGTAAGCTATGGTAAGTAAGTTACAGTTACGCCCTGTAAGCTATGGTAAGTAAGTTACAGTTACACCCAGTAAGTTATGGTAAGTAAGTTACCAAGTGTAAATACTTAAGTTAATATTTTACAATGAAGGTAACAAGGGTCCAAAATGAACACAATCAAGCAATAAACCATAAGAAGCTGAAAGTGGTCAAAATGCCTTGCAAGTCTTCATATCCATAAAGTAATGTCTGTTAATTATTTTGAATAACATATAGTTCCTCTCTCGGTTCCTGCTTTCCCTCAGCTCGACTCCCCCAACCAGGGATCTGTGTCTGGGCTCAAGCTCACCGTATGGTGAGGCCCATTTCCTAGGGGCCTCACACAGGAGCAGTCCCCACAGAATAGCACATAGTCAGTATGCAAAAGATCTATTTAATGTCTGTAGAGACAGGTTTGGCAGACAGGAAATTAAAAAATGTGAAAATCCCAGTTAAATTTGCATTACCAGATAAATAGCAGGTTGTTTTTAGCATAAATATTTCTTTCAACATTTGAAAAGTAGTTATACTTAATAAAATGGTTATTTATCTGAATTTCAAATTAATTAATTATCACATATTTTATTTGCAAACAATAATTACTGTAAGCAAAAATTACTATACAACTCCACCAGGGACTTTATTATGCTTCTACTGATCTAGCAGCTACAGTCCCTTTACCCAGCATATGTAAATGAGAAATTGTAATCTTCCACAACTTGTTATTACTTAATGCCCACAACATAATTTAGATCTGTTTCTCTTAAGAAGTTTTTCTCACATCTGTTGTTCCTTGTTCCTCATTCAGCTTCCCTGAAAGATTTCTCAATTTCCCCTGTTTTGCAATCATTTTGCCAAGAGTCTTTTAAATGAACTCTTTATATCCACAAGTATGAGTGTTAGGAATGTATAAAGATAACACAATTATTCACATTCAGGCTCTAGAGTAGATTTAAATGCTGAAGTTTACCCTTGTCTACCTGCTGGACTTCAACTATTCACTGTCAGGCAATGTGACACAGCCTCCCTCTATATCACCAATCCTGCCTTTCATTTGTTATCCCTGAATCCCACATCTTTGATTACTTTGCTTCTGTCATTTTTCATTTCATACTTTCTATGGCTCCGAAGTCTTACCTCAGTCTTAAACTCATTTGAGTTCCTTGCCCCCAGCATAATCCCTCAGGTCCAAGCTTTCCAAAGGTAGAGACATGTTTAAGAACATCAAACTCCCATCATAACCATTTGCTTTAGGAATCTTTGCAGTTTGCATTTTAAGTCCTTGACGTATGTAAGAGTAACAGGTTTGTGAGAGTAGCAGATTTGCTTTGAAACGCTAAGTAAAAAATGTTGAGTATTTATACTTGAATTTTAAGTTGAAATATTGCTAACTTTCTATTTTTCTTTTAAAAATTTTTTAGAGACGGAGTCTTTCCCTGTTGCTCAGATTGGAATACAGTGGTAGAATCACTGCTAAGTTTCTGTGTAGTTTTGGAACATTTAAAGTGATTAGGATTTGCTGTATTTATGAGCTTAATTTAATAGAGTAAAAGTACTTGGAAAGGTTTGTCTTGCTCAGATAAATGAAATACTCAAGGAAATGAAATACACTAATTATATAAATGCCACTTAAGTATTTAAAGGATCTTAATTAAATTTTACTTGGATTGAATATTAAACTCCTTTTGTTATAAAAGTAATATAATAATATTTGAAGTTGAACTTAATGGCTTAGGAAAGAACTGGGATTTTAGATTTGTAACTGAAAAATTGAATGTATTTTTTAAACAAAACAAAGCAAAAAAAGATTGGCATTTGCTCTCTGATTTCTGGCAATGACCTAGAAGGACGGACAACCCCAGTCGATCCCTCTCTGACTATGGAAGTAACTAGTTCAGTCAGCCTGCTGAGGGGCTCCTCCACTACAGAAGAGGATTTGGATATTTCTCTTTCTGTTGATATACAGGTCTATCACCATCCTACTATTTATTTTTATCTGATGATTCCAGCAACATTTGAGAGTCAAGCTTCACTTCTTGCATACCTCTCTCATTTACCTACAGAACACCATACTCTTTCATTTTCTCCTAGCTTTTTTTTTTTCAATTTCCTTTGCTAACTCCTCTTTCTCTACCAATCATCTTCATGTTGATGTTTTTCACAGCTCAGTCCTGCTCTTCTCATATTGCTCCACAGTCTTTCCCTGGGCAATCACATTGATTCCAATGTCCAATTATGCTGAGCATTGCCTAATAAATATCTTTTAACAAATACCATCATTTTAATTCATTAAATTTTTAACTGATTATAATATCCAATGGTATTTCAAAGTTAACATTTCACAACTGAATTATTAATAACCCTACACCCAAATGTGTTCCTCTTCATGTACTTTCCTTGCAAGCAAATGGTTCCACAGTCTGCTTGCTTGATGGAAATAAAATGGTAAGAGTCCTTCTTAATTTTTACATTTCCTTCATATTTCTGTAACAGTCCATGAACAAGTCAAAAATACATCTTCTCTAGCATCCTCAATTCCACCTCTGCAAAGCAACCTGTGGAGCCTTTGTATTTAAAACAACAAAAACTATAATTTTTCTTTGCCTAAAACCCTTCAATGTCTTCCTCAATGTTCTTAGGAAAAAATGAGAGAATATTTTAAGAATTACAAGTTCTACATCATCTATCCTAGGCTAATTTCCAATTGCTTCACATCCCAATTTTTCCTTCTTTCATGGATCTTTATAGTCCCTGGACGACATCAATATCTTTCTGGAATAAGTTTTACAGGACTGTATCCTAGAATATTCTTTCCCCAAGTGTGTACAACTCTTTAATCTCAATTTGGAGTAGATACCCCTTGTTAAATGAAGTTTAAACTGTAGCTGTCTTTTTATACATTTTAAGTTTGGCTTAAAGGTTTCTCTACATGTAGTGAACTGTAACCTAACTGGATGTGTAAACAGATTCTAACCTACTCTCTTGTTAATCACCAAGTATCAGTCAAAGGTGGCCAACTCTTCAAATTGTGTTCAAATAAGTCAAACACTAAGCTGTAACTAAGCCAGTTGTTTCTGTAGCTCACTTCTGTTTTCTGTATGTTACATTTCTTCTTCCCATAAACCATGTGGCTTTTCTGGAATCTCTGAGGCTATTTTGGCTAAAGAGGCTAACCAATTTTTGAATTGTCCTTTGCTCAATTAAACTCTTTAAATTTAATTTGTCTAAGTTTTTTTTTTTCCTTTATACCCATGTAAAGTAAACTTTTCTATTGTTTACTTCCATAGAAGCCTATTCTTTGGCTATGTAAGGCTAATAACATTGATATATTATTTACTTTTTAATATTACAATATTACTGTAAGCTCCATGTGATACCACATATAATTTCTAATTATTGTATATCTATACCATAGCACATGAATAATCTTTACAAGCAAGCCATAAATATTTTTGAAAGAAAAATTAATAATATTAGTGAATTCTATGTTTCGAGAAGAGTTGCTACTTCCTTATTTATTAATTATAACAATGTTCTAAATTAGGAACTAATCTGACAAATTCTACCCAACAAAATTTAGTAAGACATAAAGAATATTATTTATTTTATTAACCAATTTTTCATTTGTTTTCTACAGTAAGAGTCTTTCATCTTTGCATGTTTTGTATCTTTGCAGGTATCATACCTGAATATGCAACAGATGAAAATAAAGTTTTTTCATATTCCTCAGTTTTATATTGTTTATCAACTTCCATCTTATGTTACCAAATCTACTCCAGTTTCAGTCAAAGTCACACATACAATAATGCATATGATGTGTAAATAATATTACAAAATTATAATTCCAAGTGGTTTAAATTTACCTGATGTCCTTACTCCAGGGACTGACATTTCCAACATTGGAACTTTTTTGGTAATAACATCTCGCTTACATTTTTCAATATCTCCATCATTAAGAATCATGTCTACAATTTCACTAATCCAAGTATTACCTGTGGCAAAAGGCAACATTTAAAAAAATCATTACCCTAATTGCACAGCAGAGGGGGAAGTATCTATTGGAAACACTACCATCTTAACACACACTATTACAGACTTAATTTCCCTTTCTATGCCCCAAATGCCAATTTTAATATAGTAAAAGTAGATGGCTTCACTAAATGAATATTAAATTTACACAGAATGGTAATAATTTTATGGAGAAGCTGATTTCCAGGAAACAAAAATTGAAGTCAGACTTGAATTTGTCAGGCCACAGAACTCACCTGATTTAGGATAAGTGGCTATCACAATGTCATCTGGTCTACTACAAAACTGTTCAATCTTTTCCCAGTTGCTCACAAAAGCACAAGGCATGGGACAACCATGAACCAACTTCAGATCTTTTCGCAGAACATCTTCTGGTGAAAGCATTTTAATACCAGATTGTACAAACATATAATAAGTAGATTGACAGCCCTTCTGGAGAAATATAGAGGAGAAAGTCAGAATCTGAGTAACTAATGTTGCTTTGTTACAAAGTAAAATTGGCCCTCAACATTCTGGGTACATGGAGTTCTAAGTACAAAGGGCATATTGTGTGAGCATTAGGCTGCAGTAGATTGCAAGAGCTACAGCTGGTTCGGTGACAAGTAGGACAAAGGTCTCTAGCGGAAGCTTTGGAAACAAATGAAACTGCATATCTCACTTTGAATTAAAAAACATGTTTCACAGAAATATTCCAAAAACAATCTGAACAGTCTGGACTTAAGGTAAAATAAATCCACTGCTCATTATTAACACTTCAGCTATACCTCACTTTTCTATACAGAAAATCTGCTCTGTCATTCTGACCTTTGATCTTCAGTTTGTAATTCATCTGCTTTCTTTGCCTGCTTGTAATTTATTTCTTTATCACTCATTTGGAGCAAGTGAATTATAATGTTCCTAGGTGTGGTTATTTTCATTTGTGTGTGTGTGTGTGTGTGTGTGCAGCTGTTGAGAGCCTTCTTGGTGTGGGTACTCTGAATCCTCCTGTGGTGGATGAGGATATCACATGGCAAGGGGTTGGGCATGCTATTCAGGTCTCTTCTTCCTCTTTTTATAAAGCTACCAGACCCACTCCCATGATAACTCTCATGACTCAACCTGCCTCATCACTCAATCACCTCTTAAAGGCCCCATCTCTCAATACAACAACCTTGGGGATTAAATTCCAACCTAAGTTTTGGAGAGGAAAAATATTCAAACCGTAGTACCTTAATGAATACCCTACGTGAGCAAGGGAAGTAAACTTCAGTTTCGTCCTATCATTGGCTAAAATTCTGGACCGAACTAAATCATTCCATTCTTTATTGAAAGTTACTTCAATTCAATTTTACAAGAAAAAAATTTGTATAATCTTTAATTAATAAGTATTTTAATCACAGTACTAATAATACTAACATACACACTCTCTTTCTTGCTCTGTTTCTCAGTCTTTGTCATATATGTATGTGTTTAAAGGCAGTCAGACAGGCGGAATTCCTCTTTACTTCTAGGGGAGTCACTCTTTTGGTTTTATTCAGGCCCTCAACTGATTGCATGAAGCCCATTCACCTAAGGGAAGGCAATCTGCTTTACTCAGTCTACCAATTCAAATTTTAATCTCATCTAAACACACACACACACACACACACACACACACACACACACAGAGAGAGAGAGAGAGAGAGAGAGAGAGTAATGTTTGATCAAATATCTGGGTTCCCTGTAGCCCCATCAATTGGACACGTAAAATTAGTATCTCAAAAAGCTATCTATTATTTATTTTTTTACACTTCATTTCCACTGAACTTTGTAAGTAAAATCATAGCTTTGCTTTTAATAATTTTTTTATTTTACAACACTTTTATTTTATTTTACAATTTATAGATTCCTTCATAATTGATTGTTCCATTTATTTCTGAAGATCTATTGATTTGATAACATAGAACATGTATGCTATTATATAGAGATGATTTGAACTAATTGCAGTATAAATGGCATGATATCTTAGCTGAAATTGCATCGCTTCTAGTAAAATAACTTTAAACTTTAAAGATTGCCAATTAGAGGTTCTTAATTGATTAAGTATATTTTCTGGAAATATTTTATAAGTAATTTGTGATTCTAAAATTTTTCAGAGGAGTTTAAAAAGGTAATTTATTAAGCTCTCAATAGTCACTTTCTTAATGAGACCCACAAACAAAATTTACTAATTTCATAGCTAGCCACAACTTAAAGTAGTTTACCTAATATTAATTGGTATAGAAAGAGATATGCTTTTGACTAGGAAAACATGGTAATATAACAGCCTTGTATTTCAAAGTCAACTCCTTCATCATCACTACCTCTATCTACACACACACACACAGAGGAATCTAGGAGGGAGAAATTTGGGTAGATATTTTTTCATTTTATATTGTAAGACATTTATTACATACCATATTTTACATGCTATCATTCATGTAATGATACTTTTTACACAAAAATGCTGTGTCATTTTGTTTTTCCAGTAAAAGTCATTATTCAACAATATGTTTGTCTAGAAACATATAGCATCTTATGCTACAAATAGAGTGAAAATGAAGAAAAATAACTTGAGTTTTGCATTTTCCTTCTGCTTATCAAGTGATGAAGTTGTAGGCCTCAGAAATCTGGAACAGAAGATAGTAATGGAGAAGTAGTCTCAGAATAAATTAGACACCAGTTTAGAGCATGCAAGACCCTGAGACAAGGATGCCGGCTGAGTGATTGGAGCGTTTTAGAAAAACTATATTAAATATTTATCTTCTATATGCTTCTTCATTATCCTCCATTACCAGCAAAATGTCAGGTAGTCTTTGCAATCCTTTGTTAGCAAAGAAGCTGAGTCTGATAGAAAATATTTTCCAGCATGAAATACTATGGAACATGTTGGCAGCTCAAGAAAGGAAAAATTAATATGGATGGTCAAGAAGTCAGCAGAAGCAGGAAGCTGAAAGAAGAGAAAGTAAATCTGGAAGTAGTGTACTTGGGATGAAGTTGGCATTGAATAAATTGATTGAAGGAATGGATGAACAATGAGACTTTCGCTTCTCATCGAGAATCTTCTAGTATGTTGAGAATAGTGCACATTTCCAGTTTGGATATAAAGGAATGAGTGTCGACAGAATTCAACATAGTACATTCAAATATTAAACTTGATTTTCATATAGGAAATGAAATAGCTCTTTCTGAAACATTTTATTTTGTTAATTTCTCAACAAATTGTTTCTTTCCAATTTATCTAAAGGAAATATCAATTGCATACCTCATTTCAACAATTGTATATTATGAATTAATTGAAAAAAATAAATGAGTCTATATTCATTAGCTCCAGGACGTAATGTTTAGTGGCAGGATAACTTTACTTACCAACTCATACAATGTCTGCATACTACGCAAAAGTAAATGGGCCGGGTGCGGTGGCTCACGCCTGTAATCCCAGCACTTTGGGAGGCCGAGGGGGGTGGATCACGAGGTCAAGAGATGGAGACCATCCTGGTCAACATGATAAAACCCCGTCTCTACTAAAAATACAAAAGAATTAGCTGGGCATGGTGGCGCATGCCTGTAATCCCAGCTACTCAGGAGGCTGATGCAGAAGAATTGCCTGAACCCAGGAGGCGGATGTTGTGGTGAGCCGAGATAACGCCATTGCACTCCAGCCTGGGTAAACAAGAGCGAAACCCCGTCTCAAAAAAAAAAAAAAAAAAAAAAGTGAATGAATATTGGAGAAGCAGATGCCCTTTTCATGCTATCTGTTAAAATTGTATAGATAAATTGATTCCCTTTATAGCAGGTGGTTTATATTATATTATATTATACATTTACAGCATAGTTTCTGGCTCCATTTCAAGTCTTAGTTCATCCTTTGCCTTTTCTTCATTTTTTTACTTTAATTTAAATTTATAAATATTCAATTTATTTATTCATATAAAATTTAATTGTATTAATTGAATTAAGTTGATTACTTAAATAATTTAATTTAATAATTGATAATTAATGATCAATTTATTTATCTTACTTTAATTTGTACTATTCTTTTGTATGTATAAAATTGATTCACAATTTCTATTTAAATGATAGTCAAATGGGACCTACTCAAACTCCACAGCTTCTCCATGGCAAAAGAAACAGTCACTAGAGTGAATCGGCAACCAACAGAATGGGAAAAATTTTTGCAGTTTACCCATCTGACAAAGGGCTGATATCCAGAATTTACAAAGAACTCAAACAGATTTACAAGAACAAAACAAGCCCATTCAAAATAGGCAAAAAATATGAACAGACACTTTGCAAAAGAAGATATACATGAGGCCAACAAACATGTGAAAAAATGCTCATCATCACTGGTCATTAGAGAAATGCAAATCAAAACTACATTGAGATACCATCTCATGCCAGTTAGAATGGCGATCATTAAAAAATCTGGAGACAACAGATGCTGGAGAGGATGTGGAGAAATAGGAACACTTTTACACTGCTGGTGGGAGTGTAAATTAGTTCAACCATTGTGGAAGACTGTGTGGTGATTCCTCAAGGACCTAGAAATAGAAATTCCATTTGACCCAGCAATCCTATTACTGGGTATATATCCAAAGGACTATAAATCATTCTACTATAAGGACACATGCACACGAATGTTCATTGCAGCACTGTTTACAATAGCAAAGACCTGGAACCAACTCAAATGCCCATCGATGATAGACTGGACAGGAAAAATGTGGCACATATACACCATGGAGTATTATGCAGCAATAAAAAAGGATGAGTTCATGTCCTTTGTGGGGACATGGATGACATTCTCAGCAAACTGACACAAGAACAGAAAATGAAATACCGCGTGTTCTCACTCATGGGTGGGTGTTGAACAATGAGAACACATGAACACAGGGAGGGGAGCACTACATACTGGGGTCTGTTGGGGGGAACAGGGGAGGGACAGTGGGGGGTGGGAGTTGGGGAGAGATAGCATGGGGAGAAATGCCAGATATAGGTAAAGGGGAGGAAGGCAGCAAATCACACTGCCACGTGTGTACCTATGCAGCTGTCTTGCATGCTCTTCACATGTACCCCAAATCCTACAATGCAATTAAAAAAAAGATTTAAAAAAATTATAGTCCACGTACAAGTTCCATGTGCTATTGGTCTTATCTGATAGCTTGTTAAAAATGTACAATCTCAGCCTTCAACCCAGAACCAGAACCTACAGTTTAGTAAGATCCTCAACTAATTTGTTGGCTCTTAAAACTTGAGAAAATGACATTAAATCACCTTTAATTATCTAATAATCCAGGGTGTATGTAAATGACTTATCAAAATGAATTCAGTGTCTTTTAAAACAAATTGTATCAATCTTGTTTCATGTATATGATCTCTAATCATTACCTACCCTGAAAAGATAAGTCTTACATTTTTTGGATAAGATTAGGAAACAAATCTTTATAGTGTCTGCTCAAAGAAACACAGAAAATGAGTGGCAACCCAGGAGTGCACTTTAGTTTGCCCAGCTCTGCTCATGTGGTAAATTATAGTCTACATGGGATCTTAAGACTGCCTATTTAAGATGAGTCATAGACTGAAAATTGAAATGTCTAAAATTGGCTTTAAGGAATATTAATGGAACAAAAGAGAAAAATAAAAAAGAATGCCTGTTTTAGAAGAAATTGAGTCATTTAACATTAAGTCTGTATTTTTCTTTCAATTAGAAATAATAATTTCTTCCATTTGTCATATTCTGACAAAGTTTAGCTTTATCTGGTACACATCAAATCCAGCTACTTAGATAAATATAGTCAATGACATATTTTATATTTTGGAATGCACCTTAAGGGTGTGTGTACATATGCATATGTGTGCATGCAAGCACGTGAGTGGGACTGGATGAAAGATGCGAGCAGATAAATGAAACTTGAAAAGGATTTCTTTTTCCTTAAGTGGCTTACAGTTTGATGAGACCTCCATTCCTGCCATGCTTCAAAGAGTTAGAAAAATAAAATTGAACATTGAGAGCTTGAGAGATTTTAGACAGCATAAACAAAAACAGAGTTTCCTGTAAGAAAATTGGAATTAAGCAAAAGACTTTCTAATTATAAAATATGTTCAAAACAGAAATTGTTCTAAGGCACACAATAGTCTGTGGGGGTAGGACAAAACTTCAAGGAAAGGAATTGAAAAGCAAATTTTACCTCAAAATTTAATCCCTTTGTTCAGTTTTCACTTTCAGCCACTGAAGCTGCTGCAGAGTAACCCTGGGAAGCAGTGGTGGTTCTGGCAGGGGATGGTGAGCCCAGGAAGGCTCACTCCCGTCACCCAAAAAATAAACAAGTTCAAAGTTTGATCTGAAGGTAGCAATCATTGACTACTTTACAGGCAGCTAAGATACAAAAAGTTTAAACTACCCACACCCACAATCACACACGCATACACATAGGAGGCAAGCTCCACTGTTTCAACAGCTAACAAAGCCAGAAAGCCAGGAAATGGATCAGGGTGGTGGCCTTGAGTCAGCACAGGCACAGATTGTCTAGATTTTAAGCACTCTGCCATCTTCAAAGGGTCTGAGAAATGCAGAGGGAAAGAACATGAAGGGTTAGTGGATCAAAATTGTTGCTTCTCTATATCTTATAAGAATGTTTTCTAATAATTTTGGCCATAACAAAAATAAAAACTGTGTGTGTGTGTGTGTGTGTGTGTGTGTGTCAGTGTATGTTTCCATCTGGAAGAAACATGAGTTTCCAACATCATTAAAGATCAAACATATTAAAGGTGAAACAATTAATTACTTTGGCAGTAGAAACAAAAACACTCTAATCATTTCCACAACTCTTGGCTTTTTCTTCTTTTGGTATGCAAAATGGCATAAACAAGAAACAAGTGGAAATCAATCCATTTGTTAAGAGCACTCGTCTCAAACTTCTACACAACTACAACAGCCAAGCTCCTATCCCTGTAGCTATAGCTATGTAGGCCTGGGAAAGTCAGGATGACCAGAGGAAAACTGGCACATTCCTTTAGACTCTGAATTTAACTTAAACAGTTGTTAAAGAAATGTAAAGCATAGTTTCTTCTTAAAAGATAATGCCAACAGATTCCTAATCTTTGTCAGCCAGGATTGTTTTATTTTGGTTTTGTAAAGAAGGTGGAAGTGTATTAAAGAGAGAATCCAGAGAAAAGGGGTTTATTTTTTTTGTTGCCCTTACGGGAAAGCATAATGACGCCAGTGAATTAGGCACAGGCACATGGAGAACATTGAGACTGTCATAGGTCAATCTATGTCTCTTTGATTGAGAACCTGAAAAGTTTGACTTTTCTGAGATGCCCTACCTTAGAAAGTTACCTTTCTAGGCTAACTTGTTTATTTTCTAAATATGATTTTGTGATTTTATGAACTAAGACTTTTTTTTTCTCCTTTTGATGACACATAAAGCCATTGGCTCCCACAGACCATGTTTTCTTCCTACCAACCTTCATGCAGTCAACTGACACATTTCAAAGACAGAGAGTCTGTACAGCTTAACCTTTGGCAGTAGTTAACTATTAAAAACAAAAGTTGAACAGATTATATTTTCAACTGAGTATGCAATTCTGCTATTGAAAGTTGCTATGTAAGTTTAAAACCAATTAAATACGCAAGATAATAAAAGACATTCAGACAGCCTGAAATCTGACAAATATTGGAAACCTGTGGAATTGTGCCTCAGGCTTCTTAAAGAAAATTATCAGTGAAAAAGGTGATTATTCTAACCCAGCCACAACTTGTGAAGCTAGGAAAACAGCAGCAGGCACACCGGAGGCAGTGGGAGAGACCTAGTGAGCAAGAGGGAGGGTTGAAGCACAAGTCTTGGGCTTTAAATCCCAAACACAATCACTAACCAGCTTTGTGAGTGGGACATGACATATAGCCTCTCTGTGCCTCCATTGCCCCACTGGGAATAATACCATCTTCTTTATACAGTTTTTTGAGTTTTCTTCTTTTTTTGAGTGTGGGAAAATACATATAACATAAAATGTACCATTACAGTTCAGTAGTGTTAAGTATATTCACATTGCAGTGCAATCAATCTCCAGAATTTTTCATCTTGCAAAACTGAAAATCTCTGCCCATTAAAGGACCACTTATCCTCCCTCTGGTCCTTGGCAACCACCATTGTACTTCTGTTTCTATAAATTTGATTACTCAAAATACCTCATAAATTTGTAATCAGACAGTTTTTGTCTTTTTGTAACTGGTTTATTTCAAGTAACATAATGTTCTTAAGGTACATTCATGCAGCGTGTGTAAGAAATATTTTTCTTTTTTAAGGCTAAATATTTGATTTTATAGACACCATAATTTTTTTATAAAGTAACCAAAATGAAGTGGGTGCTTGGATGGTTATTTTGAATGCTGCTGTGAAGAGGAGCATGAAAATTTTTTTATGAGATCTTGCTTTCAGTTCTGTTGGGTGTATGTCCAGAAGTTAAATTAATTAGGTTTTTAACTTTTTAAAAGAAACCACCCTAGTGTTTTACTTAGTGTTTCTATCATTTTACTTTCCCACCAACAATGCATAACAGTTCCTGTTTATCTACATATTTGTTTGGATTATTAAATGAGTTTATACAAATATTGTGCTTAGAACATATCCTATTCATCACATTCTTTGAAATAAATTGTTATTATAATAAAAATGTTTGTTTGAAATATAGTGTTTATTGTTACAGAGATACAAATGAGCTGAAATCTTAGCATCTGTCCTGAGAGAAAACCCTATATATGATTATTCTAGCAGTAGCATATGAAATAAAATCTACAAAGCTTAAAGGAAAAATTAACAGAATTTTTTAAAAAGTATATTTAATTTTTATGGGTACATAGATTATATATAAATATTTATAGAGTATCTATGTGGTTTTAATACATGCATACAATGTGTAATAATCTTTTGCAATCCAGAAGAGAGAATCAAGTTTAGAATCAAGTTAAGTAAAAGCAAATTCTAAATTTAAAGAAAAGCAAATTCTAACAAAAAACGTTTTGTTTAAAATACTTAACTATTACTTGGAGTCAACTTTAAAATAATCTTGGAAGATGGGTTGATACATCATAGAGTCATAGGGAAGAAAACGGTGAGGCTTCATGTTCAGATATGGACCATGCTGTCCCAGCAGCAAAGGAAGATGTGTCCTTATGCAAGGATACTAGTAATTAGCTTAACTGCATTTCTCAAATATATAGAGCAAAAATAAAGCCCTAATGAGTAAATTTCTCATACAATTAGGCTTCTGTTATTGTTAACTTATTTGTTTTCATTTAAAATGTAAAAATTATATCCGTGTGTGTGTTATAAAAAGGAATCTAAATCCTCGTTGTTATTGTTTTTAATGAGAATAACATTAAACATTCATTGTACTATCCTGATATTAGCTTAGTAAGGTTTCTTTATTTGTATGGAATTGTCAGGTTTATTCATGAAGAAAAATAAACTTCCATCTCAAGAGAAAAAATAAAATAATTTCTCTTTAGAAAATAAACTTCCATCTAAAGAAAATAAACTTCCATCTAAAGAGATGGAAAGTTTAGAAAATAAACTTCCATCTAAAGAGAAAAAATAAAATAATTTCTCTTTAGAAAGTATGCATATTAAGCTTTCATTTATTAAAAAAAGATAAAATTTCAATCAACTGCTGCAATGCAAGCCTAGATGATTTTATTTATATAAGAAAATAACTTCAGAACAAATTAAGAGATTTGGAAGAAGAAAGTTGACTGCAGAAATTATAAGAAGCTCAAAATTAGATTTACAGTGTCACTTAAACAATGTTATTATCAACAAAGTTCCCATCCTGAAAAAAATTATACATATATATAAAAAACTTAACAAACTTATTTATGTATAACCTTTCAGCAACATCAGGAAACTGAATCCAAAAGGCCTCCATCTGGTAGCTACGCATAGTCTTTGGCAAAATTTTGAAAATTGTGAACATTTATATTCAGGGCTGCTTATGACAAACCAGTGAAAACAATATTTGAATTTTTAATACATATATTCATAAAGGCTGGGGTTCTCAAGATATTTTGGTGACAACAAAAGGAAGTGAAATTGACTGGGAGTTTAATCTGATGTTTGTTATTCTTCAATTCATGCCAAATTCCTAAAATAGACATAAGGAAAATGCATGTCCTTAATTGACTGAAACTGTTTAAAGACGTATTTCCTTTATAATTCTCATGTTAAAGCTGGTATTTTTATTTTAAAGTAAATATATACTATAATACAGAGGGAAATGTATAGATTTAAAGAAAAGATATAATATTTCAAAAAATATTATTCTTGAACAGGTCATTTGAGCTATGCCCCTTAACTTTTCTTCTTTCCTTTCCTTGTGCCTACAGTCACATTTACTTTCATCTCTAATTAGAGTATCTTCAATATTAACTTTAAACAGGGTTGACATTAAGTCTGGAGTTGCAAAAACACATACTGACCAATAGAGTGACCCATCAGTTATCCAAACCAAGATACTTTGGGGAATATAGGAGAGGCTAGGAATAATTATGTGGTGGCAGAAGATGTAAACTGGGCCTCAGACAATCTGGGAAGACGAGTTACCCATACATTCATGGAACAGTCATGAAAAAGTTTGAGGTTAAGAAAGCAACAGCTCAAGCAAACCGATAAACTGATATATGGTCTCTGTTTTGGGAGAATAACATGGTGATAATGCTGGAGAGGCTAAGGTCCAGCATATTCCTTTCAGCCGGGTGCAGTGGCTAAACCTGTAATCTCAGCACTTTGGGAGGCCGAGGTGGGTGGATCACGAGGTCAAGAGATCGAGACCATCCTGGTCAACATGGTGAAACCCCGTCTCTACTAAAAATACAAAAATTAGCTGGGCATGGTGGCGCATGCCTGTAGTGCCAGCTACTCAGGAGGCTGAAGCAGGAGAATTGCCTGAACCCAGGAGGCAGAGGTTGCGGTGAGCCGAGATCGCACCATTGCACTCCCGCCTGGGTAACAAAAGCGAAACTCCGAAGAAAGAAAGAAAAGAAAGAAAGAAAGAAAGAAAGAAAGAAAGAAAGAAAGAAAGAAAGAAAGAAAGAAAGAAAGAAAGAAAGAAAGAAAGAAAGAAAGAAAGAAAGAAAGGAAGGAAGGAAGGAAGGAAGGAAGGAAGGAAGGAAGGAAGGAAGGAAGGAAGGAAGGAAGGAAGGGAAAGAAAGAAAGAGAGAGAAAGAAAAGAAAAAGGCAACATTTTAAAGATTTAAATTCTTCATGAGAAGTATGCATACACTAAGCATGTAAGTATTGATAACCAAACACATGCACCAGACACACACTTTTGTATGGCACATGATGACATGTAATTTGCAAACTTTGACATAAGGTATTTAAAAAATTCTATTTTGATGTACATAGGTTGCCTAGCAACCACATTCTTTACTAATTCATTAAATGCCAAATCAATATTGAAAAACAACCTAGAGAAGAGATTCTTAAATTTTAGAATGCTTCAGAATCGCCTTGAAGGGCTTGATAAAACACAAATTCTGCTTCCCCCTGACATTCAGTGTTTTTGACTCAGTTGGTCTAAGGTGGAATCTGAAACTTTGCCATTCAAACATGCTCCCAGATGATGATGAGCTACCAGTTTGAGGGCCATACTCAGAACCATAAATAAAAAAATTACTCTTGCTTTAGATTTCTATGGTTAATTCCCTCATGAATCATTCTATTCATTCATATATTTGTTTATTCAGTTACCAAATTTACCAGCTCCCAGATACTACACTAGGAAAAGAAGGCATTGAGTTTGCCCCCCAACTCATAAATAATAATTTATTGATGGCATTCTCAATCTGTTAATAGCTCAAATTTTACCCAGGAGGAAATGTGTTCAGAAATTCTAAGTGATTTGACTAAGATCTTATAAGTAGTCAGTAAAAAGTCAGACCCAGAAAACCATTTGTGACTTCTAAGTCACGTAACCTTAAAAAATACAATAATAAGAATAGAAGAGATAATTTTAAAGACTTAAATATTCCCAGTGATGCCTTTTGTTTCTTTATAGTTGGACTTGAATGCACATCATCCAGTCTACAAAGAAGGATTTAAGAAGCTCGAATTCTTTTAATATCACTAAATTTCTAGGCATTTAAAAAATCTATTTAGAGTTAACTAAAATTGGGGAAGTATGATGTTTTTCCTAGTTTCCTTCATAATTTGAGGGCATTTGTTTTACTTTTCTCATCTAGAAACATTCATGTAAATATTTTAATGTGCAGATTTTCCACCTTTATTAGTTTGTTCGCCATCAACTTCTACATGCATTTTTTTCAGTTACTCTTCTTCTGAATGTGTGAGTTCAAAGAAGCAGCCATTTCTTTTGCAGCTATTTGCATTCATGTAAATTCCTGAGCATAGGATAATCATTTTTCTCTTGTGATAGAAACAATGGTAAGAGAACATCTTTGACTTGTCTTGTATCATCATAGCTCATCCACCTGAGAAATCAGGGATTAGAATGAAGATGAATCTACTTTTTTCTCTGAAGGTGTGTTCTACTGACAGGTGTCACCAGAATGCTTTTTCCTCATTTCCTTTTACGCAAGTGAGGCCTCTCATCTGAATGTTGATCTCCCTGTATGCCTTACTCATCTTAATGAAGAAGAAATATAGTAAAGGAACATTATTAAAGTAAAATCCAAATTAAACAAAATTTTGACATTAGAAAATAAGTAAAATATTCAAAGGTAGGCTCACAGAATCTGGATCTTCCTTCCTCAGATATGTTCAGAAGAAAAGGAATCAATTTCTCAACACTATCTCAGAGTCCTTTCATGGCAACACCTCTGGCTTTTTTCTCTTCATAAGCTCACCGTTTTCAAGATCCCACTTAGGGATATCATGTTGTGTGCTGTGATTTAAAATGTACTTCCTGGAATTGTGTAGTGCACAACATGCACAACCATATGTGCTGGTCTCAGAGGGACTTGTGAACTGAACAACTCCATCTTAAATAGGAGTTAGGTAAAATAAGGCTGAGCTCTACTGGGCTGCATTCCCAGATGGTTAACTTACAGGATAAGATAGGAAGTTGGCACAAGATACAGGTCATAAAGTCCTTGCTGATAAAACAGTTTGCAATAAAAAAAGCCATCTATAACCCACCAAAACCAGGATGGTGACAAGATTGACCTCTGATCATCCTCACTGTTATGCTCCCACCAGCACCATGAAATTACCCTATAAGGTCTAAAAAAGGGAGAAATGAATAATCTACCCCTTGCTTAGCATATAGTCAAGGAACAACCATAAAAATGGGCAACCAGCAGCCCTCAAGGCTGCTCTGCCTATGTAATAGCTATTCTTTTATTCCTTTACTTGCCTAATAAACTTCTTTTCACTTTATTCTATGGACTTGCTGTGAATTCTTTCTTGCATGAGATCTAAGAACCCATTCTTGGAGTCTGGATCTGAACCCCTTTTTTGTAACCATGGAAAGGACGATACTAAGGAAAACCCTGACCAAAAGGCTAACTTTGGGTAGGTGCTGGGGTCTGAAAACATCTTTCTGGTGAGCCTTGAAGAGCAATACTGAGGAGACCCCAACCAAAAGGAAATAGACTGAAGCACTGATTAAACAACTTTGGGTAGGTGGGGTGCATATACCCGGGTAAAGGATGGGACTGGGTTAAAGGCCCAAGTTAGGAGAGTTAGAGTGTCTCCTAAGACAGAGTGGATTAAAGGCTCCTCTCAATAAAGGGCAAGGAAGTTTGACTGACCTTGGTTTAGAGGCCCAACTTAGGAGGGTTAGAGGCCTGGTAAACTCCCTCTCTGTAAAGTCTCTTTCAGCTAAGAATGGATTTGGCACTCCAAGATGTTGGCTGCTGTTCTCTCTGGATTAATCTGCTTTGTACTCTTTGCTGATGGCAGTGGGTGACGGGATTGGGCATGTGCAGGATCATGACACATGAAGAACTTTTGCCTCCCTAAAAGGAAAAACCTGAAAGTCGATGGGACTACTAGAAAAGATCTCTCTGCTACTGACAAGCAGCCTGCTGAACTTTTAAGTGTCACTGCAATGGGTAGGTCTTTCTCTGGCCTCCCTAAGCACTTCGCCTTCTCTGTCCTGCCACCAGCAATACTTTCTCTCATTTCCCTTTCTTATTTTTCTACTACTCATGGTAACCATCTTGCCCAGAGAGTACATGTTGAAACTCCTGGTCCAAGGTTGAATTAATAATGATGGACCCAATCAAGGGCAAGTTTGAGCCCTGACTGTTTGACATTTGGTGCTAAGCAGAGGCTAATGTATATATTTTGTCACACTTGTCTTACTCTGGCCAGAAAGGAAAGAGATAACTTCCCTTCGTGTTGCAGCTTGTCCCCAGGGACTGTGGTGCAGCCAGTCGGGTCACTATGGCCACTCAGACAAAGGGAACTCTGAAGCCTGGCATGCTGGCCAAAGGGTAAGAATGTCCTACCATACAGACTTTTGGCTTCTCTCTTTCTCTCTCTCTCTCTCTCTCTCTCTCTCTCTCTCTCTCTCTCTGTGTGTGTGTGTGTGTGTGTGTGTATGCAAACTGGATAAGGTTTCCCTCAGGTCAGTCATGTCCTTGGGAACACGACCTTGTAACCACATGGCAGTACTTTCTCTTGGTCTCTACTATCACAATGGTGGCCCAGGTTTGGGGTTCAAATCCCAGCTTGGGGGATGATCCTTTGTCTTCTGTCTATGTGTTTATATGTATTGTGTGTGATATTTATATATGAACAAGCTTTAATAGGTTTAATAATAGTGAGAGCTTAAATCAAATATTTTCTCAGAAAAGCAAAAAGTGTAATGACTTTTATTTAGTTCATGTGACTTAAGTAATCTTTGGGAAATAAAGACAGCTTTAAAGAATATTGGTAAAATAGAATTATCTTCAACAATATAAACTTTTGGTCTAAATTAGGCAGGTCTGATATTAAGTTTGCTAAATGCGTTAAATTCATAAAATCCTTATTTGACACTTGAAAATTGTCCAGTTTATTTCAGAGCATGATATTCTAGATAAGGCTTGGGGACATGTGGAATTAATCATGCCCCCTAGCTATGCAAAGGAGTTTATAAAGAGATTTTATATAAGAAGGGATCTTGTACAGCACATTCTTATCTTAAATAAAATAACTGGTTGTTTTAAAAAAGGGGAATTTGTGCAAGTAATGCTGTACAATTTAAAGGTGACTAAGCCTCCTAAATATTTTGTTAAACTCCACTAGGATTCTTAATTGTACAACCTGTCTGCTTTACAGCTAAGTAAGGCCTGGAACACATGGAGTTACATGCTAGAAAGAGTCAGACTTTATCTGTACTGCTGTATGCTGTCCTAGGCTCTGTACCAAGTACATAATTAAAATCCTGAATGTACCAAGATTTTCACTAAAAGTAAAAGTCACTAAGAGTTAACAGTGTAACATGTAATTAATACTACTGAAGAAACAGTTCTGCATGCAGACATGTAAGGAAAGTGAAATGTGTTTTTGGTAAAAGATTCCAAGAAGACATGGGATTGTGGATATCCTTCCTAAAATAAAGGGTTAAAGATTGTTCTAAGTTATATAGAATAAAACTAAAGGTTTGAACAAGTTATGGAAAGTTTATGAAAAAATAATTGTAAAAGAAACTCTTTGTGTGAACATATTGGCCAAAGTTAAGAGGTATTAATCAGTTTTTCTGTAAACTGAACATTAGAATAAAAGCATAATAGGTTTTTCTGAGAGAAAAAACCTACTTATAATCTGCTATTTAAAAAATTGTAATGGTTATGAAAAGTTTATGAGAATCTTACTTAATGGTCAAGCTGATTAAGATTAGACAGATTATAAAGTTTTATTAAAAATTGAGTTTGACATAAATAATGCACTAATAAAACAGTGAAATTTGGTTTATTTGGTGTAAAAATCATTCAAGAAGCATTGTCAAATATGAAATGCTGTTTGGCTTTCTTTGGGCTACATTTGTATAAAAATGTTATTGGTATATGTTGCCAAATAATGGGAAACTCCTATAATTCTAATATGACTTAGGTTATGTTATTAATAGTCATACTTGTTATGTAAAATTGTTATATGCCATGGAAGTAACCAAATTTCCTTATCGATTGTGACTTTAATAGTGGCTGTCCTAAGACTTTTGTCATCTACAAACAATTGTTATTTTAACCCTCTTTAGAAGATGGGTTTATAATTAGCTATAGAAATCTAACAAGTGTTCTTGAACGCAGGTTTCTGATAACTTTGGTGATTATGACATTAGAATAGAAGGGAAAACTTTCAATACTCATGGAAAGCCGAAATGTTCATGAATATCAAGCAGAAAATGAGTAAACTGAATTAACTGAATCAAGAGAAAACAAAGTTACCTTTTTAACTTTTTTTGCTTAAAATGTTGCTGATCCTTTTTTTGTTTGTTTGTTTCCTCAGAGTCAAGAAAACTTTTGAGCTACTTGTAGCTTGTAGCAATTGAGTAAAGTATAGTTCTGTAAACAAAATGTGGAGCATATTTGTTTTTCTCTACCTGATTTCTCTAGAATTTGGAAACTATTTGTGAGTATCTTTATTTATGACACTATATTTATTTACATAAGTGCTATAAGAATCTGTTTTCTTTTGCAACAGGACACAATTGGAGAAATAGGTTATTTGACCAATTCTTTGACTGTAATGGTGTGCTTTTCTCGAAGGAAGCAAACTCGACTTATAAAGTCAATAAAAGCCCTTTGGGGAACTGGTCTCATACCTTGCCTACGCTGTCCTTTTGCAGAATTTCTGATCTGTGGTAAGTAAAGAATGTCACTTTTTAACAAGCCCAGGAGCCCCAGGTTATCTTGGGTCCCATAGGGGAGAGGAATTTGCCCAAGTCATACATATTTGAGGGTAAAAACCCATGGCAGGGCTCAGCTTTAAAGAAGTCTTATCTAAGATTCCTCCCATGGAACAAAGTTCCATCAAAACCAATTTTAAAAAGCCTATGTGAAAAATAATGATTCTTAATGTACTTTATACAAATAACCAGGCAGTGTATAATAAGGCAAATCAGTCTCACCATGATTTGTCTTTAGTAAAAATGGGAAACGAGAGAGAAATATTATATTTCAAATACTACAGTATATTTGCTATTAGATTCTAGTCTCATCAGTTGTTTTTAAATTTTTTTTTCTGCAGTTTAGGGTAACTGTGCATATTCCTGTGAACAAACCAATGATCTCTAACTGCTGCTCAGAATAACAAGAGGAATGGGTAATGTAAAAATCTGGATCACTATTCTTATCCTGGGCATATATTGAAATCACCTAGTAATCCTATATCAACTTGGTTCCATCAGTTGCCCAGTTCATAGAAACCCTTCTAATTTAGTTTACTTGAGATTGTTTTACTTATTTTGCTCTACTGTTGTAGAATATATTGCTGTTGTGGCCTTTGCACAGAAATTCAGGACAAGCTTACTGAATGTTTCATTACACTGAACACTTATTAATCTTCCAGATATCACTTTTCATCAGAATTTGGAGTTATACATGGCACTAGCCATACCAACACTTTCTGACTGAGCTCCTCTCCATCCTAAATACAAGAGACGCTCATAGTTAGGCAGGAATATCATCATGCTTATTTAGCAGAAAAAAGTTACAGAAGATGGATCTTCATCCCTCTGCTCCCTTACAATAAAGTGTTCTCTTATAAAAGGGAGAGAGTAAATGTCAGAGGTATGTGAACTGGAGCAACTCCATCTTAAATAAGAACTAGGTAAAATAAGACTGAGACCTACTGGGCTGCATTCTCAGAAACTTAAGGCACTCTAACTTATAGGATGAAATAGACGGTTTATAAAGACCTTGCTAATAAAACAGGTTGCAGCAAAGAAGCCAGCTAAAAGTCACTAAAACCAAGATGGTAACAAGAATGACCTCTGATTATCCTCACTGATATGATTCTACCAGTGCCATGACAGTTTACAAATGTCATGGCAACATCAGGAAGTTACCATATATGATCTAAAAAGAGGAGGCATAAGAAGTCCACCCCTTGTTTAATGTATCATCAAGAATTAACTATAAAAATAGAAAATGTGCAACCATTTAAAATAGACTTAAGAACACTCATGATTTCTATGGAAAAGCAGGTCATTGAATAGAGAGATATATTCCAACTCACTAGAAAGCTACAATCATTCTAAAATCATAGACTAATAGACACAGACATTACTACGTCTTGCACCAAACTTAACAGAAATGAATCACAGACCTAAATGTAGAAGGTAAAGTTATAAAACTCCTGAAAGATAACATAGAAGAAAATAGAAATGACTTTGAGTATGGCAACATTTTTTGGATATGACATCAAAGGCATGATTCATGAAAGAAATAATTAGTAAGCTAGGCTTCTTTAGAATTGAAAGTTTCTGTTCTCCTAAAAACACTGTCAAAGAATGAAAAGACCCCTACACAACTATTAGAATGGCGCAAGTCTAGAACATTGGCAATACCTAATGCTTAAGAGGATGAAAAGCAATAGAAACTTGAGTTCATTGCTGGTGGAAATGAAAAATTGTACAGACATTTTGGAAGACAGTTTCATATAAAACTATACATACTCCTACTGTATGATTCATCAATCTAGCTCTTTAATTACCCAAAGTAGTTGAAAACATATCCACTCAAAAACCTACACACAGGTGTTTATTGCAGCTTTATTAATAATGGCCAAAACTTGCAGGCAAACAACATGTCCTCTAGTAGGTGAATGAATAAACTGTGGTACATCCAGACAATGGAATATTATTCAGTGCTTGAAAGAAATCAGCTAACAAGCCCTAACAAACATTCAGAAAATTAAATGTATATTACTAATAAAATAAGCCAATGTGAAAAGGCTATATGCTATAAGATTCCAACTATATCGTATTCTGGAAAAGGCAAAACTATGGAGATGGTAAAAATGTCAGTGATTGCTAAGTGTTAAAGGGAAGGGAGGGATGAAGAGGCAAAACACAGGATTTTCAGGACAGTAAAACCACATTATATGATACTATAGTTGTAAATATCTCATTATAAATTTGCTCAAACCAATACAATGCGTAATACCAAGAGTGAACTCTAATGTAAACTATGGTCTTTTGGTGATAATGATGTGTCAATGTAAGTTTATCAGTTGTAACCAATGTACCAGTCTGGTGGGGTATGTTGATAATGGGCAATGGTATGCATGCGTAGGGGAACAGCATATATGTGAAACCTCTCTACCTTCCTTTCCATTTTGCTGTAAACCTAAAACAACTCTAAAAAGTAGTCTTAAAAATTGTAAGCTATTAAAATTATTCTTAAAATTTTTATAAAAAAGCAACTAACCATCCCAGAGAAATTTCATAAACCATCACATCTGTGGAAGACATAACAAACATTTCTGAGTTGTTAACAGACTAAGAACAAAATGCATAAGGCTATAAAAGACTTAGATAGAATTATACAGAACCGTATAAATAACCAATCAAGATTATACATCCTCTCAGGTTTGTATAAAGCCTTTACATGTTTTGAAAAGTTGAAATCACATAGGTCTCATTTTCTGACTACAATACAATAATATTCAAACAAAAAGTTAACATAAAATATCAGCATTTGAAAAATAAGAATCTCATTTTTATGTCATGTATGATTCAAAAAAGAAAAAAATGGTGGTAAAATGCAATCGGAAACAAAAAATAACAAAGGTAATTATATATCAAATTTGTAGAAATCAGCTAAATTGGTACTAAGTAACACATGAAGCAAAATTTATAGCCTTGTAGATTTACATTAGAAATAAATAATATTCAAAATAAATAACCAAAAACTAGTAGCAGAAAGGAGTTAGTAAATAGATGAGGAGCAAATAAAACAAACAAGAAATATTCACTAGATACAATCAGGGAAACAAAAGTTTTACTTGGAGTAGTTTAATAGATTATAAATACCTCTGGAAAGGTTGGCTGTAAAAGAGAAGAGAAAAATAATATTAGGACTAGAAGAGACTACCACAAATTACAGAAGTATAAACATAGATGAGAGAAATTTATACACAATTTTATACCAATAAACTTAAAAAATAGTAGAAATGAATAAAACAAAAGAAAATGATATCTAAAAATGGATTCAAGAAGAAATAGAAAAATGCATTATAGTAATTAAGAAATTATATTTGAGATGAAAATTGATCCCAAAAAGAAATCACCAAGCCTATGTGGTTTAATGCAACAATTGTAATTTAAAAAATCTTTTTTAAATGTTTTTGTCGCTGGTCAGAAGTTTGACAACTTTTTAAAATATTTTTGTTTTTTATAAACCCTTTAAAGAAGAAGGAAACAAAGAGTACTTCCAAGTTTATTTTGTGAGGCTGATACAGGTGTAATATCAAAACCAAATATTAACAGTCTGAGACAAAGATAAATACAGGCCAATCTCAATAAATACAAATGCAAAAAAATAATAAAATACTGGCAAACAGAATTTAGTAAACATAAATGATGAAACATATTAAAACCAAGTTACTTTATTTCTGGAATGCAACTTTTGTTTAGAAGCAAAAAACCTTATTAATGTAATTTTTCCATTATTATGTTTATGAAATAATACCATATAACTACCTTGACAGCTGAAAATAGTCAATAAAATCTGGCAGTATTTTGTTTAAAAAACTAACAAATTAGAAATACAATGAAATATTTTAATTTAATTTAAATTTATTAAGATTCAGTATCAGAATCTGCAATAAACCTAATGATGATCCTTTAGATGAAACCTCTATAAAGTCAGGATGAAGATATATACTAACTGCTGCTTATATTTAGAATTGTGAAAGGTCTCTGCTGCTAAAATAAGAGAAGAAAAGAATTATAATGCATATAAATTGGAATGGAAGAAAATAAAATTTAATTATTTGAAGATGATATCATTGGAAACCAAAAAAAAAAGATTATTCTGACCAATTATTTGATTACTAAGTTGCTTCAGCAAGTTTGTTGTATAAAGAACAACATACCAAAAACAAATTGTATTTTCACACTATCAACAAAAAGCAAATTATGTTTAAAATATTGAAAATATTATTAAAATAGAAATAAATATAACAAAATGAGAAATATGGAGAAAATATACAACTGTAAAAATACTCAGCATATCTAAATTAACGAGCAAATTTCTATTATCAAGGTAACAAATATTGATAATAAAATGAATTTCCAATTATTCATTTTTATTTCCATCTTTTCCTTTATATGTGTCTTTCGTCAGCTTTTTTAAGATAAGTCATTATAACTTTGATTAATAGCATTACAGTAATCTAATTTTCCCAATATAACTAGGTACGTTAACTTACAAACACAGTTACCAAACTTATCTTTAAAAATATGAATCTGACTATGATTAAATTTCTTGAAATTATTCAAAGATCCTCCATAACTTTTGGTTTATATTTACATAAACAGGATATTTATTAAAGGTGATAGCTAAAATTTTTTAAATGTAAGATATTTTCTACTTTCTTTGGCAGAGTATTTCACATGTTTTTTTTCTCTTTTAAAAATTAGTCCAACCATTGTGGGAGACAGTGTGGCGATTCCTCAAGGCCTTAGAAATAGAAATTCCATTTGACCCAGCAATCCCATTACTGGGTATATATCCAAAGGACTATAAATCGTTCTACTATAAGGACACATGCACACGAATGTTCATTGCAGCACTGTTTACAATAGCAAAGACCTGGAATCAACCCAAATGCCCATTGATGATAGACTGGATTGGGAAAATGTGGCACATATACACCATGGAATATTATGCAGCAATCAGAAATGATGAGTTTGTGTCGTTTGTAGGGACATGGATGAATCTGGAGAACATCATTCTCAGCAAACTGACACAAGAACAGAAAATGAAACACCGCATATTCTCACTCATAGGCGGGTGATGAAAAATGAGAACACATGGACACAGAGAGGGGAGTACTAAACACTAGGGTCTATTGGGGGGAAAAGGGGAGGGCCAGTGGGAGGGGGAGGTGGGGAGGGATAGCCTGGGGAGATGCCAAATGTGGGTGAAGGGGAGAAAGCAAACAAAACACACTGCCATGTGTGTACCTATGCAACTGTATTGCATGCTCTGCACATGTACCCCAAAACCTAAAATGCAATGCAAAATAAAAAAAAAATTAGAACCCTGGACCATACTAATGTGTAGAATTTATAAAGGTAGTAATACATTTAAGTTGTTCAATAAATTATGCATAATTCTAAACTTTTAAAAAATCATCTAGCAGATAAATGTTGGCTAATAAGTTTTATCTCCCTCTAGAAGATAAAGAAATGGAAGAAATGAAAGATAAGTTTCATGCAGTAATCTTGTGTGAGACCCGGTGTAAAAAATGGCATGCTCTCTCTCTCTCTCTCTCTCTCTCTCTCTCTCTCTCTCTCTCTCTCTCTCTCCCTCCCTCTTTCTCACATACACACACAAATTCTTTTAAATTATTTAAAAAACATATTTCTTTCTTAGAATTTTACGTGTAATACATATTATTTTAACCTAGTTATTGTTCTAATTCCAGCACTTCTCCTCACATCTTCTCCATCCCTGTCTTTTCATATATAAAGCAGAGTTTGTTTAGAAAGCATTAATTTTTTAAATTCTAAATTAAAATGCTTCTCTCTTTCTAGAGACAAAATAGGTGTCAGCATACAATGTGCACTCTGTCTCTTACAGCTGAAATAAATAACATATCGGAATTTCTGAGATATGTAATGTTTGAACAACACAAGTGAACATTTAACATGTAGTCTCACAGTTAATTTTGATGCATTCATTTGTAAGCTCCCCAGAGACAAGCAAGTCATGTACTCTGCAATTTTATTTGTTCTTTTAACAATGACTAATAAATGACCTACATGTTCATTGACTGATTGATGGAAACAAGTGAAAATCAAAAATATTAAAGTATACATTAGGGAAAAAAATGTCTAACAATGATTCCTTCAGAATTTTCTTTTTTTACATAGCTTTAATTTTGGTAAATGTTGTCATTTTGGATAAAATATGTATGAACTTATATCATACATATTTTTATTCCTGTTTTTATTTCTTAGCAGTAACATTAGTTTTTAATTTACTTTCTTTTGATTCTGCACAGACGATAAATATCTCAAGGCATTGCCTAAAGTTACTTCACTTTTCTGGTCATTGAATTTATGGAACATGTTGCACACTTTATGGTTATCAGGCTATTTAAAATTATGTGTCATTAGGTTATTAGTTTGCTGAATTAATATCACAATTAAAATGATTATACATCATTCATTGTAACATAGTGGGACAGTTACTTTGAGCAATTACCTACAATGTTAACCTTAAATATCTATTCTTTATATTCTCATTTTATCTTTAGAAGAGTCATGTGGCTATACTTAGAATGATATCTGAGTAACTGTCTTATCATTTGTCTTGGTTGATTGTACGATATTCAGGGTAAAACTATCTCATTTTCTAATAGAGGTCAGGATCACGCCAAGCTCAATGACTTAACTGCTAATTCTGCTAATTCTAGTCAATTAAAATTCCTTCATCTTAAATTAGAACTCTTGATGATTCTTTTAAAATTAGAATTGTTGAGATTTAAAAAGGACCTGGCTATTAAAATCTTATGAGATTACTGTATTTATCAATAAAATTCCCTTCACATCATTTGTGTATCAAATGTTTTACATTAAATGTACATTTCAGATAAACCCATTTGAACACTTTCATTCCAACTGAGTCCTGTAAGTGGACAATACTTAATATTTTTAATGCCCACAGTGTTATTTTTCTTCGAAGTCTAAGAATTGTAAGTGCAGTGTCATTGTTTTTTGAATCTAAATACTGGTGACACAGCCTAAAAACTACTCACGTATATGTGAAGGAAAGAAAACAAAATATCTGAAATGAAAGCTACTATGAAAAATTTCGACTGTGTGGTTATTATAGCTCATAGCATTGTTTTCTTTATTGGGGATGCTGTGTTTATAGCTGCAGCAATAATGTGGAATGGGATTCATGTTTTGTCCACAGTTGAAAGATGATTATATATCCTATCAATTTTAAGTCTTTGATGTCCCACTGTTATTGTAAAAATAAAAAAAAAAAAACACCTGGAATCTAGCATGTTTTAAGCCAAAAAAATAACACATTGGTATATTCAAAATGATGGCAGCTGAGGCCATCTGGAACAGCTGCTGTCATCACACTGGCCGCTGCAGGGAAGTCACCAGGAGGAGGTAGCCATCCCCTCCCCCCTGGCCCACAGCCCTGGAGGTGGCTTCGGTGGTGCTGGGCTGGGTTGCCCTCTGATGGGGTAGCAGCGTGGTCAGGCAGAGAGGGGCCCCAAGGCAGAGCTGGTCTGTACGGCACTTGCACGTGGAACTCTAGAGCCGAGCCTGGGACGTGGAGCTGGGCCTTGCTTCTGGGACCAGGGATGGAAAGTGAGAGTGATGCCTACTTTAGGGTCTTGGCCAGCGGTGCAGCCACCCTCCAAGGGTGCCAGATTCCTGTGGCTCCAGAGGAGGCTCTGTGTGGGGCCATGTCCCTGGGTTCTACCCTGTCATGACTGATCTCTGAGTCTGACACTCTGAATGGCTGGGTCTAGGGCCTGTAGGCTGTGATCTGCTCCATTCTGGGCTACCTGGGAACACTCATGCACTGGGGGAAGCTCCTGGTGATGTCGCCCAGCCCTGGATACAGGCCCTGGCCTAGTGAGGATATGGAGCTCCCACCCCAGGCTGCAAGCGAGGGCAGGGGGCAGCCAGGGCTGCATGCTCCATGGAGCCAGCAGGAGCTGGGAGCGGGCAACAGCACTGCTCTTCCAGTCTGGGTTGTAGACCCAGGCCTCTGTGTGCTCTTGAGGGCCCAGGAAGGCACCATCCTTCCCTTGCAGACTCAGAAGCCCCTGCTTCTACTGTCTGGCCTCTCCCCACTCCCAGTACCTGTTCCAATTTTGAAATAAGGTTGAGGCCTAGCCCAGGCACTGTCACAGTCTGGCTGGGTATATGCACACTGAGGCCCAGCTGCCCTCGGCAGGTGTGTGTCCTGGGGGCGTAAGGAGGAACCTGAGGGGTGGAGCATAGGGTGGCTTGGCACTGGCCTGCAGGTGCCCCTTGGCACAAGCAGCCTGGACGCCATGGACAGCAGCAAGAGGCAGACGGGATCCTGGGCAGAAGGGGCTGGTCCCCAGTGAGGATCAACTTCAAGCAAGCAGGGCTGGGCTGCTAGTCCTTTGGACTGAAGTGGGGACTTGTGGTGTCTTTTCCAGGCCTGCCTATGGCTGCCCATGGACCAATGAACACACACCTCCCCTGCTGAGGCCCATCAAAGCCCCAGGGTCAGCCAGAGAAAGGGATGGAGAGAGGATGGAATGACCAGCTGCAGAGAGGAGCTAAGCTCTCTGCTGATAGCTGAAACTTGCTGGGACACCTGCCTGCAGAGAGGAGCTACCCTCTCTGCTAGGAGCTGAACACTTGTCGGGACAACCTGACTACAAAGAGGAGCTGCCCACTGTGTGTCTTCTCTGATCTGTTCTATTGTTCAGTAAAACTTCTCTTCATCTTGCTCATCCTCCATTTGTCTATGTACCTCATTCTTCCTGGTCACAGGACAGGAACTCAGGACCCACTGAATGGCAAAGCTAAAAGAGGTGCTATAATACAAACAGGGCTGAAACATGCCCCTTACTCACCACATTGCAGATAGCTTTCCCATTTCAAAATATACATTTTATTTTAACCTAGAAAGAATGAATTTCCTGTTTGCATGTTTCATTTGATTAGAGGAACACAGTTAAACAAATCTAAAATAATGAAAAAATTTGTTGGAAGTAATTGTATTTTTAAGGCAGGCAGGCAACTATATAATATTCTAAGCTATCAAAAGAGAAAGTCTAAATAATTTTTAGAATTTCATACTTAAAACCCAATACTCTAGAAGTTTTAGAATTGATGCAAAGCAGCACTTTCAAAATAGATAGGATATTTGGTTTTACAAAGGAGAATGCACTGAGAAGCACTGACCTAAGAATGGAAAATGTGTAATTAGATAGATGTAACAGGTAATTAAGAAGAACAGAAAGGCAATGAACCTTGCCTCAAGAAAATTTTAAAAAATATATTTACTCCCTCTGGCTTAAAAGACTCAGTCTTTATACCTCAATAGGGATATATTCCTTTTTCCTTTTGGAACAACCTGGGAACTCAATCTCTTTAATCAGCTTACATTAAACCTATTTCTTATAAGAGATTAATGATGAATTATTCACTCACTACTTTATATGTAATAGAATAATATGAGAAGATTATTATAAAACCACCGTAGTGCTACCAGGTATTATTTTCCTGAATTTGCTATGCCAAAAACATTAATGGAAATGTCAAACTACTGAGGAAAATATTTGGCCCTTTTCTCAGACACAGGATATTAAATCAAGAATTCTTCACGTACAGGTGCAATCACTACAGAAATCATGTGTTAGGCCCAGAGTAATTAGAGAGTCACTCCACAACTGCCATATATGAAATATGAGAGGCTCAGAATTCACATCCATGAATGTGAACACTCAAACAGGATTTTATTTTGTTTCATTTTTTGAAGGGGCAATTTTTTTCTGGGATGACTAACTCCCTCTACCCTGAATTCCATTTCTCCCCAACTATGATGGGAAGCATAATTATTGCAAAGCAGCAAAAACAACCTAAACATATTTCTTGGTCTTGTGGCAAAATGACTACCACCAATCCCTCTCAACCATCTATGGCCCATTCTGAAGAGACTGTGTAGTTGTTTGGCTGTTTTTCCACTGAAGAACTGCTGGGTTAAGAGGCGAAAAGCAGCTGCCTGGATCCTTGCCCAAAGTATTTGTAGTGAGAGCAGTTTTTGGGCCAAGGAGACAAATAAAACCAAAACTGAAAAGCAACCAAACGCTAATTTTGAAGTCTAGGCTCCCAACAAATTGGTTGTTCTTCTGCAGTCCATCTCTCTCCAGTGGTGAGCTTTTTGGTGCTGCTGTTCTCTGTATGATATATTTCAGCAAGGCAAAGTAGTAGAGGCTGGACAAGTCCTGATTAAACTTTTTGACACAGATGCAGTGTTGCTTGCTGAAACATAACTTAGTAATGTCAAAGCTTCTGGCATGAGGCATGAAAGGTGTTGAACAGCGCAAGGAATTAATATTTCTGGACATCTGTTTCCCTGATATTAGCCACCTAAATCCAGCCAAAAATCACAAATATCCACTGATACTCAGAGCACTCACATCTTATGACTGTATAGCATTCAAAATTAGTTTCCCACTCAACTGGATAAAGCATCATATCCATCTACTACTAGGTGAAGGCTGTGTGCAAGTGGCCTTTCATCCCGACATGGTACCTGAATGTGAAGAGAGTCCTGATATCTGGCACTGATAGCAACTCCACTTTCAGCTAGTGGAAATAAAGCAGGTGCCCCAGGCTTTTGAATGCTAGGATGTTAAATCGCTTTTTTGTGGCAAGGTGAAGCTGAATGTCAGACTTCCTGAGGCACCCATAGAGCCTCCATGAGAGGGCATGTAGATCAGGTGAGCATTAATGGGGCATAGAAATTCAAGAAAACATAAGCTATGTATTATGGGAAAGATATGCAATGGAGTATCAGTGTCAATTAGGGAGTATCATGAGTACAACTCAAGGAAGAAAAGTCAACAAACACTTACCTTCTGTTTTACTTAAGGATTTACTGAAGGCTTGTTCTGGAAAGCACCAAAAATGAGCACACTCAATCTTTCAGACTGACTACAAAAGCGATTTTAAGGACATCTTGCTGAAACTGTAGAATGTCAAGGATGAAGGTAACATCTTAAAAGCTACAATAGAAAGATAAGAGATTACTTTCAAAATAATATCAGTTAGTTGGCAACAGACTTCCCATCTGAAACAATAGAAGTCATAAAGCAATGGAGTAAAATCTTCAAAGTGCTGAAAAAAAGAGATTGCCAATGCAAAATTGGTACACCCAGATGAATTATTCACATCGCAGAAAAAAATGTAGACATACAAAAAATTTTTAAAAACTTACTCCCAACCCACATCTCTTAATTTAGATAACTGTAGAACTTCAACAAGAAGAAAAGAGAACCTAATGGAAAGAATAAAAATACAAGAAGCAATGAGATAAATATCAATAAAATACAATCTGTGTGATTATTCCAGTATTATTCATATTAGTAACAATGAAAAGACATGTTGGCACAGAAGATAGAACAAAAACTCTACAAAATAATATGAAAAGAAGGGAAGGGGAAAGTAAGATGGTACTTAAACCATGCTAACGTCTTCGTCTAGATATCCAATTACTTTCACTATTTGTAAAATATTTGAATACATGCCTAAAATTAATGGTCAATATTAAAAGTATAGAAATAGTAGTTGTGTCATCCAAATTTAAAAAGCAAATAAAAGAAAATATAAACTTTTTTCAACACTAAAGAAAACAGGGAAAAGGAAAAAATAGAAGAAAATAATTTCATGAGACTACTGTTAGTCATGCTTTGTTATTGCATTCCCTGGATAGGAAATGGAAGCAAATACAATCACAAAATACAAAATATTATAACGAAGTGGGAAGGCAGCATTAGGTAAATATTGGGACAGGCTATCTTTTTTCCCCATTGATAAGAAAATAAGAAAAGATCAAGAGGTGAATAATTCTAGGGTTAAGCTAAATTGGTTTTTAAAATATTTATGAAACTAGTCAACTGAGACAGAAAATAGACTTTATAAGAAAAAGATATGGTAGCATAGATAGCTCTTTTTAATAACAGGAGGCTTAGTAAGTAAAGTTTTCACAAGATGAAGAGATTTAACTATAGAGAAAACTTATGGAATGTTAAAATATTGTCAGTTTATTAAATTGTAAGTACATTATGTAAATTATAAATTCTAAAAAAACATATTATTTAAAAAATTTATATTTTAAGCTTTTCCTCCTTTCTTTTTTAAAAAATAAATGAAGAAATAAATTATAGGTAAATATAGGTTCTTTTTTTACATTATCATCTCATTGTATAACCAATCCCCGTGTCCCTCTAAAAGTCAGCTCAAAGGATAAGCCTAATGTAAGCATGAGGAGAAAACAATTTGTCTAGATCTAGAAAATCTTAGAGGACCAATATGAGAAAGAAATCAACACGTCTTGAAAATTTCATCTGTTAAGATTTAAGATTTCTATTATAAAAAAATTATTTTCATGTATCTGGGAAATGTCCTTATCACTGAAACCAGCGATTCTCCAAACAAGGAATAAGTCTCTTTTTTGAGGGTATGTAGTATAGGAAGGGTCTAAAAGTGATGGAAGTAAAGATCATTTTTATTTTTACCTGAATGAGTTCTATGCACATATTCAGTGGAAGGCAGAGAGGATTTTGCCATGTATAGAATATCTGTTGACCAAATGACATCTTTTACTAAACTCCTGGTATGATACTAATAATAGTAACAACTATTCCCCTTCTCTCTTTTTTAATTTATTTTATATTGTATGTTATATTTCGTGCCTATGTTTTATTATTCTTTTTTAGCAGTAACTTTTTTCCTAATCTCTTACCAAACCTAGAATACTCCATAGTCATTGGGCGCTAAATACAATAAAATCCTGTGAAGTCCTCAGGTTCACATCTACGGAGTGAAAGCAATTCAGACACAAAACAGTGAGTGGGTCCTGAAGTACATGAGGCTGGGATGACCAAATAAAATAATAATTGGATTGACCTGGGGACAAAAATTGGCCACATATGGTTATTATGGACAAGTCAACAGAACACAAGTAGTGCAGTGTACAGTCCTATTCAAATTCTGAGGGGAAGGCCATGGATCAGAATTATCTTTTAAAAGCCAAAGCTAAGCCACGCACTAAAAGGAGTGGATGGGAAGCTTGGCAAACCAAAAATAAGTGCAGATAATAAAAATATCTAATGGCAAGCACTAGCAAGTAGGCAAGAATGTTGACTCCATCAGTTGTGCGTTACTAACTTATGAGAAGCTTCCTGTAATTTCTAAAGTTATAGATCATTTAGTACACTGGAGTGAAGCACTGAATATGGTCAAGGTTTCTAAAGGCATTAAATATTTTGGGATATGGATGAGGTTAAACTAGTTAGCGCTTGATAATCACATAGAATTATCTGATCATTGATCTAATTTCAGGTAACTGTGTTAGACTTCATAGAAATTTATTTTTCTAAGATAAAAATTCCACCATGGGAAGTGCAGACTTTTTGTATTATAGCCAATATAATGCAATTGAAATTTAGAAGGTATCAAGACTCATTTTTTGCAGTAAGGCCTTTGCTATGCAAAGTACCCTTTATACAATTTAGGAAATATTTGGTTTGTAGAGTAACTGTATCATTAGCTTTGGGACTATCTAATGTCTATATTTATCAGAATATGAGGGATTTCTTAGCATGCATAGACTATTATTTCTCTTTTTCCGCATTATAGATTCAGACCCTGTCATCTACTTCTCTAGACTCAGAGTAGAAAAATAGAGTATTCCTAATCGGGTAGCCAAGTGAAGTGCACATTAAAAGATTTCTGCCATGTCAATCAAGGAATCAGCAAGTGCTAGGGTTTGAATATGATCCTCAAAGTTCATGTGTTGGAAACTTAATCCTTTTAATATTTTAAAAGTACAGCATATTCATTTCTGTATCTCTAGGGCTTGGAGCCAGCTGAACCCTGTGCTCAGCTAACCAAATACCCAGTAACTAGCAGATGTTTTTCACTTTAGGGCTTCATAAGCCCTAAGAACTTCCCTTTATCAAGGCTTAGAACCCTCTTAAATTCCACCAAAGTGGTTGCCTTTCACTAGGCTTTATTTCAGGCTGTTACTACCATCACTTGCTTAAAATTGTTCTTTATTAATTTTCATTATAATTTACATATTTTAGAGATTTGGTCTCACTGTGTCACCCAGACTGGAGTGCAGTGGTGCAATCACATCTCACTGCATCCTCAACTCCTGGGTTCAACAAATTCTTTTACTTCAGCCTCCATCTTGTATCTAAGATGACAAGCACATACAACCATCCTCAGCTAAATTTGGTTTTTGATTTATTATAGAGATAGAGTCTTGCTATGTTACTCATTCTGGTTTCAAACTCCTGCTCTCAAGCATTTCCCCTGCCTCCACCATGCAAAGTGCTGGGATTACAGGTGTGAGCACCACACCCAGCTGTTCTTTTTCTTTAATATAAAGTTTTAAAATTTTAAGGTAATTGAAATTTACATTAAGTTTTAAGAATTATACAAATCCCAAATGCCCTTTACCAAGTTTTATCTAGTGGTAACGTGTTGCAAAACTGTAGCACAATATCAAAACCAGGAAATGTATACAGTTAATATATGACTATTTCTATCACTACAGTATCTTTCAGGTTGCCCCTTTATATTTTTATCTACTTCCCTCCTGTCATTTTCATACATTCTGGGAACCATTAATTGGTTTTTCATTTCAAGAATGTTATATAAATAAAGTCATACAGCATTTTATCTTTTGAGATTAGTTTTTTCCACTCATTGTAATTCCCTTGAGATCCATTCAAGTTGTTTTGTGTATCAGTAATTTGTTTCTTTTTAGTGCTTAATAGTGGGTCTTGGTTAGAATTGTTTGTATCTCAACTAGGACTATTTAATGCCAGATGGAGAAATGCTATAGCAAAAGCACTTTGAGGTGGGCTGGCAGCCAAGCAAAGAAGAGAATAGATCTGACTGAAATGTAATCCATTGTATATGGAGACCCTGACAGAAGTGATTTGAATCTGATTCAAATGTTGTGGACAAAAAGGTAGTCATTGATGGGCATATTTTGAACAAATACCACCAGATACAGCAGTTGAATTTTACCATAGCTTCAATATGCCTGATGAAGAACACAAATGTTTAGATTATCCTAACTTTCCTTGCCTTAGTTGCTACAAAATTAGCTGTGTTGGCCCATTCTTTTAAAATTTAATGTATCTGAACTAGTCATAAAGGGGAAATGAGACAGTCTGACATCATCAGCTTTATCATATTGCCTATGTCAGCTATGATATCTTAAGGTATAAAATAACATCAGATTCAGTTGAAGAGTTACTTTGCATTTATTTAATGTAAGCTCTGTCCAGGTGGTAAACTATATGCCAGAAATAACATCCTTCAGAAATCTCGTGTTCTAAGACCATGAGGGACTTTAAAAACTTTGTGTTCTAAGACCATGAGGGACTTTCCCATTAAAAACTAATGGAAAACTCTAAGTCATTAAAAGGTAGTTTAATGTGGAGACTTTGAAAATAATATGTATGCAGTAAAGAAATGAAGATAAATCTTCCTGAAAGGCGGATAACGAGTAGAGGATTATCTGCAATTTAAGGATTGTTCTTTGAAGTAACGTGCATACACACTCCAAAGAGTACCAAGATTCATAAAGTATAGTTCAAGAAGAAAATATTAACTTATTTTTCTATAAATACACATATGTACTTATAGATAAATATATATCTAGATATATATTTTATTCATGTACAAATACTTCTCTGCTAATGATGAGGCTACATCCTGATATACTCATCATAAATAAAAAATACTGTAGGTTGAAAATGCACATAATGCTTGCAATCAGCAAATAGTCCCCACTTTACAATAATTTGACTTAGAATTTTTCAATTTTATCATGATGCAGAAAGTGTTACTCATTCAATAGTAACTGAAACTCCATTGTAAAGTTTAAAGAGCTCTTCAAATTTTAATGGGAACACATCATGATAAACCCACTGCAAAGTGGAAAAAATCATTAAGTCAAAGCCTTATAACTTGGGAACTTTTTGTGTACACACACACACACACACACACACACACACACAGACGCACAGAGTCCCCAGGTTATTTGATTATACGTAATTATACATAAATGGTAGAACAAAGATAGAAATGTATTACCATATTTCAGTGAAAGCCTTTTCTGAAAAGATGGAGAAGTTTGAAAACTGAGTACAAGATTTAGTAGGCATAGGAAAATTTGCAATTCTTTCATTTGTACTTATTTTTTATTTTTTTTTAAATTGCATTTTAGGTTTTGGGGTACATGTGCAGAACATGCAAGATAGTTGCATAGGTACACACATGGCAGTGTGTTTTGCTGCCTTCCTCCCCTTCACCCACATTTGGCATTTCTCCCCAGGTTATCCCTCCGCAGCTACCCCCTGCTGTCCCTCCCTTATTCCCCACAATAGACCCCAGTGTGTAGTACTCCCTTCCCTGTATCCATGTGTTCTCATTGTTCATCACCCATCTATGAGTGAGAATATGCAGTGTTTCATTTTCTGTTCTTGTGTCAGTTTGCTGAGAATGATGTTCTCCAGATTCATCCATGTCCCTACAAACGACACGAACTCATCATTTCTGATTGCTGCATAATATTCCATGGTGTATATGTGCCACATTTTCCCAATCCAGTCTATCATCGATGGGCATTTGGGTTGGTTCCAGGTCTTTGCTATTGTAAACAGTGCTGCAATGAACATTCGTGTGCATGTGTCCTTATAGTAGAACGATTTATAGTCCTTTGGATATATACCCAGTAATGGAATTGCTAGGTCAAATGGAATTTCTATTTCTAAGGCCTTGAGGAATCGCCACACTGTCTTCCACAATGGTTGAACTAATTTACACTCTCAACAGTGTAAAAGTGTTCCTATTTCCCCACATCCTCTCTATCATCTGTTGTCTCCAGATTTTTTAATGATCACCATTCTAACTGTCATGAGATGGTATCTCAATGTGGTTTTGATTTGCATTTCTCTAATGACCAGTGATGATGAGCATTTTTTCATATGTTTGCTGTCCTCATATATGTCTTCTTTTGTAAAGTGTCTGTTCATATCCTTTGCCCAATTTTGAATGGGCTTGTTTTTTTCCCTGTAAATCTGTTTGAGTTCTTTGTAAATTCTGGTTATCAGCCCTTTGTCAGATGGGTAGACTACAAAAATTTTTTCCCATTCTGTTGGTTGCCGATTCACTCTAGTGACTATTTCTTTTGCTGTGCAGAAGCTGTGGAGTTTCATTAGGTCCCATTTGTCTATTTTGGCTTTTGTTGCCAGTGCTTTTGGTGTTTTGTTCATGAAGTCCTTGCCTACTCCTATGTCCTGAATGGTTTTTCCTAGATTTTCTTCTAGGGTTTTTTATGGTGCCAGGTCTTATGTTTAAGTCTTTAATCCATGTGGAGTTAATTTTAGTGTAAGGTGTCAGGAAGGGGTCCAGTTTCTGCTTTCTGCACATGGCTAGCCAGTTTTCCCAACACCATTTATTAAACAGGGAATTCTTTCCCTGTTGCTGGTTTTTGTCAGGTTTATCAAAGATTGTATGGTTGTAGATATGTCGTATTGCCTCCGATGCCTCTGTTTTGTTCCATTGGTCTATATCTCTGTTTTGGTACCAGTACCATGCTGTTTTGATTACTGTAGTCTTGCAGTATAGTTTGAAGTCCGGTAGTATGATGCCCCCCGCTGTGTTCTTTTTGCTTAGAATTGACTTGGCTATGCAGGCTCTCTTTTGGTTCCATATGAAGTTCATGGTGGTTTTTTCCAGTTCTGTGAAGAATTTTTATATTCACTGCAACTAAGTGCTGAAACAATTTGAATTTAGAACCATTATTGTAAATCAAGGTGTCAGACCAAGATTTTTTAAATTAATAGACACATTTTAATCATATGTTGTCTCATTTTAAAGTATAACAATTAAAATATTTTATTGAAAGCAGATGTACTTTTTATAGGTGATAAAAATATACTCTAGATTATTATATTTTTATACTCTTTTTATTTCTATTTATGTTCATTCCACAATATGAATAAAATATTCATACATTCTTATGTATAATTTCCAAGAAATGAATATGTGTATATTTTTGGAGAGTACTCAAAACTTTTCATTGCAATGGTGAATATTTCAGAAGATTTGGAGATTGCTAGATTAGAGCATTTGACAGTCTCATAGAAGATTTGAGATCTGTTATTTTCATGTCAGGAAAGATTTTCAGCTATCTTTGTAAATGAAATCACATCTAATTTAGCTATAAATTAGAATATCTGATTAACTTCCAATGGCAGATATATGAGAACATAAAAGGGGGGGATTACCTACTAAGGGTGTAGGGGAAAAATGGTTAGTAACTGAGACTGTTAACCAATTATGAAGAAAGGCCAGGCACAGTGGCAGAATGACTATGCCTGTGAATAACCACTGCACTCCAGCATGGGTAACATAGTGAGACCTTGGCTCTTAAAAAAAAAAATCAAAAATCAAACTATTTTTCTCTATGCTTTTGCTGAATATTTGGCATATGTACTTGGGTATTTTATTACCCTCGGTGTCATTTTACTTTCAGTAAAATTAGGAAAAATTAAAATATTTATCTTTAAGACTTGAATAGATATCAGTTGAACTAAAGCTATGTAAATTGTAAAGCATAGTGTGTAGCACATATTAAGTATTCAAACATCAGCTATTAGTATCATGGCTGTTTTATAAGTTCTCATAATTATTTCCCATATATATTTTTTATTTTGTTTTTAATTTTTTGATAGACTCTTACTTTTTGGTTTTAGGTTCACAGAAAAATTGCACAGAAGGGACAAAGTTTACCCATGTTTTCTTTTTGTCTCTCATCTGACAAAGATTTTTGCATTCAGGGTTACTGCACAAAAGGTATTTAATACATTTTAATTCTTTTTATATTATAATAACTAACTGATTTTTCTTTCTGAAAGTAGATAACACACATGCAAACTAACAGATATGCAAACAAAACTTCATTAAACACATTTTCTGATTACTTTCTGGTATTATTTTAGATCATTGACACATAAAATATGACAGTTAGACAAAATGAATAATAAACTACCCCAAATTTAATCTATAGCAAACAATTCTAGGGCAATAAATTTCAGTGAATTCCTTGTATAAAGTTGTTGTTGATCTTATATTATACTGGGATTATTCTCAGCATAGAATAAAGAGAAATTAAGCCTTTTGTTTTGTTTTGCTTTGATCTATTAATTTTGAAAACTGGCCTAAATGTTTTTTTTGCAAGTCTACCAATTCACAGCTAACTTGAAAAATAAAGCAGGTAACTTTGAAGATTTCAAACTTCATTTTATGCATAAATTTGTAAGGCTAGCAAAAAAAGTGTGGAAGGTAATGAAAATAATAGAGATTGTATTGGGTTTTCCTATGCAGACTTTGCTACTATTTAATTATTCTATTACAAACAACAAATCTGGGCAAAGATGAGCACACATCACTACTAAATTTTCCTTCACCCAATATGTGAATGAAATTTTTCTTAAAACTTAGGTGCTAACTAAAGGAGATTGAGAAAAAGCAGGTACTTCTTAGATTTTGGATTGAAACTGCAGTGTGGACTCTTTTATATTTTTTTCATAATCTTCTTCAAATTTTCTCATACAGGGCTACAGTGAATTGATTCTTCCAATCTCCTGAAACACCTAAAAAGAAATATAAAATGACACATTTGAGACTACTGTAAAATGTTTCTTCTAAAACAAGTTTTAATTTTAATTATTACACTCTTTAATTTTGCCCTTTAACTTTTGGATGTCATATCTGTGCCATATCTCTTATCCTAAACCTCCATTCTCATACTCTTAGACCTTGTTAGCTTTCAAAAAATTCCCATGGATTTTTTCAGTATCTTGTATAAATAATCCCTTAAATATCTTATAGAAATGTCACTGGGAAGAAAACACATCTCAACATCTTGATTCTTGGGCTTCAAGATTTCCTTAACAAAAGATGTAAAGGAAATGCCCATTGATGATAGACTGGATTGGGAAACTGTGGCACATATACACCATGGAATATTATGCAGCAGTCAGAAATGATGAGTTTGTGTCATTTGTAGGGACATGGATGAATCTGGAGAACATCATTCTCAGCAAACTGACACAAGAACAGAAAATGAAACACCACATATTCTCACTCATAGGCGGGTGATGAAAAATGAGAACACATGGACACAGGGAGGGGAGTACTAAACACTGGGGTCTATTGGGGGGAAAAGGGGAGGGCCAGCGGGAGGGAGCTGGGGAGGGATAGCCTGGGGAGAAATGCCAAATGTGGGTGAAGGGGAGAAAGGAAGCAAAACACACTGCTATGTGTGTACCTATGCAACTGTCTTGCATGTTCTGTACATGTACCCCAAAACCTAAAATGCAATAAAAAATGTAAAAAAAAAAAAAAAAGGACTTTTCAGTCCTTTTAAAATTATGTTTTCTGGCTGGGCACAGTGGCTCACACCTGTAACCTTAGCACTTTGGGAGCCAAGACGGGCAGATCACATGAGGCCAGGAGTTCAAGATCAGCCTGGCCAACATGGTTAAAACCCATCTCTACTAAAAATACTAAAATTAGCCATGAGTGGTGTCATGCACCTGAGTCCCAATTACTTGTGAGGCTGAGGAAGAAGAATTGCTTGAACCTGATAGTTGGAGGCTGCAGTGAGTTGAGATCACACCACTGCACTCCAGCCTGAGCAACAGAGGGAGACTCTGTGTGTGTGTGTGTGTGTATACATACATACATATACATATATATATATACACATACAGAGTCTATATATATATATCTTTATATCTTTTTCACAAATTACCATTTCCCCTTGTCAAATGGTAATTTATGAAAAACAGTTTTACTGTCAATTAAGATTGGCAATGACTGGGTTAAATGTAATTAACACTTTTTTTTTACCACAGAATTTCCCTGTCTTCAAAATGTTAACCTTATCAAAATTCTTGAAGGAAAGATATAGGACATAGCATTTACAATAAATATCTGGTGAGAAAAAGTAATGCCATTTTCATAGAATGTCTCACAAGGTAACACAAAGATAGAGTTGGAAGCCCAGTTGTAGCAAAAAGAGAGAGAGGAAAAAAGATGCCTAAATATCTATGTCAATCTGATTCAGAGTTTCTCAACTTTGACATTTTATTTAATTGATTTATATATTCATCATTGAAAGTTGGAGCCATACAATTCTTTGCTGGAGGAAGGGGGAACTGTCTTGTGCATTGTAGGATGTTTAGCAGCTTTCTTAGCTTCTATGCAATGCCAGCAGTTTCTTCCCAGTCAGGACAATCAAAAATGTCTACAAAAGTAGCCAAACATCTGAAGGACAAAATTGTACCTGGTTGAGATCCAGATATTCTCAGCAATACTTACCCGTGGCATACTTCCTAACTAAAATTAAAAAAAAAAAAATCTGGGACCTGTGAAAACACATTATACTTACCATTACCCTTTATAGCCTATCACCAAAACACCTATCTCTCAAAAACTGTCTTACTTTTTTTTTATTGCTAACAATTATTTACTTTCTTCTTTACTTTAACAAGATTTTACATCTCTGTTCACCATCATGTGTTGTGCAATTTCTCCTTGCCTCCTTGACTTTCAGCTTGGATTTTTAATATGCTTTGGCCAATGAACATTGAATAATGTGACAGGTACCACATCTAAAGAGAAGCTTCAAAAGATGTTGTAAGTTTTCACTGGCTCTCTTGCTCTTTCTCTCCACCATAATATTGGGCATATCCCATACATGGGGAGCAATTTCAGCCTGGGTTTTAGAAAAAGAAAACACAGGAAGCTGAGCCCAGGAGAACTCAGTGCAGTGGTCATGGGTAACTAGTATCCACCAACATGTTACTTAAATAAATAAACGAAACTCGTGGTTTTATGCCACTGAGATTCTTTAATGAGGAAGTAATAATTTACCATCATCAGCAAAAACTTCAAGGAGTGAACACTTCTTTTATTAATTTAGTATGCCTAACATTATTTAAGTTAGCTACCTAACACAGTAAAATTTTTAAGAAAGACAGTATCTAGATGATTCAGACAAATAAAGGGCATTCTTCTGACACAACAATGGGTGCCAATACTCACACTTATTGATACCCATACTATTTAGTCAGCGTTTCTTTTTTAGAAGGCTTTTCTTACATGTTAGACTTCTTGAAAAAAAAATTCTTTGCCACCAATTATTTCCTCTAAGATATTTTTGTTTTGTTTAATTTTCCATTTTTATCTCCCTGGAATACAAAATTTCTTTCAATTTCCTACAATATTGTTCATATCTAGTCTCTTCATCATCAGAGTAGCAAGCTGTACAGAAACCAGTATATGACAGCCTCACCCTTTCTCATGAAGGGAGATACAGAATGGTCCATCTCATCCTTTCCCATTGTGGTATAATTTGCACAAGAGTTCTGCTTCATCACATCAAAAGAACTGTGATGGAATATTTTATCCACAACGTCTTCTGGCATGTCTTTCTCTAGAAATTTTAACACCTTCTGAATTTCATACTTAGGATTCTAAAGAAATTATAGAGAAAAATAATCATTTCAGGCAGATTTGGTCATGAAGCAGAGAATGCATTTACCAAAGTTCTACACATGACAATGCAATAGATAATTTTAGATATTTATGCGCATTTAAAATTTTGCTTTCCTAAGCACATATTCTATTCTTAAATATACCAAGCATCTGCTAGAAGATTTAAACTGCAAAGAAAAAAATTGGATTAATATTCAAACTTTCACATTCAAAAATGGAATTCACCTTTAGAATTCCCAATGGTAACAGAGCAACCTGTTATTATTATTAGGCATAATTTCAAGATCCCTTAATTTATTTTATTTGGCATGTTTAACATCAAGAATTGATACTTTTCTCAAGAGTTATCTTATAGTGGAAAGAAGATTATCTGTCTTCCTCTCATACCTACATAGATTATTTGATAGTATGAGAACATAGGATGGAATGTAAAGCATTGCCCATTTTCTAACTAAAGAACGGTAGGAAAATAAAGACAGCAATGAATAAGAGAGATTTATGTAATGTACTTCTTAAGATTTGCCTTCTCTGTGCTTCACATTGGACATAGAAAGGCATATTACATGCAATGAATAGTGGCATTCTCACTAGAGTTTGTGCCCTGCTACCTATCAAGTAGATATTCTTCTCAGTGTTTCAAATCAAACTGAGGCATCAAGCCATAACCTTAATTACCTAGCAAGATCCACCAGAAAGACAACCTGAGATTTAACATTCCTGAGTGATCCATCTCAATTTCAATGAAACAGAACCTGAGAGTTTCTATGAAAGGCCCTAAACAAAATGTATTTCTTGTAGTCACAGAGCTGAAATTGTCAGAAATCAGATACAAACTTTAATTTGTAGAAGTTGAATTCACAGTTGTACCAAGTCTAATATGTGAAAGTTAAATATGAGATTAAGGAAGGGTGAAATGCTCAAACTCAGAATCTAAATATTTGTTATAGATTTGATGACACACAGAATCATAAACCCTTGAGTAATTATGAAGTTCTCTTTCAGCACATGTGGATTCCCCTCTAATATTTGGGGACACTAAACTTCTTTTGCCTGAAGACCTTATAATGACCCAATGTGGAAAAGGTTCCCTTCAATGTACTTCTTACCCTCCTAAAGACCCATACACAAACACTCTTAGTTGCTTCTGGACCCATAACTAGAATAATATCTGATATATTATAGTTTGGATATTTGTCCCTTCTAAATCTCATGTTGAGATGTAATCCCCAATATTGAAGGTGGGGCATGGTGAAAGGTGTTTAGCATCATGGGGCAGATCCCTCATGAATGGCTTGGTTCTGTCCTCACAGTATTGAGTGAGTTTTCCCACGATCTGATTGTTTAAAAGTGTGTGGCACCTCCCTACTCTCTCTCTTGCTCCCACTCACATCATGTGACATGGTGGGTCCTCATCATCTTCAGTTATAAATGTAAGCTTCCTAAAACCCTCACTAGGGGCAGGTTTCCAGAACCATGCTTCCTGTATACCCTGCAAAACCATGAGCTAATCAAACCCATTTTCTTTGTAAATTACCCAGCCACAGGCATTTTTTATGATGCAAAAACTGACTAATGCAATATCTCACTGTAATTCAGAGTGACAGGTACGAAGTAGTTTAAACAGAATGCAGAAGATGCTAAAAATTTGCTAGGGAACCTGCCAGAGGCAGTTATCTTAGCTGAGTCAGGTGATTTCGCTTGAGATGAACAACAGATTTATCAAATTAGAGATAAATGGGAGTAACATCTATCTTAAGGGAATTTAGAGAAATCTAAGGGACCAAGATGAGACTGAGTGAGGGCTCCTGGACCTCAAGCAAATTAAGGAAGGTAGACCACAGTGACAGTTTTACCTGTCACAGACTTCAATTTTGAATGCAAGTATGACTTACAGAACTCACATGACAAAGGACTTAAGGATAAAAAAGGTTGAACAAAAATTAGTAAATAAATTTTTCCAGGTTCACTCAGTGAGAAAAGGAAAGGTGGCTACAAAGAGGTTAAAGAAATAGCTGGGGACTAAATAATGTCACTGTGTGTATAATCTTAATGATTTTACATTTTATTTAGGGACCAAAGCCCTTAAGAGGGTTGAAGCACGGGGGTGCATATTAGAATTTAGAATTGTATAATATTATTCTCTATGGATCAATAATGCAAGATGAGGTTGTCCAAGTGAGTTTAGATGTCCAAACTAGGGTGGGAGGCGGTAGTGTTAGAAAGATGTGGACACCTAAAACATCCATTTTCAAGCTACAATTGAAATAATATCATATTTATAGACAGAGAGGAAAGAAATGTATTGTGCAAAGAAGATAAATTTTTGGTTTCTTTCAAAAATAAATGAGAAATTGGAGTTACTTCTTACCTCTTTCAAGTCTTCATGAAATAGGTAAAGGATAATCTTTCTTCTTTTACCACCAACCCTTCCTGTGGTCATACCAGGACAAAAACACACTAAATTAAAATATTCCTTTTTGAAAAATTACACTATACATGAAATAATAATGGTTATATGTTATTCCAAATCGTAATTATCAATGCACGCACATTGATTAACCATTAGTTCAAGAAAGAGGAACAAGCCTAAGAGAAGTATGTGAGATAGCCCCTGTTCTCAATGAATTTAAAATCTCCTTGGAAGGAACAAAATACCTATGTAATGAGATGAATCCTGTTCTCTCAAAATTCATATGTTGAAGTTCTAAATCCCAGCACTTCAGAATGTGACTATAGTTGGAGATGGGTCTTTAAATAGATAATTAAGTTAAAATTAAGACATTAGGTGGGCCCTAATTCAATTGTTTCTATAGGACAATAAAATTAGGACACAGACACTCACCAACCATTTAAAAATATAGAGAAAAAAATAGTTATCTACAAGTCAAAAAGAAAAGCCTCAGAAGAATCCAGTCCTAATGAAATACCGATCTTGGACTACTAGCCTTCAGAGCTGTGAGAAAATACATTACTGTTGTTTAAAGTACCAGATCCAGTCCAGTCGGTGGAAATTTGTTATGACAGCCTTAGCAAAATAATACAGATTTTGATCCTGGAAAGTTGGGTACATTTTTGTCATGAATACCTAAATATGTGGAAGGGGCTTTGGAACTGAATGATGACTAGAAGTTGAAGAGCTTTGAGTTACATATTAGAAAAAAATTCTAGATTTCCTTGAAGAGATGGTTGCTAGAAATATAGACGCTATGGATGATTCTGATAAGGGCTTAAAAAGTAAGAGGAATGTTATAAAGAAAATGTCTATCATCTTGTAATATAATTGTCATCATGAGCAGAATATTAGTAGAAATATGTTAAACAAAATACTTCAAAGTTAAATTTACTCTGGTGAGGTTTCAGATAAATAAGAAACATATTACTGGAAATTGGAGGAAAGTCATTAATTGTTATAAAGTGGAAAATAAGTTGGCCAAATTGTATTCTAGTGTTTTGTGGGAAGTGGAATTTGTAAGTAATAAACTTGGATAGTTAGCTGAGATTTTTAAACAAAATATTAGATGATCAGCCTGGTTTCTCCTAACTGCAAGTCATGACAGACCAATTAAAGAAGAAAGTATTGGCTTCAGAGGAGGATGGAGCAAGATGGCAGCATAGAAGTCTTTGGTGATCATGCCCTTGCAGAAGCATCAATTTGAACAACTCTTCACACACAAAAGTCTTCACACACAAGAGCTAAGAAAGCATGTGATTCATGGATCCAGTCAATCATCTCAACTATCTCAGTAGTATCAGTGTTACTACTGATAGGGGAACAGAAACAGGATTAAATGAAGGAAAACTGTCATTGTTCTAAGATTCTATAGTCAGGAAACAAGCCAACTAGAGCTATCTTAATGTAAACTTGCTTTATCCTGTAGATAAAGGGACAAACAACACTGAAGCAGATTCATAAATAAGCAAGGCTACCTTCTACTGCCACTATGGGCCCAGAAGGCACAGCCAAGGAGGTGGAACCATTGTTCAGGATGCAAGAGGTGAGACTAACTCCCAAGGCTGAGGGGTTGAGATTCCATCACAATGGACCCAGAAGGCAGGGTCCCAGGGGATCCTGAAGACTGATCATCAAGCCAAATGGACTATTCTTGATTCTAAAATCTAATGGAATTTTCCCAGCTAGATTTTGGGCTTTCAGCGTTCTGAAATCTCTCTTTCAGAATGGGAATGTCTATCCTATGCCTGTCCAACCATTGGAATTTTCCACTTTCCATTGTTCAGAAGCAGATAACTTGTTATCTGATTTTAGTTTTATAGCTGGAGTTCTCTCTAGCTATAAAGGGGCAACTTTTGCCCCTTAAGTCTTACCCATATGTAATTTAATTGATAGTTAGATGATATTTTGAACTTAGAATTGATGGTGGAATAGGCTGAAACTGTGAAGAAGCTGGGCATCATGTTTCACACCTATAATTCCAGCACTTTAGGAGCCTGAGGTGGCAGAATCACTTGAGGCCAGAAGTTTGAGACCAGCCTGAATAGCATAGCAAGATCCCACCTTTACAAACATTAAAAATAGAAATTGCTGAGCATGGTGGTGTGTGCTTGTAGTCCTAGCTACTCTGGAGATTGAGGCAGAAGAAGGATCACTTAAGCCCAGGAGTTTGGGGCTGCATTGAGTTGATTGCATCAGTGTAACAGAGTGAGGCCTCATCTCTAAAAAAAAAAGAACTGAACTGAAACAAAAATTCTGAAGAACATTAGGATAGAGTTAACACATTTTGCATGTGAGAAGGATTTTGGGGGGTTTGAAGACTGAATTGTGTTCCCCAAATTTGTATGTTGAAGCCTTAACCCTCCAGAAATAAGACCTTCAGAAAGGTAATTAAGTTAAAATTAGGTCATTTGTGTGACCCTTAATCCAATATTACTATTGCTCCTAAAAGAAGGGGAAATTAGAACACAAACACACACACACAGAGAAGACAAGAAGACTGCCATCTATAAACAAATGAGTTGGTCTAAGAAGAAAACAATAATTACAACACCTTGATTTTGTACTTCCAGCATCCAGAGCTGTGAGAAAATAAATGTATTTTACTTAACCTACCTTTTCTGTCACATTTTGTTATTACAACCTCAGCAAACTAACACAAATTCTAATAAGTAAAAATAAAATTACAAAAGCAAGGTGACAGACACTGAGTAATGCAGTCAGTGAGTAATATGAATGATCACAGGCTAGGGAGAGGGAGAGAAAATCATAGAAATAGAAATTAAGAACAGGATGTGGAGGAAAATGAATGCACTTAATCTAAAATAAAGAGATGAACTTTGAGAATAAAAATAAGGATGACATTCTATGGATTAAAAAATATAGCCTAAGCAATGGCATGAGTAAATCTATGCAAGATATTATTAATATGTATCTGCCTGAAAGATACATTTATGTAGAATGTTAAATGAGAATTAAAGGTAGAGTTATTACTATAGGCATGAATATGTTTCTCTGAAAAAGAGAATACAGAGATAGAAGAACAAAGTCTTGAGAAAGAAATCTTTTACTCATTTTATATAGTAAAAATAAAGAAATGGTAGATAAGAAAGAATTTAAAACTATGTATAAAATTCACTTAGGCAATGCCATGGATAGTGAGAGGAAAGTACTTAAATAAATTGGCAATAGTCACTAATCACGAATAAAATAATGAGATCAGGAACTGAGGTATCTGTCACTTAGAACCCAAAAGTCCTGTAAGGAGGGAGCCAATAATATATTCTTCTTCCTCTATAGTCTTCCTAATGCATTAGTAGAGTTCTGGGTACATAATTGGCTTATAAAAAACACAAAACTTATATTTAAACTTTATATTACTTTGCAAAAAGCTGACATTTCATTATAGAGCTCCAAGATTAAATGAAGAACAGGACTCACACTTTCCAGTCATGAATTTATCTAGGAACTCTTCGAAGTTCCAGGCTCTGGATGTGTGTTTGCCATCTGGTAGAAATCATGGTAAGACACAGCCACATCTTTGGCATTCCGTGCCATGTAGATCATCTGTGGAGAGATTTGAAAAAGCAGGATTTTGTTTCTACTGTCTAATAGTTTATAAACTTTTGCTTACTTTAACAGAATGCTTGTTTTCTTTTTTCTCTTTTCTGATTTTGGCATTTATATCTACATCCTGATATTGTTTTAAATGAAGAGTTCTCATCTCTCACATGCCCAACCAAATGCCCATCAATAATAGACTGGATAAAGAAAATGTGGCATATATATCATGGAATACTATGCAGCCATGAAAAGGATGGGTTCATGTCCTTTGTAGGGATATGGATGAAGCTGGAAACCATCATTCTCAACAAACTGACTCAAGCACAGAAAACCAAATATCACATGTTCTCATTCATAAGTGGGTGTTGAACAATGAGAACACATGGACACAAGGAGGGAAACATCATACACCAGGGCCTGTTGGAGGTTGGGGGGTGCTGGGGGAGGGATAGCAGAGGTGGAGGAATTGGTGAGGGATAACATTGGGAGAAATACCTAGTGTATATGATGGGGGAATGGATGCAGAAAACCACAATGGCATGTGTATATCTATGTAACAAACCTGCACTATCTGCACATGTACCCCAGAATTTAAAGTATTATTTAAGAAAAGAAAAGAACATCTCTCTCTCTCTCTCTTGTTTTTGTTTTTGTTTGAATTAGGTGGGAGGCCTCTTATATTGCCCAGGCTGGTCTCAAACTCCTGGGCTTAAGCAATTCTACTACCTAGACCTATGTCTGGGATTACAGGCATGGTCACCACCCCAGCAAGAGTATTTCTTGAAACATGGAAAATCAAATATAAAATTATAATAGGTATTAAATTAATAAAAAAGTAGTTAATATTATGCTTAAATTCAGAATATTTTTCTGTACTTATTAAAGCTAATAAAAATAAGCAATTTTAAAGATAAAATATCCTAATATTTTATTGAAAATAAATTATTATTTGGACAAACTTAGAGTCACAAAAGATTAAACCTTCTTTATTCTACGCATGATCATGGTTACCTAACAATCATTGATACTTGTAATGACTGGTATGAGATTAGAATTTATTTTACATATGTAGCCCAAAGTCTCCTTGATGGCAGAAATGATATTGTTATGTCTCACTGCCAATTAATTTCTCAGACACAAATCTGTTAAGTTTACTTCTCAACTGAAGCGCACCTAATAATACTGAGGACTCAGCCACCATGCAATAAATATATTTATAAGGGAGAGTGAATTCAGGAAGAAGCCATCTTTCATTTAAATAGGATCACAGCTTCCTTTGTCCCCAAGTGATGGGCAAATAAAATAGAAACACTTATATTCCCAAGTTACTGTTAATAATTCTCATAGTCTGAGACAAGAATTTCAATTAAAATGTAGTGGCTGAAAAAGGCTTTTTCAACAGCTTGAGTATATAGCTGTAGGAGTTGAGAGTTGCTGGTAAACCTTCTTGAGAAAACAGTAAACCTACAAACATTTCCAGTTGCTTTTTATTTCAATTCCAAGAGACTATGGTAATAAGCCCACTGTTTATCATTCTTACCTGTAACTTTCTTAGTAAGAACTGTTTCTGCTTGCCTCGGTGCAAAAAGACTATTCAAAGGGATCCTCCGGCATTTGTTCAGGCACTGTGTCTCACACCTGTAATCCTGGCTCTCTGGAAGGCCAAGGCAGGAGATAGCTTGACACCAGAAGTGGGAGACCAGTCTGGCCAACGTAGCATGACTTGTCTTTTCAAATAAAATAAATTAGCCAGGTGTGGTGTGGCACCTGTAGTCCCAGCTACTCAGGTGCATGAGGCTGTATGATCACTTGAACCCAGGAGGCCAAGGCTCCAGTGAACTATGATCATGCCACTGCATTCCAGCCTGAGTAATAGACAGAGCAAGACTCAATTAAAAAGAATTAAGGTATCTTTCAACTTTCCTAATAGCAAGCCATAGATTTCTAGGGCTTCTATAGATTTTAAATACAGGAATTAAGATAATAAATTACATGTCTACCCCCTTATCACTCTTGTTTTAAATTGGATTTTAAAAAATTCACCCATAATCACAAGTATAAAAACTTTTTGTATACTAATGATGAAAATATAATCAAGTTTTCAAATGAAAAAGAACAGCTATTTTCTTCTAAAGGTGCTAGGGTAAAGATGTACTCTAAACATCTCTCTCTAATTTAAGGACTTAATGACTGTCTACTTCCCATATGCATTTTCACCACTTTACATTTTACACATTGTACTTAACCATTTGTGGATCTCTAACACATCTCTTGCTGTTTCACATCTCTTAACCAATGGATACGCAGTTTCCTCTCTGTGAAATATTCTGTATATTTGAAAATGCCTGTACTCTTTCTTCAGGTTGCTGACCAATGTTCTTTCTCTATGAGACTACTTTGCCAAATAGAATATTTTCTTACTTAATATATTAGAACTTTTTCTAAAACATTAAGAAATGGTAGAAAAGAAAGAATTTATCTTACTGATAGGTAATTATTTTATCTTACTGATAGGTAATTATTTTTCTTACTGATAGGTAATTATTTTATCTTACTGATAGGTAATTATTTTTCTTACTGATAGGTAATTATTTTATCTTACTGAAAGGTAATTATTCTTCAAATATGTCTCTCTTTTTCACACAACTTGAGGTATTCCACAGGACTATATGCTACATAGGCCAAAGGTCACAGACTTTTTAAACTATTGCCCAGTAGGTTATATGGAAGTGACTGGCATGCAGAAGAAGCTTGATGGCATTTGTAGAAACTAAATAAAATTAAATTATATAGCAGATAATGTATTATTTTTGTTTGTATTTATAATGCCAGTCACATTATTTGGTACATACATACTAACATTTCCATAGATAATTACAGATTGCATGCTTATTGACTAATTTTGCTTATAAGAAGCTGCAATAGATAGAGTTGCAAGGAGAAATGAAGAATTTAAAGTCAGATTTCAATACTCTTTTCCAAGCAACTGATACAACATTATGGAGAAAGTTGGCTGAACATGGGGTGGCTCACACCCATAATCTCAGCATTTTGAGAGATGGAGTCAGAAGGATTGCTTGAGGCCAAGGGTTAAAGACCAGCCTGGGAAACATAGCAAAACCCCATCTCTAAATAAATTTTTTAAAATTAGCCATATGTTGTGGCACATGCCTGTGGTTCTGGCACTCAGGAGGCTGAGGCCAAAGGATCAGTTGAACTCAGGAGGTTGAGGCTGCAGTGAGCTAAGTTTGTGCCACAGTACTCCGGTGTGGGTTGACAGAGTGATACTTTACCTCTAAAATTTTTTTTTCTCATTTATTTGATCTTTTATTCATTTACCATTTGATCTTTCATTTATTTGGCATCTTCCTCATCATTTCCAAGGCTTAAAAATCCATAAAATAAATTTTACACTTGTGTCTTTAGAATTATTTTCTGTCACATGCCCCAGATTTAAGAGGAGACTTAACCTAGTAAATTTTGTGCTGACATTTCCTACAACTCTGTAGACTGACTATACAGGATTGGAATTTCAGATGTGACTTCTTTTTTTCTTTTTTATTGCAGTTTAGGTTTTCGGTTACATGTGAAGAATATGCAAGATAGTTGTATAGGTACACACGTGGCAGTGTGATTTCCTGCCTTCCTCCCCTTCACCTATATCTGGCATTTCTCCCCATGCTATCTCTCCCCAACTCCCCACCCCCCGCTGTCCCTCCCCTATTCCCCTCCAACAGACCCCAGTATGTAGTGCTCCCCTCCCTGTGTCCATGTATTCTCATTGTTCAACACCCGCCTATGAGTGAGAACATGTGGCATTTCATTTTCTGTTCGTGTGTCAGTTTGCTAAGAATGATGTTCTCCAGGTCCATCCACGTCCCTACAAAGGACATGAACTCATAGCTTTTGATTGCTGCATAATATTCCATGGTGTATATGTGCCACATTTTCCCTGTCCAGTCTATCATTGATGGGCATTTGGGTTGATTCCAGGTCTTTACTACTGTAAACAGTGCTGCAATGAACATTCGTGTGCATGTGTCCTTATAGTAGAACTATTTATAATCCCTCAGATATATACCCAGTAATGGGATTGCTGGGTCAAATGGAATTTCTATTTCTAGATCGTTGAGGAATCACCACACTGTCTTCCACAATGGTTGAACTAATTTACACTCCCACCAGCAGTGTAAAAGTGTTCCTATTTCACCACATCCCCTCCAGCATCTGTTGTCTCCAGATTTTCTAATTATCACCATTCTAATTGACATGAGATATTATCTCAATGTAGTTTTGATTTGCATTTCTCTAATGACCAGTGATGATGAGCATTTTTCATATGTTTGTTAGCCTCATGTATGTCTTCTTTTGTAAAGTGTCTGTTCATATCCTTTGCCCACTTCTGAATGGGATGCCCTCTCTCACCACTCCTATTCAATATAGTACTGGAAGTTCTAGCCAGAGCAATCAGACAAGAAAAAGAAATAAAGGGTATTCAAATAGGAAAAGAGGAAGCCAAATTGTCTCTATTTGCAGATGACATGATAGTATATCTAGAAGACCCCATCATCTCAGCCCAAAATCTCCTGAAACTGATAAGTAACTTCAACAAAGTCTCAGAATATAAAATCAATGTGAAAAAGTCACAAGCATTCCTATACGCCAATAACAGACTTAGAGCAAAATCAAGAACAAACTGCCATTCACAATTGCTACAAAAAGAATAAAATACCTAGGAATACAAGTAACAAGGAATATAAAGGACCTCTTCAAGGAGAACTACAAACCACTGCTCAATGAAATAAGAGAGGACACAAACAGATGGAGAAACATTCCATGTTTATGGTTAGGAAGAATCAATATCGTGAAAATGGCCATACTGCCCAAAGTAATTTACAGAATCAACGCTATCCCCATTAAGCTACCAAAGACCTTCTTCACAGAACTGGAAAAACCCACCTTAAACTTCATATGGAACCAAAAGAGAGCCCGCATAGTCAAGTCAATTCTAAACAAAAAGAACAAAGCTGGAGGCATCACACTACCTAACTTCAAACTATACAACAAGACTACAGTAATCAAAACAGCATGGTACTGGTAGCAAAACAGAGAAAAGTGTCTTAATTGCAGTGCCATTGTGGCAGGCAGGTCTTGCTAACACAGGCCTCCACAACAACCGTTTCAGCACTGACTAAGTGGTTAATTTAGATGTTAAAAGCTGATAGAGCCAGTGTCCTTATACAAAGGTTGGAATGTAACAAAAGCCCACCAAGAGTTTTGCCTAGGTCTTTCCTGGACCTTGAAGCAAGACAAGATAATGAAAGAATTCCTAACAGGACTAATTTAAGGTTAAACAAACTTTAGTGGGGTTCTGAAGAAACTCCTAGGCCTCCACAAACAAGTTTACTGGGGGTCTGAAGGAACTCCCCAAACCTTGATGATTTAGCAAGAGACAAGGTAAGGGTAATCACCCCCAGCACCAGGACCCATTTAGATTAAGTAAATTTACTGAGCTTGCAGAGGAAAGTCTTCAGGATTCAGATCTTAGACAGAGATTAAAAGAAGTTAATCACTTATCTCTTTAGATCAATGCACACTTGCATGTAGACATACAAGTTAGAAAGTGTATAAGCTCTGGAAAAACTGAGGTTTTGAGTTGATCTGGCAGTAATTTCCAGGCCTTCTCCTTGTAACTGGTTACAGAAATAAAAACTACTTCTCTCCAAGTTTATATGCATCTCCTTATTGGACCATAAGAATAAGCAGTCCAAACCTCAGTTTGGTCTGGGAACACCATCAATTAATTGCAGTGGGAACTTAAGTTCTGTAACTGCATGGATCTTCTTAACTATAAAATCAAGGGTGGCCTAATCAACACTTCCCTCCTTTAAATTATAGATGGAACAGTGAATTATACTATCTAAATTATCTGTAACAGACCACAAGTGTGAGAGAAAATGTTCATTGGGTTGGGGCAGGGTCTAGCAAATATATTAGTGACAAATGACAAAGTTTAAAAACACGTTTGAGGTAAGTGAAGTCTTGGAGAGATAATGAATACCTTGCTAAGGGTTAAAGAAAGAGGAAAGAAACATGAAAAGTGGCTCAACAGTCAAAGGCAGGTTTGTTTTGAAGAAATAAATCTAGAGGGGTTTCTGGCCAATTTCTGTCAGGAGTCCTCTTTCTCACAGCCTAAGTATTTTGTAGGGGTCCTGTCAGCGTGGTGGGAAGAGTTGTAAGAGAAATTATGAAGATAAAGTTATAGAAAATAGTCACAAACCTTCTTGGAAGGCTGGGAGGTTTGCATAGCCTCAGTAAAAGGAGGATTGCCCTTTACCTTGAGTTAAGAGCAGAAATGCAAATAACAAGGGGGGTGTGGGAGAGTTTATCTAAATAACTTGTTTACTCATGGTGGTCCTAAAACTAACCTTTGATCATTCCCAGGCAGGATGTCTCTTTCAGCAGAGGGTGACCAGGTTAATTACCCTCTGGTGGTGTTGACTCAAAGCCTTTGTCATTTATTGTGTGCTGAATCAATGCTGACGAGGCCAGCTAGTCAGGGCCACTGCAACTGTTACACCTCTTTTGGCCAGTGGCCTAGCCCCTTGATCTGCTCTTTCACTGAATATCAGTGTCTTAGTACATTATTCATCTATTGTGCAGCTGGAGTCTGCTGGATGGACCCCAGCAGTATTTACTGATAATAGAGCTTGGAAGTTTTCTGTGTAAGGGAGAAGTTTATGGCAGGGTTGGAATGTCTCTGGTCAGAGGAGAGGTTATCTTGGGGTTGACATTTCTCTGGCCAGAGGAGAGGTTATCTCAGGACTGGCAGATGTCTGGTTAAGGATGGGTTTGGAAGGTTTCTGGTTGATGTCATTTGTGGTTTATGGTCATGCTGACCTTCACCATTAAGCTGATATCCTTTGGGTTTACATGGTTTTTTGATCAAAAAGAACTTTCAAATGACAGTGCTTGTCCAAGATAGTGATAGTCCTGCTCTGTCATCTTGCTCTGACAAACTTCTTAGTAATAATTTGTGATTACCTGATGCCATCTAATATCCTTAGCAGTGCTCTAAATGAAAACATTTTTCTATGCCTTTTAACTCATATGTATAAAAAGTGAAAGAACTTGAAATGTAGCCTAAATATTATCTCAAAACATGTCCTTTGCCCCCAGTTTAGTGTGGGCTAATTTTTTTTTCCTCTCCTTCTCCAAAGTTCTAGCAAAATAGAGGCTAGGCTGGGAATTGTGGCTCATGCCTATAATCTCAGCATTTTAGGAAAACCAAGGCCAAGGAATCACTAGAGGCCAAGAGTTTGATGACCATCCTGGGCAATATTGTGAGATTCCATCTCTATTAAAATAAATAAATTTTAAAATACATTTTAAAAAACACCAGAAACCTCGTAATAAGCTCAGTTATAAGACTTTCTGAGGCCCTGTGTGTACATTGCACATGGTAGGTGCTTCTGTAACTATTGACCATAATACATAGAAATTATATTTAAGGCTTTCAATAAAGTAAATATACTAATCAGTGTGTCTTGTGTGTGTGTATATACATATATGCACACTTTAATATGTAATTGCAATATAAACGTACTGCAATATGAACTCTTGAAATCATCTGATATATTTGACTATATTTCATCTGTTGGGTTTAGATTTTTTAGCATCATATGTAGGTCATAACCAGACTTTGATTCTGGCTAATCCATGATTTAGAATTCAAAAATAGTCACAAATTCACAAAAAAATAGATTTGGAAGGGCTCTCAGACAGAATGTATTTCAATTTCTCATTTTATAAACAAAGAAACTGAGAAGCAAGAGGTAAACTGAAATAGTTTGCAGAGGTGAGAATAGTTTTTACCCTACAGGCAAATGAATTTTGTTTTAAGAGATGGAGGGTCTCACAGTGTTGCCTAGCTTGGACTTAAATTCCTAGGCCTAAGTAATCCATCTTCTCAGCCTTGTGAGCAGCAGGGAATACAGGCATGCACCATTACACCTGGCCAACAATGGCGTTTTTCTACCAAGTCTTTGCATATCAGAAAGTTGCATTTCCATTTTTTTATAGAGAGATATGCAAAAACTCGAAAGGAATGGTTCATGTTGTTGCTAGTGAATTTTCTACAAAAGTTTATAGTCAAGTTAGTAACTATAAAATATTCATATAAATCAAGATGATTCATCTATATATTTGTTCATTTATTTTTCAGTATTAACAAAGCATCTAATATGATCAGGCATTCCATGCCTTCTTCTGAGCATCAAAGATGATCTTAATATGTTCTATTTTCTCACCTCTGGAAATTTACAATTTTATAGGAATGACAAATTGGTATACAAATACTGTAGTGAAAGTATAACGATGGAAACCTATAACTGTCTCAGGATTGAATATTTAACTAGTTCAAATGTTTACTTATTATTTGTGTGTTTTGTTTTCCTTGATATTAGATTTAGTGCCTCTAACATTAGATTCTCACCCTGTCATTAACTCTATAATAAAGCAATTAATGTCAATTATAATTAAGCAAGCAAATGCCAAATGACTTCCCCACAAAAAAAAATCACAAAGGCATCATTTAATTTATTTAGACTTAAGCATTTTTGACAGATCAGTAAGATCCCTATTCAATTCTAGTATTCTCAAACCTCTAAATTATAAAGATCCATATATCTTATTTACACTTTATTCTACTCTTTATTGCTCAGTTTTCTCAAGCATAGAAATTTACCTCCAAAGTGTAACTTTTATTTCATAATATGAATTTTAATTATGAAATAATACATAAATTAAAATGTTAGAATAAAAATGTTTCTAACAGTTTTATGTATTATTTGACATACAGTCTACATAACAGTCACAGTGCTTGTTACATAGTCTCTCAAATAAACCTTACAGAAGCACTGTTATATTATCCCATTTTAATAAGTGCTAGCTCAAAGTAGGCAACAAAGCTAGTATGCACACCCAAATCTGTCCAATACAAAAGAGAAACTGGACAGTTGATGAGAAGATGGAGTAGTAAATCAGTATAAAGAGAGGTAATCTGGTTCAAAGATAAATTGTCCAACTTAGGAAAGGGGTTAAGAAACTTTCATTTTATTCTTCTGGCATTTGAAGCATTAATAAAGGTTTTTAAGCAGTAACCTAGGCCACTATAGGCTGCATGGAGGACAGATGTGAGGGTAATGACTAGAAGCACAAGCAAAATAGGTAATTGTTACAATATTACATGTAATAAATGATAAGGTCTTCAAGAAGGGTAGTGGTAATAGAACAAAAAGGCAGGTGTGTTTTAGAGAGATATTTTAATTTAGTTAAATTTATTTATTTATTTATTTTGACACAGGGTCTTGCTCTTTCACCCAGGCTGGAACACAGTAGCACAATCTCGTCTCACTGAAATCTCTGCCTCCTAGGTTCAATCAGTTTCAATTCTCCTGCATCAGCCCTGCATAGTAGCTGGGATTATAGGCATCTGCCACCACACCTGGCTAATCTCTGTATTTTTATAGAGGTGGGATTTCACCATGTTGGCCAAGCTGGTCTTGAATTCCTGATCATAAGTGATCACCTTGACCTCCCAAAATGCTGGATTAAAGGTGTTAGCCAGTATACTTGGCTCAAAGAAATATTTTTAAAATACAACTAGTGGACCTGGTGATCGATGAGATGCAGAATGGGGAAAAAGGGAGGAGAAATAAGTTCCCAGTTTGTTGATTGGTTGTATGTGTAAATGAAAGTTTCATTAATCTAGATAAAATAGTATGAAAAGCAGATCTGAAGGAAAAGTGATGGTCTCAGATTTACGCACTTTGGATTTTCAGAACTGTTGAGGCATTCATAGGAGTTTTCACACAGTAGCTGAATATCTAAGTCTTTGTCAGGCTAGAAATATTTATGCTTACATGGATAAATCGGCATATGCAATTTTCTGGTGTGCAATCTACTCCTCTAAATGTCTCACATATCTCAAACAGACATATCTGTGACACACTTTATATCTGCATTGGGTGATATATTTTCAAAGGTTTAGTAGAGAAAAATACCATTTTTGGCTAGATGTACTGGTGTATGCCTGTATTCCCTGCTACTCAAAAGGCGGAGAGCGGGGATCACTTAGGCCCAGGAATTTGAGTCCAGCCTAGGTAAAATTCTTGGGCAACAACATCCATCTGTTAAAAAAGAAGTCATTTGCCTGTAGGGTAAAAACTGTCCTCACCGCTGAAGACTATTTCAGTTGACCTCTTGCTTCTCAATTTCTTCATGTCTAAAGTGAAAGACTGAAATATATTCCATCTGAGACCCCTTCCAAATCTATTTTTCTATGAATTTTTGACTATTTTTTAATTCTAAATCATGGGTTAGCCAGAATGAAAGTCTAGTTGTGATCTACATTACAATGCTAAAAATCTAAACCCAATAGATGAAATATAGTCAAATATATCACGTGATTTTTCAAGAGATCATATCACAGTATATTTATGTGGCAATTACATAAGAAAGTGTACATATGTATATACAAGACACACTGATTGGTATTTACTTTATTGAAAGCCTTAAATATAATTTTCTATGTATTATGGTCAATAGCGATTGAAGCACCTACCATGTGCAATGCATCCACAGCTATTGCTTAGTTTTGTAAGCTCTGATCTCAACAAATATGCAATTCTTAAAAATAAAAATGTTTATATGCCAAACCTAAATGGATTTAAGTATCACAAAATAGAACAATACAATGACAAAAATTCAAAGAAGGAAAGCATCTAACTGGTGACATATCAGAAAACTGAAAAATTGTGATAGCATTTGAGATCAGGTGTCAGAGATTGGTAACAAGTTACCAAGCATAGACACTATGATTATTCGTGTAAGTGTGCAATACATGAACAAAGGTAAAGGAGAACAAAAGTGTGAAAAAACTGTCTGGTGTAGAAGGAGTAGATCATATTGACTAGAGCTTACTACTGGTTTAGAAGTGGAGCTCATTCATTCATTGATAACCTTAATAATATCTATAACTGCCAACTACGTGCCAACGATTGTTCCTGCATAAGACAGAAAGATTTTGCCTACATAACATTTGCTTTCTAGTGGGTGATCAAATATATGACTAAAAAATTGTATCCATTGTGGACAGTGTGAATGTTGTGCTTCAAAGGGCTACTTAAGATTTTTGAACAGAGAAACAATACAATTTAGCAAGTAAGGAAACGTGAGAAGGGTTGGGATGAATGTAAATAAAGAAACGAGATTTTCCTCATAAATTCTCAATGCCTTGCAATGTTAAAACAATGTAAACAGTAAAATCCATATTTGTCTCTCTTTTTATAGAGTATTTGATATTTTTGACCATGTCTCTTCCTTGGAACTCTCTTCTCTTGATTTTCATGTTAGTACATTCTCAATTTCCCAAACAAGTATTTCTAGTATATTTAGGCCAGAAATATTTTTTTTCCTTGGAGCTCCAACTTGGCTCTTCTAGCTTACTCTATGTACTTCCTCATGGTTTTAACAACCATCTATAAGCTGATGCCTCAAGAATGTAGATGTGTCTTTAGTTTTATTTTATAGTGTGAGTTCTAGACCTATGGAGCCAGGTTCTCTTGCCTATTTTCCACTAGAAATGTCCTGGGCATTTCAAATTCAGTAACACAAATTTAACCCATTAGCCTTACTCTCCACTGGACCAGATCTTGTCCCAGATTCCTGTGTACTTAATATTTTAGTGACACCATATTTACCAAGTTAGAAATAAAGAAATCTTTTTAGAATCTTCCACATTCAATTGAATCCCAAATTTAATTATTTTTATCTTCTAAGTATGCTTCAGAATAGTAACATTTCTTCATGAACTGGCTTAGTGGTTAAGACTATAAGGTCTCTAGATTCAGAGTTCAAATGTTAGGTCTGCCAACCAATGTGATTCTAGACAAATTATGAATCTAGGTTTCAATTTCCTAATCTTAAAATAGAAGTAATTATTCACTTTATAGAGCTCTTGTGATAGAGAAATAAGACAATGGGTTCAGTGTGTATGTTGATAAAACATGATAAATGACAGCCATTATTAATATTACCATCATTGTTATTGCCAAAATTAATCTGCCTTAATTTATTTCCTTATTATTACCTATTGTGTACTATGGCAAAGGTCTTAAAATTAGTCCTCCTCTTCTCAAACTTAGTTCCTCTCCTTTCCTATTGATTGAGGTCAATGAGATCTCCTTAAAACCTGATCACAACACCATAATCTACATGATAAAATTTAAAGATCTTCACCATGGATTTTACATTTAAACTTCTCTGACTTTCTCTCTGTTTCTCTCTAGCACACTTAGAGGTTAGCCTCCAGCATGAAGGCAATATTTTTTAAAAAAAAAAGCATAGATTCACCTCTGTCACATTGAGCTGTTGCACTCACATGTCTTGTGTTCAAGCTAATACCCTTACTTCTTTTGTCTATCTAGAAAACTCCTATTCATTCTTCAAAAGTCTTTTACAAGTCACATCCTCTGAATAGTATTTCCAGTGGTCCACAGGCAAAATTAGTTATTCTCTTTTCTCCATTTGCATATCTTGAATATGATGCTATTTTTTTATGTATTTCACTGTGTTGTTATTACTTATTTAATCTGCTTTTTCAATTAGAGTTTAGATTTCTTGTCCTAGGATTGGGACATACATTTGACTTTCTAATCCAAGACCTATACTTAAGGTAAATAAATGTATATTGAAATGAAGTTAAACTTTTCTAATACACTAGATGGAACAATCAGGAATTAAGTTATTTATGTTTACCATTGCATAATAATTTTGATCATCAGGCTACCATTTTAGGATATACTGGGAAGTATTAGTAAGTGCAGTGAATTCTTATAATTTTATGTTGCCTCTGCATCCATTTTGAGTATAAGCTGTACTTTCTCATACCAGAAGCAGTAGGCACCCTTGACACAGTTTCTAGTTCTCTGCCCCTTTGAGTCCCTCAGTGTGGCTGATCAGATAACTGCCTGTACAACCACTTCCTGGTGACCACCTCCCTATGGGGCAGCAAGAGACAAACTACTTACTCACCCTACTAATGTCCACACCCTACATGGACTGCACAGATAAGCTACAGGAACCATCTCTCAGTCACAATGTGCACAAGGAGCTTGCTCTTGCTTGCCATGAACCCACCAATTAAAACTTCCAGTGGGAAACCTGCTTGGGTAAATCCCTGAATCCCATTAAAGGATTTGGCCCACACCTCCCTCCCTCTCTCTCTCTTGCTCCCCAATTGCAGATTGATCATAAGTGTCCTGGACAGCTCCCTTCTTTCCTTAGGCCCTGTGTGGCATACTGCCTTCTTCTCTCTGGGTCTGTAAGTGATAAACTATTTCAGTTATGTGTTTTGTTGAGTTGCCTCCTCCATGTCTATCTTACTGAAACACCCAAGTCTAATTTCTTTCCTAGTCAGAGCTCTCACAGGTAATAGTTATCTTGGTAGGAAAAAATTAGGCATTGATCAGATAAGAGGCATAAGGTTCAAAACGTACAATTTCTCCCATCAGAAATGATTCCAAATTAAATTTTATATTTTATACAATCAGGTAAAATATGTGACTACTAAAGGAAGACAAATATTATTAAAGCAAACAATTAGTGTGATTCAGCTTCTCTAAGTTGTTTAGTATGCTCTGTAGTATATCCCTTGCATATGAGTATACACTCTCATATATTTATAATGCATTTCATTGTATGTGATATTGAGCAAAATATGATACTGTTTTTCTATCTTTTCAATCTAGAATATTCTTCTCTATCTTCATTTAACCAAACTTCATGGTCAAAAGCCTATATTATACCTCTCCCAATCTCTACACCATAGTTTGGCACTTCTGTTATGTAATGTCATCGATTTTCTTTTTATCTTTTCAATGTTTATAAGACAGTATAGAATAGTGATTAATATTGCTGATCTTAGAGTCAAACTACCTTGTTTAAAATCCAATTTACTCTGCCACTTGTTGACAGAATAACCTTAAAATGGAATAATAAAACTAAACCTAGTAGAATTTTAAATGAGAATTAAAAACATAACATATGCACCATTATGTGTGTTTTGATTAATCATTTCAAATATCATAAGTTTATTTTTGAGTGGGACTATGTCTATTTTTTTTTTTTTAATTTGGTCTTGAGGTTTCTCTCAGGAGAATGGCTGTAAATTTTAGCCATGCCCTGATAGGGCTTCAGAGTATTCGGATGTGGATGTTTACACTGTGATTTTCACAGAATTGTTTTTTATTATGGTGGACAATCTAATGCTTAAGGATCTGACCTGAGACCACGTGTCTCTCTCATAGGAAATTTGTTTATAGAGTGAAAACCATTATGAATTATATTTTAATTGATTATATACAGTTTTTTGTAACTTCTAAAATAATATATATTTGTCAATATATGGTGATTATGGAGCACCCTTGGAAAGGGAAAAATAAAATCTACATCTTTTAATATTTCCTGAATCTGTTTTAATTTTTGTATATGAGTTTAATATTCTAGATTAGCATGATTACCCCTAAAAGACCCACAACAAAACCATGTACGGAAAAAAATAGTCAAATTAAACTTACCTTTAAAATCCTGAGTGTTTCAAGTGAATATTCTCAGATGAAGAATCAAAGCCAAAAATTCATTAAAATGATAGTGCCCTTGAGTGGTATATAACAAATATGTGAAAGAAATTGAGTTGTCAAAAGCTCAGGAAATGCTGAAAGAAGATTATTGTTTCCTTTAGGCCTCTTATTTGTTTACTTCTCTGAACATGTCCCTTGAAATATAATGTCCTCTGGCGGATAATTATAACACCATGGGGACGATATTATACTACAAATATTGATAACAGTCAAGGTTAGTCTATGTTAACCTGAATAAAACTACTGACATGCACATCCATTAATGAGTTAAAATAAGCCATTGTACATAAAGATATTATGTTCATTAACTTTAAAAAGTGAATGCTAAAGTGAAAATAGTAAATTTTATTCTCCTGAAAAGTGATATTTTGATATTCAACAGATCCTTGACAATAGGACAGGTTTTATTAACTCCTTTTTTAATATATAAAAACAAAAATATTTTAGTAGGAATGCTGTTGATTTCTGAGGTTCCTCTAGGCATAACATTGAGAGCCTGAAACGTGGCATTTGGGTCTAGCTCTTCCAAAAACCAGCAGTATGACACTGAGCTATGTACTCATATTACTGAGTCATATTTTCTTGTCGAAAATAATCTGAGAAATGTATAAAATGAGCACTTTAGTGTGCTTTATTTCTAACATTATGCAAATTTAAGTAAAATGAATTTTCTTTGATTACTATATTATATGCTATAATAAATCACAACAGCAGAAATAAGAAACAAAGGAAAAGTTAAACAGAACACCCCTTTATTGCTGGAAAATTCCAACAGGATATCATTAGTTAAAACACTGTTTTGTAAAAACTCAAAGTTTCTATAGTTTATAAAAACTTAAAAGTAATGCGAATACTATCCTATGTTTTTCACACAACCTTCAGCAGTTTATCACTGTAATAAGTAACCCAAGTTCATATCTTATGTTTCCTGTTTGTTTGTTTGATAGTTTCTTGATAAGAATAAGGCTGTATTATTTTTCCATACACTATACCTCATAAACAATCTTAGTTCATATTAACATTATCAGATTTGATTGGCATCAAACAACATGGAGCAACATTAAGACATAGATACAAAGGGGCTAGATATGAAGGTAGGACTATTCCTCCCTTATGCAGCCAAATTACCTATCATTTAGATATCCTTCACTTTTCTTTTGTCATTTAATACTGGAGACAGTTTCTCTATCTGTGAAGATCTGTGGCCATCACATCTAGATCATTCCATCCTGACAGATGCCTTCATCCATGTGTCTTTTATCTCAAGGCCTCAGCAGGTTGCTCTCCTTCCTAGCATGGGAACCTCAGGCTACCCAGCTGTCCCTGGCTACTTTTAAGTGCATTAAACAATGTAATAACTAAGGATATATTACAGCTATGACAGTAAAGTATGCTTTAATTCTTTTTTTTATTGCATTTTAGGTTTTGGGGTACATGTGCAGAACATGCAAGATAGTTGCATAGGTACACACATGGCAGTGTGTTTTGCTGCCTTCCTCCCCTTCACCCACATTTGGCATTTCTCCCCAGGCTATCTCTGCCCAGCTCCCTGCCCCGCTGTCCCTCCCCTATTTCCCCAGTAGACCCCAGGGTGTAGTACTCCCTTCCCTGTGTCCATGTGTTCTCATTTTTCATCACCCGCCTATGAGTGAGAATATGTGGTATTTCATTTTCTGTTCTTGTGTCAGTTTGCTGAGAATGATGTTTTCCAGAATCTCTTGGTTTTCATTTCATATTTTCTGTCATATCAAACAAACATAATTTAAATGTTTGGCGATAAATGGGAAAGAAATGTGAAAAGCTCATCACCATTTCATTGAGTTTTGATAATTAAATCCTCTGAAATTATAACTGACATCTCAGAACTATATAGTTGTAATAGTTAGGCTGTTGTTAATTATGTGTAGTTGTTCACTCGTGAACTATTCAGCTTGAATAATTTGGAAATGCCAGAATGGTCCTTCTATGTTCTGGATCAATATTAATCTAGCCATAGCAATGGAAAATAACTAACATTTACATATTGCATTTTATTAAGTTAATATCAATTAGGTCTTTTGTAATTACTGTGATGTTGTTGGTAGACAACGAATCAAATAAGGGTAACTCATTCATTTAATCCAGCATCGACTTTTAAGGTAGGTGCTATTATTACCATTTCACAGTTAGAGATATTGAGGATCTATGTTAAAATTTCCCTAGTCTTCAGGAACAGTAAATAAAGGAGCCAATGGTGGCTCACACCTGTAATCTCAGCACTTTGGGAGGTCAACGCAAGATGGCTTGAGGCCAGGAGTTCTAGACCTGTCTAAGTGTGCTAGGTGAAAACAGAGGGAAAGTCAGATTTTTAAATGTAAAATCCATGGTAAAGATCTTTAAACTTTATCATTTAGATTATGTTATTGTGATCAAGTTTTAGGAAGATCTCATTGACCTCAATCAATGGGGAAGTGGATGAACTAAGCTTGAGAATAGGAGGACTAATTTTAAGACCTTTGCCATAGTACACAATAGGTAATAATTAGGAAATAAATTAAGGCAGATTAATTTTGGCAATAATAATGATGATCATTTTAATAATGGCTAACATTTATTGTATTTTATCAGCATACACACAAATGCATTATTCTCTATCACAAAAGCTCTATAAAGTAAATCATTACTTCCATTTTTAAGATTAGGAAATTGAAACCTAGATTCATAATTTGTCTAGAATCACATTGGTTGGCAGACCTAACATATGAACTCGGAATCTAGACACCTTATAGTCTTAACCACTAAGCCAGTTCATGAAGAAACATTGCTATTCTCTAGCATACTTAGAAAATAAAAATAATTAAATTTGGGATTCAATTGGATGTGGAAGATTCTAAAAAGATTTCTCTATTTCTGATTTGGTAAATATGGTGTCACTAAAATATTAAGTACACAGGAATCTAGGACAAGATCTGGTTCAGTGGAGAGTAAGGCTAATGGGTTAAATTTGTGTTACCAATTCAAATGCCCAGGACATTTCTAGTGGAAAATAGGCAAGAGAACCTGGCTCCATAGGTCTAGAACTCACACTATAAAATAAAACTAAAGACACATCTACATTCTTGAGGCATCAGCTTATATATAGTTGTTAAAACCATGAGGAAGTACGTAGAGTAAGCTAGAAGAGCCAAGTTGGAGCTCCAAAGTAAAATAATATTTCTGGCCTAAATATACTAGAAATACTCGTTTGGGAAATTGAGAATGTACTAACATGAAAATCAAGAGAAGAGAGTTCCAAGGAAGAGACATGGTCAAAAATATCAAATACTCTATAAAAATAGAGACAAATATGGATTTTACTGTTTACATTGTTTTAACATTGCAAGGCATTGAAAATTTATGAGGAAAATCTCGTTTCTTTATTTACATTCATCCCTTCTTAACCCTTTCTCACATTTCCTTACTTGTTAAATTGTATTGTTTCTCTGTTCAAAAATCTTAAGTAGCCCTTCGAATCACAACATTCACAACTGTCCACAATGGACACAATTTTTTAGTCATATATTTGATCACCCACTAGAAAGCAAATGTTATGTAGGCAAAATCTTTCTGTCTTATGCAGGAACAATCGTTGGCAAGTAGTTGGCAGTTATAGATATTACTTAAGGTTATCAATGAATGAATGAGCTCTACTTCTAAACCAGTAGTAAGCTCTAGTCAATATAATCTACTCCTTCTACACCAGACATTTTTTTTTTTTTTTTTTTTTTTTTTTGAGACGGAGTTTCGCTCTTGTTATCCAGGTTGGAGTGCAATGGCGCGATCTCGGCTCACCGCAACCTCGGCCTCCTGGGTTCAGGCAATTCTCCTGCCTCAGCCTCCTGAGGCTGGCATGCGCCACCATGCCCAGCTAATTTTTTGTATTTTTAGTAGAGACGGGGTTTCACCATGTTGACCAGGATGGTCTCGATCTCTCGACCTCGTGATCCACCCGCCTCGGCCTCCCAAAGTGCTGGGATTACAGGCATGAGCCACCACGCCCGGCCTACACCGGACTTTTTTTTCACACTTTTGTTCTCCTTTACCTTTATTCATGTATTGCACACTTACACGAATAATCATAGTGTCTATGCTTGGTAACTTCTTCGGAATCTCTGACATCTGATCTCAAATCCTATCACAATTCTTCAGGTTTCTTGTATGTCTCCAATTAGATGCTTTCTTCTTTGAATTTTTATCATTGTATTGTTCTATTTTGTGCTACTTAAATTTATTTAGCTTTGGCATATAAATATTTTTATTTTTAAGAATTGCACATTTGTTGAGATCAGAGCTTACAAAAATAAGGAGTACTGTGTGTGCATTGCACATGGTAGGTGCTTCAATAGCTATTGACAATAATACATAGAAAATTATGTTTAAGGCTTTCAATAAAGTAAATGTACTGATCAGTGTGTCTCATATATACATATGCACACTTTCTTATGTAATTGCCATATAAATGTACTGTGATATAATCTCTTGAAAAGTCATGTGATATATTTTAATATATTTCATCTGTTGGGTTTAGATTTTTTAGCATCGTCATGTAGATCACAACCAGACTTTCATTCTGGCTAACCCATGATTTAGAATTCAAAAATAGTCACAAATTCATAAAAAAATTAGATTTGAAAGGGGTCCATCCCCATCTCTATACAAAATACTAAAAATTAGCTGAGTGTGATGGCATGAACCAGCAGTCCCCTCTAGTGAGGAGACAGAGGGGATGAGGTAGGAAGATCATTTCAGACAGAGGTTTGAGGTTACAATGAACTGTTACCATGACAACATGGACCCTGTCTGGAGGGAAAAAGAGGAGTCAAGAATTACTCTAGTCTCTGTACTGTGAGCTGTTGACTACAGTGTTATGGTGTTTACTGTCTACAATTACTTTTATTCATCCCCACCTTGTTTTTTTGGAAACTTAATTATATAGGTTTTATTCTTTCTAGACCCTAAGTTATTTAAATATGGGATCCATTTCTGATTTAGCTTACTGTTCCCCCATCATTGTATCTGTCATAGAGAACTGCTTGCCATGGGAGATGTTCATTAGAATATGTATTACACACAAAGGAAAAAGTGAAAAAAATGGTCCTACAAAGTTAATGTAGAGCAGAGGATAACGTTTATTTTACTTTTTGACAATTAAGTGGCCCTGAAAGACTGTGTTGAGTATATCCATAATTCCTTGTGGAATTATGATGTGGTATGAGGAAATACAGCAGTTGCTTTGGTGCTTTATGTGCCTACTACAAATTATGGTTCTGCAATTTATGTGGAACCCTAGCATAATACTTGGTTTCCTCATTGAAAACATCGTATTATGTTTTAGATGAGGAATATACCAGTGAATATTGTTGATATGAGGATTAAATGTAATAATATGTAAAATACCTAGTTTCATGTTGCTGCATGGTGTACACTCAACATCTTGGTATGAAAATTGTTTTCAAGCCTAGGCAGTATCTCCAGTATTACAAAAGAGTGGCCAGAAAAAGGCATGCTTTTGAAATACAATGTAACCTCCTAATAGCAGACATCTTACTTGTGCAGATAACTCAGGTAGAATTTTCATGCATGATTGAAGTTGCTAAGGAACTTACTGTTTGGTTCCTTCATAAACAATTGAAGACAAGTATCAATCTGAAATTCTGTAGTTTCTTATGCAATTTACACAGTGCCAAGAGGTAAGTTGAGAAGCTTTGAACGGCGGAGATCAAAATAGATTATAAGCTTAAGTAACACTTGTCTTTTCTTGCCATTTTTCCACTAATAATTTACTGAATATTTGCCACAGGCAATGTACTACCAGTTCTCTCCACTCTTTCACAGTCAACCTACTTGTAGGAACTTACATTCCTGCTTCCATATCACTTTCCCTAAGAAGCCTTCCATTATTTTGGGCATGTATCTTTTGTGTGTCCAAAGTATCCCGTTGCCATGCTCAATGCATATGACTAATATTAGAGTCAATTATTTAATTTATGTGGGATTACATTACACATCCCATGAAAGAGGAACTGTACATGTCTTATTGTCCTTGCATGCTCAGTACTTAACACTTTGGTACCACTGGACTCAAATAGGGAGAGTAATTTGAACTGTTTTGAAAGTGTTAGAAACAGGGAAAGATAGACAATGTATCTATTTGGAGAACTGGAAGATTCAAGCTCAATTTATGATAAGTGGTGATAAAGGCTATGATTGGGAATGTAAGGAAGATAAAGGTGTAATAATAATAAGGAATAGTGACCAAGGTACATTATTAAAGAAAATAAATGGGTCAGGCACAGTGGCTCATTCTGCGGTCAGAAGTTCTAGACCAGCCTGGGCAACATGAAAAAACCCGTCTCTACCAAAAATACAAAATTAACTGGGCATGGTGGCACATGCCTGTAATCCCAAGTACTTGGGATGCTGAGGCAGGAGAATCCCTTGAACCTGGGGGGCAGAGGTTGCAGTGAGCAGAGATCACGCTACTACCCTGGGCAACAAAGAGCAAAACTTTATCTCAAAAAAAAAAAAAAAAAAAAGAAAGAAAGAAAAAGAAAAAAAGAAAAGAAACATGGAAGATAAATATTTACTGAATGCTGATTGCTAGATATGATTTCCATATCATACACTAACATTTCAACCTAATAGTTTTGAAATTCATATTATCATTAGAAATGTTCAGTTACCAAATATGTATCTTTGGGCAAATGAACTTTGTTAATGAGTGGAGGATTCTTCATTTTTTAAATTATTTTTTTTAATTATTTTTTATTGCATTTTAGGTTTTGGGGTTCATGTGAAGAACATGTAAGATTGTTGCATAGGTACACACATGGCAGCGTGGTTTGCTGCCTTCCTCCCCATCACCTATATCTGGCATTTCTATCCATGCTATCCCTCCCCAACTCCCTACCCCCCACTGTCCCTCCTCTATTCCCCCCTGCACAGACCCCAGTGTGTGATGCTCCCCTCCCTGTGTCCATGTGTTCTCATTGTTCAACACTCGCCTTTGAGTGAGAACATGCGGTGTTTGACTTTCTGTTCTTGTGTCAGTTTGCTGAGAACAATGGTTTCTAGATTATTTTACTTTTATTTGTTTATTTTTGTAGTGACTGGGTTGCTTTGTAGAAACTACGTTGTGTTGCCCAGGCTAGTCTTGAACTCCTGGCCCCAAGCTATTCTCCCTCCTTGGCTTCTCAGTGTGTTGAGGTTATAGACATGTGCCACTGTTCCTGGCCTAGGATTCTTTATCCTAGTAGAGTCTTCATGGAATCATTGCTATTGTGTCATGTCATTGTTAAAATTTCATTAAAAAATGATTTAATGTGTAAATATGCAGTATGCTGCTTGCCCTGTAAAAATTATCCAATATAGCTTAATTATTACTAAAATTATTACATTATCACCATGTATACTATCAGAAACTAAAGATTCATTCTTTTTTTTTTTGCAACTTTTTTTTAAATTGCATTTTAGGTTTTGGGGTACATTTGAAGAACATGCAAGAGAGTTGCATAGGTACACACATGGCAGTGTGATTTGCTGCCTTCCTCCCCTTCACCTATATCTGGCATTTCTCCCCATACTATTTCTCTTTTCATTTCAATACTGCCTTAAAACAAAAGATAAAGAGCCATTCTCAATTCTCCACTTAGTACCATATAAAAAAAGAGAAACACTCCCACCAACAGTGTAAAAGCGTTCCTGGTGGGGGAGAAGGGGAGGAATAACATTAGGAGAAATATCTAATGTACATGACAGATTGATGGGTGCAGCAAACCACCATAGCACATGTATAACTGTGTAAACAAAACTTCACGTTCAGCACATGTACCCCAGAACTTAAAGTATAATATTTTTTAAGTGAAAAAAGGAGATAATGGGTATAAGTTTTTATATGAAACCCTAGTCAGTCTTGAGCAAGTCATTTATCTTTTTTTTTTTAATGGTAGCATCATACTATTATTTCATTAAATCAGAAGGCCAGCATTTTGATAAGACATATTAGAGGGAAAGAAAGAGTAGGCATTGAATCACTGTATTTTTTTTTTCAATTTTTATTGGATTTTAGGTTTTGGGGTACATGAGCAGAGCATGCAAGACAGTTGCGTAGGAACACACATGGCAGTGTGCTTTTCTTTCCTTCTCCCCTTCACCCACATTTGGCATTTCTCCCCAGGCTATCCCTCCCCACCTCCCCCTCCCACTGGCCCTCCCCCTTTCCCCCCAATAGACCCCAGTGTTTAGTACTCCCCTTTCTGTGTCCATGGGTTCTCATTTTTCATCACCCGCCTATGAGTGAGAATATGCGGTGTTTCATTTTCTGTTCTTGTGTCAGTTTGCTGAGGATGACGTTCTCCAGATTCATCCATGTCCCTACAAACAACACAAACTCATCATTTCTGATTGCTGCATAATATTCCATGGTGTATATGTGCCACATTTTTCCAATCCAGTCTATTATCAATGGGCATTTTGGTTGATTCCAGGTCTTTGCTATTGTAAACAGTGCTGCAATGAACATTCGTGTACATGTGTCCTTATAGTAGAACAATTTATAGTCTTTTGGATATATACCCAGTAATGGGATTGCTGGGTCAAATGGAATTTCTATTTCTAAGGCCTTGAGGAATTGCCACACTGTCTTCCACAATGGTTGAACTAATTTACACTCCCACCAACAGTGTAAAAGTGCTGATATCCAGAATTTACAAAGAACTCAAACGGATTTACAGGAAAAAAACAAACAAGCCCATTCAAAAGTGGGCAAAGGATATGAACAGACACTTTACGAAAGAAGACATATATGAGGCCAACAATCATATGAAAAAATGCTCATCGTCACTGGTCATCAGAGAGATGCAAATCAAAACCACATTGAGATACCATCTCACGCCAGTTAGAATGGCGATCATTAAAAAATCTGGAGACAACAGATGCTGTAGAGGATGTGGAGAAAAAGGAATCACTGTATTTTTTTAAGTATAAGAATTCAGTAATTAGGATCCTGAAGTAAGAAGAAATATTCAAAAAAGAAAATCATTTGGGCCAGGTTTAGTGGCTCATGCCTAACAGTCTCAACACTTTGGGAGGCCAAGGCAGGAGGATCACTTCAGGCCAAGAGTTGGAAACCAGCTTGGGCAACACAATGCAACCCAATCTCTACAAAAAAATTTTTAAATAATTTAAAATTAGCCAGGCTTGGTGGAGCTGACCTGTAGTCCTAGCTACTTCGGAGGCTGAGGTGGGAGGATCCATTGAGTCCAGGAGTTCAAAGTCACAACAAGCTATGATTGAACCACTGCACTCCAGCCTGGGCAACAGAGCAAAACCTTGACTCAAAAATTTTTTTTTAGATAATTCAGAGCACATACAAGAGGATTCCTAGGATATGAAGAGTAATTCAGTCTGGTCAAACTCTGTTCCTTTCTGTTCAATTTTATAAGCATTCTGACCAGCTCTTTAGTGATGGGAAACTAGACAACTATCTAATTTAAGAACATAGGAGGCCAGGAGCGATGGCTCAAGCCTGTAATCTCAGCACTTTGGGAGGCCAAGGTGGGTGGATCATGAGGTCAAGAGATTGAGACCATCCAGGTCAACATGGTGAAACCCCGTCTCTACTAAAAATACAAAAAATTAGCTGGGCATGGTGGTGCATGCCTGTAATCCTAGTTACTCAGGAGGCTGAGACAGGAGAATTGCCTGAACCCAGGAGTCAGAGGTTGCAGTGAGTTGAGATCACGCCATTGCACTCCAGCCTGGGTAACAAGAGTGAACACTAGAGTGAATCAGCAACCAACAGAATGGGAAAAAATTTTTGCCGTCGACCTATCTGACAAAGGGCTGATATCCAGAATTTACAAAGAACTCAAACAGATTTACAGGAAAAAAACAAACAAGCCCATTCAAAAATGGGCAAAGGATATGAACAGACACTTTACAAAAGAAGACATACATGAGGCCAACAAACATATGAAAAAATGCTCATCATCACTGGTCATTAGAGAGATGCAAATCAAAACCACATTGAGATACCATCTCATGCCAGTTAGAGCAAGTCATTTATCTTATAAGTGTTTGCCAACTTTAGACTTTAAATGGAGATAATTGCACTTGTTTATATTGTATAGAGACATTCTAAGGTTAAAAACACCTTGTCCTTTTGTGTCCTCAGGTGCAAGTGTAGTCAAGAAGTAGGATGTCATTTGCTACTAGGCAGTCTTTTATTCTCAAGGTCTCCTAACATAGGTATTTGATGGTGAAGAGTTAATTATATTCTTTTCCATCTGGAATCCCGGGGGCCTTATAATATTCAGAAACAGCTCCCAATGAAAGAGATTGATTAGATCATTATCTTCCTTCCTGACAGCATGCATATAAAACTCTGATTCATAATAGATCTTCTTGCTTTGTTTTGCAGTCTAAATGAAACATACTTCAAAAGTAAAGTGTATATGTTTATTAAAATATAATTTTGTATATATGTGTTTGTGTGTCTGTATTAATTTATTTTTTGTTTCCTTAATAATGTTGTTTTTCCATCATCATGCTTTTATTATGATAATACGGTTTTATCTGAAATTTTAAGTTGGAGATTGAAATATCGACAATATCAAACAGTTGGTTATGAAACAATTAGCCAAAAGTTTTCTATTTTGTAAAATAAACACTAGGTCAAGGTTGAACAAAGCATGGTAGCATGTATCTACAGTCTCAGCTACTTGGTAGGTGGAGGTGAGAAGATGACATAAGCCCAGGAGTTTGAGGTTGCAGTGAGCTATGATTGTGCCACTGTATTGTAGCCTGCATGATAGAGCGAGACCCTCCATGTCTCCAAATAAAAGTAGGTAGGGTTTAGACAAATGCAGAAATGACCATTTATGGAGTATCTACTATGGGTCTAGGACCAGGTTTTCACAAGGACTTTCCATGTGTGATTTTGGATAATTTATATAAATTGTATAGATTTTCTTTGTCATAATTATTAAAATGGGAATAACTTTATGTTCTATTGTATTGAAGAGTTGTGGCAATGAAATGAATAAAGCATTTGGAACAATCCCTGACACAAAATTGATAAAATATCAATGATAATAATAATTATTAAGTTTTTTTGGTTTTTTCCCTGAAGCAGATGATAAGAAAAAAAATATTAGGCCGGGCGCGGTGGCTCACGCCTATAATCCCAGCACTTTGGGAGGCCGAGGTGGATGGATCACGAGGTCAAGAGATCGAGACCATCCTGGTCAACGAGGTGAAACCCCGTCTCTACTAAAAATACAAAAATTACCTGGGCATGGTGGCGCATGCCTGTAATCTCAGCTACTCGGGACGGTGAGGCAGGAGAACTACTTGAACCCAGAAGGCGGAGGTTGCAGTGAGCCGAGATCATGCCTTTGCACTGCAGTCTGCTAACAACCGCGAAACTCCGTCTCAAAAAAAAAAAATAAAAAATTAATCAAGATCTTTTTATGGAGTCAAAGAAAGTATTTAGGATATTCAGGAAGCATTGGAAAGACCCGCTCCCAATATATCAACATGGATTCAAGATCTCTCAAAGTGATCAAGTGGTTGGTGAAAAAGGAAAAAAAGACAAAGAAACAGTTTTTCTTAAAGCTGGGCCCACGGGAGACACCACATAATGCTGCTCCATGGATGTCTAAAGTTCCCCTGAAAACCACAGTATTTTATTAGACTCTTTCAATAGGGGAGGGGGAGTGAGGCTACACAACAGTGTGGAAATGATAATACAAAAGAATACATTTGCAAATACTGGTGCACAAAAATCACAACTTGGTATTATAAAAGCAGAACAATGTAAAGATAACTTTTCTGTGTGTCAGCATAGAAATCATACACCTTAGCAAGAATAGAGGTTAAACATAAACTTATGATTATCAGCAAGAACACACTGGGCTCACAGCTGCAGGGGGAACAGGATCTGACACAGGACAACCAGCCTGACCACAAAACTGCAAGAGAAGGGGGCCTCCATGCAGGCCTGGAGGAACAGCGGGAGAAGAAAGACTTTTATATCCTCTCTCAACCACAGAGGTTTTTCCTCATGACAGATGCCCCTAGTGTGTCTGTTTATAGACTCTCCATAAGGGTGGCATTCCCTTTCCAGGGCCATAATCAGTATGCCTTTCCTGGGAAAGGAATCTAGGTAATAAGCCTCTCCATTACACGTCTGTTTACAGGCTCTCTGCAATGAGAAACTTATTACATGCTGTCATCTCTCTCGGCAGTCAAGCTAAGCAGTTTGTTCCTTAAACAGGGTTCCTATTTTTACAAGAACAGCTCAGCAGGGCCAAAGTTACAAGTTACAGCTTCAGCAGAGCCAAAGTTACACGTTAAAGCTCAGCTTTTCACATTATTCTTCATTTTCTCAAATATAATCAATACAGTAAGTAACAAGCATCAGAAAGCAAATAACTCATTTCAGGGAAAGCAAATTCTAAGAGAATTTACAGGTTAAAAATCAACAACAATTTCTTATTTCAGATAGGTTGGGTTTTGCCAATTCTTCCAGAAACTTGAGGTTGCCCAGTCACCACCAAGGGATCCTCAATGTTCCCAGCAAGGAAGGATGAAGATACAACTATTTCTTCATATTTTGTTAAATGAGAGGTTTCATCTTCAACTTCAAATTCATTATTGTACAGATTGATAAACTTGAAAATTTAAAAACATTGCCACTTGTCAGCATCATGATTCAAAATCTAAAGACAAAAAGTAACCACATAATAGAAAAATATTGGTTATATGAAAAATTATAAGAATCTCAAACCAGTTATACATACATAGTAGACATAGCATCTCACTATATAGCTCAGGCTAGTTTTAAACTCCTGGGTTTAAGTGAATCTCCCAACTAGACTTCCCAAAGTGCTGGGATTACAGGTGTAAGCCATTGCTCCTGGCCAGTTTTTAATATTTTAAGACAGGTATCGTTACCATTACTAGGTGACTTTTGTTTTTTAATGTTTCACAAAATTCACTGAGGCCATCTAGGCTTTGGGAATTCTTTTCCAAAAGAATTTTGTTATATGTGTAATGGTTATAGGACTATTCAGGTTATCTATTTCATCTTGTAAGAATTAGGTAGTATATGGTTTTTGAGGAAATGGTCCATTCTTTCTAAATTGTCAAAGTTACCACCATGAAGTTTTTTGTTTTAAAGACATTTATTCAACATCACAATCAGACTATTACATTTAGCAATCAAAGGCATGTGTGCAAAAAAAAAAAAATCTGTATTACAACCCTCTGTTGGAATGTTTTGCACTTTCCACAGAACAGAAACTAAAATAACCTGTTAAACAATTAGTCACAAATGCAGTCCTTGAGTTTTTGCCCATACACATCAGTATTTGTCTAAATCATGTCTTCTTTGTAGCAGCTAGGCCCTGTGCTTGGCTGAGTTCACAAATCTGTTGTAACCTGTAGCTTCCCTGTCACTTCTCTGGCTCTCCTCTTCTGCTAAGCTTTGTTTCCTAATTAAAATCTTCTGCCACTGCCATAGCTACTGCTGCTACTGGAACCGCCACAGCCACCTTGGTTTCGTGGTTAGCCACCACCATAGGGGCTAACCAGGGCCACCTCCTCCATAACCACCATCATTACCAAATCCATTATAGCCATCCCCACTGCCACCATATCTGCCACCACCATGGCTGCCACCAAAGCCACCAGACCACTAAAGTTTCCTCCACGACCACCACCGAAGTTTCCAGAACCACTTCGACCTCTTTGGTTGGATGAATCACTCTCCATCTCTTGCTTTGAACAGGCTTTCCTAACTCACAGTTGTGGCCATTCACAGTATGGTATTTCTGAATGACAGTCGTATCCTGGGAGTCATGGTCATCAAAGGTTACAAAGGCGAAGCCCCTTTTCTTGCCATTGCCTCGGTCAGTCATGATATCAATCACTTCAATTTTTCCACACTGTTCAAAATAATCTCTTAGGTGATGTTCTTCAGTGTCTTCTTTAATGCCACCAATGAATATTTTTTTCACAGTTAAGTGGGCACCTGGTCTTAGACTTCTTATTTTCCTTTCACTGATAGTAGAACCTGTGGTTCTATTTCTTATTTATTGCTGACTTTAGTGATCTGTGTTCTTTGTCTTTCCATCTTTGTCAGTCTTTGTAGAAGTTTATTAATATCATTAATCTTTTTTGAGAGCTAGCTTTTGAATTCATTAATTTTCTCCATTGTTTTCCTGTATCAAGTTTATTTCTGTTTTTATTTTTAACTTTATTCTGCTTACTTTAAGCTTATTTCATTTTGGTGAACTGAGAAGAAAATTTTTAAATATTGGGCCAAAATTCTGAAAGAATTCCGGTGAGTTAAACCTTACTATTCCAATGAAGATATTTTCTGATTTCTCAGAAGTTTCCTGAGAGGTGGAGCAGAACCTTTCAGAATCGCTGGCTTATGAAGATAAAAGTTGAACTCTAGGTGCCAGCAAAGGGAGCAGGAGGAGGTCTTTTAAGACGCTGTACTTTTTATTGAAGCCTGAAGACATTAGACCTAAAACTAAGTGAAAATTCCTTTTTTCTTTTCTTTTTCTTTCCCTTTGTTTCCTTGAAAATGGTAGCATGACAAGGGGTTAAGGAGTTTCAGGGGCCTAGCAGACAGCAGCATGCCTGGAGAATGTGAAAGTGGCAGTGAGACCAGAGGTCTGATAGGGAGCAGGATGTAGAAGGTGATCAACATGATTAGGTAATCAGTTATATACAAGAGGGGAATTACCTGACTGAGCAGCTTTCTCCACTCTTAAGTTACTCTTCCCCTCATACAGCACTCTTCCTTCTTTATAAGAAAGTCCCTATATAAATCTCACACTTAAGGAATTGAATGGGAAACTGTATACAAATAGGTGAAATTCTTCTGTATGGGATATTTATTTACTGCATTTAATTATTTAACTAATCATTTATTTATATCAGCATGTATTCTTGTATATTTATGTTATGATGTGGGAAAATCCCATACTATAAAGTTTTATTAAAGTGTTTATTATATTAAAGTATAATAAATAAATTAAAGTAGAAAAAAAGTAAAAGAAAATAAGAAAATAATAGATATATTTATGCCCCCAATTTATATATTCTTTCATACTTCTAGTCTTCAAAGTTTATGTAACATATATATAATACTATATACAATATATATAACTATATATATAATACTATATACAATATATATAATTATATATACATATATATATAATACTTATGTCCTACTAAATGGAAAAAATCAATCACAAAAATAATCTGAAATGCTTGTTTATTTTTAATACAGCTCTAACAAGATGAATCACCTGTGTTACAACATTATTCTCATAGGTTGTAGTTGTGCATAATATTTATAAAAAGTAGAAAAGATGAGGAAGAAAAAGAAAAAGAAATAAAACAAAATTTAAGAGATGATAGTAGGGAAAAAAGTTTCTTACTTTTTGTATATATGTGCAGCTCAATAAACATGTAACCTGGGCCAGGCATGATGGATCATGCCTATAATCCCAATACTTTGGGCAGCTTGTGTGGGAGGATCACTTGACCTCAAGGGTTTGAGACCAGCCTGGGCAATATAACAAGCCCCTATCTATACAAAAATAAATAAATAATAAATAAAAATTAGTTGAGCATGGTGATGTGAGCCTGATGCTGCAGCTACTTGGGAGGGTTGAGCCCCGGAATTCAAGACCAGCCTGAACAATATAATAAGACCTCATTTCTAGAAAAAAACTTTAAAAAAATTAGCCAAGCATGCATATACATGCCTGTAGTTCTAGCTACTTGGGAGGCTGAGGTGGGAGGATCATTTGAGTTGAGGAGATCCAGGCTGCTATGAGCCATGATTGTTTCACTGTACTCTAGCTGGGGCAACAGCATGAGACTCTGTCTCAAAAAAAAAATTGTTAAAAATTTAAGAAGAAAATGTCAACATAACCCTTGATTATGTATTTTATAGCAATCCAAAATAAGAAAACGTGAAGAATAATAAAATGAAATATTTAATCAGATATATTAAGAAAAGCCTTCTTAGATCTCAGTTCGAAATTTCAGTGTAGATTCCTTCATTTGCTCCTCATAATTTTTCTCAAATTTTTCATTCAAGGCTACTGTAAAGTGATTTTTCCAGTCCCCTATAATTCCTGTAAAAAAAAAGAAAGTACAATAAATATTAGGTCTTCACAAAGGAATCATTAGGTTTGCTAATTTTATCACTTTCATTAACACCTAATCAAATATTATACTTGTAATTCTCAATTTTAGGAATAAAATGTATACCATTATTAATATACTTATTTGAGCTTACAAAGACGGATTTGTCTTAATTTGTTTAAAACTAGCATATTTAATTCTATGATTCTTTCTTCTTATGCCACTTACTTTATCATTCTTTTCTTCTCAAGTGTCATCTCAATTGTTGGGAATCCCAGGATAAGATCCATGTTTTACCCACTCTTAAGGTGTTAAATATCATCTTAAGGCTGATAGCACTGAAATCCGGACTTATGCTTTATATACAACTGCCTACATGACTTTGCCACCTGGAAGTTGTCCAACTTTTTCAAATTAAATTAGTTTAAAAATAAATTCATTTTATGCCTTATCATATTGTGTTTTGTCCAATTACTTTTTAATGACCTGTGTAGTGGCAACAACACAGGTATCCAAATATAATCTTGGATGTTATTCCCTCAACCACAACATCTAATTTATTATTTATATTTAGGCTATCTTTGTATCTACTGCTTCTTAACTGCTTCTCCTGCTACTGCCAGCTTGAGAATGTTTCCCATCTGGGTAATTACAGTAGTCCAGAAAGGTTCACCTGTTTTGCTTTCCATCACACTTCCAACACTCACCTTGCAGAAGGAAGTCACCTTCTTTTTTAGACTAGCCAAGAGTTCACTTGCCCTCTAGCTCAAGGAGCTCTAAACTTTCTCACTGAAATAACCCAAAACCAGAACAAAATGTATATCCTAAAACATCAGATAGGGTCTGAGCGCATAGCAGCAAGCCACTGTTTGCAGGTATGACAACTGTTTTAAGTCCTCTGTGATATTTATATGTAGAATTTTGAAAAAGGAAATAGATAATCAAAAGAATACATAATTAAAATATAATTTGAGAATTGATTCCCTCTTCAGTGGCTCCCTACTTTTTTTCCAGTGCCAGGTTTGTTATTTCTGTTATTTTAAAATTTTCCTGACTCTGTCACTGACAATATGGTTCAAAGAGTAAGATTTGTTTCTATTCTGTTTGGTTTTGCTTCCTCACAGTAAACATCTAAGTGTCTTACATGCCTTTAAATTTGTTAACTGGCTATATCTCATCAGGCTGTGCCTCCTTCCAAACAGAATTTTTTTTCTCCTTATATGTTGATAACTTTGCTGAACAGAGCTATATTTAAATTTCTATTTTTTGCCACTTACCCTTGAAAGGTGTTTGCCACTTGTTAAAAAAAATGTTGACAAACTATTCTAACCTTATTTCTTCAAATCAAAAAGAGAAAGAAATAAAATCTTTCTGTGGAATTTCTGGTTAGAACTTAAAAGAACTATATGATATATGTTGTAGCACTGAGGCACACAGCCTTGGTAAATGACAGCTAATAGGGTATGGTATTATTTCTAACACTGAGATTGAGATGTCTGCTGGTTGTTTTTAATATAATATGATGCACATACTAAATAATCAATAGGTAATTGCAGTATAGTAGAAGTGTAACTTAAAGAAGGTGTCCAAATGTGAGAGACTGCTGAAGGAAACTTAAGCTGGGCCCATAGGCATTAAAATACCTCACTAGATTTTTGCCTATAACCATATCACCCTGTATCTTCCTCTAGCATCCAGGCAAACTGCATGACTTTCTCACCCTTTCTCATGAAGGGCGACACTTTCTGGTTCATTATTTCGTCTGGAAGAGTTGTGTAATTTGTGGATGGATTGTTCTTCATCTCCTGGAATGAAGTATGATGTATAATCTTGTCCACAAGCTCCTCTGATGGCTTCCTCTCCAGGAAATGTATCAATTTTATCACCTCTTTTCTGGTATTCTAGGGAGAGAAAATGTTCTGAGAAGTAAATTGCTAAAATTGCTAAAGCAGAATAAATCGATATCGAAATGAAAGAGAGAAAATGTTCCCTTCTCTTTTCTCCTACTGATATTATAATTAGATCTATAATGAGAAAAAAAAAACAGTCTTTGGGGAATTTGATAAAAGCTATTTTAAGAATTAAGGCAGCAAACCACCTTGCCATGTATGTACCCATGCAACAATCCTGCATGATCTACACATGTACCCCAGAACCTAAAGTACAATAAAGAAAAGTATAATTTTTCTCATCCATAAAATGTTTATAAAAGATACTTTAAAGATTATTCAAAACACTAAATGAGATAATGTCTGTAAATGCTTATTATAGTCCTTGATGCATAATCACAATTAATAGATATTATCTATGAATGCAAATAAATATACACATTCAAAACCTAAAGTTTCCTGTGAAAAATCAGTTTGGGGGATAAGAATATGCAATTAACTTTCATTTTTCTCCTAATTTATTGGTGTAATTAATGAGAAACAAACCAGAAAGATTAAGAAAAGGTGTAAAAAATTAAATACAATGCAACATCAAGTGTCCGTGCACCAGAGCTACATACATCCCAATCTCTATGCCGCTCCTATAATATACCCCATTATTCAGCTATATCACTCAGTGCAACTATTTGCAAGACCAACCGCAATGTATTCAAGTTCACGTTTCTCTCTATGCCAAACACTTTTCCTAAATTCTCTACTTAATATAATATAGCTCACCTTTTACACTTCAGCTTATCTATCAATTTCTTTGGGATAATATTCTTGGCTATTCTAATTTTATGTAGATGATCCTATTTTGCTCCCATAAATGTTTAAATAAATCTAATTTGCCACATGTGCATTTTTGTAATGTTTTATTTACTTGTCTATCTTACTCAAAAGGGAACTGGGGATATTTAATAGGTACTATATAGAGCTAGATAGAATGATCTAGTATTGGAAAGCACATCATGGTGACTACAGTTGATATTAATTTATTGTACATTTTTAAATAATTAAAATAATATAACTGGGATGTTTGTAACACAAAGAAATGATAAATGCTTGAGGTGATGAATACCTCCTTTAGCTTGATGTGATTACTACACATCGTATGCTTGTTTAAAAATAAGTCATGTATCCCATAAATATATACACCTACTATGTACCCATAGAAATTAAAATTTAGAATTAAAAAGAAGATGCCTTAAACATAAGAAAAATATATTCTGTGCATATATGGGTGTAAAACGGATATCTCATATATATGTGCATGTACATAATATATACACATAATCTTGTATATAGAGATATCTGTGTGTATATAGTGTTAATGCCTTGTTTTCTTTCTACTGGATACATTGTAGAAATAATTAAAATTAATTTGTATATTCTTAGCCTTCTTATTGATTCAAATATAGAGGACCTAAACATGGCCATTACTGGCCAAAATAGGGAGCAAGTAGGCATGGACAATTTGGAATGGAGGAGGAAAGTTAGAGTAACTATTGAACTTTGTCTGTGTGTACTTCAAATTCTCTGTCATTAATAGTCTGGTTATGGAAGAGAAAATTAGATAATATAATAAACTGTACATCATGGCTGCTTTTCTTTTTCAAATCTGATACAGTGTTAACTTCTATAAAGAAATTAATTTATGAAATGCTGTTTATGATTTTATTTTAAATAAATGCTCACCAAAACAACTCTAAAATTACTGAAATACTATGAAGGATTTTAAAGAGTAGAGAAAATTTCTCACCTCTTAATAAAGAAACTCATTATTTTTTCTATCTTTTAAAAATTTATGAGTTATATGTATATATCTCATTGAAAGAATAAAATTATGTACAGCTCCTATTACCTAATTCCCAACTTATGGAATAGAACATTCACAGCTTTCTTAGGGTTTTTTTTTTTAAATTTCTTTCACCATCTACTCCCATCCACAAAAGCAAAACAACTGAAAAAATAGACAAAAAATTGCTAATTTCAAATTATCTGCTCTACTTTATAGTTTTCAAAGTGAGGTATGTATCCCTAGACAACATATAGTTTGGTTTTACCTAACTGATTTGTGTTTTTAAAGTGTATTCCCTTTCATTACAATATAATATATAATTGCAATACAATAAAATAAATTATATATTGAATCTTCGGTATATGTCTATCTGGGTTGTTTTCAATTTTTGTGGTTATGAAGAATGCTTCTGTGAAAATTGTTGTTTATATAACCTAATGCACATAAGCCAGAGTTTTTCTAGAGTATATATCTAAGAGTAAAATTTCAGGGTCTTAAACTTCAGATATGTTTGCCTTTGCTAGATAATGACAAGTTGTTTCCACAATGTTTCTGTTTATGATACTTTCGACAGTGGGTTTCTTTTCACTGATTCACATTCTAATATTTCTTGCTGTCAGATTTTTAAACTGTTATCAGTGTAGTGGGTGTAAAATGGGTGTCTCATAGTGATTTTTATTTTGAATTATATTAACAAAGAAAAATTCTATTATGAGAAAATTTTAAGTCCATAAAAAATGTGTGTATTGATATCTCAGCATTCTCTTTATATTCTTCTTCTGGAAGTTTAAGTTAATATATGTGAGACCTTATCATTGTATCTTATATACCAATCACTTTCTTAATTTTTAAATGCTAATACTTAGTAAGAACCATTACTTGTCATCAAATGGTCCATTTATCTCACTGTACTACCTTCTACGGAATTTCCTTAGCTCCATCTTTTACTTCAAAAATTCACTAGGTAGCCATGTCTAATCTATTATGAAACTCATCTCTTAATTTTCCATATTTATTTTTTAAACATTTTTAGAAATTGTATTTGGCTATTTCATCAAATCCACTCTGTCAATTTTAATAACTTTTGTTTCTTTGTAATTTTTTAAATTTCATCCTTTATTTATTTAAACATATTAAGCATGGTCATTTTATAGTACCTATCTAACTATTGCAACATCTCTACATTTGAATACCAGTTAATTACTTGCCCATGTTAATTCCTCATGTGTGAATGTGTGTGTGTCTGTGTGTGTGTGCTGCTATTGCTTAATGAACTCAAGTTCTTTCAAGTTTTGTCTTTGAAATTTTTGAGACTTGTGGTTTAAAATGTATTCACTTTTGTAATATTTTTATTTGCTAGCTTCAAATCTATGTTAAAGTATCTGGATTATTTTGGTCCTTTTAAAAATTTAGATGGCTATCAATATTTATTTAAAGGAAGATTTTTGTACCCCAAATACTTTCAAATGCTAACATCTTAGAAATTGCCAAGTTGCTTATACATTTCCAGTTCCTCACCTCTTTCAGGTCTTCATAAAACAGAAAAAGTACACGTGGACTCTTTCCCTTTTCCCACCAAGATTTTACATGTTTATACCAGGAACCATAAGGAACTAAAATTAAAGAGAAAAACAATGTAAAAGTGATATCATCTCTATAACTGCTTGCAAACTACTGTCCAAGAAACAATAGCAACAAATAAATGTAAATAGATAATCATGAAATAAAAAATAGATAAGTTATATATCTTAAGCAAAGTTCTCTGCAGCAAGAGAGGCAAAGTACGTTAAATAATCTACGTATGTAAAAATAATGTGACTTTTATCATGTGACATAGTTTATGGCAGAACAGAGTAGTGAAAGTTCTGTCAACAATTTGATTTAAAACTTAGGAGAAAATTGTTGAGATTGATGTGTGGGTATGTGTGTGTATGTGTAAAATCAAGTTGTTAGTGAAGGGAGTTAACTTAGTGAAACGATTAGTGGTCTGATAAAAGAGTATAGTTCTGGTCTCCAATTTATCATTTACAAACTAGATTGGCAACTTAAAATAGTAACCATGTATTTATTACACTATTAGTTTACATGTTAAGGCATGTTCTCCTAGGTACTCTCACATCATTCTCACCCCAGGAAATTAGATTTTAGAAATGATGTGATATAACCAAATGCCATCTCTTACTTTTTCTCTTCCCTCACTCATACTAAAAGTGTTTCATAAAATATAAAGCTGACAAAGTAATATAATGTTGTGTGAGTCAAAACATTCTGCTTTGCCTTAAGTCATTGTGTACCTCCTCTGTTCTTTGACTCCATTGGGGAATTTTTTGTTTACAAAAAAAGTTCTACAATGAAATTTGTAGTGATCTCATTTATCCCTTTGTAGTGATGCAAAATTAGGTTTCTCTGCCATACAGTGCAGGTCTTGACAATCTTAAGGAATATATTTTATTCATTATGCTTTAGCAAAAATTTTCCCGAAATGTAGCAGCAAATACAAAGTACACATATACCCTACTTTATTGAGTCAATATTATCATCTGTAGATATAAAAACACATTATTGTTATTCTTTATAATGGTTACTACATGATCAGAAGGGCTTTTTTTTTTCTTTTTCCTTTGCTTCCCAGAAAACTATCACCAAAGTGGACGAATGGCCTTCTTTAGTAAATACTAGACAAGCACATATATACCTTACTTTATTGAGTCAATATGATCATCTGTGGATATAAAAACACATTATTATTTTTCTTTATAATGGTTACTACATGATCAGAATGGCCTTCTTTAGTAAGTACTAGATTATCCTGCACCCTTTCTTCCTCAAATCTAAACACTTTAGTCACAGTGTTTAATAAAAAGGAAAAATTTTCCAGAATATCTGCTCAAGTAATTCTTGACAAATTTGAGAAATCTGGCTAAAATATTCAGATTGCACACTGAGTAGAATGGGGAAGTTTTGTAAATAGTCAAACTTCTTTGTGAATTCCAGATTCATATAGAACCTGACAATTTTATTGGAAACAAATGGACATTCTCTCTTCTCTAATCTTTCCATGATCCCTTGTTCAATAGAGTTGTAATAACTTGATGTAAAACACTTTTTTTTCTACTAAAAATACACAAGGCAAAAAATCAGACAGTGAGTCTCAATCATGGAGAGTACAATTGCTACCCCCTGCCCCAAAACATACTTCCATATATTTATTTTTATGTGTTGGACCAGAGTGCTCTGACTCTGCAATTTGCCATCTACATCTGGACACCTTATGCTTGCTGTAAATCTCAAGGCACCTTTAGAATTTCTGTGTTTTAAGTATGAATCATGGAAGAAAACATACCAGAACAAATAAAAACTTTTAGTCAGAGATGGCATTTGTCTTGTAGCATCTTGAAAAAAAATTCAGAGTAAAGAAGCTGTTCATACCCTGTCCTTGCATGAATTTCTCCACAAACTCTGGAAAGGATCCAGGATTTGGATGACCAGCCACCATTAGAAAAAAATAATAAAAGGAAACAGCCACATCCTTTGCATTCCGGCAAAGATAGATCATCTGAGAGGATGAAATTGTATATTAAACCACTTAATATTTTTCAAACACACTCATCAAGATTTTTAACAAAAAGATTTATATTTTCAACTATAAACATAGTACATATTCATTTTACAAAATGCATAAAGCATGTACAATTATTTATAAATATATCTTCAGTAACCTGAGGTGACAGTGGTTTTTGTAGTGTTGTGTTCTGTTTGTTCTCAAGCTTTGTCTTTATGCTATTTTCACAAATAATACCTCATTTGAGTGTTGTAAAATTCATCAGTATTAATTAAGCCAGTTAGATTATTTGTTATTCCCAATTTATAAGTGAAGAGACAAAGCTGAAGTTTAATAACAATATGGCATTGAGACTAAATCAATGAGAATAAAGCATTTGGTATATCCGTCAATCAGCTATACGGTGCTCTTCTCTTTATAAGACCACCACCCTGCATAATTAAAAAAATAGTTCTGAGGTCTCTTCACTTTCAATATTGCAGGAAAAAAAAGTGTATGAGGTTTTATTTATATGCACATTGAATTCAGTGAAAATATAATCTCTGCCAGCACCTTGTTAGTTTCCATTTTATATCCAGAATAAATACCAACGAATTAGTTATCAGAAAGCAGTGGTTTTAGTTTCTAGTTTTGGCACTAAGAATACAAAGTACCAGCAATTTTGGACCTAAATATTTTCTTTACTCAACAAATGATTTGGGTCACATTATCTGTGGTCTACTCTAGGTCTGATACTGAATGATGCATGAAAAGATCTGCAAAAGTAAAATCCAGTAACCATATGGTCTTCTACTTAGGCTCTCAGGCACCTAAATAATGTCATGAAAGACTACTGGAGTCTCCACTGTTTATGGAATATGATTAAACCTACTAAATTGTCTTACTGAAGATATTTTCTGACAGTTTTATAGAAATCTAGCTTATTCTTAAATGTATGGCTCTCGTTTTTATGGCCCTCTCATAAAAGCTTCTAAATACTAGAGAATAAAAGTGAAAATTTTTTCATATAAAATTCATCATTAGTGAATTTGAACTTTTCCAATCTTATTTAAAAGAACTAGTTCTTATCATTTATTGACTGAATGGAACCTTTTGCCAATATATGCATTAATTTACTTCAGAATTTTCGTCCCTTGTCTTCTTTGTTTTATTCTCTTATTCTTGAATGTTTTCTGTTTCTCAAAATGCTATTTATATTTTATACCTTGCTTCCTCGTCCTCCATGAGGCTTTTTATTTTCCCAGATAGAAAAAAGTGATCTCTCTTTCCCTAATCCCTATTAGTTTATAGTATTTCTTTTGGCAGATCTTATTCAATACCCCAAACTTTTTACTGTACATACTCATTTTTCTGTCCTCAAGGGAAATCTAGTTCTTTCCTGAAGATAAGCCTTGCACTACATCTCTCTTGAGTCAAAGTTACTAGTTTGCCAATGATTCACTTGTGATTATAATCTATCTTAAAAATTCTGCACTTTAAAGATCCCTATTCTCACGATACTTTCTATACCTCTTCAATCTGATGCCATTTCTAAGTTTGCAGACATTCCCTTGCTTTAACTGAAAATTTGAACACCTGCCTCATGGTTTCACTCTCCATTCAAATTATTTTCTAGTCTGTGTAATTTTAGTGTCTGTAGGTGTGATCTACTTGATTATCTATGTTCATGTAGTCACTGATCATTACTTCTATGTTACTTCAGGCAACCACTTTTGTAACCAAATACTGAATCATGCCTTCACCATAAAGGTTTCACTTTTGAAGCGTTATCCTGAGCCATAATCTTTTCTTTCTTTCTTTTTTTTTTTTTTTTTTTTGCCAATCAGTTTGAGCTTATGAGGTTGCTCAGGTTAGCCTTGAACTGATGACCTCACCTTCGCGAGCGCCATGAGCTCCGGCGGGAGCCACTTTGGACCCCCATAATCTTTTCTTTCAAGAAATCCTGCTTCTTCCTTCTTCCCCATCAGTTATTCCACATACCTCTCCTATAATCACACCTAGGACTCAAATCCACCAGTCTCAGTTATTGATATTATCTACTAACCTGTTACTTTTTGTCACTTTCTTCTCTTTGTCAGTTAGAGTCTCTGCTCCATCACTCCAAATATCCTTTGTCTACTTGAAAAAGGATATTTACAAATATCCTCCATCTATTTGTTGGTTTTTTTGTTCCTCTGTAAATCACTCTGGAAATACTCCAAACATGAATCCCTCTATCTCCTACTCTTTGACAACCTCTGAAAAATAGGCAGCTTTGTGAAGACTTGAACTATTATAAATGTATGGTACCTGTTTCTATTTGAGAAGTAAGGAGTTAACAGCAAGTCCACCACCTATCCTCCAAAGGAAAAAAGTGTCTTGGTCAAATCTCTTAATAAATATTAATGCCACATCTCCTGGAAAGTAAGTAACTGGTGTTTACTAATGAGACAGCCCCTACATATGGAATAACTTCAGCAGAATGTATACGGTCTATCTAGGATTGCTAACGATAAAAACAAACTAACATGAAAATCTTTGAAATTTTTGTCTGTAGATCTCTAGGAAATGTCAAATATGCCATGTATCAGATTACAAAATGATCATATTTTATGACTGGGATATATCCCCTTTTTTGTTAGTGATAATTGCAAATATCTTGAAGAACAGCCCTGGTGGTAGAAACGTTTTGAAGAACAGAATTGGTGGTCTCAGACTTCATGTTTCCCCTGTATTTTGAGGTTATGTATAATACTATTTTAAAAAAGCAAAACTGATAGTACAAATCATAAGCTTAGTGTGCCTATAACTCCTCATTACCATTAAAATGAAAGGGTCCAAACATCTTAACTTGACTTTCAATATTTGTTATAATCAATTTATAGCTAATCTCCTTTTACCTTTTAGTGTATATGTATACTTAATCTTCCAGCCAAACTGAACAGATTTCAGATGCTCACTCAGATTATCTCTGAATTTGCATCACTCCTATACATCATTCAAATATCAGCTGAAATGTTGCTCCTGGATGCCTTCACTACCCCCAGAGTCTGAGTTAAATTTCTCTCTCTTACTTGACCTATGATACTTCTTTCACAGTCCACTTGTCCTTTTACCCCAGTGGACTGTGTCCTTGAAGACAAGGATTGCATGTGTCTTATTGTTATGTCCCTAACACAAAACAAGTCCTCAATACATAGTTATTATACAATGCTTATCTGATCTATCCCTTTCTAGTTCATTTGCATGCCTAACAACACCAAGCACAGTGTTTTTCAAAGGGAGGAAATTCAATTACAATTAGTAATAACAACAAATACAAAAGTAGCTACGATATTGTTGACAACATTCTAGGAACTATGTGAAGCTCTTTACAAGCATTATCATTTAATCCTTATAACAACTCTATGAAAAAGATGTTATTATTATCTTTCTTCTACAGATGTAAAAACTTAGTCTTAGGGAGTTTAGCAGAACTTTTTAGAACCACACCTGGCAAAAGGCAGAGTCGTATTCTACATTTGTTGTATTCCACACTTGTTAAACATTTATAGAATCAATGAAAAAACAAATAAACAAGTGTGTATAACTGATGAGACCATTCTATCATTTCTTGGAGTTTGATGAAGTTTTGAGAACACTTGACTCCAGTTACCTTACAATTCTTTTCCCAAAATGAGGCTGGAAGAAGTTCAGGTGGCAAATGAGTCTTCACAATTCTTGGAGAATTCATCTCTTCTAATTGTTTAACTCCTGATTTTAAAAAAAGTAAAGGTAGGCAACGTCAAAAATTAGAACTATTTATGCAGATTTATATAGATATTTATATTGTAATTAGATTGTAACATGAAGGATAAATTATTGAGGGAATGGATACCCCATTTTCCATGGTGTAATCATTATGCATTGCATGCTTATATCAAAACATCTCATGTACCCCAAGCCCCTATTTACATCTAATACATATTCACGAAAATTAAAAATCAAAAAAAATTTGTATTGTGTTCATAATAACACTATGAAAGAAAGAAATACAGATAGAGAAAACTACAGAGAAAAATACAAGATAAAATAAAATATCATCACCTGGGAGAAATCATTAATATTTTGCCAATCAACCTTCTGTGCAAATCTACTTATATCCTCAAATTTACAGACATTGCAACACCATGCACACAGATAAACATTTTCATAGCTGCTAATTGTCTTTTTCTCTCAGTATATTATATTTATACTGCAATATCAGGAAACATCCAAAAACTTTTAACAATTTTATGCTGTTATACAATATTTAACTATTCTTTTGTTGATTTGCATTTCGGTTGTTTCTAATTTTCCACAATATTAAAAGAATCTGAGGTAAATATATTTTTGCACATATCATTGAAAAATTTATTAGGATTGTCTCAATATTTAAAATATCACATTCAGCCCACAGAGAAATAAATGTTTACATATTACTAAACTCTGCTGAAGGCATACAAGAATTGTCTTTATTCACTCTATTCCAGACGCATGCTATCCATATGCAATACTACAAAGCCTGTCAAGATTTAAATTTAAATTTATATGCTCTCTTATGTAGAAGACCTTATACTAATTGCCATTATTGCTTATAATTTCATTGCTTGTACCATCTACAATACGCACCTTAGAATATATGCAAATAGTTTCTAAAATAAACCTGAACATTACCATTCATGACGTTTTCATTTCTGCATTCCAGGAAAGGTATTCGATTAAAAATCACATCTTCTTTGCACTTTTCCACATCACCTTCTTTATAGATCATATACACGATTTCACAAACCCAGGTTGTGCCTGTAAAAATTAAATAAACCTGAGTCTCCTGCTGACCATGTAGAGTTGATGACAGGAGTGCTGAATTTATGGATGGATAAAGTAGAAAGGAACCAATGCAATACTGTTTAAATGGTGTCTGAATAGCCAGATTCAAGAATATTTTCTATAATATTTTATGTTTAGGACACAAAAATAACTTCAAGAGATAAAGATAAAAATTATAGTAAGGCACACCTGAGACCTGTGTCCAAATTTGTTCATGATGAATTGTGACATTGTATAAGCTGACAACAGTTTTGGACTTTAATTTTTATATCTAAAAATTAAGAAGGCTTTAATATTAGGTGGTGCATAAAACATGCTTTCAATCAAAAATTTTACTGATGGCATATTAAGTCTCAGCTTGGATCCTAGGTCAGAAAACTTAGCAAAGGATAAATCTGGTTCCCGTCCTATGGGAGCTTAAAGCCCTTTGGAAAGTCAGTGACATTTTTCAGTAGTGACAATACTTTCTGTTTTTATTAAGATGCTGTTGTATAAGATGGCACAGAGATTTAAATAACTTCTAAGGAGGAATATATAACTCAGTGTGCTGCTGCTACTGGTATTGCTGCTGCCACTGTTGTTGCTGCTGCCATAATATTCTAACAAGAAATGCTTTTGAGAGGATGTGATCATTGAGCTTACCCTTAATAATTACTGGCACGAATTCACCAGTTGTGGGAGGTAAGAGACAGTTCTACCAGGCAGAAGCCCAGTCTCTCTTTTTAATCTAAAGATGGTACTTAAGAATGGTATAGTGGTTAGGAAAATAATTGGAAATAGACTATAAGACCTAAATCAAAGAGTCTATCTGAAGAGAGGAGTTGGGGCTCAGGTAAGCAGATATAGAAAGGCTTGTAGTTAATACTAAAGAGTCCAAGTTGTCTTTAACAAAAGCACTGAAAAATATTGGCATACGTTAAGCAGAAGAGCAAGATTATCAGGATTGTGTTTTAGAAGATTTTCTCTAGGACTAGAATAAACACAGTAGTGGAGTGAGGGATCCGTGGGAAGGGGGACAAGAGACCTGTTAAGAGGCTATCTGTGAGACATTTCTATCAGACTAAAGGGCCAAAACATTTTGATTGATTACAAATGGCAGATGAAGAAGCAAGAAGGATTGAACTTAGAATAGCTCACAGGTTTTCTCTTCAGATAACTGGTATTGTGCTGCCATTGATTCCAGTAGGGAAGAAAATCAAGAAGCAGATTTAGAGTCAAGGTAACCAAGGGTATATTTAGTATTTCACTTTATTTGTAAGTAGTAAATAGAACAACCAGATAGAGAAATATTTATTTGGACTAGTCTAATTTCTAAAAGTCTATAGTTGTAAAACTCCAAAACTATGATTATGGATAGACTAAAGAGCTGGTGAGCTGAACGAGAGTTTAAAAATATCTGTAAAAAATGGTGGTCCTACTCTGTATATACAACAACATTAATGGCATAAGGTAAACAGTTGGTAGTTTTAAATTTTCATTATGGGATGAATACAGGTTCATTACTACACATTACGTTGGTTTTGGTTTCTAACTGTGCTCAACAACATCCCTTTGTCAATGTGCTATTCAAGTTATAGGTACAAATTGTGGTCAGGGAATAGAGCAATCTTTTCTATGTCTATATCAAAACTACTGCCTATAGAGAATGAGTGTGTATGATGTGACCACCTTAACATTTAGGGTGAGTTTTTTATTTTTAGGTGAGAAAGAGTAACAAATACATTTACCAGATTTAGGATAGGTGGCAATGACAACATCATCTGGTCTTGCCTGGAACGCTTCCACATTATCCCAATATTTGGCAAAATCTTTATACATTAGAATCCCATGGACTTCTTCAAACTTTTCATAATAGTCAAGTTCAGAATTCATTGTGATACACTGAAAAAAAAAGTGCTTTATACTTTGTATGCATTTAACAATATTTCACCATTAACAACTATATATATAGTAATACCCTCCTACGTATCTAGCACTTCTTAGTTGTTGCACATATAGGGCAGGGAAAAACAATGAAGTTACACATGAAATAGTTTTGGTGCTTAAAGAATTTTTTTAAATTGTAGTTTGGACTCTGATGTACATGTGCACATCCAGCATCCTTCAGGATTGCTGCATAGGTAGATACATACCACGGTGGTTTGCTGTCTCCATCCGACTACCCCCTCCCCCCACCCCCAGTCGCCTACATCAGGCATTTCTCTAGGTATTATCCCTCCCTATCCTCCCTGCATCCCCTCCCTTCCCTATCCCTCCCCTTCCCTGCCCTCCACCCTCACACCTAGCCCAGTGAGTGTTGTTCTCGTTCCTGTGCCCAAGTGTTCTCTTCTCCGTGCCCAAGTGTTCTCATTGTTCATCACGCGCCTATGAGTGAAAACATGTGGTGTTTGGTTTTCTGTTCTTGTGTCAGTTTGCTGAGAATGATGGTTTCTAGATTCATTTTTTTAACTGTATTAGAAAGATGTCTGACACATAAAAGAATAGGAAAGCACAAGTGATTATGAAGTAAAATGCTTAAAACTAAATTAAAATGTGGATATACTTGATATTTCTATGATAAATGAAAACCACAGAGCCTCCAATTACTTTAAAAATTGCTGGGCATATAAAAAGACAAAGAAGTCCAGAATTACAATATTTTAGTAAATTATCCGATTATGTATACATTAAATAACAATAAAGATTTGATTTCTTTATTATTATTATTTTAATTATTATTGCCAGATATCTAAGTCAGAGATTTTTAAGTTCTTGGAATATGTATCATTTTATGAAAATAATCCAAATGCTTGGTGAATATATTTAAAAGAAAAGAAGATGCAATTAATGACATTGTGACGGAATCTTGAGAGTATAAAGAATTCCTTTGTCACCTTTAAAATTACTTTTTTCCCCATTTGATCAACAAGGTATTGGATACTCCCATTATAAGTTTAAGCAAGATGGTTATCATTTCCTAATTCATCTCCTGATCCCATGACAATCTATTTCATGTTCAGGGTTAGTAACAGAATTTTTAATTAAGCAAACTTTCTTTCATTAGCTTTCAAATTCCTTTAGTATAGTTTTTCAACTGCCAAACTTAACTTATTTTGAATTTATGACAGCTTCTCAACACGTTTTGTCCTTCCTGACAATAGCCTTCCTAGGTTTTCCTCCTGTTCACATTTGCCCAAAGAGCTGCCTGATAAATTCTTCTACACACATAATTACCCTAGCCCTTAGGGTAATCTCAATCTTTCTAAAAACTTCCTCTAGGTCATATAAAATATAATGTCATCAAAATCATATGATTTCTATTTCCAAAATACAAATTAGTCTATCAATAAATTTCTTGTTACCCAAGCTTTCTCCTTAGTCTCAGAAAATAGATCTTTCACTGTAAGAAATGTGTATAAAAGGCACCACCACTTGTCCTGCTTATTGACTTGTTTATTCATGTGAATTACTTTCTTGGTTTTCAGCCAAGTTTGTAAGAATTGGCTTATAGTCATCTGGGAGTGGTAGATGTATCACTAAGCAGTTGGCTGACTCCCAGCTACCCCTTCATAGTCAATTTTGGTCTGAGAGGCAAAATAGGTGGCATGTAATAAAATATCTTTTCTCACTTTATTCCTTTTGCTAAATTGTCTCATATTGCAATGTATGGATTTACTTTCTATGTGCTCCCCTTTTTCTCAAAAGATGTATTTCAGTTAGAAATTGTCAGTTTCATATCATAAGTACGTAGGTCAGTCGTTCAGAAAGAAACATCAATAAAAAAATGTTAAAAATTAAACTTCTAACTCTTTACATACATAAAAAAAATTAAACTCAGAATTTTATCTTTCCTCTCTCCTTTTCTTCCTCCCATTCTGCGTACTCCCCTCCTGCATCTTCCAACCTGCCTTTTATCTAGCAAATACTCCCTGTGTGAATGTCTACCTGTTCCTAGGCCCTGTGGTCAGTGCTGCAATACGGTGGATATAGATACATAAGGTTCTCATAGTCCTCACCCTCAATCTCTATTCTACATGTCTCTACCCTGCTTGCTTTATTTTCTCATCAGTAAAACGGAAAACATGTCCAGCATTCAGCACTTTTAAGGTAGCAATACCACTGTAGTTTTACATTAAAGCAGTAAGCAACAGAACACCACATAAATATACTATTTTTAAGAAGTTATTTTAAAAGGTTTTAAATGTTTATATCATTAAATAACTAAAGTATCAACAAACACTTTGGTCTTTCCATATTTTATTTTTAACAGCTTTGTAATACATAATTTGCATTCTATATTTTCTATATCTAAAATCTAAGTATTCATATTAATAACAAAAAGTACAACCTGTTTAGATGATCCTGTGAAAGAAATTTATCTAGTTGAGATCTCTTCAAATACCAAGGGAGATCTTAAGCTGCAAAAAAAAAAAAAAAGATGAGAACCACTTCTGCATTTGGAATGTTTCTGGTGAGTTTATATTCTGAATGCCAGAAAAGGAGGCGGAGATTAACTTGAGGGGCTTGGCTTTGTGAAGTCCATGACGCAATAATTAACGTAGGTATTAATACATACCTGCAGCTACAGTAACCACACAGAATCCTGTTCATTCATAGGGATGTAGAAATATTCTGCTGTTTTTTTTTTTTAATTATTTGGCTCATATTCAAATTCCTACATGTATTTTTTTGGCTCATATTCAAATTCCTAAGTCTGCCGTCAGGGGTTTGGTAAGAAGGAGAAAGAAAAGTTAAGGAAAAGACGAGAAAGAAGAGGCCTGGAGCTAAACACAAAAGAGATTGGGAAGGGAGAATCCCTTATTCAGTCACTGATAAATGATAACATGACTATGGCTAACTTTCAAAAGAATAAACTTACTGGAGTGAGGAGAAAGAAGTCAATGACAGGAAAGAAACAGGACAGCGCGCACCTTCAGTCAGACCTTGCTCTGTTTACTAAGACCTGCCAAAGGAGCTATTGTAGTATTTGGGTTGTGTTCTAACACGTCAATTGGAAATCACCTATTTAAAATCTTTGCCTTTAGATCTTAAGCAGACATGAAAATTTTAAAAAGCAGATGACAGCTAAAGAAAGAATGTAAACATCACTTACCTTTCGATTATTATTTCAGAATCCTGACTTCTCTCTGTTCCCAATCACAAAATGGCATATCATGAAATTTTCAGGTAATGGTACCTACCAACACTTGGAATTTAGACAAGAGATTAGAAAAATAAATGGCCAGGAGTGTGTGGAATCCACAAGTACACTACTTTTCATTTTTCTGCACTTACTCTGTCTTCACTTAAGAAAATTCTCCTTTGTTCCATACCATCAATACCTCCAACCTGGTTACTTCTTATTTCTCTCTTAATTACAACTAGATTACATTTCCTTTGAGAGACTGTCTGACTTTTACGAGACTCTGTGTTTCCCTAAGTGACTTTTAAACTTGGCACTTTCTCCTAACTAGCAGTTACTCTACTGTGCTATAATCAATGATTACTTGTCCAAAGTACTTTTTAGATAATAAGTAGCTTGAAAAAAAAAGGTTTTACTCTGTAATTAGCATTTCTTTCTGGCATCTAGTAGGCTAGGCACTGAATATGTGTTTACTGAATTAAAGTGGCTGATTTATTCAAGAAATATAAGAAGTTAAGGAGACCATTGTTTTTACAGAAAGCAATATCTAGTCTTATGCAAAATAAAAAGTGCTAGGTGGTTTCTGAAAAATAGGCTTTTTATAATAGAAAATCAAGGTAGAAAAACAGGAAACAGGTTTCCAAATTTAGATTTTGATTTTACTTGATTTTATGCAGTTAGTCATATTATTTGAGTTAAATAAAATGTGTATTGAAAACGTTTTATCATTAAATGCACAAATTTAATCATTCATACACCTACAGTATACCCATAAAATTAAGTGTGTATATACACACACACACACACAAATTTAACACATAAATTAAGTGTGTGTGTGTATACATATATATATATGCACACAAATTTAACAGATAATAGAATTTTTAACCTTGTGACATGGCTTTACCTTAATTTTTTTAATGACAATAATCTATGCAGTCTCCTTTATTGATTAGCAAAAACATTCTTATTCTAATCAGAAAATGAGCACAAGGTAATTTAATATGAACAGATTTAATATAAACAGATTTAACCTCAAGACATCTGTTTTTCACTTCTACGCAATTGGTTGCAGAGATGTCATAAATGCTCCTGACTCATGTAATTCTGGCAACCACAGAAGTTCAATACACACTTCTTCTTAGAAAATCTTTCTAACGTTAAGAATTTACTTACTGATTAAAAAAAAAACAACAACAATAGGCAAGATGGCCCTGAAACCTCATTCTTCTTCATGAATAATGGGTACAGACCGAGTTACAAAATATTTGAGTCAATGTTAAAAAAAAGTAGATCTCAGATAAGCACCATTTTTTAATGTTTATCTTGGCCCTCAGAATTTGGACAGATATAATGTCAAACAAAAAGAATGTGGGCAGATACGCAGATATGCAGACAGACATACTGCTGCTATACTCTGAAATACTGAAAACAAATGTAGATCTGGCATTTCTGTGTCACAAAGAGTTCCCAAAACAATGACTATTCCATATTTGTGACTATTGGGCTTTTTCTTCTGTATCACACACTTTCTTTAGATCAAGATTAAGGGTCCTATAGAGTTTTGTTTTATAAATAGCAAGATTTTAATATTAATAATGTGAAAATAAGTTTCATTTTTACCTGAGGCTTTTACAAATAATAATGCTAAACTTTAAGTTTAAAACAGTTTTAGGTTTACCTCCCCCCAAAAAAAGAAAGAGCATATGGAAAATTGTTGTGTATCTCTTCTCCCCAGTAATTTCCCATGTTATTAACACTTTGCATTATTGTGGTAGATTTCTCTCAATTAATCTGTAATCCCAGCTACTTGGAAGTCTGAGGCAGGAGAATTGCTTGAACCCAGGATGCAGAGGTTGCAGCGAGCCGAGATGACACTATTGTCCTCCATTCCAGGCAATAAGCCAGACCATGTCTCAAAAAAATAAAGAGCAAATATTAATACATTTGCATTAACTGAAGTCCATAGTTTACATTAGGATTCACTTGCTGTTGTATACAATTCTATAGGTGTTGATAAATGCATATTGTCACACATTTGTCAGTACAATACCATACAGAATAGTTTCACTGCCCTAAAAATCCCTTATTCTAAACCTATTCATCCTGCCTTCCCTATTCTGAAACTCTAGCAATGACTGATCTTTTTACTGTCTATAGTTTTGCCTTTTCCATAATGTCATGTAGTTGGAGTCAGGCAGTATGCAATTGTTAACCGATTAGCTTCTTTGACCTAACCATATATATTCAAGATTTCTCCATGCTTTTTGGTGACTTAATAACTCTTTATTTTTAAATGCTGAGCAAAACCCCATTATGTGGATATGCTACATTTTGTTTACCCATTATACCCTATTAGAGGGTATCTTGGTTACCTTCCATTTTTGGCAATTAGGAATAAAATGGCTAAGAAAAATTATGTGCAGGTTTTTGTGTGGACACAAGTTTTTACCTCATTTGGGTAAATATCTAAGAGTGTGATCACTGGATTGTATGGTAAAACAATGTAAAAAAAAAAAAAAGCCAAATGCCAAAATGTCTTCCAAAGCGCCTGCAGCATTTTGCATTCTCACCAGCTATGAACATGAGTGCCTGTTGCTGCACATTCTTGACAGCATTTGGTATGGTCAGATTTTTGGATATTATCTGACTGTTAGGCTGTGTTTAACATTTGCTATAGCTGTACTGTCATGGGTTTTCAGTTTCTTTAATTTTCTTGTATTTGTCTCTTCTGTTTTTCTAGAAATTTCTCTTAATCTTTGTAGTTCTTTTAGCTGTAAGCCACTATTATTATATAGAAGCCCTGTTGATATACCAGAAAGGCACTGGGGGTGGAGGTTCTAAAATCCTGTTATCAAGTCTCATCCTTTCATGGACTGTGACCCTCACAAGTGCTTCTCAGCAACCCCCCACACCTTTATGTCCAACAAGAAATCTAGATTGGCCTTTAGTTGAGTGCTTCCCTTCTCCCAGCTGTCAGGAAAGTCTCTGGTAATGGTGTGTGTGTGTATGTGTGTGTGCACGTGTGTGTGTACACGCATGCCTAGTTTTTTGTTGTGAAGAATACTCTAGGTGTATTTCAAAAGGGTTATTTTGCCTCTCCTTATCCCTGAAGCACAGAGGATTTTTTTCTGTTCTTCACTATGATTACCTGATGAGGCTCCTGAAAGTAAAACTCACAAAAAAAGTGAAGCATCTCTAAGACTGGACTCTCAAGAGTTTTTAACTCTCAATTCCCACTTAACCTATAGTATTTATTTCATCAATTACTAGTTAATTGTTTCTACCAGTAACTGGCTCCAGTGGCTTCTGCTCTCCATTTGTTCTCATTTTATGTATTTTACTGTCTCTGCAGTTTTAAGACTATTGTCTCTGTAGTTCACCCTGTGACCTCAATTCTCTGATGGATCTAAGAAGATTTATTGATCCTCAATTTGTTCAGTGGTCTTCTTGTTGTAAGGATAAGAGTGACAGCTCACATTCTCTTTACATGTCAGACTTGAAACTGCAAGTCTCACTGTATGTTAATGAATTTTTGTGGCTTCAGTTTTTAACATTCCATGAGCTTTAGAAGTGACTATACAGTTTTCTCTCACTCATGGAATTCCATGAAGGTCTTATCAGAAAAGAAAGACCATTGACTTTATAGTGGCATTTACTTAAGCACATAGATATTAGGAAATTCCAGATATTTTAAATGTCAAGTTTTTTAAAAAATTCAAAACTGTTATCTTTGTTTAATTGTAATAAAAGAAAATTCAGATTTTGTCAACTACAAATTTATTAGTCTGTCTGTTTATTGTCATTCCTATCAGAGATATTTCTGCCATCCAATTGTTAGAGTAAGTTTTAAAGCTCAAAATCATAATCACTGACATATAAATTGTACTGTTAACACCAAAGTAGCCTCACCCAATCATTTTGACAAATTTCATATGTCTTAAAATAATCAACAAATGTAAAATAGACTAGAATTAATATTACTTTACTGCATAGGTAATCACATAATTCCTGCAGAAGCATACTTCTATACTTTTTTAAATGCCATTGCTAGTTTCGTAAATACTTTTGAAAATCCTCACATTATGGTTCTATATTTGTGTGCACTTACATATTTTGTGGATTTTTCCCTTGAATTTAAACTAGGATCAACTGGTCAGAAGATTGGGAAACCTTATTTTTCTCTCATTGTTTGGATTACCTTTATTTTTGTGATGATTTATTTTGTGTTAACTTAATTGGATTAAGGGATATCCAGATAGCTCATACAGGTTGAGCTATCCCCAAATCCGAAATCCAAAATGCTCTAAAAAAAAAACTTTTTGAGCACCAACATGACACTAAAAGGCAATGTTCACTGCAGTATTTCAGATATCAGAATTTTGAATTTGGGATGATCAACTAATATGTATAATGAAAATATTCCAAAATTTGAAAAAATCTAAAACACACCTGGTCTCAACGATTTTGGATAAGGGATGCTCAACGTGTAAAATATTATTTCTGGGCATGTGAGAGTGTTTCTGGAAGAGATTAGGATTTTAATTTAAAAATTGATTTAAGAAAATCTGCACTCACCAATGTATGTGGGTATCATCCAATCCATTAAGGGCTGGAATAGAACAAAAATGTAGAGGAAGAGGGATTTCTTTCACTTTCTTCTTTTATATCCATCTTCTGTTGCCCTTAGACATAGGAGTTCCTGGTTCTCAGGCCTTCAACTTCAGGACTTATACCAGCAACCATCCTCCTACATCCCTCTGGTTCTCAGATCTTCAGACTTAAACTGAATAGCACCACCAACTTTCCTGGTTATCTCACTTCCAGACAGCAGATAGTGCTACTTCTCAACCTCCATAATCACATAAGCCAAATCATCTTATATTAAATCTCCTCTTTCTTTTATTTGTTCTGTTTCTCTTGAGAACCATTATATAATTTGTGTATTTGTTCCCTCCAAATCTCATGGTGAAATTTGATCCCCAATGATAAAGGGTGGAAGACCTGGTGGAAGGTGTTAGAGACACAGAGTCAGATTCTTCATGAAAGGATTTGTTCTATCCTCACGGAAATAAATGACTTATTGCTCTATTAGTTCCTACAAGATCTAATAATATTTTTTTTAAAAAAACTGACACTTCCCCTCTTTCTTTACTCCTTTCCAGCTATGTGATGCCTGCTTCCCTTTCTTTTTCACCATAACCATGGGCCAAATAATTCTCTTTTCTTTATAAATAACCCAACTTCAGGTAGTCTTTTATAGTAACACAAATGGACTGAGACAAACTTTGACTAATACAGTATTTGGGACTGAGAGTAGTTCTACATGAACACAATTATAAAAATTAATTTTCAGAATCAGTTCTGGGGTTTCTGGAATTGGCTAATCTGATTAAATTTATAGATACCAGTGACTCTATTTCCATTATTAAAGAGAGCACTAAGAGTCTATGATATGATCTATTGGTAAAGATACTCAAAATATCTGTAGTGGATACTCTGAATCAATCAGTTATAAGAAGCAAGGAACAAAGTGACTCTATAAATGGTAATTTGGAACATTTTTTTAAACTCAGGAATTTAATGTTAGGTGATTCCTTCTAATGTTACTGGACAAAATGGTGAAATAAAAGGATGAGCTCACAGATTCAAATTTTCAGTTCTAATGCTGAATAAATGATGTAAGAGCTTCTAGGTGTGTCCTGATGGAGACCCATATCTCCCGTAACAATAGGGCTGAAATTGCTGAAAATCAAATGTGGGACTTCATCTTGCATCCAAACTACAAGCTAAGCTGGATAGACTAAATTACAACCCAAGTTCGACTCCCAGTTTTGCAGTGTCTACTCTCAAAGTGAGGGCATTGATTGGAAAAGAATTCATATCCTGTAAGTTGGGAAAGCTGATATGTAGAAAGCTGATGAAGCTGGGCTCATTGAATTCCTAAATTCTGAAGCCTTTTCGTCAGTGAAAGAGGTCTCTTTACCTTCAGCACAATTTTCCATCGTGCCCAGCAGAAGTTGTCTCTCTACCCCCAGTGGAAGTGACATTCCCAATTCCAGTGGTAACATGGGAAGCCTTTCTTTCACTTCTAGCTGATGAGATTATCGCAGAATTGCCTAAGGAAACTGTAATGGCCTCTCCTGAGACAACTGCCCTGCAAGTCAATGATAATTCTCCTCAAGACCCACTCTGCAAGCTCCTTTGCTTCTAGACTCAAGTCTTGGCAGACATCTAATAGTGAGGTATAAAGTGGGACCCTTGAGGGATTATGCTATACTTCAAACGCTAATTGAGTTTTCTAATTTATGCAAACAGAAACATGGGGAACGTATGTGAAAATACATAATAACAATGTGGAATAGTGGTAGAAGAAGCATACAGTTGGATCAGACCAAATTTATTAATATGGCCTCATTAAGTCAAGATGCCACATTTAACATTGCAGCCCTAGTAGATAGTAAGAACTCTAAAAACTTGTTTGGTTGGCTGAAACAGGTTCTACATTTACTATTGCAGCTCTGGGTGATAGAAAGAGCTTTAAGATGTTTGTTTGGTAAGCTAAAACATGGAGTAAAAGAAGATCCACCATGATTGGATTGTAAATGCCCAATCTGCCTTTGTATAAAAGAGATTCAAAGGTTAGAGAGCTTGGAATGTTAAGAATAGATTTTTTGTTTAAGACCTCAGCCCTCAACGTGGGAGCATCAAGACAATAGATTTTTACTGCACTCTTACCAAAGATATACCTTTTAATTTATAAGGGGAGCTCAAACATCCTTGAAGAGCTCTGTGAATGCCCTTCTCTCTATTTCAGACCTTTCAGTGAAAACCACAGTCACTCAACTGAAAAACTTAAATGCAATGGGTGTAATAAAGTCCCAGAGTGGCATCTGCTAAATAGTAGTACTCGACCACCAAAGGGAAGGTGGGGTATAGTTACCATAATGGAGAGCACAGTTAATCAGAATCATATAAGCCTGCAACATTGGCTAATTGTGCTTTTCCAGAAGTGAAATAGACAGGAGGGCTACAAAACTTTTACTTGACCCATAAAAAAGAAAACTTCCAGGTCAAGTGAATAAAAATTATAAAAACAGAGAACTGCTTGTTTGGAGTGCTGTCCAGATTAAGAGAAGGCTCTGCAAAATAGATCTAAGTTATTGTACAAGCTCTTAGAGACACCTTCTCCTGGTGAGTAGAAGCATTTCCCACCTCCACAGAAATAGCTGCAGTAGTCTCCCAAATTCTTCTAACAGAAATCTTTCCTAGATTTGGTCTACTGTGCTCCATATAATCAGACAATGGTCCTAGCTTTACCTCACAAATAACCCAATAAGTCTCTCAGTCCCTTGGCGTCCAGTGGTGCCTCCGTATCCCATAGTGACCTCAGTCATCACGAAAAGTTGAAAGGTCAAATGGGATCCTTTAACTCAGTTAACCAAACTCACCCTTGAGGTCCAGAAACCCTGGACCTCTCTTCTGCCCATAGTCCTAACCTGCATCAGAGCCAGCCCAAAAGAACCTACATTCCTCAGCCCATTTGAGTTAATGTATGGATGTCCTTTGCTCTTACAAAACAAGCCCCCTTTTAACTCTCTGCTAGGAGAATACCTCCCAATGATTTCCCTCATTTGCCATCTCCTCTATGAACAAGCAGACCAGGCCCTCCCAAAGCCCCACAAAGGCCCCACCAACCAGATCCTCCTACTGGGAGAACATGTCTTTCTAAAAACTCTTAACCCAGCAAGCTTTAAAGCAAAGTGGGAAGGTCCCTTTCAAGTTCTTCTCGCAACCCCCACTGCAGCTAAACTCTCAGGACATAGCTCTTGGTACCATCTTTCCAGATTAAAAAGAGCTCCTGAAGCATCCACTGACCCATGACCTGCCATCCTCTGCCAGTTCTCTAGTACTCTTCTCAGTCCAACCAAACACCACCTCATGCCTGTTCTCTAAGAAGACCCATTGCTGTCTCTCTCCTCTTAAAAGCCATACATATTTCCCAAATCCCTAAAGAAACTTAAATGCCCTGCCCTTGCCTATACTGGCACTTCACCCTCTTCCTCTACTCTGTCTGTGAAGACATCTCCTGGTTTTACCCCCCAAGTTCCCACTCTTGCCTCTCTTTTAGAATGGATAAATGAACTACTTTTCCAAGGCACTCTGTGTGACTTCTCCCTAGATGAAACACAGCTGTTTACCTTTTTACTCACTCTAGATGAAACACAGCTGTTTACCTTTTTACTCACTCTGCGCCTATCTATTCCTCCTACTCCCTTGGCTGCCCTGCACCACCACACCCTGCTTCCTATTATCCCTAACTACCTCTATAAAACCCTCAGCTTAACCCATTCTCTGCTGAACCAATCCAACCTGACCCTAGCAAAAGACTGCTGGCTATGCCTCTCCCTAACAGTAACTACACATACTGCCATTCCTCCCTCTTCAAAAACCTGGGTTTTTACCAATTTAACCTATCATCCCCAATATGAAAGTAAAAGCCTTTCCCAGCCCTCAAACATGCAGTTGTTAGCCAGGTTACCTATCTCTGAAACAATCAAAAATACCTTGACAGGATACACAGTACAACTTCTGCCTTCCTATATTTCCAGTCTCACCCAGTACACAGACAATAATAACAAGCCAATACATGGATTTAACTCTATAAATACAGATTTAACTCTCCAAGCCCCAATTTGCTTTTAATGCATTCTGTCTTCAGGCCTACCTCTGGGGCACCTACTGTCCCGTTAATGCAACTATACCTTACGGTTTCAGGACCCAACCAACCATCAAAACTTTCAAGTCTCCCAAGACGCTCCATTTAGGCAGCCTGTTCGCTTTTCAGGACCCCCTAAAGTCATTAGTAACTCTCTACTTAACAAACAATCTGAATTTTGCGATGGAAGGCATACCCATTGCAGGACTATACACCCATGGACCCCTTGCAGTGCAACCCTCACCCCTGAAGAATGTCTCTTTATAACCACTCTTCTAGATACAAAATGGTTTTTCCTCCAATGGGAAAACAAAACACACAGAGCCACTCACCTGTCCCTACTAACCTTTTCAGTCACCTACTAGAGCTGCCCTAGCTAGCACCCTAGGCACATGGGAAAATGAGAACAATAAACTCACACACCTTTTTCACATACACAACCAGTTATATCTACCCAGCCAACGCATATTTTTTATGTGGGGGACTTCAACTTACCTATGCCCCCCCACTGATTGTACTGGCACCTGCACCCTAGTTTTCCAAAGCCCCAAAACAGACATTAACCCAGGGAACCAAAGCCTACCAGTCCCCAACAAAGTTCAAGTCTGCCAGTGCCAAGCCGTACAGTGACTACTCCTACTAATATGGCTTGGAATTACTTTGGCCACAGGAACTGGAATAGCAGGGCTGTCCACCTCCCTGTCCTACTATCGCACTCTTTCCAAGACCTCTCAGGCAATCTGCAAGATATAGCAGAATCTGTTCTTACCCTTCAATCCCAAATAGACTCACTAGTAGCAGTTACACTCCAAAATCGTCAAGGTTTAGACCTCCTCATCGCCAAGAAAGGGGGACCGTGTACCTTTTTAGGGAAAGAATGCCGTTTCTATACTAACCAGTCAGGAGTAGTAGGAGATGCAACTTGACAGTTAAATGAAACATCTTCTGAAGTCAGGCAGCACCTCTCAGACTCCTGGGCTAATCTTTGGAGTTCAGCATCATGGCTCCTCCCACTGGCTGGACTACTTGTTTCTATCCTCCTTCTAGCATTTGGCACCTGCCTGTTACGACTCCTCACCCCAATTTTTACAGAACCGTATTAGAGCTTTCACCCATGGGACAATACAAGATATGATGCTGTTCCAAGAATACCCAAAGTTCCAAGAATGACAATCCTTATAATCTAGCCTTTAGCCAATGTCACCCCATCCAACAAGTAGCAGCCAGATGGCAATGGTGCCCTTCCTCTATGAGGCTGGAATGTTAGGGACAAACTGCCTCAGAAAACCCCCTTCATGCAAGCTGACCCCTTTCCCCAAGTCTAATTGCTCTGCAGCTGCATTTCTGAACTCCTGTCTAGGCACCACATCAAGGCTGCCAAAGGTGCTACAATTAAGCAAAGCCTGATAACAGCCATCCTGGCAGCTTGGGGGAGGACAGGGAAAACAAAAAGTTTGTTATCCATACTTGTAAACTTCTGCTTGACACACACCTGTAAAATCCTGGGGGTCTGTTTGTTTGTTTTTATTTTTTAAACTGCCACCACAAAAGTCACAGACTCATGTATTTTAAGTCTGTCACAAGTTGCCAGACTATCTCTGCGCCTGTTACAAGCTGATAGATTACCTTAGTCCTGAAACTCCCTTATACCCCTCTCACCCTGTATAAACCCCTGGTTTTTTAAGCTCGGGCTGTTCCTCTGATTGTTATGAGGCAGCCCGGCAGGTTAATAAAACTTGCTTGCCTGACTTTGGGTCTATTCTCCTTTCTCTCAGTAAACTTTACAGGAAGGTAGTTAACTCCTTTATGGAGTTTGAGCTTGCTTCCAACAGTGAAGACAAATCTGAGACTTTTCCTTCTTCTAGAATGTTAAAGAACAGTCTGCAGCCTGATACCCATCCCTAGGTAGATAATTGAGTTGGGATTTGTCTTGCCTAAAGTTAGGATTAACAACCAGCTGGTCTTAATTTCTCTTTACCATTAGAGTAGTCAGTAATCATGTAAGTTGTGCCATCGTTTGTTTTGCTCAACTGTTTTTTTTTTCTTTTTTTGTCTGTTATTGTTGTTGTTTTGATCTTTTCCACATTGAGTTGATAAACATTTTTCGATTTGATCAAATCCAAAGGTAAGTCTGAAATTAAAGGGAATAAGGCCTCTGAAGTGTCTAAATTTCCACCAAAAACAAACAAACACCAGGCCAAACTCAAAGAGCAATGGCTTTTGCCCTTAGGGTCCATAGCTAAGGGTTCTGCCTTCCTTTCCCAAGATGACAACTTGGGCTTGGTTCCTAAATCAAGCCCTTTCTGTTTTGGTACTTGGTACTTCTGAAATAGCAATTTATTCTAGCTGAAATATGGTAATGAGATTTTAAAAGTTTTTTTTTTAAAGGAGCTCAACAGTTAAAAGTCAGCTTAATTAAAAGCTAACATACAAGATTTGTGTGTATGTGAGTATGTGTGTGTTTGTATTTAAAACGCTTTCATGTTTTGTTTTGTTTTTTCTTCTTCAGGGCCTTATTTTTGTTTGTTTGTTTGTTTGTTTTTGAGCAAAAGTTTTTTTCTTCTCAGTTTACTGGTTTCTGTTTTTTTCATTTACTTCTGTTCTCTCTCCTGTCTCTTAAATCCTGTGTTGCATGAGGGACCTAAAATAGTTTACAGTAGCCTGGGGTTCCTTAAATAAAATGGAGAAGGTGCCGGACTCCCTTTGGAGGAGAAATCTGTTTTTCTTTATGAAAACACAAGAGTGTAGTTCATCTCAACTCTTAAACTGCTTGTTTTTGTAGGGTATTACCTGATTTATTTAGTTAGTTATTGCAACAGAGGCTGCTCATGGCTTTTAAGGAAGAGTATAGTTTAAGAACTTAGCATTGTCTTTGTTTAAAACAATCTTTTAAGTGCATTATACAAGCATCATGTGGTCTAGCCTCATAATAATTCTTCCTTTTTGGAGACCTAGGATTCAGTGTGGATTCTGCCCAAAGCTCAGAGATCCAGTCAAAATATAGGTCGTTGTTGTTTAAATAAAATTGTTCCCCTCATACAATCCTATGGAATGTCTATAATTTTATGTTTGATTTTGCATCTGTCTCTAATTTCCCTCTAGAATCACCAGACTTTTTCCCTCTGTACCTTAAGATGTAAATTTTGCTTTCTGATTTTTTATGTAAGAGTTGTTTCTTTTGAATATGAAGATTTAGAGCTATTTAGCTGACAACTGCCAGGATAATGAAACAGATTATTGGGAGTTTGCAGTCAAATTGGAAAAAAAAAAAAAAAAGAGAAAGAAAAAGGAGATCTTGGGAATCTACAAGATGTACTTCTATTGGTATGCCTAATACATCTATATATTTATGTGTTGTGTGCACAATGTTTTGATGCTAAAAATATATAAAAGAGTTCTAATAAATTGGCTTAAAGAAAAAGAAAAATACTTGAATCAAGTATTTTTTCAGAAAAGAGAAAAGTCTAGCCAAGTGCTTTTTCATGTTTATGAGACTTAAGCAAAATACTTAATAAATAAGCTAGGTTTATTACTTTACCAATAATTAAAGTAATATTAGAAATGTCTCAAGAATTGTCAGCATACCTTTTTGTTTCCATTTACTAATCAAGCAATTATATGCTTATTCCTGACAAATATTGTAAGCGGTCAAAATTTGACATAGGGGTTACAAAACTATCATCCCAGCCCAAAATGGAATGATCTTCACTTATGTAACTTTTAATAAATAAGATATTATATTGGTTTAATGAAAATAGCTGCATCTGGAATTATTTAGTAAAATTACTATAACTTCTAATCTTGTAGTTTTAGGTGGTCCTTTCTAGTCCACAGGCAGAAAGGAGTTTCGTTTTGGAGAAGGATTGTTATCATCTTTATTTCAAAACTAAACTATGTGTTCCTCCCAATTTAGTTTGGCCTATGCCCAGGAATGAATAAGGACAGCTTAGCAGTTAGAAGCAAGATACAGTCAGGTCAACTTTTTAACACTGTCTCAGTTATAATTTTGCAATGGTAAGTTTCATAATCTTAAATTATGATTATCACAGTTTTCATAAATAATCTAGGTAAACAATGAAAATAAAATATTAGGTAAATGTAATAGAATAAATACATGTAGCCAAACTTGTAATAATTTAGAATCTAAAGTTATGTTTAATTAAATAATAGATATATCATTATTTGGGTATTTTTCAATAAATAAAAAGGTATCTTTTTTAAAACAAAAAGTGAACAATTTTTGTCTAATTCAAATCTTATTTAAAGGTTGTATATATAAAAATAGAAAGTAAAAGGAACCAGGAAATAAGAGAGATATAAAGAAAATTATAAAGTTAAAAAGTTTTGTGGGGGATAAGAAAGGTTACAAAGAAATAATTTTATATGAGAAAGAATCCCCTATGATAAATTTAGTCCTAGAATGAAATGACTGGTTGTCCAGAAAGTCCAAACATGTCGTGAATGATCTATGCAAGTCACAGTAAGAAGCTTTATAAGAAGAAAAGAACAAAAAACTTTTATATGATCAAATTGTCAACAATTAAAAGGAAATTATAATGGTCTTTCTAGATATTGGGCTGGATTTAAAAAAACTTATACACTAAATAATGGTTAGAACAAAAAAATTTCTTAAGATACTAATTTTCTTTTTTTTATTTTTATTCTTTTTTTGGAAAGAAAGAAAAAAAAGGAGTGAAGGAGAGGAAGAAAGAAGAAGAAAAAAAGGGAGAGAGAATGGGAATGTAACTTTATTCTAAAAGTGAGTATTAATAATGGCCGATCAATATTTTGTGTATTTAAGGTGGAGAATGTATATTTTGTGTATTTAAAATGGAGAGCTCTATACATATTTATTGAGTTTACTTGTTCCAGATCTGAGTTCAAGTCCTGGATATCCTTATTAATTTTCTGTCTCGTTGAGTCTAAATCTCTTTATGGGTCTTATGTATCTGGCTGTTAGGATCGTTAGCTCTTATTGTTGCATTGATCCTTTTAACACTATGTCTTTGTTGCTTTGAAATCTATTTTATCAGATGCGAGAATTGCAACCCCTGCTATTTATTTATTTATTTATTTATTTATGCTCTCCATTTGGTTCGTAAATCTTTCTCCATCCCTTTGTTTTGAGTCTTTGTGTATCTTTGGATGTGAAATGGGTCTGGATGTAGCATACCATTAGGTTTTGGCTGTATCTTTTGATCTGGGGATTTAGTTGACTTAAATTTAGGGTTACTGCCATTTGATTTTAACTGGCTATTTTATCCATTCACTGATGTAAATTCTTCTTTATGTTGATGCTCTTTACTTTTTTTGTATATTTTTAGAAAGGCTAATACTTGTTGTTCCTTTCTGTGTATAATGCTTCTTTCAGAAGCTCTTGTAAAGCAGGCCTGGTGGTAATAAAATCTCTGAGTACTTGCTTGTTCATAAAAGATTTTATTTTTCCTTCAATTGTGAAGCTTAGTTTGGCAGGATATGAAATTTTGGGCTGAAAGTTCTGTTCTTTAAGGATGTTGAATATCGGCCCCCACTCTCTTCTGGCTTATAGGGTTTCTGCTGAGAGATCTGCTGTAAGTCTAAGAGGCTTCCCTTTGTGGGTAACCTGACCTTTCTCTCTGGCTGCCCTTAGTATTTTCTCCTTCGTTTCAACCCTGGTGAATCTGACGATTATATGCCTTGGGGTTGCTCTTCTTGAGAAATATCTTTGTTGTGTTCTCTGTATTTCCTGGACTTCAATATTGGCCTGCTTTGCTAGATTGGGAAAGTTTTCCTGAATAATATCCCAGGAGAGCTTGGATTCATTCTCTCCATCACATTCAGGTACACCTATCAAATGTAAATTGGGTCTTTTCACATAGTCCCATATTTCTTGGAGACTTTGCTCATTCCTTTTTACCCTTTTTTCTTTATTCTTGTCTTCTCATCTTATTTCATTAAGTAGGTCTTCGACCTCTGATATCCTTTCTTCTGCTTGATCAATTTGGCTATTCAAACTTGTGCATATTTCGCTAAGTTTTTGTGTTGTGTTTTTCAACTCCGTTAGTTCATTTATATTCCTCTCTATATTGTCTATTCTTGTTAGCATTTCATCAAACCTTTTTTCAAAGTTCTTAGAAAAAAAAATATTACAACTCTTAGACAAAAGAGCAATGTACAAAATCAAAACACAATGCAATGATAGCAATCTTTAACAAGAATAAGGACATCTCTATATGTTCTAAGGGATAGATCTTCAAGATATATTGCTTAATGAAAAAAGCAAAAGGCACAACAGTGTGTACAGTTAGTGTCATTTGGGTTATTAATAAAAAATACATATATACATGTGTATTATTTCATATGTATATTACTTCTTACTTAGAAATACTTTAAAACTTACAAAAAGTTGTACAAGTAAAAACAGTATAAACAACACTTATATACCCGTTACCCAGATTCACTCATTATTGTCATTTTACTCTATTTGCTTTATCTTTTGAAAAAAAAAGATATTAATTTTCTCTTAATAAATTATAAGAGATTTAATTCTTTTATTCCAAAGCTCAACTTTTATTGTATCTTGTCATTTTCAGTTTTTCTCTCCTTTAAAATGAAATGAAATAGTAATGCTCTCTTTCAACTCATTTTCAGCTCATGTAATTTTTTTTCCTCAAATTTTGTTTGTTGTGGCCTGATGCTAGCAATGTTTTCTTAAAGTCTATAGGAAATGATTTTTTCCAATGTAATATTCAATGCGATGCAGAAAGTCTTTTCTTTTGTGTCTTGATAACTGGCCTAACAGATTTTACAGTTTATCAAAACAATTCCTATATTATTATTAAGTTTTGGTTTGCTTAAAAGAAAGATTATTTTTTAAATTAAGGTTATTACATTTGTCTATCTTTCTGTATGTGCTTTTAATGTACTTGTGCCATAGAATTATAGGGCTTTGACTTCTGGCTCTACAAAGGACACCAAGTTCTGCTAACTCTTAAACACTGACACCAATTAAAGCCTCATCTTCAGGCCCAGAGGGGGATACCTGTGTTGGTTAATACTGAGTGTCAACTTGATTAGATTGAAGGATGCAAAGTATTGATCCTGGGTGTGTCTGTAAGGGTGTTGCCAAAGGAGATTAACAATTAAGTCAGGGCCTAGGAAAGGCACACCCATTATTAATTTTGGTGGGCACAATCTAATCAGCTGCCAGCATGGCTAGAATAAAAGCAGGCAGAAGGATGTGAAAAGACTATACTGGCCTAGCCCCCCAGCCTCTCCTTGTCCTCAAACATCAGACTTCAAGTTCTTCAGCTTTGAGACTTGGCTGGTTTCCTTTCCCCTCAGCTTGCAGATGGCCTATTGTGGGACCTTGGGATCATGTGAGTTTAATACTCCTTAATAAACTCCCCTGTATGTATATGGTTCTGTTGCTATAGAGAACCCTGACTAATACAGTGCCAATCAAAATAAACTGCATTGTTGAGACACAGAGCCAGAAATTAAAGCTATTCAACCCCTCAGGGCCCAGGGACTATTGCAGGATAGATGGGTGAGTGAGATTGTAAGGACCAATTTTGAGAGATAAAAAAGTTTAGTTTCTCTATAAATTAAACATTAATGTCAAAGGCACACTGATGCTAGACCAGTATACAGGCCCCTATGTCAGACTAACAAGGTGTTCTTGAAACATTAACTGACTCCTTGAAAGAGGTTATAAAGGCTTATAAAAAGAGGTTATAAAAGAGGTTATAAAAGTTTTATATCATGGTCAAGATAAAAATTTTATAGATTATTTATAAAATTTTGGAAAATAAATTTAAATAACTTTATGCAGTTTTCATTACAGCTTATTGTTTGGAAAATTAAGTCCTCTCTCAAAGAATGAAGGTTTTTGCCTTTTTCTAAAATCCTTGAATTATTACTTTGATTAAATAAATGACAATTTAAAATGACCTGTGATGCTATTTTGTGATATCAGGTGTTTTAAACCTTTGATATTTGGTAAGCTTTCCAAAATCAAATTACAAATAATGTTTTCTTCTGACATAATTAAACCTTTAAGATATTAGTTTCCCTAAAGCCCAAAAACTACATATTTGGTTTATTTGGTATAAAAATTTAAAAAGCATTGTCAAATATAAAATGGTGTTTGGTGTTCTTTGCACTGTATTTGTATAAATGTTACTGGCATGTGTTCCAAGATTATGGGAAACCCCTATAATTCTGACATGATTTAGTGAACACTACCTGTAACAATTATAACTGTTACGTTAAATCATTCTGTGCCACAGAAGTAACAAATTTTCTTTTCTATTGTTTTTTTGACTCTAGAGGCCCTAAAACGTTTTGTCATCTAGGGACAAGTGTTGTCTTGTTGATCTTCTTTAGCAGGTGGTTTTACAATCAGCTATAAAACTCTTGACAGGTGCTCTTGTATGTATGTTTCTGATAACTTTGGAGATTGTGACATCAGAGTAGAGGAAACACTTTTAGGACTCATGGAGGGCCAAAATGTTCATGAATCCTCAGAAGAACAGGAATTAACTGCATAGACTGACCTATAAAAGACTGAAGTAATCTTTTTAACTTTTTATTTAAAGTGTTACTGATCCTTTGTTTTGTTTTTCAGAGTCAATGAAACTTTTCTTTTGAGATATTGACAGCTGTTAATGATTAAGTATACTCCAGGTCAGGTGCAGTGGCTCATGCCCATAATCCCAGCACTTTAGGAGGCCAAGGTGGGTGGATCAGGAGATCAGGAGATCAAGACCATCCTGGTTAACATGGCAAAACCCCATCTCTACTAAAAATACAAAAAACTAGCTGGGCATGGTGGCACGCACCTGTAGTTCCAGCTACTCTGGAGGCTGAGGCAGGAGAATTGCTTGAACCCAGGAGGCTGAGGTTGCAGTGAGCCAAGATCATGCCACTGCACTACAGCCTGGGCAACAGAATAAGATTCCATTACCCACCTCCTCTGCCCCGAAAAGAAAACAATCAAGTATACTCCTATGAACACAATTTGGAGCATATTTGTTTTTCATTACTGACTTCTCCAGAATTTGGAAACTATCTGTGAATATTCTTAGTTAATGACAATACAGCTATTTGCATTAATGTAATAATCTATTTTCATTTGTAAGAGAACACAATTGAAGAAACTGGTTATTTTAACCAAGGCTTTGACTGGAAGGGTGTGCTTTTCTTTAAGGAATTATACTTGACTGATAAAGCCAATATAAGCCCTTTGAAAAAACTGATCTCATACCTTGACTACACAGTCCCTGTACAGGTTTCCTGACCTGCCGTAAGTAAAGAATGCCACTTTCTGACAGGTTCAGGATCACCAAGTTATCCTGAAACCTCAAGAGGAGAAGAATTTACCCAACTCATAGGTATTTGATGGTAAAAACCTATGGCTGGTCTTGGCTTGAAAAAAAATTTTATCTGAAATTCTTTCTATGGAACAAAGTACTTTCAAAGCCAATTTAAAAAGCCTATATGAGAAATAATTATTCTTGCTGCATTGTATACAGAGAATCTGGCCAAGTTTAATAAAGCCAATCAGTCCTACCAAGATTAGTCTTTAGTAAAAGCAGGAAACTGAAGAGAGAAAAATTGTTTCAAAAACTATAGTACATCTGTTGTTTGATTCTAGTCTTGTCTAATGTTTTCTGTTTTTCTTATTTTTAACATTTTGGACTAAATTCTAATTTTTCCTGGCTACAAGTCTCCAAAAAATGTTTTCAATTTTTTTTTCTTTTCTTTTTTAAATTTGAAATCACCAAAAACTAACCTGTGAGTTCCTAAAGTGCTGCAAACTGAATCTAGACAACTTAAACTTCAGAAGAAAATAACAGCAACCTATTTACATACATAAGTCACTTTCATACCTGCCTACTGATGTATGGACTTCAGAATAATGTGACCTATGTTGATTTTCCAGGATTTTTTTGGGTTGGTTTGTCGTTGTTTTCTCCCTGTTTTCTCTTCAGAGGACATGAGACTTTTCAACCTGCTAAAAATGAGCTTTCCTAATAACTCAGGACCTACCTGTTAGAAATAAATCACCCTAGATATAAGAGTTCAGACAAAACCGGAGACCAGAGACTCATTTTCTTCTAAAAATCTTTCTCCAAAATATTTTCAAAAAATAAAAGGAGGGAACTGTGAAAGGAAAATAAGTCTTGGGGCCCCAAAAATCACTAAACTAAAGGGAAAAGTTAAAGTGAGAGCTGCTTGGGCAAATGTGCCTCCCATTCTGTTCAAAGTCATCCCTCCGCTCACTGAGATAAATGCATATCTAACTGCCTCCTTTGGAAAGGCTAATCAGAAACCCAAAAGAATGCAACCATTTGTCTCTCACTAACCTGTGACCTGGAAGCCCCCTCTCTGCTAGAGTTGTCCCACCTTTCCAGGCAGAACCAAGGTACATCTTACATATATTATTGATGTTTCATCTCTCCCTAAAATGTATAAAACCCAGCTGTGCCACAGCCACCTTGAGAACATATCATCAGGACCTCCTGAGGCTATGTCATGGGTGCACATCCTAACCTTGGCAAAGTAAACTTTCTAAACTACCTGACATCTGTCTCAGATATTCAGGGTTCACACCCCAAAACTAAGATCACACAGTTAATGCTAAGCTAACAAGAAAACCCTTTTTCATAGAGGAGTGGAAACAACTCCTTTGTTTCTAAAAATAACCACAATTAAAGAAACATAGCAAAAGGAGTTTATAGCCTCATGAGATTTTATTTTTCACTTTGATTTTTAGCATTTGTTAGCATTGGTTATTGAGAATAAAGAGAATAACTTGTTCACCAAAGTTGCGGGTATTGCTGGTTAAACCCCTGATCTTTAAACCCCTGACGTTTGTTGAAAACCAAGTGGCAAGAATGATAATGCTATACCTCCACTGGTTTTACTTATTTCGTGATTTTCACATTTTACTTCTCTGAGGATTTTCACATTAGAACACAATTAGAATATCAGTTGTGTTCAACTGAAAACAGCAATGGAGGATGAAGAGAAGATGATGTCACTTTCTATGACATCAGCTGAAGTGACATGGGTATTGGATTGTGAATGAAGAGACATATGATGTTTAGCAGAGCCTAGCTGAGCCATAGCAGTATAAACAGGAATTAAATGTTTCTCTTTGTAAATCTCAGATGCTTTGCAGTTGTCTGTTCTTTCAGTAAAAATTCTGACTAGAACAAAAGGGGTCCTAGAAAATAAAACTATATTGGTTAGTCCGAGTACATTGGTGTTTACAACTAATTGATCACAACCAGTTACAGATTTCTTTGTTCCTTCTCCACTCCCACTGCTTCACTTGACTAGCCTTAAAAACATAAAAATAAAAAAAATAAAAAAAATAAAACTATATCTCTCAAAACATACCCAATTTCCAAATTAAAACTAGCTCAGAATCACTTGCAGACTTCCAATAATCCATATGGATCTATACAGATGCTTCTTGAATTGTGCCTAAGCTTGGCCAGGTAGGTCATTGGTCCTTGTGCCTTGCAGTGCATGGTAATTTAATTAAATTGTTTTCAGGCCAGTCTACTTTACACCAAGTGGCTAGCCTCATCACCTGCTTTTGTTCCTTGTTATTTCAGAAGGCACAATAAGGACAAAAAGACAAGATTTAGAAGCATGCTAATTACATCTTAATAATTTCTAAAACGATTCATTGTAATGTAGTTATTAGAAGACTATAGTATTACCTGGCAATGATGACATCCTCCATTTGGTTGTCAATCTATTAAGCAACTCTAACATTTACTAAAACAACAATTATTTTATTGTGCTTATACGTTTTGAGAATTAGTAATGTATTCAGGATAGAATACAGATGAAGGGTCTCTATGATACCTGAAGCCACTGCTAGGGTGACTCAAATGGCTGGAAATTTGACTTGAAAATTGCTTGATGGTGACAATATATCTGAGACTTAATTCTTATGACTACTAGAGCTGAAAAATATCAAGGTTAACTTTTATTGTTTACATGGTCATCCTGGCTTAGGAGGGTTGAAACAACTGAGAGATAGCCAGCATCGCTGTCTTTCCATGTGGCCTCTCTGTGTGGTTCACTTGAGTTTCCTCAGAGGAAGATACTCTGGTAGCTAGATTTCATATATGAAAATTGACTTCCCCCAGGGTAAATGTATCAATAATTCTAGAAAGAAGCTACTACACATATTAGGACATTGTCTCAGAAGGCACAGTATCATCTCTCTATTCTATTTGTCAAAAATGAGTCACAGGCCAGCAGGCTACTCAGAGGTGTGTTTCATTGCAGAGCTGTCTTTAGAGATTAGCTATCACACTCTCGTAGGCTAAACATTAAACTAGATGACCTTCTTATATATTTCCAAGTCTCACATTTTGTGTTCCTACAGGTTTCCTAGTACTATTGTGCAGGTTGAGTACAGGGATTTAACAGGGCATCATTATATCATACCTAGAGTGGGTTTACTATATAATTACTGTACAATTGATTACACCAATTTTGTAAATCTGTAAAGTGCCTTGTTACTCAAAAATTGAGTACATTATCACAACTTTCAAAGAGATGGATATAAGTTTTCCTGAGGACTGTCTCTTTTCACTTTGCACAAGGTTACTGTATGTATAAATGGTGGCCTTGGCTTTTTATAGGCTCTCTGAGACAAATCATCTCGCTTTCCTAACAGACCAAAGAAAACTGAGAAAATCGAAGTGAATATTTGTTTTTGTTGTATAGTAATCATTAGTCTGCTTTATGAAGAGAAATAAAAGAAGAAATACAAAGTAGTGTTGCTAGATAAAATACAGGGGACAAAGTTACATTTGAATTTAGTATAAGCAATTAAACTTGTTAGTATTTCTCAAATGTTGCATGATGCTTACTAATATTTGTTGTATACCTGAAATTCAAGTTTAACTGGGAATTCTGCATTTTTGTTTGGTAAATCAGGTAACCTTAGTCCAAAAGATATAAAGAATGTGGATACTAGGAAAATTAAAATTATTGTCTTGCAAAGAATCTCAAACAATGCAATACAAGGTTTGAAACTATCTCCTTTCATAGGTAACATTAATTCCTTGTATCTGAGCTTTGAGAAAACAACTTGAGCCTTGAAAACAATCAGTTTAAAAAACACAGTGTATTAACCATGTTTCTATAACAGCTTCTCTAAACATGGCAGAAGGGCATATTTGGCATTTCCCCTACATGCCAGTTATACCTGGTTCTGGACAACATAGGAAGTATGCCTGAGTCACCCTTACATTGGCTTCCTGACTCCCTTGGCACCCTGCTCACTTTCCCTCAGAAGAAACTCTTCTGCTGGTGACAGAGCATTCAAATGTAAACCAACCAACCCCAATCATCTCCTTTATGTGTCTCTTGTTCTCCTCCTCCATGTCATTACACATCTGCTTTAGTCACCCCATGGCTACATACATACTATATACATAGTATATCTTCAGAAAGTGGGGGAAATGTTCCACTTCACTGCAGATAAAAAGGCTAAGCCTTTGTTTTCTAAGTTTTGCCTTAGAGGATTTCTCTGCTTTAATATTTCAAAACAATACAGGCTCTGCTAGGCACTAGAAAGACATCACCCATCCAGGTTATTTGGGCATCTAAACCCACAGAAGGGCATAAGCAGCAGATATGAATGTAGTTGAAGAGGTGAAGTGATGGAATGGGGGACTCTTTTACATGAGGGCGTTTTAAAAACCTTGTCGACAGATAAAAAATATTTTCCAGATATTTTTACTGATAAGCAACATTCTCAAGCTGCAGTCCTTTTGCCATCCTGGCTCTAATCTTTCCTTCCTTTCTAAATCATAGGCCACAGCTAACAGACACGGAAATGCCAGTGAAAGTTTCTGGTAACCTTTCCTCTCAATTTCTACAGAAGGGGTCAAGTAGCAAATTTATACTCACATTCTAATGAGATGTCAAGGAATGTGTTGTGTTGTGTTGTATTGTATTGTATTGTATTGTATTGTATTGTATTGTATTGTATTGTATTGTATTGTATTGTATTGTATTTGTTGTTTAACTGAGATGAGGTGACACTATGTTGCCCAGGCTGGTCTTAAACTCCTGGGCTCAAGCAATCTTCCTGCCTCAGCCTCCTGAGTAGCTGGAATTTCCGAAATGGGCTACTGTGTCTGGCTTAAAATCCTTAATTTTAAACAAGCTTAAGCTCTCTCCCACTTATTCTCTGTATTTAATCAGTTGCAAAGTTTTTAAAAAATAACTCTTGGTCTGACCCAAATTTCTGTTGTGTTACATCATGGTTCATTCTCTTGTTACTTTCCACCTAGTACTGTAATAACTTCCAAACTAGTCTTTTTATATCTGTTACTCTCCATTCCAATCTATCTTGCAAAACTTAGTTATTCACTTCCCAATCAACCACATGCAGCAGTTTCTTGAATCTTCAAATTACATTTAAGCTGCTCAAATAAGTTTTCAAGACCCTTCAGTATCTGTTTCTCTGCCATAATTACTCATTTATATTCAATAATTCTAATATATATAACCCACACTTTTGCCAGAAATGCTTTCTTTAAACTATTTCTCCACTATTCTTTTTATCTGCAATAGCCAAATGACATTTTGTAAATCTGTAGTTACAAATCTTACCCTGAATTATTCAAGGTCACCTGTTAGATATTTCTTGTTCCAACCCTTGTTAGGAAATATTTTTCTCTTTCGAAATGTGGCATACATTTTATAGACATCTTATTAAATCTCACCATACTGTATCATATTACACTTACATATTCACTCATTGAATAAAATAAATACTTATTCAATATCTATCATATGCTAAACATGTTCCAAGTTAGTAAGTTATGAATAGCAGAGAAGGTGCACAGATTCTTGCATTTATGAATCTTTAGACTATTGCCAATAATGGGCATTAAATAAATAATTGTTACATAAACTTATGTGGTGATACATGTTATATAGACTAAGGAAATAACACTGCATTTTAAAATTATAGTTACAGGGGACACTAAAGTAATCTACCTTCAGATTACTTTAGACGGTTTTATAGGACAGTGAAAACTCATTGTATAAGCCATATGTAATTATGTAAGTGAGAAATAAGTCTGTAAACATTCAGGGCTGATATTACGAGGTGGAATTGGGCAATAACTCACATGCTTAGAGTTTAGAACATGGGAATAACAAGGTCAGATTAATGTTTCAAAAGAGTATTTATTCTGGCAGTGATATAGAGAATGTTTCTTCTAAATTGTAATGTTGTAATATCAAATACAAAACAAGTCAGTATTTAAGGAAAACTTTATTTGAAAGGATTGTTTCAAGGAGGCAGAGGATAGAGTGACTACTGCAGGACAGGAAGGTGGGCTATTGCAAGAGGGAGAATGTTTTGATCACAAGATTAGCAAATGTCTAAGAGTTTGGTAGAAAGAATTTTCTTTCATACAGAGGAGTCGACTAGACTGGAAAGAAACATGTGTGGGGAAATAGAATGAAAGGATGTCCGATAGAAGAGTAAATCACAGAATGTTTTACCTTAAGGCCAGCCTATTCTCAGGATGGGGTGTTATGGAGGGGTTGCTTGCTGGTTCATGCCCAGGGTGGGTCAAAGTCCTGGGGAAAGGAGAAAAATTTAACCACAATTTAGTTAACAACCTTTTTCCCATTAGTCCATGGGGTTAAACAGTTCAGCTCATTCACTAGGCAAAGGATGGGAATGTGGAGAATCTGTTTCTCCCCTTGTCACAGATAAAGGGAGCCATGCATGAGCCATATCTATGGCATAGGGGGAGGAGTATACCTTTGCATTAATACAGCTTCAGGAGCACAAAAGGATGAAGAGATTTATTTAACTTTCACTGTTTTCCGGGAGCACAGGGCTTGGATAAAATGTACGTTATTAGAAATGCTACAAAATTGTGAATACACTGAGATGAGAAATCAAATGTTAATCATCTGTTCTCCTGGAACTTCAAGGTGCCCTCCATAGACTACTGAAAAATACAGGGTAGCAATGAGGAAAGATGTGATGGTGAGTCTGCCTTATCTGCTTGTCATGAATTAAGCAATGCAGGGTAATTATTTTGGCTACTATTTTTAATATAAAAGATAATACTTTCATTAAATGAAATGGAAAATACTAAAAATAGCATGTTTTGTAAACTGCAAACTATCACACATGTTATTTTACTATGTGCAAAATGAACACTTGCTAAAAAAATGAGTGAGCATAGAGGTGCGAGGGGATAAGAAGAGTTCCATGTTCTCTCTTTGCTTGGTTAGGACACGCTGCTTCCTCTGCCCCAAGCTTGTCTCTGTATCTTGCTCAAATAGGAAAGAACAAGTCAAGCTTAACTTTCTGGAGATAATAACTCTGAATTATCTTCTGTCCAGTACTTATTAAAAGCCTGGTTGTGATAAGCAATATTTATGGAGAGTGGTTCAAAGGGAGTAAATTTAATCTCTTCCTCTGGATGCTAAGATGTTATCCTGGGTTAAAGCTAGGCCATCAAAGAGCTATAGGAGTAGACTGAACTGTTTTGTCTCCTCGTAGAGTAGCTTTCGTTGAGCCTAGACTTCAGGGAAGAGTACAGTGAAAGGGTTTAGAACTCTGATTTTAGACGAAGGGAACACTTGAAGTTGAATCCTGGTTCTGTAACTTAACTTCTGTGACCTTATGCAATTTATGTAAATTCCTTGAGCACTATCTGTAAATGCAGTTCATATAACTTCCTCATAGCATTTCTGAAAGATTATGTAAAATTATATATTCAAAAATGTTATCCCACTTCTGGAGATAATAAACTTCCTTCACAGTTTCTTTCCAACTAAAAATAATGTTCTGAACTTTACAGATTTAGAAACTCAACAGTCAAGTTTGTAAGTGATCCTTTCTCTTTGACCACAGATAACCAAGAAGGAAGTAGACATTCTCTCAATTAAGGCTATCGGATTTCAAATGAGAAATCTGTCTAGACGGTCAAGATCCTTTTGGGCTGGTCTCTTAAATATGCACATCAATCAGGGCTACAGATGAGCACAATTTTGTTTGCAATGTGAATTAAGGAGAAGAGGGAGACAAGGAGAAAAAAAGGACAGGATTTAAGAAAAAGAGGTTTTGACAACTTTTCACTTGGGTTTGCAGTCCTTTCCTAAAGCTGCACCTTTTGGAAATTATAGGTCTAGTTTTAGAATATATTTCTATTACATAACTTTAATTATTCATCCTTTTTATTTTTAGAAGAAAAAATAATTGTATCACGGTAAGATTAAATATAAAAAGAAGCCAAGTACCATGGCCCATACCTCTAGATCTGGATGCTTGGGAGGCTGACGCAAGATTGCTTGAACCCAGATATTCCAGGCTATAGTGTGCAGTGATTGTGCCTGTAAATACCCACTACACTCCAGCCTGGGCACATAGCAAAACTTCCCCATCAAAAAATAAATGTATAAAAATGATGTACTGTAAAGAATCTTTCCCATCCTTGTTTTCTATCTGACTAGTTCTCATTTTTCATCCCCATGAGATAACCACTATTACTAGGACTTGTATATCCTTCCTAATATTTTTTAAATGCTTAGTTCCACATAATTTCGATACAAATAATGCCTGTTTTGTACCTTGCTTTTAACATATAACAGGTGTTTCTATAACGACACATATAAAACTTTCTCTCTTTTTATACATATATAAATAATAAATGTATAAAATGATATACTGTAAAGAATCTCTCCCATCCTTGTTTTCTGTCTACCTGACTAGTTCTCATTTTTCACTCCCATTGGATAACCACCATTATTAGGGCTTCTATATCCTTCCTAATATTTTTAAATGCTTAGTTCCACATAGTTTTTATGCAAATAATGCCTGTTTTGTAACTTGCTCTTTACCTATAACAGGTGTTTCTATAACAACACATATAAAATTTTCTTTTCTTTTTCTTTTTTTGAGACATGGTCTCTGACTTTTTTACCCAGGCTGGAATGCGGTGGTGCAATCACTGCTCACTCCAGCCTCGACCTCCCAGGATCAAGCTGTCCTCTCCTGTAGCTGACAACACAGGCATCTACCACCATATCTGGCCAATTTTTTTTTTTTTAATTTGCAGTAGAAGTGAGGTCTCACTCTGTTGCACAGGCTGGTCTCGAACTCCTGAGATCCAATAATCCTTCTGTCTCAGCCTCCCAAAGTGCTGGGATTGCAGGCATGAGCCACTGTATCAAGCCATGTTTCCTCATTTTTGAAAGTATCTCTACTGTGATGTATTTACTGGACTTTATTGACTATATTATCTCCTATCTTTTATTAATATAAGCAATGCTGATATAAATAATCTTGTAAATTTATTATGCTGAATGTTTACAACTGTATCTGTAAGATAATTTCCCATAACTAGAATTGCTGGTTTAAAATGTTTATTAGTTTTAATTTTTCTAGATATTGATCCATTGTCTTTTGTAGAATTGCTGGCTCAAATGTTTATAAGCTTTAACTTTTCTAGATATTGATCAATTGTCTTTTGTAGGAGTTGTAATAAAGTATTATTATTGTTTTAATATTTAGCAATTTGTTTGAAAAAAATGGTACCTAGCATAGTTTTAACTAACATTTATTTTACTATGAGTGAGGTTGAACATGTATTCTTATATTTAAAAACCATTTGTCTTTCTTTATCTCTACTTTTTTTTACTTTCTTTTTCAGTTTTATCTTTAGTTGTTGTCTTTTCCTAATTGATTTTTTGGAGCTATGTTATGTACTAGAAGTATTACCCCTTATTCCATATTAAGTGTTACAGATATTTAGTCTCATTTATCACGTATTATTTTACTTTTAAATGGATTTTTTACAATGCAAAATGTTTTTATTTAATTTCATTTTTTGTGTGTCAGATATTTTTTTATTTTTTTAACTTTTATTTTAAATTCAGGGGTACATGTGCAGGATGTACAGGTTTGAAACACAGCTAAACATGTGTCATGGAGTTTTGTTGTACAGATTATTTCATCACCTAGGTGTTAAGCCTAGTATCCATTAGTTATTTTTCCTGATCCTCTTCCTCTTTTTACCCTCTGCCTTCCAATAGGTTTCAGTGTGTATTGTTCCCCTCTGTGTGTTCATTAACTCCCACTTATAAATGAGAACAAGTGGCATTTGGTTTTCTGTTCCTGCATTAGTTTGCTAAGAATGATTGCCTCCAGGCAGGGCATGGTGGCTCACGCCTGTAATCCCAGCACTTTGAGAGGCCGAGGCGGGCAGATCACGAGGTCAAGAGGTCGGACCATCCTGGCCAACATGGTGAAACCCTGTCTCTACTAAAAATACAAAAAAATTAGCTGGATGTGGTGGCACACGCCTGTAGTCCCACCTACTAAGGAGGCTGAGGCAGGAGAATTGCTTGAACCTGGGAGGTGGAGGTTTCAACGAGCTAAAGTCGTGCCACTGCACTCCAGCCTGGCACCTGGTGATGGAGTGAGACTGTCAAAAAAAAAAAGAATGATTGCCTCTGGCTTCATCTATGTCACTGCAGAGGACATGGTCTCATTCTTTTTTATGGCTGTATAATATTCCATGGTGTATATGTAACACATTTTCTTTATCCAATCTATCATTGATGGGCACTTGGTTTGATTCCATGTCTTCGCTGTTGCTGCAATGAACATACATGTGCATGTGTCTTTATAATAAAACAATATATATTCTTTTGGGTATATAGCCAGTAATGGGATTGCAGGGTTGAATGGTATCTGTGTCTTTAGGTCTTTGAGGAATGCCTTACTGTCTAAAAAGCCCAATATCACCGATCACTAGAGAAATGCAAATCAAAACCACAATGCAGTACCATCCCACACTAGTCAGAATGGCTATCATTAAAAAGTCAAAAAATAACAGGTATTAGGAAGGTTGTAGAGAAAAGGGAATGTTTATACACTGTTTATGGTGTGTAATTAATTCAACCATTGTGGAATGTTTTGATCTTATATAGTCAGTTTTAACTATTATGTGGTTCTTATGTGGTGTTTGATTTTGAGCTCTGGATAGAAATGCCTTCCCCACTCCAAGTTTACCAAAACAAAGCAAAGAAATAAACAAAAAAACTTTATTGTGGCCAAGCAGGAATATAATTTCACTCAACAGGATCTGGGTGAAGATAATTTAATGAAGGAACTATTTAAGAAAATACAGGCAAGATAAAGTGGTGAGAAATGCTGAGAAACTCAGGAATTGGCTTTGGTAGGAAGCCATCACCACTCCTGGCCTGAAGGCGTAAGAAGACAAGGTGTGCCTGCAACCCTGTTGGACCTGAAGTAGGAGCCTCCTTGAAAGAGATTAAGTGTAGCTATTCTTGTTTATTTTTCTGTACAAACTTGCAACCAGCATTAATTAAAATATAAAACAAATCGTATATTTGTATTGCTTTGTTTTATTAATTAATTTAGAAAGACTCATTATCTGTTTGAGTTTATGTCTTCCTATATACAATCATCACACCTCTCAATTGCTCAAGGCTTAGTTTTCATCCTTCCATAGATTTCATAATTTCTTTTTTTCAGAGAAGTCTTATATGATCCTAGCTATACAAGGAAGGGTATCTTATCTTTGTCGTTGTTGTTGTTGTTGTCGTACTGCTTTTACAAATTGTTGGGTTTGTCCAGCATTTGTTCTGAAAGGTGATTTCATGACTGGCTGAAACTTCTTGCACTAGTAGTTGCATTTCAATGTGAGCATCACACCTGCAGGAGCGCAGGTGATATTACTCACTAGTGAGTTCTTTTCTTGCCTTTCTTCTCTTCATTTATTTGCTATCAGATTTGGCCAATCTCAACCAGTGCAAGCAAAATGACACCAAAATGTCTTAATTATTTCCCTGATATTTACATTTTAATTACAAAATACACATGTCGGCATTGGACAAAAATTTTAAAAGAACATGGAAGCCACAAATATTACTGTAATATGTGAAATAAAAAGATTGCTTCCACTTCTTAATTGCTTAATGATTATTTTTTCCTTTCATGGTCCATGCATTTTTTTTCAAACAGTGGAATAAAACTGAGGCTGTCAATACAAAAATAAAAATAAACCACTTACCAATTACCAATTATACAAAAACAAGCTCCTTAGAGGCAAAATTATATATTTTAATTGCTTAAATAACTGTGTATCTTTATAAAGCAGTAGAACAATTTTCTGCAGAATACTTTCTGTCATCTGATCAACCCCAGAATAGTATGGGGTGGGAGGCGGTGGTTGGCGGGGGAGGCGGGTGGGAGGGGCGCCGGTCAGACTATGCTGGCAGAACTGTATCCTGCTGCTCTCTAGTGGCATATTTCAATATCTGCAGGTAGATTAACTAGGCAAAGTTATTTCATTTTTTGATTTCTGGTTTGGAGCAAAGGAAAAATAAAAAATGATTAAAAAGTTTAGAGATAGTCAAAGCTATTAATTTGCTGGTGTTTTATTAAGTTCAGTGAGAGTGAATGAATCTGAGTATCTTTTTTCTTCAATTCAAATAGTTGTTTCAATTAAATTATGTAAGAGTATTTAAAAACAAATTCAATAAACATTTTATTAGCACTAGCTAAGTGCCAGACATTATGCTACCCACTAAAAACACAATTCAGTAAAAAGTGAACCTTTACTTTCAAGGAGGTCACATAATAACACTACCACAATGTGTCACACTAAGTATAACAGCACAGTCCAAAGAAAGCACAAAGAGGAAAAATAAATGTCTTCACATTCCCTATCCTTGATGGGTAGACTGATCACGAGGTCAAGAGTTCTAGACCAGCCTGGGCAACATGGTGAAACGCCGTTTCTCTAAAGAAACAAAACTTAGCTGGACATGGTGATGTGCCCCTGTAATCACAGCTACTTGAGAGGCAATTCTTCTGACTCAGCCTCCCAAATAGCTGGAATTGCAGGCATCTGCCACCACAACCAGCTAATTTTAAAAATATTTTTAGTAGAGATAGGGTTTCACCATGTTGACCAGGCTGGTTTCTAACTCCTGACCTAAGATGATGGTGGGCATCAAATTGCAATAGTCTTTGAATTCCTTTGATTATTTAAAAAGATTGAGATTACCATTTTTTGAATCAGTATACACACTGTGCTGAAATTAGATCCAATGTAACTAAATTTATGATAAAAATATTTTATACTGACATAATTGTGTATAAATGATTACATTTTTTTTTTAGCAGGTATATAATGAAAACAAAGATGTGGAAAAGCTATGAAGACCACAGTTAAATTAAAATGGAGTTATTAGGGTTTTAAAAGGTTTTCTTTTTGAGATTAGTTATTTGAGGTTAATTATGTGAGAAAGTGTAAAGAACTGAGAGAGTTGCATGGCTAGTGCTCATACATTATCAGTGGGTGTTGTTGACTGACTAATTTTCACAACAGTGTTTATCTGGGACAAGTGAAATTTCTTTTGTTGTTGCTTTAATTGATATATTAGTTATGAATATTTTGAAAGTTTCTATCTATAAATCAAACAGTAGCAACACTGTCAATCACATTTACATTCAGGCAATACTTCAAGCATTTTTTTACTTAAAAAACTTTGAGTATCAACTCTAGAAAAGATATAAAAAGGTGTCTGATATTATATACAGATAAGTTTGCATCCAGACAAAAACAGACATGAAAAATTAAACCAAACAAGACAGTTTTTCGGTATTCATTAAACTATATATAGAGAACTACCTTAAATATAATAAATATCCTGTAGCCACAGCTATATATATCTGATATATATAGCTGTAGTCACAGCTATGAGTATTTAAAAAAATTGAAAACCTACTGAAAGTAAGAAAATCAAAGAATAACAAACAATTTCACAACTTTAGGGCAAACTTTTTTAAAAAAAAAAAAAGTATCTCAAACTAGTACCAGATTCTAGTTATGTTACAGATGATCTATTTGTTATGTATTATTTTACAGTTATTTTTAGAGGTACTGGTAGCTATTGTTTTCCAACTATTCTAAAATGAAGATTATAATGAAATTCATAGGAAACAAATTCAGCTCCTTAGAGCAATTTTCAGATGATGTGATAGAGTTTTAAAAATTGATCTGTTGTCATAATGAATATACTTCCTTGTCTCCATGTAAAGCATCTAGTGTGATGTTTTAAATTTCATACCCTTTAAACTTTATCTCTCATTTATGTATTCATTCCAATGTCAACTATGTCAGGCAGTGTGTTCTTTCTCCCCTTCAGGAACTTACAGCTTAATCGGGAAAAAAAAAACAAGTAAATTACTAGTATAAGTGAAATAAATGTTTAAATAAGAATAGGCATGAGAGATTGAGAATATAGAGAAACGTCTAACTCAATTTTAGTTGTCATGGAAGATTTTATGTTCTAGACATGGAGTGACATTTTTAGATTCAAGCTTTGGAAACATCACAGAAGCTGCAGTGTGGCAAAATTGAGTACTACAGAAAATGGAGAGAGATGAGGACGGGGGAAGATTACATTGAGGACAATGGAGTCATAGTAAAGTTGCAAGAGGCTAAGAGCTGAGACTAAGAGATAGAGCTGGTATTTAATTGAATAAAGGGTTACTGAAAACAAAGAAGTCAAAGATCGAATCTTGCTCTAGGTCCCTAGTTACTGATGAACGTTTGTTAAAAGAGTATCATAAAGGATACAATTTTGCTAATCCAAAAGATTAATATAATGTATTATTTCTTCATTAAATTCCCATTCACTAAACATGCTCTTTTATTTTGTATTAATATACAATTTCTGGGTCTTTGAGCAAGTATTTTAATATTTAAAAAGATAGGGCAGCCAGATGCAGTGGCTTACACCTGTAATCCCAGCACTTTGGGAAACTGAGGCAAGCAGATGACTTGTGGTCAGGAGTTCAAGACCAGCCTAGCCAACATGGTGAAACCCTGCCTCCACTAAAAGTACAAAAATTAGCTGGGCATGGTGGCACGTGCCTATAATCCCAGATACTCAGGAGGCTGAGGCAGGAGAATTAGTTGAACCCAGGAGACAGAGGTTGCAGTGAGCTGAGATATCATGCCACTGCACTCCAGCCTGTGTGACAGAGGCAGACTGTCTCAAAACCAAAACAAAAAAGATAGATCACAGGACATTTCAAATTCTGTTGTACATTTTCAACATAGTCATCCTGAGAATTCAGAGTAGGGAGCTACTATTTATTTCTAGAGAGGAGACTCAAGAGAAATTAACAAGTCAACATTTTAAAGAAGAATCAATACCAACCCTATGCAAACTTTTCTGAAAAATAGGGGAGGAGGGAATACCTCCAAACTCATTCTACAAGGCCAGTATTACCCTGATACCAAAACCAGACAAAGGCACATCAAAAAAGGAAAACTATAGGCCAATATATATTATAAATTTTGATGCAAATATCCTCAACAAAATACTAGCAAACAAAATGCAATACATTAGGAAGATCATTCACCACGACCAAGTGGGATTTATCCCTGGGATGCAAGTCAAGTCTGGTTTGACATATGCAAATCAAGCAGTGTGATACATTATACCAACATAATGAAGAATAAAAACCATATGATCATTTTAATTGATACTGGAAAATATTTGATAAAATGTAACATCCTTTCATCATAAAAACCCTAAAAAAACAAAATGTAGGAGGAATATATCATAAAACAATAAAAGCCATATATGATAGATCCACATCTAGTATCAGACTGAATGGGGAAAACCTGAAACCTTTTCTCTAAAATCTGTAACAGGACAAGAATTCTGACTTTCACCTCTGTTATTCGACATAGTATTGGAAGACCTAGCTAGATCAATGAGACAAGGGAAAAAATAAAATAAAATGTATTTGAATTGGAAAGAAGGAATCAAATTACCCATGTTTTCAGATAATATAATCTGCTATTTGGGTAAACCTAAAGACCCCGCCAAAAAACTATTAGAACTAATAAACAAATTCAGTAAAGTTACAGGATACAATACCAACACAGAAAAATCAGTAGCATCTCTATATGCCAACAGTGAACAATGTGAAAAATAAATCAAGAGAAATTAATTCCATTTCCAATAGCTACAAATAAAATACCTGTAAATACACTTAATCTAAGGAGTGAAAGATCTCAGCAATGAAAACTATAAACCATTGATGAAAAAATTGAAGAGGACACAAACAAAAGAGGAAAGATATTTCATCTTCATGAATCAGAATGATCAATATTGTTAAAATATTTGTACTACCCAAGGCAGTCTACAGATTCAATACAATCCCTATTAAAATATCAATGTTGTTCTTCACATAAATAGAAAAATAAAATAAAATATATATGGAACCACAAAAGTTCTAGAATAGCCAAAGCTATCCAAAGTAAAAAGAACAAAACTGGAGAAATTACATTACTTGACTTCAAATTGTACTACAGAGCTATAGTAAACAAATCAGCATGGTACTGGCATAAAAACAGGAATATAGACTAATTAAACACACTATACAACCTAGAAACAAATCCACACACCTACAGTGAACTCATTTTTGATGAAGTTATGAAGAACATACGCTGGGGAAAAGACTGTCTCTTTAACAAATGTTTCCAGAAAAACAGGATATGCATATTCAGAATAATGACACTAGACCCCTATATCTTGACACATGCAAATCAAATAAAAATAAATTTAAAAATTAAAGACCTCAAACTATAAAACTACTACAAGTAAACATTAGGAAATATCTCCAGGAGATTGAGCTGAGCAAAGATTTCTTGAGTAATATCCCACAATCACAGGCAAGCAAAGCAAAAAATGAACAAATGGGATCACATTAAGTTAAAAAGCTTCTGCACAAGAAAGAATACAATCAACAAAGTCAAGAGACAATCAAGAATAAGAAAATATTTGCAAACTACACATCTGACAAGGGATTAATAACCATAATATATAAAAACCTTAAACCATTCTACAGAAAAAAAATCTAATAACCTGATCAAAGGATGGGCAAACTACTTGAATAGACATTTTTCAAAAGAAGGCATACAAATGGCAAATAGATATATGAATAGGTACTCAACATCACTGATCACTATAGAAATGCAAATAAATACTACAATGAGATAGCATGTCATTCCAGTTAAAACAGGCAATAACAAATGCTGGAGAAGATGTGGAGAAAAGGGAAACCCTGTACACTGATGGTGGAAATGTAAATTAGGACAACCATTATGAAGAACAGTTTGGAAGTTTCTCAAAACATTAAAAATTAAACTAACTTATGATATGGCAATCCCACTGCTGGGTATACAACCCCCAAAAAGTAAATTAGCATATTGAAGAGATACTTGCACTCCTGTGTTTGCTGCAGCACTTCTGCACTCACGTTTGTTGGATTAATGTTTACAATAGCTAAGTTTTGGAAGCAACCTAAGTGTCCATCAAGAGATGAGCAGATAAAGAAAATGTGGTACATATACACAATGGAGTACTATTGAGCCATAAGAAAAAAATAGATCCAGTCATGGGCAACAACATGGGTGGAAAGAATAGTAGGGGGTTATAGGAGAAGATGAGCATAGTTAATGGGTATAAAAAATAAAAAGAATGAATCAGACCTTCCATTTGATAGCACAACAGGGTGACTATAGTCAATAATAGCTTAATTGTACATTTTAAAGTAAAGAGTACAATTGTAGTGTTTGTAACTCAAAGGATAAATGCTTGAGGGGATAGACACCCCATTCTCCATGATGTGCTTCTTCCACGTTCCAAGTCTGTATTAAAACATCTCATGTACCCCATAAATATATGAACCTATTATGTACCCACATTTAAGAATAAAAAAATTATTAAATAATTTTATAAACAGAAATTAACAAATCACATGAGAAACATTCATATTCTTGATGAGTCCAATTGTAATGTCCTATCCTTGAATATTTTCTTTTTTCCCACGATAGAAAAGTGGCTTTTGCAGAAGGTCATTATATATCAAAGTAATATTATCTCTGGGTTGTCTGGATTCAAATCCTGGCTTTGCCACTTCCTATCTTACCATGGACAAATTTTTTAACCTCTCTTAGGCTCAGGTTTCACATTAGTAAACTGGAGATCATTTCACAGGGTACTTGTAAGTACCGAAAGACATAATGCATAAAGTATTTGGAAATTGATAGTTATTCAAATAATATTAATTATTATTAAACAAGCTAAAGGTAGTTTTAGGTAGGTGCATGGAAGTGGGCACAAAATATTTATTTAAAACCTTGGAGAATTTTCTAAAAAAATTTTGATGGTGTTTATATATATGCTGAAGGACAAATGATCAATAATATTAATATAATCTCTAAGTATAGACCATACAAATACATTACATGAATATAAAATACCTATATAGGAGAGAGATCCAAGATGGCTGATCATTAGCCACTCGAGATTGTGGCTCCCAGTGAAAGCACAGAAAAAGAGAGGACGCCACACTTTTAGATGAATTTTTGCTGCTCACAGACCAGGAGATTCCCAGTGGAGGAGCCCCACGGGTCGCCACCGTGACTTTTGTGGCTGGCGCGGTAGTTTTGCTGGCGCCTTGGCACAGCTGTTTTTGGTGCAGTCAGAAAAGCACCATTCTTAACGCCATTGTTATAGCCAGTGCAGTGGGTTGCTCAGATTCCGCTGGTGAATCAATAAATTGGATGTCCACTCAAAAACCTAATTAGAAACACGGTAATTACAAACACGACAGATGGATAAATTTATAATGAAGGGAAGAAACCAGCCTAAAAAGGCTGAGAATACCCAAAATCAGAATGCCTCTCCCTCTACAGTGGATTACAGTTCCTCATCAGCAATGGAACAAGGCCTGATGGAGAATTACTGTGTTCCATTAACAGAGGCAGGCTTCAGAAGGTGGATGATGAGAAACTTCTGGGAGATGAAAAAACTTATTCTAACCCAATGCAAAGAAACTAAGAACTTTGAAAAAAGGTTTGATGAAATGCTAACAAAAATAGATAATATAGAGAGGAATGTAAGTGAATTAACGGAGTTGAAAAATACAACACGAGAAGAACTTCGTGAAGTATGCACAAGTTTTAATAGCCGAATTGATCAAGCAGAAGAAAGGATATCAGAGGTTGAAGACCAACTTAATGAAATAAAATGAGAAGACAAGAACAGAGTAAAAAGGATAAAAAGGAATGAACAAAGTCTCCAAGAATTATGGGACTATGTGAAAAGACCTAATCTACGTTTGATAGGTGTACTTGAATGTGACAAAGAGAATGAATCCAAGCTGGAAAATACTCTTCAGGATATTATTCAGGAAAACTTTCCCAACCTAGCAAGGCAGGACAATATTCAACCCCAGATAATACAGAGAACACCACAAAGATATTCCTCAAGAAGAGCAACACCAAGGCACATAATCGTTAGATTCACCAGGTTGAAATGACGGAGAAAATGCTAAGGGCAGCCAGAGAGAAAGGTTAGGTTACCCACAATGGGAAGCCTATCAGACTCACAGCAGATCTCTCAGCAGAAACCCTACAAGCCAGAAGAGAGTGGGGCAAATATTTAACATCCTTAAAGAAAAGAACTTTCAACCCAGAATTTCACATCCAGCCAAACTAAGCTTTACAATCGAAGGAAAAATAAAATCTTTTATAAATAAGCAAGTACTCAGAGATTTCATTACCACCAGGCCTGCTTTATAAGAGCTTCTGAAAGAAGCATTACATATAGAAAGGAACAACCAGTATTAGCCTTTCTAAAAATATACCAAAAAGTGAAGAGCATCAACATAATGAAGAATTTATATCAACTATTGGGCAAAATAGCCAGCTAACATCAAAGGGCAATAATCTTAAATTTAAATTGACTAAATTCCCCAATCAAAAGATACAGCCGAAACCCATCGGTATGCTGCATCCAGACCCATCTTACATGCAAGGATACATAAAGAGTCAAAACAAAGGCATGGAGAAAGATTTGTCAACCAAATGGAGAGCAAAAATAAATAAATAAATAAAAAGAAGAGGTTGCAATTCTTGCCTCTGATGGAATGAATTTTAAAGCAAGAAAGATCAAAAGAGGACATAATGGTAAAAGGATCAACGCAACAAGAAGAGCTGACAATCCTGGATGTGTACACACCCAATATAGGATACATAAGACTTGTAAAGAGACTTGGACTCACACACAGTAGTAGTGGGAGATTTCAATATCAATATTAGATAGATCAGTGGGTCAGAAAATTAACAAGGATATCCAGGACTTGAACTCAGATCTGGAACAAGAAAACTTAATAAACATTTATAGAACTCTCCACTTTAAACACACAAGATATGCACTCTTATCAGTACCACATCACACCTACTCACAGGTTTAAATGAAATATTGGTTGGCCATTATTAAGTACAATTGATGGTATAATGGAGGTTTTCAATACCCATTTTTAGACTGCATTCTAGCCTGGGCAATTAAGCAACACTTCCGATCTCTCTCCCTCCACCTCTACCTCTTTTTTCCTATTCTTCATTCCTTTTTCTTTCTTTCTTTCTCTCTTAAAAAAATAAACATAATAAAATACATATATATGCATATGCTTATACATGTGTATATATATATATATATATAAACTTAAATAATTTTAACCAAATGCCTAATATTACAAGCTCATATAGAGATAGAGATTTATATCCTCAACATTTTACATAAATACTCACTCACCTTCCCTTGAACTGGATACTAAGTTTCTGTCTTGATTCAATTTTCTCCGTTAATATCTGTCCTTTATTTCTTAACTGATTTTCTCTCTTTTATGTAGTAATAGCATATTTTGGTATTCTCATTTATTTCCACCTTGATTACAGTTAATATTGGGCTCACTTATATCCCTTTCTACAATCTAATCTCCCTAAAGTAAGCCCCACAATTTAAAGTATCTTTGCATTAATTGGTATCAGTTTGTACAGGATTTTGGACAATCTACATTATTAACAAATATTGGTAAATGGATGAATAACACTTTTGTTTTGTCTGTTTTGTCTAGACTCAAATTCCTATGGAACCAAACAGTTAACAACAAAGAAAATGAGTGAATCAGGCTAAATGAATGTTATTAAGAGCGTTGCAAGAAGTGAGTTAAGTTGAAAGTGTGTAACTTGCTGAAAACAGATACAACTCAATCCCTGACCAAGTTCTACAGATTCCCCATAGGAATGTCAGACCAGTGTTGTTAGGTCATCTGATTTCTCAAGAAAGACAAGAATTACTAAAAATAATATTTTTAAATGTTGCAAACATTTGAATGCTTCAGACCCTCCAAAATCATTCAACTTTTGGGACACCACTTTTTATACTACAAAGTGTGCTGAGTTAGCCCAATGCTCAAAAGTTATTATTTTTTCTTTTTTTTCTCTTCTTTCTTCCCAATAAGACTCTGTTGGATTACTCTTTTACCCCAGATTCCCTTTTCTTATAATATCTTCTCACATATTAAACTCACTCCTACCTCCATATCCCTTATGTTCAGATTTGATCCTATAAACCGAGGTAGTCTGGTAATGATGTCATCACCATTTGACTACTTTCAAAACCAAGTAACTAATCTCATGGCAGGTGGTTGTAGAATGGAATTTATGGATGAAACCTTAAAAGATCAAGGAAGATTTCTGATTATTGTTTGACTCAGTGAACAGGACATAGTGTAGGGCAGATGTCATCTCGTCAATAAAGGGAAAGGATAGGTTTGAACTTCATGGACTACAAGATAAGATAGAGAAAAAATACATTGTAAAATAGAATTAAGTCTAAAAGCAAAAAGTTGGTGAAACAGATATCTGATTGAGATTGCCAGGGACTTCAAAAGCTTCTGTGATCCTGAGTCAGTCATGTACTCATTATGCATGATCTACTGTTGCTAATTGGAGATTTTAATCATATTTAACAATCATATTAGTTTTGTGAATATTAGATATAAATATTACTTTTAGAATTATATTTGTGAAATGAAAGTGCATTTTTAATTATCTAAAACAGCTGGTCCATGTCCATATTCATAAAATGGGACATAATAGAATTATTCATATCACTTCATTACTTTTGTACGTCTATTTCTTTTCAAATATTAAAAAATACATAATCTTTTTCTGAATTTGCTTTACCCTTGAATGTTGAGAAGGGTAAATGTTAATAACTTTGTCAAATTATAATATTAACTGTGAGAACCTGATATGTCAATATTAGATCATTAGGAGAATAGCATTTGATTAGACCATAAAATTTGATTAATTTTCTACTTCTTCCCTCTTTAATACTTTGAGATTTCAAATTTAAAGAGCATATGTGAAATAAATACAGTCTGCTTATTTAAAATGTAGTTAATCTATGTCGTGAATTAAAGGAGCAATTTGTTCTTTTTTTACATTTATTTATTTAATTTTGGCTGAAGGAAGATACCAGTGCTGGAGACCACATGTCAGGGAAATATTCCCGACAAAAAATTTCCTGGTTCTGTCTACTTTAAAATAGTTGCCAGTGAGTTCAGAACATTTTGGGGAAATACATTATGTTTATTTTCTGAACACTCTATCTGTAACATCTTAATTTCCTAATATATCATTTTAACACTTTTTAATATTTCAGACCCATGAATTATTTTATGCTAAAGACATAAACTATTTTCAACATCATTTTCTTATTTATGCTTAACCCTTTCTATAAAACTTACATAATTATACAAAGAAATGTTCATAAACTGAATATATTTAGAAGTTACAAAGCAATGGGCCAGGCGTGGTGACTCATGCCTGTAATCCCAGCACTTTGGGAGGTTGAGAAACCCTGGCCAACATGGTGAAACCTGTCTCTACCAAAAAAAAAAAAAAGAAGAAGCAAAACAAAAAACAAAAATTAGCTGGGAGTGGTGGTGGATGCCTGTAATCCCAGCTACTCAAGAGGCTGAGGCAGGAGAATCACTTGAATCGAGTAGGCAGAGGTGGCAGTGTGCCGAGATCGCACCATTGCACTACAGTCTGGGTGGCAAGAATGAGACCCCATCTAAAAAAAAAAAAAAAATTACAAAGCAATGAATGTACTCCTGCACTTTGTTGTTGCAACAATTATCACATCTAAACACTAACTTTAAATCAGTGAAGGCAGAGTAAGTCAGAAAAAGAAAAAATAAATTTGGCTTCTTAAATTAAGAATAGTTTAAACAAGTATGATTTTCAATGCAATGTGTAAAAACCTTTATATTATTTAATCTCTAAATTTTGATTTGGATATTGTTTATCTTTTTACTTTTGGAAATCTATTTATTTGACCAATACCATGTTTTAGATTATTAGGCTACATTAGTAGATAACTGCCAAAATAACTCATCTTGTGGTAGTTAAGTTGTAAAGGCATGTAAGTAGGAAAAACCTGTTAATAGATATATTAAAAATTATGCATTAGGCTACAAGATGGTACAGGATATTGAAGAGACAAAGAAAAGAAAATAAGAGAAAGAAAGAAAGAAGAAAGAAAGAAAGAAAGAAAGAAAGAAAGAAAGAAAGAAAGAAAGAGAAGAAAGAAAGAAAGAAAGAAAGAAAGAAAGAAAGAAAGAAAGAAAGAAAGAAAGAAAGAAAGAAAGAGATGGAAGGAGGGAAGGAGGGAAGGAGGAAGGTAGGGAGGAAGGGAGGGAAGGAGTGAAGGAGGGAAGAACAGAAGGAAGGAAGAAAGGAGAAAGAGAGAGAGGGAGAGAGGGAGGGAGAGAGGGAGGGAGGGAGGCAGGGAGGGAGGCAAGGAGAGAGAGAGGGAGGGAGGAAGGGAACAGAAAAGTAGGCTGCAGGGGATTGGTATGGTGAACAGTGATAAAACTGTCAGGGCACATTGAAGTGCCACAGTGATAGAGCTGTGAGATGTCAATGACAGTAAGGTGCGTGTCACCCAGTATTTGTTAAATGGAAGATTAATTCTCTTTGCTACCAATTTATTTATAATTTCATTTAACAACGTATTAAAGTTAGATTTTGTTATACTAGTGTAAGTTATGTTTTCTAAAATAATCTATTTAATAACATGGTCTCATACTACAAACATTTTTACTTTTATTTTTATTCTGAATGAAATACATAAATTTGGAATAATTTTCATTTGGTTTTAGATAAGCACAAAGGACTATTCTTGTTTAAAACCACCAGCTTTATGTATCACAGGAAATTGAAGTCTCCAGAATATTACTGAGGAATATGAAACTTCTTTTTTGATACATATCATTCTGAACTGTTGTTTCTGGCATTTCCCCTGGTGATTGCATCAAAATTTCTTCATATTGAATTTCATTTCTTGCCTTATTTTTCCAAGCATGAACACAGACCTTCTTTCATTCTTCAAGATATTATTACACAAAGCTGTTGTATACATTATCATCTCTCTGCATTTGATATCAGAAGGGAATATTTCAGGAAAAAAATACACTAAAACCAAATTATGTAATAAAATTTACTAAAATCTATGAACTAAACTCCAACAGTCTCTCAGGAGACACCATTTTTCTTGTCCATATCTTACGACCATATGTTGGAATTTACCTCTTTTTAAATGAGTTTATTCATATCCTGTCACCTCTAGCTAAATTCAATACTCACAAATCCTTGTTTTAAGGTGACTGATGAAAGCCAAAAATCAACTAGCATATGATCATTTGCTTTACCCACAATACTCTTTTACTTCATTTTGTAGAACAGTTCAGCAGATATTAAACCTAAACTTTACCAGTCAAGACATTGCTACATCTTTGCTAAATTAAATGCTTTATGAGTCACAAAGGAATAGAGAAATGACTGTGTTTATTTTAAAGAACATTTTTATCTTACCCAACTATACTAGGATATGTGGCTTGATTTTGAATTGAGGTCTATTTTATACCTCAGCTCCTTTCCTTTTTATTATTTATTTATTTGATCTAAAGATATGTATATTTCAATAGTTTGAGAAAAAATGGTGCAAAGCTAGAGAGATGAAAAGCAGGAGTAACTTTGAGAAATGGAAATTGGGCAGTTGACTGAAGCAGAGGATAGTAAGAAATGAATTGTAAGAATTAGTTACAAAGATAATTTTGTGACAAAGAAAATATATGTTAATAATGTAGAGTTTAGACACAATTGACTAGATGCTGTATATGGAATGAAATAGAAACTTAAGAAGACAAAAGGTGCAAGTTGTAAAAAGTTCCCCTTTCTAATGCAGAAGATTGGGTTTTATCAATTGTGCTTGTCACCAACCTGGAACAGTAACTTATTCATTCAAAGTATCTTACAAATAACTGCGTAAAAATGACATTACCTTAGTTCTGCCTTTTTAAACTAATATCGTATATGTTGTCTAGAAACAAATGCAATAGTATCTCTTTTCTCTTTAGTATTTGTTCTATTTTTGTTCTTGTAGTCTGAAGAATTCACGCTATCCTTTGCTTCTGAAGACTGACCCTGACTAGCTACTTCAATTGCCTTAAACAGAAAATTGAATAATTAGTGAAACAATATGCCATAATGTTAGAAAAATTACATTAAATAATTATGTTTAAATGTGTAGGAATTTTGTTTGTTTTTTGTTTGGTTTTTCTGGCTCATGCTCTTTTTACATAGGTTTTCAAAGAGGCATCGAAGATTAAAACATTTTTGGTTATTCTATTGCTTCCAGCAAAGCTTTTGGTTTTTCTCTGAGTGTTTCTATGTGCTCTATTGATTTGTTATATTTCTTTTCCTGTTGCTTTACCTACTTTAATAATAGTATGAACTGAAGTCAGAGAAAGGTTTCTATGTCTTCCTCTTCAACTCTCAACTTATTTCTACCACAAAAATTTGAAGATGAAATTGTTTCTTCTTCAAATTTAGCATAATCTGAATAATAATATAAAATATAAAAATTAACATTTTATATTATTCCCTTCCCAGGATGTGTACCAGCAGCATGATATTTATTTCATCACCAACCAAAACTGTAATGAACTTTCACTATTGTCACTTTGGTAAAAAGCAACCTACTAGATAAAAGCAACTGGATTAAATTAGAGAACATATTTAAGTATTGCTAAATTGCCTTATGTATAGATAAATAGATATTATTTCTACATGTATATTTAAGTATATATATTATATACTTTATGTATATTTAAATATACATGTATATTCAAATTTTTCTTTCATTTTCCATGTGAAGAGTGTAGTGGTAGATGCCTGCTAGTCAGCCTAGGTATGCATGCTCTTGGTTTTCAAATAATTTCTCAATTTAAACAGTTTGTGAAAATTATTTATTAAACTACACATATTTTGACTAAGTAAATCACATCTTCAGTTGTGGACAGTCTGAATTTCCTAATGGAATAAAACTTGGTATCTCTAATCTAATACTCAGATATACCCGGTAGGTCACAGAGTTCTAAGAAAAGTATGATCAATACATAATGTTTATTATTGTGTCATTTTAAGGACACGAACACTACTTCTACATGGAGGACCAGCTCCACCTCTGCCAGAAAAATTGTTTCAATAGTTAAAAAAAATATTATGTGAAATGCACTAATAATCTTTACGCTTTTTGCTTGTGCAGCAAGACTTTATTGCTATATGGCTGTACCATAGTATAATTCCACTACTATAATAATATTATATACAATTCTATTGTTATTATAATATTACAGCCACAATCTTTTTCTGATTACTCAATTTAAGTGAACCAATATGAACACTGGGGCATTAGATCTCTATAAGCAGTCAAGTTTATTGTAAGTAGTTTTTTTTCTAACCTTCTGTCCTCAGGAACTGTAATCTCTAATTTAATTAGTCTATTTATGTGTTTGTTCATTCAACAATAATATGTTAGCTGAATCTGCGTGGCAGTCCACATTTCTAGACCAATTACTGATTTATCTTTATTACCATGAAAATTATAATTTCTCTCAGCTGTATCATATTATAACATAGAGACTACACCTGATGCTGTAAATGTAAAAGTCTAAATCAGTATATTATTTCTAACAACTTCCAAAAAACTCTTGCTCCATGGTCTATCTTCCATTTCTGTTATGGTCAATAAACACTTCATGTCTTAATAACCGTCAACTTGAACTAAAACTTTTTTCCATTGGGGACTGAGCATTTGTTTCAGGATGGCAAGTGAGAAATTAGGCATAGACTTGGAAATAGATAACATGAACCACTGGAAGGCTGCCAGGATGTCATGACAGGAAAAGAAATCTGTGTGGAACTTCCAGCATCAGAAAGTGAAAGCATATGACAATCAAAGCATATTTAAAAATTTGAGATACATCAATAAGATTCCTTCATAGTCTAGAATTTCCCAATATTTTCAGGTGTAATTGACAGGTCAAAAAGAAAGGGTTTTCAAGGCCAGGTGTAGTGCCTCATGCCTGTAATCCCAGAACTTTGGGAGTCTGAGATGGGTGGATCACCTGAGGTCAGGAGTTCAATACAAGCCTGGTCAACATGGTGAAACCCCGTCTCTACTTAAAACACAAAAATTAGCCGGGCCTTGTGGTACACACCTGTAATCCCAGCTACTTAGGAGGCTAAGGCAGAAGAATTGCTTGAATCCAGGAAGTGGAGGTGGCAGTGAGCCATGATCGTGCCACAGGACTCCAACCTGGGTGACAGAGTGGGACTCCACCTCAAAAAAAAAAAAAAAGGGTTTTCATATTATTGGGAAATAATTTATTCCATACCTTTCTCTTAGAAATATGTACAACAGATTAGTGAATTAAAGGATCTAAAAACCCTAGCAGTGAAAATAAAAATAAAGCTCTCATAGTGTTTAACCTAACACTTGTTAAACATATTTGATTGCAGTGACCTTTTCCCCCTTTACCTAGTAAAATTTAGATGTTTAGTTCACAAAATGCAGATTAGAGTTAGATGTTTAGCACCACAGAGAAGAATATAGGTAACTGCCTCAAGACTCCTGTAAAACAACTGATTGTTAATTACACAGCTTTTATTCTTTTACCCTGCAGGATTCTTAACATGGGATAACTCGGACTGCTAAGAAAGAAAGCCACACTGTGTCAAAGCATGCCTCTCAAGGATTGTGGTTTCTCTCTCTCCATCTTCCTTGGAACTATGGAAGATAGTCTATCTTATCTTAACTAGCCTCACATTTGTAAGGATGAGAATACCTTTCATGGTGCATAAAAATGCTATTTCAGTAATCCTTTATCATAGAGTTGAGAAAAAGTCATAGTTTCTCAAAAGAAGACACTTTTTGAACAATCTTTCTTCAGATCTCAAAAGGCAGCAAGCCAGTAAAACGTGTGATTCCAGAGCACTCCAAATTTCAAGTTAATTAAATATATTGAGAAATATTATTCTATAATATATTAAGAACTTATAAGAGGAAATGCAGAGATGTCATTATTCCATCTGAATCTATGGAGATACATTTATCTCTGTATTCTAAACATATGTTTCCAAGCATGGTACTAGGTGTAAATGTCAAGACAAAAGATTCTTTCTTACATTTTAATAGAGAATTCCAAAAATAAACAAGTAAATAAGTATATGCTATGATTATAATACAATAAATAAAATGTAGTTGTTGTCTATAATATCTACTCTCTTATACATGTGGTCTAACTACAACATTTAATAGTCTCTACAGTAAAACTTTCTCATGTGTTACTTACCTGTTTATCAGTAAATGCAATTTTAACCACAGCCTATGCATACTGACAATGCTGAACTTGTATTACTTTATATATCACAAGAGTTTTGTATAATTCATCAAACATAAATGATTTCCATGTTTGACTAGGACTTGTACTGTGCAAATCCTCAGATTTCCAGTTTTAAATAGCTCTCACAATGCTTTTTGGAGATGTTGATTTTCTCTATTTTGTGTGATCTTAATGTGTTGTTATGTGTACTATCTGATTTCTAGCTATAGAAGCTAAAAGAACTAAATTCTAATTCTTCATGCTTTGTTATAGCCATGTGATGGTTAAAATTAGGTATCAACATGGTTGGCTTGAAGGATGCCTAAATGGTTGGTAAAGTATTGTTTCTGGGTGTATCTTTCAGAGTGTTGCCAGAGGAGAAGGACATTTGACTTGGTGGATTGGAAGAGGAAGACCTACCCTCAATACAGGTGGGCACCATAAAAACAGCTGCCAGTACAACTAGAAGCAGCTTGAAGAGGGTAGCATAGCTTTTCTTGCTGAGTCTTCTGGCTTCCTTCTTTTTCCTGTACTGGATGCTTTCTTCCACTCTTCCTGCCCTTGGACATCAGACTCTAGGTTCTTCATCCTTTGCACCCTGAGACTTGCACCAGTGGTTTGTGGGGAATCTTTGGCCTTTGGTCACAGACTGAAGGCTACACTGTTGGCTTTCCCAGTTTTGAGGCTTTTGGACTTGGACTGAGCCACTACCAGTTTCTATCTTTCCCAGTTTTCAGACGGCCTATTATGAGACTTTGCCTTGTGATCCTGTGAGCCAATTCTCCCTAATAAACTCCTGTGTGTGTGTGTACATATATATATACACACACACAAATATGTACACACACACACACACACACACACACACATACATTTTATGGTTCTGTCCCTCTGGAGAACCCTGGTAAATGCAAGTTAAGTTAATCCAGAGAATCGGATCCTCTGTCCTGGTAGTACAAATCTTTATTGAATAATGCAAAGGGGAAGACAAGTTTTGATATTTTTGGCCCAGTTGCTCTGTAATGCTCAACTATTCCAAAAACATGCCCCTGTGTTCTATTTTACACCTTTCAGAGATACCTTGATTACTTAGTATAAAATCTCCAGTAATTCTGAATTCTCCTCTCCAATAACCCTTTTCTCAAGATAGCCAGAGCTCGTTTCATTTACTTACAATGAACAACCAAAACCCTTGGGATTAGAAAAGATTCCCGCATTCTGTAATAAATAGTAAGGTAAATTTAGATGCAAAGAGGGAAGTGATAATTTTGTCCAGGATTTAGGCAAATGGTGACACTAGGCATGGATCTAATATTTCCCTAATGACCTAGGAAGTGATACTTCAACAGTACCACTGCTATGGCTTAAATATTTGTGTCCCCACAAAGTTCATGCATCTAAATCTAATCCCTAGGGTAATAATTTAAGAAGTAGAGACCATTGGGAGATAATTAGGCAGTGATGACCCTGTGTGCATGAATGAGATTAGTAGCTTTACAAAAGAAATAAAAAAGAGCTAGCTAGTTTCTTCCAGCATGTGAGGATGCAGGAAGAAAGTGCCATCTACTAGCAATGTGCCCTCACAAGACATTAGATCTGCTGGTACCTTTATCTTGGACTTCTCAGCCCCCCAGAACTAAAAGAAATATCTCTGTTTTGTTTGTAAACTACTCAGTCTATGGCATTTTGTGATAGCAGCCTGAACAGATGAAGATAACCAACAAGCACTGAATGGCTGGAAAACACCCTCCAGGATATTATCCAGTAGAACTTCTCCAACCTAGCAAGGCAGGCCACCACTCAAGTCCAGGAAATACAGAGAATGCCACAAAGATATTCCTTAAGAAGAGCAACCCCAAGGCACATAATTATCAGATTCACCAGGGTTGAAATGAAGGAAAACATGCTAAGGACAGACAGAGAGAAAGTTCGGGTTACCCACAAAGGGAAGCCCATCAGACTCACAGCAGATCTGTCAGCATAAACAAGCCAGAAGAGAGTGGGGCCAATATTCAACATCCTTAAATAAAAGAACTTTCAACCTAGAATTTCACATCCAGCCAAACTAAGCTTCATAAGCAAAAGAGAAATAAAATCCTTTAAAACAAGCAATTGCTGAGAGATTTCATCATCACCAGGTCTGCCTTACAAGAGCTCCTGAAAAAAGTGCTAAACACAAAAAGAAACAACCAATACCAGCCACTCCCAAAATGTACCAAATGGTAAAGTTCATCAATACAATGAAGAAACTGCATCAATTAACAGGCAAAACAACCAGCTAGTATCAAAATGGAAGGATCAAATTCACACATAATAATATTAACCTTAAATGTAAATAGGCTAAATCAAAAGACACAGACTGGCATCAGTGTGCTGTATTCAGGAAACCTATCTCTTGTGCAAGGACACACATAGGCTCAAAATAAAGGATGGAGGAAGACTTACCAAGCAAATGGAGAGGAAAAAAAAGGCAGGAGTTGCAAAGCTAGTCTCTGGTAAAATGGACTTTAAACCAACAATGATCAAAAGAGACAAAGAAGGGCATTACATAATGGTAAAATGATCAATGCAACAAGAAGAGCTAAGTATCCTGAATATATAAGCACCCAACCCAGGAGCACCCAGCTACATAAAGCAAGTTCTTAATGACCTACAAAGAGACTTGGACTCCCACACAATAATATTGGGAGATGTTAACATTCCACTGTTGATATTAGACAGATCAATAAGACAGAAAATTAACAAGGATACCCAGGACTTGAACTCAGATCTGGACCAAGCAGACCTAATAGACGTCTACAGAACTCTCCACCCCAAATCCATAGAATATACATTCTTCTCAGCACCACATGGCACCTATTTTAAAATTGACCACATAATTGGAAGTAAATCATTCCTCAGTAAGTGCAAAAAATGGAAATCATAACAGTCTCTCAGACCACAGTGCAATCAAATTAGAACTCAGGATTAAAAAAACTAACTCAGAACTGCACAACTTCATGGAAATTCTTGAATGTTGACTGGATAAACAATGAAATGAAGGCAGAAATAAAGATGTTTTTTGAAACCAATGAGAACAAATACATAGCATACCAGAATCTCTGGGACACATTTAAAGCAGTGTCTAGAGGGAAATTTATAGCAATAAATGTCCACATGAGAAGCAAGGAAAGATCTAAAATCGACACCCTATCCTCAAAATTGAAAGAGCTAGAGGAGCAAGATCAGAAAAACTCAAAAGCTAGCAGAAGACAAGAAATAACTAAGATCAGAGAAGAAATGAAGGAGACAGAGTCACAAAAAAACCCTTCAAAAACTCAACAAATCTAGGAGCTGGTTTTTTGAAAAGATCAACAAAATAGACCACTAGCCAGATTAATAAAAAAGAAAAGAGAGAAGAATCAAATAGATGCAATAAAAATTAATAAAAGCGATATCAACACTGATTTCACAGAAATAAAAACTACAATCAGAGATTACTACAAACAACTCTATGCACATAAGCCAGTAAACCAGGAAGAAATAGATAAGTTCCTGGAAATTTGCACCCTCCCTAGCCTAAACCAGGAAGAAGCTGAAACCCTGTATAGACCAATAATAAGGGCTAAATTGAGGCAGAAATTGATAGCCTCCCAACCAAAAAAAGCCCAGGTCCAGATGGGTTCACAGCCGAATTTTACCAGATGTATAAAGAGGAGCTGGTACCACTCCTTCTGAAACTATTCCAAACAATCCAAAAAGAGAGAATCCTGCCCAAATCATTTTATGAGACCAACATCATCCTGATACCAACACCCAGCAGAGACTCAACAAAAAAAGAACACTTCAGGCAAATATCCATGATGAACATAGATGCAAAAATCTTCAATAAGATATGGGCAAACAGAATGCAACAGCACATCAAAAAGCTTATCCATCATGATGAAGTAGGCTTCATCCCAGGGATACAAGTTTGGTTCAACATATGCAAGTCTATAAACGTAATCCACCACATAAACAGAACCAAAGACAAAAACCATATGACTATCTCAATAGATGCAGAGAAGGCCTTCAACAAAATTCAGCAGCCCTTTATGCTAAAAACTATCAATAAATTTAGTATTGATGAAACGTATCGCAAAATAATAAAAGCTATTTAGGACAAACCCACAACCAATATCATACTGAATGGGCAAAAACTGGAAGCATTCCCTTTGAAATCTGGCACTAGACAAGGATGCCCTTTCTCACCACTCCTATTCAATATAGAATTGGAAGTTCTAGCTAGAGCAATCAGGCAAGAAAAAGAAATAAAGGGTATTCAATTAAGAAACGAGGAAGTCAAATTGTCTCTATATGCCAATGACATAATTGTATATTTAGAAGACCCCATTGTCTCAGCCTAAAATCTCCTTAAACTGATAAGTAACTTCAGCAAAATCTCTGGATACAAAATTAATGTGCAGAAATCACAAGCATTCCAGAATATAAAGGACCTCTTCAGGGAGAACTAAGAACCACTGCTCAAGGATATAAGAGAGGACACAAACAGATGGAAAAACATTCCATGCTCATGGTTAGGAAGAATCAGTATTGTAAAAATGGCCATGCTGCCCAAAGTAATTTACAGATTCAATGCTATCCCCATCAAGCTAGCTATGATCCTCTTCACAGAACTGGAAAAAACCACCTTAAACAGCATATGGAACCAAAAGAGAGCCTGCATAGCCAAGACAATTCTAAGCAAAATAACAAAGATGGAGGCATCATGTTACCCGACTTCAAGCTATGCTACAGAGCTACAGTAATCAAAACAGCATACAGAGATACAGACCAATTAGAACAGAGGCCTCAGAGGCAACGCCACACATCTACAATGATCTGATCTTTGGCAAACCTGACAAAAACAAGCAATGGGGAAAGAATTCTCTGTTTAATAAATGGTATTGGGAAAACTGGCTAGCAGTGTGCAGAAAACAGAAGCAGGAACCCTTCCTGATACCTTACACTAAAATTAACTCCAGATGAATTAAAGTCTTTAACATAAGACCTAAAATCATAAAAACCCTAGAAGAAAATCTAGGCAAAACCATTCAGGACATAGGCATAGGCAAGGACCTCATGACTAAAATACCAAAAGCATTGGCAACAAAAGCCAAAATAAACAAATGGTATCTAATTAAACTCCAGAGCTTTTTTGCACAGCAAAAGAAACAATCATTAGAGTGAACTGGCAACCAACAGAATGGGAAAATTTTTTTTGCAATCTACCCATCTGACAAAGGGCTGATACCCAGAACCTACAAATAACTAAAACAGATTTACAAGAAAAAACAAGCCCATTCAAAAGCGGATGAAGGATATGAAGACACTTTTCAAAAGAAGACATATATGAGGCCAACACTCATATGAAAAAGTGCTCATCATCACTGGTCATCAGATAAATGCAAATCAAAACCACACTGAGATACCATTTCATGCCAGTTCAAATGGCAATCATATGGAGAGATAGCATGGGGAGAAATGCCAGATATAGGTGAAGGGGAGGAAGGCAGCAAATCCCACTGCTGCGTGTGTACCTATGCAACTATCTTGCATGTTCTTCACATGTACCCCAAAACCTAAAATGCAATAAATAATATATAAAAACAAATAAATTTTGATTTATCAATAAGATGAAATGTTGTAGAAACATTCAATAGAATTGTTTATAACTGTGATTTTCCAGATTTGATCCATAGGGACTTAAAAGAGCCCCAGAAAATGAAAGAGTTAATATTTCATCAGTAGGAAAAATAGTTCAACCAAAATGTTTACAACTATTTGTTTTATGTTTTGAACTTTAACGAACAAGATCAACTGCTGAAAAATGCTAACCTGTCAAAATAACTATGAGAAAATTATGCAATTATATGTAATGCCCTATACACAAGCTTTATATACATAAACCATAGAGCTAATGAGTAGCAAAAGAAGGTAGTTATTAGTAGCAGCTATGACCATGTGACCAATTGCAGAAATGAGGACTGTAATTGTGATGAATATTTCTTCATCAATTATTGGTTAGTTGAACAAGTATTTTTGTCACTTGTTTCTCTTATTCATTTTTAAAAAGATTGTACATATTTAACTAACTCAATCTATAACTGTTCTTCAATAACTATGAGCTTATAACTCAAACCTTATACCTCACTTTACAAATTAAACTTCTAAAATTCACTTTATTGTATTAATCTATTTGATTATAAAAATGTAAATAATAAAACACAAAAGTATTATAAAGTCATTAGTAGGATTCCACTCACTGTTCAAACACTTATCCAGGGCACAGCAAGTCTTTTGGGGTATAATTTAGAAAGTAAAGCACAGTGCTTAAGTGTGGAGGCTCTGGATAAAGCCAATTGGCACAAATTTCAACTTATGCACTATACCTGAGTGCCTGGTTCATTGTAAGCACTCAATAAATGCCAGCTCTTACTATTGTTGGAGGAATATATTTGCATTTGAGGGTTGGCATGACAACAAACAGTACATTGTAGTCAATGCCCTTTCTTATCTCCTTGACTGAATGCTTGGAAACAGTAAAAAGAAAGCCAGAAACATGGCATGTGAATTACTGAAGCAGGGAGGAATATAACTCCTATATCCTTCTTAGGGATCTTCCAGGCAGAGAAAGAGGAAGGTCCTGAAGGTACTTGGACTGAAACAGTTCGTGATTATAATGATTTGAAACAGCAGGAAGAAGTTGTGACATCCAGGAAAGAGCTAGAGTGAGGTGAGGTGAGGTGAAGTGAGTGAGGTGAGGTGAGGTGAGGTGAGGTGAGGTGAGGTGAGGTGAGGTGAGGTGAGGTGAGGTGAGAACATTGCAGAGCTTCATCTTGAAGCCCATGGAAAGAGAGCATCAGCCGTTCAGTCTTCCGCCTTCTTTATAAGGAAGTAGAATTGCCACTTGTCAAGATCATGTCCAAATTCCTTTTTGTACTGCATGACCTTCCATGTTCACTTTTGACCTTTCTTTCCAAGTATATCACCCATCACTTCCCTTATTAGCACCATGGTGCAGCCACCTCAAATCACTGCCATCAGCGCACCTTCCTACCTCCATATGTAATTCTCTTCCTCTATCCTCACTTCCTCAGCTCACCCTCCTATTCATCTTTCAGGACTTCTCTCCCAATCTTTTCATGTTGAGAATGGCAATTCCTCTTTTGCACTTCTCCCAAGTTCTCATATTCCTCAACAACTACAGTGAATTTCAAAATATAAATGTATTAATTTGTGTTTGTTTCTCTGACCAAATTATTTTAAAATTTTAATTTCACATCTCTACACACTGGTTATTAACACTTATCTGTAAACCTCTCCTCTCACTTCTCAATGTTTCTAATTTTATGTAAATACTGGTAGTCTCTTCAAATTCCTAGCCACCTCATACTATCACATGCTGTCTGTTTTGTGAAGTATGGACTTCTTCCATACTTTATTTCTGTTATAATACATTTAGAAATTAAATCCTGAGATAAATTTTACTTGTTAATTTTTTTTAAGAGACAGGGTCTTTCTCTGTTGCGTAGGCTGGATTACAGTGATGCCATCATAGATCACTGCAACCTTGAACTCCTGGGTTCAAGTGATCCTCCCAACTCAGCTTCCCAAATCACTAGGACTATAAGCAAATACCATTACATCCAGCAAGTTTTTTGTGTGTGTGCCTCAAGCGATCCTCCTACCTTGGCCTCCCAAAGTGCTGGTACTACAGGTGTGAGCCACATCCCACCCAGCCTACTTGTTTAAAATTTTTTTACAGATTTTCATGTGTCTATCTTACTACATTCTTCATTGCTATGATGCATAATAACTAGCCATGTTCAAAAAAGTTCTAGGCTTCTGTATTCTCTTCCCAGTTCACCTCCCTAGTGACCCTTTCCCAAAACATGCTAGCCCCACAGTCTTCTTATAGCCACTTTCACTGTGTCCATAAAAATTTACTTATATTGCTAATAACCCTTTTCATCTTCTTTACTTTCAAGAAAGGCTAAAATTTTAAACCAAATTAAAACCACCCAATTTTATAACCACTTCTACTTCCTGATAACATTCTACACCAATGTATTCAAGTGGAGTCCCTGCTTTGATGTCTCTGTCATTTATCATTCCATAATTTGATCTTCTTCTCAGTCTCACTGTGGCTATCTACAGTCCTTCAGGGTCTCTAGTGAAACTTTCTGGTTAATGGGTTTCTTCTTTACCTCATTTTATTTAAAAGTAAAATGACCTTTTACTTACTTAAATGACCTTTAAGTAAAAGGTCATTTTTTTCCATTAACAAGAGTCTCTATCTAAAAACAAAACAAAACAAACAAAAACCGAACTCTAAATCCATAAATGACTCTCAGGCTTTACTTCCTATTTGTGAAGGTCTTCACAGTTATTCACATTGAATTCTCATGCTTTATCTTGATATTTTTATGTTGTCATTCGTGTTGAATAAATCATTCACAAGTGAAATATTTTTAAAGCTACCATCTAAGAACTGATTTGATTCTTACGAAGTGATAAATTTAATGAGTTCCATTTTCAGACTGGTACTACTTGCTTATTATATTATACTTAAGGTTGACAATTTTCTTTTTTAAAGTTGTGGTGAAATACACATACAATTTACCATTTTAGACATTTTTAGGGGCACATTCACACTGTTGTGCAATCATCAGTACTATGTGTCTCCAAAACATTTTCCATCTTGCAAAAGTGGAACTTTGTACCCATTAAACAACAATCCCCATTTTCCCTTCTCCCAGCCCTTGCCAATCACCATTCCACTTTCTCCATGCATTTGACTACTCTAGATACCTCATGTAAGTGAAATCATATACAATTTGTTTTTTTGTGACTGGTTTACTTTACTTGACATAATTTCATTAAGGATTGTCCATCTGGTAGCATGTGTCAGAATTTCGTTTCTTTTTGAAGGGTGAATTATATTATATTCGAAGTATATACCACATTTTGCTTATCTCTTTATTCATTAATGGATATTTGGATTGCTTTTTCCTCTAGCTAATATGAATAATGCTATTATGCAGATTGGTGAATAATTTTTTTTTTTTTTGAGATGAAGTCTCGCTCTGTCGCCAGGCTGGAGTGCAGTGGCGCGATCTCAGCTCACAGCAACCTCTGCCTCCCGAGTATATGGGACTATGGGCGCGTGCCACCACGCCTGGATAATTTTTTGTATTTTTAGTAAAGATGGAGTTTCACTGTGTTAGCCAGGATGGTCTCAATCTCCTGACCCGTGATCCGCCCACCTCGGCCTCCCAAAATGCTGGGATTACAGGGGTGAATCACTGCACCCAGCAATAAATACCTCTTTCATACTATACTTTGTTTGGGAGGGTATATATCCGGAATTGGCATTACTGGAAAATAAGATCATTCTCATTTTAATTTTTGAGAAAACACGATACTGTTTTCTATACAGTCAATACCATTTAACAGTCCCACCCATAGTGCACAAGGTTTTCAATTTCTCCACATTCTCATCAATACTCAGTATTTTCTGTTTTCTTAAATATTTGACATGTAATAATTGTAGATATTAAGGACGTACATAGTGATATGTTGATACATACAATGTATAGTGATCAGATCAGGGTTATTAGCATATCTTTCATCTCAAACATTTGTTATTTCTTTGGATAGGAAACCTTTAATATCCTCCTTCTAGCTATTTGAAATTATGTAATATGTTACTGTTTGCTATGGTTATTTTACACTGGTATAGAACAGTGGAACTTATTCTTCCTACCTAGGTGTCATTTTGTATCCTTAAAAAAAAAAATATCTCCCTGTCTTCCCATTTCCCCTCACCCTTCCCAGCCTCTAGTGTCCTCTATTTTACTTTTGGGTTCTATGAGATCAATGTTTATTTAGCTTCTACATATAATTGAGAATATGTAGTGTTTAATTTTCTGTCTCTAACTTATTTAATTTAACATAATGTCTTCTAGTTTCATTCATGTTGCCATGAATGACAGAATTTCATTCTTTTTATGGCCAAATAGTATTCCATTGTGTATATATAACACACTTTCTTTATTTATTCATCTGTTGTTGGGAACCTATATTGATTCTATGTATCCGCTATTGTGAATATTGCTGCAATAAACACAGAGGTGCAAATGTCTCTTTGATATACTGCCTTAAGGAAGAAATTTTTAAAATGCCCAGCAGTGTGATCACTAGATCATATGGTTGTTTTATTTGTAGTTTTTTTGAGGAACCTATTTATCCTTAAATTTTTCAATCCTAAAATAGCCTCTCTGTTCAAATATTTACTTTTAGGCACTTTAGTACATCCATATGGCTGCCAAACTCTTTTACCAGCTACTAAAATTTAAGTAATCAATAAAACAGTCTTATTAATATTGTTGTAATAACTAAAAGGAAAAATAGATCAAAAGGTGTTGAATAGATAATGTTGAATTAAGAAAACTGTCTATTGGTGGGGCACAGTGGCTCAGGCCTGTAATCCCAGCACTTTGGGAGGCCGAGGCAGGTGGATCACGAGGTCAAGAGATTGAAACCATCCTGGCCAACTTGGTGAAACCCCATCTCTACCAAAAATACAAAATTTAGCTGGGCATGGTGGTGCACACATGTAGTCCCATCTACTCAGGAGGCTGAGGCAGGAGAATAGTTTGAACCCAGGAGGCAGAGGTTGCAGTGAGCAGAGATCGTACCACTGCACTCCAGCCTATTGACAGAGCAAGATTCCATCTCAGAGAAAAAAAGAAAGAAAAGAAAATTGCATATCTGAAAGTCTGCAGATTTCTGAATAAATATTGTAAAGTTTATCTTTAGCAATCCAATGACGCTTTATTCTACTGGTTTTTTTCACTCTCATTCCTTCTCTTGATAACCCCAAAAAATTCATCTTTAGAAATTCCCCAACTAACTACAATTTACTTTCTCCAACAACTATCCAAACATATAATATCTTGCATACAATAAGTGCTTTCATTGAGTCAAATAGTGAATAACATGTTGTACTTGAAAGACCATAGGCTCTGATGGTGAAAGTTTTAAATTGCTATTTACTTGTTAGCTGCTATATGCCTCCTATGGAAATTAATTTACTTGTTATAAAAGGTTTAATTATCTTATCTATCAAAGAAAAAATTAATGCCTGCTTTTTCTATAGTATACAGTTCTTGTGAGTAGCAAATAGAATAATTGTAAAAAGACTTCAATAATTATAAAGAACAATAATTAATTATGGAATGACATATTACATTCTGCTGATGGATGGCTTAGTAACAAATGTGGTAAACAATGTTTATGTTAGCCAATAGTGTCTATTAAATGCATTATATCCTGCTAAGAACATATCATACAAAAATATCCAATGCTTAGACTAAGGAAAGTATATCAATTACAAAAACAATGTTCCAGCAAGTCAGAGAAAGAGATGTTTCTGATTAGTAAAAAATATCTTTATCCATCAAATTATATATTTTTTTAAGAAAGAACTTACTATAGTAAAATGGGTAGGATGTGGTTATCACACAGTTGAATTTTCATCCAGTTTTCAGGGATGTCTTGAGTAGGCCTTATCAGTGCCAAGCGGAATGAATTTTTGATCGGTGGTAACAGAAGGGTGTTGGTATAGGTATAATGTAGGGCATAGGTATTATGTAGAGTAGGAAGATAATTGTGAGGACAGCCTACCTACAAAGACAGCCTAGTAGTGTTGACTAAAGAAATGCTTTATCTTTAACATTGTGATGCAGGATGCAGGTAAACAAGTTTGTAAAAACATGTTTCCGCATTTTTTTTTTTTTTTTTTTTGAGAAGGAGTTTCTCTCTTGTTACCCAGGCTGGAGTGCAATGGCGCGATCTCGGCTCACCACAACCTCCGCCTCCTGGGTTCAGGCAATTCTCCTGCCTCAGCCTCCGGAGTAGCTGGAATTACAGGCACGCGCCACCATGCCCAGCTAATTTTTTGTGTGTTTTTAGTAGAGACGGGGTTTCACCATGTTGACCAGGATGCTCTTGATCTCTTGACCTCATGATCCACCCTCCTCGGCCATCCAAAGTGCTGGGATTACAGGCGTGAGCCACCGCGCCCAGCCCTCAGCATTTCTTTTTTTTTTTTTTTTTTTGAGATGGAGTTTCAAACTGTCCGGCTGGAGTGCAATGGCACAATACTAGCTCATTGCAATCTCCGCCTCTCGTGTTTAAGCGATTTTCCTGCCTCAGCCTCTTGAGTAGCTGGGATTACAGGCACCCACTGCCACACCCAGCAAATTTTTGTGTTTTTAGTAGAGATGGGGTTTCACTGTGTTGGCTAGGCTGATCTCGAACTCCTGACCTTGTGATCTACCCACCTTAGCCTCCCGAAGTACTGGGCTTACAAATGTGAGCCACCGCGCCCAGCTTCAGTATTTTTAAACAACTGTTTTTGTTATACATGTTTCATGCTTCTACTATTTTCATGTGCTTTTTTTCAATGGTGTTTTATATTTTAAAAATCCTCACTATCACGTAACGTTAAAGGAGAAGACTGTATATTACTTTTTCAAATCTACCAGTTCCTTAATACTCAGAGTGTCACATAGACCAACAACAATTCTCACCTGAGAACTTGTTTAAAATATAGTATTTCAAGATGTACCTTAGATCTAATGAATCTGACTCTGGATTTTTTTTTTTATATCAAATACTATTTATTTTCTGTGAGACAGGGTCTCACTTTGTCACTCAGGCTGAAATACTATTTTTTTTTTGACTCTGGATTTTTAACAATATACATGGGTGATTTATAAACATGTGGAGGTTTGAAAAAGACTGTTTCAGTCATTATCCTGTAAAAAAATCAAATAGTACAGGATTTCATTAAACAAAAGTTCAAAGTTCTCCTTTCCACACCCCTCTTTATGCCATGCAAACCTATTTTATTCATGGTCTCTATAAGAAAGTTTCTTTTCATCCCTTCAAACATTTTCTATGTATATACTAGTATAAAAGTTTAATTCATGAATTCTCAAAAGTTTCTAAATTCATGAAGTATAAAGATAAACTGAGCACAAAATAATGAGGTTTTTTCTTTTACAAAAAGTATTCTAATAATGTATCATCTTAAATTTGCATTTATCTTACTACAGGTACTTTTCTGAATGTGCAATCTCACTTTTCCTCCTAATCACATAGAAAGTAGATGTTATTGAACATTCAGGAACACTGAGGAACAACGTGTCCAAGATTATATGGCTGGTTAGTGGGAGCCAGGATGTAAACTCACAATTTGACACTGGAGCATTCCCTTACAACCACTACATTATATCACTTTACTAAGGCTGTGTGCTTTATTTTAAACCTCCAAGTACCTATCGACAGAGCACTGCAGATTTTTAAAGGTCATTATTCTAATTGCAAGCATGAAATTAAGCATAGGCTCTAGATATCTGTGCTACTGTATATTCATACTAAATGAAAACTTCCTGAAAATAACTCTATTTTAGTTTTTATTCGGACAACACCTAAGCACATTACTAAGTATCCATTATGAATTCTCTTTTAGGTTCCAATATGAGTTTCTGTAGAAAAGCAAAAATATCTTTTATATTTCTTAGTAAGCTTCTTTCTTGAAGGTTAGCCATTTGTTGCATAATAAAAGAACATTTTCCTAGAAGTCTTATCAATCTTTTATCAAATGTCCTGGGACAACTATAACGAACTACCTTTGAAACTTCATGCTCTGAATTATTGACTTCAACAAAATGAGCCCCCAAAGCAGGTTTAAGTATGAACCAGAATGTGTAGTGGCAATATACATAAATTTGCAAAGTAAAATTTACCACTTGACATAGTATTTTTTCTTAAAATCTATCCACTGCTAATGAGGTCTCCTTTCATTTTTGCATGTATTAATTTTCTTTTTCCCTTTTGTTTCTTTTTTTGAGAAAAAGTCTAGCTCTGTTGCCCAAGCTGGAGTTCAGCAGCACAATCTCAATTCGCTGCATCTGCCTCCTAGGTTCAAGCAATTCTCCTGCCTCAGCCTCTCGAGTAGCTGGGATTCCAGGCAGGCACCACTACGCCTGGCTAATTTTTGTGTTTTTAGTACAGACAGGGTTATGCCATGTTAGCCAGGCTGGCCTTGAACTCTTGACCTCAAGTGATCCATTGGCTTCCACCTCCCCGAGTGCTGGGATTACAGGTATGAGCCACTGTGCCCAGCCTGTATGTGTTAATTTTATAATGAGTATGAATCCTAAAAAGAAATAAGCTTTCTGTAGTTGTCCCTTATCTGATCTATTTCCACTTTCACTTGTTTAGGGACTCTGTTGGATTTTCAAAAAAGTTGTATGATTTGACTAGAATGGCCATGCCTTAGTATGCCTGGGGTAGTCCTGGTTTATGATTGTTGTCCTGTTGTAATTATTAAGAGCTGATCCTTTCATTGCTAGAAGTTTTGCATATTAAATGATCAATTACATGTTGAATGTACATGTGACCCTGTTACACAGAAAATTGAATAATGACTTTCAGAAGATAATTTCATTTTGTATTTACTTATGGGTCAAATTCCCATCTGACCACAAATGGCCTAAATATATGCTTCAAATTGAATTTTGTTAATGTTAGAACTGACCAAATTTAACTGATAAAAGCATACAGAACTGATTAAAATAATGCATTAAACCTTGGTTAAAATCTTGCAGACTGGGCATTAATTTCACAAGTCAATAATAAACATACAAAACCATGTTTTCTCAAATTATAGTGGATAGTTAAATTGTACAATAATAATGATTTATTTTTAAAAAGAAAAACCTACTTAACCTTCTTCAATAACTAATTGAGGCAAAGTAGAAATCGATCCTCATCCCTAAGAGATTATAGATTATTTATTCATTTATTTTAAAAAAGGGATGACTTCTTGCTATGATGCCTAGGCTGATCTCAAACTCCTGGCCTAAAACAGTTCTTCCAACTGTATAGTGCTGAGATGACAGGTGTGAGGTACCATGCCTGTCCACACTATAAATTTTTAAAACTCTGGATTTTGAGTTCATGAAAATTCCTAGAGCAGTTACATAAATTTACTAAGAGGTGGTTTTTCTTATGATGTAAATTAGACATTTGTAATTGTTTAATTGATCCCCTGTGATGTCAAGGTTTCTTATTATCAAATTCATCTAAGGGCCTTGTCTGTTATGGCCCACTGACTTAGTTGTCCTCAGGTAATCCATACTCCAGAGGCCCAGTTCGAATCTCTATTTTGGAACTATTTGTAAAAATTAAAATTATTTACTTTTTTTGTGTTAATTATCCATCATACTTTGAGGCCAGAGATTTTGTCTTGCTCAACTTTTATATCCCCAATACCTATTCCAGTACTCTCATCTTTCTGAATAAATAAGTATATAAATGAATAAACAAATGAAAATACAGAATCTTTTCATGAATTACATTAGATTTTTATATACCTTGATTTTAAGTTAGGAGTAAAATTAATCAATTTTACTGCGTACACTTCTAGGAAAAGACAAAAGCAAGATATTATAATGCAGCTGCTGCTTGTCCTCAGCTCCTTGAATAAGTCACAGTGAACAGGAAACACTAGTAAGTTGTTGAAACTGATGTGATGTAGTCAGTAAGGAAGACACTAACTAAAGATAACGTTAATATGGAAAAGTATGTCTCTTCTGATCCCTAATCTGAAATTAAGCACTATGAAATTTCTTTTAACCCAGAATAATGCTCCTTTTATATGACTGTGAAAAGGCTGTAAATATCATTATTCTTTTTTTATTACCTAAAAAATTTAGTATGATTCCTTTCCTGTATAAAGCAAAGTCATGATCAACAACAATTTTTAAAAACTCCCTATGTATGGATATTTTCCTCAGGTTATAATATTTTTCTATGTTGTAAAATGATATTAACATAAAGGAACAGAACTGGGTATTGGGGAGAGGGATTGTAATTTTTTCCCTAATTTACTTGAAAAAATAGAAAATCTGAGGTATGGTTTACTTTTCCAAAATCTTTAAAAATTATAATTAATGAATAAATATTACTTCTAATTAGATAATGTTATAATTTGTTAAATAAGCTATTACAATCAGTGTGACTAAAAGAAAGCAAAAAATTGTCTGATGTAGCTTAAACACCACCAAAACATATAGGACAGTTGGATTTCCTTCTTTGAAAAAAGATCAGAGCACATACAATGTAAGTTAATCCACAACAGATAGGCAAAATAAATAATAGAGGAAAAACTTAATTTCAAAAGGTGAAATAAATGAATCCTTTTAATGGCCTAGTACACTAATAAAAATTGAAAAGTTTCACAAGCCTATTTTGTCTCCAGGATTTCCATTATAGAAATTCAATTTTTCAAAATATACACAGAGAATTTTATTAAAACATTCCTGTCAAATTAGCCATTCGACATAAAATCATGTTTTCATAGTACCCATAAAATTGGAAAGTTTTGTATATTAATTTTCAACAATGCCACTTTATTTCCTGTATAATCTGTTATCATAGAATGAATCACTTCCTGTTGAAAACTGTCTGAATTTCCTCGGAAAGGAATAGGACAAAAAATTAGTTTCCTATTTGGGAGGATTCTTAGAATTTAAATAAACCTATTCGTTGAACAGAAACCACAAAATAAGCATTTTCTAATCACTGCATTTAAATAGCTGTGAAGCAAAGACATCAGCCATCGTCTTTATCATCAACCCAGCTTGCATCACTCCAGTCTTGGGTTTAAGGTACTGCATTTACATACAGCAAAATTATTATCATTTTACATTGTCTAATCTCTTTCTTCCACCCTTTATTAAGTTTATTTGTAACTTTTCCATATGTTTGCAAATGTTAGAAACTTCTTATATTTTACTGGAAGCTTAAAAATGCTTTTGCAAATTTTGGTACCATTTTAGAGCTTCAGGTAGTGAATCAATACAGTTTTATAAAAATACCAAATCATTTTTTGATAATTTTGCAGCTAAAATATTGTATATTTTAAAAGTTGATACATAATTTCAGTAGAAACTTAGGGTAAGGTAATTTAAATTATTTTTACTTATTTCTATGGAAAGTTGTTATGCAAATAATTTCTTATTTTTGTAGTTACCATAGCAAAAACAATTTCTGGCAGAATATTTCAAGGTCTTTTTTGTTTTATATAATTTTGGTAATAAAATTAATTCTACAATGTGTATATCTATAATGGATAATGAAATATAGATGACTAATTTATAAAGATTATTAAATTTAGATATTCAGAAAGATACAAATAGATATATAGTAAATTAATTTGGGTTCAAAAATATGCCCTTCTTTATTAACACATTTAGATTCTAAAATTTGTAGACTGAAGTAGTATATACAAATTTCAGCATTGGTATGCTGATGAAAGTGTGAACAAATTGCATGTGTGACCTGATTTTTCTTTCTAATGATTTATCTGGAAACCATTTTCCCAGTACATGTGAATATTCCTATTTCTGGGTTCTTGCAATTTGATGAAACACTAGAAATCAAATAAAATACATGAATATTATGATTCTTTACAATTCAGTCATCTTTATATAGTTATGTCATGAATATCCCAATGTAGCCAAACATAAAGTGATGGCAAGATTCTTTAGAAAAATAATTGATGGAGATTAATAGATTTTGTATAACATGCAGACAGGATTTTTCAGGAAGCCTCAAAAAAAAAAAAAAAAGAAGGCTCTCAAATAGATTTAAAAGACAAACCCATTTTCAAAAATTCTCAGATAAAATTAAGTTTCAGTTCTCTGTAGATTTTAGTTTATTACCCACTTTAGAAAATCTAATCTGTGATCTAGGAGGAAAGTGTTTTATTCTATTGTATTTCAATATTAGCACTTCTCTATTTCTCTGACAAAGCCATATTATCACATTAAAGACCAAATGTCATAAAGTGTTTGTGAAAAAAAAGTTTATAAAAAATTAGTATTTCTAAATAATATAAGAACTAAGAAAATAAATAGAATGATAAACATTGGTATTGGGTAGTAAAGTTTTAAAAATTTTAAGATTATAAAAATTCACATTACTGCTCCTCAAATGAGCCTATTTTTTATCATAACTTGCTCCTTTGCTGAAAAATCGAGGTTTTTTTCATGAAACGTATTTAATATAATAATACCTAACTCTTCCTTTTTCATCCTCTTACGTAGGCTTTGACAACCATGAAGCTTTTCATTCTCACCTGCCTTGTGGCTGTTGCTCTTGCCAGGCCTGTAAGTTTAGCAGAGAATTTAGAAAGTTTTAGATTCTTGTTAGAAATGACCGGATACTCTGACACTACATCAAACATGGGATACTCAGAGCAATAATCTTAAAGCAATGGATGATCTCTAATTAGCCTCTGCAGTCATAGACATGCCATAATGCTTCACATTTTCATAATGATTATATAGTCCACTGAGAGCTTTAACTGTGAATAAAATATCTGACTTGAATTATAAGCACTCCACAATAAAAAAGAACTAAAAATTTAAAAATGAGAAAAAGAATAAATAAGGTAGTGCACAACATAATAAATGGCATCAAACAATGTGTTTAGGGTTATTTCTTGAGTTTACTACAGAATTATGATATTTCTAAAAATGTAGGGGTCCAAAGCGGCTCCGGCCGGATGTCATGGTGCTTGTGAAGGTGAGGTCATGAGTTCAAGGCTCACACTGATTGGCAAAAAATATATATATATATATATATATATATATAATAGTTGCCCAACATTTCTTTACTAAATATAACACAGAGCAATATGTTCCAATGTATCCTACTTTAGGAACCAAAATCAAACCCTCATTTGAGAATGGCTTGTGTCAACCTTTTTCCCCCTCACAAGGAATAGAAAACTGGGGTGATTCAACTGATTGATTGATCAGTTTATTGTGGTCCCTGTGGACAATGAAACTAGGTAGTATGAATTAAAATTACCTTTCTTCTCAAAAAAAAAAGAATGTTTATATCAATTAGATACTTACATGAACCAAAAAGTTTCTCTGTTCTCTTGTTATGTTTTAGTTAATAAATGAGAAGAATAAACAGAAATTACCTGACTAGAAAAAAAAAATCAGTTTAGAGGGATGATCTGGGATATTTGAACACTAAAATTATCTCATACAGAAGCAAAATTTCGGAAATGCTACTATAGTCTGTTGTTTGCACTGACAGACTTGTTCTCTAGATTCCCCTTTGGAAAGTGCTGAAACAGTAATTGTCAACTTCTGAACCAATAGCCTTTATTTATGCTATAATCAATAGAAAGAAATTTCTGCTTGAAAATTACCAAAACGATGATAAAACTTCTTCAGGAATGAATCATCTGAGTAGTTCTTATCTTGTCATTTTAACAGAAGTGGGGAAAAGCAGCCCAGAAAATAGATGCTACACCTTTATTCCAAAGGAAACAATAGGGTTCTTGTATTTGTTTGTTTATGCCACTGTTCAACCTGAAGTCTTAACTCCAAGCTCAAAATGCACATTGAGATCAATTTTCATATAAGTTAAGGGATGATAAAAATAAAATCTAGACAAACATTTAAATTAGGAAACTATATTTTTCATATTTTTCTATTATGTATCGTGGTTTAAAATAATCTGTAGAAATATGATGTAATATAAATAGTTCAGAAAACTAAACAAATTATTTATTATTCTGGATTAATTTAAACTAATCCAGAATCTTTACTCTTTAAAGATGTTTTACAGTTTTCTCAATTCCCAGCCATAATCTAAAGCAAGAAAATGATTAAACTATTTTCCTTTGATATTTGCCTATAAAATCACTATGGTTTCTTTATTTTCTTTCTTTTTTTTTTTTAATTGTTACTCCCAGAGAAACTTGGTCTCTGACAGATTTTGCTATTAAAAAACATATCTTTTGAAAATAGCAGTGTCAAAATTCATCTTATTATATGTGGATTATTACATTGTTACTGTCATTTTAGTTACTTTTGTTTTACAATTATTCCATTGTCTTTCACAGAAACGGCCTCTTAGATATTTAGAACTCCTTCAATTAAATTGTCTGCATTCCAAGAACTCAAACTATGGAGCATATTCTCCAAATGTGCTTTTCCCTTTCTATGAAACAGCCGTTTCACTTTTGCTGACATACCATTTCTTTAGTTCAAGAACTGCCAGATGTTATTTGCCCTCACTAAACTAAGAGAGTGGCGCATGGACTTACATTTATGTTAATAATAATCTTATTTTTTATTCAAGAGAAATAGTTAAATAAACTGAATATGTAAACATGTTTATTTTAATGTATTCTTGCTTTCCTTCAGTGGTACACAGACTCAGTTATGTGATTTACAATGTGGTCTCATTTTATATGTTGAATCTTGAATAAGTTACCTCTACCACAACTTTCTGTGAGCACAATTAATCCTCCATTCTGTCGCACAACTAGACTAATACTATTTAAAAATTATTATTTCTTACAGAAGCCATCAGAGAGCAGTGAGGTAAGCTCTCTTTATGGGTAGTCAAGATTCTCTCTTTCTTTGCTCTCTGTCATTCAGTTAGCTGTCATGAATATTGAATGTCTTCTTCATTACAATATTTATTTCCCTTCAAACACATCCAACAACTCAAGTACCTGGATTGCTCTCTCAATTCTGTTATGATGAAATTCCTATTCAACTTCTTAGTCATTTTGGTAAGCAGAGACTTACTAAATTTCCTGGCCTGGTAAAGAAGGCCTGGTGAATTAAGGTGTAGGTGTCCTTTAGAGTTTAGAATTAGATCATAAAACTAAAACTAATTATTTGTGCCTCTACCTAAGAAATATGTTGCTTTACCAAATTAAATGGAGCACTTATGTTCAAATTGGAATAATGTGGGGGTTTTTTGGTATGTTTATTATTTTTATAATTCACAATTCAATTTCAATAGGAAATCAAAGAAAGAAAGTTTCTCAGACTTGATCTAGTAAGTGTTATCCATTGATTCTTAGAAAATCATACTTTCTGGGGAAAAAATATTTAATTTTATTTACAAAAATGTTTTTTCACTGGGTTGCAGTGGCTCACACCTGTATTCCCAATACTTTGGGAGGCTGAGGCAGGAGGATTGCTTGAGCCCAGGAATTTGAGACGAGCCTAAGCAACATAACCAAACTCTGTCTCTACAAAAAAAATTTGAAAAAAAATAATAGTAATCTGAGGTGGTGACATGCACTTGCTGTTCCAGCTACTTGGGAAGCTAAGGTGCAAGGGTCACTTGAGCTTGGGAAGTCAAAGCTGCTGTCAGCCGTGATAGCACCTGGGAAACAGAGCAAGAAATTGCCTAAAAAGAAAGATTTTTTTTTCTTAAGTTGATCAGCACTTCCCATCATTCAATCACCCAAATGCCCAGAAAGAACATAGAAATCAGATACTGCATATATTAAAGAGCCACTTTAAATTTTAATTTGTACCTAAACGTTTGCCTCTCCAAAACACTCTGCTGCATACTTTCCATGGTATGCAGAGGTTTACAATTTCCATATTCCTTATAATAGAATGCTCTTAACTATAAATAATACCTATATGTGTCATATTCTCTGTAATTTTTGACTTAATTGTTGAATAGAAGAATATCACATTTTAATTCAAGGGCACTATCTAAATTTGATGGATATTTGATGGATAAGTATAAACAAATTTTAACATAACTTTTGTTTTTATTTTTTATAGCCTACACCATTAGAGTTAAGAGAGGTAAGAATAACTTGACATGTTATACAATACGATTAACAAAGAAAAGCAAGTGTTAAGATCAGGAGACTCAGAACAGTGCCTAAAACAAAGTGAAAGTCAAGAATAACAAGTTTGAGTGGAAAAAATTTAAAAATATTGTCAAGTGCATATTTATATACTAGCCCTACACAAAGACAGTGAAGAGAAAGACTAACTAAAGGTTAGGAATGACATAAAAGAAATATTTGTTCATTCATGAAAAGTAGATTTATTTTTAAATTTATATCAGTACTAATTAATTCTGCTGAGAATTCTAAAGACTACTGATTTCATTGACTTAATTGTGCAGTGGGAAAGACAACTTAAGGTTAGAAATAATATGATAAGAAATATTAGTTCATTTGTGAAAAAGAAACTGATTTTTAAATTTGTATCAGCACTGTGTGGAGTAGTTTCTCATAGAGTTTCACTCACTTATGCATTGTTTCACTAATATTGTTTATATCTTATTTTTTATCCCTAAGGAATACATCAATGGTATGAACAGGGTAAGAAACATTAATGAAATTTAAATTATTTTAAAAGTTTGTCTTTATATAAACATATTTTATAAGCTACCCTTTATTAATTTTAGCAGAGAAAAGTTCTGAGAGAAAAACAGAGTGATGAAATCAAGGTACCAAAGTTATTCTTCAAAGAGTATGGCAAAAGTATATATTCTTGTAGTAGAAAAAAATGTTTTCATTAGGGAAAAAATTATTTTTCTATGTTTTTTTCCTTTCCTTGAACTTTTCACTCACAACTTTGTAGTGAGTAATGAATTCTGCTGAGAATTCTCAAGATAATTATTTCATTGACTTAATTATGTAACTGTGATGAAACAAGGCCTTAGTGTGGTTAAATGAATGAACAATAACAAAAAAAAAAAAACAAATAAATGCAATTATGTGTTCACAGTTATCACCAGAATGAAGTGAGTGTCTTATCAATGGTGTTATGTGAAGTAATACAGTATCTGGCTCAAGAATATTTACATAGTCATCCTCAATTATTTTCTTTAAACATAACATCTTTGATTTGAATTGTCACTAGTTTTTTAGTAGAATTGGTATTGGGAGAGCAGGTGCTCAAACTTTATGCAATAAAAAACACTTCTTCATAGCAATGTTTCGTACCTGCCTGGTAGACTGTCTTGGCAGAATAGTAGGAATGAATCTGTTGAGGTGAGATCTTTTGTTTTAAAATTATTAAACCAACACGAGGAAAAGAAAGAAAACATATTTCCCAAAATAAATTATTGTCTTAAATGAAAACTATGACAGATAAGTCTAATTTAAAGAAAGAAAAGATGTGCTGTATCATACGTTGGCCAGAATAACTAAACCAACAGAAATATTTTGAATTTAAATTCTTTCGACAAACTGACACAAGAATAGAAAATGAAACACCGCATATTCTCACTCATAGGCGGGTGATGAAAAATGAGAACACATGGACACAGAAAGGGGAGTACTAAACACTGGGGTCTATTGGGGGGAAAAGGGGAGGGCCAGTGGGAGGGGGAGGTGGGGAGGGATAGCCTGGGGAGAAATGCCAAATGTGGGTGAAGGGGAGAAGGAAAGAAAAGCACACTGCCATGTGTGTTCCTACGCAACTGTCTTGCATGCTCTGCTCATGTACCCCAAAACCTAAAATCCAATAAAAAATTAAAAAAAAAAAAAGAAACGTTCTGGAATTAGATAGTGATGACAGTTGCATAACTTTGTGAATGTACTAAAAAACACTGAAAATAAAAATTCAGCATTTTTTAAAAATAAAAAATAAATTCTTTCGATATGTCACCGCTCTCTGTAGTACTGTAGTCATGAAAACTGAGTACAGCATACTAGATGGAGCCAATTCATTTGCTTAGGTGCTTACACACCATTGAGTCAGTGCTCTCCTTCAGTCCAGTTGTATTTACTGCATGAGCTTCAGTGCAGTGTTTGGCTCAGTGTCCAGAAAGCCAAATTTAAAAAGAAGGAAAACAAAAAGTCATGCTGGATAAAGGAAAATGTAAACTTGTTTTCATTAATTTCCTACAATACAGAAGAATCCAAAATGTTTTATTTAAACTTCAAAATGCAGATTCAGTTAGCTCAGAGATAAAGTAGGCAGGTTTCTTCATTTTTCTTATTACTTTGATATTGTCTCAGTTTTCTGTTTTCTTTGGCATCCATTTTATTTGGTAGTCATTAGTTTTGTATTTGACTATTTGTAATGAAAAATAAAATTAACTGTCCTTTCTTTCCTCAGAATCGTATTATGGCAGAGCCTGAGGTAAGACCTGTCTACTCTAGTGAACTCTACACTTAGGTATCATATATAGTATACACAGTGTACTTTATATTAAGAAGGTTGTCTTTTGAACTTAAGCAAGATAATATACTGAATTTTAAAATGTTAAAATCCTAATTTTAAATTAATTCCTTTCTAACTTTAGCTGGTTGAACTTCTAAAACAATAGTATTATACTCAAAAATGTACAATGTTGTGCTAGATAAAATTGAAATTGGAAGACCGAATTTAAGCCATTTAAATAATAATTAGTAAAAATATTGCTTATTCATTCAAATACAAAAGAAAAACAAAAGATCCATGAATGTTTAAAATTAGACTCCAACAGAACACTGACTCTGACATCCTAGGGCATGAAATTACTCTTTTATTTAAGATACAAGGGTATATATAAAATTTTTACATGATTATGTGAGACACAAGAAGTGAGCATATTACCCCATAGGTATAGGTTGGTGCAAAAGTTATTGTGCTTTTCGCCATTAAAAATAATGGCAAAACTCTTAGGTTTGTGTGAAAAAGCAATTGCAGTTTATAAAAAGTAATGGCAAAAACCGCAACTACTTTTGCACCAACCTAATGCTTTGTCACCCCACGCCCTCTCCCTCTCCTTGGGCAGAAAGAATCTGTTGCAGCAATTACCTAGGATCAGTGAGTTACACTACCTTCTCTACAGTTATGTTTTCTAAAATGCTGACTTATTACATGTGGTTAACCAACCCTTCCCAGAGGTCAAGTCTCCTGAATATTAAAATTAATCTTTTAATTTATGTACATACTTATATCTATGTGCTTGGGAAGTAAAATTATATGTATATATAAATATAAGCATAAAGGATTTCAAGAAACAGTAAATATTTTAAAAGCTAATGTAATTTTAGCTCCATCTTAAGAATACGTATTATATTTAATGTCACTATTTTATTCACATCCAAGAATCTCCAATGGGAGATAAGAATAGATGTTTAACCCAGGATTATGGGTACCCAGTTCAATATGGCTCTTTATTAGAAGTTTCATTTTTGTCACAAAAATCAGTGTCAATTTTGTATTTTACTCAGTGATAAACCTGCATTTGTTTTTCTCAATTAAAAACTATTATTATTAAGTTTTTATGTTCATAGATAAGTTATTAAACATACCACCACAATTTTTCAAGTAAAATTGACACTCCAAAAATATACAATGTAGTAGGCCTGAATTTTTCCATACCACTTATTCAATTCCAATGTTACCATGGTAAGCATTTCACCGTGATGATATAGAACTAGCTTCCTTAAAATTCTAAAAATCCCAGGGGATAATTAACACTAGTTTTCTTTCTTTCAGCAGTCAGAATCTAGCACCAGTTCATCAAGTGAGGTAAATAATTTTGATATTAATTCAGTGGCTCAATTACTTTTAAAAATTATGAAAACTTGTACTGTGAGGATTACATATTTCATAAGGTCTGATTGTACAAGGCGGTGTACATGTGGCACTATTGTAGTTTTAGTATGTGGTTTGCTATCCAAAAAATGTAAGAAAGCAATTGTTTGTCAGAGACAAATTTACAAAATTATTTCTGGGCAAACAATCTTACCTGGCCATCTGTGATGTCCAAATTAATTTTATTCACTAATTATTTTGTCCTTCACAGATTTTGTTAAAACTCAATCTTGTCATTAAAAATTCTAACAATTACCATACTTCCAAACCAATGAGGTAAAGATTTCAAAAGCTGTTTAGAATTCAAACAATTGTAGGTTAATCAGACACTGGACTCTTCCAATTACTCTCCACCCTTTGCCCCTTGTTAATCTTGCCCCTGTAATCAGAAAAAAAGGTTGGCATACATAAAAAGTGGTATGCTTTTTCCTTTGACTTTGGGAGAAGACCTTCAGTCAAGTTGCCAAAATAAAACCAACTCAGTTAAGTAGGTTTTCTGTTAATTAAATAAAAATCATTACTTCACATCCATCCCAGTATTTGGAACAATGTACTGGTTAAAGCAGTGAGAAAAGCAAAAGCATGTGATTATAATATATGCTTCAAATTATTAATCTTGTCTCAGTTATTTCAGAATTTACCACTAAAATCAATTTACTGCAGTTATTTAGTAATAGTTTGGTTGATTCATATTTTAACATTAAATATAAATTAATGTCATCAAATTAAAACTATGCATGATTTTATTTTTTAAAGGAAATTTCTCTCAGTAAGCCTGAGGTAAGATATATCTGCCAAATTTAAAATGTATTAAGTTTGTCCAGGATAAATTTAAATGCACTTACTTTCATTCACACACGCATACACCCCTTCCGAGTGAAGACATGCTAAACCAATGGAAAAATTTGTTATCTGGAAAAATCGCATTAAAGATTTATCAAAGGCAAATATACAAGAATGAGTGAGACTGTTATATTAATAAATTATTTCTCCTTTTCAACATCTGCTAGATATTATTGTAAGTAGTCTAATGGAATATAAATGCTTTCTTATTCCTCTCTAGAAATAAACTATTTTTATCCTAGGTATCTAATTCACACTTTCAGTTGAATATTTGCATTTTATAGTTTCCTTTTGAATCTGCATAGTATTTACGTGGCAGTCTATAGATTCGGTTATACTTGATTTTGACTCAAAGCTCTACCTTTTATACATATGTGATGTTATGGCAATAATAATAAATATCAGATTATGTAAAGTCATTAATACAATCCATGACACATAGTAAACTGTCAATAAATGTTGGATGTTAGAAAAATTATTTTTCCCTGTTCATCTAATATTCTAATCTAATTTGATCAAAGTTAAGTCTTCATAGTCAAAATCCAAAAATACAGCTTCAGTTTTCTTAATAATTCTGATATACAATAAATAAAATTGACTGGTACTAATTTACATCACACAGAATTATAATTTAAACTCAAGAAGTTGCTTTTTAAAATGTTTTTAAAGGGGAATAATAGAACAGGTTTAAATTATTTGTGGTAGAAATAACACTCAGGTAGGCATAATAGTTCCCTGTTCTCTACCCTTGGGAAAGTGCATTGAAGATTCTTGTTTTATTATATGAAAACGATGGGGTTGGACTGAATGACATCCAAGCAATTGCGAATATTTTTCTTTTTAAATAGAAGCAGTTTCGTAGACTGAACAAATACAACCAACTTCAGCTGGTAATATTTTATTCAATATAATACAAAACCATATTCAACTATAAAATTAAAACATTGAATTGTAAATTCAGACCACTTCTAGATACATTTCCATTTTTCTTAAGAAATTATTTATTCTAGCTTTGACCAATAATGGGCAAATTGTTTATATGATTGCCTGCATATTTGCTTGCAAAGCTTATTCTCTTTATGCCTTCACTAAAGTCGTATATCTTATCCGTAAGTACGAACCAAGGAGAAACTGACGATATTCTACCACAAATCTTTTATCCTCCCCGATGATACATTATATTTAAGAATTTATGGTGTGAATATTTTCAAAAATTCAGACCTGGTTGAGAATTTTATAAATATGCTTACCTGTGAAATCACATAAATGTCAAACTTTCCATTTAAGGAAACAGTATAGACCCTAGGAAAGGAATCAGGAATGCTACACATCAGATTTGCTTCTGTCAAAACTCACATAATCTGCTCATCACTGGTTCTGATCCTTTTGAAATACTTTGTTCTAATATGGCAAAATTACGAATTAGCATTTTTAATCTGTCATCAATAGGGGAAGATGAAAATCAATAATGAATTTAATTTGGACCGTAACTGTTATTCTAGTTTCCATTTTGAGGTTACTTGTGTTTGAAATAGTATCTAAATAGATTTAAACATATCAGTACCCCATAGAATTCATCATCACTAATCTAGGAAATTACCTGAATAATATATTTTAGTACCGTAGATATGATATAGATAGTCTGTAACCTCCACAACTATTAGAATCAACTGGTCCTCCTGAGAGGTTTTGTAGTATTTTATATTTGTATCTTCAGGATTTAACATTGTCCCTGAGCAAATGAAGGTACCCAGCAAATGTTTCTTATAAATGAGTAAATAAAATGAAAATACTAAAACAGAATGTTTTCTCTTCCCTAGCAAGCTCTCCATGCCCAGGTGAGATTATTTATTAAAACTAAAATATTTTAGTATTTCCTTCATGTGTTATGTTTTTATAATGCATGCTTCTTTTTTTAACAGAAATATATTCCAAGAGAGAGAGCATTCTACCAACCCTGTCTGGTAAAATTTCATTTAAAATTTGCCAAATATAAAATTTAAATAATTAATTAATAGCCATGAATAGAAAATATGTAGTCCTAAAGAAGTGGTAGGTTATTTTCCTCAGAGTATGAACCTTACACATTGTTTATTTTCCCAAACTATAGAGAGGTTAGCCCTTAGCTTAAACATTTTTCTAACATTAGAAAAAAAAGGATTTTGATATTTTTTGCTAATCTTCACACATAATACAGTCTACTCTAAATTTCATGGATGATGTTATGTATACTCCTGGCACAATGTAAGATAGATGTGTTGTACCAGAAGATGTCTAAGTAATTTAGAATGCATTTCCTTTTATGCAGGAGCGGGCTTGCAGAATGAGTGAAAACAGCCGTGTCCAAGTGGTAATATTTTGTTTAATATATTACAAAACAATAATATTTTGTTAAGTTTAAATATGTTTGCTCTTAAATAGCCCCCTACTCTTGAAGAGAATTTTTCTTCTCCGTCATTTCTCTCTCCCAATTTAAATCTCAGTTCTGACAACGTCTAATCATATGACCTTGAGCACATTGTGTATTTTCTTGGACCTTTCTTTTCTCATTTGTGGAGAAAAATAATATGTGCCTATCAATCTATTTCCTGCTCCAAAACTCCCATGTCTTGATCTTTACAGTGCTATTTTGCGTCTTCACATTTAAAGATAGCAACTGGATGTTTAATTCAGTGACTCTGTTCCATTAATAACTGGATTTATACACAACACAATATGCTAATTTTTTAAAAATGAAATCAACTATGTAAAGAAAGCCATGGAATTTCCCTTTGTATAAATGCAACTATAGAAAAATCCTTTTTGTTTCTTATAGTACATCAAATTTTACCTTCAATTTTATTTTTTTTTTTCAAATTCTGTAATCACTTTCACTGGCCAAAGTCAAAAGAAAATGAAGTATTACTTTTTTTTGGGCCCCAAATAGTTAACTGGTCTTAACTTTCCATGTAATTTATTATTATTATTATTATTTTGAGACAGAGTCTCACTCTGTCCCCCAGCTGTAGTGCAGTGGCAGGATCCTGGCTCACTGCCTCCCAGGTTCAAGCGATTCTCATGCCTCAGCCTCCTGAGTAGCTGGGATTACAGGCAGGCATTACCACGCCCAGTTAATTTTTGTATTTTTAGTAGAGACAGGCTTGTCTAAAACTCCTGACATCAGGTCATCTGCCCGCCTCAGCCTCCCAAAGCGCTGATATTATAGGCATGACCCACCATGTCAATGTAATTATTTTCAAAAATGAGTGTGACAACTATATATGCATTTATATATTATCTTATGAGGTGAAAGCTTCTATTTTGTAAGACAGAAACTTACTGCTTCTGTTTGCATTTTATTATATTCTTTTTCTTTAGTTTTTAAATTTACATAAAAAAATAGACTGACCAGGTTACTATCTGGAAAGTAAATATCACGAATTAACTGAGATCGTATTTAAATTACTACTTCACTTCATTAAATTTGTGATAAAATTTGTAATAATAAATTGTTGTTATCCAAGAAGCAGCTGCAAAGACAAATAAGAAAACAGAATAATATTATATTATCATATTATAATATGATTCACCACCCTTGTATTGTTTTAGTCTTTAACATTCATGGAATTTCCCTATAAAGGCAGTACTGCTTTTGATTTATTCTTTTATTATAGAAGGAGCCATGATAATGATTTCTAGTCAGTCTTTTTGACCTCCTTACTGCTTATAGCGGTGAGGCAATATGGGGATTAGTTCTGTGTGTATCTATTTAAACTATACTCTCAGGTTGGACATGGTGGCTTAAGCTTATAATTGTGGCTGATTAGATACATGATGTTATATTTAGAGAAACCTAAGGAACTCACTAAAAAAAAAACTATTAGAATTAAGAAATTCAGTAATGTTTCATGATACAAAATCAACATAGAAAATTCAGTAGCATCTCTATATGCCAACAGTGAACAATATAAAAAAGAAATCAAGTGAAAGTAATCCCATTTACAGTAGCTACAAATAAAATATCTATCAATACAGTTAGTCAAAGAAATGAAAGATCTTGACAATGAAAACTATAAAACATTGATGCAAAAAATTGAAAGAGACACACACAAAATATGGAATGACATTTAATGTTCATGAATCAGAAGACAGAATTTAAACCATTTAAATAATAAGTAGTAAAAATATTGCTTATTCATGAAAAGACAAAACAAAAACAAAAGGTGCATGAATGTTTAAAATAAGACTTTAACAGAACGCTTACTCCAACATCCCAGGGCATGAGATTACTCTTTTATTTAAGATACAAGTGTATGTGTGAAAGATTTTTGCATTAGTATATTAGGCACAGGTAGTGAGCAAGCTACCTAATAGATATAGGTTGGTGCAAATATTATTGTGCTTTTTGTCATTAAAAATAATGGCAAAACTCTTAGGTTGGTGCAAAAGTAATTGCAATTTTTAAAAACTAATGGCAAAAACTGCAATTAACTTTTACACCAACCTAATAGTTTGTCAACCCATGCCCCCTCCCTCTCCTTGGGCAGAAATAATCTGTTCCAGCAATTACCTGGGATCAATGAGCTACACTACCTACTCTACGAATCTATTTTTTAAAATGCTGACTTATTACATATGATTAACCCTTCCTAGAGATAAAGTCTGTTGAATATTAAAATTAATTTTTTATAATATGTAAGTACTTGGGAAGTAAAATTATATAGATATACAAATATAAACATAAAGGATTCTAAAGAAAAAATAAATATTTCAAAGTAAATATCTTAAAAGCTAATGTAATTTTAGTTTCATCTTAAGAATATGTATTATATTTAATGTTTGCATTTTATTCACATCAAAGAAGCTCCAACGGGAGATGAGAATAGACGTTTAACCCAGGGTTCTGGGTACCCAGTTAAATATGTTTTTTCATTAGAAGTTTCATTTTTGTCACAAAAATCAGTGTCAATTTTGCATTCTACTCAATGATAAACCTATTTGTTTTCCTAAATTAAAAACTATTGTTTAAAAGTTTTTATGTTCCCAGATAAGTTAATAAACATACCACCATAATTTTTCCAGTAAAATTGACACTCCAAAAAAATACAATGTAGTAGGCCTGAATTTTTCCATACCACTTATTTAATTCCAATGTTACCATGGTAAGCATTTCAACATGATGGTATGGAACTACTTTCCTTCAAATTCTAAAAATCCCAGGGGATGATTAACACTAGTTTTCATTCTTTCAGCAATCGGAATCTAGCACCAGTTCTTCAAGTGAAGTAAATAATTTTGATATTAATTCAGTGGCTCAATTAATTTAAAAAATTATGAAAACTTGTACTGTGAGGATTACATATTCCATAAGGTCTAATTGTACAAGGCGGTGTACATGTGGCACTATTGTAGTTTTAGTATGTGGTTTGCTATCCAAAAGATGTAAGGAAGCAATTGTTTGTCAGAGACAAATTTACAAAATTATTTCTGGGCAAACAATCTTATCTGGCCATCTGTGATTTCCAATTTTTTTTTTTAACAATTACTCTGTTCTTCACAGATTTTGTTAAAACTCAATTTTATCATTAAAAATTCTAACCATTATCATGCTTCCAAACCAATGAAGTAAACATTTCATAAACTATTTATAATGCAACCAATTTTAGGTTAATCAGACACTGGACTCTTCCAACTACTCTTCACCTTTTACCTTGTGTTAATCTGGAGAAAAAAAGTTGGCATACATAAAATGTGGTGTGGTTTTTCTTTTGACTTTAGGAGAAGACCTTCAGTCAAGTTACCAAAATAAAACCAACTTGGTTAAATGGGTTTTCTGTTAATTGAATAAAAATTATTACTTCGCATCCACACACAACATTTGGAGTAATGCACTAGTTAAAGCAGTGAGAAAAGGAAAAGCAATGTGATTATAATATATGCTTCAAATTATTCAACTTGTCTCAGTTATTTGGGAATTTATCCCTAATATCAATTTCCTGTAGTTATTTAGTAATAGTTTGGTTGAATCATATTTTAACTTTAAATGTAAATTAATGTCATAAAATTAAAACTATGCATATTTTTATCTTCTAAAGGAAACTACTCTCAGTAAGCCTGAGGTAAAATATATTTGCTAAATTTAAAATATATTAATATTTTCTGGGATAAATTAAAACACACTTACACACACACACACACACACACACACACACACCCTCCAAGTGAAGACATGCTAAACCAATGGAAAAATATGTTATCTGGTAAAATTTCATTAAAGATTTATCAAAGGAAAATATACCAAAAAAAGAGTGAGAATGTTGTATTGAAATTCTCTTTTTCAATATCTACTAAATTTTATTGTAAGTAGTGTGATGGAATCTAGATGGTTTCTTACTTCCCTCTAAAAATAAAACTAACAACTTTTTAAAATCCTAGATGTCTAATTCACACTTTCAGTTGAATATTTGTATTTTATAGTTTCCTTTTGAGTCTGCATAGTATTTAAGTGGCAGTCTATAGATTTGGTTATACTTGAATTCGACTCAAAGCTCTACCTTTTATACATATGTGATGTTAAGCAGTTCACTTTCCCAGTATAAATCTATAAATAAACCCTAAAATGGTAATGATAATAAATATTAGATGATATAAAGCAATTATTGCAATCCATCACACATAGTAAACTGTCAATAAATTTTGAATAATATTAGAAAAATTATTTTTCCTCTTCATCTAATATTCTAATCTAACTTGACCAACTTAAATTTTCAGAGTAAGAAAACAGAAAAAACAGTTTTAATTTTCTTAATAATTCTGATATACTGTAACTAAAATTAGCTGATACTAATTTATATCAGACAGAATTGTGTTTTAAATTCTAAAAGTTGCTTTTTAAATGTTTTTAAAAGGTAATAATGGAAAAAGTTCAAATTATTTCTGGTAGAAATAGCACTCAGGTAGGCATAATAGCTTCTCATTCTCTAACTTTGGGAAAGAGCATGGTAAGAGTCTTGTTGTATTATATTAAAATGATGGGGTTGGATTGAATGACATCCAAGCATTTGAGAATAATTTTCTTCTTAAATGAGAACAGTTTTGTAGACTGAACAAATACAACCAACTCCAGCTGGTAATATTTTACTCATTATAATACAAAATCATATTCTACTATAAAATTAAAACAAATTTTAAATCGAGGCCACTTCTAAGTATATTTCTATTTTTCTTAAGAAATTATTTATTTTAGCTTTGACCAATAATGGGAAAATTATTTATATGATTGCCTGAATATTTGCTGGCAAAGTTCATTCTGTTTATGCCTGTACTAAAGCTGTATATCTTATCCATAAATACTAACCAGGGAGAAAGTGCCTATACTCTACAGCAAATCTTTTAACCTCCCTGATGATGCATTAAAATTAAGAATTTGCAGTGTGTTTATTTTTGCAAATTCAGACCTGGTTGAGAATTTTATAAATATGCTTACCTGTGATATCACAGATATGTCAAATTAACTTTCCATTTAAGGAAACAGTATAAACACTAGGAAAGGAATCAGGAATGCTACACATCAGATTTGCTTCTCTCAAAACTCACATAATCTGCTTATCACTGGTTTTGATGCTTTTGGGTATCGTAAAAGCCTTTCTTTGGGAGGACAGTAAAAAAACCTTTCAGTTACTGTAAATAAATTTGACTTAATAAAGATTTTGTGAAATGCTTTGTTCCAATTGAGCAAAACCACACGTTAGCATTTTTAATCTGTTATCAATAGAGGAAGATGAAAATCAAGAATGAATTCAATATGGATCCTGTTACTTTAGTTTTCATGTTCAGGTTACTTGTGTTTAAGATAATATCTAAATAGATTTAAACATATCAGTACCCCAATAGAATTCATCATTATTTATCTAGAAAATTACCTGAATAATATATTTTAGTACCGTAGATATAATGTAGCTAGTCTGTAACCTCCACAACTATTAGAACCAACTGGTCCTCCTGAGAGGTTTTGTAGTATTTTATATTTGTATCTTCAGGATTTAACATTGTCCCTGAGCAAACGAAGGTACCCAGCAAATGTTTCTTATAAATGAGTAAATAAAATGAAAATACTAAAACAGAATGTTTTCTCTTCCCTAGCAAGCTCTCCATGCCCAGGTGAGATTATTTATTAAAACTAAAATATTTTAGTATTTCCTTCATGTGTTATGTTTTTATAATGCATGCTTCTTTTTCCAGCAGAAATATATTCCAAGAGAGAGTGTGTTCTACCAACCCTATCTGGTAATATTTTATTTAAAATTTGCCAAATATAAAATTTAAATAATTAATTAATAGCCATAAATAGAAAATACATAGTCCTAGAGGAGTGGTAGGTTATTATTTTCCCCAGAGTATGAACGTTACACATTGTTTATTTTCCCAAACTATAGAGAGGTTAGCCCTTAGCTAAAAGATTTTTCTAACATTAGAAAAGAAAGGATTTTGATATTTTTTGCTAGTCTTCACACAGAATACAGTCTATTCTAAATTTCATGGATGATGTTATGTATATTCCTAAGTAATTTAGAATGCATTTTCTTTTATGCAGGAGCAAACTCACAGAATGAGTGAAAACAACCATGTCCAACTGGTAATATTTTGTTTAATATATTACAAAACAATAATATTTTGTTAAGTTTAAATATGTTTGCTCTTAAGTAGCCCCCTACTCTTGAGGAGAATTCTTCTTCTCAGTCATTTCTTTCTCCCAAATTAAATCTCAGTTCTGACAACGTCTAATCACATGACCTTGCACACACTGTGTATTCTCTTGGACCTTTCTTTTCTCTCTTGTGGAGAAAAATAATATGTGTCTATCAATTTATTTCCTGCTCCAAAGCTCCCATGTCTTGATCTTTACAGTGCTATTTTGCATCTTCACATTTAAAGATAGCAACTGGATGTTTAATTCAGCGACTCTGTTCCATTAATGACTCAATTTATATACAACATGCTAATTTTTTAAAAAATGAAATCAACTCTGTAAAGAAAGCCATGGAACTTCCTCCGTATGACTGCAACAATTAAAAAAAAAACATTTTAGTTCCTCATAGTACATCAAATTTTACCCTCAATTTTACTTTTTTCTCAAGCTCTGTAATCACTTTCACTGGTCAAAATGAAAAGAAAATAAAGGCAAGTATTCCCTTCATTTGGGCCCCAAAGAGTTAATTGGTCTTAACTTTCCATGTAATTATTATTATTATTATTATTATTATTTTGAGACAGAGTCTTGCTCTGTCACCCAGCTGGAGTGCAGTGGCAGGATCCTGGCTCTCTGCCTCCCGGGTTCAAGTGGTTCTCATGCCTCCTGAGTATCTGGGATTACAGGTAGGCATCACCACGCACAGTTAAATTTTTATTTTTAGTAAAGACAGGTTTTCATCACATTGGGCAGGCCTGTCTAAAACTCCTGACCTCAGGTGGTCTGCCTGCCTCAGCCCCACAAAGTGCTGAGATTATAGGCATGACCTACCACATCAATGTAATTATTTTTGAAAAGACTGTGACAACCATATATACATTTTTCATATTAATGAGGGTTTGGAGTAGCAATAATTTGACCTATCATTGTGTTCAGTGGTTGTAAATTACTAAACTAGGGCCTTTGTTTTGTGCTGCTATAGCACAGGACAGATTGAGTAATTTATAATGAACAGAAATTTATTTATGTTAACAGTTCTGGAAGCCATAAGTCCAAGATTGAAGGGCCACGGTATCTGTCAAGCAAGGGCCTTCTTGCTGCATTATTTCATAGTTGAAGAGAAAAAATACAGAACAGAGGGTCAAACTCAGTCATAACAAGCTCACCCTTGCAATGATGAGGCCACTCCTGTGATAATAGCATTAAGTGAGAGCAGAGAGCAGAGCCCTTGTGAACTAATCACCTCTTCAGGGTCCCACCTCTCATCACTGTTGCATTGGCTGTTAAGTTTCCAACACATGATCTTTAGAAAACACATTAAAATTATAGCAACTTCTCTCTCTCTCTCTCTCTCTCTCTCTCCCTCCCACCCCCCGTCTCTTTCTTTCTGTCTCTCTATTAAGGAACACAGCCAGCTCTATCTTGAGGTGAGTTACCTTATTTCATCTTAAAAATAATCCAAATGTCATATTTGTTTTAATCTTTACATAGGCAGGTGTCCATAGCAAAACTTGAAATGTTTTAAAGGTGTTTCCTAATTCCAGCAAAGAACATGCACCTAAATATGTAGAGAATTATATCCAACTGTTTCTAAGTACAATTCAATTATTGGTACATAAAAACAATTAAGTGTAATCTTACAAATCAATAGAGGCAACTATTCCAAAATTTTATAAAGGAAAATAGTTTGGGCTCCAAAACTCTACTGTTTGTAAAGAACACTATGCTTGGAATTGAATTATTTTCTTTCTATTCCTGGCATTTCTGAAAGTCAGCTATGGTAACCCTGGGTACAGGGCCTGTCCTTTGACCCCAGTGGCTTTAAAGAAAATTATAGATCAAAATGTCAAAAATATCTATGAGTTTTTAAAGTAAATAATTGTGAAATGTAGGTTGCTACTCTATTCTGGGCTCTGAGAAGTGAACCCGTGAGAAATGTGGGTTCTTGGAGTTCAGTTTTAAATAGCGTCCTTAAAAAAGTGATTTACTCATTCCCCGTCAGATACCTTAAAAGAGCACCTTCTGAAACTTTCTTCAACATGGTTCACCATAGAAGATTTTAATTTCTTCTTTTCCCTCACAGCGTAATCATTTTTTGTGTCGCCAACAGGCATCTTGGAAATGAATGAAATGTATTAATATTTTCCAGAGATTGAAAACAGATTACTCACACACTGTCGCTTTTCTAATGTCTTTCCCTCTCGCCTTTCCAACAGCTCAACCAACCTGCTGCCTACCCCTATGCTGTTTGGTACTATCCACAAATCAGGCAGAATCTTCCTTTCCCACCATTTTCCGACATCTTCAGTCCCATCGCCCCTGAGAATTATGAAAAAAACTAATGTCATGCTGTAGTGGTGGTAAGTTCATTTAAATTACTACATCTTGAAATTCTACCAAAGGAAATAAAATAGCTTAGAGATAATACCATAAGAACAGCTTAAGATTAAATATGGCAAATCAACACCTACTGCAAAGGACTAATATTTTCTCAAATCAAAAATTGGTAATATTTTCTGTCACCTGTGGTAATACTCACCAATTTCCTAGTAACATGTGGAGCAGTATTATCTATTCTATAAGTGAAATTTATTCTAATGAGGGGAGAAAACAACTTCTCTTCAAGTTAAAAATGTAAAGCCTTCTAACATGTAATTTAACAATATCCTTTTTGCACTTTTACTAATGTTTAAGTGACTTCCTTCTGGTTATACCTATGATAAATACAAAAATTCTGGGTAGGTAATGTAGCTCATATTTTAGTACTCAGTACTAAATTCAAATCCTAATCTTTCTGCTTACTGGAAACTTTCTAACAATCCTTATTTGTTATAACCCTGGGGGCGGTCAAATATAGTAATCTTTGTTAGTATATTGTGGGCAAAATAAACACTGAACTGGTAGAAGTTGACTTTTCTTCAGAAAAACTTTACTGCTGACTTCCTTTAATCACATGACTATAACAACTTTTGTTCTTTCAGAAGTATCAAGTCACTTCTCAGGAACGCCACAGATATGGCCCTTGGTAAGTTTGGAAATTATGTGTCAAACCATGATCTTATTTCTTATGATCAAATAGACACGCTTAAAAAGTCGCATAGTGAAATCAAGTGTTTGTCAACACCAGTTAAAAAAGTCTATAAGTTTAATTATTTTCATCCACTACATTGGTGCTTCTAATTATGTGTGTGTGTGAGTGTGTGTGTGTGTGTGTGTGTGTGTGTGTGTGTTTCCTTTTCCAAATGGGGAAACTTCCCTTCTAATAGATTAAACCAAGGATAGTGATGAACTCTAACCTATGTGAAAGCCTTTTACTCTAATTGCCTTGCCATATCTTCAATGATACCACAAAAAATACAATTTAGTAACAAAATTGTCTTTATAGCTTAAAAACCAAGAGCCATGGATATGTAGATCAGTTAGAGGAAAGCATAAATAACATTGTGAGCTTGTCTAATATGAAGAGACAATAGTAAAATATGTTCTATCATAAGAGGTTCTCTTTTCCTCAAAAATATTTAATAACATTAACCACATATTTCTATTTCTATTTACAGATATGACTGAAAATTTCATTGTCTGAATTTCTCCTATCATGGAAAATCATCTTATCTGAAGGCTTTGAGTGTTGTTTTAGAATAGCAAACTCCCATATTGAAGGAAATTGTTCCTCTTATGTTCTCTACTTAATAGAATATCATTCTCTTTCTAAAGCTAAATTTTCTGATTTTATTGTCTAAATTCCAATTGTGTCATGCCATATTGAGGGCACCTGATTAGAGGGTATTAAACTCTTTACTAAGTTTCTCTAATAGAAACTTTGTTTAAAAAGTCTTTGAATTGCCTATTCTGTAAGTGCCATCATTTCAAATAATTGTGTGCAGTGACTGAGATTGTTTGGTTTTTGCTTTACAATAAATTATACTTTAAGGCACAATCAATATTTTCTGTCATTATTTGGTTCAGCAGTATTTACATAATCCTGTTAAGAGTCTTTGTAGGTAACATTTTGTTTTCTTTAAATTAAAATCCTATTTTCTGTCATTATTTCATCACCAGTATTTACATAATCCTGCTAAGAGTGTAACGTACATAACATTTTGTTTTCATTAACTTTTTATGACACTTTGAATTACATTTTAATGAAGATTTTTAGAACTGTTTACTTCTGGCTATCTCTAGTAGCAGATCACAAAAGGCATTTGTAAACTTTTCCAGGATCTTTAATTTAAAGTCAGTGGTTTGTAGAACATTTTCCATGAGGGCATAGTCAGACCTGCAGAGCGGAACAACACTGTGGCAGTGGTGGGCACACTAGAAGTCTGATCAACCTGATTATGTAGTTTACTTATGCCATCTGGACCTGTTTAAGTCCAATCCAGTTGATTATACCTAAGTTTATAGCTAGAAAAATAGATAATAACCATTGAAAGATCAGCTCAGGAATACAGTAACTTGGTGTCCATGGTGAGCTATTCGGTGTCCTCCAGAGCCAAAGTAGGAATTATTTCTCAAAATAAAAATAGTGACTTGTTCTCATATTTTCAAAGCACCAGATGAGGTTTACCCATCAAGGTTTGCTCCAAAATCCCCACACAAATATCTTTAATGAACCATTGGATCCACTAGATTATAACAAACAAGTGATAAAGGTTCTCACCCCATAGCCTAGGCCATCGAGATAGATATTAGATGCTCGGTATTCTAAGAAATTTACATATGTTAGTATTCTACTACATATATAGAGTGTAAAATAATAATGTATTCTATATACATGAATAGCATATTCAGAACACTCTTTTATGTGTGTGTGTGTGTGTATATATATGTGTGTGTGTGTGTGTGTATATATGTGTGTGTGTGTGTGTCTGTGTGTATGTATAAACATATAACACCCAAAAACATATTTTATGACTTAAAAAAATTAGCATTGAGTCCCCTGCCTTCTCTCTATGTTAGGAAGTAAAAGGAGAAACAACTCGTCTTCTGATCTAGAGAAAGCCTGTCAAAATACTCAGACTACTGGGTCTGCAGGAAATTAAAGGAGGAGGCAGGCTCCTGCATCTTCATAAAATATATCTCCCAGCTTCTGTCATCAGTCACTTCCCAAGGCACCTAGGGTATTTTATACATCTTCCTTTATGAATCCATAGAAATAAATCATCAATTTCATACATGCATGGTGACTCATGGGATGGTAAGAAAGTCATGTGTTTTTTTTTAAACTAAATTGTAATGTAAGACTGTCCTTGAAACTATCCCATAAGGTGAAAGTCTCTATTTTGTTAAGGCAGAAACTTACTGCTTCAGTTACTATTCTATCATATTCTCTTTCTTTAGTTTTTAAATTAGAATGGAAAAATGCATTGACCAGGTTACTGTCTGTAAAGTAAATACCATGAATGAAATGAGACCCCATTATTTAAAGTATTACCTGCAATAGGTTATCACAACTTCACTAAATTTGTAATAATCCATTGTTATTATCCAAGAAGCAACTGCAAAGGCAAATAAGAAAACAGAGTAATATTATAATATGATTCACCACCCTCGTATTATTTTAGTCTTTAACATTCATGGCATTTCCCTATAAAGGCAGTGCTGCTTTTGATTTATTATTTTGTTATAGAAGGAGACCTGATAATGATTTCTAGTCAGTCTTTTTGACCTCCTTACTGCTGACAGCTGTGAGGCAATATGGGGATTAGTTCAATGTAAACCTATTTATACTCTCAGGCTGGGCTCAGTGGCTTATGCCTGTAATTGTGCCTGATTAGATATATGATGCTATAACAGGAACTTTGTTATAGGTCTTATATTTTTCTCTTCAATCAAGGAATATGAATTCATAACTCCTTCTTATTTAGAAATTGGGAGGTCAGAGGATCATTACTTTTTATGATATGTCTTGAGCCAGAATTCTGTTCACCAGTCAGGAATATATTTATATTTTTATATACTATAGCTATAAACAGTGAAAGATATACTAGTATAGAAACATGATATACAGGAATTGTATCTGATGTTATCAGGGATCTCATAGTTCCCAGTGCCAGAAATAAACTTTATCTCTAATTGACAAAAACAAGAAAGGAATTTATTAATTTATGTCCTAAAAAATTACTAAAGTACGGTTGAATTTACGAGCTTGAAGGTGGGAACCCCAGTGTGTGATATTCCCCTCCCTTTGTCCATGTGTTCTCATTGTTCAACACTCACTTATGAGTGAGAACATGTGGTGTTTGGTGTTCTGTTCTTGAGTCAGTTTTCTGAGAATGATGGTTTCCAGCTTCATCCATGTCCCTACAAAGGACAGGAACTCATCCTTTTTTATGGCTGCATAATATTGCATGCTGTATATGTGTCACATTTTCCTTATCCAATCTAGCATTGATGGGCATTTGGGTTTGTTCCAGGTCTTTGCTATTGTAAACAGTGCTGCAATGAACATACATGTGCATGTGTCTTTTTAATAGAAAGATGTATAATCGTTTGAGTATATACCCAGTAATGGGATTGGTGGGTCAAACGGTATTTCTATTTCTAGATCCTCGAGGAATTGCCACATTGTCTTCTGCAATGATTGAACTAATGTACACTCCCATCAACAGTGTAAAAACATTCCTATTTCTCTACATCCTCTCCAGCATCTGTTGTCTCCAGATTTTTTAATGATTGCTATTAGAATTGGCATGAGACAGTATCTCAAAGTGGTTTTGATTTTCATTTCCCTAATGATCAGTGATGATGAGCATTTTTTTCACATTTCTTGGCCACATAAATGTCTTCTTTTGAAAAGTGTCTGTTCATATCCTTTGCCCATGTTTTGATGGGGTTGTTTTTTGCTTGTGAAATTGTTTTAGTTCTTTGTAGATTCTGGATATTAGCCCTTTGTCAAATGAGTAGTTTGCAAAAATTTTTCCCATTCCGTTGATAGCCAGTTCACTCTAATGATTATTTCTGTTGCTGTTCAGACAAATTATTTCTCAATTTTAATTAGATCCCATTTGTCTATTTTGGCTTTTGTTTCCAATGCTTTTGGTGTTTTAGTCATGAAGTCCTCTCCCATGCCTATGTCCTAAATTCTTTTGCCTAGGTTTCTTCTAGGGTTTTTATGGTTTTAGGTCTTATGTTTTAATCTTGAATCCATCTAGAGTTGTTTTTGTATAAGGTGTAAGGAAGGGGTCCAGTTTCAGCTTTCTGCACATAGCTAGCCAGTTTTCCCAACACTATTTACTAAACAGGGAATTCTCTCCCCATTGCTTGTGTTTGTCAGTGATCAAATAGATGGTTGTAGATGTGGGGCTTTACTTCCAAGGACTCTGTTCTGTTCCATTGGTCTATCTCTGTTTTGGTACCAGTACCATGCTGTTTTAATTACTGTAGCCTTGTAGTATAGTTTGAAGTCAGCTAATGTGGTGCCTTCAGCTTTGTTCTTTACACTTAGAATTGGCTTGGCTATGCTGGCTCTTTTTTGGTTCCATACGAAGTTTAAGGTGGTTTTTTCCAGTTCTGTGAAGGTCTTAGGTACCTTGATGGGAATAGCATTGAATCTATTAATTACTTTGGGCAGTATGGCCATTTTCATGATATTGATTCTTCCTAACCATGAACATGGAATGTTTTTTCATCTGTTTGCATCCTGTCTCATTTCCCAGAGTAGTGGTTTATAGTTCTCTTTGAAGTGGTCCTTCACATCCCTTATTGATTATATTCCTAGGTATTTTATTCTTTTTGTAGCAATTGTGAATGGGAGTTTGCTTATGATCTGACTCTTTGTTTTTCTGTTATTGGCATATAGGAATTCTTGTGATTTTTGCACATTGATTTTTGTATCCTGAGACTTTGCTGAAGTTGCTTATCATCTTAAAGAGATTTTGGGCTGAGATGATGGGGTCTTCTAAATATATAGTCATATCATCTGCAAATAGAGACAATTGGACTTCCTCTTTCCCTAATTGAATATTCCTTATTTCTTTTTCTTGCCTGATTGCTCTGGCTAGAACTTCCAAAACTATGTTAAATAGAAGAGGTGAGAGAGGGCACCCTTGTCTATTGCCAGTTTTCAAAGGGAATGCTTCCTGTTATTGCCTATTTAGTATTATATTGGCTGTATGTTTTTCATAAATAGCATTTATTATTTTGAGGTACATTCCATCAATATCTAGTTTATTGAGAGTTTTCAGCATAAAGGGCTGTTGAATTTTGTCAAAGGCCTACTCTGATTATATTGTGATAATTATGTGGTTTTTGTCTTTGGTTCTGTTTATGAGATGGATTATTGTCCACGAGAACTTTCCCAACCTAACAAGACAGGCCACCACTCAAGTCCAGGAAATACAGAGAACACTACAAAGATATTCCTCAAGAAGAGCAACCCCAAAGCACATAATCATCAGATTCACCAGGGTTGAAATGAAGGAAAGCATGCTAAGGGTAGCCAGAGAGAAAGGTTGGGTTACCAACAAAGGGAAGCCCATCAGACTCAACAGTGAATCTCTCAGCAGAAGCTCACCAAGCCAGAAAAGAGTGGGGCTAATATGCAACACCCTTAAGGAAAAGAACTTCCTTTTTTTTTTTTTTTTTTTTTTTTTGAGATGGAGTTTTGCTCTTGTTACCCAGGCTGGAGCGCAATGGCATGATCTTGGCTCACTGCAACCTCCGCCTCCTGGGTTCAAGCAATTCTCCTGCCTCAGCCTCCCGAGTAGCTGGGACTACAGGCACATGCCACCATGCCCAGCTAATTTTTGTATTTTTAGTAGAGACGGGGTTTCACCATGTTGACCAGGATGGTCTCGATCTCTTGACCTCATGATCCACCTGCCTCAGCCTCCCAAAGTGCTGGGATTACAGGCGTGAGCCACTGCGCCTGTCCTGGAAAAGAACTTTCAACCCAGAATTTTACATCCAGCCAAACTAAGCTTCATAAGTAAAGGAGAAATAAAATTCTTTTTGGACAAGCAATTGCTTGTAAATCTCTCCAAAGTAAAGGAGAGATTTTGTCACCACCAGGCCTACCTTTCTAGAGCTCCTGAAGGAAACACTAAACATGGAAAGGAACAACCAGTACCAGCCACTCCAAAAATGTACCAAATGGCAAAGACCATCAACACAATGAAGAAACTACATCAACCAGCAGGCAAAATTTACACATAATGATATTAACCTTAAATGTAAATGGGCTAAAGGTCTCAATCAAAAGACACTCTGGCAAACTGGATAAAGAGTCAAGACCCATCAGTGTGCTATATTCAGGAGACTTATCTCACATGCAAAGAAACACATGGACTCAAAATAAAGGGATGGAGGAAAAGTTACCAAGCAAATGGAAAGCAAAAAAAGCAGGGATTGCAATCCTAGTCTCTGATAAAACTGACTTTAAACCAACAAAGATCAAAAGAGACAAAGAAGGGCATAACAAAGTGGTAAAGGGATCAATAAAACAAGAAGAGCTAACTATCTTAAATATATATCCATTCAATAGAGGAGCACCCAGATACATAAAGCAAGTTCTTAATGACCTATGAAGAGACTTAGATTCACACACAATAATAATGGGAGACTTTAACACTCCACAGTCAAAATTAGATCAGCAAGACAGAAAATTAACAAGGATATCGAGGACTTGAACTCTGATCTGGACCAAGCAGACCTAATAGACCTCTACAGAACTCTCCACCCCAAATCCACAGAATATATATTCTTCTCAGCACCACATTGCACTTACTCTAAAACCGACCAAATAATTGGAAGTAAATCACTCCTCAGCAAATGCAAAAGAATGGGAATCACAACAACCAGTCTCTCTGACCACAGTGCAATAAAATTAGAACTCAGGATTAAGAAACTCACTCAAAACCACAAATCTATATGGAAACTGAACTACCTGCTCCTGACCAGCGACTGGATAAATAATGAAATGAAGGCAGAAATGAAGATGTTCTTTGAAACCAATGAGAACAAAGGCACAGTGTACCGGAATCTGTGGGACACATTTAATGCAGTGTCTAGAGCAAAATTTATAGCACTAAATGCCCACATGAGAAGCGAGGAAAGATCTAAAATTGACACCCTATTGTCACAATTAAAAGAACTAGAGGAGAAAGATCAAACAAATTCAAAAGCTAGTAGAAGACAATAAATAACAAAGATCAGAGCAGAACTAAAGGAGATAGAGACACAAAAAAACCCTTTCAACAAATCAGCAAATCCAGGAGCTGGATATTTGAAAAGATCAACAAAATAGATAGACCACTAGCTAGACTAATAAAAAAGAAAAGAGAAAAGAATCGAATAAATGCATTAAAAATTATAAAGGGGATATCACCACCAATTTCACAGAAGTACGATCTACCATCGGATATAACTACAAACACCTCTGTGAACATAAACCAGTACATCTAGAAGAAATGGGTAAATTCCTGGACACTTACACCCTACCAAGACTAAACCAGGAAGGAGCTGAATCCCTGAATAGACCAATAACAAGGCTGAGACAGCAATTAACATCCTATCAACCAAAAAAAATCCAGGTCCAAATAGGTTCACAGCCGAATTTTACCAGAAATACAAAGAGGAGCTGGTACCATTCCTTCTGCAACTATTCCAAACAATAGAAAAAGAGGGAATCCTCCCTAACTCATTTTATGAGACCAACATCATCTTGATACCAAAACCTGGATTCAACACAACCGAAAAAGAAAATTTCAGGCCAATATCCATGATGAACATTGATGCAAAAATCTTCAGTAAAATATGGGCAAACAGAATGCAACAGCACATCAAAAAAGCTTATTCATCACGATCAAGTAGGCTTCATCCTGGGGATGCAAGCTGGTTCAACATACACAAATCTATTTGAGCTTTTATAATTTAAAAAAAAATTCTCTCTTGAAGAATAAATTTCAATGTCTTCCCATTTGCAAAAGTTGCTTTCAATAATTTCAGTACAGCTAAGTTTTCCAGTGCTTTATTTGATAAATAATTTGAGCCAATATTTCAATCAGTTTTTTAACAAAATCTAACCAAAATCTAGTACCTTTTTATATTAGTTTCCTCGGGATGCTGTAACAAAGAAGCATAAACTAACTGGTCAAAAAAAAAGGCCATAAATTCATTCTCTCATGGTTTGGGAGGGTAGAAGTCTAAAATCAGTGTGTTGTCCATGCTTCCTCTGAAGGCTTTAGGGAAGAGTCCTTCCTTGCCTCTCCCTACTTCTGGTGGTTGCTAGCCATCATTCGCATCCCTAAACTTGTAGCTGTATTTTGTAGTTGCATCATCCAACTTCTGCCTCCATCTTCACATGGCCACCTCTCCTCTGTGTATGTGTATGCACAGATTCTCCCCACTTTCCATTTTTTTTTTTTTTTTTGAGGCAAGGTCTCTCTGTCGCCCAGATTGGAGTGCAGTGGTGTAATCCTGACTGACTACAACCTTTGCTGCCCAGTCCTCAGCGAACTTCCCACCTCAGCATCCCAAGAGGCTGGGACTACAGGTGTATGCCACCATATCTGGCTAATATTTGTATGTTTTGTAGAGACAGGGTCTCACCATGTTGCCCAGGCTGGTCACAAAGTCCTAAGCTCAAGTGGTCTAGGGAGGGTGGTTCTCCATGATTTACGCTATTTGTACATCTAGAATATGCTTGCGTGACTAACTCATTACAAGAAACCCTGATAATAAGCAGTTTTGAGCTTTCTGGCATTGTGGCGATTTGGATGATCTCCATTGGTAGACTGAGAATTGTAGATGAAGCCAGCATTGACAATGATTTTTTGCTTGACCAAACATTACTCAGGCTCCTATACCTTCAAGGCCCATCTGTGTACTTTCTTGCAAAATCCAGTTTAAACAAAGAATCTCACTGAGTCAGCTTAGCAAGCATTCCCCCATGCTTGATATGTGATTCTCTTCCATATCTAATCAGGTTTCTTATGCCCCACAATTTCCCAGGTGATGACACATTGGCCTGTTCTCAAGAAGAATCCTGTTAGGTCAGCTTAGGCAGAATCCCCCTGACTTTTGTTGTTTTGTCTTAGAAATTTTTCATTCCTGACAATCACTCTGCTTCTTGGCTATAAATTTCTATTTGTTCATGATGTATTTGGAGTGGAGCCAAATCGCTCTTTTCCACTGTAAAATATCATTGGAATGCTCCCTGTACCTATCTCAATAGTTATAAAGTCTTCCTGACCATGCTTTAATATGTGTCATTGAATAACCATTTTCTTTGTCAGTACATACTTGAAGAAAGTAGAACAATTAGTCACATGGTATGCCAATGTATATTTTATATTCACTAAAACATAAGGCTGGTAATGTAGGTAGAATATGCCTGCATGGCTAGCTCATAATGCTGTATGAGCCTACACAGTATTTTATTGGTTGTCTTTCTTACTGATTTGAAGTTCTTTATATATTTTAGATACAAGAATTTATAGTTTTTACAAATATCTTCTCCCTATCTCTGGATTGCCTTTTTAGTCTCTGAATGGTTTCCTATAATTATCAGTTCTTAAATGATGTCAAATTTTTAATAATTTATGTATGACTGGTGCTCCTTGCTATTGTTAATGAATATTTTCTAAATCCCAAATAGTAAAGAGATTTCTCTGTTATCTCTTGGAAGTTTTATTGTTTTACCATTCACACTTAGATCTGCTGTGCATCTTGCATTGATTTTTGTGTACCCTATTAGGAAGGCATCAACACTTAATTTCTCCATAGGGATATCCAGTTGGCATCTTAATCCACTCAAGTTACTCAGTCAGGCACTGATGTTATTCAAACTAGGCTTCAGTGAGATTTGTCCATTTTCAGTTCAACTTTACTGGTGAAGTATATTTTTCATCAACTCAGCAAATATCTTGGGAAGTTTTTCAGTATCCCTCATCCTTGGCAGCTCTCAAGTACAATTTTGATATCCTAAGTCTGTGGGTCAGCTTCTCAGGCTCTTAGTTTGTGCTCTCATTATTGCAAAATGCCTAGCATTTAACAAAGGCACCAATGCTGGACTTGTCTTTATGGGATATTTTCTTCCACCGGTCTTACAAGTACTTTTTAACTTCACAGTTCCCCGGTGTCTTCAAAAGACATTTTTAAGTATTTAATCCATATTTTCTAGTTTTGCTCACCATAAAGCTTGGTTTAAATAATCAAGCTTATATTTTCTGAAAAGAATACCTATCCCCCCAAGAAAAGGCTTTGAATGAAAGACTGACTTATTTCATCTTCTTATTTCCTATGACATACTACAACTTTTAGGAAAGGTAGGTTGCCCCTTGATTCTCAACTTCAGGTATACATTTTTATAAAATTCCAATAGTACTAAAAATCTTAGTAATAAAACTGAATAAGAAAATATGGTCCATTTTTTAAACTTTTTATTTTGAAACAACTATAGATTCACAGGAAGTTGTAAAGAAATGTACATGGAAATCATAGAGTATATATCATATAAGATTGACTTTTATTACCCAGCACAATTTTCTTGAGATCCATTCATGTTGTTATACATATGAATAGCGTTTTGTTTTTTTGTTTTTTGTGTTTTGCTGCTGGTGAGTAGTATTTTTTGATATGATGAGTAGTGTTTTATGGTATGAATGCTCCATGTTTTTTTTAACCACATACACATTGAAAAACATCTGAGTATTTCCTAGTTCGGGGCTAGTATAAATAAAGCTTTTGTAAATGTTTGTATACTGGTTTCTACCAAAAAGTTTTAATTTCTTTGGAGATAAATGTGCAATTACACAATTGTTGAGTTCTCTGGTATAATTATGCTTAGTTTTCGAAGAAATTGTCAACTTGTTTTTCAGAGCGGCTTTAACACTACATGCTTACCAGCCATGGATGATTGGCCTGGATTCTTTGCATTATTATCAGCATTTGGGACAACTACGTCTTTTTACCCACTCTAATAGGTTGGCAGTGATGTCACATTGTAATTTCAATGTGCATGCCATGATGGCTAATAAGTCGAATATCATCTTTTTATGTGTTTACTTGCCAAATGCAGATTCTCTTTGGTAAAATGTCTCTTCGCGCCTTTTGCCAAATTTCTAATAGATTGTTCATGTTTGTAATTTTTTAGACTTTTCTAAATAATATTCTATATGTAATGCTTTTATCAGATGTATGATTTACAAATATTATTTTAAAGCCTATAATTTGTTCTTTTCTCTTCTTAACAGGATTCTTTTTTTGTTTCTAATTTTGATGGGCTCAATTATTTGTTTTTTTTGTATGGATCTTTTATTGTGTATGACGTCATTTGGTGTCAAAGGGCTCTGCCTACTTCTAAGTCACAAAAATTTTCTCCTTTTTTCTATAATTTTATAGTTTTCTGTTGATCAGTTTAAAGTGAATTGTTGTGTACAGTGAGAGATTGAGGCTATTTTAAAAATTTGTCTGTGGATGTTCAATTGACATAGTGCTATTTGCTAAAAAATCTCTTCCTACTTTGTAGAACTGCTCTTTCACCTTTGTCAAAATTTAATTGAATATATTTGATATGCCTATATATGGATTCATTGTAAGTTTCTGAGGTCTGTGAATCTCTCTCTCTCTCTCTCTACCAGTAATCACACCATCCTGATTACTATAGCTGTAATGTAAGCATTAACATTGGAAAAAGTGATTTATCTTGTATTTTCTTCTTTCTCAAACTTGCTTTAGCTACTTTAGGGCCTTTCTTTTTGCCTCTTAACTTTAGAATAAGTGTGTCTATGTCTCAAAAAAAAAAGGAAAATTGTTTAAAATGAATTTTACAGATGAGCCTTGAAGGTATAGGAGCAGAAGGGGCAATTGAGAAGTCAGTTTGGAGGCCATGATAGTATTTTCGAAAGAGATGATGGTGATGAGTCAATATAAACTATTAACGGTGGAGCTACCAAGCAGTAGAGAAATTCAACATTATTTCCTAGGTTGAAATTTCTATACTCATTGATAAATAGATATAAACACTGTATTAATTTCCTAGTGCTGCTGTAATGAAGTATCATAAGCCAAATAACTTAAAACAACTGAAATTTGTTTTCTCATAGTTTCGGAGGCTCAAAGTTTAAAATAAAGTGTTGCTAGGCACATGATCTCTGAATAACTTCTGGTGCTTTAACTCCTGGTGCTGCCAGAAATCTTGGGTATTTATTGGCTTATAAATGCATCACTACAATTTCTGCTTCTGTCATCACATGACATTCTCCCCTATGTTTCTGTCTGTTTCTCTTCTTATAAGGGTTAACAGTCTTATTGGCTTAAGGGTCCATATTACTCCATTATGACCTCATCTCAACTAATTATATCTGAAATTGACCTACTTCCAAATAATGAGCTTCCAGAAAGACCGGACATTTTGAGGTGCACTATCCAACCCAAAACAAGGATGAAAGAAGAAATCAATGGTGACTTTAAAGTTTTTATTTTTGATGACAGAGAAATGTGGAGCTTTGTGTTGATGTGAAGATTGAGTAAAGATCACGCTGGGGACTGGATTCAGATTATGAGCTATGCTAGGCCATGCCAGGTATGAGATTTTTAGTTAGATACTTAGACATGGAGATCAAGAAGGCAGTTGAGTGCATGAGTTTTGAGTTCACAAAAGAAATAAGTTTGGAGACACAGATTTGGAAGTTGTAAGCATAAGAATATATTTAAAGTCAGGGAACTTAACAGGATCAGCTAGAGTAAGGCTAACCCCTAGAGTACTCCCACCTTTAAGGATTTGGAAAAGAATAAAATACAAGAAGAGAGATTGAGAAGTGGTTCATGAGTTAAAGAAGAAACTAAGGGTTCAACACCCACCTATGAGTGTGAACGTGTGGTGTTTAATTTTCTGTTCTTGGTGTTGAACAGTGAGAAAACAGGGACACAGGGAGGGAAGCATCACACACTGGGGTCTGTTGTGGGGCCAAGGGAGGGACAGCGGTGGGGGGAGGTCAAGGAGGGATAACATGGGGAGAAATGCCACATTTGGTTGATAGGGGGATGGAGGCAGCAAACCACATTGCCATGTGTGTACCTATGCAACAATCTTGCATGATCTGTACATGTATCCCAGAACCTAAAGTACATTAAAAAAAAAAAAGAAAGAAACCAAGGGTTTGTAAGGTTAAGGATTTCAAATGAAGAAATGAATGATATTTCAAGTAAATAAAGATGATAACTACCAAATAACACTGAGAGATTGGGTAAAATGAACACAAATTAGCAATGTGAAAATTAATGATAACCTTGAAATGAAGTGGTTTCAGTGGGGGACAAAATTTTGATTGGAGTGGGTTAATAATAGAATAAGATATGAGATATGGAAACAGCACTATGGATATTTTTGTATGACAATTAACATAAAGTTATCTAAATGGGAGAGTGTTGGAGGTACAGTGTTAAGAATGCAATTTTGTTCTTTAATGAAGTAAGATATTATAAGCAGGTCTTCCATGATACTTATGTTACAATAAGGTCAGGGAAACACTGGAAATATAAGAAAGATAGGATAATTGATAGACATGAATCACTACATAAACTCAAGAAGATATGATTGAATGCACAAGTGGAGGAGTTGGTGTAGAAAGAGATAATCACAATAAACAATTACTTCACAGTTAGAATTAATGGCTGTCAGAGTTTCACATGCCCACTAACACCACATTACCCAGTTCATTTTGATTTGTTAGAATGCTTTGGTGTTCTGGTATAAGCAATGTCAGCAATGTGGAGCAATAGGGATCATCTATTATGTATTATACAGTACGCTGATCATCTTTCTAATATATGATCAAAACTTCAGTAAAACTATTTGCACTGACTATTTTATCCACCTGGAATTAGAGCTCTTATAACATCACATAGCCACCCTCTGGCAAGTTACGTTTCAGATTTCACATTTAAAACTTTTGACCAATAACAAGGTCAGAAGTCAAGGCAGCAATTAAGAGCCTACCACACAAAAAAAGCCCAGGTCCAGATGGGTTCACAGCCGAATTCTACCAGACACACAAAGAGGAGCTAATAGCATTCCTTCTGGAACTATTCCAAAGAATCAAAAAATAGAAAATACTTCCCAAATCATTTTATGAGACCAACATCATCCTGATACCAAAACCTGGCAGAGACCCAACAAGAAAAGAAAACTTCAGGCCAATATCCATGATGAACATAGATGCAAAAATTTTCAATAAAATATTGGCAAGCCGATTGCAACAGCAAATCAAAAAACTTATCCATCATGAACAAGGAGGATTCATCCTGGGGATGCAAGGCAGGTTCAACATACGCAAGTTGATAAACGTAATTCACCACATAAACAGAACCAAAAACAAAAACCACATGATTATCTCAATTGACACAGAGAAGGCATTCAACAAAATTCAACAGCCCTTTATGATAAAAACCCTCAATAAACTCGGTATCGATGGAACATATTTCAAAGTAATAAAAGCTATTTATGACAAACCAACAGCCAATATCATACTGAATGGGCAAAAACTGGAAGCATTCCCTTTGAAATCCGGCACTAGAAAAGGATGCCGTCTTTCACCACTCCTATTCAATATAGTACTGGAAGTTCTAGCCAGAGCAATCAGGCAAGAAAAAGAAATAAAGCGTATTCAAATAGGAAAGGTGGAAGCCAAATTGTCTCTATTTGCAGACAACATGATAGTATACCTAGAAGACCACATCGCCTCAGCCCAAAAAGTCCTGAAACTGATAAGCAACTTCAGCAAAGTCTCAGGATATAAAATCAATGTGCAAAAATCACAAGCATTCCTCTACACCAATAACAGACTTAAAGAAAGCCAAATCAGGAACAAACTGCCATTCACAATTGCTACAAAAACAATAAAATACCTAGGAATACAACTCACAAAAAACGTAAGGGACCTCTTCAAGGAAAACTACAAACTACTGCCCAAGGAAATAAGAGAGGACGCAAACAGATGGAGAAACATTCCATGTTCATGGTTAGGAAGAATCAATATCATGAAAATGGCTATACTGCCCAAAGTAATTTATAGAATCAACGCTATCCCCATCAAGCTACCATTGACTTTCTTCACAGAACTGGAAAAAACCACCATGAACTTCATATGGAACCAAAAGAGAGCCCGCATAGCCAAGTCAATTCTAAGCAAAAAGAACACAGAAGGGGGTATCACACTACCGGATTTCAAACTATACTACAAGGCTACAGTAATCAAAACAGCATGGTACTGGTACCAAAACAGAGATATAGACCAATGGAACAGAACAGAGGCATCGGAGGCAACACAACATATCTACAACCATATAATCTTTGGTAAACCTGACAAAAAACAAGCAACGGGGAAAGGATTCCCTGTTTAATAAATGGTGTTGGGAAAACTGGCTAGCCATGTGCAGAAAGCAGAAACTGGACCCCTTCCTGACACCTTACTAAAATTAACTCCAGATGGATTAAAGACTTAAACATAAGACCTGGCACCATAAAAACCCTAGAAGGAAATCTAGGCAAAACCATCCAGGACATAGGAGTAGGCAAGGACTTCATGAACAAAACACCAAAAGCATTGGCAACAAAAGCCAAAATAGACAAATGGAACCTAATCAAACTCCACAGCTTCTGCATGGCAAAAGAAACAGTCACTAGAGTGAATCGGCAACCAACAGAATGGGAAAAAATTTTTGCAATTTACCCATCTGACAAAGGGCTGATATCCAGAATTTACAAAGAACTCAAACAGATTTACAGAAAAAAAAAAAAAAAACAAGCCCATTCAAATTTGGGCAAAGGATATGAACAGACACTTTACAAAAGAAGACATATATGAGGCCAACAATCATATGAAAAAATGCTTATCATCACTGGTCATCAGAGAGATGCAAATCAAAACCACATTGAGATACCATTTCACCCCAGTTAGAATGGCGATCATCAAAAAATCTGGAGACAACAGATGCTGGAGAGGATGTGGAGAAATAGGCACACTTTTACACTGTTGGTGGGAGTGTAAATTAGTTCAACCATTGTGGAAGACAGTGTGGCGATTCCTCAAGGCCTTAGAAATAGAAATTCTATTTGACCCAGCAATTCCATTACTGGGTATATATCCAAAGGACTATAAATCATTCTACTATAAGGACACATGCACATGAATGTTCATTGCAGCACTGTTTACAATAGCAAAGACCTGGAACCAACCCAAATGCCCATCGATGGTAGACTGGATTGGGAAAATGTGGCACATATACACCATGGAATATTATGCAGCAATCAGAAATGATGAGTTTGTGTCGTTTGTAGGGACGTGGATGAATCTGGAGAACATCATTCTCAGCAAACTGACACAGGAACAGAAAATGAAATACCACATATTCTCACTCATAGGCGGGTGATGAAAAATGAGAACACGTGGACACTGGGAGGGGAGTACTAAACACTGGGGTCTATTGGGGGGAAAAGGGGAGGGCCAGAGGCTGGGGGGAGCTGGGGAGGGATAGCCTGGGGAGAAATGCCAAATATGCGTGAAGGGGAGAAAGGAAGCAAAACACACTGCCATGTGTGTACCTATGCAACTGTCTTGCATGTTCTGCACATGTACCCCCAAACCTAAAATGCAATAAAAATTAAAAAATAAAATAAAAAGTTTTTTCCCAGGGTCACCACAAAATTTAGCATCTAATGCTGGATTATTTTGAAAGTGAAAGGCATAGCTATAATAATAATTCTGGAAAAATAGACATAAACCAAAACTTTCTATAGCAAATCGGGTATAAAACCATCCCTTTTGTCTTCCACTTTTTCATATCTTTTACTATTCAATTCAAATGTTCTAATTTCAAAGTGTTCTTCAAAGATTATTTTGAACATTAATAACAACTCAAAGTTCACATTAAAGAGACCAATTTGGTTTGGAAAAAAAAGAACAACTTAAATATGCTTCAGGATAATTTATTGAAATGACTGGAAAGGAAATAGATTCTTAAAGAAATAATAATAAGCACAATTCCAGAAACAATTTTTATGCATATTTTGATATGTTTGTAGCATTTCCAAATGAATATTGAACTTCTGCAGTACTAGTTGAATTAATATTTGGAAAATGTAAACAGTTCATGAGTCAAAATGCAAATTAAATGAATGACATATAATAGATAAAATAAATAAAGAAATAAAGCTCCATTTTTTCATGTAAATTCATTCAAACATTCTTAATTTGGGATAATATGGTACTCAAAGATGGAAAAGACATCACATTTCCAGTCTCAGTCAATTCTGTGAAGTAGAGAGCAAAGACATGATTAGCTGTGTTATAATATGTAACTATTCATCTATCTTCATTTTTAACTTTGGTGTGACTAACTCACAAAAGAAATTTTATTTTAGATGTACTTTGTTGTGTTTGGAGGCATATAAAGTTTGTATATAGCCAAATGTTAGCTAACATGAAATTGTTTCTGTAAAATTCTAGTCTTTCATAATCACAAATGTCTTTATATCTTAAAATTGCAATGCTATTCTCTCCTCTTTTTAACCTGTACACTTGGAGTAATTTTGACTCATGAATTAAAAGACAATTTTAAGTAAATACAAAGTTTATAAAAGCGAGGTTAGAAATAAAATTGCAAGTAGGTTTTTGACAAAATGCAAATGTATTTCTATAAAAATAAAATAAGACATATATTCTGTTTTTCCTAAAAATAATGATAATCAAATGTAAGTATACAGGCCCTTGAAAGCAAGCCAGTCAAGTCTGTCAGTTGTACATAAATAAAATTAAAGTTATTTGAAATGCAAAAGATAATTTCAGTTCAGTAAGTGATAGTCAACCATTGAAAATAAGTTGATAATTAATTTGAAAAATTTCTTGTATGTATGGAATTTTTACTGTCTTGGACTTCTTTAGGATAATTAAATGTAAAAAGACATCATGTGTAAAAATGATCAATTTAATCTCCAAACTCCCAAAACTTACCAAAAATGAGGAGGGAACATTATTTTTGAAATCCTCTTAGACCTTAAAAAAATAAACAAATACAGATAAGTCAATAATTAACTTCCTGGTAAGAAAACTTGCTTAAGAATGTTGTAAGTAGAGAAATAAGCATCTCAATCTTTTGACTTTATATATACTTATAGCAAAAACACAATGTGAAGTAAAGCATGTGTGAAAAAGATGTGCACATGGGAAATGATAGAACATTTTTTAGCATTTTTGTTCCAAATTCAATAATATTATTAAATTTAATTCCAGCTTTTGTAAGCTTTAATTACTTTATCTAAATGAGAATTCTCAACAGACTAATTAAATCAGAATTCATACAATAGTTTCCCCTCCCCCCCACCCAACACTCAGTTTCCTCTACACAGAAAACCAGAACAATCATATCAAGAATCATAAATATTTATAGAGCTCTCCACTTTAAATACACAAAATATTGATCGGCCATTATTAATAACTGTTTTTAGAATAAAGCAATATTCCTGTTCTCTCTCTCTTTTTTCTTCCGCTTTCTTCCTCTCCTTCTCTCCTTTTTTTCTTTCAAAAAAAAAAAAGAGGTGTGAGCCATGACACCTAGCCTGATTTTATATGTATATCTTTTCGTTTTCTTATACTATTTATTCGCTTTATCCTAATGTGTGTATCTATGTATCTATGTATACATACAAAGGCATGTATACACATGCCCACATAAATTATAAGAATACTAAATGTCGTTTCAGATTACTTTGATACTCTTCTTGTCTTAGAGGATATCCCTCTAAAGATTAGAGTGAAATATTATGTTTTGAAGTAACTTGAAATTCTTCATTTTTGTGTGGTTATGAAGCTAACTTGAAATATAACTAAAGTTTATTTTCTTTTGTTTGCTTTTATTTTTTGGGATTGATTTGTAACTTAAGTGTTCTTTAATTATGTGGCACATTTACATGGTTTCAAAGTCAAAACTCCAAAACTAGGTACATTCAGAGAAATCTAGCATTCTTCTATCTCTATTTTTTCCCTCCTCCTAAAAGACCACTATTTTAATTTGTTTTCCATTTGTCTTTCACTACTTCTTTATTAAAGTATAAGCAAAACAAAAAGCACAATTTAGCAAAGTTACATACATATATGTATATTTATATGTCAATGTATATATAATTTTCAAATTACTGTTAAGTTAGGTACACATTATATACATGGAAATATGGCATATACGTCAATCACAATCCCTCATTAAAAAAAAAAAATCTCTGGGTAGGCATTGGCATTGGGTTTTGCAAGGGAATATTTCTCCAGGAGATTCTATTGCATAGGTAAGCATTAAGGATCACTTAACTAAACTTTTTTTAAAATTCATTTACTGTACATTTATTCTTTCATTCTACCATCACATACACATCTTAAATGAAACAGCAAAGTCAGTAAATTTGGACTTACACTAATGGGCTTATGAACTGGGACAATTGGCTGAGTCACAGGGTAGATCTGGCGGGTGGGGTCCAGTAAAAGTTCTTGATTGACCAAAAAGGCTGCATCAGGCATATCTCTCTGAGGGTAGGGCACCACTTGCTGAGGGATGGGCTGGACTTTGGGCTGAGAAACAGGCCACAGGGGCTGAGTAGGGAGCGCAAGAGTCTGAGGAGGAAGCGCAAGAGTCTGAGGAGGGAGCGCAAGAGTTTGAGGAATAGGCTGAGGGACCTGGTGCATCAAGGGCTGGAACAGAGGCAGAGGAAGATGCAGGTTTTCAGGAGCAGTGAGTTTCAGGAGTTGAGGGTCAAAAACGGGCATCGTTGGAGATTTAAGGATGGGCATCATTCTGCCCTTAGTATAGACAGTGTCTTTAGCTTTAGAGACTTGCATTATTTCAGGATGAGGGACAGGCAGCACCACAGCAGGCTGAGCAAGAGGCAGAATGTTTTGTGGAAGGAAAGGGTAGGGGATAGGCTCAACGTATGGATAGATTAGAGGCTGTGGCTGCAAAGACGAATGGATTTTATCCTGGTGTTCCTCCTGGAAAGAAGGAAAAAGAATCGTTGAAGTCCTTGATTCAGCTATAATTGCCATTCATAATGAAGTGATTTCTCTCTTTTAGACAGTGATAAGTGAGTAAAAAGGGAGGAAGAAAATCTTTCACTTATTTTGATTAAGAAATTATCTTGAGTCATGTGAAGAAAAATGAGTAAAATGTTTGTTTAAAGATTTTAATCCACTCACTTTATGAGTAACTACACAGGCCAAAGTGATATCAGTGCTTGGATATTTCAGAAACATTTCGTTCACCTTTTCCTGAATTGCCTGGATAGCTGTAGCTGTACGCGTTGGTCTTCAGAGAGCATTTACTTTTTAACACAGTTGTACCAGTAATAGACCAAATTCTTTTCATATAGTGAAAAGAGATTGATTTAAAAAGACTTAAAAGGACAATTTCAAGGTTTATTTTTATTTTGGTTTGGTTTAATGAAAAAAAAAATCAGTCTTAATTTGTGGCTAATCTCAGGAAGTAGTTTAACAGGGACCAAATTCTTGCGTTTCTTCCCTTGGGAGAAGATAGTTTTCTTGAGTCTTTCAAGAGACATCGATATTTTTACTTAAATTTGATTTTAAAAATAATTTATGTGAGCACCAAACAATTCACTGACACACAAAGCAACTGAAAATTATAACTAGGTAAATACATCAAGATAAATGTAATTTAATGAAATCCAGGATTTTGTGTTTTCCTTAAGGGAATAAAGGCAATATGGCACTAATTCTACACAGATTTTTTACCAGCTGTATACACCCTTTCATTACCATACCCACCTTGAGAATAAGAGAATCATAGTTAGCAACCTGAAAATATTCCCACTAATGTGAACTTACTGAAAACAGATATACCATTAGTAATATCATTATGTATTTAGTCTATATTCTAGAAATTATGTTTCAAAATGCATGCATATCCTGGAAAACATATTGACTTTATCAATGTTTAATTTTTTACAGGGGTTGCTGGGCATATGGCATTTATTTTATTATCATTCTTTAGAATCAACATATCCATTATAAATAGTTTTTTACATATTATACTTTATAATAACTTTAGAAATATACTTATCAGGAATAAATTACCTCTCTTTGCTGCTGTTCCTCATGGTGAACCTCCTCAACTTTCTGTTAAAAATAAATCATATATAAAGATAAGTTACCATCTGTAAAAATTAAACAGGAAATTTTGAAAATATGTACATTTTAAATGAAAATTTACCTTGTATTGTGTCATGGATTCCTACAGAAAAATATAAAATAAAATCAGGTTTAGTTTTAGTAATTCTTACTTTGAAATATAAATCAGGAAATAAAGGCATAATTGTTTGATAAAAGTAATCATTTTGTGTAATCATTAAACCTTATGTGTTACACTGTTCTATGTAAGCTTGTTATATAAAAGAAAGTCAGATGAATGCAGTCAAGAAGGTCATTGTACAAAAAAAAATTGATACTAATTTCCCTCTACTACCATGCTCATTCCCTGACAAGAAATGATCTCTAAAACTCGATCTGATTTTTTAAAAAAGAAAATACTCATTGAAAATAGATTTCAATAACAATTGATACATTATGTTAATCACTTTTAGTTTCTTCAAATTAAGCATAAGAACTAAACACTTCCCTTAAGGATCATATAACCTTTCTGAAGAGACCATGTGTTGATGTATCATTTACTTATCAAGTGATCACACACCCAAGAGGAGTGGTGTAAGAACAAATAGCTACCTGACTCTCTCCAGTAGATTTAGGTCTACACTATGCTACTTCTTACAAAGTGACTATATTGTAATTATAAAATGTGTCCTTTTGCATTTCTGCCTACCTACTACTTTGCAAGCTCTTAATTATCACTGGCATCTCCATCATTTCAGTTTCTACCACAGTTCCTAATCAATGTCTAACCCATAGAAGGCCCTCAATAAATATTTAAGGTGAATGAGTTCAGAGTAAAGAGAGTTCAATACAAAAAACACTTGAAAAAAAAAAAAAGGAAGCAAAATGACACAATTTCAAGTATCAGGCCAATTCAGAAAGTTCTACATTGTTGTACTATCCAGATATTTATTGTCCTTAAACATATATAAAGGAAATATAGACCAGAACTTCTATGTCATTAACATAGCTGCATTAGCATAACTGCCATGATGTAATGTCATAGACAGATAGCACAGGATTTTACTGTTCTAAAATTGGGTAGAATGTTATCTTACCTCACTGCTTGAAAGGTTTTCTACAGTCTGTGGAAAAAAAAAATGACAACCAGCCAAGTCTTCTAGATAATTAGAGATTTTTACTATTATGGTTCATAAATCTTCTCTGAAAAAATATCTTACCTCTGAGTATGCACTGGGTACTTCCTTCTGAAAAGATTTTTAAAAGTTTAGTCTCCATAGCTAGCTCGTTGTTAAACATATATACTCCCTAATTTTTACATCATTTATGCAGAGCTATCTCTTTCAAAAATTTGATAAATTAAAAAATGTTATACAACTTTTGAGGCTTGAAAGGTAATTGCTTTAATGTTTTTTATGTTAGTCATTTCTATTAATATATTTTATCTTACATTTATTAAAGACAGTTTTTGATGGGTAACAGAAAAATAGTCACTTCAATTTGTATTACATACTTTTCATTATACTACTATAAATATATTTATGATCATGATTACGATTATGTCTGTACTTTATTCTATCAATGTCTTTGTATAGACGGACACAAGATTTGATCCAGTGCCTTAGGGTACAAGACATATATATTTTTATCACTGGAATAATATATTTATCTAGATTGAGCATGTGTGCAATTGTATTTATTACCATTTTATCATTTGTTGTACTACTTAGTGATTTGTTTGCTTTTTCTTTAGTGACTAGCAGCACATTGGTATAGGAAGCATTTGAAGCCCTATGGGAAACTGTTGACACACTGGGTAAATATAAATGATTTTGGTAGAAGCCAAGGTAATTCTCATGAAATTCTTCATTATTTATACAGTAAAAAAATGTTGGTAATGTTATTCTCTACCAATAGGCATATAGTGCACTATTTTTTGATTGTTTAGGAACTTTTTATTGTGCACATACCTCCCTTGCAAGAGCAAGAGCCACCAGGCAGGTGAGGATGATGATCTTCATGGCTACTAAGTCCTGTGAATGGAGAAAAAATGGATTGGTCAATTGGATGTATTTTCTTATTTAGGTAAGGTTACTTTTTCTTCAAAGAAGAGATAATGTATAACAAAAATGTCTGCATTTTAGAAAACAAATAGAATAAATAATAAATAGAAGTTATATGACTAAGGTCAAAATATATTATGGCTTGCTACTATCATTTATCAAATTCCAAACTTCATTACTAGCTACTCAGATTTGTCACCTAACAACTCCAACCTCACTTTTATAAAAAGTCCCATTTACAGTATTGAATTTTTAAAAAGGCATAAAGAAGTTATAAACACATATGGAAAGATATGTTCATTAATTTTAAAATATTTCTTAAGAATCTATTCTTGCCAGACACTGTCTAGGAAACTGGACTGCAAGAATGAACAAAACAAAGTCTCAGCCCTCATGGAGCCTCAGTTCTACTGGAAGAGACTGATCAAGAAAATGTGTACAAAAAAGTCACATTTTATTTTTATCTTTTTTTCACCAGATGGTTATCATGAATATTTAATCTAATTATTTCTCCTCATTTCCAATAAGACTGACATTTTCATTTTAACATTTTCCTTATTTGTGTCACTATCCAGAGATTTTGTTGGATTATGAAGTTTGATTCTGCTCCATTTATACCCACTGTGCAGTCTTCTTCCCCGCATAGCTAATAATGTCTGTTCTTTCTCTTTTATGCCACATGACTTTAGAGATTATACATTAGGCTGCTTCTTTTCTCTGTATTAAAATATACATGCAGGTTTCTTGATGCTCTACCAAGAGGTCAGAGTCTCTTTCACACTGCCAAGCTTGAGACTACCTCTTCTTGCAAAATATATGTTAACATTTTGGACCAAAATATACCAAACTGTCTCCTAATCATGTGTTCTTACATTTTTTTATAATTAATTTCAAAATAATGTTTGTGCCACAATATGACTTGACATTCACTCTTCATTCTCACCTTTTTGAAACTCAATTTTTAAGCTAAAAATATTTCATGAAAAATGTCTCTAACTTATTTGAAAAGTGTTCTTTTTAATATTGGAAGGTTGATCATAATTCTATCTATTATGGAAAATAAATATTTTTTCTAGATTTTTATGAAAGTTAAATAATTCTTTATTAATTTTATTTGCCTGAGATCTCCATAAATTTCCAAATTTTTTATCTCATGGTTCAGAAAAAGAATACAGCACTCTATTATATATCATTACACACTGAGAAGATCCCAGAGCATTTTCTATATTTTCTGAGTAGCATTTTATGTACTGATTTTGAAGCCAGAGCTTCATTATCAACTGGTATTCTCTAAGCTACTTTTTCTTCTATATTGTCTATTATCTTTGTTTATGGTTTCCAAGTCTTCTCTACCCCATTAAGAATTTTCTTACAAAGCAAACCACGTTGTTTCTTTTTAACTTAATTCTGTATTTCTGTCTCATTTTAATATTGTTTTGAAATATTATAAACTAGATAATAAACTGGGAATTTTGAGGCTCTAGACAAGTTTGATGAGTAAACTCTTCTAAGAACATTGTTAATAAACACAAAGTAGTAAATGTCCCCAAACCATCACCTCCATTTTTTGACTCAGTATGCTACCACTGTAAACTACATTTTGGACAAAGCTTTTCCAGTAATTGTCTACCCGTACTATAATTCAAGCATATTTCTTTTTATGATTGTGATATGCTAAATCAAATTGGAAAAATAATTCAAAAATTAAATATCCTCTTAATATTAACTATTAACTAGCCTCATACTAAATATATATATATATATATATGCATAAAATTAGTTATTACATTTTCTTAAACTCACGAAGGCTATATGTCATTGCAATTTTTTTTTACCAAATTTTTCTGGACACTTCTATCTTTTTTAGCCAAAGCGTAGAAAATAATTTTAGTACTACCTTAAATATTTATTTCAAACACTATATTTTAAGCAACTGTGTTCTTTCTATAGCTCAAGCTACTTTGAAATAAATGATTAGGAGAAGATACAAGAAATTAGTATCTACAATTATTACCTTTTCCCCAAGATTGAAGAGAAGTGAAGGCAGTGCCGGATGGATTATGGTCTATCAGCTTCTGTGGCTGTTTATATACTATATTAAATGACATGCTAATTTTGTGGTTTGAAATGAGAGCAATAGTGAGCTTTAATTCCAAGAAGTCCATATGATTAGAAAATGATTTCTGCCTATAATATGTCCCCAGAAATTCTGGGGATCATTGTAACAAGGGAGCATTTCACAAGTTGATAAAGAAACCTGTCCAGCAAATGCAATTGTTCAATAACAAAAGACAATGACTGGAGGACAGTGACACTCTGGCTCTCTCCCCAAGTTGTTACAAACATAATTAGGTCTCTTTAGGGCCTAGTGGGGCCTTGATATTTCAGCTGTGGGAAAATCATTTATGATTTTAGAGATACTGAGTGCTTCACAAAGGCCACAGTTTCATGTGACCCTGAGCAGTTGTTGGTGCTTTGTGCTGAAATGAAGAAACTGACAAGATAACAAGTCCATGATGGTAGCTTAGTTATGTGAGGCAAACTGTTTTTCTCCCAGGGCCACTTAATTTGGAAAAAAATAAATTATTTAGTTCAAGCAAGTGTTTTATACACAAGAGAAACAAACTTTCCTCTGTGATGGAGCGACTCAAAGAAGGAATCTGGATGGCTGGTATAGGCAAAAATCTATTTTTGGGGGAACTTGCCATTAAGAAGCTGCTCTTTTAGTTGAGCCTTAGAGAATCAGTAGAAATGATTAAATGGGGAGAGCTATTTTGGCTGAAGGAAATGCAGGCACCTGAAATAACAATATGCCAAGTTTGAGGATAGTCAGAGGGCATACAGTACAAGTTACAATTGCAGAGGTTTGATAGAATCACATCATGGGTGACTGGGAATGTCAGGCATGCAATGTGACATAATCCACTGGAAACAAATATATTAGAGATTTGAAAGAGAAAAGGATTGCAAAATTCTTGGATTTTATGACTTTTTGACAACAACACAGGTAACCTAGTCAAGGAAGTTGCTATATGATGTTATTCTAGTAGCCTAAGACAGACATTACAACAATCTCAAGTAGGGAAATGGTCCCGGGTGTCTTAGGCAATAGAAAAGCACACTTCTCATTAAAACATGAGAAATGTGAAAAATTGGGGAAATGAATTTTCAGCCTGAGTGACTGAAAAGTTAGCCATGTTATAAATTGAGACATGAAACCAAGTTGAAATTAGAAAGGAAATACTGAGTAAAATCTTGTTCATGGTAAATTTGAAGGTGTCCAAAAGATGTTTTAAAGTAAATGTGATACTCAAGAAATAATGACTATAATTTATAAAGACAATTTCTTCCCTTAAAGGGGTAAGTGAACATCTCTAGAGAAAGAGTCTTAAGTGAAAAAAGAAATTGTATCAAGAATTCCTTCTTTAGCAGGGGCTGGTAGAGCAAAACCAAATAGGAAAATACAGTATCAAGAAGAAGAGAGTACAGAGTCCACCTCTTCTCCTTGATACCCTGCATTGCTAGAGGAAGCAAGTGAGGTCAATAGTGAAAATGTCACACAGATGATTGAGATACACTCCAAATACTTAAAAAGTAGGTAAGTTGTGAGGAATTAAAGCAACTTATGTATATTGCCCTTCTGAGAAATTTAGAAGAGAAGATAAGGAGACCTATAAGATTGTGACTTTATGTATGGGGACGATCAGAACCACTGGAAGGTATTTTTGGATAGGGAAGACTTGTAGCTTACAAGAAAGAGACCAATAAAGAGAGAGTTAAAACATATCAAAGAAGTGGGAATAAATTAATGGAACAAGTTCCTGTAGAGTCATGGTTAAAAGAATAATACCTATTAAAAATGTAGCAGTTTTCCTAAGAAAACGAAAAGGAAGAAGGTGAGCAGATATAATACATAGTTGAGATATAATGTAGAGCAGTTGAAGTTAAATGGTCTTAATTTTCTAATGAGGTGAAGGGGGCGTTCTCAATTGAAGCTGAAAGAAGTGGTTACACATAGTTGAATCTTTGAGTAAACTAGCCAGATACAGAGGACAAATATTACACAATGTTATGCATATGTGAAATCTTGTTTTTAAAGTTGAATATATAGAAACAAAGAGTAGAATGATAGATATCAGGGGTTCAGACTGGGAGATAGAGAGGGAGATGTAGGTCAAAGGAAACAAAGCTGCAGTTCTGTAGGATGAGTAAGTTTGGACACCTAATGTACAGTGCCAGCATTAAAATCATTAATATTTCATGGTATAATAAAAATTTGCTGAAAGTAGATTTTAGGTATTCTTACCACAAGATAAAAAGAGGAACCTATGTGAGGTGATGGACATATTTATTTGCTTGACTGCAGTAATCATTTCACTGTATATGTATATCAAAACATAATGTTGTACATCTCAAATATATGCAATTTTGGAAGAGCAAAAATTTTTGGTTAATGTGAAGATAAAAATGAATAACAAATTCACAAGAAACAATTATGACTTACACGAGATTAGATATCAGATTTTTTTATCTAAGTGGCAAGATGGTTGAGATGTAGTATCAACAGGTTAAGAGAATTGTTGCGGGGGACTGGGATTAATACTGTTTGTGCTAAAACTGGCAAACCATGAGGTATTAGCTAAGCGAGGGTACTAAAGAAAGAGAGGGCTTGAGTGACTAGAGGTGGCAAAAAGCAATGACCTAGCCTAATGAGAGAGCAATTTTGAGAAGCACAGCAACAGAGATTTTTTTCAGATAGGCATTTCAGCATCAGAAAGAAGAGAATTTCCAGATGATGACTAGATCCAAGGAATATCCATGCATTCAGAATGCTGAAAATAGGTGGACATAAAGTTTGTTAGGGGAAAATGTATTTCATATTAAATGTCTATGTTTCCATGCATTTGCTAAATTGTCCAGAATGAAATGATAAATAAAAGGTATATTTCACCAGAAGGAGCTCAAAATCTTCATGGGAAAACGGATATAAAAATCTGCCTGTTACAACATGTAAGGAATGTGTTAATACAGCTGTGAGAAGGTGCAGTTGGCAGAAGGAGAGCACCTAGTTCATTTTAATTGACTCATGGGAGAGGAAAATAGAATCTCCATGAGGCCATGAGTCCTGAGCAGAGTCTTAAAGCTGGATAAGCAGAGTCTATAGACTTGGATATGAGAAAAAAGTAACTAGAACTAAATCAAGCAGTGCACCTGGATAATGAAGTGCAAGGAAGGGAGTGATTGAAGATATAAACAGAAAAAGAGAAGAGATCAAATAATGATGGACAAAGCATGCTTTTCTCCTAAGGAATGTGAATTTTATTCTGTAGATGGAGAAATTTATTGAAGGGTTTAAGATGGACAGTAACATTTAGAGAATGGCTGTTTTTAAAGAACAAGTGATACAGGCACACATTTATTAAAATGAGACTTAGTTTTGAGCACATGTTCTTTGTTTTTTGTTTTTCTAGTAGGTAAATGTTGATTGCTAATGTTTATGAAAGTACAGAAAATGGAGGCAAGAAAGGATATTGAAGCCCAGAAAATAGCAGAGTCTTGGTCAAAGTACTAAAGTAAAGGCTGAGGTAGGCTACAAAATACTTGAGTTAAGCCCATTTACAAAATCAGTCTGCAAATTTCCTTGCCTCTTTAGTGATTGCTAGTCATAAGTGTTTGGCTGACTGTGTTGGATGCTACTCATTCTTATAATTTTTATTTTTTCTATTCACTGCCTAGAGCAGATATATTCAGAACTTAGGCACAAATAGATGCTCTTCTAATTGAAATGAGCAGAGTATCGGCCTAAATAACTACTTTTCTTTATAATATACTTTGCATTATTATCATGTTAGATCTATGAATGAGGGAGACACTCCTGATTTTAACATGTATTTTATATGTCTCAGAAAACCCAAGTCAATGTCTACTATACATTTTAATTGTTCAGCTGATATTCACTTTATGTTCAAACTGAGCCAGGAGGAAGCCAGGAAAAGAAATGATGAAATTACTCCAGTGTCCTAAGTCCAACCAGGAAAGGCCCTAGCTAGTCAGTGTGCCTTTGTGGTTTAGCTCTGAGTTGCCAAGACCACAGACAACAAAGATTTCTAAGAAAATAATACAAGAACAAGCATGCCTTATCCATTCTATATATCATTTGTATTTTCTTAGCAAAATGCTTTAAACATCGTGCAATAAGTAAAGCATATCCTCGGAATGCTCATCAATTTTAGGCACATTAATTATTCTAATTACAGACTTGATTAGTCCAGATAAGTAGACAAATCCATGGTCAAGGAAAGCACTAGAATAAGAGGCTTGCCTAAGGAAAAATTGAAAAGCCAGAGATTTAAGATAAAGCCAGATGCTAAGAGCCAGGTAAGCATCAGAACACAATGACAAATAAGAAACAAAATGCCATGTGGGGATACCCAGGCTTTCATAACGAACAATTTAAGAATTGTCATTTTCAGAGGTAAAATTGTAATTGCACCCATTAAAATTTCACAAGACAGCCCTGGATGAGAAGCAGGATATATTCAATGCAAAGGGTTCTGGTACTATTTGTCAGTAACAGAATTTGTTCAGCTGGTGCTCTTTTCTATATTGGGTGATGAATATGAGATACACAAGCATGAGATGTGGGTGAAGCATAAAGGTAATAACTGACGCCATGTAAATAAAGTCTTGAAGAAAGCAAGCAGATATAAAGGCAAGATGAGTAAAATAAAAGGGCATCAAATGTTCAAGAAATAAGAACTGGAAGAGAACCTACATATTATCTATGTAACATTCTAAGGATATTTTAGAGAAAGATTTGCTCAAGATTTTACCTCTAATTTCGAGATAGAGTTTCTACTACAAACCTCTTTCTTCTAGCACTTGGAATATCGTTTAAAAAATTAATCAAAATATAGAAGAAAAAAGGAAAATAAAACAAACAAATCATGTGGATTTATATAATGATTCAAACTTATGAAAAATATGACATGTAATTAATAAATTCTTATATGAAGAGAAATAGATCATGTAGTATTTCTTATACAGAGTATTTTAATTCCTTCAATGAGATCATTTGAATATAATAAAATGACATCTTCTCTGAAATATGACTACTATAATTAATTAATAAAGGTAATCAAGAATCATGGAATAAGAAAAATGATCTTAGACAACAAGTTCATGAAGCAGGTAACGTGAAAGCATAAAACCCATAACCCTTACTCATATGACACACTCTCAATTGATAGTAACTGCTCTTATTTTACATATAATCATAAAATTTTATTCACTCTCAGGATGCATTTATGAAGTATATACTGTACTTTCAACCATAGTTTCTTAACCTTGGCACTATTGACATTTTAGGAAGTATAATTCTTTATTTATATTTATTGAAATATTTGCTTCACTGTGGTGATCTGTAAGTGAGCCTGCAATGTCTGTGAGGTATGTCTGTAAATTTTTCCTTGGTTTTTATTTATTTATTTTACTTTTTTCTTTCCATCTTTTGTTTCAGGTTTAAGGTGTACATGCATAAATTTGTTATGTGGGCAAATTGCATGTTGTGGGAGATTGGTATAGATAATTTGGTCACCACAGTAATCAGCATAACACCCAATAGGTAGTTTTTCAATCCTCACTCCCCTCCCATCCTCTCTCCTCAAGTAAGACATAATGTTTATTTTTCCATTCTTTGTGTCCATGTGTTGCTGACATGTAGCTCCCACTTAAAAGTGAGAACAAGTAGTATTTGGTTTTCTGTTCCTGCAGTTCCATCCATATTACTGTTAATGACATGATATCGTTCTTTTTTATAGCTGCATAGTATTAATATTGTTTGGTGTATATGCACGATATTTTCTTTATCCAGTCCACCACTGATGAGCTTCCAGGTTGATTCCATGTCTTTTCTATTATTAATATTGCTGCAATAAACATATATGCACATATGTCTTTATGATAGAATGATTTGTATTCCTTTGGGATTATAGCCAATAATTGGACTACTGGGTTAAATGGTAGCTAGATTTTAAGTTATTTCAACCATTGTGGAAGACAGTGTGGCGATTCCTCAAGGCCTTAGAAATAGAAATTCCATTTGACCCAGCAATCCCATTACTGGGTATATATCCAAAAGACTATAAATCGTTCTACTATAAGGACACATGTACACGAATGTTCATTGCAGCACTGTTTACAATAGCAAAGACCTGGAATCAACCCAAATGCCCATTGATAATAGACTGGATTGGAAAAATGTGGCACATATACACCATGGAATATTATGCAGCAATCAGAAATGATGAGTTCGTGTCGTTTGTAGGGACATGGATGAATCTGGAAAACATCATCCTCAGCAAACTGACACAAGAACAGAAAATGAAACACCGCATATTCTCACTCATAGGTGGGTGATGAAAAATGAGAACACATGGACACAGAAAGGGGAGTACTAAACACTGGGGTCTATTGGGGGGAAAAGGGGAGGGCCAGTGGGAGGGGGAGGTGGGGAGGGATAGCCTGGGGAGAAATGCCAAATGTGGGTGAAGGGGAGAAGAAAAGCAAAGCACACTGCCATGTGTGTACCTACGCAACTGTCTTTCATGCTCTGCTCATGTACCCCAAAACCTATAATCCAATAAAAAATTAAAAAAAAAAAAAAAGAAATTAAAAAAAAAAAAAAAAAAGAATTCTCCAAAATGCTTTCCACAGGGTTTGAACTAATTGACATTCCCACCAGCATAGTATAAGCATTCCATTTTCTCTACAACCTCACCCGCATCTGTTATATTTTGACTTTTTAATAATAGCCGCTCTGACTGTTGTGAGATGGTATCTCATTATGGTTTTGATTTGCATTTCCCGAATGAGTAGTAATATTGAGTATTTTTTCATATGATTGTTGGTTGCATGTATGTCTTCTTTTGAGAAGTGTCTGTGTTTTGCCTGTTTTTAATGGGGTTGATTGTTTTTTCTTGTTGATTTGTTTAAGTTACTCATAGATTCTGGATATTAGACCTTTGTTGGATACATAGTTTGTAAATATTTATCCCATTCTGTACGTTTTCTGTTTTCTCTGTCGAGAGTTTCTTTTGCGTGCAGAAGCTGTTTAGTTTAATTAAGTTCCACTTATCAATATTTTTGTTTGTTTGTTATTTGCAATTGCTTTGGGAGATTTTATGAAGTCTTTGCCAAGGACAATGTCCAGAATGGTGTTTCCTATCTTTTCTCTGGGGATTTTTAAGTTTTAGATTTTACATTTAAGTTTTTAATCCATCATGAGTTAGTTTCTACACATGGTTAAAAAAAATAGATTCCAGTTTTAATCTTCTCCATATTATTAGCCAGTTATCATTTACCACTTAGTATCCGTTTGAAACTTGATAAGTACTAATTCTCTATAAGCTGAAATTTTATCCACTGTAAGATGAGAAAAGTAGAACTGTCCCTGGAGAAATTTCTGTGAAAATTAAATGTGACCATTTGTGTAAAGTAAAATTAGAGAATGCTGGACTCACAGAAGTGGCCAACGTTAGTAGCTATTATTATCTCTTTCACAAACAGCAAAATTCCTTCTAAAAACTCTAAACTTCTGTCACAGAACAAGTTTTCTTCTTGAACACCCTCAAAATATGGCCCTCCCAGCTAAAAGCCTACCTGATTTTATAATTTTGTTTCTGTTTAATCATAAGTTTAATAGTGTAAATTTCTTCTAAGTTGCAGAAAGTTCTAAAGTTCTTTCTGACATTAAAACCACCTTCGCAAAAATTATAACAGTGAGAAAATTGCATGAAGGTTATATGCAAGAAGAGGGTTGGCTAGATCAGAACTCACTCACTGCCATCATTTCAAACTATTTGGCTATTTTCATTGCTGTTTCTAGGTAATAGAAATCCATTCTTTTGCTAAAAGCAATAAATTTCAAGTACAGTCTTATGTGCATGCTGTTTATTGCTATTTTTTATGTTTACATACAAAAATTGACATAACCACAGTTTAATAATTTTCTTTTCCCAATTATTATTAAAACAGCTAGAAAAAAGTTTTAGTTTAAAGAAATAAAGCTGCCGGGCGCGGTGGCTCAAGCCTGTAATCCCAGCACTTTGGGAGGCCGAGGCGGGTGGATCACGAGGTCAACAGATCGAGACCATCCTGGTCAACATGGCGAAACCCCGTCTCTACTAAAATTACAAAAAATTAGCTGGGCATGGTGGTGCGTGCCTGTAATCCCAGCTGCTCGGGAGACTGAGGCAGGAGAATTGCCTGAACCCAGGAGGCGGAGGTTGCGGTGAGCTGAGATCGCGCCATTGCACTCCAGCCTGGGTAACAAGAGCGAAACTCCTTCTCAAAAAAAAAAAAAAAAAAGAAAAGAAAAGAAATAAAGCAATCACCAAGTTTATTTCTTTAGGTTTGCCTAGCTGAAACTTCTCTCTTAGACTTCCACAATATACAAATTGCCTGAAAATTCTTTTGTCTTCTGCTACTCTTTTGCTTTTCAGAGATTTTTATGGACTTACATATTAAATCAATATAATCTAGGATGTCTGTTCACAGCCTTTTCTCCTCTGACTCTATACATTTTTCCTGTATGATCTGTCCTATTTTTGTAGTTTTTACTATAATTAATAAGATTATAAGTTCTCTCTGTCACTCCAGTGTGGACCTTCTACCTCCAATTTTAGTCTCATGTAATTAACCCTCTTCTGGATTTCTCTATCTGTTTTAACCTTTAACCTTGTCTGATTCATAAATAATACATTAAGGTGCTTAAGATTAACAGTGAAGCTTGTCATGTGGTTTCTCCAGAATAAAAAACATTTTATTTTATCCATCAGATAGTCATATGTTGTTCAGTATTCCTCAGTAGCAATATTATTTATGTTAGTAATTGAAATGGGAATATAACAAAATTGTTTAGGTAAATATGGATTGCTGTCATAAACTGTTTCATGTTTCAACGTAGGAGAAATGGAGAATTTAAAGAAGTAGGAAGAGGAGAACTAGAAAAGAAGTAGAAGAAAGAAGGAGAGGAAGAAAGCTCGGTATAAATATCACTATAAATATCCTTACGTGGACTACATCAAGTTACCAATTAATGCCACATTTACAAGAAAGCAGGATTTATTTGTTGATGTTTCTCTTGTATATGAAAGGCATGGTATTTTCATAGAGGATCAGACATCTGTTTTACTTAATTATAAAATATGAAGTCCTGTTCTGTTCACAAATCTTCTAAAACCCCATTGTTCTGGAGTATGAGAATACAACTAACCCATGTTGACTCCTGCATTTTTTAGTGCACTATGCTTGTTTCTGCCACCATATATAATTCCCATATTTTCAACCTTGTGGAAGCAGAAATTGATGGGTGAAATGATGCCTACATTTTCATGATCCAGTGTAAGATGAGATAAGTTTAATTGTATTTTTTAAATGTGCATATGAACATTTATCAGTTTTTATTACCTGGTAGTTTATTGTTTGTTAGCACCTTTGGACTATTTGTTTGCTTTTTCTTCACTAGAACATGAATACCTTATCTCTCCTAGAACATAACTTAATATTGTTGGCTAAATCAATTAGTGAAGAAATAAAGAGGAGAGGATGTAGGGGAGAGAGAAGGAAATAAATAAAAAATTATTGGACACTTTCCCAAATCTGGAGTTTATTTTAAACATCAGACCTATGTCAAAAGTCACTAGACCTTGTATCTCTTTTCCATTAAAGATGCATGAGAGAGGAACCAACCCAAGTGACCATCATTGATAGAGTGGATAAAGAAAATGTGGCACATATACACCCTGGAATACTGTGTAGCCATAATAAAGGATGAGTTCATGTCCTTTGCAGGGATGTGGATGAAACTGGAAACTATCATTCTCAGCAAACTGACACAAGAACAGAAAACCAAACACTGCATGTTCTCACTGATAAGTGGGTATTAAACAATGAGAAAACATGGACACAGGACAGGGATCATCACACACCAGGGCCTTAGGGATGGGGGGCTAGCAGAGAAATAGTGGGGGTGGGAGGATTGCGGAGAGATAGCATTAGGAGAAATACCTAATGTAGATGACACGGCGATGGATGTAGCAAACCACACCATGGCACGTGTTTACCTATGTAACAAACCTGCATGATCTGCACATGTACCCCATAACTTGTATAATTTTTTTTAAAAAAGGATTATTTGTTTTGCACATGAAAAGAGACTATGTAACTATAATGCTTGGAAATCACATAAAAGAATGAAAATAACTTAATTCAAATTTAACTTGAATTATTTACATACCTTAATAAAATGTTATATTGTTTTTATATAGCCTAGAAAATAAACATAACTTCCAATAAGACTGTTTGAATATAGCATAGAACATTTTTCTAACAAAAAATTTAGGAATTTTCTAATAAAATTTCTTTAAATATCTGACTGAAAATTAAAGGGTAAGTTTCATTTATGGGATCAAGTCTGAGGACAAATAATGTATTTAAAAATCTATTACGTGGGTTTTCAAACTTGTAGTACACAAAGAATCACCTGATGATATTGTCAAAATGCAGGATCCTGGTGCACCACCAAGATTCTGAGTCACCAAGTGTGGCAAGGGGAATTCACAATTTGCATTTTAACTGGCACCAGTTGATGCTGATTCTGATAGTCTCAGGTGGCTCCCTCAGAGGAACAATGGACTAAGTTCTACAACTTATTTGAACTTTACAAATAATTTTCTGAAATTCAGTTCTATGGAAATTGAATTATCTAATCAGATGCAAACAGTTGATAATTATCAGCTGCAGATAATTACTTATCTGTAAAGAGATTACATATATCCGTTAAATGTGTTAAAGAAATATAGATTTACATCTATATAACTATAGAAATTTATATAGATGAATTTTGGATTTCTATATAAATTTGCCTAGGATTGAAAACTCTTATTTTTTCCGTCTATCAAGTGTAATCATGTCAACAAGCAGTTCTTATTATGAAATATAAACCCCTAAAGAGCCAAAGACATAAATTAAATTTCCAAACATAATCATTCATTTGCTATGTCATATGTATAGTGCTACACTCCAGAATCATTTGATTGGATATAGAAATTTTTTTCTCATACAATATCAAAAGATTGTTGAATTCTGGCAAATCTTTGTATCTACTTCAACACTTGAAATATTCTAACATTTACAGAAGAAAGTAAAAAAATTTATAAATGAATATAAATAATTTACAGATAAATTATTTGAAATAAATAATGAGTTTAATTTTATTATCTGAATTACTATTTATTAGAGAACTTGTAAATTTTTCATAAAACATAGTATTATCTTTGGCATAGAGTTGTTCTATCTTGAAGATATATTTGTTGAAATACAGTAGATTGTGTCCTACAGATACATTTCTACAATTGCAATCATTTCTATGCCTGGCTTAATGTAGCATGCTATTCTTCTTGTCTTATTCACACGTGCCTGGACTAATTAACACGTGATGGACTATTTGTTTTCAGGTTTCTTTGTCTTCACAATCTTCTATTTTAAAATCATCTTGTTAAGTTTATTTTCAGAATCCATAGCAACAGATGTTGGGCATTACTTTCAGTTTCCATGGTAATATCTTGTAATTGATGTTATTTAGAAGAACAAATGGGGGGTTTCAGTGTGTTTAATTACATCAGCCCTCTAGGGAAGCATGTCATCTCTTGAGATTTCAGTTCAGTTTCACTGATGCTTGAGTCTCATGTTGAATAAAAAGTACTTTGTTCATGTGCAATCTAATATGATGTCTCAGTCTAATCTTTTGCTTGCTAAAATCAATTGAAAACTATTTATGAAATGTATATTTATCTACTGATAATTTCTCATAAAGCAACAATTGAAAGAAATGATGATTCTGTGTCAGGATCTATAGATGAGTTCAGGATCTCAATGCCCATAAGCTGACATCAGCAATCATCATACAAGGTAAATGATGTGGAATATGGTGATGGAGTACATCTTATCTGTTGGTGGGACTTCCTAGTGACCATTTAATTTCCTTATGTAAATACCTTATGTCTACTTTCTTAATTATTACTTTTACATTTAACTTGAAGTTTAAATTTTATAAGGAAATGGTGTATGTTCTCTTCTTGCAAACTTTTTCTTACAAATATTTAATTGACATTCAAAAATATACTTTATTTCCATAGGTAGACATTTTTCATTACCCATTCATTATTTTTTTATGTAAACAGTTCTGTTATTCTGCAAAATTATCACAATATACTAAATATCTGCCTGGCATATTTATGCTATTTAATTTGTTTTCATTCCTTTATGATGTGGAAGAAAAGAAAAAAATTACTATTCCAAATGTTTATCATTGTGTTCTTTGGGAAATATTTTATCAAAAGCATTAACCATCTATTTCTATATCTATGTCTGTTTATTCTTTTGATTTATGTCAGTAGAAGAAAACTGCTTTCTTATAAGCTTATTTTGTTCCCAAATAGTCCATAAAATTTACAGGCATAAACACTAAAGTTTTCAAGCTTTTAGTATCATAAAATAACTGACAGATTTGTTTATCTAAGATATTATAAGAAAACTTAAAAAGGTATATCAGAGGCTGGGCGTGGTGGCTCAAGCCTGTAATCCCAGCACTTTGGGAGGCCGAGACGGGTGGATCACGAGGTCAAGAGATCGAGACCATCCTGGTCAACATGGTGAAACCCCGTCTCTACTGAAAATACAAAAAATTAGCGGGGCACGGTGGTGTGTACCTGTAATCCCAGATACTCAGGAGGCTGAAGCAGGAGAATTGCCTGAACCCAGGAGGCGGAGGTTGCGGTGAGCCGAGATCGCGCCATTGCACTCCAGCCTGGGTAACAAGAGCAAAACTCCGTCTCAAAAAAAAAAAAAAGGTATATAAGATTTCTAGTTTTTCTAATGTTAGATACTTCAATTTAAATCAATGAGGCAAAATCGACAGATAAGGAACAAGGTGATTGGCATCCATCATGAGTTCTGATTCTGTTTAGAGATTTAGAGTTATTTAACACAAGAATAGTTTTCTTCTTAAATTAGTTGAAAAATATTACTGTAATATTCTACCACAACCCATAGGTTAAAATTTATCAGAAAAGTAAAAATCCATTAGTTATTAATGAATTAGCTTACAATTTGCAATTACCAAGCAAAAATACCACAAATTTGTAAATCCAGTGACAATTATGTGTTTCAATGTAAATGATCTTATTTAGATGTGTATAATATAGAAATAATCATCTGCTTTATTGTTTTTATATACAACAGAACTTGGTTCACTTGTGCATATAGAATTATAAGAACTTATCAAAGTCCCAGATTAGGTCAATTCTGTTGAATTCGATTATTTGAAATACTACCATTTTCAGCAATGCAACTTTGAGAAAATAGTGCTACCACTATTTTCCCTGTGACATCTTTTCAATTTGACTCTTCTCTGCCCAATATCATTAATGTTCTAATCTCGGAGTGGCACCAATTATGGAACTCTGAGGACAGAAACCTGGCTCATTTTTACTAACTTTAATATAAAGCCAGTCCTCATTGCTTATCATTCTGTCCTCTAAACATCTCTTTACCTCAATTAATCATCCATAATGTCGTTATCTAAGTCTCCTGTAAGTCACGACAACCTAAGGGACATTCTATCTGCAGTGTTTTCTCCCTCCATGCTGAATTGATTGCCCTCTCACTATGGTATCTCTTTCTTTTTCATATCTTTGCATTCTCCCAACACCTTTCTTTACTCATCCCTCATAATCCAACTGAATCTTTACCTTCTGCTTTACCTTCATACTCTCACTCTTGGTCTCTTTAAGATGTCCATTTGTATATATTTTTTTAGCACATTAGCATTTCCATCTCAGAACACTTAGCTTTACTTATCAATGTCTCCTACTAGTCTCCAAGTTTCAGGATGTCAGGCACTGAATTTTAATTGTCTTTCTATTTGCAGTGTATCTCCCAATGCTTGATCAGGAAACTTCCACTGAATGAGTGTAGAAAGGATCTAGCCAACAGTGAAGTTCTTTGTTTTTGTCTCAATCTTGGCTCTCATCGTTTTCATGGCTGTAAGTATTCTAGCAGATTTTAAAGAATATGTTCTCAATCTATCCCAAGAATGTCTCTTATTTCCTGTGTCCTGGCGTATACCAGTGTTTCCCTTAATACAGCTTTATAAGTTGATATAATTTGGATCTATGTCTCCACCAAAATCTTATGTTCAATTGTAATCTCAATGTCGGATGTGGGGCCTGGTTGGAGGTAATTGGATCATGAGGGGGTGAATCCTTCAGGAATGGTTTAGTACCATCCCTTTGGTGCCATTCTCCTGATTAGAGTTCTCATGAGATCTGGTTGCTTAAAGTGTGTGGCACCTCCTGCTTCTCCCTCTTGGTCCTGCTCCTACCATGAAAGACAACTGCTCCTGCCATGTAAGATGACTGCTGCCACTTTGCCTTCTGCCATGAGTAAAAACTCCCCAGGAGCAAATGGCCTTCTGCCATGAGGACTCCCCAGGAGCAGATGCTGCCATGCTTCCTGTAGAGCCTGTGGAACCATGAGCCAATTAAATCTCTTTCTTTTGTAAATTGCCCATTCTCAGGTATTTCTTTATAGCACTGTAAAAACAGACTAATACACAAGTTTTAATGATTCTACATGAATTGTCTTTTGTCTTAAATTATATGTTATTTAGGGACTTACATTACTTAATATTCAACCACAGGCAACTAAGTATAATTAGTTTAATATAAAAATAAACAATTTTAAAGAGTATCATACATACGAGGGACTGGGAATTGATAAAATGTCTTTAAATATAAAAAGCTCCACATCGCCAGAAGCCGTGGCTTACACCTAATCCCAGCTACTGGAAGGCCGAGGCGGGTGGATTTCCTGAAGTCAGGAGTTCGAGACCAGCCTGGCCAAAATAGTAAAAGCCTGTCTCTACTAAAAATGCAAAAATTAGCTGGGCATGGTGGCGGGCACCTGGGAGGCAGAGGCAGAAGAATCAAACCTGGAAGGAGGAGGTTGCATGAACTGAGATTCCACCACTGCACTCCAGCCTGGGCAACAAGAATAAAACTCCATCTAAAAAAAAAAAAAAAGCTCCAGATAATTGGAAGTTAGGCATATATGGAAAGAACAAGGTGCATTTTAGTGGAGAATATTGAAAAAAAGAATCTTAAAATAAAAGGTCTTAGAGAGTGATATGGTTTGGATGCCCCACCCAAATCTTATGTTGAATTGTAGTCCCCAGTGTTTCAGATTGGGCCTTGTGGGAGGTCTTTGGATAATGGGATTATTAATTATGGGAGTGGTTCCCTTGTGAATGGCTCTGGCCATTCCCTTAGTGAAAGGTAACTTCTGGCTCTGAGTTCACAGGATATCTGATCATTAAAAAGTGTGTGGCCCTTCCTCTTGCTCCACCATTCACCATGTAAAGACGTGAAGTGCCTCCACCTGCTTCACCTTCTGCCATGATTGTACTATGCTTTTATTATTTTTTTTAATTATACTTTCAGTTCTGGGGTACATTTGCAGATCTTGCAGGATTGTTATATAGGTATACACATGCTGTAGTGGTTTGCTGCCCCCATCCCCCCATCACCTACATTAGGCATTCTCCCAATGTTATCCTGCCCCAATTTCCCCACCCCGCCATCTCTCCCCTATCTTCCCACCCTGCAACAGACCCCAATGTGTGATGTTCCCTTCCCTGTGTCCATGCGTTCTCATTGTTCAACAACCGCCTATGAGTGATAACGTGGTGTTTGGTTTTCTGTTCTTGTGTCAGTTTGCTGAGAATGATGGTTTCCATACTCATCCATGTTCCTGCAAAGGACATGAACTCATCCTTTTCTATGGCTGCATAGTATTCCATTGTGTATATGTGCCACATTTTCTTTATCTAGCCTATCGTTGATGGATATTTGGGTTGTTCCAGGTCTTTGCTATTGTAAACAGTGCCTCAGTGAACATACATGTACATGTGTCTTAATAATAGAACGATTTATAATCCTATGGGTATATAACCAGTAATGGGATTGCTGGGTCAAATGGTATTTCTAAATATAGACCCTTGAAGAATCACCACACTGTCTTCCACAATGGTTGAACTAATTTATATTCCCACAAACAGTGTAAAAGCTTTCCTATTTCTCCACATCCTCTCCACCATCCATATCTCCAGATTTTTTGTTAATCACCATTTTAAGTGGCATGAGATGCTATCTCAATGTGGTTTTGATATGCATTTCTTTAATCACCAGTGATGATGAGCATTTTTTCATAGGTTTGTGTGTTGGCCGAATAAATGTCTTTTTTTGAAAAGTGTCTGTTCATATCCTGTTCTCACTTTTTGAAGGGGTTGTTTTATTCTTGTAAATTTATGTTTCTTGTACATTCTTGTACAACCTTCCTGTACTAGCCCTTTGTTAGATGGATAGAGTGCAAAAATTTCTTCTCATTCTGTAGGTTGCCTATTCACTCTGATGATAGTTTCTTTTGCTGTAAAGAAGTGTTTTAGTTTAATTAGATCCAATTTTCCTATTTTGGCTTTTGTTGCAATTGCTTTTGGTGCTTTAGTCATGACGACTTTTTCTATACCTATGTCCTGAATGGTATTATGTAGGTTTTCCTCTAGAGTTTTTATGGCTTTAGGTCTTACATTTAAATCTTTATTCCTTTTTAATTTAATTTTTGTATAAGGTGTAAGGAAGGCTTCCATTTTTGTCTTTCTGTACATGCCTAGCCTGTTTTCCCAGCACCATTTATTAAACATGGAATCCTTTCCCATTGCTTGTTTTTATCAGGGTTGTCAAAAATTAGATGTTTGTAAAGGTGTGACATTACTTCGGAGGCCTCTGTTCTGTTCCATTGGTCTATATCTCTGTTTTGGTACCAGTGCCATGTTGTTTTGATTACTATAGCCTTGTAGTATAGTTTGAAGTCAGGTAGCATGATGCCTCCAGCTTTGTTCTTTTTGCTTAGGATTGTCTTAGCTTTGATGACTCTTTTTTAGTTCCATATGAAGTTTAACATATTTTTTCCAGTTCTGTGAAGAAAGTCAATAGTAGCTTGATGGGAATAGAATTGAATCTATAAATTACTTTGAGCAGTATGGCCATTTTCACAATATTGATTCTTTCTAACCATAGCATGAAATGTTTTATCATCTGTTTGTTTCCTCTCTTATTTCCTTGAGCAGTGGTTTGTAGTCTCCTTGAAGAGGTCCTTTACATCCTTTGTTAATTGTATTCCTTGGTATAAAAACAAATGACTATTTCAATAGATGCAGAGAATGCCTTTGACAAAATTCAACAGCCCTTTATGCTAAAAACTCTCAGTAAACTAGATATCAATGGAATATATCTCAACATAATAAAAGCTATTTATGGCAAACTCACAGTCAATATCATACTGAATGGGCAAAAACTGGAAGCATTCCCTTTGAAAACTGGCAGTAGGGAAGGGTTCCCCCTCTCACCATTTCTATTCAACATAGTATTGGAAGATTTAGCCAGAGCAATCAGGCAAGAAAAAGAAATAAAAGGTATTCGATTAGGAAAAGAGGAAGTCAAATTGTCTCTATTTGCAGACGACATGATTGTATCTTTAGAGGACCCCACTGTCTCAGCCCAAAATCTCCTTAAGATGATAAGCATCTTCAGCAGTCTCAGGATACAAATCAATGTGCAAAAATCACAAGCATTCCTATATACCAATAAGAGACAAACAGAAAACCAAATCATAAGTGAACTCCCATTCACAATTGCTACAAAGAGATTGCATGCTTAAGACCTCTCCAAAGGATGATGATGGAGCTATGCTTCCTGTACAGCCTTCAGAACCATTAGCCAATTAAGCCTCTTTTCTGATAAATTACTCAGTCTCAGGTATTTGTTTATAGCAATCAAGAAGTGACCAAAACAGAAGGTGTCAAAAAATAATTTTTCAAGCCATTTTTAACACCATATCTGTTCTAATTAGTATAAAATTATTTTAACCTTACCAAAATAAAGCTTTACTATATATATATTACTTAATCTATTAAATGTCAGAGTTCCCAGCTTTGTATTGCCATTTAATACTGTATGTCACAAGGTAAAGCACTTCTCTGCCATTCTTTATTCTTCTCTACCTCCTCCTTTCCCTCTAGCTCCACCTCCTCCTCTTTCTATTGTTTCTCCTCTTCCTGATCCTCTTTCTCCTCTTTTTGTACGAACTTATAAGAAAATTGGTCATAAAATATTAATAATTCTTCAACTTACTCACAATTTAATAGATGTTTCAATACACAACCTACTTATGAGATCACATTTGATTATATAATTTTGTCATCAATGAGTAGAAATGGAACAAGTAAATATTTAAGAAAATAGAGAAAAACACATAGTTGATTTATTAGTAAATCAAATATTTGAATATTAGTAGCTTTTGGGCTACTGTAAATATATTCATATAAAAATCAAATGAAAAGTTTCACTTTGTAGTTTGTACTCCCTTATCTATGGTGATGAACTTTCCCTGCCTTTCACATGCAAAAGAAATACAAATCAAAGTGAATCAATATTTAAATATGGGACATTAATTATAGAAATGCCATTTGTTAACTCACTCTAAAGATTTTATGAACTAAAAATAGCAGTTTAATGTACATTTACTTACAAATTTATCTCTATTCTGTTTAATCATACTTGTGGCTGGTAAATGTATTTGCATATTTCAATTGTTACGAAATTAAGACACACACTATTCTCTGACATTCTTTTTCTCCAAGAGAGCTGATACATCCAAAGATGTAAGACACTTTTATTAACTGGAAAACTGGGTAATAAAACATGTGTTGAGAAGAGCAGCACGTCTGCCGGGGGCTCTTAACCAGCGAGAGGGTCCCAACCTGGATAGGGGTTGCACAGAAGATAAAAGATGGCAGACAGATGGGGTCTGGAGGGTTGAGAAGTTATGCTTCACCAACAACTTTATTGTGCTCAGGGTCTGGTTATATACATTACAAGTAGAGTTGCTTACACAAAAGTTATTTCCATGAGATAAAAGGGAACACAAAGTTTTACCATAAAATCACAAGTCTCCCTACATCAGATAAGTATAATGGAATACTTAAGTCACAAGGTAAATAAGTTATGCCCAGTTGTAAATACTTAACAATTGTAAATACTTAAGTTATTATTTTACAACTATTGTAGCAAGGATCCAAAAATGAACACAATGAAGCAATAAACCATAAGGAATCGAAAGTGGACACAATGCCTCCCATGTCCTCATATCCATAAAGTAATGTCTGTTAATTATTTTGAATAGCATAGTCCCTCTCTTGGTTCCTGCTTTCCCTTAGCTTGACTTCCCCCAACTGGGGATCTGTGTCTGGGCTCAAGCTCACCATATGGCGCAGCCCATTTCCTAGGGGCCTCACACGGGAGCGTTCCCCACAGATATGTGTATATATGAAAGGAAGTTTATCAAGGAGAATTGACTCACACAATTACCTGGTGAAGTCCCATGATAGACCATCTGCAAGCTGAGGAGCAAGGAAGCCAGTAGAGGCCCATTCAAAGTCCCAAAGCCACAAAAGTAGGGAAGCCAATGGTGCAGGCTTCATTCTGTGGCCAAAGGTCCAAGGGCCCCTGGCAAACCACTGGTGTAAGTCCAATAGGCCAAAGAATCTGGAGTTTGATATTCAAGGACAGGAAGCATGCAGCATGGGAGAAAGAAGAAATCTAGAAGACTCAGCAATCCAGATTATTTCACTTTTCCACCTGCTTTTTCTAGCCATGCAGGCAGTCAACTGGATGGTGCCCATCCACATTGAGAGTGGGTATTCCCTTCCCAGTCTGCTCAAATGTTAATCAACTTTGGCAACACCCTCACAGATGCACCCAAAAACAATACTTTGCATTACTCAATTCATTCAAGTTGACACTTAATATTAACCATCACAAGCACCAAATACAAAGATGCACGAAGAGGGAGGTTAGCTGCCCATGTTAACAGAAGAGAGTATTAAAGAATGTAGGAGAAGTGGTGTGGAGCAACTCCACCTAAGTTGGATATAGTAAGAGTCTCCTCTCCATAATACCCAAGGGTGGACAAAGTAATAGATATAAAGGTATTATTTATTTATTTATTGCTATACTTCTTGCACCAAACAGTTAGCCAAATTATGAAGGCAAAGGAAAAGTGTTCCTTTTTATTAATTGTACTTTAGTTTCTGGAGTGCATGTGGAGATCATGAAGGATTGTTGCATAGGTGCATACAAGGCAATGTGGTTTGTTGCCTCCATCCCCTCGTCACCTATATCTGGCATTTCTCCCCCATGTTGTCCCTCCCCAACCTCCCCACCTGCTACTGTCCCTCCCTTAGCTTATGGTTAGGAAGAATCAATATTGGGAAAATAGCCATACTGCCCAAAGTAATTTACAGATTCAATGCTATCCCCATTAAGCTATCAACGACCTTCTTCACAGACCTGGAAAAAACCACCTTCATATGGAACTTCTAATGGAAACAAAAGAGAGCCTGCTTAGCCAAGACAATTCTAAACAAAAAGAACAAAGCTAGAGGCATCACACTACCTGACTTCAAACTATGCTACAAGGCTACAGTAATCAAAACAGCATGGTACCAGTACAAATCTCTGGTACCAAAACAGAGATATAGACCAATGGAACAAAACAGAGGCCTCAGTTGCAATGCCACATATCTACAACCACGTGATCTTTAACAAACCTGACAAAAACAAGCAATGGGGAAAGGATTCCCCAGTTAATAAAAGGTATTATTTTTAAGATTTCAGTCCAGTTTGGACTGGTTGCCTGTAATCAGTGTTCCCACATGGGTAATGAAACCACAAACTCTAACGAACAGTGAAAATGTAAATGCTTTATTCTTTTTTATTTTTAACTTTCTTTTAACAATTTGTAGTTTAGAAAAGGGACAATAAAACTAATAGTTTAAGTGATTATGTACATGATATATAAGATACTAACAACTTTAACAGTCTAAGCTTTTAAGAGCAATAATTGTGAAACCCTTCCATGGTCATTGTCTGAATTCTCTGAAATTTTTTATCTTCTTTTGTGTGTATCCAGGGGAGGTATCACCAACATAATCCATATTTATAGTATCAGCTGTATCCAGCATACCCAGCAAATAACCCTTACACCTATCCATGTCCTTACAATGTACCTCAGTAACTACAGGACATAATTACAAAGGTAAGCTAAGTCTGGTGAAATTTTTTTTTTTAACTATCAAGAAATATCAATGCTGACAGTTAAAATAGGGAAAAAAAACACAAACCATAAAACCAACAGCAGTTCCAGTCTAAACACTGTAGTCTTCTGAAAGCTCTTAAAATGTATTAATTTATTTAAGTGTTTCAGAGACAAAGCCTCTGTCCCACTATGGTTTAGACGCTGGACTCTGTGGAGGGGAACCCCTATCTTGGCTCTGACAACTACTGGTTTCATAATTTTGAACTAATCCTTCCTGTATTAATATAATACTTAAGCTCTTTAGAAAGTTGGTGATGCTTTTGAAAGCTATATGACATAAAATCTCTTTATCAGAAAAATGTGTAGTTATGACTGCAGGCTTTTCTACCACTAAATCTGTTCCTAGATGTTTAAATGTTATGCCCCAAAATGTAATCTATGTAAAAGCTGCATAAGCACAATCTGTAACATGTGAGAAATTTACATGTTATGGCCTAAGTAACTCTAATAAGCAATCATCAGAGGGATCATTAACATAATACTAGCAAGGGTATTAAGAATGTTACCAATTTCCATTTTTGAAAGTGAGTTTTCTCTTTCTATGCACAAAAATTTGTTGTTCTGAATTCTATGAGAGATGAGATATTTCACTATAAAGTAAAGCAAACTTTTGGTGATAAAAGAGGTTTGTTCTACAATTCAAAGTTGAAATGGTTCATAAGATTTCAATTATTTTTCAGTGCATTTGGGAGACTGTATTCCAACAGGTTTCCCTGTTTCTGTTAATGACAGGGGAAGGAGACTGAACTTGATTCCCTAGGCATTAGGTAATAGCTGATGACGTTTATTCAAGAAAAAATATATTTAAAATACTATTTTGGGGAGTTAAATATGAATGCAATATTTAAGCTGCATGTAAGTGAGAGAATAAAAGAATAATGACAGAAAAACAAGAGAAATTTACATTACAATTGCAGATGGTGTTTAATAACTTTTGTTTATTCAGATACTCATTTAACAAGTATTCAATTGTCTCCTCCGTGTCAAATGTATTTTGGGCACTGAATTATATTAACTAAGATTATCTATAAATATCTACTCTGCACCAGGCCAGAACATGCATGTATTTACAGGAAGAAACATTTTACAGATAATCTGCTATTTTCTTTTTCTGTACATATTTGACTGGTAAATCCAGTTTCTACATGTGTATTTTTATTTCTCATGCCACATCACACTACTGCTGATTTTTGAAAACTTGACAAAAAGTCAATGGAAATTAAAGAAAGGCCATAATTCTTGCCTCCTAGTGGATGTTTGATTAGATAGTTCTAATATTAAACTGCTAAAGTGTTTTTACTGCTGTTTTGAGTAATAAAATGCTATTCTTTCCATAAAAGTAATGGATATCGGCACATTCTTACATGTATGCTCTTTATTTCTTTTTTTATAGATATTTACAGACATAAAACATTTCTTTCATCACTTTATTTTTCAAGTTTGAGTAGCACTGACTGAAACTCCTTGCATCAGAGGTCCTGTGAATTCATTTATTTCTAACTTGAACTGTCATATTTTATATCTAATCAACATATGGACTTCAACTTCAAGTGAAGCTAGACTATTGCACATATTTATGCTAATATTTGGTTTGTTCCTGGATTTCTTTGTTACAGCACATATGTTAAGCCTCCAAAGTCCTCACATTCCTTTCTTTTCTTTCTTTCTTTTTTTTTTTTTTTTTTTTCAGGCTGAGTCTAGCACTGGGGTGCAATGGCATGATCTTGGCTCACTGCAACCTCCACCTCCCAGGTTCATGTGATTCTCCTGCCTCAGCCTCCCGAGCAGCTGGGATTACAGGCACACACCACCACACCCAGCTTATTTTTTTTGTATTTTTAGTAGAGACGGGGTTTCGCTATGGTTTTTTTGGGGGGGGGGGAGGAAGGCAGGAAGGAAGGGAATAAGGACGGTAGGGAGGAAGGAAGGGATGAAGGAAGAAAGGAAGGGAGGAAGCGGGGAGGGAGGGAGGGAGGGAGGGAGGGAGGGAAGGAGGGAAGGGAAGAAAGGAAATCAAGCAATGAAAGAGTCATTGCCGACCTGGATCTAGAGGTTTACAAGTTGATTTCTTTTTTTTTGAGAGAAGGAAAGAAAAAAAAAATAAGTAAAGGAGAGGAAGAAAGAGGAAGAGAAAGAGGGAGAGTAAATGGAAATATTGCTTTATTTTGAAAAAAATTGGGTATTAATAATGGCCAATCAATGTTTCATTTAAACTAATGGGTAGGTGTGATGTGGTATTGACAAGAATGTATATTTTGTGTATTTGAAGTGGAGAGCTCTATAAATATTTATTAAGTTTACTTGTTCTGGATCTGAGTTCGAGTCCTTGATATCCTTATTAATTTTCTGTCTCATTGAATCTAAGTCTCCTATCTGGGTGTTAGGATCGTTAGCTCTTGTTGTTGCATTGATCCTTTTACCACTATATCTTTGTTGCTTTAAAATCTATTTTATCCGATACAAGAATTGCAACTCCTGCTTTTTATTTATTTATTATTTATTTTTGCTCTCCATTTGGTTGGTAAATCTTTCTCCATCCCTTTGTTTTGAGTCTTTGTGTATCCTTGCATGTGAAACAGGTCTGGATGTAACATGCCGTTGGGTTTTGGCTGTGTCTTTTGATTGGGAATTCAGTCAATTTAAATTTAGGGTTACTGCCATTTGATGTTGACTGGCTGTTTTATCCATTTGTTGGTGTAAATTCTTCTTTATGTTGGTGCTCTTTACTTTTTGGTGTATCTTTAGAAAGGCTAATACTGGTTGTTTCTTTCTGTGTGTAATGCTTCTTTCAGAAGCTCTTGTAAAGCAGGCCTGGTGGTAATAAAATCTCTGAGTTCTTGCTTGTTCATAAAAGATTTTATTTTTCCTTCAGTTGTGAAGCTTAGTTTGGCTGGATATGAAATTCTGGGCTGAAGGTTCTGTTCTTTGAGGATGTTGAATATTGGCCCCCACTCTCTTCTGGCCTGTAGAGTTTCTGCCGAGAGATCTGCTGTAAGTCTGATAGGCTTGCCTTTGTGGGTAATCTGACCTTTCTCTCTGGCTGCCCTTAGTATCCTCTCCTTCATTTCAACCCTGGTGAATCTAACGATTATGTGCCTTGGGGTTGCTCTTCTTGAGGAATATCTTTGTGGTGTTCTCTGTATTACCTGGGGTTGAATGTTGACCTGCTTTGCTAGTTTAGGAATTCCTGAATAATATCCTGAAGGGTATTTTCCAGCTTGGATTCATTCTCTCCGTCGCATTCAGGTACACCTATCAAACGTAAATTTGGTCTTTTCACATAGTCCCACATTTCTTGGAGACTTTGCTCATTCCTTTTTATCCTTTTTTCTCTAATCTTTTCTTCACGTTTTATTTCATTAAGTTGGACTTTGACCTCCGATATCCCTTCTTCTGCTTGAACAATTCGAGTGTTTAAACCTGTGCATACTTCTCGGAGTTCCTGTATTGTATTCTTCAGTTCCATTAATTCACTCATACTCCTCTCTAAGTTGTCTATTCTCAATAGGATTTCATCAAACCTTTTTTCAAAGTTCCTAGTTTCTTTACGTTGGGCTACAACATGTTCTTTTAACTCACCGAAGTTTGTTATTATCCATTCCTTGAAGAGTGATTCTGTCATCAGGAGGCGCTCATTCTCCATCAAGCCTTGTTCCATTGTTGATGTGGAACTGTGATCATCTTTAGAGGGAGAGGCGTTCTGACTTTGAGTAGTCTCAGCTTTTTTACGCTGGTTTCTTCCTGTCATTGTAAATTTATCCTCCTGTAGTCTTTGAAATTACCAACTTTCAGATTAGGTCTCTTGAGTGGACGTCCAGGTTGTTAGTTCCCAGGGCCAGAGCAGCGGCGTTAAAACTGATGGTGCTTTTCTGCCCAGGATTCTCCTGTCTGGTTTCCTTCTTGTGTCCGTAGTAGGCGACTCTGCCTTCCCGGGGCTCCAAACCTTGGTCAGAAGGGGAACCGGTCCTGTTTACTCTGTGCCAAGCGCTGCCGCGTCGAGGTGCCGGCGGAGCCGCTGCGCCCACCATGAGAGTCGCGCTGGCGACTCATGTGTTTCCACCACTGGGGGATCTTCTGCTCCGTGAGCGACCAGAATTTGTCTGAAAGTGTGGCGTCCTCTAGTTCTCCACGCCTTCTCTGAGAGCTGCAATCCCGGGATGTTAGCAATCGGCCATCTTGGATCGTTCCTCCGCTATGTTAACCAGACTGGTCTCAAACTACTGACCTTGAGCATTATGTGGATTTTCAGTTAAATTAATAAATATCATATTGGTCATAAATGGTTTCATGTTTCCATTATAGGAGAATTGCAGAATAGGGAGAAGGGGGAGCAGCAACTGGAGCAGCAGGAAGAGAAGGAGGAAGAAGAGGAAGGGGAGAAGGAGATGGAGTAAAGGTGGAGCAGCAGGATTGAGGAGAGCCCCAATACACATCACTACAAATACCCATTCCCAGGTTGCGCCCTTAAGCAAAAATTGGATTGCCACTCCTGTGATAAAGCAGTAGTTCTTTGTTGATGTTTCCTTTTTAATAAAAGGTCATGACATTTTCAAAGAGAATACTGTTTGGTATAGAGGATAAGATGTATTTTCTTTAATTATAAAATATGAAGTCATGTTCTGGTTTATCAATCTCCTAAAATGGTCTACTTTTCCTGGAGGGTGAGACCATAACTTACATCAGAAGGTCACTTCTGTGCTTGTTTGACCTGCCATACATAATCCCCATACTTCCTAACTTGGAGAAGCAGAAAATGATGGGTATAATAATGCCTACATGTTGATATTCCAACTTAAAATATAGATGATATAAGTTTAATTGTAATTTTAAAGTGTGTATATTAAAGATGTATCAATATTTCTTACCTTGTAGTTTGCTGTTTGGTAGTGTCTTTGGGCTTTTAATTTGCTTTATGTTCACTAGAACATGAATATCTTAGATCTACTAGAGCTGTGCCCAATATTGTTGGATAAATGAAGTAGGGAAGAAAATCAGAGGGAAGAAAGGAGAAGAGAAAAAAAAGAAAGAAAGAAGAAAAGAAGGAAATCATTTGACTTTTCCCAAGTAATTGAAGCAGAGTTTATTTTAAAAATCAGATATTGTTCAGGAGTTACTGAACCATGGTACAGGCACAGTGGCTCATGACTGAAATCGCAGCACTATTTGAAAGTGCTTTTTTTTGGAAGAAGGATTTTTTAGGTCAAAAGTTCAAGACTTACATGGGCACCATAGCAAGACAAAGTCTCTACCAAATAATAATAATAATAATAAATTAAATTAACCAAGAGTGGTAACACATGTCTGTAGTCCTAGCTAAACATGAGGCTGAGGTTGTAGGACCACTTGAGCCCAGGAGTTCCAGGCATCAGTGAACTACGATCTCACCAGTGTACTCAAGACAGTGCTATGCAGCAAGACCCTGTCTCTGGAAAAATAAAATAGTTACTGAACCCTATGTCACATTTTCCTACTCAGAATGTAAAGAGACTGTATTTGTTTAACACGTGAGAAGAGACTTTGTGTCTATGATGCTAGCACTTTGGGAGGTCGAGGCAGATGCATCACAAGGTCAGGAGTTCAAGACCAGCCTGGCCAACATGGTGAAACCCTGTCTCTACTAAAAAAATACAGAAATTAGCCAGGCGTGGTGACAGACACCTGTAATTCCAGCTATTCAGGAGGCTGAGACAGGAGATCCCTTGAACCTGGGAAGTGGAGGTTGTGGTGAGCCAAGATGGCACCACTGCACTCCAGACTGGTGACAGAGAGAGACTCTGTCTCAAAAAGAAAAAAAAAGAAATCTCATGACAAGAAAATGAGAATTACGTATATCTAATTTGATCTGAATTATTTATTTGCCTTAAGAAATGATTTATAGTTTTTATACATTACTTAGAGAATAACCATAATTTACTGTAAAACTGTTTCAATGTAGCATAAAAAAATTTACCTAATAATTATTTCCTTAAAAAGTCTGATACAGGGCCGGGCCTGTAATCCAAGCACTTTGGAGGCCAAGGCAGGTGGATCACCTGAGGACAGGAGTTCAAGACCAGCCTGACCAACATGGTAAAACCCTGCCATTAAAAAAATAATAATAAAAGAATAAATTTTAAAAATAAATAAATAAATAGAAAACCTGATACAAAATATTAAACCAAAAGTTCTTTTTATGGAATAAAGCCTAAGGATAACTATGAATTTACGAGACAATTATGTGATTATCTCTCTTTTTCCTTAGTTTTTATGTTTTGTAGAGATGGGGTTCTCGCTATGTTATGTAGGCTGTTCTTGAATTCTGTACTCAAGCAATCCTTCTGCCTCAGCCTCCCAAAGTGCTAGGATTACAGGCACAAGCCACCGAGAGCAGCTTTGTTTCAAACTTTACAATACGCAAAGAATCACCTGGAGATAATGTTAAAATCCAAGCTCCTTTAGGGCAATCCCAAGATTCTGACTCAGCAACTTTGGAGAGGGGTACTAAGAATTTGCATTTCCACAGACTCCAGCTGATGCTGATTGAGATGGTTTCATGTGGCACACTCTGAGGAACAATGCACTAGGCTGTATAACTTACTTCAATATTATACTTAAGTTTTTGATACTCAGTTCTTAGTACATTGAATTATCCAACCAGTAGTGAGTAGGGTAATTTTTACACAAATTTTCATAGGAATGTAATGAAAATTTTTTTTTCATTTTTTTTTCACCTTAGTGTAATCATGTCAACACGACTGCTATGGATAATTATATATCCTTAAAAACTCCAGGAAATTAAATCAAATTTCCAAATATATATATTCAGTCATATGTGACACATATGTCACTGAGCACTTAGAGTCATTTCACCACAAATATAATAAATTTTTATCATGTAGTACCCAAAGATAACTAAATTTTGCAACTGATTACATTCATTTTGTAACTTAAAATATTCTACAGTCAATGGAAGATGGTAAAAGTATAAGATAACAATTTGAAGAAAAACTCCTGATGTATATAATGACTATAATTTTATTGTGCCAGTTACCATGATTTGTTAGAGAACATGCAAAATCTTGATAACATGGTAAGTATTCTTTCTGTCCTAGAGTTGTTCCACCTTGGACACATACTTGTGGAAACAGAGCAGATGGTGTATCACAGAAACATCTTTATCACTGCTATTATTTCTGTGCTTGGCTTCCTCCAGCATGCTTTTTCATTGTCTGACTCATTCATGCCTAGACTAACACTGGAATTAACATACAGTGGGTCCAATTGTTTCCTAGTTGCTTGGCTTCACAATCATCTATTGCAAAATTACTTTGTTAAGGTTATTTTTATCATTTGTAGAGACAGATTTTGGGCATTGCTTTTAGTTTTCATTATTTAACAAAAACAAATGTGGCATTTCAGTGTGTTTAAATACATTGGTCCTCTAGGGAAGCAGATCATCTCCTGAGGCTTCACTTCAACTTCACTACTTCTGGAGTCTCATCTTGAGTGAAAGGTAATATGTTAATGTATAATCTAATATGATAGCTTAGTCTAGACTGTTGCTTCCTAAAATATTTTGAAAACTAATTATAAAAATATGTATTTGTGTAATGATAATTTCTCATAAAGAAACCATTGAGAGAAACGATGACCCTTTTAGGATCTGAAGGTGAGTTGAGAATCTCAATTCCTGTAAGTTGAAATCAGCAATCATTGTGCAAAGTAAATAATGTGAAATATGAAGACAAATTCCAGCTTCTCTCCTCATAGAAATTCCTAAAAAACTTTTTATTGCCTTGTCTAGATACTGGCATCTACTCTCCTACTTATTATTTTACCTTTAACTTAAATATGAAGTTCAAATTTTAAGAAAATAGCATATGTTCTCCTTTTTGCAAATGTATATATTGTTTCACAAGTTTAGCTTTTAAAAATTTACTTTATTCCCACAAGTAAACATTTCTCACTAACTTTTCATTTACCTTTCCATCATTTGAAATAGTTATGTTATTCCACATAATAAAAAATACTGTATAACAGTAACGCTTTACTATCTTACTGATTTATACTATTTGTTTTCATTCACTTTTGATATGGCCGAAAAGAAAGATTTTACTATTTCATATTTTCACTATTTTGTCATTGGGAAATATTTTTTTAAAAACCGTTACATATATATTTATATATCTATGTCTATATATCCATCTTTCAGTGTATCAAGGTTAGTAAAAGGAAACCACTCTTTTATAAGCATGTTTTGATTCAGTACTTTCAATACAATTTACAGGCATAAAAAACACTAACCACTAATGTTTTCTTTTTCTTTTATTTTATTTTATTTGAAATGGAGTTTCACTGGTGGAGTGCAGTGGCACAATCTCAGCTCACTGCAACCTCTGGCTCCCAGGTTCAAGGGATTCTCCTGCCTCAGCCTCCGAAATAGCTGCGATTAGAGACTTGCACCACAGTATCTGGCTAATTTTGTATTTTTTTTTTTTAATTTTTTATTGGATTATAGGTTTTGGGGTACATGAGCAGAGCATGCAAGACAGTTGCGTAGGTACACACATGGCAGTGTGCTTTGCTTTTCTTCTCCCCTTCACCCACATTTGGCATTGCTCCCCAGGCTATCCCTCTCCACCTCCCCCTCCCACTGGCCCTCCCCTTTTCCCCCCAATAGACCCCAGTGTTTAGTACTCCCCTTTCTGTGTCCATGTGTTCTCATTTTTCATCACCCACCTATGAGTGAGAATATGCGGTGTTTCATTTTCTGTTCTTGTGTCAGTTTGCTGAGGATGATGTTTTCCAGATTCATCCATGTCCCTACAAACGACACGAACTCATCATTTCTGATTGCTGCATAATATTCCATGGTGTATATGTGCCATATTTTTCCAATCCAGTCTATTATCAATGGGCATTTGGGTTGATTCCAGGTCTTTGCTATTGTAAACAGTGCTGCAATGAACATTCGTGTACATGTGTCCTTATAGTAGAACGATTTATAGTCTTTTGGATATATACCCAGTAATGGGATTGCTGGGTCAAATGGAATTTCTATTTCTAAGGCCTTGAGGAATCGCCACACTGTCTTCCACAATGGTTGAACTAATTTACACTCCCACCAACAGTGTAAAAGTGTTCCTTTTTCTCCACATCCTCTCCAGCATCTGTTGTCTCCAGATTTTTTAATGATCGCCATTCTAACTGGCGTGAGATGGTATCTCAATGTGGTTTTGATTTGCATCTCTCTGATGACCAGTGACGATGAGCATTTTTTCATATAATTGTTGGCCTCATATATGTCTTCTTTCGTAAAGTATCTGTTCATATCCTTTGCCCACTTTTGCTAATTTTGTATTTTTAGGAAAGATGGGGCTTCACTACGTTTGTCGGGTTGCTCTTAAACTCCAGACCTTAGGTGACCTGCCTGACTCAGGCTCCCAAGGTGCTGAGATTACAAGCGTGAGCCACTGAGCTCAGCCAAAAAACACTAACGTTTTCATGCTTTCTGTATCATAAAATTACTGATGGATAGGTTTATCTATCAGGTGATAGAAAAACCCCAAGATACATATTATTTTATGTGTAATGTGGTTACTCTAATACCAGAAATTTCAATTTAAATAACTGAGGCAAATCAATGAATAAGTAACAAAGTAAATGCAATAAATCATGAGTTCTGCTTTATGTTTTAGAGATTTAGGGTTATTTATTAATAATAGTAATTTTTTTGTAATTAGGTGAAAAATATTCTTGAAATGTTTTATCACAAGTTATTAGTAAAAGAGATTAAATAATAAAGGCCATTACCTTTATATGAATTACTCTATTGTTTGCAATAAACAAGTAAAAATGTCATTTATTTGTAAGTCTTGTGGCAAAAATGTGTTTCAATGAAAATGTTTTTAGTTAGATGTTTATAATTTGCAAATAAATAATCTGTTTAACTTTTTCTGTTTAATAGTGAAAGAACTGGGTTAACTAGCTTATACATGTTTATGATAACATATCACAGTCTCATATGAGGTCAATTTTGCTGAATGAGTTTATTTAAACTATTAAGTCATTTTCATTAATTTTACTTCTCAAAGAAGGTATGAATATTTTCCCTGTGACTTCTTAGCAGTTTGATTGTTCTCTACCCAGTATCATTACAGTTCTAATCTGAAGGTTACACCATTTTTGCAACTGTCAAAACAGAAACCTGGTTCATTTTCAGTGACTTTATTATAAAGCCAGTGCCAATTGCTTGTCATTCTAATGTCTAAACATCTCTTTACACTGTACCTTAAATTTCATCCCTAATGTCATTACGTAAGGCTCCCCTATAATGTCACAAAACCTAAGTAATCATGCTGTTTCCAGTTTTGTCCGCCCTACATTTTGAACTGTTTGCACTTTCAATGTGGTATCCTCTCTTTTGCATTTTTTGCAATCTCCCAACACCACTTTAATCATCCCATGTAATCCAACTCAAGCATTACTTTCTTCTTCACCTTTATACCCCTATTCCTTTGGTCTGTTTAAAGTGTTGATTTGTGTGTTTCCGTAATGCCTTAGCCTTTCCATATCAGAGCACTCACTTTTACTTATCAATGTTGCCAATAAATCTCCAAGTTTCATGCTGTCAGGCAGTGGGTTTTAATTGTCTTTCTATCTGGAGTTTGTCTCCCAATGCTTTAGAGCACAGCATAATCAAGAAAATTTTGATGGATGAATACGAGAAAAAAATGTGATACTGAATTTCCACATATGTTTTCAGAGGACCCAGCCAACTATGAAGTTCCTTGTCTTTGCCTTCCTCTTGGCTTTCATGGTTTCCATGATTGTAAGTATTTCAGGACATTGGAAGAATATGTTCTCAGTACCTATCCCAAGAGTCATTCTATTCTTTGTATTCTGGCATATACTGGTGTTTACTTGAATACAGCTTTACATGTTTTAATGTTTCCATATGAACATTTTCTCTGCATTAACCTACATAAATTCTTTAAGGATTTAGAATAAATATTCATGTTCACCTTCATACACTAAAGTGTGTTTAGTTTAATATGGAGTAAAATAAAGTTTTAATGAGCTTCTTAAATATGTGGAACTGAAAGCTGTAAAAATATCTTTAAACATGTACTGCTCTTGAACACACGAATCTAGAAATCTCATTAATTAACTAGATGCACTGGAGTGGAATCCAAGTCTTAGAAAATGTCAAAATAGAAATTTTCAAGTCATTCCTTGCAAAAACTAACTTAAAACTAGCACACACTTATTTAGCAAATCCTTTCTAAAATAAAGCTGCTTATTTTTGACTATAAAACAAAACTTCAGATCTTTTACATGAGTTCCCAGACTGTATTATCATTTACTACTGTGTATCATTAAGTAAAGCCCTTGACTTCTCTAGAGCTCTTTCTTCTACTCTACTTCCTTTTCTTTCTCCTGTTTCTTTCCTTGCTATGACATTACTAGGTAATTAACTACAAAAGAATAAAAATACTTCAACTTAACAGACATTTCAAAAACTAATTTGATTATAAAATCACAGTTTACTGCATTCTTTGTTATAAAAGGATAGGTCTCTAAAAAATAAAAATATAAGGAAAACAGAAAAATATAATGCTTGTCTCTGTCACTAAATAAACATTATATGTGAGTCACTTTTGAGCTACTGAGAACATATTCTTATGAAAAACTACAAAGTTTCATTTTTCATTCACCAGTGATAACCATTTACTCCCTTTCACACACAAAAGAGGTATAAATCAAAATAAATTTATATTTGAATATAGCACACTAATTATAGAAAAGCATACTGTTAACTCATTTTAAAGATGTCATAAAGCAAAAATAACTAATTTAGTGTCTATGGATGATTTGCCTACATTCTGTTTACTTTATTCACAATTGTGGCTGCTGAGTTCATTTTTGTACCAATCTGGAATTACATCTTGATTAACACTGAGATATTAACTATTTTGTCATTTTCTGTTTTCTAAGGGAGCTGATTCATCTGAAGAGGTGAGTCATTTTCATTCACTGGAAAACTGAAGTTTTGTCCTTCCTACATTTGTATTGAATTATTAAGCTTTTCTTCATTTTTCACAGAAATATCGTAGATGGGAAAAATACAATGTAAGTATTCTCTGATAATGGGTATAGTACAAATAAATTTTATTATCTGATTACTTATTCTTCTAGAAGAATCAATACTTATTTCTCAAATATGTGTAGTAGTTACAAAAGTGACATTTGTTTTATTTATGATACACAGGTAACAGTCACAAATGTATTGTGACCTGAAACATTTAAAGTGAAACTCATAATGCCAACCTGATTAAACGAATTTCTCTTTGAGCCTCAAGTATCATCTTCTAAATAATCATATTGACCTAAAAAAATAGCTAAAATTCTAATTCTATTAATTGTACTATATTCCTCATGGGGCAAAAAGGCTGATAACTACACAGGATAATGATAAGGTGCAAATTTCCCATATGTTATGTGTAGATATGGGAAATTTGCACCTTTTGATTTTTTTGAGGGTGATAAACTCATTCAATTAAACAGGCCATTTTAAATAAGACGGCAAATTTCATTTATTTAACATTTTTCTTAATGTATCTATCTCGACGTCACAATATTTTGGCATATAATGTTAATGAGATAGGGCTGCAAAATATCTCCTTACTAATATAGTGAATATGTGGGTTAAAGTAACACCAAATAAAAAGATGTTTAAAAAAGGATGATGGTTATTTGTGTTAACAGAAGGAAGAGGTATTAAAGAATGTAGTAATCGTAAGAGACAGCTCATTAACAGTAACTTGAAGAAACACCACATTAGCTGAATTTAGCAAATGTCTCCTTCCCACAATATTCACTGGTGGGCAAAATAGTTGCTGGGAGGTAGTATTTTGAAGAAAATTAAAAACCTTTTTGGAGCAGTAGCCTATAATCACTGTTCCTGCATGTAAAATAAAACCACAAAACTGTAAACACACAGTAGAAAGGTAAATACTCAATCATTTTCAACTGCCTTTAAAATTCATTTATAACCAAAAAGAAAAAAACTAATTAAAAGTTTGGAAAAAATTATATAAGTAATATATAAGTTTCTAAAATTTTAACAATCTAGTTGTCTAATAACAATTATTGTTAAACGTACTGTCATCATCTCAATTTTCTGCAATTTTCTCCCTCTCCTTGTTTGTGTATACAGTGGTATCGCCCTTATCCACAGCCATATCGACAGCCATTTCCACAACCATACCAACCACAATACCAACCACAACCAAACCCATACCAGCCATATTCCTTTTAATATCATTAGTAACTGCAGGACATGATTATTGAGGTAAGATGGGTTTAGTGACGTTTTTGACCTTCTGTAAGTATCAGTGCTGACAGTTAATAGAAGTAAAACAATAACAAGCCACTAAAACAACAGCAGCTCCAGTATAAGAAAGCATCCCGCTGTAGCTCCTTGAAGTGTATTAACTTATCTAAATGGTTCTGAGATAAAGTCTCTTTCCTGCTATGGTTACAAGGCTGGGTTATAGGGTGGGAAACCCTGGGGTTTCTGTCTTGGCCTTGACAACTGCTAGTTTCATGACCTTGAACTACCTACCCCTAATGCTCCCAAACCTCAGTTTTCTCATCAACAAATTGTGTATTATGTTAACATTTAAATACACTTTATAGAATTGGTGACACTTTAGAAAAACATATCACATAAAATCTCTCGATCAGAAAGGTGTATAGTTATAACTGCAGGGCTTCCCTGCCACTAAATCTGTACTTAGGTGTTATGTAAAGTTTTCACTTACACAATACAATCTTTGGAGAAGCTACATAGGCACCATCTGGGAACTTGTGAGAAATTTGCATTTTACACCCTAAGTAACTCTACCGAGCAATTACTCTGGAAATTATTAACATAATGCTTGTCAATATAAAGCAAATATTATCAATTTATTTTTAGAAGGTCAGTTTTATATATCTCTACACAACATTAAATGTTCTAAATTCTATGACAGACTAAATATTTTACTACAAAATAGAGTAAACTGTTGTAGATAAGAGGACTGTTCTACAATTCAAAGTTGAAATAGTCCAAAGTATTTCAATTATTTTTCAGTGCATTTGGGAGATTATATTCCAATTCAGTTCTCTATTGCCATTAATGATATGGGGAAGAGCCTGAACTTGATCCCCTAGGCATTAGGTAATAGCTGATGATATTTAATCAAGGAAAGATGTATTGAAATATTATTTAGGGGAAATATATATAAATGAAATGTGTGCACTGTATTTAAGTAGAAGAATAAAAGAGTATAATGATAGAAAAATTATTTAAATTAAAATTTAAATTATAGATGATGAATGATAATTTTTATTCATTCAAATACCAATTTAATTAGTATTGAATTGTCTAATCCGTGTCAAATATGATCTTGGGCCCTGTATTTTATAAATTAACATCGTATATAAATATCCACTCTGTACCAGGCCAAAACAAATATATTTACAAGGGTAAGAATTTTACAGATAATCTTTTATTTTTCTGTGCAGGTTTGACTGGCAAATACAACTTCTACATGCATATTCACATCCTTCATACCAAGCCACACTATCACCACTTTTTGAAAAATTGTCAAAGAACAATGCAAATGAAGAAAGACTATAATTTACAGTATACTCTTTGTTTCAGGATACTTGCCTTTTAAGTTATCATTTGATGATATAATTGAAATTTAATTGTTAAGCTGTTTTCAGTTTTGTTCTGAGTAATCAAAATCACTTCTCAAAAAGCAATAAATTTCAAGCATATTCTTACGTGTGTGCTCCTTATTTCTCTTTTTTCTATTAGAGGTATGATGATATCTTTCATCATCTTTCCCAGTTTGACTAGCACAGACTGAAGCACACAATGACAGATGTCTTTACTTATCATTCCATCTGTTGTATTTTATATCATACAAACATATGGTCCTCAAACTCACCTAGATTATTACAGCTATTTATGCCAAGATCTGATTTGTCCATGGTTTCCTTTGACACACCACAGTTGCTAAGCCTCCAAAATACATTTTTTATCTCAGCCCCTTTGGACCAGAAGATAACTACCAATTCACTCTACAGCAGTCTGCAGACACTCTGCACATAAGCCATCTAACTAACACTCTCCATTTGTTTGTCAGCAATAACTTTTATTCAAGAAATATTTATTGAATGAAGCCAGCTGTCAGACCTTCTTCTAGATGTTGCAGACAAAGAGAGACAAAAGTCCTGCCTTTAGAGAGTTTACATTGTAGTTGGTGTCCGACCTACCCTCTGTGGGAAGACTGGGCTCATTGGGAAAGAAACCAGACTGCAGGCTAGAGGAAATTCCTTAAGTTCAGGCTTTATTGAGAGGAAAGAGCCTCCGGGCGGGCCAGCCGGGACGAAAAGGAAAAATGGCCACGCCGCTCAGAGGGGCAGGGTTGTTTTATAGGGGGCTGAAGGGCTGGGGGGTGGGGAAGCCAAAAGCCGAGGTGGTGGGCAACTGTTGGTCAGTTTGAACTGCTGGGCGGGAAGCTGGGCGGCGGGAGGGCTAGGGCCGGTATGTAAAGTGAGAGATAAGGGAGCCTCTGTGGGGGAGGGAAAGAGAGAGAGAGAGAGCTTTTGCGGTAGGGGCAGAGTTTTCCAAACATTCCCGACTCCTTAAAGAAAAGAAAAAGAGGGGGTCGGGGTGTTGGTTGTCTCTCTAGCTACTTCCTGCTGACAAGGGTCGACGGGGGGTTCTGAAGAGGTCTCTTTTCTTAAGGAGCCTGGATGTTCAGGGAGAGGTCCGTTTCTTGCACTCATTCAGGGTAGGGTTGGAGCAGCATCTGGTGGATGGTGACTCGAGTCAGTTCTTGAAAGCGCCGCTGTAGGAACTGTAGAAAGCAAGGAGCAATAAGTAAGATTAGGCAAACAGCTACTAGGGGCCCAAGCAATGGGGACAAGAGGGTATACATAGAGGAAGACCACCATGCCGTGGCTTCAGCCGAGAACTTCTGACTCTGCAGGTTAGTTTTGAGTTTCTGGAGGCTCTCGATTCGGGTTTCTACTAGGCTGGATTCATTGATGTAGTAACAGCACTCTTCTTGTAGGAAGATACAGGTCCCTCCTCGTTCAGCAGTGAGCAGGTCCAGGGCTCTTCAGTTCTGCAAGGCAACTTGAGCAACTGAGGTGATCTGTCATTGGAGTGATGCTAAAGACTCAGTAGAGTCATCAATAGCTGCTTGGAGTTGTGAGGTCAGTCGGGCTATGGCCAGGTGAGAGTGGACTAGTGCCCCTCCTCCTAAACCTGCTGCAAGTGCTGAACCAGCAAGGGAGACTCCAACAGCAATGGGTAGGAAGGCAGCTCGTCGGGTGCGGCAATGGGGAGTTTGCAGCATCTGGAATTCGGCTGGGGAATATATAGTGAGTCAAGGGACTAGGGTTACCGGGAGGCATAAAAGAGATGAGGAAAGGCCAATGTAGAGAGTTTTTGTTAAGGTCTTGTTACACCCGAAAAAGTTCCTTGTGGGGCTGTTATATTAGTGGTTACCCGTATAGTTCTGTTACAGCTAGGGAAGTTTTGGCCTAGGGAATAGCACACAGGTAGCTGTTCAAAATCAGGTGGAGTGTAGAGATCAACTTCCCTGACGGGGGAGAAGGAAAAAGTTGAGGCTGAAAGGTTGAGAGGGATGGGGTAGGGGACTGCAACGAAGGGAGTCTGTCCTAAGAAGGCACACATGAGGCATTAGGTTAGGTCAGTTAATCCTGAGAGGTTAGCTAACTTGATTCCTTCTTGGAGAAAGGTTAACCAGGAAAACGGAGGCGAATGTGGTTGCAATTGGTCATTTAGAGGTTTTTCTTGTAGGCTAATGTCAGAGTGGACTTGATGGACTGTACGTACGTATGCTCGCCAGATGTACAGGTGGGAAGAGGGATATTTGGTATCTACGTGGTCATACACAGCAGCCTTCTGGGGGCTTTTCCACCGGTTGTCCCAGGGGTCAGGTATGAGAAGGGAATACCGTGTAGAACCGATAATGGTGTTTCCTTCTCCATCTACATCTGGGATGATTTTGAGCTGAGATCAGGCAGGTACTGTGGACTCGATAGCTATATGTAGTCGATAGCTCATCCAAGTACATCCCATGCAGGAGCGCCAAGGAGTATTATTGCATGCTCCTGATGGTTGGTCATGGTTGAAGCACATGAGAGGTACATCAGTATGGACGTTGCGGAATTTGGTGAAGTTCAGCTATATGGCACTTTGGCATCCGGCTGCGGGGCAGTTGGAAGTTGCAAGAAGGTGGTTGTGGCTGTATGGGGGGGGTATTACAGATGAAGGTGGTTTTGGTATAGTTTTCAGTTAGGAAGAATCTCCATCTGTAGGGGGTGGGGCTGCTAGGCCCTGGTAAGTTTGACAGATAAAGGGCCAGTAGGAACAGCCTTCCAGCATAAGGAGGGTCCATGAGGGGCCTTTTTTACCCGAGAGAGGTGAACCCAAGATGGGATTTCAGCAATTCTTATAGCTGATGGAGTGGTAAGGAGGACTGTGTATGGTCCTTCCCACTTGGGGGCGAGGGGCTTTGGGGAGAGGGACATGATAAGGACTGAGTCTCCGGGGGAGACTGTGTATTTTTCAGATGGCTGGGTGGGTTGGGGAAGAGAAGCATTGGCGTGTTCTCGGAGAAGGCTGCGAAGGAGAGTAAAGTAGGGGAGGTAGCTGTCTAGAGGAGTGGTCTCTGGCGGGTGGGGAGTTGAAAGAAGGAAGGGGCGACCATACAGCAGCTCAAATGGGCTAAGCTGTGACGGGCCCCGGGGGCTTGCTCTTACCCTGGTGAGGGCGATAGGAAGTAAGGTTACCCAGGATTGGCGGAGCTCAAGCATGAGCTTGGTCAGATGCTCCTTTATTAGGCCATTGGCCCGTTCTACCTTACCAGAGGACTGGGGATGGTAGGCGGCATGTAGCTTCTACTGAATTCCTAGAGAGGTAGAAATGGCATTAGTGACTTTGGAGATAAAGGCTGGGCCGTTGTCTGACCGTATGGTAGCCGGGAGTCCAAAGCGTGCGATGATGTCTTGAATGAGATGAGTGGCTACTGTCCCGGCAGACTCAGAGGCTGTGGGGTAAGCTTCAATCCAGCCTGAAAAAGTGTCAACAATGGTTAGCAGATACCGGTACTGTTTGTGCTTTGGCATATGGGTGAAATCAATTTGCCAGTCTTGGCCAGGTAGGAACCCGCGTAGCTGATGAAGCTGGCACCGGGGATGACAGGAACCCTGGGAATTAGTTTTTGCACAGACAGTACATGAGGACTGGACTTCCTGTATGGTACTGAGGAGATGGTGAGGGTGAAAAAGTGGGTTGAGGAATTGGTATAAGGCTTTAGGCCCAATGTGGAGTGAATTATGGATGTCTTGGATTATCTGGTACCTTTGCTTTTCAGGGAAGATGAGGAGGTTATGCTTGAAGGCCCAGTCATCCTTGAACCGTACCCCGGGGATAGACTGGAGGGCCTGGATTTCCGAGGCAGAGTATTGAGGGCTAGGAGAAAGAGGCTGTGTGGGCTGGCGGTGGGGAAGGTTATGACAGCCTTCAGCTTTGAAAGGATGTCTCGCCCCAGAAGGGGAACTGGGCAGGTGGGGATTACTAAAAAGGAGTGGGTGAATGGAATGGAGTTATATGAGCACATGAGTGGTGGGGTTTGGTAGGGGATACTCGGGGTCCCATCGATTCCCATGACTAAGACCTGGGAAGGGGTGAGATGGCCAGAATAAGAAGGAAGTGCGGAGTAGGTAGCCCCCATGTCTTGTGACCCTAGGCTCGGTGAGGGTAACTGGAGTTGGAAAGCCAGGGCCCCGCTACTCGTCTAGCAGCCCTAGTAGACTGGGGAACGGAGCTCCCTCGGAGGTCGGCTCCTGGCAAGCAGGCTCCTCCCTACTGAGGGTGACTGCCGGCTGCGTAACGCCAGTGTGTCTGTTTTGAGAAACCGGCACCCGGGGGAAGCTGGGGCAGTCTGACTTCCACTGTCCTGGGAGGTGGCAGATAGGGCAAGGCTTAGTTGGTGGCCGTGGTTGTGGACAGGCTCGGGACCAGTGTCCTTCCTTTCCACATTTGAAACATGCCCCTGGAGGGGCATGGGTTTCGGCCTTGGGCTTCTGGTTCCCTGCCGGCCTTAGAGCCGCCACTAGGGCTTGGGTCTGGAGGGCAGCCTTCTGCTTCATGCGAGTTTGGCAGGCAGCCTCAGCCGCATCTTCCCTGGCATTGAATACTTTAAAGGCCATTTTTACCAGGTCTTGGATGGGAGTCTCTGGCCCCTCTTCTGCTTTCTTTAGTTTCTTTCTTATGTTGGGTGCTGATTGGGAGATAAAATGGGACGCTAATAAAGTGGCCCTGTTTTGGGAAGCTGGGTCTAGTCGAGTATACCGGACTAGGGCTTCTTATGCTTGAGTGAGGTATTGGAACTCTTTAATATAGGTGGACAGGTTGGCTGAGAAGGATCCTAAACGTTTCTCAATTTGGGACAGGTCTTGGAGTGAGAAAGGAACATGGACCCTGATTAAACCTTCTGCGCCTGCTACTTCTCGGAGTGGGGCCAGGATAGTTGGTTGGTGGGGGCAGGTGTGGGCCGCCACCGAAGAGGCAAGAGGAAGTGTGGCCTCTGAGGGAGGGGGCTCGGAGGGAGTAGAGGGAGAGCGAGGCATGGCCTCTGAGGTAGGAGGTGCAGAGGGAGTGGGGGAAGGGCATGCCGTTGATGGCGACTGGTTGCTGAGATTGGCAGGAGAGGACAGATGTTCAGGCAGATCCTCCAGTGAGGAGTAGGGAGGGGGAGAGGTAGTGGAGGAAAATTTACGAGGGGTTCGAGCTAAGAGGATTTGGTAGGTGGAGCAGGAAGAACATAGGTCTGGGTGGGTAAGGAGGTCCCAAAAAGCCTGGACATAAGGAATTTCATTGTCCTTGCCCGCGCGGCGACAAAAATCGTCGAGATCTCAGAGGGTGTTGAAATCAAAAGTGCCAGTCGGGGGCCAATGTGACTGGTTACCGAGTTTGTATTGGGGCCAAGCCACCTAAGACAGGAAGATAAGCTTTTTCTTTCTGAGGGTTTGGGAATATCCCAATTTGGTAAAATTTCGCAGCAAGCACCCAAGGGGGGTGCTCAGAGGTATTTTGGACTCCGAATTTCCCATGGCAGGCACAGCTACAGACTCTCCGGCATGGATGGGCAGATGCAACGAAAAGGCGTCCCCGTTTGTTGCAAATTCCCCGGAGTACAATTAAGTATGGAAAGGGAAGCGGTCAGAGGGGCATCCCCCGTCTGGCGGCTGTCCCTCGGAAGGCTCCTGGAGCCGGAATGGAAGACTACCTTGGCTCGGCCGAGACTAGGCAAGGAGTCCGTGCGGAACGCCGGAGAGGGAGCAACTGCACCGTGCCGTAGGAAGAGGAGACGGGAAGCGGGGGAAGGCAAAGCAAGAAAAACTTGGCTTACCTTAATCAGAACGTGGAGGTGGCAGGGCCAGTGTTGGGTAGGTCGGGGAGGGGGGCCATGGCCGGGCCAACGGCCCCAGCTCCCATCCCGGGTTTCGGCACCATTTGTCCGACCTACCCTCTGCGGGAAGACTGGGCTCATTGGGAAAGAAACCAGACTGCAGGCTAGAGGAAATTCCTTAAGTTCAGGCTTTATTGAGAGGAAAGAACCTCCGGGCGGGCCAGCCGGGATGAAAAGGAAAAATGGCCACGCCGCTCAGAGGGGCACGGTTGTTTTATAGGGGGCTGAAGGGCTGGGGGGTGGGGAAGCCAAAAGCCGAGGTGGTGGGCAACTGTTGGTCAGTTTGAACTGCTGGGCGGGAAGCTGGGCGGCGGGAGGGCTAGGGCCAGTATGTAAAGTGAGAGATAAGGGAGCCTCTTTGTGGGGGAGGGAAAGAGAGAGAGAGAGAGAGCTTTCGCGGTAGGGGCAGAGTTTTCCAAACAGTTGGGAGATGCAGATAAAAAGTAAATAAATAACACGTCTTAGGCAATGATGACTGGCCTAAAGAAGTATAAGTAGGTCTAGGGTGTAGAAACAATTTTAAATAGGATAGTCAACAAGAAACTCTTTAATATAGTGACATTTTATGAAAGATATTAACTAAGCATGGGAGTGATATGGAGAAATAAATTTTCCAGCAGAAAGAATAGCAAATGCAAATCCATTGTGATACAAACATGTTAGCTTCATTAGGAACAACTTCACGGAGGCCAGTGTGGACGGAGAAGGCAAGTGGATCAAAATAAATTACGTCACAGTGTAAGGGATGCACAAGTAATTAAAGCTCTGCAGACCAGGTTAGGTCTCTGATTTGAGATGAATGACATTGGAGAAAGATGTAATCTTAAATCTACTTTGGAATGGAATCAAGGATTGATTCATAGATATCCATACTTTGGCCTTAAGGAAACTTGTGGGCCCTTCCTATTTTTATGTCCTTTTATTCTATGTGTTCCATTTAAAATGTATTTCATTTTCCTCTAACCCAGGACTTCAAAGTTTTCATTCACTATATACTTGCAATAACTCAAACAATTCCAGTGAGCTTCTGGGATTGAGTAACCCTATTTGCTAATATCTCAGTACTCCAATTTCTTAAATTTTATATCATGTTTCTCTATAAACTGATATATATAGAAAAAATGTGATTTTGTGTTTTCTAAATGTAGAATACAACATTGCTTATCAAATATTTTCCACATATTTGATCCTATACCTCTCTTATTACCCTACAATAAATTGCCCAGATATTTGTTTTCTAACATATCTGACTCATCTCATTCAGTAGTCAATTTCAAATAACAATAATGCCAAAAATCTATGTATTTGAGGGGAAAAATAAATTCACTAGGCATAAGTGTTTTAAACTTCTTACTCTCACTTTTAATAAATTAATCTATATCTAACCAGATTTCTAATTCTCAAAGTCTTAAAGATGAAGATGACCCTAATGTTTTCCAAATCTTTTTATTTTTCTTTGTTTTGCATTTTCTCCTTTATTCTTAGAGAAATTTTTGAAACTAAGATGTTCTCTCAAATGAATATTATGATGGTAAAAATAATAATAAAACTACCTAATGTCTACCTTTAGATAATATATATTTTTGGTTTATACATAAATAGAAAATAGTACATTAAATATATATTTCATATAATATATAAATTATATTTTACATAAATATATATTTATATGAAACATATATATATATATTTTTCTCCATTTAATATACTTCCAACTATTATTATAAACTACCCTGGGTAACTAAATTGTAGTTTAAAGAAATTACACAATCCCCTATTTTACTATAACTTTCTTTCATTGTGATTAACATTTTCCCCTTGAACTTTCATCCCCTTTGCTTCCATTATGTATGTATGTTGCTTGAAAATACCATCCAAGTATCTGCTGCCTTCAAGAGACTCACCTAACACATTAAGGACTCTCAAAATGTTAAGATAAAGGGGTGGAAAAAGACAATCCATGCAAATGGACACCAAAAATGAGCAGGGACAAAACAAACTTTAAAGCAACAGCAGTTAAAAAAGACAAAGGGATACATTTTATAATGATAAAAGGTGTTGTCACAAGAAAGCATTACAATACTAAATATATATGCACCTAGTACTAGAGCTCCCAAATTAGAAAACAATTGCTATTAGACCTAAGAAATGACATCGAGAGCAATGCAATAGTAGTGGGGGACTTCAATACTCCACTGACAGCACTACTCAGGTTGTCATTGAGACAGAAAGTCAACAACAACAACAAAAAAGTGGATTTAACCTATACTCTAGAATAAATGGACTTACCAGATAGAGAACATTTTACCCAACAACTGCAGAATACACATTCTATTCATCAGTGCATGGAATATTCTCCAAGATAGACCATATGATCTGCCACAAAACAAGTCTCAATAAATTTAAGAAAATTGAAATTATATCAAGTACTCCCTCTGATCAAAGCAAAAAAAAATTGGAAATTAATTCCAAAAGGAACCTCCAAAACCATGCAAATACATTGAAACTAAATAACCTGCTTCTGAATTATCACTGGGTAAACAATGAAATCAAGATGAAATTTTAAAATGTTTTGAACTGAATGATAGTAGTGACACAACCTATCAAAATCTCTGGGATACAACAAAGGTAATGCTAAGAGGAAAGTTCAAAGCTCTAAATGCCTACATTTAAAAATGTGCAAGAGCACAAATAGATAATCTAAGACCATACCTCAAGGAACTAGAGAAAAATATATATATAACCCAACCCCAGCAGAAGAAAAGAAATAACCAAGAGAGGAGAACTAAATGAAACTGAGACAAGGAAAAAAAAGATAAATGAAACAAAAATTTAGTTATTTGAAAAGATAAATAAAATTGATAGACCATTAGTTAGATTAACATAGAAAAGAGAAAATCCAAATAAGTTTAATTAGAAATTAAATGGGGGACATTACAGCTGACATCACGGATTCACAAAAGAGCATTCAAAGCTACTCTGAACACCTTCATGCACATAAGCTAGAAAACCTAGAGGAGATGGATAAATTCCTGGAAATATACAACCCTACTAGCTTAAATCAGGAAGAATTAGAAACCATTAACAGACCAATAACAAGTATCAAGATGGTTATTAAAAATTCCAACAAAAAAAAGTCCAGGATGTGATGGATTTATAGCAGAATATATTAGATATTCAAAGAAGAATGAGTTTCAATTCTATTGACACTATTGTGTAAGACAAAAAAGAGGGAATCCTTCCTAAATCATTCTAGGAAGCCAGTATCATCCTAATACAAAGCCAGGAAAGGATATAACAACAACAACAACAAAAACAAACAAACCAGAAAAAAAAAACAGATCAATATCCCTGAAGGGCATAGATGCAAAAATTCTTAACAAACTACTGGCTAACTGAATCCAACATCATATCAGAAAGACAAATGTAATCCATCAGATAAAAAGAACCAATGATACAAAGAAGTCTTTTAAGAAAATTAAACAGCCCTTTATGGTAAAAACTCTCAATAAACTAGGTATTGATGGAATGTATCTCAAAATGATAAGAGCTATTTATGACAAACCCACAGCCAATATCATACTGAATGGGCAAAAACTGGAAGCATTCCCTTTGAAAACAGGCACAAGAGAAAGATTCCCTTTCTCACCACTCCTATTCAACATAGTATTGGAAGTTCTGGCCAGGGCAATTGGGCAAGAAAAAGAAATAAAGGGTATTCGGTTAGGAAAATAGGAAGTCAAATTGTCTCTATTTACAGACAACATGACTGTATATTTAGAAGACCCCATCCTCAAAGCCCAAAATCTCCTTAAGCTGATAGGCAACTTCAGCAAAGTCTCAGGATACAAAAATCACAAGCACTCCTATATACCAGCAAAAACAGAGAGCCAAATCATGAGTAAACTCCCATTCACAATTGCTACAAAGAGAATAAAAGACCTAGGAATACAAATAACAAGGGACATGAAGGGTCTCTTCAAGGAGAACTACAAACCACTGCTCAAGGAAATAAGAGAGGACACAAACAGATGGAAAAGCCTTCCATGCTCATGGTTAGCAAGAATCAATATTGTGAAAATGGCCATAATGCCATCTATAAAGTAATTTATAGATTCAATGTTATCCCCATCCATCTACCATTTACTCTCTTCACAGAATTGAAAAAAAACCATCTTAAACTTCATATGGAACCAAAAAAGAGCCTACATAGCCAAGATAATCCTAAGAAAATAAAGAAAAAAAAAAAAGCTGGTGGCATCATACTACCTGACTTCAAACTATACTACAAGGCTACAGTGATCAAAATAGCATGACATTGGTATCAAAATAGAGATATAGACCAACGGAACAGAACAGAGGCCTTACAAATAACACCACACATCTACACCCATCTGATCTTTGACAAACTTGACAAAAATGAGCAATGGGGAAAGGATTTCCTATTTAATAAATGGTATTGGAAAAACTGACTAACCATGTTCAGAAAGCTGAAACTGGACCCCTTCCTGACACCTTACACAAAAATTAACTCCAAATGGATTAAGATTTAAACATAATATCTAACACCCTAAAAACACTAGAAAGAAACCTAGTCAATACCTATTCAGGGCATAGGTATGGGCAAGGACTTCATGACTAAAACACTGAAAGCAATGGCAACAAAAGCCAAAAAGCCAAAATAGACAAATGGTATCTAATTAAACTAAATAGCTTTTGCACAGCAAAAGAAACTATCATTAGAGTGAACCAGCAACCAGCAGAATGGGAAAAAAATTTTACAAGCTACTCATCTGACAGCAGGCTAATATCCAGAATCTACAAAGAACTTAAACACATTTACGAGAAAAAAAACAAATAACCCCATCAAAAAGTGGGTGAAGATTATAAACAGACAATTGTCAAAAGAAGACATTTATGAGGCCAAAAAACATATGAAAAAAATCTCATAATCACTGGTCATTAAAGAAATGCAAATCAAAACCACATTGAGATACAATCTCACACCAGTTTGAATAATGATCATTAAAAAGTCAGGAGACAACAGATGCTGGAGAGGATGTGGAGAAATAGGGAAGCTTTTACACTCTTGGTGGGAGTGTAAATTAGTTCAATCATTATGGAAGACAGTGTGGCGATTCCTCAAGGATCTAGAAATAGAAATACCATTTGACCCAGCAATTCCATTACTAAGTATATAACCAAAGGATTATAAATCATTCTATTATAAAGACACACACACACACACACACGTTTATTGCAGCACTATTCACAATAGAAAAGACTTGGAACTAACCCAAATGCCCATCAATGATAGACTGAATAAAGAAAATATGATACATATACACCATGGAATACTATGCAGCCAACAAAAAGGATGAGTTCAAGTCCTTTGCAGGGACATGGATAAAGGTGGGAACCATCATTCTCAGCAAACTATCACAAGAACAGAAAACCAAACACTGCATTCTCTCACTTATAAGTGAGTGTTGAAAATGAGAGCTCATGGACACAGGGAAGGGAACATCACACAATGGGGCCTGTTGGGGGGTGAGGGGTTATAGGAGGAATAGCATGGGGTGGGAGATAAGAGAGGGATAGCATTAGGAGAAATACCTAATATAGATGATGGGGTGAGAGATGCAGCAAACCACCATGGCACATGTATACCTATGTAACAAATCTGCATGTTCTGCACATGTATCCCAGAACTTAAAGTAAAATTTAAAAAAAAAAAAAAGAAAACTTTAAATCGCAGATGCTGGATAATAATTTTATTTATTCTGATACCCATTTAATGAGTATTTAATTGTCTATTCTGTGTCAGATATTATTTTGAGCCCTGCATTATATTAACTTTGATGATCTATACATCGCTATTCTGCACCAGAAAGAATAGGAATATTTTCACAGGCATTGGTTGAACTATCAAAAAGACACAACAAAATAAATTAAAGAGTATGATTTAATGTTTCAAGATCCCTGACTTTCTAATGGATGTCTGATTGGATAGTTGCAATTTCAAACCATTAAGCTGTTTGCAGTGCTGTTTCTGAGTAATGGAAGTTCATTCTTTCTATAAATGCAATATGTTTTAAACATATTCTTATGTGAAAGTCCTTTATTTCTCTTTTCTATATTACAGATATAGCTATTACTTTCATCACTTCTTTTACCCAATTTGAGTAGCACTCACTGAACCACATTATGTCAGAGGTCCTTTAGAGTCAGTTATTCCTAATTTGGTCTGTAGTATTTTATGGTTTATAAGCATATAATATTTAAGCTCAGCTAGATTATTGAGCCTATTTATTCTAACATTAGATTGGCTCCTTGCTTCCTTTGGTAGGCACATTTTCTCATTTTCCAAGATCCTCACATTTCTTATCTCAGTTTCTACAAGACAGTAAGTAACCTCCATGTCAGTACACAGTAGTGGGAACTCAGAACACAAACCACCTAATGGCCTCCATCAGTTTGTCAGCAATGACTATCATTCAACAGACACTTATTGAGTGACACTAGCTGTCAGGCCCCATTGTAGATGCTGGAGACACAGCAAGGTATAAAACAGACGACTATGAGGTGTCAATCCCCATCCAAATACAGATGATTCCTGTGGGACTTCTGGGAAGAGACATTCTGGCCAGTGCAGATACTGGCTCAGGAAAAACAGCTGTTTTTCTTCTTTCTGTTATCATGCAAGCTTTATTTGAGAGCAAAACTCCATTTGCACTCATTCTTACACCAACCAGAGAGTTAGCCATTCAGCTGGTTAGACAAACTAAAGAATTGATGAGTGGCCTTCCACACATGAAAACCGTGCTTCTTGTATGGGACTTACCCTTACCCCCACAGCTTTATCGTCTGCAACATGTTAAGGTTATTATAGCAACCCCTGAGCGACTTCTGGATATAATAAACTAGAGCTCTGTAGAACTCTGTGGTATAAAGATTGGTAGTAGATGAAGCTGATACCATGTTAGAGATGGGCTTTCAACAAGTGCTTGACATTTTGGAAAATGTTCCTATTGATTGTCAGACCATTTTGGTTTCGGCCACAATTCCAACTAGCATAGAACAACTAGTAAGCCATTGTCTGCATAATCCTGTGAGAATTATAACTGGAGAAAAGAATCTACCTTGTGTCAATGTGCACAAGATTATTGTGGGTAGAAGACCCAGCCAAAAAGAAAAAATTATTTGAAATTTTAAATGATAAGAAATTATTTAGCTTCCAGTGTTAGTATTTGTGGACAGCAAAGTAGGAGTAGATCTGTTGAGTGAAGCCATTCAGAAAATCACAGGGCGGAAAAGTGTATCTATACATTCAGAGAAGTCACAAATATAAAGGAAAAATATATTGAAGGGACTACTTGAAGGAGACTGTGAAGGTGCAGTGAGCACAGGAGTCTTGGGATGAGGACTAGACTTGATCAGTGTCTGGCTGGTTGTCAATTTTGGTATGCCTTCAGGAATGGACAAGTACGTCCATCAGGTTGGAAGAGTAGGCAGATTAGGTCAAAAGGAAACAGCAATTACTTTCATCAATAATAATTCAAAAAGACTCTTCTGGGATATTGCAAAACGAGTAAATCCCACAGGATCCATTCTTCCCCCACGGTTATTAAATTCCCCATACCTTCATGACTAGAGGAAAAAGGATCAATAGATAAACAGACACAGAATGATGTGGATACAGGAGCTCATTTTACAGATATTATCATAAAACATGATAAAAATAATTCTCAAAAATGATTTTCTCTGCCATTGGAATAATTTTTATTGTATATAGTCAGCAAAATTTCTGTAAATTACTATTGTATAGTTTGTGTAAATGTAAATGTACATGAATTTTAAAATATTTGCAATTTTTTTAATTTAGCAAAATGTATATAACTATGCTTTAAAAAAAAGACAGGTGAAAGCCTGCCTATGAGGTGTTTACTTGTTGTTTGGCAATAAAAACAAGTAAAAAATTGATAGGCAATATCTCAGGTGATAAGTGTACTGAAGAAGTATAAGGTAGGGCTAGGGCATAAATGTCATTTAAAATGGAATAGCCAACAAAAGCCTCTTTTATACAGTGACATTTTAGAAGAGATATGAACTAATTTGGGGAATGAATAGAGGAAATGAATTTTCCAGCAGAAGAAATAGCAAATTCCAATCTATTGTGGAAGAGACATGTTTGTTGTATTTGGGAAAACTTCAAGGAGATTAATATGGACAGAGAAGGCAAGAAGTGGATCAAAATCAGTTAGGTCACAGAAAAAGGGCATGCAGATGATTAAAGCTCTGTAGGTCAAGCATGGCCTTTGAATTAGGATGAATGTCTGTGAATGAATACATGTTCTCATTTATATTTTGGAAGTGAGACAAAGATTGAAGCATAGATACCTGTACTTTGACCTTACAGAAAACTGTAGAGCCTTAATACTCTTATGTTGACTTTTTCTGTCTGTTCGTTCTTTATTTCACTTTCTTCCAACCCAGGACTTCATCATTCAATACATATTGTAATAACTGAGTCAACTCCAGTGAACCCTGAGTTTTAGAATCTCTACTCAGTAAAATATTAATCCTAGTAATTGATGAATTTTTCTACACTGCAGTTCTACCAAGAAAACTAATCTAAAAGAAAAAATGTTTCTTTTATGTTTTCTAAATGTGCAGCACAACATTGCTTAGCAACAATTTTTCTTTTATTTAGTTTTATAGTCTCATTCTTTCTTTCCAATAAAATTTCCAAAGATATTATTAGTTTTCTAAAGCATCCAACTCATCTGATCCACTAGTAAATCCCAGAAGGAAAAAATAACTCTACATATTTTGAAAAAGAAAAAATAAGCCCATTTTGCATAGCCTCTTTAAACTTCCCTCTCTCACTCCCCTCTAAGTTACTATACATTTAATTAAATTTCTAACTTTCTCCAACATCTCAATCCTTGAGGTGATTCTCAGGTTTTTCAAAAATGTTTTCTTACTGTTATCTGTTTTACATTTCCTCCTCTATTCTTAAAGAGTTGTAAAATTAATACTCTTTTTCCAATGAAGATTTTTGTGGTTAAAAGGATAATAAAATAATGTTTGCATTTGGGGCATTTTTATTTACAACATATTTTTGTATATTCTCATTTAGTTGAATTTTAACTATTATTATAATACCTTAAATATAAGAATATTTAATAAGAGAGATTCAGCAACTGCCAAGTTCACAGCCACATTTGTTTATGGAAATGAAGATTTCCTTCGTAATATTTCAACTTCTTGGCTTCTGCAATATACAAACTGCTTAGAAATACATCTCTTCTCTGCTCATCTTTACTATCACAAATATTTTCATGAATTTTCTATTTTCATCGACATATTACATCAGTGCTAACCAGGGCATCGCTCCTCAGCTTATTTTCTTCTGATTCTATGCATCCCTCCTGTGTGATCTATTCTAATTCATAGTCTTGGTTATAATTAAGAGGCTTGTAAGTCCCCAATCTGCAGCTCCAGTGTGGATCTTCATCTCCCAATTTTAGTCTCATGTAATTAGTCTTATCCTGAATTTCTCTATTTCTTTGAGCCTCTAATCTTGTTTGACTCTCAAATTATATGAAAAACTCCTTAAGAGTATGAGTAAAGCTAGTCACATGGCATCTCCAGAATAAAGGGGATTCTGTCTTATTTAGTAGACAGTCACATGTTGTCCCATATAGATCAATAGGAGTATTTTTCATTTTAGTAATTCAAATAGGAATACAACATAAATTTTATTAGTTAAATAAATAAACACCACATATTTTGGTAACAAACTGTCCCATGCTTTCTTCATGGGAGATTTGGAGAAAAAGGATGAGGAGGAAGAGGAGGAGGAGGAGGAGGAGGAGGAGACGCAGAAAATGGAGGAAGAGGAGCACAGAGAAGAAGACGAGAAGGAGGAGGAGGGGGAGAAGCAGAAGAAGGTGAAGAAAAAGGATAAAAGCCCAGCATAAGTATCACTGTAAATGCCCATTCATGGGCTGCATCCCTAAGCAACCAGTGTATTGCCACAACTGTGATAAGACAGTAGCTCTTTGTTGATATTTCCCTTGTAACTGAAAGGCATGGCCTTTTCAAAGAACCCAATGTTTGCTTATAGAGGACAATATATCTGTTTTACTTAATTATAAAATATGAAGTCATGTTCTGGCCCATCAGTCTTCTGAAATGGCCTACCGTTCCTGGAAGGTTAAGACTATAACTAGCAGGAGAAGGTCACTACTGTGTTTCTAGTCCACCATGCTTGCTCCACCTGTCATACATAATCCCCACACTTCCTAACTTGGAGAAGCAGAAAATCATGGGTGAAATAATGCCTATATTTTGGTGTTCCAACATAAAATGTATATCACTTAGATTTAATTGTAGTTTTTAAATCAGTATATTTACAACTATCTCTATTTCTTAATTGTAGTTTGCTGTTTGGTAGTGCTTTTGGACTATTTACTTTTTGCTTCCTAGAACATGAATATACTAGATCCACTAGAACTGGGCCTAATATTGTTAGGTCAACAAACAAGTGAAGTAAACCTCAGGTAAGAAATGACAGGAGAATGAAAGGAAAAGAAGAAAGGAAGGAAACCATTTGACATTTTGCAATTAATTAAAGCAGGGTATATTTTTTCAAACCAGACATAGTTCAGTAGTTACTGAACCATGAGATGGTACAGTGGCTCATGCTTGTAATCCCAGCACTTTGAAAGCCCTAGGCACCAGGATCACTTGAGGTCAAAAGTTCAAGAACAGTATTGGCAAAATGGTGAGACCCCATCTCTACAAAAAATAAAAATTAAGCAGGTGCAGTGGTGCAAACCTATAGCTCTAGCTACTGAAAGGAGGTTTGCTTGAGCCCTGTAGTTCCAGACTGCAGTAGCTCCGATTGCACCACTGCACTCCAGCCTGGGTAATGAATGCAGTACATGGACCTATTAAAAAAAAAAAAAAGTCACTGAATTCTATGTAACTCTTTTCCATTAAGTATGTAAAGAGAATAGGTTTGTTTTATGCCTAGAAGAGAACTTTTATCTACGATGCTTAGAAATTCCATGCCAAAGAACAAGAATAGTTTAAATCTAATTTACTTGAATAATATATTTGCCTAAATAAATAATTTATACTTTTGTATATCACCTAGAGAATACCATAATTTCTGATAGGACTATTCAAATTAGCATAAATGATTTATCTAATAAACATCTCCTTTAAAAATCACACACAAATTTATTTTATTTTATTTTCTTATTTTACGTTAAGTTCTGGAATACATGTGCAAAACATGCAGATTTGTTGCACAGGTAAACATATGCAATGATGGTTTGCTGCACCTATCAACCCATAATCTAGGTTCTAAACCCCACATGCATTAGCTATTTGCCCTGATGTTCTCCCTCCCTCCTGCCCTCAACCACAGGCCGTGGTGGGTGTTGGTCCCTTTCCTGAATCATACACAAATTAAAAACATAATTTCAATTAGTGTGATCAACCTAAAGATAATGCATTTACAATTCTGTTATGTAGTTTTCCAGTCCTTAAAGTACACAAACAGTCTCCTGGAGATATTCTTAAAATTCAGTTTCCAGGTGTACACCACAAGATTCTAACTCAGTAAGTTTGGAAAGGTAGACTAATAATCTGGATTTCAACAGGCACCAGCTGATGCTGATTGCGATGGTCGTATGTGGCACAATCTGAGGAACAGCGGACTGGGCTGTATAACTTATCTGAACTTTAAAAATGAGTTTTTAATACTCACTTCTTAGCACTTCGAATTATTCAACCAGTAGCAAATAGGTGAATTTTTATACATGTTTGCCTATGAATTAAATTAGAATTCTGTTTTTCTCTTTCTGTATAATACAGTTATTTCAACAAATGGCCTCTATAAAGACATATCAGATCCTGAAAACTCCAGGGAAGTAAACTCAAATTTCTAAACATGATAAATCAGTCTTATGTGAGAGATATATGACCAAGCACCTATAATCTTTTGACATTAAATATGAGAATCCTTTTATCACATGGTATCCAAAAAATGACTGAGTTTTGACAAATTTTTTTTTCACTTTATTACATAAAATATTTTAAGTCAATATAAGAATTTAAGAATACAAGATAAATAATGATTTGTAGTAAAACTTTTGAAGTATAGAATGACTCCAATTTTATTATGCCAATTATCACTATTCACTAGAAAATGTATAAAATTTTGATAACATGGTTAGTATTATTTTTGACATAGCACTGTTCCACCTTGAACATATATTTGTTGAAAAGTAGTTGATGGTATTCTACCAAAACACCTTTATCACTGTAATCATTTCTATACCTGGTTTCCTCCACCATGCTTTTCTGTTGTCTGACTCACTGATGCCTATACTAACATCACACGCCTGGATTAACATGTGATGGGTCCATTTGCTTTCTGTTTTCTTTGTCGTCACAATCATCTATTGTAAAATCACCTGGTTAAGTTTATTTTTAGAATTTGTAGAGACAGATTTTGGGCATTACTTTCCTTTCCATCATACGATCTCATAAGTGATGTTATTTGGAAAAACAAAAGGGAGATTCCAATGTGTTTAAATACATCAGCCTTCTATGAAAGGATATCTCTTGAGGCTTCACCTCAGCTTCACTGACTTCTTGACTCTCCTCTTGAGTAAAAGGTAATATGTTCAAGTACAATCTAATATAATGTCTTAGCAAAAGCTATTGTTTGCTAAAATCAATTGCAACCCACTTATGAAAATGTGTATTATCTATTGATAACTTCTTATAAAAAAATAATGATCTTTTACTGGGATCTGAAGATGAGTTCCAGATATCAATTCCTATGAATTAACACCAGCAATCAACATGCAAAATAAATAATGTGGAATATGGTAATGTATTACATCCTTTCTGATGGTGGGACCTCAATGAACTCTTTTTATTTCCTTGCCTAGATATTTGATACCTACTTTCTTAATTATTACTTTTACATTTAACTTAAAGTAGAAGTTCAAATTTTACAAGAAGATAATGATACATTCTCTCTTTGCAAATGTATTATCATAAAAGTTTATTTTTTTAATTTACTTTCTTCTGAATAGTAAACTATTTTATTACTTTTTTATTGACCTTTCCATCATTGAAAACAGTTCTGTTATAATGCAAAACATATGCTGTATAACAATTAGTCTTTTCAATCTTACTAATTTATTTAACCCATTTTCATTCATAAGTGTTATGGCAGAAAAGAGTTTACTGTTCCAAATTTTTACTATTGTGTTACTTGGTAAAATATGTTTTTCAAAACCATTAATTACGTATGGATTACCTATGTTTATTTATCTATCAGTGTATGTGTTAGTAAAAGAAGACACCTTTCTCACAACAACGCTAACATTTTCATGCCTTTTGTATCATAAAGAGTTGTAGTAGGATTTACCTATTAGATAATAGAAAAACTTCAAGAATTACATAATTTTTATAGTTAGTTCTACAGTAGAAGTTTTCATTGAAATGAGTGAAGCAAAATGAATGAATAAATAATAAAATAAATGCCAAAAATCATGAATTCTGCTTTCTATGATAGAGATGTAGGGCTGTTTAAGAGCAGGACATTTTATTATAATTAGATGAAAAATGTTACTGTAATGTCCTATCGCAAGTGACAGGTAAGAGAGATTAGAAAAAAAAATTTAATTACCTATTAATGAATTATTTCACAGCTGCAATTAACAAGTAAAAATGCATGTAATTGTAAGTCTTGTGGTAATTGTATTTTCCAATGGAAATGCTTTTATTTACATGTTTGTAATTTAAAAATAAGTAATCTGCTTTACTTTTTTGTATCAGCAAAGGAACTGGATTCATTTGCTTATGCATAATTATAAAAACATACCAGAGTCCCAGATGAGGCTTTGTTGAATAATATTATTTGAAATATTAGTCTTCACAAATTCAACTTCTCAAAGTAGCTACAAACATTTTCCCTTTTCAAACACATTCATTTTGTTTTTCTGTAACCAATGTCATTCATGTTCTAATCTCAGGGTTAAACCAGCTATTCTCTAATAGAAACCTGGCTCACATTCGCTGACTTTATTATAAAGCAAGTCTTCATTGCTTGTCATTCTGTCTTCTAAATATCCACTTATAAACCTTAATTAGCATTCTTAATGTCAATATCTAAGTCCCCTGCAATGTCACAACAACCTTAGTGGTCATGTTTTCTCCAATTATGTCCTCCCTATATGCTGAACTGTTTGCACTTTCAATATGCTTTCCTCTCTTTTATTACTTTGCAGTATCCCAACACTTCCATTTTCTCATTCCATATAACCCAACTCAAGCTTGTCTTTCTTCATTACCTTCTTATTCCCATTCTCTTGGTCTATTTAAGACGTCCATTTGTGTGTTTCTTTAGCATATTAATATCTCCAAATCAGAGCACACACCTTTACTTATCAATTCATGAGGTCCTGCCCAGGGCTCACACCTGTAATCTGAACATTTTGAAAGGCCAAGGCAGGAATATTGCTAGAGCCCAGGAGTTTGAGAAAAGCCTGGGCAATATAGTGAGACTAAAAACATTCTCTCCTAAAAGAAAAAAGAAAGAAAGAAAGAAAGAAAATATCTGGGCATGGTGCCACATACTTTCAGATCCAGCTACAAGTGGAACTAGGGAGGCTAAGGTGGGAGGATGGCTTGAGCCCAGGTGATCCAGGCTGCAACAATCTATGCTCATGCCACTGCACTCTGGCCTGGTAAACAGAGCATGTCTTCCAGTGCTTTGAAACATAGTGCGACCAATAGTAGTTTGTTGAATGAATGCAAGAAAGAATGTGATTACTGATTTTTCACGTATCATTTTATAGGACTCAGCCAACTATGAAGTTTCTTGTCTTTGCTTTCATCTTGGCTCTCATAGTCTCCATGGCTGTAAGTATATCTGGAAATTTTAAAGAATACATTCTTGGTACTTATCCCAAGGGTCTGTCTAATTCCTTTTGTTCTGGGATACACTCATGTTGACTTCAATACAGTTTGTAAGCTTAAATATTTCCATATAAAAAATTCTTTGAATTAACCTATGTAAGTTCTTTAAGGACTTATAAAAGATGTATATTACAGACCTACACTCAAGTACAATTACTTTAATGTAAAAGTAAAAGAAAATTAAGTGAGCTTCATAAATATTTGGGACTGAGAACTGTGAAAATGTCTTTATAAAAAGCTCTAGACCATCTGAAGTTAGAAATCTTAGAAAAGAATAAGGTGCACAAAATGGAACCCAAGTATTAGAGGGTGTCAGAATAGGAATTTTCAATTCATTTCTTGCACAACATAACTGTTAAAGTTAGCATGCAATTATTTAATTCTTTCTAAAATAAAGTTGCCTACTTTTTTTTTACCATATAACAGATCTCTATATTTATTAAGTGTCATGAGTTCCCAGCTTATGTTGTCATTTACTATTGTATATTACTAGGTAAAGCACTTGATCTCTCTGGAGCTCTTTCTACTTCTCTGCTTCCACCTCTTCTTCCTCTTTCTATGAAGTTAATAGAGAATTGGTCACAAAAGAATAATAATACTTCAACTTATTCACTAAATTATAAAGAACATTTCAAAAGCAGAATTGGTTATGAGATCACAGTTTATCACATTATTTTATTATAAAAGGATAGAAGTAGAAAACATGAACATATAAGAAGAACATAGAAAAGTATAATACCTGCTTCTATTAGCAAATAAAATATTTGCAGGTTGGTAGCTTTTGAGCTAAATAGAACATATTCATATAAAAAACAATCCAGTGTTTCATTTTTCAGTTTCCACTCTCTTATTTGCTAGTAATAGACATTTCCTGCATTTCATAACAAAGATGTATAAACCAAAATTAATTGATATTTGATTATAGCACATTACTTATAGAGAAGGTTATCCTTCACTCATTTTAAAGGTGTCATAAAGCTAAAATAACTAACTTAGTGTGTCATCAACCCAAGAATGCCTCCATTCTGTTTAATCACAATTGTGGCTAGGTCAATATTTATACTTACTCTTGAAATATAAAATTAAAATATTAATTATTTTCTAATTTTCTTTTTTTCCAAGGGAGCTGATTCACATGAAGAGGTAAGACATTTCCATTTACTGGAAAACTTGATAATCAAACATATATAGAATTTTTAATCTTTTCTTTTCATTTCACAGAAACATTATGGGTATAGAAGAAAACACCATGTAAGTGTTCTTCTTATAATATACACTCTGAATAAGTTTTCTTCTCTGATTATTTATTCTCCTAAAAGAATCGACAGTTGTCCCTCAAAAATTTGGATATCATTAATTGCTAAAGTGTACATTGATTTCATTTATTTATGATGCAAAGGCTAAAAGTCACAAATATCTTATGTCCTAACAGCATTTTAGCAGAAATTCAGTTCCACGCTGAATAAGTCAATTGTCACTTATTCTCTGAGAATTTAAGTATCTTTGTCCTGTAAATAATTACACTTACCTAAAGAATAGTTGAAATCCTAATTATATGAAGTATTACATATGCCTAATGAAGCATAGAAGCAACTTATTTAATATGGTTAATTTCTACCTGAATTTTTGAGGATGATAAACCCATTAAATTAAACTATGCTAAATTAGAAAGAAAATTTTATTTATTTAATATTTTTCTAAATGTTTGTATATAAAATCTCATATTATTTTGGCCTGTAATATCAACATAAATAGGGGTTCAAAAATTCTCCTCAATAGTATAGAAGTACATATGCTAAAAAAGCACCAAGTAAGAATATACATAAAAATGGATGAGGACCATTTTTGATAACAGTAGTGGGTGTGAAATGTAGTAATTGTAAAGGAAAGTAAGCTCGCTAAAAGAGGGAGATGAAGAAGCACCACCTAAGTTGGAAACAGTAACTTAGTTTCCATAATACTCAATAGTGAGCAAAATAGTAGCTTGGAGGAAATATATTAAAGAAGATTTAAAGCATTTATAGAGATTACCTATAATCAGCGTTTCTACATGTGATGTTGTCACAAAAATGTTAACGCACAGTAAATACTTTACCATTTCACCTGCTTTTAAATATTTTTCTGACAAAAAAGAAAAATCTAACTAAAAGTTTGAAAACATTTATGTAGATAATATACAAGGTCCTAACAACTTTAACATCTAAGATTTTAATGATAGTTTTGGGGAAATACTTGCACTGTCGTCGTCTCTATTCTCTGCAATTTGCTCTCTCCTTTTTTGTGTATGCAGGAAAAGCATCGTTCATATCGAGGATTTCCATCAGATGAATACAGTTCCTATCCGTATTACCATTGATATCCTCAGTAACCATGGGGCATGATTATAGAGGTAAGCTGACTCTAGTTACTTTTCTTTGTAGGACTATCAACCTCAACAGTTAAAACAAGAAAAAACAAAAATAATGCCATAAAGCCAACCACCATTCCTGTTTAAGAAATGTAGTAAGGTTTAGCTCCTTGAAGTGTATTGATTTATATAAATGCTTCTGAGGCTGTAGCTGTCCGGCATTATTTCTTAGGTCTCTATTCTATTCCATTGGTCTGTTTGTCTGTTTTGGTGCCAGTACCATGCTGTTTTGGTAACTGCAGCCTTGTAGTACAGTTTGAAGTCAGGTAGAGTGATGCCTCCAGCTTTGTTCTTTTTGCTTAGGATTACCTTGGCTACATGGGTGCATCTTTGGATCCATATAAAAATTTGTTTTGTTTTGTTTTGTTTTGTTTTGTTTTTTTGAGACCGAGTTTTGCTCTTGTTACCCAGGCTGGAGTGCAATGGTGCGATCTTGGCTTACCGCAACCTCCGCCTCCTGGGTTCAAGCAATTCTCCTGCCTCAGCCTCCTGAGTAGCTGGGGTTACAGGCATGCACCACCATGCCCAGCTAATTTTTTTTTTTTTTTTTAGTAGAGACGGGGTTTCACCATGTTCACCAGGATGGTCTCAATCTCTTGACCTCATGATCCACCCACCTCGGCCTCCCAAAGTGCTGGGATTACAGGCTTGAGCCTCCGCACCCAGCCCACATAAAATTTTAAGTAGTTTTTCTATTTTGGTGAATTTTGTCAATGGTAGTTTGATGGGAATAGCATTGAATTCATAAATTACTTTGGGCAGTATGGCTGTTTTCATGATATTGATTCTTCTTATCCATGTGAATGAAATGTTTTTTCATTTGTTTGTATTCTCTCTTATTTTCTCGAGCAGTAGTTTGTAGTTCTCCATCAAGAGGTCCTTTGTTAGCTGTATTCCTAGGTATCTTATTCTCCTTGTAGCGACTGTGATTGGGAGTCCCTTCATGATTTGGCTCTCTGCTTGCCATCTGATATTCAACAACCCTGGCAAAAACAAGTAATGGGGAAAGAATCTTCAATTCAACAAATAATGCTGAGAAAACTGTCTAGCCATATGCAGAAAACTGAAACTGGACCCCTTCCATACCCCTTATACAAAAATTAAGTCACGATGGCTTAAAAACATAAATGTGAAACCCCAAACCATAAAAACCTGAGAAGAAAACTTAGTTGGCACCATTCAGGACATAAGCATGGGCAAAAACTTCATGAAGAAAATACCAAAAGCAATGGCAAACAAAAGCTGAAATTGACAAATGGAATTTGGTTAAACTAAAGAATGGGTATATACCCGAAGGAATATAAATCATTCTTCTGTAAAGACATATGCACACGTATGTTTATTGCAGTATCATTTACAATAGCAAAGGCTTGGAACCAATCCAAATACCCATGAATGATGTAATGGATAAAGAAAATGTGGTGCATATACACAATGGAATAGTATGCAGCTATAAAAAGGAATGAGATCCTGTCATTTGCAGGGTCATGGATGAAGCTGGAAGCTATCATTCTCAGCAAACCACAGGAACAGAAAACCAAACAGCATGTTGTCTCACTCACAATTGGGAGTTGAACAGTGAGAACACATGGACATAGGGAGGGGAACAACACACACCAGAGACAGAGAGTAGGGAATGAGAGAAAGTAACTTAGAGAAGGCAAACGACTATGGTGCACGTATACCTATGTAACAAACCTGCACGTTCTGCACATGTATCCCAGAACTTAAAGTAAAATAAAAAACAAAATAAAATACCCTCTAAGGGAAAGCTTCTCTTCACTACTGTTAAGAGACTGAGTTTGGGGTAAAGAAACTCCTACGTTTGTATCCTGACCCTGACAACTAAGTTTCATGACCTTGAACTATTTCTAATCTACTCCAAACCTCAGTTTTCTAGTCGACAAATAGCTATAATAATACTTAAGCTCTTTATAGAATTGATAAAAATATTGAGCAACATTATTTAGAAACCCTTGATCAGGAAGGTATATGATTGTGGCCACAGGCGTCTCTGCCACTAAATCTGTACCTGATGTTATTTGAAGTTTTCTATCCTCAATTATAATCTTTGCAGAAGTTGCACAACCGCCATCTAGGAACTCATGAGAAATTGACACTTTATGCCTACGTAGCTCTAATGAGCAATTGCTATAGGAGTTACTAATGTAATATCAACAAGGAGATGGGAATTTTCAAGGAAATAGGACATGGGAAATCGTGACAATTTCCCTTTTAGAAAGTCAGTTTTATGTGTCTATATTCACAGCATATATGATTTCAAATATTTTAAATGTATAGGGACATTTTATTCCTTTTGAATTCCTGCTCTTTGTGATATGGGGAAAAAGCCTGAATTGATTAGATAATTGCTGATGACATTTAAGAAAGGATATATTTAAAATATTATTTGGTGAAAAGAGATGAAATGTATAGGCAATATTTAAGTGATAGAATAAAATAAGATGATGATGGAAAACCTCAAAAAATTTAAATTTAAATTGCAGATGCTGAATGATAATTCTTACTTATTCTGACACCCACTTAATGAGTATTTAATTGTCTACTCTGTCTCAAATATTATTTTGGTCCCTGAATTATAATAAATTAAACTATCTATAAATAGACAGTACCAGGAAGAGTATAAATTTATTTACAAGAGTGTCAATTTTGGAGATAAAGTATTATTTTCTCTTTTTTTCCAGGTTTGACTGGCAAATTCACTTTTCACACCTGTGTTCTCACTTGTCTTGAAGAATTATCAGAAGGCAATGCAGAATAAAAGAATGACCATGATTTAGTGCATTCTGTGTTTTATGATACTTACCTTTCAAATTATCATTTGATTATATACTTGAAATTTAAACTGTTAATCTTTTCTCATTGCTGTTTCTTAGTAAATTAAATTTATTCTTCTCTAAAAACAATAAATTTCAAGCACAGTATAATGTGTACCCTATTTCTCTTTTTTATATTACATACGTAAAGAATTCTTTCTTTACTTCACTTTCCCAGTTTGAGTAGCAATTATGAATTTAGCATGTTATATTTATTCATTTTATCTTACAAACACATGGTCCTCAATCACATCTCGATTACTAGACCTATTGATGACAACATTTGATTTGTCTCCAGTGTCCTTTGCCACATCACATTTCTTAGCATTCTCACATTTCTTATCTCAGGCCCTTTAGGCCAGAAGATAACCCCCGTGTCACTCCACAACAGTGCACAGGCACTCAGAACACAAACTATTTAATGCTCTCTATTGGTTTGTCAATATATCCATTGAACAAAAATGTATTGAGTGATCCCAGCTGTCAGACACTGTTCTAGATGCTTAAGTCACAGAAAGAGTCAAAAGCCCTGCTGTCAGAGCTTTTACATGTAGTTGGGAGATGAAGACAAAAAATAAACAAATAACACATGACTCTGGCAATAATAAGTGTGCTAAGGAAGTATAAGGCAAGACTCAGATATAGAGACAGCCTCAAGTAGGAGAGTCAAGGATAACCCCTCTGGTAGAATGACATTTTAGAAAAGATATAAATTAAGTATGGGAGTAAGGATGAAGAAAGACATTTTCAAGCAGAAGAAATAACAAGTACAAATCCATTGTGAACTTTTGGTTACATATAAGTTGCAGAATAGGCCGGGCGCGGTGGCTCAAGCCTGTAATCCCAGCACTTTGGGAGGCCGAGGCGGGTGGATCATGAGGTCAAGAGATCAAGACCATCCTGGTCGAAATGGTGAAACCCCGTCTCTACCAAAGATACAAAAAATTAGCTGGGTATGGTGGCGCATGCCTGTAATCCCAGCTACTCAGGAGGCTGAGGCAGGAGAATTGCCTGAACCCAGGAGGCGGAGGTTGTGGTGAGCGGAGATCACGCCATTGCACTCCAGCCTGGGTAACAAGAGCGAAACTCCGTCTCAAAAAAGAAAAGAAAAGAAAAAAAAAAGTTGTAGAATATTTTTTTCACTCTCGTGTGAAATAATGGTAAGTTCATAGGAGTGGCATTGAATCTATATATTGTTTTGGGCAGTATAGCCATTTTAATAATGTTGATTCTTCTAATCCATGAACACGGAATGTTTTCCATTTGTTTGTGTCTTGTGTGATTTCTTTCAGCAATGTTTCATAGTTCTCCCTGTAGAAATCTTTCACCTCCTTGGTTGTATGTATTTATAGGTTTTTATTTTTTTTTTGTGGCTATTGTAAATGAGATTGTGTTCTTGATTTGGTGCTCACCTTGTACATTATTCATGAATAGAAGTGCTACTGACTTTTGTGTACTAATTTTGTATCCTAAAACTGTGCTGAAGCAGTTTTTCAGTTCCAGGAGTCTTCTGGTGGAGCCTTTAGGGTTTTTCAGGTGTTGAATCTTATTTCCATGAAGAGAGAGAATCTGACTTCTTCTTTTCCTAATTTTTATTACTGTATCTTTTTGACAGCCCTTTCTATCTCTTTCAATATTACATTGAATAGGAGTGGTGTGATTGGACATCCTTTTCTTGCTCCAGTTCTCAAGGGGAATGCTTCCAGCTTTTGCCCATTCAGTATAATGTTGGCTGTGGGTTTTTCACAGCCAGTTCTTCTTATTTGGAGATATGTTCCTTCAATGGCTAGTTTGTTAAGGCTTTTATCATAAATAAATGTTGGTTTTTATCAATAGCTCTTTCTGCATGTTAAGATGATTATATGGTTTTTGCTTTTAACTCTGTTTATGTGTCCAATCACATTTATTGATTTATGTATGGTGAACCAATCTTGCATCTCTGGAATGAAGCCTGTTTGACAATGGTGAATTAACTTTTTGATGTGCTCTTGGTTTGCTAGCATTTTGTTGAAGATTTTGCATCTATGTTCATCAAATATATTGGCCTGTAGTTTTCGCTCGCGCGCACGTGTGTGTGTGTGTGTGTGTGTGTGTGTGTGTTGTCTTTGCCAGGTTTTGGTATTGCAGTGATTCTGGCTTCACAGAATTACTTACAGAGAAATCTCTCCTCCTCATTTTTTTTGGAAAAGATTTAGTATGACTGTTGCCACCTCTTCTTAGTATGTCTGGTAGAATTAAGCTGTGAATCTATGTGGTCTGAGGTTTTGTTGTTTTGTTTTGTTGGTAGCTTTTTAATTACTGACTCAATAATTAAACTAAATGTTTGTCTGTTCCAGGTATCAATTTCTTCCTGGTTCAATCTTGAGCGATTGTCTGTTTCCAGGAACTTATTTATTTCTGCTCAATTTACTACTTGTGCACATACAGGTGTTCATAATTGTCTCTGAGGATCTTTGTAATTCTGTGGGTTCAGTTTTAAAGTCACCTTTGTCATTTCTGTTTGCTCTTATTTGAATCTTGGCTTTTTGATCTTATTAATCTAGCTGGAAGTCTATTGATCTCATTTATTGTTTCAAAAACTAACTTTTGGTTTCATTGATTTTCTGTATGGTTTTTAGTTCCATGTTTCATTTACAGAATTTGTTTCTAGTCCTTTTTTTTTTTTTTTTTTTTTTTTGAGTTGGAGTTTTATTCTTGTCAACCAGGCTGAGTGCAATGGCAGGATTTTGGCTCACCACAACATCCACCTCCAGGTTCAGGCAATTCTCCTGCCTCAGCCTGCTGCATGGCTGGGATTACACATGCCCACCACCATGTCCAGCTAATTTTTGTATTTTATTTTTATTTTTTATTTATTATTTGTATTTCATTTTATTTTTTTTAGTAGAGACGAGGTTTCACCATGCTGTGAGGGCTGGTCTCTAACTCCTGACTTCAGGTGATCTGCCCAACTCAGCCTCCAAAGTGCTGGAATTACAGGTATGAGCCACCGCACCCAGCCATATCCTAAGACTTTATGAAGAATCTATAAGACTTGTGAGGGACAGCAAAGTCCTCCATGATAAGTCTTCTCAAACAGTTGTATGATTCTGCACAAATAATGTTACCTTGAGTGCCCATGTAAAATGGGCCCTCTTAACCCCAGCATTTAGGCTGGATTATAGGGTTGATCAGTGGGTGAATACATCAGCTATCATAAAGCCAGTCTCACATGGCTTGCATGTGAAGCCTATCAGCTGCTGCATCTGGGGTGCTGCACTTAGCATTTTATAGGGAGAATAGGGCAGTCCCCTTCCCAGGAAAAGCAGCCCTTAGAGTGGTGTTTATCCAGTCCACTAGGCTGGTCATTCTTTCTGAAATGGCCTCCTATGAATTTGGATCACATATACTCATCAGCAATTCTTTATTAGTGAGCTATGGGTCCTGCATTAACCCAAACATAATTTTTCTTTCTGTAGGATTTAAATTTAAGGTTACTAACCTTAAAGTAGTTATTTTTATAATCTTTTGTCACTAAGATTTCTCATGAGATGATGAAACCAATTTTTTAAATCCAACAATTCATTTATATTATACTCTCTGACTTTTATAGTTACTTGATTTTGCCATTACCCCAAATTGACTATCTTTTTGGTAACCATGGGTCTTTTGGTAACTTTTTGTTGTCCTGGGTTAATAGTTTTCTTTGGGGGTAGCTTTGAGGCTAGTGATCTGAGCTGAGACATTCCCACATCTGAGTTTGGTCTAGCCTGAAGGCCCAACCCAGCACTCTTTTATTTTCATTTTGGCTATGTATAAATAACAATAATGAAGTGATTTAATATTTTGCATTTTTCTTATTAGTTTGCATTCCCTTCTGCATTGGGTAAACTAATTCCCTGAGAATATGGGTATGATTCATCTCTAAATCCCGCTGGTAACTTCTACCTTTGGTAACAGAATGCAGCCCAGCTGCAGTTCCTGAAGATGAGCAACCACATGGCCACAGAAGTCAAGATTTCTTACTCCCCATCTTTTCATTTTTCTCTATATCCATTTAGTTTTTTTTCTGTATAATTTTTCCTTCATTTAAAAATGACTTAAACAGTCATTAGAAAAGAAATACATTTTTCTTTAGCCAAAAAAATACATCTTTGTGCTTTTATAAACTTCACCAGAAACACCTTTTACTCTCCTACTATTTTAACTCTTAATACTCCAATTCCTAGTGAAAAAAAAACAAGGTTACTTAATTTATTTAAGATTTTAAACTGCTGGAGATAATTTTGAGATTAAATTTTCTTTTTTTTTTTTTAGACAGAGTTTCACTGTTGTTACCCAGACTGGAGTGCAATGGCATGATCTCGGCAATTTACCCAACTAATCTTACCAAGATTACCAAAGTCATGTAAAATAAAAGGCATCTGAGTTAGCTTCTATTCGTCTGACAAGGACTGACTTTTCTTTAAGCAAATAGCTTAGAGCTCTTTCAAATAATTTGGTAGTGAAATATCACTTCCACATGACACATAGAAATATATAAATATAACAGACATACAAAGTCCAGTTCAAAAGATTTTTCATCTGGCTGCTTTGAAAAAATTTTCTCCATTACTTTAGATTATTAACAATCATTGTCAGCAAACTGACGCAAGAACAGGAAACCAAACACCACATGTTCTCACTCCTAAGTGCATGTTGAACAATGAGAACACACGGACATAGGGAGGGGAACATCGCACACCAGCGCCTGGGGGTTGCTGGTGCCAGGGAAGGAATAGCAGGGGGTGGGGGTATTAGGGAGGGATAACATTGGGAGAAATACCTAATGTAGATGATGAAGCAATGGATGCTGCCAACCACCACCATGGCACGTGTATACCTATATAACAAACCTGGACAATCTGCACATGTACCCCAGAACTTAAAGTATAACAAATAAATTTTTTAAAGAAAGAAATGTTATAGGAGCTGACAAAAGGTGAAGAAGTTATTTAGCATCTCAGGCCTTTTCAAAAGAAAGCAAGTGCTAAACTTCTGGGCTATCAATCTGAAGAAATGCAAAAGGAATGTGTCTTAAACAATCAGTCATATTATTTTAGAAGAAAAAATTCACAATATAAGATTCTTTTTCATATAAAATTAAATTTCTATTAACCTTTTTTTGTCAAGTGTACCTTTTTATAGCTATAACTTTCCTTACATTTATTTTCTTGTTTCTTTTACTTCATTCCATATACTTCTAAATGACCTTTGAATTAGACAAAAAATATTTACTGCTTAATAAAAACACTTTTGAATATTTTTTCTGCATGTTTAAAATTGGAAATTACCCAGACATTTAATATCTATTTTTAATATAACCTTAGAATCTAAATGATATGAGAAGTTTAGTATAGTGGATTAACCCGTACTGATAGTGGGTAAGCCTCTACAGTGTTTCACCACTGAGTCATTTCTGCTCTCTTACATGCCTTGGCTTTTCTCTTCAGAGGTCTTGTACCTCCAAGAAGTCTCAAAACATGGAGTGACCAGCTTCCCTATATATTTCCTTAATGAGTCTTTTTAAATTAATGTTGTTGGGGGTTCCCTGTAGGGCTGCTGCACATTACAGGAGGTCAACCCCCCAGACACTTTCAATTGGCTTCTGGTCACCCAGGGGCACCTTTTGCCTGAGAGGAGCAAAATACCCTCTCTTCGAAGTTGAGAAAACTCATCCTCTCTTTAATCTAGGAAAACAACTGTTTGGTTCCTCACACAAGTATGCAGACAGGACAATTGTGCTAATTTGGGAGAAAAAGTAATGGAGAAGACCTTTTAGAATGTACCTCTTTATACATTTTAGGGAGACATGAGACGTTAATGAAATACATGTAAGGAATGTTATATGTGGTTTTGTCCAGAAAGGTGGGACAATTGAAAGCAGGGGCTTCCAGATCATAGATCAAACAATTGTCTGATTTGTCAATTGAGTCAAAGAGTTAGGTTATTGTGTAAAGACTTAAAAATGACTGAGTTAAGATAAGGACTTGTGGAGACCAAGGTTCTATCATGCAGGTGAAGCTTCCATGTAGCAGACTTTGAAGAGAATAGATTGTAAATGTTTCTTATCAGACTTAAAGAGTCTGTTCTATCAGTAATTCCAAAAGGGAGGAGGTTATAAAGAGGCATATTTAACCCCCCACTTCCCATCATGGCCTGAACTAGTTTTTCAGGTTACCTTTGGAATGCCCTTGCTGAGAGATGGGGTTCATTCAGGTGGTCAGGGACCTTACAATTTTAGTTTTGGTTTACACCTGCAGGTATTAACACATTCAAGATTGTTTTACAGTTCACTGAAGTCCTGTGTTGTGTTTTTAGTTTTTTTTTTATTATTTTTGATAGTTTTATTTCTATATTTTCCATTTTCTTAGTTTTTTTCTTTATTATTTGGTATGCGGTTATTTATGTACTTTTTATCTCAAATACTGTATTTTTAAATATACTCATGCTTCCCTCTATCTTAACATAGAGAATATAGTTACAACACATATTTATATACTTGTTTACTAATTCTATCATTTGCATTATTTCTGGGACTATTTACGTTGACTGATTTTTTTTCTTTATTGCAAGTCAGGGTTTCTTTGTTATATGCCTGATAATTGTTTATTGGCTGACAGAACTTGAGATTACCTTATTTGAGTCCTGATATTTTTTATTTTTTTAAATATCACTGAGCTATGTTCTAGGTCATAGTGAAGTTGCTTTTAAACAATTTTCACTTTAGATATTTGCTTTAAAACTTCACTAGGAAATGCAGAGCAAAGAATTCATTCATTTACAGGTAAGCTTAACACATGACTCAAGCAATACCTTTCTAAATATTCTAACAATATCATCTATATTACAAAGTATTTCCACTCTGGCTGTTGGTAACATGGTCTATTCCCAGTCCTGTTTGTGCCCCAGGCATTATACAATCTGCTTCTTTCTGATATTCTTTCCCTAACCTCATGGAGTTTTCTTACATTTATTCCTGCGAATCAAAACTCAGCAGATAATTAAAGGCAACTCTCTTTAGATCTCCAGAATTCCTTCCCTGTGAAGTTCTTTCCTGTCTTTGAAACTTTCTCTTTAGTATTGGGTGTTAATTTTATATGCTTGCATTAAATAATCTCAACTATCTCTTCAACTCAAGGGAACCTCTTATTCTCTTTAAATGCTTCCTTTCTCTGCTACAGTTTGTAAATGTTTTCCTCAGAATAAGGTGGGATAATTATAGGGCTCATCTCACTCCTTTCCCTTCTGCCAGGAATCACCATCCTGCATTTCTTATTATATAATAATACAAAAATTTTGTATCATATATTTTGTTATTTGTCTAATTGCTGAAAACAGCTAGTAAATTTAGTAAAGTTAAAGTAAATTTAGTCCCTGATTTGCAATTCTGGCCAAAAGCTGAACTCCAGAGTAAGAGTTTTTTGAGGTTTTCACAAGGCCCTAAAAGTCCTGCATTATCTGGCCCCTTTTGTTTCTCTGATCTGAGATTCACCAGATTTACTCAACTCCAGCCACACTGTTCTACTTGCTATTTTTAAACATGCCATGAATGATTCTATTTTAAAGCCTGGACTAGGGTGCTCCTCTCCCAGCGTTCTTCCTGGTTTATCTGCTTATTTCTTCACATTCTTACTTTTTTGCTCAGGAAGGCTTTCCTGGTTATGCTATCTAATATTGAAAACCCCATGCCTACCAAAACGTATTTCTTGTTTCAATTCCGTTTTTGCCTTTGTATATATCACTATCAAACCAACTACAGATTACCTAATTATCATGGTTATTAGTCTCCCTTTCAGTTAAACTACAAACTTCATAAAGCCTGGAACTTTTCTTTCATTCACGGCTCTATTTTATGTGTTCAAGAGTTTGTGCCATATAATAGGTTCTCAGTAATTCTTTATTAGCACCTAGCTACATAAAAAATTTTATATATTCTTTTAATTAAATATAAAAAATAGATGCCAACTATATAAGAAATTGTGTTTGTATGAGAATTACCAGATATTTTCACAGCTGTGTCTAAATTTTAACTTGATATTTTAAAACATATAGAAATTTATCATGCATTTCTTGTGAAAATCTGAGAGGAAAATTCTTTGTTGGAGAAAATGAGGAGTCACAAAGCATAGTAATTCATGGTGTTCTCAGGAAAGGGTCTGAATGAGGCATAAGGAATAACAAGAAATGGGCCATATATATCTGTGATGGAACATTTGATAACAGGAAAGAAGGAAATAAAAAATACTTATCTTAAATCAGAACTATTTCATGAATAAGCCTACATATAAAATACAGCCAATTATTATATATTATAACATCTTCATCTCCTGTTATCATGTTCTAAATCAAACTGTGTTAAAGTACTCCTTGGAATTTGTGGAACAAAACTCAAGAAAAAAATTTCTAATCATTTTGACTTCTCAGAGTTCAAGTACATTTTTAGATATTTGAACCACAGAATTACCATATTATGGAGGAACAAGGTTTAAATAGTATTAAAATAACCCACTGCATATTATCCACTCTTTAGTCCACTGGGAAACAAGGTAATGTTTTCATACATATTGTTTTTCTTATATTATGCACTTGTAAAAAATATTTTAAAGCTTATTAATACTCTTCTATGTGATAAAAATGCAATTGTTTTTAAAAGTGTCAATACCAACATACCATAAATTGCTTAAGAAATATTTTTATCTATTACAAATGTATGTTATTTCATTTTTTAATTATACAGCTAATATGTAGACACATTTTTAAATAATACAGTTAATATGTTTATTATGACACAGTCTTATAAGTACTAAGGTTTTGTTCTGAAGTCAGAACCAAGATAATCAGTTTGTATATGGCCCCTGGACCATTTTCTTCATCTGGAAATTGGAGGCAAAATACTGACATTACATAGTTATTCTGAAGATTACAGATAGAAGTAAAATGTCTAGCACAATATTTGCCATATTTTTTACTTAGTAGTTACAAGCCATTTTTAATTTTCTTTCACAAAATATTAATAATATATCTAAGAACTAAGAGTTTTCCATGTTTTAATTCTTTTATCTATGTAAAATACTATTTATAAACAAAATTGATTAGACAACAGCTATATAAAATGTTTTCAGATATCTTTTTAATAAAAAAGATAAAATATGCCATACAATTATAAACAAAGCTTTGCCTATATGAAATATGCCTTTTACATATTTGTTATTTGCATCTTAGAAGAGGAAATTATTGTTTCATCAGTGATATGGTATTATTATTAATGATCAACCTTATGCTATTATTATTCACTTTAAGAATGGATATTTTATACTATGGAATAAATTATTCAAAAATTATGCAATATAAATATTAAAATAGCATTTAATGCCTATATAAACACATCCTCTGTATTCACAAGGTGTGGATCATAGGCACATTTTTTTTATCATTGGGTAGGTTTTAAATTATTCTTTAAAAATAAATTTTAAATATGTATACTATAAAGAGTTACATAAATCAAAAATACTTTAGAATATCTTTAATTTTTACTTATTCATTTAAACATAAGGAAGGGAAATTGACTTACAGGTATTGGAAAACCTTGTGGATTTGTTTATAGCAATAGAATGAGACATCTCTCTAGCTGGAAGTGATCTTAGAGATCATGCCATCAACTCACATTTATTAAATGTATTCAGTAAGGTACAGCAATGTTCAGTGGCTTACTGAAGAGTTAGTGGCCAGTCCAGGGTTAAACTGGGACCTGCGGTATTTCTTATTCCCAATCCAGTGTTATTTCCACCTGCTGTTTCCTATTAGGGAGCCAGGCTGCATGTTTTGACTCCCTGAAATCTGATTTTACAAAGAGTTCCTATTGTATTTTGTTTTTCTGATAATCATTCTTCATGAAATGCCTATCATTGGAGATTAACCCCAATAACCAGTGATATTTGAATGAATCTTCCACATTTTAATAAGCATGCCTTTAAATTAGTCTTGTTGGAAAAAAAAAGTCTCCTTCAAAATAAACTATTATATTCATACTCATATTTGTGAGCTTCTCAAAAGCAAATGCTTTCAGTCTTCATTGTCTTTTTACTATCATCTGGTATAAAAACAATAGTAGGTAAATAAATGAAAGCATGCATATTTTTGGAATTATAAAATATATGATTAATTTTCTATACATGCTTTTGCAGGACCAAGCAACCATGAAGTTCTTCATCTTTACCTGCCTTTTGGCTGTTGCTCTGGCAAAGCTGGTAAGCATTATGGGACATATAATGATATCCATTCTTAAGAAAAAATGAACATTTTACTATATACAGAAGATTCAGGCCTTGGCAATAATAAATAGAGACTAGATATGTCAACTTTTAATCTATGATCAATGATATTCTTGACCCTACCTTAAAGAGAGTGTGCAGGCAAATCTGTCTACAAAATGACTTCACTCTAGTATTGGATAGGCTATAGGTATAGGGGAACAAGGCAGGAATTTTCCTTCATAATATGTTGGAATGTATGTCAAAATTTTCTGAAGGGGTTATTTCCTCTCTGCAGCATGTTTCTAGAAGTGTAAGAAAGCCCCACCAGTATAATTGGGGATTCCAAACCTAGCTATCAATGATGTAATAGAATTTTATCATTCTTGATAAAAATAATTAAGAAGCCATGATGATAAAATATACACAAGGATATGATACAAAAAATGGACTTAGTAGCTCTAGATTTTCAGCAGAAACTTTGTGAATTATTTGCCATATAACCCAGTGATTATATAATAATGACATTCATGTCACAAAACTGTAAGTATGTAATAGACAATACATATGAAAGTGATTTGCATACATGGATATAGATACATATATATATACATTTTGTACTGTACATAATTTTAATCTTTCAACGTTATTAGCACTCTCATTCTAAGGAAAAAACTCACATACCCACCTCCTTCCTACTCCAACATGTCACTCCTCCCGAAAAGTCACCTTTTACTTTTATAGTGCTCTGTGTACTCTTTTATGACACACATCCCCTTATGTAAGAGATACATACAGACAGGCATTTGTACCTTCTAGTATTTATAGCCAATTGAGTAAATCTACAGTGAGAATTTCATTTTTAATATGAACAAGTTGGTTTAAAAAAGAAAAATAAACTGCTGTAGCAATCAATAATACACAGGATCAGTAATTTCTTCTCTCTTATACTCTACTGGTGGTTACTAGGTGTAACCACTCTCTTCCCTCCACTTGTTAAAATTAAATGTTGGCCCCAATTGGTTCATTTAATAGAAAAGGATAGTCAGCTAAAAATCAAGGGACATTTGTTTCAGAGTTTTTCTGGGAAATTCAGAGTAATGTTTTTATTGTTTATTGACAATATTAGAAACAATGATAATTTTTTAAAGGAGACCCCCATTTCATTAAATTTTCACAAGAATCAGTTTTATAATATTTTATTGCTGTTAAACAGTAGAGACAAATTCACATTGGCATTTTAAATTAAATTTGTGTTTGTTTCTTGTGACTTATATAGGAGATAAAGCAATCCTCCTCTTCCAGTGAGGTAAGGCACTTCATTATAAAAACAATTCCTGGCATGTAAAAACACAAATGTCCTGGGTTAGTTACATTTGTGATCAGTAACAGCAGAGTTATAGAATCATGGAAATTTGAAGTACAATTATTGCTTGAACATGTGGGGAGAATAAACCAAAATACATGCATCCAAATGTAATAAGATTAGATTTGGGCACTTTTCCACTTGATTCTCTTGTAGTTATCCAATAATGGTGATATTAGTGTGGAAGTAATGGTGAGCACCTGTATCTTGTGAATATACTGACAGGAGTCCATTGGGTATTACTATGGAGAAAGGGGTTCAGGTACACTTACATCTATATTAAGTGCTCATTTCTAAACTTCTTCATGCTCATGGCTACATACAAGATGTCCAAAGATCTTAAATTTTTGCCAAATAATTGCCCTGTAATGCTACTATATATTTCATTTAGAAATCAAAAAGAGAAAAAGCAAAGGAAAGAAAACTGTGCAGAGGACAAATAAAATTGTTCCTTTGCTGTTTGCTGTTGGCACTTGCAAAATATGTATTTGGCTTATCCTGTAAGTATATTAAGAATTCAGATTACATTATTTAACTAGAATATAATAATAAGTTAATTATCTAGGTAGAGTAAAATTTTTGGTCAAATTTGCTCTGAATTAAGGAAAAGACTAAGTATTTTATCTTGAGCTACTTTATGAGTATGGATTGATACTTATTTGGGTAATATGAATAAAAAATTTCATAAACAAGTAATCAGATATATTGTTATTTTTCTAAGGAATCTGCCAGCATCTACCAAACAGTAAGTCATAACTACTTACATTCAATATTTTAAAATAATTTGTCATTTTTATATAGCTATAAAATGAATATTATTTTTTTTCTGAAGTTTAAGCAGAACAATTATATGGTCCTCCAAAGCAGTCAGGTAAAATTCATTTGTTAATGTTGTGTTTGATTAATGAGGTGTATTTTTATCAATTATAAACTATTTTTCCATGTGACTCTTATTTTTGCATCTCCAAATATAAAGTGAGTGATGTTTTTATTGTGTTAACTGCTGTGAAATTATGTGAAAGGGTCACATGAAATCATGTTTGTTGATCATTTGTAAACCAAGTTTTCAAAGTGTCATCTCTTTAAACAGAGTTATCTATGATTGATAATCTACTCTTCACCTCACTAACTTTTGACTTTTTGGACCACCATTTTATGTATTTTTAAGGAATAAGTCATGCTAAAAATCTATATAGGAATTATGGAAAATTATGTCTCTCTTGAATGAGGATTTGAATTAATTCTAGTTTTGGTTTAGGGAGGGCATTTGCCCCAAATTCTAGCATGTATAAGACCTTGATTTTAAATCTGATCTTCAGTAAAGTTGAAACTAGCCTAAATAAAAAGTATACTTGTGGTAAGAAAAATTTGAAAAACAGGACAACAGCATGCACTTGTCCTAATTCAATGAATAATTCAATTGAAGAACATTAATTTGTGCAAGAATCAAGGAATCCACTAAATACTTCCACAGTTAGTTACAGCAAAGAGTAGAGACCTAGAAATTTATTTTAGGCCCTGCACCTAATAACACCTAAAATGTTATTTTAATTCCTGCACCTAATATTTAATATTTCTCTCAAAATTTTCCCTTTTAAAATTAAATACATTTGTTTTTAATGAAAACTTTTATAATCTCTATGCAAAACACTGGTTTGAGTCCTAATTATGTATTTCTAATATACATTAAAATGTGTTTACATTTATTTAAAGTTAAAAATAACTATTCAAGTATGGACTAAGTTAATTTTGTGTACTCATTTATTTAACAAATATTGTTATTTTTTGTTTGCTTGTTTGTACAAAGTGGTTTATTTAAAGAGAGAGAGAAACAGCTGACTCTCACACTGAGTGATAGAATCCAGAAAGATGGAATCCAGGAGAGGAAAGCAGCTTCCACACTGAGTGGAAGGGAATAGAGACAGATGGAGTTTAGGAGGAGAAGACAGGCTTCCATGAGAGAGTGTGGAAGGGGCATTTAACAAATATTATTGAGAAAAAAATTATACCGCAGACAATACTCTAGGCTCTGAAATACCACCATAAGTACAACAAGCAAAATCACTCCCTCATGGTGCTTACATTTGAATTTACCACTGTCAGCATGTTTATTATGAAATGAACAATTTTGATGTGATTAATTCAAAGCCATAAAATGAAAATGAATGTTTCTGTCTGTGATCGGTGGGTTTTCTCTTTACATTCAGTAGAATATACTTTATAAACAATACTACAGAAATAATATGTCTAATTCTTTTTAAACTAGGAAACTGCAAATAAAATAGAAAAAATGGTGAGATATTTTTTATTTATCTGAACTATATTTGATTGACAATATATATACCCAATATTAAACATTAATAATAGTCTGTAAAACACTTGGAATGTTTCTCTTTTAATACTCCAGAAATTAATTTTATATTACTTTAAAATTATAATTTCTTCCTGCATCCATTCTTTTTATTCCCTTAAATTTACCCTTATTCTCATAATGGCGTTACTTCCATTTAAATAACAGATAATTTGAATCCCTCCCATTTGTTTTCCAAAGGTGATCAATAAGAAGAATCTGTGAAACCTGATTATATTATTTTTATTTCAGTTCTTCTTTAGATGTTTAATACATTGATTAAGTAGATAATGGAGAACACATGTCTAAAGTAATAACTGCTATTCAAGGATTCAATTTATTCCTATCACCAAATTATTTTATTTTTATTTTCATTTATCAAGCAATCTTCTAGCAGTTCATCTGGTGAGGTAAGATACTGTTTCATTTAAAGTCAAAGAAATAGCAACTTTCTATTAGTATTATATAACAGTTTAATAATTTACATCTAAACACTCAACGGGAGAAATGAAACAATCACATACATGACTCAAAATCATTTTGGGTGGCTGAAATTGACTATCTTGAGAAGAATAATTGAACTGTTTATTCTCCCATATTCTCTCCACAAATGTATATGTGACTCAATAGGAAATTGCATTCCTGTGCAAATCAAGAGCTTGCCAATTGTCTTCACCATCATTTCTCTTTAGAAACCTTCTCAACATTGTTTAGCACAGCAGCTCTCAAATGGTAGTCCCAGATAAGGAGCATCACAGCACCTGAAAAACAATTAGAAATACAAAGTTATAGGCCTCACGGCTGACTTACCAAAGCAAAAACTCTGGTTTGGAGCTAAGCAATCTGTATTTTAGCAGGGACTCTACGTTATATTGATACACATAATAACTCTGATAACCACTTTTAAGAAGGTTGAATGAAGACTTTGGTTAGGGATTGTGTAGGTCACCAACCTATGAAACATTCTGTGGTGAAGAGCCAGATTGTAAGAGTACCCTAGAAGAGCAGGCAGTATCCTCATGGATTATGGCCCAGTGTCCCATGGCCTTCAACAAAACATAAGTTCTTTATAATCAGTGCCTTTGGAAGCTTGACTGAATCTTTTCTTAATTTTGTTTTGATCTCACTCTGAGAGCCTTGAGCTGCATCTGTCATTTTAACAAAGTGTATGTAAAGTTTAGTTTACCATAGCTCACCAGATCTATTTTGCATATTTTTGGTCCCTCTGTAGTCACATGAAATGGTCTGAAACATGTTAAATTAATAAATCATTAAAAATAAAACATATTTGGTCTTATTATGTTGACAGAAAAAGTCCTGGTGATAAATAATGTAATGTATTTAATTCTTAATAAGTGAGAGTATCTTAGTGCTAGTGGGCTGGACCCTGAATGATTACTTGCCCCTAAATTTTTCCTAAAATTTTGTAGAGACAATTGTTACTAAGCCATTCAAGTAAAGCTATTTATCATTTTGCATCTTTAGGAATCTGCTCAAGTATCCACTGAAGTAAGTCATTATTTAAATAAAATCAGTATCATTAGTAATATTTTATTTTGTGTTTCTCTAATAAATGCTTTGGGTTTTAACAGAAAAATGAACTGAATAAGGAAGAGATCTACCTAAAGCAGATGGTAAGTTTTCATACAATCTATTATTTCAAGTAAAAATATATTTTACAATTATTTCTTCTTCCAAGAGATCATATCGTTTCTTCTCAATGAAATATTTAGCACCACATTTATGATAAAATTACTTTTTTCTATTGTAGTTACTGTGATATGTAAACACTATGTTAACAAATATATCTGAGTTATCTTTTAAGAAAAATGAGCAATACGACTAAATTTGAAAGAATTACAAACATAGTAATAAATTATGAGGCTGGGAACAGTGGCTCAAACCTGTAATCTTTGTACTTTGGGAAGCTGAAGAAGGAGGATTGCTTGAGACCAGAAGTTCAAGACAACCTAAGCAACATAGCAAGACCTCAACTCAACAACAACAAAAAAGAATTAATCTAATTGAGATATCATCATAGTTTAACAAATATAAAATTCATCACTCAGCTCTATGAAGTAGCAACCAGAGTTGACAAGCTCTTAATTACTCATATTTTAAGCCATAGGAAGTCACGTTACTCATCCTCTGTGGGCTAGAGAAATGTGCAGTGCAAGGAAAGAGGATAGGTTTCAGAGTCAAGTGATTTCCCTTTGAACTTCAGTTTTTCAAGTTATTATTTAACCTCTCCACCCTACATTTTCCTCTTCTGAAAATGAATTTAGTAATGCTAATCCTACAGGTTTTTATAAGGATGATGCTAGATAATACACATAAATTAAATAATCAATTGCTTGAAAAATTTTAAGATGTACCAAAAGTACCAATTATTATTAAATATAAACCCAGAAAATTCATTTTAAATCTTTTATAACAGAAATAGCTTCTTATTGAGCATGTTAAAACAAGATTTCTAAGATAAAACTATCTTATTTTTAGAAAATTCCAAATGCCCTAGTAATTTTTTTATACTTTGTCTAAATAAATTAATTGCATTCTTCCCTTGTAACACTACTGTTGTAATCATGTGTCCATTTAACCCTTATTCCCAAGCAATTCAAAAAACACATGTTTTATGTACCTATTTATTTATCTATATCAACTGGAAATTCTCCAAGAGTGAAGATGTCATTTTAAGTGATTCCACTTTTAATTTCTAAAGAAATTTTTGGTTAAGAATTCACAGCAAAATCAAGGAAGAAACATACTAAAACATTTTTCAGATGCACATGTGTGACAGGTACTATGCAAACGACTCTTCATATTTCAATCCACGTAAAACTTCAATGTAGGTGATGCTTATGAGAGGTAAAGCAACCAGCCCAGGGGAAAGGGATGTAAACTGAGTTGTCCCTGACTCTAACTACAAAGCTTCTGCAACCAGATGTGGAAAAATGAATGAAAAACTAAGACAAATTTCTTAAGAATCCTCCACTTCCCTTCACACACATTCTTTTGCTCTTTGCACTCAGTAAAAAGCTTGACTTCAACAGGAATACTAAAATAACCACATGATTTATTTAATTCTGAAGTTTACTTTTTTAATGTAAGCACTGTGATATTGAATTTTATATTGAAAATGCTTCTCCTTGGTCAATTTTATATAATTTAGATATTATCTTAAAAAGTTTTAAATTTAGTTTCGCTCAGATACGCTCTAATCCATGAATAAAATTCAATACTAAGGTAAATACATTTTCTTTCTTTTTAGAACAAAATCAACCAGCATTACCTAGACTTTCTCAAATATCTTCAGGCTTCTCACCAACTGCAGGTAGTTATGAACCCAGAGAATCAAATTAAGACAATAACCTATTGTAATAGTCCCATTCCAGTGAGTTCTGCATTTTTGTTTGCTTTTTTCTTACTTTCTTGTGAAAGAAAACATAATTAAATTTACTGGAAGGAAAATGTTCCAATCAGTTTGAATGTTGAAATTGAAATACATTTAAATAATATTTTCTAGAATAGAAATAAACCACAAGTCATTAGCTAAAATACTACTAAAAAGCACTAGTAACAAGATTTATAAGTATCAATCCGCCTTACCCCCCAGATTTACATGCCCTCAAAAGATCTCCATTTATCTATGGTGCTCAAAGTCTTTGTTACTTCGCTTATCTCTGTATCTTAGGTATTTGCCATGGCAGGTTTTGTTGTCTCCTTGACTTTAAAGTCAATTAGAGAGTAAAGGTAAAGTGCGGAATTGCATATGCTATATATACATCCAACTTAGGAAAAGAGAAGAAAGATACTTCATGATCAATTTTTCACATGGAAACAATAGTTTCTTCTCCCTTAGACTCCACTAGGCTTAACCACCTCTTTCTTATCTTTTTGTTTTTTAATTGGCCTCAATCATTTCTCTTACTAAAATATTTTTACTTAGCTAAAAGTAAATTACAGTTTTTAGTGGATGGTTAACACACAAATGTTTTGCCACATTTTGATTTTAAAGTCAATTATTTATATAAAGACAATGCTTTAATGTTCAAAGCTTCTCTTTGGTAGAGGACAAAACTAAATACACATTTTCTTATCCGAGGAATAGCACATTTCCACATATAGTATTCTACACTTTAAAAATGTGTCATCTTTAATAACTATAATTCAATAGTTGTGCCAACCCTTAAATATGATAAATGAATTAAATTAGTAATTTCTATTAGGTACAGAAACATTTGTGTATTGCTATTGTAGGAAACTACAAGAATTTAATAAAGGAAGACTCATTTTACTCAACTTTTTCCAGAAAGGAACAAGTATTCCACTTGATGAATTAGGTCATAAAATTGAATGTTATTCTTTACATTTGCTATTATGCAGAAAAAAGAGCATCATTTATCTAGTGAGATAAGGCAGTTTTTCATGTAGACAACATCTTGGCATCCAGTGCCAGATATTAAATTCTGTACAAGGCTGCCTTTATTCCAATTTTTTATTTTTTATGCATAAGATAAGCATTACAGAATTAGAAAAAATAAAAAGTTCAGCAAGGTTAAGAATACTTTGTGGATGCCAACTACAACTGCAACATCAAAGTTAGCAAGATTAGATTTGTACAGGACCAGGCTCCAGAAAACTGTTTAATACCATTTCTTTCACCAGCAGTCACTGAATAACAATATTACTTCAGGAGTCATGGCATCCATTCTCTATTTTGTAAACTGGACAAGAGGAATTTATTATATGCTTTCTGAGTAAAGACTCAACTTCATAGATTGTTAATTTTCAAATATGTTTCTACTAATGGTGCATAACATATGCCAAGAGATACCCTGAACATCACCTAATGATTTGCCTAGTTTTGTCCTCTTGTGGAAAACTGTGAAACTGCATGGTGGAAAGTAATATCTTAATTGATATGTAATTAAGGTGTCTTATCTTTTCTTTTCCTAAGGAATCTACCAGCATCTCCCAAGAAGTAAGTCGTAACTACTAAAATTAAATAAAAATTTAAAGTTATCTTTTATTTCATAAGTTTTAAAAAGTTATTTTTTATTTCATAGTAATTATGAAATAACTGTGCCAAAGTGCTGAGATTATAGGTATAAGCCACCAAGCCCAGCCTGAAACTTCATTTTTTAAAACCGCACAGTATGAAATCTAGAGCCTGTCAATTGCTATCACTAAAGTTTTACTCTCTCAGTATTAGTTAGGAGATAACTAATATTAATTAGGAGATGGCAAGTATAATCCACTAGGGTGAATTATATGACTTATTTGGTGACTGCCACAAGAAACACCTATTGTACTAGAAAAATCCAGGTAAGTGAGTATAATTGGAAAAGGTCCTGGAGAAGGGAGAAGTATGAACTGTGAGCTGGAGTCTGGTGACCTGGGGCACAATCCAAGGTCTTCCTCATCAATGCCTTAGGAAGCATGTTTTATTATTTCTTTCAATCTCAGTGTAAGAGCCCATACCACTTCTAGAAAGGGCATGTGAACTTTGGTTTATAAGGGAGACCTGTGGGGATCGCTCCCGTGTGAGGCCCCTAGGAAATGGGTCTCGCCAGTAGTGAGCTTGAGCCCGGACACAGATCCCCGGTTGGGGGAGTCGAGCTGAGGGAAAGCAGGAACCGAGTGAGGAACTATATGTTATTCAAAATAATTAACAGACATTACTTTATGGATATGAGGACTTGGGAGGCATTGTGTCTACTTTCGGCTTCTTATAGTTTATTGTCTCATTGTGTTCATTTTGGACCCTTGTTACCCTCATTGTAAAATATTAAGTATTTACACTTGGTAACTTACTTACCATAACTTGCTGGGTGTAACTGTAACTTACTTACCATAACTTACTGGGCGTGACTGTAACTTACTTACCGTGACCTATTGGGCGTAACCTACTTACTGGAAGTAACCTACTTACTGGGCGTAACCTACTTACTGGGCTTAACTTACTTACTGGGCGTAACTTAGTGGGCGTAACTTGCTTACTGTAACTTAAGTTCGTTGATCTGGCGTAAACAACTTTAACTTCAGAAAAGTATATAATGAGACATATTGCGAAAATAAAATTGCTGCATGGGCATAGCGCATGTAGCCCTCCGGACCTCGCTCTTTTCTATCTCCTCTTTTTTTCCGGTGCACGCTCTCTTCCAGGTTTGGGACCCTCTCGCTGGACGAGATTCCCAGGCTCGCGTTCAGTTCACAACAGGTTTACATCACACCTCACCTGGCCCATATATATGTTCATTGTTTTACCTGACTACTCTCTGTTGTCATTTTATACTGTCTGAACAATACACCTGGATGAAGACTTTGTAATAACGCGTATCTTTGTGTCATTGTTAACACAGATTGTGTGCTCTAATAATGAATGTTTTAATGTAATGATTATTAATTGATTTCTCTAATCAGTGGTTAAGATCGCTTCTCATTAACAATGGCTTGGCTCTGAAAATTTTCAATTAGCTTTAGCTCTTTACTATAACTAGTTAGATACAATTACTGGTGTATCATACAAGTAAAGCTGTTTTTCAATATCTTTCCTTTAGGAATCTGCTGAAGTATTACCTGAGGTACGTAATTATCTTTGAAACAAAATACAATATTACCCAGTAGTAATTTCTTTTGTTTTCATACCGTCGTTTTTTGTCGTTAACAGAAAATAAAGACAAATGAAGAAAAGAAATACCTGAAACAGCTGGTAATTATTTCATAAACTTACAGTACAAATAATATACATATACATACACACACATATATACTTGTATATACATTTGTATATATAATCTCAACTCTTTCTTCCCCTCAACTTTCATATCATCGAATTCTAAATAAATATTTAAAATCTAATTCAAAATCTATAGTAGCTCTGTTGTTATAGTGGTATGCACCCTTTTTTTCAAATAAATATGAATGTCTCTTTTAAGAAAAACAATTTTAATCAATTGATTTTTGAGCAGTTGCCGATCTTAAAAAATAATGATTGCATTGCAAATGATTTAATCGAGGTACTCGTATAGCACATCTACATTCCAACGTGTCTTTGACAGTATGCTATGACCTGATTTCCCAAAATTAAAAAACGGTTAGTGACTATTTTCAAACCATAGTTCTTGTAGCCAATCAGAGTGGTCTAGAGGGGTATGTATCTTAGTGAAAGGACATGGGCTTTGGAGTCAGGCAGTTTATATTCCAGCTGCAGCTCCATCCTTTTTTATGGCTGTGACATTTTTTAAAGTACTTTATTCCTCTCAGCTACAGTAGCTTCAACAGAAAAGTGAACATGTAAATATACTCCTGACTTTAATTTTTTTGGTTAGGATCCTTTCAGGTAATATATGTAAACTGTATAATACAATAAATGTACTATAGTAGCAATATAAAGTATTATGGTCATCATCCTCCTATACACTGCAATTTCTTGTAAAATTTCTGTAACAGAAGTACTATTTGCTTCAATATTCTCAAACTAATTCTCCCAAGTAAAAACCTTTCTGGTTTCATAAGTTATAGTTGCTATGAAGATCTTTATATTTTGTCAAAATGATCCCAGAAGAACTCTACCATTGTATCAATTGTATATCATAGTCACAGAGCCCGTCAACACTTGCTGTGTGTTTGTAAAAACTGGAAATTATCCTAGGTAAAGTTGTCATTTTAATTCCATCTTTATTCCCTACAATAATCTATAAGGTTTATGAAAAATGCTTAAAGAAAGAACTTGGACATAGCGAACATTCATTATACATAAAATAGGTGACCAGCTATAGAGAATGCTCTCTCTTTGTTAACTTAATTCTGCAATGTAAGTGATGATCAGAGAGCTTAAGCAACAAGATCAGAATCATAGATTCCAATGAACAAAATCTCAAAAAATTATGCTGAGCCTTACTGACTCTAAAGATTATATACAGAAAAAAATAATAATAAACCACAGCACTTACCTCTGTAATTCAAATAATTTTCCTCTTGGCTTCTTACATATAAATTAATTTTTTTCTCTTGGACATCTTTGTGTGAGCTTCAGAATTAGAGACTCTCTTTAAGTTCACTCCATAACATAAATATTTACAGTAATTTTTACATAAATAAACTCTCCTTCTGCTGGGTCTACCAGGAATAATTTTTAAATTATGTAAATATGTAAAGTTTTAATTCATATGCTTCAATCTAACTCTCTTTTGAACTCTGGAAGAGATTAAATGTGGTGTAATTATTAATAATTTTATTTATTTCTAGATGAAAGCCAACCAGTTTCTCCAGAAGTTCGCTGTCCCCCAGTATGCCCAGGCTGTTCCTCTTGCAGTCTATCAACCTGTGGAATCACATTCAGGAAAACACCTACCCATATATTCTAATTTGGGTATGTTTGCCTTTTAAGAATATATATATATAATTATGTTTTGTTAAAAAGGAGATAAAAAGAAATAAAGAAGAATAACTCAAGGTATCACGAAAATGTTAAATCAAATTTAAATCAAAATGTCAAGGCCAGTAATGAAATAAAAATCACCTGGTTCAAATATAACTGCAATCATAATCCTAGGGACGAAGAATTGCATTTATATTCTATTTTAATTTTCTAAACATTTGTGTATATAGTTTCTTGATTTTTACAGTAATTCATTGAAATATAAAGATAGACATAATATTAATTTTATTTTATAACAGAATCTGAAATTAAAAGAAGTGGATTCAATTTTCCCAGCTATATTTAATAGTTTACCTTCATCTAAGTCTTTTGGCTTAGAACACCTTTTCTTTAACAGAAGAAGTAAATGGCAGAGCAGAAAATTGGATCTAAAAAGGTGAAAATTGGCCTGGCTCAGTGGCTCACGCCTGTAATCCCAGCACTTTGGGAGGCCGAAGTGGGGGAGATCACCTGAGGTCAGGAGTTCAAGACCAGCCTTGTCAACATGATGAAACCCCGTCTCTACTAAAAATACAAAAAATTAACTGGGCATGGTGGTGGGCGCCTGTAATCCTAGCTACTCAGGAGACTGAGTCAGGAGAATCACTTGAACCTGGGAGGTGGAGGTCACAGTGAGCAGAGATCACACTATTGCACTCCAGCTTGTGCAACAAGAGAAAAACTGTGTCTCAAAAAAAAAGGTGAAAATTTAGTATAAATATTAATACATTTGGCATCAGAAGTCCTAAGACTAGGTCCAAGATCTGATAATTCTCTGGATTGTTTTATTTTTCAGATGTGATTGAATTTTTTAGATAGGCATGTAACATTTGGAGGGCTTTTATCATTATCATTATAGAAAATAAGACTTTCTTAATTTAGATTTAAATGTTAGATGTCTGAAATTGTTTCTAAATATTTCAAGTGAGTTATAAATAGCTTTTGTATATCAAAATGCATTATTCTTTTTCTTTTAAGAGGAACTTGTAAGATTCTTGAATTAACTGCTGCAATGTGAGCTTGGGTAAGTACCTTTAAGCATATTCATTAAACAAAAATTTAAATAGGATCTTCAGTTAAAAATACAAAATCAAAGAGATAATTTAAATAATTTAGTTAAATTTTCTTTAAATCAGAGATTGGCTTATAAAATACTTTAACTTTTGATATAAACTTTCTGATTCACAAAGAAGAGTTGTCTGTGTAACTTGCAGGCATATTTTTCCTGCAAATTTTAAAAAATAAATTATGGAAAATTTTCCCCAGAAGTAATGACTCTTAGAAGAAATCTTCACAAAGTCATGGCTATGCTACTTCGAAGTTTGCCTTTTGACTTTCATCAGTTCTGGTTGGAAAACATATACATATTTTTAGCAGATTTTTTTAAATTTTACGATTTGAGCTACTTTATACACATTTTTCCTGCAGCAATTTCTCTGGCAAAACCCATATAGATAGAGATAGAGATAAATAGATAAAGCCTATTTTCCTACTTGTGATCACTGTCATTGCCTTTGAGATTCTAATCAAGATTGCATTTGTATCTATAATAGATTTAGATTCTGATAGAGCATTAAGTCAATGGTGAGTTATAGTCATGGTTCACTTTATTTAGTCTCCTTTTTTCCTTATGTTCCCATTATAATTATTAGAGATTTCTCCACTCTGAAATTTGATCTCCCTCAGTTTGTCTCCTTTTGTTCTCTCTACATCTCCTAAACTTAGGTTGTTGGTCAAAACCTATATGCATAGGTATGCAAAATAATAAGTACACATCATCATGACAAAGGGTGCAACAGCAAATTTGATAATAGTAGTAGCTGATGCTTAGAGTGTGCCAGCACAGTTCTAAGCTTTTTTCCAATATTAACTAGTTTCATGATTACATAAACCTGTGAAGTTGTTACCATTATTAACTCATGTAATTAATGTATAAATGAGACAAGCACTGCACAAAAAGGTTACATAAATTGCCCACGACCACAGTGTATGTGATAAGTGAAAAAGCCAGGATTCCAACCTAGTGTCTGAACCAGGTCACTTCCTCTGAAAGACTCCACTGTTGAGGCAACACTGTATCCATGTTCAGGAGTTCAAGAATAATGTAAAAGGGCATTGGTCTTACAGCTTGAGGTTATTTTTGCTTGGCTCTCCTGATGATGGAAACAGATGAAGCGACTCTTCCAAAAAACCTTATATGAGAAAAATAATAAGATAATAGTTATGGATGAGAGCTCAGGTTGCAATTGTATTTTCTGAATGGTAATATTCACTTTGATGTCATTTATTCATTCTGTATTTTGAAATTGCTTATCATGAGTCCCATATTGTAGGAAACTTGGTAAGTAAAATGTGATACTTAACATTTCTTAACCTCAGTTTTAGAAGGAGAAATAGGTTTACAAAGAAGTTTACTGAGTGCAAAATTAGAATTGTGAGCATGATATCATGGTAGAATAAAAAAATTAATTGGATCAGATTAAGGCCTGAACCTTTGGGTAAACCAGAAATAAACAAAGCAAGGCAATAGCAGAACAATATTATAAGGCAGAAGTAAATTAAATTGACAGAATATTTACAAAATAAAGCTATTAATAAAAATATTTCCAATATAATGGATTATGAAGACCTTACTTTCTAAAGGTTTTTAAATTTTTTTCCAAGACAACGTTTTCCCGGTGTAATTATTTGACAAATCTCAAATCCAAATACATCAAGGAATACTCATTATAGGAAGTAATACTGTATTTTATGTCTAGTAAACTACTTGGAAATTAAGTAAATGTTTCTTCAAAATTGGATGAGAGATGTAAATATTTCTTATTTACTGGGAGCATTAGATAGAATCTTTGCATAACACAGTGAAGAATTTGGCTATTAACTATCAATCATTTAGACATTTATAAAACAAATATTAACAGCCTACTATTTTAACACTAGAAAATATCAATTAGAAATAACTATAATTATATTCTATTGCACTATCATGCATGTTCAAATGTGTATATGTATTTTGTGCATATGTATTTTGCATATTATATGTAGTATATGTATTCTGGAATATAAATTTTATAGATAATCCAATATTTTTCTTTATTCATAGGTATGACTAGAAAAAAATTATTCCTTTATAATTTCTTCGTCTATCACATCACCTCCTACTACCAATATATTTTGGCATGCTTCATGAAAAGTCAAGAGTATTGAGCCAAAAGAAGATTGTGGAATATTTCCCATATTGGTTATAATCTTTTTAGTTTGTGTTAGATATGCCAGATCTGGATTGTGGCATCAAATTTACTGTACTGATGATTAAATAAGGTCTTTTCTCCATTATCTTTGAGCTATAGAACTGTATATCACTTGCCAAAACATTAAAATTTCAAACAAACTTTTAGCTGGTGTTTTGACTTTTTTTCTTTTCATTCTTCATACTTAGAGAGACCAGGCCACTATTACTAGAATAAACCAGATTGAATGTCACTGAAATAACTTGGTACACATTTGAGGCCCTTAATTTCAAGGTTGTCTGTCATGTTACATACTTACAGGTCTCAACCACAACTGTATTCTGAACCCTTATTGGCCCTCATTCTAATATCTCTCTAGTTTGTCCCTGCTTCCATCTGTCTATCCTATACAACTTGCTCCAGAGTTCTCAAGTCTCCAGTTTGTGCCTGGCTGGTTGGTAATCTGCAATATCATTCCATAAAAAGTGATTCAGTCACTAACAAAGTATAGCTTTGAAAGCCTTCCATCGGGGTTTAGACTTGTTTCAACAAACATTTTATACTTAGGATACATCAGCCATTTTTCTGTATGCTGTACAGCTAAAAACAAAAACAAGACCTTGGTTTAAGGGCACTTATATTTTATAACATTTTAATCATTGGAGAAAGACAAAAAAAAAAAACAAGAAAAGAAGCAAGACAGGGTATGCCACGTGGTGACAACTGCCCTAAAGTAAAAGCAGAGGATGGGGAGCATATTTTACACAGCAGTGGTCAAGGAAGGCAATTTGAGCAAGTCATGGTTTGATGTGAAGTGAAATTAGTGTGGGAAGGAGCTACAGAAATACAGTCCCAATGGGAAAAAAAGTAAAAGAAAATTCACTAAAGTGGGTGAAGGTGGGAGGAGTGAAGATTATCATGGCTTTGCAATTTGCCTTAAGCAGTTGGTTGGAGCTGGTAGCTGGGAGTCATTTGCAGGTGAGTGTCATATAGCATATGTTTTGGAAAGATGAAAAAGGTAAAAGATAGGGGAATATTTACTGAACTTCAAAGAATACTCTAATCCTTTAAGGTTTCCCTCATTGTATTCACTTATTTCTTCTATTATTATTATTACACTTTGAGTTCTGGGATACATGTGCAGAATGTGCAGGTTTGTTACACAGGTATACACATGCCAGATTTGTTTGCTGCACCCATCAACCTGTCATCTACATTAAGTATTTCTCCTAATGCTATCCCTCCTGTAGCCCCCCACCCACTGCTATCCCTCCCCTAGCCCTCCACTCCCCAACAGGCCCCAGTGTGTGATGTTCCCCTCCCTGTGTCCATGTGTTTTCATTGTCCAACTCCCACTTATGAATGAGAACATACAGTGTTTGGTTTTCTGTTCCTGTGTTAGTTTGCTGAGAATGATGGTTTCCAGCTTCATCCATGTCCCTGCAAAGGACATGAACTCATCCTTTTTGATGGCTCCATAGTATTCTATGGTGTATATGTGCAACATTTTCTTTATCCAGTCTATTATTGATGGGCATTTGGGTTGGTTCCAAGTCTTTGTTATTGTGAATAGTGCTGCAATAAACATACCTGTATATACCCAGTAATGAGATTGCTGGATCAAATGATATTTCTGGTTCTAGATCCTTGAGGAATCGCCACACTGTCTTCCACAATGGTTTGACTAATTTACACTCCCCCCAACAGTGTAAAAGCATTCCTACTTCTCCACATCCTCTCCAGCATCTGCTGTTCCCTGACTTTTTAATAAAACTGGCTAGCCATATGCAGAAAACTGAAACTGGGCCCCTTCCTTACACCTTATACAAAAATTAACTCAAGATGGATTAAAGACTTAAACATAAGACCTAAAACCATAAAAACCCTAGAAGAAAACCTAGGCAATACCATTCAGGTAACAGGCATGGGCAAAGACTTCATGACTAAAACGCCAAAAGCAATGGCAACAAAAGTCAAAATTGACAAATGGAATCTAGTTAAACTTAAGAGCTTCTGCACAGCAAAAGAAATATCATCGGAGTGAACAGACAACCTACAGAATGAGGGAAAATTGTTGCAATCTGTCCATCCAACAAAGGGTTAATATCCAGAATCTACAAGAAACTTAAACAAACAACCCCATCAAAAAGTTGGTGAAGTATATTAACAGAGACTTCTCAAAAGAAGACATTTATGTGGCCAACAAACATGAAAAAAAAAGCTCATCATCACTGGTCATAAGAGAAATACAAATCAAAACTACAATAAGTGTCATTGCAGGCCAGTATGCCCACTTGGCTTCACTTCCTTGCCTATTCATCAAGACTTTGTCATTTATTATTTTAATAGTCTCTTCATAGTTCACATTGCCTCTCGACCTTTAACTATCCTACCTGGAAAAGCCCTAATCCTGGAAATGCCTAAAATCTACTTTTGCTACTATTTTGTCCAGACCCTGAAGTTCTCAACAAAAAAAAACAAAACAAAACAACTTCCAACCACACAGTTGTTCCCTTTGTAAGTTTATGTTCCTAAACTTTACTAAATACTCAAAACTGCTTACATAATATTTCCTTGTTGGAATAATAGTTAGCTATCATCATTTTTTCTTCTTCTCCAAAAACTTACCAGCTTCATTTTCTCCTCAAAGCCCAAATTCCCCCCAGTCCCTCCACCTCAGCTTCTTTACCAAAAGAGAATTTTCCCTTCCAGGACATAGAAAATACAAAAACCGTCTCATATTAACAACCTAAGCCTCCCAGTTTGATCCTTGTACAATACAATTTAAATATGAACACTGACTATCAACCATTAACTTCAAAGATATGCTGATCTTCTAGGCAATTGCTAACTTATTTTTCTTTTCCTTTTGACTCCTTAGCAAAGATATTTCTTTTTAATAAGAATGTTGTGAAAGTAGTAATGATTTTGACAACTAAAATCTACTGATTAACTGTAATGTGTCATGTGATTGATATATATTATCTCAGCGAATTCTCACAGGTATTAATAACTATGAAATGGAGGCAATTCTACTTTACCTTCCCCTCAAAAGCACTACTGCTTTTGGATTTTTGTCTGTTTGTTTTTTTGATATGCAGTCTTGCTCTATCTCTGAGGCTGGAGTGCAGCAGTGAAATCTCAGCTCACTGCAACTCCCCCCGCCCCAGGTTCAAGCCATTCTCTTTCCTCAGCCTCCAGAGTAGCTGGGATTGCAGGTGCACACCACTACACCCAGCTAATTTTGGGGGGGGTCGTATTTTTAGTAGAGACAGGGTTTTGCCATGTTGGCCAGGCTGGTCTTGAACTCCTCACCTCAGGCAATCCCCCTGCCTCAACCTCCCAAAGTGCTATTTTACAGGCATGAGCCACCACACCACACCTGGCCTGCTCTTGTTAATGAAATCTTCCTGTTAGTAATTCTCTTCCTCGAACTATTTCTTTATAATTTTATTATATTTTAAGTTCCAGGATACATATGCAGACTACTTCTTTTACAGAATATTGACTCCTTTTTCTCAGCTTCCTTCTTTTCTGACAATATACATTTTTTCCTGTCATCTTGTCAATTTGAGAATTATAATGACTACCTATACTCTGATGATGCTCCAAGCTTTAGATATAATTCAATTGTTCTGCTCTCAATTTGGACTAATATACCCAAGTATCTTCTGGGCATGCCTAATTTTGTATTTCCCAAATTAGAATATAATCACTTCAAGTATTTTTTTCACTTGAATCTCTTTTACACAGAATGCATCCACGTGAGCTCACATTTCATTCTAACTTTGCAGTTCTATATTTTTATTATAATAAAATAAAACGATTCTATTTTTAAGTCAGATTCTTTTGCAGATAATGAAATAGACTTCTAGGATTTGGACTCTCTTCTAGGACCCTCTAAACCCTAACTCTTCTCATTAGAGTAACTTGGAAGTATGGTATTTGTTTCCACTAACACCAAAAGGTACTATTAACGTCTCAGCAGGTATTGCATGCTTATGTTGCCATCCTTATACTGCTCTTTGGTGATTATTTGTCCTCTAAGTAAAATGCTTTTTTTTATTTTTCAAGAAATATATTTCTGTCATGAAGAAAAATGCACATCTTACATCATTACTGCATAATGGTATGACATATTGTTTCCCAGCAGTGTTCTAAAACTAGGTGTTACAGGATATGAGATTGCAAAAAACTACAAAAATGTCACCTTTGTGTTTATTTCCTGTCCTTGTTTCTGGTTATCAAGCATAATTCTCACACTTTCTAGAGTGTTTACTTTCAAACAATAAATTAATAATGCCTCTATATTAATGTTACAAATTAAAATAATAATCTAGTTTATTTTTATTGAAACATAATTGATGTACGTATTTGGGGAGGTACATGTGGTAATTTGATACACTCATATAAGCAAATCAGGGTTAACTGGAATATTCATTGCTTTAGATGTTGGTCTTTTTTTATCCTAGAAACATTCAAATTGGTTTCTTCTAACTATTTTCGAATATACAATCTATTATTGTAAACTATAGTCATCTGATTTATCTATCAAACACAGTCTTATTTCTTCTATCAAATTATGTATGTACCCGTTAAACAACATACGTTCATCTTTCTCTCCAGACTCCCCTTCCTGGTCTCTGGGAACCACCAATCTATTCTCTATCTTTATGAGATCAACTTTTCTAGCTCCCACATACAAGTGAGAACATGTGATATTTGTCTTTCTGTGTTTGGCAAATTTCACTTAGCCAATAACCTACAGTTTCATCCATCTTGCTACAAATGACAGGATTTCATTCTTTTCTATGGCTGAATAATGGCATCATTATATTTTTAAATGAGTTTATACTTCTTAATTTATAGAAGAGTAGTTAGCTTAAATTACCAAATGCTTTAGAGTATTTACATTTTTATATTACTTTCTATCACAAGAGCCACATTGCCCATATAATTTCAGTGCCTTGTATAGTGCTTAACAACTATGGTTTGAAATAATGAGTGAATAAAGAAATGAACTAAACAAAAATGGAAGGAAAGAAAAAAGGGAGACTGGGCATGGTGGCTCACGCCTGTAATCCCCGCACTTTGGGAGGCCTAGGTGGGCAGATCATTTGAGGTCGGGAGTTCAAGACCAGCCTAGCCAATATGGTGAAACCCTGTCTCTACTAAAAAATACCAAAAAAAAAAAAAAAGATCCAGATATGGTGGCAGACACCTGTAATCCCAGCTGCTTGGGAGGTTGAGGCACAATAATCACTTGAACCAAGGAGGTGGAGGTTGCAGTGAGCTGAGATCACGTCACTGCTCTCCAGCCTGGGTGACAGAGTGAGACCCCATAAGAAAGAAAAAGAAAAAGGAAAGAAAGAAAGAAAGAAAGAAAGAAGAAAGAAAGAAAGAAAGAAAGAAAGAAAGAAAGAAAGAAAGAAAGAAAGAAAGAAAGAAAAGAAAATGGAAGGAGGGAAGAAGGAAGGAAGGAAGGAAGGAAGGAAGGAAGGAAGGAAGGAAGGAAGGAAGGAAGGAGGGAGGGAGGGAGGGAGGGAGGGAGGGAGGGAGGGAGGGAGGGAGGGAGGAAAGGAGAGAAGGAGGGAAGGAGGGAGGGAGGGAGGGAGGAAGGAAGCAAGGAAGGAAAAAAGAAGGAAAAGTCAATGTAATCAAACAATCCATTTTAAAAATTACTATTAGAAGGTGTATTTTTTAATTTTCTCAATAGTTATAGTCGAGACTATGTCTTTGGGGGAAGAGCCTACATAACTACGATACTCAGAAGTCTCTTCTATAAATTATTATATTGAATTATTGTTACAAACTTTACACTTACACATTCTTTTATTCAGAAAGGTAATAAATGAGACAATTTCTAATAAGACTCTTTTAACATGCTTTAGAAATATTTCCTCAAAACACATGATATAAAATCAAACTTTTTTGAGCTCAAACCTAGGGACAAGTAGTATATTATCTGGCTTAATGTATGTGACCTAAACAAAACTAAGAAAAATATCCTAATATTCTCTTCTGACCACACTCAATTATCCAACTAAAAGGATATAAATTATATGCATCCATTTTTCTAGAGATTCAGTGGAAAACACACATTTTTCTCTCACATGTAAACACACCACTGCATAGCCTCACTTGAAGGATGTTAGTCCTCTAAGGCCCAAAACAAGTAGATTTAATTCCATGTGGTGGAGTTCAACTTGCTAAGTGAGATATAATAAAGTTCTGACCTCAAGGACATACATATTTTTGAGGACAAATTTACTACCTCAAGCCTGTAAGAAACTGGATTTTGCTCAGAGCTATATCTATTATCCCCATGTATGAGAAAATGGTAAAACCAAGTTTTAGGTCATCTTTTTTTGTACAAGGATGTCCATATTGGACATGAGGTTTCTGAGACATTATAGTTAATATTCTACAGAATCATATGACATTCACATTCATTTCTACAGTTACTTTATTCTAATCGTGTTTTCTTTGTTGACATAGTCATATGTACCTGGACTAATATTGGCATTAAGCATTTGGCAGTTTTATTAATAACCTGGCTTATTTGTTTCATAATCTTCTATTGTAATAACCTTGTTATTTTATTTCCTAACATCTCATGGGACTATCCTTAGCTTCCATAATTTGATCTCACAATGGACATGATTCACTGCATCAAGATAATGACTTTAGTGAATTTAAATATCAAGTTGGTACAAACGTAATTGTGGGTTTTGCCATTGAAATCAATGTCAAAGCCTGCAATTACGTTTGTACCAACCTGATATATCAACATACCTAGCGAGCACATTATTAAGTAGGTCTTCAAGGCAGTTCCTCTGAATCTTGAGACCTCATTTTGATCAAAAGACAATACATTCACACATAGTTCCAACATGGTGTCTATTTTTAAATGTTTGTGTACTGTTACTGTCAGAATAGACTATGGCAAAATGAAAACATACATATCTAATAACAAATACCTATAAAAACTATTGGAAAAATAATGACTATATATCACAATAGAAAAACAAAACTTTCTGTTGCTATAAAGCTATATATATATATGATGATTTTATATTATTATATATGTATGTGTGTTTTACAGAAAGTAGAAATCAAACCACAGAAAGCATGAAGAAATTGATGCCCGTATTGCTGTGATACTACAAAAACTCTTTATGACCTAAATGTCTGTTAAATAATGTTATTATTTATTTTTAACAAGATGAAATTCAAAATTTACATACAAATTATCTCCTAGTTAGCAGAAATGTATTTTTTGCAAGTTTACTTATTGCTCCAAAGTTTAACATAGCATTTCAAATCACTTTATTTCCATATCTAAAATATTTTCTTTTTTTCTCATCACTTTCTGCATTGGTGTCAGTTTTCTTCATTCTGCATGTTGAAAACCATGTGCCAATTAAATTAATTTCATTTAACATGTAAATTAGATATAAAGAGTGAAGCACTTCCTTTTTCAAATATTTACAATTGTGGCATTTGGAAAATATAGCACAAGTTCTTCTTTAAATATTTAACAATTACAATTTTTTAGCACAAGATTTTTTTCTCAATTTTCAAGTTTAAAATATTTCTAGTATACTGTTTTTATTGACAGAAATTCAGATTAAACTCATTAATAAGTTTCCTTACACTTTTCTTATGAAGAGAAAGTGTGACCATCTTGCTGTTTCTGTGATAATATTCCCATCAAAATATTTTGTAATTTGGATAGTATTGGAACTCAGGAAAAAGCAGTACATATATATATATATATACTGCTGGATTCAATGGTAGTTTCATTTTTACTTCTTTAGGAAATATCCACATTGTTTCTCATACTGATTGTACTAGTTTATATTCCCACCAGCAGTTTAGAAATGTTCCCTGTTCACTGTGCACAAGCCAACATCTATTATTATTTTATTTTTTTACTATGGTCATTCTTGCAGGAGTAAGATAATATCACATTGTGATTTTGATTTGCATTTCCCTGATCACTAGTGATGTTGAACATTTTTTCATATGTTTGTTGGCCATTTGTATATCTTCTTTTGAGAACTGCCTATTCAAGTCCTTAGCCCACTTTTTGATGGGATCGTTTGTTTGTTTTTTTTTTTCTTACTAGTTTGTTTGAGTTCACTGTAGATTCAGATGTATAGATTATGAAGATTTTTTCTCACTATGTGGGATGTCTGTTTACTCGGCTGACTCTTCCTTTTGTGGTACAAAATCTCTTTAGTTTAATTAAGTCTCACCTTTTTATCTTTGTTTTTACTGCATTTGCTTTGGGTTATTGATCATAAACTGCTTGCCTAAGCCATTGTCTAGAATGGTTTTTTCAGTGTTATCCTCTAGAATTTTTATAGTTCCACGTCTTAGATATAAGTTCATTATCCACCTTAAGTTGATTTTTGTATAAGGTGAGAGATGAGGACCCAGTTTCATTCTCCTACATGTGCCACAGAGATCTTTCTAAACATCTTTTTTTTTTTTTTTTTTTTTTTTTGAGACAGTTTCGCTCTTGTTACCCAGGCTGGAGTGCAATGGCACAATCTCGGCTCACCGCAACCTCCACCTCCTGGGTTCAGGCAATTCTCCTGCCTCAGCCTCCCGAGTAGCTGGGATTACAGGCACGTGCCACCATGACCAGCTAATTTTTTGTATTTTTAGTAGAGACGGGGTTTCACCATGTTGACCAGGATGGTCTCGATCTCTTGACCTCGTGATCCTACCACCTCAGCCTCCCAACGTGCTGGGATTACAGGCTTGAGCCACCGCACCCGGCCCCTCTAAAAATCTTATTTTTAAATTATATATGTTGTCTAAGTCATCTAAGACTCTCCTTGTTTTCTGTAATAAGGCCTTAAAATCTTTTAACTTGCATCTATTTTATAATATATGTGTGTTATATATATATATGGATATATGTGCAGGTTTGTTACAAAGGTATATTGCATGATGCTGAAGTTTATAGCACAAATGAATTCATCACCCACGTAGTGAGCATGAGCACAGTACCCAATAGGAAGCTTTTCAATCCTTGCATCCCTCTCTCCCTCCCCATCTTGTATTCTCTAGCGTCTGTTGTTCCCATTTTTGTGTCCATATACTTCTTCCAAGTTAATTTGAAAAGTATTGTTCTATTTCAATAATTGTAAAAATAGTGTATGGCTTGCATTATTCTATGTGTTACACTGACATAAAAAACAAATTGACCTTTGAACATGTGCTCTGCATTCAAATTGTATTCTAATTCATTGAGCTGCATTAAAAGCATAAATCTAAAATCCTTTAAAATATTTGAAGATCTATATGATGTTTTGTCGGGCAATTTAATTTTCTTTGAAATTTTGTTTTGTCTCAATAATCATAAAGAATCAACTTTTCTTGGATAATAAATTATCATCCAACTACTGGATGGCCTCTCTTTATTTCAATTCTCCTACAAAATATTTTTCTTCGACAGTGAGGTGCCAATACATTAATCTGTACATCAATATTTCTAAAGAAGAACCATGTGAGGTTACTTCATAATCTTTTCAGTCAATGTTTATTGAGGAAGGAGAGACATGCGAATTTTGAGTGATTAATCAATGCACACCTACACACAGAAATCATCACAATTTTTTCAACACTGAAATTATCTTTAATCAAATAAATGCTGATGTCTGAAGCCTGCAAGCAAACCCTAAAATTCCAAATAAAATCTTATCTTTTCTTTTAACTTTATTCATAATGGACACTAATTCTCTCATATATTGCATCTGGAAAAAAAACTTCAACCATGTAATGGCTATGTATATTTGCCAATAAAATTTCCATAGATTATATCACATTACAATGATAATGGTAGAGAAAACTATTCACTAGAAATCAGAGGCAGCTCCCTTTGAAAAAAATAGTCAGAGCTGGAAATCAAACTCTACACTCCAGAAGGTCATTGTTGTGATCGTCAAAAAGGAGAAGCAAGAAGAGTGTTGAGCCTCAGATGCTGAGAAAGGAGTCAATCTGTGCAAAAAGGGCTGGAACACTGAAAGCTGTAGGCACTGTGTGCTTTCTTAGAGACTGACTATTGGGACCAGGCCACAAAGTCCCTATTTGGCATGTAAAGAACATCTCAATTTTAACACTCCAAAATATAATTTAGTGTTCCTGCTTTCCCTCAGTATTCTCAATCTGGAATTTCAATCTTAGTCCTCAAGTTAAAACACAGGAAATTCCCATGTCCCTCCTTCCTCAATTAACATTGACTCAGAAGATTAAGAAATGGCTTGGCATGGTCCTTCTTTAGAAATATTGATGTACAGATTGATGTGTTAGCATCTCACTGTCGAAGAAAAATATTTTGCTGGAGAATTGAAATAAAGATAGGAATAGTGCTTAGTTAGAACTTAGGAATAGTTCTTAATTTTTTATCTGTTCTTCAATTTTTACTTACAATCAGATCTTTCTTACCAAATCTGATCAACTTCACCACTATTGAATCACTGAACAAATACAACTAGTTCTAACCATCATCACTAACTTTTCCCTCATTGTGGAGGTTCACTAAGGGTGGTGGCAAAAATATTAAAGGAAAAATATTAAAGATAGCTTTAAGGAATAGTCACAAACCTTTTTTGTAAGGCCAAAGGTTTATGTAGCTTGTAATGACTGAATGGGTGGAAGGCGACCAGCCGTTACCCGAGGGCATTAGAACACTAGAGTAAATACCAGAAATTGTAAAAGAAGTTTCTCTGGATAAGTCTGTTTACTCCCACCTCCATTAGCAAAGCCTTTGATCCATCCGCAGGTGCTTAACTGCTTTCTACTCAAGGGGTCTGCAGAAGTTAATTACCATCTAATTACCCTCTTTGGTGTTTATCCAAAGACCCTTGTCCTTTGATATACTAAATAAAAGCCTGGAGTAGGGTAGGGGCTGCTGGAGGCCGGCTGCCATTAACTCCTGCCAGTGAGTGACCCGGCCATCCCAGCTCATTCTTCCACTGTATTCTGTGTTTGAGTGTACGTTATTCATCCATCGCTGAGTCAGAATCTGCAGAACAGCCCCCTGCAGGTAGTAACCCCAATACCTCATGCATTATTCCGGGTCCTCCAAGAAGTAGGTGCTAATACCACATTAAATGCTCAAAGACTTTATTAAGGGAATGGCCTGTATAAAAGGAAATGGGAAGAAAGTCAAGAAAGACTGAAGAAGCCATCAAACTGCCAAGCCTACCTGAACCCAAGTGAAGGAAAGAAGCAGTCAAAAGTTGTGTGATATCCTCCTAGATTGCTTTGCAAACTAAGAAAGTTCTGCATGGCCCTCAAGGACTCCTCATGCTAAAGCCTTAGGCTATTCTTATCAAGAGAAGTGTGCTTGCCATAGTGTCTTTAATTATGTGCAATCGAGTTCCATCACATACTTATCTTTTTTTTTTTATTGTACTGTACATCTGGTACATGTGCAGATCATTAAGGATTGTTGCATAGGTACACACATGGCAATGTGGCTTGCTGCCTCCATCCCCTCCGTCACCTACATCTGGCATTTCTCCCAATGTTATCCCTTCCTGAACTCACCACCCCCTGCTGTCCCTCCCTTACCCCCCAAAAGACCCCAGTGTGTGATGCTCCCTTCCCTGTGTCCATATGCTCTATTGTTCAACACCCCACTATGAGTGAGAACATTTGGTGTTTGATTTTCTGTTCTTGTGTCGGTTTGCTAAGAATGGTACTTATATAATATCTGAATGGACTTAGTGAGGATAATGACAGAGACTACTCTTCAAATTTCATATTTCAGCTTACTGATATTTGGTTTTCAGAAATATAAATATTAAAATTGGATGTTGTCCTGTATAACAATGGTAAAGACTGTTAATTTTGTTATAAAGTTAATGCAAGTAGCTAGTGCTACTAGGTGTTTTCTATGTGCGAGGCATTGTTCTAAGTATTTTACACATCTTATTTTCTTTAAGCCTCTCAACAATCCATTCAGCTGGTATTATTATCAAATCTCTTTTAAATATGATAAATCAGAGGCAGTACAATCACATTAAGTTTACCTCTCTAAGTTACATACTTGGGTACTAAGAGCAATCTGGAACATGCAAATATTTACATGATTTTTATAGACATGCTTCTAAAGAGTCAAAAAATAAGGCACTGACTTTATTTCTATTATCTAAATTACATTTTTCTGACTTGAAAATATCACTCTCTATGACCTAAGATGTTTTATTTATATTCAAGTTCAACTACAGTGCTTCTAAAAAATTATTCTTTAGGATGGCAAGGATTTGTGTAGACATTCAAATCACTTGCTATACTTAATAATAATAATAAGTAATAATAATAACTTAGGAGTAAACTTCATTTATGGCTTTCTTTGGAAAGAGGTTGATTAAAATAACCCAGGGTTAAATATTTTCTGATCAGTGAGATGGACCTCAAATAGGCATTCTTATCAACTCATTTTTCTTTTAATAATGAGTATAAACTTCTCATGATATGGTTTTCACCAGTTTTCTTAACTGTGTCTGAAGCCCAATTTTCCCTTGTGTAATAGAAGTCAAAAAGAAACAGTTGAAAGACTTTATGCAAATGTCAAGCACCTTACACAGTGTTTGATTTCCAACAGATACTTAAAAATTGACGCAAGTGTGATTATTATTTATTATTACCTATTGTTACTTACAACTGGTTACTCCAGTTATGTATTTTCTCAAATTGCTTTATTAAATCTCCAAAATTGATTATTAAAAAGATATAATTACCCTCCATTTTGCAGATAAGGAAAGCAAATGACATAGTATTAATCAACTTTTCCAAAATTACAGAATTAATAAATCTTTAGAGACAAAACTTACATTCAGGTCTATTAGATGATAAAGCCAATGATGATTATGCTATATCTTACATTTCCCTCAGATGGGAGTAAATTTTAACCTTTAATGAAAACCACAATGGAAAAGAGCTGCCTTGAAAACCTATAAATTTCCAAGGTTTGTCTGTTTTGAGGTGGATATAAAAGACTAATTTGAAGGATTAATTAAAAGTTGATCTGTGTACTGGGCAGAAAATCTATCTAGAAAATAAGCTCACGTACAATTCTATGAATTATAAATAGTTTTTAATAGGAAAAAAGACAATGAGAGAAAATAAGTGTAATCAGAGATCACAATATCTTATTTCAAGTGGTGGATCCTGGCTCACTGCAACCTCCGCCTCCAAGGTTCAAGCAATTCTCCTGCCTCAGCCTCCCGAGTAGCTGGAATTACAGGCGCACGCTGCAACACCAGCTATTTTTTTTTTTTTTTTTTTTTTTTTTTTATTTCAGTAGAGATGGAGTTTCGCCATGTTGCCCAGGCTGGTCACAAACTTCTGAGTTCAGGCAATCCGCCCGCCTCGGCCTCCCAAAGTGCTGGGATTACAGGCCTGAGCCACCACACCCAGCCTCAGCCTACTTGTTATCTAAATCTGAATTTTTCTGATATAATCTTGCTCACATTTACGATTTTACTTACCATCTGTAACCCATGACTCTCAAAGACACTCACCTATCTGCTAGTCATGTCTGTATATTATTTGTTTGTCTTCCAGAATAATAAGTAAGCACCTTTGGGGTAATCTCATATCTTTTCCCTTGAATCTCCTGGACTCAGAACCATATCTTTGTCTAACTGCATTCAAAGGTTGTTTTAAACACATCAAGTATAATATTTCTATATTATAGTAAAATAAAACAATAATATAACACAGACAAGCTACTTGGGGTGTAAAAACGAACTTGTTGAATTTGTCAAAATAATTTGACAGAAGGATTTGTTGAGGATGTTCCAGCTTTGGGTTTCTCTCGTTAGTGTGGATTGATGGTTAAAGTTCACCTCCTCACTAGAGAAGATTTAAAAACATAAAACAGGAAAACACATGACAAAGGTTAGCCATGGGTTGTATTCTTGTGAAACCACGCTTTCGGGATCAATATCTCTTTGCTGAATTATGTCTTGTAAATGAAACACCTTGACATTTTCAAGGACACAGAATTTGGTCTTGGAGGAAAATGAATCATTCTTTATCGAAAGAGCAGTACATGTTCTGGTACATCAGTTTTCTAAGGGAATCCGCTGGTTGTGGAATATCAGGTTATAGATAAAATGACAAAGCTGCTCCTGTGTTTAGAATTGGCAATTCTTATTTCTTAATATCAAACATAATCAAAATCCTTCCTATCTTGTTCAGTCTTAAACCAATGAGTTGAATAATACCTATAATTTGGTTTCCCAACATAAAATACAGGATGTGTTGTCTCAATGTGGTATATAAATGTCTTCAGTTCTATAAAAGCAGGTGCTATCTAAATTTTTCACATTTTGGTTTATGTATTTATTTAAACAGATAAATGTATATATTTAAGCTGTAGATAATATGTATACATTGTAGAATGGCTAAATGTAGCTAACATTTATTATGTCACATACTATTTTTTGTGATGAGAACATGTAAAATCTACTCTCTTAGCAATTTTCAAGTATATAATGCATAGTTTTCAACTATAATTGCCATGTTGTACAATAGATCTCTTGATCTTTATCTAACTGAAATTTTGTATCCTTTGACAAATGTCTTCCGAACCCACCAACACCAGCCCAGACCCTGGTTCTATTTTCTGCTTCTATGAGTTTGACTTTTTTAGACTCCACATATAAATGAAATCATGTTATTTGTCCTTCTGTGCCTGGCTTATTTCACTTACCAGAATGTCCTGCAAATTTATTTCTGTTGTCAAAAATGACAAGATTTCCTTTTTGTTAAGGCTCAGAGTATTCCATTGCATATATGTTCCATATTTTCTTTATCCATTGATCCATTTATGTACACTTAATTTGATGCTATATTTTCTAGGTGAATAGTACCTCAATGAACATAGAAATATAGTTATCTTGTTGAGATAGTTATTTCATTTGCTTCATACTTGTAAGTATATACTTGTAGATAGGATTGCTGGATCATATGGTAGTTCTATTTGTAGTGATCTGAGGAACATCCAAACTGGTTTCCATAATGACTGAACTAATTTATTTTCCTACCAACAACATACTGGGTTTCATTCTCTCCATATCTTTGCCAACACTTTTTATCACTTGTCTTTTTTTCATAATAAACATCCTAACAGTATGAAGTAATATTTTCTTTTACATAAAAGCAACTCCATTTTAATTTTAATTTCAAATTTGTTATATTCACCCTACTCATTTATTGCTTTTTATCTACCCAGCAATATAACCTTAGTGCCTAAAACAGTTTTGAAATCTATTGTTTGAAAAAATATGGGGAGAAATACAAGGGAAGAAAGAAAGAGAGGAAGGAAGAAAGAGTGGGTAGAAGAAAGACAGAAAAGGAAGCAAGGAGGGAGAAAGGAAGAAAACCTGGAAGAAAAGGAGTATAATCAAACATGTTGAAATGCATTTTAAAATGTGATAGCAGTGAATATTTTAAAAGTCAGACATATTCTAATAGTTATTCATAGGGAACCTGCATACTTATGATACTTAAAAGTTAGAAGCCAAAATAACTGATGTAATTACCTTGTTCTCATAATCAAATACATGTATTTATTTCTTTATGATCCAGAAAAATGTCAATTTTCAATGGTGAGAATGGGTTACTAATTATTTATGGTGAAAACATGACTTTATTATCCTAAAGTCTAATGTACATATACAATTATATGTATAATATATAATTAATTTATACTTTTGTCCTCAAGGTAAATTCAGGATGCAGCCCTCATAATAATATAAAAATATTAAGCCCCTCTTGGCCCTTACCCTCAGCTCTTACCCCTCTCTTGCACTCAGCATTCCCATTGTGCTGTCATATCTGTACAAGTTTCCAACACCTTCCAATTCCTCATCTCCCTTCTGTAACTCCCTTCGTAAACCTACCATGATGTTTACCCAGGTTATTCAGTCTGGGTGATACATGCATTTTAGGTGTTCTCATAATGTTTTCACTTTTGAGTATATTTTCATTAAAACATTTTGGATAACATATCTCATGTAACTTTATCAGAAAATAACCTCCTTGAAATAAGGAAATGTGTTTTAATTCTCTTTGTGTTACAAGTACCACTACACTTTAGCACATAATCAATACATGCTTGACAAAGAATGAATGGGCTACTTTATCATACATACATACATTATTGAATCTCAAATAAAATCAAGCTTATATTCATTACCTTTATCCATGTTTTGGTGGTTGCCATGTCTACAAGTATATGAGAAAATTCAGAGGACAAATTAATTATATTAATAATATCTAGTCTATTTTGTTCTGGATTATATTTGTATTAACTTGCATGTTGTTTATTAAGTTAAATCTATTTATATGTAATTTATTCCAATTAACTTACAAAATTTCAAATTATAAATTTCTTCAAATTAGCTTACCTTTCCTTAAGGTGATCAAATACATTTTTATACACACACAGACACACACACACACACACCCTCAGCTCAGATATATTTGGCTCAAAGCCAAAATTTAAAAACATTACTCAATAAATAAGTGGGGTGACAAGTTAAAAGAATGCACTTAAATGTCAAAAAAAAAATCACTGTAATGAAAGTCAGTATTTCCTGATCTGAGTACAACTGTATGTGTAGACCTATGACATAACTTCTCTGAACCTCTCTTCCTCTTCTGGTAAAATTAGAGGACATTTTCCCTTTGGTATTCCTGGTATCTAGTTACTGGGAAATTCATAGTTAGTGGCAGTACTCCAAATTATAAACACATGATCTACTTTGAGTTTAACATTACAAATGAGTTATGAAATCATAGTTTATCATCTTATCATGTATGAAAAAAGGGAAGGAAATATAATTTTTAAAAAATAGACTGTGGATGCTATCAGCAAAGCAAATGTTGGAATTTGAGAATACTTCTTTTGGGGACTTGGGAAAATTTCTCTTTAAAATCTCTGTTCACTACTTGCTTTATGTATTTAAAAATAAATGGCAACTTTTATTTACAAATTGTCCAATGCTGTAAATTCTATTGTGGCCAAAGTCGGGTGTAATTTTATTCTCAATTGTGTTATAAAATTAAGAATTTTTTCTGTTTTTTTGTTCCTCTAAAAGCTAGCAATGAATTTGAAGATTTAAGTCATTTTTAGTCACAGGAACTATTGACAATCTATTTTTCAAATATTTATTCCTTATTTCACCAGAAACATTACTACAGAATATGATATATATTATTTAAATTGGCTAAACAAGATAGAGTGATGTAATGTCATTTCTAAAATTTATTTAAGTTTTTTCCATTATTTAAGTCTGATATAGCACTTTGTTACAGCATATCAATATATTAGGGACTCAAAAATGTCTTATTAATAATTTATGTAATTAAATAGATGAACAATAAGTACATTCATCAAAAGTTGCCAAAGTTGAGCCAGGAATAGTAGAATTAAAGCCTTTAAAGCATGAGAACATATGGCTTTAAAGAAATAAATACTAAAGAATATCAGGGCTAGTTTCAACCTCTTCAGTCAGTCATCAGGAAAATGTAAGTTAAAACCAGCATGATATACTACTAAAAACATGCTAGAGTAACCAAAAAAAAACAAAATGACAGAAAAAAAATACCTAATTGGGATGTAGAACAACAGAAACTTTCACACATCATTAGTGAGTGTGTAAACTTGTTTCAAATGGTACCATAGAAAACTGTTTAGCAATTTATGAAAGTATTAAATGTGCATCCACCATATGATTCACAACACTATTTCTATGTCTTACCCAACAGAGAAAAAACAGATGTCTTCAAAAATCCTTGCACAAATAACATCGTAACACTTTCATGTGTAGTACTCTGAAACTAGAAACAGCCATGGTGTCCTTCAGTGGGAGATGGATAAACAAATTGTGTAGTCTTGAATAAATTACACAGCCATGGTTCTAACAAGATGTATAAATTTTAAAAGAATGTAGCCATGTGAAAAAAGCTAAAGACCTTAGAGTACATGCCATATGATTATATACGAATGATTTTCTAGCAGGCAAAAACTATGCATCAACTTAGATGAGTGGTTATTTCTAGAAAGGGTGATCAACTGAGGGCCAGGGGAAACTTTCTGGGATGATAGAAATGCTGTGTATTTCTACCGTGATAGCAGATTGGCACTGTCACTTAAAATATGTTTTCACCATATATAGTTATACCTGAATTTCTTTAAAGTTATTAGTTTATTGAAAAGAAAAATTATGCTGAATGCAACTAAAGTTTGTTCTTCCGGCTCAATTCTATTCTGGTCTTACATTCTCAGAGGTAACCAGGATTCTCTGTCTTGTTTTGGGGAATAAGAAATTCTTGTCAAGTGTATTTAGCATATCTATAATTACTTGCAGCTTTCAACTTTGACTCAAAGAAACTATTTTTTAAAAGATGAGACATTAATTTTTAAAGTAAAAATGGTCAATCTGTTGTAGAATTTGAAACTTTTACACAGCATATTTAGAAAGATTATAATGTAATTCTAAAATGAAATTTTATAGTATTTTCATGTCTTCAGTTTTCATGCTTTCATATAAGATCAAGAAAAGTTTTTAATCCTAACCACATGTTAGAATGCATTAGGGAATATAGTTCCCAGAATCCCACCTAACCAATTGAATAAAAACCTCTGACAGAGCCAGGACATTCGTATTTTTCAATAGATCCTCAAATGAGTGAAAGTGGCATTTGCTTTGCATGAATTCGGTGACAAGTGTTTCTGATTTTATTTGTTGCATTAGTAGACATTTTTTAACATCTGCTAAGCTGCATAGGGCACTTAGTAGATATTAAAAAGCTGAGAACATGTACAAGATGAATTTGCAGATTGTAGCTTACCTGTTGTATTATTTACCTCTATTATCTCGAATTGTTTTAGTATCTATTCATACAACTATTATTTTTTGTAGATGCTATGTTGTCAGCAGTGCAACTGTAGTACACTGTATTACGTATTAAGGATACCTCTAAAAGTATACTTTTATGTACTTCTTGCAGCTTTTTTGATTTATTTACTGTAATTTCAACATCATGCAAGTGAGAGTTTAGCATCAGAAAAGGTTAAATCATAATAATAATGAATACAGATAAGGGCTTTATATTTAGTATGGCCTTTAATATTCTCACCAAACCTTTATGTAGTTAAGTATTATTGTACACTATTCATATTACAACTTAAAAATCTAATAGGCACCACAAACTTAACTTTTATAAAACTAAGCTTCTAATGTTCTCCCCAAAACCAGCTCTTCTCTCCATCTTTGCCATCTCAATAAGTAATAATTACATTATTCCAGGTAAGCAAGCCAAAAATCTGGGTAATTATTAACCATTTCTTCCTCTCACACCTCACTTCCACTCTAATAAGTTATATTTGCCATAACTTTCAAAGTATGTCTAGAACGTAACAATTTCTCACTATCCCCACAGCTACCATACTAATATGTATGAATGATTGAAATAGCCTCTAAATTGCTCATTATTTCTTCCTTTAGTCTCCTCAGTTTACTTTTAGCAGGTAATCTAGAGTTCTCTTCAACTTTACATCAATTTCCAATCAGCATAAATGTTTTCCTGAAGTCTCTATAATACTCAAACGCCCTATATTATGGTCCCATTGGTCTATCTGACCTCATTTTGACCACATTCACTATTTTCCAACTACACTGGTCTATACAATATTGCTCAAAGTTTCCAGGCACGGTCAGATATCAGGGTCTTTGGAAGTGGGTTCCTCCTGAACTCTCTACAGGGTTTTGTTTCTTATTTCCCTGAAGATTTTACTCTCCTCAGGGAGGCATTTCCTGGCCATCCTATGTAACACAGAACACTCCGTCCCTACCAATACTTTCTATCCTCTTTGTCTCAGCCAGTCAAAATATAAACTCCATAAAAAGCAGAGTTTTGTTGTCATTGTTGTTTATGATTTTATTCCAGATGCTTAGAAAAATTCCTGGCACATACTAGATACTCAAGAATTATTCACAAAAAGTAAAGAATCTTAACTATATCAAATACAGCATCTGTCAAAATATTTTCTCCATTGCATATACAAAAAGTTCAAGTACACTACACAAAGAATTGCTTTGTCAAGTATTTTGGAGATCATTTCACAAATAGATTCAAATTTTAACTGCATCTTCATGAACATATGAAAATTTGCATGAGAGCGAATATAGAGAATGTAAAAGAAGGGCATTTTCAGATAGAGGAAATATGGAGTGTTTCATGTACTCCGGAAAGATTGTAAATAACACGAGGCATGTCAAAGTGGAATCAGAAATATTTCCTACAATAGTTTTCATTGACCTTGAATTCTAAGTTAAATAACTGGAACATTCCCTAGATTTTATAACAAAACCATAGAAATGTTTTGATTCCATAAAAGTACCTGTTATGTCTACTTTAGAAGAAATGTTTGTGAAGATGTTCTTGAAAATGCATTTTACAAATAACAGACAAGATGTAAGAAAACCTGTTAAAAAGCTGATTATGAGTATATAAGCAACATCAGATAAACTATACAGAAGCAAAAGATTAGGTGGAAGAAGTCAAAGTATAACTGTTTCCAAGAATTTTGGTGGCTAATGAAAGGGGAAAATGGATGACTCAGTTAGTGGGTGGGACAGAGTGATGATGGTATCTGTAGAATGAAGGAGAATTGAAGATATTTTAGGCTAAGCAAAGGAGCAGGTGCAAATGAAGCAAGTAAAGCTGTGCAAGGAAAAGGAACAAACAATATATAAGAAAGCATGTAGAGAATGAGGAAAGAGCAAATGGGTCCAAATCTCACAGAGAAGTAACTCAGAACAATTAATGTAGCATCACAAAGGTGAGAAAGCATGTTGTCTGATTTCCAAACTCTCAGACATTAAAAGAAATAAGCAAGAGCTAAAATGGTTGCTGCTAAGGACAAGCAATACTGATTGTTAAGGGAAATTAAAGAGTTTACTAAACATCAAACAAGTGCTAGGCCAAGGTGAGTGGCAGAGAGAGAAATTGAAAAACCAGATGTCTTCTCTTCAGGAGGGCAGAGTTATTTATATAGTGCCATGTCAAACAAGATGATTGCTAGGCAGCAATGAAGGATACATAAAAATCACAAACAATAAAATAATGCCAGTTCCATGAACCATAATCTCATGAAAGAAAAAGATTTAAATTTATCAATGGCTGTAAATACCAAAGAAAATAATCAGTCCTCTGTAGCATTAAAAACACATTCACATATATGATAAATTGACAAAAGTTCCCCATAAAAATCATAAGAAATATTAACATTCTCATGCTTAAATATCAATGCTTCAGTTAATTGGGATACTTGCTTTTCCAAAACTATCCGTATTCCAACATTTATTAACATTTATAGAAAGTTAGAAATTAGCATTTTCTCCAGAGATCTCAAATTTGTGGCACTTGGGCAAAATCCAGCTGTCCTTGGGTTCTACAGGCAGACTTTTTTTTTTCTTTTTTTCTTTCTTTTTTTTTTTTTTTGAGACAGAGTCTTGCTTTGTTGGCCAGGCTGGGGTGTAGTGGTGTAATCATGGCTCACTACAACCTCCAACCCCTGGGCTCAGGTGATCCTCCCAGTTCAGCCTCCTGAGTAGCTAGGGCTACAGGCATGTGCCACCACACCAGGCTAATTTATTTAATTTTAGTAGAGATAAGGTCTCACTGCATTGCCCAGCTGGTCTCAAGCTCTACAGGTCAAGCGATTCTCCTACCTTGGCCTCTAAACATTCTGGGATTACAGGCGTGAGCCACTTTGTTGAGCCTTAGACACAAAATTTTTTAATGGTTTTAAATTTTGATAATATATAAAAATATTTTAAATAAATATAGAAAAATAGCAGAAGTGGCAATAATGAGGCATATGTTTTATATGTCAAGATTGACTAGAACTGAGTATTAACTTTTCTATTCAGACCAGGCTAGCACTTTTAGAAAGGCCTCTGTTCCCACAATACTTTAACCTTACCTGCCTAAAGAAAGCCCAGATTTAACTAAAATAATTTCAGTTTGCCCACGTTTACACACAGGTAATTCAACATTCCTCATGTCACCTCTTTTCTACCCCCAGGAAGCAGAGTGGAGATGTTTGACCTCCTTGGTCACATTTTACCTGTGGCTTCTGAAAAAGTAATCAACATATAGATACCAATTTACTTTATATAAATTATTGCTAACCACTACAACTTTATACTTTAACTATTACTATTATTTTAATATGTAGAAGCCTCTGAAAAAATTAAGAAAATAAACTTTTATAAAAGTTGCTGCTATTAAGTAGGAGAGCAGAGTTTGTCATTATATTATATATAATAAGCATGTATATGGCTCATTTTATTTTTAGTATTGACAAATTGTAGACAATACATATGGCAATCACATTTTTTCACATACCTATACAATTCTATGTATCAAAAATGTAATTCGATGTATTTTTTCAAAGTATTTTGGAGTAGAGAACATATTGACATACCTTGAGGAAAAATCAGCATTTGGAGAAGGCAGAGAAATATGTAACCTCTCCAGCAATTGTTCCCTGACAGAAACGTCAGTTTCAACAACATCCATGCACAAGAAATACCTTCACAAGGACTCAGACAGCCAGGTGAGAGATCATAGTATCTAGTTGTAGCATAGTAATAAAAAGAAATACATTAAAGAATGTAGGAAGGATACTTTTACATTATCGATGTCACCTCTTTTCCACCCCCTGGCAGCAGAACATGGAGAGGTATAGTACACTTGAGGAAAAGAGAGGGAAGTAAACATAGGCCTTTTTCTTCAACCCCAACACCATGCCCACCATAGTAAAACCTAGTGCTAGGCAGACCCCTGTAGTTTCTGACACCAAGCCAATATCCAAGGACTGAACCCCCAGACTTGCTCTGGTACCAGGAGAAAACCTGTAGCTCCTACCAAGTGAACTTGATCTGCAGTCTCCATAACTGCTAGCCAACTACAGTGGTCGAGGGCTCCAGATAAACCTTGCTAGCAAACAGGTCTCAGTGTCTGTGAGCTGTGGGTGTGCCCAAACACTGTACTGGCGTTATTGACCAAAGAATTTCAGCCTAGCACTGTATGGGCCACTATGGTTCTGGGCTTAGGATGCCCTCTAGTGATGCAATGGCTGTAGCAGTTATGAACTTAGGGAACACGCCAGACAGTTTTTCCAGAATCTCTGAACAGGTTTACTGTTAAAGAGCTTTCCCAGACAAAGCCAGACTGTAAAGATTACAATTAAGTACCTACTTCTGCAATGCATAGACATCAATGAACAACCACAAGAATTAAGAAAAATCAAAAAGCTTGATATTACCAAACAAAATAAGGTGTCAATGTCCAACCCTAAATAAATGGAGATGTGTGAATGATGTAACTTCATCCCCTCCGTGCTCCGATTCCGATCCTGTGCTTCCCTCATCCCTCCTGCAAATCCATGATACAAGAGAGCCCCGCGGGACTGAGGGGCACCCTGGGTTGTCAATGCAAATCTGAGTGAGGGCTCCCGCCTCGTGCCGCAACTTATAGGCACTGACCTAGGAGGAAGTTTGGACTAACAAAGAATTTAAAATGGCTATTTTAAGAAAGGTCAACAAACTTTAAGAAATACAGAGAAAAAATTCAACAAATGAGGAAAACAATAAGTGACCACATAAAAATTAACATATAGATTGAAATCATCAAAAAATAGAAATTTTGAAGCTAAAAGTTACAAAGAATTAAATGAGAAATACAGTAACAATAGAATCAGTCAAGAAAAAGAAAAAATACATGTACTTGAAGGCAGGGTATTTTTAATTATATAAGCAGAAAAACAAAAAAATAGAATAAATAAAGCTAATGGGATTTATGAAACAGCCAGAAAGGGCAAATTTTTTAGTCAATGTTATTCAAAAGAGAGTAGAGAAAGATAAAGGGATTAAGAGAGCATTTTCTAAAATAATAGCAAAAATCTTTTCTGGTGAACGATCTAAATATTCAGATACATGGAGGCCAAAAATCTCCAATCAAATTCAATCCATGTAAGATAACCCAAGATATAATATAATAAAATGGTCAAAAATCAAAGACAAACAGAGGATCCTGAAAGCAGCAAGAAAAAATAGCTAAGAAACATAAAAGAGAGTCATAGTATGCCTAGCAGCAGCTGTCTCAACAGAAATCTTACAGGCTAAAAGGAAGGCATAATATATTCAATTTGCTGAAAGAAAAAACCTACCAACCAATATTGTACCAAGCAAAGGTGTCCTCTAGAAATGAAAAGGAGATAAACACTTTCCCCGACAAAGAAAAGTTGAGGAAGTTCATTACCACCAGAACTGCTTAAAAAAATGCTGAAGTATTTTAACTGAAAAACAAAGGTGCTAATGAGTAACATACTAACATCTAAACGCATAATTCTCTCAAAGTATAATTTCAGGCTGAGTTTTTCTGGGAATGCTCCTTAGCAGTAGTTCTCACTAGTGTAAAGTAAGTATACTATCAAATTTAGAATACTTTAATACTGTGATGATGGTGTGTATATTACTTATATTAATATACCAAAATGTCTTGCTTTTGTTTTTTGTTTTTGCTTTTGCAATCAAAGTTAAGTTGTTATTACCTAAAATAACCTATTATTAGAGGTTTTTGAAAACCTCATGGTAGCCACAAAACCAAACCCACAAAAACCAAAACCTACAATAGGAACACAAAAAATAAAAAGTGAGAAATGAAAATGTACTAGCAGAGAAAGTCATTTATCCACAAAGGAAGATTCTATGAACGGAAGAATCTACAAAAATCACCAGAAAAAACAAGGTGGCAGTAGTAAGTCATACTTATTATAAATTACCTTGAATGTCAATGGATTAAATTATCCAATCAAAAGACAGTATGGCTGAATGAACAGAAATAAAACTTGACTATATGATATCAACAAGAGTCTCACTCCACTGATAAGGACACATATAGACTGAAAATGAAGGAATGAAAAAATACTTCGTGCAAATGGAAAGAAAAGAAAAACAATAGTTATATCAGATAAAACAGACTTTAAGTCAAAAACTGTGAAAAGAGCCAAAGAAAGAATATAATAAATGTCATAACAGATACAAAAGGAATAGAGACTAGGAAAACAATTCAAAATCAACAAAATGAAGAGTTGTTTTTTATAGAAGATAAAAAATACATCTCACACTAAAATTAACTCCAGATGGATTGTAGATTTAAACAAAAGACCTAACACCATAAAAACCCTAGAAGAAAACTAGGCAATACCATTCAGAACAAAGGCATAGGCAAGGATTTCATGACTAAAACACCAAAGCAATGGCAACAAAAGCCAAAATTGACAAATGGGATCTAATTAAACTTAAGAGTTTCTGCACAGCAAAAGAAACAATCATTAGAGTGAAACAGCAACCAAGAGGATGGGAAAATTTTTTTGCCATCTACCCATCTGACAAAGGGTTAATAACCAGAATCTATAAAGAACTAAAGCAGTTTTACAAGGAAAAAAAAAACCCCATTCAAAAGTGGACAAAGGATATGAACAGACATTTTTCAAAAAAAAAAAAAAGACATTTCTGCAGCCAACAAACGTGAAAAAATGCTCATCATCACTGGTCATTAGAGAGATGCAAATCAAAACCACATTGAGATAGCATCTCACAACAGTTAGAATGGCGATCATTAAAAAAATCTGGAGACAACAGATGCTGGAGAGGATGTGGAGAAATAGGAAGACTTTTACACTGTCAGTGGGAGTATAAATTAGTGCAACCATTATGAAAGAAAGCGTGGAGATTCCTCAAGGATTTAGAAATAGAAATATCATTTGACCCAGAAATCGCATTACTGGGTATATAGCCAAAGGATTATAAATCGTTCTATTATAAAGACACATGCACACGTATGTTCATTGTGGCACTGTTTACAATAGCAAAGACCTGGAACCAACCCAAATGCCCATCGATGATAGACTGGACAAGGAAAATGTGGCATAGATACACAATGGAATACTATGTAGCAATAAAAAGCAATGAGTTTGTGTCCTTTGTAGGGACATGGACGAATCTGGAAAGCATCATTCTCAGCGAACTGATACAAGAACAGAAAACCAGACACCACATGTTCTCGCTCATAAGCAGGTATTGAACAGTGAGAACATATGGACACAGGGAGGGGAGCATCACACACTGGTGTCTGTTGGGGGGACCAAAGGAGGGACAGCAGGGGAGTGGGGAGGTTGGGAAGGGATAACATGGGGAGAAATGCCAGATTTAGGTGACAGGGGGATGGAAGCAGCAAACTACATTGCCATATGTGTACCTCTGCAACAATCCTGCATGATCTGCACATGTACCCCAAAACCTAAAGTACAATTGAAAAAAAAAAAGAAATGTCAAGTTCCTATGCAGTGAAGGATGGGGGAGGGGAGGGGAGGATAAAGCTTTATATTAAAAGTGAAAATCTAAAAAAAAAAAAAAAAGATGGAGTATTCACATCCAGAAAAATAGAATTACACCTTTATCTCTCATCATATTCAATGATCACTCAAATTGGATTAAAGACTTAAATGTAAGACTTGAAACTATGAAACTTTTGGAAAAAAATATAGGGAAAATATCCATGACTTAGGTTTCTGCAATGATTTTTTTGGATATCACCTCAAAACCACAGGCAACAAAAGCAAAAACAGACACATTGGATCATATCAAACTAAAAAGCCCAATAGCAAAGATACAAATAACATGATTAAAAATGGGCCAAAGACCAGAATAGATATTCCTCAAAAGAAGACTACAAATAGCCAACAGACATATAAAAAAAGATCAAAATCACTAATTATCAGGGAAAGGCAAGTTGAAACCACAATGAGATACCAATCCACACCTGTTAGAATGACTATAATCAAAATGATAAAAGATAAAGATATTGGCAAAGATGTGGAGAAAAAAAACATTTGTACACTGTTAGTGGCAATGTAAACTGATACATACATTATGAAATACAATATGAAGGTTCTTCAAAAAACTAAAAATAGAACAGCCATATGATTCAGTAATCCCACTACTGGATGCATAGCCCAAGACAATTAAGAGTTTTATTTTTACCTACTAAGCAAGCCAGGCTTCTAGCCCAAGGAAATCAAATCAAGATGTTGAAGAGATAGCTGCACTTCCATGTTTACCCCAGCAATATTCCCAGTGGCCAAGATATGAAATCAGCCTAAGTATTCATCAACGGATACATAGATAAAGAAAATATAATATGTGTACTCAATAGAATACTGTTTAGATATAAAAAAGAAAATTCTGTAATTTGTGATAACATCAATGAACCTGGAGGACATTATGCTAAGTGAGGTAAGCCAGGCACAGAAAAACAAATACTTTCTGATCTCATACTGGAATCTCAAAAAGTTGATCTCATAAAAGTAGAGAGTAGAATGGTGGTTGCCAGAGACTGATGTTGGTCAAAGGATACATAATTAGACTTACATAAAAGAAATGTCTTCAAGAGATCTACTGTATAGTATGGTGACTATAGTTAACACATAGCTCTTTCTTGAGCATAGACATTAAGTGATCTTACCACAAAAAATAACAATGTGAGGTAATGTATTTGTTAATTAGCAACATTTAACCATTTGACAATATATATACCTCCAAACATTGAGTTACACATGACAAATACACACAATTTTATTTGTCAACTTAAAACATAAAATTGAAAAAAAGATATGACTGATTGAGATATTTTAAAAGCAGAAAGTAGGCAGAAATCTGTTAATAGAAAGATTGTATTATTACCATAAAAAACAAATAAAGAAAAATTAAAAATTATCTTGAGTCATGCAGTGCCTGGCAGAGCTAGGCTATACAAACTGGAAATAGGCAATCATTGTACATAATAATGCCCTCATTTCTGGTTATCAGGTTCTAGATCAACCTGACTGAAAGTGCTCCTTGGAATATCTATTACAAAAATAAATGGAAAAACATTTCTAATCATTATGACTTCTTAGAATTCAAATCTCTTGTAGATATTTCAAACCACTGAATGACCACATCATGCAAGAGCAAGATTTAAATAGTTCACAATAACCCACCGAAGGTCTCTCTCTGCTTAGACTTCTTACTGCCATTTAGGAAATAAGGTAATATTTTCATGTCTTCCTTTGTTATTCTACATGCCTAATAATTTTGTAAAACCCAATGATTTGAAAAATTTGTTTAAAGAAACGTGTGCCACTATACCATAGGACACTTTGAGGGGTTGTTTTATACTAACGTAAGTTACTGATGAATCTCCATTTGAATGCTGTGGATAAAAATAAGAAATAGACACTGAAAACTGTGAATTTTGTTGTTCCATCTTAGGATGTCAAAGCCTTATTTTAAGGGCAAGGTCAACATAATGAAGTTTTTAGAAATCTAGGCCATTATGTGTTTGATGCCTGACCTTCTGTATTACTTTTTTGAGTGGTATCCACATGGCAAAACATTTATCTGACACAGTTGTCCTGAAGACTAGAGGTAGTATTTAAAACATACCTACCACACTGTCTGGGATAGAGCAGGTACTTAGTTACTGCACCTATTTCTATATTTCTCAATTACCAACAAGTTAAAGTATTTCTTTAACTTTCAGTTAACATTTGTCCATGTTGTAATTTCCTTTCACATAAAAATATAATAATGCAAATTACAAACTGCAATAAATGCTAAGTGTATTTCAAATATTAAGAAAGAATAATGTAATTATGAACTTTCTATTTTAAAACATATTTTTTAAATGTTTTTAAAATAAATTATGTGCATAAACATCATTTTATCCTATAAAAGTAAACAAATATCTGAGGTTTTCTTAGAGTTGCTTCAATAGAGTAAGACATTAATAAAACCAGATAATTCCAATCTCTGTATATGACATAAAATAATGCCTATGTGTACACAGTCTTTATATTTGCATATTTATGGGTCACTGGCATATTTAAAAGTGTGAAGAAATTGTTCTTTAAAAATTATTCATTTAATATTTATAAGATACAATGAGCAAGATACTGAATAATGTAACTTTATTTTTCAGTTCTTCACAGGAAAAATTGAATTGATATTTGTTCAGAAAATCTGTGGATTTGTATGTATCATACCATTAGATGTTGATTTATGTCAAAGAGATATGTCAAGGCAATCATGTGAAGTCTTTCATTACCTAAGATGTCTGAAAGGAGAGGCAGTGATGTTCAGTGACTTGCTCAAGCTTCAGTAGCTAGTCCCAGGTCAAGCTAGGACTAGTAGGACACCAGATGCACCCACACATTATTATTTCTACCTGCTATTTCTTGCCACACTGCATTTTTGGCTCACCTGTAAACTGATCTACAAATGAATCCATGTCCTATTTTGCATTTCTGGTAAATGTTATCCACAATGTTGAACAAGAATTGTAAATAATAGGCCGGGCGCGGTGGCTCATGCCTGTAATCCCAGCACTTTGGGAGGCCGAGGCGGGTGGATCACGAAGTCAAGAAATCGAGACCATTCTGGTCAACATAGTGAAACCCCGTTTCTACTAAAGATACAGAAAAATTAGCTGGGCATGGTGGCGCGTGCCTGTAATCCCGGCTACTCAGGAGGCTGAGGCAGGAGAATTGCCTGAACCCAGGAGGCGGAGGTTGTGGTGAGCCGAGATCGCGCCATTGCACTCCAGCCTGAGTGAAAAGAGCGAAACTCCGTCTCAAAACAAACAAACAAACAAACAAAAAAGAATTGTAAATAATATGGCCTGGTAGATTGCACCTGTTGTGTGTATCAGTGTATGTTCAAGTCTAGAATAGTGCCTGGAATGTGGTAGCAAATATTTGTTGAATGAGTAAATTAATAAATAAATAAACCAATTCTACATAGGACCAATAATCCTACTAATTTATTATTCCTGAAAATACCTTTTATATTTTAGAAACCAACATTTTATATTATGTTCTATTAAATAAATTTTCTCTTTTAAAAAATATTGTCATATTCATACCCATGTTTCTTGAATGAATCTGCTTTTACCCATCATTTCTATTTCCAAATTGCCTGTGATGATAAATTAAAACATAGTTTATGATGAAATGTTTGATTTTATAGAATTAAATTATTATTGATTTGCTACATACCTATTTTATAGGACTCAGTAAACATGAAGTTCTTCATCTTTACTTGCCTTTTGGCTATTGCTCTTGCAAAGCATGTAAGTATAATGAAACATTTATAAGTATCTATTCTAATTTAAATATAAGGGTAAATATTTTATGCAAATGAAGGCAGGAGTGGGTAAGAAGGAAGAGAAATTAAGTGTGTGAATTTTAAACCTATAATCAAAGACAACATTGCCCTGCCTTATACAAGATATGAAAATGGACACACTTTTTCAATCTCCTTCACTGTATGTATTTTGAAATACACTTTTTGTGATGTATTCTTGTAGTTCTGTGGAAATGTTTTACTTCTAGGTTCAAAGGTCTATACTTCCTTCTCGGTCTGTTTGCATTCACCAGGGAACTGTTTTCACTCCCTCACATATCACTTTGAAAGGCAGAAAAGCCACAGATAAAATGTAGGTTCCAAAACCATCTATCTAATAAGTAATAGAGTTTCACCATTCTCGATTACATTAGTTAAGAATCTAGGAAGATTAGATAGGAAATTAGGGTAACTTTGTAAATTACTTGCAAAATAAACCAACACTTCAAAATCTCTCAACTTCTCAAAGCATCATATTTTTCTTGGGAGAATATAGTACTAATATTCATATCACAAAATGATAAGAATGGCAATATTACTTTGAGTGAAGTACTGTGAAAACACACACACACACACACACACACACTCTTACTCTATTCACTTCCTCAGAAGTAACTTGGGTTTTTTCCTTACCCTGCAGCTGGCACCATCCATCCATCCCATACCCAGTATCTTACTCCTCAGAAGCACACCAGTTCTTTAGGGGGATCAGAGTTCTTTGCTTCATCTGCGTCTCCATATCTCTCCCATAAATCTTGACAAGTTTTCATTATTTCTTAAATTTAGAACCAATTCAAGGGCAAAGCTAGGTCAGAATTCTTGTTAGGTAAATAAAATAATAATAATAATTATACTTTAGCAATCAATTTCCCACCCACTAAGCTTGATTGTTCTCCTTATGATCTACTGTTACTCACTTTGTTCCTGTTCTCTGTAATCAATATTTGCCTTTGATCTTTCATTTAAATAAACCAATATTATTCAATTAAGACTATGATTGTTTCACTAGCAAGTGATAGATCATGGATATTAAAAGCTAATTTTGTCACAATCTATTGAGAACATAAGTACAAAGTTGAGTTTGTATGGCAGCTTTTCATATTTTAAAAATTAATCCTCAAATTTTTTTGCCACTTGACAGAAACCATCACCTAATATTTTTAATTCTAACAGTATAAGTGAAGTAAAAGAAAATATTACACCATAGTCTAAAAACACTTTAAAATTTGGTGGTACATTTATGAATATCATTTATATTTTAAACTTTGAAACATTTAATACTTAAAAATTAAGAACCTACATACTTCCTAAAATAAATATATTAAGCCATGACAAGAATTCATTTGAAGTATAAAATGATTTGCTCATTAACATTATAGGAAACCAAGAGAATTTTGGAAAGAAACTTTATGCAACTAAAGTTTCCTGGAATCAGATGACGAAAATTCCGTTGCCACCAAGAAACAAAAGAAACAAAATGGAAATACAGCTTTACGTTTTAAATAAGCAATAAAAGTGGAACTTGTATTTGTTTTTTATACAGAATATGGAGCATCACTCCTCCAGCAAGATAAGACACTTTAATTCCTAAACTAATTCTTTATATATGTAAAGACCAAAAGTCTACACAAATTATCCATATTAAATGTGTGCATTTTTTCCTCTGAATAGTTCCCAATGTTAAAGATATTAGCTCAGAAATGATGATGAAAATTCTACATCTCGGGAGAAGACTGACAGGAATTCCTTCCACATTTCTGAAATAATAACTTATTCTCATCTGGGTCCATATTAAATGTTAATTTCCAAATGATTTTTCTGGTCAGGGGTGCATGAAAGACACACAAGGACATTTTGAGTGTTGCCCAAGGGTGGTTTTTTTTTTTTTTCTGCGATGTGTTTAACCCCTTTAAAAAAGACAGAATTTTTAAAAAGAAAATTAAAAATTATGTAGAAGTTTCTTTTCTTCTTTGTGGTTTATATTTAGGAAAGTTTTTGTTACAGTTATTAATAACCCAAAACACAATATCAAAATGAGTTAGTTACCTAAAATGTGATACACTAGTTGCATGGGGTGTGAAACTTTTGTCAACCTAATTCTGTAATTCAGACAAAGACAAATATATTATTTACCACTGGATGATGAATATAAATTGATACCTTATAGCTAGTAAAAATATAATTTAGGTAAATAATTATTTTTTTTCCTTTTCCAAGTAATCTATCAGTATCTTCTAGGAAGTAATTCCTAACCCTTAAATTAAATATATTTTAACTTTTTTATTTAATGAAGGTTATTAAAGAAATCTATTTAGTTTGTAGAAAATTAATCAGGTCAAGAATGTGATTATTATTACCAATGGGGTAAAATTTAATTATTTTAATCTACTAATCTTTGATAAGTTCTCTTTTTCCACCAAAACTTTTCTTAGCCAAAATGAGTATTTTAGCTATGATTGTTAAAATGGTGATATTTTCATTACTTTGCCAAAATGCAGTGAAGCAATAGGAAAAAGGTATTAGTAAAAGACTTGTTAGTTATATTATTGAAACAGTTATCCTTTGAAATAATTTCTTCTTAATGGTTCATCACCTTTACCTCTCCAACTCTGCATTCTTTTATTCACAATGTTGTATTTCCTTTGCTAATGATTTTTGTGAAATCAAGTTATACTGCATTTTAGTAAGTTATGTGTTCCCTCTTCATTTTCTTTTCTTTTCAGGAGGACATTTGTTCTACTTCCTGCAAGGTATATATTGATAGCACATCTATAGCAAAATATGAAGTAAAAATATTGTCATACTTTGAGCCAAATTGAACTTAATCTGGATTTGAAAAAATATTCCAAAGCAATCAAATTTGAAAACCAAAACTATTTATGAAGAATGAGACCAATGTTATCTTCTCTTTTTAAAATCTGTGAATGATTCAGCTGAAAAATATTTTTTGCATAAATCAACTAAATATACTTAATTCTAAGATCTCATGAGAAGTGGAGAACTGGTCACTTAGTGGTTTTCATTCCTAAAAATTTCCGTTTTCATTACCATTTTTGTAAAAAGAAATTTCCTATTAAGATTAATGTGTAATTTTTTTCTTAAAATTGAATCATTTAAATTTAAATAAATGTTTTCATGATAGAAACATTATGTATGCATTACCAAACACATCAGTTGGCCTGGAGATACATTTTTTTCTAATAAATCAGGATGAGTAAAATGAAGTTTATCAATGCAGTGCCTAAATTATTATAATAGTGCATGTTTATTCATTTATTTGACAAACATGTATTGGAGAAGACTATCTTAGACTCTGGGGATACTCTGAATACAGCAGGCAAAATCCAGCCTCATTGTTCTCACATTCCAGTTTACCACACGTTGTATGTTTATTATCAAATATGAAATTCTAATATAAGTTATACAAAACTTATATAAGGAATATGAATCTATTCTTATGATTCTCTTTATGGGAAAGAAAGTTTTCTTTTTATATTAAGGAGAAAATACCTTATAAGCAAAGCTGTGGAGAAAATAAGTCTAAGCATTTTTCTTCTTTACTTAAGGAAACCACAGAAAACATGAATGAAATGGTGAGAAATTTTTATTTTCTTGAAAAATGTTTATGTTTTTAATGTGTAATATTACAATATTACTGGCATAAGAAAATATCTGTAAATTTCCTCTTAGTATACTAAAAAGGGATGTATACATTTATTTAAAATAACAATTTCTTCCTTCCCTGATTAATAGTATCCACCTAAATTGCTATATATTCTCTTGAGACATTTCCATTCTATGATAAGGTGATTTTTATCTCTTTCACTTGTTTTCCAAAGGTAATCAATGATGAACATTTGAGAAAACTAATTGTGTTGTTTTTATTTCAATACTTTAATCTATCATACTAATGTTATACAGATAATTTGAGGCCTATCTAAAACAACCTCTATCATTAAAGAAATAATGCTGAGGATTTCCTGTGGTCACTTAATTTCAATTATTATTATTTTTCAAGCAACCTTCTAGCAGCTCTTCCAGTGAGGTAAGAGATTTTTTTTTTTAACATCAAAAAGCAATTTCACCAAGAACTGGCAGATTTTTTGCAATTAGATTGTTCATCAAATTGTAACCCAAACTTAACAGTATTTGAGGGACATTGAAATTGACTGTTTGAACGTTCGTTTTCTGTTTCATGCTCTTTGACAGTGTGTATCAAACATCTGATTCCAGAGGAAATTGCATTTTAAAGTAAGCCAGAGTTACCTCAAGAGGCTGCCATTTGCCTTCAACATAGTTTTATCCTGAAAAGCCCCTCAATAACTTTTAGAACAGTGGTTCCAAAAGTGTTGGCCCTCTGCTAGCAGCATCAACATTATATTCTCATGCATTTTAAAATTCGAGATTCTTTTGTTTAAAAATAAGAGGCTGAATAAGGAATTGGATTAGAAGTTGTGTGCATCACTGGTACAAGATACAACTGCCATGGTAGAAATATCCAAACAATAAACATGATGGGAAAAAGTATCTGGGAAAGGAAGAAGCAGGGTGGCACCATGAACCTTGTGGCCTTAGGTGCTGCTGCACTCTTCCTAGTCAGGGACTGGGAAACATACTTCACCCTTCTTCCAAGCTGCACATATCATCTTCAAGTGGAGAGTTAACAGTCACTTAAAGATAACATTCATGTCCTCTAAAAAGGGTATATAGGACTTGGTTTCCCATATACCTCACCAGGCCTGTGTCATCATATTTTATGTCACTTGTCACCTTCTCTAGGCTTTTGATACTGTATAAGTAATAAAAAAATTTATGAAAATTTAAAATAAAACACATTTTTATTCATGTACTATTTTGATAGTGCCTACTCTGATAACAAATGTTCTAATTTTTAAATTTCATTTATTAAATTTCTAATAAATGATATAATTTTTTAGTAGTAGTGGTTTGGACCCTGAGTATTTAATTAATTACTCCTAATATTCTAGCAGGACTCCAAAGCTTAATCATGCAAGTAATGTTAATTCTTCTTTCCTTCCCCTAAAAGGAATCTGCAGAAATTTCCACAGAGGTAAGTAATTTTCATTCAAATAAAATAAAATTAATACCATTCAGTAGTATTTTCTTTTTGTGTGTTTTTACAAAAATCATTTTTTTCTTACCAGGAAATTAAGCACACTGTGGACCAAAAGCACTATGTAAAACAACTGGTAAATTTCTCATAAATTATAATTTCAAGTAAAACATCTTATTTTGGCTGTTTCTTCTTTCAAATATTCACACAATTCATTCTATCTCATTAAGAAATTTATCCCCAATTTGTAGGAGTCCGGTTTTTTTTTTTTATTTTTGTTGCTCTAATTTCTGGCTATTATTTTGGATTTATATTTTTTTGTTTGGATTTATATTTTAAGAAAAATTAATATTGAGCAATTATCCACTGATTTTGGAGGAGTTACAAATTTCAAAGTTTGTTGCAAGTTTAAATGACCTTAGTTAGATACCAGTGCAGTTAAAGTATCACATTATTGATCACTCAACTACTCTTTGACGATGGGATCTCAGACGACTACCTGAAGTGTAAAGTTTTTAACTAACAGGAGGTCATGTAATCAAGGAGTCCCCAGACCATAGTGGGTACCAGTACCCTTCCAACGGTCTATAGCCTGGTAGGAACCAGGCAGCAGAGCAGGGAGTGAGCTGCAGGCAAGCCTGAGCTCCATCTTCTGTCAGTTCAGCTGTGTCTTTGTTAGATTCTCAGGAAAGCGAACTCCTATTGTGAACCGCGCCGGCGAGGGATCTAGGTTGTGTGCTCCTTATGAGAATCTAATCAATGCCTGATGATCTGAGGTAGAACAGTTTTATCCCGAAACTATATCCTCTCCCTCATCCGTTGAAAAATTGTCTTCCACAAAACCGGTCCTTGATGCCAAAAAGATGGGGACTCCTGATGTAATCCATCCTCTGCAGACTACAGAAGTTTGCTGCGTGTGTAGGAAAAGCACATAGGTTTGGAGTCAGGCAACTTGTAGTCCAACTCCAGCTCCACAAGTTGTTTTTTTTTGTTTTTTTTGGGTTTTTTTTTTTTTGAGACGGAGTTTTTGCTCTTGTTACCCAGGCTGGAGTGCAATGGCGCGATCTGTGCTCACTGCAACCTCCGCCTCCTGGGTTCAGGCCATTCTCCTGCCTCAGCCTCCTGAGTAGCTGGGATTACAGGCACGCGCCACCATGCCCAGCTAAATTTTTGTATTTTTAGTAGAGACGGGGTTTCACCACGTTGGCCAGGATAGTCTTGATCTCTTGATCTCGTGATCCACCTGCCTCGGCCTCCCAAAGTGCTGGGATTACAGGCGTGAGCCACCGCGCCCGGCCAAGCTCCACGAGTTATTATTACTTAACCTCTCCGAGGTCCAATTTTCTTAACTAAAAATACGGAGATCTGCATTAACCCTGCAGCATTGTATTAGATGATATATATTTAAGTAATATAAAAATTGCTTGGACCACAGTCGATAAATGCATCTAAAAAAAGTGACAATTATCATCCTATCTCTACACAGAAAAAGACATTCTAAAACATTTATAATAGAAACACTTGTTTTTGAACACTTAAAAATAGAATGCTTCAAATAAAACCTCTCTTTTTAGGAATTCAGATAGTTACTAACTTCTTTGTTGCTCTAAATATCTTTTTTATATTTTGACAAAATACTTCCAGTGGCATTCTCACTTTATACTTCTCTTAATGTAACCATGGATTCATCCAACAATTGTAAAGATCTGTTGACTCTACACACACTTAGTTTTCTCCCTCTATTAAATGAAAATTCTCCTAAGGAAAAAAATGCTATTGTGGTGTTACATTTAACCCCTAAAAATAATCTTTGTAAAATCAGTTCAAAGGCTCTGAAACTTACTAGAATACTTAGGTACTAGGAAAACTTCTTGTTATATTTTAACAGATATAATCCTACGTAGTAAGTAAGGCTCAGAGACTTTAAGCAATTTTATCATGGTCATGAATTCCAATGCCCCGGGTAAAGGGAATTAAAGTTCAGTTCTGACTCCAAAGACCAGACTAACTTCCAATACACATGGAAAAGGAATAATAATTTGAGACATATACCTTGTAATTGTTTCTATTTTTCTTTTTCTTTCTTAAACATACTTTTCCCCCACATATATAATTTTCTCCCATGATCTTATTTAATTTGATAATTTTTAAAATTCTGCAATTGACTATAAATGTAGACACAGTTAAGGTAAATTTTATGTATCTAAACTGTTCTTTTTCTAAGTAAATTTGCCACCACTTATAAATTTTCTAATTGAAGTACTAATTCATTCAGTTCTGCTAACATTTGCTTCAACTCATGAAGGATATAAAACATTGGAATAAATATTTATAATATTCTTTCTCTCTAGAACAGAATCAACCCATTTTATCAGAAGTGGAACTTCCTCCCATATGTTCAGGTTCCTTATCAACGACAGATGGTTATGAACCCAGAGGATCAGTTTAAGACAAGTGTCTACCCCTTTGTTCCCGCTCTGGTAAGTTCTGCATTTTAAAGGGGCGAGGGGTACAGCATAAAAATACATACAGTAACTAAATGCAAAATGCACCCAAAAATTCTAACTATAAAAGTAGAACAGTCCAAATACGATAACAAATAACAATAGTAGCAATAGTGACAAGTAAGTACTAATTTAATTTAACATATATGTCCTAAGTATTTACTCATATATCATTTCACTTGGTTCTTTAAACAATTCTTTAATTTAGGGGAGAAGGTAGAAACCAATATCTTCATTTAACAAAAAAATATATATAATATATGGAAATGTAAGGAAGTAGTTGCTCAAACTCTAAGTAGCCATTTCCACTTTGTTTCATAAAGTTGATTTGTCTCAAGGATTTTTTTCTAATGTAAGCAAGAAATGACAAAAGTGCTCAGCCTTTTGAGTAGATCATAAAATTAAAGCTTTTTTGTCTGGATACAGGCCCTATAAATATAGCCACCCAATAAAAGGTCTAGTTTGATTTCCCTTATTTAATCTTCAGGAATAATTAGAAGTCCAAAGAAAGGGGAAAATAAGCTTATAAGTAATTAAACATAATATTTATATTTTTAAGGGATCTGTCAGCACCTCTCATAAAGTAAGTGCAAACCACTTATATTAAATATATTTAAAGAATTATTTTTTTATTTTTCTATTATAACTTGCTATTTTTAACAACGTGTTTTTTATTTTGTGGAAATATAAGCAGAAAAAGGATGTAGTTATACATACAGTCAGGTAAAATATATTTATCTGTTTACTGGTTCATCAATGAGATACATCTTAGATGCATGTACATTATTTTTTACCAGTATTATTCCTTATAAGTATCTTTTTAAATATCTAAGTGTGAAAGAGGTGATGAATGGATGTCAAGAGAGTCTCAAAAAAAATACTTGTGTGCCATTTGTGAACCACATTGTCAAAGTTAGATATTCCTGAAAGGATTTTGTGTTAGTTTTCCATCACCTTTCTATCACCAGTTGGTTGCAAGTTTGTCATCAAATGCTAGACTGGCACTATATTCCTCTTGAATCAGTAGGCACATTTTTTTGTTGTTGTTCCATTCCAAGAACAAAACCCCTCACTCCAAAACCTAAAAGGTGAAACAATTTAATGACAGCGTATTTCAGGAAAAACCAATAGTCAAGCATATTTGGAAACAGTACATAACATTAAATCATGTAATAAATAACATGATTTTCTGTATACTTTAAATTTATTTACTATTTTAACCTAAATTTGTCATTGCTAATATGTTACTATTTCATTCTTAGAATACAAATTAAAAATAATCTGCATATTAAAATGACAGGTTTAGTTTGGCATAAAGCTTCTTTCATTTACATAGGGCAACCCTGCAGAGCTAATTGGTTAACAGACCTAGGACAGTGTTCCTATCCAATGAACAGACACCAAACTTGCTATCAGCTTACTGTACCTTCCTTCCTTTTTGCCCCATTGATATAGGAAAGCTAGTTTCTGTTTTCACATTAGCCTGTCATTTCTAAAGGAAACTAGTAGATCTTAATTTGAGACTAATGGACAGTTCGATAAATAAGAAATAGGAAAATTTTGCTGTCTTTATCTGCATTTTTCTGAAAGGAAGAATTATTGAATTTATCTAAGTTTTATAGGGATGTTTGAACATATCAAAATTTAAAAACACTTATCTGAAACGTATCCTCATTATCGGAATTAAGATACTTTGCACTTTTGCCACTATTACAGCAGCATAATGGATGATGTTTGTGAAAGTATATGCATGCATATGCATATTTATTTACCATTCTTAGAATACATATTTTTAACTGATTTTTCCCTTATGCTATAGTACCGATGATCAACAAAACATTGAAAACATAGATAACCAGTGATCATGAAAACAACTAACCACTTTTGTCATAATTTTATGAATAATCAATTAAACAAGGGTTTAACTTGCATGAATCAACTAATCAAACTAAGTTTGCCAGTTCCCATAAGAAATAAAAGCCTAACCAATTAGTGGTTTTCATTCTTTTTAAATTTTTTTTTTAGTGAATTCCACTGTATACATCTTCATTTATACATCTTTGTTAGTTTCCTATTGATAAATGATGTTTCTATTTTTCAAATTATAAAAACAACATATTAACATTATTATAACTTATTTTATACATATATGGATATATTAATAGGATACATTTTTTAAAGTGAAATTTCCGGGTTACAGGATATGTACATGAAATTTTTATAATATTTTAGTCACAAACTTTAATACCATTAATTAATATATAACACATGTGTAATAATAAATTGAGTATCATAATTAATAATTATAGTTTTATATTTCATGACAGTTTTATTTCATATATATGTGATCCTAAATACTATTTAGTTTTGCTTGCATTTATTTCTCTTTTCTGCACATGTATCCCAGAACTCAAAGTATAATTAAAAAAAACAAATATTGTATTTTGCAAATACTATGTCTCTTAACAACTTTCTAGATCTTAGAGATCAAAAAGTGATTAAAAGAAGCAATACAAATAAATTTATTTTTATTCATCTTTATAAAAGAGTAGTTTTTCTTTGTACATCCAAGAGGAAATTATGTATTATCAATACACTGAGAACAATGTGTCTAATTCTTGTTTTATTTCTTTAAGAAAGTACTAAAAAAGGTGATTAATATAGTAAAGTATTGTTTCTATATGAAGCTGTATTTGATTCATATTTCTAAAACTAAACATTAAAATATTAATACTCCTGAAATTCTTCTTTTTTAATAAAACTGAGTGATATTTTAAGTTACTTAAAAATCCTCTTTACTACTCAACTGTGATCTTCTTAATTGATCTAAGTTTTTTTAGTCAAGACCTTCCATTTAAGCAGGAGCCCTCCATATAACCTAAGTTTTCTATGTTTTTTGCTGCTTCTTTCCTTTTAAAAAACACAAACAGATTTCTACCATTTTTTGAACTGAGAATTATATTGCAGTTAGTCTTTTTTACCTGTAATAGTAATACCTTTGTTGTAATTTTAAAAAAAAGATATTTTGTCAACACATATTGAGAATATACTGCTAAGTAGTTAACTGCCCTGATTCTAAACTTTTAATTATTATATTTTATATTTCTTTTTTTTATTGCATTTTAGGTTTTGGGGTACATGTGCAGAACATGCAAGACATTTGCATAGGTACACACATGGCAGTGTGTTTTGCTGCCTACCTCCCCTTCACCCACATTTGGCATTTCTCCCCAGGCTATCCCTCCCCAGCTCCCCGCCCCCCACTGTCCCTCCCCTCTTCCCCCCAATAGACCCCAGTGTTTGGTACTCCCTTCCCTGTGTCCATGTATTCTCATTGTTCATCACCCACCTATGAGTGAGAATATGCAGTATTTCATTTTCTGTTCTTGTGTCAGTTTGCTGAGAATGATGTTCTCCAGATTCATCCATGTCCCTACAAACGACACGAACTCATCACTTTTGATTGCTGCATAATATTCCATAGTGTATATGTGCCACATTTTCCCAATCCAGTCTATCACCGATGGACATTTGGGTTGGTTCCAGGTCTTTGCTATTGTAAACAGTGCTGCAATGAAAATTCGCGTGCATGTGTCCTTACAGTAGAACGATTTATAGTCCTTTGGATATATACCCAGTAATGGGATTGCTGGGTCAATTGGAATTTCTATTTCTAAGACCTTGAGGAATCACCACACTGTCTTCCACAGTGGCTGAACTAGTTTACACTCGCACCAACAGTGTAAAAGTGTTCCTTTTTCTCCACATCCTCTCCAGCATCTGTTGTCTCCAGATTATTTAATGATCGCCATTCTAACTGGCGTGAGATGGTATCTCAATGTGGTTTTGATTTGCATCTCTCTAATGACCAGTGATGATGGGCATTTTTTCATATGTTTGTTGGCCTCATGTATGTCTTCTTTTGTAAAGTGTCTGTTCATATCCTTTGCCCATTTTTGAATAGGCTTGTTTGTTTTTCTCTTGTAAATCTGTTTGAGTTTTTTGTAAATTCTGGATATCAGCCCTTTGTCAGATGGTTAAACTGCAAAGATTTTTTCCCATTCTGTTGGTTGCCAATTCACTCTAGTGACTGTTTCTTTTGCCGTGCAGAAGCTGTGGAGTTTCATTAGGTCCCATTTATCTATTTTGGTATTCTGTGGAGTCTGTGGTGATTTCCCCTTAATCGTTTTTTATTGCATCTATTTGGTTGTTCTCTCTTTTCTTTTTTATCAGTCTGGCTAGTGGTCTGTCTATTTTGTTGATCTTTTCAAAAAACAAGCTCTTGGATTTATTGATTTTTTGAAGGGTTTTTTGTGTCTCTATCTCCTTCAGTTCTGCTCTGGTCTTAGTTATTTCTTGTCTTCTGCTGGGTTTTGAGTTTTTTTGATCTTGCTCCTCTAGCTCTTTCAATTTTGACGATAGGGTGTCAATTTTGGATCTCTCCATTCTTCTCATATGGGAACTTATTGCTATATACTTTCCTCTAGAGACTGCTTTAAATGTGTCCCAGAGATTCTGGCATGTTGTGTCTTCGTTCTCATTGGTTTCGAAGAACTTTATTTCTGCCTTCATTTCATTGTTTATCCAGTCAACATTCAAGAGCCAGTTGTTCAGTTTCCATGAAGCTGTGCAATTCTGGGTTAGTTTCTGAATTCTTAGTTCTAACTTGATTGCACTATGGTCTGAGACTGTTTGTTATAATTTCAGTTGTTTTGCATTTGCTGAGGAGTGCTTTACTTCCAATTATGTGGTCAATTTTAGAGTAGGTGTGATGAGGTGCTGAGAAGAATGTATATTCTGTGGATTTGGGGTGGAGAGTTCTGTAAATGTCTATCAGGTTTGCTTGTTCCAGGTCTGAGTTCAAGCCCTGGATATCCTTGTTAATTTCTGTCTGTTTGATCTGTCTAATATTGACAGTGGAGTGTTAAAGTCTCCCACTATTATTGTGTGGGAGTCTAAGTCTCTTTGTAAGGCATTAAGAACTTGCCTTATATATCTGGGTGCTCCTGTATTGGGTCCATATATTTTTAGGATCGTCAGCTCTTCTTGTTGTATCGATTCTTTTACCATTATGTAATGGCCTTCTTTGTCTCTTTTGATCTTTGTTGCTTTAAATTCCATTTTATCAGAGATGAGAATTGCAACTCCTGCTTTTTTTTTGCTCTCCATATGCTTGGTAAATCTTCCTCCATCCCTTTATTTTGAGCCTTTGTGTATCCTTGCATGTGAGATGGGTTTCCTGGATACAGCACACCGATGGGTTTTGATTTTTTATCCAATTTGCCAGTCTGTGTCTTTTGATTGGTGCATTTAGCCCATTTACATTTAGGGTTAATATTGTTGTGTGTGAATTTGATACTGCCATTTTGATGCTAGCTGGCTGTTTTGCCCATTAGTTGATAAAGATTCTTCATTATGTTGATGCTCTTTAGCATTTAGTGTGTTTTTGGAATGGCTGGTACTGGTTGTTCCTTTCTATGTGTAGTGCCTCTTTCAGGAGCTCTTGTAAAGCAGGCCTGGTGGTGACAAAATTTCTGAGTACTTGCTTGTTCACAAAGGCTTAAAGATGCTGAAGCTATTCAGAAATTCTTCCTTGAAGAAATACAGCTTGGTGAACAATTACTAGCTCAAGGTGAATATGAGAAGGGAGTAGACCATCTGATGAACGCAATTGCTGTGTGTGGACAGCTGCAGCAGTTACTGCAGCTCTTAAAGCAAACTCTTCCATCACTGCTGGGAATACCGTGGACCCCTCGGTGCTGACAAGCAACCCCAAGCTTCTGGAAGAATTGGCAAAACCCGAGCTATCTGTTGCTCTTCCTCCCCTGTATTCCAATAATTTTGTTTTCTTCACCATTAGACTCCTCTTTCCTCATTGTCACAACCTAGCTGGAACTATATTTGAAGTGTCTACAATTGGGCAGTGAATAAGGATTCTCTAAGCATAACCTTCTCTTATCAGTAACTGCCAGAGTTGCTAGCCTTTGCTTACCGGTAATAAACAGGATAAGCAGCCCAAGATAATTCCATCATGGCTCCTGCGACTCGTAATAAGTAACTCATATTTTATATTTCTTAGATAATGTTCTAGTAGGTTATCTCTAGTGAGGGAAATGATAATTTTAAAATCAAACCATCAACCAGTTCATTGAGAAATACTATCTTTCTTGCTGTTGACTATTTTAAGTAAATTACATGTTACCATCAATGTATCAAATGGAAACAAAGGAAAACTCTTGTAAAAATTACACAGATTCAAAGTCATTTTAGAGGTCTGAAATGAACTATCTACATGACCAAGAGTGGCTGTTGTATCTCACACTTTCAGATAATTTATGTCTGAATTCCGTTACATTGGAAAACTGAATTTTTAAAATAAGCCAGCCAAATCAGGATTCTGTCAGTTGCCTTCACTGTAGTTTAATATCATTTAGGAGTTGAATACTGGAGTGGGTTATAAGTTATGTAAATCACGCGTTCAGGGAACACTTGCTGTGGAAGAAAGTGCCAAGTCAAAGAGAATAATTAGAAAGGGTCTTGACAAGATGAAGTATAAATTGTGGCACAGAATTTGGTGGCCTGGGGCCCAGAGTAAGCAAGATTTTCCTTCTGAGTGCCTTAGTAAGCATGCTTTACCCTTTCTCTCCATCTCAAACTGTGGGCCCATGGACACTAATACAAAAAAACAACGTACTCCAAGAAAACACATGCAGTCTTTGCCATACACCTCAGTAGGCTTAATTAGTTTTCCCAACTCCTCTCTCTCTCTCTCTCTCTCTCTCTCTCTCTCTCTCTCTCTCTCTCTCTCTCTCTCTCACTCTCACTCTTGCTCTCTCTTGCATCTGCTAATATTACATAGAAATTTTACATTATAAGAACAATGTAGATAAGTGGGAAACATGAAATAAAATATCTTTTCAGTCAGGTACCATATGTTGACACAGGACTTGTCCTTTTAATGGATACTTAAATTCATTTAATTCAGAACAGATTTCTTTAAAGTAGGACTTTGTTTCTCGGTAGTAACACCTTGGCCTTAAATTACTCAAATAATTAACCCTGACTCTCTATTATTATGATATAGATGAAAATTACTGGTGGGTTATCCAAGTGAGGTTATTTTTTTATTTTCTTTTCCTAAGGAATCAACTGAAGTATTCACCGAGGTAAGAAATTTTTATTCAAACAAAGTTAATAAAATATAATCTCATAATATTCTCTTTTGTATCTTATGACCATTTATCTTTGTTATTAACAGAAAGCTGAGCTGACTGAAGAAGCAAAGAATTACCAAAAATATCTGGTAAATTTTTCATACAAACATAGCACAATTAGACTTTACTTGGAAACTGCGAAGTCGAAATCCTCTTGACAAAAAAAAAACAAAACAAAACAAAACAAAAAAAAACTATGTTTACTGAATTCTAATTTCTACAAAAGTCTTCTCTGTACTTTTAGAAATGGTTACAGAAGCACCCCCGCAACTGTACCAGTTATATTATCGCTAGGTATCCACCCAACAATTATTCCATAGTAATTCTAAAATCCCACCAATTTTCTACTTTTTAAAAATGAGAACTTAGCCTAGAGGAAGATGCCACTGTATTTAATTCCAGTGTAAATCTCGACAATAATCTGTAGCTAAATCCATATAGATAATTCAAAATACAACATAGAGGCAGGGAATATTACTCATAGTAAAATATATGGGAGTCATTATGCAAATAAACTACTCTCTCTATATTAATTCGTTTACATCTACAAGGTAAATAACACTTAGAAAGATTAACTGGCTCAGTGTCATGGAGTCAACTAAGTTATATCACACATTCTACATGACTATGAGGACCAGTATCTTCCTACCAGAAAAAGAAAATAACTCACAACTGGGGACATTTATCTTAGTCAAGAAATTATCTTCTTGCCTTCTTACATGTATATTTAATTTTATTGTTTCTTTGTTTTTTATTTCTTTCACACAAACACTGTGGCTTTGGGGTCTGAATTAACCAAAAAATTTTCTTAATTTTACAGTTAAATCTATGAATGTAAGCATACAGTTAATTTTGTATGACTAAATTTCCCTTTAATTAGATTCATTTATCCAAATAAAGTTTTGATTCATTTGGTTATGTTCAGGCTCTTTGATTCATAGGATATTGAGATAATTATGTATATATTTTTTCTAGAACAAAATCAACCAATATTATCAGTTCTCATTGCCCCAATATGTAAAAGCTGTTTATCAATATCACGAAATTATGAAACCATGGAAAATCATGAAGACAAATGCTTACCAAGTTGTCCCCCCTGTGGTGAGTGTTCTCTTTTTATTTTTAACTTCAGAATGTTATCTTTTCTGATAAAAGTAAGCTAGGAGAATGAAATTGACATAATCCCAATAAACTTTCAAGTAGAAGGTGAAACAAATAAAAATGTCTAAGCTAAAAATTAAATAATAAATCATATGATACAAATACAGCATAAAATATAAAAATAATGATAAAGTATATTTATGTTGAATTTAAATTTAACTATTTGCCTATAATATTTCAGTTGATTCTATAGCAATTCTTAGAGACAGGTCAAAGATAAGATTATTATTTATATGTTACAAAAGTATCTGAAATTGTAAAAAGTAGTGCAACCAAGTTCTAGTTAATATTTATTATTTATCTTATTTAAGAAAACAAAAGAGATTTGTTCTACACAACATTTCTTCTAACATGGAGAATGAATCAGAGAACAGGTCATTGAACCCAGAGAACTAAAATGTAATAAACAACATGGGATTTGGAATCAGGAGACCTAATATAATAAGCTTTTGAACTTACACAAGTCACATTATTTCTCTGGATATTTTTTAATATGACTTAACTTTTAGATATGCATGTAGCATTTAACAGTGTCCTCCAGATAATTTGAGAAAAAAAAAAAAAAAAAAACAGAACTCAGTACCTCTGATTTGCATATGAGATGGAGGTTTGTTTGTTTCTGTAAATTTTTTTTAATAAAATTCTTCATTTTTTTTCTCTATTTTCTCTTTAAAGGATTTTTAAGATTCTTGAATTAACTGCTTCTACTTTACTTTGGTAAGTGCCTTTAGGCTTAGAATTTAAGCAATAACTTAAATGGGATTTTTATGTGAAGAAAGTCATCTTAAATAAGATTGTTAAGTAACATGCTTTCAACGTTAATTAACTTATACTTTGTTTTATAAAGTTTTAAATTTTGCTTTCATCTTTTTGACTCACAAATGTAAGTTTTCTGTTCAATTTGTGTGTATGAGTGTTTTATAAATATTTTAAATATAAAATATAGTATATTTTCTCTATAGCTAATGGTACATTCAGCCAGTAGCAATGTCTCTGTGTGAAAACTGACACAGGCATGCTTCATACATAATTCAAGCCATTTAAAACAAATTTCCTGCATCATTTTCTCTGGAAAACTTAATGTTTTATGCAAAGAAACCTTTGCTTAGTTTTAAAATTTCTTTCTGACAATTCAATCAATAGATTTAGAAGCCATGATGGCAACTCAGGAAAACTGTAATGCCCTTTTTGTAGTCATGTTTTATTTTTCTTGTTTTGCTCATGCAGTGTTCAGGTTCATCTTCTATCCTAGAATTCTGTCTCATTTAATTTAAATGTTTTGTTCTTTTTATATGTCCTGAATGCAAACTTCTAACAGGCAAAGTAGGTTTCAAAACAATGACTAATAATAGTAATAATAAATTGTCGAGAACTTATGGTGCACCAAGTACAATTGTAAGCCCTCGTCTATATTGACTAATTTAATATTCACAAAAAAACGTAGGTCTTATTACCAGCTGATTTTTTTCCCATAAGTTATTGGAGTATGGTGGCATTTGGTTACATTAGTAAGTTCTCTAGTGGTGATTTGTGAGATCCTGGTTCACCCATCACCCGAGCAGTATACATTGCACCTTATTTGTTGTCTTTTATCCCTCACCCCCCTTCTCTCTTCCCCTCAAGTCCTCAAAGTCCATTGTGACCTCAGGTGATCTGCCCGTCTTGACCTCCCAAAGTGCTGAGATTACAGTCATGATCCACTGTTCTCGACCTTATTCTACATTTTTAAAAAAGCTTATCATGCATTTGCCAACGCAAATGCCCATCAATGATAGACTGGACAAAGAAAATATGGCACATATACACCGTGGAATACTATGCAGCCATAAAATATGACGAGTTTGTGTCCTTCATAGAGACATGGATGAATCTAGAAACCATCATTTTCAGCAAACTGACACAAGAACAGAAAACCAAACACTGCATGTTTTCACTCATAGGCAGGTGATGAACCATGAGAACACTTGGGCACAGGGAAGGGAACAACACCCACTGGGCTTGGTAGAGGGGTGGATGTCAGGGGAGAGGAGGAGAGGGACAGTGTGGGGTGGGGAGGATGGGAAGAGATAACAGTGGGAGAAATGCCTGATGTAGGCAAGTGTGGGGGATGGAGAAAGCGAACTACCATGGCATTTATGTACCTATGCAACAATCCTGTAGGATGCGGGATGAGCCCAAAGTACAATGAAAAAAAAAAAACAGCTTATCGCTTGTGAGAGATCCAAGAGATACAGAATTATGATACCAGATTTACCTACATTAAGCCCTGTTCTGACAAAGGCACGGAGATGACAATACAGTGTGCCAACTGCTAATTAGACACGGAAGGATATAATAATACAACAAGGTCAAGTGATGAATCAGAATAAATATATAAGACAGAAGGTATTGAATTGACAGAAAAATTACAAAAAAAACGGACAACCCAAAATAATATTTAATTGTAATTTGAAGAATTTAATTTTAAAATAATTTCTTGAAATATGACCCCAAAGTCATTGTATGTAACAAAAATTATTTCACCAAAATCTACATTCCAATTAGATCAAAAGACTTAAGTTATAGGAAGCAGTGATATCTTATATGCCTAATAAGCAACTTAGAAAATAAGAAAAATTAAAATGTTCCTTCAAAATTGACTGAAAATATAAATATGCATCTTTAATAAATAAAAATGCTATTTTTGCATGCTAGGTTTAATAAGCTTGCTATTAACTCTCATTCATTAACCTGTTTAACTTTATCTCACAAGAAAACAGTTTTCTCATCTACTTCACAGATTATATTGAGTCTGTCAAGCATAAACACAAATAGTTATTAAAAATATTACTATATGCCATGAATTATCTTAGGCATGAGAAAATATTAACTCATAATAGTTATAAATAACATTCTGCCAGACTAAGATGGATAGGTGTTCTACATATAAACAAAAGCTGTCGTCTGTAATATATAAGCTCAGTATTGATTTTTGCTTTTTTTTAGGTTTGCCTGGAAAATCTATCTTTTACAGTTCTCTACACTATTACTCCATATTACCAGCATGTTTGGACAGGCTTACTGAGAAGGCAGGAATATTAAGTCAAAGAAGACTGCAGAATGCTTCCTGAATTGCTTATACCCTTCCCACGAGTTCATATTGAATATGTTGGGTTTGCATTGTGGTTTCATTAGGTCGATGATTACTTAAGATGTTTTCACCACTGTTTCTGAGTTACAAAAACATATTTCTTTTCCCCTCAAAATAAAATTTCAAGTGATTCATTGGTTTGTCTTTGGCATTTTTATTGTTCATATTGACCACTGAGGCTACCAATGGTAATACAAGTAGTTATTTAACAATTAACTTTAAACTAGCTTGTCCACCACCAAAATGCATTGTATACACTTTCTGGACACTTTAATTTTATTTCTCATAACCAATAACCTAGAACACTACAAGTTTTATATTCTCCCAACACAAGTGGGCTCACAGTACTATTTAGCTATCATTCTACCATCTGTCTGATTTATTCATGCTTATAATTTGCCACAATTTTAATCTCAAACCTTCACCAGAACCCTCAGTCCTCCTCTCTCAGTCCACATTGTCAGACTGAAGTATGGAGTCAGCCACCAAGACCATAAACCTTTCAAGACTCCTCATTACTGGTGTCACCAAATGAAGAAAGAGCAAAATCAAACACATGGGTGCATACGTGGGTTATAAGGAACACTCTGAGGGAGTCAGCACATCTCGAGAAGATGGAGGGTTGGGAAAAGTGATAAGGAAAGCAGATCAGGAAGGAGAGGATAGGGATGAAAGTTATTTGTTAAGCATTCAGTTGTAATGGGAAGACATTACAGGAATTTCCATAGGAGAGTAACATTATATGATATATGTAATCGACAAGTGAAAAACTAAATTTTGAAGACTTTATCTTTGACTTCATAAAATATGTCAATCCTTTATAATTCCCATTGCATTCCAATCTATCCAATTCCTCTTAGCCTTACTTCCTTTCTTATTCAGCCTGAACATTTAAGTGACTTTCAGCAGTTGACATATAACATATTTTGAAAAGGTGGAACCAGTAAAAGCTAAGAGAATTTTTCTTTGTCTTCATAAAACCCATTCACCCAACTCCAATCAAGTAAAATTCTGATTACATGTTATTCTTTCTACTCTCTATTGGCCTCACTTACTTTCTTCCACGGCCCAGACTTCATGCTTGCTTATTGTAAATATTATCTTGATAGCTATATAACTCTTCTGCTTACACTTAGCCAACCCTACCTGGAAAGCACCCAACCATGTAAAACTCTGAGTTTGATTTCTACTGCCATTTCACCAAAACAGATTAATTTTAAAGTAAGTCAGTTTATTTATATATTTATTTATTTATTTATTTATTTTTATCGTACTTTGGGCTCTGGGGTACATGTGCACATCCTGCATCCTGCAGGATTGTTGCATAAGTACATATATGCCACATCCCCCGACCCTATCGCCTACATCAGGCATTTCTCCCAGTGTAATTCCTCCCCATCCTCCCCACTCCCCCGGTATCCCTCCCCTTCCCTCCCCTCCTCCCCACCTCCCCCCCCACACCAGTGAGTGTTGTTCCCTTCCCTGTGCCCAAGTGTTCTCATTGTTCATCACCCACCTGTGAGTGAAAACATGCGGTGTTTGGTTTTCTATTCTGGTGTCAGTTTGCTGAGAATGGTCTCCAGATTCGTCCATGTCTCTATGAACGACAGGAACTCATCATTTTTTATGGCTGCATAGTATTTTATGGTGTATATGTGCCACATTTTCCTTGTCCAGTCTATCATTGATGGGCATGTGGGTTGATTCCAGGTCTTTGCTATTGTAAACAGTGCTGCAACGAACATATGTGTGCATGTGTCTTTATAATAGAACAATTTATAATCCTTTGGGTATATACCCAGTAATGGGATTACTGGATCAAATGGAATTTCTATTTCTAGATCCTTGAGGAATCGCCACACTGTCTTCCATAATGGTTGAACTAATTTACACTCCCACCAACAGTGTAAAAGTGTTCCTATTTCTCCACATCCTCTCCAGCATCTGTTGTCTCCAGATTTTTTAATGATCGCCATTCTAACTGGCATGAGATGGTATCTCAGTGTGGTTTTGATTTCCATCTCTCTGATGACCAGTAATGATGAGCATTTTTCATGTTTGTTGGCTGCATAAATGTCTTCTTTTGAAAACTGTCTCTTCATAACCTTTTCCCACTTTTGAATGGGTTCATTTGTGTTTTTTTCTTGTAAATCTGCTTTAGTTCTTTGTAGATTCTAGGTATTATCCCTTTGTCAGATGGGAAGATTGAAAAAAAATTTTCCCATTCTGTTGGTTGCCAATTCACTCTAATGATTGTCTCTTTTGCTGTGCAGAAACTCTTAAGTTTAATTAGATCCCATTTGACTATTTTGGCTTTTGCTGCCAATGCTTTTGGTGTTTTAGTCATGAAGTCCTTGCCTGTGCCTATGTCCTGAATGGTGTTGCCTTGGTTTTCTTCTATGGTTTTTATGGTGTCCGTTTTTACATTTAAATCTTTAATCCATCTGGAGTTAATTTTTGTCTAAGGTGTAAGGAAGGGGTCCAGATTCAGCTTCTTGCAAACGGCTAGCCAGTTTTCCCAACACCATTTTTAAACTGTGTTGGTAACCAAAGACATCTAATCAAACTGTTTCTTGTTGATATTAGCATTAACTGCCTTCAACTCTCCTTAAACTTGAAATTTATCTCACCAGAAAACAATTATCCTTTCTACTTCATAGATAATACTGGGTCCATTGAGCATAAACACTATCCACTTCCTAGTAGGACACATCAATAATTATGTATAAATCCGAACGTAATTTTAATTCCCTCAAGTTTTAAAGGACATATGACTCATGAGAAAAATTTAACTCAGTAATTCAAGAAACCAACCTAAACTTGGAAAAAAAATTAAATGTTAATTAAGAAGCTTGACTGGCTGGGGAATATAGCATCTCAGACACAAGAAGAAAGAAATCTCGTCTCTTTTTCCACTATTTAGAATCCCAATACCTAGCACAGTGACAGCACAGAGAAGGTAGTCATTTAATACTTCTAAAAATAATCATAGAATTTCCATCAAGAAAACCTTCAAATATCTCATAGACACCAAGGAACAATCTACATATATTGAGAAACCTCTTGGTATTGTATGTTATTATATAAAATAATAATATTATATGCAATAACATTAACAACAACTACATTCAGTCTACTCACCCTCTTAATGAAAATTTGAGATGCACAGTGTTAAAGGAAGAGAAGCTTTGCTAAAGAGAGGAGGGAAATTGAGAAAGGTAAGTCTGGAATACGAGACACTGGGAAGAGGAATAATGAAGCAGAGGCTTCAGTGGACACATTAGAGACCCAGAGAGTGCTGAGAGCAGTGGGAAAGACAATGGAGGGTGCAGAGAAGAAGGCCTGGAGCTACTGAGCTCATAATTCTATGTCAATCCTAAAAGTGCGAGTGCTTTCCTTCTATTTCTGTCCTGGCCTAGGTTGGCATATTCTGTGGACTATAACATTCTCATTTGCTTAAACACAAAGTATTTCCTCTTCAATTGGCGTTTATTCAATTTTCTTAAAAGATTATTACTTCCTACATCAAAAATATGGAAGTACACTGACAGAGAAATGCAAATCAAAACCACATTGAGATACCACCTCATGCCAGTTAGAATGGTGATCATTAAAAAATCTGGAGACAACAGATGCTGGAGAGGATGTGGAGAAATAGGAGCACTTTTACACTGTTGGTGGGACTGCAAACTAGTTCAACCATTGTGGAAGACAGCGTGGCGATTCCTCAAGGACCTAGAAATAGAAATGCCATTTGACCCAGCAATCCCATTACTGGGTATATACCCAAAGGATTATAAATTGTTCTATTATAAAGACACATGCACACATATGTTTGTTGTGGCACTGTTTACAATAACGAAAACCTGGAACCAACCCAAATGTCCATCATCGATAGACTGGATAAAGAAATGTGGCACATATACACCATGGAATACTATGCAGTCATAAAAAACGATGAGTTCGTGTCCTTCATAGGGACATGAATGAATCTGGAAACCATCATTCTCAGCAAACTGACACAAGAACAGAAAACCAAACATTGCATGTTATCACTCATAGGCTAGTGTTGAACAATTAGAACACGTGGACAGAGGGAGGAGAGCATCACACACTGGGGTCTGTTGCAGGGGTGGGCAAGGGAGGGACAGCAGGGGAGAAATGCCAGATATAGGTGATGGGGGGATGAAGGCAGCAAACCACCTTGTCATGTATATACCTATGCAACAATCCTGCAAGATCTACACATGTACCCCAGAACCTAAAGCACAATTTTAAAAAATATACATCATTACTTATCATATATCATCACAGTTGTAACATAAGTAATATACAGACAGGACAAATACAATCAACTCAATCAACTTCGACTTCTTTGTTTCTCCTTTAGGATTACAGTGGCTATCGTCACCCACTTCATCCATCTCTGAATATTCCTTATGGCATACCGAATTTGCCACTTCCTCTTTACTATCCCTCAGTGAATACAGTCCCCAGTTACCCTGGGAATCCTTACACTGATACGGTTACCTCCTTATCCCTGGATCTGACTGCTCCTAGATTCCCCTTCATCTATCACATTCCTGGTTTTTCCTTAGCTACTCAATTGAACGTTTCTCCTCCTCCTCCTCCTCCTCCTCCTCCTCCTCCTCCTCCTCCTCCTCCTCCTCCTCCTCCTCCTCCCCCTCCTCCTCCCCCTCCCCCTCCTCCTCCTCCTCCTCCTCCTCCTCCTCCTCCTCCTCCTCCTCCTCCTCCTCCTCCTCCTTCTCCTCCTAGCAATTTCCCCCTTGTCTCTCCTTCACGGATTTTTTCAGCAGCTGCAGTACCTGCTGCTGAGCCTGCTTCTGTAGCACCACCTGCAGTCACACCTGTAGCAGCTGAGCCTGCTGCAGAGGCGCCATCACCAGCTGAGCCTGCTGCCCCAGAACATCAGCCTTCTCCCTCTTTTGATCAGGTGGGTTACTTATATCTTACCACTATAATTATGAGAAATGTAATTTGTAGAAGGGAAGACAACCTCTCCCCAAGCAAACCTACACCAACTTAAATATTTTGAACAGTTTTATTGAGATACAACTGAAATACAGCAAACTATACATATTGAAAGTATGTACTTTGATACGTTTTGACATATGTATACACTCATGAAAAGAATGAGCAGGATGAGGAATGTATCTACCATAGTCAAAAGTTTCCTCCTGTTCCTTTGTAATCCCACATTCCCCATTCTCTTATCCCTGGGCTTTTTTTTTTTTTTTTTTTTGTCACTGTAAATCGGTTTGCATTTTCTAAAATGTTATGTAAGTGGAATTAAATTCCATGTACTTTTGTGTCAGACATCATTCACTTTTAGAGATTTATCCATGAAGTTGTATCTACTAATAGTTCGGTTCTTTGCAGATTAATATTTTATTATACAGACACACTATAATTTATTTACTCATTTATCTGTTGATGAACATTTTAGCTTCCAAACTGGATGTATTTACTAACTTACTGCATGCTATACTGGCTTAAACATCCAGCAGAATGTCAAATAAAAGTGATTCGATGGGCATCCCTGCTCTGTTCCTAATATTAGGGGAAAGCATTAAGTTTTTTAATATATCTTTACACATATACATGCACATATATATACCTACATACCCTCCTCCTCCTGGGGCCATATAGACATTATACACACATATTATTATGTATAGAATGTACATAGCGGCCAGGCGCGGTGGCTCAAGCCTGTAATCCCAGCACTTTGGGAGGCCGAGGCGGGTGGATCACGAGGTCAAGAGATCGAGACCATCCTGGTCAACATGGTGAAACCCCGTTTCTACTAAAAATACAAAAAATTAGCTGGGCATGGTGGCGTGTGCCTGTAATCCCAGCTACTCAGGAGGCTGAGGCAGGAGAATTGCCTGAACCCAGGAGGCAGAGGTTGCGGTGAGCCGAGATCTCGCCATTGCACTCCAGCCTGGGTAACAAGAGCGAAACTCCGTCTCATAAAAAAAAAAAAAAAAAAAAAAAAAAAAAAAAAAGAAGAAAGAAAGAAAAAGAATGTACATAGCATGTACATAATGTATATATGTAGTACACACACATATAGTGTGTATATGCACATACATTTTCATGAGCTTTATTCTGGAATGCTATTAGGAGAATATGCTTTTACACTTTATTAAACAGGAACAGAGAAATATTTTTATATAAGACTAATTTTTCCTTTATTGAGATCAAACTACTCTGAGTGCTCAACTTAAGTCTTTGAATTTTGTGGTTTTTCACTCTGGCTGGTGGGATCAAGAACTTTTTCCTGCCCTATGTGAGCACCAATTATTGTTCTATTCTGTCCTTTCGGATAGTTCTCTAACTGACCTCAGGTAGTGTCTTTGAATAATTAATCAATAGCTGAAATGTGAGGGTATCCTCTTTTTAAAAACATTTCAACTTTTATTTTAGATACAGGGGTTACATGGGGTACCTGTGCAGATTTGTTACATGGGGATATAATGTGATGCTGAGGTTTAGAGTGTGGATCCCTTCACCCTTCACCACTTTACTAAGAGGTAGTTTTATCACCCAGCCCTAGCCACCACCCTCTAGTAGGCCACAGTGTTCATTGTTCCTATATTTATGTTCATGTGTGCTCAATGCTTAGCTACCATTTATAAGTGAGAACATACAATATTTAGATATTTGTATCTACATCTTTGTGCCCTGTTTCTATCAGATACTCTGCCTGTAAATTTCAGCTATCTTGGCCTTCCTGGACTCCCAGCTCTGTCTACTTAACTTGGAGCATCTGTTGGGGCTTGCTCTCTTTCTCTCTCTTGCACGTGTGTGTGTGTGTGTGTGTGTGTGTGTGTGTGTGTGTGTTTCCGTGCACCAAGCTGTATGTGCATGTGTTTTCCCATGCTCCTGTGCACCAAGCCCTGGAAACTCTTTCCAGGCAGTATGCTAGGACAATCATAGAGACTACCTACCTTGCTTCCTGTCTCTTAGTGATCACTGTTCTACACAGCTTGATATTTACATATTAAAAAATTGTTCCTTCTCATGTTGGCACATTATTTTTGTTTCAAGCAAGAGAGTAAATGCAGTTTCTATTACTCATCTTGACCTGAAGCAAAGTTTACTAAACTTTGAGGAAAACGATTATTTTCAGAAACAAAAATTAAGAAGCACTTAGTCCCTACGTTTTAGTACATATGACCCAACCAATTAGGCTATTTCACCAAAGGGAAAACAGGATTCTGAACTACATAGAAGATACTTCAAACCCTGGCAAGAGGCTAAAACAAATGGAAGTTTAAATCCACCAGTGAATTATTTATGTAGCACATTGCCACTACTTGGAAAGTTCTCGTAGTTTTTTCATAGAAGGAAATAAGAACTCTTTTAAGATATTCACCAAGGGGTTACATTAAATGGTGTTTGCAGCTTCTCTAGGGATCTGTGATGAGCCAGGCTTGTTCTCCAATGCTTCACACATCAAATACGTTCATTCAGTAAGTTTGACACAAGCACTTTCCATCTGCCAGCCTATTATGGATACTGCATATATGCCTGTAGCTCATGGTTCACATGAGGTAGAAGAAAATGATAGAAAGTAAAGATAAAAAGAAATAGACATGATAACAAGGGACCTTGAAAACACTGCTGAATACCTTGGACTTTGCAGTAGCCAAAGCAATTTATTAGGGACCTTCATTGAAATGAGTGTTTCACCAGTTCTGTTTCAGAAAGCTAAATATAGTAGCAGTATAAAATATTTTAAAAATGTTCAGAGGAGATCAGCAGAACACAACTTCTTAGAGAAGAAAAATTATTTAGAAAAGATTTGATTGTTTATGAAAAGATCTTTTTTTGATGTTTTCTAAGCAAATCTGTGAAATTCTCTAGAAGAATACCATGGGTTCATTTCTGTAAGTCATATCTGCTAATATAATTCAGAAATTACAGATAAAGAGGTTAAACCTCATAATCTGAAGCTACCTTTGAATGTGGTATATTTTTTACTACATGAAAGTGACAAAGTGGAGTTTAGAGAAGCGCTGGTAGTTTGTGCCTCAGAACCTCTCGAACTATGACGTCATGTCCTGTGTAAGGAACTCAGACTACTCCTGAACAACCAGAGAGTTCCTCCTTAGATTGACTCAAATTGATTATGACTTGAACATTCTAAATTAACAGTAGTTAAAATAGGGCAAAACCTTTCATATGGGAGAAGAGTGTTGGACTCTATACGGAAAGAGGCATTGTTAAGGTTCTCACAGATCATTCTGTATACTATCCCTTTAGCCACCATCCTACCCCACATCGAGAACTACTGTTTAGAAAACAAACAGTTTAGACATGAAGTCTCCCTGTCCCCACTGTGTACCACCCAAAGGTGCAAACAAACAGTTCAATTAGACTCACTGTGTCTTAGTCATCTGGTTAGAGGATAAGCAAGGAATTTGACCATCTCAATTTCCCGTTCTCATCCTTCATCTTTTCTCAAAGATGTTCCCATTTTAGTGTTTACTGGACAGGAAAATGACAAGGCTTTGACTGTCAGCCAAATCAAAATTATTTTCTGAGGTGACATTATTAGCTAAAGTAGAACTGAAAAGCAAATGTGATGGTAGTTATTATCGTTGGTGATGCCTCTTTACAGTAGCCATTGCCAAAGAAACTAAAAGATATCCATTTTTAGTTAATCCCTGACTATTGCTATATTCTTTTGGTTTTTATTTATTTTACTTCTCTGCAAAATGAACAGTGAATCACTTGGCTAGTGAATCAGTTCAAGATATTAGATACACATAACGATTTATATATTCTGTAGTCATTTGTACTTAGTTTTTTGCCATGTAAATCACCCAATTCACAACAGGTAAAGGAAAACAAATACTACTTCTTGGAAAAAGTCTATTAAGGCAGAGAAGGACCTTCACATCATTTGGTAGCAGGAGATAGTGTTGATCTAAAACCAATACCCACACAGAAAATATCCTATGTAATATATACATGCATGCAAATAAAGTATAACATTGAATTCACATTACATTTTTAAATGAACTGTTACAAGATTGCATTGTTACACGTACACATAACTGTTGCAAGAATCCATCATATTTACAAGAAGACAAAAGAAAACAAGATGAGTCTCTTAAAAGTGTATTTTATTGGTAGCGTGAATTTGTAGATAACCATTCAATATAGTCTTTTTAAAATAATATTAAAATCATAAATCAAGAAAAGTAATTTTGCTTTAAGTGTAAGTCACTTGGTCATTTTATTACACTAAACTAATATATTATTTTCTTCTTTCAGATAATGATGCAGAAATCAGTGAAATCTACAAAAATTTTCCAAAGATTATTTCACTCTGTTTTATTCAAAGTATTTGCCTCACCACATTGATTTGTTCGTGATGGTTTTTCTTTGGACTTAATTTATATTGAAATAATATTGATGATGTGCCTTTTTTCAATTCAAAATTTTAAAGCCTACATCATAAATATGTATATAATTGTCAAAGACTTAAGCATATGGTGGCAATAAGTTTCTTTCCTTTGAAAACTGTCTAAAAATACTCCTGAAACTGATAAGCAACTTCAGCAAAGTCTCAGGATATAAAATCAATGTGCAAAAATCACAAGCATTCCTATACACCAATAACAGGCTTAAAGATAGCCAAATCAAGAATGAACTACCATTCACATTGCTACAAAAACAATAAAATACCTAGGAATACAACTCGCAAGGAACGTAAGGGACCTCTTCAAGGAAAACTACAAACCACTGCTCAACGAAATAAGAGAGGACACAAACAGATGGGGAAACATTCCATGTTCATGGTTAGGAAGAACCAATATCGTGAAAATGGCTATACTGCCCAAAGTAATTTACAGAATCAACGCTATCCCCATCAAGCTACCATTGACTTTCTTCACAGAACTGGAAAAAACCACCATAAACTTCATATGGAACCAAAAGAGAGCCCGCATAGCCAAGTCAATTCTAAGCAAAAAGAACACAGTGGGGGGCATCACACTACTGGATTTCAAACTATACTACAATGCTACAGTAATCAAAATAGCATGGTACTGGTACGAAACAGAGATATAGACCAATGGAACAAAACAGTGGCATCGGAGGCAACACAACATATCTACAACCATACAATCTTTGATAAACCTGACAAAAACAAGCAATGGGGAAAGGATTCCCTGTTTAGTAAATGGTGTTGGGAAAACTGGCTAGCCATGGGCAGAAAACAGACACTGGACCACTTCCAGTTTTTTTGTGCAATATTTTTTAATATATATGCAACCAGTCACCTGATCAGAAGTGAAACTTACCAAATGTGTCCTCAAAGAGTTTAGCACTCAAAGAGTTTTGGATTTTCGAATACTTCAGATTTTGGATTTTTAGATATAGATGTTCAACCTGTACCTCCATTGCACTCTTCTTCACAAACATAGAGCAGTGTCACTTTCTTGCCAAGTAAGACAAAATTCAGGCTTCTGATTGTTCACCATAGTGAACTGTGAAATGACAACCAGACCTATAGAGATAATACGTGGTCCCATTCCTAGCCATTAGCACCTTCACAAGTACACGTATGTGCAACAAATTCTTACTGAGTATCGGCTTGAGTCCTGGCATGGTGCTAAGCCATAGGGAAATAAAGATGAATTAACTATAGGAACTGCCTTCAGGAATACCTGGGTGATATTTTAGAATATTTATTTTCTGATTTATTCTGAATCTGAAGTAGTTACTGTCCTTAAAAGACCACTAGTTAATAAACTGTTCTAAAAGCAGAAAGATTATATCCTTGGTCTGTGTCCTGGCTCTAACACCTGTTTGCTTCATGATGTTAGGTATATACTCTAACTTTTCTAAGACTTAGTCTTTCAGATTCTGATAAATAGGCATACTTCTACTTTTTCAAAAAGTGTTTAACATAAGGAAAAATATAATATATATAAAGTACTTGATACACTTAAACTATTACTTCTGCCCAGTTGCCCAGCCTCTAAATCACTCAGTAACAGAAACTGGCACAAATTGATAACTTTAAAACTGTTTTTTAAGTGAACAAATATTTAATACAAATAGATAACCTGTATTCAGCAGTACATAGCTTCCAAGTATCCACACAAACTACTCACCATAACAAAACAGGTGTGTGTTTATTCTTAAAAATCTTTATGTTGTCTTAAAAATCTTTATGTAAAAATGCTACGTTCAGGTCCCATCCAAAAATTCTAAGTCAGTTAAGAAGTACTGACTTACCCTTAAAGCATAGAAAAAGAAAGCATGACAATTTTATTGGATTAAATTTACTTCAAAATCCAATTTCATCAATTTTTGCACCCAAAGTAAAATATTCTAAATTCGATAAGAACACATACTAAAATTAAATCTGTATGTTTTAAAAGATTAAAAATGATTCCAAAGATTATTTCACTGTTTTAAAAATATTAGGCACAGACTAATTTTTTTTGATCAAGTAAAGATGAGTTATTTTTACATGATTGATATGGACACTGTGTGTTCTATGTTAGGAAGAGAAGCTGAAACTGAGGAAATCAGTGAAACAGTTTTTGACAGTACAAATAAAAAGATACAGTGAGAAAGATATTTCAGAGAGAAAGTAAATAGCATTTTATGACTAATTAGATAAGATAGAACAAGAGTGAAAAGGAAGAAAAGAAGAATCCAGGGTTTCTATGTGGTATTACCTAATAAAAGTGGGGAGAGAAGAAGAAATTCTTAAAAGAGAGGACAGTCAAGTACTTGCTGGTGGAGTTTTGCTTTATCTTTCTTGGAAGGGAAAAGTAAAGAAGACAGTTTTGTTAAGTTGATTTTAAAATGACAAAAGTGACAGAGAACATTCAATTAGCAATGGCAGGTAGAAAAAAAATGCAGAACAAAACCTTATGTGAGAATTTAAAACTGGAGATAAAGATTGGATAGATTTTATAAAGGTAACACCTAAATTCATGGAACTAAAGTCTAGAAGAGTTGAAAAACAATAATATAAATTTCTGTTCCAGTTGTCATTTTAGGCAATACTGAGACAATCAAAGCTTTTACTTTTCCCATTATTCATCTAATGGTGACTGAATATCTACTACCCATCAAATACATGATATACAGAGACTAAAAAGATCATTATCTCCAAGAGTTCGTGGACTAGTTTTACAGAAATATAGATGGGTAATCATACCATGATTTGATGAGCAGAAAAGTAACATGATTATATTTTATTAGTAATATAGCATATAGAACTGGTAGAAATGTTGAGGACAAACAGAAAAACTCAGAGAAGACATTTAGATAATTTAGACAAATGATGGCAAGGTCTGAATGAAAGCTGAGGTAGAAAGGACTGAAATGGCAATCATTCAGCCTAGTCTGAAGTCCAATTATGCAACTACTAAAGGATGTTAGTATTAGTTTTTAATGCAATAGGATTTTCCTAAACAAGCGTATTTTTTAGTCTAGGATCTTTTTGTCACAAAATGGTAAAACATCTGTGTTTAACTTACAGTAAACAACATGTTAATGAACTATGCTATCCATGACTTTAAAAAAAAAAAAAACTATTCCTCCGTTTCTGTTAAAGATAACAATAGCTAGAGTTGGCTAGGTGCAGTGAAGAAAGTTAGTAGTGTTAGGATTTGTTTCTCATTTGCCTATTTTATCCTTATAATTTAAGTTACTTTTAATAATGATCATTTTGAACACCTACTTTCAGAAGAAAATTCACTGAGTCCTCTGGCATATGACAGATCTTCATTTTTTACAACTTTTTAATAAACACAAGGTAACCTTAAAATTCACCTGTGAATGTAATGGATCACTTTGGAATAATTTTCTGATAAATATAATTATTAAAATCAGACAAAATAATTGTGAGAGGCAATAGAATTTTGTCAATGCAAAATGCTGGATGCTGGAGTCAGACCAAGTGGGCCCATACCCCAGGATCAACACGTAGTAGCAAAAATAGTGCAAGACAATTACTGACTTTCTGTATACCTTCATTTCTCCTCTGTAAAGTAGAGATGATATTAGTATAGACTAATAGAATTGTAAGTATCATATGAAATTAAGTAAAACAGTAAGAATGTGATAAATATAATTACTATTGTTCCAAGATTTTTAAAAAAATCAGTGAGCAGTTTCTCCTTTAATAAAACTCTTTGTTACATAAATAAAACAATAAAAATGATATTAAGAATGAAAGAATATTCATTTTTATCCTCACTCTTTAATGTAACACATAAATAAATATGAAATTCCAGATTCAGCATGCTTTCAGACACACATTAACATCAACTTACCTACCAGCAGAAATAAACTCTCAAAAGCAAATATTAATTTTATACTTTTTTCTAGACATTCTTATCTGAATTAACAAGATATAATTTTTACAAGAGTCATTAGTATCCTCCACCTCATTTTATTTATGAGATACAGAGGGCTAATTTGCCTGAAATCACATTGTTAGCAGGTGACAGAAACTGCTAAATGCTTGCAGTATCTGATGTAGTTGAGGTACCCACATTTTCTCTTTGTGCTACTAGATTATGAAAAATTGAGATAATATATTTGCAACAAATAAATAAGTAAATGTCTAGTTCATGAAAGTGCCTTGGTATTTTAAAAAAGTATATCAGCATTATGCTTACCTGGGATAACATGATTATTTGTCTTGGTATCCTATTTTAAGAATTCTGTGTATATGTGTTTGTCAAACATATCATTAGTCAAACATAAATCAATAATTATTCATATAGATTATTCATCCTATGGTAATAATCATCAAAATATTATTGTCATATACCATATAAGATTATTTCTTCTTCACATTGCTTCATATTCTAATCATGTGCTACCTCTTGAACACATCACCTCCAAAGTTCCATATCAGAATAAGAAAGAGAAAAAAAAATACCTATTTTTATTGAATTGCCATAGGCAAAAAAATGGCACACACAACTTCTCACAGCCCATTGGTCAGAACTAGACACATGTCTTCACACTACCTGCAAAGAAGTCTGGAAAATATAAAGGAGAAAGTGTAGTCCTTACTCTTTCAACCACAAGAGTATTGTGTCTATTAGTAACAGTGCGAGTATGTGGCGGGGTGGAGAGAATTTTGAGGGCAATCGAATCAAATTAATAAAATTTTTACTTTAAATTTTGAGTCACTATATTTTTATTATAATTATTCAAATATATTCAAACTTTCGCATACAGATCCCTGAAACGTCTCCCTACAAAATACTGGCTTGAATACTGCTAACAAATCAAAATCTCATTCAATATTCCTTACTCAGAAATTTGGTCCTACTATGATGGCATCTGTGAATTGTATAACGTACAGCAACAGAAATGAATAACAAATGCCTTTGGGATGTAAATTGCTTTGTTTTTACTAACAAGTTTCTCTTGCAAGCATATAATTTATTGCTACATTTTATTTCATTTTTCTAAGAAATAACAAGTCAAGTCTATTTTATATATATATATATATTATATAATTAATATATATATTAACAAGTCAAGGCTAAATTATATATATTTATTTATTATATTATTATAGAAATTATATATATATAAATTAGCCAGGCATGATAGCACATGCCTGCAGTCAGAGCTACTCAAGAGGCTGAGGCAGGAGGATGACTTGAGCCCAGGAGTTTGAGGTTGTAGCTATGATCATTCCACTGCACTCAGCCTGGACAATAGAACAGGACCTAGTCTCTAAAATAAATACATAAATAGAATTTAAAATAAAATAGTTCAAGAAAATTTCAAAATACTTTAATACAAATATAAGTGTCAGCTAATAGCATATGGCAAGTCCTCACTTAACGTCTTGGTTAGATTCTTGGAAACTATAACTTTGAACAAGAAGATGTATAACAAAACCAATTTTGCCATAGACTAATTGATAGAATAAAAAAACAGTAAAGTTCCTATGGCATATTTCTGATCATGAAAATATTACCAAACTTCTAAATAAAGACCAAAAATACTGTTAGTATTAAATATTGAAATAAATGTGAGCTCTACATACATTTAGGAAAGATTAATAAAAACAAATCAGAAAATTATTTACCCAATTTTGGTGAGTCAATGAACAATGACAGACATGGTGGTGATAGGTTAGATCAAGACATAAATGTTTGCAAAGCAAAAATTGTAAGGAGTACCTCCTACCACCATGCCGTTCAAAAACAAACAATAAATGTGATGGTCTTGCTGAGCTCTTTTGTACCACATTGTTTATTGTTTATTGTTGTTCATTTATATAATCTTTTACCATTTTATTTTGTATCCTTTATAATTTTTATTTTGCAATAATTTGCCTTCATTTATTTATTCATTCATCCATTTTCCAACCCACTTATCTCCGTTCCAGTGGTGAGAGCCTCCCCAAGCAGCTCAGGGTGTGAGACAGGAACAGCTGGATACAGGACTTCAACCCATCTCAGGGCACACTCACACTCATGCCCACACTCAGACTGGGACAACTTAGAGAAAAAAGTTCACCTGTCCTATTTATCTTTTAAATGTGGGAGGAAACTAGTTTTCTGGAGAAAACACACAGACTTAGAGAATGGAATGAATAAGCAATCTCCACACAGACCATAAAGTTACAAACAGACCAATAAAAACGGTATGATATGTGCACTGTCATTTCCCAAAGAACCTAACTAAATGGTCAACAAATGAGAAGTTCATTAACATCTTTGCTCATCATAAAAATGGGTATTAAAACCACAATGAATTACTTCTACACACTCATCACAATGACAAAAAAAAAATCTAATGGCATCAATGTTGATAAAGTTGTGGACTAACTGGAACTAAAACCCATAGATGCATAGATGTCATGATCACTTTAGAAAACTGACAGTGATCTTGGGGGGAAGGAATTGATTTATATCTTGGGCCTAGGCAAATGCATGAATATATAAAAATGTAATATTTTAACAAGTTGTACACTCATATTGTATATGTTGTACTGTATTTAAATTTTCCCTACATTTTTAAATGTTCCAAAATAACATTTCTGATGTTTCCTTTCATCAAAAATTATCAAGAATCTAGAGGTGGAGGATCCAACTGAAGAAATACATGACTTCCATGGGAAAGTTTATAAAAACTTTGGTAAAGCAGACCTAAATAAATGCAGAGCCCATGCTCATGGATTGGAAACTTTGATGATGTGGATACAATAATATGTTTTAAAAACTCAAAACAGTAACTGAAAGTTGACAATATGATTTTTACATTGACAGATAAAACCAAAGAACCTGGAAAAATCAATAAACTTAAACAAATGCATGTTTAAGGGGCCTATTCTAGAAGATAGAAAAAGTTGTTATAAATCTATGACTAATTAAAACTGTAGTGAAAAAGAACAATGCACAGAAGAACAAACGTTAAAACATTCTCATGCCTATGGACACAATTTATGATAGGGATGGTAATACTACAACCAATTATTTATAAATATGGAAGCAAATAAAATAGGATTTCTAGTCAATATGGAGTCAAAATTCAGTTCTATGGTTGTTACAGATCCAAATGTGAAAGACAAAACTAAAATCTTTTAGAATATGACATTGCAGAATATCTTCATGATATTTAAGTAGAGGAAAAGTTTTAACCTGAAGTAAACTCGTGATGATTTTGATTGTGTTGAAATTAAGAATATCTGTTCATCAGTATACCCTGTAAAGATAACGAAAAGACAAGCCACAAATAAACAATAAAATAATGACACCTTAAATATATATACACCCAAACATATATATGCATGTGTATGTCTCTGTATGTGTGTGGCTTCTATGAATAAACTGCACACATTTTATGAATTAATTTTAATATTTTAATATTTATCAAAAGAAGCAAGTTATAAAAAAAGAAAACATGCCATTATAACTTCCTTTATATCATATTCAAAACTAGGCAAAGCTAAAATATGTTCATCAGGGATGCAACAGAGGTGGTAAAGCTATAAAGAAAGCAAACAGTAATTACAGTTGTCTCTAGAGGTAAGGGAGAGTACAAGAAAGCATAGGCACACACGAAGGTGTTGGCAATGCTCTATGTTTAATGAAGTTCATCAGTGTTTGCTTGATAGTTACATTTAAGGTTCTCTTTGGTATTGGCATTATGTTTTATAATAAAAAATAATAATAAATAGTTGCACCTAGGAAAATTTTTAGCAATTGAATATAATATATTATAAGAGAAAGCCATGAGGGACTTCCAATTCTCTGCATTACATGACTGTACTCAAACCATCAAACCTAGTTTCTCCTTTACACAGAAATGGTTTTGAAGAAGAAACCATTCAACCACCAAATCACTGAATGTACCACTTTGCATATCCACACATACTCCTCTTTTCTCTTTTTCATGTAAGACTAATCCCTCTTTTTGAGGACAATCTCTGTTTACTATCCTCCATCTTCGACTTCCAGATCTCTACTCTATTCCACCTGTCATCACTTGAACATGCCAAACTCTATAAGGAAACATACCAAAGGCCTTCATATTCTTATTCTTGAATTGTATTTTTATTTTTGCCTTCACAGCCAAATTTTGTCAAGAAGTCTGCACTAGTAGTAATTATTTTTTCATTTAAAATTCACTCCTCAGTCCCTACAGTCTAATTTTTATCTTTTTCTTACTCTGAAACTATCTTATTAAGGTTACAGTGTCCCATTTTTGATAGATCCCCAGATATTCTAAAGGTTTTATCTTATTTTACATCTCATCATCATAATATAATCCTCAATCCTCTTCTTTTCTTACTAAAAACAGACTTACTGGAAATTTCAATTCCATGGCTACCCACATGCATTTCACACTGGTATAAAGGCTATAACCATAATAGTGATGTAAAAGCCCACAGTTATATGTCCTATAATTGAATTTATTTTCTTTCCTGAGTTCCTGGAGTAGAAAACTTAATCTAGTCAGTTCCAAGTAAATTTAGCCAAGCTGGGAAACACCTCGTTTACATGTAGCTTAAAATTCAGACTCATGAAGGATTTTCCTCCTCTCCTCCCTGAGTATCGTCTGTTTTTACTGGATACTGACGTAACATCCTGCTTGTGATAAGGTGTATATATTTTGGCCAAAGTCTCTCATTCTGGGTTTTACAAATGTGTAATTGTTCTCACCTAGCCCACAGGCCTAGTCATTTCACTCCATTGTGGTCAGTCTAAGAGTACCACATCCTTATCCGATTCCTGCAGTGTCCACTCCCTTTTTCTTTTTCTTTTCTCTTTTCCTTTTCCCTTCCTTCCTTCCTTCATTTCTTCTTTCTCTCTCACTTTCTTTCTCTCTTTCTTTCTCTCTTCTTTCTTCCTTCCTTTCTTTCTTTTCTTCTTTCTTTCTTTCTGCTCAAAACAGAGTTTCACTCTAGAGTGCAGTGGCACAATCGTGGCTCACTGCAGCCTCAACTTTCTGGACTCAAGTGTTCCCTCTGCCTCAGCCCCCCAACTAGCTGGGACTACAGGCACACACCACCTTGCTCAGTTAATTGTTGTTGTTGTTGTTGTTGTTTTAATTGCATTTTAGGTTTTCGGGTACATGTGAAGAACATGCAAGATAGTTGCATAGGTACACACGTGGCACTGTGATTTCCTACCTTCCACCCCTTTACCTATATCTGGCATTTCTCCCCATGCTATTTCTCCCCTACTCCCCAACACCCACTGTCCCTCCCCTATTCCCCCCAACAGACCCCAGTGTGTAGTGCTCCCCTCCCTGTGTCCATGTGTTCTCATTGTTCAACACCCACCTATGAGTGAGAACATGCGGTATTTCATTTTCTATTCTTGTGTCAGTTTGCTGAGAATGATGTTCTCCAGGTTCATCCATGTCCCTACAAAGGACACAAACTCATTGTTTTTGATTGCTGCATAATATTCCATGGTGTATATGTGCCACATTTTCCCTGTCCAGTCTATCATCGATGGGCATTTGGGTTGATTCCAGGTCTTTGCTATTGTAAACAGTGCTGCAATGAACATTTGTGTGCATGTGTCCTTATAGTAGAATGATTTATAATCCTTTGGATATATATCCAGTAATGGGATTGCTGGGTCAAATGGAATTTCTATTTCTAGGTCCTTGAGAAATCGCCACACTGTCTTCCACAATGGATGAACTAATTTACACTCCCACCAGCAGTGTAAAAGTGTTCCTGTTTCAACACATCCTCTCCAGCATCTGTCGTCTCCAGATTTTTTAATGATCACCATTCTAATTGGTGTGAGATGGTATCTCAATGTAGTTTTGGTTTGCATTTCTCTAATGTCCAGTGATGATGAGCATTTTTTCACTTGTTTGTTGGCCTCACGCACAACTTCTTTTGTAAAGTGTCTGTTCATATCCTTTGCCCACTTTTGAATGGGCTTGTTTTTTTCTTGTAAATCTGTTTTAGTTCTTTGTAAATTCTGGATATCAGTCCTTTGTCAGATGGGTAGACTGCAAAAATTTTTTCCCATTCTACTGGTTGCTGATTCACCCTAATGACTGTTTGTTTTGCTGTGAAGAAGCTGTGGAGTTTGATTAGGTCCCATTTGTCTATATTTGGCTTCTGTTGCCAATGCTTTTGGTGTTTTGGTCATGAAGTCCTTGCCTACTCCTATGTCCTGGATGGTTTTGCCTAGATTTTCTTCTAGAGTTTTTATGGTGTTCATCTTATGTGTAAGTCTTTAATCCATCTGGAGCTAATTTTAGTGTAAGGTGTCAGGTAGGGGTCCAGTTTCTGCTCTCTGCATATAGCTAGCCAGTTTTCCCAACACCATTTATTAAACAGGGAATCCTTTCCCCATTGCTTGTTTTTGTCAGGTTTATCAAAGATTGTATGGTTGTGGATGTGTTGTGTTGCCTCTGAGACCTCTGTTCTGTTCCATTGGTCTATATCTCTGTTTTGGTACCAGTACCATGCTGTTTTGATTACTGTAGCCTTGTAGTATAGTTTGAAGTCTGGTAGTGTGATGTCTCCTGCTGTGTTCTTTTTACTTAGAATTGACTTGGCTATGTGGGCTCTCTTTTAGTTCCATACGAAGTTTAAGGTAGTTTTTTCCAGTTCTGTGAAAAAGGTCATCAGTAGCTTGATGGGGATAGCATTGAATCTGTAAATTACTTTGGGCAGTATGGCCATTTTCACGATATTGATTATTCCTAACCATGAACATGGAATGTTTCTCCAACTGTTTGTGTCCTCTCTTATTTCATTGAGCAGTGGCTTGTAGTTCTCTTTGAAGAGGTCCTTTACATTCCTTGTTGTTATGTTCCTAGATATTGTATTCTGTTTGTAGCAATTATGAATGGCAGTTCATTCTTGATTTGGCTCTCTTTAAGTCTGTTATTGGTGTATAGGAATGCCTGTGATTTTTGCACATTGATTTTGTATGCTGAGACTTTGCTGAAGTTGCTTATCAGTTTCAGGAGATTTGGACTGAGATGATGGGGTCTTCTAGATATACTATCATGTCATCTGCAAATAGAGACAATTTGGCTTCTGCCTTTCCTATTTGAATACCCTTTATTTCTTTTCTTGCATGATTCCTCTGGCTAGAACTTCCAGTACTATATTGAATAGGAGTGGTGAGAGAGGGCATTCTTGTCTATTGCCAGAATTTAAAGGGAGCTGGTTTTTCGAAAAGATCAACAAAATAGACCACTAGCCAGATTAATTTAAAAAAAAGAGAGAGAGAAAGAGAATAACCAAATAGATGCAATAAATAATGATAAAGGGGAAATTGCCACAGATCCCTCAGAAATTCAAACCATCATCAGAGAGTATTACAAACAACTCTATGCACATAAACTAGTAAACCTGGAAGTATGGATAAATTCCTGGACACTTGCATCCTCCCAAGCCTAAACCAGGAAGAAGTCGAAACCATGAATAGACCAATAACAAGATCTGAAGTTGAGACAACAATTAAGAGCCTACCACACAAAAAAAAGCCCAGGTCCATGGGTTCACAGCCGAATTCTACCACACACACAAAGAGGAAATGTTACCATACCTCCTGAAACTTCCAAATAATCCAAAAAGAGGGAATCCTTCCCAAATCATTTTATGAGACCAACATTATCCTGATACCAAAACCCGGCAGAGACCCAACAAGAAAAGAAAACTTCAGGTCAATATCCATGATGAACATAGATGCAAAAATCTTCAATAAAATACTGGCAGGCCGATTGCAGCAGCATATCAAAAAACTTATCCACCGTGATCAAGTAGGTTTCATCCCGGGGATGCAAGTCTGGTTCAACATATGCAAGTCTATAAACGTAATTCACCACATCAACAGAACCAAAAACAAAAACCACATGATTATCTCAATTGAGGCAGAGAAGTCCTGTTAACAAAATACAACAGCCCTTTATGCTAAAAACCCTCAATAAACTCGGTATTGACGGAACTTATCTCAAAATAATAAAAGCTATTTACAACAAACCAACAGCCAATATTATACTGAATGGGCAAAAACTGGAATTGTTGTTGTTGTTTAAGTAGAGATGGAGTCTTACTATGCTGCCCATGCTGATCTCAAACTCTTGGGCTCAAGCAATCCTACTGTCTGGGCCTCCCAATGTGTGAGGCACTGTTCCTGACCACCAGTACTCTTTACATTAAATAATGCTTTTACCCTACTTTGGGCTGAAAATGATATGTGCAGAGGAAAATTTGAGTGCTCTCCCATACCCCACTTTGTCTGTGGAAGTATGAAGCCATGGCTCTTTCATGTCATATAGTTTAAACATAGATGATACACAAAGATACACAGGAAAGTTCTCTGCAGGGGCTCTCATCTCTCCAGTCTAGACCCAGAAAGAAATGCACTGGGATATCCCAACCTCAGTTGAGAAGGAAGGGGGTCATCTCCCACTAGGCTGGAGCTTGGCTCTGTTTGTGGGTAAGCAAGAGGGGCAGGATATAACATCAAAAACAAGTGTTATTATTATTACACTTTAAGTTATGGGATACATGTGTGGAAAGTTCAGGTTTATTACATAGGTATACATGTGCCATGGTGGTTTGCTGTACCCAAAAACCATGTTTGGTTTTTGGGTACATGTTCTCACTCATAAGTGGTTTTTAACTCTCTAGTATCATTTCTATCTCTTTCACCTTTCCCCACCTTAGGTCTGTTAATAGTCTCTATGATCTCATACACTTCATAAAGCTTTTTATTAATCTGAAAGCCTGACTTGGTTTAAAAGCTAAGATTTTGTTCCATTATTGTTTAAAACCAATAGATTGAATGAGGTATGACTGACATATAATACACAGAATTAAGTGTATATATTTTGACAGTTATGTGCAATATCTAAGGGCAATGAGATACTAACTCATAGCTCAAATTGAGAAGTTCCTGAAGGAAAAATGGGGAGAGAAAAGAAAAAGCCTTACTAATATTTCACATAAACTTGCCTTCACATATCATTGAGTCTCAAGTTCAGATTTCTTAGTGCTTGTGGGTGACCGTTACTATTTAGATATGTAACAACACCAGTGTTCAGTAGGCATGCATAGAAGTAAGAACCCAGTAAAGAGAGCAGGAAGAAATAGTAAAAGAAGTAGGACACTCTCAGAGTGCGATCATACCTTGGCAAGCTACATCTATAAGGTTAAAAGGGAGCCACTACTGTGTGCTTGAAAAGACTTCCTTTTGTCTTCAACTTTTCATCCACAAGAGTTAAGTGAGAGGCACACAATGCCATGTGCTCCTGGCAAACATGACTTCCTTCTAGCTTCTCTCTCTCCAGAACTCACAACCTGATCACCTTCCTCCTGCCAACCGTCAGGACTAAGCTTGTCATGTTTCTTATTTCCATTTTGTTGTTGTTGTTGCTGTTTTAGCCTTCACAAACAATACAGATTTCCCATTGTTTCCTCTTTTTCTGGACTCTAATCTTCATACCTATCTGTTGGGAAAAGCTGCAAAGGAGAAAGGACTTACAGAGTGCCTACGTAAATCAGTTATGAGTAACATATAAACAAGGAACAACAAACTGTGAAAGGTTACAGGAGGCCTCTGAGGAGGAAGACCTCTCCATGCCTCATTTTCCAGTGCAGGGTGACCTAGGCTCTCTTACTATAAACACTGTGCTCAAGGACATAAAACTCCTTCATGGCACTATGACGTAGCCAGACTTGTAGGTTCCTTGTAAGGCCCGAGTTCCATCAGCTGCACATAGATAATAGGCTAAAGACAACCACATATTCTTGTTTCGTGAAACTCCCAAACTGCCACTGTTATTAATCCTTAGGAAAACACACCAGTTCTGGCTCACTGATTCACTCCACCATCACCCTCTTCCCACCATTACTCCACTCCTACCCTGTAGATCAAAGTTATTGTAATCAATAAATAGTATGGATAATCAGAGCTCGGGGCCTTCACTGCCTCGAGTAATAAGTGATGGCCCTCTGGTCCCACTGTCTGTCTTAATCTGTCTTTTTCTCATTCCTTTGTTGCCACCAAACTCCTAGTACCCATGGGTGATGTAGGGCTGGCTTCCTGCACATATCCACATATTTCATTTTTCTGAACCATCTGACAGCACTTCCTATCTCCTGAGTCTTATGTTATATCCTATGACACTCATAAGTCACCAGTAAATATGTTATATTCTCAACTTCTCTAAACTTTCACTTTATCCTTTGATCTAAATTAAACCTGGAACATTGCTAAGAACATTGTTTGTAAAAGTTCTAAAAGATGTAAATAAATGAAAAAGTATGTCATGTTCATGGACCAGATGACTTAATATTTTAAGATGGCAATACTACACAAACTGAACTATAGATTTAATGTAATTCCTATCAAAAACCTCAACTCCTCTTTTTTGGCAAATTTGACAAGCTGTTTCTAAAATTCCTGTATAAATGCAAGCAGTATGGAATAGTCCAAACAGTCATACAGAAGCAAAACAAGGTTGGAGGACTTATACTTCTGACTTTCAAGTTTACTATATAGTCCCTGTAGTACTGTCATAAAGACAAACATATAGAACATTGGATTAGAATGGAAAGTCTAAAATAAGCCTTTACATTTATAGTCAACTGAATTTCAACAAGAATGCAAAAAAAATTCAATAAGGAAATAATATTTTTTCAAAAAATAGTACTATCATTGGACATCTACATGAAAAATAATTAAGCTGAACCCCTACCTATTAAATAAAAATGGATTATAGAACTAAATGTAAGCGTGAAAGTTATAAAAACTCTTGGAATAAAGCACAAAATTAAATCTTCACAACCATGAATTATGCAATTAGTTTTCAGATACTACACCAAAAAGCAAATGGCAAAACAAAAAATAGATAAATTAGAACTCTATGCATATTTAAGACGTTTGTGCATTTAAAAAAACACAACCAAGAAAATGAAAAGACAATACGCATATAATGAAAGAAAATATTTACAAATCATATATTGAATAAAGGACTTGTATTCAGAATATAAAGATCTCTTACAAATAACACAATTTAAAAATGGGCAAATATTTCAATGGACATTTCTCACAGCAAGATACACAAATCACCAAGAAGCACAAAAAGATACTTGACATCCTTACTCATCAGGAAAATGGAAATACAAATTATAGTGAGATATCTCATCACACCCACAAACACGGCTAGAATGAAATAGGCAGAAGACAAATGTTGATGAGGATCTGAAGACACCAGAACCCTCCTCATACATGGCTAGTGAGAATATATAATAGTACAGCTGCTTTGCTGTTTTGAAAAACAATTTGTCAGTTTGTCAAAACATTAAACATGAAATTATGACTATATTTACACCTTTTTATTTAGCTGTCCAGTAAACAACTTAAAAATGACGTTTGTCTGATATTCCAATACCGATTTCCTCCTCATCAGATCTCTCCCTATTGCTATCTTCCTCCTCTTAGTAACTCAACATTTCAGTCCTCCAGTTGGGCAAGCAAAACACTTTTAAAAGTGTTTCCTAATTATACTTCTTCTCTAACCCCCCACAGCTGACATGGCAATGTATTTTGGAAATGCCAACTTCAACACACATCTTGAATCCAAACGTTTCTTTGTTTTAATTTTTGTGGATACATACTAGGTGTATATATTTACAGAGTCCATGAGATGTTTTGATACAGGCATGCAATGTGAAATAAGCACATCATGGAGAATGGAGTAGGCATCTTCTCAAGCATTTACCCTTTGAATTATAAATAATCCAACTACATTCTTTATTTTTAAATATACACATTATTATTGACTATTGTGCTATTGAGTAGATCTTGTTCATTTTTTGCCATCCCACCCTATCACTACCATATACAAACCACTATAATCTCTAATTATCACAATCACCTCCTATTCTCTCCTTTCTTACATCCTCCACATCCCCCTAATGTGTCTTCTAAATAGCAGTAAAAGGGATCATGTCAGAGTCATCTCTGTCCTCCTGAAATTCTGCAAGTGAACCCCGGTGTCTCATGCACAAGTTTAACAAGGAGAATAAAGTATTTAAACAAGTGAATCATATATTTAAGACTTATTTTTTCAGTAAAAGTACAAAAGCAATTCTACTATTCTACAAAGGAATATTTGTATTTGACTGTTTTTATATTGACAAAGCATTGCTTTTTGGCAGTCTGCAATATCTCTTTTTTAAATTAAAGAGACAAGAAGACATCTGTAAAGAACGCTGCAAATCTGTCATGCTGTGATCCTTTTTTCTGGGAGATTAAACATTTCTCGGGATAACAAAGGATATAAAAGCCATTAATTCTTTGAGTAACCATATAAATTATTAGTGGTGCTTAGATGAAAAGACTGGTATGATTAAAGATAACGGACCCTGAATTTTTAAAAGGGTTTATATAGCTGTGAATCTGGGTTTCATATCCTTTCAGAAGGATTATGTGCTTATCATTAATCTTGGAAGTAAGGTAATTTTGTTAATAATAACTTTATTCCCTCTGATCTCTTTATATATGTGCAAGAGGAGAAGTAATTCAATAATGGCAGTGATGTTTTTTGTAGGAAGTTATGCTGATTATATCTTAAATAAATCATTGATTAATTAAAACTCAATGACTTGTGAAGGGGAAAATAGGTTAAGGAGTTATAGAAATAATACATAGCATAAGCACTGTGCATGGCAATGCTAATATTAAATATTATCTAAGATTTACTTACCATACTACAAAGAAAAATATGAAGTTCAAAAGCACAAAAGAAGTATCAACATTACATTGTCAATACATAATCATTCTTCACATTTATAGCAATGCTTAGTATAACATTTTGTTTAATGGCATGCAGTAAAAATGTATTGCTTGACTCAACAACATAATACTTTCTTTGCTTCTCTTTCATGATGCTATAGTAGCCATTATGTATACTCACGTCATTTTGATAAAAGGAGTAAAATGCTAATTTTCCATGTCAAGATTATCTTAAAATAAAAAAAATAAATTTATAATTAATTACAAGTACAATCAATCTCTCCCTGATGCACTACTTTACTCCTAATCTTGGTACTTTTTTATCATCATTGCCAGCAATATTTAATTGATTTCATGTATCTACTGGTCTTTTAGAAGTTTAGAATGTTTTTTGTAGACAAATAAAGAAACAAAAATCATCTTTAAGTGTCTTTCAAAAGTTGAGCAAATGAAGACAAGCATTTTTGAAGAAGTAAGCAGTGATATAAATTACCCTTTTTCATCTAATTTTAGTTGACATTATTTTAGATAGCACTAACAAAGAAAAACAAATTCCCCAATTAAGCAATGTCACCAGTTCTTGCTAAGAGTTTTATGTCTATGTAGGGTTGGGTCATATATGTCTCTTTTTTCCAAAACATTTCATAATTTTTATCACCTTCCTGTTTATTGCTTGCCAGGTGAAATAAAACTTCTCTATATATCTCAATCACAAAACAATGCAACTTCTTTTCTTATGGGTATTTATCTTTTCCATTGCATGAAATTGCAGCATGGCTCTCATGATTTGGACAATAAATGTATCCTCACTAAAATCAAAATTACATCCTGCCTCTCTCTTCCTGTGCTTTTCTTTTACATACCTCTTTTGTTTCAATGCAAAATCTTTTGTAACATTTTACAGGAAATTTAAATGTCAATTTAATTAAAAATATCCATATTTTTAAAACTTAATTTAAACATAACACAGTGAGAAAGCAGCTACTGTTAGATAGATCCTGAGCTGAGGATAATTAAATATAAAAAACATACATCTAAGGATCAAAGAAATGCAGCACCTTTGAGCCAATCATAATAGATTATAAAGTGGTCAAAGATTATACATGGAAGATGTCAGAGGAGTCATTAAAGGTTTAAAATGACTTAAACTTTTCTTACCTACAGCATGAATAACTAAAGTATGACTTCATAAACTATTTTAGATATACGAAGAACAGTGACATATCATTTATGAGAAATTAATCTCCATCTACATGGTGAGAGAGAGTAGAATTAGTCTTAATCCAAATAGAAGGACCAAATAAATATGCAAGTTGGAGGTTATGGATTGCTCTTCATAAGGGTCTTAATCCAAAGTTTCCCACATCCTAACACTCTGGCTAACTCCTCTGAGCCTCAGATTTCCTCATCTTCAAAAAAGAAGGTAACAACTTACAATCTTACAAATGTATATATAGAGTTGATGAAAGAATATTATAAAGAATTTGGCATAATTTAATCACTCAAAAATGTTTCTTTATGTTAAAATTCTTATTAAGTCATTTAACAGGAAATAAGCCACCACTTCTAAATAAATTGAAATAGAAGGTCATTTTCAAGCAGGCAGCCTTTATATACAAAATTTAATGCCTCCCACTCAGTTTCAACAGTTTCACATGAATTATTTTATGCATACATGACACATTCAAAATCCTGAAATAGTAATAGAAATATTTTGGGAAAATAATGAAAATAAAATGGCAATTAATTAATGAGGAAAATTAATTAATTACATTATTTTAATGATTAAATGGTATTTTTGTCATCTCCAAGTATCTAACGCTTTTGACTATGAGAAAGTGTAGCTATTTCTCTTGGAATAGTTCTATTAGCATTTCATTAGCAATCAATTAGTATTCAATATTTCACAGATGTATTGACTAGTTTTGCTTATAGTGTTTTATTGTTGTTTCTATTTCAAAATATAACTGGATTCTCATTTCTTTTAACTAGCAGGAAAAAATGTTTAATGAAAAGTTTTTATTAGTAGTAAAAAATGTATATTGATTAAAACTGTTTTTTTATTTCTTCTTAGCATTTAAATGACCACAAATATGATCAAGACAATGTTCATATTAAACACCTAAATATGGAATAAACTTCCTTGTTTTCTGGTGACCAATATACCTCTGTTTTGTGTACATCACTATGGATACAGGTAACTTATGATTTACCCTGAATGTAACAAATGAGCTCTAAATTGTTTTGTTATAAAACATTTCATAAGCTGAGACAAAAATATACATAAAAGATAGTAGAGTATATTGGTTTAGTAGTTAAATAATATGGATGTTGGAATCAGACAAAGTAGAACTAAAGCTAGAATAAGATAAAATAGGTTAAAATTTCAGGTTCAGTAACTAAAAAGAATGTAGCTTAACACAAATTGTTTCTTTGATGTTTTCTCAGAGAAACTGGGAAAAGGCTAGTACAGCAGGTCCTCACATAACATCCTTAGGTGAACATCATTTTGTTACAATGTTGATGAGAAAAAAAAAATGTATATAGAATCTTAGTTGGAGCCACTGTCTATGGGATTTGAATTTGCACATTCTCCCCCTTGTCTGCATGCATTTCTCCAGGTACTCCAATTTCCTCTCACATCCCAGAGATGGGCACTTTCTGGCCATCTGCAGCCCGAACTAGAATCATTGGGTTAAAAAAAAATCTTACTTGTTTTTATTAATCTTCCTAAATGTCTGTATGACTCACATTTATTTCAGTGTTTAATATTAGAAGTGTTTTGGGCTTTATTTAGAAATCTGGTGATGGTTTTCTAAGCAGAAATATACTTTTTCCCAACCACCACAACCTTCTAAATGTCTTTCTATTCTATTCCTATTTATACCTCATGTTGTTATTTATATTTAACAATATGAATGACCTTTCACAAAGCACTTCTTTCTAGGGGCAGCCTGCACTTTCATCTTCAACCTTTGGAAATTCTAAGTCCTTAGCACTTATTCATGTAAGTAAATGTTTAAGGATCTCTTCTCAAGAAAAGGAAGCACTTTATCAGAGTTCAAAGCTCTAATATAAAACAGCTGTGTTTGAACAGAGATCAAAAGCTCTCATGAAAATGACATCACTCTTTTCTGGGGAAAATCTTGGCATCACTGAGCAAGTGACAAGCAGAACACATGGATTAAAAAAAAACCTGGCCTTTGAAATTACTAAGCTACATAAACAATCGACAAAAATACAGTTCAATCATGCCTTTGGATATGTACACATTTGGCTGACCTGTGGTCTGTTTTTAAGCTCTAGTGTACCGGTAAAGCATTGACTTTGAGATACTTTGAGGTGAACTTAATTCTCCTGACTTATCCTCCTGTCTGTTTCCTGTGGCTTTTCTCTGATTGGCAAACAAAGTGTCTCTGTTCTTGTTTGTGAATGTCTGTATTGATTTTTGTCATCATACTTATCTTCCTTGTACTAAACCTTAATCCCTGGGACATGCCTTGGGTGAATTTATCCTTTGTGGTTATAAATGACCTGTTAGTCTATGCCCTTCTTAGCAGAATTCCTTATGGAAGCTGAATACACCTCTAATGTTGCCATGAGGTTTGGGGAATCATTTTGTAAGCTTCGGAGTTGGCACCAAATTTGTTAGTATCTAACATTAAAAAACTTGTACTTTCTTTTTAAATGCCTAGATTTTAATAGATTCCTGCTACGGATTCAACTTGTATTTCATAATGCATTGGCATTACTTAATAAACAATAAAAATCAAACAAATAGCACCCATCCATCACATATTAGATTGAATACATTTCAATAGATACAGAGCTCTTCTGGAAGAAGTACTTTAAATATTCTCTTATTTTTACACTTTGAAACTTTACTTACAGAGAAATTGTTTGAGATACATACACATTCGTGAATTTCAATAAGCATCATAAGTACAAATCTATCCAGCATAATTTGCCCCCTAGCCCTAGGATCTGAAGCCTTTCAGATTTCTTCAACAAATCTAGTAAGTTCAGATTAAGTTTATGTTATCTACAGTATTTGGAGATGTATTTTCTGTGGCATGAATCTAGGATTTCTGTAAAATTTAGGATGCTGCATGAAAGATACAGGATTTTTTTATTTTTTATTTTTATTTATTATTTTTTATTGCATTTTAGGTTTCGGGGTACATGTGCAGAACATGCAAGACAGTTGCATAGGTACACACATGGCAGTGTGTTTTGCTGCCTTTCTCCCCTTTACCCACATTTGGCATTTCTCCCCAGGCTATCCCTCCCCAGCTCCCCCCTACGCTGTCCCTCCCCTATTCCCCCCAATGGACCCCAGTGTGTAGTACTCCCTTCCCTTTGTCCAAGTGTTCTCATTTTTCTTCACCCGCCTATGAGTGAGAATATGTGGTATTTCATTTTCTGTTCTTGTGTCAGTTTGCTGAGAATGATGTTCTCCAGATTCGTCCATGTCCCTACAAAGGACACGAACTCCTCATTTTTGATTGCTGCATAATATTCCATGGTGTATATGTGCCACATTTTCCCAATCCAGTCTATCATCGATGGGCATTTTGGGTTGGTTCCAGGTCTTTGCTATTGTAAACAGTGCTGCAATGAACATTCGTGTGCATGTGTCCTTATAGTAGAACGATTTATAGTCCTTTGGATATATACCCAGTAATGGGATTGCTGGGTCAAATGTTATTCTTTTTTTTTTTTTTTAGAAAAAAGAATAACTAAAAAAAAACAATGTATGTAAAGCTGATGGAAAAAGCGCCCTCATGTGGTAATGCACAGGTGGAGCTGGATTGCATTGACAGACGTGCCTACTCCACGTTATTGCTGACAGTTATATCCAGTCATGGGGCCCCTCTTGTGCCCATTTCAGCCATTAAAATGGATTAGCCTTAAACATCCAACACACCACAACATTCTAAATAGCTACATACAATCAGTTATGACAGGTACTTAAGATAAAATTGTAGTTATTTTAATTAGCCACAGAAACATTTAGGGAAAATATCCAGAAGTAATTAGATTCAACTGTAGCTATTAAGATTCATTTTTTTCAAGTCTCATATTTTATATTTTAGTGGTTTTTTTCTTTAAGTTTTAATGTTTCCATGTGAAAGACTTCTTTGTCCAAAAACAGGGAGGTAAAATAAAAAACTTAATTCTGCCACAGTAGCACATCATCAACCATACATTCGCCCTTTCTTGTTCTCTCTCTCTCTCTCTCTCTCTCACACGCACACACAAACACACACACACACACACACACGAGCATCCTTGCATTTAGGGACTCTCTTGTCCTATTACCTGTCACTAATTCTTATCAAAACCATGTAATATTTATTCTATCATCACCTCTTCAAGCACATATATACAAATGAAGTTACACAATTTGTAAATTTGGCTCTGTACATTGTTCACAGAACAGATGATTTTGCATCCTAAAGTAAAATTATTGACACAATATATAGTAGAAACCCTCAAGTAGCTGTTACTATTTCAAGAGTAAAGTTGTAATTAAAAATTGTAAAGTCTTGACAGTACTTAGACTACCATTCAATCAGCATGGCTCAGATAAGTACTGAGACATCAACAGCCTTATGTCCAAGTTATTAAGATTATAACCTAATCAGAGTTATAAAACCTGAAGTTCAAAGAATGACTGGGATTAGTCACTGATTGACTATTCCAGAAATTAAGCCCCTTGCGTTACAAAGCACTGAGAGTGAGAGGTTGAGATGAATGAAGTGGGCATCTTAGCAATATTAAAAATAATGATAGATATAGCTACTATTTAATGAGTACCCACTATATGACAGACAGTATACAAAGTACTTCTTAGAATGCATTTTAATTCTCACGGTGGTCTCACAGGCACATGTTAGTCTAATTTTACAAATCAGAAAATTAGGACATGGAAAGGCTAGGTAGCTCTCTTGAAGTACTACAGCTAATATATCACAGAGACAGGACAATCTGATGCCAACATAATATACTGCTTTCTACTGGAAAGTAAGATGGAAAAATCCTAGGAAATAGCTTTAGCAGGATTCAGGGAGAAAAATAATTTGGATGGAGCAGAAAGAAGGGTTGTGGCAAGGGAAAAGCTGAAAGTAAAAATCAGTCAACTTACTGAGATCTTTTATTTATTTTTTTAGTTCTATATTGTCAGAATATATTTATTCTAGTTGTTCACAAATTCTAGTCTCCAATCTGTATAATTGAATATAAGAATTGGAAAAGTCAATCAATAAATCCCTCTTCTATGAAATCAATCATTTCCTCAAAGATGTCAACTGACTTCTAGGTCTCACAGGTAGTAAATTGCAAACTCAGGATGGGAACATGGTTGTGCTCCTGCCACAGCACCAATCAGGCTCATTTCACTGGTGTCCTGCCTTTTCACATTTGCCTTATTCAAGGCTGTCCATAGCACTGCTACCAGAGTGATCTTGCAAAAATACCAATCTGACAGTGTAATAATAAAGACATGCTAAACCACGCTTCAGTGACAAACAACCCCAAAATATCAACGGCTTGAAATTATGAGATTTATTTCTCCCTTACACTATATCTTCCCTGGGTCACTTCAAAGTTCTGCTCTACATTGTTCTTACGCAGGGATCCCAGTTGTAGAGCCTCAAGTTGATGGCAAAGCTACTACCTGGAACATTGCTAGTGGCCACAGCAAACAAGGAGAGTGGTGAATAATCTTAAATTTTCCAGCCAGAACTGGCATGTGCTATTTCTTCTTCATACTTAATTTGTCAAAGTAAGTCACTAAATTCAAGGGCTGGAAACTAGAACATTACGTGTGTCCAGAAGGAGGAATAGAAATATTTGGTAGGCATTACTAATGAGTAAACACCATAGATTCCCTTGCTTAATTGATAGATGTCAGCTGCTGACAGGATAAAATCCAGACACATTTATTTGTCTTAGAAAACCCACTGTGATATGACCTCTAACTACATGCCATACCTCATTTCCCACAGGTATCTTATGTACGAATTATCTTAATTAGTAATTATCCCACAAAATATCAAATGATGTCATGCCTCATGCATTTGCCCCTATGTCTGCCTGGTGAAATCCTATTTTCCTTCAGGATTCAGCTCAGGGGTTTTATGCTCTGTGCTTTTATCAGGTCGCTCCATCCCTCATCCAAACACATCATGGCCTTACCTCTTTCCTATCTTCGTCAAAGAGTGCCACACTCATTTGTTCATATGTAATCCTTATTTATTATACTGTATGTGCCCTGAATGCAATATCTCTGGGTTATTGCTAGTACTCAATAAATAGTGTCTGGTTGAAGAAATGAAGTCATCACGATTCTAATGGGAGATACCAAGGTTTAGCAAAATTACTATCTACAGTAAACCAGGGAAGCCTTGAAAAAACTGTGAGACAACAGATGGATAGGTACATATGAAACTTGGGATTGTGTCTCACCCTTTACTGATAAAGTTAACTTTTTTCCTAAGTAATTTTTTTAATGTAGGCTGGTGATTTTCATTTAGAGTGGAAAGTCACATATATGTGAATCCGTTTTGGAGACTTTTTCAGACTTCTTCTATCTTTTAGAGACTTCTCCCTACAGGATCAAGATGTGTCAAATTTCCCCTAGAATGTTTTATTCAGAATTGTTGCCAGGCTGAACAAATACATTTTCTCATTTAATGTCACTTACTTTCTGTAGGTACCCTGAAGATAAGTACATAATTTGCATCATTTTACAGGGACGGGAACAGATTCAGAGAAAATAGTTAACTTGCCCAAAGTTACATGGCTAACAAGGACCTGAAGTGAGATTTCAAATCTCAGACTTTCTGATGGTGACGCCATGCTATCAGCATGCCATCTACACAATAAATGCAGGTAGATGTAGAAAACTGTGTGAAAATGTATTATATTCGCCCGTTCATGGGAGTTGCTGTTCTGATGAATCACTCTGCCTTGTGTTTTATTGGGGCTCCTCACCTAACAATGTTTTTATTGAAAGAGCATTGATAAGTTACAAACTTCAGACTTTATCAGTTTGGTAGACAATAGAGTAACTCACAAATTTTACTGAAACCATTATTTCATGAGCTGCTGCTATTTTTGCTGGTCTCTGGTTTATGCTGGGCCTGGTGCTGTGTGGTGGTTATTCAAACAGAAAACTCATGCCTTAACGTACCTTCCAAAACCCACATGCATCATTGGGTAGAATGTGTCCTTGAATTCTTTGATATGTGTGACATTTAAAGGAAAAGAGTGATGCATTTGTTTTCTAGGAACTTCTACCAAGTATTTCCTGATATCACAATGAAACTGCCAGAGTTTTCTAAAACACATTCTTCTAAATTCTCACAATAATCCCTAGGGCAGATCTTCACAATTATTCCTTTGTGGACTCAATCTGTATCCCTCTATGCCAAAAGCATTTTTATCTTAAAGCTCATCTAATCTTAGAATCTAAAAGTCAATTCTCTGAAGTACTTATGAAATATACAACTAGGAACTTTATTCTTACAATGCAAGGTAAAGTGATTTGCGATTCCTTTACAGACATACTTGTATATGAAAGTATTAAAAAAGTGTCTTTAAAAATTCTACTTAGAGAGTTGACTTGTTTATTCCAAATTTGTCATATCATAGGCTTAGAATGTGTACGAAGGACCCAAGAAAATGTAAATTGCTTATTTTAACAATAAGAAAACCCAATGAGCATGCTTCATCAGAAAAAATAATTTACATGACTACTCATTAAATTTCATGTCCCAGAGAAATCAGATGACTGATTACTGAAGGAAGAGTGCCCAAGTAGTTAAACTGTTTCTGCTGTCCTTGCAACCCAACAGACCATGCTGTCTCAAAATTGTTTCCCACAAAATGTCTCACTCACCTTGGATTTTAACAGTCATTTCGAACCAACCTAACACTTACACAAAGTCTGGGCTTAGACAGATAATCCAATCTCAGACATCTTGCAAATCATTACATAATGTTGCTTCATGGACTATTTGAGGCTGGGTGCGGTGGTGCATGCCTCTAATCTCAGCACTTTGGAAGGCTGAGGTGGGCAGATCACTTGAAGTCAGGAGTTCAAGACCAGCCTGGCCAACATGGTAAAACACCATCTCGACTGAAAATATTTTAAAAAATTGGTCTGGCATGGTGGTGCATGCCTGTAATCCCAGCTACTAGGGAGGCTGAGGTAAGAGAATCACTTGAACCCAGGAGGCAGAGGTTGCAGTGAGCTGAGATTGTGCTACTGCACTCCAGCCTGGGCAACAGAGTGAAACCCTGTCTCAAAAAAAATGAATGAATTAAATTAAATTAAATTAGTTCATGGACTGTTTTAATTTTCATTACTGATACTAGTTGCCAATCTAATGAATGTTTCTTGGTAATTTTTTACATCCATTTGTAGTTTCTGAGTTACTATTTTGTAGCACTTTTAATTGATTTGTCTCCAACATACTATTTTGTTATCTTTGCCTGATGAATAAAAACATAAGAAAATGTTTTCCAGGATATTGAAAAGTAGGCATGATGGAGATATTTTAATAATAAAGTATGAATAATGATTAAATTTCTTCAAGTCTTATACATACACATTAAAATGGATACAAGAGAAGAAAAACATATTTATAGAAACATAGGTCCTTTTTTTTAACATCCATCAACCATGCTAGAGCACCATTTGACCCACAAAGTAAGTTTTTTTAAAGTGTCACTTTTTTTCAATGTAAACATGAAGGTTATGAAATAGGTCTTTTAAAATTACATGTTTCAGCATCATATGATTGTCAAGTAGAAGACTTCAGAGTTGAACACATCTCAGTTCAGATCCTGATCCTGGAATTCATTAACCATATAACCTTGGGAAGATGTGTTTATCTCAATAAGCCATATGTTATCACCTGTAAAATGAGAATATCAGTATCATATCTAAAACTCAAGACTGTGTTGAGGATTAATATAATTGCATTGACTTCTGAAAACACAGCACTTAGAGAATACCTGATACAATCTACATGTTAGATAAACAATATATTATTTCTATCCAAATTAACATTATCATTCAGAAAAAGGTGCTGAGTGTGATGATTTATATATATCTACATATGAAAAATGAGAGAATGTGAGAGTAAGGATATGCTTTGCAATAGTACATATATTTAAAAAATTGATGAGGCCTCCAATGTACTGATGAACTTCATGTTTTTTTAAAAGTAGAATTATTTCCAAGTAATAGTATCATTTATCAGATATCACAGAGAATTCTAATTTGATAAAAACAGAAATTGACATAATTTTAAAATGAATTCTAATTACTTACTCTAAAATATCCAATAAAACAGATACTTGATAAAAATACGTTATGGTATTTTCATAGTGTTCCTATATTTCTGAAAGCTGTCATGATGATGAAAGTTGTCTGCAGCATTGGTTTATTTGTTTTTGGCTTTTGTGGTTTTAAATGATTGTTTTTGTAATTGAAAAGTTCCTTGGAAAAGGAATAGAGAAAATAAAACTTCTTTCATTGAAATGTGACCTGAACAATAAGCACTATTCTTAGGTGACCTTCATGGTTGATAATGTCAGCTTAGAGCACTTAACCTGTAGATTTGAACAATCCTGGATATATTTCCTCATATCAGAATGAGTTTCTTAAGGCTTTTGGAAGAGCAGATATAGTGTAGCTCAGTACTTCTCTCTTTAAAAAGCCCCTAATAATCTAAGACAAACACCAGAAAATCCAGAAATTGGGAGATACTGATTATTGTAGAATATATGGTAGGGATTATAGTAGGTTGGTGCAAAAGTAGTTGCATTTATTGCAATTGAAAGTAATATTCAAGAAATATGGAAATCGTCAACAAATGATGAGAAAGAAGATTTAATCAAGACAGTCATAAAATTTATTTAATGTATCTTAAAAGTGCCTGGACAAAATTACCTGGTGTCTTGGTTACGTGTAAACCAATAGAGTATGGTGTTGAAACAGATATTTTTTTGGAAACAGATCCGTGTTCAAATCTGAATTCTATTACTACAGAACTGTGCTACCTCGGGAAAATTACTTATCCTCTCTGAGTCTCAGTTTCCTCAATGTATGATGACAATGATATTTTGCATATGCTTAGGATGAATTCAGAAAGTATGTTTAGAAAAGATAGCCAAGAATCTGATGTTCAGCAGTAAAAATGTGCTAGATTCACATATCTCTGAATACCTTCATCCTCCGGATAAATTATGTCTTCAGTATCATTACATTATGTAAGACACATCATGTGGCTCTGGTGGGAATATTTATGCTATCAAAAACTGGAAGATGCTATAAATCAGGGGCCTCTTTTTTGGCAGAGATCTGTTTTACCACACACCACTGCTTAGAGGATAGAGTCTGAGTATAGAGGTGTTGGAGAAAGCAAGGGGATTCTCCTGAATAATACTTTGAAATTAATTTTTCAGATTTTTTCAAGAATATTTTGAAATTATAATTTCAAAAAGAAAATGAATGAATATAGCAGCATGAAAGGGTGACACATGCTTTGCAAAGAACTTAAACAGGGTAATAAGATACAAATGGCTGCTCTAGGGCTCACACCTGTAATCCCAGCACTTGGGAGGTGGAGGTGGGCAGATCATGAGATCAAGAGATTGAGACCATCCTGGCCAACATGATGAATCCCAGTCTGTACTAAAAATGCAAATTAGCTGCACATGGTGGCCTGAGCCTGTAGTTCCAGCTACTCAGGAGGCTGAGGCAGGAGAATTGCTTAAACCCAAGAGACAGAGGTTGCAGTGAGCCGAGATCATGCCACTGCACTCCAGCCTGGTGACAGAGCAAGACTCTGTCTCAAAAAACAAACAAACACCAACACCAACAACAACAAAAAAACGTGGCTGCTCTAGATTGGGCAATGTGGGAACATTCTACTGCAGAGTTTACCGAAACTGAGATCTAAATTATGAGAAGCTACCAGCCCCTGGAGAGGCCACATTCCAGGCCTACAGAATAGCAGGTGAAAAATCCTTAAAAAGCAATGCACTAGTTCAACCATTGTGGAAGACAGCGTGGTGATTTCTCAAGGATCCAGAAATAGAAATGCCATTTGACCCAGGAATCCCATTACTGGGTATATACCCAAAGAACTATAAATCGTTCTACTATAAAGACACATGCACATATATGTTAATTGCAGCCCTGTGTACAATAACAAAGATCTGGAACCAACCAAATGCCCATCAATGATAGACTGGACAAAGAAATGTGGTACATATACACCATGGAATACTATGCAGCCATAAAACGATGAGTTCCTGTTCTTTGTAGGGACTTGGATGAATCGGGAAACAAGCATTCTCAGCAAACTGAAACAAGAACAAAAAGCCAAACACCGCATGTTCTCACTCACAGGTGTGTGTTGAACAATGAGAACATGTGGACTTAGGGAGAGGAGCATCACACACTGGGGGTAGTTGGGGGAGATAGGGGAGAGACAGTAGGGGGTGGGGAGGGTGGAGAGAGATAACACGGGGGGAAATGCCAGATATAGTATTCACCTCAAATAAAATAATTAATTAATTAATTAATTTTAAAAAGTAATGCATTTAACGTGTTCAAAACTCAGAATGAAAGCTAGTGGGGTTGAAGCTTAGTGAATAAGGAGAAGAGTGAGAAGTCATGAAGTGGAAGAATAAAGCGAAGGTCAGATCACTGAGGGCTTCATAAACCAGGTTTAAAACAAAAAAAAAGAAGAGGAAAATATTTGAAATAGGAGATAAGGGTTAAGAAAAGAAAAAAAAAGTGAATGGAAAAAGGGAAGGAGAACAGAGTAGAGAATATAAGAAAGGAAGACAAGATAGCAATTTTTTTGAAGAGTAGAATAAAACACATTGCTATCAGAAATCATAACATCTTAATAAGGAGATGCACTCTTAATGCAACACAATGGAAAAGGATTATCACCAGAATTCTGAGGGTGAACTAAGGCAGACTGGACAATGTATACTCCCCTTGACTGGGACACTCACAGGAGAGTCCCCTCGCCACAGCGTGGACTTTGCTAGATGTTTGGGAAGGAGGAGAAAGTATGAAATTGGCCAAACATTGTGGACTTCCTCCCTCATTACATCAATCATAGGCAAGTTACTAGAACCATGAGATTTTGTTTAATTGAGTTGTTTAATGGTATGTTTTGTTTCTACAAAACGTTGTAAACAAAAACTGGGTTAAGGCCAAACTGATTGCAGGCTCCAAAGAAACAGATGCAGGTGTCATTAAAATGGTGAAGCTGGAATACACAAAGCAAAAGTCAAAATAAATACTGTTGCGGTTTAGTAGAGAAAGAAGGAACTTTCAGGTAAAGGGATAAAAGAAATTACTTTCAGGGAAAGTGGATATCAATTTACACCCAGACCAGTACAAGCTGTATTTGAGACATCTCCCATTGCGTGCTCAACTTGCCACACTTGGGGGAATTGCAGAATGCTGATCATTTCCAACCCAAGCCTAGCTGTGTGCTGGCCTCTTTCAACTACTCTGAAACATATGAATCCTTCTTATAAAAGGAAGATGTCTATTCTTTTATTTTTCTTAACACCTTTATATTTAAAATAACACTCCTGGAAATGATAGTCATAATTCACAGCACATACCTACAAATCTTAAATATAATAAAATATACTCATCTAATCAAGCAAGAGTTACTAAGCTAGAATGCATTTTCATAGTGGACATATGATAATTAGTGTCCAGTAATGTACGATATCAACTAGAAGAGATTACTTTCATAAAGTTTCATGGGAGTTAAAAAACACCCAATGTAATAGAAGAGATTTAGTTGACAGCTTGCTGATTCTCTGTATTTAGTGTACATTACAAATTTTTTGTTATCTTTATTACAGTACTATGTCCTTCTCCTCTCTAGTTAGGCATCTGGGAGCCTTGAGAAAGGAATACTTAATTAAGAATCAAATACCTGAATTCTAGCCAGAAGTCTGGTACCTTTTGAAAGCGTGAAAGGCAAAAACAATTTGTATGATCACTAGCACCAAGTTCTGAATGCTGAGCAAGGACATGGACTATAGAAGCTGTGCAACAGCTATTACTTGTATAAATAAATGAATTAATAAATTAAGTCACCGAACCTTCTGTACTTCATTTTTTTCATTGAAACATGAGGGTGATATATACATATCTTGTCTACCTTGGTATATCATTAGAAATTCCAGATAAATTATAGCTCAGATGGAAGAAAATTATTTTAAGAAGTATAAAATTTCAATTCAATTGTCATGATCCATAGAACATTGCTCTATTTCTCAATGGCATTCTATAAGCCTTGACTGATTTTTCAGGACAGTTGAAGGAAAAGAAAGTAGGGAAAATGTTTTGAAAGCACTAACTTATAAGCCATTGTTGTTTACTATTCATCATCTATGTTACTGGAACAGAGCAAAGATATGGATAATTTCAATGGTACATAATTCAAAAGTCATGTGTTCTTGGCATTAGAGTATGTTTTTGTACTTTTATTTGAATGGAGAGTTGTCTGGTATTCTGGTAATTGAAGTAAAACAAAATAATAAAGTTATAGTGACAATATGAGGTTCCGGATTTCCTCGTCTTACGTCCATGAAACTTAATCCATACAGACTCACATTGCTTTGGAATTATGCCACCTTTTTTTCTCCCCTGAATGAAGGAACCATTTATTTAACAAAACTTAGTGGAATACCTACTTCGTGACTGACACAGGAATAGAAAATGAGTATCTTCAACACAGTTGAAAGGGAGAAACAGACTTATACAATATCCACACTACAATGTGATGAGAGCTAGAGTCCCTTGCTACTTCCCCTCCTACCTAGAGATAACTTTGCCTCCAAAGACACAGGTTCTTGAAAGCTATCAGAGAGTAAAGAATAGCCTGTTCTTTTTCACTTCAACTATTTAGCAACTGGAGAGTTTCAACTGCTTTTTTTAAGAATATTCAGGTAATAAAAAAATAAAAACAAAAAGAACACAATGACAGAAGTCTTCCAATTGTCTTCAGCTTTGAGGAATATAGTTAGATGAAACAATTCATCATCAGAATAATCATTAAACTAATTGTATTTTAGACTCTATAATGCAGTTGCTGACCTTTTCATTGCTTGGTCTTGACAATTTTCTGGCCCAGTAGTGGGGTTAGCTGGCTAAGATCCTGGAGCCTGCAAAAGAAAATAGTCTTTCAAGAGACTGAGGGTTTATGGTATATTTAATTTGACAATATTCAAAGTAGACCAAAATCATTTTTTATTTGACGGAGACTCGCTCTGTTACCCAGGCTGGAGTACAGTGACCCAGTCTCGGTTCACTGCAACCTCTGCCTCCCAGGTTCAAGTGATTCTTCTGCCTCAGCGTCCCAAGTAGCTGGGACTACAAACACATGCCACCACACCCGGCTAGTTTTTGTATTTTTTGTAGACACTGGGTTTCACCCTGTTGGCTAGGATTGTCTTGATCTCCTGACCTCATGATCCATCAGTCTCGGCCTCCCAAAGTGCTGGGATTACAGGTGTGAGCCACCATGCCTGGCCAATTTAGCAATTTTTTAAGGAATGTATTCAGTAAGTAGAGGGAGATCAACTGATGTTTTCAAGGTCAGACCTACAGGAAACTAGCTCATATTTACTTAGACCAGCATTGAAGAAGCAAAGAATCCTGCTAAGTAGGCTGTGAAGCTTTGTTTTTCAGATCTATGTTTTCTATCAATTCTTTATTTCGCCCTTGAGGTAAAAATAATCACCCATTTATCTTTGACTTTATTAAAGATATGAAGTTTCATTCAATTAGGGTATCTGTTTTATTCAACTAGGGTATCCAGTTTAAGAATTATAAAAAAAGAGTAGAATAGAATTATTGTAGAAGAATTTTCTAGAAAAGTTTGTGATAACAAAACCAGAAGCCAATAATGATCACAGGAAAACATTTCTCAAGGGATAATTTAATAACATTACTAAAAGTGTGGGAATCCACACACCACCTAAATGATTAGGAAAGAGGTTATTAGCTAAGCCATTGTCTGAAACCCACTGAATCACTGGTCCTTTTGAACAATGATTGGTCCTTTTTTTCTAAAGATGAGTTTTAAAATTTAAGAGAAGCACCAAGCAGCAGAGCAGGAGAGAAAAAGAACACAGATCTTGCATGGTTCAGATTTTTCATTATAGGTCCAGGAGTAAGGTAAGATACCAAATCTTTGCTTTTGTAATTTGAAGAACCAAAGTGAACCCTGAAGGATAGACTATCAAGTTCACCCTAAATACTTGATCAGGTCAGTGATGTGAGCCAGGGAAGGAAGTTTCACATCTGGAGGACAAGAGAAATATACTTAAACAGGCTATACCATAAGTAAATATCACAGTTTAGTTTTATAACCTTAGGAAAGCATTGACTCAGTTGTTTAGGTTTAGCATATTATTCTGTTACTAGCCTATTAAGTGGAAATTATCTGGTATTGTCAAATCTCTCTTGTAGTACTTTTCAACATAGACATTAAAATGTGTAATGATAAGGCCCTAGTTGATTAGCCATAGTCATAACTTCCCATGGTCCGAAGGGCCTGTTCCTTTCCTTGTAGGGCAGTACCAGGATGAGATTATCTTGCTCATTTACGCGTTCAAACACATCATATGTCTCCAAATGAGCCTTTTGGTCAAGCCAAAAAAACAAGCAAACAATTTTGGTTTTGGCTTGTCTGAGAGAAAATAACAAGTTGTGCTGTAAAAATTTACAAACATAACTTTTTATATTTTAAATTCTAAAATATAAGTAAATACTATAGAATTCACCCAACTTTTCCTTTGATTGAACAATACTAATTATTTTGTCAGGAATTTTAAGTAAAAAGTCTTTATAAAGCCAAGTTCACAACTTATTTTCTAGATATATCATATGAAAATGAAAATTATAATTCTTCTTGGATTCTTGGGAGCGACACTGTCAGCCCCAGTAAGTGATTTTATGGTACTACTGATATAATTTTGTTAAGCCTTCAACAATCCTTCTTTTTATTATTTCTGATGTTATTTTTTATTTTATTTTTAGCTTATCCCACAGCAACTTATGTCCGCCAGCAACAGCAATGAGGTTAGTTTAAATAATTAAAACAATCTCTTCCACGTTTTTAATGGAAACCAAGTGGGAAAAGATAAAAGTATTCGTTTGATTGATACTGTGTTCCTCTCCACTAGCTGTTATCTATATCCAAGCACATTTCTAATGCTTATGTTTGCTTGTATAACAGGTTACCTCTAAAATATTCTTCTGCTTCTTTTTTGTGACTGTTAATTCTTCAAAGGCAGATACAATCTTGTCTATATCTTTTTGCTCTAATAACACCTCATATAGGTGTGTAAAGGTGTTTAAAAGCACGAAATGAGTAAACCACTGGAATAAGCTAATGTTGTGCAATCTCATACCCAACAAGGGAGAGGCTGTTAAATCCCAACCTTGTTTTAAATTCTAACTTTGAATCACTGTAATTAAATGTAAGCCTAGTGAGAAAATGTCTCACTTCTAACAAGAAATTGAGCAACCAGCTGTGACTTGTGCAATCTTTGTAGTCAACAATGTTCTTACTCATTTTAATCCATAGTAATCTTGATTTCATATTATTTTTCTTTTCTAGTTACTTCTTAATCTTAATAATGGTCGACTTTTGCCACTACAACTTCAGGTACCTCCATTTCAATAATTACTTAAGGGGAACATGTTTCTATTGCTCATTTCAAATGTTACTTTGTATAAAACAAAATGTTTCTTGATCTTATTTCTGAAATTTTAATTTTTAATATTATAAATTTGTCTCATATATTCTAGTGACTATTTGAAGATTAAAGTGAAAACTGTAATTTGATTAACATTTATTTGTTGAGAACTTGGTATATGTCAGGCACTAATTCTGACAACTCTTAGATAGTTAAAATTAATTATTTTACACAAAGTCATGCCCAGCTAACCAGTAACAGCAGGTTGAGGGGGGTGGTTTAGGGGAAGGTAAAGGAAAATACACAAGGTTTAAAACCAGTCTGGCATATGCAGATGTTGCACTCTTTTATCAACCTTACCCTGGCCCATATTTCTCATGACTATCAGGAATTTAGCATTTGCTTCATATTATTTGCTTTGTTCAAAATGAATCAAGATCTTGTCCTTTTTTATATTGCAACACTGGAAATACAAAAATTGTTTCTATTTTGTCTCTTTCTTGCTCAAGACTGACTTTTAAATTCTTTTTGGCATGAAGGGAAAATGCTTTCTTTCCTTTGTGTCTTTTTAGGGCCCACTTAATTCATGGATTCCACCTTTCTCTGGAATTCTACAACAGCGGCAGCAGGGTCAAATTCCAGGACTCTCCCAATTCTCTTTATCAGCACTAGACCGGTTTGCTGGACTGTTCCCAAATCAGTTACCCTTACCAGGACAGGTCAGTCTTGCCCAAGGAGCCCAGGCAGGCCAAGCCGACCCCTCACAGCTTCAAACAACGCCTCAGACACAACCAGGCCCCAGTCACGTAAGTCAGGCCTCTTTCCTTTTGTTCTGAGGAGAGAGAACTGCATATTGAATTTGACAATGAATATGAATCAGCTTTGAAATAGACAGGGGGTTTTGAATAATATTTGTTTCTCATAATATGTTTCTACCATCACTGTACGCTTTCTTTTATTTTCTGATTTCTAACAAAAAAATATTTAAATCAGCTACTCTAGGATACAACCACAAACCAAGAAACTTAAACACAAGTCTAGGATAAGATAGAAAAACTTCACTGCATAAAAAGCAGTTTGTGTTAAACTGACAGCACATATAATAGATGACTTTTTGTCGTGGAAGCTTGCTAACACTACCAAAAGTCATGTTTATATGACTAGCTCTCTGAAAAGTGACTCAGGGATTTTAAATAACAAAGTCAAGCATACATTTTTATGTAATTTTTTTTTTGCACGTGATGTCCTATGTATTCTCTTTCAAAATGCCTCAAGAGCAAGGATAGGTAAATGGATATAACACTGCTCATAGAGAGGGCTACATACATTGTCCAGGATGCTTTCTGTTTCTAGCTCTGACTCCTATAGCAGAGCTATAAAAAACGGTGTAATGATATCACTGTCTAGATAACATCATTACTGGGCTCCTATCAGTTTGTTGATGTTGGGCTCACTTAACAACTCCTTAAGAACAGGCAGCTAAAGAGAGTCTCCAGGACCTCTGAATTTCCAAGGGCATCACTATGTTGAGAGTAAAAGAGCCCAATACGCCCCCAGGTCATGTCCTCTCTGCATCCAAAGTGCTGGAAGTTGTGAAAAACTCAAGAGAAGTTGGGTTGACTCTATCCAACTTTAAATTTTGCTTCAGAAGGAGATGCACTAAGCTGATAATATAGTATGTGATTAACAGATAAGAAACACTTGTTCATATTATTTAGCTGTTATGAAATTCTGCTCAAAACATTTGAAGCTTGTTGTACATTTCCAATTTGAATCCATGTTACAATCAAATGGTAATTATTTCCATTAAATAAGAGAATCTTTTAAAAATGAATGCAAGCTAATATAATCATCATATTAATTTGAAAAACCCTATCAATATTAAGATTATTAATTTTATAATATTCTCAATTCAAAGAAATAGGAATATAAATAAATTATATTATTATTCAGCAGAATATTGGCATTTTCATAAAGCTCTACTGTAATTATACCTGTATGATTTTGTCCCACTTCCACTCCCATTGCAAAACAAAAGTTACTTCTAGACATTATCTCATTCTGTGACATAAGCATTTACAGAATTAGACATATAACTAGAATTACTTCATCTTAAGAATCAGGAAACCTACTCTTAATGAGATAAAATTTCCAATCCCATTGAAAGTAAATGACTGTGTTGGAATATAATTCTCCACCCCTTCTGTCTCCTTCTTTAACCACTAAATCAGTCGCTCTCCACCCTGGCTTTACATTAGAATCTCTGGTGGTGATTTTGAAAATTACAAATGTCTGAACCCTACCCCAGTGCTAATGAATCAATACCCCATGAATAGATGCTAAATTTGGTCATTTTCTAAAGTGCTCAAATGTGATTCTGATTCTTAGTCAGGATTAAGAATGCTTGTCCAAAATATAATCCTTCTGAAACCATAGTTTTTTTTTAACTCTCATGTCTGATATAGTCTCTTACTTTATGCAAAGAAACAAAACAGCATACAAAAATCAAAGTAGCTACTAAGATTCTCATTTTCTATAAACACATACATATATAAACACATAGAGACATATAAGTAGAAGGCAATGATAATATAAAGGAAAGCCACGTGGTAATGTAGGTGGTAAAGTTGTAAGTGATTTTATTTGTTACTTGTCTACGTCTTGATTTGCCAAATATTCTAAAATACATATGATTATTTTAATAAAGTAGCAATTCTTAAAGGCAATACATTCATGGCATTTCATTCATTATGGCAGAGCTTCTAATACCACAACCTGCAGAATGATGATTGTAAAATCATAAGGAAAAAGCTACACAGGCTATCTTTCACTACGTATTTGCAAAGTAATTTGTATATAAAGTTTCCCGGATGCCCTTTGGAAAGAAAAAAGGGGTCTTTTGCTTAGGTCAACCCACTATTTTCTAAATGTGTTGACCAAGCAACCTTAAAAACAAAGTCCAGTATTAACCGGGATGCAAGTTGTTTCCAACATTTGGGAAGAGATGCTTCATCTATTTTCTTTGTAGTTAATCATATAAAGCTGCTAGACATAAAACAGCTTTTAAATAAAATGACATTAGAAGATAAAAAGTGTGTTCTATGCTGATTTAATGGAATCTCTTGTATCTTTCCCTTTTACAAGTAGATGTTTCAATACTATCCAGTTTACATGCTCCTACCCTGGGAACAACCTCAGCAAACAGTTCCAAGATCACTTCAACAAACAGGACAGCAGCAGTTTGAAGAGCAGGTACTGCAAATGTTTTAATCTTACTAGTTCCACTTCAAAATAGAGAAAATGGGGTGTATTACCATAGAAAAATATTTCTGAATATATTTAATCCAAACACCCAACAGCATGAAATAGGTAGGCATAAGAGGGCAGATACAGTGCTCTCTGCTGTATATCCTTTGTGTAAACTTACTTGGTAATATTCCAAGGCTGGATTTTTAGCCAGTGAAGTCAGTAAGTGGACTTCAATAGAATCAAGGCCAAAATGCTGAGTAACCTTTAAAAGCAAAGTATTCTCACATTTAAAATTTACTAGCATCTACCTTTCCACATATGTGTGTGTGGTTACTAATTAAAAATAATAAATGGTAAAATATTAGCTACCTTGATAAAAGATCTTTGATCACTGTATCTTGAGATACAATCAGATGCCATTATATTAAATTTTATGAAACGGCAATACATTTTTAGAATTCTAATATAAATGCAGGTGGCTCATATATAATTAACATTCTCCATGTTAAAATGAAAATGTCTTTTTTAAGTTCAATCATAACCCTAAAACCTGACATTACAAATTACAGAAACTTAGAATTATGCTTTAAAAAACTGATAGCATTAATTGTAATTGTCATGTTGCTTTAAAGGGAAAGAGTTTTATCCTAGAAATGATATGGTTATAAAGGATTCTTGCTAATTTAACAATAAATAATTTTTACTTACTGGAATGTATAAACTTTAAAAAATGCTTTTAATTAATATAAAAAGATATATGTTTAAGTAATCATTTATTGCAAACTTATGACAAGGATAATCACAGAAAACATAATAAAGATTTTTAAAAATCTGACAGATTCCATTCTATGCCCAATTTGGATACATACCACAACAAGCAGAGCCTGTAAGTAAATGCATATTTTTCATTAAAAAATCTTTTAAAACTACTTGATTCATTGTCTACTAAATCTGTAAATGCCCTTCAGTCAAAGGTGACCAGGAGAGCATCTCTAATTAAACAAAACTGGATGTATCCACTCATTACAAGGAGGAGAACACACACGTGGGGAGCTTTGGGTGTCTTAATAGTAAAGTATTAGAATGACTTCTCACAAGATTTGGGCTTGTTTTAGGTAATTTGGGGAAGATTTCAAAGAAGTGGTGGTTCACTCTGGAGTGATCTAAAAGTAGGGTAGTTCTATAATTATCTTTAGTTCTCAAAAAGTAGGGTAGCTCTATGAGTTTCTTAAAAGTTCATGTCCCTAAGGCAAGGATAAGGGAGCAAGGTGAAAGCTTTAATGGGTAAAGAAGCATCAGTTGCTCATACTAACCAAGATGTGAGGACGCCAGGTATTTTTGTGCCTTGTATGGTGACCTTACTTTAGACAATATTTTGAAGTTGTCTTGGTTTTTTTTCTATCTCTGTCTGATATTGGTGTTCTGTAGAATTGTTTGTGCTCAACAGGTGAAGAGTTGGTCCTAGTAGAGAATGTTAGAAAGCAGCACTCCCAGAATAAAAGCAGAATTGAGCTGTCAATCCAGTTCTCTAATAGCAGGAAATAAACTATTATTTCTGTTTTTAACAAAATAATTTAAGAAGTTTGGGAGTCTTTTACTACTCTGGGTGGCCAAAGAGCATATTTTCATAGATCACTAATTCAGACTTTTTAAAACATTTTATGTTTTTAGGGTATACCAGGAGGACGGCAGCAACTAGCTTTTGATCCCCAATTAGGCACAGCTCCTGAAATTGCTGTGATGGTAAGATTCCTTACAACATTTTGCAGCTACTGGAAATCAACAATTGACAACTTACTGCACTAATGTTCATTTTAATATCAACTCTATTATAATTCCATCAATATTATTGCCTCTTCCTCTTACAGTATTTTGCCAGTGAAGATTCAGTTTACTCTTACACAGTTCATCAGTATGTTTGATTATGCTATGGCAGGTACTTTTCACACACCTTTATTTAAAAGCAGATATTAAGAGACAGTTAGGTTTGCTGGTATATATTCATGATCTTTTTTATAGTTTATGATCTAAAATAACTAATAATAGCAACTTACTTTTTGAATATAATGTTAGTTTTGCATCTCAGTCCTTTTGCTTTACATTCTTTCCAATTTTAGCCTTCTCGTTGAACCTATGACAACTTTGTTTTCATTCTCATTCTCTATAGCCAACAGGAGAAAAGATAGAATATTTACAAAAAGAAGTAATAAACTTTAGACATGACAATGCAGGAGTTTTCATGTCCTCAACTTCACCAAAACCCAGAACAACCAATGTTTTCACTTCTGCTATAGACCTAACTATTACACCAGAGCTCCCAGAAGAGAAGGTAGAGTCATGAAAATTTCATTTTATGTAAGAAATTATTGTCTAATGAAAAAATACAAAGATAAATTAGTGCTTTAATTTATAAGACTTAGTCATGAAATTAAAAAGATAACTAAAGTAAAATATGTGGTATTAACTCTGAATAAAATGACCAATAATTGTTTTGACAATTAATTAGAATTTAATTTCAGTTTAATTAGAGCTTCTTATGAATGTCCTTTTCTCCCTAGGGCAAGACTGTTAGCCTAAGGGAGCCATAAGAAGTTGCCCTAATCATTCAAAGTTTTTGGTAGGTATTTGCCAAAGTCATGCATTAGGTGCCATGACAATTTCCATCTAAGAAGACAAAAGAAAAAGTTGTCAGAGAAGCTAATGGAGTTCTTAACAAAGTAGTTAAAAAAACAAGTTAGCTATATATGCACCTACAAATTAATAGTAATTATGGACTTCAGCAATTTTTTAAAACAAAATTAAGTTTTGAGAATCATGTCTTCCTATACTATAAGCTTGGAATACTCTCTGACACCACAAATACTAAATATGCCAGGTTCAATATAAAAGACATTCTATTGACACTTAATGCAGAATCATTTCTCCCAAATCATCATTTCATTTGCAAGCTAAACATTATAATAATTCCAATATATCTTTATTAGCTTGAAATAAAATAAAAATCTCAAAATGATAAAGAAATTGTATGATCAGAAGATAATTTCAAATTCTGTGACTTTTGTATCAGACAAAATCTTGACTAATTACCTGTTTTAATCTGCTTGGTTGGCTATGAGGCGGCAATAGGAGTTTGACAGAAGGGCTGGCTGGGAACAGCACCAAAAAGTTAAAACATACACTAAAAAGCAAACAATTTAACCTGAAGGGGAAACTAAAAGACAAAGTTTTTGAAATCTCCCTGCTACCTATGAGTCTGTTTCGATCTCTCCTTTCATAAAAATGAACACTCAGTATTCTTCAGATGAAAACGATTTACAAAAATACAAGTGAGTGAATAGTAATAACACCTCTTAAGGAAAACCTCCTCATTAATGTACTATATTGTACAAGGTGAATCAAGTTATTCAGTAAGAAATACTAAATAAATTTCAGTATTTTTATGATCTTTTTTCTATCTATATGAATGCCAGTGAAAGAACAGCTTTCTATTTCTTTAATAACCAATTTGTATGGTATTATAATATATAATGCAAAGAAGTCTAATGGTATTAAAATGGTTTTCTATTATATTTTTCAGGGAAACGATGTGGCCGTGCCTTGGATATAATTTTAGGCTATTAGCTTCCTCAATGCTAGTATTAGTTCTTTGGAATATCCAAAATATCTTGACTCTTCTAACTTTGTTTTTACTTATAAATGTTATCAAACTCTTTAAATATGTCACAGAAAATAATACAATCATGTAATGAGTCTTTTATATGAAATTGTATGTCTGTTCAAATATCCTATCATTGTATAATCTGAAATATAATAACAATGAGAATAAAGCTAGTATCATTAAATCAATTGAATAATTGCATTACTAAATGATACTTCTGGAAAATGAAAGTATCCATGAAAATAGGTGTACTGTCATTGGATGTATGATGAGTGTTGTGTTTGGAACTGATGAAGTAAAATATGTATCTAGATTTGACATATCATTCTTTATTTCCCTAAGGCCCATTCATTCAGCTTCCTTCTGAGACATTCTCATGAAAATCAAAATCATCTGGTGGCAGATATCATAAATTGCTTATTCCTAATATGACACAGTTACATAGCGAGGTGGCTGTCCTTACTCAAAAGGTAGGAAAGTGTGTGCTTGTTTAGGGGAGGCAGTATCCTGTAAGGTGTAGATTTTGGGTTTCATCAGATCTGGCTTTCAACCTAGCTTTGAACCTTCAGCAAGTCACTTCACCTGCATGAGTGTCACCTTTCTTAGGTATAAATTGAAGATAACAATACCTTTTACAATTTTTGAAAAAACTACATGAACTAACACATGAAGATGCCTGGCTCACAAAAATGTTAATTTTTTTCCTTTCACGTGTGAATATGAATGTACTTGTATGTTTACCTTATTTTTTCAGCTTTAGATGATCAGCTGAAATTTTTAGAAAATAGGAAAATTGGTATTCAATGTACTATAGATGTGTGTGAGTAGGTATATGTAAAAGGAAAAATGAATTAGTGAATGAATAAATGAATACATGATTATGCAGTAATTTATTTCCAATAAATTTGATGAATATTCTAGGCTTTAAAGTAGATTACATTTCCTAGAATCTTACCTGTTTCAGCATTTAGTAATATTATGACCCTAGAATCTACTAGCTTTTTGGAAGAGTAACCTGATCCTCATCAATTCTATTTTCATTTTACTCTGTATCCTTTTTCTCTAAATTTATGTACTGAACTAATGTAATTCTGGGTAATTGACTGATACCTTAATATTAGAAATGATGGAGAGATCCGAACAAAAATGTGTCTGGGAAAAAAAAATCAGGTATTCTGAAGCTATGAACCTTGTTCCCCAAATTCCAATAGTTTACAGGATCAAGGAAAAAATTACATCAGGTAATTCGTAATAAACTCTTAGAATAAATCCTGGAACATAGTGAGTACTTAGCTTTTGCCTTTAATGAGAAGGATAAAAGGAGTGACCAAAGACTATGGAGGAAATATAAGTGCAACATAATTATTCTGTTAAAAAGTGAACAGTGGAGAACTCTGAAAAAAACCATAAAACTAAGTAGCAAGTTATAAGCAACTCAAAATTTAGTGACATGAGAGGATACAATAATAAATACTTTGAAAAAGATGCTGTGATAGTTGATTTTATGTGTCTACTTGACTTGGCTAAAGGATGATCAGACAGCTGGTAAAACATTATTTTGGGGTCGGGCACGGTGGCTCACGCCTGTAATCCCAGAACTTTGGGAGGCCAAGGTGGGTGGATCACGAGGTCAAGAGATCAAGACCATCCTGGTCAACATGGTGAAACCCCGTCTCTACTAAAAACACAAAAAAATTAGCTGGGCATGGTGGCTCGTGCCTGTGATCCCAGCTACTCAGGAAGCTGAGGCAGGAGAATTGCCCGAACTCAGGAGGCGGAGGCTGCGGTGAGCGGAGATCACTCCAGCCTGGGTAACAAGAGCTAAACTCCGTCTTCAAAAAAAAAAACCATTATTTTGGTTTGTCTGTGAGGATGTTTCTGGAAGATAGCACTTCACCCTGAGAAAAGAAGATCATCTTCATCAATGTGGGTGGGAATCATTCTTCATCAATGTGGTTGGGAATCATCTAATCCACTGTGGACGTGAATAGAAGAAAAAGGTAGAGAAAAGGCAAATTTGCTCTCTCTGCTTGAGCTGGGACATCCATCTTCTGCCTCACATGTTGTAGCTCCTGGTCTCAGGATCAGGACCTAGAATTTACTTTGGATTTGGACTGGAGAACAATTTCACTGGTTTTCCTGGGCCTCCAGCTTGCATATGGCAGATCCTGGGACTTCTCAGCCTCCATAAACATATGTACAAATCTTTCATAGTAGATTTCTTTCTACATATCCACATAAAAGCATACCTCGGTGATATTGTGGGTTTGGTTTCAGAACACTGCAAAGTGAATATCACAATAAAGCAAATTATATGAATTTGTTGGCTTCCCAATGCCTATAAAGGTTGTGTTTATACTATATTATAGTCTATTAAGTATGAAATAGCATTATGTGTAAAAACACAATGCATATTCCTTAACTAAAATACTTTATTACTAGCAATGCTAATGAAGTGAGCACTTACTTGACCAGGGTTGCCACAAACTTTCAATACGTAAAAAGCACAAAATCTGGAGCCAGGCATTGCTGTTTGTACCCATAATGACAGCAACTCAGGAGAATGAGGCAGAAGGATTGCTTGAGGCCAGGATTTCAAGACCAGCCTGGGCCACAGATAGGGTGCAGATCCTATTTCTGAGGAATTTTGTTTAAAATGTCATAACTACTTCCCAAAGGCCCTACCTAATACCATTACACTGATGATTTGGTTTTAACATAAAAATTTGGAGAAAAATGAGCAGACTGAAGTGAATATAATGTTACAAATACTCACTTAGACATTCTTTGCTTTCCAGTTGTATGTTTTGGTGGTTCCTTTCCATTGGCATAAAATTTGCTTCATCTCAACCATACAAACACTTTTGCATCATATACATCCCTGTCACCACTGTGTGTGCTGAATATTAAACAGTGAAACACAGACCAGTAAAGCAAAGCTTTCTAAAGAGTAAGGGCAAGATCCATAGGCGCACAGAAAATGAGTACCTTACAGAGACATGATAGTGGATATGCTGGTGTTTTACATACGGTACATCATCACTTAACATCATTGATAGGTTTTGGAAATGTGCAACTTTAAGTATAAAAGTATCTTTTATTCCATAGAAACTTAGCATTTGTTTGTGTCTATTAGCCTGTGGCTAAACTGGTTTCATTATATGGTATATCATTATGATCAAAGTCAGTTTTTATGAACCTAATGATTACATTAAGTGATCACTTACTATGTATGTATACATATATTAGAGATATCTGTATATATTTGTGGCATGGTGGCTACTTTCTGTAATTCTAGCATTCTGGGAAGCTAAGGCAAAAGGATTACTTGAGCCCAAGCACTTAAGACCAGTGTGGGCAACAGAGTAAGATCTTGTCTCTGCAAAACAAAACAATTATGTATAAACACATTATATATATATGTTACTTGGCATAAAAATAATGACTATATGTGTGTGTGTGACATATATGTGTATAGTGTCTCACAAGGTGAAGCACTGTGTAAATAAATACATACAATGCTGAATAAGTACTTTCTAATAATTTATATTACATCGTAAGTGTTAACAATTGGGAGAAATAAAAATAATGATAGTTGTGATAATTTTTACTACAGAACAGCACTGATGATGCCTAAACGTTTTTTTCAGATATACAAACATATTTCCTCTTTACTACTACGATGTACATACTTACCATTTATGTTATTATTAAAAGCTGCTTTGTTTTACAAGTTGCTGTTGGAATCTCAGCCAATACTTTCCTCCTCCTCTTCTACATCTGCTCTCTCCTTTTGGATCATGGACTCAAACCACTGACTTGATGGCCTGTCACTTGACCTTCATCCACATAGTGAAGTTGGTGGCGGGGGTTGAGGAGGAACAGCGGGGGGTGGGAAGAGTAGGGAGGGATAACATGGAGAGAAATGCTAGATATAGTATGCACATATGCAACAACCCTTCATGACCTGCACATGTACCCCAGAACCTAAAGTAAAATAAAATAAAAATAAAAATGAAAAATAAAATAAAATATATGGTTGTTTTTTAAAGCACATAAAACTAAAAGATTTTGTTGTAAACTAGTCATTTTAAACATATTTGAATGAAGTCTCTCTTTTATTATAAAAATTGTTTGTAAAACAACGACTTATAGAACTATTTAAAATTTTTTCCATCCTACTATGATTCACTAAGTGGATTTTTCCCCAATTTATTTCATGTTCCGTGTGTTGTGGTTAGGAACTGACTAATTCTGAATTTCAGTTACATAGTTTATAGATCTGTAATCTTAGATACCTAGCTTTCTAAGCACATTTTCTTCACCTGCAAAATAGGGGTAATTTTACAGTTTATCCTATATATGTCTATGGTGAATGTGTGTACATGTACATATAAAATTGTTTGTGTATGGAGGTGTGTGTATATAAAAAAGTGCTCATCAGTTTCACAAACATTTTGCTAATGTTACCTTAAATAATGTATTGCCAACAGATCAATATCTAATTATATGGATCCCTAAGGATTTAGTATAATTAGAGTCTTCGTTAATGCAAAAAAAAAAAAATTCTTATATTTTGACAATTCAAAGACAAAAATAAGGGGACAAAAAACTTAAAATTTGGGACAATTAATGTGGTGAAGATAAGATATTTATCAAAAGACTAGCAGTTCAGGTTTGTACTTTTGATATCAACACACTGCCATACACAAAGCATCATTTTTGTTTAAGTTGTAAGAGCTATGTGGAAAATTGGAAAATATGTTATTTTCATTTTAATGTGGAAAAAGACTAAATGGTTGTAAAAGATTAAGAGAAGTGTCCAAGTTAAATCAACTAGTGAGTAGATGGGCATGATTCAGACCCATATGCATGACTCTGCAGGCCTTGTTCTTAAACTCGGCAAACCAAACTTGCAACTGGGAAAAATGTCTGTTCAGGAGAGTCACAGGAAGACTGTGCAATACACACATGGCACCAGTACAATGCACCATGTTTTATATCAAAATACTTATGTTCTAGTGAAACAATAAAGAAAAAATATATGATAGTGTATAGAAGGGGGTCTTTAATTTTTGGTGGTTTTATATTTAAAGCAATATTGGTTTCTGTTTTTGTTTTTGTTTTTGTTTTTGTTTTGTTTTGTTTTGTTTTTGAGACAAAGTCTTTCTCTGTTGCCCAGCCTGGAGTGCAGTGGCACAATCTCGGCTCACTGCAACCTCCATCTCCCAGGTTCAAGAGATTCTCCTGCCTCAGCCTCCCAAGTAGCTGGGACTACAGGTGTCCGCCACCACACCTGGCTAATTTTTGTATTTTTAGTAGAGACGGGATTTTATCATATTGACCAGGCTGTCTCGAACTCCTGACCTTGTGATTCACCTGCCTCGGCCTCCCAAAGTGCTGGGATTACAGGCGTGAGCCACCATGCTCGGCTGCAATATTAGTTTTAAATGGAGAAATTATATATTTTTCAAAGGGAAAGGGAAGTTTAGGAAAACTATGAACATATGTGTGCATGTGTCCTTATAATAGAATAATTTATAATGCTTTTGGTATATACCCAGTAATGGGATTGCTGGGTCAAATGAAATCTCTAATTTTTAATAAAACACTGCATGTTCTCGCTGCATGTTCTCACTCATAAGTGCATGTTCTCACTACATACAACACTGCATGTTCTCACTCATAAGTGGGTGTTGAGCAGTAGGAACACATGGACACAGGGAGGGGAACATCACACACTGGGGCCTGTTGGGGAGTTGGGGGACCAGGAGAGATAAAGCAGGATGTCGGGGGAATGGGGTAGGATAACATTAGAATAAATACCTAATGTAAGTGACTGTGGGATGGATGCAGCAAACCACCAAGGCATGTATATACCTACGTAACAATCCTGCACGATCTGCACATGTACCCCAGAACTTAAAGTATAATAATAAAAAAAAAACTTGATACACATTCAAATTATACTGGTAAAATCATATGTTATGAGTATGGAGGACAGTTAACAAGCATGATTTGTCAGCTGTTGCCCTTCAGGCTTCAAGCTATGGTATAAATGACAAAATTACCAAGAAATGTTCAAGGCAGGTCCTGAGGATCTTAAATCCTTCACTCAACATTTATGAAGCACATAGTTGGTGCCAGTGTAAGCCTGTAAGCAGGCCCATTTCAGTGAGCAATATGGTGGACATACGGCTGTCTGGCTGTGGCTCTGGCGCTTGTTAGTATGAAATATGGGCATGAGAACTCTGCAACTACTCCCTTTTTACAACCGGGGCCAAGTATGCCATCTGTAGAAACCTCTTCAGATTCTACAACATTGACACGCAGGGTTCTAATTATTTTGCAGGAATCCACAACAGACTTTTAATTCACTTTTAATTCAACACATAATTTTAGTAGAGGCTTTAATGAGAATTCATGGATTAATTTGTGTTTATTCTCTTAGACAGTCTCTCACAGACTTTTTAAAATTAAAAATTGCTCCTTAGTATTAACATATACGCAAGCCTGGTAAAGGTCAGATCATTTATCATGGTTTCCAATTCTTAACAGGGAATGATTGCCGAAAAGGTATACATGTGTTGAATTTTTGCAAACTCTGTAGGCCAAAAGATGTGAAACAAAATATTTCTGCTCTCTTATTGATGTAATAGTGAGTTAGTCCACTGCTAAGAGGCTTCCCACGGTGGGCATTTCCCTAGTACTAATGTCTAATCCTTTAATGATGATGGTGCCTTTGGATTTAGTAAGTTGCTTAACCTCTTCCAGTAGATAATTCTTTTCCTCATAACACCCAGTCTGAGAATATTATGGCTGAAAGGGTACAGAAAGTTCATCTAATAAATTTCAATGACTCCACAAAATCCCCTCTGCTATAATTCAGCCTGTGGACACCTATCCTCTCCTTGAATATCTGCATAGATGGATGTTCTCACTCTTTAAAAAGTTTTTTCTTTTTTCATATGTTTGTTGGCCTCATGTATGTCTTCTTTTGAAAAGTGTCTGTTCATATCCTTTGTCCACTTTTGAATGGGCTTATTTGTTTTTTTCTTGTAAATATGTTTTAGTTCTTTGTAAATTCTGGATATCAGCACTTTGTCAGATGGGTAAACTGCAAACATTTTTTCCCATTCTGTTGGTTGCCAATTCACTCTAATGACTGTTTCTTTTGCCGTGAAGAAGCTGTGGAGTTTCATTAGGTCCCATTTGTCTATTTTGGCTTTTGTTGCCAATGCTTTTGGTTTTTTGGTCATGAAGTCCTTGCCTACTCCTATGCCCTGAATGGTTTTGCCTAGATTTTCTTCTAGGGTTTTTATGGTGTTAGGTCTTACGTTTGAGTCTTTAATCCACCTGGAGTTAATTTTAGTGTAAGGTGTCAAGGACCTAGAAATAGAAATTCCATTTGACCCAGCAATCTCATTACTGGATATATATCCAAAGGACTATAAATCGTTCTATAAGGACACATGCACACGAATGTTCATTGTAGCACTGTTTACAATAGCAAAGACCTGGAATCAACCCAAATATCCATTGATGATAGACTGGACATCAATGTGGCACATATACACCATGGAATATTATGCAGCAATCAAAAATGATCAGTTTGTGTCCTTTGTAGGAACATGGATTAACCTGGAGAACATCATTCTCAGCAAACTGACACAAGAACAGAAAATGAAATACCGCATGCTCTCACTCATAGGAGGGTGTTGAACAATGAAACACATGGACACAGGGAGGGGAGGACTACACACTGGAGTCTGTTGGGGGAAACGGGAGGGACAGTGGGGAGTGGGGAGCTGGGGAGAGATAGCATGGGGAGAAATGCCAGATATAGCTGAAGGGGAGGAAGGCAGTAAATCACACTGCCATGTGTGTACCTAGGCAACTATCTTGCATGTTCTTCACATGTACCCCAAAACCTAAAATGCAATTTAAAAATAAGTTTTTTCTTATAGAGAGTATTTTAATACCTTAATATATTAGTTTTAATTTCTGCCATCTGATTACCCGCAAAATAAACCTATGAATTTTTTCATATGACATGTTCAACTTCTTTCCTATGGAACCACCCACAACTTTTCTTTCCAGTAAACATCCTGATTTCTGTTCCTTTGATTGCCCTTGCCCTTTTAAGAGCAACCATGTGCTGAAGTATTTGCAGAGGGGACTTTTGTAGCTATAGCTTTTATCCTGTTAGTCTTTTCCATATTTTGCATTCTTGCCATTTGAATTAACATTAACACAAGAAAGCAACAGCAGCTTCTACTGCATAATTCAGCTAGGACTACAGCTTGTTAGACAACACTTGGAGGTTATTTGGAGGTCACATTACCAGATCGCCAACCAGAAAGTATAATTACTCCCACCTGATACTGCTTGTATTCAATTACTACTTACAACTTAATATGTTAGTTAACTAACATATTTATTTATAATAAGATAGGGGCTATGCCTTCAGCTAAAAAATTTTAAATTTCAGTATGTTCCTCATGTAAACAAGGGAAAAAATATTTTATTAAACCCTTGTCTCAGTGTGTGTGTGTGTGTGTGTGTGTGTGTACTGAGTTTTGATACATAATGCCTTTTTTTACTGCAGCTTTAATTTTTAAATTTTTGAAAATCACTTTAAGGATCATTGTAGCATTACTGAGGAAGATAGATTGAAGAAAATAATACTAGAGACAGGGACTCTAATTAAGAGGCTACTGTGTGACACTATAGGAGAGAATGAGAACCTAAACTAAGGAAAACACAAAGAATGTGGAAGGGATTTGTTTCAGGGCATGACAAGAAGGAAAAAGTTAATGACCATTTGATGTGGAAGAGAAGACACAAGAAGAAAATAGATGAGTCTTAGATTTCTTGCTTGGATAAACGAGTGACTGATGATCATCAGCTGAGAGATTAAATAAAAGTGAGGATGATATTAAGAGGGAAAAATAGTAAGCTAGGTTTTCAATATGTTGGATTGATGTACCATCAAACTTCTAAATGGATTATTCAGTTGGATACAAGACTCGGAGTAATTAGAGAAGAGTTAGCTGAAGGCATAGCTTAAAGAGTCAGAAGTAGATTATAAGAGAGAGTGAAGACTAAAGAGAGAAATTGTCACATATAATAAATCAAGGAAAGTGAATCAGAAAATAAGACTATTGTTGCTACTAGAAAAAAAAAGAGCATGAAAAATTGGCTTAACAAAGCCAAGGAAGAGAAAACTAGATTTCTAAAAGGGAAGAGTCACAGTTAAATATTAAAAGAAGTGAAGTAACTCAAGGACAGAAAATCATTTATGGTTTTCAGAATTCAGTGGCAATTGACAATCTCCATTAGAGAAATTTAAGATAAAATAAATTGAAGTAGAATAAACTGAAAGACAGGCTTTAGGTAAGGCAGTGGATACTTCATGAACACACACACACACACACACGCACACACACACACTTGTCATCCCCAGCCCTGAGGAAATGTACTATGAGCCCAAATTGGTCAAAATAGAAACCAATATACAATAAATTTCCAGGTTTAATATATTAAGTTTCTTCAGGCTGTTTTCTTTAAATCACTGAAATAAGATTAAATGTTAAGTTATAGTTAAAGAAAGTTTGATGTTTCTCCTGCTTTGTGCTGATTTTTTTAACTTTATGTTACAGTGGCAGTATACGGCACTAGTTTAAAAGGTTGGTTTTACACCAAAAGCGATGGCAACAAAAGCCAAAACTGACAAATGGGATCTAATTAAACTAAAGAGTTTCTGAACAGAAAAAGAAACTATCATCAGAGTAAACAGGCAACCTACAGAATGGGAGAAAATTTTTGCCGTCTACCCATCTGACAAAGGGCTAATATCCAGAATCTACAAAGAACTTAAACATATTTACAAGAAATAAAACAAACAACTCCATCAAAGAGTGGGCAAAGGATATTGAACAGGCACTTCTCAAAATGAGACATTTATGTAGCCAACAAACACATGAAAAAAAGCTCATCTTCATCACTGGTCATTAGAGAAATGCAAATCAAAACCACAATGAGATGCCATCCAATGTCAGTTAGGATGGTGATCATTAAAAAGTCAGGAGATAACAGATGCTGGAGAGGATGTGGAGAAATAACAGTTGTACACTGTTGGTGGGAGTGTAAATTAGTTCAACCATTGTGGAAGACAGTGGTGATTCCTAAGGGAGCTAGAACTAGAATTACCAACTGACCCAGCGATTCCATTACTGGGATATACCCAAAGGATTATAAATCATTGTATTATAAAGACATATGCACACTCATGTTTATTGCAGCACTATTCACAAGAGCAAAGACTTGGAGATAACTCAAATGCCCATCAATAATAGACTGGATAAAGAAAACGTGGCACATATATACCATGGAATACCATGCAGCTGTAAAAAAGGATGCGCTTATGTTCTTGGCAGGAACATAGATGAAGCTGGAAGCCATCATTCTCAGAAAACTAACCCAAGAACAGAAAACCAAAAACTGCATTTTCTCACTCATTAGTGGGACTTGGACAACGAGAACACATGGACACAGGGAAGGGAACATCACACACTGTGGCCTGTCAGGAGATGGGAGGTTAGGGAGGGATAGCATTAGGAGAAATACCTAATGTAGATGACAGGGTGATGGATGCAGCAAACCACCATGGCACGTGTATAACTATGTAACAAATATGCACATTCTGCACTTGTACCCCAGAAATTAAAGTACAATAATAAAAAAAAATGTGGGTTTTAGAACCAACTGGTGCTGGTGCTCAATTCCAACTCTGCCAGAGACTAGTTATAATACCCACACTGATTACTAATATTCTCTGCTTCTCAGTCTCAAAATAAGATGGTGTTGCTCTTAGTACTTTCCTCATAAGGTGGTTGTTTGGGGGATTGTATTATATTATATATATAAAGCATTTAAATTTGTGCTTCAGTGCTTAAAATCCTCAAAAAAAAGCTTAGCTGAATTATTTTTCTGAGTTCCCTTAAGAACCAATTTCTAGAAAAAAATAAAAAGAAGAAAAGGGACTTTCACACACTACTCTTACAATCTGGACTATATAACGTCTTTTGAAGCAGAAATTTGAATTCAATAATACAATATTCTTGAAAGCTCTCAAACGAGTTAAAGCTCAAATTTTATGACTCCTTACAATGACATATACAATGTGCATGCATAGTTACGGTAATTCTTGAATGTCTGGGCTCTGGTTTAGAGTCCAGCACTTAATGATTATATTCTTTGTGTTGTAAGTGAATTTTCAGTTGGAAAACAGAGTACAGTGTTCTATAAGATAAACAAGATGCTGTAATGCTCCAAAAAGACAATTCACTCATCTATGAAGCTCTAATTCTAATAACTGAAATTAAGAAGCTGAAAGCAGAATCATGCAAAAGATTTTAATCTCATCTTTAACAATATTTAGATTTTTTTATTTTCTTAAAATTTCAGCACTACCAAATCTGCTTTTCAATAGATTATAATCAGTACCAGTAAGATGCTTGGAGGTATTTTAAATTATGGAAATCAAAGGAAAAAATTGTGACAGTAGAGAATGGAGCAGCAACATGTAAAGTGATAAGCTCAAATATACAAGACTCAAAATCTGGAGAAAATTAAAAAAAAAAAAGATTTTGGTATTTGGTTAAGTAGTTTCCATGAAACTAAACTTTGGTTATTTCCCAATTTCAACATATTGTGATAGCTGATGAGTAATAATTGATCCTAGGAGAGAGGCCTTCAAACCACAGATTTCTTCATTCCATTATACCTTTGAGTATATAAAACAGTTGTAATATTCCAGGGCCAGTCACTTGCCATTTCTCCTAACAGCCTCAGAGAGAAAGAACTGACTGAAAAGTTTGAGGTAAGAAAGGTCTTAAATATTATTGTAAACTAAGATTGCATATCTATTTTATAAATATAGATATATATAGATCTCTTCATATATTTTTCCATAAACTATAAAAAATTATTGAGATTATCATTTAATGGTTGCTTAAAGTTGTAGACTTAGAAAATCATTTTTAGTATTATGTTTGCAAAACATTTTTTAAACATCATCCTGCTGTAGTAAATATTTATTTTAGAGTGACCATAAATGAATCTTTGCAGGAGTAGAGCACTGGTGGGAGAGAGTGCGGACAGAATGAGAACAGAGCCTCAGGTTTATTTTAAACTTTGTGTTATCAGGTCAGCAAAGAGAGGGAACATGCACCGCCAGAGAGTCTCCAAAGTCTGAGATACGGCCAATTGCTTTGGCCTCCACTTTTATTTTTAAAATATATGCAGTATTTACATTCCATTCTATAACTTTTCATGTTGATTTTAATGTAAAAGTTATTTGCCTTTCCTGTAAATTCTTGAATAAAATTCTCCAGGAAGATGCATTTGATTTATCTGAAGTATTATACTACATCACACAGCAATAAACTGCTGTGGGTATCATGACTTGATAAGTATAAAAATAAAAGGACATAGCCGGTAATTATGCTATGTCCTGACTCCCAGATATGATCTGGAAGAGTCTGTGATGTGGTTTATTTACTTCTTTGCTTAATGTGTTTTTGAATACTTCTTAAAGCCAGCTGAAAGAAATTATATTGTAAACTCCCTCCTTGAATTCTATCCTTTCCAAAACTATCTCCTCCACCTGTCTCTCTTCTTCTAAATACTCTCAATGTTTTGCAATTTCTACATATGGTATACATCATGCTTTGTTTTACTGTACAGAAATAATTTATATCTGTCTTCCATATGGAAGTCTCATATGGAAGAAATTATGCTTTATCATTGCATTCTTGAAAACTCCCAGAACAATGCTTTGCACATAGAAACTAGACAATGTAGTATGTGTTCTGTGAGGGGTATGTGTGAGTGTATGCATGTGTATGTGTTTGTATAATTTTTACTGTTGATTTCCTACACTAACAATCTGCCTGTTGAAGGCAGAACTTGACTGGAATTTTACATTCCTGTCTTCTCAAAATTATTAGATTATCTGGTATTTAAAATAATCCTTTGCTGTCATTTCAAAAGTGTTCACAGCATCTTCACCAGGAGATTCCATTTCAAGAAACCACTTTCTTTGCTCATCCATAAGAAACAATTTTTCATTCATTCAAGTTTTACCATTAGATTGAAGCAATTAAGTCACATGTTCACACTCCACTTCTAATTCTAGTTCTCTTGTTATTTCCACCACATCTGCAAGTTACTTCCTCTACTTAAGCCTTGAATCCCTCAAAGAAATCTACAAGATCAGAATCAACTTCTCCCGAACTCCTATAATGTTGATATTTTGGTCTCCTATGAGTCATAAATGGTCTTAATGGCATCTAGAGTGGTGACTCTTTTACAGAACATTTTTAATTTACACTTTACCCATATTCATTAAAGAACTCACTATCTGTGCCAGCTATCAGCCTTGCAGAACGTATTCATTCAATAATAAAACCTGAAAGTCAAAATTACTCTTTGATCCACGGGCTACAGAATGGATGTTATGTTAGCAGGCATGAAAACAGCATTCATCTCTTTGTACACCTGCTTCAGAGTTCTTGGGAGTTCAGGTGCACTGTCAATGAACAGTAGTATTTTGCAAAAAAAAAAAAAAATCTTTTTTCCTAAGAAGAGAGCTGAAAAGATTCAGTAAACTATGCTGTATTACATGTACTGCCATCCAGGCTTTGTTGTTCCATCCACAGAGCACAGGCAGAATAGATTTAGTATAATTCTTAAGTGCATTACGATTTTTGAAATGATAAATGACCATTGGCTTCAATTTAAGAAACCAGCTATATCCCTTAAATAGAGTCAGCCTGTCCTTTGAAATTTTGATGCCAGGCATTGATTTCTTCTCTTTAGCTATGAAAGTTCTAGATGGCATCTTTTTCCAAAATAAGACTGTTTCATCCATATTAAAAATCTATTATTTATTGTAGACACCTTCATCAGTGTTCTTTGATTTTCTGGATAATGCTGCTCCCTCTATATCAATGTCTTTTGTTCATCTTGTGCTTTTGTGTTACAGAGAAGACTTCTTTGTTTAAAATATCATGAGCCAACCTCTGCTAGTTTCCAACTTTTCTTCTGCAGTTTCTTCACATCTCTCAGTCTTTATAGAATTAAAGGGCATTAAGGCCTTGCTCTATATTAGGCTCCTGCTTAAGAGAATGTGCTGGCTGGTTTGATCTATCCAGACAACTAAAACTTTTTCCATAATGGAAACAAGACTCTTTTGCTTTCTTGTCATTCCTGTGTTCATTGTAGTAGCACTTTTAATTTCCTTCAAAACTTTTCCTTTGCATTCACAACTTGACTAACTAGTCGTTGCAAGATCCTAGCTTTCAGCTTATCTTGGCTTTTGATATTCCTTCTTCACTAAATCGTTTTTACCTTTTAATATAAAGTAGGAGACATGCTACTATTCCTTTCACTAGAAAACTTAGAGGACATTGTAGGGTTATTAACTGGTCCAAGCTTAATTTTCTTGTATCTCAGGAAATAAAAAAGCCTTAGGAGAGAAAAAGAGAACGGGGGGAATGGCCAGTCAGTGGAGCAATCAAAACATATACAACATTTATCAAATAAGTGTGCCATTTATTTTTGCCATAACACCCCAAAATAATTAGATCAAAGTAATACCAAAGATCACTGATGACAGACCACCATAGAAGATATAATAAAATCTTATTATAGCTTTATAATAATATCTTGCAGATATTAAGGTATCTTATAATACTGAAAACTGTAAAATATTGCTAGGATTACCAAAATATGTCACAGAGACACGAAGTGAGCACATGCTGTTGGAAAAATGGTGCTGATAGACTTGCTGGATGCCAGATTGCCACAAATTGTCTCTCAATCAGTAAAATACAACTATCTATGAAGTACAATAAGAAGAGGTGCACCTGTGTATAGACAACACCTAGAAAAATGCCTCACAGTCAGTTATCAAGAAAAATGTTATAAACTAATAAATTAATGAATATAGGGAAACTTCAAGAAATTGGCCACTTTCAACCTGATTGTCTTTCCCAGATCCCCCCACATAGTCTTTAGTATATAATGCATTCACACCATGGCAAAGAGGACTAATGCCTAATGATGGCATTCCATACAGAAGATTTCCCACCATTATTTGAAATCAAGTAATATATACAAGCTTATTGTATTAATAATAAATATTTTTAAATGCAAAATTCTGTATTTTACTGTATACTCTATTGTATAATTTTGAATGAATCTTTAATTTAGCTCAGTTTTCTCAAATATAATATTAACAATATTGTAACTGATACATTTTAACACTGTGTGTGATATAAGAAATCTACAGTGAAAATTAAAATACAATAAAATGCTTTGGAAAAGTCCTTTATTATTCATTAAATAATACAACTTGCAAGTCAAAATGAAGTCTTTGATCCCTGGACTGCAGGATGGATTTTACGTTAGCAGGCATGAGAAAAGATCTTTCTTCACATTATGGATTTTTGGGGGTTGCCTAGAACCAGTGCAAATAGATCTGTCACCTACATTACTTTCATGTAGACTCTCGAAGACCACTAAGTAACTGCTTACTTCCAAACTAACACTATCTGTACACACCAAGGCATTATTTCTTCCAGAAACTTTACTTTCATTATCAAGTACATAGAAGTATTCTTCTATTTTTTATGCTAAGTTCAGGAATACACATATAGTTTTGTTACATGGGAATTATTATTCTTAATATGTGAATGTTTATTTTTAAACCAATTGGTGTAATATACTTGTGAAATTACAGAGCTCCTTAGATTTGACCTAAAAAAAGTTCTTTGTTAGCAAATAGATTGATGCTCTAAGACTGTAAGTGACTTACTCAAACTCAAAGAGCTATTGGTTAAAAAATTCGTACTGTAACTGGATCTTTTGAATTCATGGTCTTTTGCTGACTTCTAGGATATTTCTGAATAAAATGAAAGTTCTTATTTTTTATTTTATTTAATTGCTCCGTTTTGCAGATGAAGAAAGTTCTCCTTCTGATCACAGCCATCTTGGCAGTGGCTGTTGGTTTCCCAGTAAGTATCCATTTGTACATTCCAACATATTTATATAGAGACATGTACTGCATATTTCTGTCAACCAGGAACCACACATACAAGGATGGTCCCATAAGATTATGACAGAGCTACCAAGTGCAGTGGTTTATGCCTGTAATCCCTGTAATTCAGGTGGTCAAGGCAGGAGAATCACTTGAGCCCACAAGTTGAAGACCAGCCTGGGCAACATAGCAAGCCCCATCTCTTAAGAAAAAAAAAAGATTATAATGAAGCTGAAAAACTCCAACCACCTAATGACATTGTAGCCATCATAATGTCATAGGGCAGTGCACTAAGTCATGTGTTTCATGTGTTTGAGGTGATACTGGTAAGCAAACCTACTCTCTGCCCCTCATATAAGAGTAGAGCACAAAAATTATGCACAGTGCATAATATACTGATAATAAACAACTATGTTACTGGCTTGTGTATTTAATGTACTATGCTTTTATCATTATTATAGAGTTTATTCATTCTACTATGTTTTTACAGTTAACAGTAAAACAGCCTCAGGCAGGTTGTTCAGTATGTTCCATAAGAAAGCATTATTGTCATAGGAGATGATAGTTCCATGTGTGCTACTGCCCCTGAAGACCTCCCAGTAGGTCAAGATGTGAAAGTGGAAAACAGTGATATCAATGAGCCTGCCCCTGAGTAGGCCTAGGCTAATGTGTATGTTTGTGTCTCAGTTTTAAGCAAAGTAGTTTAAAAGTAAAAAAGAAAGAGTCAAAAGCATATAAAGAGTGAAAGTATTTTTGTACAGCTGTAAAATCAGTTTGTTTTAAGCTAAGTGTTATTACAAATGAGTTAAAGTAAAATAGTTATAGTAAGGATAAGGTTAATTTATTATCAAAGGAAGAAAAATAGGCTTTCATAAGTTTAGTGTAGCATAAGTGTACGGTGTTTACAAAGTCCACAGGAGTAAACATTAATGTCCTAGGCCTTCACATTCACTCACCACTCACTAACGCACACAGAGCAACTTCCAGTTCTAAAAGGTTTATTTATGGTAAGTAACCTATACATGTGTACCATTTTCCATATTTTCACTGTATTTTTTACCGTACCTTTTCTATGTTAGATTTTTTTTATATCCAAATACTTACCATTGTGTTACAACTGCTTACAGTACTCAGGAAAGTAATATGCCACACAATTTTGTAGTCTAGGAGCAAGAGACTATACTATATAGCCTAGGTATGTAGTAGGTATAACATCTAGGTTTGTGTAAGTGTACTCTGTGATGTTTGCATGATGGAATGGCTGAACTACACATTTCTCAAACTTATCTCTGTTGTCAGGCAATGCATGACTGTATATTTTGCCTTCATTCATGAATCTTAAGGGTTTTTTCTACTTCATGTATTGTGTTCTGTAAGAATACCTAACGACTGCCCTTTTATCATTATATTCCAGAAAATATTATAAGTCATATACTGTTTAGTGCATAATTCAGTTCCACATATCCTTGGTGTAGTGATGAGTTTCAGTCATTTAAGAATACATATTAAGGCTTTTCAGGAAAATTATTTCTACATTTTCTAGACTAAGTCTGGATATTTTTAATATGGAACAATATTAGGTATTACATTGTCAAATTATTTTCCTCATGTGTATATATATATTTACTTGTGTGTTTTCATAAACATGAGTTTAATTAATTTCACTATTTTACCTTTAGGTCTCTGAAGACCAGGACCGAGAAAAAAGAAGTGTAAGTTACTTTTTCTCTTTTTTACATGCAAGCTTTACATGTGAAATACTCATAACTGCTGTTAAAGATATTCATTTATCTACACCTTCCAAACAGTGGAGAGATTCCTATTAGCACTCAACTGAGGTTTAAACTTCAGGGATTTGAGCTGTGCTCATAGAAAGGGAATTATCTCCACATCTCGTGTCATGGTAAGAATTGGATTGAAATCTTAATTGCTCTGTGATTATTTGGGTTACAATATTTTTTACTGGATTTATCTAGACTAATAAAGGCTCGTAACTGCTCAGGCCTCCACTTTGCCTTAGCTCTATAAAACCCATTTCAAAGAAAGTAAAAAATGAAACCCGAGCATTAAGAGATGTAGGCCAGCTTTGATGATCCTCCCAGTGGCAAATTCACTCATGGATTATTTGGGTCTAAACAATTATCTAAAATTATTTAACAAAAAGAAAATAAAATTTGAAGAGGGAAAGCCTTGTTTAAAGATTTGTTTTTATTTATGGAGATTTTATTTAAGCATGATTTTATTACAAAAACTACAAACAGAGAGTTAAGAATATCAAAAGTAATAGAGATAGGAACAGATAATTGAGAGGGAAAGCAGGAAGAAAGAACTGAGATACTGAAAGAGAGAAGTTGTTTCCAACATGTGGTTTGGGTAAAGACCTTGTATGAAGGCAAAGGGAGACATTTTATGGCACCTCAACACCACATTTATCTTGGCCTTGTAGGTAAAAGAAGTGGTTGCCAGAAAATATTTAGCTTTAAGTGGAAAGATACAGGAACATGAGTATTTCTAAATAATTTTTAAATAATGCAAATTAATCAACTTTCTGTCCATAGTACACACAGAAAGAATAAAGAATTTTATAGCTTCTAAAACCTCTTCCTAAAAGTGAAGTCCCATTATTTAAAAAGCAAAACTGTTTTATTTCTCTTCTTTGTAAAAAGCAAACTAAACTCTTTAATTTTTTCTTACAACAGATCAGTGACAGCGATGATTTATCTTCAGAGTTTTTAGTGTTCCCTTACCCATTTCTCCCATTTCCATTTCGAGGATACCAAAGATATCCATGGCTTAGAAATAATTTTCCTATTCCAATAAGTGAGTCTCGTCTTACAACTCCCCTTCCTGACAAAAAATTAAACAAGAAGGAAAAGTCAGAATAAAATTGAAGATGAAATATGTGGTAAGTACACATAGTTACCATCATCGTTTAAGTTTACAGTTTGGAATTCATAATTTCAAGGGGAAAAAATGCTAGCAATGTCCCCAGTTGGCTCCTTTCAGTTTCAATTTGTTGTAATGTTTTTCTCTGTTAGATACTGTCGTGTGTGCCCACTAAGAGATACTTACGTGTCCTTCCAAGATCTAACCAGCATAGTGCTTTAAATACCTCCTTTGTTTTGATGTAACAGAAACAATCCCTATGTTATTAAAATGTTGTTTACAAAGTATTTGTAACACTTTATGCTATTGTCAATAACTGCATTTTGGACTGACTCAGAGTAACCAAGGTTGAGATCATAGTAGATGAAGTTGGTCTAGAGTTTAAAATAGATTTCAGCTTAGTCCTTAGAGAACCATGTAATTTTTCTAATACTAAAACTCCAAATTTAGCTTTCAAGCATCACATTATAGTAAAATTTTAAAGGCTTCATGCTTCAGCTATAACAGTGACCCCTATCATTTCATCATACCAAAAACAAAGTGGATGGCGTGTCAATTAATACACAAACTGAGGGGAGATAGTCTATACTGAAGATTAAACTGGATCCCAGAGGACTGTTCAAGGAAAAAAATATCCTTCAGCTAATACTTAGCACTAAAGACCTTTGCTTTCTTTTTAGATCTACTCAATGTTCTTGAGCAGATGGTTTCCCAGTCCTTGAACTAAATATATTTTTAAGCCAATATTTGCTATTAAAATGCAGAAAATGTACATGTTTTTGAGAAAATGACCCAATGCAATTCATAACCATATGTTTGTTATCTATTTCAGGTCACCTAAAATGAAATGTGAGCCACTTCCTTGAAGAATCAAAATTCCTATTAACAAAAGAAAAACAAATGTAATTGAAATAGCACACAGCATTCTCTAGTCAATATCTTTAGTGGTCTTGTTTAATAAACATGAAAGCAAATATCTTGGTTTCTTAATTTCCACAAATTCCATAATAAACACTCAACTGGTTTTCACTCTTCAGCAATCCCTGGAGAAGGAAGAGGTAGCAGGCGGTTATAAAAATAAACTGCCCTACAGCATATGATGAAAGTCATCCAACAAGATTCTACTTGCACAATAAGCCTTTCAGTGGGTCACAGTGACTGCCTTTGTCTCCACAAGTTAGTTATCAGGAAATTAGAAAAATTCTCTTTGAATAAAGATTATGTTTATCCACCATAAGTTTAAATTGTTCATAGCTTAGACCCTTAGCACCAATAATGGAAATTCTGCCACCATTCATCCATAGCTGGCTACAAATCAAGGTCTGCCTAATGAGCCACTTGGCACTTGAGCAGGGAAATGACTGTCTCCCTTGGTCACTTTTAGAGATTAAGGGTACCTCAAACATTTAAGTATTTATTGGTATTAAAGTCAGTAATCCCAAGTAAAATATGGGAAAGACAGCAAGAAAACCAAACAGTCATCAATATAATTTGGTAAATTAATTTTATAGGCATTGTTTCCTAACCTTACAGCTGACATATTGGAGGCTACTGCATGATGGGGGAGAATAAGAGACAGGGGCAGAGAGAACAAAGGCAATCAGAGCCCTAAAGAAGGGCCAAAGGCAAATGGCTGCTCTGAAATTTGGAAGAGCCAGCTGTGCAAATAATCTACTGTGCCACTAATCTACTATCTAATCTAATCTACCCCACTTTTTTGTTTCATTAAGAGTCTGACATCCTCCTTAACTCTCAGATTAGATCTTTTATCTGCTTCATGTGATGTCATTATAATTTTCTGAAGAAAAAAAAAAACTCTTGTCATTTACTTTTAACTACTAGATTCATTTCTATTAAAATTAATCAGCTATCTCCTTCACCCAGTGGATTTGGATATCATTCTAGAATACTATAGGCAATTATAAAACAACGGGAAGTATTTGTGCATTTACACATAGAAAATTCAGTAAAAATGTGGTATAAAAGATTTTTTAAATGGTGCAACTGTATAGGGTACTTACCATGAATGGAGCCTGGAGGCCTGGAAGTTGCTCTGAGTGGGTCAGTGAGTGGCGATTAAATGTGAAGGCCCAGGACATTACTGTACACTACTGTAAACCTTATAAATTCTCTACACTTAGGCTACACTAAATTTATGAAAATATATTTTTCTTTCTTCAATAATAAATAAAGATACAAAATTATCTTTAGAATATAAAGATACAAAAAAGATACAACTATCTTTTTTATGGTCTTATTCTATCAGTTTTTCTCTACTGTTAAATATATATACTTTTTTTACTTTTAAACTTTTTTGTTTAATACCAAGACACAAACGTATATATTAGCCTAGGCCTACAAGGGGCCAGGATCATCAAGACATTCCTAGCAATAGGAGTTTTCAGCTCCATTATAATCTTATGAGATCACCATCCTAGACAGTCAGGCATTGACCAAGACATTGTTAAACAGCGCATGACTATTCTTATTTTTTTGTCAACTGTTGTGCTAATTACTGGAGATTTGGAAAAAAGATTCTCGTTAATGATCTTACAAGTTAGATAAGGGAGATAAACATATACAAAATTTCAAGAAATGTAATAAATGCTCCAAAAAATTACAGAGCTTTTTGTTTCAAAGCAGCGGAGAAACCAGCTGCCTACACAAATTAGGAAAGGTCCCACAGGTGACTTTGAGTTGAATATTAATGCATAAATAGATTATTGACAGGGAAACAGGCACAAGTTAGATGCCCGACAGATATTTACTAGATAAGCTCTATACTCAAATTGGTATTTTGTTTGTTACATTTTTTTTTAATTTTGTTTAAAATTGGTATTTTGAATGATGTTTATTTTCACTGGACAAAGATAAAAGAGCAAAAGATGAGAGGAATATATTTCTAACAAATATATAAAATTCTATTAATTTTAGGAACAACCTCTAACTGAGAAGCAAAAGATAAAATAAACATCTTAATAATATTCTTGTTCACTAAATAACATTTCAATCAACTTTTCATGCAGATACAGAGTGAATATAACCTGATGAGTTATTTTCTTATGAAACCAGCTAATATATCTAGGAGACAGTATTTATTTAGAGTTCTATGTCAATTCAGTAATGCCCAGGCAGAGTTGAAACTCTGGCCAAAGCTGTGGGCATCAAACCAAGAGAGCTGAAGACAACTAACAACAATAGAGCAAGGTGAATAGCAAGGCATGGATCACCTATTAAATCCTCCCCATGGTCACTTAAGAAAGCTTCTAGTTTTTCCTCAAGGATCCAAGACTTGAGCATGGGAATCAAATAAGAGCAGAGGGACACACTGAATTCTAATTGCGGTCACTCTAAATGAGAGCCCAGCTAGAGACCAGCCTCCCCAGCATTCAGGGGAAGGTCAGTTCTAATACACTCACAGGAAAACAGAGCCCCAGAAAATCTATCCCTCATCCATATATTCTAGCTCTTCTATGAAGTAAGTTAGAATTCAAGGGGAAACAGATAATATGCCTGCACACTTTAGAAGTTCTTCTTGACTAGGTTCTGGCCACATCTAGAGGAAAGTAGTAATTCCAAAACTTTGAGCTGCATAAAAATATTATTTAGTTGCTTATCTGTTATTTACATTTCTAGGAACATTCTGCTTTGACAATGTTGACTCTATTGTCGGGTTAGGCAGGAATTTGCAACTTAAACAAGTAGCACAGATAGTTAATCATTTGCTCAACAAATTGTTCTCTAATATGTGCTAGGCATAGGTTTAGAAACTGGGACCATTATTTTCTAGTAGAAAAAGACAGAAAATAGCAAATAACACATAAAAGTTTTTTTAATTTATATTGTAATATATTGTGACGAAAATAAAAGGTTAAATAATAAAGTGATGAAGAAGAAGTGACTGTTTAGACAAAGTAACAAGGAAAGCTTCTCTGAAATGAAGACATTAGAGGTGAATCCCGAATAATAAAGGGGACATTACTAAGAATTGAGGTAAGAACATTCCAGGCAGCATGAATATAAGTGGAAGTTCCTGATATAGGAAAGAGTACGGCACATTCTAGGAACGGGAAGGTCATCGAAACCAGCATACAGTGAGAGAAAAGGTGGTAGAAGTTAAGGTAAGATGAATAAAGAGAAACCAAATTATTTAGAAACAGTCCCTAGTAAAAAGTTTGAATGTATTCTAAGTGCACAGGAATCCACTGAGAATGTAAGCAGAAGAATAATCATGTCAGATAAATGTTAAAAGTAACATTTTTATAACTGTGTAAAAAATGATTATAGGGTGATAAGAGTGAACGTAGAGATCAAAAAGGGAAATACTAGGACAATTCCAGGTAAAACATGCCAGTGGCTGAGACTAAAGCAACAAAGTTCAGATTAGGAAATGGTGTATTTGCTAAGATAGAATTAATGATTCTTCTAACACGTTGTTGTGTGGAGGAGAGAAAAGATAGCCTCTAGGAGTCACTAGATGGCCCTTGAGCCACTAGTAGTATCATAGTACTGTTTACTAAAGGATAAGAGACTAATGGAGAACTAGTTGAGAAACAGGGTATGTTTGGATATAAAATATTCTGTTTTGTTCATGATCTTTTGGAGATGTCTATTTTACATGCAAATAGAGATGTTAAAATAGCTGTTGGATACTTGAATCTAGAGTTCGGTGAAGGCAATTGCCTATTGATGATACTTAGGATTACAGGAATTTAGTACATCAACTAGAAAGACATTAAAGATAGAGGGAGAAAAGATAGAGGGGTAGTGGATGCTGGAAGAATTTTTAAATGTTCTCCTAAATTTACAGTTTGAGAAAAATAAGAAGAACCAAAACGGAAACTAAGAGCAGCTTTAAGTGACTCAAGGGAAGAAAAAAAAGAAGAAAAAGTCAAAAAGTTTTACCAGTCAGGAAAACTAATCACCATGCCAAGAGTTGCTAAAATGTAGAGTGGGAAGAGTATCTAGCAGCTACCATTGGATTTGGCTACACAGAGATCATGGTTGATCTGGCTGTTTATTTTGAATGGTAACAAGAATGACAAGAATGAAATAAACATAGGACAGGATTATAGGGGGTCTTGGGATCATGTTGGAGAAATAAGACTTTACATAAATTTATTATCCCTTGTATTTTTAAATCTGTGTATTTTTAATGGTTTCAGAAATCCTTGGAAACTAAAACTTAATGAGGAATAAATTTATGTGTGTACTAGTGCTAAAGTCATAATGACACTCACTGTAGGCTCCAGATGACATCAAATGTCTCCTCACAATCTCAAAACAGTCTTTTTATAAGTGTTCAGGAGAAAGCACTCTCTTCTTAAATAATCTCTACAAACAGGGGTTGTGGCTGTCTACCGTACTACCAAAAGAGCTTTGTTTCTAATGCAAACAGTTTGTATGTGTATTGCTTAATAGAATTGGTCATAGGAGAGTAAAATTTTGATATTCCAGTTGCTATAGTTTGTTGACTATTTTTAAGAGCATTTTATGGTATTTTTTCAATGGTTCTCACATATGGCAAAGACTTTTGAAGCATACAAATTTTTACTTTAAAATGTCAATTTTCTGATACCATAATAATCCTATGGACCATGGACCCTGACAATCAAAGGAAAACACTGTGACTAAATAGTTCAGATAGAATGGCTGGTATTATTACCTTAAGAATTTTAAAATCTGTCATCTCTTTTTGATCCACAGAAACCAACTATTCGGAGAAACAGAGAATCTCATTTTACTCTGTCCAATCCAAATAAGTATTCTCGGGTTTAGAATATTGTTTCTAACTTTCTAAGACATGCAATAGTTCTAAGAAACAGACAGGAGCACAGACATTACTACAATGCTGATATTATTTCTTGTTTGTGCTCTGGTCATTCTACATTGATTCCTGTAAATTCCTCAATCTGGTCAGGCTTTCACAACCAAAATGAACTCACAGTTAACATTATTTCTTGAGAAAAGCAAGTAAAAGAAAATATTCTTTCCTGAATTATCTAAGCTAAATTTGTGTTGAGCTATTTTTGCCAAAATATTTACAATGTCAGTGGGTTTGTGATTTATGCTCTAAGTCAAAATGACTTTCCTTAAAACAGAACAATTATCTCCAATTCAATAATTTAATATTATTTATTCAAATTGGTTCACTTACATTGTTGAAATTTAAAAGTCTTTTAATAAGCTTATTCATAAAAGGATAATAAATCAATAAGTATTTAGTCAATGCATATGGGAGAAAATACTCTGCCGCTCAATGCAAATGTTTCCCCACTTTATATTGATCAAAATGTTTCACATAGGGGTTTAACTTATAAGGAGGTGCTCTTGAGTATGTGTGAGATGACCAATTTTCTAATTTTTAAAAATCAATAATTGTAATTCTGTAAGGAGGAAGACCAATCACAGTCCACACCAGATGTAGTGTCACTTGAAATCTAGGTTCTTAAACCAAAAGAAATAATTAAAATGTGAAAGTATTGTAGCTAGCTATTTTTCATTTCAACAGCAGTTTTCAGTTCAAATAGATAGGATTAGTTGATTAACAATGCGATTAATATTTTAAAAATTATTCCATATTTCTTTATAAGACACAAAAAGATCCATTCTTTAAAAAGATATGAATAATCTTTCTGCAAGCTTTATGAGTGATGACTCTACATCCTCCTCTGCATTTCATTAACTAAGATTGGCCCAAAGGTGACCCTGCTGTCATCAAATCTTTCCTTTCTCTCATCATCCTATTGGCTAAAAAGTGGGAGGGAAACAAAATAATGTGACTCAAGGAACTAATACCCTTTAACTGGCCTTCAGTTGTTTATCTTGGTCTTCTCAACAGCTGACAGGCCAACTCAACCTACTGCCAAGCAAGACCTGACTGGCACGAGGAAAGGTAATTGCTGATGAAACATCTGGAGAAAGTGATCCTTTTCACAGTGGTTACTGGGGACATCACCACAATTATTTCAGAATCACATTTTCTTCTTTTTAGTCTTTATTGTTAAGCTCGAATATGACCTAGGATCACTTTAAAGCTAATTTCTACCCTAAACCTAAGTTCTGGATGGCGTTATGATCAAATTTATTTTTAACTTTACTTTGGGTTTCAGTCAAGTTCTGATACCAGCTAAATCACAGTAGACATTGTGATTTCTAAAGAAGAAGGTGTTTAATGCATTCCTACAGACAAATGTTGAGAGTTAACTCCTCAGCAAGTTGGACTCATGATAATCGCAATTGACCCCTTAATTACTTTTAAATTTTATTTCTATAAAAGTCATTATTGATTTATTATGGAATAATTATTTTTTTAAAATATGTCTTTCAACTATTCATGAAAGCTGGAGGATTCTACCATTTCATAAATTATTTCTTTTTGCCAAAGTAATGAGAGCAAATGCAAGTACTTATTGATATAAGTACCTGATATAAAGTATGGTCTTATCTCTGCGATTTTTGTTTCTGCCAAAAAGAAATTATGGTAATTTTATAGAATATTTTCTTTTGTTTACATATCATTTCACTGTGTGAAGTGATAAGGGGTCTGTAATTCATTATACCAACATATTTAGTCTATAATCCTAAAAGATCACTAGCAAGAGAGGCATTAATAATAAACTCCATCCCACTCAGAGAAATATGACTGCTTGGATTGTTCAAAATGAATCCAAACGAGTTCCATCTAATGGAAATTCAGTGACATCATACAGGCAGTTTTGAAGTCACTTTAGTAGACAGCTTTCTTAATAATTATTGTTGCCTGAGAGTCAGATGCTAATGGAGTCTGATGTACTTTCTATCCCCTACCTGAGGATTTAATTCTGTAAATCTCTTTTGTAAAGCTCAAGTTCAGTGATTCAAGTTTATATGAGTATGCGAATGATAATAGCTGCGACAAGCTGAAGTTAGTAATTACTTCCTAAATATAATATATACTTAATATATAAAAAGTTGGGGGTATCACATATTATTGTCTGAAATGATGCTTCATTAAAAATCAAATAAGCAGGTATGACACTGTATATACTCTTAGAAAAATAAGGCTAATTTATTTCTTTAAATATTTTAGTCAAAGCCACCATATTGTCATCACTATACTTCTTATTAAAACAATAAAGTTAATTATATCAGTTCTGATTTCTGGAGAAATATAAAGAGAACAGTTTCATAACCTTCCACTTGCCATTCCATCCTACATACTTCTATTGTATTGATCACAGAATTATCGAATTTTAGAAATCTCTAAGTTTCTTACATTTTTTACAAGTAAGAAAATGTAAAGCCCAGGAAAGGGAAATCACTTAATCAAAGTTACACAGGTAGAGATAAGGCCTGGTCTAGAACTCAGCCCTCCAAAAAATATATGGTCATATCACTTTCTAGTCTGAAAACACTGAATTGTCTTCTGTTGCTTATAAAGCCATGCCTAGCTTTTCAACCAGTCATTAACTTAAAGATGTCTACTTTTTCTGCTCTTAACTTTCCTTCTAATCTTATATTCTTCTTCTCATACAAGATTCCAATCAAAACGTTCATGGCTGTTCTCAAGACTTTCTCCTCTACTTGAAATATTTCCCTCCCTATTAAACCCTGCATAGGCAAGCCTCACCTATATGTCATTTTTCCATGCAAAGGCTGCTGCTTCTCTCGACTGAAACTCTCTATTAAAAGAAAACTACTTTTGTGGCATCTTCCACTATTATTCTTCTTACAGTTATTTGTATATGTTTCAACACTCCTCTAAAATTAATGCTACTTATTGTCAAGGCCTGTATCACCTTGATAATCTCAACATTTGATGTAGTAATAATTTGATAATTCCATTAATATTGTCAAAAATAAAATTCAAACAATTTATTTATTTATTTATTTTTAATTATACTTTTAGTTTTGGGGCACATGTGCAGAATATGCAGGTTTGTTACATAGGTATACATGTGCCTTGATGGTTTGCTGCATCCATCCCCCCGTCATTTACATTATATATTTCTCCTAATGTTATCCCTCCCCAGTTCCCTCAGCCCCTGCTATCCCCACCTCCCCTTCCCACCCCCTACAGAGCCCTGTGTGTGATGTTCCTCTCCCTGTGTCCATGTGTTCTCATTGTTCAACAGCCATTTGTGAGTGAGAACATGTGGTGTTTGGTTTTCTGTTCTTGTGTCAGTTTGCTGAGAATGATGGTTTTCAGCTTCATCCATGTCCCTGCTCCAAGTCTGGGTTTTTACACTGTTTGTTAAAATAAATTTTCCACTTCAGCTAAATCTATCTGTAAATCTGGCATTTTTTCTTAATCAAAGCAAATACGGCATTCAAGTCACTCCCAAATTTCTAGTAACAAATTCTTTGAAATTAATTTTTTAAAAATTTATCTTTAGGTGCAATAATGAAGAGTTTTCTTCTAGTTGTGAATGCCCTGGCATTATCCCTACCTTTTTTGGTAAGTTAATTTCATCTAACCAGTTTTATTGACTTTAAGAAAATTTTATTTAAGGGCTCTAACTATACAATTTCTAAATACAGTTATACTTCATAGAATAAAAATCTACATATTTGTTACATTTTTAAGGTTTTTTTTTTAACATTTATTTCTATTATGAAATCCAAATCATTATTCTTTTGGATATCCATTTTGTTCTGTGAATTAAGAAATCACACTTAATCATATATAGGAAACTTTTTAAATTCTCATACTATAGAGAAAATACTTTCTGAGGGAAAAACAATACTGAAAACATTTTAAAACTGTAAATGCATTAAAGATAATCCAGAAAGAATAAATATGGAAATCATAGTCTGGGATCAGAAATTATTTTAATTAAGTTCCTATCTCACCCAGACTCCAATGTCTTTAGGAAACAAAATTTTTCAAAGTTCAACTTTGGTAAAGCTTTTTCACAAGTTCCAAAGACTTTGATAGTTCTGTCTTTAATATTCAAATAATATATTTTGTTATACTCTTCCTCAATATGTCATTTGACTGATCCCTTTCCAGGGATCCCTGGCATTATCTTGAATTATATGTAAAGTTTTAAGGCTACTGGACCTAGAAAATTTCTGCTTCTTTTCTTTTTAATTTCTTGACTTGTTTTTATTGTTGTTACAGCTATTGCCTCTTTATATTTTCATGTTCATCTGGGGATTCTAGGTACTGACAAAGGAGGCAAGCATAAATAATAGTATATGTCCTCCTCCTAGATTACCAAATATTGGAGCACACCAATTCTTGTTCTGTGAATATCTATAATATTTATTTATTATAAGTTTAGACTTGCTTTTAAGTTAACATCTGTTAATTAAATCTATTATCTGCATGTTGTGTTTGTGTATAACATGTCTATAAATTTAATTCTTGGAATCAAAATTACCTTTTAAAACTTTGAGTTCTGGCCGGGCACCATGCCTCACGCCTGTAATCCCAGTTTTGGGAGGCCGAGGCAAGCAGACCACAAGGTCAAGAGATCAAGACCGTCCTGGCCAACATGGTGAAACCCTATCTCTCCTAAAAATACAAAAAAAATTAGCTGGGTGTAGTAGTGTGTGCCTGTAGTCACAGCTATCAGGAGTCTGAGGCAGGAGAATCACTTGAACCCAGGAGGCAGAGGTTGCAGAGAGCCAAGATCATGCCACTGCACTCCAGCCTGGCAACAGAGTGAAACTCTGTCTCAAAAAACAACTTTGAATGCTGTAACTCAAATACTTTGTGGCCACCTGAACATTTACAAATTAGGTTTTCTCTTTGAGTAACAGGCTTGAAGTTTAAATCATAAAATGATCTACAACCCCCTGCTGCAAGCTACCTCTTTCCTGAGCTCCTGAGCCAGATTTGTGCCTCAAACATTCCTTCCCATTTTCCCAAAGGCTGCAGGCCTCAAAGACAGGAACAAATAATACAGAAAAAAAAAATAAAGTTCATAGATTTTATTATTCTATCTTATGAGTAGTCAAAATTATACAAATTTAAACATCATTGTGATACCATGTTGTATGTGCTCTTTTACCCCTTCCCCAGAATAAAAATAGTCAGATAAAATTTTTACTAGCAATTATGCACTGAACTGCATAAACATGAAGCCTACTGGTGGCATAATTTGGCAGTATTCTGTACCATGATTTGATGATTTCTATTCAAGAATCCCTGAAAAAATCTCATTTGTGAAAAATCATTTTATGGAAGCAATGAAAATTATTTAAAAAGGCTACTTGTATACAGATGTCATTCAACTCTCTCTTTATAATTAAAATTTTATCTTAAATAGATAAGAAATAAACATTTCATGACATAATCATTGATTATTTAGTTATCAACTATAAAAACCTAAGTATGAAACCTATGACAGAAATGAAAAAATAATATGAAATATCACACTTTTATAAAAATGAAGGATACTTTTTAGACAAGCATATATAAGGAATACCTGACATAGGTTGATATTACATTAATATATCTAGATTGTCAGAATTTTTGAAGTAAACATTTTGTAATGTTCATATTACTTCTTTTTTAGGCAGAGGGGAGAGTCTTGCTCTGTCACCCAGGCTGGGGTGCAGTGATGCGCTCTCTTGTCACTGCAACCGCCACCTCCCAGGTTCAAGCAATTCTCCTGCCTCAGTCTCCTGAGCAGCTGGGATTACAGGCGTGCACCACCATGCCCAGCTAATTTTTGTATTTTTAATATAGGCAGGGTTTCACCAAGTTGACCAGGCTGGTCTGGGACCCATGACCTCAGATGATCCGCCCACCTCTACCTCTCAAAAGTGCTGGGATTATAGGGTGAGCCACTGAGCCCAGCCTCATATTACTTCTTTTTATTTTAAACTAATGGTTTAATATATTTAGAGAAAAGCAAGACTTTGTCTCAAAGCAAAAAAATTTATTGCCTTCTTAATTTCTGATTTTCTGTGCTCACACTTTCCAAAAGGTTTCTAGAGTCATTTTATACCCAAGAAATAGATGTGAAATATCCTAAACCTCTTTTCAAGAGTTTCTAAAAGCTTTGGAGTTTTTAGAGTTTTATAAATACTTGTCCATAAAAATTGTTTTCTCACTCCTGATTCTCTAAATATGTTACCATCCAAAACTAAGAAAAGCACTATAAAAAAAAAACAAAAGAAAGATGGTTTTAAAAACACTATTATTTGTATGTTAAGGTTATGCAAGAGGCAATATTTTAAATCTTCTAAGTAAACCTTAGGAATCATCTTAGTATGAAAGCAGAGAAAGAAAAAAAGGCTCAATGCTCCTCTAACTTTTAACAATGTATATTTAATAAAAACTGAATAGAAACTGTTCATATTTAAGCAAATTGTGTATTTGTTGGCAAGGGGGTCAGATGACTAGATTTTTCCAACAGAGACTTTTTCATTCTAGGTGGTGATATTTAAAGACAATCTAAATATGACATTTTTATTACTGATCACTTAGATTACTGTTGCTTCATGAGTGGTCCATAGGCCTCATAGATCAATTATGAAAAATGTTTTAAAAAATAAAAATAAAATATATTTTATCTCTAACACAAAAAGATAAAATATATTTTCTTTTTTGTTTTGTTTTTTCATTATTTCTTCTTCTGAAACTCCCCAGGCTGCAGAGATTCAAAACCAGGAACAACAAGCAGTAAGTCTATTTTAATTATTTCTATTAGAGGCATGAACTACAATATATTCTGCAAAGGTCAATCCTATTAAAAATGCCTCTGTCTAAAACCTAAGTATTTCATCTCCATAAAATAACCTAATAATATTTGCAAAAAAATGATTTCAGCAAGAGGAGATATGAATCAACATTGATGTTTATCTGAAAGTTTTGTTTTCTTATGTAAACCAAGCCATGTATCTTTGGTTTTCATGTATATTTAGCAATATAAGAAAAATTATTTTAGCATTTCATATTGGGAGAAAATGAAAACATAAGTTAAAGCTTAATATTTCCCCTTTCCACTTTTTAAGACAAGAAAGAATCCTTCTCTGACCCCTCTTTGAATACTTCTCATACATCCATATTTACTTCCCCTTTTGTTTCCCAGATATGTTTGAATACATTTAAATATGTCTCCTTTTAGGAGAAATCTTTGCTTTGTAGTATAATTTTGTTGATTTATTTCTATTCATATGGAAAGGTCTACTGACAAATTGTTAAACAGTAACAGACACATAGAGATGGAAAATTATTTATCTAATCTCTTGTGAAGAAAATTAAACCAAAAAAAATCTGAAATCTAAATCCAGGAATCTCTCCACATCACATTATACTACCGTTCTGCTACAATTAGTTTAGAAAAAAAAAATGTGCTCTTGGGCTAATTTTTAAATGAATAAAATGTGTGATTAATTACAAATATGTGGTAAGAATACATATGTGTGCACACCATTTTGTGTGTGTCTGCATATAGCACTTGTGCATAACATGTCAAAGTCCTCAATGAGATTTTTCTATGTGTTGTACCTATAATATCCAACATATAGAATCACTTTCCATATATGCCAAGCTCAGGGCAATATGGTTTACATTAATTCATCTAATTTCTTTGAAACAAATATTATATTTATGTTATCAAAATAATATTTTATAATATTGAAAATCATAAAGTTCAAAGGCAATGTACAAATCAACATCTTATAAAATAATATTGTTGCTGGGTTCCCTACTTCTAATATCCTACTCAATGGCAAATACTATATTATTTCAAATAATGTGGATTTTAGATATTTCCACATTTGTGTCTATAATAATAATATTCTGCATAATTTATTCTTTTTGCAGTGCCGTGAGAATGATGAAAGACAGTTATATCAGAAAATAGTTCCATATATCCCAATATATTATGTGCCGAATAGCTATCCATATTATAGAACCAATTGGTACCAAAATAGACCAGCTATAGCAATTAATAGTCCATATGTGTCTCGCCCATATTATCCAAACCCAGTTAGGCCACATGCCCAAGTTCCTCAGTGGCAATACTTGCCAAATACTCACCCAGCCACCATGGTACGTCACCCAAAACAACATCCATCATTTATTGCCATCCCCCCAAAGAAAATTCAGGATAAAATAATCATCCCTACCATCAATACCATCACTACTGTTGAGCCTACACCAACTCCTACCACGGTAACAGTGGTGAAGAGGGTAATCACTCCAGAAGCCTCCTCAGAGTCCATCATCACAAGCACCCCTGAGACAACCACAGTCTCAGTTACTACACCTACGGCATAAAGACACTAAGGAAATATCAAAGAAGACAACACAGGTAAATGAACAATAGATAAAATGAGTAATTCTGACAAGAAGCATGGATTGATTAATACAACCATAAATTCAAAAATAGTGCAAATGAATAAACTGAGTGTGTTACAGAACCAGGCAAAACAGGGTATTTACAATTTTACCTTGGTAAAACCATAGCATTGATACTCCAGAGTCTGTTCCAAATAGAAATTTAAAGAAATTTTATTTGACAAAATGAAAATAATGGCAACTTTATTAAGAAACATTTTTCTCACAATTGGGACACTCCTAGAATGTAATAGTTTTATTTCATCCTTATTCACACATGAACTATGACAGTAGAGCAAAACAGTAACACTTTCATGATTTTTATTTCAAAAAAAATTTTTAGAAAAAGTTATATAGAATATGAGTTTAAGTAAATTTTAATTCTGTAACAATTCTCTTGCACTCTCACTGTAGTATGAACAGAGTCAAAGGAAATGATATATTTTCTATGCATTCCTTTATTTCAGACATCATTTCTGAAATAATTCCTGAAGTTAAGCCTCTCAAATTTCTCCTATTTAAGATAAACCCATGGAAGAATTATAATGCTTAACTTGAAAAAAACATAAATATTAAAAGGATGCTTTCAGAACACTGAATGTGGTGCTAAATGTTACTATTTATTACTTAGACCAATGGATCATGGCAGAGTCTAAAATAATCTGAAACTTATGAGAAGATTTTAAATAAAGAGAAGGATTAATAGAGTAGAAAATATCCAAAGAGTGTAAAACAATTTAAGGAGAAAGTTACAAAATTTTGAGTTTCTTTGCAACAAATATTTTTAATCCATAAGATGTCCACATGTTTTATGACTTAAAGTACCAGACAATGGTCTGTGATATGATGGGACTATCATTAGCCCAGAGAAGGTTGTTCTTTCCTCTTGTTGCTTAAAGACTGTAGGCTGGTCATTACTTTCTCTGAACTTTCATTTTCTCATAATTCTGGTTGCTATGAGACTCAAGTGAGAATGCATATGTGAAAGAATATTTTTTGAAACTGATCAATCTGTAAAATGTCATGTATTAGAAAAGATAAAATAAAATTAATAAATATTAACATTTATTTTTAACCAGTATCCTAAGTCTTCACTAAGTAAGGACCATACATAATTATGTCTATTGATTCCCGTAGTAACCATATGATATTGTTCCTCTCTCAAAATTAGGAATTAAAAACCAGTAAGACTGAAGATGTTAAGTCAATTATCACAGCTAGAAAGTGCAAAATGAGAGGCAAACCAAACTTGTTTAATTTCAGGTAGTGGGGCTTAATTACTATGTCATCCATTTTTATGTGGCTTATCTAACTTGCCAAAAAACAGGGAAAATACCCTGTGATTTCCTTAGACTAGCATATGTGTAAATTGTGTTATTTAGTTGCTGTTCAACAGTGTCTGTTAAGAAAAAGATAATAAGAGCTGGTTAAACAGTTGGCTTATTATATTTTGGAGAACAAAATAAGAAAATTAATAAAGACAATAGGAAAGCAAGTTATTTTCATAAATATTACATGTCTATTATTTTGAGTTTACTATATGCCTATCTTAAATATTTAATCTGATTAACTTCTTGGATACAGACATAAAAGCAAAATTATGAACACTAAATAAATATATATCATGAGAACTGTTAACATACTATGAAGAAACTTCTAAAATCTCCTTATTTTTGTAGGACTTGCTGAAACCAAATGACTACTTCACACTCTCCTTCAGCCATCTGTCTGCCTTCAGTCAACAGAAAACGTGATGTTCGCAGATTCCGCTCTTCTCTCCTTATATTTTACATTTTGCCACATTCAATATTTTGATTCTTGCACAATAAAACCAACTGATTGCAACTTATTCTTTGAGCAGAGTTTGTAAAGTAGCTTAGGGATCTCTGAAACCTTGAAATTCTTTGGCAAATTTAGTGTGAGTTAGAGTACACAAATTTACCTGAAGGCAGAGTTCATAGTTTCATCAGCTCCTCAAACTGGTTCATGGTCTGACACTAAAGATTTCTCCTCTAGGATGACAGTGGGACCAGAGGAGAGCCAAGCCATAGTGTTCCAATCCAGGGGACCACAGAGTGACTCTTGAGAACCATGGGAACTCTAGATTTAGCATTAAATTTAAGTGCCTAAATGTATTGCTAACGTTAGTCTAAATTATTCCTATGAGCTAATTCTGGGCACAAGCAAGCTACAAATGTCCACAACTACAAACACAGATACATTGCGAAACTATAGATGTTGGCAGAGACTCTAGACATGCATGACCAGATTTCTCCATACTGGAAGCCACAGTTTCAAATCTGTTCAAACACACACACACACACACACACACAAATATACACGCACACATATCACACACCAGAAAGCTTCTAGAATTCAGGTATTTCAGTCTGAAAAAAACTAATGATATTTAAAGTCCAAGGATATGACAGAATTGTTTTCTTAAATATTGCAAAGAAAATCAGGTCACTTTCATGTTTCATCTATATTTAACACATCATGCGAGAAAATAATAAAAATCACTCAGCCCTTACAAAATGTTTACTGGTCACCTATCTAATCTTTTGCTGTAATGCCCAACAGATGTGCTATTATTAGGAGTGATTTACAGTTTTTTACCTACTCTCTCACTCAAATGGAGAATCTGGAATAGAGACATGGAAGGAATATGACATGGCTAGCCCTCATTTGCTATGATCAGTAATGATATTAATTTCTTGAAAAACAAAGTAAATATGTGGAAGAGGCAAAATTTACATCATTAATTTAAAATTTTATCACCTATTATATAAGGTATTATAAGAATTGTTGTGATGATACAAACAGTAATAATATCTGATAACAATAAGCAATCAGCAGTTATAAAGTACATATTATTTGCCAGTCAATCTTCTATTTGATTAAATGTATTTACTCATTTAATATGTAGTCATGAACTACATATAATTATTCTTGTTGTTATTAGAAAACAAAGAGAAATGATGTAATTTTCCCCATGTGAGGCTGAGATTTGAACTCAAAGTTTTGCTTTGAAGTCCATGCTCTTTAAAAACTGACACACGGACTAATAAAAAAACCATACATAAAACTGAACATCTGCAATCAACTAATTTTCAGCAAGGACACAAAGAAGCACAATAGTAAAATTATAGTTTTCTTAACAAATGGAGCTGGGAAAACCGGATATCACATGCAAAAGAATGATATTAGACCCATATCTTACACTATACACACAAACCCACTCAAAATACACATAAAAGGCATCAATGTAAGACTGGAAACTGGCCGGGTGTGGTGGTTCACATCTGTAATCCCAGCACTTTGGGAGGCTGAGGCGGGTGGATCATGAGTTCAGGAGTTCGAGACCAACCTGACCAACATGGTGAAACCTCCTCTCTACTAAAAATACAAAACTTAGCTGGGCATAGTGGTACACACCTGTAATCCCAGCTACTCAGGAGACTGAGGCAGGAGAACTGCCTGAACCTGGGACGTGAAGGTTTCAGTGAGTCAAGATTACGCCACTCCACTCCAGCCTGGGCGACAGAGTGATACTTGCCTCAAAAAAAAAAAAAAAAAAGAGACCTGAAACTTTAAAATTACTAGAAGAATATATAGGGAGAAAGCTCCTTGACATTGGCCTTGACAAAAATTGTTTTGGAGATCACACTAAAAGCTCTGGCTACAAAATCAAAAATAAGTAAGTGGACTACATCAAACTAAAAAGCTTCTGCCCAGCAAAGAAAATAATCAACAAAAAGACAGCCTATAAATAGGTATAAAATATTTGCAAACCAATTATCTAATAAGCGGTTAATATCCAAAATATATAAAGAACTCACAAAACTCAATCGCAGAAAAAAACAAATAATCTGATTTTTTAAATGGGCAGAAGACATAAATACACATTTCTCCAAAGAAAACAAAAAAATGATTAATAAGTATGTGAAAGGATAATCATCATCACTATCAGGAAAATGCAAATCAAAACCACAATAAGATATCACATCACACCTGTTAGGATAACTATTTCAAAAAGACAAGAGATAACAAGTGTTGACAAGGATGTGGACAAAAGGGGGTCTTTGTGCATTGTTGGTGGGAATGCAGACAGGTGCAGCCAACTGTGAAAAACAGTATAAAGATTCCTATAGAAATTAAAAATAGAATTACTACATGACCCAAAAAGTCCTTTTCTGGATGGATACTTAAAGGAAATAAAAGCACCCACCGTAATGATATCTGCACTCTCATGTTCATTGTGGTGATAACAGCACAATGTGGAAACAACCTAAGTGTATATCAAGGGATGGATAAAAAATGTTGAAACACACATACACATAAACGCACAGGGATATTATTCATCCTTAAAAAAAAAAAGAGAGATTGTGCTATTTGCCACAACATGGATGAACTTTGAACTCGTAGGACAGAAAGCTAATTAAAACAAGCCAGATACAGAACAAAGAATACTGAATAATTTTACTTCCATTCTGGTCAGATGTCTTCTTCTCTTAACCAAGCTGGTTCTTCTATGATTGTAATTGTTTCCAAATGAGTTAGCACTCTTTTAATAAATAAACCCTTCATTTTTTTTCAATATTTTATTTTTTATTAATAAATAATTTTACATATTCATGGGGTACATATTTTGATATATACAGAGGGACACTGGAAACCATCATTCTCAGCAAACTGACACAAGAACAGAAAATCAAACAGCACATGTTCTCACTCATAGGCTGGTGTTGAACAATGACAACACGTGGACACAGAGAAGGGAGCATCACACACTGGGGTCCATGGCGGGGGGCTAGGGGACAGATAGTGGGAGAGAGGATGGGGAGGGATAACGTGGGGAGAAATGTCGGGTGTAGGTGATGGGGAATGGAGGCAGCAAACCACCTTGCCATGAATGTACCTATGTAACAATCTTGCATGATCTGCACATGTACCCCAGAATCTAAAGTACAATAAAAAATAATCATATATGATAATGAGGGATGGGGGATTGAACTTCTAGAGTTCAAAGCTAAGTTCTACTACTCAGCTTTTTTTTATCTTAGCCAAATTAATCCCTCTGAGACCCAGTTTCCTCATTTGTAAATAACTATAATAATAGTACCTCCCTAGAGAATACAATATTAAGAATGGTTTCCTTATTTTAAAGTATTTTGCTTCACGTTTTATTTCACCTGCTATATTGAAAATAATTTTATAGTACCTTTTACATGATTAAGGGCATAGAAACCCCCCGCCTAAGGTATCTATTTGGGTAAGAATTTGAGACATAGAATTTTCTTTTAGGATCTGAGATTTCCACCATTTTGACAAAACAGTAATAGCTAGATTAATAACTGGAATTTAAATCTACTGATTTAGGCAAGTTAAACTTGTTTCTAACACTGTTTCATTAACTACTCATGGAAAATGGTCATACATACTCACTAAAAGATTTCCATTCACTTTCACTAACTCTACGGTTAAAGCTTATTCTTATGAATTACTCAGGTTTTATGTTGCATAGCAACTATTGATAAGATGGTATTTAGGTTTAAAAGAATCATAAAGCAAACCTGTCTTTGTTGAGAAAAATTTCTTTTTTTTTCTTATTTTTTTATTGCATTTTAGGTTTTGGGGTACATGTGCAGAGCATGCAATACAGTTGCATAGGTACACACATGGCAGTGTGTTCTGTTTGCTTTCACCCCTTCACCCACATTTGGCATTTCTCCCCAGGCTATCCCTCCCCACCTCCCCCTCCCACTGGCCCTCCCTTTTTCCCCCCAATAGACCCCAGTGTTTAGTACTCCCCTCTCTGTGTCCATGTGTTCTCATTCTTCATCACCCGCCTATGAGTGAGAATATGCGGTGTTTCATTTTCTGTTCTTGTGTCAGTTTGCTGAGAATGATGTTCTCCAGATTCATCCATGTCCCTACAAACGACACGAACTCATCATTTCTGATTGCTGGATAATATTCCATGGTGTATATGTGCCACATTTTCCCAATCCAGTCTATCATCAATGGGCATTTGGGTTGATTCCAGGTCTTTGCTATTGTAAACAGTGCTGCAATGAACATTCGTGTGCATGTGTCCTTATAGTAGAAAAATTTATAGTCCTTTGGGTATATACCCAGTAATGGGATTGCTGGGTCAAATGGAATTTCTATTTCTAACGCCTTGAGGAATCACCACACTGTCTTCCACAATGGTTGGACTAATTTACACTCCCACCAACAGTGTAAAAGTGTTCCTTTTTCTCCACATCCTCTCCAGCATCTGTTGTCTCCAGATTTCTTAATGATCTCCATTCTAACTGGCGTGAGATGGTATCTCAATGTGGTTTTGATTTGCATCTCTCTGATGACCGGTGATGATGAGCATTTTTTCATATGATTGTTGGCCTCATATATGTCTTCTTTCGTAAAGTGTCTGTTCATATCCTTTGCCCAATTTTGAATGGGCTTGTTTTTTTCTTGTAAATCTGTTTGAGTTCTTTGTAAATTCTGGATATCAGCCCTTTGTCAGATGGGTAAACTGCAAACATTTTTTCCCATTCTGTTGGTTGCTGATTCACTCTAGTGACTGTTTCTTTTGCCGTGCAGAAGCTGTGGAGTTTGATTAGGTCCCATTTGTCTATTTTGGCTTTTGTTGCCAATGCTTTTGGTGTTTTGTTCATGAAGTCCTTGCCTACTCCTATGTCCTGGATAGTTTTGCCTAGATTTCCTTCTAGGGTTTTTATGGTGCCAGGTCTTATGTTTAAGTCTTTAATCCATCTGGAGTTAATTTTAGTGTAAGGTGTTAGGAAGGGGTCCAGTTTCTGCTTTCTGCACATGGCTAGCCAGTTTTCCCAACACCATTTGTTAAATAGGGAATCCTTTCCCCATTGCTTGTTTTTGTCAGGTTTATCAAAGATTGTATAGTTGTAGATATGTTGTGTTGCCTCCAGTGCCTCTGTTTTGTTCCATTGGTCTATATCTCTGTTTTGGTACCAGTACTATGCTGTTTTGATTACTGTAGCCTTGTAGTATAGTTTGAAATCCGGTAGTGTGATGCCCCCTGCTGTGTTCTTTTTGCTTAGAATTGATTTGGCTATGCGGGCTCTCTTTTGGTTCCATATAAACTTTAAGGTGTTTTTTTCCAGTTCTGTGAAGAAAGTCAATGGTAGCTTGATGGGGATAGCATTGATTCTGTAAATTACTTTGGGCAGTCTAGCCATTTTCATGATATTAATTCTTCCTAACCATGAACATGGAATGTTTCTCCATCTGTTTGTGTCCTCTCTGATTTCGTTGAGCAGTGGCTTGTAGTTCTCCTTGAAGAGGTCTCTTACGTTCCTTGTGAGTTGTATTCCAAGGTATTTTATTCTTTTTGTAGCAATTGTGAATGGCAGTTCATTCTTTATTTGGCTTTCTTTATGTCTGTTATTGGTGTAGATGAACGCTTGTGATTTTTGCACATTGATTTTATATCCTGAGACTTTGCTGAAGTTGCTTATCAGTTTCAGGAGGTTTTGGGCTGAGGCGATGGGGTCTTCTAGGTATACTATCATGTCATCTGCAAATAGAGACAATTTGGCTTCCACCTTTCCTATTTGAATACCCTTTATTTCTTTTTCTTGCCTGATTGCTCTGGGTAGGACTTCCAGTACTATATTGAATAGGAATGGTGAGAGAGGGCATCCTTGTCTAGTGCCGGATTTCAAAGGGAATGCTTCCAGTTTTTGCCCATTCAGTATGATATTGGCTGTTGGTTTGTCATAAATAGCTTTTATTACTTTGAGATACGTTCCACCGATACCGAGTTTATTGAGGGTTTTTAGCATAAAGGGCTGTTGAATTTTGTCAAATGCCTTCTCTGCATCAATTGAGATAATCATGTGGTTTTTGTTTTTGGTTCTGTTTATGTGGTGAATTACTTTTATAGACTTGTGTATGTTGAACCAGCCTTGCATCCCCAGGATGAATCCTCCTTGATCATGATGGATAAGTTTTTTGATTTGTTGTTGCAATCGGCTTGCCAATATTTTATTGAAGATTTTTGCATCTATGTTCATCATGGATATTGGCCTGAAGTTTTCTTTTCTTGTTGGGACTCTGCCGGGTTTTGGTATCAGGATGATGTTGGTCTCATAAAATGATTTGGGAAGGATTCCCTCTTTTTGGATTATTTGGAATAGTTTTAGAAGGAATAGTACCAGCTCCTCTTTGTGTGTCTGGTAGAATTCGGCTGTGAACCCGTCTGGACCTGGGCTTTGTTTGTGTGGTAGGCTCTTAATTGCTGCCTCGACTTCTGACCTTGTTATTGGTCTCTTCATAGTTTCAGCTTCCTCCTGGTTTAGGCTTGGGAGGACACAGGAGTCCAGGAATTTATCCATTTCTTCCAGGTTTACTAGTTTATGTGCATAGAGTTGTTTGTAATATTCTCTGATGATGGTTTGAATTTCTGTGGAGTCTGTGGTGATTTCCCCTTTATCATTTTTTATTGCATCTATTTGGTTGTTCTCTCTTTTCTTTTTAACCAATCTGGCTAGTGGTCTATTTTGTTCATCTTTTCAAAAAACCAGCTCTTGGATTTATTGATTTTTTGAAGGGTTTTTTGTGTCTCAATCTCCTTCAGTTCAGCTCTGATCTTAGTTATTTCTTGTCTTCTGCTTGGTTTTGAGTTTTTTTGATCTTGCTCCTCTAGCTCTTTCAATTTTGACTATAGGGTGTCAATTTTGGATCTCTCCATTCTCTTCACATGGGCACTTATTGCTATATACTTTCCTCTAGAGACTGCTTTAAATGTGTCCCAGAGATTCTGGCATGTTGTGTCTTCATTCTCATTGGTTTCGAAGAACTTCTTTATTTCTGACTTCATTTCGTTGTTTACCCAGTCAACATTCAAGAGCCAGTTGTTCAGTTTCCATGAAGCTGTGCGGTTCTGGGTCAGTTTCTGAATTCTGAGTTCTAACTTGATTGCACTATGGTCTGAGAGGCTGTTTGTTATGATTTCAGTTGCTTTGCATTTGCTGAGGAGTGCTTTACTTCCAATTATGTGGTCAATTTTAGAGTAGGTGTGATGTGGTGCTGAGAAGAATGTGTATTCTGTGGATTTGGGGTGGAGAGTTCTGTAAATGTCTATCAGGTTTGCTTGCTCCAGGTCTGAGTTCAAGCCCTGGATATCCTTGTTGATTTTCTGTCTGGTTGATCTGTCTAATATTGACAGTGGAGTGTTAAAGTCTCCCACTATTATTGTGTGAGAGTCTAAGTCTCTTTGTAAGTCCTTAAGATCTTGCCTTATGTATCTGGGTACTCCTGTATTGGGTCCATATATGTTTAGGATCGTTAGATCTTCTTGTTGTATTGATCCTTTTACCATTATGTAATGGCCTTCTTTGTCTCTTTTGATCTTTGTTGCTTTAAAGTCTATTTTATCAGAGATGAGAATTGCAACTCCTGCTTTTTTTTGCTTTCCATTAGCTTGGTAAATCTTCCTCCATCCCTTTATTTTGAGCCTTTGTGTATCCTTGCATGTGAGATGGGTTTCCTGGATACAGCACACTGATGGGTTTTGGCTTTTTATCCAATTTGCCAGTCTGTGTCTTTTGATTGGTGCATTTAGTCCATTTACATTTAGGGTTAATATTGTTATGTGTGAATTTGATACTGCCATTTTGATGCTAAGTGGCAGTTTTGCCTGTTAGTTGTTGTAGATTCTTCATTATGTTGATGCTTTTTAGCATTTAGTGTGATTTTGGAATGGCTAGTACTGGTTGTTCCTTTCTATGTGTAGTGCCTCTTTCAGGAGCTCTTGTAAAGCAGGCCTGGTGGTGACAAAATCTCTGAGTACTTGCTTGTTCGCAAAGGATTTTATTTTTCCTTCACTTCTGAAGCTCAGTTTGGCTGGATATGAAATTCTGGGTTGAAAGTTCTTTTCTTTAAGAATGTTGAATATTGGCCCCCACTCTCTTCTGGCTTGTAGTGTTTCTGCCGAGAGATCTGCTGTGAGTCTGATGGGCTTCCCTTTGTGGGTGACCCGACCTTTCTCTCTGGCTGCCCTTAGTATTTTCTCCTTCATTTCAACCTTGTTGAATCTGATGATTATGTGCCTTGGGGTTGCTCTTCTTGTGGAATATCTTTGTGGTGTTCTCTGTATTTCCTGCATTTGAGTGTTGACCTGTCTTGCTAGGTGGGGGAAATTTTCCTGGATGATGTCCTGAAGAGTATTTTCCAGCTTGGATTCATTCTGTTCGTTCCCTTCTGGTACACCTATCAAACGTAGGTTAGGTCTTTTCACATAGTCCCACATTTCTTGGAGACTTTGTTCATTCCTTTTTGCACTTTTTTCTCTCATCTTGGTTTTTCGTTTTATTTCATTGAGTTGATCTTCGACTTCAGATATTCTTTCTTCTGCTTGGTCAATTCGGCTATTGAAACTTGTGCATGCTTCGCGAAGTTCTCGTATTGTGTTTTTCAGCTCCTTTAGTTCATTCATATTCCTCTCTAAGTTATCCATTCTTGTCATCAATTCCTCAAATCTTTTTTCATATCTTTTTTCAAGGTTCTTAGTTTCTTTGCATTGATTTAATGCATGTCCTTTTAGCTCACAAAAGTTTCTCATTATCCATCTTCTGAAGTCTAATTCTGTCATTTCATCACAGTCATTCTCTGTCCAGCTTTGTTCCCTTGCTGGTGAGGAGTTTTGGTCCTTTCTAGGAGGCGAGGTGTTCTGGTTTTGGGTGTTTTACTCCTTTTTGCGCCGGTTTCTTCCCATCTTTGTGGATTTATCCACTTGTCGTCTGCGTAGTTGCTGACTTTTCGATTGGGTCTCTTGGACACCCAGATTGTTGGTGATGAAGTATTTCTGTTACTTGGTTTTCCTTCTACCAGTCTAGCCCCTTCGCTGTACGACTGCTGAGGTCCACTCCAGGCCCTGCTTTTCTGGGGTACACCTATAGCAGCTGCGGAACAGTGAGGGATGCTACCAGTTTCTTTTTCTGCTATCTTTGTCCCAGGATGATGCCTGCCAAATGTCAGTCTTTTGGATATAGAGGGGTCAGGGAGCTGCTTGAGGAGACAGTCTGTACTTTATAGGAGCTCAATTGCTGAGCTGTGAGCTCTGTTGTTCATTCAGGGCTGTTAGGCTGCTATGTTTGATTCTGCTGCAACAGAGCTCATTAAAAAACCCCTTTTTTTCTCAAATGCTCTGTCTTGGGGGGTTGGGGTTTTGTTTTTGGATGTCTGTTGAGGTGTCCTGCCCAGCTAGGGCAGGACAATAATCACTATTTGACTGCCGAGGCTCCGCCCTGCTGTTGTGAGGCTCGCCCTGTTGCTGCATGCTCTTGCTCTTCTGCTGCATTCTCCACCACGGGCTACGCCCTGCAGTGGAGTCTCTCTGTTGTAGTGGGTTGCCTCGGCAATGGCAGGCTGGGTCAGCAGTGGGCGTGTATCTCAGTAGGGGCGGGTTGCCTCGGTAATGGTGGACGCCCCTCCCCCACGGGGCGCCTCAGGGATGGTCTCCACAGCGAGCGTTTGGAATCGCTTTTTTGTCTGTCCCACTGCGCTATCCCACACGCTGTGTCCCTGCAATCTCCTGGGCTGGCCCACTGCCCAAGTCCCTTTCAGTCTCGAGTTCAGCCCCCTCAAGTCTCAGGTTGCCATTTCAACAGGGTACCCGGACAAGCGCACCCTGCCGCCGCCACCCCGGCTGCCGGCTTCTCCAGGCAGAGCCTCTGCCTGGTGTCCCGCGTCTCCTTTATACTTGGGAATTTCCCCGTTCTGTGGGCTACAAAGATCAGTCTGAAAATGCAGCTTTGACTCACCTCTCTGCGGATTAACTGAGAGCTTAAATCTCTATACCAGAAATGCTTCACTCTGCCTAAGATATGTCCTGATATTAAAGTGTATACTGAATTCAATACCTACCTCAACATTTTGAGACCTGACTATACTATTGTCCTAACATCTTAAAAGCAGGAACTGATATGTTTTTAAAGCTAAAAACTTCTGTAAAATAAATTTTCATTTAAATTATGGGTTTATTCTTATATTTAAAGAAGCACTAAGCTCCTAACCCTAATTACCCTAATTACTCTTCTATTATCAGATCTTTATTAAGGGCACAGAAAGCTCTCTAGTAACCAGAAAATTATTTCGTGATGGCACTGCTGCCTGAGAAGATTTAATTCCATAATATACTAAAATAAAGGTGGATTTCAATAATGTATTCATCACTACAATATAAAGTATGGATTCTCTTTATTCTTCTTAAAAAATGTCTTGCTAAAGTCCATTAAGAAAAAATGAAGGCCTTTATCTTGACTATGATCATCCTGAACATTACTATATTCTTCTTAGTAAGTTTTAAATTATCTTAAATGGGTAATTTTGTTGTCATTTAGAAAAAGATAAAGGAGCCCATATCAATCATATGCCACAAAAATATCTTATACTCAATCATCATTGTGTTTGTAACCCAAATGATATATGCTTTGTTGCCTTAAAAATTTTTGCCTGAACTTTATTATATCTTTGTATATATTTTCATACAATGGGATTTGTATGAAAAAAATCAGAACTTTATGTCCACGCAAAAACCACACAGACATTCCTAGCAACTCTAATTTATAATTGTCAAAACTTGAAAGCAACCACCCTTCCATTCATCCTACAGTAGGTGAATGAATAAATAAACTGTGGTACAACCAGACAATGAAATATTATTCTTCATTAAAAAGAATTGAGCTATCCATCCATGAAACAACATGGAAGATCCATAAGTCAAAATTACTAAGTGAAATAAGCCAATCTAAAGAGGCTACATACTGTACGATTCCACTATATGACATTCTGATCAAGGTAATACGATGGAGACAGTAAAACGATCAGTCATTGCCATGGATTTGATGAGAGGGAGGAATAAGTATGTGAAACAGAAGATTTTACAGCAGTGAAAACTATTCTGTAAGACACTATGATGGATATATGTCATTATACATTTCTTAAAATACCCATAGAATGTAAAACACAACAAATGAACCTTAATATAAACTATAAACTTTGGGTGATCATGATGCATCAATGTAAGTTAATCTACTGTAACGAATGTACCACTCTAGTACAGAATATTAATAATAAAGGAGGCTGGGATGGGGACTGGGATAAGGGGTATAGGGAACTCTCTGTACTTCCCACTCAATTTTTCTGTGAACCTAAAAGTGCTTTTGAAAAGTAGTTTGTTTTGTTTTGTTTTGTTTTGTTTTGTTTTGTTTTGTTTTGTTTTGAGACGGAGTTTCTCTCTTGTTACCCAGGCTGGAGTGCAATGGCGCTATGTCACCTCACCACAACCTCTGCCTGGGTTAAGGCAATTCTCCTGCCTCAGCCTCCTGAGTAGCTGGGATTACAGGTACGCACCACCATGCCCAGATAATTTTTTTTTTTTGTATTTTTAGTAGAGATGGGGTTTCACCATGTTGACCAGGATGGTCTCGATCTCTTGACCTCGTGATCCACCCCTCTTGGCCTCCCAAAGTGCTGGGATTACAGGCTTGAGCCACCGTGCCTGGCCCCTTGAAAAGTAGTTTTAAGAAAAAGAAATGAAAATCAACATATATATATTATATTAAATTAAATATATATATATATATAATTTAGACAAACAAGAGTCTTAAAACTCATGATCTGTCAAGACAAATGCCATGAAGGTTAAGTTCATCTTTCAAAACCCGAAAAACAAAGTCCTCATATATCCAGGCTTCACTAAGATAAGCCCACATCCAGACATCAAAGCAGTCATCAGCCCAGGTTTCACTTACTGTGACTCAACCAAAATCGCCTGTACCAGTTTTATCAAACTAATCTCTAACAACCAATTCTTTTAAATCTTCCACATCCAAGTCTATATCCGAACATTCATTATCTTCTCAAAATCCAGCAAAGGGGTCTAACTCTACCAAAAAGCAATTTCTGGCTAAAAAGACTGAAAAAAATTCAACTAAAACAACTTCATAAAAAAATGGAAAGTCATCCACAAGTTTACACACAAAATGACTTTACCTCACAAGTCTATACCCAGTCAGGCATCTCTCACCAAAACTGTTATAAAAAGGAAGACAACTGCTAAGCCTAAACAGAAACAGACTAAAGCTACCAGATCTATACCCAAGATGAGATCATCTTCTCACAAAATAGACGAAAGGTCATCATTTGCCAGTGCTACACAGAAATCACTTTTAAAGACAGAAAAAAAAAAAAAAACCCACAGCTGCCAAAGCTGCACTTTGGCAGACATCATTTTTCCTGGGGTAGTGAGGAGCGATCTAGTTCCTGCAGGTAAGACAAGGAGGGTTATTCTAAGACGGCTCCACCAAAGAATTTCCCAGGCTCCAGATCTACTTCAAAAACAGTTGCAAAGTTCGCAGCCAAAAAGTCTCAAAGATGCAGTTCTGCTGGAAACCAGTGTCTAGCTTCCAAAAACAAACCAAAGAAGGTGTGACCTTTATGTCCTGGTCTCCAACTTACTTGACTTTATTAAATGCTCCCAAGCACAAAGTGCACAAACCTCATCCACCATCCTCATGTTCAATAAAAGTTCATCCATCCCGATTTCAAACTCCCAAATCTAAACCTCATAGGCCCGTACCTTGTCCACATCTACAAAACAAATGTATCCATCTCAGAATTCTGTAGAAGCAGCTACTTGATCACACACAGCGCCAATTCCTGTCCTTGCAGAGATGACTATGGCAGCCATTGGAGATAATAATGATACCACTACTGGCATGTCTTGAATTCCACCTACCTCAGAGGCCTTTTTGCTACCATCTTACTGACCACAGCTCTCTCTATATTTCAAATCATCACCCACTCTGCAGATTACACTACCACCAGGCAAAGTATTGCTACATTTTTGAAAGTGGCACTATTGTGCTAAGACTTCTGCTGTCACAATAGGTAAAAACCACATTTGAAGTTGAAGCAACTACTGCTAAAATTGACACAACTATTAAAGAGACTGCTGTAACTGCTTCTGTGACCAACATCACAGCCACTGTAGTTAGCACTTAACAGGGAAACTGACACTAAACCACTATGGAGGCTCTAGAAATGATGACAGCTGCTCTAAGAGTGACTTTTACCCTTGGCATGGCTCTGCCTGGAACCAATAACACTTCCACTGCTGCCACTAATTCCACCACTGCCCTAGATGATGCCACCAGTGCCACCAATACAACTGTTGACATTGAGCCTGAAAGAAATCTCACTGTCCCTGAAGAGTATACCTAAGACATTGAAGACTATGATCCAGCCTCTGAGTATTAGTATAACCCAGAGGTTGCTGAAAATTCCACCATAATTACAGAATCTAATGTCACAAGTGCTGTTATTTCTTCATCTCCAGGGGCCACTGCTCCTATACAAAATCCTGAGAACCTACAACTGACAACACTACTAAGAATTTATAGGTAACAGCTGCTCCACATAGCCCTTGAAATGTTGATTGGATACCCCAACCAATGATCAAAAGCATTTGAGAAAATACTGAAAACATTTAGCAGTAAAAACATAGCAATGCTGTAAACATACTATAATGCCGTTTTCAGTCTTTTTTCCTTATATGCTAACATGTTATATCACATCTTTGAATCACCACAAAGAGAATTGTCATTGCATTTTTAAATGATGATTCAAAAAGTTCACAGTTCTCAAAACTTGACATGAGTGGAATTTGCCTTTTATTCTCATTTCACTCTAAAGTGTCTTCAATTTCCTAAGAGCAACATTCTTAAATCCTCTTAACTCCCCTCTCTTGAGCACTGAAATCTCCCATTCACTGACTTGATTAAATTATCCAACAAAAACTTGTCTCTTATAGTTTAAAGGGATAATTTTTTGACTTGGTGAATATCACTCATATGAAAGGAAAGACTTAAATTTGTTTCCTATAGAAAAATATAAATCACTTATTGTAGGCTATGAAATTTCTAGGATGCTATAAAACAAGAGACAGATTTATTCAGATAATCGAAATTTCTTCTTGGCCTGAAAAAAAATTTGGCCTAGAAGAGTCCCAGAAATCTCTACATACCTCCCCTTATAGAAAGACTATTTAAATTATTCCTGAGTTATAAAGCAGTGAAAGAAGGACACATGAGCTTCTCAGATTCAACAAGACTTTCTTGAATGAATGATGTCAGTGGCAGCTTTGGGACTTCTCCCTACCGCTATAATCACATACTCGTAGATTGGATCCCAAGGGTAATTGAACTGAGCAATCCTACACCTGGTTCTTTTCTCCAAGACTATCACTATTGCTTCAAACACCTACATTCTCTAAGAAATAAGTAAGATATTAATCTATTTGTATAGGGTGTGTGTTTGTGTGTGTGAGGGGGGTGATAGAGAGAGAGAGAGAATCATTTTATAGCTCACCAAAAGGGCCGTACTCATAAACTTAGATTTCCCATCACAAATTTCTTCTGCCCGTTTGCAACATGGAGTCAATAGGATACATACATCATAATCTACTATTTAAAAAGAAGAATTAAAAACAAATTTTTCCCTTCGGCCACAAGTTTCAGATTTATCAGTTTTTATCTTAAAATACTAATTAACAAGACTATTCCACAGATTTTTAAATCAATGTATCCATGATATATAATTCTTATGTATCATGAGTACATATCATACTTTCATAATCTAGATTCATATTATAAGCTCAACCCAAATTAGTAGATAAAGTTTCTCTTCTTTGTATAGCCTTTGAAGATATTTTAACTGCAGATGAGAAATATAAGAATCTGCTAAGCATATGCATACATTTTCATCTGCTCTCTAGTGTCACACCTGTTAATGTCTAATAATTTTCTGCCAACTGCTCTGTTTTTTCTCATACATTTAAATGTTTATACACCTAAAGTATTAACCAAGGCTCTATTTTGTATAAAAAAGTAATTTAAGATAAGTGGATATATTTATTTAACAAGTTCACTTAAACATACTTTTTGAATATCTACTCATAGGAAGTCCCTCTGCTAAGTGCTATGAGACAGTACAAAACAATCCAGACAATTATTATGGACCAATGGAGTTCAAAATAAAAGAGGAACTGTATCATATGTATATAATTAATGATGGCACAATTCAAAATAAAAAAAGGAGCTTTCTTACAGACTGAGAGATCATGGCAGGGATCAGGGTACAAAAAGTGTTGTGGTGGTGTGCACTTGTAGTCCTAGCTACTTGGAATATTTGAGTTGCAAGATTGCTTCAGCCCTGGAATTCATAGCTGCAGAAAGCTATGATTGTGCCACTATACTCCAAAGTGAGATTCTGATTCTAAAATATATATATATAGTTATGGAAAAGATGGCACTTGCTATGTTTTTACTGCTAAATGTTTTCAGTATTTTCTCAAATGCTTTTGATCATTGGTTGGGGTATCCAATCAACATTTCAAGGGCTATGTGGAGCAGCTAGCTGCTGGACCATAAACTGTTTACCACTCAGTTATGAGTGAGTGGTATAATAACATAAATCACTTTTTGTTATTAAGCACACATACTATTTATTTCAGCTTCATTTTAGCTATTGATTCATGCATTTACTCATTCAATCATTCAGTAGCAAGACTTTCTTGATGACAAAAGCAATGTGTTCTGATGCAAGCTCCTTATCTCATTCCTGACCAATAATTTGAGTATACCTAAAGTAGAACTAGGTAGAGGGTACCCCCTGCTCTTATAACTGGGGAATGCTCTCCCCATTTCGCCTGTTTCCACCCATTCTCTCTTGAGTAGCTTCTCATGAGTTTAGGCATTTAAACTTGTAATCCTTGCTAATAACAATGAAAAACTTAAGATTTGTGTAAAAGAAGGTAAATTCTTTTAACTAATCTAAGATGAAGGTGAGAGTTAGTAAAGGCCTAATAATGAAATTGGAGGAAAACTTTTGAGGTATATTAAGGAAGAAATATAGTAAGAAATGATAATTTGTATACTGGATGATAAGATGGTGTTAAAGAAAAAGCTATTTTGTGAATTGGATAACTGGTTAAAAGATAAACTCTCCATAAGAAAACTATTAAAACTGATAAACAAATTCAGCAAAATTTCAGGATACGAAAATCAACAAACAAAAATCAGTACCAGTTCTATATGCCAACAGTGAACAATCTGAAAAAGAAAAAAAAAGTAATTCCATTTACTATAGCCACACATAAAATTAAATACTTGGGAATTAACTGAAGAAGTGAAGTTAATAAAAACTATGAAAGACTGATAAAAGAAATTGAAGAGGACATCAAAAATGGAAAAATGTTCTATACTTATGTATTGAAAGAATCGGTATTGTTCAACTGTCCATAGAACCCAAAGCAATCTACAGTTTCAATGCAATCCCTATCAAAATACCAATGACATTCTTCACAGAAATAGAAAAAAAGAATCTAAATTTTACATGGAACCACAGAAGACCCTGAATAGCCAGAGCTATCCTAAGCAAAAAAACAAAACTAGAGGAATCACATTACCTGACTTCTAATTGTACTACAGAGCTATATAACCAAAACAGCATGATCCTGGCATAAAAGCAGACACACAAACCAATGGAACAAAATAGGTAACTCAGAAACAAATCCAGTGAACTCATTTTTGACAAAGGTACCAAGAACATATGCTGCAGAAAAGGCAGTCTTTTCAATAAATGGCTCTGCAAAAACTGGATATTCATATGCAGAAAAATAAAACTAGGCTCCTTTGTCTCAGCATATACAAAAAGCAAATCAAAATGGATTAAAGACTTAAAATTGAAGACCCAAACTATAAAATCACTGTACAAAAACACTGGAAAAGTCTCCAGGACATTGGTCTGGGCAATAATCTCTTGAGAAATACCACAGAAGCACTGGCAACCAAAGAAAAAAATGGACAGATACAATCATATCAAGTTTAAAAACTTCTGCACAGCAAAGGATAGAATCAACAAACTGAAGAGACAACCTTTAGAATGGGAGAAAATATCTGCAAACTATTCATCTGACAAGGGATTAATAACTAAAATATATAAGGAGCTCAAATGACCCTATAGAAAAAGCCAGTCCTCTGGGTTTTAAAATGGGCAAAAGGCAAGGTGTGGTATGCACCTGTGGTCCAAGCTACCTAGGAGGCTGGGGTGGGAGAATCACCTGGGGGTGGGAGGCAGAGTTTGCAATGAGCCAAGATTGTGCCACTGCACTACAGTCTGGGTAATGCAGCCAGACCCTGTCAAAAAAAATAATAAAGTGAATAGACATATCTCAAGAGAATACATACAAATGGCAGGCAAATATATGAAAAGATGCTCAATGCAAATCAAAACTACAATGAGATATCACCTCAGCCCAGTTAAAATGGCTTATATCCAAAAGGCAATAACAGGTGCTGGTGAGGATGTGGAGAAAAGGGAACTCTTGTACACTGTTCATGGGAAGGTAAATTAGTGCAACCACTATGGGAAACCATTTGGAAGTTCCTCAAAGAACTAAAAATTGAGTACCATATGATCCAACAATCTTACTGCTAGGTATATGCCCAAAAGAAAGGAAATCGGTTTATCAGAGAGATATCTGCACTCCCATGTTTGTTGCAGCACTTTTTACGATACTTAAGATTTGGAAGCAAAGTAAGTGTCCATGAACAGATGAATGGATAAAGAAAATGTAGTACATATACACAATGGAGTACCATTCAGCCATAAAAAAGGAATGAGATCCAGCCATCTGTAACAACATGTATGGAAGTGGAGATAATTATGTTAATTGAAATAAGCCAGGCACAGAAAGACACATCACATGTTCTCACTTATTTGTGGAATCTAAAACTAAAAACAACTGAACTCATGAACAAAGAGAGTAAAAACATGGTTACCAGAGGCTGGGAAGGTAGTGGGGGGATGGGAGGGAATATGGGGATGGCTAAGGGGTATAAAAAATAGAATGAATAAGACCTACTGTCAGATAGCACATTAGGGTGATTATAGTTAATAATAATTAATTACACACTTTAAAATAACTTAAAGAGGGTAATTGGATTGTTTGTAACTCACAGGATAAATATTTTAGGAAATGGATACCCCATTCTCTATGATGTGCTTATTTCACATTGCATGCCTGTATCAAAACATCTCATGAATCTGATAAATGTATACACCTTCTATGTACTCACAATTTTTTCTACAAAAGATATGACAAAACAAGATTTATAAATCAGTTTGTAGGCAAAAGGAAGCATTTACTTTGAGATGGGCTGCATCTATTCCAACTTCTAACTTAAAAACTGAGCACATCATTATTTTTATTACCCATGGTACATTACAAAACTGGATCACAGATTAGGCAACAAAGATAACTTCCCCAAATGTTAAAAACTTAGAAATTGTATCACCAGAGGCCTCTCTTGGTAGACTGCAACAAACCTAAAAACTATGAAATATTGAAAAGTTTACTTTTTCAAAGGAACAAAACTGTGGTGAAACCGGCACTAATAAGAGATTTAAAAAATAAAACTGTGTGCAAACTCATGGGGCACAGAGTGATAGGAAGAGGTAAAGTGCTGCATTCATTTATAGTATCATGGGGACATTAGAGTAGATTTATCAAAACGCTATACTTCTATTTCTGCATCTCAGAAACTAACAAAATGGATTCCTAAAATAGTAGGGTAAATATAAAAATATATTAATTTAAATATATCAGGTATTTTCCCTAATAATGTGAATAAAAGGGGAATTCCTGTAACTATAGTTTATAACTGAGAAAGAAGAATGTTTGCAGTACTCTCAACTTTACCTTTGAAACAGTATACTACTGCTTCTTAGGAAATCTCAAATTCATAGAGGTAAAACATGTAAACAGTTATACTTAAGGAAAGAAATTAAAGTATCATTACTAATTAATAGATAACTTGAAAAAATCTTTGTGTTTATAAAAATACACATAAAAATAAGATTGAATGTCACAATAATAATATACAGATATATAACATAATAATTATGCATTGGTCTCCACTGTCATCTTCTTTATGCAATAGAATTATTCTGAAATGACACATCATGCGGTACATGAACACTGGGCAATAGTCAGTATGCATTTTGAGTACAGATTTTAAAAACCAGAGCTCATATATACAGTATATGTAGAGACTAAGAGATTTCTACTTCTAAAAAACTCAAAAAATGTAGAACATATCTTTGAAATAAATTCCATTAAAACGCTTTATGTAGTCTTAATCTCAATTATTCACACCAAATTTCAAAATTTATTCTATTCAAAAGTTAATAAACTTCTAAGGGAACTAGACGATTGAAACAAGAGAAATCAAATTTCTAACGGAGTATAAAGAATGAATTTTTAGTGTTAAAATGCGTTATTAAGAATAACTGATGCTTATCAAAGAATTATCACTTTATTTTTCCTTCAAGAAATATTTACAATTAAAACACAAGTAATCACATAACTGTTCATTTTTTTCCCTCCTTCCTCAGGAAATAAAAGTGGGAGGAACAGAACATATTCGTGGTTAACTCACTAATTTAAGATCCAGCTAAGAAATTCTCGTGGTGGCTCACACCTGCAATTACAGCAATTGGGAGGCCGAGGCTGGTGGATCATTCGAGCTCAGGAATTCGAACCCAGCCTGGGTAACATAGTGAAACCCTGTCTCTAAAAAAAATTAAAGTTTAGCCAGGCTAAATTAGTGCAACCACTATGGGAAACCATTTGGAAGTTCCTCAAAGAACTAAAAATTGAGTACCATATGATCCAACAATCTTACTGCTAGGTATATGCCCAAAAGAAAGGAAATCGGTCTCGGGAGTCTCGGGAGGCTGAGGTGGGAGGATCCCTTAAGCCTGAAAGTTTGAGACGGCCGCGAGCTACGATCGTGCTGCTGCAATCCGCCCCTGTCTCTAAATAAATAAATAAGTGTGATTCTCAGTAAAATCAATAACCATTGATTTATTCCTAGAAATTTGAAGATCCCAAACACTTTGTGTAGGTAACGCTAGTCTTTGGAAATGGCTTCTTGTAGGAGGTTCATGTTTTTTCTCTTTCAGTCATGCATTAAAATATTGTGGTATGTATTTCATATAAAGTTCAGTCACTTTGGTTGCACAAACTAGGTATGTGAAGAAAAGTTAAAAGATAATATTTGAAATTTTTGGTTCAAGAATAAAATAATTATGATTTCTTAAAGTAAGCATTCTCTTTAATTAAGGATGTTTTCCCCCTTTGAATCAGCAACTTCAATGAAATTGTATTTACCAGCAAAATCATTATAAAAAATAAAATTTGTCTTGATGAAAATTAAGGTTTGATTATCATCAGAATAGTTATTTAAAATTAAATATTATTTACTTATAATAAAACCTAAGAATTTAACTCTGGGGACACTCAGGATTATCTTGCTTATTAAAAATTTCTCAGCCTAAATTGTTATGTTCTCAACCATGTGTGTATTAGTAAGTTTTGTATTTTTCCCCTTCTTGTTTTGATATCAAAGCATGATTCTGTAGAAATATTCTCAGAGTAGAATCAGGAGTGGCTATTGGAATATCTAAATATGTATATGTATATGTATTTTCACACACAGAGAGATACATACATATGCATGCAAACATTTATTGACACTCAATATATAAAAACAAACAAGTCAGTCCATAAAATCTCTTTCACTTGAATTATTACAAAAATTGAATAGTTTTCATAGAATTTAAGCCTACTGAATGCTTTGGCACCATTTCCTGCAATACCTGATTCTATGGGCAAAGGTACTTTTATATCACTTTTGCTTTCTTTTGGCTTCTGATACTTTTCGTCCCATTATATGTTTGTTAGATTTATTCTTTAGGATCCTAGACTTCTCTCTGGAGAGATGTGGTATAAATTGTTTTGCCTGTAAATATAACCTAGAGTCATTCTAGGAATTTTTGCTAATTCACAGGAAAAATACCTTCTAAAATACCTTCTAAACATATTTGCCTGTAAATATAACCTAGAGTCATTCCACGAATTTTTGCTAATTCACAGGAAAAATACCTTCTAAAATATCTTTTTGCTGATTCACAGGAAAAATCCCTTCTAAAATACCTTCTAAAAATATTTGCCTGTAAATATAACCTAGAGTCATTCTAGGAATTTTTGCTGATTCACAGGAAAAATTACCATGGACCAATTGTGAACATTTGAAACAGAGATGATCTGATAGTATAATATCACTAGCTTATATGTAGCCTTGTTTAGTTGTCTTTAGCACATTTATTCCAAAATAGAGTCAGATACATATACGCCAGGGCTCCTATAAGAAGACAACTGGAGAACAGAAAGAGCTAAACCTTAAACATTTTTTTATTCCACACTCTATAAACTTCTCTGTTTGTTATATTTTAGGTATATATAATATATCTGATATAACACATGTGCATAATTTATATATAATTTATTTTTTAAATTTATTTTTTTAATCAGCAGGGATGAATAATGAGAAAGGTTTAGAGCCTTCAGAGCATGAATTTCTCCAACTTAGTGATCCTTGTCTTCAATTTTAACAGACTCATCATTTGCTCTTTCCTGTCTTCTCAGAAATCATATATCCTCAGTGCAATAGGTAAGAAAAGTTACATTTCAAATTCTCATTTTAAAAAATTAAATATACTTTGTTTCCTTTTCACTAGACATAAGAAAACTCATCAAACCCACAGCTCCCTCTTTAGGTGATTTTAAATGTAAACAGATGGTTGCCTGATTCTGAAGCTCTCAGGTTACCTCAAAGGTTTTAAATCTTTGCATGGTGGAAATTCACCTTAGGCACAATTAGTCAGCAAAGAAACAAAAGCAATAGAAAAAATATAGTAACATTATAAACTAATATATCACAATCATGAATAAGAACTGCAATAAAATTAATTATAAGTAAATAGAAAATATACCTATTTAAATGTATAAATATTATTAAGTAAGAAAAATAAGAGAAAGCTTTAAGAATATATTCATCTCAAATTATTTATAGTAATGATAAATTGAAAACAACATCAATTAAAGAATGGATTAGAACCTGTCGTGTAGAATATCCACATGAATTGACCATAAGTCATTAAATTTATATTTATAAAAAGTTTATAATAGAATTCTATGCTTATATAATATTTGGGGTATAAAAATATAATAATACATAATTTTAATACATACTAAAATAATATATAATATATATTTTATATAATCACAACTATTAAAAGTCAAATATAAAAAAGTTACAGATTTTTCAAGGAAATTATCAAGGTAATCAGATTAAAGGCGATTATTTTTATTTTTATTACAGTTTTTTGAGTTTCCAATTCTACCATGAGTCTCAATTACTTTGAAAACCAATCTTTAAAATATTTAATATTTCTTAAAATTTATTAATGAAATTATTAATTAAAAATAACTAGAAATAGGTTTTCAAATGTGTAAAAATTGACACTTAAAGCACTTGTATTTTTTTTAATTATGTTCCACCAATTACAATAAATACATTAACTGGGAGCTGCTTAGAAGGTCTTGCTATAATAAGTAAGAAATTATTTTATGAAAGTGGTAAACTAAAAAAGCCATTTAAACCATGTTGAGCTTATAAATTATTTTTAACTGTAAGCCACAGCATATCTTGAAACCAGGTTATGAAGCTGGTAATTACATTATAAAGGAAAAATCATGTGAGTTAATATTTTCAACAAGCAACTGAGCACCAATGAATTTATATGACAAAAAAAAGCCAGAATAAATCTATAGCTCAAAAAGTTACACAAAGATTGTCAAAGGATAACTTCAAGACATGCAATTATTTGCATGCACATGAAGGCAAATGCTGTCAATGAGCAAAGAGAAAACATGAGGTTTGTGATGAGGAAGAAAGAAGAGAAAAAAATGCAAGCAGCCTGGAAATAATAAACCATGTTTTACATTTTAGGGGTAAAACAGCAACTAGCAAAGGGAATAGCCTAGATAGGCACCACTTGAGCAGATCGGCAAAAATCATCAAAAATAATTAAATTGTTATTATTTTTGGGTTATCTAAAAACCACAAGAAGTTGACTATGAAGTTAAACATAACTGTTCTATTATGTAAAATCTCCCACCATCTTTCTGGTCTACACTTCAAGGTTACTTACACAGGTCTGTACTTTACCATTTATATGAATATCTCAAGACTATAATTTTTTTAGGAATGTTTTATTTAATTATAATTATTATTATACTTTAAGTTGTGAGGTACATGTGTAGATCTTGCAGGATTGTTACATAGGTATACACATACTGTGGTGGTTTGCTGCCTCCATCCCCCGGTCACCTATATTAGGTATTTCTCCTAATGGTATCCCTCTCCAACCTCCCCACCCCTGTTGTTCCTCTCCTAGCTCCCCACTTCCCAGCAGACCCCAGTGTGTAACATTCCCCTTCCTGCATCCATTTTTCTCATTGTTCAAAATCCACTTATGAGTGAGAACATGTGGTGTTTGGTGTTCTGTTCTTGCGTCAGTTTGCTGAGAATTATGGTTTCCAGCTTCATCTATGTCCCTGCAAAGGACATGAACTCATCCTTTTTTGTGGCTATATAGTATTCCATGGTGTATATGTGCCACATTTTCTTTATTTAGTCTAGTATTGATGGGCATTTGGGTTGGTTGCAAGTCTTTGCTATTGTAAATAGTGCTGCAATAAACATACATGTGCATGTGTCTTTAAAACAGAATGATTTATAATCCTTTGGATATATACCCAGTAATGGGATTGCTGGGTCAAAGGAATTTCTATTTCTACATCCTTAAAGAATCACCACACCATCTTCCACAACAATTGCACTAATTTACACTCCTACCAACAGTGTAAAAGTGTTCCTATTTCTCCACATCCTCTCCAGCATCTGTTGTCTCCAGATTTTTTAATGATCACCATTCTAACTGGCATGAGATGGTATCTCAATGTGGTTTTGATTTGCATTTCTCTAATGACCAGTGATAATGAACATTTTTTCATATGTTTGTTGGTGACATAAATGTTTTCTTTTGAAAAGTGCCTGTTCATATCCTTCACCCACTTTTTGATGGGATTATTTGTTTTTTTCTTATAAATGTGTTTTAGTTCTATGTAGTTTCTGGATATTAGCCCTTTTTCAGATGTAAATATTTTTTCCCATTCTGTTGGTTGCCGTTTTACTCTAATGATTGTTTCTTTTGCTGTGCAGAAGCTCCTAAGTTTAATTAGATCCCATTTGTCTATTTTGGCTTTTGTTGTCATTGTTTTTGATGTTTTAGTCATGAAGTCCTTGCCTATGCCTATATCCTGAATAGTATTGCTCAGGTTTTCCTCTAGGATATTTATGGTGTTCGGTCTTATGTTTAACTCTTTAATCCATCTGGAGTTAATTTTTTATAAGGTGTAAGGAAGGGGTCCAGTTTCTGCTTTCTGCACATGGCTAGCCAGTTTTCCCAACACCATTTATTAAACAGGGAATCCTTTCCTCATTGCTTGTTTTTGTCAGGTTTGTCAAAAATCAGATGGTTGTAGATGTGTGGCATTACTTCTGAGGAGTCTGCTCTGTTCCATGGGTCTATAACTCTGTTTTGGTACCAGTACCATGCTGTTTTGATTACTGTACCCTTGTAGTATAGTTTGAAGTCAGGTAGTGTGGTGCCTCCAGTTTGGGTCTTTTTGCTTAGAATTATCTTGGCTATGCAGGCCCTTTTTTGGTTCCATATGAAGTTTAAGGTGGTGTTTTCCAGTTCCGTGAAGGTCATTGGTAGCTTGATGGGGATAGCATTGAATCTATAAATTGCTTTGGGCAGTATGGCCATTTTCATGATATTGATTCTTCCTAACTATGAGCATGGAATATTTTTCCATCTGTTTGTGTCCTCTCTTATTTCCTTGAGCAGGGGTTTGTAGTATTCCTTGAAGAAGTCCTTCACGTCCTTTGTTAGTTGTATTCCTAGGTATTTTATTCTCTCTGCCGCAATTGCAAATGGGAGTTCGCTCATGATTTGGCTCTCTGTTTGTCTGTTATTGGTGTATAGGAATGCTTGTGATTTTTGCACATTGATATTGTTTCCTGAGACTGCTAAAGTTGTTTACATCTTAAGGATTTGGGCTGAGATGATGGGGTCTTCTAAATATACAATCATGTCATCCTCAAATAGAGACAGTTTGACTTCCTATTTTCCTAATTGAAAACCTTTATTTCTTTTGCATGCCTGATTGCTCTGGCCAGTACTTCCAATACTATGTTGAATAGGGATGGTGAGAGAGGGCACCCTTATATAGTGCCTATTTTCAAGGGAATGCTTCCAGTTTTTGCCCATTCAGTATTATATTTGCTGTGGTTTTGTCATAAGTAGTTTTTATTATTTTGGGATACTTTCCATCAATATCTAGATTATTGAGAGTTTTTAGCATAAAGCACTGTTGAATTTTGTTGAAGGCCTTCTCTGCATCTATTGAGATAATTATGTGGTTTTTGTTTTTGGTTCTGTTTATGTGATGGATTCTGTTTATAGATTTGTTTATGTTGAACCAGACTTGCATCCCCAGGACGAAGCATACTTGATCATGATGGATAAGCTTTTTGATGTGCTGTTGCATTAAATTTGCCAGTATTTAATTAAAGATTTTTGCATCAATGTTCATCATGGATATTGGCCTGAAATTTTCTTTTTCAGTTGTGTCTCTGCCAGGATTTGGTATCAAGATGATGTTGATCTCATAAATGAGTTAGGATTCCCTCTTTTTTGTATTATTTGGAATAGTTTTAGAAGGAATGGTACCAGCTCCTCTTTGTATATCTGGTAGAAATCAGTTGTGAACCTGTCTGGATCTGGACTTTTTTTCGTTGGTAGGCTCTTAATTGCTGCCTCAACTTCAGACTTTGTTATTGGCCTATTCAGGGATTCAACTTCTTCCTGGTTTAGTCTTGGGAGGGTGTAAGTGTCCAGGAATTTATCCATTTCTTCTAGATTACTGGTTTATGTGCATAGAGTTGTTAGTAATAATCTCTTATGGTAGTCTGTATTTCTGTGGAATCAGTGGTTATATCCCTTTATCATTTTAATTGTATCTATTCAATTCTTCTGTTTTCTTTTTTATTAGTCTGGCTAGCATTCTATATATTTTGTTGATCTTTTCAGCTTTGTTTTTGGTTTTGCTGGATTTGTTGATTTTTTGAAGGGTTTTTTTGTGTCTCTATCTCCTTCAGTTTTGCTCTCGTCTTGGTTATTTTCTGTCTTCTGCTAGCTTTTGAATTTGTTTGATCTTGCTTCTCTAGTTCTTTTAATTGTGAAGTTAGGGTATCAATTTTAGACCTTTCCTTGCTTCTCATTTGGGCATTCAGTGCTACATATTTCCTTCTAGACACTGCTTTAAATGTGTTCCAGAGATTCTGGGACATTGCGTCCTTGTTCTCTTTGGTTTCAAAGAACATCTTTATTTCTGCCTTCATTTCCTTATTTATCCAATAGTCATTCAGGAGCAGCTTGTTCAATTTCCACATAGTGTGTGATTTTGAGTGAGTTCTTATTCCTGAGTTCTAATTTGATTGCACTGTGGTCTGAGAGGCTCATTGTTATGATTCCTGTTCTTTTGCATTTGCTGATAATTTACTTCTAATTATGTGGTCAATTTTAGAGTAGGTGTTATGTGGTGCTGAGAAGGATGTATATTCTGTGGATTTGGGGTGGAGAGTTTTGTAGATGTCTATTAGGTCCACTTGGCCCAGATCTGAGTTCAAGTCCTGGATATCCTTGTTAATTTCTGTCTCATTGAGCGGTCTAATATTGAAAGTGGAGTGTTAAGGTATCCCACTATTATTGTGTGGGTGTCTAAGTCTCTTTGTAGGTCCTTAAGAACTTGCTTTATGTATGTGGGTGCTCCTGTATTGGGTGTGTATATAGTTAAGATAGCTCTTCTTGTTGCATTGATCCCTTTCCTATTTACATTATGTAATTCCCTTCTTTGTCTCTTTTGATCTTTGTTGGTTTAAAGTCCATTTTATCAAAGACTAGGATTGAAACCCCTTCTTTTTTTGCTTCCTATTTCCTTGGTAAATCTTCCTCCATCCCTTTATTTTGAGTCTATGTGTGTCTTTGCACATGAGATGGGTTTCCTGAATACCACACATTGATGGGTCTTGACTTTTTATCCAGTTTACCATTTTGTGTCTTTTGATTGGATAATTTAGCCCATTTACATTTAAGGTTAATATTGTTATGTGTGAATTTGATCCTGCCATTTTGATGCTGGTTGGTTGTTTTGCCCATTAATTGATGCAGTTTCTTCATTGTGTCAATGGTCTTTACCATTTTGTACATTTTTGCAGTGGCTGGTACTGGTTGTTCCTTTCCATGTTTAGTGCTTCTTTCAGGAGCTCTCATAAGGCAGGCCTGGTGGTGATGAAATCTCTCAGCAGTTGCTTGTAAATAAAAAATTTTATTTCTCCTTCACTTGTGAAGCTTAGTTCGGCTGGATATGAAATTTTGGATTGAAAGTTCTTTTTTTTAAGATGTTGAATATTAGCCCACACTTTCTTCAGGCTTATAGGGTTTCTGCTGAGAGATCCACTGTTAGTCTGACGTGCTTCCCTTTGTGGGTAACCTAACCTTTCTCTCTGGCTGCCCTTAGCGTTTTTTCCTTCATTTCAACCCTTGTATATCTGAAACTTATGTGCATTGGGGTTGCTCATCTTGAGGAATACCATTGTGGTGTTCTCTGTATTTCCTTGATTTGAATGCTGGCCTGTCTTGCTATGTTGGGGAAGTTCTCCTGGATAATATCCTGAAGAGTGTTTTCCAGTTTGGATTCATTCTCGTCACCTTGAGGTACACTGATCAAACGTAGATTAGGTTTTTTCACATAATCCCATATTTCTTGTAGGCTTTTTTCATTTCTTTTTATTATTTTTTCTCTAATTTGGCCTTCTAATTTTATTTTATTGAGTTGATCTTCAATCTCTGATATACTTTTTCTGCTTGATTGATTCAGCTATTGAAACTTGTGTAGGCTTCACAAAGTTCTCGTGCTGTGTTTTTCAGCTCCATCAAGTTGGTTTATGTTCATCTCTAAGCTGGTCATTATAGTTAGCAATTAGTGTAACCTTTTTTCAAGGCTCTTAGTTTATTTGCATTGGGTTAGAACATGTACCTTTAGCTCAGAGAAGTTTGTTATTACCCACCTTCTGAAACCTGCTTCTGTCAATTTGTCAGACTCATTCTCCATCCAGTTTTGTTCTCTTGTTGGTGAGGAGTTGTGATCTCTTAGAGGAAGAGAGGCATTCTGGTTTTTTGATGATTTCATCCTTTTTGCACTGGTTTCTTCCCATCATCTCAGTTTTATCTATCTTTGGTCTTTCAAGTTGGTGACTTTCAGATGGATTCTCCAAGTGGACATCCTTTCTGTTGATGTTGAAGCTATTTCTTTCTGTTGTTTACTTTTCCTTCTAACAGTCATACCCCTTTGCTGCAGGACAGCTGGAGGTCCACTCCAGACCTGGCTTGTGTGGGAATCACCCATGGGGGCTGCAGAACAGCAAGTATTGCTCCCTGTTCCTTCCTTTGGTACCTTTGTCACAGAAGGGTACCTGCCAGATGTCAGCCAGAGCTCTCCTGTTTGAGGTGTCTCTTTGGATATACAGGGGTCAGGGTGCCACTTGCGGAGGCAGTATATCCCTCCTCAGAGCTCAAGTGCTGTGCTGGGAGCTCCATTGCTCCCTTCAGAGCTGCTGGGCAGGGACATTTAATTCTGCTGCAGTGTAACTCACAACCACCCAACCCTTTTCCCAGGTGCTCTGTCCTGGGAAGGTGGGGCTTTATTTATAATTCTCTGATGCCCTGCTGCCTTTTTGTCAATGATGCTCTGCCCAGGAAGGAATCAGTCTAGTCACAGTTGGCCTGCAGAGGCATTGCTGAGCTGGTGGGCTCCACCCAGCTGCTGTGTAAACTTACTTGTGCTTTTGTTTATACAAGTAAGGTTAGAACTGCCTCAGTAATGGTGGACTGCCTCAGTAATGGCAGGCTGTCTCAGTAGTGGTGGATTTCCTCCATAGTGGCAGACTGCCTTGGTAACGGCAGACACCCTTCCCCCACCACCAAGCTCAACCATCTCAGGTCAAGCTCAAATTACTGTGCTGGCTACAAAAATCCCAAGCTAGTGGGATTCAATTTGCTGGTCTCCATGGGAGTGGGACCCACTGAGACAGATCATCTGGCTCCTTGCCTTCAGTCCCCTTTCTCTCAGGGGTATGTGTGACTCTGTCTCACAGGTGATCCAGGAGCCAGCCAAAACAGCTGCTCAAATTTGCACTGGAAACCCGTGGTGCCTGTCAGCCAGCAGGAATCTCCTGGTCTATGGGCTGCAAAGACCACAGGAGAAGCAGAGCATCCGAACTGGCATACTGGAGTGACTGGAAAAGTCCCTGATGGTCTCCATTGGGTTGGGGGGTGTCTTCTGGCCATTGCACTTCCTGGGTGAAACAGCACCCCACCCTGCCTCAGTTTGTCCTCCTTGGGCTACACCCACTGTCCAACTAGTCCCATTGAGATGAGCCTAGTACTTCAGTTGGAAATGAGAAGATCACTCATATTCTGAATTGCTCTCACTGAGAACTGTGCTCCAGAGTTGTTCCTATTCCTATAATTTGTAATAAACATTTTTAAAAATCAAAATAGGATTGTTAAACACATTGATTATGCAAGGATCCCAATTGTGGCTTAGAGATTTTTAAAGCACACATAATATAACATTATTGAACCAATATTTGATACAAAATTGTCATAAACATTAAAAATTATGTAATTAATAATTTGGTTGGTTTTATTCGAATTTTAAAGGGAAGCTTTAAGATAAATTTGAAGCTCCAGGTTCCATGAAAAGGCAAATACTGCCCAATGAGATATGACCTACTGTATTGATTCTCTAAAAAAAAAACCAAATCATATAAAAGCATTCCAGAAACTTTATTGTGGTTAGTTTTTACAAGTTCAAAATCACTCTAATCAAAAATATATATCACAGCATCTAAGTAGGTAACTCCACAAAGAATTCAAATTGGAAAGGTATTAAGGAAAGGCTCACAAATTTGATCTCATTTATTTTCAGAACCCCAAAACAACTATTAACATTTAGAGTTGGAAAAGACAGTCAATCACATACCTTTTCATTCTTGAAGTTCAGACAATGGGTGAAGAAAAATAAACTAGGAGAATATTTCTCATGTTCAGAATGAGCCTCATGTCATTTTCAGAGTTACTGGAAAAGCCACTGTCAGTCATAGACTATCCATTGACCACACAGAGCCTAATTTCAAAAGGATTTTAAAAGGTAACTTTAAGAGTGCAAATTAGTGATAGTGTAAAGGAGATGCTACAGAAAGTTATTCCACATATGTGAATGCTTTTATAGTTCTTGAAACCTTTTTTCTTATAAAGGTCAAAGAATTGTGTTTACTTTGCGATTTTGTTTCAATTATTTATTTTAGATCATTATTTTAACACTTAATATGAAAGTAAAGTAGCCTATCCCTTGTGCAAATTCCCACATTCTGTATTTGAGTCTAAATGTTTTATACAAATTATAAAATTTTAAATTCTAAATTGGATAGATTTTTATATTTCTATAAAATACTTCTAAAACTTAAATGTTCTATAATTAATTAAGATTTATTTTATGTTAGTGGTTACTTCTTTATACTCCTAATCTGTTATATAGCCAATGGTGCCTCATGTTCGACATTTTAAAATTTAAAAAAATCTGATTATCACAACAATTCATTATTTTTACCATACAGAAATGGAAAAATGCAAAGATACTAAGAAACTTTTCAAGATTGCAAGGCTGAGAGGTGCTTGATCAGGATTTGAATTCAGGTCTCTCTGATTCCAAAGCCCTCACACTTTCTACTATGTCAACTGGCCTCTGTCATGTGACAGAGGATAATGTTTTTTGCTATACTGTTAGTATTAACACTAATGGTAGTAAAAATAAAACTGAGAGTGTATTATATACCTTGCAATATTCTAAATGCTTTATACATATTTTTAATTATCAAAATGACCTTGTGAAGAGAATATTATTATAATATCCTTTTGCATATAGGTAATGTAAGTGAAGCACAAGAACATTTTTATATGTTGCATTTTTTTAATAATAGCAGCATAATTCCTTATTTATCTTTATTTAAATTTTTAGTTATTTTTTATAATTTTTTAGTTATAGTAGTGAATAGAAAAACCTCTGTAAACATGATTTGCTGTTAACACTAAGGTAAGTATATTACCTGTGTTTGATTTTAATGAACTTCAAGTACATTTGTTAATTTTTTTTTAATTTGCCAAGTATCAAGAAATATCTGATCAACCAAGTGGAGCCTTTCATCATAAACTGGACCTACCTGGGTTGTACCCTATTGGCCTTCATCTCACCCACATGCATCTACTCATCTGTACCACAATCATTTAACCAGATCGATTATTACCTTTTCAAACTTCAGAAAACACTTTATTTCCTTGTCTGTTTGCATCAATTCAAACTCCACCACACCCATCACAAACTCTAAACTCTCTAAACTAGGCACAGATCATCCTTGCTCAACTCAATTTAGGGAAAACCAGCACGCTCAATTTCAAGCAAGAATAGACCTAGTACACCTACCAATATAGCTAAATATTAAAATGACTGGTTTCCACCCAATATATGTCTTACAAACCTACCATATTGGAATCCTTACTCACAACAACACATTCTTAAAGCAATGTCAACAACTTCTTCTCTGTTAGCCTCTATTGTTACCATGTCTATAAATCCAACTCCTTATACCATTACTAAGTATCTTATTGCTATTGTCTTCACAACCACTCAAACCTACCCTACTAGAGCCTACTATAATTGATGCCCTCTCTAATACCAGCAAGTATGCTGCAATTCCTATTCAATACTCAGATATCATTGTTGTTTATGCCTGGGGCTATATGGCTATATTGAAGAGAGAGAGAGAGAGAGAGAGAGAGAGAGAGAGAGAGAGAGAGAGAGAGAGAGAGAAAGTGTCTGTGTGTGTGTTGATAGAGCAGGATGAAAAATTATAAAACATCTCTCTCCCATCACAAAATTAAAACTCTATTTAAGGAAAGATAAATCAAACAAAAGTTTACAAATTTCATAAAGGATTTCAGGAAATTTCATGGGACTAGGCTATAGTAATGAGAAGTAGTAAGAAATATCACATTCACAATACCTGCTTTGTGTAGCTATTCAAGACAGAAATAAGCCACTGTGTAAATAGTGCCAATGTATGATTTTTTAATAATATATTACTTTACATAAATATATTGCATGCACTCAAGATTCTAAGATTAGAATTCTAATACCTGATTAAATTATGATACTTTTTGTACATTAAGTTCTACCTGAAAGTCTTGTACACTACATTAGGAAATCATCATCCTGTTGGGATAAATTCTTCACAGCATGGTAATTCTTCTCTTGAACATCATCTAATCAATGCTACTCTATATGGACCCTAACATATTCCTCAATCCATTATAATAAAAGCCCTAATCTGATTATCATCATTAAATAGTTAGCATTTATTTAGTACTTGCTTATGTTCCAGGCAGTGTGAATGTAAGCACTTCACATTGATTTATTAATGTAATACTTAAACAATTCTAAAATAATGAAGAAAATGAAGCAAGAAAAGATGAAACGCAGCTCGGTATGAAATCCAGGCAGACTTCCTTCAGATACTCATTGCTTACCTACTGCAATATTTCTAAATATGCCTTTCTACATTAAAATTGTATATATGCTTGTCAATACCTAATGAATTTGGACTAACTAATTTGTGTATTTCTTTAAGTTAAAGAATAGAATAGGTTTCTTACATATTCTTATTCTTACTCAGTGTCACCTAATATAATGTACATTACTATAAAATTTCTCATGAATTCATTTCGGTGAAAGTATACTGGAAATTACATGTAACATCCCAATACTACTAAAAAGATACTAAAAGAAAACAAAGTAAATATTGACCTCAACTGCAAGAAACTTCAGAATTCATTCTTAAATATTAGTTACATAAGTTTTATGCCAAAATAAAAGTGGCAAATCTCATAAAATACATAAAGTATCATGGGGTTTCAGATTAGGGAAAAAAACAATTCAAGTTGGGCACATAAGAAGGTTTCCAAGGATGATAATATTTTATTTGGTCCCGACAGAACATGCAGATCATTGAGACCCCTAGGTTAGAAGTTTAGGAACATTTCAGAAAGAATGAAGAGCATCAGAAAAGCAACAAACCTTTCAGGAAAATATGATGTGGTATAGAGAGTCTAGAGCAAATTGTTCATGAAGAGAATAGTGGAGGAGAAAATAAGATAATAAAGGAGAAGCAGGGTTAAAATTGCATAGACTTTTAAATGAACTCTTTTCTATAGGAATAACCAGGACTTGCCCTTCTGCCGCTCACACCCTGCTAACTTCCTTCATTTCTCTAGGCACAATCTTATTGTCACTGCTATTTCCAAGAATCTACCACATATCACCACTTCCTCAGCGTCCACTGCTGATACAACTCCCCAAACAGCCTCTAAACCTGCTATTTCCACAAAGACCACATTAGCAAGAATGGTCATCAACATGTTCCCAAATGTACTCTATATCTCCTTCTTCAGAAACATGGGTACCTATAACAACATCAGCATCAACCAACAAAATGTAGGCTAAGTTTAGCAACAACTGATCTAGAGGTAAATTGGCAACTGGACAAAAAGTTGCATCTGGAACTTCTCTGAATAATGAGAGCCCTAGCAAATTCAGGACTACCCTGAAACTTGGTAAGTCAGCGCTAAAGGTGATGACAATCATGTGGATTTTGACATTGACCTTGAAGCTGACACCACCTTTGAAAAGGGAACAATTGCTATTTCTCCAAATGATGTCAATGCCAATGGCATTTATGTTTCAATATAATATATGCAGTAGATAGTGTTCCAATCACAATTTGAAAAAAGTATGCAAGGGAATGTGTTAAGGACCAAGCTAGAGAAACAAGTGTGTAGCACTGTGGTAATTAATTAGGAAATAAACTTTCATTTTAAATTCTCTATTGATTACTGTCACAAAAAAAAACTTACTGTGATTTCCTATTGCCATATAGTATAATACTTTGAAAACTAAAAATGACACTTTATAGATGAATCACTTGAAGAGATACTATGAAGAACTTCAGGCATATACTAATTTACAGTAGCTGACAAAATCCACATTAATCTTCAACTTCATTTGCCAATACACTTTTCTATATTTTTGGCCATTATTTCCAGGTTCTGTTGTTCCCCAAATTCCTAATACTAGAATATATAAATATACTGTTGCAGTTTCTGCTACTATTACTACTAACAGCAAGAATAATAACACCTCTATAGTGCCTACTATGGGTTAGGTACTTTTATGAATATTTTACTTATACCAATTCATTAAATCCTCATAACATCCCTATGAAATAAAAATAATCGTTATTCTCAGTTTATAGAGAAAACTGAGGCGTGGAGAGAGTAAGTCATTTGTCGAAGGTCACACTGCTAGTAAGCAGAGAAAACAATGATACTCAAATATGTCTGGCTTTGTAGTGTTTGTATCTGACCGCTGTCCTGCATTGCAGCTCAACATCAGTTTCCAACTAAAAACATTCATATTTTAGTATCAGCTGATGTTTTCAATAATCTTTCCATTTTTATAAGACATAATCAGTAAATAAGATTTCTTAGAAATTTAGTGCATTTTTATCAGGAAATATGTTACTGGGGGAAAATGCAAATAATTAGTTCAGTTTCTCAGGTTTTTAAATAGAACTCAAAGAATGCTTTCGGAATAAAGATATTGTATAATAAAAATGGTAGCTAATATTGGATAAATAATGAGATAGGAGTCTGCAACTTAATAGTTGCTGATATCTAAAGACAAGAATCCCCAACTCTCTTGTCTATGTCCCAATATCTAGCTAATAGAACTATAATTGTAAATTTGACAAAGGGATATATACTGGTTATTATTCTGAAGCAAATGGAAAACTTACATGCAAAAGAAAGCAAATCACATTATGAGTCAAATCAGTGGGACAGTCTTAAATGTATGTGGCATTTCTGGTTTGAAACTGATGACCTCAAATCTCAAGAAAAGACAGCATTATATATTGTTCTATTACTGGCACATTTACTATATTGTTGATTATCCAGCAGGCATCCAACTCAAGAGCCTCTTGGAATCAAAGGTGGTATAAATAATATTGTAGTAAAGGAATTGTCCAGTTGAGATGTGTTGAATCTATTAAAAGACACCAATGGAAAAAGAAGGTCATTATTTTTCATTTAACCTTTCATTAGCACCATTATTACTATTAACTGATGCATACTCAGTACTAAATACAGAGCCCCCAAAATAATACTTATTTAATATTTTTTAATGAATTAGTACATGGAATGTATTACAATGCTTTCAGTATGAGATTTAAGTTATAATCAACATATTTACATACAAATCAGTTAAGGTAAACAGTTGTTCATTCAACTAAATATATAAATTAGTTAAATTTTAATTTATTAACCAGACACACAAGTGACTTTACAATGTATTTCATGCATTACTAATGTTATCATATAAATTTAACAACATCTTGTATTGTGAATTTGGAAGATATTTCCATTTTTTAAAGATGAGGTTAAGTAACCTCTCTAAAGTCAGATAGCTACTAAATGACAGGTAGAATTTAAACATAGTACTAATTTCAAGACAACTACATTTACTATCATATATATATGATATTTACATGTTAAAAATAGTAAATGATAAAATAACAACCAAGCAAAGTAAGCTTCACGTAATTGAGAATACATTCAGAAAGCTCTAAAATGGGCTGGGTATGGTGGCCAACACCTGTAATCTCAGGACTTCGGGTGTCCAAGGTGGGTAATTCACCTGAGGGCAAAAGTTCTAGACCAGCCTGACCAACATGGCAAAACCCCATCTCTACTAAAAATACAAAATTAGCTGGGTGGGGCGGCACATGCCTGTAATCCCAGCTACTCGGGAGGCTGAGGCAGAAGAATCACTTGAACCCCAGAGGCGGAGATTGCAGTGAGCTGAGGTTGTGCCATTGCACTCCAACTGGGGAAATTAGAGGGGCACTCCAACTGGGGAAATTAGAGGGACACTCCATCTCAAAACAAAAAACAAACAAACAAAAACTCTATAATGGTGCAAATAAAATAATTCTGATAGTTAATTTCAAACTGAACAAGAAAGGTGTAGCTACATTTTTTACAAATAAAGCTATTTTTAACAATATTTAAATATATATTAAGCAATTAGAATAATCATGGTTTCAGCTTTCTCCTTAAATATTTTCATATACTGATTATTTCAATTCTACTCAAATAACAAGGAAGTAAATTATGCAAAAATAGAGTTGATTAAAGTCCTAAAACTATAAGAATGTATGACAACATATTAATTACTATATATTACTACTAAATATGCTTTTCTTTGATAAGTTGTTCAAAAAAGAATGATAGCTCCGAAATAACAAAATAAATTGCTAAAATAACTAATCTTTACTTATAATGGTCTTGAGAGAATATGCAAAGGACAAATTTTCTTTACAGAAAACAAATATATTTATTTCATTGTTACTGTTTCAAGATTCACCTGTAACAATCCTATCTACAATCCAATCCTAACAAAATGTTTTCTTCTACTTTCATCACCCACACCCCCTTTTCACCAAAGTAGGAAAGACACAGAAACCAAGTTACTTTATCAAGTGAAAGAATGGCTTCATTAGTTCTCTCTATATATAAGATATGAGACATATGGATACTTGGGGACACTGTTCAGGTTCAAAAAGAACAGCTACTGACTAGAATTCAAGATACCCCTACAAAGGTATCTAGTTGTATAACCCTATCTGTTATTCATTTCTGCTTCAGGTATGTATTAATTTCTCTATCACTTTATCAAAGGAGGAAAAGAGTCCAGGAATAGTTTTCAAATCAATGATGATATAGTGAGCCTAAGAAGGTATGATTTAAAAAAAAAGAGAGAGAGAGAGAAAAACACAGTTCATTAAGCAGTTGAATCCTTTAGAGAAAGACCTATAAGTCATCAGGTATAGAAGGTACTCACATGAAGGAGATGTATGGCTATGTGCAGGAATTCTTCAGAAGGAGATTATAGGAGAAATGAGGTGAAATCCTATATAACCCCAACCTATAAGGGATAGAGCAAAGAAGGTGGCTAAAAACTAGGGAAAAGCCAGGGAGGGGTAATTAACAGAGGACAAGGGGTAAGAGAGGGTCTGGTGAAAATATCAAGCACTGCAGAATGAATAAGTAAAAGATAAACTTAAACAAAAGTCCATTGCTATTGGCAACAAAGATGGTGCTAACAAACTTGATAGTAATTTCAGGGAAGTGGTGAGGTGAGATGCTAGATTGCAGTGGATTAAGGAGGAAGAGGTATAAAATTGAGATTATTTTCTAATATCTTCTAAACAGATTGACCATGAAGTAAAGGACTTTTAAGAGAGTAAATGGAGGTAGAATCTAGATTGTAGACCAGGAATGGCCAGCCTTTGGCTTCCTTGGGCCACACTGGAAGTTAAATTGTATTGGGCCACATATAAAATACACTAATACATAAAATACACTGATGAGTTTTTTCTTTTTAATCACAAAAATGCCTCATAATGTTCTAGGAAAGTTTACAAATTAAAGTTTTCCTGGGCCACATATAGCCAACAGGCTCCAGATTGGACAAGCTTACAAGTTTGTGGTAGACTGGGAAGGTTTTTAACATGTTTAAAAGTTAACGATAAGCCCTGGAAGAAGGAGAGATTACTAAATTAAAAAGATCATCTATGACAAATTTAATTACTCAACATGAGGAATAAAAGTTGAATTAAAAAAACAGGTTTATGAATAATATCTGCAGTGATATACATAGCTAAAATAATTTAATAAATTCTTACATGTGGCTTTCTATGTACTATGCTAAAAACACATGAGATACATGTACAACCAAAAAAATAAAAAACACCACCTCTGCCCTCATAGAATGTAAAGTCCGGCATAGAAATCGGCTATTACACATATATAAATACATAAACACAACTATGAATTTGGTAATTATTTTGAAAACAATCGCTATAAGCACTATGAGAACAAATATGAGACAATGAAGAGTTCCTTGAAAAAGTAATTCCAAGCTAGTATCAAAACACTAACATAAAACTCTATTGTTTAGAAACTCTCAGAGTTAACAGGACAAGATGAAGATTTTAACATTGATTGGGTTCACCCTGGCCATTGCCACTTGTTTCCTGTAGGAACTCACTCAGGATGGTGGCAAAAATATTAAGGGAACTATAGTAGAGAAAGTTCATAGAATATAGTCTCAAACTCTTTTAGAAGGCCTAAGGGATTTTTCATAGTTTCAGTAGAAGTTTCAGCTGAAGGCAGCCTAAATTCCCTTTACATTTAGTTAACAAGTAAAGCAAATAGCTGGGGTATGTGGGGGAGTTTACCTAAATAACTTGTTTCCTCATGTGGTCTCAAAACTAAACTTTGAGCTGGATGGCCCCTCTCAGGGGGAGGTGAACCAGGGATATTGTCAACTAATGGTGTTTATTTTGGGCATCAGAACCTGACCTTCAATCTTTCTCTACAAGTCTTGACTTAAAGCCTCAGTTATTACATCTACACTGAATAAACGTGGAAGGAGTGAGCTGGTGAGTGTCAAGTAGCTGCTATCTCTCTCTGTGAGAGGCTTATGACCCCTCAGCCAACTGGTTCACTATATTCTGTGTGTGAGTGCATTTATTCATCTGCCGTGCAGCTAGGGTCTAGGGGAACAGTCCCCAGCAGTTTCCCAATGAAGACTTCATAGAATGGAAGCCTAGAACTCCCTAATACTGAGAAACAGATTTTAGAATGAGAAAATGGCACTGGGGTTTTATAAGCTGGACAGAGTCAGGTGGATATTAAATATATATATATATTTCATTTCTTAATTATATGAATATGCCTACTTATAATCTCCTCAGATAGAGGAGAAAAATAAAATGAATTGAAAGCAAGAATCGAGGACAAAAAGAGAGTTCATAGGAAAATCAGGACCAAAACCATTGAGAGAATTTGAAACATTTTCTTAGCAGGTTGGGGGGACTGGAATTAAACTTGTGAATGATATTAACAAAGTCTGTGCTGCCCTTCCAGGCCCACATCCTTCCATCTCTAACACATGTGTGAGTGGTGTCCTCTGAAGTTTACATAAGGAGGGATCCACATCTCAAACTTCTTTCCTTTCAGCTAATTGAGACTATGATTCTAACTTAAAAAGAAAAAGCAATCATTTTTTCCCCTCAAACATCAAATATACAGTTGATTCACAAACTGAACTATTCAGAAGCACATATTCTATAACAAGATTGTTACTAGCTTTGCTAGGACTGAGCCCCTTAATTTTAGACACTATATTCTGGTTTTTCTAAATATCTCATGAAAGACTCATTAAATAATTTCTTATGCTTTTCCAGCTTAATTATACATGATTTACAAGCATCATTTTTTTTTGTAAAGCAGCATTATTTTCATAATGTTCTATAGTTTCAATTGTTTTTCAACAATCTGCACAAATTATTTTAGACACTGTCAGTTTTTTCAAGTTTCATTCTATTCTTTTTCTTTCATTTCATAGAGAATCATTACCACAACATTCTAGGACTTACATGAGTCTTAAACTCACAACAAAGTTGTAATACATATTTTCTGTAGTTTGTTAAAATTGAGTCTCTTGAATTGACTTCTAAACAAATTACTTCTGATTACATTAGAGTTTAACCACAGCATTATCTTTGAGTTTCATAGACTTTGGTGCCTTATTGTAATAACCTCTTTACTACTTTCTTTAGTCTATCATATATAAATATCTTATATTTAATTAACAATGCAAAGCCAAAAATTAATTACAAATTTCATAGTCACAGCTGTAAAATGTCATCAATTAAAATTGACTTTACCAACCAATTAAAATTGACTTCTCTAAATTAGATTTTAGTATTTCATAGAATTATGTAAGAAATTCTGTGAGATAGAGACACAGTTTCTTTTTACAACCCATTAGTCTGTTTCCACAAGACAGTATTATTTCTTTAACAATTATTTGTGTTTTATTTCTGATTAATTTCTTAAGTCTTATTACTCCCAAGATGAAAATATCCACAGCAATAATAAATAAGGTCACTTTATGCTCTGGGATCCTAGATGAACTTGAAAGGCAATCTAGGACATAAGAACTGCAATTCCAAGGCAACTCCTAGTGCTAGCCTGGACTTAGAGCCAGGGTACTAGGAAGGCGTGTGACCTGGGGAGACACCAAGGGGCAAGTGAGAAAGTGCTTACTCCCACCCTTTCCCCAATCCCAGGCAGCACAGCTCAAAACAAGGGAAGTGGCTCCTTTCTTCTGCTTAAAGAAAGAACAGCAAAAAGTAAAGAGGACTTTCTTTGTCTTGCATCTTGGATACTACTAGCTCAACTACAGTAGGACAGGGCAATGAGCAGAGTCAGGAAACCCCCATTTCAGGCACTAGCTCATGGAGAGCATTTCTAAACACACGCTAAGCCAAAAGGGTACCCACTGTCTTGAAGAAAAGAACCCAGTTCTGGCAGGGTTGATCATCTGCTGCCTAAGAACCCTTGGGCCCTGAATAACCAGAAGCAAAGCCAGGTAGTATGCTGTGGGCCTTGGATGAGACTCTGAGTCTTGCTAGATTCAGGTGTGACCCTAGCTAGATTCTAGCTGTGGTGGCTATGGGGAAAGCCTCCTTCTGTTTGAGAAAAGCTGAGGTAAAAGTAAAAGGAACTTTGTCTTGTTCATTAGGTACCAGCTTGGCTATAGAGTAGTAGAGCAACAAGCAGGCTTTGGAGGTCCCTAGGTGCAAGCCTGAGACATCGATCAACACCTGTGGAGGTCTGTCCTGCAGACCCTGACTTAACGATGAATAAATGAATGCTCTTTCACACCTATTTCAGTGATTCAAGTGGGCTAGGGATGGTCGTTGGCTGCTTTCAGAGGGCAACTGCTGCCAATCAATCAAGATCCCCTGTTCCACCCTCACATTTATTCAGTAAAGATTTCATAACAGAGGTTCTAAGTCAGCATGCTTGTGAATAATTAACATGGTTAAAAGAGTGGTTTTATGAATGATAAAAGCTTTAGATACCAGGGCACAGAGTAAACACTACTAACAGGCAATTCCCCTTGATTTCCTGCTGAGAAAACCATCCAACACGAAGTTTACATGAGTAAACAGAGTAGAGACAAATGAATGTGTGGTAAACAGACTTAACTGGGAAGGCCTCTTATTGTCGGTATCTTTTCCCTAATCTAATGTAAATGAGCTGGCTGCCTCCAGTCTGTCCCAGTAAAACTTTTCAGCTTTCCAAGAGTTAAGACTATAATTTACAACTTTCCCTAGTATTTCCCTAATATTTTGCCAGCCACCCCGAGTGAATTCCAATATCCCCCCTTTATTTGTTATTAAAATTAGGCTTTGTTGTCTGCTGACCACTGATGCATTCAGCAATGAGTCTGTCAGACAAGGTGGTCCTTGCTTTTATTACAGCCTTGCATCCTAGGATTAACAAATAACATAAGACAATTATGAATACAGTTAGCAACATTCCTTTCCAGTTAAAGAGCGACTCCCAGGAATAGGGGTCCAACCAGAAGAGATGATCTTACACACCTTTCTATATGGCTGTTTGTTGGGTGTGTAGATCTATAGTATGAAGGGATTCTAGAATTCTAGTTTTAAGTTGCTTTATGTCTGCTATTAAATCATCTTGAATGGTTCCCCAGAAGTGTTGCTCAACCTCATCCCAAGCATGTACTAATTGATTCTATGGTAGAGAAGTGACACAATATGTTTATGTTCCCAGTCACAGCTTAATTGCTGTCGGAATGCCAGTGCATCCTGTTGCTCCCCACATATTCTACAGCAGCCTCAAGTGCTTGCAGATGTGCAAAAATTTTTTTATCTATACCTTGCCTGAAGACAAGTTCATTTGACACATTCTTTGCCAGATTATCTACAAAGGCAGCTATCCCTACTGACTCAGTAATAGATGCCACTGCAACACTGGCAGTTGCCAGGATGACTATGGCTGAGACTATAAAAGCTATAACTATGAATCTTTTGTGTCTGACCTGTAATGTTACTTGGCATTTCAGCTTACTGTATGCCATTAATGAGGAACTTCAGTGGTGGTATGTTAATTTCTTTTAGCCAAGCAGTATTTGTTAGAAGCTGTGAAAGGAGTGTTAGTTTAAGTTACAGAGCAAAAAAAAAATGTAGATTAGAAAATGAGCTTGATAGAATGTAACAAGTACAGGTTACAGGTAGAGTGAAGGAATAAAAAGGAAACAAACCCTAAGCATGATTTCCTTAGTCTTCTGTGTTGTCCTCTTCAGCATTCTCCAGGTGATGTCCAGGGCTTGTGTCATCCTGTAGATCTTTTTTCTGGTGGCTTGAGGTTTTTCTTCTTTCCATCATTTGCTGAGAATGCAGTCTCTTAGCTGGTGCTGGTGTGCTGGAAATTCTAGTGGTTGTTCCTATGCTAAGAAACTTTTTACAATCTTTGTAAAAGAACAGGTTAGAGCTTTAAGAAAAATCTGTTGTTCTTTATTTTAATGTCCAGTTCACAGAAAAACTAGATGATACTTCCTTAACTTTTTAACTAATATCTTTACACATAGAATTTCTTTTACATTAATGTTTTAAAACTTGCTAAGACTTTCAAAACAAAATTTATGCAATCTACTTGCATAAATTCCTTTCTATAATATTTTTCTTTCTACTCCTCTCTCTAATCTTTCTGTTTCTGTCTGTCTTGGTCAAGCAGTGATGTTATCACTTGTAAGTCTGCTTGTTCATTGCCATAAGCCAATAGGCCAGGCAGTGTGCTATGTGCTCAAGATTATACTTAAATAAAGTTGTTTCAGAATTTTGTAGTAGATAAACTGAGTAAGCTGAGTCACTTACTATATTTATCAGCCAAGCTGAAAAAGTTTTTAATGCTAGTATCATAGCTTTAATCTCAGCTCTCTCACTGCTAGTAAACACAGATCAGGTGATTGAATTATGGGTTCTCTACCAAACTGCAGCTTTTTCTTGTTTACCTAATCCATCAGTAAACAGTGTTTAAAGCATTAGATATGCAGAAGTGCAATACTGCTTGGAATTGCTCTTGATGGAATCTTGATGATATCAGGATCATAACTTAGCAATTGACTGCATTAATCATTATGATAGCAAGCTGAGATAGGTAACATGAAGTCTTAAGAGGAAATCTGAAAATATCTCCAGAAGCAGAGACTTAAAGAATATAATTTAACCATGAGCTGACAGCCACAGGCAGAATAGCATAAATCTTGCAATTGAGTTTTCAGTCTGACTAAGTTTATGAACTTAAACTGGAAAACAATTCTGAAAACAGTGACTTAATAGTAGAGCAAAGACTATCTCTAATCAGTCTTTCATGCATACGTCTTTCATACTTAACATACAACGTCTTTTACCTTCTGAGAATGGGCACAAAATTTTTACTTCTTAATTTAACAAATATTATTTAATTTGGCTTAAAGTTTTCCTTTAAAGGATAATGTGTGGTTTTACACCCTTAGTTTTTAATTGCTCTTTAATTTGTGGGCCTTCTTTTATAGCCGATTAAATTTGTCATCTACATTTACAGAATTACTAGTAAATAAGGCTTGTGCTGGTAGTGTTGCCTTTTAAAATAGAAACGTGGTTTTGCAACTTAGCAGTCAATTAGGAAATTCTTTTCTACTAAAGAACAAAGCTACATGGCTGGCTCTTTATGGCTCCTTACTAATTCATGGGCTAGCTGTAATTTCTGTCCCTTCAGAGGTTACTGTTTTACTTAAACTGGATTTTTAAAGAGCAATGTGAAGGGTAGGTTTGGAATAACAACAGTGACTAATGTTAGAAAAGGGTTTTACAAATCCTTGAATTTACTTAAATCTTAGCAGAGAATTACTATTTGAGATGTTGCTTATATAAAAAGAACACATGAAATTTCACTGTGGAGAGCAGCTGTAGCAGCAGCAGCATGGGTCCAGGACTACAACCATGCTGGCCCCACTCAAGTGCTGCTTGCTGCTGGCTCCACACCACCTCCCCACTGGCCTACGAGGTTGCTGGCTTGGGTGAAGCTTCTCCGCCAGAGTCTTTTTTTTTATTTATTTATTTATTTATTTATTTATTTATTTATTTATTTTTATTTTACTTGGCCACACCACTCCAGACTGTAATGTCTTCTTTTTCTTTTATAAACAAAACATACACCTGATTGCCTTGCTGATCATCAGTTACCGGGCAGGCTAAGAGTTTCTTCTGTAATGCTGCTTGCTTAAGACTAGTTTCTATAGCTGTAATGTTTCCTTGGCCTTTTTTCCTATTCACTGGATGACTTTGTGCATGATCTCTCCCCACTTGTTCCCAGAGCTTTACATCCAGCATGCTATCTGCTGAGAATCATGGGTCTTGGGAAGCAGCAGTTTGAATTACGTTCTGTGCTTTTATCCGTTGAGCTGATAACTGTTGTTCCATGATGAATCCCTAGCCTGAAAGAATTCCTCCTTGAGTTTAGCAATCCCTAGTAGGTACCAATGACTTACTGACTGCTTGACATGACCGCACAGTCCTCTCTACCTTCCAGTTCTTGGGAAGTCCACTGCTCCTTCTTCACAGAGATGATCACATCAGTTCATTCTGTGTTCAAGCGCCTGCTGTGATGGATATCACATTGGGTCACCACCTGAGATGTCAATCACCACCTGTGGAGGTCTGTTCTGCAGACCCTGACTTAATGATGAATAAATACACTCTCACATCTATTTTGATGATTCAAGTGGGCTAGGGATGGTCATTGGCTGCTTTCAGAGGGCAACCACCACCAATCAACCAAGACCCCCTTCCCATCCTTACATTTATTCAGCAAAGATTTTATAACAGAGGTTCTAAGTCAATACGCTTGTGGATAATTAACATGGTTAAAAGAATGGTTTTACAAATGATAAAAACTTTAGGTTCTGGGGCCCAGAGCAAACATTATTAAAGGGTAATTCTTTGATTTTCTCCAGAGAGGACCATCCAGCACAAAGTTTACATGAGTAAACAGAGTAGAGACAAAGAAATTTGTGGTAAACAGACTTAACTGGGAAGGCCTCTTATTGTCTCTATCTTTTCCCTAATCTAATGTAAGTGAGCCAGCTACCTCTAGCCTCTCCCAATAAAACCTTTCAGCCTTTCCAAAAGGTTTGAGACAATAATCTATAACTTTCCCTAATATTTTCATAATATTTTCCAGCCACCCCAAGTGAATTCCAACACAAGCCTAGCTCTTAGCATTTTCGGACCTGCGATAGGCCAGAGAAAAGCCCACTCTCCTAAAGGGTGAGTCCCAGGCCTGGCAGTATTCAACAGAAGCAGATCAAAGAGTCCTTGGGTGTTTTTCTTTATTTTTAATTGTACTTTAGGTTCTGGGACACATGTGCAGATCATGCAGGATTGTTGCATAGGTACATACATGGCAATGTGGTTTGCTTCCTCCATCCCCCTGTTACCTATATCTGGCATTTATCTCATGTTATCCCTCCCCAGTCTCCCCTTAAGTAAACATTGACAAAGTCCTGGCAGTACTCTTTGAGGGCCTGTGGTGATAGTAGCCACAGGTGAGAGGATCCTGTGCCTGTGGAAAGAGGAAGGGAAAGTACAAAAGACTTTCTCTTATAGTTTGAGTGCCAGCTTAACTGCAATAGAATTGAGTACCAGCTAGATTCCCAAGGTTTTTATTCCAGTCCTTAGCTCTTGGTTGGCATCTCTGGACTCACCTGAGGTCTAGGAGAACTTGCCACCCTGAAGGAAGGAAGAACTTAAACCTGGCTAGCTTCTCCACTTGATGATCAAAGAGCCCTAGGGCCTTCAGTGAACATAGGTTGTATTCAAGTAACAGTTACAGTGGGTCTTCAGCAAGAACAAGTGCTATGCTGGCTTCAGGTCTGACCCAACAAAGTCCCAGTAGTGGTGGCCACAGGTGAGCTTGCATCAACACACCCTAGTTCCAGGTGGCTCAAAGCAAAGAGAAAGAGACTCTGTTTCTTTGGGATAATGACATCAAGAAGAACAAGAGTCTCTGCATGGTAATCCAGAGAATTCTTCCGGATCTTATCCAAGACCGCCAAGGCGGTACCTCTATGAATCTGCAAAACCACAGCATGATTGGGTGTAGGGCCCAAGTACCTTCAAAAACCTGAAAAACTTTCCTAAGAAAGACAGGTACAAAAAAGCCCAAATTGCAAAGACTACAATAAATACCTAAGTCTTCAATGGCCAGAGACAGATAAACATCTACAAACATCAAGACCATGCAGGAAAACATAACCTCACTAAAGGAACTAAATAAGGTACCAGGGACAAATTCTGGTGAAACAGAGATATGTGATATTTCTGACAGATAATTCAAAATAGGCATTTGAAGAAACTCATAGAAATTCAAGATAACACAGAGAAGGTGTTCAGAATTCTCTCAGATAATTTTTTAAAATTGAAATAATTAAAAAGATTCTAGCAGAAATTCCAGAGTTGGATAATGCAATTGACATACTGAAGAATGCATCAAAGTCTCTTCATAGCAACATTAATCAAGCAGAAGAATCAGTGAGCTTTAAGACAGGCAAATAAAATACACAGTCAGAGGAGACAAAAGGAAAAAAAATTTTAAAAATATATAGCCTATCTACAGGATCTAGAAAATCACCTCAAAAGGACAAATCTAAGAGATTTTATTGGCCTTAAAGAGGAGGTAGAGAAAGAAACAGAAATAGAAAGTTTATTCAGAGGGATAATAACAAAGAACTTCCCAAACCTAAAAGAATATCCAAATACAAGAAGGTTATTGAACACCAAGCAGATTTAACTACAATAGTACCTCAAGGCATTTAATAACCAAACTCCAAAGGTCAAGGATAAAGAAAGCCTCCTAAAAGGGGCAAGAGAAATGAAACAACATATAATGCCACTCCAATATGTCTGTCAGTTGACTTTTCAGTGGAAGCCTTACAGGCCAGGAGAGAGCGAAATGACATATTTAAAGTCCTGAAGAAAAAAAAAATTTACCCTAGAATAGTATATCTGGTGAAAACATCCTTCAAACATGAAGGAGAAATAAAGATGTTCCCAGACAAACAAAACCTGAGGGATTTCATCAATACCAGATCCATCCTATGAGAAATGCTAGCCAATAACAAGTAATGAGACCAAAGTCATAATATAGTTGCCCAGCAAAGAAAGGCCTGGAACCTTATGGCTTCACTGCTGAATTCTACCCAACATTTAAGGAAGAGCTAATACCAATCCTGCTCAAACTATTCTGAAAAATAAAGAAAGAGGAAATACTTCCAAACTCATTCTACTAGAATAATATTTCACTGATACCAAAACCAGACAAACACACATCAATTAAAGAAAACTACATGCCAAAATCTCTGATGACTATTGATGCAAAAATTCTCAACAAAATACTAGCAAACCAAATTCAGCAGCACCTTAGATCACTCATTATAATCAAGTGGGATTTATCCTTGGGATACAAAGATGATTCAAAATACACAAATTGTTGTGATACATCATATCAATAGAATGAAAAATAAAAACCATATGATCCTTTCATTTGATGCTGAAAAGCATTTGATAAAATTCAGCATTTCCTCATGATAAAAACCATCAGAAACCTGGAGATAGAAGTAACATATTTCAACATAATAAAAGCCATATACAACAGACCTAAAACTAGTATCATACTGAATGGGGGTAAACTGAAAGCCTTCCTTCTAAGATGTGGAACAGAACAAGGAGGCCCACTTTCACCACTATTACTCAAGATAGTACTGGTAGACCTAGCTAGAGCAATCAGACAGGAGAAGGATACAAAGGGCATCCAAATTAAAATGAAAGAAGTCAAATTATCTTTGTTTGCAGATGATATTATCTTATATTTGGGAAAAACCTGTGGGCTTTACCAAAATACTATTAGAATGAATAAACAAATTCAGTAAATTTGCAGGATACAAAATCATCATACAAAATCAGTAGTATTGCTACATGCCAACAATGAACAATGGGAAAAAGAAATTGAAAAGTAATATCATTTGAAATGGACACACATAAAGTTAAATACCTAGAAATTAACCAAATAATTAAATTATCTCTATAATGAAAACTATCAAACACTAATGAGAGAATTTGAAGAGGACACCAAAAATGTAAAGATATTTTATGTTCATGGGTTAGAAGAATCTTTGTTACAATGCCAATATTTCCCAAAGCAACCTACAGATTCAATGCTATCCCTATCAAAATACCAATGACATTCTTCACAGAAATAGAAAAAAAAAGCCCTATAATTTATATATAACCACAAAAAAATGTAGAATGGCCAAAGTTATCCTATGCAAAAAGAACAAAACTGGAGAAACCACATTACCTAATTTCAAATTATAGTAGAGTTATAGTAACCAAAACAGCATATTACTGGCATAAAAACAGTGACATGGATCAATGGAATAGAATAATCCACACACCTATAGTGAACTAATTTTCGACAAAGGTGCCAAGAACACATATTGGGGAAAAGACAGTCTCTTCAATAAATGGTTCTGGGGAAATTAGATATTTATATGCAGAAGAAAGAAACTAGAATCCTGTCTCTCACCATATACAAAAATCAAATCAAAATGTATTAAAAACTTAAATCTAAGACCTCAAACCATGAAACTACTACAAGAGACCCTTGCGGAAAATCTCCAAGACATTAATCTGGGCAATAAAGCAATACTCTACAACACAAGAAACCAAAGCAAAAATGGGCAAATAGGATCACATTAAGTTGAAAAACAAACTTCTGCACAGCAATGGAAACAACCAATAAAGTGAAGAGACAACCCATAGAATGGGAAATATTTGCAAGTTACCTATCTGACAACAGATTAATAATCAGAACATTAAGGATCTCAAACAACTCTATAGGAAAAAATACTAATAATTCAAAGAATGGGCAAAATATTTGAATAGACATTTCTCAAAAGAAGACATACAAATGGCAAACAGGCATATGAAAAGGGGATCAACATTATGGATCATCAGAAAAATGCAAATCAAAATTATGGTGAGATATCATCTCACCCCAGTTAAAATGGCCTTTATCCAAGATGCAGGCAATAAAAAATGCTAGAGAGAATGTGGTGAAAAGGGAATCCTCATACACTGTTATTGGGAATGTAAATTAACATAATCACTATGGAGAACAATTTTGGAAGGTCCTCAAAATCTAAAAATGGAGCTGCCATATGATCCAGTAATACCACTGCTGGGTGTATACGGCCCAAAATAGAAATCAGTATATCAAAAAGATAACTGCATTCCCACATTTGTTGCATCACTATTCACAGTAGCCAAGATTTAGAACCAACCTAAGCATCCATCAACAGATAAATGGATAAATAAAATGTGGTACTTATACACAGTGGAGTACTGTGTTAGTCCGTTCTCACACAGCTGTGAAGAAATAACAGACTGTATAATTTATAAAGGAAAGAGGTTTAATTGATCCACAGTTCCACATTGCTGGGAAGGCCTCAGGAAACTTACAATCATGGCAGAAGGCAAGGGAGAAGCAGGCACCTTCTTCACAGGGCAGCAGGACAGAGTGCAAGCAGGGGAACTGCCAGACACTTACAAAGCCATCAGATCTCATGTGATTTATTCACCATCACTAGAACAGCATGGGGGAAACCAGTCCTGTGATCCAATTACCTCCACCTGGTCCTGCCTTTGACACATGGGGATTATGGGAATTATAATTCAAGATGAGATTTTGAATGGGGACACAGCTAAACCATATCAAGTACCATTTAGCCATAAAAAGGAGTGAGATCCTATCATTTGCAACAACATGGATGCAACTGGAGATCATTATGTTGAGCGAAGTAAGCCAAGTGCAGAAAGACAAACCACGTCTTCACTTATTTGTGGAATCTAAAAATCAAAACAACTGAACTCATGGACCTAGAGAGTAGAGGGATGGTTACCAGAGGCTGAGAATGGAAGTGGTGGGGTGGAAGAGAGGTAGACATGGTTATGAATAAATAAGACCTAGTATTTGATAACCCATTAGGGTGACTATAGCCAATTTAATTGTACACTTAAAAATAACTAAAAGAGTATAAATGAATTGTTTCCTTGAGGAGATGGATACCCAATTTTTCATTATATGATTGTTATGTATTACATGCTTGTATTGAAATATCTCATGTTAATATCTAGGTGATGGGTGCAGCAAACCACAATAGCACACATTTGCCCATGTAACAAATCTGCACGTTCTGCACATGTACCCCAGAACTTAAAATAAAAAATAAAATTAATTTAAGAAACAAGGCCACTTTACATAGCAACAATGAAAATATCACATGATAACTAATCAAGAGTTTCACTCAGTAATATTTCCTAGAGTGCAGAGAAAGTCAACAATTATAACACCAGATAACAGGAAAGAAAATCAGCAGTTGACCAGTCCAAAACTCGCCTGCCTGGACGTTACAAAAGATCTCCATCCCCCCATCTCAATAGGAAGTTACATGGGTTCATATGCTTTTGTATCATCACTCTGTAAATATACACAAAGAGCTCTATCTTTACCTTTGACTGCCCAAAACGAAAATCCGCACCTGTCACATCTGCATCCTCCTTTGTTGTAACAAAGAAGATAGCTAATTATCTTCAATTGTTAAGTGAATAACTAAAGAACAAAATCTGTCCAAAGTCTGTAAGTTAGACCTAAGCAAAGCACTAGCATCATTTGCTCCAAACTCATCAACTCCGACTTGGCAAATTTATGTCTCGTAAACATGCGGGACCCTGCAAACCACAGTCATAAACCAAAATTTATGACAAGGTCATCAAGCACTGAAGACATTGCAACTAGTGCTCCAACCAGTATAATCCCCAATGTCCTTAGAGCTACTACTAATTTAGCCTTAATCACTTGTACCATATCCAAAAGTAAAACCTCTATGACATTAGCTAAAACTACTTTGACTGCAATTCAGGGATCAGATGCAACTGCCAGCACTCCTAAAACTCTATTCTCAGTCACTGCTACCTCAACCCTAATGACATCAATCGCCAACTCAGCAATGTAGTAGGCTGATGTAGTAGGCTACGTCACAGTGCCTACTTCCACTGCAACTGCCCCAGCATCTGTCCGGCCTCTGAAGCTGCTTCAGTGGAATCCACACTCCAAGGGTCTGCCTCTCCCAGTGCCACAACCTCCACCAAACCAAGGGCTGGCTCCACCACCTTAAAAGCCTCTGTTTTCACCATTGCCTCTGATTTTACCACAGAAGATGTAGAAGCTGAAAAAACATGGTGAATGATGCCACCCTCCCAGCCACAGATAATTCCACCACTCAAGCTGCTTCTATAACTTCAGCAAACGTGGGTTCCACATTCCCTGCCATTGCTGCCACCACTGCTGCTGCCACAGTCTTCACACCTGTTAGAGACACAACTGCAATAGGTACCACAACCCTAGGGATTGGTGCCACCACCAGTGAATGTACCATATCTACATCCTTCAGTGTCACAACTCCCACTTTTGCTGCCACCACAGCTCTGTCATGCACTACAATCTCATCCTCGGAATCTTCAGCTTCCAATTCTATCACTGAAGATAGCATTAATACCCAGGCCCCCAAACTGAAAACTCAAGGGGATAAAGTCATCATTTGATGACACATTCCTACAGATGTCAATGATACCTTATTTACTATTATATTCTATTAGATATATAATATATTCAAATTAAATTTTGGGTAGATTGTATCAGATGGGGTTCAAGATTCTTTTTGTTTTTTCCATGGAGATATGTAATTGATCATTGTTAATTTATTGAAAGGGGAATCTGTTTCTGTTTCTTTTTCCTTTGTCATAAATCAGAAAATTACATGTATGTTTCTCTATTCCACTGATCTAATTTACTATTCTTGCACAAATAGCATAATGGCCTAATTACTATATATAAAAAAAAGATTGTTAACTGGTAGTATAAGTTACTGAGTTATTGGCTCTGCATTTTTATATAAACTTAAGAATCGAACTACCAGTTACAAAATGCTCTACAGTTCAGTTTGGGGAGAATTCACATTTTAAAAATATTGTCTTCCAATTCATGAATATGGTAGATCTCTCTGCTTTATTAGGTCATTTTAAATATGCTTTATAATTGTGATAGGCAGAATAATACCTACCCCCAAAGGATAGTTATACCCTCATTCTTGCAACCTGTAAATATTTTATCCTTCATGTTAAAGGGAACTTTGCAGATGTAATTAAAGTTTAGAACCTTAAAGTAGGAGGATTATCATAGATTACCCAAGTGAGCCCTAATCACATTAGTCCCTAAAACTGGAAAAGAAAGGCAGAAAAGTGAGTCAGAGAGATATGAGATGAGAAGGACCATCTGGCTTAGAAGGTGGAGGAAAGGGATAAGTCGAGAAATGCACAAACTTCCAAAAACTAACATTCCCCAATTTACAACTAAAACAAAAACAACATGAACCTCTTAGTTGTATAACCACAAGGAACTGTTCTGTCAGCAACTTGAATGACCAGGAAACATTCTCCTCCAGGGCGTTCAGAAAGCAATGCAGTCTGCCGAGACCTTTGTCTTGGTCTGCTACAACTCACACTAACTTCTGACTTTAAGAACTGTAATACAATAAATTTGTGTTTGTGGTAATTTTTTATGGAAGAACAGAAAATTAATACAGCAAAGTTTCATATTTTTCAGTGTAGAGCTTTAAAGTATTTCATTAGATTTAGTAGGTATTTGATTTTTATATTAGAAATATTTTAAAATTTTATATTTTCATTGCTGATATATAGAAATATCATTGATTTCATATGTTGACCATGTAATATAGTGATGATAAGTAATGCTGATAATTATCTTAAACATTCATCTAAATCTTTTACAGACACAAATCTGCTGTCTGCAAATTATGAGAATTTTACCTTTTTTCAGTCGTTTTTCCTTAATTCCTTAGTGCCCTAGCTAGGACCTCCCCTACAGTACTTTGTAGAAGTGACCATCAAGCATATATTGTTATGTAGCAATAGAAAATAATACAAAGTTTGATACTAGAAGTACACAAATACTCAAAAATGTGGAAGTGGCCTTGAAAACAGGCAGTGAATAAAGGCTGGAAGTATATTAAAAAGCCTGTCAGAGAAATCCTAAATTTCCTTGAGCAGACTCTTAGTAGAAATGTATGGACTTTAAGTTGCTGCTGGTGATAGGTCAGAAAAAGTGAGGTCCGTGTTACTGGAAACTGGAGGAAGGTATCTTTGTTTCCTGAAGCTACTGGCAAAGTGGAAAATGGACCTAACGAATTGCATGATCTAGATAAGAAGATTTCCAAAGCATTAAAAGTATGCCTGGCTTCTTGCTGCTGACAGTAAAATGGAAAAACAACAGAAATAATTATAAACTGAGGGACAAACTGTTAAGAGGAGTCTGGATTCAATTGCTTTGAAAATTATCAGCCTTTCTTGAGAGCAAGATATGCTACATTTATGAAATGGCTTCCAAAGTTCAAATCAAAGCCACTGTCAGAAACATATGATTTAGCTGTAAAGCCACGGATATGCCTTTAATATCTGTTAGGACCTCAGGAAGCTCAAGGTTACTACAAAGTACTATTCAGTCACACAGAGAATGCTTTGTAAGAAAAAAAAAAAAGAAAGAGAGAGAGATTTGTTTCCTTTCAAATTTTCTACTCTCAAATCATTTTTACACTGCCCTATTTCCTAAACTTGACATCTTAAGACAGATGAGTAAGCCGGTCTGAAATTCTCTTCTCTCATTATTGGATATAAATCACATGTCAGAAATTCTTCTGCTTTTCCAAAATCAACCTAATGGAAACACATCTAGGGTCATATGGAAATCCCCAAGAATCTGATAGGAATACTTCCAGGGATTTAACATTTTATATAAACTTGATTGGTGTTTAAATATGAAATAGTTGATAATCTCTCTTCTCCTTATAAATAACATGACTATAAATAATGCTTTTTATTTAGGATAACAAGAAGCTTGGTCTACTTTCCTAAAACTTTCTAAATATCCTTGAATTCACATTGGAGAAGACATGAATAATTTTAATATAAACATTAAGCTTATAATGTTATATGATAAAAAGTCCATATAAGGACATTTCTTACACAATTATTGAGTTTAAACTCAAATTTGGGGAATATGCACACCAAGTCCTTAGCTTCTGACATCCTTTCTACTAAATTCCAATATTCAATCAAAATAAAAACATAAATTGGAACTCCTAAAATACTATTGACTTCATAGAGTATGTAGTGTAAAAGAGAAAGGAGAAAAATTTTATTATGAGTCAAATCAGTATGACATAAGTATACTTAATTTTGTTAACTTTAAAGAGATTACCCCAATTCTCAGAAAAAAAATATTGCATATTATTGTTGCATAGTCCTTATTTTGATATTGATTTTCACGCAGGCACCCAGTGATTTAATTGCAGCCAAGCTCTGAGTTCTGATCTTTGTGAAGTTCTTGGATAAAAAAGATGAATGAAGGAAGTTTGTCCAAAAGAAATGGCTGAGTGGGAGCATACTTGCTCTGTTAATCAAAGTTCAGTCAGTCATAGCCATTTTTTTTTTGTTTGTGATACCTCTTTCCAATAAATCATCATACCCTCATGGCAGGAACTGGGTCTGTTCTGTTTCCTACTGAATCCACAATGCCTACTAAAAATGAATACTTAATAAATATCTATTGAATAAATAAACAAAGTTGTCATTAGAAATTCAGAACAATGAGTTTAGAAATACATGAAATATATTTATTAATAAAAAATTATTAGAAGAATTCAATGCACAAGTAAGTTAAATCTTAATATTTTTATACAGTGCTACAGAGTTTGCAAAGCATTTCCATGAATATTCTAATTTAATTTGACATCAACTTATTCTGGTAAATAGTAAATGAATTATTCTCTTTCTATAGGTGAGAAACATGGCATTTATATATAAGGTGGCCAAGCTCACAGAGTAATAAAATGACAGAGCTGAGCGTCAAACCTGGGTATTCTGATCCCAAGTTCAGTGCTCCTTTTTACTATTCTAGGAATGCCTTACAAACGTTTTTGCATTTTTTGTCCATAAATACACTGGTGATTTCTCAAAGCTATAGTTATTCAGAACAAGCACATGTACCATTGTTCTGGTGTGTGGTATAACATAGATGAATATGTGAAAGTAATAAATAAATCATATATTCATATGTAATTCAAATAGAAATTAAGAAATCTATTATGCCAAATAAAAATTACCTACACTGCTCATATGCATGGCCACACTAATTGAAAAAGTATACAGTAAGTAGATTAATAGATAATGTAATGTGTACTGTCTAAAATTTGGGAAGTTCTAAGTCCAATGGGTTGTAAGGAGTTGGAATGGGTGTGCAGTAGTGTAGACATATTTCACCAATTCCCCTAGCATAGGAACATTGAGCTTACGTTCTCAAATGAGTTTAATCCAATGGAGAAAAGATTACATATATCCTCTTATTGTTATTGCAGATATTGGTTTATTCTTCAATTCTATTAAACTTTAGAATATTGAAGAAAACTATAAAAATGTAATTGATCAATTTCCAAAAATTCTGAGACATTTGACAATATGTTTGCTATTCCATAACTGCAAATAAGAAATTAAACCATAGTTTTCTAAAGATGAGTAACAAACATAGGAGCCATAGCATTAATTTATGAAGTTTCTTAACTGTCATATTTAATTATTACTCTCTCCAAGTAAAAATGAAGATAAAGGTCTCAATGCTCTTAGAAGAAAAAATTAAAACAACAAATTCTTCACTGAATTTATTCTTAACTGAAATAATCCACATCTGCCTTTTTATTTTTCCTAGCTCCTGCTCCCTACCACAACGAACAGGGAAAAGTAGGAGGGGCATAGGAAAGGCAGAGTTGCCTTATTAAATGGAGGAATTATTAGAATAGTTATCTTTACATCTGCAGATACCAAGTCTTAGAGAGTCAGTGGCTGGGTCAAAAAGAAGCAAGTCCTAACCAGCATTCAAAGGAGGCACCCCTCTGAAGGTAACTGTATTGATTACAATTACCTTGAGGGTGCCCAATTTGTCTAGGGCACCCTTACTCTGCAATCTTTATTAATGCCTGGTTTCTTAATCAAGAAGAGTCTGGGGGCACCAATGAACTCAATTTTGGACAGGCTTGGTTAAAGATACAGTGGTACAACCAAACAGAGATTTCCACAAACCAGTTGGATATACCAGTCTTGATCAAAACTTAGATGCTGTTTCCAAGTCAGTGCAGGAGCTCATACCAGGATATTGCTCTAAAGTGAGGAAAAATAGGGCTGATGCCAGAACCTGATGTGGATGGGAAAGGAAAAATAGGGCTGATGCCAGAACCTGATGTGGGTGGGAAAGGAAAAATAGGGCTGATGCCAGAACCTGATGTGGGTGGGAAAGTTCCTGGAAGGAACTTAAGAAAGATGTCAGAGAGGTATGAAGAAAGCCAGGATATGGTGGTTTCACAGAGTCCAAGAGAAGAGGACAGAACTTCTTGTCAAACTTTATAATTTCATCCTGTAAGATAATATCTTTGACAAAAAATACATTATTAACTAACTTTATTGGAGCTGTTCCAACATGTAGGTGGAAAAAAAAGCTTTATTGCAGTGGGTTTGTGAAATAGGGATATGTAAAGGTCTTTGAGAAAGAAAACAGCATCACAAACAAAACACATGCACCCACAATGTGGGTAAGACTAAGGGAAAAAGGACTGAAGGACAGCGAGAGGTAGGGTTATACAGAGCCTTGTAAGCCACTTGCAGGTTTTGGGTTTCTGATTTTTTTTTTTTTTTTTTTTTTTTTTTTTTTTGCTTTAGGATAAAAAGTAATAAGAAACTAGTGACAGGTTTTAACCAGGCAATAGAAAAATCAAAGCTGTATTTTTTAAAAATCACAATGATTAAAAGCAAGGGCTGAGGGTCAGTTAAGAGACTATTTGGGTAATCATGAGAAGGAAAATTTCAGTAGGTCAAGGACGTTACATCATTCTTCCTAATAGGCCCAACCTCTAGAACAGTACCTAGCATGTAATAGGTAATCATTAAGTACTTGCTGAGTTAAGGAATGACCCAGGTGAGATATGATGTTAAATTGGATAGGATGCTGCTAATGAAGATGATCAGAGGTGAACTGATTCAAACCACCATCTAGAAAATAAAATGTAGAGAGGCTCTAGTGACTGATGGGCATGGGAGGACATAAAGAAAAGTCAGGACTGACCCAGAATTCCAGATTATACTACTGGGTAAATAATATACCATCTACTGAAAGGGGGAACGCATGAAGACATTCTGTTTTATGGGGAAATATCATGATGTAAACTGATTCAGTTCAGACTCAGAGAAAAACACCAAGTGTTTCAAATTTTTCTGATTTTGGTTCTAAAATGGATCTGTTGGTATCAAGGCCAGTGAAACTGATGACCCCACCATCACAGTCACAAGCTACATGCTATTAGAGGTTTTGTGAAACTTAACTATACTGAGCTTCCCTAAGGTCATCCCTACGTTAACTACAGTCCACCTTTGCTTTCTCTTTTTCTTTCACAAAATTCTGGTACCAGAAGCCATTTGTTCTGTATACTCGTCCTAATAATCTGGCACCATACAAACAGTGTCCATTTTTCACCAGTACAACTGTCATATTAGGAAATCAACGTTGTGTTCCTCAGGATTAGACTAGCACAGGTCAGAAATAGGTTTGATTATTTAATATATTTCACTGTTATTTGTAAGTCACCAACAATGATGATTTATCAATAAGAAAAGTATGGGCCAGGCATGGTGGCTCACACCTGTAATCCCAGCACTCTGGGAGGCTGAGCAGTCTGATGACTTGAGATCCGGAATTGGAGAACAGCCTGATCAACATGGTGAAACCCTGTCTCTTCTAAAAATACTAAAATTAGCCAGGTGTGGTGGCAGTTTCCTGTAATCCCAGCTATTGAGGAGGCTGAGACATGAGAATGGCCTGAATCCAGGAGGCAGAGGTCACAGTGAGCCGAGATCATGCCACTGCACTGTAGCCTGGGTGACAGAACTAGACTCCATCTCCAAAAAAAAAGGTATAGGTATGTAATAAATGTAATAAGATTTTATAAAATATAAACTAGAGGGAAGAAGAAAGAAAGACTCAAATAACATCATAGAATCTTAGGATTTCATGCAACCTGTTCCTGGAACCTAATAATGCATATACAATATGTCATACATCATACATATAGGAGTTGAGTTCTATAAAGCTGACCCCTGAATTTAATAGCAACCTCCGAATTTAGTAGCACACCATGTACCTCCTAGAACTCTCTTTATCCCACAACCTGTGGGAATCTCCTAAATGATGAGACTTGGGAGGGGATGGCAAGTGGGATGTGTGTGGCACTAAATGGGTGCTGGGTAGCTGAAGAACTTCTTAGGTACAGTTCCTGATCAAAGATGAAATGCTTTCTTCAGGTGAGGATTTAAATAAAAATGCGAATCTCACTAGCAAACTGAATAGGAAGACCTAATATTTTAGTAGTTGCAAAGAATGATGATTTTTCAAAAAATTTATCTGAATGTTTTAATTTCACATCCACATTTTAACTTCAGAAAAATATTTTTTCTTTATTCTTAAAATACCACTGAAATTTGTATTTGGTATACCCGAGCAAATTTGGTTAAAGTCATTCTCTCATTTTCAAACATGTAATGTTTTTTCTCCTGTTTCTTTTATTACAGGGCGTAAAAGGACAGGATAAAGGCCTTAATCCTGAGTGGACTTATCCTGGCCTTTGTCATTTGTTTCCAGGTAGGATTTCAGACTACTTAAAAACTAGAAGAACTACTTACAATTGAGAGCTATGTAACACTGAGATAAGATTCAAAGTGAGATTATGGCATTGTATTTGTTAAAATGGGATAGAGACACATGAGATGATAAGAAACAGGAAAAATTACCTGTTCCTTCCAACATCCATGGAAATAGGTCTATTTAAATCACTTGGAAATTGAGAGAAAGGGAGATGTGGAAGGGAGGGGAAAAAGAAAGAGAAAAGCAGATGTAAGAATGACTGTGTGTTGAGGTTGATGGACAGATGTTTTGGCTAAGCTGATCCACTCCTAAAACTCTTTAAACTATCTGCATACTTCTCTGAAACCTACAGAGGCAGTTTTCTCCCTGCTTGGGCAAGCAAGGCTAGGCATGGAGACTAACTGTCTAGGGATTCAAGCCAGTTGAACTTCCCACCATGCCTCTGAAAGTAACCAGCTCAGCTTTGCAGGTGGGCTATGTAGTTAGCTGATATCTATGATAGGGTACTACAACTGGTGACACAGAGGTGTCACCAAGATCCTCATGTTGGTCTCTGTGATCTCTGCTTCCTTTATTTTTTTCTACCTGACTCTAGGAAGTCTATCCAAGCCATTATGCCTAGTGTTCCCCATTTTCTTTTTCCTCTGTAGAAACCCTGGGCCCAGAGAAGTCCTGTCTTTGTGGCATTGTACCAACTTTGGGGAGGGGGTAAGGCAACACACTTGAGGTGAGATCATCCTTCTTACCCTTGCAATTTCATCTAATTTAATTTATTTTCATCCAGTTCTATGGATTATGCAGGTTTCCCAGGCCTGTTTCCAAGTATTGGGTTTTTTATAAAGATGTTATTGTCTGTAGATAACGACTAGCTGAACTTTCTGTTGGGGGAATAAAGTCTGAGACTTCCTATTTCATCATCTTGCTCTATTTTAAGTTTATGTTGTAATTTATTCTATATTAAAATACATTCAAAACCAAAACTCCTTCCCATCTGAAGAACAGACCAGCTACTGCAACTAAAATGGGAATACAAAACTATAAGTGATTCAGTGCCTCACTTGGTAATAACATCTATTCTTTGCCCCTGCAGTTCAGTGAGTGTCAGCAATCACAGCATCAGGCAATGGGAAAGACAATCAATAGTTGAGCAGTCCAAAGCTCCCCTTCCACTACATCACAAAGCATATCTTCACTTACCCAGCTCTCAGGGAAACCTCAAGCCCAGTCTCATGCCTCTGCCTCACCTGTCCATAGATCCCCCAAATGGTTTCATTGTCACCTTTCAGTACACAAAAATCAAAGTCTCTACCTGCTAGGGCTGCATACCTTTCTGTACCAACTAACAAAGCACCCGATCAGCCAGCCAATCAACCTCTAATTCTAGGACATCAAGTAAAAGAAAGTACCTATCCAGTCATCACAGAGTCTGCAAGGAAAGTACATTGACCACTCTCAAGAAGGATTGACTTCCCATTCATCTAGACTAAGAGGACAAAACACCCCACTGAGGGCAAGCAAAACTCTCAAACAGTCTAATAAAAAGTCAATGGAAAACTGCCAAGAAGCAGTCAAATGGACCCCAGCAACACCAAAAGCAATTTCAGCTACAAAGAAAAGTCCAAAAATGTCCAAGAAAATCCAGTCCCTGGCAGCTAAGAAACAAAACAACGCACAATTAGAGAATCTCCAAAAACATCTCGACCTAAGAAAAAAATCTCTAAATACTTCTAAAAATGCTTCCTCTGCATCATTCCAAAAACAATAATCTAAGTCCACAGCAATAAAAACTTCCCCTAAAACTTCTTCAACCCTCAAAAAAAAACTAACTAAATTTAAAAATACTTCGTCCTCATCTGCAAAACAAAAATTAAGTCAAGCAACAGTAGCTAAATTAGCCCCCAAACAACATTAGTCAAAAAGAAATCTCAAGATAAACCAAAAAAGATGTGGCTAACTCCAGTCAAAAATGATCCAAATAAGGCACCAGCAACAAGAGAAGCTTCTAAAGCCAAAAAGAAAAATCTAACTAAATCCAAAAAGGTGGCACATACACCGGCCAAGAAAAAGCTAATTCAGCCAGAGTCAGTTGCAATGAAAAGGAAGACATCTACAGCCAAAAATAAAATGTTAAAGAAACTGCAAAAAACCTTTACTGCACCTGCCAAGAAACAAGTGAACCAGCCTAAAGCACTTAAATGAGTACTAAACACACAACTAGCCTCTAAGAAAATACCAATTAAATCTAAAAGTTTCTTATCTCAAAGTGCCAAGAAGCAGTCAAATAAGGCAAAAGATGATAAACCTTCAGTTCTCAAAAACATTGTGGTCAAAAAAAAAAATCTTAGAAAATCCTAAACTATTTTGATCTATACCAGCAAAGAAAGAACAGAATCAGGTAAGTCTAACCAAACCAGGTAAAAAGAAGCAGCTCTCACCAAAAAGAAAAATATAAAAAAAAACTAAAAAGTCTTTGTCTAAATCTACCAATAAACAACAAAAGCAGTAACTAGCACAGCGAAAAACATCTGAAGCAACTAGCACAACTCTAAAAAAGACTAAAAATGGGCTATCAATACCTGCCAAAAAACTGGTCAGTCAGCCTAAATCCACTCAAGTAGGACCAAAAAGATTTCTAGCCAAGAAGAAAATCCAAAAGAAACCTACAACTGCCAAAAAACAACAGAAATGATCCACAAAATGTATAAGGACTAAAGCTATAAAACTACGTCAAAAAAGACCACACCCCCAATAGCAAATAACAGACTAAGTAACTTCCAAAAGAAACGATCTGAACCTTCTAAGAAAGATGTGAATCAGCTTAAACCCCTTCAAGGGGTAAAAAGAACAGCTCTTTTAGCAGGCAAAACTGGAAAACAATCTAAAAAAAGAAAATTTACATTTGCCACAAAAGGATTAAAATTATCTGAACAAAAAGGATCTAAATCTATTCATGACACAAGGAAAAAGGGTCCACAAAGGAAAAGGACACTTTTCCCTAAAGTCACAAATCATTGTTATCACATTCTCATGCTTCTTTTCCATCTAAATCTCCTTCATGTCCACTTGCTAAATACCTGTTCCATCAAACTAGGCTTTCTTGTCCACAACCAAATCAACCATATAGGTACCCATTGAAGGCTCATCAACTATACCCTTTTCCACTAATACTATGGCCAATTGGGCCACATCCTCATTCACATCAGCAGCATCATCACCAACGACCTCAATCATCTCATAAGCCACCTTTCTGTAAAACAAAAAAGCCTCAGACCAGTCCAGCAGGCATTACAACTGAACCAACTAGTGTAGACAATACCCCAACTAATGCAAGCAACCTTATACCTGGAGGCACTACTAATTTAGCCACAATCACTAGTACTATATCCAACAGCAAAATGTCTATATCAGTTGTTCCAACTAGGGCAACTGCCGCTACTCCTAAGGGATCAGATGCAATCACCAGAACACCTCTATCCTTTGTCATCCTATCCTCTGTCACTGTAACCCCAGTGACATCCAACACTAACTCAGCAATAGGTGCTGTATCTACAGAGCCTGCATCCACTGCAACTATCCCAGCATCTGTGCCAGCCTCAGAGGCACCTTCAGTGGAATTCACACCTCAAGGGTCTGCTGCTTCCAGTGCTTCAGCCCCTACAAACCCAGGATCTGGCTCCACAATCCTGCAAGCCTCTGTCTCCACCATTGCCTCTGATGTTACCACAGAGGATTTAGAAACTGAAGCAAACACAGCAGAGGACATCACCCTCCTGGCCACAGACAATTCCACCACTCAAGCTGATCTACAACTTCAGCAAACACAGGTTCTGCATACTCTGCCATTGCTGCCACCACTGCTGCAGCCACAGTTTCCACACTTGCTGTATCCACAACTGCAATAGGTACCACAACGGTAAGGATTGGTGCCACTACCAGTGGTGCTGCCTCATTGTCAGCCAGTGCTGCCACAACTCTTGCTTCTGTTGATACAGAAACACCTGGAGTTTCTACCACTGCTTCTTCTGGTTCTGACACAACATCTGCATTGGGTGCCACAACCACAACTGCAGTTGGTGCCACAGCCACAGTTGCACCAATTCTACAACCACAAGTACAGCTGACATTGCCACAACAGCTGCATTAAGTGCCACCATCACACCAGTGGATGAGACTACCACTCAAACAGTAGATGGCACAATCACTAAAGCTACTACCTCAGTGGATGAAGAAACTACTGAGTCAGCAGATGACACAATTGCTGTAGCTGCCTCCACAACACCAATTGGTGGCAGCACAACTGTGCAACAGACTCTACAACCACCAGCTAGATGGCTACAATTTCAGCCATCAGTGCTACGACTGCTGCTGCCAGCCCAACAATATCAGGTACTGCAACATCAACTGAACAAGGTGCTACCTCTTCAACCCCTGTAACTTCAGCTTCTACTGCTGAGCCTGGTGTGTTGACCACCCTGAGTGAAACTACCACCCAGGCTTCTGAAGCTTCAACTGCAGAGGTGGAGACTACATCTGAACCAGCAAATGACACAATCACTGAAGCTGTCACCACTCAGGCCAAAGATGCCACCACTGAACCTTCTGCCACACCCCCTATAGTTAACCCTACATCCTCAGCAGCAGACTCCACATCTCCAGCTACTAGGACAACAGCTGTTTCAACCATAACCACAATACCTGTAGGACCTACCACTGCAACTGTAGAGGCCTTCACAACTCCAATAGTTTATGTCACCACAAGTGTCACTACCACACCTTCAGACACTAGTAACACAACTTCTGGTACCACCACAACTGTACAGGGTGCTGATGCCACAACTGTATTAAGTGTTGCCGCCACCATACCAGGTACCTCTACCTATATTGCCGAATCTGATTCATTGACCAGTAACAGTGCAACCATCACTCTGACCCCTGATGCCACAAGTCCAGGGGACAATATCATCACTGAAACAGAAGATGACACAACAACTGAGGCTACCCTCACTCCAGCCAGAGAAGCTACAATTCCACCTACTAAGGCCACAACCCTCCAGCTGTCTTAAGAAGCTTAGAAGTAGGCACCAGGTCTATGACTACTACTGCAACAGCTGCTTTTTCTGCAACCATAATTCCTGTAGCAGCCACCACTGCAACAACTGCAGCCTCCACAAGTGTTGCAATCAACCATAAGCCTTGGGTGCCACAACTACTGCCAGTATGATTATACCAGGTATTGCCACCACAATCACAACTACTGCTGCCTCCACTGCTGAACCTGCTTCTTCAGTTACTGAAGCTACAACTTCAGAGGATGAGGCCACTCCTGAAGGAAGCTCCAGTGCTCAAGCTATCACAATGACAGCAGCAACAACCACACCTGACAGTAACTCCATCACCAGTGCCCTAGTGGCAGCCACCAGTCGCATGACTATGGTCACCACAAATACAGCCTCATCTGGAACCACCTCTGCTGCACTATCTGCTACTATAACTGCAGCCAATTCTCCTACAATTGGCATTAACACTGCTCCCTCACAGTGAAAGCAATGCTAAAGTTCATCTCAATCACCGTGGTAAACAGGTAAACTAATACATGCAAATAATTAGATGAGAACATTCAAAAATGTTCTATATATGCCCAAATACCTTGCATAATAGCTAGTTATTCCTGATTTGACTAAATTTTGAATTTCCAATTCTGTGTAAGAGAGCAGGTACTCTTCCAATTTATACATAAGAATGCAGAGGTATGTAATGTGCCCAAATTCAAAACACATGGTGGCAAAGCCAGGACTAGAATCCAAATTTCTTAATACTTAAGCTGATTGTCAGAAAGTTTAGAGTTCTAGAATAGTGATTGCAAAAGATAGTTTAGTAGACAGCTGAATCATGATCAGTTGGCTTCTTTTTCAATATAATTATTACTGAGCTCTACCTCTATTGAAATTATATTCTTGATAAAATCTTCAAGGAGACCGGGGAGTCTGATGACCTTATGAGTGTGAAAACATTCATCCAGAAGGTACTGCAGAAGGAGAAATCAGCACGTATACAAGCTCAAACCAGAATGTCAACCACAGTCAAGAAATTGTAAGCGGTTGTTCTAGACTGGAACCTAGCAAGAGTTAAACCTCAGTTAAATTTAGATGTAAATGAGGACATAATTTTACTAATAATAAAGAAGACTCTGGGAGAAGAAAATAGGATTTTGTAGACATCAAGATACACTATATATTAATGTTGATGAAGAACTAGTATAGATTATAGAACCGTAATCTAAAATTCTAAGATAAAAAGAGCATTCCTATGACTATTTCAAAGAAAGAATTGTTGGAACATATTACCTATCAAATTTTACATCAAGTTTTGTTGTTGTAGTAGTTGTTGTTGTTAAAAGTGAACAAAAGCATTCTAGGTAGTAATAATAAGGAATGGGGCCTTAAATGTAACTAGATGTGCTTTACTCTTAACATAAAAGGGTATGTATAACTATACCCTTATGTTAACATACCCTTAACGTAAAACACGTAACTAGATGAGTTTTCCTCTAATTTTCAGAAAATAAGAAAGGAGCGCCAGAAATTGCTATACAGAATGGGATTAATTTCAGGTAAGAAATAGAAAATATTCACTTTAAAACAACTAGTTAATGCTTAGAGAACTGTATGAATTAATTTTACATTACTCAACATTTTTTGAGGTCCTAATATGGCTCAATATTAAAATTTTCATACTAACTTTTGCCACTATTGCCTCAAGAATTTGCTATCATAATTCTTCAGAAATGAGGTCATTCTAAAATTTCTGCTTCTTTCACTCTCTTACTTTTAAAATGTTCATTTTTACTTCTTCAGCTTCTGTTCAATAAATCATTTTGAGGCCGGGTACGGTGGCTCACGCCTGTAATCCCAGCACTTTGGGAGGCTGAGGAGGGTGGATCACAAGGTCAAGAGATCGAGACCATCCTGGTCAACATGGTGAAACCCCGTCTCTACTAAAAATACAAAAAATTAGCTGGGCACGGTGGTGTGTGCCTGTAATCCCAGCTACTCAGGAGGCTGAGGCAGGAGAATTGCCTGAACCCAGGAGGTGGAGGTTGCAGTGAGCCAAGATCGCGCCATTGCACTGCAGCCTGGGTAACAAGAGCAAAACTCCGTCTCAAAATAAATAAATAAATAAATCATTTTGAAACTCATTTGTTCCCTGTATGCATTTTATCAGTCCCATACATCTTTGGAAATGGATAAAAAGATTCACATGCTTTTTCAGTCCCACACATGTTTGGAAATGGATTAAAAGATTCACTTGCTTGTCCCTCTAAACAGCCCCCAATAATGAGCAATATTTAAATATAATATTGACTCAGGCCTTCGTGTTCCCTTCAGCTTCATTAAACTTTAGACAGATTTCTTCCTGATTCTAGGCCTCTGACCTCCCTTATATTACATCATTTCTTTGAAAAACTTACAATAGCGAATTATTTCTCTGCCCCTTTGAAATGTAATTCCTTTTCTTTTTGCATAAACTTTCCAATTGTTTGTGTTTATTATAGAATAATTCAACATAAGACATTATCCCACATAAAATTATTCAACGTATCTAAACATTGATTGACACACATCGCACACAGCATGGTGACTATAGTTAATAAAGCTTTATTGTATGCTCTCAAAATTTTCTAAGAGCATAATCTTCAGTGTTCTCACCCCACATACATAGATAACTGTGTGAGATGATGGATATGTTAATTAGTTAACTGTTGCAATCACTAGTTGTTAGAGATGGAAGTCTGTTTAAGAGCCTCTTGTCAGCTTGAAAAACAAGAATGTCTTTCTTAAGGACCTGGGAGCCACTCTTTAAAATGTAACCATCAAAGAAGATAGTGCCCCCACCTTCTACTCTCTATGGGAGAGCAGGAGCCTAACTTCAATTAGTATCAATTAGCAAACACAGATGGTCTAACTATAGAGAAAAACATTTGCAAACTCAGGAATCAGGCAATGTGCTCCACCCATACCATTAATCAATGCCTTCCCTACAAGATCCTCCAACACTTTTCTCGCCCTAGTGTTGAAAAATCTCCCATCTTTCGTTTCAACAGACTTGACTATTGTAATAGTTTTGAATAAAATCATCCTCAACTGACGAACTTTGTCCTACAGTTTTTATTTTGATGAAATAACTGTGTGGGATGCAGAAACTATAAACAAATAAAATTTGGTTTAAAACTCCCATTAACCAACCTCCACAAGAAGATATCAAAGGAATGAAAATAGAAGATCATGCCTACTAAAATAAAATGAATTATCTGTCCCATTTTGCCTACTTTTAAGAGCATGGGAAATATAGATACAATTTTTGAAACTGATACATTGTAAACTGTTTATAATAAATATACTTTTAAATGTATAATTGACTTTGGTGCAAAATAACAGTAAGTGAAACTCCACATGACAAAAACAAAAAGGAAACAAAATCCAGGGAGGACAACGTGTAGGGATTCAGAGGCTGCGCTGAAGGACAGGATTGGCCTTTTTAATACAGAATCTCAAAATTTAAAACCAAGATGAGGGCAAAAGATAGGACTTTGGGCTCACTTCAGACAAATAGTTGGAACTAAGATTCTCCCTATAATTCTGGGACTCTTGGGAAGCCACATCTCTCAAATGTACTCAAAGACCTTTAATTATTGGTCATGGAAACAAGAAGCAAGGATGTGCTAATTCACTTGAGCTCTGAAAATGAAAGAGAGTTTAAAAGATAAAGGGCATGGATTGATAATGCCTAATAACTTTCTTCCAGTAAAACAATACACAAAGAAAACAAAGGAAGTATTCAGACACAGGGGCTGAGAATCATTCAAATTTTTACTGAAGTCATAAACATGTAAACCTTTTTTAAAATAAAACAAAGAGACTGTACAAATCTTTCCCTCAAGTAAGACCTGTTGTAACTACAAAGTGGTGGTTCTATTAGACCAGGCCTTTCCTAGAGTTACTCTTTTCATAAATAAGTCAAATCAGAGGAATAATGTGGCCACATCCCAGAGGATGAAGTATTGTCCAGCTTGTCTGTATGTCTAAAGCACTCTCAAAAAAAAAATGAAACAATAATAATAGCTGACAATTAGTGAGTGCTCATATGTGCTAAGTAATATACATCGTCATGGAATCAGAGCAGATATTAATAACAACCTGTGAGGTTGGTTCTGCTATTAGACCCTTTTTACAGATGAGAAATCTTAGGCTTGGAGGAACTGAGTGTTTTGCTCAAAGTCAAAGAGCTAGGACATGAAGGATCTAGCATTTAGAAAATTACATCTAGATTTAATATAAAATGCATAAAAAATAAAGACAATTTTTTTAATTATATAACATCTTAGGCATGGATAAGTTGCTCAAAGCATGTGAAGAAGTTGGAATCCCCTGAAAGAAATGGGCATACGAACTAAGATATTTTTAATACATAATCTAAGGCAAGCTGACTCAGAGGATTATACCGGATACTGATTATTTTCTTTCCACTGTAACACTGAAAAAGACAGCTGAATGTAAAAGAAAGTACTTCGGGAAAAAAATGGCACTAGGAAATTTATACTTAGAATTTTCATTTCCTGAATAATCTGAAAAGTTTACATGATTGTCTTTGGGAGGTATTATATCAATACCTAGAGGCTGAGGGGAGGCCGTCTCACCTCAGGACCTTCTCAATGTAACAGGAAGCAAATAGCACTCCTCTTCTAAAATTAAAACACACAGGAATTTTAGAATTGAATTCCCACTAAAAACTCACATCAAAAGAAGTATATTGTAACATTTGGCCCTTGTTGACATAGATATTAAGAAAAGGGTGGGGGGGGCATAGAATAATTTATTCTGGGTGGCTGGACCATTCATACACCAACCCTCAGTGACATACAATTTACCCATGTAACAAACCTGCATATGTATTCATGAACCTAAAATAAAAAAGAAAAAATAAATGGGGGGACACAATCATAAGTGCACAATCCAGTTAACTTTCCAAATTACACACCATGTAACCAGCTGCTACCCAGATAAAGAACTAGAACTAGCCAGAAGTCTCAGATTTTCCCTTCCAGCCATTTACCTGAACAAAAGATAAACACCATTGTGACATTTATCACTTCATTTCTGAGCTGCAGATCTCCATTTTCAATTGCTTTATGAACTGAACCTTTCTGTGTAGATATCATGGAAACATCTCAAATGCTATCTGTTTAAAAAGGAATGTAATCCAGGCCTCCCACAGCCTCTGCCTCCACAATACCCTCTCAATTAGCATCTATCATCCACTCAGCTGCCTAAGCTACAAGTCTCAGCACTATCTTCAACTCCTCTTCTTTATCCTCACTATTCTATTGATTCTTTCCTGTTATTTTACTTGGATTTTGTAAATGATATTTTCTTTTTATCCAACCTTATCTTTCAGAGCTTCATGATCTCTGATTTATATAGGGTATGTAATAGTCTGCAAGCTAGTCTTCCTGCTTCTAATTAATCTCATTTTCTCCTCATGGTAAAGGTCAAGAACAGCTGGAACATAAAAGATAACACAGTAAGGCAACATGATTGGTGCCAAGCGAGCTATACAGAAAGCAAAAAATAAGGTCTGGGAGCTATTAATACCAGAAAACAATCTTTTTTATGACCTTTAAAATTTTAGCTTTATTTTTGTTAAGATGAATAATCACAGGAGGCTTTAAGAAAAAGAGTGATATAATCTGACTAACATTTAAAAGAAACACTATAGCTGCCTTTGATAATAACGGAGAGTGGAAACAGGAAACTAGCTGAAATACTAAAGCAAGTAATCAAGGTCAAAACGGATGGCTTGGACCAGGATGAGAGTGATGGTGGAAGTATGAGAAATAGTCAGGTTCTAGATATATTTTAAAGGCAGAGCCATTAATATTTGCTCAATGACTGGATTGTTGGGTATGCAACAGAGTAGGTAAAAATGACTCCAGAATTTTTCACCTGATCAATTGAAAGGATTAAGTAACTATTAGTCTGCTTTGGCTGCTGAGACAAAATATAGACTAGGTAGCTTAAATAACATAATTGATTTTTTCACAGTTTTAGAGATTTCAAATCTAAGATCAAGAAGCCAGCTGATTCAATTTTAGAGGAGGGATCTCTTCCTATCTTGTAGGCAGCTTCTTTCCTGCTGTGTCTTCATATAGAATTTCCTCCAACACCTTCTAAAGGTCTTATCTCCAAGTACAGTCACATTGAGGGTTACAATTTGAACATCCAAATTTGGAGGGGACACAATTTAGTTCATAGAAATTGCCAACAAATAAGATTGGAAAATCTATGAGAACACTTTTGAGATGATATTGGGAATATACCACGAGTTTTGTTCAGAGGCCATAGATCTAACTATGGACAGCAAACTGTTAAACTATTAAATTAAAAGATAGATATAATATTCTGGAATTTAAGGCAGATGCCTGAGCTGGAGATATTAATTTGATAATTATTATTTCAATGATATTTATGTTTAGTTATGTGTAACTAAACAAGAGTATTAATAGAGAAAAGAGGAGATTCAAACACTGAACCATGGAATGCTTCAGGTGGAAGAAAGGATAGGGAGAAAACAAAAATATGTGAGAAGGGAGGTGAGAGAAGTTGGAAAAAAAAAACAAGATAGAAACCAAATGAGGAAAATGTTTCATGAAAGAAGGCAGGACCAACTGTGTCAAATGCACTGATAAGTAAAATGAGGTCTTACAATAACAGCTTGATTCAACAGCACAAAGTCTTGAGCAATTCAAAGGAGAGAACTACCAGAGCAGTTTAGGTACAGTAGTAGAAGTCGCCTTTTGAAGTAGATTGAAAAGACAGGGGAGGAGAAACGTGAGACAAGTTTTTAGAATGGCTTTGTTATAAAAGCAAAGAAATGGGACAGTTTTTAGAGGGGGAGTAAAAGACAAGAGGAATAAAGGCATGTTTTTATATTTTGTCTTAAGATATAAAAATAACAACATGTCTATATATTGATAATGAGTCAACAAAAAAGGGAAAAATTAACAAAGAGGAGAAATACAGTTTCTGAAATGATGTCTTTGAATATGCAAGAGGGGTGGGATCTAGTCTGAAATGAAGGGCCCTAAGTTAGGCCTACATTTAAAGAACTCATCTATACTAATTGAAAGGAAGATAAAATGTAAGATTTCAGGTTATAGGGGACATGGAAATGAGGTAGTAGAGCTTGTGAATTTTTGTTTTTAATTTCACCTATTTATTCTTTTATAAAATCAGAAGCAAGATTACCAGCTGAGAGTGAGGAAGGGCAAAAGGTGGTAGAAATTTGAAGAGAGAGAAGCTATAACAAAAAGATTGAAAAAGAATGGATTATAGAACTTTGATACAATTACCAGTCAGCATTAATACGTGCCTTGAATTCACAATTAAGTGTCGTTTTTCTCTGGATATAGGAACTTAGTGAATGAAGAATTAAATTTACTCTAGATGGATGTTTCACCAAGCAAGCTCAATAAAGCAAAAATAAAATGATGGAATTAATAGTGCATGGAAGTGTGGGATTATAATTGTTCATGAGATGTAAAACGCTAAGAACTCAGAGGGTGTAAAGAAGAGTGAATAGTTAATAGAATTGATAGATTGTAGGTCCTTGTGAGTCAAGGAATTATTAATTATTTTAATTTATTTATTTTACTTTAGGTGCATACTATATCTGGCATTTCTCCCCATGTCATCCCGCCACACCCTCCCATCCCTCTCCATCCCCCGCTTTCTGTCCCCAGTGTGTGATGCTCCTCTCCCTGAGTCCACATGTTCTCGTTGTTCGACACCCATCTATGAGTGAGAACCTACGGTGTTTGGCTTTCTGTTCAAAGAATTATCAAAATCAGGGTATCAGGGGGAGGCTGGAAATTGAGTTTGCGATGGGGATCATTAGTAGTGGTATTTTAAAATATGTGCATTGGAATGTGTGGTTATGATGGAGTGAATGATCAGTGTACAGGAGAAAAGAAGGTCAAGGAACTGAGATGACAAAATAATGAATGAAAGCGCCTTTTATGTGAACATTGAAATCACTATCAATTGGGAAAAGAATGATATAAAGAATAGTTACAGTGATCCAGAAAGTAAAATCTTTACAGGAAGAGAGAAAATGATTTGCATATCACTAGATGACCAATTGGACATGTCATGGGAGGTATACAATGATACAAGAGTCCAAGCTGATAGAAGTTTGAAGAGAGAAACAAAATGGTCCAAAGCATTAGTAAATAACAAGGAAGATACCTAACTCACCTCCAGGCTTAAAAGTATAAAACCATTGAAAATAAAAGAGGCAAGACTTAAAATAGTTACAGGTAAATTCATGTTTTCAGGTTGCAAGAGCTAGGTTTTAGGCGTAAGTCTCTGAAGACAGAAGAAAGTCTTTAGAAGTTGGTGGAAGGTAAGAAATTAGTATAGAACAGAGGATTTGCAGAGCACTTTTGGAAATACATTATTAGAGATGAACAGTGAGTAGGAGAGTGCCTCTTCTTACGGTGACTGAGATAAACAGAAAATACAGAGCATAATGAGATTAGTCTTGATGGTCTCAAAGCAGATAATGGGGTTGAGTATGGGGCTTGAAAGAAATGGAAGTCTTGAAGTCTTGAATTCACTCGAGATTTTAAGGACAAGTAATTGTCAGTCTTACTCCAAGTGTATAAGAATAAATTTGGAACCCAGTGAATACAGTGACATGGGAGAATTTAGTTGAATCAGAATACCCAGGGCTTCCTTTAGAACTCTATTTATCTTACTCTTGACACCAGGCAATTGATGCTAGCAAGAAGCGTGGAGTCAGACATTCCCTCTTCTTAACCCCAGTTAGCACTGAAGAATTCTTGCCTCTGTGCTGTTGTTCTTGCCTTTTACTTACATATAAAAAGTCCTTTCTAACCCAACTCCATGTCTCAAAACTTATCCAAACTTCAAAATTAAGATCATTTCCCAAAAAAGAAATAGTGATTTCTCCCTCTGTTAAACCCCCAAATTATGTTTTGATTATGTAACTCACTGGTCGGAGTTTGCCTATCTTGCTCCCAAATATGTCACTTGCGTTCTTGGAGCCAAACCTTAAAGTTAATAGGCACTCAATTAATATTCAAATGAATAAATAAATGGCAATGAATATGGCTATCATATACAATCCTTTCCTCCTAGAATAGATTAGAAATTCTTTGAGGATAACCATTATATCTTCTACTTCACTATTTCCACCAGTGCCTTTCACAAACACTCAATAGGTAATTGTTGAATTGATAGGTATTCTTATTCATTAAACGTGTGGTACTGATGAGCTTGGAAATTCAATAAAACAAAATAAGCATTCTGAGAAAATCAATTAAGTCTATGCCTGGGAGCTTATAAGCATCACAGCTAGATGAGGACACCATCATCTGTTTCTAATCTGTAGCTCCTCCTCTATGATTATTTTAACACATGAAAATGCACTGATATTAGCCTATCTGAGCATTATAAGGGACAATTTCCAGAAATAGTGACTAGATCATAAACTGGAAAGCATGTGGGAAAATAAATGAGCTATTCACCTCATTGAGGGGGTCAATAGAATTAGGACTTCTAGGACCATTTAAAAAAAATGAATTGCAATATGAAGTGCTTTTTTTTTAACATACAAAGCCTTGATTTTATTGTGATAGATTCAATTTGAAAAACACAAGGAGGAAATTTTAGCCTTAGATCTTATAGAGATGAATTAGTGCCAGCAAGGGATTCTGTGTCTGAAGCTGGCAGCTTACTGTAAAAGACATGTAAATATCATCTTTAATTGAATGAATATTCTATCTTTAAGTATGTATGATTGCACTGGCTTTCCAACAATTACTTTATTTCTTTGAAGAGCAATATTTAATGTCATGAGAATGGTATTTCCAAGCTACTAAAGTGATAACATTGTAATGGTTCAACTCATAACACATTGCCTTTGATCTGAAGGTGATTCTTACATACATAGATGCTTTATAGGTGCCTGATTGCAAAAACAATCCAGTGACTGGCTTACATAAAACTTTGGAGATATGGTATCTGTTCTAATGTGTAATAAAAGAATGTCAACTACAAAAAGGTATTAAGATGACCCAAAAGATATGGAAAATTGAAGAAGCCTTAAAAAAAAATGACAAAATGTTTGACCTCATCTGTTTTTCCAACTAGTAAGATTTATATATCACATTAATTTATTAATGAATTTTAGGATTATATTATGTGAAAGAAGTTTAAGGGTTTTTAAAAAGTTGTAAATATTAGAAATTAAATTTTTGGTGTCTTAAAATGGGAAAAGATGACAAACCAATTAAGTTCAGACTGAGTCTCTACATTGTCTGATAAAAGTACTGTTGCAGCATGCCTTACATAAGAATAGCTGAAAATCAATAATACTTTAAACTCATATTTCTATGAAAGTTTTAGAGTATATACCAATGGTTTATCTCAGCAAGTGACTCAATAGGTTTGATGTATTTTTGGTTGTTTCAGGTAAACAGACAATTTACTTCAGAAACTGGAGTTAAAAGCTTGCCAGTATAAGTTTACTGAGCAATCATCAAGGTATCTCTATAAATCATATAGAAAAAATGTTAATAAGCCATGCAGTAGCCTGTTAAATAGTCTTTAATTTTTTCTTCTCATATATTGTAAATATATTTTTCAAACACTCAACCAAACCTAATTTTATCCTTTAAAACACCACAGCCTAGTAGAGTGAATCCTCATTTAAACTAATAAATGGCCATAGATGCAAAATACTATTAGAATGAATCAGAATTTTACAGTAAAAGCAGTGTAAGAAACCATTTTTTTAAAGGTAAAATGACGCTAGAAATAGAGGATTCACTTTTGGAAGGCTTCATAATATTGAAAATATGACCCTTGCCCCTTTCAATTTGAAGATAAGCTAATAGGTTCACTCTGTACCTAAGAGCTGCAAGCACAACAGCCAACAGATACTTCCTATGCTCTCTTTTGTTAGGGGATTAACTCAGAAGCAATCCTTTGTATGTGAAGCTTTTTCTCTCCCCCACTGCAATAAAGGAGGAATAAAAAGGAAGCTGTGTTTCTTTCTCGGATTTCGGTTTTCTCAGCCCGGGTCTCATCTTCATGCATTGCTGAACAAGGCTGATTTGGTGAAGAGTTAATACTACAAAGCAGCTGAAGGAAAGACTCCTTTGCAAGGTAAATACTAGAATAAATCAGAATGTTTAGAGCCATTCTTTTTTCAAACACCTACCCTTTCTTAAAACCCTTTTGCATAGGGATCTAACTGGGTAGACTTTGTTAACTTGTGTCAAAATGGTCTTTTAAAAATGTAACAGATGGGTAATAATTGTGAACATGAAAATAAGGGTCAATTTACATGATAAAGTCCTCACTGAAGTATTTTGTCCAAAATCTATTTGCTAGTTGTATTGTTTAGTCCTTGATAGTCTATAAGCTATAGAAAACAGTCAAAATTCTTCATATTCTTGCTGACTAGTTAAAGTGGAATGGGCCTTTGCAAATAGAGAACTTCATATACTGTCATTTCTAACAATGCACTGGAAATACCTGGGTATTGTATTTACCTTATTAAATTGATATTATTCTTAATGTTAACAATAATAAAAAATAATCGCAGAATATATAAGGAGCTTAAACAACTCCACAGGAAAAATCTGGTAAATAAATAAAAAAATAGGCAAAATATGAGAATAGACATTTCTCAAAGGATATACAATTGGCAAAAAAGGCATATGAAAAGGTGCTCAATATCACTGATCATCAGAGAAATGCAAATCAATTTACAATAAAAATATAAATTATTTCTACTATTTTTTAATTGTCATTAATAATAACTCAATGGGTTAATGTAACAAAGAATAATCTTATGCCTTACTTGCAGGGAACAAATCACAAGACAAGATGAAGATCCTAGTCCTGACTATGACCATCTTAGATTTTATGGTTTACTTCCTGGTAAGTTTTAGTATTTTGGATAATAGTAATTAGATGCAGGGGAAAAAAATTAATACTTAGATCATCAGCTTACATTTAATGCAAGAAAGAATATTTTGCTAAATAAAACATCATTTTATTGTACTATTCTATTTCCTATTTGTACACTTCCTTCTTTTAAAATTAATTATATACATAATGAAGTAAAGAGAAGATAAGTTATAATGCATGGTAGTATATGATTTGAAGGGGTTTCTCTATGCTTTTTATATTATAAGAGATTCCTTACTAAAAGTTTGTTATGGAACATCTGAATTTATACCCACAGGGGATACTCAACCCTAACATACTTGTCAACTGTTCTTTTTTATAATTATATTGTGTATTTCTAACTTAGTTAATTTAACAACCAATGGATAAGGAAGAAAGCAGAGACCTTCAGAATGTTGCTTTATTTGATCAATTTAATGCTGCATATTGATTTCAGATTTTTAGTAAAGTATCTGCTGGGGTAATCTCACAAAAAAATGTCATACGTCTTTCTCTTTAGTTTAATGGGAGTGAGGAAATACGGTCAGACAAATCAACATTTGTCTGCCAATCTGCCTTTGTCCTCATCTGACAGCTATACAGCAAGTTCGGTCTCATTCATCCAAAAAAAAAAAATCTGCACCTACAAAAGATTCTGATCGCTACTTGGGGTCTGCTGATGGAGTAACAAGGCTCTCTGGATTCCATTCAGAGAGAAACTAGCCAGACACCCTTCAAGACAACTTATATAACTTTCTTCCATTTGGGGATGATGCACTAAGTAACTCTATAGCTAATCAGACTTCAACTAGTTTTGCTTATGTCAAGGGTACAATAGGCAACTCAACTCAGGCAGAGGTTTCAAAGAACAAAGCTTCACCTCCTTCTGTAGCTATGCAAGATAATTCTGCTCCCAACATCACAATTCCCAACTTGGCACCCAACTCCCAAATAATACAGAACAGGATTAATGTTTCTGGGGGAAAGAGCATTACAGAACCTGTATCCATGACCACCTACCAATACAAGTCTGATTCCTTCTATTTCTCACTTTCAGGCAGACTCCAAAGCAACTCAGAGTCTTGAACACGTCTTCCCATCCACTGGCAGATCTAAACCATTCTTTGCCCCTAATCTTGCTACATACATCCAAAATGCCAAAAACAAGTTCACTCCCTCAGCAGATGAGAATACCATTGCCAAATCAAATAAAACAACCTCCTTGGAACTAGTACCACTACTCATAAAGAAGAGGCAGGACCAGACGGTATGTTCTTTTTTTTTATACTTCAGCCCTTATGTCAGAAGCCAATACAGCAAAAATTGATACCACAGACATTCTACAGGAAGATCGTACAGCTCAGCTTGATATGCCTGATCTCGAGGACAACAAGATAATTATCACTGATACTACTTACATGGAAAGATATAGCAAAACTGCAAACAATGAGCCTGACCTTACAAAAAAAGACAATTCTATCAGATTTGAGGCCACAAATATAAAGAATGATGGTAGGACTAATTATGACAAAGCTGATACCAAATCTGTCATGATTGTCACTGATATTAATGAAGCTATTTCCAATATCAATTCCATTAATACTACAAATTATCCTCTTAATGGTAGAATGCATAAGAAAATCAATAATATTGTCAGTAATTCCACTGATATTAAAACAATGATAGATGTATCTAAAAGTACAATGCATGTGGGGGACTTAATGATTTCCAAAACAAATGGTACCACCTCTACGAAGCATTACATTAACCCTAACACTGTAGAGCCAATTACTAACACTAACTTTAAAACAATGTGGCCTTTAAAGGAAGGTACCATAGTAGAAGCCAGACACACTGTTCAGATGGAAAACATCACGATGCCCTACAATATCAATACTGCTGAAGCAATTGAATCTAAAGCAAATGACTCAACAACTAAGTATCATTCTAATATACCTGCCAATATACAACTCAAAACTGATAGGGACAATTTTAAGTCTGTGAGCACTTACGGAATTGAGAATGTTATTTCCAGGGTCAAAGAATTTGCAAATATGAACCAAGATGACAGAGTTATAGAAGTCATCTTTATTCATCCAAACACTTCACCAGCAGAAATTAGAAGAAAAACTTACTCTCCTAACCCTGATGAAGATTATACCAAAACAGCAGGAAACAAAATTACTCTCCTTCCTGACAACTCTGATGTGTTTAATCTCCTATTCAAATATAAAATAATGCCCGTTACAATAGACAGCAAAAACCTCGTTAACAGAAGAGGTGGCAATAGAACCTCCTCCACCGTTACTGCAAATGCCCCCCAAACCAAAAGGGACTTTGAAAGAACTACTGCACCTAAACATCCAGTTTCCAGAACAGTATCAGCCCTATAGTTTCTGTTACTCACCCTGTAACTGTTGAGTCTGTTTCTTCAGTAAAGACAATGAAGCTGGCATGACCTCAGCATCAAAGGTCGGTATTGCCTCTTCAGGTAAATCTACTAACTCTGTGAAGAAAGGAATTAGTGTTTCTACTAATGGCAAAAATGCTGATGGTGTTGCAAGTCCTAGCCCTGAAATAGACATTTTTATGAACAAAGGACAAACTCTTCCATCAATAGCTGAATCATCTAAATTAATGCTTAATCCCTCAAATAATGAAGCTCAACCTTCTCTGCTAATTAAAGATGACTCTTTGACTGGCGCTTGGATAAAAATACTCGATTCTTTAGCTGAAAATTCTCATCTCATAAATGATGCCATTATATCAGTGGATCCTTTGAACATGCCATTGCAGTCTAATCTAATTACAGCTGATTTCACCTCTCCCAATGACAAACACAGTACCACTGCCAGTGCAGATGAGGGGACCACAAATATGACTGGCAGCTCTGAACTAATAATTAATAAAGCCACCATGGCAGAAGGAAGACCCTCTGTACCTATTGCCTCCCTACATGCAAAGACATCTGGTATTCTTACTCCAAGAAAACCATTCATAAGTTTGATAGACAAAGAAGTGGTAAATGAAAATGAATCAACTCCCTATACAGAAGTACAATCTGTAATGGAAGAAGATGCTGTTTTTCAAATAAAAAAAGACCTTCTACCTGCACACAATTTCAAGTACTTTGAATCAGAAGACAGTGGCTTTTAAAGGAGTGAATTTGCAGCTGCTGATATCACAAAGTTTCTATCACAGTTTAGTATTATTCCTAATGCTGAAGTAACAGTAAGTGACAGAGACCTTACTACTCCTGGAAAAGAAAATGTTGATCTTCTATATGATGTCACTAATCCTACAGGTGACAAAATACACTTTAAGCCAATGGCTACCAAAACAATAGTTAATGGTTTAGGTGAAAGTGCAGCAGAGAAACAGAAGGTGAAGGCAGTAGATGGCACTGTGTTCCTTCCGCCTAGCAATTCCATCCTCCAAACTGGAAGAATGTATTACCCTATACTTCCGAGCATATACTACAGTATAATCACTGATAATTCACTTACTGTCATCAGAAAGGATCTAAATGCTGCTTGGAACACCATCAAACACAAACCATCACTTTTCACAATGGACAAGCCAGACTCTATTGATTTCCGAGATGACTATCAATCCCCTATTGCCATCACTTCAAGCAATGTCAAGAGACTTGTCAATAAAGGCAAAATGGCTGAAACCAAAATAAGTATCCCTCTTTCTATTCATATTGGAGCTGACAATATTTCTTATGTGGATAAAAGCACTAAAGTTGCAACAAACGTGGCTTCAATAGCTCCCACCTCACCAATAAAGAAAGACATTCTGACCTTGAATGAAGTTAATACTGTCAATAATAAACCCAATAAGCTAGGAGACGGACTTAATATGTCCAGAGAAAATCCTAATGTGTCTAGAGATAATAGTACCTTATTAATTGCTAATTTCTCTACCATTATGAAGTTGGTTGCCCCTTTCATTCATCTTCAAGTAACAAACCTTGTTAAAAAGACCTCTTTGGCAGATATTATAATACCCAAAACTTATTTCCATAATAAGGCTACTCCAGAAGCTTTGACAATAGCCATCACCATTTCCTCTCAAGGAAATGACATGATATTTTATATTCCATGAAATGAATTGGAAAACTTTTTCAACAAAGTTATTATGTTGAACTATGAAGCAGGTTCCCAAAATGAGGTAAGCATTATGGTAGAAGAAGCAGACACACTTGAAGAAGGAAATTTCAGGGATTATGTTTATGTCATACCTGTTGCAGGTGATAATGTTCCTAAACATAACAACTTGCCAGCTGAAGAGTATTCTATTAATTCTAATACGTATCACTCCACTACATTCAGAGGAACAACCAAAGGCAGAGCCAATCCACCTGAATTTGAGAATTCTGCATCATCTTATAGGGTTGAAATTTCAAAACCTCTACTTGGAAAATTTACTACCAAGGTTCAAAGAAACGTGATTGTAAGAAACAATACTAGTGGTTCTGATCATGATACATTTTTTGGTGGTGATACACTTTATCAAATAATGAAAGACAATGTCCCAGAAGGATATATCTATTCTCCTGAAAGAGCCTCTATCGTTACAACATCAGATTTTAGTATTCCAAAGAAAAATAATGTAAACCCTGCTCTGCAAGGTATTGCGTTACTTGGTAAAGGTACTTTCAATGATCCTTATTTATCCTATGCTGATGAAAAAAATGAATCAGCAACAGAAAAAGACAAAATTGCTACAGGCGCCATAACTAACTCTCATATAGGTAGGCATCATACCTGTGACTTCCTTCACTACAGTTTCTTCTAAAGACATAAATCAGGAAAATTATTATCATATATCTGAAATAGGCACTCCTCTCTCACTGGCATATGAAAACAAAACAAAAGATAATTCCCTGATTTTTCAGCTTGGGACTACTCTGGAAAAGGAAAATAATGTGGATGGAATGAATTTGATCATCATGGAACCTGATGAAAGTGACTCTGAATATATTTCAAACAAGTATGTCTTTGAAATAGAAAATGAAGAAAATAGCCCTATTGTAAACCCTACTACATTTACACAAAGACCCCACAGATTTCTATCGCATATACCCTTTTCTAATGATGAGGCCTCAAGGAGACTTCTGTATCAAATAACTCACCCTGAGTTTGAAACTAAAGAAAAATACCAAACTAGTATTATCAAAGAAGAAAATTCTGACTCTAATATTGTTGCCTCTTCTTTCAAAGATTATACCAAAAATTTTAACACTCAGCATCTGAAAACCATGGTTTCTTCCCTAATTGATGTGGGTGAGATTTTCTTTCCTGAGTTTCTAGAAAGAACATCTGCAGGAAAGGACGCTCTAAGTGCAGGTGATGCCATCATCATTCTCCCTGAAGTTTCTGGTTTAGAAAATGAAAAAATCAAGTATTTCTTTGTACCTCACATGGAGACCATTGTTACCATGGGAGAAGGCAGGATGTTGGGTGCTGTCCCTACTGATCATATTGTGACCACTACCCCCATAAAAACCGAAGGTCATTTCTACGGGAAAGGCATTTCATCCAACATTCCTAACACAGCTGTCCTGGAGTTGGCAGACATCACCACACTGGAGAAATCAAAAGTCAATGAAAATGAAATGGATTTAGCTGAAGCAGTCTTTTCAGAAGACCATAATAATCCATTGGCTCAGAATGCTGCCTACCATGCGGAAACTATCTCTGATGTCAGTAAAATTACCAATTGTATTATCAAAGCAAATCAATGACTTCTCTTAATCTGCTCAATGCCACCAAAATGCCACCCAAGGCCAGCATTGTTTCACCTAATGACCCTGGATTTGAGTCTGACAGCAATGACAATAATATTACTACCATGCCTAAGGTAGATGATGTCAGCTCCACAAAATTAAGATCTCTATTAATTCCCAATCAAAAAGTAATGGCACTTCCTCTTATTGAAAATGATGAATCTTTATCTGATACATTGGTGACATTAGAAGTATCAGAGCCACGGGGTGAACACTCTACCATCACCAACCAAAACTGGGAAATCACCAAAACACAAAGTACTTTTCAGCCTTTTTCCATGGTCTCCCCTGTTCCTCTGGTATATCCTGCTACTTTTTCAGAGACACCCATAAATATAGCCACTGATATACCTACCACTGAAAATGAGGTCATTAATGATAAAACTGACACCAGGGCCTTTTCACCTAATATAATCCTTCAACCTGTAATCCTCAAAAATGAAGGAATAAATAAAACATCTAACTATGATGTAAATCAAGCAGTTATTAAATTTTCTGTAAAAGAAATTGCTACTACAGGAACTAAGGCTAATGCATTCCTCAGTGGCAATAAGGCTTTTGCAGAAAATGAGTCCTGTATTTCTGAAGTCAATATTCCAGTGAACGTAAGAGATGTAAATGCAGTGGGAAGTGACCCATTCATCCTTAAGGCTGATGCTGCTTCTGCTGAACAGAAACCACCTGGAAATTCCAAAGAAACATTCCACAATGAACACAACAAAGCAGACACAGATTGGGGTTAGAGACTCATTTTCTCTTGATAACTATTACTTAGAGAGGTTCATCACAAACTCTTATGATAAAGTGTATCAACTACCCCTGAAATCAACTCTTTTGCCCACTGATCTTATTGAAATCTATAATTCTGAACTTGATCCAGCACTCATTATAGGAGAGAGCAACATAAAAATGACTGATTAAATCATACCTAATGGTTTAACTGGTCTGTCTGACAAAGAAACCATTTCACCTGACAACATCATCTTTATTGAAGACATGAACAGTATAAATGGAAAAAGATATGTAGCTTCTGTAGAAAAAGATAACATAACCCCATATGAAGTAATTCCTTTTACAAAGGACTTTTCAGAAGAGCCAGATGTGCTTTTTCCAACAGGGGAAAAAAATCCAAATAATATGGATCTAATTTTCACTGGGCTTGATAATGGTTCACTTGACTATGTGTCAGAGAGAAATACACTTTATATTGGAGAAGAAGAAAAGAGCCCCAAATCAAAAATACCTATCTTTGCTCAAGACAAAATCTATGGAGGATTTGGATCTTATACTCCCTTGTCTACTGCACATGTCACTGAGAATCCATTGAAAGGAAATCCTACAGAATTCAAAACTAAACAAAAACACCAAATGTTGAGCTCCAGAGAAATAAACCCTGATTCTGACAAGGATGATTTATTTCTCAAAGATTATATTGCCAAGCCCTAAAGAAAGTCACCCAGAATGATGATTCACCCACTAGTAGATAAAAATCAAAAATTTTCTTCAAAGGTTTCAGATGATAAAACTCTGGAAGGCAACAGCCCAAGTGAAAGTGACATCATCATTATTCTTTCTAAAGGTAAACAGATTGAACATATCCACATTCCAGATCCAGGAGCAATGGTAACCAATGGGGAAAGCAGGACATTGCCAAGGGAAATCACTGATCTCACCATGAGCTCAACTCCAGTAGTAAACAGAAACCAGTCCTACAGGACAGACACTTCATCCACTGCTTTTAACATCCTGAGGAGAACCAAAGCCACCATGTCACCCAAGTCGGAGTATAATAGGAACAAAACTTTGATGGCTGAGAGTTACCATTCACAGGATGTCATTATTCCTTCAGTTGCATTCAATGTCAACCTTGATAATGAACTTCCCTTTGTTGATGAAGATTCTGAGGCTAAAAACCACAAGGACTCAACGACTTCTTCACTGATGGAAACAGCTCACACTATGGCTAATACCACTCCTTTTTTCCCGGAGAACAGTTATGAAGTGAGTGATTATATGCAATCTGATGGGTATAATGTATTGTCTAGAGAATTCCCATTTCTACACACTGCTGAAAGTATAATCCTCAGCCCTAATGCCTTCACCGACAATTCTGTCCTAATGAGAGATAGCTCCTTGGCTAACTCAATGTCACTATCAGTAGTATCAGAGGCAGTGACCAAATACCTTGATTTCACTAATGGAACTGGCATTTCAGAAAACCAGGCCTTTAAAATTCAAACAGACCTTCAGCCCCACTCCTTGGACTTAATTATTTCTTCTCCAGGTTCAACAACTATTATCAGGAATTCAACCAAAGATGATGCTGATTCATTATCCACTGTGAAGAGAGAAACTGTTGGCATTTCTAAATTTAAGACGGATACTCATCCTTTAGGTATAATCATGAGAATATTTTCATCCAAACAAATATGTACTTTCCCTTTGAGAATAAAAAAAAAAATGGCTAAGCATTCTGTTAAAGAAGATGCAGCTTCTAAATTCAACAGCAGTCATGAGACAAATGTAACAATCATCATTCCAACCTTAGAAAGGGCACTTCCTTTAACCTCTGAGCCCAGTTCACTCTGGAAGAGCAGTAACAGTGAGGAGGAAGAAGTCAATATTTAAGAAGCAGACAATAATTTTTTAGGAAATTCAAGTACTTTGAAAGATAATTTTTTCACTGGTAAATTTAATATTTCTGCTGGACCCAAACTTCTTCCCAACTTAAAAATAATCCTTTCTGCTGATCCCACCATGTCTCTGGAGAAGACTTTAAAGCAGAAGGCTAACAACTCTGCTCCTCCAGATAAAGACAGAGGCTCAGAAGTTTTGTTCCATAATTCTTACACTGGATCACATGGCCAAACTCTTTCTCCTTCTGGTTTCACATCAAGATAGAAATCATGGAAATATTCAGAACTTGATCCATTTGTCAAAATGAAAAATTATGCTACAACAAAGACTAACAATTTTCCATTTGAGGAAAGAAATACTTGGACTTGTAATATCATCATTTCACCTGGTACCAGTACTCCAACAACAGCAAAACTGAATTTTATGTTTAGTAAAAGATTTCTGCACCAAAACTTTGTAGAGAAAGATATAATCACTGAAAATGAAGTCATTCCTATTACAGAAAACATTTTAGATATTACATTAGATGAAAGTATTCTAAATAATGACCATGTAATAAGCACTGTGCTTGGTGACAGAGCTTTTGAGTATGTCACAAATGATTATATCCTGGAACCACAGGAGATAAAATACAACCCTATCATTAAAAAATCTACTCTTACTTACAACCCCAAACTATTTGGATTCTACTCTACTGCTGATGCCTCTGGACGTCTATCTCAGGAAGCCCGAACTATGACCAAAACTAAAGACACACTATAAAATTTGGTGTCTAGAGAAGAGCACAACAGTTCTGATCTTGATATTATTCTCAAAAGTTCCACTAGCAATTTAAGTTCTGAGGCTCTCAGCTCCATAACTCACCCCTTAACTCACACAAGTGGGAATTCTTACAAATTTCTACATAAAACAATTCCGGACAGGGACTCCCTGAGAGAAGCTGATATCATCACCATTGTCCCTGAAGACAAAAAGAGGGAGTACAACCTTGTTCCAGACTCAGAAATAGCAGCAACCATGGAAGAGAAAAGGATGTTCCCAGATGAAACCATGGATCCCATTGTGATCAACTCTCCATCAAAAAATAAAAACCTATTATACAGGAAAGCCACTTCACCTGCTATTTATAACACTGATATTCAACATAAAGCAGAAAATATCTTACCATTCAGAGTAAATAATGTTAAAGGGAAAACTAATGTGACAGACAGAACACACTCACAGACACAAATTTTTCTTTCGCTGAGTTCAGTGTCACCTCTGATCGTGAACTTTCTTTCATTGATGAAGATACTGAAGTTTTAAACAAGAGTTTCAACCTCTTTCGCACCTATGAGTGCAATCCTTTCCCAGGATGATACCATTGCTCTTTTCACAGAGGGTGGTTATGAAGGAGGTAATTCTAGGCTGCCTGGAGAACACAATTGTAGGTCTACAGGATTGCTAGCTCTACAAATTCCTAGAAAAGTCATATTAATTCCTAAAGCATCAAGAGAAAACCTTGAAATACCTGGCCCAGTAACAGTATAAATAACTCGTTGATTAATTCTTCACTTACGTGGTCAGACATGCTTGAGACAATGACAGAATATGCCAGTTTTATTAAAGGTAGTGATATTCTCATTATAAACCAAACAGACTTCAAGCCTCACTCCTTGGCCTCAACTAAATTTCCAAATGCAGACAATTCTACAAACAGTGAATTTGATTCACTATCTTCTGTAAACAGAGAAACTACTGCCATTTCTAAAACTGAAGCAGATGAAACATATTCTGAACTTCAGAGAATAATAAAAGCCTTTTTTTCTACAAGAATCTCTTAGCATAGGACCTATGAAGAAAGAAAAATAACCAAACCCTCTGATCAAAATGATCCAGCTGCTAAATTTGACAAGTCACATTACAAACACAACAGTTCTCAGTCTAGCTATGAAGAAACCCCTTCCCTCAGTTACTGAGCTTAATACCCTCTCCAAGAGTAACAACAATGTGGAAAACAAAGTTACTATTTCTAAAGAAGGCAATTTTCTTCCAAAAGATACAAGTACATTGGAAGATAATTCTTTCCCTGTTAAATTTGATGTTACTTTTGCTAAATCTCAGGTACATCCCAATTTAAAAGGAATCTCTTCAGTTGATTTCATATTAACTTTTCCAGAAATATCTAGGTCTAATGATCAGAGCTCTTCTCCTGAAGTCACTCCTAAAGGAGGGACCATTATGCACACTCCCACTGGAATTTATGCCCTAACTTGGAAATCAACTCTTCTTCCTTCTAATTTCACAACATTTATGGTTTTCTCTAAGAACTCTGAACTTAATCCAGTTGTCAAAATGAAAAAATATACCACAATGACTAATAAAAATATTATGCCTGTAGAAAGAAATTCTTCATCTGACAAATTCAGACTTTTGCCTACTACCATTATTTCAGCAAAAGTCATGAAAAATATTGTTTATAACAGTAGATATGGGCACAAGACATTTATAGAGAAAGATGTATCAATTGAAGTAGGTTTTTTTATAGACAACATTTCAAAAGAGGCAGATGACACCCCTTGGTCAGATAGAAATATTCCAAATAATGAGAATATGATAACTATTATGCCTGTCAACAGTGCCCTTGAATATGATGCAGATAACTATGTCTTTGCACCAGTGGAGAAAAGAAGTGGTCCCCTTACAGAAGAAACCATAGTCACAAATTCTATGAATTCTATGCTGGTGCTGCAGTCTCTGAACATTTTTCTCAAGGAACTTCAACTGATATCAGTACCAGAAAAAAAAAAAAAAAAAACACCAAAGCTTGATCTTCAAAGAGGAGAATCCTAGCAATGATACTGCTGTCCTCAAAGGTTCTACTGCCAGTTTTGACACTAAGACTCCAAGGTTCATGATTTATTCTCTAACTGATCCAAGTTGGAATTTTTTACCTGAATTTCTAGATGAAACAAATCTGAAAAATGGTCCTCTAATTGGAGACAACACAATCATTATTCCCCCTAAAATCAAAAAAATGAAGTATCCTCTTGTTTCAGACTCAGAACTACCATCAACAATGGGAAAGAGTAGGATGTCCACAGCTGATTCCATTGATCCTGTCATGATCACCATTCCTACCGAATACAAAGACCTGTTCAATGGGAAAAGTGTTTCATCTTCTTTTTATAGTAATGTTGCCCCACATTGTAGCAAAGGCCACCACAGCAGCCAGATCTGATCCAGATAAACTTAAAACAAATTTGGCAGATGTACTCCATTCACAGAGCAGCATTATTCCTGTGATTGAGTTCAATGTCATTCCTGATGACGATCTGTCCTTCATCAGTAAAGATACTAAAGAGGCAAGCTACAGAGCTTCAATTTTTTTCACATCTATGAATGAGCTATCCAGCACTGTGGGTGATTCCACTGTTCCTTCCACTGAAGGCAGTTATGTAAGTGGTGATTTTAAGTTACCTGGAGAAGATAATGTCAAGTCTAGAGGATTCCCATCTCTGTTAAGAACCAACATGCTACTTCCTAATTTCTTAACTGAAAATCCAGAAACCTGTGGCCTAATGAGAGATAACTCCTTTTCTGAATCTTCAAAACTAGGTCAGAAGAATTAGAAAGAGCAACTGAGTACACTGGTGATACTAATGGGGGCAGTGTCCCAGACAGGCAGGTTATAATAACTCAAACACATTCATTCCTATCCCTTGGCTTGGCAAGTTTCTCCAATTGAATCCACATTTTCCAATAATCCCACAAATAGTGAAATTAACTTTTCCTTTTCTGTGAATGGAAATACTCCTGGAAATTATGAAACTGAGACTGATGAAATATATTCCAAATATTAAAGAGCAATAACAAAAGCTTTTTCCCCCATAAAAGAGTCTCAGAATGGTGTCTACAAGATAAGGAAAATAGCTAATCTTCCTGATCAAGAAAATCCCGCTACTCTATTTAAATTGTCACTTTACAAATACAACAGATCTCATTCCAGCTACATGGAAAAATCCCTCCTTCAGCAACCAAGCTCAATCTTCTCTCCAACAGTGACAATGATGTCGAAGAATTCCCTATTTCTGAAGCAGGAAACTCATTTTCAGAAGATACCAGCACACTAAAAGATGATTCTTTTACTGTGGAATTTGATGATACTTCTTTCAAATCTCAAGCACCTCCCAATTTAAAAGGAATTTCTTCCATTTATTCCACATTAACACTTTCAGAAGCATCTAGACTTAATGATCAAAGCTCTGCCTCTCATGATAGAGTCTCTAACATAGACAGGTCCAGCACAAACACCCTAGCAAGATCACATGGCCTACAATGGAGACTAACTCTTCCTTCCGATTTCACAACATCCAAGGGTACTCTCAAATACTCCAAAATCACTCCTGTTACTATCATGGAAAAAGATATCACAAAGAAGATTGATTATAGTTTTCTACCTAAGGAAACAATTATTCCATCTGACCAAGTTATCATTTTGCCTATTACCATTACCTGTTAAAAAGACATGGCAAGCACTTTTAAAGGGAATATATTTAAGCACAAAGATTTTATAGGGAGTGAGCAAGCTGCTGAGTATGAAAGAAATTATTTTATAAAAGAAATTTCAGAAAGGAAGGATGACATTTCTTCTGAAGGCAAAATCACTCCAGCATATGCAGATGATATAATTATTATATTTGATGACAGTGGCTCTGAATATGTCTCAGATGACTCTGCCTTGGAATTAGAGGATAAAGCAAATAAATCCTTTATAAAAATGAGTACACTCAGATATGCTCCTAAGAGACATATGTCTCATACACTATATACCACAGTGGCTACTTCAGACAGTCTCTCGAAAGCAACATCATCAGAGTTCAAAGATAAAGAAAATTACCAAGCTATAATTCCTAGACAGAAAAACAAGAACTTTGACATCGAGGCCATTCTTTTCAAAGATCCCTATATCAATGTCAAAACCAAACCTCATAGACCCACAACTCACTTCCTAATCAATGCAAGTAAGAATCCTTCTAGATTTTATGACAAAATATCTGTGAAAAAAGGTGCCATAAATGGTGATGATGACATCATAATTCCCTCTGAAAGCTCTGACTTTGGAAATGAAATAATTGAATATTCCATTTTTCCATATGTAAGACCAGTAGTTGACAACAGAAAATTCACAACTGACACCACCAATCACGCTATCAAAAGTAGTTATAACTTGCTCAGGGAAAACATATCACCTACCATTTATAAGACATTTACACCCAGCAAGGCAGACACTATCATATCCAGTACATCTGATTTTGCTGAAGATGAAACAAGCATAGCTGTGGCATCTGATTGAAGGTTTGGTGATTTTCCTTTAGCTCAACTTTCTAATGTTAAGGTTTCCAATGTGGATAAAAACACAGCTCTTACTTTTTCTCCTTTGAGAAAGATGTGTTCCATTAAACCAAATGTTCCTGCTATCTCCACTGAGAACAAAATTAATACAGCCATTGCCCTCCATCAGAGAGTGACATGTCTCTAAAACCTAGATCTGTTAGAGTACCTGAAATTCTCATCTTAACTGCTAATTCTCATACTAAGGAAACTGCAGCCAACAGACTTGCAAAAAGGGAAATTTTACATCATCATCCAGCAACATTAATTTCAGCAGCATTAGAGCCTATGCCAACAGATTTTGCTTACTTTAAGGAAGGTGTTATCTCAGGAAGACAAAACATTGAAAGTCAAATTGTCCTGAACATTTTTCCATTGGTCTGTATTGTTCTTCAAGTTGATTACATTGACTCTTCAGACAATGTTGAGATGTCAAACCTAACACATCTGCTACTCTTGTTACCAGGGACAAAAGTTTTGATACTAATGTCTCTGCAATTTGAAATTCAGAATCTAAGAAAACAAGCACCAAGTTTTCTACTTTTATTCCTAATGAATATAATGATCTGAATTTCTATTACACAAGAGAAATAACTAAAGCTTCTACAGTGAAAAACACAGCTAGTGAATTTTAAGTGAATCACCTTATAGATGAAAATATAATAATAGGAAATGATCCAGTTATCCAGATGGAAGCAAACTCTATACAAAATGCTGACCAAAACTCTTATGAATGAATCTCATTGCTGGTGACAAATTAGTCAATAAGGATTATGACAGTGTCCCTGTAGCAGCTTCTTCAAGCTTTCCCACACCCAAGGATTCCTTCCCAGCTAGATCTGATTCTCACAAAACCAGCTGCATGGCCAGGGACTCACATTTGATAACACAGTTATTGCCTTTATTCCTAATGATAAAAAATTCTTCATCCTACACAGAGATCATTTTCCAGGTAGAAGGAAATCCTCAGTTGGAATTTAATATAGCCAATAGCAGAGAAGCAAATACTGAATTTCAACCCTCAGAAACCACTAATGTTACTCATGAATCCATTGTTGATATGGAAAAGGTATTACCTAGAGTAAAAGAAATTTCTATTTTTCCACAAGCTAACAAGGAAATTGAGGAAAACACTTTAATTAGGGATGCTATTTCTCAGTTACGAGTAAAAACAATTAATCCAAAGGATATCCCTGGGGATCCTACAAACAACGAAATAGATAGGAAGATTGTGACTTATCCTGCTGTAAATGTCATCTTCCTTGGAAGCAAAGAAATAGCTGCCTCACTGACCAACATACCTTCAACAATTTCTTTAGTCATGCATCCAACATTCCAAACACTTGAGGGGAAGAGGACAAAGCTGTGGATGCTGACATAACCAAATCCCAAAATGTGATTGTTCCTTTCACTTCTTTCACTATTTCTGAAGATGGAAATTATTTTGTGAGTAAAGATATTGAAACTGGAACTTCTTTAGTGTCCTCGTTATGATTATACTCAATTAAGGCTCATTTTATTTTCCCCAGTTAATTTATAAACCCTGAAGATACATGCAGGCTTTCTCTAAACAGGAATTCTAGTATTCATAGGAGACACTACTTGTCTAACAGTTGATTATTTTAAAATCACACTTGGCATTTTTTCTGAGGAATATCAAGACATTCTCCACACAAGGAAAGTCTCCATGTGGATATCACTGTGACACTGGCATTTTCAAAGTCTGTTTCTAAGGACTCTTTTCCTAGTCAAGTATCCCTGAGCATGCCATATGACCTTCCTGGGGTTTTACTGAGAAATCTTCCTTTATTAGCAGTTTTCACCTTTTCACTGAAATGTAAGGATATGCTCTGAAACACATATCAATAGATATAAATGTAATACTTTCCTTGAAAAAGACAAAATGTTCCCATTAGTGTAATAGACACTCCAACAATGGAAGAAACTACTATTCAGATTAAATAAAACTTATCTATAGAATCTGATTCTCTGTCCTTAAGTCAGATAATGTATTCAATGGCAGTGACCATTTGGTTAAAAAGGAGTATACGATTATGTATTCTCTAGAGCATACAACTCCAGTTTCATCCTCAAGACAGCTAAAATTCATGTAGTTCCAGGATTTTTACCATATGCTTTCTTCTCTTTGATGGATGACACACACTCAATCTAAAGTGTTCCTTTGAAGGGCAGTGTTTTAGAAAACATAGATAATATGAATAGCATTCCCTTTAGAGGGGGAACAATTATGCTGCAATCAGTGTGATCCTCACAGCTATACTAGTGGAAGCAGAGTTGATGTGATCACAAAAGTAACTCCTGAAATTAAAGACTATCAGATAAATTAATATCAATGAAGATGATGTAATTATTTCAACTGATATATCTAATTGGAGATGAAATGCTCATAAAACTACATATTTTATAACTTACTCCAACTCTTTTTATCATAACGAATACCTACTCTCACAAGATATCTTCTAGCAAATATACAGTAACCTCTCCATCTTTTTTTTTCCTTTTTGTACACAAAAAACCTCCCCCAAAGTAGGTACCAATTCTTCCATTTATAGCATATATTTTGAATTAAGTTTTATAAGCATTAGATGATGGGGGACAAAAATAGAAGTTAAGAAAATCCTCCCACTAAGTAAGCTTACTCAGAGAATGACTTTACCCTGTGGCTTTCTTTACTGGCACAGGAACTGATGGCATTTCTGTTTAGAAACATATTTTTACAAAGAATGATGATATATCTGCAGCCAGGCTAATTGTCTAGAGAGAAAGCTGAAAACTTTGAGGTTGAGTTCATATTTAATAAAGAATAATTCTTTGTCCTCGGGATTGAACTCACGATTCAGGCTGATGTTGCTGCCCTTTCTCAGATTTAGTTGTGTCTGAGTACGAAAATTCAATTTCTTCTAACAACACTGGAAAAAGACTCATTTTGGCATCAACACTAGACTGCAATCTGCTTTCATGTAATTAGCTAAACCTTAAGGTTGATAACAGGAAGTCCCACATTTTCAGTAAACAATGTTTCAATGATGATGTTTGATATCATTAACATTATTATTTAGAAAACTCCCTCTGAAATTAAAAATATAGTTCTTAAAACTAATGCAGCTATCCACATTTTTATTCTTATTTCTGTGTGAATTTTGACACATAATACCAGCTTTCTGCCAGTGATAACCCTTCCTGCCTTCTGGAGTTAAAATAACAGCCAATGCAGAAAAACATTCCTAAAACAATTTTAACATACAAAACTTTAGACTCTCACTGTTACTCAAGTAAATTCAAGAAGTAGGAAATGCAATGAAGAGAAAAACAGTAAAGACCCTAACAGGCTAATAACTATTTGCTATATCTCTACTGAAAATGTGGGATTTCCTGTTATGAAGAATGGAATTAACTGAATTCCCTGCTACCTAATTATCTTCTGTAGCTATATTTACTGCCAACAACACCATTAGTTTTTTTAGATACCAATTTTTTTTAATACCATGAATCTTAAGAGAAAATGGCTTTACCTCAAAAAGACTCTGTTACTTATTTGGAAGACAGGAGACTTCAAGCTGATGCTGATAAACTTGTGTCTTCCAGAGTTTTTCTTACTAATGCGAAACCCACAAGATACCTGGCAGTCTCTGCTATGCCTATTTCAAGTGACCCTACCTCCACATCAGGAGACATTTTCCTTATAATCTGCAACATGGTAAATCTTAAGTTCCATGAAATTGAAATGCTTGGCTGTGAATTTGATTCTATAATAAGAGTGAACTCTATTGTCTTTTCATCCAACATCAATATTCCTGCAACCAGATGACCAATCACAACACAGAAACAACCTCCAAGGAGAGCCAGTGCCATTGCCTTCATAGCTGATGCAACAATCACCATGATGACCCAAGCTTTAATCACTCTGATGAATACTGCTCTCCTGCCTAGAGACACCACCAAGCCCAGAAGCAAGACCTCTGAGAGTGCACAGTGCTCCTTCACCCCATGGCTGAAGATGGTTTGCCTAAAATTTATTCTCATCCTCCAACACAAAGCAGTAAAACACCAACTGCAGCAACTATTTTCTTTGGGGCTGACAACATTATTCCCAAATCGGAAACAACTATTACTTCAGAAGGAGACCACGTCACTTCGGTAAATGAGTATATGCTAGAAAGTGATTTTTCAACAACTACAGGCAACAAACTTACAGCTACAAAGGAAAAACTCAAATCAGAAGACGATATGGGGACCCACTTTCTTAAGTCAACAACTCACCTAGAGAAAGAAATTACCTCTCTGACTGGCACTACAAACTCCATAGAAAGAGAATCTATTACTGAAAATTTCATGCCAGTGAAAATTGGGAATATTTCATCACCAGTCGCTACCGTTTCTTTAATTGATTTTTCCACTGACATAGCAAAAGAAGATATCTTCTTGGCTACCATTGACACAGGAGATGCAGAGATCTCAATAACATCTGAAGCCTCTGGCACACTAAAGGACAGCAGTGCCGGTATTGCTGATACTCCTGCCTTACCACATAAAAAGGATGAAGCTGACATAAGCAATTATAATTCCTCCATCAAATCCAATGTCCCTGCCGATGAGGCTCTCCAGATCACTGATTCCATTATTCCTGAGCCTGAAATCCCTTCTGCTCCTGAAAAAAACTTCACTACTATTCCAGACATAACTGCCCTTAAAGAAGAGAAAATAACCGAAATTGGCTTAAGTGTTTCAGAAGATGACACCAGTGCTGTGGCTACATTAACTGAATCTGATGAGGAAAAGTTTATCACTGTGTTTGAACTCACTACCTCTGCTGAGAAAGACAGAGATAACCAGGAAGCTACCCTGCTAACTGATGAAGAATCTACCGAGGAAGCCAATATTTGGATGAAAAGACAAACTGCAAATGAAGCAGAGACCCATTCTGTTTTGCTTACTGCTATTGAATCCAGATATGAGTTTGTCATCCCTGCATCAATAGCTACAAACATGGTGAAAAAATCGTCTACAGATTTGTCTGAAACTGATAGAACAGAGACTGTACCTAAAATCACTGAGCCGTTTTCTGAAACTACCTCTGTATTAAATACCCCAAACTATGAGGAAAACACCTCCACAAATGGAACGGGTATCTTTGAACTACTGAAAGAAGATCCAGATGAGTTCACGATTTGAAAGCAGCAAGAGGGATACCATGTAGAATTATGCAATAACCCAGCAAGCTAACCTTAACATCTAAGAAACTTTTCCAACAAGCAAAACCCTATAGAAATGAAAGAATGTGGGCATTGAAGGCAAGTATTCAACTTAGTAAATGCAGATGCTTAGGACTACAGATCATGCAACAAATTTAAGGCAACTTAAAAAAAAAAGCAGTGTAATAGTTTCCCTAGTATCACAAAGTTTCCATAGTCTAACAATTACTTAATGTAAAATTTTTCAGCCTAGCCTTCAGAGAGTATGAAGACAGAGCAATGTAAAAGCTCACTTCCTACATTTAGTGATGCATATCATTTAGTTAATAGTCAATTTTGTATTTTAGTGAGAATTAAGTATATGAGGAGAATCAAATTAACATCTCAAAAACATTATCAAAGTACTAAAAAGTTCTCCCAAAATGCTTGTTCTAAATAATTTTCTCATTAGTATTTTACCATTGATTTTCTTCTATTTGAAAAATTTTTAATCCTTGCTCGTATAAGAATTAAAACAATTCAGTAATTGTTTAGCACCTACATGTAAGATACATAAAATTTGTGTTAGGGTTCTTGGCACATGTTAGATACAAACTAAAGCAAAATGGTATTTTATAAATACGCATATTTATCAGAAAAATGTTCTATAAACATATATATCAATTTAATTTTCTTTCTGTTAAAATATGTTTTCTAAATTTTTGTTCATGTTTTCCAGGTCATAATCACTGAATATCACACTCTTCTTATGATTCTTGTTAGCAATTCAAGGACATAAATCTTCATTCTTCTCCGGTGCAGACAACTTAAATGGGTCTGTTTTCACTTTGCTGAATTTCTTCAATAAATCTTTTTGGCAAGCAACTAATTTACTGTATGTAGGTGTGTTTGATATTCTAGTACAGACTTCTTAAATTAGGAAAAATAAAGAGAAACAAAAATCCATTGTTTGTTTAAAGAATAACATAACTCTCAACGAGACAGAAAATTGATAACAATATCCGGGATTGGAACTAAGATCCAGAACAAATAAACTCAATAGGGCTCTCCATTTTAAACACACAAAATATACATTATCCACAAAATCTAACGATATATCTAAAGATATACAGAGACTCAAAACAAGGGGATGGAAAAAAGCTCACCAACCAAATGGAGAGCAAAAATAAATAAATAAAAAGCAGGAGTTGCAATTCTCACACTTAATAAAATAGATTTCAAAGCTACAAGGATGCAAGGGTAAAAGGATTAATACAACAATAAGAGATCTTAACACCCAGATACATAAGACACATAATGAGATTTAGATTCAACGAGACAACAAATTGATAAGATATCCAGGACTTGAACTCAGAACCAGAACAAATAAACACAACAGAGGTCTCCATTTTAAACACATAAAATATGGATTAACCACTTTAAACACTCAAAATATTGATCGGCCATTATTGAAACCCATTTTAGGAATGAAGTAATATTCCTTTTTCCCTCTTTTTCTTTTTTTCCCCTTCTTTTTCTCTTTTTCCCTCAAAAAAAAAAATGCTAAAATAATAGAATAAAAAAAAAAAAGAATAACATAACTCTAATCATCAGAAGTAGAATTATTCAATAGAGATTCATAATTGTATTACATTAAAAAAAGAAATAAAAACAATGCCAAAACACTAAGTGAATGAAAGACATTATGTATGGGGGGCTTGTATAGGAATATGCACCACTAGATAAACTATAGGCTAGAATAATCATGATAGTGTATTAAAACTCAGAAACAAATTATGACACAAAAATTAATTATACAGTGAAGTGGACTTCAAAAATGTGGGATATAATTATTAATCTTACTTGGACAATCAGTATTTGGGAAAAAATAAGTTGGAATCATAAATTGTTAAGCTATGTTTAAGACCATACTTTAAAATAAATTCCACATGGACTAAAGACTTTAATGTAAAAAATAAACCTATACAAAAACTTAGAAGAAAATATACCTGTATATCTATCCAAATGAACCTGAGAAATCTAGGCACATTGAAAAGGTGTTAAAAAGATTGATAAGTTTGACATCATGAATAGTTAAAATTCTGAAAAAAAGAAAATCAATGTAAAATTAAAAAGTAAATAATTTCATTTTACATAGTAGTGAAAAAAATTAGTATCATTTTCCTTTTAAAGTTTCTACAAAGAATTTTAAATGAACAGTAGAAATAAATATAATTCATGAAACACAAATTGTCAGTGAACATGTGAAAAATATTTAATAGACATATTCAGAATATTGAAATAAAACTATCACATATCAGTTTTAGCCATTTGAGGATTGACAGTGATTACTGTCCATATTCCTTGGTGATTCATTTTCCAAAGTTTCTCCAAATTTCTCCAACCTTTCTGGAAGGCTGGAAGTCAATTTGGCAATCCATGTAGCAAGCATTTTAAAAATTTGAAGCTTTTGGCCCAGTTATTTTACATATTTTAGCCCTGAGAATTTTCCTAAGAGTCAGAAATTATGAAAGTTCTAAGAGTTACTGAGCTCTGACCACTGGTCAGACACAGTTATGTTTATATTTAGAATAACATTTGATCCTCATGGTACCTTAGAATTAGAAATACTATTATTCTCATTTTAGTGATAAAGAAACAGTCAGAAAAGCTATTTGACATGCACCAAGCTTCATAGTTAATATGTAACAAAGAACACTTCAAACCCAGGCAGTCTTCCTCCAGAGCCTATGTTCTCTTAATCACTATAGTGTATGGCTCTCAGATTTAAATACAAGAATGTTGGCAAACTCTTACACTGAAGAACGTGATTTTATATGTACATAAAGGAGAAACACTTAAACAATCTACAATTGTAGTTACATGTAATTAATTACACTTTTATATATCCATATGAAGCCATAATCCACATATTTTAAAATAGTTCATAGGAAGAATATTTAATCAAACGGAGGGTATTTTCATAAAACTCTAACCAAATTTACATAGCGGTATGTATGCAATATACACATACATACACATGCAGAATGTCTGGATTATATATATCACAATATATAGTCTCTAAGAAGGACTACAGGTGAGTTTGTTTCATTCTCTGTGCTGCTTTGCATTTCTAAATCTCTGCAATCATCCAGAATTTAAGGGGTACACAGGAGAGGATGAATGTTTGTCAACTCCATTAACTAGGAAACCTGGAATCCAAGCTAGATCGCTCACTCTTACTTGCTTCCTATATTTAATAAAAATATTGGCTGAGCACAGTGGCTCATGCCTGTAATCCCAGCACTTTGGGAGGCCAAGGTGGGCGGATAGTGAGGTCAAGAGATCAAGACCAACTGGCCAACATGGTGAAACCCCGTCTCTACTAAAAAATACAAAAATTAGCTAGGCATGGTGGTGTGCGCTTGTAGTCCCAGCTACTCAGGAGGCTGAGGCAGGAGAACTGCTTGAACTGGGGAGGCAGAGGTTGCAGTGAGCCGAGATCACCCCACTGCACTCCAGCCTGATGCCTGTGACAGAGTGAGACTCTGTCTCAAAAAAAAAAAAATATATATATATATATATATGCATGCTAGTATTTTCAGTGTTTCCTGTGTCCGACACTATTGTAGTTTTCATTCATAAGGCATGTGTATAGATCTACTATGTTCCAAGCACTATGAAAGTGTTTTGAGACACTGTGGTGAATCAAATGACATCATCCCTGCCTTCATGGAAATTAATCAACCATAAAAGACAAATTTTAGACAAACAATCTCAAATAATCACACAGAAAGAAATGACTATGTGCAAAATGTGGTGGGTGTTTCAAAACAAAAACAGAAGACTATAATTGCAGATTTTGCACACATTTAAAGACCAAGAAAATGTCTCTGAGGAAGGGAGATTTAAACTAAAATACCGAAAAATGTGGAGAGATGAGGAAACAACATCTCCAAATTCTTGAGGCTAGATTTTTTCAAGGATATGAACAGGAATGGTATCAGCTGGAAAATAAGATGAAACTGGAAAGGTAGGCAAGAGACAAATCATATGGTACTTGTTAAACATCCTAGATTTTAACTGTTTGGAAGCTATTAAAGGTTTTAATCACTTTATTCTCAAAACAATTTTAGTACTGAGAGCACTGGCTAGGCAAAAAGCAACATTATTTTGTAAACTCCAACTATACACCTTTCAAAGATTTTGTTTAGAAAAATAGCTTGGTAGTCTCCTTTGCATGTAGGAGATGAGGCTGTGAGCCATAAACTGAACTGGAACAATTAAACAATTAAAAAGATAATGTGCTCTACAACAGAAGGTAACAGGAATTTGGGGCTAGGGCTTAGAAAAAACAAGAAGAACAGCACATCAGCAACTGGTTAGAGTCCAGAAAGATGAGTGGCCAGTAAGATTTCTGGTGGTCAATGAATATTTTTCCAAGAAAGAGTGCCTAATTATCCATTTTACTTTGTGCCATTTCAAAGCAAAGTTTCACCTTGCCCTGAAATCTGATTAAATGTCTGTAAGACAAATGGTTTTAAATATGCAATTCTTGAAAAAATAAAGAAATGTAGGAGGCAAAGAAGGCCAATCAGATAAGATGAGTAATTAGAGAATAAATATCAGACAGAGTCTTTCTTCCCAAATATTCTAACTAGTGATGACCTGAGAAAGGAGGGATGGAAGTACAGTGAGTAGATATTATAGTAGTCACATTTCACAGATAACCAAAGCGAAACAAAAAAGTCACTGACCCCAGATAACAATGCTAGTAAATAAGAAAGCTCAGCTCCACAGACACGTGTGGCTCCAAAACTCAAGTTCAAATCACACTGCTTTGTGTGAACTGTTGAATAAATGAATCATTCCATCTCTTTGTCATAACCCTCCCCCTTGATCTATTTCCATTGCCACTGCCTTGGGTAAGCCTAACAGCTGTCTTGTAGCTGGTCATCTCAGCTCTGGTCTGGTATTTCACCAGTTAATTAAGCTCCACAACACTCCGCTCTAAAGCTTTTTGCTCACTCCCTGCTCCCACATGCCTTTCCACAGTCATGAAGTATAACCACATAAACTAGTCCAGAGCAAAGAGGAATTGCTTTGGGAATGTTCTGGGAAATAAGTTTCTGAAGGAAACTTCTTTTGTTTAAAGACATTTAGGGCCGGGAGCTGCTAGAGTCACCTTGGGATGACAAGGAGGCAGGTTGCATGAGAATAAGTGAACACTGAGGAAACTAGACACAGGAAATATAAGTATGAAATTGGGGTAGTTCAGTCAGGGTGGTGGCAAAAATATCAAGGGAAAAATATCAGAGATAGTTACAGGAAATAGTCACAAAACCCCCTTGGAAGGTCAGGCAGTTTACATATCTTCAGGAAAGAATGGGTGGAAGGCGGCTTGTTCTTTTATCTTGAGGTTTGAAGCAAGGGAGTTTATCTAAATGTTGTATTGTCCTAAGACCAACATTTTCCCATCCGCGATTGACTACCTCCTACTTGGGAGGTTGGCATAAGTTTATTACCCACAAACGGTGTTTGCTTAAGCCTTGGAAACTGGCCTTTAATTTTTACCCTCTGGTGGTGTTGAATCAAAGCCTTTTTTATTTAATGTGTACTGAATAAAGGCCAGCATGTCAGAGCCAGAGGCCATTAACTCCTTCAGGTGAATGGCCTGGACACCCCAGCTTGCTCTTTTACTGTATTCTGTGTCTGAGTGAAATTATTCATGCATCTTGGGGTCGGAGGGCGCCTGTTATATCCCAACATGAAATAATAAAAGAACATGAGACTAGTCACATCATGTAGCAAGCCTAAATAATCTGCTTGTTTACCTGAGACAATGCATTTTCTAATTAAACAAATTTGGGTTATGTTTTCTGTTATTTGAAACCAACATACCTTAAAAGCCAAGACTCCAAGTTATTTCAAGCCTCCATGCCTTTTTCAAACATTTTCTTTGCTAGAGAAAGGGTCTTGCTGTCTTGCCTGGACTGGTCTCAAACTACTGGCTTCAAGCAACCCTCCTGCCACAGCCTCCCAAAGCGCTGAGATTACAGTGCCTGCTGTACTCCCAGTGCCGCACTCTCATAGGGTAAATATCATCTTTCATATTCACCTCATGAGCTACCATCTTTAACCACTTCTTGGTATGATTACCTGTTGTGTATCCCACTATGTACATTCTTCAATCACACTATCTTTAATATTTTATTGTATTTACTTGATAAAAGATACTCCTATGTCACAAGATAATCCTACCCATAGTTCCCTCTGACACAGATAACTCCATCCAAAGTTCCCTCCGTCCCAGTGTAACCCCTGTTTATAATCTCCACTGTACCCTTTCCCCACAAATGCCCCTACTGTGGGGCATAAAACTCTCCTCCAGGTCACAGGAAGTTTCTGACCACAAAAAGAGAGAGAGAGAAGCCAATTTCATAAGGCAAAGACTTCCGATCATGAAAAAAGAATGTTCTTTTCAGGAGATTCCCAAACTACCTGTTCAAGTTGTTAAACTAGCTCTACATGAGGATGCATTAAAGAACGTTAAGAACTTCAAGGTACCAAGAGCAGTGGGAAATTAAACCAGCGTGTTTGTAGTATACGTGCTTCTACTCATTCAACCTATTGCAAATTGGTAGTAAACAAAGAATACATTAATTACAATTTGAGTCTGTGGCCTTTATTTTCTTTACAAAACTACTGGTATGTTGTTTTGCTTTTCTCACACGTGTTGTTTCTATATTTCAAACATAGCAGAAGGCTGACTTAAAATAGGCATTTTCCTTACCTCAGATTACTCCTCTTCTAATATTCTCCATCTCTGCAAAAGGCACTATCTTCACAGTTGTCCAAGAAAGAAACTGGGGACTGAGCCTTCACTTCCCACACTCTCATTCTCCATACCTAACAAATGCAAAGTTTTTACCTTGACATTCTACATAGTACTTTAGAATTCTTTGCCTTCCTTCCCATGGCCATTGCTTTATCCAAATCTCTGTCAAGAAAGAGTGGCATTTTATTATACAAATTGATTATATCACTTCCACCTCCTAATTCAAAAAATTATCCAGTGACTTTCCACCAACTTTAGGATGAAGTCCAAAATCTTTATGATATTTGTTGTGATTCATTCAGGGTGGCTGGCAAAATATTAGGGAAACATTGGGAAGGTTATTGATTATAGCCTCAAACCTTTTGGAAGGCCTAAGATTTCACTGGGACAACTGGAGGCAGCCAGATCATTTACATTCAATTAGGGAAAAGATAAGAGACAATAAGAGGCCTTCCCAGTTAAGTCTGTTTACCCTCACATTCCTTTATCTCTAACTGTTTACTCATATAAACTTTGTCCTGGATGGCCCTCTTAGGAGGAGATCAAAGGGGACTTACCAGATAATGGTGTTTACTCTGGTCCCCAGAACCTAAAGCTTTTATCATTCGTAAACCAGTCTTTTAAGCATGTTAATTCTCCACGAGCATGTCGACTTAGAACCTCTGTTATGAAATCTTTACTGAATAAATGTGAGGATGGGACTGGGTGTCTTGCCTGATTGGCTGCTGCTCTCTGCAGTGTCCCACAGTGAATTTCATGTGGTCTTTGTTTACAAACAACATCCTAGATTATAATTCTCTGCTTAGATTGGAGTAAAATTTAAAGTCTGATAATGGGAATGGTTGTTATTCCAATTCTATCCTTAACGTGGTTCTATTAAAATCCAGTTTAAGTAAAACAGTAACCTCTGAAGCTACAGCTAGACCATGAATTGGTAAGGAACAATTAAAAGTTTACCATATAGCTTTGCTCCTCAGTAAAAAAGAATTTCCCAATTAATTAATAAGTTGCAAAACCTGTTTTCTATCTTAAAAGGCAACACCACAAGCACAAGTCTTATTTACCCTTAATTTTGTAAATGTAGATGATAAATTTCAATTAGCTATAAAAGAAGGCCCACAAATTAGCTGAAAAGCAATCAAAAGCTAAGCATGTAAAACCACACGTTACCCTTTAAAGGAAAACATTAAACCACGTTAAATAATATTCATTGAATTAAGAAGTAAAAATGTTGTATCCATTATCATAAAGTGAAGAAATATATATGTAAGTGTAGTGAAAACATATGCATGAAAGACTGATCAAAGATAGTCTTTGCTCAGCTAGTAAGTCACTGTTTTCAGAACAGTTTGCCAGTTTAAAGTCCATAAACTTGGTAAGCCTAAAAACTCAACTGCAAGATTTAAACTATTCTGCCTATGACTTTAAGCACAAAGTTAAAGTATATAAGTTAGGTCTCTGCTTCCAAAGATGGTTTCAGATTTCCTCTTAAAACTTCATGTTACCAATTTCAGCTTTCCATCTTAATGAATTATACAATCAGTTGCTAAGTTATAATCCTAATATCATCAAGAGTTCTTTAAGTAAAGAGCAATTCAAAGCAGTATTACACTGCTCCATATCTAATGCTTTAAGACTGTTTACTGACAGATCAGATAAACAAAGAAAAGCTGCAGTCTGGTAAAGACCACATAATTCAATCACCTAAGATGAGTTTACCAGCAGCCAAAGAGCTGGGATTGAAGCTGTGATACTAGCAATAAAAGTTTTTTCCACTCAGCCCATAAATATAGTAAGTGACTTGGCTTACTCAGTTTATCTACCACAAAATCTTGAAACAGCATTAATTAAGTCTAATCTCGAACCCACATCTCACTGCCTGGTCTATTGGCTTATGGCAATATACAAGCAGACTTACAAGTAACAACATCACTGCTTGACCAAGACAGACAGAAACAGAAAGATTAGTGAGAGAACTAGAAAGAAAAATATTATAGAAGGGAATTTATGCAAGTAGATTATATAAATTTTGTTTTGAATGTCTAAGCAAGTTTTAAAACATTAATTGTAAAAGAAATTCTGTATGTAAAGATATTAGTTAAAAGTCAAGAAAGTATCCAGTTTTCTGTGAACTGGACATTAAAATAAAGCACAACAGGTTTTTCTTAAAGCTCTAACCTGTTCTTTAACGATTATAAAAAGTTTCTTAGCATAGGTACAGCCACTAGAATTTCCAGCACACCAGCACCAGCCACGAGACTCCATCCTCATCAAACAATGGAAAGAAGAAAAAACTCAAGCCAGCATAAGAAAGACCCTGCAGGATGACACAAGCCCTGGACGTCACCTGGAGAATGCTAAAGAGGACAACGCAGAAGGCTAAGAAAATCATGCTTTGGATTTGTTTCTTTTTTATTCTTTCACTCTACCTGCAACCTGTACTTGCTACACTCTATCAAGTACATCTTCTAATCTACATTTTTCTGCTCTGTGACTTAAACTAACACCCCCTTCATAGCTTCTAACAACTACTGCTTGGCTAAAAGAAATTAACATATCCCCAGTGAAGTTCCTCATTAATGGCATACAGTAAGCTGAAATGCCAAGTAACATTACAGGTCAGACACAAAAGATTCATAGCTACACTTATAGCTTTTATAGTCTCAGCCATAGTCATCTGCCAGTGTTGCAGTGGCATCTATTACTGAGTCAGTATGAACAGCTGCCTTTGTAGATAATCTAGCAAAGAATGTGTGTCAAATAAACTTCTTTTACAGCAAGGTATAGATCGAACAATTCCAATCTCTGCCTCCTTGTCACATGAGGTTCTCCTTTGTGTCTCCATGTTAAGATGTCTTTCTGTTTATAAGCACACCAGTCATTGGGTTAGGCCACTTTTAATCCAGTATGAACTCATTCATCTTAACTTCATTACATCTGAAAAGACACCATTTCCAAATTTGAGGTCTCACTTAGAATTACTGGGGGTTAGGATTTCAGAATGTTTTTTTTGGTGGGAGGACATAACTTAACCCATAACCCCTTTAATGCTTGTCTTCCCTGCCAGTCTGTGTATCTAATATTTAGGATGATCATATAATTTGTCATGAAAAACAGAACACTTTTGAAACTGAAAGAGATAATTAATGATGACTCCAAAACAACTATAAACCAGAATGTCCTAATAAGAGCTATCAACACTGCATTCAAAGCAAACAAATCAGATAGCATTGTTCACTGCTCAATTCTGAGAGCCTGGAACACAATAGATGCTCAATAAACATCTGTAAAATAAATGATTAAAATGTACCAGTGAATGAGAAAATGATGTTTTCATTTATTAAACTGAATGCTCTCAGGAGATAGCTGGTTTGCACTGGATGCTTAGCATTGAATACCAGTTGGCCAAGACAAGAAGGAGATGACTGGTTGCAAGCTGTGGAAAGGGAAAGATCAAAAACTCAAAAGCATAAATGCACTTGGGTTATTAATAATTTTTAAGTAAGCAAAATGGGTCTGAGTATAAATTGTAACAAATATATCAAATTGTAACTGATATTAAAGCTTTACAAGCAAACCAGAAATACAATCAAATTGTATCAGATAATGCATATTAGTTAGGATTCTCCAGAGAAACAGAACCAAATGGGATATATAGAAAGAGTGAAAAAGAAAGCCAGGCTGGGAATTCAGGCAAGACTTGCTATGGCAATATTGAGTCTGAAATCCACAGGGCAGGCCAGCAAGCAGGAAACTCAGAAAGAGTTCTATGTTACAGTCTTGAGGTAGTTTCTTCTTTTCCAGGAAACCTGTCTTTGCTTTAAAAGGCTTCAACTAATTGGATAAGGCCCACCCCCCATTATGGAGGGTAATCTGCTTTACTTAAAGTCAACTGATTGCCAATGTTAATCACATCTAGAAAATACCTTTACAGTAATATCTAGACTAATGGTTAACCAGACAATAGGGCATCACAGACTAACCTAGTTGAGATAGAAAATTAACCAGTTTCATCGGGTGTAGCAATTTAGCATTAAAACTTCATATAACTAACAGCTCCTATTCCCTGAACTAGTTTCACTAAAATTAGAGTTTCAGGAAAAAATGCATTGATGAAATATTGGAATGAATTTCCTAGAGTCTTTAAATAAGAATATACATAAGAAGGGGTCATTCAGCTTTATCACCATGGAGCTTCAGTAAACTCTTCTAAAGCTAATGCTCTGTAACATGATTTGGGAAATGTAGATATAGACAATAGGAGGCAACCGAAGTTTAAAGCATTGGATTGGCATGTTACTTGTATTTTAGAAGGAAAATTTCAGTGAAAAAGTAAAAGTTGGATGGGGAGATAGAGGATGCTAGATACAGAGATACAACAAACTATGGCTTTCATACTAGAAAGAGATAATGAAGCCTGAAAAAAGATCAAGAATCAATAAGAATAATTATCAACATTTTAATATTTATCAAGCTAGTCCAATCACACTGTAAACAAAATGGTTACATAATAAGCATGAGCTTAACTACACAGACTCCATGAATGAACATTTTATGTCAAAATCCGAAAGCTCAGACGAGCCCTGTTGGGTACAATAGGTGTGCCTAGCCAAGTTATCTAAGCAAAAATCTTGTGAGTGAAATCCTGAGATTTTTCTCTTATTCTACAGAATTTTACATTAGAATCATTTGCAACCAAGGAAAGGAAAGAAGATTTATACACACATAAACACACACACACACACACACACACATACACACACACACTTGGTCAAAAGCTTTATATTTCACTTCGATTAATGCCAGGAAATCTGCTAGTTGATAGAGCCACAAAAATGCCTAAGACCAATGCTCTCTGTGTACAACTTACTCACCATAAAGATTAACTACAATGTCTCACAACAAAAGTTAAAAATACATAAGAATATCTTGATGCAGAGGGACGAAAAAGCCATAGGGGAAAAAAAAAACATGGATTTAAATAGTGACTTTTGAAAATATGAGCAAGTTATTTATTTTCTCAAGTTTCGGTCTCTTCCCACACAAAATCGCCATCTATGTAAAAGCACACAGACCTAGATCTGCATCTTTATTTATATTTTAGGTTGTTCTCGTTGTTTTTAGTTGTCCTAAAAATTTTTTAGAAAGTATGTGTAAACTGCAAATCCAATAATCAAGGAGACATTGCATCTAGTGCCCTCCAATTTACCTTTAGGATAAAAAGTCTAGAGGTCCTTCTCCTTTCTTTCATTCATCACAGTGTGAATTAATGCCAAGCGGATGTACTATTGTTAACAGTTAACTTGAAAGAAAAGCGTTGAAAATCTGATTATTCATGAGTAGGCTTTCCAGATGATGTTTTCCTATCTTTCTGGTAATGAACGACATTTTCATGGAAATTAAAGCTTGCAGCAAAGCAAATGTCAAACTACTACAATTCTCACATTTTGTATTGATCAGTAACTGTCACATTTCTTCTGAGCAAGGTTTCTTCCTTGATACAAAACTATTGTACAATAAAGAATTATTCTGAATCTAGTGGTAAAAGATGTATAGTAAAAAATGTCAAAATGGTTTATTATTTACCTTTTTCTCATTTTTATCCTTTTTTTTTTTTTTAAGTCAAGGTCTCACTTTGTCATCCAGGCTAGAGTATAATGGCATCATCACAGCTTACTACAGGCTTAACCTCCCAGACTCAAGTGATTCTCCCACTTCAGCCTCGGAAGTAGCTGGGACTACAGATACACACCACCATATACAGATACTTTTTAAAATTTTTGGTAGAAACAGAAAAGGCTACCATGCCCAGCTAATTTTTGTAGAGATGGGATTTCATCATGTTGCCCAAGCTGGTCTCAAACTCCTGGGCTCAAGCAATTCTCCCACCTCAGCTAATTTTTGCAGTTTCTGTAGAGATGGGGTTCCATCATGTTCCTGGGCTGGTCTTACACTTCTGAGCTCTAGTGATCCTCCCACCATGGCCGCCCAAATTACAGATATGAGGGCCTTTTTTCTCATTTCTATGTTCAGAAGAGGTGAGAAAAGAATGCAATGCTCTTGAACCATTTATGTTTCAGTTGAGCTAATTTTATAATCTCTAAAATTTTACTTTCAGCAATAAAGTATTTTACTTTAAAAAGCCCAAATGAACATAAAAGAAGCTATCATTTTCAAATACTTTCTGCCAGTTCAGAATACACATTAGCACATAATAGCCAAGCTTTATATTGTAAATAGCAGAGTGCAGTTAAAAAGAAAGAAAACATTTTAGGCCTTGGGTTTCTGGTCAAGTTTCAATAATTATTGCATTGCAGTAAAGTGTTAAGAAAATATCTGAAATTAAGGAAAGAGTGGACTCAAGGTATCACATTTAAATTATAATGAATAACCTTCACTTTTTCTAATACACAGATAATTAACCATGATGTTGTGAAAAAAATGAAAAGGACAAATGTTAACTTTTAAAAATTATACCAGTCCTTTTTTTGTTTCAGGAAATGATTTGGATTAACCCAGAGGCAAAGGCTAAAATAATAATAATAATATTTTGCTGCGCAAAATGGAAGTCATAAGGGAAAAAAAAATCCTTTATAAGGATTCATCCTTTATAAGGCATGAATCACCTGTGCTCTTTCACTGAGCTTACAGATTTCACGAGCTGAGGAAAGACTGACATTGCTGGACAAACAGAAGGAAGACCACCTCTTTACGGTATCTTTTTTTTTTTAATTTCAAAGGCTTAAAAATCCATTTTCTTTATTCTTTGATTCTATGCAGTTTCTAATGAGTGGAAGTATTGTGAAATCTCAAACTCTGCTTTCCACAGACTTCAACAGAAAACAATGCATTTGAAAGGAAATACCATAAACAGAAAAAAATTGAGACTGCTTTTATAAGTTCTCAACCTACAAGTTTTATCCACTTTTATCAGTAATACGTTAAGAATTTCAAGAAAAATGATAATCATAAAAATAGCTTGTCCTCCAGAATCTCAGAATCTTTAAAGTGGCCCTTTCTATTCATAACCTCATATTTCAGTTTTGAACCTATAAAAATGAAAATGTTCTCAGTGGCGGAAAAATCAATTTTACTAAATTACGCAGGAAACCACTGGGCCTGATTTTATATTAGTTGATTGCCTCTTTTGTTACAAAAGGATGTATATATTAATGTTGAAATGTGTCTCATACTTTGCTTGAGATTATGACTGTCTCATATGGAGTGATACACTTATTAATTTGGTTTTCTATTCTTATTCTTGGAGTATTAAAATATGACCACTTCTTCAATCAAAAAATAAATCATTTTATTTTAAAAACCAGAAAAACAGGCCTCTGATAGCTTAGGTAATATGACCAGGATTTGACAACTGAAGCTCTTAACTACTTTTCTTTGGGAAAATGAATGTTAGCAAAACAAAAAAAAAGAGAGAGAGAGAGGAAGAGAGAGATTCATTATTGGAGTATCATGGGCTTGCCAAATTACAATGAAACAATATTTTTATAATGCTCTTCAAATAATTATCATTTGAGATGGATTTGTTTTTTACATTTTATTTGGATGGGAGAATTCAGAAGTAATAATTGTATCCAAAAAATGAAAGATTAATAGAAATATTAAATTTTAAGAGTTATTTGTAGATGATAAAAATAATACTGTTAAAATCAACATGAGTATTTCATATTTCTAACAATATATGTATTTTAGGTTATGAGAAAACATTAGATTTTTCTGTCTATTGTTTTAAGTATGTAAAGTGAAAATCAGAGTCAGAAGATCATTTTAATGGAAATTTCTTAGGTTTTTTTATGTGTTTAAATTATGATATCAAAAGAATATCATAATTTCTTGAAAACAGGAAAATTCCCACATAAATTATACAATCATCGCATATCTAACTTTATTTTTGCTTCCATTTTTCTGTCACCTATGTGGATAATTTACGTACAGCATGATATTTAAACATTTCCCTTATCATTACAAATTTTTTAATTTCCACAGTCTTCATGATTATGAATATTCATATTTTTCATATTTCAAATTTCCATAAAGTCTTCATGATTATGAATATTCATATTTTTAATTATCAGTAACACTGAAATTAACACTATTGGGTTTTTTTCTATTGCTTTATTTACTGAGAATAATTTCTAAAACTTAGGTTTTTTAAGTTAAAGGTATCAACATTTTCATGTTTCTTTTGTTATGCAACTATTTAAAAATGTATCTAAATTAAAAGAACTAATTATTGTGTACAAGGTTGGGTACCTTACCACATTCTCAGTCGTATTTTGAGCTTGCCTTCTTAAATAAGTAATAATCATAAAACAGCATATAAAAAGATAGGTTCAGTATTTGTTTTCTTGACAAATGAGAAATTTTGTCAGAATTTTTTATTTACTTTATGCAGTATTATTAGAATTCACTATTCTTAACCTTTACTCATAACTGTTGGACTCCATCTTTTTCTATTAAATTTTATGTTCTTCTCATGCCATGAATGTGATATATGCCACAAATATGCCATAACAGGCAGAAGTGTTTTTCCATTCGTTACTATTTAGCAAGGACAAATTTTTATTTCTTTTATTGTGTCATCACCCATGAAGCTGCTTGGTTCCAGAGGACTCAAAGACAAGATGAAGGCTCTGATTTTGTTTGCAATAATTTTGATCTTTACTGCTTGCTTCACGGTAAATATGAAATATTTTACATATATTTATTTTCTTATTCAGTTCCTAATCATAAGGGATATATCCAGTTCATTGTTTTATACCAATGTAGCTTTATACTAAACAAACTCTGTTTTTATTTAATTTCTAATACCCTAATTTAACTTCCTCTATGATCTTTTGTTGACCTTGGAATGCAATCTTCATATTTTTCTTCTTCCACATACTGAGAGGTCTCTAGCATTCCAAACACATGTAAATTGGACATTGTAGTGTTGTGATTTTTAAGTTTTTATGTTAGTCTGATTCTACCTCTGCAGGAGCACTCCTAGATAACATTTAGTCCTTGGTAGACTCTCCAAAAAGAAAAAGATGTGAAGAAGAAAACTGATCGTAAGAAACACTGTAAAATGAACTTGCAACCATATAAAGAACTCCACATGAATCAAATAAATTAAGAAAATCTAGACATAATATTAACTGCCAAGCAAGAGCATGTGCTTGCTATCCCATAGTGTTTTTAGATTTGTTAACCTAACACCGGCACTTAAATTACATTACCTAGAGGATGAGAGGGACATTTTCTAAGACTTATTGCTGTGAACATATTCCAGTATCATTTCATGAACAACCAGTGTCTCATGGGCACTGCTAACTATGGGAACTGCCTCTTCCTCTCCTTCCCCATGCTGAAATGCAGCAAAGAGGATTTTCCATCCCATGAAAAACCCTATTCCAGAGCTTCTTTGGACCATTTATTTTTCTCTTCTATAAAAGACAGGTTGGTTTTTTTCTCACACCAACTTCTTAAAGATGCTTGTAGTAGCATAGTGGTCTCCAGGCTTGACACCTGAGTGAAGGGTAGTTATAATGATAATGGAAGCCAAATCTAGCACTACCTGGTCACTGCGGACCAGGTGCCGTGAATGTAGAGGAAAAGGAATCCTTCTGCTAAAAGGATTCAAGAAAAATAGATCATCCTTATTCCACAGACTGTGCACTCTTTAAACTGTTAGAATGTTGCTCATGCAATGACGACACCAGAAATTTTTAAAATGTATTTCATTCTATTTTTCCTAATGCAACCACATTTTGCCCTCAGAACTGACTTACAATCACTACCCTTCTCAAAATCCCATACATGCTCTGGATCTAATGTTTTATGTTTGTGTTTTCCATCTCGTTTTAGTCTGTTGATGCCCTTAAGAAAAGAAAACACAAAGTAAGTATTATTATGATTCTGGTTATCTTTTCACATTTTCAATCATAATCAAAAGCCAGTATGTCTGACAAGCTGAAAATGTACAAATATTTTATTTTCAACCAAACAAATGCCGAGAGAACCAGAGAGTCACCTGAATATCAAAGTTTAGGAAACAAATGGGAATAGTTTTGTGTAAGCACCAAAATCTCGCCTCAGTTACCTGCCTCTTGATATGTATTAATCTGCAGTGGGAGGAGGACAAATTAGTTCATGAAATGCAGTGCTTTCCTAGCCATCAGTTCCAAAATCTGTATTTCTTTATTCAGTGTAGATATATTTTTCCTTATATGTGTTGACGATTTTTTAAATAAGGAACATTTTCTATGATCCTGAAAAAAGCAAAAACTCTGCTACCAGCAGCCAGTGGGAGGCTACTAGCCTGCCAGTCCCAGCTCATGTTACTCTGTCTGCCACCCTCTGCCTAGCCTTGGTGGACTGGCTCTGGCTCAGAAAAACCAGTGAGTTTCTCCATCAGCCTGTGAGCTGCAAGCACACCTCTTGCAGTGAGATCTCAATCCCAGCCTCGGAGAGATGGGTCCTCTCCTTTTTACCTTTGTTTTTCCATTGAGTACTCTCCTTCGTCCTTTGGGATTCTTTAGTTTTCCTTTCCCATAGAACTACCAAAGTTCATACATGACACTTAATCAAATTTTCAATGAAATATTTATTAAACCCCCTCTTTGTCCCTATGTTCTATTTATCTCTGGGATGTAGTTAATCCTGTTATAATTAATAATTCATAATATTAAACTTCTCTGTTAAAAAAAAAAGCAAAAACTCTTTATTTTCTTAAACCCAATGCTATCCAATAAAAAGGGGAAGAAAATCCAAAATCTTCTAGAAAGACTTTGAAGTACAAATCCCTGTGTCCATGCTCTGCCATTTCTAATTCTCATAACCCCACCCCACATCAGACTGGAGGTGGAATACACAGGAGGATGTGTTACCTGAAAATACTTGTCATGACACCCTGTTAGATCCCCCTTCTCCTTTTTCCTCACCACCAGATATGTACTCTAAATGAACCTTAAAAAAAAAGTGTTATCCTGCCTCTAACCCTGTGGAATAGATATTTCTAAATTTAATGACCCAAATTGTTCTAACATTCAGAAGGAAAAAAAACCATTCCAAATCTGTACATTGCCTTGAAAATTTCAGCAATATACTTCTTCTCTATTCTGTTTTTTTCTCTACCCCTTCAACCCCATCACCTTATAATTTTCAAAGTGAAATAATTCTGAGAAATGTTCAGATACCTGTAATGGGATTGGTCTGACAACCTCCATTCAGTGAAAACTAGACCAATCTGTGAATATTCAATTTGTCTCAAACCCTGATCATTCCATAGTATCCCTGTAATCAGCTATTCACATCTTCCTAAGTGTTGGAGTTGTAAGTAGGGAGAAGAGCAGCTCCAGAGTAGGATATTTTTCTTACTCACTGATCACTGATTTATATTATTACATCATGTTTTCTTTCGATTGCCTACAGGTAAATGTAGCCACATATACCAAAGCATCAATTTTGAAAATATAGCTGACATCTCACATTCTCAGAGCAATAAAAATCTTGCAAAGGGTTAAGAGAAGAGAAAACAACATTTTTAGAATGTTAAAGCAGCTCTCTAGTTTAATTGACTTATCCTAAATGTTGAGTAGCTCCTGGCTCTTTCAGTAAAGATCTACAGAAGGCTAGGATCTATTTAGTGAACAAACACAACACTGTCAGAGTCACATGGCACGGGAGCACCAGAGCCTGAGGAGTGAAACTCTTCCCCCAATAGTCCACACTATAAGATACTCGAAACTCAGCCTGAAAGACATTGGCATGAGAAAGATGTACAACACACAAACAGATGAGAACATGCTTCATAGAGAGGAAAGTGAAGCATCATATTTAGAACTTCAAGAATTAGCCTCTACCAGTGAAGACAAAATGAGAGACCAGGGCCTAATCAGAAATCCTCAGGGAATGTCATGTCAAAAGTCTGTGTAACTGAAGCGAATTAAATCAAAGTGTCCTTTGCATTGCTGAATCGAGGCTTTCACAGGATAGAAATGCACTGACAAGGTAATTCCGGCTTTTCGTGTCAGTGTTACTGTGCAATGAGTCAGTCACGTGGATTCATGGAATGCTTTATCAATCTTACTGCATTTTCAGGTATATGAAAAAGGGACAATGGAAAGTTTCTGTTGCTCCTTTTTTTCTCTTTATTCCGAGTAGTAAAATGCATTATACTTTTTTACAAGATGGAAATTAGAACGGATTCCCCAACAAGTACTCCATGAAACATTAAAACCCTAGTATGAAGAAGTGCTAAACAGACACAAACACACACACACAAAATTTTTCATTATTAAGTAAATTTGAAAAATATCACATCTCTTGGATATTCTAAATATTCACTCTATATTATGTTAACAATTCCAATAAGTACTGCAGTTAAAAAGAAAAAAAAAACCATGTTTTATTTTACCAAAAACCTTTCCAAAGTTATTTGGCCACCAAAACTTTTACAACATAATGCTTATTATGGAACACATTTTGGAAAAACCTGTAATAAAACTACCAACTTTGAGAACCACAGGGACATAGTTTACTTCATTTATATCTCAGCCAAAATCATAATTAAGAACACCATATGAGGTATGTATATTACTCATCAAATTACTTGTGAAATAAATTTGGAATAGTTGTATGAATGTAAGTGGTAATATAAATACATATTTAAAGCTGATTTTAGTTTATGCATCCCACCTGTGTAAAATCAATTATTTGTTTTCTGTTCTCTCTTTGAAGTCTAACCATAGTTCTGAAAAGAATTTCAAACCATTTAAACAAAGAAGGCCTGTAAAGGCAAACTACAAACATTTTACAAAATTTGAACTGGTTCCTGGTGTTCCCTTTGGTCTCCATCATTTCTTCCCCCATCAAAGCCTTCATCACCCCCACTGCCCACATCGTCCATCATCCAGACCCACACAACGACCTGAGAATGATGTAAACCCTAGTTCTCAAGCACTACTAGCCACTTATGCTCCTACAACCGTTGCGGCCACCACAGCCACTTCCATTGCCTCTATCAGCAAAACTACAGGTGCCACTTCCAACACCACAGCTCCCAGCAGCCTCCAATCTGAGGTTGTCACCAACACTGCAACAACTGAGTCTAACTCAACTGAGGTGGCTGACGCCACCACTGCCAATTCTACAACTGTCTGAGACGACAATAACACCAAATCACGAGATAATAAAAGCAAACCAAGGTAAATATTTTCCAAAATATTTTCTGAGTGACTTTGACATGTGTCTGGCCACAATCAAAAAGAAAGATAAACAAACAGTTTCTAACTCTGGCATATGACTTAGAAGCTCTTATTCCCCCTTTATTTCATGAACTGAATTTGGTCTCATTGACTATAGGTCATATCTATAAACCCAATGTTGGCAGATTCCCACAAAAGAAACACACAATTAAATGATCACCAAATGTGTATAGGATTTTGCTTTTTTATCCCAATACTAAAATATGTTTTATTTATCAGGAAAAGCTTATTTTTAATTAGAGTCTTAGTAAATTAAAGTTAGTTTAATTTGGACTTAGTTCAGACTTCAATATTTATTAAATTCCACAAACTGCACATTTCACAGAAGAGGAAGTCTTCCTCACTCTTTCGGGACCTGCCAACACTAATAAGGCAAGAAAGGAGTAAATATTGTAAAAAATATGACTATTATCCTTGAAAACAGTAACATAAACAAAACCCAACCAAAAGAAGAGCTCTCTTGCTATAAACAATGACTGAAACCCACACATCATGATACAAATAATCATTCAGAAACAATATCAAAGAAGTAGGACATCATATATTCATCTTATTTCTGAATATAACAGCTTATAATTACAAATATAAATAGGAAGAATTATCCTAACTATATAATGTAAAAGTCACAATATAGATGCCAATGGTTGAACACTTAGATCAGATGTTGTTGTAGCACTGGAGATTTCTATTGAATCTAATTTAATACTCGTATCAACCCTGTGAAACAGATCGCATGGGCTTCTTTTTAAAGAAGAGGGTACTAAGGCTATGAGAATTTAAGTTACTTTCCAAAGAACGCAAAGTCATAAATGGAAGACCAGTCTTCAAATTCACATCCATTTTACTCTAAAGTTGCAGCTTCTAATGTCCTTCCCACCATTTGGCTATTTTAAAACAATTCAAGAGGGTAGAGTTTATGTACCTTTAGTTAATGTCTCATGATTTTTTGTTTTGTTTTTACAGATCCTGAAAAACTGAATATTGATATATTTGTGATCACCTTCTCTCAGCATTTTGTTTTAACAAAAATATTAGAAGAGGTATAAACATGTAGATATATGATTCTTGCTGTTTTTTCTTTTGTCTTGCTACGCCATAAAAATAAACCTGACTTACGCATTTGATTACATGTTTGTTGATCTCTTCTTTATTACCGTAGAATGACAGCACTAATAGCACATTCATCCTACCACATATTTCTATAACACACGAAGTAGGTGTTAAAATAAAAAAGTAAACTCTTCACAGACTAAAAAAACCAAGTGTTTAGAAGCCATCTCATATAGCATGTTAAAATATTGCAAATCTTAGAAATCAATTTCCTTTTTGATATAAAACACAATACATTTAGTCATAATCAAATACATCTAAAACATACAATTTTATTTTATATAAATGTACAATGTAAAATTACAAATATGATAGCTCCAAAAAAAGTTGAAAAAATGGCAATCCTACTTTCAAAGGGATTATTTATTTTTTTTTCTTTTTTTTTTTTCAAAGGGATTATAATCTAGGTGAGACATTTTTAAAAAGCATTGAAGAAAAGTAAGTTAAATTCCTACAGATCTACAGATATTCTTTCACAATTGTTACTTCTTCTACTAAAGAAATATTTTTACCAGAGATTGTTTAACCAAAACTTTCTACCATTTTGTATATAATTTTATTCAATGATATACTAATACTAGGTCAATATCTAGTTGATAAATTCACCCCCATGATTTAGTAAAACTTACCTAGATTTAGGACAGGGAATATAAGAGTCCAAATACAAAAGCATTACTCCTCACAACACAGTTTTCCTGGGTATTGATGGGTATGAAAAAAGAGGAGAGGAATAAGAAGGAGAGAGAAGAGAAAGGTAGAAACCTGAAGAAAAAAAGAGCAAACAGCAGATAAAAAGGGAGTAGTCAGAGGAAAGAGAACTAAGAAACTTACGTGAAAGTCAAGCAGAGAAAAAGGATTTTAGAAAGAGGGTTAAACATTTTAGAAGAGAGAGTAAGAAGGAAAATAAAAAGAGAAGCATAAAGAAGAAATGAATGGCAAATGTTTGAAAATAAGAGTTTCATCTGTTACCATTTCTCTCTTCAGATTTTCCTATAAGCCCTGTTTCTGCTATTCACCTATAATTCTATGTCTCCTGTCCTGGATTTCAGTGTTAATTAGGTACACCCAAACTCCCATTTCATTGTCTCGACTCACACATCTCTACCATTCTGAAATAGCCTTCTAATTATCTCCATTTTCGCTAGTCAAGGTCAACCCTCTTGGCTCAATTACCAACTTCTTCCTGAGCTCTTACACGACTCATGGACATCAGCTTAACATTGCTCTGTCCTTTACTCTTCATATCTATGCCATCAAAGCGATTGGTTGATTACATTCCTTGAAAGTATATTTATTCCATCCACATATCCATCCATAGTCCCTTTGTCACTACCCAAGTCTATCTAACAACTGTAGCAACAGCCTTTTATCAGGTTTTTCTCTCTTAAGTTTCACTTGCAAAGATCCATTCTCCATACTGCTCTAGGGTTCACAGTGGTCAAAAGAAAAAAATACTCTTCAGAGAACTAAATCTGAAAAAGTGAATTCGGTACTGAAATAAGCAGTGATTTCTACATCTAGACTAGTGGTTTTTGACTGGGGATGATTCTGTCCCCCAGGGGACATTGGGTAATGTTTGGAACATTTTTGGTCATCACAGCTTACGATGCAACTGACACCTAGTGGGCAGAGGCCAGAAAGGCACAAAACAGATCCCCATAACAAAGAATTACTTGACCCAAAATATCAATAGTGCCAAGGCTAAGAAACCCTGCTCCAGATTATACTAAACTTTCTATTCTTCAAAAATAAGTGTTAAGGCATTGAAAGCATCAAGTGTGATAGGTTTATTGAATTATGGCCCAACTTTTCACACTTCCCTTTAAGAAAGTTCATTGATTGTATCCTTTTGCATTGTCTCTGGGCTTGACTCTTGGTTTTTTTTTTTTTTTTTTAACCAGGGGACAACACCATATCAATCAAACTTGTGAAGAGCAGAGATTTCAAAAGCATTCGCACATTTCTGTTTATTTTTTTCTTTTGAACTTCTCACATCACCATGAAACCATGCCCAGACTAGCTTGAGAAATATAAAAAAACATGTGGAAGAGAGCTGAGCTCTCCCAGTCAAGGCCATCTTAGACCAATCAGCCCCCAGCCAGCTCACCAGCTGAATGAAGCATATAAGTAAGCCTAGATAAAATCAGTCAGACCCGGCTAATTCAGGAAACCTGCCCAATCCAGGAAACCTGCCCGGTGATCACACTAGTATTTTTAGTAAGAAACACTCAACCATTGCTGTGTTAAGTCATCAGGTTTTGCAGTGGTTTGTCATACAGAAATAGCTAACTGATACACTGAGAGAACCAAAAATCAATCTATATCTCATGGTCCCATTATTTCCCAATCAAGACCCTGAACTGGGCATTGTAGATCTTCCTAGATTAAGATTCAATCTTCTCCAGAAATTGGCTATTCTTGTGACTGAGTCCTAGTTTTGGTCTTCAGATGCTTCTTCCCTTCACCTACAGGAGATCATAGTTTATACCCATGCTCTGAGGAAGATTTCCTGGCCTTCACATTCAACCTTTAATCGCCTTTCTTTATCTATTCCCCAAAGCAACAGTTGCTCCCCAAAACAGGTTCCAGTTAAAATGAAAGAAGTACTTTTCTTATCTATTTTCCTCCTTTTGATTGGCACGTTTCTCAAAGAACACTTTATGAAACAACTGCACTGAAAGTATTTACAGTGTATACTAACACTGCAATTTCCTGGGCCCTATTCTAAAGCAAAATCATCAGAACCTCAGCCAATGGATCTGAACTTGTAGTTATCACCAACCTCTAGATGGTTATTAAGCACATCAACACTTAGTACAAATATGTCAGAGCTTGGAGAAGACCAATAAGAGATTAATGACAAGGAAACTGAGGCAACAGGACTTCTTTGCTGAGATTCTTCTAAGGTAAGACCCCTGAACAGATATAGCAATATGTTAAAAAAAGTCATGTGTTTTTGTAAAATTTGAAAAGGCAAGATATTTTAACTACTATTAACATTGCTTTTCTTACTTTTCCAATTTTTCCATGAGCAAACCTCCTCTTATACCAGGTGGACTTTGGATACCTCTGACCATTTTGTATTTATAATTTCTCCTATAAAGTGGCCTTACAGTGGTTGTAGAAATTTTCTAATCATAAAGTTGTGTTGTTTTCCTTGTAGTCAGTGCCCAAATTATATAAGCCTCAGCTCTCTCTAAACCTAGATCTGCTTGTAATGGGGACGCCAGGGAGTGATCCAATTTGACTTCGTCATTTTACAAAGGAAGAAAATAAAGCTCCAAGAGATGAATGAACATTTCCAATGCCATACAAGTAACAGATGGCAAAGTCAATTCTGGAATTGGGATCTTTTCATTTCCATTTCAGGGAACAATACACTGTTTCCTCCAAAATATAAAGCTGTTAAGGCATTTGTACTTTTAGGTAATCCCTCATTATTTTTAATAAAATCCATTTTTAGAGTTCTTCATTATTTTTAAGTAACAAATTTTTACCAGTAGATTGTATGTACTTTTTAGGAATAACTTTATTAAAGAAGCCAGAAATGATCTTATCACTAATTCTGTCCCCTTCTGATGTTCTTTCTTCATTTAAATAACTATAATAATAACATCTTCATGCAGTTATTTTGTATATTAAATGAGAAAATAAGTATAGCATGTTTCACCATATGATAATTGTATTAAACTAATGGTTTAAAATTGTTTAAGTTCTTGTCATTTACAGAGAAAACTTGTATATGACTAGATTCTTTTTGTTAAAATAATATGGCAAAAGAAACATTTTTAGAATTTAGATGAATCCATGAATATTTCCCATGGAAAGGGGAACTGAATTTTTGTGGTTACATGGTTGAGGTTATCAATCTAGCAAAATTCTGATTAAATGGCAATTGAATACTTGTTTACATTCACAAATTGGGACATCCAGTTTATACTATAAAGACCATTTTCACATTGGAAAAATACACCTCCCACTTAAAAACATTGGGAAATTTTCCCATGGCTCTCAGTGGAAAGAAAAGCTACTTTTCTCAAGAAATGATCATGATCATATTTTATGGACATTGTAACTGTTTTATCTTATTTCTTCTTGTTACAACTTTTGCTACTTGGGAGTTCAGAGCAATTTTGTCATCAACTTCCAGAAAGTTTACAGACCTATGTGATGTGGGTTTCTTGCAGCAACCAAGCTGCATGAGTCAGAGATAGTAACTTTTCTTCAGTCTACAAGCTCTGTTGTTAATTACATTTCATCATGCTAGACTTCAATCCAAGAGAATAAATTTCTCTCAGAGCTCAATGGCATTATTGATATCCTACACAACATTATTTCCACAGAAATTTTTAAGGTAATCTGTAAATTCTAAAGCTTGATAAATATTTAAGGTGGCATTACCTTAGAAACCATATCACCTCCTTCTGAATAATCTAGAAGAAGCACATACTTTCCATAGGTTCAAAGAAATTATCATTACTGTTCTATTTCAGTGAAAATAAGTGTAATACAATAGGAAAACAGACTTCAAATGTGTTGCTGCATGACTGAATTTAATTTTGCTAATTTCCTACCTATATTAGAAAAAATATTTTCCATCTGTCATGTAAAACTCTGCACTAACAATAATTTTACTCTACTGTCACTTTTTAAATTTCCTATGACCAGAGACATTAGCTCTTTTAGGTATTGTTCTAGTAAGTATTTAGTCAGGATCTTTTACAGCCATGAATTAATTAAAGATTAACTGGAGTGACTATTCCTCTTTCTTAAAAGACCTATGCTTTCATTTGCTTGTGTTCCTCAAATTCTTTGTTGGTCACAAACCACTCAGAAATTGTCCTTTGGTTTTGCCAGCATTCATCCTAAGTCGCTCAGAGCCAATGATCCATTACAATGTAAATCTTACACCTTGACTTCAAACATTTGGCTGATGAAAATGTTGGCACCAAAACAAGAAAGAAGAGACATTTATCTTTTGACACAATTAATTACTGTCAGCAAAGGAAGTGAAAATGTCTATTAATTAGGAATAGAACTATTTTCACTGATGTTGGGGCATGTAATTGTTCAGCAACATATTAAAGACTAAGATTAGCAAACCAGGAATTTATTTTTATTGCACTTAATTATGTCATCAGAATTGTTAAAGGTAGTGAAACTCCAACAAAGTAAATGAAATTAAGTATAGTCATTAAAAACTAAAATAAACTCTGAAAGTGTGACTTCTTAATTCCTACATTACTCATGACTCACAAAAATTTTAAAACACTAAGCACTTAAATATACTGCAACTTCAGCAACATACACTGTCTTATACCCAGCAGGTAGTCAATAAATGTTAGTAAGAAAGATACGAGGAAAAAATGACGGAAGGAAGGAAGGGATGGAGGGAGGGAGGGAAGAGGGAGGAGGGAGGGAAGGAAGAAGGAAGGAAGGTCCTAATCTCCATGACGTAGACATTATAAATATAAACACTCTAATAATATATTTTTTAATTAAGAAGTTGAGACACAATAAGGTAAAATAGCTTGTCTCATATAACCCAGAAAGGAAGTGTTGTTACTGGGCTTTGAAGTAGAAAGACCTATTAAGTTCACTTGATTCATCTTTCTAATGTACTGTAACAAATGTTAATTAAGGGTATGGTGATTGTTAAGATTACAGAGGTGACAAGAAATACTAGTTAAAAAAATCACTTAGGTCATGAAGTGGGCTGACTTAAGGTCAAAGTCTCACTCAGCTAAATACCATCTATGTATAAAACTGAGATGACAATAGAACTTATTTTAACCTTCCACATGGAATATGTTAGAGGCTTAATAAATAATAGCTGTTATGATTACATGATAATGTATAAAAACATGAGATTATATGATCATTTAGCATAGGATAATTATTCTCAATGCCTAGATTTATCAGAAAGACAAGGTTATAACTTTGCATTAGATATTGCTTTGAAGTAAAAATATCTGTATAATTTTTCCATAATCAAAAATTTTGCATGTCATATTTTTGATTCAAATTCTCAAGTTAATTATGGCAAGGACAACATGACTTTTAAAACACAGTTGTCCTTAGTTCTTTATTGATAAAAGAGAACTTCCTGGAAGAATCTGGAAAGATGGCTGAATAGGAGCAACTCCAGTCTACAACTCCCAGTGAGATTAACACAGAAGGTGGGTGATTCCTGCATTTCTAACTGGGATACCTGGTTCATCTCACTGAGACTGGTTAGATGATGGGTTCACCTCATAGAAAGTGAGCCAAAGCAGGGTGTGGTGTCAACTCACATGGGAAGTGCAAGAGGTCAGGGAGCTACCTCCCCTGGCCCAGGGAATTCATGAGGGACTGTGCTGTGAGCGACTCTGCCATGAGGTACAATGCACTCAGACCAGGTACTATGCTTTTCCTATGGTCTTCACAACCCACAGACCAGGAGATTCCCTAGGGTGGCTACACCACAAGGGTCCTGAGTTTCAATGAACACTGGTCAGTCATTTGGACATACACCAAACTAGTACAGGAGTTTTTTTTCGTTTTTGCTTTTTGGTTTTTGTTTTCCATACCCCAGTGGTGCCTAGAATGCCAGAGAGACAGAAACATTCACTCCTCTGAAACAGAGGCTGAAGACAGGGAGCTGAGTGGTCTACCTCAGCAGATCTCACCCCCATGGAGCCCAGCAAGCTAAGATCCACTGGCTTGAAATGTTCATTACCAGCACAGCAGTCTGAGTTCACCCTGGGACACTTGAGCCTGGTGGGGGGAGAAGCGTCCACCATTACTAAGACTTGGGTAGGCAGTTTTCTCCTCACAGTGTGAACAAAGCCACGGGGAAGTTCCAGCTGGGCAGAGCCCTCCACAGGTCAGCAAAGCTGCTGTAGCCAGACTGCCTCTGTAGATTCCTCCTCTCTAGGCAGGGTATCTCCAAAAAAGAGGCAGCAGCCCCAGTCAGGGGCTTATAGATAAAACTCCCATTTCCCTGGGACAGAGGACCTGGGGGAAAGGGTGGCTGTGGACACAGTTTCAGCAGACTTAAATGTTTCTACCTGCTGGCCCTGAAGAGAGCAGCAGATCTCCCAGCACAGCTCTTGAGATCTGCTTAGAGACAGACTGCCTCATCAAGTGGGTCCCTGACCCCTGTGCCTCTTAACTGAGAAACACCTTCCAACAGGGACTGAGAGACATCTCACACAGGAGAACTCCAGCTGGCATCTGGTGGGTGCCCTTTGGGACAAAGTTTCCAGAGGAAGAAACAGGAGGCAATCTTTGCAGTTCTGCAGCCTCCAATGGTGATACCCAGGCAAACAGGGTCTAGAGTGGACCTCCAGCAAACTCCAGTGAACATGCAGCAGAAGGGCCTGACTGCTAGAAGGAGAACTAACAAACAGAAAGGAATAGCATCAACATCAACAAAAAGGATGTCCACTCAGATATCACATCCAAAGGTCACCAACATCAAAGACCAAAGGTAGATAAATCCATGAAGATGGAAAGAAACCAGTGCAAAATGGCTGAAAATTCCAAAAACCAGAACACCTCTCCTCCTCTGAAGGACCACAACTCCTCATCAGCAAAGGAATAAAACTGGATGGAGAATGACTTTGTGATGAATTAACAGAAGTAGGCTTCAGAAGGTGAGTAATAACAAACTTTTCCGAGCTAAATGATCATGTTCTAACCCAATCCAAGGAAGCTAAGAACATTGAAAAAAATTTAGAGGAATTGCTAACTAGAATAATAAGTTTAGAGAAGAACATAAATGACCTGATGGAGCTGAAAAACGTAGCACTAGAACTTCGTGAAGCATATACAAGCATCAATAGCTGAATCAATCAAGCAAATGAAAGGCTATCAGAGAGTGAAGATCAACTTAATGAAATGAAGCATGAAGAAAAGATTAGAGAAAGTATAAAAAGTAATGAATAAAGCCTCCAAGAAATATGGGAATATGTAAAAAAAGAAAAACAACCTACATTTAATTGGTGTACCTGAAAGTAACAGGGAGAGTGAAACCAAGTTGGAAAACACACTTCAGGAAATTATCCAGAACTTCTTCAAACTAGCAACACAAGCCAACATTCAAATTCAGGAAATATAGAGAACACCACAAAGACACTCCTCAAGAAGACAAACCCCAAGACAAATATTCATCAGATTCTCCAAGGTTGAAATAAAGGAAAAAATGTTAAGTGCAGCCAGAGAGAAAGATAAGGTTTTCCACAAAGGGAAGCCCATCAGACTACTAGTGGATCTTGGCAGAAACCTTGCAAGCCAGAAGAGAGTGGAGGTCAATATTCGACATTCTTAAAAGAATGTTCAACCTAGAGTTTCATATCCAGACAAACTTAGCTTCATAAGCAAAAGAGAAATAAAATCCTTTGCAGACAAGCAAATGCTCAGAGATTTTGTAACCACCAGGTCTACCTTACTGGAGCTCCTAAAGGAAACACTAAACATGGAAAGGAACAAACAGTATCAGCCACTGCAAAAACATACCAAATTATAAAGGCCACCAACACTATGAAAAAACTGCATCAACTAATAAACAAAATAACCAGCTAGCACCATAATGACAGGCTCAAATTCACACATAACAATATTAACCTTAAATCTAAATGGGCTAAATGCCCCAGTTAAGACACAGACTGGCAAATTAGATAAAGAGTCAAGACCCATCAGTGTGCTGTATTCAGGAGACCTGTCTCACATGCAAAGACACACATCGGCTAAAAATAAAGGGATAGAGAAATATTTACCAAGCAAATGGAATGCAAAAAAAAAAAACAGGGTTGCAACCTAGTCTCTGGTAAAACAGACTTTATACCAACAAAGATCAAAAGACACATAAAAGAGCATTACATAATAGTAAAGGGGTCAATGCAACAAGAAGAGCTAACTATCCCAAATATATATGCACTCAATATAGGAACACCCAGATTCATAAAGCAAGTTCTTAGAGACCTTCAAGGAGACATAGACTCCCATAGAATAATAGTGGGACACTTTAACACCTCACTGTCAATATTAGACAGATCAATGAGACAGATAATTAACATGTATATCCAGTACTTGAACTCAGATCTGGGCCAAGTGGACCTAATAGACATTTACAGAACCCTCCACCTCAAATCAACAGAATATACATTCTTCTCAGCACCACATCACACTTATTCTAAAATTGACCACATAATTGGAAGTAAAACACTCCTCAGCAAATGCAAAATAATGGAAATCATAACAAATAGTCTCTCAGACCATAATGCAATCAAATTGGAACTCAGGGTTAGAAACTCACTCAAAACTGCACAACTACATGGAAACTGAACAACCTGCTCCTGAATGCTACTGGGTAAATAATGAAATGAGACCAGAAATAAATAAGTTATTTTAAACCAATGAGAACAAAGACAGAACAGACCAGAATCTCAGGAACACATTCAAAGCAGTGTCTAGAGGGAAATTTATAGCACTAACTGCCCACAAGAGAAAGCAAGGAAGATCTAAAATCGACAAACTAATATCACAATTAAAAGAACTAGAGAAGCAGGAGCAAACAAATTCAAAAGCTAGCAGAAGATAAGAAAATCAGTGAATCCAGGAGCTGCTTATTTGAAAAGATCAACAAAATAGATAAACCATAACCAGCTTAATTGGTTATTGAAAAGAGAGGAGAATCAAATAGATGCAATAAAAAATGATAAAAGGGATATAACCACTGATGTCACAGAAATACAAAGTACCATCAGAGAATACTACAAACACCTCTATGCAAATAAAGTAGAAAATCTAGAAGAAATGGATGTATTTCTGAATATATACACCCTGCCAAGTCTAAACCAGGGAGAGGTCAAACCCCTGAATAGACTAATAAGAAGTAGAAATTGAGGCAGTAATTAACACCCTACCAAAACAATTCAAGGACCAGATGGATTCACAGTCGAATTCTACCAGAGGTACAAAGAGGAGCTGGTACCATTCCTTCTGAAACTATTCCAAAAAATAGAAAAAGAGGGAATCCTCCCTAACTCATTTTATGAGCGTAGCATCATCCTGATACCAAAACCTGGCAAAGACACAACAAAAAAAGAAAATTTCAGGCCAATATCACTGATGAACATTGATGTGAAATCCTCAATAAAATATTGACAAACCAAATACACTATTACATCAAAAAGCTAATCCACCATGATCAAGTCAGCTTCATTCCTGGGATGCAAGACTGGTTCAAAATATGCAAATCAATAAATGTAATCCATCATAAACAGAACCAATGACAAAAACCACATGATTATCTCAATAGATACAGAAAAGGCCTTCATAAAATTAAACACCCCCTTCATGCTAAAAACACTCAATAAACTAGGTATTGATGGAACATAACTCAATATTATAAGAGCTATTTATGACAAACCCACAGCCAATATCATACTAAACAGGAAAAAAACTGGAAGCATTCCCTTTGACAACTGGCACAACACAAGGATGCCCTCTCTCACCACTTCTATTCAACATAGTATTGGAAGTTCTGTCCAGGACAATCAGGCAAGAAAAAGGAATAAAGCATATGCAAATAGGAAGAAAGGAAGTAAAATTATCACTGAGTGCAGACGACATGACTGTATATTTAGAAAACCCCATCATCTCAGCCCAAAATCTCCTTAAGCTGATAAGCAACTTTAGCAAAGTCTCAGTATACAAAATCAATGTGCAAAAATCACAATCATTCCAGTACACCAATAATAGAGAGCCAAATCATGAGTGAACTCCCATTCACAGTTGCTAAAATGTGAATAAAATACCTAGGAATACAACTTACAAGGGATGTGAAGGACCTCTTCAAGGAAAACTACAAACCACTGATCTAGGAAATGAGAGAAGATACAAAACATTTTATGCTCATGGATAGTAAGAATCAATATCATAAAAATGCCCATACATCTCAAAGTAATTTATAGATTCAATGCTATCCCCATCAAGCTACCATTGACTTTCTTCACAATACAGCATGGTACTGGTACCAAAACAGATATAAAGACCAAGGGAACAGAACAGAGGCCTCGGAAATAACACCACACATCTACAACCATCTGATCTTTGACTAACCTGACCAAAACAAGCAATCGGGAAAGAATTCCCTACTTAATAAATGTGTTGGGAAAACTGGCTAGCCATATGCAGAAAACTGAACCTGGACTCCTTTCTTACACCTTTTAAAAAAATTAACTTAAGATGAATTAAAGACTTAAACATAAACCCTAAAACCATAAAAACCCTAGAAGAAAACCTAGGGAATACCATTCAGGACTTAGGCATGGGCAAAAGATTTGATTAATACAACAAAAGCAATGGCAACAAAAGCCAAAATTGACAAATGAGATCTACTTAAACACGGAGCTTTTGTACAGCAAAAGAACCTATTATCAGAGTGAACAGGCAACCTACAGAATGGGAGAAAAAAATTCCAATATATTTATCTGAAAAATGTCTAACATCCAGAATTTACAAAGCACTTAAACAAATTTAATTTACAGGAAATAAAAACAACCCCATCAAAAAGTGGGCACAGGATATGAACAGAAACTTCTCAAAAGGAGACATTTATGCAGCCAAAAAACATATGAAAAAAAAAACTTATCATCACCGGTCATTGGAGAAATGCAAATCAAAACCACAATGAGATACCATCTCACACCAGTTTGAATGGTGATCGTTAAAAAGTAAGGAAACAACAGATATGGAGAGGATGTGGAGAAATAAGAATGCTTTTACACTGTTGGTGGGAGTGTAAATTAGTTCAACCATTTTGAAAGACTGCAGCAGTTCCTCAAGGATCTAGAACCAGATATATCATTTCACCCAGCAATCCCATTCCTGGATAAATACTTAAATAATTATAAATCATTCTACTGTAAAGACACATGCACACATGTTTATTACAGCACTGTTTACAACAGCAAAGACTTAGAACAAACCCAAATCCCCATCAATGATAGGCTAAAAAAAGAAAATGTGGCACATACACACCATGGAATACTATGCAGCCATAAAAAAGGATGAGTTCAAGTCCTTCACAGGAACATGGATGAAGCTGGAAACCATCATTTTCAGCAAACTAACACAAGAACATGAAACCAAACACTGCATGTTCTCACTCATAAGTGGGAGTTGAACAATGATAACACATACACACAGGGTGGGGATCATCACACACTGGGGCCTGTATGTGGGGGTCTAGGAAAGGGATAGCATTAGATGTAGATTAATGTAGATGACCGGTTGATGGATGCAGCAAACCACTATGGCATGAGTATACCTATGTAACCTGCGTATTCTGTATATGCACCCCAGAACTTAGAGTATAATTTTAAAAAAGGGGAACTTCTATAAAATGTATGTGTGTGTGTGTGTGTGTGTGTGTATATGTGTGTGTGTGTATGTATATATAGCGTTTCAAATAATCTACTACCTTAAAATAATCACAAACATGAAGAAATATAGTTAAGACTGAGAAACTGCATGCACTTTCTGATTATTATTCCTCTCCCACACTAGGTTTTTCTTTCCTGTTATTTTTGAAACATAGATCCAAATCTTAATCCAAGCATACATTTTTCTCAGAAACATTTATTCAATTAAGCCAACTGTGAGAAACAATATACAGGATAAGATATGTACAAACTACCAAGTACAAAAGAAGAGTACAATTTCAGTCCTTCAACTGAAAAAAAAATAGAAAAAGAAAACCCCACAAAATATAGCCCTGTGATCAAGACAAGCAATATTTTAGATATTCTGAACATCACTGGCCGTGGTATAGTGTTTGTGTTCACATGTGTGTGTGCATGCAGTATTTAGCATCCCTTATTTAAATAATCACTTTTAAATTTAATTATCATTTTTGTTCCCAAATTCTGTTTTGATCATGATAGAATTCAATTTAAAAATATTTTTATTTCACACATAATTTAGTTCTTTGAAATGAAATAGAAAATACAAAAAATGCCCATTAAATGAAATAGAAAATACAAAAGATGGCCTATTAAAATTACTTGGAATAGAAAAAAACTGGTGCTTTACCTTTAAAATAAAGAGAAAATGATGTGGCACAGACCCCAGATTGTTTCCGTGAAGTGATAGGATATTACTTGTTGTATCTGCTTCCTCAAGAAACAACAAATATTGAATGGGTAAATGCTTTCCAGAAATGAGACTGAAAATGCAAAAAAAAGACTGACAAATTGGCAAGAACCACTTTCCTATCTTTGTTTGAAGAGGATCAACCCAGAAGTTATTTTATTTCCAAGTAGCCTGTCTCTTACTGACAACAGAAATCCTTTGCAATATTTAAGAACTGGAGTTTCTTGTCTCTTCTCTTTTTATCTTTTGTCTTTCAACTGGCAAGAGTCATTTCAACCAGTGGATTAATCAACTCAAAGACAGATCCTCACACAAAGGTATGTATCTGGAAATATTAGCTGAAGAATCTTTACTCTGAATATTAAATTTTTCTCAGACTTTTCAAGATAACATTTCATGAGCTTTTTTAGGACATTCATTATCACCAAAAACATAAGCACTTTATGTAAAATTATAAGTCATTAAACATATTAAATTTTGAAAAATTCTGTTATTCACATGTCAGAGTAAAGCATTCATGTTGGGCATTGTGGACAACCAGTCCATCCAAGTACACGATTGACTTTTCCCCTTGATGTTCCTTAAAGTTCTTGAAACTTCATAATGATAGATTATTCTCAGATGTACTCTAAAAGAGGGAATTGTTCTATAGTATATTTTTATCATTGGTTTTTCTATTGTTTTTCAAACTTCTCATAAGAATGGATCATGGGAACAGTAATCCTTAAAAGAAAGAGCCACACCCACATACAATTGAATATCTAGTGAAATTTTGTCCATAGGATTCTTTCAAGACTTGCATTGCTCAGACAATACACTCAAGCTATGTGGAAAACTGACTGTCAGGAAACCATATGTACAATGGTGCATGGAGTTGCTTTCCCAGAACTCAAGCTATTATGTACTTGACAGTTGTTGCGAATTTTCAGCCAATTGAGAATAAAATACCTGGTCATCTCCATGTTCTCTGATTTGGTCTTTGATCCACCATATATGGATTTTTGGAAGCACTTTGAGACCACACATCACAGACTAAATTAATTTAGTAGAATGTTGCTAACACTAGGAGATGTATAATGAGACTCTTTTTTTCTTAGACTACATGAAACAGAGTAATTTCTTTCTTATGTTTTTGAGATATCCCTAGGAATTAAATTTATAACACATAACCTAGTTAATATGTTAATACTGTGAACCCAAGGCTATAGAAATCTATAAAACAATGTTCCTGCTATTTAAAAATACGAAAGTATTCAAATGTAAATAATTGTACATTTCAAAGTAATTACCTCTAAAGGCAAAAACCATAGTTACAAAAGCTTCTATTGCTAAGGAGAATTTGACTTCAAAATAATGGACTAGTTTTTATTTTTGTAATACTGAATCCAAAATAATGTTAAGCAAATTTTCTAAAAATGCTACAGTAGTGTATCTTTACTACATTATATCCATGTGTCGAGAAATTTTAAATCGTACTTTTTAATTTTCAAAAAATCATGCTGATTAGCTATTCTGCTTACTTTCAGAGGCAACCATAAGGATGAAATCACTGACTTTGATCTTGGGCCTTTGGGCTCTTGCAGCATGTTTCACAGCAAGTATCGTTAATCACAATCACACATCTTTATACTCTTCTCATTAACCATTACTTCAGATCTATTTTTACATTAATAATTTTACCTTTTCTTAAATATTAGTAATTATTACACATTGATGTAACACTGTTCTAGTGCTTAAATTTAAATTTAAAATATAATTTAATTTAAATACCTGCATATTGGGAAGCTCAAATCTATAATATCAGATTGCATTAAACAGCTATATAAATGTAAATTCCTGTGCTCTAGCAATTACACAGTAGGCAAAACCACTGTAAAATGAGATTGTTTAGTTGTTCTTAACATATGGAGTCATCTAACTCACTTACTGAAAATATAGTATTAAAGTCCTCAGCCAAGCCTGAATATGAGTATCCCATCATGGGACCTGGGAAGATGTATTTTGCAAAGGAATTAGGAGAATCCTTGTCTGCTAAATTTTGAGGAAATAATAAACATTTATAGTAACACCTACCATATATTAAAAACTAGGTTAAAGAAAACTACGTTCACTGTCCTCAACCTAGTTTTTCATTTTAGAACATTCTAAATATTCTACAAAATCACAAAGAATTTTTTAATGCATATTTTTTAAAGTAATAGAATGAAACTCAATTTGAAAGGAGGGGTAGATTAATTCCAGAGTAACTTCTCCCAAAGTACCATAAAATCTATTAGATCAAATGGGAAAATATGAAAGGTGATTTTTTAGAAGACTATGACTTCCACAAAGCAGGAACCTACAATTACATCATTCTGAAACATGAAACATAAGATAATGCCTCTCTCTTCTACTTTTAAAAACTTGCATAAAAGCAGGACATTCTGAGATGACTGAAGTATTCTGACTTTGGCCATGTTATTGCATGCATTATGGGTGGGCATAAGTTTTGATAAGTCAAAAACATACTGACATACATTAAAGGTCATGTCTTAATGACTTCATTATGAAGTCGATTTTCAATATTTTTGTGTCCTCAGAATAAAAGAGAAAAACATTTTATTATTTTAAAGTATCAGGCTGTTATTATACAAATAATAAGTTTTCTATAAGATACATTTGAAAAATAGAGCTTTCCAATAATATAAGTAGTTTAAATAGAAATGAGCCTTTTTCCAAATTATGTGATTCATGATGATTAATAACAACCAAACATTGGAAATGTGAAGGGTAACATGTCCTTTGCATATATATATTTGTAGATGGGGTAAGTAGTCATATTCAACCTGTCACCTTTTGAGTGTTTTCTCTGTTATAGGTAATTTTCCAAATGCATTACATTCATTATCTTTTTCAATCCTCAAAGCAAGTCTATTTATAGCCCCATTAACAAACAAACAAATTTAGATTCAAAGTATGCGTGTCTTAGCACAATTATTTCTAAATTGAATAATGTAGGAGATTAACATTAGTTACAGCCCTTTGAGAGAGTAGTGGTTCTTCCTAACGTAGTATTTTCATCATTTTTATCACTTTATTTTAGCCAATTGTGGAAAGGGAGCTAACTGCTGTGACTGAGTTAAGAGATCAGGAAAAGAACAGATATTTCCTACAAAGATTTTTCATTACATAATATTTAGATCAACATCAGGATATCTTTAAAAGGTTACTTTCAGCTAATTTTTTAATTGTCTCAACAATAAAAATGTGTGAAATATTTTCTCATACTAAGGATTTGTTTTCTTGACAATAAAAAGTCAAATTCTGAACTTCCACATACCCTGGATTGGCAGCCCTTGGGTCAAACATTCTCCATAATACCACAAACTATCACTAGCTAGAGAAGACAAACATGAGGCTGGTCCCACAGAATTACCTAGGAATTTTTTATTTGTTCATTTCATTGGCGATATGAATAATAGTTTTGCTGGCATGTTAAGGGCAGAGGCCAAGTTGAAGAGCAAATGGAAAATAAGAACTGGTGTTGGCAAATATAGAAATCCCTTTCATACAGCTTTGCTTTGAAGGAAAGAGGGAAGAAGAAAGTCACAACAAGGGTATTGGTGGCAGAAACTAATTCTTTTATAAACAGGGGAATTATATCAATTGATATTTATTTCTCAAGTGATATCTTTAACCTCTCTGCACATGTTAGGTTAAAGGGGCAAGAGTAGAATCAAGAGGTCATATCAAAGGGCTGTTAGAGTAATTTTGGTAAAAATAGTGACAGATTAGAATGAAAGCAGGAGAGATAATAAGAAGTGGTTACATTTAGAATTCTGGGAGCAGGATGTGGAGCTGATAGGATAGGGAGAAAAAACTGAGTTGAACATAAGTGACAGTGGTTTTGTTTTTTTTTTTTTTTTTGAGTAAAATGAGCCAATTAAAAGGCAGATATTAAAGTTTCAGAAAGTAAAAGGGAAGACTGACAGAGCCACGTCCCTGAGAAAAGAATTATAAAGAAAAAGAAACTATCTAGCTATCAATGACTTCACGGTTGTGTGCCAGTAAATCAGGGAAGTCCATTTCTAATTGCCTGCAATATCTTGGTGAAGGAGGAGGAAAGCCATCTTGGTGGGGTAGATGAGAACTCAGGATGAGGGGGAAAACGATGATAAAACTGGCATCAATGTAAAATTACAGGCCTCTGGAGAAGTGGGAAGAGATAATCTAAGATAATCCTCAAAAGAGGATTTCGGGCAGCACTGAAGGTAACTAACTTTCTAATGGTACAGTGCTGTGACATCCTCTATCATTGCTAAGAATCTGGAATTAAGAAGCCAGGAGAGAGATGGTTTATGGTAATATTAAAGTTTAGGATTACCAAAGATAATGGGCAGCCAAACAAATACATGAAGGGACTGAGAACCACAAGAAGTGAATATAGTTTTGTGTGTTATGTAAACTATCTGCTCCAAGCAACCTGGACTTCTTGCCGTCAGTAGAGTGGAACATCATCCTTATCCCAAAACATTTATGTATTTTCCTTCTATTTGGCATGCCCCCTCCTGATTTCATGTTCTTTCAGTCTCTTTTCAAATGACTCCTTCTGACAGAGACAATCCTTCATTATTTTCCTATCCAGAACTGATTGCTTTAGCTCCCTAATGTATTTTTTCCTTGCACTACTTTTCAACTACTTTTTAAATTTTTTAATGAAGACGGGGTTATGTTATGTTGTCCACGTTGGTCTTGAACTGCTGGCCTCAAGCAATTCACCTGCTTCAGCCTCCGAAAGTACTGGGATTTCAGGCATAAGCCACATGCCCAGCCTCAGATTTTTATTTCTAAAAATTGTACTCTATGTAAACCAGACCTGTGATAAGCACCACCCTAGGCACTTTACAAGTAATATTTCACAACGAATCTGACAATAACCACAGGAGGTGAGTACCTTTATGAATGTCATTTTCCTGATGAGAAAAAGAGACTCAAAAAGGACATCACACTCACCCAACTTCTATATGCCAGATGCAGAACTCAAACAGTGGCATGAAACCCCAGAGATTCATTCCACTCATTCTACTTCCCATTAGATCTTATTTATCCCACCCTGTATTGTAACTAGTCAGCCTGTAGATTCATAGAAAACATGTTTGTATCTCTGGCAACCTGCCACAGCTCCTATATTAGCTCATTGCATGAAATAGGTGAACACACGTGTTTCACAATTAATTAATGTTCAAAGCCTAGAACAACCCTGAACTCTAGAATTAGACATAAAAATGCCTGTTTTTTCCATGCTACAAGGGCATTGATTTTCATTTCAAATATGGAATGACAGACCTCACTATAGGCAAAGGCCAAGATTTTGTTCACTATATATTTTTTCCAGTCAATACTAACCCAGCTTTCCTTCAGAGCCTAGGTATTCAGAGGGCAAAAGAGAAACTTTTTTCTTTGAAATAGACTTTCAGACATCATAACTTAGTTACAATAATTTTCTATTGCTTAATAGCAAATTACCACCAATTAGTAGCTTTTAAGTACTTATTATCTCAGTTTATTTAGCCATAACTCTGAGCTTGACTAAAGTGGCTTCTGTGCTCAGAGTCTCACAAGTCTGAAAAGGTGTGTCCACAGCTGTATTTTTTTTTCTGCAGCTCAGTGTCCTTTTGTAAGCTTGTATGGTTGTTGAAGCCCCTACTTTCTTGCTGCCTGTGAGCCAGGGCCCACTCTCAGCTCCTATAGCCAGTCTGCCATGTACTTCCACATGGCCCTCTCCACAGCATGGCATCCTGATTCAAAGCCCAGAGAAAAACATTTGCTGCAGCTTCAAATCTCTCTGATTTCTCTCTCTGACATTGTAGAACCTGTTTTAAAAGGAAAGCATGTGCCAGCAGGGAGTAGAAATCTTGAGGCCATCTTAGAGTTCTCCCTACCATAGAAAGAATTCACCCTTACATTTAACTGTAAAATATCTGATTTAAAATTATTTACTTCTTTTTTCTACAGCCTGGTGAGAGTCAAAGAGGCCCCTGGGGACCATATCCGCTTGGACCACTGGCTCCTCCTCCATCAACTTATCCTTTTGGACCAGGATTTTTTCCACCACTCTATGTTCCAGGGAGATTTTCACCACCCCTTCCTCCACCCTATGGTCCAGAGAGAATCCCACCACCCGCTCCTCCACCCTATGGTCCAGGGAGAATCCCACCACCCCCTCCTCCACCCTATGGTCCAGGGAGAATCCCACCACCCCCTCCTCCACCCTATGGTCCAGGGAGAATCCCACCACCCCCTCCTCCACCCTATGGTCCAGGGAGAATCCCACCATCCCCTCATCATCCCCCTTATCGCCCAGGTTATCCACAGCCACCTTTCCAACCAAGACCCTATCCACCTGGACCTCTACTTTTCCCCGTACATTCTCCAACTGATCCTACCCTCCCTACTTTGGCACCCCAAATACAAACAACTCCAAAAGAAACCATTACCACCACAGAGGATACCATCACCCTTATGACTACTGCTGCTACTACCAAAAATAAGAATTTCAACACTACTTCAAAGACACTATTAGACAAAATCACTTCCATTATTGGATGAGAATGAAAAATTCCAAGGCACTGAGTTTTTGAGAGAAATATCTTATAGAGAAATTGTGAAACAATCCCCAAAAACCTTTATATTAATAGGGAGCAATAAAAAATTGAACAACACTATGAAGTCTCCACTGTTATCAGAGCCACCAGTTTACCCCTCAGTTATGTCACTTAAACAAATTTTAGTGCTACCAGAGGCTGATCTTGTCCCCCAAGGCCAAAAAAGTAAGGAAAAATGCAATAAGACACTGGGACTTGAAGTTTAGAGTTATGAAGTTAGAAGAATAGCCCACCAGATGCCCTCTTCAGTATGGCAACCCATCATACAATTACAAAGCGCAAAATAGGATATTAATAGGCACTAAAATGAAAAATACCTTATCCCTCACCGTAGCCTGCCCCAAAGAAATTCCTGAGTACCATCTAATCACTGCTTATAAATAGTTGTGGAGAAGAAACACAATTCTAGCAAATCTAAATATCTGAGAGGTGAAACACAAGTCTTCGAATTTGATATGAAAATCTTTCTCTATGCTAGAACAGAGATAGAAGGTAGGTTCATGTGGCAACAAGAAGAAGATGATGGCTGAGATTTCCAAGTTTTTAATGTATCTATTCATCGACGTTTCAATCAGAAGCATTCTGATATGACTCTTTAGGAAATGGCCTCATGATGTCATCAGAGCTTTATCTTTCCATGCTTGACTTTTTCCTTCAGGACACTTAACTTCCCACATTGCCATCAAACACATAAATTAAAACCTCGCAAGACACCTAAAATAAGCACAAAATATCTGTATGTATTTAATGCTTTCCCTTTTTGTTTCCTCCCTGGAAAGGGTCTCACTCCCGTCACCCAGGCTGAAGTACAGTGGGGAAATCACAGCTCACTGTAGCCACGCCTTCTTGAGCTCAGGAAATTCCACCTCAGCTTCCCAACTAACTGGGACTACAAGTACTCGCCACCACACCTGGCTAATGTTTTTGTATTTTTAGTACAGATGGGGTTTGGTACATTGCCCAGGTTTCTCTTTCACTTTTGAGAACCTACCAGGATACAGGGACTGTTTCAGTAGCGCAATAAGAGCAATACTGTAGGTAGTCAAAGTATAGTCTTCGTGGAGCTTATCTTACTACAAAATGGTCTAGAGAAAAAGGGTTCAAGGCAAAAGAGATCAACCATGTAAAGATCTGAAACAGCAATAAATTTTGTGTATGGGAAGAGCCAATGAAATTTAGTGTAGTTCACACTCACAAAAGAGGAGAGTGGAAGTAGATGATATGAAGACGGTAGAGAAAAAACACATCATAAAGGGATTTTGATTTGGAACTTTATTCTACATGTTATGGAAGTCATTGTAGCTTCAAATGAAGAAACAGCATTATCTGATTAACATTTTCAGAACTTCATCACTCTGGCTGCTCTATGGATAGCAAACCATTATAAGAGCAAGAGTGCTTAATACCTAGGTGATGGGTTGATAGATGCAGAAAACAAACATGGCACACATTTACCTAGGTAACAAACCTGCACATCCTTCACACATATCCTCAAACATAAAATAAAATAGAAAGAGCAAGAGAGGTGGCTATTTCAGAAGTCCTGATGAGAGCAGAGGCGGCTTAGACTAGGGAAAGATCAACAGAGATGAAGCGAAGTTATCAGCTGCAGCATACAGCTGAAAAAATATCCAGAAATCTTGAATGAAGTATAGGATCTTGCATTTAAGGAAAAATACATAATCTAATAGTAACTCTGATAATGTTGGCCTAAACAACTGTGTCAATAATGGTGTCATTTAGTAAGTTAGGAAAAAATGGGAAAAGATCAGAAATGTAAGGGTTTGGAATATCATAAATTCTGCATTGGACATGTTAGGGTTGAGTTATCCATTTAACTTCTGTATTATTGTATTGCTGTCATACCATGTTATCACCAACTTAGAAGCACAAAATAATACAATTGTATTATTTCACTAGTCTATAGAAAGTCTAGCTAATAGTATGGCTCAGATAGTACCTCTGCTTAGAGTCTCACAAGGCTACAATCAAGGTATTAATAGGGCTGAATGCCTTTTTGCAGACTTTAGGGAAAAATCTGTCTACAGGTTCATTATCTCTCCTGTGCAGTTCTTCTATCTGACTTTTGTTTGGCTACATATCTCTGAGTCCAGTCAGAAAAAAAAAATCATCGGTTTTCAAGATACATTTCCTTTCCTTTATTACTTAATAAATGGGAGACTAGAGTAGATACTAAGTTTAAAGCTTTGATGTAAAAATTGGAGGTAATAAAATTGTTGGTAATGATTATGTCTACATGATTATCATGAAAAAGGTTGGGATAAAATAAAACAATGCAGGCTTTTCAAATCCAAATATGGAAGTATGCAGGTCAAAAACTTAGGAGGCCATGGATTGGATGAACCATTTATAGGGATATTGAAGTCACCAAACCTGATGAATAAAGGGAGAACACTGTGACCAAAGTGGTAAAATATTTTTAAAATGTCAAGTGGTGACTAGGCAGGAAGAAATTACTTCAATAAAGAAGAATAGTGATGAGGCTTAGCTTTTCTGGAGGTTCTTCAAAGTTGGAATGATGGTAAAGAGATGAGGTTTAGAAATAGCAGCGAAGGCACAGTCATCTACCTGACCTTGGTGTTGCTCTATACGTATTATTTGTAACTGGCAGTGATTGATGACATCAAAGTAGAATATAATTCTCAAAACGCTCTCCTTATGACATAAACCTTACAAAGCAGTGCTTTCAGTACATGAAATGAGGAGTACCTAAAGAGAAGCAAGTTGCTGTGAATTACTCAGCAAGGTCCTGTGTACTTAGCTAACATGTGGTGATGGGGTGACAGGAATGAGTATACGTGATTCTTCTTAATATTGTTACTTCATCCTGGTTCAAGATGTAATTTTATTTTTATTTGCAAAGCAACTGGGCCTCTAAATTGCATATTTTTAAAGACAAGTGATCTATACATTTGCTCCCAAACCCTGTGGAACAGAGCATGAAAAACATACTCCAGCTCCACCAAGTACTCTAGTACTTGAGACACAGACAAGTACTGAATTTTGCAATATATTACTGCAAACAAATAGAGAGGAAACTGAGAAGAGAAAGGATCCTGCTGATGAATATGCGTGAGTTTGAGAGAGCAGAGTTGATGTTTGTGGATTGGGAAAGAAAGAGAGCCACAAAGAAAGAGCCCTCTAAGGATGACAGTCTGAATATAGATGGATGAACTTAGAGACAAGGAATCTTAGAGGAAAAAGATGAACTCTAAGACACAGCATGATTAGTCCTGATGGCATCTTAGGGAAAACTGGGTAATATATTTTAGTTATATCTTGTTTCTCGAGATTGTTCTCCCAGGATGAGAGGGTATTAACAAAAGCATCCAGAGCTCAGAAATATTTCAATGTTTTCTTAATTTGTTTACATTATATACTGACCTCCATGTGTCATGAAATGCAATAGTTACCTGAATAAATAAGTGATCAAAACTAAAATCTTTGCCCTCCTGGAGCTTAAAGAATATCAAAGGGGAGAGGGCTATGATTTTCTGTCAATACTGTGAAAATGTTTTATCAGTTCAAGTTCATCTTGATATTATTTGATTGTTAAATATTTAAATTACCTACATATTTGCTATAATAATTTTGGTGACTGTAGAGAAAGAAATATGTGATTATTATTACATCTTTAGACAAACCCACTTCTCAAAGGTGTCTTGAAATTCATGAAAACTTGTACATAATTAAAACTATAATATCACCAAAAAGAGGATACAAGGAGCACCAAGCTATAACTCGCTGATAAAAAAAAAAAATCTAAAAATAATGAATAATTCTGAGTATCTGCATTTCCCTTGGAGTGCATCATAAGTTTCACATAGGTCATGTGTCAATATCAGAACGATGATAGCTGAATTTAAAGGGATTCACCTTTAAAATAAAGCAAATGCATGCCTGAAGCACTCTCTACCTCTGGCTATCATGAGAAAAGATCAGAAAATAAGGAGAGCTGTAAATAGTCAATAGATAGCAGGTGTATTGGAAAAGAAGAATTATTAAAGTGAGCCAAAAAAAATACAACCAGGGTGGCAGAGGGTTCAATGTTTAAAACTGAGAGCTTGGGCACCATGCAGAACCATTATATGGAATTTGTTTCTCTCCCAAATGTTGTCTCTAGGTACTATATTTATGTTTGGATCTTTATTTTTTCTTAATTAAATATGCACATACCTACACATCTATAATTACCACCTCACCTCATTACTTGCAGCCATTTTAGCCACCAGAGGTAGCATTCCTCCCATCTTGTTGTAAGCACATAAACTGCCCCAAACTTTCCCCTTACAAGAAAGTTCCCTCAAAACTCACCTCATCTTACAGTGTTTGGCTAACACAGTTCCTGCACCAATATCTTTCTGCTGCTGTTCCAAGTCCCTTTGTAAAAACTGCTAAACAATTTTTTCAAGTCCATTTATCAATTTGTACACACTATCAACTAAATATCAGAACTTTACAGTCAATTTTGCATATAAAGTTAAACACACACAATCACTACCCTCAAATTGTTCATTAATCCTTTCTGGTGTGGCAGCCTGTCTGGAGAGACTACATATTTCTGCCATTTACTGCAGCATCACATTTTATTTACTCCATCTCTCCTACACCATAAGAAATTCAACAGCAAAAATATAAATTGCTTATTTTAGAAATATATAAATTAGAGACTCAGATATTTTGCAAATAAAAATAAAATTACACCTTGAACCAGGATAAAATAATAATGTAAAGAAGACAGCATGTATACACATTTCTCTCACCCTACCACCACATGTCACAGGACCTTGCTGAGTAATTCACAAGCATGAAAAAACAATCTCACCTAGGTTCCTATTTGCTATTTCTTACTTCATTTACTGATAGCACTGCTTTGTAATGTTTGCATCATAATGGCAGCCTCTAGAGGGTTATGTTCTACTGTGATGTCATCCATCACTACCAATTACAAATAATATGGATGTACCAACACCAAGATGGATGTTGCTTCAGAATGTCTCCTATGAATCCAGAACTCCCAAATTGCAGATGAAGCATCACATCATTAAATACTGCACTTAATAAAACCCACAAACATCTAGAAAATCTGCATTAATACAGATCAAATGAATCCTTAAGGAAATATTTATTCTAAAGAGTCACTTTGAAGGAATATCAAACTACTTGAGTTTAGGAATACTCAAGTACAGAAAGTAGTTTATATAGATATGTCAATTGTAGCAAAAAATCTGAAATTTCAAAAGGATATCTATTTCCCTATTATTTCTAGATATACAGCAAGACTACATTTCTCAGACTTCCTTGCAATTAGGCATCACTATGTAGTGAATTTCACCAAGGAAAGGAGAGAAGAAAGTAATAGGAGTTACTTTAGAAATGGTGCCCCAAAGAGGTAAAGAAACCAATAACTAACAGAAATTCTTTTGTTTGTTTTGTTTTGTTTTGGGGGAGGCAGGTATTTTTCTTTCTTTCATTCTTTCTTTTTTTTTTTTTTGTACTTTAGGTTCTGGGATACATGTGCAGATCATGCAGGATTGTTGCATAGCTACACACATGGCAATGTGGTTTGCTGCCTCCATTCCCCCATCACCTACATCTGGCATTTATCCCCATGTTATCCCCCCAAACCTCCCCACTCACTGCTGTCCCTCCCTTGCCCCACCCCCCACCGCCAACAGACTCCAGTGTGTGATGCTCCCTGTGTCTATGTGTTCTCATTGTTCAACACCCTCCTATGAGTGAGAACATGTGGTGTTTGATTTTCTGATCTTCTGCCAGTTTGCTGAGAATGATGGTTTCTAGGTTCATCCATGTCCCTATAAAGGACACGAACTCATCATTTCTTATGGCTGCATAGTATTCCATGGTGCATATGTACCACATTTTCCCTGTCCAGTCTATCATCAATGGGCATTTGGGTTGGTTCCAGGTCTTTGCTACTGTAAACAGTGCCGCTACAAACATACATGTGCATGTGTCTTTATAATAGAATGATTTATAATCCTTTGGGTATATACCCAATAATGGGATTGCTGGGTCAAAAGGAATTTCTATTTCTAGGTCCTTGAAGAAGCATCACACTGTCTTCCACAATAGTTGAACAAGTTTACACTCCCAATAACAGTGTAAAAGTGTTCCTATTTCTCCACATCCTCTCCAGCATCTGTCTCCAGATTTTTTTAATCATCGCCATTCTAACTGGCATGACGTGGTATCTGAATGTGGTTTTGATTTGCATTTATCTAATAATCAGTGATGATGAGCATTTTTTCATATGTTTCTTGGCCTCATATATGTCTTCTTTTGTAAAGTGTCTGTTCATATCTTTTGTGCACTTTTGAATGGGTTTGTTCATTTGTTGTAAATCTGTTTTAGTTCTTTGTAGATTCTGGATATTAGCCCTTTGTCAGATGGGTAGAGTGCAAAAAATTTTCCCCATTCTATTGGTTGCTGGTTCACTCTAATGATTGTTTATTTTGCTGTACAGAAGCTCTGGAGTTTAAATAAGTCCCATTTGTCTATTTTGGCTTTTGTTGCCAATGTATTTTGTATTTTAGTCATGAAGTCCTTGCCTATACCTATGTCCTGAATGGTATTGCCTAGGTTTTATTCTAGGGTTTTAATGGTGCAAGGCACACGATCATCAGATTTACCAAGGTTGAAATGAAGGAAAAAATGCTAAGGGCAGCCAGAAAGAAAGGTCGGGTGACCTACAAAGGGAAGCCCATCACACTCACAGTGGATCTCTCTGCAGAAACCCAACAAGCCAGAAGAGAGTGGGGGCCAATATTCAACATCCTTAAAGAAAAGAACTTCCAATCTAGAATTACATATCAAACCAAACTAAGTTTCATAAGTGAACAAGAAAGAAAATCCTTCATGGAGAAGCAATTGCTGAGAGATTTTATCACCACCAGGCCTGCCTTACAAGAGCTCCTAAAAGAAGCACTAAACAAGGAAAGGAACAACCAGTATCAGCCACTCCAAAAACATGCCAAATGGTAAAGACCATCAACACAATGAAGAAAATGTATCAGCTAATGGCAACTATCCAGCTATCATCAAAATGGCATGATCAAATTCACACATAACAATATTAACTTTAAATGTAAATGGCCTAAATGCCCCAATCAAAAGACACAGAATGAAAAATTGGGTAAAAAGTCAAAACCCATTGGTGTGCTGTATTCAGGAAACCCATCTCATGTGCAAGGACACACATAGGCTAAAAGTAAAGGGATGGAGGAATATTTAAAAGCAAACAGAGAGCAAGAAAAGAGCAGAAGTTGCAATCCTAATCTCTGATAAAATGGACTTTAAACCAACAAAGATCAAAAGAGACAAAGAAGAACATTACATAATGGTAAAGGGATCAATGCATCAAGAAAAGCTAATGATTCTAAATATATATGCACTCAATATGGGAGCACCCAGGTACATAAAGCAAGTTCCTAATGACCTACAAAGAGACTTAGACTCTCACACAATAATACTGGGAGACTTTAACACTCCACTGTCGATATTAGACATATCAATGAGACAGAAAATTAACAAGGATGTCAGATCTGGACCAAGTGGACCTAATCAACATCTACAGAAATCTTCACCCCAAGTCCACAGAACATACATTCTTCTTAGCACCACATCACACCTATTCTAAAATTGACCACATAATTGGAAGTGAATCACTCCTCAGGACATGCAAAAGAATGAAAATCATAACAAACAGTCTCTCAGACCACAGTGCAATCAAATTAGAACTCAGAATTAGGAAACTAACTCAGAACTGCACGACTTCATGAAAACTGAACAACTGGCTCCTGAATGTCAACTGGACAAACAATTAAATGAAGGCATAAATAAAGATGTTCTTTGAAACCAACAAGGACAAAGACACAACATACCAGAATCTCTGGGACACATTTAAAGCAGTGTCTCGAGGGAAATCCATAGCAATAAATGCCCATCAGAGAAGCGAGAAAAGATCTAAAATCGATACTCTATCATCAGAATTGAAAGAGCTAGAGAAGCAAGATCAAAAAAAAAAAAAAACTCAAAAGCTAGCAGAAGACAAGAAATTACTTAGATCAGAGCAGAACTGAAGGAGATAGAGACACAAAAAAATCCTTCAAAAGAGTCAATAAATCCAGAAGCTCGTTTTTCAGAAAAATCAACAAAATAGACTGCTAGCCAGATTAATAAAAAAGAAGAATCAAATAGATGCAATAAAAAATGATAAAGAGAATATCATCACTGACTCCACAGAAATACAAATTACAATCAGAGATTACTGCAAACAACTCTATGCACATAAACCAGTAAACCTGGAAGAAATGGATAAATTCCTGAACACTTGCACTTTCCGAAGCCTAAACCAGAAAGAAGTTGAACAGACCAATAACAAGGGCTGAAGTTGAGGCAGAAATAGCCTAACAACCAGAAAAAGTCCAGGTCCTGATGGGTTCACAGCTGAATTCTACCAGACATACAAAGAGGAGCTGTTATCATTCCTTCTGAAACCATTCCAAACAATACAAAAAGAGGGAATCCTTCCCAAATCTTTTTATGAGACCAATATCATCCTGATATCAAAACCTGGCAGAGACTCAACAAAAAAAGAAAACTTCAGGCCAATATCCATGATGAACATAGATGCAAAAATCTTCAATAAAGTACTGGCAAACCAATTGCAACAGCACATCAAAAAGCTTATCCATCACGATCAAGTAGGCTTCATCCCAGGCATGCAAGGCTGGTTCAACAGATGCAAGCCTATAAACATAATGCATCACATAAACAGAATCAAAGACAAAAAACACATGATTATCTCAATAGATGCAGAGAAGGCCTTTGGCAAAATTGAACAGCCCTTTATGCTAAAAAATCTGAATAAACTAGGTATTGACGGTACATATCTCTAAATAATAAAAGCTATTTACAACAAACCCATAGCCAATATCATGCTGAATGGGCAAAAACTGGAAGCATTCCCTTTGAAATCTGGCACTAGACAAGGATGCCCTCTCTCACCACTCCTATTCAATATAGTATTGGAAGTTCTAGCCAGTGCAATCAGTCAAGAAAAAGAAATAAAGGGTATTCAATTAGGAAAGGAGGAAGTCAAATTGTCTCTATGTGCAGATGACATGATTTTATATTTAGAAGACCCTATCATCTCAGCCCTAAATCTCCTTAAACTGATAAGTAACTTCAGCAAAGTCTCAGCATACAAAATCAATATGCAGAAATCACAAGCATTTCTATACTCCAATAACAGACTAACAGAAAGTCAAATCATGATTGAACTCCCATTCATAATTGCTACAAAGAGAATCAAATACCTAGGAATACAATTTTAAAAAGATGCAAAGGACCTCTTCAAGGAGAACTACACACCACTGCTCAATGAAATGAGAGAGGACACAAACAGGTGGAGAATCATTCCATGCTCATGGTTAGGAAGAATCAATATCATGAAAATGGCCATACTGCCCAAAGTAATTTACAGATTCAATGCTATCCCCATCAAGCTACTAATGACCTTATTCACAGAACTGGAAAAAAACACCTTAAACTTCATATGGAACCAAAACTGAGCCCACATAGCCAAGACAATTCTAAGCAAAAAGAACAAAGCTGGAAGCATCACGCTACCTGATTTCAAACTATACTACAAGACTACAGTAATTGAAACAGCATGGTACTGGTACCAAAACAGAGATATAGTCCAATGGAACAGAACAGAGGCCTCGGTGACAATGCCACACATCTAAAACCATCTGATCTCTGACAAACCCCACAAAAACAAGCAATGGGGAAAGGATTCTCTGCTTAATAAATGGTGTTGGGAAAACTGGCTAGCAGTGTGCAGAAAGCAGAAACTGGACCCCTTCCTGACACCTTACACTAAAATTAACTCCAGATGGATTAAAGACTGAAACAGAAATTCTTGAGTTTGCTGGATGGCAGATTAGAAAAGAAACAAGTTGCTGAAACACTAACTCCTGCTTATGAGATAAAAGAAACAAGTTGCTGAAACACCGGGGCTCCTTCTGCTTATGAGATAAAAGAATTGGCATCAAGCAGATGGAAGAAATATGGCAAATGGAGTTTACACAGAATGAGCTTGCTGAGGTCACAACCTAAGTTTCCATGTGTGTTTCATAGTAACTGCCCACAAATATGCACATAGGGCCCATGAGGTGGCATAAAAAGATAACTGTTTATGCCCAGTGACTTTCCAGACCTCTCCTTTACTGCAAATCATTACTAATCACAGAATCCACCCACTAAACCTTTCGGGTTTTTCAGATTTTTTTAAAATTTTTGTATAAGTTATTTGGGTACAGGTGGTGTTTGATTACATGAGTAAGTTCTTTAGTGGTGATATGTGAGATTTTGGTGCACCCATAACACGAGCAGTATACACTGAACCCTATTTGCAATCTTTTGTCTCTCACCTCTCTCCAATCCTTCCCCCTAAGTCCCCAAAGTCCATTGTATCATTCTTATGCCTTTGTGTCCTCATGGCTTAGTTCCCACATATCAGTGAGAACACATGATGTTTGGTTTTCCGTTTCTGAGTAACTTCACTTAGTATAATAGTCTCCAATCTTATCCAGGTCAATGCAAATGCCATTAATTCATTCCTTTTTATGGCTGAGTAGTATTCCATCCTATAAGTATACCACAGATTCTTTATCTACTCATTGACTGATAGGCATTTAAGTTGGTTCCACGGTTTTGCAATTGTGAATTGTGCTGCTATAAACATGCGTGTTCAAGTATCTTTTTAATACAATGACTTCCTTTCCCATGGGTAGATACCCAGTAGTAGGATTGCTGGATCAAATAGCAGTTCTACCTTTGGTTATTTAAGGAATCCTCACTGTTTTCCATTGTGGTTGTTCTAGTTTACATTCCCACCAGCAGTGTAGAAGTATTCCCTATTCACCACATCCATGCCAAAATTTATTGTTTTTTTTATTTTTTGATTATGGCCATTCTTGCAGAAGTAAGGTAGTATTCCATTCTGGTTTTGATTTGCATTTCCCTGATCATTATTGATGGGTAGCATTTTTCTTTTTTATATATACATTAAGTTCTGGGGTACATGTGCAGAACATGCAGGTTTGTTACATAGCTATATATATACATGCCATGGTGGTTTATGGCATCTATCACTCGGTCAACTACATTTGGTATTTCTCCTAATGCTATCCCTCCCCTAGCCCCCCTAACCCCTGCTATCCCTCCCCTCACCCTCCACCACACCCCATCCACAGGCCCCGTTTTTTGATTTTTCCCTCCCTGTGTCCATGTGTTCTCATTGTTGAACACCCACTATGAGTGAGAACACACAATGTTTGGTTTTCTTTTTCCTTTTTTTTTTTTTTTTAGACGGAGTCTCGCTCTTGTTACCCAGGCTGGAGTGCAATGGCGCGATCTCAGCTCACCGCAACCTCTGCCTTCTGGGTTCAGGCAATTCTCCTGCCTCAGACTCCTGAGTAGCTGGGATTACAGGCATATACCACCATGCCCAGCTAATTTTTTGTATTTTCAGTAGAGACGGGGTTTCACCTTGTTGACCAGGATGGTCTCGATCTCTTGACCTCGTGATCCACCCGCCTTGGCCTCCCAAAGTGCTGGGATTACAGGCTTATGACAGTTTGCTGAGAATGATGGTTACCTGCTTTATCCATGTCCCTGCAAAAAAACATAAACTCATCCTTTTTATGGCTGCATAATATTCCATGGGGCATACATGGTACATTTTCTTTATTCAGTCTATCATTGATGGGCACTTGGGTTGGTTCCAAGTCTTTGCTATTGTGAACAGTGCAATTTTATGCTTGTTGGCCATTTGAATACATTATTTTGAGAATTGTCTATTCATGTCCTTAGCCCACTTTTTGATGGGATTGCTTTTCTCTTACTGATTTGAGTTCATTGTAGATTCTGGATATTAGTCCCTTGTCAGATGTATAGGCTGTGAAAATTTTCTCCCACTCCGTGCATGTTCTGTTTGCTCTGCAGACGGTTCCTTTTGCTATGAAAGAGCTCTTTAGTTTAATTAAGTCACAAGTATTTATCTTTTTTTAATTGCATTTGCTTTTGGATTCTTGGTCATAAAATCCTTGCCTAAGCCAATGTCTAGAAGGGTTTTTCCAATGTAATCTTCTAGAATTTTTATAGTTTCAGATCATAGATCATAGATTTCAGTCCTTAATTCATCCTGAGTTAATTTGTGTATAAGGTGAGAGATGAGGATCCAGTTTCATTCTCCTACATGTGGCTAGCCAATTATCCCAGCACCATTTGTTGAAAAGGGTGTCCTTTCCCCACTTTATGTTTTTCTTTGCTGTGTTGAAGATCAGTTGGCTGTAAGTATTTGGGTTTATTTCTGGGTTCTCTATTCTGTCCTGTTGGTATCTGTGCCTATCTTTATACCAGTATCATGCTGTTTCAGTGATTATGGCCTTATAGTATAATATGAAATCAGGTAGTGTGATACCTCCAGATTTGTTCTTTTTGGTTGGTATTACTTTGGCTAAGTGGGTTTTTTTTTTGTTCCATATGAATTTTAGAATTGTTTTTTCGAATTTTCTAAAGAATGATGGTGGTCTTTTGATGGGGATTGCACTAAATTTGTAGATTTCTTTTGGCAGTATGGTAGTTTTCACAATATTGATTCTATCCATCCCTGAGCATGAGATGAGTTTCCATTTGTTTGTGTTGTCTATGACTTCTTTTCAGTGATGTTTTATGGTTTTCCTTGTAGAGGTCTTTTCCCTCCTTGGTCAAATATATTCCTAAGTGTTCAATTTTTTTTGGCAGCTATTGTAAAAGGGGTTGAATTCTTGATTTGATTCTCTGCCTGGTTGCTGCTGGTGTATAGAAGAGCTACTGACTTGTGTACATTAATCTTGTATCTGGAAACCTTGCTGAATTATTTTAACAGTTCTAAGAGCTTTCTGAAGGAGTCTAGGGTTTTTAAGGTGAACAATTATATCGTCAGCAATCAGTGACAGCCTTGACTTCCTCTTTAACAACTTGGAGGCCCTTTATTTATTTCTCATCTGATTGCTCTGGCTAGCCTTTCCAGTATTATGTTGAAGAGGAGTGATGAGAGTGGGCATCTTTGTCTTATTCCAGTTCTTAGAGGAAATACTTTCAACTTTTCCCCATGTAGTATTATGTTGGCTGTGGGTTTCTCACAGGTGGCTTTTATTACATTGAGGTATGTCCTGTGTATGCCGATTTTGCTAAGTGTTTTAATTATAAAGTAATGCTGGATTTTCTTGAATGCTTCTTCTGCGTCTATTGAGATGATCACGTGATTTTGGTTTTTAATTTTGTTTATGTTGTATATCACATTTATTGACTTGAATATGTTAAACCATTCCTGTATCCCTGGTAAAATGGACTTGATCATATTGGATTTTCTTTTTCTTAGTTCTGCTCTGGTCTTTGTTATGTCCTTTCTTCTGATGGGTTTGGGTTTGGTTTGTTCTTGTTTCTGTAGTTCCTTGAGGTGTGATCTTAGAGTGTCAGTTTGTGCTCTTTCAGTCTTTTTGATGTAGATGTTTAGGGCTATGAACTTTCCTCTTAGCACTGCCTTTGCTGTGTCCCAGAAGTTTTGATAGGTTGTGTCATTGCTGTCATTCAGTTTGAACAATTTCTAAATTTCCATCTTGATCTCGTTTTTTACTCAGTGATCATTCAAGAGCGAGTTATTTACTTTGCATGTATGTGCATGGTATTGAAAGTTCCTTTTGGAGTTGATGTCCAGTTTTCTTCCATTGTGATCTGAGAGAGTATTTGATACCATTTCAATTTTCTTAAATTTATTCAGGCTCATTTTATGGCCTATGATATGGTCTATCTTGGAGAAAGTTACATGTGTTGTTGAATAGAAAGTGTATTCTGTAGTTCTTGGATAAATGTTCTGTATATATCTGTTAAGTCCCATTTGATCCAAAATGTAGTTTGAATTCATTGTTTCTTTTTTGACTTTCTGTCTTGATGACCTGTCTAGTGCTGTCAGTGCAGTATTGAAGTCCACCACTACTATTGTGCTGCTGTCTATCTCATTCCTTAGGTCTATTAGAAATTGTTTATATGTGTGTGTGTGTGTGTGTGTGTGTGTGTGTACACACATATATATATTTTATTGCACTGTAGGTCCTACACGGCAATGTGGTTTGCTGACTCCACTCCCACAGTCTATATCTGGCATTTCTTCCCATGTTATCCCTCCCCAACTCCATACCCTCTGCTGTCCCTTGCCTAGTTCCCCCCAACAGACCCCAGTGTGTGATGTTTCCCTCCCTGTGCCCATGTGTTCTCACTGTTCAACACTCACCTATGAGTGAGAACATGTGGTGCCTGATTTTCTGTTCTTGTGCCAGTTTGCTGAGAATGATGGTTTCTAGGTTCATCCATGTCTCTACAAAGGACATGAACTCATCATTTTTTATGGCTGCATAGTATTCCATGGTGTATATGTGCCACATTGTTCCTGTCCAGTCTATCATCATTGCGCATTTGGGTTGGATCCAGGTCTTTGCTATTGTAAATAGTGCTGAAATGAACATACATGTGCATGTGTCTTTATAACAGAATGATTTATAATCCTTTGGATATATACCCAACATTGGGATTGCTGGGTCAAATGGAATTTCTATTTCTAGGCCCTTGAGGAATCGCCACACTGTCTTCCACAATAGTTGAACTAATTTACACTCCCACCAACAGTGTAAACATGTTCCTGTTTCTCCACATACTCTCCAGCATCTGTTGTCTCCAGATTTTTAAATGATCGCCATTCTAACTGGCATGAGTGGTATCTCAACGTGGTTTTGATTTGTATTTCTCTAATGAGCAGTGATGATGAGCATTTTTTCATATGTTTGTTGTCCTCATATATGTCTTCTTTTGTAAAGTGTCTGTTCATATTCTTCAGTGGGTTTGTTTGTTTCTTGTAAATCTGTTTTAGTTCTTTGTAGATTCTGGATATTAGCCCTTTGTCTGATGGGTAGATTCCAAAATTTTTTCCATTCTATTGGTTGCTGGTTCACTCTAATGATAATTTCTTTTCCTGTGTAGAAACTGTAGAGTTTGATTAGATCCCATTTGTGTATTTTGGCTTTTGTTGCCAATGCTTTTGGTGTTTTAGTTATGAAGTTTTTGTCTATGCCTATCTCCTGAAAGGTTTTGCCTAGGTTTTCTTCTAGGATTTTAATTTTGTTAGATCTTATGTTTAAGTCTTTAATACATCTGGAGTTAATTTTAGTGTAAGGTGTCAGGAAGGGGTCCAGTTTCTACTTTCTGCAAATGACTAGCCAGTTTTTCCAACACCATTTATTAAACAGGGAATCCTTTCCCCTTTGCTTGTTTTTGTCAGATTTGTCAGAGAATAGATGGTTGTAGAGGTGTGGCATTGCGTCTGAGGCCTCTGTTCTGTTCCATTGGTCTATATCTCTGTTTTGGTACCAGTACCATGCTGTTTTGATTACTGTAGCATGATGCCTCCAATCAGGTAGCATGATGCCTCCAACTTTGTTCTTTTTGTTTAGAATTAACTTGGCTACATGGGCTCAGTTTTGGTTCCATATGAAGTTTAAGGTGGTTTTTTTCTAGTTCTGTGAAGAAGGTCATAAGTAGCATGATGGGGATAGCGTTGAATCTATAAATTACTTTGGACAGTATGGCCATTTTCACAGTATTGATTCTTCCTAACCATGAGCATGGAAAGTTTTTCCATCAGTTTGTGTCCTCTCTTATTTCACTGAGCAGTGGTTTATAGTTCTCCTTGAAGAGGTCCACTATGTCCCTTCTTAGTTGTAATCCTATGTATTTTATTCTCTTTGTAGCAATTATAAATAGCAGTTTGTTTTTGATTTGGCTCTCTATTAATCTGTTTGTTGGTTTATAGAAATGCTTGTGATTTCTGTGCATTGATATTGTATCCTGAGACTTTGCTGAAGTTGTTTGTGAGTTTCAGGAGATTTTGGGCTGAGATGATGAGACTTCTAAATATACAATCATGTCATCTGCAAATAGAGACAATTTGACTTCCTCCTTTCCTAACTGAATATCTTTTATTTATTTTTCTTGCCTGATTGCTCTGGCTGGAACTTCCAATACTATATTGAATAGGAGTGGTGAGAGAGGGGATCCTTGTCTAGTGCCATATTTCAAAGGGAATTCTTCCAGTTTTTGCCCATTCAGTGTGATATTAGCTGTTGGTTAGTCATAAATAACTTTTATTATTTTTAGATATGTTCTGCCATTTTGATGCTAGCCAGTTGTTTTGCCCATTAGTTGATGCAGTTTCTTCATTGTGTCGATGATCTTTACAATTTGGTATGTTTTTGGAGAGTCTGGGACTGGCTGTCCCTTTCCTTGTTTAGTGCTTCTTTCAGGAGCTCTTGTAAGGCAGGTCGGGTGGTGACAAAAATCTCTCAGAAATTGCTTGTTCATAAAGGATTTTATTTCTCCTTTGCTTATGAAACTTAGTTTGGCTGGATATGAAATTCTAGGTTGAAAGTTCTTTTTTTTAAGGATGTTGAATATTGAACCCCATGCTCTTCTGGCTTGTAGGGTTTCTGCCAAGAGATCCACTGTGAGTCTGATGGGCTTCCTTTTGTGGGTAACCCAACCTTTCTCTCTGGCTGCCCTTAGCATTTTTTCCTTCATTTCAACCCTGGAGAATTTGATGATTATGTGCCTTGGGGTTGCTATTCTTGAGGAATATCTCTGTGGTGTTCTCTATATTCCCTGGACTTGAATATTGGTCTGCCTTGCTAGGTTGGGGAAATTTTCCTGCATAATATCCTGAAAAGTGTTTTCCAGCTTGGATTCATTCTCTCCATCACATTCAGGTACACCTATCAAATGTAGATTAGGTCTTTTCAGATAATCCCATATTTTGGGGGGGCTCTGTTTGCTTCTTTTTATTCTTTTTTCTCTATTCTGGCCATCTTGTTTTATTTTATTGAATTGATCTTCAATCTCTGATATCCTTTCTTCTGTTTGGTCAATTCCACTACTGAAACTTATGTATTTTTTGCAAAGTTCTCATGTGACATTTTTCAGCTCCATCAATTCATTTATATTCTTTTCTAAGGTGTTTATTCCCTTTAGCATTGCATCAAACCTTTTTTCAATGTTCTTAGTTTCTTTGCATTGGGTTAGAACATGTTTTTTTCGCTCAGAGAAGTTTGTTATTACCCACATTCGGAAGCCTGTTTCTGTCAATTCATCAGACTCATTCTCCATCCAGCCTTGTTCCTTAGCTGATGAGGAGTTGTGATCCTTTGGAGGAGGAGAGGCATTCTGGTTTTGGGTGTTTTCATCCTTTTTGAGCTGGTTTCTTCCCATCTTTGTGGCTTTATCTACCTGTGGTCTTTGTATTTGGCCATTTTTGGATGGGGTCTCTGAATGGACATCCTTTTTGTTGATGATTAAGTTATTTATTTGTTTTTTAGTTTTCTGTCTAAGAGTCAGGCCCTGCTTGCCTGTGGATCACCAGTAAGAGTTGCTGCCAGTTTCTTCTTCTGTTATCTTTGTTCCAGAAGGATACTTGCCAGATATCAGCCTAAGCTCTGCTTTATGAAGTGTCTCTTTGGATATATGGGGGTCAGGGAGCTGCTTGAGGAGACATTCTGTCCCTTATAGAAGCTCAAGTGCTGAGCTGTGAGATCCATTGTTCCATTCAGAGCTGCTGGGCAGGTACTTTTAAGTCTGCTGCAGTGGAACTCATAACAGTCTTTTTTCCCAGGTGCTCTCCCCTGGGAAGATGGGGCTTTATTTATAAGTGCCTGACATGCTGCTGCCTTTTTTCAGAGATGCCCCACCCAGTGAGGAGGTGGCCTAGTCACATGCTGCCAGCAGAAGCATTGCTGAGCTGTCATGGGTACTGCCCAACTGCTGTGTGAACTTCCCTGTGGTTTTGTTTATAGAGATATAGTTAGAACTACCTCACTAATGGTGGTTTGCCTCAGTAATGCCGGACTGTCTCTGTAATGCTGGGCTGCCTCAGTAATGGTGAATTGCCTCAGTAATGGTGTATGTACTGCCTCAGTAATGGCAGACTGCCTTGGTACTGGTGACTGCCTTTGTAATGGCAGACACCCTTCCTTCCACAGAGCTGGACCATCCTGGGTCCAGCTGTGCTTGCTGTGAAACTCTCAATCCAGAGCATTTCAGATTGCTGGTCTTTGTTGGGGTATGACCCGCCAAGCCAGATCACCTGGCTCTGTATCAGTCCCCTGTTTTTCAGTTGAATGGGTGACTTTTTCAGTTGAATAAGAGACTCTGTCTTCCAGGCATTCCAGGTGCCAGTTTAAATGGTGCCCAAATTTGTGTGAGTTTTTGTGCAGAGACCTGCTGGACCTACTGAAAAAGCCATGCTAGAGACTCGTGGTGCTTTTCTACCCGGGAATATCCTAGTCTGTGGACACTAAAAATTCATTTGGAAATGTGTTGATCACTCACCCTCTACGTTCTCTCTTGGAACTGCACTCCAGAGCTGTTTCTATTTGGATTGTCTCCCCAGAAATTGTTTTATAAATTTGGCAGCTCCAGTGTTAGGTACATTTAAGTTTATGATTTACCTGCTGGACAAAGCCTTTTCTACCTTTGCTTACTTTTGATGTGTCCATTTGCATGAAATGCCTTTTACACCCCTTTACGTGTAAAAAGTTTATGTGTGTCCTCATGTGTGAGGTAAGTCTCCTGAAGTCAGCAGATATTTCCTTGCTGAGCTCTTATCCATTCTACGATTCCACATCTTTTAAGTGGAGCATTTAGGCCATTTGCTTTAAATGTTAGTATTGAGATGTGATGTACCATTGCATATATCATGTGATTTGTTGCCTGTGTATCTTGTTTTTTTTGTCTTTGCTTTTCAATTTGTATTTTTGTTTCATAGGTCCTGTGTGATTTATGCTTTTACGAGGTTCTATTTTGATATGTTTCCAGGATTTCTTTCAGTACTTAGAGCTCCTTTTAGGAGTTCTTGTAGAGGTGACTTAGTAGTGGTGACTCACAGCATTTTTATTTGTCTGTAAAAGACCTTATCTTTCTTTCATATATGATGCTTAGCTTTGCTCGATAATAAATTCTTGGCCAATAATAGTCTTGTTTAAGGAGGCTAAAGATAGGGTCCCAATCCCTTCTAGCCTGTAGGATTTCTGCTGAGAAATCTTCTGTTAGTCTGATAGGTTTCCTTTTATAGGTTACCTGGTGCATCTGTCTCACAGCTCTTAAGATTCTTTCCTTTGTAGTAACTTTAGATAGCCTAATGAAAATGTGCTACACAATGATCTTTTGTGATTAATTTCCAAGCTGTTCTTTCTGCTTCTTGTATTTGGATATCTAGGCCTCGAGGAAGACCTAAAAAGTTTTCCTTGATTATTCCCCCAAGATGCTTTCCAGACTTTTAGATTTACCTTTTTCCTCAGGAACACTTGTTATTCTTAGGTTTCTTCATTTAACGTAATCCCAGACTTCTTGGAGGCTTTGTTCATATTTTCTTGTTCAGTTTTCTTTGTCTTTGTTGGACTGGATTAATTCAAAGACCTTGTCTTTGAGTTCTGAACCTTTTCCTTCTACTTGTTCAATTCTATTGCTGAGCCTTTCCAGAAATTTGGCCTTTCTATAAGTGTGTCCAATGTCTCCTGATTTTTTAATTGTTTTTTTTCTTTTTGCTATCACTTCTTGTATCGTGTTTTGGATTTAATTGCATTGCACTTTACCTTTTTCTGGTTCCTCTCTGATTAGCTTAATAACTAACCTCCTGAATTCTTTTCCACGTAAACTGGAGATTACTTCTTTTTTTGAATCCATTATTGGTGACCTAGTATGATTTTTTGAAGGTGCCGAAGAGCCTTGTTTTGTTACATTACCAGAGGTGGTCTTCTCATTCCTTCTGATTTGGGTCGGCTCTCTCAGAGGGAAAATCTAGGGCTGAAGGCTGCTGTTCAGATTCTCCTATCCCATGGGTTGTCCCTTGATGTAGTATTCTCCCCCGTTTCCTGGAGATGTGGCTTCCTGTTAGCCAAACTGCAATGATTATTGTCTCTCTTCTGGGTCTAGCCACTCAGCAAGGCTACCAGCTCTGGGCTGGTGCTGGGGGTTGTCTGCACAGAGTCCTGTGATGTGAACTATCTATGGGTCTCTCAGCCATCAAAACCAACACCTATTCTGGTGGAGGTGGCAGGGGCTGAAATGGACTCTGTGAGGGTTCTTAGCTTTGGTGACTTAGTGCTTTATTTTAGTGCTGGTTGGCCTCCAGCAGGATGTTGTGCTTTCCAGAGAGCATCAGCTGTAGTAGTATGGAGGGGAACCAACCAATGGTGGGTGGGGCCCTAGAACTCTCAAGATTATATGCTTTTTGTCTTCCACTACCAGAGTGGGTAGGGAAGGATCATCAGGTGGGGGCAGGGCTAGGCAGGTCTGAACTTAGACTCTCCTTGTTGCTGCAGTTGCTGTGAAAGTTAGGGATGAGATTCCCAGGCCACTGGAGTTGTGTACCTAGGAAGACTATGACTGCCTCTACTGAGTCATACAGGTTGCCAGAGAACTGGGGTTAAGCCAAGAGTCACAGGCCTCACCCATCTCCCACACAAACTGAAGGGCCAGCCTTGCTCCCACCATGCCCCCACTAACACAACCAAATCTGATTCCAGGTGGTGTGCAAGCCAGGTTTGAGAACTTGCCCTAGGTTACCCACCTCCCAGCTGTGAAAGAAAGGAACTTGGTTCTTCCCCAACCTGTGGAGTCTGCACACCTCCCCGCAAGCACTGGAAAAGATGCTTTTTGCTCTATTCAAATTGTTACAAAATTCAGCTGGAGATTTTCTTCTCCCTGTGGTGATTTCCACTCCTCTGGTCACCCTTCCAGTGGATCCCTGTGGTGCCAGGCAGGAATGGCTGGCTTGGAAACACAGTGAACTCCCAGGGTCTTTCCTGCTGCTTCCTTTACCCAAGTATTTCACTCCATTAATTTGACTCAGCTCCAGGTAATGTCAGAAAATTATTCTGCAAAGAGACCTTCAGTTTCTCCAGTTGGAGTGTGTGTTCTGGAGAGAAGAATCTTTCTTTCGACTTCCACACTTTGTACACTCAAAGTATTAGGGTGTCTCCTGGTTCCTGCAGGAGAAGTCTTCCTACTTCAGAGAGTCTGTGGGTCCTCTCAGGATTGCTTGTTTGTTCTTGCAGTTGATCTGAAACCAAAATTCCCAATGCGAGCCTCCACACACTGCTCTTCCATCCAAGTCAGAGCTGCAATCTAGTACTGCCTCCTGTCTGCCATGATGTTAGGAACCTCTCTTCCCACTAAATATTTTCTGATACACATTTAAGCTTGACTCCTGTCTGCTTGGCAGTCAACTTAAAATGTAAATCTTTTATTTTCTCAAAAACTTGGTGTCATAGCATTGGCTTCTCGCACATAAGGCAGCAAGCTCCTTCTACTCCAGAACACTTCTAACTCAGCCAGAAAACCTTCTTATGTGTTTCTTCATGATTCTCACCTTCCTACTATCATAAGGAAGATCCCCAGGCAATTTTTAACATTACATGTTGAAGATAACAGAGCTGCCATCGCCTGTGTATTCTAAATCACTGGATATAAACAAATGTCCCCAAACTTAGCCCTGACAAAATATGATGTCAAGAGAATGTCATAGGAACAACAAATTGAGTTATGTGGTTTTGAGAATTAGAATTTGGGTATATTTGTTCCTAAAGCCTTGCTTACTCTATCAAAGTGATTTGTATTCTACTCTGAAGTAGGGTACTACATTAACTGAGAAAAACAGGGAGAAACAAAAAGAAACTAAGCAAGAGTTCAGCAATTAACTGGCAAACTCTTGCTTACGAATATGAAATTAATAAGATATAAAGAATGACAGCATATTATGCAGTGACAAAATGAAGGCAAAACTGTGACCTTAAATATCTTAAAGACAGATCATTCATGTGCCTACTGAACCTGTAACTCCAGGGAAGTGGTTAGAAAAAGACAGTTTTCTTTCCTTCTTTCCTCAGCAACATTTTTATAGAGGGCCAGATAATTTATTTTTTTAAATATTTTTACTACTTTGTGGTTTTCTATAATGTTTTCTCTGATACTTGGTAAGATAATAGATTTATTTCAGAATCTATTATTTTCAGAATGCTTCTTGGAGTTTAGTAGATTAAAACAAAACTAAAGAACTAATCATTATTTTAATTTCTGCACACTGAGGGAAATTATAAAGGAAAAGGAGCCTCCTCTTATTCCATAGCAGGTAATTAATTCTCCACCCCAGACAAGAAAGAGTTTTGATGTAATATAATTAAATGAAATTAGATAACATATAATTAGATAGAATAAGATGGAATAAGATTCATAGACTGTGAAGGAACAGAGTAAATTTTACTCATACCTCTTGTGACAAATACATTCACCTGGTATGCATATGGGGTCATGTCGTTCAATGTATTTTTTAACTGTTATTCACAATAATTAAAATTTAAAATACTTAGGGATGAGAAAGAAAGTCACTTTAATTTTCTATCATTGACTCTATGCAGAATAAATAGAGAAAAGACAAACCAAGAAAGCTTATAGATTTTGAGAAACTCAAAAGCTCAATGGACTGGCATTTCCAGTGGAAATAGTCAAACATAAGATTGAAGATGAAGCAGTTGTGGTCCTGGAATAAGGTTTTTGAATGAGTGATTAAGAATATTGGGATGGGGTGGGGCAAGATGGTCATTTAGGAACAGCTCAGGATTGCAGCTCCCAGTGAAAGCACAGAGGGTGAGTGGATGTTGCATTTCCAGACAAATCTTTAGTGCCCACAGACCAGGAGATTCCCAGGTGGAGGAGCCCAACAGGTTGCCAGCACAGCTGTTTTGGCTGGCATGACTGTTTTGCCGGCGCCCCGGCACAGTGGATCTCTGCACAAAATACACTGGTCTGGTTGCCCTTTTAAGCAGGCAATTGGAGGTCCAGGAAGGTAGATTCCCCCATTCATCTGATTAAACAGGGAGCCAGGCCAGGAGATTCCCAGGCAAAAAAGCACCATGGATCTCAGCACCATTGTTTCAGCTGGCAAAGTGGGTTGCTGCATGGGAAATCACACAGATCCCGGCGCCTTTTCAGCAGGCGACTGGAACACTTGGGAGAGAGTCAACTGTTCAAGTTAAAAAAAAGGCTTAAGGCAGGGAGCCAGGTGATCAGGCTCAGCAGGTCCCACTCCCACAAAAACAAACAAACAAAAACAGCAGTTGGAAATGCTCGGGATTGAGAGTTTCACAGCAAGCACAGCTGAACCCAGGATGGTCCACCTCTATGGGGGAGGAGCATCCACCATTACTGAGGCACTCCACCCCTATGGAGGTAGTCTGCCATTCTGAGGCAGCCTGCCATTGCCAAGGCAACCCACCATAACAGAGAGAGTCTGCCATTATAGAGGTGGGCCACCATTGCCAAGGCAGTTCGAACCATACCCATATCAACAGGACTGCAGGGAAGTTCACTCAGCAGCAGGGCGGAGCCCACAGCAGCTCAGCAAAGCCTCTGCAGTCAGAGAGCAACTAGGCTGTCTCCTTGCTGGGCAGGGCAGCCCTGAAAAAAAAAAGACAGCCGCACAACGGAAACTCATAAATAAAGCCTTAACGCCCTGGAACAGACCACCTGGGGAAAAAAAAAAAAATGAGTTTATAAGTTCTGCTGCAGCAGACTTAAACGTACCTGCCTAGCAGCCCTGAATGAACAATGGAGCTCACAGCTCAGCACTTCAGCTCCTATAAAGTATGGACTGCCTCCTCAAGCAGCTCCCTGACCCTTGTATATCCAAAGAGTCACCTCACAAAGGACTGATCAGACAGACATTTGGCAGGCATCATTCTGGGACAAAGATAGCAGAAGAAGAAACTGGTAGTGACCTACACTGTTCTGCAGCTGCCACAGTGTTCCCCAGGCAAGCAGGGCCTGGAGTGGACCTCACCAGTCCTACAGCAGAGGGGCTAGACTTTTAGAAGGAAAACTAAGAAATACTTCATCATCAACAATCCGGACATCCACTCAGAGACCCAATCGAAAAGTCAGCAACTACTCAGATGACAGGGGGATAAATCCACAAAGACGGGAAGAAACTAGCACAAAAAGGAGGAAAATACCCGAAACTGAAACACCTCACCTCCTACAAGGGACCGCAAACCCACACCAGCAAGGGAACAAAGCTGGACGGAGAATGAGTGTGATGAAATGACAGAATCAGACTTCAGAAGGTGGGTAATGAGAAACTTCCGGGAGCTAAAAAAAAACACATTCTAACTCAATGTAAAGAAACAAAGAAACTTGAAAAAAGATTTGAGGAAATGATAACAAGAATGGACAACTTAGAGAGAAATATGAGTGAATTGATGGAGCTGAAAAACACAACACAAGAACTTTGCGAGGCATGAACAAGTCTCAATAGCCAAGTTGATCAAGCAAAAGAAAAGATATCAGAGGTCGAAGATCAACTCAATGAAATAAAACGAGAAGCCAAGATTAGAGAAAAAAAGCACAAAAAGGAATGAACAAAGTCTCCAAGAAATGTGGGACTATGTGAAGAGACCTAACCTACGTTTGATAGGTGTACCAGAATGTGACAAAGAGAATGAATCCAAGCTGGAAAATACTCTTCAGGATATTATCCAGGAAAATTTACCCCACTTAGCAAGACAGGCCAATATTCAAGTCCAGGAAATACAGAGAACACCACAAACATATTCCACAAGAAGAGCAACCCCAAGGCACATAATAGTCAGATTCACCAGGGTTGAAATGAAGGAGAAAATGCTAAGGGCAAACAGAGAGAAAGGTCGGGTCACCCACAAAGGGAAGCCCATCAGAATCACAGCAGATCTCTTGGCAGAAACCCTACAGGCCAGAAAAACATGGGGTTCAATATTCAACATCTTTAAAAAAAGGACTTTCAGCCCAGAATTTCATATCCAGCCAAACTAAGCTTCATAAGTGAAGGAAAAATAAAATCCTTTGCAAACAAGCAAGTACTCAGAGATTTTGTCACCACCAGGCCTGCTTTACAAGAGCTCCCAAAAGAGGCACTACATATAGAAAGGAACAACCAGTACCAGCCACTCCAAAAACATACCAAATGGTAAAGAGCATCAACAAAATGAAGAATCTGCATCAACTAATGGGCAAAACAGCCAGCTAGCATCAAAATGGCAAAATCAAATTCACACATAACAATATTAACCCTGAATGTAAATGGGCTAAATGCATGAAACAAAAGACACAGACTAGAAAATTGGATAAAAAGCCAAAACCCATCGGTGTGCTGTATCCAGGAAACCCGTCTCACAGGCATGGATACATGAAGGCTCAAAATAAAGGGATGGAGGAAGATTTAACAAGCAAATGGAGAGCAAAAAAAAAAAAAAGCAGGAGTTGCAATTCTCATCTCTGATAAAATAGACTTTAAAGCAGCAAAGATAAAAAAAAGACAAAGAAGGACATTACATAATGGTAAAAGGATCAATACAACAAGAAGAGCTAATGATCCTAAATATATACGGACCCAATACCAATACAGAAGCACCCAGATGCATAAGGTAAGTTCTTAATAACCTACAGAGCCTTAGACTCCCACACAATAACAGTGGGAGACTTTACACTCTACTGTCAATGTTAGACAGATCAACCAGACAGAAAATTAACAAGGATATCCAGGACTTGAACTCAGACCTGGAAAAAGCAAACCTGATAGACATTTACAGAACTCTCCACCCCAAATCTACAGAATATACATTTTCTCAGCACCACATTACACCTACTCTAAAATTAACCACATAATAAGAACTAAATCACTCCTCAGCAAAAGCAAAAGAACAGAAATAACAAACAGTGTCTCAGACCACAGTGCAAACAAGCTAGAACTCAGAATTCAGAAACTAACTCAGAACTGCACAGCTTCATGGAGACTGAACAACTGGCTCTTGAATGTAGACTGAATAAACAATGAAATGAAGGCAGAAATAAAGCAGTTCTTCAAAACCAATGAGAATGAAGACACAACATACCAGAATCGCTGGGACACATTTAAACCAGTCTCTAGAGGAAAATATATAGCAATAAGTGCCAACATGAGAAGACAGGAGAGATCCAAAATTGACACCCTATCATCAAAATTGAAAGAGCTACAGGAGCAAGATCAAAAAAACTCAAAACCTAGCAGAAGACAGGAAATAACTAACATGATAGAGACACGAAAAACCCTTCAAAAAATCAATAAATCCAGGAGCTGATTTTTCGAAAAGATCAACAAAATAGACCACTAGCCAGATTAATAAAAAAGAAAAGAAAGAATAACCAAATAGCTGCAATAAAAAATGGTAAAGGGGAAATCACCACAGATCCCACAGAAATTCAAACCATCATCAGAAAATATTACAAACAACTCTATGCACATAAACTAGTAAACCTGGAAGAAATGGATAAATTCCTGGACACTTGCCTCCTCCCAAGCTTAAACCAGGAAGAAGTCGAAACCATGAATAGACCAATAACAAGATGTGAAGTTGAGGCAGCAATTAAGAGCCTACCACAAAAAAAGCCCAGATCCAGATGGGTTCACAGCCAAATTCTACCAGACACACAAAGAGGAACTGTTACCATTCCTTCTGAAACTATTCCAAATAATCCAAAAAGAGGGAATCCTTCCCAAATTATTTTATGAGACCAACATCATCCTGATACAAAAACCCGGCAGAGACTCACACGAAAAGAAAACTTCAGGCCAATATTCATGATTAACATAGACGCAAAAATCTTCAATAAAATACTGGCAAGCCGATTGCAACAGCACATCAAAAAGCTTATCCATCATGATCAAGTAGGATTCATCCCGGGGATGCAAGGCTGGTTCAACATATGCAAGTCTATAAATATAATTCACCACATAAACAGAACCAAAAACAAAAACCACATGATTATCTCAATTGATGCAGAAAAAGCCTTTGACAAAATTCAACAGCCCTTTATGCTAAAAGCCCTCAATAAACTAAGTCTTGACGAAATGTATCTCAAAATAACAAAAACTATTTATGACAAACCAACAGCCAATATCATACTAAATGGGCAGAAACTGGAAGCATTCCCTTTGGAATCCGGCACCAGACAAGGATGCCCTCTTTCACCACTCCTATTCAATATAGTACTGGAAGTTCTAGCTGGAGCAATCAGGCAAGACAAAGAAATAAAGGATATTCAACCAGGAAAGGAGGAAGCCAAATTGTCTCTATTTGCAGACGACATGATAGCATACCTAGAAGACCCCATCGTCTCAGCCCAAAATCTCCTGAAACTGATAAGCAACTTCAGCAAAGTCTCAGGATACAAAATCAATGTGCAAAAATTACAAGCATTCCTATACACCAATAACAGAAAAACAAAGAGTCAAATCATAAGCAGACTCCCATTCACAATTGCTACAAAGAGAATAAAATACCTAGGAATACAACCAATAAGGGACGTAAAGGACCACTTCAAAGAGAACTACAAACCACTCCTCAACGAAATAAGAGAGGACACTAACAGATGGAGAAACATTCCATGCTCATGGTTAGGAAGGCTCAATATTGTGAAAATGGCCATACTGCCCAAAGTAATTTATAGATTGAACACTATCCCCATCAAGCTACCAGTGACGTTCTTCACAGAACTGGAAGACAAAACCATAAACTTCATATGGAATCAAAAGAGAGTCCACGTAGCCAAGCCAATTCTAAACAAAAAGGCCAAAGCTGGAGGCAACACACTACCTGACTTCAAACTATACTACAAGCCTACAGTAATCAAAACAGCATGGTGCGGTACCAAAACAGAGATATAGACCAATGGAACAGAACAGAGGCATCAGAGGCAACACAACATAGCTACAACCATACAATCTTTGATAAACCTGACAAAAACAAGCAAATATGAAAATGTTATCAATTTCTTTTTAGAAAGTCAGTTTTACCTATCTCTACACAACATTAAATGTTCTAAATTCTAGAAAAACTACAAAATAGAGCAAACTATTGTAGATAAGAGAAAATGGTTCTATAATTTGAAGTTAAAATAGTCCAAAGTATTTCAATTATTTTTCAGTGCAATTCTCAATTGCTGTTAATGATATGGGGAAGAGCCTGAACTTGATCCCATAGGCATTAGGTAATATCTGAGGATATTTAATCAAGAAACGATGTATTAAAATATTATTTAGGGGAAATGTATATAAACAAAATACATAGGCTATATTTAAGTAGAAGAATAAAATAGTATAATGATAGAAAAACAATTTAAATTAAGATTTAAATTTTAGATGCAGAATGATAATTTTTATTCATTCAGATACCAATTTAGTGAGTATTGAATTGTCCACTCTGTGTCAAATATTATTTTTGGCCGTGCATTTTATAAACTAATGCTGTATATAAATATCCACTCTGTACCAGGCCAAAATACACATATATTTAGAGGGGTAAGAATTTTACAGATAATCTCTTCTTTTCTTTTTCTGTGTAGGTTTGACTGGAAAATACAACTTCTACATGCATATTCATCCTTCATACTACATCACACTATCACCACTTTTTGAAGAATTTTGAAGATCAATGCAAATGAAAAGAAAGACTATAATTCACTGTATACTCTTTGTTTTAGGATAATTGCCTTTTAAATTATCATGTGATGATATAATTGAAATTTTAACTGTTAAGCTGTTTTCAGTGCTGTTTCTGAGTAATAGAAATCACTTCTCAGAAAGAAATAAATTTCAGGCACATTCTTACATGTATGCTCCTTATTTCTCTTTTTTCTATTAATAGGCATGATGATATCTTTCATCATCTTCTTTCCCAGTTTGACTAGAACAGACTGAAGCATACAATGTCAGAGGTCTTTATTTGTCATTCAGTCTGTCGTATTTTATATCTTACAAACATTTGGTCCTCAAACTCACCTAGATTATTAGAGCTATTTATGCTAAGATTTCATTTGCCTATGATTCCCTTTCACACACCACAGTTGCTAAGTCTCGAAGATACAATTTTTATCTCAGTCCTTCAGGGCCAGAAGATAACCACCAGGTCACTCTGCAGCAGTCTGCGGACACTCTGCACATAAGCCATGTAACACTCTCCATTAGTTTGTCAGCAAAGACTTTTATTCAAGAAATATTTGTTGAATGAAGCCAGCTGTCAGACCTTCTTCTAGATGTTGCAGACAAAGAGAGACAAAAGTCCTGCCTCTAGAGAGTTTACATTGTAGTTGGGAGATGCAGATAAAAAGTAAATAAATAGCACATATCTTAGGCAATGATGACTGTCCTAAGCAGTATAAGCAGGTCTAGGGCATAGAAACAATTTTAAATAAGATAGTCAACAAGAGACTCTCTAATATAGTGACATTTTATGGAAGATATTAACTAAGCATGAGAGTGATATGGAGAAATAAATTTTCCAGCTGAAGAAATAGCAAATGCAAATCCACCATAATACAAACATGTTTGCTTCATTAGGGACTTCAGAGAGACCAGTATGGACAGAAAAGGCAGGTGGATCAAAATAAATTATGTCACAGTGTAAAGGATGCACAGGTAATTAAAGCTCTGTAGCTCAAGTTAAGTCTCTGATTTGACATGAATGACATTGGAGAAAGATATAATCTTATTTATATTTTGGAATGGAATCGAGGATTGAATCATAGATATCCATACTTTGGCCCTACAGAAACCTGTGGGCCCTTCCTATTTTTATGTCCTTTTATTCTATGTGTTCCTATTAAATTTTATTTCACTTTCCTCTAACCCAGGGCTTCACAGTTTTCATTCACTATATACTTGCAATAACTCAAATAACTGCAGTGAGCTTCTGGGTTTGAGTAGCCCTATTTGCTAATATCTCAATCCTCTGAATTCTTAAATTTTATGCTATGTTTCTCTACCAAAACTGATATATATATATATAAATGTGATTTTGTGTTTTCTAAATGTAGAATACAGAATTGCTTACCAAATATTTTCCACGTATTTGATTCTATACCTCTCTTATTACCTTACAATAAATTGCCCAGATATTTGTTTTCTGAAGTATCCAACTCATCTCACTCAGTAGTCAATTTCAGATAATAATAACAACAACAAAGATCGGTCTTTGAGAGGAAAAATAAATTCAATAAGGATAAGTGTCTTAATAAATTAATCTATGTCTGACCAGATTTCTAATTCTCAAAGTCTTAAAGGTGAAGATGACTCACGTTTTCCAATTTTTTATTATTCTTTTTTTGCATTTTCTCCTTTATTCTCAGAGAAATTTTTGAAATTAACATGTTCTTTCAAATGAATATTATGATGGTAAAAATAATAAAACTACCTAATGTCTACCTTTAAATACATTATATTTTTGGTTTCATATATACACAGAAAATAGTACATAAAATATATATTCCATATAATATAAATTATATTTTATATAATATATATTAATATATGAAACATATATATATTTCCATTTAATTTACTTCCAATTATTATTTTAACTTGCTCTGGGTAACTAAATTGTAGCTTAAAGAAATTGCACAATCCCCTATTTCACTACAACTTTTGTTCATTGTGATTAACATTTTCCCCTTGAGCTTTCATCCCCTTTGCTTCCATTATGTATGTATATTGTTTGAAAATACTTTCCAAGTATCGAAGAAGAGATCCAAGATGGCTGATTGCTAACAGTTCAGGATTGTAGCTCCCAGTGAAAGTGCAGAGAACGAGAGGATGCCACACTTTCAGACGAATTTTTCTTTCGCTCACGGACCAAAAGATTCCCAGTGAAGGGACCCCACAGGTCGCCAGCATGACTTTTGTGGCTGGCGCAGTGGTTTTGCTGGCGCCTTGGTGCAGCAGCTCTTCATGCAGAGTAAACGGGAGGAGATTCCCGGGCAAAAGAGCACCATCTGTCATACTGCTGCTATTTTGGCCGGCGCAGTGGGTTGCTCAGATTCCAGTGCTGAGAATCAATAAACTGGGCATCCTCTCAGAAACCCAACTATAAAGGCGGTAATTGTAAAGACGACAGATGGATAAATTTATAACAAAGGGAAGAAACCAGCCTAAAAAGGCTGAGAATACCCAAAATCAGAAACGCTCTCCCTCTACAGGGGATTACAGTTCCTCATCAGCAATGGAACAAGCCCTGATAGAAAAGGACTGTGTGCCATTAACAGAAGTAGGCTTCAGAAGGTGGATGATAAGAAACTTCTGGGAGTTAAAAGAACTTGTTCTAACCCAACGTAAAGAAACTAAGAACTTTGAAAAAAGGTTTGATGAAATGTTAACAAGAATAGACAATATACAGAGGAATATAAATGAACTAACGGAGTTGAAAAACACAACACGGGGGGAGGACTCAAGATGGCGCTGTGAGAACAACCCAGGATTGAAGCTCTCGCTGGATGTGCGAAGAGGGTGAGTCGGGGATGCATTTCCAGACGGATCTTAGTTGCCCACAGAATGGGGAAATTCCCAGGTATACAAGAGACACGGGACACCAGGCAGAGGCCTAGGCCAGTGTAGCTGGCAGCTGGTGCGGCTGTGGCCCACGCCGGAGCACAGAGGTGCTCCACAGCGCTCCATACAAAAGCGCACTGTTACGAGTACCCTGTTGAACCGGCAAACTGAGACCTGAGAGGGCTGAACTTGAGACTCAACGGGACTTGGAAAGTGAGCCAGCCCAGGAAATCCCAGGGAAACAGTGTTTGGGGTAGCGCAGTGAGACAAACAAAACGGTGATTCCAAATGCTCCCATTGAGGAGGTTTTCTTAAAGCGCAGCTCCGTGGGGGAGGGGCGTCCACCATTACCGAGGCAATCAGCCCCTACTAAGGTACACGCCCATTGCTGACGCAGCCTGCCGTTGCCGAGGCAACCCAGTACAACAGAGAGACTCCGCTGCAGGGCGCAGCCCGTGGCAACAAGGCGGAGACCGCAGCAGAAAGGCAGAGCCTGCAGCAACAGGGCGAACCTCACACCAGCAGGGCAGAGCCTCAGCAGGCAAAAAGTGACTAGACTGCCTCCTAGCTGGGCAGGACAGTGAGGCGGACACTCACAAGGAAAGCCCCAATCCACCCCAGACAGAGCATCTGAGAAAAAAAGGGTTTTGTTATGAGTTATGTTGCAGCAGAATTAAACATAGCAGCCTAACAGCCCTGAATGAACAACAGAGCTCACAGCTCGGCACTTGAGCTCCTACAAAGTACAGACTGTCTCCTCAAGCAGCTCCCTGACCCCTCTATATCCAAAAGACTGACATTTGGCAGGCATCATCCTGGGACAAAGATAGCAGAAAAAGAAACTGGTAGCATCCCTCACTGTCCGCAGCTGCTATAGGTGCACCCCAGACAGGCAGGGCCTGGAGTGGACCTCAGCAGTCATACAGTGAGGGGGCTAGACTGGTAGAAGGAAAACCAAGTAACAGAAATACTTCATCATCAACAATCTGGGTGTCCACTGAGAGACCAAATCGAAAAGTCAGCAACTACACAGACGACAGGTGGATAAATCCACAAAGATGGGAAGAAACCAGCGCAAAAAGGAGGAAAACACACGAAACCAGAACACCTTGCCGCCTAGAAAGGACCAAAACTCCTCACCAGCAAGGGAACAAAGCTGGATGAAGAATGACTGTGATGAAATGACGGAATTAGACTTTAGAAGGTGGATAATGAGAAACTTTTGTGAGCTAAAAGAACATGTTTTAAATCAATGCAAAAAAACTAAGAACCTTGAAAAAAGATTTGAGGAAATAATTACGAGAATGGATACCATAGAAAGGAATCTGAATGAATTAAAGGAGCTGAAAAAAACAATACGAGAACTTCGCGAAGCATGCACAAGTTTCAATAGCCGAATTGACCAAGCAGAAGATAGAATATCTGAAGTCGAAGACCAACTCAGTGAAATAAAACGAGAAACCAAGATTAGAGAAAAAAGCGCAAAAAGGAATGAACAAAGTCTCCAAGAAATGTGAGACTATGTGAAAAGACCTAACCTACGTTTGATAGGTGTACCAGAAGGGGACAAAGAGAATGTATTCAAGCTGGAAAATACTCTTCAGGATATTATCCAGAAAAATTTCCCACACCTAGCAAGACAGGCCAACACTCAATTGCAGGAAATACAGAGAACACCACAAAGATATTCCGCAAGAAGAGCAACCCCAAGGCACATAATCGTCAGATTCAACAAAGTTGAAATAAAGGAGAAAATACTAAGGGCAGCCAGGGAGAAAGATTGGGTCACCCACAAAGGGAAGCCCATCAGACTCACAGCAGATATCTTGGCAGAAACCCTACAAGCCAGAAAAGAGTGGGGGCCAATATTCAACATCCTTAAAGAAAAAAACTTTCAACCCAGAATTTCATATCCAGCCAAACTGAGCTTCAGAAGTGAAGGAAGAATAAAATCCTTTGCGAACAAGCAAGTACTCAGAGATTTTGTCACCACCAGGCCTGCTTTACAAGAGCTCCTGAAAGAGGCACTACATATAGAAAGAAACAACCAGTACCAGCCATTCCAAAATCACACTAAATGCTAAAGAGCATCAACATAAGGAAGAATCTACAACAACTAACGGGCAAAACAGCCAGCTAGCATCAAAATGGCAGGATCAAATTCACACATAACAATATTAACCCTAAATGTAAATGGACTAAATGCACCAATCAAAAGACACAGACTGGCAAATTGGATAAAAATCCAAAACCCATCAGTGTGCTGTATCCAGGAAACCCATCTCACATGCAAGGATACACAAAGGCTCAAAATAAAGTGATGGAGGAAGATTTACCAAGCAAATGGAGAGCAAAAGAAAGCAGGATATGAACAGATACTTTACGAAAGAAGACATATATGAGGCCAACAATCATATGAAAAAATGCTCATCGTCACTGGTCATCAGAGAGATGCAAATCAAAACCACATTGAGATACCATCTCACGCCAGTTAGAATGGCGATCATTAAAAAATCTGGAGACAACAGATGCTGGAGAGGATGTGGAGAAAAAGGAACACTTTTACACTGTTGGTGGGAGTGTAAATTAGTCCAACCATTGTGGAAGACAGTGTGGCGATTCCTCAAGGCCTTAGAAATAGAAATTCCATTTGACCCAGCAATCCCATTACTGGGTATATATCCAAAAGACTATAAATCGTTCTACTATAAGGACACATGCACACGAATGTTCATTGCAGCACTGTTTACGTTAGCAAAGACCTGGAATCAACCCAAATGCCCATTGATGATAGACTGGATTGGGAAAATGTGGCACATATACACCATGGAATATTCTGCAGCAATCAGAAATGATGAGTTCGTGTCATTTGTAGGGACATGGATGAATCTGGAGAACATCATTCTCAGCAAACTGACACAAGAACAGAAAATGAAACACTGCATATTCTCACTCATAGGCGGGTGATGAAAAATGAGAACACATGGACACAGGGAGGGGAGTACTAAACACTGTGGTCTATTGGGGGAAAAAAGGGAGGGCCAGTGGGAGGGGGAGGTGGGGAGGGATAGGCTGGGAAGAAATGCCAAATGTGGGTGAAGCGGAGAAAGCAAACAAAACACACTGCCATGTGTGTACCCATGCAACTGTATTGCATGCTCTGCACATGTACCCCAAAACCTAAAATGCAATAAAAAAAAAGAAAGAAAAACACAACACAAAAACTTAGCAAAATACGCACAAGTTTGAATAGCCGAATTGATTAAGCAGAAGAAAGGATATCAGAGGTCGAAGACCTACTTAATGAAATAAAATGAGAAGACAGGAATAGAGAAAAAAGGATAAAAAGGAATGAGCAAAGTCTCCAAGAAATATGGGACTATGTGAAAAGACCTAATTTACATTTGAAAGGTACACCAGCTTGGAAGAGAATGAATCCAAGCTGGAAAATGCTCTTCAGGATATTATTCAGGAAAACTTTTCAAATCTAGCAAAGCAGCACAATATTCAACCCCAGGTAATACAGAGAACACCACAAAGATGTTCCTCAAGAAGAGTAACCCCAAGGCACATAATCGTTAGATTCACCAGGGTTGAAACAAAGGAGAAAATACTAAGGGCAGCCAGAGAGAAAGGTCAGGTTACCCACAAAGGCAAGCCTATTAGACTTACAGCAGATCTCTCAGCAGAAACCCTACAAGCTAGAAGAGAGTGGAGGTTGATATTCAACATCCTTAAAGAACAGAACTTTCAGCCCAGAATTTCATATCCTGCCAAACTAAGCTTCACAATTGAAGGAAAAATAAAATCTTTTATGAACAAGCAAGTACTCAGAGATTTTATTGCCACCAGGCCAGCTTTACAAGAGCTTCTGAAAGAAGCATTATACGTAGAAAGGAACAACCAGTATTAGTCTTTCTAAAAATATACCAAAAAGTAAAGAGCATCAACGTAAAGAAGAATTTACATCAATGAATGGATAAAATAGCCAGTTAACATCAAATGGCAGTAATCCTAAATTTAAGTCAACTAAATCACCCACTCAAAAGATACAGCCAAAACCTAACGATATGCTACATCCAGACCCATTTCACATCCAAAGATGCACAAAGACTTAAAACAAAGGGACGGAGAAAGATTTACCAACCAAATGGAGAGCAAAAATAAATAAATAAATAAATAAAAAGCAGGAGTTGCAATTCTCGCATCTGATAAAATAGATTTCAAAGCAACAAAGATATAGTGGTAAAAGGATCAATGCAACAATAAGAGCTAATGATCCTAACACCCAGATACATAAGACTCATAAAGAGATTTAGACTCAATGAGACAGAAAATTAATAAAGATATCCAGAACTTGAACTCAGATCCAGAAGAAGTAAACTCAATAAATACTTATAGAGCTCTCCATTTTAAATACACAAAATATACATTATCCACCTTAAATACACAAAATATTGATCGGCCATTATTAATACCCATTTTTAGAATAAAGCAATATTCCTGTTCTCTTTCCCTTTTTCTTCCTCTTTCTTCTTCTCCTTCACTCCTATTTTATTTCTTTCTAAAAAAAAATTATAATTCCTTATAGTATTTCTATTTTAATCATGAGTTCCTACAAGTACACAGAAAAAAAATAAAAATAAATGAATAAATAAATAAGAAAATACTTTCCAAGTATCTGCTGCCTTCAAGAGACTCACCTAACACATAAGGACTCTCAAAATTTTAAGATAAAGGAGTAGCAAAAGACATTCCATGAAAATGGACACCAAAAATGAGCAGGAATATCTATTCTTATATTAGACAAAACAAACTTTAAATCAACAGCAGTTAAAAAAGACAAAGGGATAAATTTTATAATGATAAAAGATGTTGTCACAAGAAAGTATTACAATTCTAAATATATATGCACCTAAAACTGCAGCTCCCAAATTTAGAAAACAATTGCTATTAGACCCAAGAAATGGCATTGATAGCAATACAATAGTAGTGGGGGACTTCAGTACTCCACTGGTAACACTAGACAGGTTGTCATTGAGACAATACAAAATCAGAGAAGCTAGGGATTGGATGAAACATCTAGTGGGAACAGACACATAGATCAATGGAACAGAATGGAGAACCCAGAAATAAAGCCATGCATCTAAAACCATCTTATCTTTGACAAAGTCAACAAAAGCAAGCGACAATGAAGGGAGTCCCTAATCGATAAATGATGCTGGCATATCTGGCTAGCCACATGAACAAGAATGAAAGTCGACCCCTACTTTTCACCATATACAAAAATTAACTCAAGATGGATTGAAGACTTAAATTTAAGGATAAATACTAAAACTATGAGAATCCTAGAAAAAAGTCTAAGAAAGACCATTCTGGACATTTGCCTTGGCAAAGAATTTATGACTATGCCCTTAAAAGCATTTGCAACAAAAACAAAAGTTGACAAGTGGGACCTAATTAATCTAAAGAGCCTCTGCACAGCAACAGAAACTAAGAACAAAGTAAATGAAAACCTATAGAATGGAAGAAAATATTCTCAAACTACACATCTGATGATTTACTATCCAAAATCTATGAGGAATTTAAACAATTAAGCAAGAAACACAAATAACCCCATGTTCATGCAAAAGACATAAACAGACACTTCTCAAAAGAAGACATACAAGTGGCCAAAAAACATGAAAAATGTTCTACATCATTCATCATCAGAGAATTGAAATAAAAACCACAATAAGACACCACCTCACACCAGTCAGAATGGCTATTATTAAAAAATCGAAAAATAACAGGTGCTGGCAAGGTTGCAGAGGAAAGGGAAAATTTACACACTGCTGGTGGAAGTGTAAATTATTTCAATCATTATGGAAAGCAGTGTGGTGATTCATTATGGAAAGCATTATGGAAAGAGCTAAAAACAGAGCTATCATTACTATGTATATACCCACAAGAAAATGAATTATTCTACCAGAAAGACATGCACCTGTATGTACATTGTAGCACAATTCACAATAGCAAAGACATGGAATCAACCTAAATGTTTATCAACAGTGGATTGGATAAGGAAAATGTGCTACATATAAACCATAGAATACTAGGCAGCCATAAAAACAGTACAAAATCATGTCCTTTGCAGCAACATAGATGCAGGCCATTATCCTAAGTGAATTAACACAGGAACAGAAAACCAAATATTGCATATTCTCACTTATAAGTGAGAGTTAAACGTTGAGTACGGTGAGCATAAAGATGGGAGCAACAGGCACTGGGAACTATCAGAGCAGAGAGGGAGTGAGAGGAGGTAAGAGATGAAAATCTACCTATTGGGTACTGTGCTCAGTACCTGGATGCTGGAATCATTCATACTCCACCCTCAGCATCATGCAATATACCCAGGCAACAAACTTGCATATGTACCCTATGAACCCAAAATGAAAGTTGAAATAAAAAGGAAGAGAAGAAAAATTTAAGTCACCCAGGATGACTTCAAGCAAATAACAATATAACTGACAAATGAAATGAGAAGAGGTGGTGGCATGAGCAGAAGTCAGAGTGTAGAACTGAATGGAATTGCCCTCAAAGGAGCATGTGTTACACAGGAGGTAAAGGAGAAATATTGCCAACTATGAAATTTTAGCTTTTGTTTTCAGCACTCTGACTTTGAGAAAGTAACAGAAGAAATCACATTTACAAATGACATATTGTTAGACTGGCCATAGTATTCCCATAGAAATATCCCTCTACTCTGAGCCTCTAGCACAGCCATGACTTATCAACTACATCAGATTTCCGTGCAATCAATATATCATTAAAGCTTCTCTGAACAGAGGTTTTCCAACCACATTCAAACTTGTTTCTCATAACCATATGCATTCCAGGTTCAGAATGGCTGGGACATAGGAAGCTGTGCCTAAAGTTTATTGATTCTTCAGCAAGCTATTGTTAAGTGTGCTGTATTATTACCAATTCTGTATATTCGTAAATGCTAAATAAACTTGGTATGTGATGAATCGTTTGTCTAGTGAGTTGGGCATCATCCTGAGCCCAAGACCATGGCTGCTAGTGGAGTCACTGGGTGTTGCAGCCAGTTATTGTTTTTGTTTTGTTTTTGTTTTTGTTTTTGTTTTTGAGATAGAGTCTCACTCTTGTTTCAAAGGCTGGAGTGCAGTTGTGCAATCACTGCTCACAGCAACCTCAGCCTCCCGGGCTCAAGCAATTCTCCTGCCTGAGCCTCCCAAGTAGCTGGGATTACAGGTGCCTCCACCACACCTGGCTATTTTTTGTATTTTCAGTAGAGATGGGGTTTAACCTTGTTGGCCAGGCTGGTCTCCAACTCCTGACTTCAGGTGATCCACCCTCTTCAGCCTCCCAGAGTACTGGTATTACAGGCATGAGCCACTGTGCCCAGCCTATTTTTAAAAGAATTTAATATCAAATATTATTAACTAGGCATTAAGAATTGTTAACTGGGTAACTGAAAAGGCAAAAATGAGAACACTAGAGGTACTTCATGGAGGTAGAAACTACAGAAAGAAGATAAGACTTCTAGGGCTGAGGAAAGAAAGGTAATGTTTTAAATTATTGAAATTTAGGAGCTTGCAAGAGAGGTCCCACAGTATGAAGAGCAAACCTATGAAAAAGTAGAACTTCTCGTCTTGTGCTGATGTCTCTACATGTACAGGAAGTGTCCTTTCGGTCTAAGACCTAGTCCAGTAGGGAGGAATGCAGGAAGGTTGGTCCTGGAATCTCAGAGGATTTTAGCCTGCACTGATAGCATATAAATGATAGCTCAGCCAGGCACAGTGGATCACACCTATGATCTCAGCACTTTGGGAGGCCAAAGCAGGTGGATCACAAGGTCAGGAGTTCAAGACAAGCCTGACCAACATTGTGAAATCTTGTCTTTTTTTTTTTTTTGAGATGGAGTTTCGCTCTTGTGACCCAGGCTGGAGTGCAATGGCGTGACCTCGGCTCACCGCAACCTCCGCCTCCTGGGTTCAGGCAATTCTCCTGCCTCAGTCTCCTGAGTAGCTGGGATTACAGGCATGCGCCACCATGCCCAGCTAATTTTTTTTTTGTATTTTTAGTAGAGATGGGGTTTCACCGTGTTGACCAGGATGGTCTCGATCTCTTGACCTCGTGATCCACCCACCTCGGCCTCCCAAACTGCTGGGATTACAGGCGTGAGCCACCACGCCTGGCCCGTGAAATCTTGTCTCTAATAAAAATACAAAAATTAGCCAGGCTGTTTTTGTAGGTGTTGGAAAAACAACAAACTGAGTTCAACCCTGACCAAGGTTCCTTTCCTAATGGCTTGACTCAAACGGTCATTCCTGAAGTATCTGAATCCTCCTTGCCCATACGTTTTCTTGGTTGTAGTAGTGTCCCCTTAATTTTCACTTTTGAACATGAACATACTAAATGGTGCCCCAGAGAATCTCTTGAATTCCAGACAGTCGTCTCTGGTCCTCTTTTTTAGCAGCAACCCAATTTCCCCCTTGGCAATCAGGACGAATCCTGCTAACCAATAGAGTAACTCTTATTCTTGTTCTATAACATGAGGAAACCAAAATGCCCTATATCTTTGCTTATGAACCAAGACCTCCAAACTAACATAACTCAAAGTTACAAAGACAGAAAGAAAAGATTCTGTTAGTAGGTTATTAATTGTAATGATGAGAAGAGCCTTAATTTCTGTTTCCATAAATTCTGGCCCTGGGAGAGCTGGATTCATATGTTGGTCACTGATTGAAAGCATGTACTGCATCCTATAACATAGAACCTCATTCTTGCAAAATATATACTCTCAAATGGCATCATAAAGTCTTTAATAGGTTATTAGACTGTTTTATTAGACTAGATGATTCTATTTGATGGAGTATGTGGTAAGAAGAATGAACTTCATATACATGAGCTCATAATCACATTCTTTTGCTGCAAAATGAGTTTCTTGACCAGAAAAATGTCATGATAAATAATTTTATTCACCAACAGCAGTGAGACTACACCAGGAACTTGAATTTCCTTGACAAAAGGTAATTGTTGCTTTAAGTATTGTTCTAGAAAATATCTAGTCAAGATCTTTTAAAGCCAGGTGTTAATTAAAATTTCTCTTGCATAACAGTTTTTATTTTGAAAAGAAATGTGCTTTCTCCTGCTTTGAAAACTAATCCTTTGTTGACTCTGAGTCATGCAGAAATTATTTTAATTTTGACAATGTTCATTCTTAAGTCCTTCATGTCCAATGATCCATTACAACAACAAATCACACCTTGTACTTGAAACACTTGTCAGAAAATATACTGGGCATCAAAACAATTTACAACACCAAGCAGTATAATAATTTAAAAAAAGAAGTTGTTCATCTTTTTCACAAAATGAGCATGTTACTAGAGAAGGTAACAATTCAGGAAGTATTAAATATTAACTTAAGGGATTTTCTGAGTCACAGAACTGTACAGAAACAAAACTGTCTAAAACATAATCAGCATGTTAACAAAGCAGACAAAAGTTCTAATTGTCAACTTGTCATTGACAAAGACAGAGGAAAATAAAACTATGTAGTTTAAGATCAATTCCAACTTAATTCCCCATTCACCACCAATAGCTTTTTTTTCTAAAGTTCTTTTTTTTTTTGTACTTTAAGTTCTGGGGTACATGTGCAGATAATGCAGTATTGTTGCATAGGTACATGGCAAGGTGATTTGCTGCCTCCATCCCCCTGTCACCTTATATCTGGCATTTATTCCCATGTTATCTCTCCCCAACCTCCCCATCCCCTGCTGTCCCTCTCTTAGCCCCCCCAACAGACCCCAGTGTGTGATGCTCCCCTCCCTGTGCTCATGTGTTCTCATTGTTTGACACCTGCCTATGAGTGAGAACACGCAGTATTTGGTTTTCTGTTTTTGTGTCAGTTTGCTGAGAATGATGGTTTCCAGATTCATCCATGTCCCTACAAAGAACACAAACTCATCTTTTTTATGGCTGTGTAGTAGTCCAAGGTGTATAAGTGTCACATTTTCTTTGTCCAGTCTATCATTGATGGGCATTTGGGTTGGTTCCAGGTCTTTACTATTATTAATAGTGCCACAATGAACATATATGTGCATGTGTCTTTATAACAGAACAATTTATTGTCCTTTGGGCATATACCCAGTAATGGGACTGCTGGGTCAAATGGAATTTCTATTTGTAGATCCTTGAGGAATCGCCACACTGTCTTCCACAATGGTTGAACTAATTTACCCTCCCACCAACAGTGTAAAAATGTTCCTTATATTCTACATCCTCTCCACCATCTGTTGTCTCCTGATTTTTTAAAGATCGCCATTGTAACTGACATGAGATGGTATCTCTTAATGTGATTTTGATTTGCATTTCTCTGATGACCAATGATGATGAGCTTTTTTTCATATGTTTGTTGGCCTCATAAATGTCTTCTTTTGAAAGTGTTTGTTCATATCTTTTGCCCACTTTTGAATAGGTTTTTTTTTTTCTTGTAAATCTGCTTTAGTTCTTTATAGATTCTGGATATTAGGTCTTTGTCAGATGGGTAGATTGCAAAAACCTTTTCCCATTCTGTTGGTTGCTGGTTCACTCTAATGATTGTTTCTTTTGCTGTGCAGAAACTCCTAAGTTTAATTAGATCCCATTTGCCTATTTTGGCTTTTGTTGCCATTGCTTTTGATGTTTTAGTCATGAAGTCCTTGTCTAAGCCTGTGTTCTGAATGGTATTGCCTAGGTTTTCTTCTAGGATTTTATGGCGGTAGATTTTATGTCCAAATTTCTAATCCTTCTGGAGTTAATTTTAGTGTAGGGTGTAAGGAAGGGCTCCAGTTTCAGGTTTCTTCAGATGGCTAGCCAATTTTCCCAACACCATTTATTAAACAGGGAATCCTTTCCCCATTGCTTGTTTTTGTGAGGTTTCTCAAAGATCAGATGGTTGTAGTTATGTGAAATTTCTTCCAAGGCCTCTGTTCTGTTCCATTGGTCTATATCTCTGTTTTGGTACCAGTACTATGCTGTTCTGATTACAGTATCTTGTAGTATAGTTTAAAGTCAGGTAGACTGATGCTTCCAGCTTTGTTCTTTTTGCTTAGGATTGCCTTGGCTATTCAGGCTCTCTTTCACCAAAAGCTTTTAAGTCACCTTTTAAATTTAAATATGTTTTATCCCTTTACTAGAGATTCATCAAACCCAGAATATTTTAAAAATTGCATGACAAAGGAAGACATTCCCACTGAAAAGCTAACACTTACTAATAACATGGGTCACAATTTTCTATGTCCTATTTATTTAATCTTCAGAACAATATCAAGAAGTAGAAGTAGTACTATCTTACTTTTTAAACGACAATGTTGAGACATCATTGGATTAAATAGCCGGTCATATAAAACACAGCTAATAGGAGAGGACTTGGTATTTCATTTCAGGCTACCTGACTTGAATGCTACGCACAATCACTAAACTACCGTATAACAAATGCCTTTTACATTTGATTGACTAGAGCTGACAGAAAACATGTTTTACATAATAAACCAGTATGGCTACATGTGTAACTATATAATATATCCTAAAAAGTACTTATATATAATGCAATCTGATATTCACTTCTATTCTGCTCTATCCATCCTCTAAATTCTGTATGCTACTTTCTAAATAGATTTCGTGTATTACTGATAAGTTGCATTCAAGCATCAAGAAGTGCTACTATTAAAAATATATTAATTATTTCACTGGTTCAAATAACTGGATTTGAGAGACAAAAACAGCATAAAGAAGGGGGAAAATTCAAGCTCTCTAATGTGGCAAATTTAAGGTCAATTCCTATCTCAGCTATTTTAGTGAATTTGAGCAAGTTACTTAACTCCTCTATAATTTATTATCTTATCAGTAATCTGACAATAATGATATAAATTGAGCATTAGGAAAGTTAATTTACATAAAGTGAATAGCACACAGTCTGGGACATGGTAATGACTCAATAAATTGTGGCTATTAGAAAATAAAGCATAACATCTTCTAGCATATGGAAATTGCCTCTCAACTAAATAGATTTTATTTCATATGAGTAAATTTCTCATACCTGCATTCATCTTATACACAAAATTATCTGATTTACTATATCCTTTTGCCACGAATGTAAAATAAATTGTTAAACGTTCCCATACCTCCCGTCTTTGGTAGGCTAGTGTACATTATGTTCATCCCTCTGGTTTAGAGTGGTGATAACACCATATACTTACAGAACACAACATATAATGGAGAATTTCTTATCCATTAAGCAGTCCAGGTATTCATTATTAGCTTCAGAAAAAATGTATTAAGTAATTTCTATATATTTAATATTTTAAGTAGCTCAGATGCATGTGTACAGTATCTTTAAATAAAATTACACCTCTAGGAAAGAAATATGAAATTGAAAATAAGAAGCTATAAGGATTCCACTTCTAATTATCTCCCACCACTAGATATCTCCTGTCATTTTCAAAATTAGGACAGATAATTTATTTCAACTGCCTCCTTTTTCCATTCTTCAAATTCCTTCTACCTAAATGAGCTTCTTCCCAAATAAACCAACTCTATATTATATATATATATATATGAAGTGTTAGATATTAACCCGAAGGATTTCCTGAGTCATAGAAGGATACAGAAACAAAACTGTCTAAAACATAATCAGCATGCTGATTATAATGTATCTATATATATATATATATGTATCAGAACTGATACATATATAAGTATATATAGTAAGATATCAGAACTTAGATATACATATATATAGCATGATATCAGAACTGAAACATATATATATGTATAGACACATTAAATGTATAGACACATTGAAACTCCAGAATCTATAGCCTTTAACAGCAGTGGTTCCCAAAGCTTCACTTTGCAGTAACTTTGGGAGTTTTTAAATTCTTGCACTCCTTTGCACCAATATGCACGCAGGTGGGAGCCATTATCCTAAGCAAATGAACACAAAGACAGAAAACCAAATACTGCAAGTTCTCATTTATAAATGGGAGCTAAACTTTGACTACACATGAACACAAAGAATGGAGCAATAGACACCAGGGCCTACTTGATGGTATAGAGTAGGAGGAGGGTACTGTGCTCACTACCTGGGTGATGAAATAATTTGTACAACTAACCCCAGCAACACACAAATTGTCCATGTAACAAACCTACACAGGTGCCCCTGAACCTAAAATAAAAGTTGGAAAGAAAAAATTAACATAAATAAAATTAATAAAATGTTTTAAACAAAATAAAATTATTTTGCCTGTCTTCCTGCCCCCTAACTTTTGATAAATTTGTCTGGGGTAAGGTCTGAGAATTGGAATTTTTTTTGAAGTTTCCCAGATAATTGCGATGTGCAGCCAAGTTTAAAAACTACTGCACTCAGCATTGTGTGTGCTGCCCCAGGGCCTGCTAGAAAAGTGATTGGATCACAGTTCTGTAGATGAAGCTGCCAAACTGGCAACTGCAACTATTATTTCTTTGTTTCAGTAAAGAACATCAATACAGAACTTTTACCCTCTCTCAACCTTTCTCTTAACTCCAATAAAAATCCAGACAGAGGTATTTAAGAAGAAAGGCCTTCTATCAAAGTTCTTTCTCTTCTGGGACTTTTAAATAGTGACTACCTAAATTGAGTATCTGGAAAGCGTAAGATTAAGCAGTAGCTTGTTCCAAAGAAGAATCTTCTACCAAGGTAGGTTTTTAGAAATATAGATGTAAAAACTTTCACTTTGGACCTCTAGCTTTTGCTCATATTCTCAAGAATATCATCCTCAAGGGTTTTAATGGAAATAGCTATGCTACCTAAAAATCTCAGATGTGGGTTTTTGTTTTTTGTTTTGTTTTTGTTTTTGTTTTGAGACAGAGTCTTGCTCTGTCGCCCTGGCTGGAGTGCGTGTGATCTCTGCTCACTGCAACCTCTACCTCCTGGGTTCAAGCAATTCTTGTGCCTCAGCCTCCCAAGTAGTTGGGATACAGGCACATGCCACCACACCAGGCTAACTTTTTGAACTTTTAGTAGAGATGGGTTTTCACCATGTTAGCCAGAATGGTCTTGATCTTTTGACCTCATGATCTGCCCGCCTTGGCCTCCCAAAGTGCTGGGATTACAAATGTGAGCCACCGCACCTGGCCTCAGATGTGTTTTAAACAAAAAAATCGTTGCCAGTGGTAAAGATTGTCAAGCCTTAGCATTCCTGAAAAAGTGTCAAGAGCATCACATTGATTAGTTGCACAATTATCCAGTTGTGAAATTATCCAATTTCACAATCTATTGACTTTTTCCACTGCTGTATCTTATGGTTTCTAAAGTCAATCATGAGTAGAAGAGTCTTAAAAAGATATATAAGATAGATTTGCATTTCTGTTGTTCTTGAGTCGGGTTTCTTATGTATTGCTAAGCTGCTTTTATGAACATATATCACAAAAAGCTATTTTAAAGGATAGACACAAGCACATAAACTGTAGGATCTGTCTTAGACATAAGGCTAATGCAAATGACAGATATCACATGGACCCCAGGACAATCTGTCAGCCTATGTGCTTGAATTTTGCCTTCCCAGAACACAGGGTGCCATGTACTTACTGTATTTCATTGAAAATTATAAACAAATTAAGGACAAAAACTTTTTTTTTCTAATTCACACACTGATAGACAATAATTGACTTTTGGAATAAATTGGAAAAAATCATATCAAGGCAATAATACTTCAGTACAGTGATGTTAAAGAAAAAATACACATTACACAGTTTTTTGCTTGAGACAGATCTAATAATAATAACACAATAATTGTATTAAGAAGTTATTTTTTACAATAGTCCTATCACATTAACAGTATTTAGGTCACAAATCTATAGAAATCTCTAAGTTTTGACTAATTTTAAGTAAATATACTAAAAGTATACCTAATTAGTTATGTTCCAAAGTAGTCACCACTAAAGGTAACAAGGAATTTCCAAAAATGCTTTAATGTTAAAATGTACTTTCAATATTTATCTGAAAATTACCTTTTATAAAGTACCACCATTTTTTATTTTGAAAAATTGCCAACATGACATTATTGCTGTGCATCTATGCTGTTTCCTTTCCCCAAAACATCAAACACATCTTTAAAGGTTATGTTGGTCTTTCTTCATCTTATTACATAACAAGTGTTAAAATGCTTTAAATTTATTATTTTGAAAAACACTATTGATTAATTTGACTAACCATGGACAATCCTTGGCCCGTTTTTAGGAGCAACTTTAAAGAATGAAATTAACTTTTCTCTTGGGCCTGTTGGCTCTTACTTCATGTTTCACGGTAAGTTCCCTCAATTCTAAAGGTTCTTGTTGTATTTCTTGTTAATCATGACTGCAAAGAAACTTTTGATACCAACAATTTTGTCCTGTATATAAAAATTCAGCGTCAAGCTGTTGATCGTTATAGACTTGTTCTTACTTTGCTTTTCCTTTCTCACATATGACTAACCATCTACTCAGTGGTTGCTAAGCATGAAGGGACAGGGGACTGCAGGAAGAAGGCACAGGACAGGTCGTATCTGAGAGAACTAGCTCTTATCTAGAAACATCTCTTTCTTTTTATTTCTTTTTCAAAAGAACTATCATCGAATTGTCAGAAAAAATATAATTTAAGCTTACTAAGTGTTTTAAAGCTGTAGGAAATGAGAAAGTATATAATTGGACCTTCATGATAAATTTTCTACAAAGACAACATGATATATCAATGCAAGGATTGCTGACTGTACAATAGTTTTTTATTTTTTATTTTTTTTTTTTTAATTTTTTATTGGATTATAGGTTTTGGGGTACATGAGCAGAGCATGCAAGACAGTTGCGTAGGTACACACATGGCAGTGTGCTTTGCTTTTCTTCTCCCCTTCACCCACATTTGGCATTTCTCCCCAGGCTATCCCTCCCCACCTCCCCCTCCCACTGGCCCTCCCCTTTTCCCCCCAATAGACCCCAGTGTTTAGTACTCCCCTTTCTGTGTCCATGTGTTCTCATTTTTCATCACCCACCTATGAGTGAGAATATGCGGTGTTTCATTTTCTGTTCTTGTGTCAGTTTGCTGAGGATGATGTTCTCCAGATTCATCCATGTCCCTACAAATGACACGAACTCATCATTTCTGATTGCTGCAGAATATTCCATGGTGTATATGTGCCACATTTTCCCAATCCAGTCTATCATCAATGGGCATTTGGGTTGATTCCAGGTCTTTGCTAACGTAAACAGTGCTGCAATGAACATTCGTGTGCATGTGTCCTTATAGTAGAACGATTTATAGTCTTTTGGATATATACCCAGTAATGGGATTGCTGGGTCAAATGGAATTTCTATTTCTAAGGCCTTGAGGAATCGCCACACTGTCTTCCACAATGGTTGGACTAATTTACACTCCCACCAACAGTGTAAAAGTGTTCCTTTTTCTCCACATCCTCTCCAGCATCTGTTGTCTCCAGATTTTTTAATGATCGCCATTCTAACTGGCGTGAGATGGTATCTCAATGTGGTTTTGATTTGCATCTCTCTGATGACCAGTGACGATGAGCATTTTTTCATATGATTGTTGGCCTCATATATGTCTTCTTTCGTAAAGTATCTGTTCATATCCTTTGCCCACTTTTGAATGGGCTTGTTTGTTTTTTTCCTGTAAATCTGCTTGAGTTGTTTGTAAATTCTGGATATCAGCCCTTTGTCAGATGGGTAGACTGCGAAAATTTTTTCCCATTCTGTTGGTTGCTGATCCACTCTAGTGACTGTTTCTTTTGCCGTGCAGAAGCTGTGGAGTTTCATTAGGTCCCATTTGTCTATTTTGGCTTTTGTTGCCAATGCTCTTGGTGTTTTGTTCATGAAGTCCTTGCCTACTCCTATGTCCTGGATAGTTTTGCCTAGATTTCCTTCTAGGGTTTTTATGGTGCCAGGTCTTATGTTTAAGTCTTTAATCCATCTGGAGTTAATTTTAGTGTAAGGTGTCAGGAAGGGGTCCAGTTTCTGCTTTCTGCACATGGCTAGCCAGTTTTCCCAACACCATTTGTTAAACATGGAATCCTTGCCCCATTGCTTATTTTTGTCAGGTTTATCAAAGATTGTATAGTTGTATGTATGTTGTGTTGCCTCCGGTGCCTCTGTTTTGTTCCATTGGTCTATATCTCTGTTTTGGTACCAGTACCATGCTGTTTTGATTACTGTAGCCTTGTAGTATAGTTTGAAATCCGGTAGTGTGATGCCCCCCGCTGTGTTCTTTTTGCTTAGAATTGACTTGGCTATGCGGGCTCTCTTTTGGTTCCATATGAAGTTCATGGTGGTTTTTTCCAGTTCTGTGAAGAAAGTCAATGGTAGCTTGATGGGGATAGCGTTGATTCTGTAAATTACTTTGGGCAGTATAGCCATTTTCACGATATTAATTCTTCCTAACCATGAACATGGAATGTTTCTCCATCTGTTTGTGTCCTCTCTGATTTCGTTGAGCAGTGGTTTGTAGTTCTCCTTGAAGAGGTCCCTTACGTTCCTTGTGAGTTGTATTCCAAGGTATTTTATTCTTTTTGTAGCAATTGCGAATGGCAGTTCGCTCTTAATTTGGCTTTCTTTAAGTCTGTTATTGGTGTATAGGAATGCTTGTGATTTTTGCACATTGATTTTATATCCTGAGACTTTGCTGAAGTTGTTTATCAGTTTCAGGAGTTTTTGGGCTGAGGCGATGGGGTCTTCTAGGTATACTATCATGTCGTCTGCAAATAGAGACAATTTGGCTTCCACCTTTCCTATTTGAATACCCTTTATTTCTTTTTCTTGCCTGATTGCTCTGGCTAGAACTTCCAGTACTATATTGAATAGGAGTGGTGAGAGAGGGCATCCTTGTCTAGTACCAGATTTCAAAGGGAATGCTTCCAGTTTTTGCCCATTCAGTATGATATTGGCTGTTGGTTTGTGATAAATAGCTTTTATTACTTTGAGATACGTTCCATCGATACCGAGTTTATTGAGGGTTTTTAGCATAAAGGGCTGTTGAATTTTGTCAAATGCCTTCTCTGCGTCAATTGAGATAATCATGTGGTTTTTATTTTTGGTTCTGTTTATGTGGTGAATTACGTTGATAGACTTGCGTATGTTGAACCAGCCTTGCATCCCTGGGATGAATCCTACTTGATCATGATGAATAAGTTTTTTGATTTGCTGTTGCAATCGGCTTGCCAATATTTTATTGAAGATTTTTGCATCTATGTTCATCATGGATATTGGCCTGAAGTTTTCTTTTCTCGTTGGGTCTCTGCCGGGTTTTGGTATCAGGATGATGTTGGTCTCATAAAATGATTTGGGAAGGATTCCCTCTGTTTGGATTGTTTGAAATAGTTTTAGAAGGAATGGTACCAGCTCCTCCTTGTGTGTCTGGTAGAATTCGGCTGTGAACCCATCTGGACCTGGGCTTTTTTTGTGAGGTAGGCTCTTAATTGCTGCCTCAACTTCAGACCTTGTTATTGGTCTATTCATAGTTCCAGCTTCCTCCTGGTTTAGGCTTGGGAGGACACAGGAGTCCAGGAATTTATCCATTTCTTCCAGGTTTACTAGTTTATGTGCATAGAGTTGTTTGTAATATTCTCTGATGATGGTTTGAATTTCTGTGGAATCTGTGGTGATTTCCCCTTTATCATTTTTTATTGCATCTATTTGGTTGTTCTCTCTTTTCTTTTTAATCAATCTGGCTAGTGGTCTGTCTATTTTGTTGATCTTTTCAAAAAACCAGCTCTTGGATTTATTGATTTTTTGAAGGGTTTTTCGTGTCTCAATCTCCTTCAGCTCAGCTCTGATCTTAGTAATTTCTTGTCTTCTGCTGGGTTTTGAGTTATTTTGATCTTGCTCCTCTAGCTCTTTCAATTTTGACGATAGGGTGTCAATTTTGGATCTCTCCATTCTCCTCATATGGGCACTTATTGCTATATACTTTCCTCTAGAGACTGCTTTAAATGTGTCCCAGAGGTTCTGGCACGTTGTGTCTTCATTCTCATTGGTTTCGAAGAACTTCTTTATTTCTGCCTTCATTTCGTTGTTTACCCAGTCAACATTCAAGAGCCAGTTGTTCAGTTTCCATGAAGCTGTGCGGTTCTGGGTCTGTTTCTGAATTCTGAGTTCTAACTTGATTGCACTATGGTCTGAGAGGCTGTTTGTTATGATTTCAGTTGTTTTGCATTTGTTGAGCAGTGCTTTACTTCCAATTATGTGGTCAATTTTAGAGTAGGTGTAATGTGGTGCTGAGAAGAATGTGTATTCTGTGGATTTGGGGTGGAGAGTTCTGTAAATGTCCACCAGGTTTGCTTGCTCCAGGTCTGAGTTCAAGCCCTGGGTATCCTTGTTGATTTTCTGTCTGGTTGATCTGTCTAGTATTGACAGTGGAGTGTTAAAGTCTCCCACTATTATTGTGTGGGAGTCTAAGTCCTTCTGTAAGTCATTAAGAACTTGCCTTATGTATCTGGGTGCTCCTGTGTTGGGTCCATATATGTTTAGGATCGTTAGCTCTTCTTGTTGTATCGATCCTTTTACCATTATGTAATGGCCTTCTTTGTCTCTTTTGATCTTTGTTGCTTTAAAGTCTATTTTATCAGAGATGAGAATTGCAACTCCTGCTTTTTTTTGCTTTCCATTAGCTTGGTAAATCTTCTTCCATCCCTTTATTTTGAGCCTTTGTGTATCCTTGCATGTGAGATGGGTTTCCTGTATACAGCACACTGATGGGTTTTGGATTTTTATCCAATTTGCCAGTCTGTGTCTTTTGATTGGTGCATTTAGTCCATTTACATTTAGGGTTAATATTGTTATGTGTGAATTTGATACTGCCATTTTGATTCTAAGTGGCTGTTTTGCCTGTTAGTTGTTGTAGATTCTTCATTATGTTGAAGCTCTTTAGCATTCAGTGTGATTTTGGAATGGCTGGTACTGATTGATCCTTTCTATGTGTAGTGCCTCTTTTAGGAGCTCTTGTAAAGCAGGCCTGGTGGTGACAAAATCTCTGAGTACTTGCTTGTTCGCAAAGGATTTTATTCTTCCTTCACTTCTGAAGCTCAGTTTGGCTGGATATGAAATTCTGGGTTGAAAGTTCTTTTCTTTAAGAATGTTGAATATTGGCCCCCACTCTCTTCTGGCTTGTAGTGTTTCTGCCGAGAGATCTGCTGTGAGTCTGATGGGCTTCCCTTTGTGGGTGACCAGACCTTTCTCTCTGGCTGCCCTTAGTATTCTCTCCTTTATTTCAACCCTGTTGAATCTGACGATTATGTGCCTTGGGGTTGCTCTTCTTGCGGAATATCTTTGTGGTGTTCTCTGTATTTCCTGCAATTGAGTGTTGGCTTGTCTTGCTAGGTGGGGGAAATTTTCCTGGATGATGTCCTGAAGAGTATTTTCCAGCTGGGATTCATTCTCTTCGTCCCCTTCTGGTACACCTATCAAACGTAGGTTAGGTCTTTTCACATAGTCCCACATTTCTTGGAGACTTTGTTCATTCCTTTTTGCGCTTTTTTCTCTGATCTTGGTTTCTCGTTTTATTTCATTGAGTTGGTCTTCAACTTCAGATATTCTTTCTTCTGCTTGGTCAATTCGGCTATTGAAACTTGCGTTTGCTTCGCGAAGTTCTCGTATTGTGTTTTTCAGCTCCTTTAATTCATTCATATTCCTCTCTAAGGTATCCATTCTTGTTATCATTTCCTCGAATCTTTTTTCAAATCTTTTTTCAAGGTTCTTAGTTTCTTTGCATTGATTTAATACATGATCTTTTAGCTCACAAAAGTTTCTCATTATCCATCTTCTGAAGTCTAATTCCGTCATTTCGTCACAGTCATTCTCCGTCCAGCTTTGTTCCCTTGCTGGTGAGGAGTTTTGGTCCTTTCTAGGAGGCGATGTGTTCTGGTTTCGGGTGTTTTCCTCCTTTTTGCGCTGGTTTCTTCCCATCTTTGTGGATTTGTCCGCTGGTCGTCTGCGTAGTTGCTGACTTTTCGTTTGGGTCTCTGAGTGGACACCCAGAATGTTGATGATGAAGTATTTCTGTTACTTGGTTTTCCTTCTACCAGTCTAGCCCCTTCGCTGTATGACTGTTGAGGTCCGCTCTAGACCCTGCTTGTCTGGGGTGCACCTCTAGTAGCCGTGGCACAGCGAGGGATGCTACCAGTTTCTTTTTCTGCTCTCTTTGTCCCAGGATGATGCCTGCCTAATGACAGTCTTTTGGATATAGAGGGGTCAGGGAGCTGCTTGAGGAGACAGTTTGTACTTTATAGGGGTTTAATTGCTGAGCTGTGCACTCTGTTGTTCATTCAGGGCTGTTAGGCTGCTATGTTTGATTCTGCTGCAACACAGCTCATTAAACAACCCTTTTTTTTTTCTCAAATGCTCTGTGTTGAGGGGTTTGGGCTTTATTTTTGGATGTCCGATCAGGTGTCCTGCCCAGCTCAAAGGCAGACTAGCCACTGTTTGGCTGCCGAGGCTCCGCCCTGCTGTTGTGTGATTCGCGCTGTTCCTGCCGGCTCTGCTGTGGTCTCCGCCACGCCCTGCGGCGGAGTCTCTTTGTTGTAGCGTGTTGCCTCAGCAACGGCAGGCTGCGTCAGCAGTGGGCGTGTATCTCAGGTGGGGTGGGTTGCCTCGGCAACGGCTGGCTGCGTCAGCAGTGGGCGTGTATCTCAGTTGGGGCGGGTTGCCTCGGCAACGGCTGGCTGCGTCAGCAGTGGGCGTGTATCTCAGTTGGGGCGGGTTGCCTCGGCAACGGCTGGCTGCCTCAGCAGTGGGCGTGTATATCAGTTGGGGCAGGTTGCCTCCGTAGTGGTGGACGCCCCTCCCCCACAGAGCGTCTCGGACCGTCTGCCCGGGATAGTTTGAAATCGCGGTTTTGTTCGTCCCACTGGGTATCCCAAGCGATCTGTCCCTGCAATCCCCTGGGCTGGGCTACTGTGGAAGTCTCGTTCAGTCTCAAGTCCAGCCCTCTCAAGTCTCAGGTTGCCGGTTCAACAAGGCACCCGGACAAGCGCGCCCTGTGGGGATTGCTGGGTAGGGCCGGCCGCCGCCGCCCCAGCTGCCGGCTTCGCCAGGCAGACCTACTGCCTGGCGTCCCGTGTCTTTTTATACTTGGGAGTTTCCCCGTTCTGTGGGCAACAAAGATCAGTCTGGAAATGCAGCACTGACTCACCGTTTGCGAATTCAACGCGGGCTCCAATCCTGGGTTGTTCTCACAGCGCCATCTTGAGTCCCCTCCACAATAGTTTTTTAAATGAAATATTTGTAAAAACTAAAACCAAAAAGCCTTTATGATGTCTCAAAATACATTGGTTATGGCTAAAATATTCCTTTTTAACACACTGGAAAGTAAAGTGCTACTCACTTGGGAAAACAATAAAAACAGAAAAAGAAAAGTCACTCTCTCAACAAGCACTTACACTAATTCAAACTTTTGAAAAGCATTTGTTAAAGCTCTATAGGAGATCCAAAAATATATAATGCAAAGTAACAAGTGATAAGTGTCATAGCCAAAAATATCACTAGCATAATACGAATTTCAGAGTAAGATCAGTTTCCCTAGTAAATGTTGGGGTTGGATAGGCTTGACAGAAGACAAAGAGCTCTGTTTGTCTCATTTCTTCATAATTCCTGACAACCCACTATGTGTTGGGCCTAGTGGTGCTGACATGGAAATACCAAAGTTGAATTCCAAATTGGGATGTTCATAGATTACGTCTTCTTTTCATAGTATAGTACCTACCTAAAAGAAACTATTTCTGAATCAGTCTATGTTACACAGTGAACAAATAAATGTCAATAGACCCTAGCAATGGCACAAGCAGATAAAGTAGCATTATTGTTCTAAAGCATTTAGTGACACTTAATGACATTTGTATAAATATCATTAGTGATATTTAATGACATTTGTATTGTTCTGAAGCATTTAGTGATATTTAATGACATTTTTATAAAAATTCTGAGGTTGAAATAGAAGAGTATTGTACTCCATGAGATACCTATATCAGAAACATCTGATTTCACTTATTAAAAATGCTTATTTCCAATCCCTATCTCAGACCTGAGAAAAAAAGAATAGCTGATCTTGGGGCCTGGAAACCTGCATTCTAGAATATTCTTATGCAGAAGTCTGAGACCACTTGAATAAATTTTCTTGAAATTTACTTCTCAAGTTCAGTATTTCATAGTGACAATAGGCAACTTCTGAAGAGCTTTACATAAAACATCCATCTGTAGGAGTCATGTGAATTAATGGCATAGTTTTATTCCAGAAGCCTGAATTGCAAGACAAATGCAACTTAAATTTTTCTTTAACTTGAAAGAGTATATAATACCATTTATATGAGGCAGATGATTCCATGTCCTGAAGAAAGTTAGTTTAATACATAAATTTTCTCATTAGAATTAAATATTACTGGACATAAGAAAACAAGAATCATAGGACATAATTTTTTAATGTCACTCTAGCAAAAATTTTTTGCTCTATTCATTGCCTCATGAATTGTTAAATCTTAACAACAATCTTAGGTGTTAGCCTAAATCAAGAAACTTTATTGTACTTAGCATCTAGAACTTTCAATATATCAGATTACTTTTATGAGGTAGAGATTAGCTAGGAGTTAAATTAAAAATAACGGTTCATATTCATATATTTATACTGTACTATGGAGCACAGTTTTACCCCAAACCTCAAAAAACACAGGAAATATTTGAGATGCTCCTTTATATAGCACAGAGCTGAACATGAGATAAAACCTCAATAAGTGTTATGGGAATGCAGCAGTGGGTGAATGAGCCTTTGGGTAGCTGACACGAAGGAATAACAAAGAGGTTTCAGAGTCTTACCTGTTCATTCATGCCATTGGATAGGCTACATAAAGGATGACACAGGGATGGATTCTAGGCCAAGTGTAAGATCAAAGGTAAAGCATCTCATGATTGACAAGGATGTCTGCCATGCTCACAAGATGGAGGACAGCATTTTTGCCAACACCTGCCATCCCTAGCAAGAGAAGCCTTTGTTTGCAGCACAATCTGTTCACTAAACTGCTATGGTTAAACTGTCAGTCTGTCAGTTTCTAATCCCTGAGAATGGGAAATAGATAGAAGTTTTTAAAAAGTAAAATAAGATTATGATAAAATAATTACCAAAAGTGAAGCAAAACCTTTAGCCTGAACTAAACCAATGATAAGCGATTATCAAACAACCTAAGACAGACAGTCGTTCTCAAAACTCTACAAACTCTAAAAATCCCATCAGGGACACAAATTATCTGGGGATTTTGTAGCACTTCAGACACTGGTCCAGTAGGTCTGCCTGAGCCCCTAGAGTCTACATTTCTACTAAGCCCCCAGGTGATGCTGATGCTGATCTGCTGGTCCACAAATAACATGTTGAGTAGCAAGGCCCTAGTCTACTGAGAAATCAAACAGAAAGATTGAAGACTTCTTCGGAGTTTGTTCAAATGCTGGAGTCTGCCTCAAATGTTGTCATGGGAAAAGCCTTATGCTCCTTGCCTTGTGCAAGGAAAGAAATGGCATTCTGAAATCAAGTAAGAGAAATTTCTGCCTATCAGCAAGTCTAGTAACTCATTCAACACAAAATACTTACTGAGCACTTAATATTTACCAGGCACTATTCTAGACGTTGGGTAAACAGCAGTGAACAGAACAGACAAAATGTTCCTGACCTCATGGAGCTTCTATTCTACTTGGGGAAGACAAGCCATAAACAAAATAACTATGTAATGCAGAAAATTTGGGAAGAAGGAATTTGGGGAGGAGGTAGAACAAAGATGTGATTTAAGAAAGGGTAGCCCAGTGGAAAATGACATTTGACTAAAGACCTGGAAGAGGTGAAAAAGCTAACCATGCAAGCAGAGGAAACAGGAAGTTTCAAATACTGGAGTAGGGTACACTTGCCTAGTGTTAAGAATAAGGGGGTTAGCATGGTTGGTAGAGAGCGAGATGGGAAGAGAGTAGTAGGAGGTAAGACTAGAGAGGTAGAGGAGGGTAAGGCTGCATCAGGTCTCATGGGCTTTTGCAGAGCCTTGGTTTTACTCTGAGTGATATGCAAACTTGAGTACATGAAGTCAGTACACAACCTTAGAAAGATGACGTCTCTTCCCACACAATCTTACTTCCATCATCCATAATAATTTGCAGGACAAAAATGAAACTTCTAAATTATCCAAACAGCATACATAAATATTTACTTAATGTCACCTATACAGAGTGCAAGGATGCAAACACTGATAAACATGACCTCTAACTTCAAGAGGTATACGATGCTCAGAGGACACAGGATAGATTGGTAAAAATAGCCAAAGCAGGAGTTGACAAACTTTTTCTGAAAAGAGCCTGATAGCAAATATTGTAGGCTTCTGTGGGCCTATAATGAGTGGTCAACTTGGCCGAGGTCGCTTGAAAGCAACTACATTAAACAAATGGGCATGGCTATGTTCCAGCAAAACTTTATTTGCCAAACAGCCAAATTACATTTGGCCCACAGCCTTAGTTTGCCAACTCCTGGTCTACAGAGACACTGAACAAAGCAATATGGCATGTAAAAACCTGATACTTCATTTACAAAATAATCATAAAATTAACCCAACATTATTCATGAGTTTACAAAAAATATGTTTCACTGAAACTGTATGCATGTAAAATACTAAGCTAAATTGTCATTTTAATTATTTTTTCTAAAGAACATCATGTGGTAGACATTGTTACTTTCTCTCTTTTAAAGATGAGAAAAGTAACAGAGAGGTTACATAACTTACCCAGATTCACACAACTTGTGAATGAGAAACAAATTTTAACTTGCCTCAATCTATTTGCCTATCTTCTGCCTTTTCTTCTATTACCTGGGATGAACTAAAATCACCCCAATGTGTTCTAAGACCAACCCTGAACTCGTAAACTAGACCCTACCTCTCCCCTATGCAAGGAGGTGCCTGCAATTATCTACCCTAAATCTAAACATCCTACGTCAGCAATTTTTCCTTCTCTCTATTGATTGTTCCTACTGCCACATAAATATGAGGTAATATCATCTATATGTTTGTTTTCATTCTCCAGTGGCTCCCATTATAGTCTGTTTAAAAAAGCTACCTCTGCACATCTTCACTTTTCCTGCTCTGTCTTAAACTACTCCACATCATTTGGATTAAACTACCCTTGTCAAATTGTACTCCAAATGGCCATGCATAATGGTCAGCTTTCTGTTCCCATGATAATGACATCTAAATTGTATTTGACATGATCAGTCTCCTATTGAAAGTCGGTTTTTTATTTTTCGAACTCCCGCACAACTCCACTCTCCTAATTTTTTTTTACACTTTTATGACCCCTCCTTGTTGGTCTCCTTCTCCAGACACATCTCCTCCTCCTGATCTCCAAATGTCAGAGTGTCCCAAGACACCATCATCTTACCCTGTCTCCATCTCTAACCACAAATCCAGTTACTCAGGTCAATAAACGAAATCATCCTTGACTCTGTCACCTCCCAGATCCACTCCTTCAGTAAATCTTGCCCACTCTGCCTTCACACCATCATCTAAATATGACCCTTTCTCACCGTACTCCTGCTAGCATTCTAGGCCGAGCCACCATCACTTCCTACCTGTTGGAACAATAACTGGTCTCCCTGCTTTCACTCTTGTTCCTGTAGCTTATTCTCCACACAATAACCAGAAGGATGTTTTTCCAAAGTAAATATTACCATATCACTCCTTTCTTCAAAACCTTCTAATGTTTTCCATAATACTTAGAAGGCAGGGGTACAAAGTCCTTACTCCTACCTACAAGACCCTGCTTGGACCTCCCCACACCTTAACTCTGATTTCATTTCTGACTGACTCCAGGTTTCATCCAGAAACGCACCAGCACGTTTCACTGATCCTTGAACTTACCAACCTTACCCTTATTTTAGGGTATTTGATGTACCCTCTCTTTGTAATGCTCTCCTCTTTAATATCCACACTTTTCTTCCTGAACTTCAATTAGTCTCTTCAAGAATTTCGTTTTCAGAGAGTCCTTGTCTTGACCACTTTGTCACTATTCATTCTCTATCCCCTAAACAGTTTACTTTTATAGGATTTATCACTGTTTGATCTCACACATCACTTTCTTTACATGCTATCTATCACTTTTTGTTTCTTGTCTGTTTCCCCTAATTAGAATAAAATCTCTATGAAGGCAAGGACCTTTTTTAGTTTACCAGCATATGCCCAATGTTTATAACAAGTGTCTAAAAAAAATGTTTATTTGAAGGAAAGAAAGGAAGGAAAGAAGGAAGGAGGAAGAGAAGAAAAGCAATCCATCTTTCTTAAATTCCTGAACTTAAGTAAAATGCGTTCCCTTCAAAATGTGTGGCTTTCAACTCCTGGTCTTACAAGACCAAAGAAAGATAATGTTCACATTATCTTTTATTGATAATTTTATTTTGGGATAGTTTTATTTTGGACTGCTATTACCAATCCTAGGCATACCTTTTGTTGACTCATTAATCCAGCATTAAAACCACACTAATCTGCAGCTTGAGCAACAAAGCGAGACCCCTGACCTTAAAAAAAAATTAAAAACTTTTGAAAATTGGTTGAGCATGTGGCACATGCCTGTGGTCCTAGCCACTCGGATGGCTGAGGCAGGAAGGTTACTTTAGCCCAGGAGTTTGAATTTGCAGTGACCTGTGATTATGCCGCTACACTCCAGCCTGTGTGACACAGTGAGACCCTGTGTCCAAACAATCAAACAAACAACAAACACCAATTGGGAATAGAGCCCTTGAAAACTGAAACCCGAAGTATTGTTTGTACACTAAAAAAATAATAAATTTTACATGTAACATTTTAGGAAAAATTATATAAGATTATCAAACAATGAATTCGTACAAAAAAGTAAAAATTTATTCATTTTTCATTATAACATTGAAAAATCAATACCATTTCATGTTAACCAAATTCTGTTCAAGAATTTATAAATAGTTAACTTATTAGATATACCACAAGCTTTTAAATTATTTATATTTAATTTAGAACACAGTTATAAATTTCGTGGAGATTTCTAATGAAAGCAGATTTTAGAGTGAAAATTCTTCATTAGATATCACTTTTAATTGGTCTCAAATACTCTCAACTAATTCTAAGCTAACTATTTATTTGTATTAATAATGCATACCAGGTGAATTGTATACTCCTACTGAAGAGTTAAAGATTTAGCATTTTTAAAGCCAATTAAACCTAAAATTCCTTAATATACTTCAGAAAAGTTTGAAATCTCCCCCAATTTGTCTAATTACATTTTTCTCAATACACTAGATCCAAAACAAGAGAATAATGCCAAATACATTTCAAGACATAATGTGTACTGAAGAAATGAAATTGTCTAGGCATCAAAGGAGAAAATAAAATATAAATACCACTAAAAAGAACTGCTTAAAAGGTGTGTATTCATTAAAAAGGCAACTTAACTGATGGAATCTAGATCTTCTGCCTTCTCTCAGGAACTTGAACAAGGGCAAGTTATCCAAAGCATGTTTAATAATCTGATTTAGAAGCTGGTTTTAACCATTGCTATTATTCAGATTTCGTGAGAAACCATATTAAAGATCTAACCACCAGACATTAGACTTTAGGTAATTAACACATAAACAAGAATTAAAACATCAAAATTGGAAAACATAAATCCTGTAACTAAACAATTTAGCAGTCCTAGTACTTTTTGAATTATTTCTTCACTTCATTACTATAAAATCATGTATTTATTCACCCACTACATATGTTTAGCTCCTACTCAGTATCAAGAATAGCTCTATGTTCTAGAACACTAACAATAAACACATGAGGCAAAAATCTCTGCTTTTTCTTATATATGAAGAAACTCAGAAACAGAAAGACAAATACCAATATTGTCACCTATAAGCAGAACCAAATAATGTGTACAAGGGGACTATAGCGTATGGATTGATAGACCTTGGAAATTCAGAAGGGTGGGGGTGGAAAGGGGTGGATGATGAGAAATTACTTAATGGGTACAATGTATATTATTCAGGTGATGGGTACCCTAAAAGCCCAGACATGACCACTAACCAATATATCTATGTAACAAAATTGCACTTATGCTTTTTAAATGTGTTATAAATAAATAATAATAAGTTTAAAAATATCTGCTCTCTTGGAACCCATACATTAGAGCAAATACAATCAAATTTAAATATAGGTGGGCTGCATAATAATATTAAAACTACCACTTATGGAGTGTTAATATATGCCAAGAAGTATATTATAAAAGTACACTATTTAATCTCTCCAGAAATCCAGTGTGACAGTTGTTATTATTATCCTCTCTTAACAAACGAGAAAAATAAAACTCAAAATAGACAGTTTTGTATTCTGTTTCCACTAAACCTATCATTACTGAAAGTAATCAGCCCTAAATGTAGGCCCTAACTCGGCCTCCTTAAGAAGGCATTTTCATCATTTGTCTAGGATTATAAAGTTCACCACCTTGGCCAGTGGAAGAGGGAAACTAGACAGTGAAAAATTGTGTTAAGAGAAGAGGAAAAGCTAAAAATGATCAGAATGGAGATCAGAGGTCAGCTATTTGCTGTAAAGTGTAATTTTTCACATGATTTCTCCCCGTCTCTGCTTAGGGTCCAGAGAGCAGCTCAGTGAAGCTCAATTTGAACTTAGCTTCCATGACACTGTACCATCTGGGTTTCTTCCTGACTTTGACTATTCATCATTTTCCTTCACTAGCTGCTCAGCTTCCTCTTATTCAAGTTTCTGTCTTCAGCCATTTCTTCTTTATTACTTTCTTACCTATTGTGTTGACCCAATAGTGCTTTCCAAATCTATTTCTCCAGCTCTGAGATTTCAATCTGCATCTACAAACTTCCATAACTTTTCAAACTCAACAGGATTAAAACTTAATTAATTTCTTTCCTCTTGGCCCCTATATCTTCATTAATGTTAACAACCATGACTTAAGATCTCAATTTCATTTAAGTCTACATTCATTTATTCAAAAACATTTACTAAGAACCTGCCCAGGCATGGTGGCTCACACCCTGTAACCCCAGCAGTTTGGGAGGCCAAGGCAGGTGGATTGCTTAAGCTTGGGAGTTCAAGACCAGCCTGGGCAACATGACAAGACCCCATCTACACCACAAATACAAAAAAAAAAAAATAGCCAGCCATGGTGGCGCACTCCTGTGGCCACAGCTACTTGGGAGACTGAGGTGGAAGGACTGCCTGAGTATGGGGGGAAAAGTTTGCAATGAGCTGAGATCACGCCACTGCATTATAGCCTGAATGAAAGAGCAAGACCCAGTCACACACACAAAATAATTTACTGAGAACCTCCAAGGTGCCAGAAACTGGAGACAGATTGATAAACAGTACAGAGACATTTTTGTTTGAAGAAGTTAATAATTACTACACTATACAATAAGTGACTGTAAGTATTATAATAGAAGTGCTAAAGCAACTAAAATAATAGACACCTTACTTACCTCTAATTCCTTATACCCTTTATTACTCACAAAGATGCCAGGCACTGACTAAGACACTAGAGGCACAAAGCTAAAGAAGATACAGTTAATTATTTCAACAGCAGCAAAACAGCACATGGCCTAAGAGTGAAGAAAAATACCAAAACAAATCATTACTATCACTGTGAAAACAGAGTGATAGTTTGGTTTTGTCTCCAATAAAAGCTTTACAAAAATATAATTTTTGGCTTATTTTATATTGTGTAAAGATATTTTCTGTACAATTCTTGTAATTTTCATATTAAATTATTGGAGGAGGGGAGTGAAGCCACTTAAACATTTTGAAGGAAGAGCTTGCCAGGTGAATGGAAATTAGGGCAGGAGTGAAACATTCTCAGCCAGAGGAATCCTCTTATGAAGGCACAGGGACTACCAGAAAGAGCTCATTATGTTGATAGAGCTAGTACTAGTTCTGCATGGCCAGAACAAGGACAAAGAAGTGGCAAAAGATGAGACTGGATGGTGTTATAGGCTTTGCATTTTGTTGCAAAGAACAGGCTTCCTCTCACAATATTTATTCCTGCATTTTTAGGGCTGCCTTAGTTTGCGGTGCCAGTTCTAATTTATATTTATTCTTGCATTGACTTCCTTTCTCCTTAAAGTAAGAAACATGCCAGGCCAAGTTCTCAATAAATGTTTTCTTCCTTCCTTCAAAAAGGAAGTCAATGCAAGCATAAATATAAATTAGAACTGACACAGCAAAACCAGGCAGCCCTAAAGACCAGTCTCTGCTTCTCAACACATCCCTGCTTCTCTGCACTGATCCCTCCCTGAGATGTGCTCTCTTTACTCACAGTCCTGTGTCCTTATAGCTGAGTCTGCACATGGCCCTTATTAATGCTCCAACCTCTGTCTGGCTCCTCTCATCTCACAATGTTCACGTTTTAGTTCCTACTTCTAATTGGAGATCTCAATACTTCCTATTTCAAGTTACAAAAAGAAAGAGAATTTTATAAACCTGGCTTATTTTCCTTCTTCTAAGATCCTGTATAGCAAGTGGTTTAGAAGTCCATAGGTCAATAGCCAAGAAATAACCCAAATAAGAGTGTTTATGTTTATGTTACAAGAATAAAAGGTGATAACTAAGACAGGACAGTCCCTGGGAAGGAAAAAGATGTAGATATAAAATACACAGATCGTGTGACAAAGACATGCCTATGGCTACCTCTGAAATGACTTGGAATTCTTGAGTCATCACTGATCCTTGTAAGAAATTCAGTTGTGTGATGGGACAGTAAGCAGGATAAAATGGAAACTGAGAAGTGGAAACAGAAAATCTAAACCAGCCTTCCTCACTATCTGGTGAGGAATGGAGAGAGGTAAGCTAGTAAAGAAAGCTTCAGGGGTACCCTAGGTTGAGAAAGATTCTTTAATACATGAGATATCAATCAATATTATAGACTGAAAGAATACAGCCAGGGATTAGAAAGAGAGAATAAAAGGTGATAACTAAGAGAAGAAAGACCCTACGGACAGAGAAGATGTATATATAAAACACACGTGAAGAGACTGGTCTTACACAGGAAGAGAGAACAGCAAGATATTTGTGAGTTTTATAAGTATGGGACAAGAAAGTGAAGTTCTCACACGTGATGGCCTAAATTATGTGAAATAGAGGGCAAGATCATCTTCTGATGGGTGTAAGGGGGAGCAAGAGAGGAAGAAGTGAGGAACAGATGTTAAAAAGATAGCCTTTGAGAAAAAATGGGAGGCAATGATTTAGCAGTGCTGATGCACTAGACAAACATAGACACTATAGTTCTCTAGTGTTGCTCTCTTTACAGATTGTGACATTCTCCAGAAATGTTTGTCACTATAAAAGTAGGACTATGGAAGGTAGTTTGCATAGAGTTGATCCAAAAGTTTGATGTTTCCAAAGGCAATGTGGCAGAGACAGGAAAGAGTTGAATGTTGTAGGAGAATGACCAGAGTCTTGCACCTTCCTAAAGCTTTTGTTTCAGGAAAACTGGTCTTCTGATGATTGCTAGAATAGAACCTATATTTTTCTTGACCTTGTTCATTTGCTTATGATATTATTTTAATTTGGCTTCTTCCTCCTCATTTCAACTCTGTTATTTTACCCTCATTTCAAATGCTAGTTTTACATGGCAATTAATCCTCTCTCTTTGATGAAAATTAAAATTTCCCTCCAAATTGCTATAACTTTTTACAATATTTATCAATTATTTCTTGAGTTGCTACCATCTACAAGCTACCATGCTTGTTATCAATAGAGTACAAAATCACTCAAATTTATATTGAGCCCTTACTCTACCTTAGTATGTCTAAACACTTTGCACAGATTATATATAATCCTATCTACCACTATATATGGTAAGAACTATTTCTAGAACCAGTTGAGGAGTGAGAAAACAGGCAGAGTTAACCATAAGCAAGTCACCCAGCTAGCATGCAACAATGGAAGGACTGGCTCTAGGGGGTTCTAGAAATCAGACTCGAGTATCTTCATTTTAACCAGCATAGTATACTAGCTCCATAGGCCTTTTGTTGTATTGCTTTGCATTGTCGTTTGAGAGTTGTATCTTCCACTAGATTTCAGACTCATGTTAGATGGATCTTAAATCTGTTTCTCTTTGTCCATAGAAAGAAGTGTTGCATATAATAGTTACACAATTAATGGTTCAGAATCTGGAATCTCACTGAATTCTTAGAATGATGTATGAAAGAATTTTCCCAGATAGTCCCTCTGGGGTATTTACCTCCACTTGAAACTACATTCAGAGGTGGTCTTTTCTTACACACAATCAAGGTGATTTGGTCCCTCCATAAAACCTACAGGTTAGATAGCAAGGTTACCATTTTTTGTTGTTGTTTTTTCTCATTTATTATTATTCTACTTTTCTTTGATTGCCCACACATCCAGAATGAACAGGAAATTTTCTATTCCTTATTTATCTAACTTATTTTCTCAATAAAATATGACTTATGACTTAAAATACATAGTATATCCTAATGTTTGAACTTTAAATGATCAAATTTAGAAACTTTGTTTTTTGCTTTTGTTATTATCTCCACAGCCCAGTGAGAGTCAAAGATTCCCTGGAAGACCATATCTATCCGGCCAGCTGCCACCACCTCCACCTTACAAGCCAAGATGGGTTCCACTAAGTCCCCCACCTTCCTATGGCTCAAGATTTAATTCACCACTTTCTCTTCTCCTTGTTCGAGGGCGAGTTCCACCATCTTCTTTTTCTCAGTTTAGCCAAATGGTCATTCTATCTCAACTCTTTCCTTTGAAACCTATTGGACAACCTCGACTCTTTCCGAGTTATCCAAACCTACATTTCCCACTAAGACCTTACTATGTAGGACCTTTTAGGATATCAAAACCCCCATTTCCTCCTATTCCTTTTTATCTTGCTATTTACCAGCCCATCTCTAACCCTAAACCCCAAATAAATACCACCACCGCAGATACCACAATCACCACAAACCCGCCTACCACCACAGCAGCAACCTCCAACACATCCACAAAACATACAATGACAGTCACCTCTTCAATAGTACCCATCTCTTCAACACCAGAGCCTGCTGCCTCCACATCAGCAGCAACCCCCACAGCACCTACTGAAAATACTACTCAAATTCTCACCAACCCTCCTCACACTGTATTGCTCAGTGCCACTGTCCCAGTTACGACTTCCAACCAAACTACATTCAGCAGCACAATCCTTAAAAGTTTTTGGCAAAAACTTTTTGACATTTTTGGTTGAATATGCAAGAAATCATATTTTCCAAACTGCTCTGATGTCAATCTGAGAAGAAATAAGCTACGATGATTTTGATGGAACCAACCCTGACCTAACCAGCACACCAAATAAATAAAGGATTTGAGCAGTGTTATGGACCTATTGCTGTCATTATGAATGACTACCACTCTAGCCTACATTTTGTCACTTATTAACACTTGATAAGTCAGGTTACCAGAAGGAAACAGAGGCCCTTTATGAAAAAAAAATGAATGAAGTATGCACTTAAAGAGAGTAGACAGGATTTTAAAAAGAATACAGCGCTAAAGAGACATTCAGGGTCTCCCAGTGCAGCTGGTCAGGGGCCTGTGTTTCATGAAGCAAAGGAACAAATAAGGAGCCCAGAGCCTGAAGAAGAGTTGGAACAATGAAGGAAAGGCCACCCAATAAGACCCATTGTGCAAAGACGTGACTACTCCCAGGTGTGACTACCGCTCCTCATTAGCAGTCCACTCTTCTCTGCCTATTTCTCAATCCTGGGAGGATAACCATACAAACTCTTATATGTGGGTTTTCTTGCCTGGGGGGGGTTGGTTGTGTTCTGCTGATGAAATAGGTGGAAGGGAGAGGTATAAATCTTTTATATTTGTTATAAAATATTAAAATGGTACAACTGCATAGGTCCCTTGGCATGAGTGGAGCTAAGCTAAGCTCCTAATAGTTATACAATTAATAGTCTCCTAATAGTTACACAATTAATGGTTCAGAGCCTGGAGTCTCACTGAATTCTTAGAATGGAGTAAAAACTAATTTTCCCAGATAGTCCCATTGGAGTGTTTACCTCCACTTGAAACTACTTTCAAAGATGGTGCCTAGTTCTTAGTTCTCTGATTTCTTAGAAGCTAAGCTCCATTTATTGCAAGGGACCTATATGGTTGTACCATTTTTTGCTTTTATACAAAATAGTACCCCTACCTCTTTCCTCCACCTATTTTATCAGCAGAACCCAACCGAAATCTCACAGGTAAGGAAACCCATATGTAAGAGTCTGTATGATCATCCTCCCAGGATTGAGAATGAGGCAAACAAGGGTGGATTGCTAATGAGGATTTATAAACCCATAGGCTGACACCACAAGTAGCCTCACTCAGCATCTTGAGATCAAATAAGTAGACATGGAAAAACATGAAGGTTCCTGACTTCCTGTACATAGAAAAGGCAGAGATCAGCATAAAAATAAATTACATCAGTTTTCTATTGCCTTTACCCAGGAAATTCACACACACATATATATATATGGTCAACCAGGTAACAAAAATATAAATAAATAATAATACAAATTAAGATAAAAGAAATAAAATAATTTAAAAATCTACTTAATACCTGAGTATTCAAATATAGACACAAAATAAATATTAAAAAAATGTTTTAAAACTTTAAAAGTTCTCTCTTAACAGGAATAGCCTGTAACTATAAAGCATTTAACACAGTCATGTGCCACAGTCAACAACTTTTCAGTCAATGACAGACCATATAGATGAAGGTGGCCCCATAAGATTATAATAAAGCTGAAAATACTTTATTACCTAGTGATGTTGTAATCATCTTGATGTCACAGCATAGCACATCACTCGTGTTTCTGGTGATGCTGGTGTAAACAAAATCACTATGCTTTCAGTTGTATAAAAGTAGAGCTCACATAAGTACAGTGTGTAAGATTTGATAATCATAATAAATGACTATGTTACTAGTTTAGGTATTTACTATACTACATAAATCATTATATTAGTGTATACTCCTTATATTAAAGCAAGTTAACTATAAATTAGCCTCAGGCAGGTCTTTCAAGAAGTATTCCAGAAGAAGTTATTGTTATCATAGATAACAGCTCCGTATGTGTTACTGCTCTGAAGACCTTAAATTGGGACAAGATGCAGAGATGGAAGACAGTGAGTGATATGGGTGACCCTAACTCTGTTAAGGCCAAGGCTACTGTGTATATTTGTGTCTTTGTTCTTTTTTCTTTAAGTTTAAACAGTTTTAAAAATTAAATTAAAAAGCATATAGAATAAGGATATAAGACAGATAGATAGATAGATAGATAGATAGATAGATAGATAGATAGATAGATAGATTTTTTTTTTTTTTTGAGATAAAGCCTCGCTCTTGTCCTCCAGGCTGGAGTGCAATGGTGCATCTCTGCTAACTGCAAACTCTCCCTCCTTGGTTCAAGCGATTCTCCTGCCTCAGACCCCTGAGTACTTAAAATTACAGGCGCCTGCCACCACACTCAGGTAATTTTTATATTTTTAGTAGACAGGGTTTCACCATGTTGGCCAGGCTAGTCTAAAATTCCTGACCTCAGGTGATCTGCCCACATCGGCCTCCCAAAGCGCTGGGATTACAAGCATAAGCCACCACGCCTGGCCTGAAATATTTTTGTACAGCTGTACAATGTGTTTCTATTTTTAAGATAAGTAGTATTAAAAAGAGTTTAAAAGTTTCAGAAGTTTATGCCATAATAAAGCCACAATAAGCTAAGTTTACACTATTATTGGAGAAAGAAAAATATGTTTTATAAATGTAGTGCAGCCTGAGTGTGCAGTGTTTATAGTCTACAGTCAGGTACCATCATGTCTAGGCCTGCACATTCACTCTGCTCACTCACTGACTCACCCAGAGCAACCTCCGGTCCTGCAAGCTCCATTCATGGCAATGGACTTATACAGCTGTACCATTTTTTATCTTTTATACCAAATTTTTACTGTACTTTTTCTATGTTTAAATACACATGTACATCCCGTTGTGTTATAATTGCCTACAATATTCAGTACAATAACATATGGTACAGCTTTGTAGCCTAGGTGCAATAGGCTATACCATGCAGGTGTGTACCAGGCTATATCATCTAGGTTTGTGTAAATGCAGCACTTAATTTCATACAACAAAATTGCCTAACAATGCATTTCTCACAAGGTGTCCCCATAGTTTAGCAACACATAACTGCAATCTTAATACATTGATAATTTTATCTTTCAAAATCTCTTTCAAGTTACACAATCATTATATATAATAATGGTATCATCTATATATTGATTTCTGGAGTGGAGAGTTCATTCTATCAATCTTAACAAATCTTTTTTTTATTACTATAGTTGAAGTTCTGGGGTACATGTGCAGATCATGCAGGATTGTTACATAGGTATACACATGCCATGGTGGTTTGCTGCATCCATCCTCCCGTCCTCTACATTAGGTATTTCTCCTAATGTTATCCCACCTCAATCCCCCTACCTCCTGCTATCCCTCTCTTAGCTCCACCCACCCCCCAACAGGCCCTGATGTGTGATGTTACCCTCCCTGTGTCCATGTGTTCTCATTGTTCAACACTCACTTATGAGTGAGAAAATGTGGTGTTTGGTTTTTTGATCCTGTGTCAGTTTACTGAAAATGATGGTTTCCAGTTTCATCCATGTCCCTGCAAAGACATGAACTCATCCTTTTTTATGGCTGCATAGTATTCCATGGTATATATGTGCCACATTTTTGTTATCCAGTCTATTACTGATGGGCATTTGGGTTGGATACTGTCTTTGCTATTGTAAACAATGCCACAATGAACATATGTGTGCATGTGTCTTTAGAGTAGAACAATTTATAATCCTTTGGGTATATACCCAATAATGGGATTGCTGGGTCAAATGGTATTTCTATTTCTAGATCCTTGAGGAATTGCCACACTGCCTTTCACAATGGTTGAACTGATTTACACTCCCACCAGCAGTGTAAAAGTGTTCCTATTTCTCCACATCCTCTCCAGCATCTCTTGTCTCCAGATTTTTTAATGATTGCCATTCTAACTGGCATGAGATGATATCTCAATGTGGTTTTGATTTGCATTTCTCGAATGACCAGTGAACCAGTGATGATGAGCGTTTTTTCATGTGTTTATTGGCTGTATAAATGTCTTCTTTTGAAAAGTGTCTGTTCAGATTCTTTGCCCACTTTTGGATGTGTTTGTTTATTTGTTTTTTTCTTGTAAATTTGTTTAATTCTTTGTAGATTCTGGATATTAGCCCTTTGTCAGATGGGTACCTTGCAAAATTTTTTTCCCATTCTGTTGGTTGCCAGTTCACTCTAATGATAGCTTCTTTTGCTTTGCTATGCAGAAGCTCTTACATTTAATTAGAACCCATTTGTCTATTTTGGCTTTTGTTGCCATTCCTTTGGTGTTTTAGTCATAAAGTCCTTGCCTATGCCTATGTTCTGAATGGTATTGCCTAGGTTTTCTTTCAGCATTTTTATGGTGTTAGGTCTTATGTTTAAATCTTTAATCCATCTGGAGTTAATTTTTGTATAAGTTGTAAGGAAGGGGTCCAGTTTCAGCTTTGTGCATATGGCTAGCCAGTTTTTCCAACACCATTTATTAAATAAGGAACTTTCCCCCTTGCTTATTTTTATCAGGTCTGTCAAACATAAGATGGTTGTAGATGAGTGTCATTACTTCCGAGGCCTCTGTTCTGTTCCATTGGTCTATATCTCTGTTTTGGTACTGGTGCCATGCTGTTTTGATTACTGTAGCCTTGTAGTATAGTTTGAAGTCAGGTGGCATGATGCCTCCAGCTTTGTTTTTTAGTTTTTTTTTTTTTTGTTTTTGCTTTGTATGGTCTTGGCTATGTGGGCTCTTTTTTGGTTCCATATGAAACCTAAGGGTTTTTTTTTTTTTTCAGTTCTGTGAAGAAGATCAATGGTAGCTTAATGGGAATAGCGTTGAATCTATAAATTATGGTAGCTTAATGGGAATAGCATTGAATCTATAAATTACTTTGGGCAATGTAGCCATTTTCACAATATTGATCCTTCCTAACCATGATCATGGAATATTTTTCCATCTGTTTGTGTCCTCTTTTATTTCCTTGAGAAGTGGTTTGTATTTCTCTTTGAAAAGGTCCTTCACATCCGTTGTTAGTTGTATGCCTGGGTATTTTATTCTCTTTGTAGCAACTGTGAATGGGAGTTCGCTCATGATTTGGCTCCTTGGTGGTCTGTTATTGGTGTATAGGAATGCTTGTAATTTTTGCACATTGATTTTGTATCCTGAGACTTTGCTTTTTATTTTTAACTCCATAAAGCATAAGATATTTAAATGAGAAAATGAAAACAAAACCAAACTTTAGACTCATGTTTCTATCTAAAGACACTCAAAACTAGTTTTCCCTTGCCAATCCCTTTCCTAACTGCAACTTTATTTGTGACCATGTAATAAAGGATAGTTTAAAGATTTTTTTAAGTTTATACCTTTTTAAAAAAGATTAAACAATCAGCCTAGCAAAAAAGGTACTCAATACATATTATCCTTATATCAAACAAGTAATATTTCAGTACAATATAACTATACAGAATATATACAATACACTGTTCACAAAGCAAACACTACAGGCTCAGAACAGATTTGAAAAAGCATGATATTCACATTGATTGCTGAAGTTGCTTATCTTAACGAGATTTCGGGCTGAGACAATGGGGTCTTCTAAATATTACAAACATGTCATCTGCAAATAGAGAAAATTTGACTTCCTCTTTTCCTCATTGAATACACTTTATTTATTTTTTTTTTTCTTGACTGATTGCTCTGACTAGAACTTCCAATACTATGTTGAATAGAGTAGTGAGAGAGGACACCCTTGTCTAGTGCCAATTTTCAAAGGGAATGCTTCCAGTTTTTACCCAGTCAGATTGATATTGGCTGTGGGTTTGCCATAAATAGCTTTTATTATTTTGAGAGACATTCCAATTATACCTAGTTTATTGAGAGTTTTTAGCATAAAGCGCTGTTGAATTTTGTTGAAGGCCTTCTCTGCATCTATTGAGATAATCATGTGGTTTTTGTCTTTGGTTCTGTTTATGTGATGGACCATGTTTATAGATTTGTGTATGTTAAACCAGCCTTGCATACCAGGGATGAAACCAACTTGATGACGATGTACAAGCTTTTTGATGTGCTGTTGGATTTGCTTTGCCAGGATTTTATTGAAGATTTTTGCAACAATGTTCACCATGGATATTGGCCTAAAATTTTTCTTTTTTAATTGTGTTTCTCCCAGGTTTTGGTATCAGGATGCTGTTGATCTCATAAAATGAGTTAGCGAGGATTCCCTCCTTTTGTATTGTTTGGAATAGTTTCAGAAGAAACTATTGGTAAGCTATTAATTGCTACCTCAACTTCAGACATTGTTATTGGTCTATTCAGGGATTCAACTTCTTCCTGGTTTAGTCTTGGGTGTAAGTGTCCAGGAATTTATCCATTTCTCCTAAATTTACTGGTTTATCTCTATAGAGATGTTTGTAGTAGTCTCTGATGGTAGTTTGTATTTCTGTAGAATTGGTGGTGATATCCCCTTTATCATTTTTTTATTGCATCCATTTGATTCTTCTCTCTTTTCTTTTTTATTAGTCTGGTTAGCCGTCGATCTATTTTGTTGATTATTTAAAAAAAAAAAACAGCTCCTGGATTTATAGATTTTTAAGGGTTTTTTTGTATGTGTATATCCTTCAGTTCTGCTCTGACCTTAGTTATTTATTGTCTTCTGCTAGCTTTTGAAGTTGTTTGATCTTGCTCCTCAAGTTCTTTTAATTTTGATGTTAGGGTGTTGATTTTAGATCTTCCCTCCCTTCCCATGTGGGCATTTAGTGTTATAAATTTCCCTCTAGACACTGTTTTAAAGGTGTCCCAGCAATTCTGGTATGTTGCATCTTCATTCTCATTGGTTTTGAAGAACATCTTTATTTCTGCCTTCATTTCACTATTTATCCAGTAGTCATTCAGAAACAGGTTGTTCAGTATCCATGTAGTTGTGTGATTTTGAGTGAGTTTCTTAATCCTGAGTTCTAATTTGATTGCACTGTGGTATGAGAGACTGTTTGTTATGATTTCCATTCTTTTGCATTTGCTGAAGACTGATTTACTTCCAATTATGCAGTCAATTTTGGTGTAAGTGGGATGTGGTGCTGAGAATGTATGTTCTGTGGATTTAGGGTGGAGAGTTCTGTAGATGTCTATAAGGTCTGCTTGGACCAGATCTCAGTTCAAGTCCTGGATATCCTTGTTGATCTGTCTAATATTGACCATGGAGTGATCAAATCTCCCAATATTACTGTGTGGGAGTCTAAGTCTCCTTGTAGGTCATTAAGAATTTGCTTTATGCATCTGGGTGCTCCTGTATTGGGTGCATATGTATTTAGGAGAGTTAGCTCTTCTTGTTGCATTGATCCCTTTACCATTATGTAATGCCCTTCTTTGGCTCTTTTGATCTTTGTTGGTTTAAAGTCTGTTTTATCAAAGACTAGGATTGCAACCCCTGCTTTTTTCTGCTCTCCACTTGCTTGGTAAACCTTCCTCCATCCCTTTATTTTGAACCTATGTGTGTCTTTGCACGTGAGATGGGTCTCCTGGATACACTGCACTGATGGGTATTGTCTCTTTATCAGTTTGCCAGTCTATGTCTTTTGATGGGGCATTTAGCCCATTTACATTTAAGGTTAATATTGTTATATGTGAATTTGATCCTGCCATTGGGATTCTAACTGGTTGTTTTGCCCATTAGTTGATGCAGTTTCTTTATTGTGTTGATGGTCTTTACAATTTGGTATGTTTTTGCAGTGGCTGGTACTGGTTGTTCATTTCCATGTTTAGTGCTTCCTTCAAGAACTCTTGTAAAGCAGGCATGGTGGTGATGAAATCTCTCATCAATTGCTTGTCTGTAGACTTCCCCTTCACTTTTGAAGCTTAGTTTGGCTGGATATGAAATTCTGGGTTTCTGCCAAGAGATCTGCTGAGTCTAAAGGACTTCCCTTTGTGGGTAACTTGACTTTTCTCTCTGGCTGCCCATTTTTTCCTTCATTTCAACCCTCGAGAATCTGACAATTACATGTCTTGGGGTTGCTGTTCTTGAGGAATATCTTTATGGTGTTCTCTGTATTTCCTGAATCTGAATGTTGGTCTGCCCTCTAGGTTGGGAAAGTTCTTCTGGATAATATCCTGAAGAGTGTTTTCCAGCTTGATTTCATTTTCCCTGTCACATTCAGGTACACCGATCAAACGTAGATTTGGTCTTTTCACATAATCCCATATTTCTTGGAGGCTTTCTTTTCACTCTTTTTTCTCTATTGTTGCCTTCTCATTTTATTTTGTTGAGTTGATCTTCAATCTCTGATATCCTTTCTTCTGCTTGATTAATTCAGCTATTAAAACTTATGTATGTTTTGCAAAGTTCTCATGCTGTGTTTTTCAGCTCCATCAAGTCATTTATGTTCTTCTCTAAGCTGGTTATTCTAGTTAGCATTTCATCTAACCTTTTCTCAAGGTTCTTAGTTTATTTGCATTGGGTTATAACATGCTCCTTTAGCTCAGAGATGTTTGTTATTACCCACCTTCTGAAGCCTACTTCTGTCAATTCGTCAAATTCATTCTTCATCCAGTTTTTTTCCCTTGCTTGTGAGGAGTTGTGATCCCTTGGAGGAGAAGTGGCATTTTGGTTTTTGGTGATTTCATTCTTTTTGCGCTGGTTTCTTGTCGTCTTTGTGGACTGCTGGAAGTCCACTCCAGACTCTGCTTGTCTGGGAATCACCAGCAGGGGCTGCAGAACAGCAAAGATTGCTGCCTGTTCCTTCCTCTTGTAGCTTCATCCCAGAAGGATACCTGCCAGATGTCAGCCAGAGCTCTCCTATGTGAGGTGTCTTTTAGGCTATATGGGAGTCAGGGAGCCACTTAAGGAGGTAATCTGTCTCTATCTGAATCAGAGTATAGTGTAATACCTTTGGTCTTTGAAGTTGGTGACTTTCAGATGGGGTCTCTGAGTAGACATTTCTGTTGATGTTGAAGCTATTTCTTTCTGATTTTATTTTTCCTTCTAACAGTCAGGCCCCTCTGGTGCGGGACTACTGGAAGTCCACCCCAGACGCTGCCTGTCTGGGAATCACCAGCAGGGGCTGCAGAACAGCAAGGATTGCTGCTTGTTCCTTCCTCTGGTAGCTTCATCCCAGAAAGGTACTAGCCAGATGTCAGCCAGAGCTCTCCTGTATGAGGTGTCTCTTAGGAGTCAGGGAGCCACTTGAGGAAGCAGTCTGTCCATTATCAGAGCTCAAGTTATGTGCTGGAAGCTCCATTGCTCCGTTCAGAGATGCTGGGCAGGGACATTTAAGCCTGCTGAAGTAGAACTCAGAACCACCCCTTTTCCCAGGTGCTCTGTCCTGGGAACTGTCCAACCTGTCCCATTGAGATGAACCTGGAACCTTGGTTGGAAATGTGGAGATCACTCGCTTTCTGCATCACACTCGCTGGGAACGGCTCTCCAGAGCCACTCCTATTAGGCCATCTTGGCCGCCACCTGCCCAGTCTTAACAAATCTAAAGTTCTGAATGAGACATGAAGCAGAATTTTATTAAAATATAATTTGTCTATAAGATACAATTATTTTTCAGAGGTGCAATCAGCAAATATGGTTATTGACTTAATTGTGTGTTCAAACTAATAATATAAGGCATAATGCTGTCATTTCAAAATTATGTTTGTTTCTGACTGTTCTCGGGTTTGGTGTCATAAAAGATTACCCCAACTCTTTATGGAATGTATGAAAACTCTGGGATGACTCAATCTCCTATGTGCATTTGGCTTCTTAAGAAGAGCTCTCAACTCCCACTTTAAGGCAGTACATGCTAAATATACTCAATCCACTTGTCAGTTGTCATCACCACAATCTGACTTCTAAATCTCTATGCTGCTTAGACATTATAAGTAAACCAACACCCCACTAACTGTCCTGTTTGACTCCATCAGAGTCCCTGTGCTGTAGATCTCTCCTGCCTCCCCAGTCCCTGATAGAGACCACTGAACCGATTCATGCCAGCTCTAGTTACTTCTCAATTTGAACTTCCTTCAGTAAACATATATCAAATGCTTGCTACTATGAGGCACTTTACAAAGTCAAAAAATACATTTCCTGCCATTGAGGAACTCTTTATCTTTTTCAATTTGGGCAGCAATCATCTCACGCTCCCCACAAAGCTGTTAATGGGGGCAATCATTGCCACCTATGTGATGAGCTCTATATCAACTGCCAGGCTAGGCTGGCCACCGGAAGGGACAATTTTTATAAGGAAGGATACTTAGTCATTCTTCTCCTCTTCCCCATTAACCTTTGGTAAAATGAAATTGTTGACTCACATCACAGTAATGGAGTCCCAGTGGAACATAGGGGCTCATCAGATTTTGCAAAGTGCTACATTTCACTTGATTTCACATGTAGCATACCTTTTCTTTATTATTGACCTCTATTCAAATCTACTTCACTCATCTTTGTTAGAAAAAACTTCCACCTAAGGGAAGTTCAAAGGCCTGTCTACAATGTATCCTCCTCACTCATGCTTGTCTGAGTTACTTACATCTTATGTTTTGTAGGTTGTGTACTATACATTTCCAAAAAGAATACTTTCCACCAGCTGCACCATACCCAGTTTGTCTTCCCTGATTTTCTCTAGGTCACTGTTTCACTATATAATATACCAGACACCTCCATCATGACATTTGTGGTCCCAATTCTATGAGAAGATAATTTCCCTAGATCCTGAAATTTCTTTTGAATACTGAACTGAATAAACTAGGCATCCTCCTAAAGACAGAATATAGAATCTTAAATTATGACTATCTATGCCTTCTGAAAATGGCTAAATTATAAGCTTCCAGGAGTGTTCAAATGTTGCCCTCACATTTATTTCCATTTAAAAGAAATGAAAGAGGCATTCTTATGTTCTTAATTTCTCTTCAAGCAGTGGGGAGAATAGATATATTTCAGATACCACCACCATTGTAACAAGCCCACAGGTCCTGTGGAAAAGGCCAAGCTATAGAGTCACAGGAAGGTGACTGAGAATATCTTATCAATTTTGTCAGAGTTCCTCACCTTGCAGGGCAATGGGTCTATGTCTGTATCCTACATTAGTGTGCATTTGGCTGGCAAGGAAGAGGGTGTACACAGGTGGCATAGGAAGCTCTGTCAAATGAAACAGAGTGGCGGCTGCATGGCTGGGCTGCAATGGCCAGACACACTGGTTTTGCACAAACCACTCAGTAGTCATCATGAGACAAGGTTTCTTATAAAAGTGGCTTATCTTAAACACCTTTTGAAATGATGGCAGTTTGTCAATTATGTCTTCAATTGTACTGATATATTATGAATTTTATATTACCTTTGACTATGTCAGCCTTTTCTGGGTATGCACAAAACATGTAGCTTCACACAAAAATGTATGCACTATTTAAAGAGGTTGGTTTGTGCCCTATAAAAACAGAAAATTTGATAAATTCTCAAGAGACTCCTGAAATAGATTAGCTAGATAGATAAATAGATACATAGATGGTGCTGAGAGTTTATCGTTGTATATGCTGCATAATCAAGGCAAGATTTTCAATTATGACTACAAAACAATGACAACTAAACCTTCCAGTTACTATTTTAAATATCTGATGAGTGAAGAATTTTCCACAGACTAGCTTCTGACTCTCTGTACATTTTAAACCATGTCCCTGTCTCCTGAGCCCACGAGTACCTTATGGTGCTAGGTAACTTAATGTATTCTCTTACTCTAATATGACCTCTAGCCTGGCATATATTACAATGCCAAATAAGTTAACACAGGGCAACTGAATCATTTCTAGAAGACTTACACCAAGAAGCCTAGCAACAAGTAAACTATATCCAAAAGTGACTGCAACCCACATAAATATATCCCACTATCCCCAAACTAAATACATCCTCTCCTCAACTTCCTCTTATCCTGTTCATCAAAATGCCTGCAACATACTCAATGCCACCACACACAAAGGAAAATGGGACAGTAGGAAAATTGGAGAGGAAAAAGACAGTGGTCTTAATCAGCAGTGGCTAAATATTTTACTTCTGCAACTATTACAAAAGCATAGGACCACATTGTTAAGTAGTCTTCCATAAAAGAGGCTAACTCCATTTTTTTGATGTTTGGTCATTAACAGCTTTTAAATCCCCACCCACTTCCCTACCTACCCCAAATCTGGTCAACCAACAAAAGAAGACTGTACACATGCCACTCATCTTTTGTCACCTGAGGGCACTTCAACTTCACAAAACCCTAGCCCACTGTGAACCCTTCCCGTCACACTCCTAACCACCACAAAGTCCCGACATTCTCTCTGTTTCCCTCAAGCAACTCAAACTAGCTTGCACCTACCTTTATCTACCCAGAAAGCCCCACTATGTGAATAATAAACATTTCCATATACAATAGGTGTATGTGGCATCCATCTTGACATTCAAACAAATTAGTGGTGAGTTGAGGTTGAGGGTAAGTCTCTTCCAAGTAGAGAAAAGAAGTCTGTGCATGTGGCCAGCCTGACCTCAACCTTCATTAGCTTCATGTAAATCTACTTCTGCATGTATTGTATCATTGTTTCTTTCCAAAACCTCCACTCTGATTTGAGTAAGCCTGGTGCACAAATATTTGTATTTTCAAAAGAAGTTGAAGTAGGAAAGTGATTTGACACTTAGTATAGTTTAATTTACATAAATTTCAACTCACATAATTTTCAAGAACTGTATTATAAAATGGCCTGCTCCTTAGATCAAGCTTATTTTTCCAGATATTCCTTCCACACAAGGTAAACAATGAGAAAATTCATTTTAGTATTATTTTACAAAACACAAGATCATCCATATTAGATGTCAGTGAAACTTACAAAGAACTAGAAATATCATTGAGACCATTTTCTGGAATATTAAACTGAGAATCCAGTTAGGTGGGATTATAAGGAAGATGCCTGGTGTTTTGTAAACATGCAAACACAGACAGGCACATACACACACGTACACATACACATGCACGCACACACACACACACACACACACACACACACTGCATTGCCCAGAACATCAGGATGTCTGTGTTCCCAGGCTAACATGGATATCAAGATCACAGGAAGTGGCCACCAGCAGACATATTCTATCCTGCCTGTGATGCACTCATCTAGCATTATCGTGCTCTGGCCTGTGAGACTAAATTTCCTTTTCTCCTCTCTTTTGTAAAATTGATATTTGGTATTCTTATATTAATTTGCAAATCTAACTCTGCTCTTAGGCATTTCTGGCTTTTCCTGACCAATTTGACCCCCCATCTTCTAATTACTATAGTGTAATTTGATGTCTGTGAGAGGCATCCTGGTCTCCATCTCTCTGACTCTAGTCTGTCATCTGTAGTCTGTATAAAACCATTACTTTTATACTTTTATAAATAAAAATAGTTCATTATTAGATATCTGCTCCCTGTGATGATTCCATGATATGATATATCATTGTATTACATATGTATGTAATATTTTTAAGAGGAACTGTCTTTTTGCCTGCTTTTGGGGAACAATAAAGGATAAGAGCACTGGTCCTGCTCTGGGGCCTGTTGACTTGTACAACCTGTTTCTCAGTATGCATTGAGATCAGTCAATTCACTTTCCCATCTGATTTTAAATAGTTACTAATTATGTCACATGGTCTCTTAGTTGCTTACACATATTAAGTTTCTCTTCTCGAAAAGTGGAGAATGGTAACCACAAGGACTCTGATTTCAATCATCTCAAAAAAATGTTTAGAGTCTACATCTTCATACATTTTTGATTAACATTTTAACTTATTGGTGCCTTAATAATTCACAAGTTTCCACCAGTAATTGTCTGTGTGTTTCAGCTTTTACAAAATTGAGGTAAGCTTTAATAATGTCTAATGATACCATGTAACACTTGATAACTTGTCCAGTAATATCAAAATCTTAGAATAGAAAAGTATTACCTGTATGATTATAAAATGCAGTATCTTTTCTTCACCATCATGAATCATTGACATATTTCTAAAGGTGAGTGCTGATGAAAGTTATAAAGGTATAGAATTAGACTCTTAGACAGATGGGCTAGCACTGCCTGACCAGACATGCTGTCACAGGAAGAACCCTTAGAAATAAAAAGCCCCTGGTTCCTTCATGCATAAGGAGATAGATGAGCCTAAGAACTGAATGCTTTCAAGTACTGAGCACAGCCCTCCAGGGAACAGGCTTGGCTGAGTGATAGACCAATCTGTACTTTTATTTCCTAGTCCCACTCCTTGCAATGTATTAAAAGGCTAGTTCAATATCAGCAGAGAAAACACAGTTTAAGTTCTATTTTTTTGAAATATTAGTCAAATACATAGCATAGTCATAATTTAATATTTTAAGACTTTAAAAGATTAGCTTTAAGTAAACCAAAATGATACATAAAAAGACTAATAGAGGACCAAGTGCAGTGGCTCATGCCTGTAATCCCAGCAATTTAGGAGGCTGAGGCAGAAGGACTGCTTAAAGTCGGGAGTTCAAGACAAGCCTGGGAAATATAGCTAGACCACATCTCTACAAAAAGAAAAAATAAAGGAGCTGGGTTTGGTGACACATACCTGTAATCCCAACTCCTTGGATAATTGAGATGGGAGAATCCCTTGAGGCCAACATTTCCAGGCTGTAGTGAGCTATGATTGCACCACTGCACTCTAGCCTAGGTGACATAGCAAGACTCTGTCCCCCTTCCAACCCTCAACAACAAAAGACTACTAGCAATAGCACCTCCACCTAATCAATTACTGCTAAGGTTACATCTGCTACCAACTGATCATCAGAAGCCACCAATATAAATTTATTTCCCACAAATACTTCCCAACCCATGGCAACTGCCTCCACCCCCACTGCCAGTATCACATCAACTTCCACATCTACTACCAGTCAAGTTGGAAGTACCTACAAATCTGCTGAGACTATCAGCACACTTGCTTCCACAGATGTCACCATAACTATTGAGCTGAAATCTAGAAGCACCACTTCTAATGCCACAACCTTATTTAAGACTTTAGCCACAGATATGACTGCAATCATCATATCTATTGCATTTACCTTGAAAGATGACACAGCCAAAGTTTCAATCTTTAATGCTTTATCTACATATAAACCTACTCACTATATGTGGATAATACTACTTCATTGTCTCTCTTTACAACACATGCAGTCACTGCTGCCACTATCGTATCTGAAACACCAGCTGTACCTAGCACACCTGCACTTACATATTCTCCTTCTACTCCTTTCTCTACATCTGATGCTGTCAGTAATCTTTCTGTCCAACCACAACTAGGGACTTTCCCCCAACATCAGGTGACATGTCAGTTGTCAACATTTCCCCTGCTACCACTCCCCCAACAACTATACTTGCACATCTGCACTTACTAATACCAGCCCCCACCAGAGTTGTTCTCTCTGCCTCACCTGGAGGCACCATCAGCCACTCCCACTGCCACCACAGAGGCCTACGCTGCCCTTTCTCCCACAGGCACAGCTGTCCCTATCAGCTCCAACCCTACTACCATTTCTACTTCCATTTTCCCAGAGGCTGCCAAAGCTACTCTCTACAACACCGGTTGTCATTGCTGTTTCTGGTACAAGAGCTTCTTCTACCACATCTGGATCATCTCTGATATGATTTGGATTTATATACCCACCCAAATCTCAAGTCAAATTGTAATAATCCTCAGTGTTGGAGGAGGGACATAGTCGGAGGTGACTGGATCAAGGGGCCGGTAATTCTAATATTTACCACCTTATTCAATCATGGGGTTGACAGGCAGATATACAGATAATTACTGAAAGACCTAACCTAACACCAGAAGCTTTTTAATGATTATTTCTTCTAAGAAATGTGTTATATTGTATATAAATTAAATATATATTTATTTGGTGTTACAGGGAAACACCATCACTATGCTGATGTCATCATGTACTGGTGGGGAAAAAAAAATAGGTAAAGTGTAGGAAGAATCAATATCATTAAAATAGCCGTATTGCCCAAAGCAACTTACAGATTCAATGCTATTTCTATCAAACTACCAATGACATTCTTCATAGAGCTAGAAAAAAACTATTTTAAAATTTATACAGAACAAAAAAAAAAAGCCCACAGATTGCCAAGGCAATCCTGGCAAAAACAACAAAGCTGGGCCATCACATTATCCAATTTCAAACTGAAGTAGAAGATGGGACTTGACCCCAGAGACAGGGCTTAGACACAGACCAGACAGAAGACTACCTAAAACATGACAGGGTCAAAAGAAGCTTTCAATCAGCCCACCCACTAGTGTGCTAAGTCAATTTACTACTACCATGGCAATACTTGGAATTTACTGTCCATTTCCATGGCACCCAATGATCCAAAAGTTACTACTTCTTTCCTGCATAAACCACAACTTATACTGCATGCAATTAGAAGTGAGTATAAATATGACTGCAAAATTGCCCTAAACTGCTACTCTCTGCCTATAGGAGTAGCCCTGCAGATGCAATCAAGGAGCTATACCACCAGAACTGTAACACTGCCTGTTCAATAAAGCTGTTTACTTCTACCTCCAGCTTGCCCTTGAATTCTTCCTTGGGCAAATCCAAGAACCCTTGCAGACTAAGTTCCACTTTGGGGCTCAGCTGCCCAGAGTCAAAACTATACTACAGGGCTATAGTAACCAAAACAGCATGGTACTATTATAAAAACAGACACATAGATCAATAGAACAAAATACATAGCCCAGAAATAAGAATATACACCTACCACCATCTGTTCTGACAAAGCTGACAAAAATAAGAAAAGGGGAAAGGACTCCCTATTTGATAAATGATGCCTGGATAACTGGCTAGCGACATGTAAAAGATTGAAAAAGGACCGTTTCCTTACAGTATAAAAAAAATCAACTCAAGATGGATTAAACACTTAAATGTAAAACCCCAAAATATAAAAATCCTGGAAGACAACCTAGGCAATAAAATTCTGGACATAGTAACAGGTAAAAGTTTCATGATGAAGACACCAAAAGCAATTGCAACAAAAGCAAAAATTGATTAATGGAATCTAATTAAACTTAAAGGCTTCTACACAGCAAAAGAAACCATCAACAGAGTAAACAGACAACCTACAGACTGTGAGAAAATATTTGCAAACTATGCATCAGATAAAGGTCTAATATCCAGTATCTATAAGAAACTTAAACAAATTTACAAGGAAAAAAAACCATTAACATGTGGGAAAAAGACATGAACAGACGCTTTTCAAAAGATGACATACATGCAGCCAACAAGCATACAAATAAAAGTTCAATATCACTGATTATTAGAGAAATGTAAATCAAAACCACAATGAGATACCATCTCACACCAGTCAGAATGGCTATTAGTAAAAAGTAAAAAAAAAAATAACAGATGCTGGTGAGGTTGCAGAGAAAAGGGAACACTTCTACACTATTGATGGGAGTGTAAATTAGTTGAACCATTGTGGAAATCAATGTAGTGATTCATCAAAGAGCCAGAAATAGAATTACCGTTCGACACAGCAATCCCATTACTGAGTATATACTTGGAGGAATCCAAATCATTCTACCATAAAGATGCACACAAATGTTCATTGAAGTACTGTCCACAATAGTAAAAACATGGAATCCACCTAAAAGCCCATCAATAACAGACTGGATTAAAAAAATGTGTACATATACACCATGGAATCCTATGCAGCCATAAAGAATGAGATCATGTATTTTGCAGGAGCATGGATGGATCTGGAAGCCATTATCCTTGGAAAACTAAAGCAGAAACAGAAAACCAAATACCACATGTTCTCACTTATAAACATGAGCTAAATTATGAGAACTCATGGACACAAAAGAATAACAGACAATGGGGCCTACTTGAGTGAGAAGGGTGAAAAGAAGGAGAGGAGCCAAAGAAAAACTACTGGGTACAATGCTTAGTACCTGAGTAATGAAATAATCTTTACAACAAACACTCATTATATTAGTTTACCTATATAGCAAACCTTCATGTGTACCCATTAACCTGAAGTAAAAGTTTTAAAAAAAAGAAGGAAAAAGAGTCTGAAGATGAAATGCAAACTACTCACATTAACTAATATTAAATGTGTGAAAAGTATGATATAAAAAAACTGATGGTAGTATCATCAAGAACAACTCTCATCAGACTAAATAAAAATTTTAATGAGCCGACAAAACTGTGATGGGTTTATGGCTCTGTTCACAAGGCATCTTTTTTGTTGCTGATGTTCCTTTTTCTCTATTTCATTTATTTCTGCCCTTATATTGCTTTCTTTTTTCTCTTGTGTATTTTGTTGCTTTTGCCAAGTTCGTGGAGATGCTAAAAGTTTAGCTCATTTGTTTTCAGTCTTTCTCATTTTTTTATATTTGAGAGCTAGAGGTTACATTTCCCTTCGTATCCCATAAATACTGGTTTTTTGTATTTCACTGTTACTCAGCTGTAAATATTTTGTAATTTCTTTATTAATTATTTTATAGTCTCAAATATATTCAGTAATATGTGATTTCATTTGTATGCTTAGAGATGTTTTCACCTAGTCTGATTTCTATTGATTAGCAAGAGAGTCCACCATAGCCCCCAAAATAACTGACACTTCTGTCCACAGCACATACTTAACAAAAGGAAAATATGCATATTAAGACACAACCCATTGTTTCTCAGGAAGTAATCAAAGTACAAAGGACAACTGTCAACTGAACAAACAAACAACCATTCTTTGTATAAAAGCCTCAATCCACACATGACCTTTACTCAATTACAGTATTTCCTGTTCTTAAAAGCGTCTAGTAGGAAGGCTGTAAGAAATTTTCTCTCACTGATCTTTCTTATTTGCCATGTTAGATTTTAAGTTGCTTCTTGGCTACCAAAATGCCTAGGCACAATAATCAACAAGAATACAACTGACATGTAGTTTGACCAAATCTGAAGGAAGTATTCCTTAGAAGGTAAGTACCTGGGAATTCAAAAATTAAGACTTTTGAATAGAGCAAAGTTATTTTCTTAAACATTGCATTTCTAATGATTACTGTAAAAATCCACTGATTAGACCAGCATTTCTAAAATGTTCTTTCAGATTAAAATATGGTTAGTAATGCTATTTTATTCTTTAATCATTATGTAATTTAACAGTATGATAAAAAAATTTATGAGATTTCATAGGACTAATACTAATAAAATCCACATTCTGCCTAATTTACCATATCTTGATTTTCTTTTCTACTAGCAAATAATTTTTTACCATTAGTGATAATGTCCTGTCTACCTGACATTAGTCCTAACATAATTCGCTGTATGGGGAGCTGTGTGCTTCTTTTCAATATGTAATGGTTATATCTAGTTTACTTACATTTTGGCTAAGAAAAATTCCAAATAAGGAAGAAAAGACCAGAAAAATATTTAATCTCCAGGGGAAAACAGCCTTACAAATAGAACTATAAAAGTTCATTTTATTGTTTTTGTGCGACCCCCTCGTAGACCCCTGCCCGGTACCCGACCCCAAGTAACAGCTCGAGAGTTGGAAGCCGAGTTCAGGTTTATTGGGACCAGCGGGCAGGCCAGGAAAGGAAGGAGATCGGGGCTGGCTGCGACTGCGCAGCTGGGGTAGGAGGGTTTTATAGGGGGGATGGACGGGGCGTGGACACAGGGCTGGCGGAGTGTCGTAGGAGCTTAGGATAGGCTGTCCGTCTCTGGGCAGACTGCTGAGGTGGCTCAGAGGGTTACGTGTCGGTTCAGGATAGGCCGAGGCTTGGCGGGCTTTCCTGCTGTGATGATTGGCTGCTTGTTGTTGCTGGGCAGAACAGAGCAGGCTTGGTGGGCTTTTCTCAGGGCAGCAGGAAGCCTGGGGGGAGGGTGGGGGCAAGAAACCTGGGGGAAAGATGACGGGACTTTCTACCAAACATTCCTGACTCCTTAAAAAGGAAAAAGGGCGGCAGAATCGATCTGGCTACTTCCTGCTGACAAGGGTCGACGGGGGGTTCTGAAGAGGTCTCTTTTTTTTTTTTTTGAGACGGAGTTTCGCTCTTGTTACCCAGGCTGGAGTGCAATGGCGCAATCTCGGCTCACCGCAACCTCCGCCTCCTGGGTTCAGGCAATTCTCCTGCCTCAGCCTCCCGAGTAGCTGGGATTACAGGCACGCGCCACCATGCCCAGCTAATTTTTTGTAATTTTTCATAGAGACGGGGTTTCACCATGTTGACCAGGATGGTCTCGATCTGTTGACCTTGTGATCCACCCGCCTCGGCCTCCCAAAGTGCTGGGATTACAGGAGGTCTCTTTTCTTAAGGAGCCTGGATGTTCAGGGAGAGGTCTGTTTCTTGCACTCGTTCAGGGTGGGGTTGGAGCAGCATCTGGTGGATGGTGACTCGAGTCAGTTCTTGAAAGCGCCGCTGTATGAACTGTAGAAAGCAAGGAGCAATAAGTAAGATTAGGCAAACGGCTACTAGGGGCCCAAGAAATGGGGACAAGAGGGTATACATAGAGGAAGACCACCACGCTGTGGCTTCAGCCGAGAACTTCTGACTCTGCAGGCTAGTTTTGAGTTTCTGGAGGCTCTCGATTCGGGTTTCTACTAGGCCGGATTCATTGATGTAGTAACAGCACTCTTCTTGTAGGAAGATACAGGTCCCTCCTCGTTCAGCAGTGAGCAGGTCCAGGGCTCTTCAGTTCTGCAAGGCAACTTGGGCAACTGAGGTGATCTGTCGTTGGAGTGATGCTAAAGACTCAGTAGAGTCATCAATAGCCGCTTGGAGTTGTGAGGTCAGTCAGGCTATGGCCAGGTGAGAGTGGACTAGTGCCCCTCCTCCTAATCCTGCTGCAAGTGCTGAACCAGCAAGGGAGACTCCAACGGCAATGGGTAGGAAGGCAGCTCGTCGGGTGCAGCGATGGGGAGCTTGCAGCATCTGGAATTCGGCTGAAGAATATATAGTGAGTCGAGGGACTAGGGTTACTGGGAGGCATAAAAGAGATGAGGAAAGGCCAATGTAGAGAGTTTTTGTTAAGGTCCTGTTACACCAAAAAAACGTTCCTCGTGGGGCTGTTATATTAGTGGTTACCAGTATAGTTCTGTTACAGCTAGGGAAGTTTTGGCCTAGGGAATAGCACACAGGTACCTGTTCAAAATCAGGTGGAGTGTAGAGATCGACTTCCCTGACGGGCGAGAAGGAAGAAGTTGAGGCTGAAAGGTTGAGAGGGATGGGGTAAGGGACTGCAACGAAGGGAGTCTGTCCTAAGAAGGCACACATGAGGCATGAAGTTAGGTCAGTTAGTTCTGAGAGGTTAGCTAACTTGATTCCTTCTTGGAGAAAAGTTAACCAGGAAAACGGAGACGAATGTGGTTGCAATTGGTCATTCAGAGATGTTTCTTGTAGGCTAATATCAGAGTGGACTTGGTGGACTGTACATACGTATGCCCGCCAGATGTACAGGTGGGAAGAGGGATATTTGGTATCTTTGTGGTCATACACGGCAGCTTTCTGGGGGCTTTTCCACCGGTTGTCCCAGGGGTCAGGTATGAGAATGGAATACCGTGTAGAACCGATAATGGTGTTTCCTTCTCTATCTATGTCTGGGATGATTTTGAGCTGAGATTGGGCAGGTACTGTGGACTTGACGGCTATATGTAATTGACAGTTCATCCAAGTACACCCCATGCAGGAGCGCCAAGGAGTATTATTGCATGCTCCTGATGGTTGGTCATGGTTGAAGCACATGAGGGGTATATCAGTATGGATGTTATGGAATTTGGTGAAGTTCAGATATATGGCCCTTTGGCATCTGGCTGCGGGGCAGTCGGAAGTTGCAAGAAGATGGTTGTGGCTGTATGGAGGGGTATTACAGATGAAGGTGGTTTTGGTATAGTTTTCAGTTAGGAAGAATCTCCATCTGTAGGGGGTGTGGCTGCTAGGCCCTGGTAAGTTTGACAGATAAAGGGCCAGTAGGAACAGCCTTCCAGCATAAGGAGGGTCCATGAGGGGCCTTTTTTACCCGAGACAGGTGGACCCAAGATGGGATTTCAGCAACTCTTATAGCTGATGGAGTGGTAAGGAGGACTGTGTATGGTCCTTCCCACTTGGGGGCGAGGGGCTTTGGGGAGAGGGACCTGATAAGAACTGAGTCCCCGGGGAAGACTTTCTGTGTATTTTCAGATGGTTGGGTGGGTTGGGGAAGAGAAGCGTTGGCGTGTTCTCGGAGAAGGCTGTGAAGGAGAGTAAAGTAGGGGAGGTAGCTGTCTAGAGGAGTGATCTCTGGCGGTGGGGGAGTTGAAAGTAGGAAGGGGCGACCATACAGCAGCTCAAATGGGCTAAGCTGTGATGGGCCCCGGGGGCTTGCTCTCAACCTGGTGATGGCGATAGGAAGCAAGGTTACCCAGGATTGGCGGAGCTCAAGCATGAGCTTGGTCAGATGCTCCTTTATTAGGCCATTGGCCCGTTCCACCTTACCAGAGGACTGAGGATGGTAGGCGGCGTGTAGCTTCCACTGAATTCCTAGAGAGGTAGAAACGGCATTAGTGACTTTGGAGATAAACGCTGGGCCGTTGTCTGACTGTATGGTAGCCGGGAGTCCAAAGCGTGGGATGATGTCTTGAATGAGATGAGTGGCTACTGTCCCGGCAGACTCAGAGGCTGTGGGGTAAGCTTCAATCCAGCCTGAAAAAGTGTCAACAATGGTTAGCAGATACCGGTACTGTTTATGCTTTAGCATATCGGTGAAATCAATTAGCCAGTCTTGGCCAGGTAGGAACCCGCGTAGCTGATAAAGCTGGCACTGAGGATGACAGGAACCCTGGGAATTAGTTTTCGCGCAGACAGTACATGAGGACTGGACTTCCTGTATGGTACTGAGGAGATGGTGAGGGTGAAAAGTGGGTTGAGGAATCGGTATAAGGCTTTAGGCCCAATGTGGAGTGAATTATGGATGTCTTGGATTATCTGGTACCTTTGCTTTTCAGGGAGGATGAGGAGGTTATGCTTGAAGGCTAAGTCATCCTTGAACCGTACCCCGGGGGTAGACTGGAGGGTCTGGAGTTTTGAGGCAGAGTATTGAGGGCTAGGAGAAAAAGGCTGTGTGGGCTGGCAGTGGGGAAGGTTATGACGGCCTTCAGCTTTGAAAGGATGTCTCACCCCAGAAGGGGAACTGGGCAGGTGGGGATTACTAAAAAGAGTGGGTAAATGGAGTAGAGTTATATGAGCACATGAGTGGTGGGGTTTGGTAGGGGATACTCGGGGTCCCATAGATTCCCATGACCGAGACCTGGGAAGGGGTGAGACGGCCAGAATAAGAAGGAAGTGTGGAGTAGGTAGCCCCCATGTCTTGTGACCCTAGGCTCGGCGAGGGTAACCGGAGTCGGAAAGCCAGGGCCCCGCTAGTCGTCTAGCAGCCCTAGTAGACTGGGGAACGGAGCTCCTTCGGAGGTCGGCTCCTGGCAAGCAGGCTCCTCCCTACTGAGGGTGACTGCCGGCTGCGTAACACCAGTGTGTCTGTTTTGAGGAACCAGCACCCTGGGGAAGCTGGGGCAGTCTGACTTCCAGTGTCCCGGGAGCTGACAGATAGGGCAAGGCTTAGTTGGTGGCTGTGGTTGTGGACAGGCTCGGGACCAGTGTCCTTCCTTCCCACATTTAAAACATGCTCCCGGAGGGGCATGGGTTTCTGCCTTGGGCTTCTGGTTCCCTGCCGGCCTTAGAGCCGCCACTAGGGCTTGGGTCTGGAGGGCAGCCTTCTGCTTCATGCGAGTTTGGCGGGCAGCCTCAGCCGCATCTTCCCTGGCATTGAATACTTTTAAGGCCATTTTTACCAGGTCTTGGATGGGAGTCTCTGGCCCCTCTTCTGCTTTCTTTAGTTTCTTTCTTACGTCGGGTGCTGATTGGGAGATAAAATGGGAGGTTAATACAGTGGCCCCGTTTTGAGGGGCTGGATCTAGTCGAGTATACCGGACTAGGGCTTCTTACAAGCAGGCGAGAAAGAGGGCGGGGTTCTCATCAGGTAGTTGGGTGATTTCTCTCAGTTTATCATAGTTTACAACTTTGTTAGATACAGCATCCATTCCCCTGAGGAGGTATCTGATCATGCGGTCCCTCTTGGGTATATCAGACCCTCGATTAGCCTGATAGTCCCATTGGGGGTCTTCACCTGGGATTGCTTCTGGCCTAGGGGGATCTGGTTATCTATAGCATGGTCTTTATCTGCTTGGTTTCTGGCTGCAGCGAGGATGTGCTCGTGCTCCTCCACTGTGAGGGTGGAGGAACAGATAACGCGAATATCATGCCAAGTGAGGCTTTAGGCTTGAGTGAGGTATTGGAATTCCTTAATATAGGTGGACGGGTCGGCTGAGAAGGATCCTAAACGTTTCTCAATTTGGGACAGGTCTTGGAGTGAGAAAGGAACATGGACCCTGATTAAACCTTCTGTGCCTGCTACTTCTCGGAGTGGGGCTAGGATAGCTGGCTGGTGGGAGCGGGTGTGGGCCGCCACCGGAGAGGCAAAAGGAAGTGCGGCCTCTGAGGGAGGGGGCTCAGAGGGAGTAGAGGGAGAGCGAGGCATGGCCTCTGAGGTAGGAGGTGCAGAGGGAGCAGAGGAAGAGCGTGCCGTTGATGGCGACTGGTTGCTGAGATTGGCAGGAGAGGATAGATGTTCAGGCAGATCCTCCGGTGAGGAGTAGGGAGGGGGAGAGGTAGTGGACTTCTGGAGTGGGAACAAAGGGGGAAGACATGTGGTCAGGCATCTCTTCCTGTAGAGTATAGGGAGGTGGCTTGGTTGGGGAGGTAGGAGTCTGCGGTGGGGGAGTTCGGGCTAAAAGAACTTGGTGAGTGGAGCAAGAAGAGCAGAGGTCAGGATGGGAACGCAGGTCCCAAAAAGCCTGAACATAAGGCACTTCCTTATCTTTGCCAGTTCGGCGGCAGAAGTTATCTAGGTCGCGGAGCACACTGAAATCGAAAGTGCCGGTGGGAGGCCAATGCGACCTGTTATCGAGCTGATACTGGGGCCAGGCCACCTGGGAGAGGAAGACAAGCTTTTTCCGCCTAAGGGTTTTGGGAGTAGCCCAAGCAGGTAAAGTCGAGAAGTAAACAACCTAGTGGGGCGTTTTTAGGAATTTTGGACTCCACGCTCCCCATGATGCGTGCGGCAAAGTGTTCCTGCCAGCCGAGGGCGGTCTCGGAACAGTATCCAAGCTTGGAACAGTATCCGAGTGGGCTGGGGTAGTGTGGGGGGAGGCGTCCCTCCAACCCACCAGCTTCCCCAGAGGAAGGTGGATAGGAAAGACCAGAGAAGGCGTCCCCTGTCTGATCGTTCCTATTTAATGGTTTTGGATTGGGTGGGTCAGAGAAGGCGTCCCTTGTCTGCCGACCCAAGGCTCCTGGAGCCTGGTTGGGGGATCCTGCTCGGGCCGGCCGGCGCTTGGCGAGGGATCCGTGGATTGGGACTGAGAGGAAGGGCCTTTGCCACACGCACCATGGAAGGAGAAGGTAAGAAACAGGACTTACCTGGTCCGGAGTGCTGAGGCCGAATTGGAGGAGGGCTGGGGAGGTCGCTGGAGGGAGGGGGTCGCTAGGGGGGCTAGTGACCCTCCGTCCCGGGTTTCGGCACCATATGTGCGACCCCCTCATAGACCCCTGCCCGGTACCCGACCCCAAGTAACAGCTCGAGAGTTGGAAGCCGAGTTCAGGTTTATTGGGACCAGCGGGCAGGCCAGGAAAGGAAGGAGATCGGGGCTGGCTGCGACTGCGCAGCTGGGGTAGGAGGGTTTTATGGGGGGGTGGACGGGGCGTGGACACAGGGCTGGCGGAGTGTCGTAGGAGCTTAGGATAGGCTGTCCATCTCTGGGCAGACTGCTGAGGTGGCTCAGAGGGTTACGTGTCGGTTCAGGATAGGCCGAGGCTTGGCGGGCTTTCCTGCTGTGATGATTGGCTGCTTGTTGTTGCTGGGCAGAACAGAGCAGGCTTGGTGGGCTTTTCTCAGGGCAGCAGGAAGCCTGGGGGGAGGGTGGGGGCAAGAAACCTGGGGGAAAGATGGCGGGACTTTCTACCAAACAGTTTTGATCTTTAAAATGTCATATGAATTTCATGCTGCAATGAAGGAATATAGGATAATATTTCTCAATATCAATGTTAGACTTAGACCCCATGAGCATATGCATCATATCTGTCTTGAACATCTTTGAATTCTCCAGCATCTAACACTTTGCCTGGGACGAAGCACCAGCACATAAATGACAAAGAAAGGAGAAGAATAAACAAAACCTAATGTTTGATAGATCAGTAAGGTGACTACATTTTAAAATAGATAGAAGAAAATAATTTAAATGTTTCTAGCATAAAGAAAAAATACATTTAAGGTAATGAATATCCCAATTACACTAATTTGATCTTTATAAATTATATTAATGTATTAGATTATAACAGGTACCCTGAAAATATGTATATCTATTATACATCAATTGAAAACATTTTTTAAACAGTAATTTAAAATGGAAGAACACAGAAAAATGGGAAGAAAAAAACAAAATAGAGGAAAAAGGAAGAAATGAGAAGAAGGAAAATTAACTGCACATCCCTTGTAGGAAAAAGACATGTTTCCTCAAGATATATTTTGAGAAATGTAAGGAATGCTAAACATTTGAAAACATAAACAGTGGACCCAGGGCAGGTGGGGTGAGGAGAGCTGACAAGGGTTAGGAGACAGGAAAACTCTATTCATATATACAACTAATTTAAAGCATTTTAAGGGCTTCCAAAGATTAAATTACAAAGATTGGAATAAAGCCAAGTATAAGTATATCAGCTATTTATTGATTCAATAAATTTTTATTGTGTCATATTATATGTATTTACCTAGGTTGTGGCAATTGAGCATGGGAGCAGACAGATTATACCCCTACCTCCATATAGCTTTCAGTCCAGTCACCTTTTTAATATTATATATGTTGTCTTTAAATGTGGTCAACATTCCTAACAACTTTATCATTATACAAATATCTTATCACTTAGGGATGGTAATACTAATGAAAGAAGGGCTATGCTATGCACATCAGTTCAACCATAAAATGACCCAAAATGTTAGGATGAAAAGCCTGGAATTGATAACTCCACTATATGGGAAGTACTTTTAACTTACAACTCATGCAGGGAGTTTTATAATGAAAACAGAGTATCTTTAAAATAATGTATCAGCAATAATGAGAAAAATCAATGGGGGAAGAAAGATTGGTGGCAGCACCTACATATGGAGGGATGGGTCTTAATAAATACACCTGTATTACTTTATCTTTGAGAAAAATGCGAAAAGAGTATAAACTCCAGGTGGATTAAAGATTTTAACTTAAGGCCTAACATCATGAAAACCCTAGAAGAAAATCTAGGCAAAACCATTCAGGACACAGGCATAGGCAAGGACTTCATTACTAAAACACCAAAAGCAATGGCAACAAAAGCCAAAATAGACTAATGGGATCTAATTAAATTTAAGAGCTTCTGCATAGCAAAAGAAACAAATCATTAGAGTGTACTGGCAATCAACAGAATGGGAAAAAATTTTTGCAAGCTACCCATCTGACAAAGGATAATATCCAGAATCTACAAAGAACTTAAACAAACTTACAAGACAAAAGCAAACAACCGCATCAAAGAGTGGGCAAAGGATATGAACAGACACTTTTCAAAAGAAGACGTTTATGCAGCCAACAAACATATGAAAAAAAAAGCTCATCATCACTGGTTATTAGAGAAATGCAAATCAAAACCACATTGAGATGCCATCACACATCAGTTAGAATGGCAATCACTAAAAAATATGGAGACAACAGGTGCTGGAGAGGATGTGGAGAAATAGGAACGCTTTTACACTGCTGGTGGGAGTGTAAATTAGTTCAACCATTGTGGAAGACAGTGTGGCTATTCCTCAAGGATCTAGAATTAGAAATTCCATTTGACCCAGCAATCCCATTACTGGGTATATATCCAAAGGATTATAAATCATTCTATTATAAAGACACATGCACACATATGTTCACTGAGACACTGTTCACAATAGCAAAGATTTGGAACCAACCCAAATGCCCATCAATGATAGACTGGACAAGGAAAATGTGGCACATATACACCATGGAATACTATGCAGCCATAGAAAATAATGAGTTTGTTTCCTTTGTAGAGACATATATGAATCTAGAAACCATCTTTCTCAGCAAACTGACACAAGAACAGAAAACCAAATGCCACATGTTCTCACTTATAAGTGAGTGTTGAACAATAAGAACAAAGGGAGGGGAACATCACACACTGGGTTCTGTTGGGTGGCAGAGGGCTAGAGGAGGGATAGCAGGGGGTGGGGAGATTGGGGAGGTATAACATTAGGAGAAATACCTAATGTAGGTGACAAGGGGAATGGAGGCAGGAAACTACCATGGCATGTGTATAGCTATATAACAATCTTGCAAGATCTGCACATGTACCCCAGAACTTAAAGTATAATGAAAAAAAAAAAAGAAAGAAAAATCAAAGAAAAGCAGAACCCAAAAAAACTGCATTTAGGATTCTGAGACTCATAATTTCTTTTTCAGAAGGTGGAAGAGTAATAATGAGCCAGGTCCTGGCCCCTCGCCTGTAGCCTACCTGCTTGTCTTCTCATCCCTGGCTCCTCCTCCCTCCCTCCCCACCACCCCAACAAAGGTCATGTGAAAACAAATGCAGATACTCCAGGCCAAAGATCCTCCTCAATTTCCCCTCCAGCCTAGGGGTGCATATGCACAGTAGCAACATGGTCATTGTTAGTTGGATGAACCCAAGGAAGAGGCTTTTGCACTTTCTGGAAGCGAACTCAGGAAGAGAGGGGGAAAAAACCCTTCTGGTGATTACTCCTGTTGCCCTCTATGGCCACATGAGGGCCAAAATAAGGACCTCTAAACTTCAAGACTCAAATGAGGGATCCCTTTTGCCTGGGCGTGGAAGCGGTACTTGCCGTCCTAGATATGCTTAATGTTTTCTTTTTTTCTTTTGCAGGTATGTGGACACAAGAGAAATAAGCCAAAAACTAGACTATTATAAAATCTTTCTTCTAAAGGACCACCTTCACAACAGCATGTACCTTCTTCCACTAAAACTGGTCAGATTCAACTTCAATCAAATCCATCTAGTCAACAAAGATCCACAGTCTCTCAAACTCATTTAAATTCTATTGCTTCTAAGAGATTAGAGATGAATCCTAGTCAAATTTTTCCTATCCAACAAGGTAGTCTTCTTTCATCCCCAAACTCATGTGAACTTACTTCTTGAAACAAGGTTCAGATCTGTTAAATCTCACCCAGGAAATTTTTCATTAAAGTTCACCAAAAATATAAGAATTAGATCAAGTCAAATATCTTTCCAGTAATCAAAGAAATTTTCAAATCAAAATTAAGCCAAACTCACTAATTCAGCCAAAGAAAATCAAGATCTCAGACAAAAAGATCTAGGCAACAGGGAAATAAATATGCAAAAGAACAACCTAACACAAAAAGAACTTACCAAAAAAAAAAAAAAAGCCAATCAAATCCTGGGCTAAAATCTCTAACATAACTAAGAGGTTTAACCATTGCACATGAGAAAGCACAGATGTCCTCTCCTTGGAAACATCTCGGGTACCTACTAACTTCCCAGTCAGTTAGACCACAAAAGATTAAATTAAATACTAGCAACTTGCACACCTTAATGATTTTCAAAAATAATTGGGAGACATTAATTGGCTCTGCCCCACTTTGGAAATTGCTACTGATAAACTGCAAAACCTGTTTTCTATCTTAAAGGGCAATCCAGCCCTGGATTCTCCTAGATATTTAACCCCTGCAGCAGAAAGGGATATTGAGAAAATCGAGCAGGCCATTTCTCACAGGCAGCTAGATTGCATAGATCTGCTCTATTCAGTCAGCTGTTTATTTTTCCTACCAAACACTCCCCTACAGTGTTAATAGTACAAACAGCCCCCCAGATACACTTTTTAGAGTGGGTTTTTTGCTCACATACTGGGACAAAACTCTGTCCCCCTATACTCAGTTAATTAGTAAAGTCATCTATTCAGGCCACAAATAATGCAATCAGTTGTTAGATTATGACCCTGATGTCATAAGAATAAGAAGTAAAAGGCAATTCAAAGCAGTAATATCCCTCTCTTTAGATCTGCAAATAGTCTTCTCTGATTACACAGGGCAAATAGAGCAGGTACTTTCTGCTTGCTGATAAGCTCCTTCAATTCTTATCACATACTCCTGTGATCTTACCTACAAAAATAGTTCACTCCCCCATACCTAATGCTTTAGCACTATTTGCTGTTGGTTTAGGTAAACATGGAAAAGTAGCAGTCTGGTGGAGACCCACACAATTACTCAGTCTGGATTTACTAGTATTCAGAGAGCTGAAATTGGAGCTTTAATTCTGGCTTCAGACTTTTTCCAATCAGCCCATCAATATTGTTAGTGACTCTGCCTACTCTTTATTTGTTGCAGAACCTTGAAACAGTTTTAATTAAGTCCACTCTGGAGCCCACCCTGTGTGCTCTCTTTCTTTGACTTCAGCAATTCCTGGATTAATGCACATATCCTATTTTATCACACACATTTGAGCCCACAGCTCACTGCCTGGACCACTGACTTAATGGCAATGAACAAGCAGACCTACAAGTTGTGACATCATTGCTTGACTAAACCACCCATCACATCAATTTTTCTACCAAAACTGGAGAAACATAACAATTTTAACTTACCCAGAGACTAGGTAAACAAATCATCCTGCAATGCCCATATTGCCAGCTTGCAGGCACGTCCCCTCCTTCCACAGGTGTTAACACAAGAGGACTAGCACCTAATCAGTTACAGCAAACAGATGTTACACACATCCCTGAATATGGAAAACTTAGATAGGTACATGTATCCATTGATACCAACACTCATTTAATTAGTGCACACGCTCTTCCTGGAGAATCCACTCAATATGTCATTAAACATCTTCTTTTAACTTTTGTGTTTATGGAGCAGCTGACAAAAATTAAAACTGATAATGATCCAGCTTATGCCAGCTCACAATTTTCATAATTTTGTCATACATGGAACATCCAACATTCCACAGGCATCCCACATAACCCCCAAAGTCAAGCAATGGTAGAACACGCCCATTCCATCCTTAAAAATCTGCTCAGAAAATAGAAAAGGTGGGGTATGGGGGAAAAAAAACCCTGCAACACTATTGGCACAAGACTTATTACCCTTAAGTTTGTAAATTTAGATGACAAATTTCAAACAGCTGTAGAAAAGCACTTTGCTAAACCTCTCAAGATAGAAACAGTAAGATTGAAGAGAGAAATAGAGGGAAAGAATGAGTAAGAGAGAGACTACAAGAGACAGAGATCAGAGATAGACATAGTAAGTGAGACTAAGAAAAAAGACAATGTAAAAAGAAAGAAAAAAGAGACAGGAAGGCAAAGAGAGAAGGAGAGGTAAAGAAAGAGAGAGAGAGAAAGAAAGTAAAGGCATGTTGAAGATTGTAAAGGTCATGAAAAATGTTATAGGAAAAGAATTTATGCAGGAAATGTGTATGATTTCAGTTTTAACAGTCTAAGCAAGTTTCAAAACGTTAACTGTAAAAGAAATTCTGTGTATAAACATATTGGCTAAAGTTAAAGAAGTATCAGTTTTTCTGTAAACTAGACATTAAAACAAAGCACAACGGGTTTTTCTTAAAGCACTGACCTGCTCTTTTACAAAGATTTTAAAAGGTCTCTTAGCACAGACACAACCCCTAGAATTTCCAGTACACCAGCCCCAGCCTGGAGACTATGTCCTCATCAAAGGATGGAAAGAAGAAAAAACCTTGAACCAGCCTAGGGAAGACCCCACAGGACCACACACGCCCCGGACATCACCTGGGGAAAGCTAACGAAGACAAGAGGCAAAGCTAACCCTGCTCCAGACACAGACATGATTCACTCCAAATAATGTTTCTTCTTTATTCTCTCATTTGCCTGCAACCTGTACCTGCTGGGCTCATATCTTAGACCTGCCTTTCTTTCACCCTGTCACCTGGGCAGACACCCCCTTCCCAGACTACAATAACGCGACTGCTTGGCTAGGAGGGATAAATTTACCCCCAGTGGGGTCCCTCAATAATGGCACATATCCGACTAAGGTGCCAGATAACACTATGCATCACTCCACTATCCTCCCACTGTGTGTAAGTTTTAAAGGTTCTAACCCTTACTGTGTACCTGCCCAAAAACAAGTATGGCTACATTATGGCAGAGGGAATGCCTTAACAGTCTTAGCTGCAGGTAGCCTCAAACCAGGCAATGCAATCAATGCTACTTTCCAAAGCATTCCTTCCTGTGCTAAAGCACAAAGCCAGGAAAGTAATGGATTCCACTTTATCTGGGAAGTCCATCACAGGAAACAAGCCCATAGCCTCCAGTTAGGCAATTATAACATTTTAGACTGGAGCCCCCATGGTCAATTGCAGGGCAGCCTTACAAATGTCTTCATCCATCATAGCATTAATCACAGTTCTATAGCTATGTCTTATTCCCCTATAATTTGGGCTGTTGGGGGAAATAGGATATTCCAGACCCTGAGTAAAATCAATGCCACCCCAAGGCACCTTATGGCACTTGGGACATCTTAGCATCTCTTTAACACCCGGCATGGGACATATCATAATTCCAGTCACAACTATACTATAATCTGTATTCATAGTCACACTGATCAGTGCCTGATTTGCACTACCAATCTATATGTTTCCCTTATGGAAGCTTATGTAACATTTCCATTACACCCCAAAACTCCAGGTGCAGAGACAGGCTCAGTTTGTCTCATGTATCACTAATCACAACATATCTAAGGAGAACTGCCACACACTTTTAAACCATCAGATCTCATGAGAACTCACTCATTATCATGAGAACAGCATGGGGGGGAACCACCCTCATGATGCAAACACCTCCCACCAGGTGCCTCCTTTGACACGGAGGGATTGCAATTCAAGATAAGATTGGGTGGGGACACAGAGCCAAACATAGTGAGGGAAAACAAAAAGTTGTGAAAAATGTCAATAATGTTTGCACATTCAAAGTGGTGTAAACATGAATTGATTATTGGCATTAGCTAACACTTTAATTTTACTATATTTTGCAGTTCGGGTTACAAAAGGTAAAAGTGAACAATAGAAGATGAAGGTGAAAAAGATCTTCAAAGCCTCCACATTGAAAAATCAATAGACTGTGCCCAAAATTGAAAAAGAATCAAGAAATAAGACATAATCATGCTATTTGGAGAAATAAATGTAAACACCAAATAATAAAATAAACGGCAGGGGATGGCAAATGTGGTTGCTCTGGGAAGTGGTAAATAAGGGAATGGGGGTGGGGCGGGGACAGATGTTCTTCATAACAGAACAATGTTAACCATTGACTTTAAATTACAGACACTTGGCCAGGTGTGGTGATTCATACCTGCAATTCCCAATGCTTTGAGAACCCAAGGAGAGACAACTGCTTGAGGCCAGAAGTTTGAGACAAGACTGAACAACATAGTGAGATCCCCATCACTGCAAACATTTGTTTTAAATTAGCCACGTATGGTAGTTCATGACTGTAGTTGCAGCTACTCAAAATACAGATGGGAGAATCGCTTGGTCCCAGGAGGTCGAGGATGCAGTGAGCTGATTATGCCACCGCACTCCAGCCTGGGTGACAGTACAAGACCCCGTCTCAATCAATCTATCAATCAATCATGTACACTTATGATTATAACAAAAATTAAAACTAAGAAAAGGGAAAGAGAAGCCAAAATTAGAAAATTAATAAAATCTAAACCAAAATAAAATAGAGAAAACAAAGAACTCAAAAATTGTTTCTTTACAAACCCGTGAAAAGAGAAGAGGAACACAAATAAAAAACTAGCAATAAAAATTATTACATAATCATATATAGTAGAAAATAAAAATAAAATAATGTAATGAATGTTTCTGAAAATAGTTTTAAGACAAATGAAATAGACACATTTAAATAGAAAGAAGGAAAACATGTGTGTAAGAGAGAGATACCAAGTCTGACTCAAAAAAGAGAAACCTTTAATAACTCTATAACCACTAAGAATGGTGACTATTAAACAAATAGTTAAAATCCTCTCACAAAGGAAAAATCTTCCCTATATGGTTTATATGAACATTTTATCATTTTTTTCAAGTTAAAGCATTCTAATCTTCTGAAAACTCTTTCACAAATAAAGACTTTTTAATAAAATGGTCTCCAATTCAATCTGTAATGCTGATATTAAAACCAAAGCTAGCAGGAGGAAAAAAAGTCATGATTAACCTCTCCACTGAATATAGATGAAACAATTCTAAGCTAAATATTTATAAAGCAAATCCAGCAATGTATTCAAATGCACACACTAAATTAAGTTTATTCTGGGAATGCAAAGTGGTTTTACATTAGCAAACCTTAAATGCATGGCCACACTAATTAATCGAAAAAAAAATTTTTTAGATCATCTCAATCTATCTAAAAAAATCAGTTGATAAAATCTCTATTCATTCATAATTTAAAAAAAAGAAACCCTCTTGGCAACTAGGAACAGGAGACCTTATTAGCCTGATAAATGATGAACTAGGAGTAGTGCATAAATACGCAAGGATATTGGTAATGTTCTAGTAGTCCTTAAATTATGTGATAGGTTCATGGGTGTTCACTTATTATGCTTTGTATATTCTTCTGTATGTATCAAATGTTACGTGATTTTAATCGTATGTGCATTGCATAATTTGTGATCCCTAACATTAGAATTAATGGCAATGTTAATTTCTACCAGTAACAAAAGAATACCTATAAGTTATAAAATTTCCAAGCCCACAAAGAAAAAAAGTAACAAAAAATAAAAGCATCCTAAACAAAGGCAATGATAAAAAAGAGAAACCAAACAGCTTGGAAAGCAAAACGTAAAACAAGTTAAAGAGAATAAATTGGAACATAACAATAAACAGAAAAAAAATTCAAATAGGTTGGATTCCATATTTTAAAACAAAAACTCTCAGATTATTTTAAAATTCCAACTGCATGCTGTTTGCTTGCAACACAATTGTAACAAAAACAGAATTATCACATAAAGAGAAGTAATATAACAATGTTACAGAACGGAATCCAAAGGGAAAATATTTAAATAGAACAAGCAGGGAAATGTTACACTGATAAAAGTTATCATCTGATTAGAAAATATAAAAGTCATAAAACTGTATGTACTTAACTTCATAAACTTTGAAATATAAAACAGAAGTACTATAAATACAATAAGAAATTATCCAAATCCAGGTGAGAAAATTTAACATGCATTTTCTCAGCAAATTGGATGACAAAAAATAAGGATATAGAGAATTTGAGTAGCATTATATTTACATTTAATACTAATAGTTACTTCAAACAAAAAATTCACTTCTTTTTTACAAATATTCACAGAGGTTTTATAAACAGAGAGTATAACAGAAAAAGAACCAACTGGAATGAGTGAAAATCCCAAATGTGACATTTACTGCAAAGTAGGAATTATTAGTTTAACCTTCTTATAATGTACATACTAACAGATATAATGAATACAACAATTTTTGTGCATCTCTAATCTCCAGGGATCCTGGATGTTATCAAAGATGAATGCCCCACAGTTACCTTGACATAACAGAATTTACCACAACCTGTAACAAGCAATTAGGTTAAAGGACTTTTATTTTCTTTGTTTGCATTTTAGCTAATTGACTAATAATCTTAGATTAATAAACAGCATGATTAAAACAAGACAAATCTGTATTATAAAATAACATAAGCTTCCATAAACTAATATAAACTACCATAAGTTTCTATAAACATGACACCAAAGTTTATAGATTGGAGAACACAGATACTTCCTAAATTAAAATTATGGGCCCATTTTTGGTAGCTATGACTTTCTCATAAAAACAGAAGAGAAAATATCACACTAGATCTTTCACTGTTTTAGAAGACAATATTACAACACTTAGAGTACACCATAGATGGCTAGATGTAAGAAAAGAAAAAAAAGAAAAACAGAGGGGAAAGAGAGATACCTAACAAAGTAGGATGGAAGACTAAATTGTAAGGTACCAACCAGTTGTCAAAGCTCAGAATGATGAAAGATAAAAATCACAATGCTGGTAATATCAAGGATATTTCCAAAAGCTAGTAGAATTTGAGAAGCCTTGTTTTGATAGATAAGTAGCCAAACATTATGTGAGAAGCAAGAGATAAAAGAAAGGTGCTAGGGCCTCAAGAGTGAAGTGATTAATACACATGAAAGTTATGAAAAACATCTTTTTGTTTTTGAGTTGGAGTCTTGCTCTGTCAACCAGGCTAGAGTGCAGTGGCACAGTCTCAGCTCACTGCAACCTCTACCTCTCGTGTTCAAGCAATTCTCCTGCCTCACTCAGCCTCCCTAACAGCTGAGATTACAGGCTTTCACTACCACACCCAGCTAATTTTTGTATTTTTAGTAGAGGGGGTTTTGCCATGTTGGCCAGGCTGGTCTCTAATTCCTAACCTCAAGTGATCTGCCCGCCTCAGCCTCCCAAAGTGCTGGGATTACAAGAGTGAGCCACCACGCCTCGCCAAAAACTTCTATTTTAATTGTATATCTAGCATTATAAGCATTCCTCTACATATTTTTGAAATACAGGATGGTGGCTTTAGAATGTGACTTTCCACTTCTAAAATAAATTGTATCTTCTGTAAGATATGATAAAATCAGATTCAGCAAGCATATATTAAGTGCCTGATTTGCACGCACAATATTCTGTGCTAGAAGGTATGGCCGATGCAAAGGAGAATACGTCATCAAACTTAGACCTAACTAAGTTGGCAAGTCCAACTGATGTACATTACAATAATGAAAGGCGTACTGAGGTAGGTGTAAAACAGGGGAAAAAACAAAATGGTACAATAAAATCCATAGAACAAATGAGATAGACTCCTCCTACCACTCATTTTATTATACAACTGTCATGCTTTAATCTTTAATTATTGGGCTATTTTAATTTTCACATTATAACTTAGATAAAATGGAAATGACTATAAAGGGCTTTTTTTTTAAGGCCACATGCTGTCTTCAGATTTATAGAACTCAGAAGCCCAGTAGCCAAAGGTTACCAAATCCTCCACTTAAGTGCTTAGCAAAGCCTGTTGTAGTGAGTTCCAACACAACCGTTCCTCAGGAAGGAACATAAAGAACAACTGTCAAACACAGTAAATGACAGCCATCTATTCTTTTGTTTAAGCACAACCCTCAATACAGACATGACAATCTCTTCCAACACAATATTTCCTATATCTAAAAGAATGGAATAAGAATAAAAACAGTTCATAAAAACCATTGCTGTCTCACCAGTGCTCACACGTGTCCTTAATCTTCACTTGCTCCTGGATGGTGAAGATGCTCAAACACGGGCTGACAAGAACCCCTGTAAGTGCCAACTTGACTACATCAGGAAAGAAGGACCTTGCAAAGGTAGGTACTTGTAATTTTCAATAGTCTTTTGAAAAGAAATCCAGACTCACTTTTTTTGTCTTTGGATTTTTCAAGATAATTAAAATGTTCAGGCACTCTGGGTAAACTTCTGATATGTTTTTAATGCAAATACAGTCAGTGATGCTGTTTTCATATATTTGCAAAATATGTTATAGAATATTATAAAGATAAATATTCATTAAGTCCCATTTAGAAGAATTTGTTCCATCTAATAGGCCATTTCTACACGTCTCTTCCAGATTTTTAATGTCAAATCACAATCACTCACCTGATATTAGACTTAAATTAACTGAACGTTTATCCTAACATAATGGATGAATGTTGTAGTTCAGATTATTTCTTTTTTTTTTTTAACTGTACTTTAAGTTCTGGGGTACATGTGCAGATCATGCAGGATTGTTGCATAGGTACACATGGCAGTGTGGCTTGCCACCTCCGTCCCTCCATCACTTACATCTCCATGTTATCCCTCCCTGACCTTCCTACCCCTCCACTGTCCCTCCCTTCCCCGCAACAGACCCCAGTGTGTGATGCTCCCCTCCCTGTGTCCATGTGTTCTTATTGTTCAACACCCACCTATGAGTGAGAACATGCGGTGTTTGATATTCTGTTCTTGTGTCAGTTTGCTGAGAATGATGGTTTCCAGATTTATCCATGTCCCTACAAAGGAAACAAACTCATCACTTTTTATGGCCGCATAGTATTCCATGGTGTATATGTGCCACATTTTCCTTGTCCCGTCTATCATCGATGGGCATTTGGGTTGGTCGCAGGTCTTATTTATTGTAAACAGTGCCTCTATGAACATACATGTGCCTGTATGCTTATAATAAAATGATTTATAATACTTTGGGTACATACCCAGTAATAGGATTGCTGGGTCAAATGGAATTTCTATTTCTAAGTCCTTGAAGAATCGCCACGCTGTCTGCCACAATGGTGGACCTAATTTACACTCCCACCAACAGTGTAAAAGTATTCCTATTTCTCCACATCCTCTCCAGCATCTGTTGTCTCCAGATTTTTTAATGATCACCATTCTAACTGGCATGAGGTGGTATCTCAATGTGGTTTTGATTTGCATCTCTCTGATGACCAGTGATGATGAGCAGATTATTTCAACTAAAAAACCTAACTGCAGCATCCCTGTTTTTTATGGTAGGATTAAAGTCTTTAAAAATTAATGTGTAATTCTCTCTTATTTCCTTATTCTAATTCTGCAGTTTAATAAGAGAATAGAACTAAAAAAATAAGAACATGTTAAATAAATGAAAATAAAAGAAGAAAATATTCTTCTCTTTCTTGTGGAATTTTTGAGAAAAACGTATTTTTTTATTGTTCACAATAGTATAACAGATAAAAACAATGGCTTTGAAGTCATGTTTGCAAACCTAGCTTTGTCACTTACTGGCTTCGCGACCTTGAATAAGTTGCTTAAACTTTGTTGGTTTTTCTATCTGTAAAATGAAGATGATTACATCTACTTCTTAAGGTTGTTGTAGAAATAAGTAAGAAATGTAAATAAAATTTGCCCAATTTGTCAGTCAGCTCACTAAGTGGTAACTCCTCTTTACACAATAGTGGGATTGTTTTCTAGAAAGGAGACTATGTCCTCATGACCTACTGTACTAATTGTCAGAAACCATCTCTCAAATCCTTTGTAGTTCATATTCCATGACTTCACAAGATGGATTCCTAATCCAATAAAATACCTGCTTTAATCACACAACTCTTGATACTATACAGTAGCTGAGAGTGGTTGCAACTTAAATAATATAAAACTCACAAGATACTTACATTCAATGTTGAAGTGCAGTTTGCAGCACGACTTGAATAATGATGAGTATTTCTAAAACTCAAAATTTTTCAATATTTCTGTTTTCTGTTCTACCTGCTTCATAATGTTAAAATTTTAAATTGAGAAACAGCCTCTTTTGCAAGAATACCAATGTGCAAAAATATTAAATATAAAATGTATCAAAGCCAAAATATATCTTAGCATTCATACTCTGCCTCCTCAAAACATTTCTAATTATTTTTTCATTACTCTTAATAATTTCTTCTTCAAGAAATAGTTGTGTTCATAATAAATTAATTATTTATCAAACATATAGTTGTTGTGTGGACAACAAAGAATGAATGTCACTTGCTCCCTCAGAGACCAGCCAGGAAGGATGAAACGGCTTCACTTGACCCTGGGCCTCTTCGTGCTCATAGCCTGCTTCTTGGTAAGTATCACTAAGCTTGGTCTGCCTCCAGATCTGATATAAAGTCACTAGTATGTCACTTAAATCCATTAATACACAATTTGAATATTTCCATATGTGACAAGCAGCTATTTTTTTCCATTTAGGTGGTAAAACAAACCACTGTAAAATTGTTTCTTCAATAACAATTATTTACTGCCTACCAAGTGCTCTATACTATTCTAGACAGTGGGAGACAGTAGTAGGCAAAACAAATCATTTATGGTATGTTACTAGTAACAAATGCTAAGGAGAAAAAAATAGACAGGTAAGGGTACTATATATAAGAATCAGCTTAAAATTTTTGGCTGTGTGGCCAGGAAACACCTCTGAAAAGGTGATTTTTGAGGAAAGAATAAAGGAGAGAACTAAAGTTGAAACTCCTTTGAAGAACAATGTTCCAAGCAGAGGGAACAACATGGCAAAAGCACTGATGAAATGTACCTGGTTTTCCAGAAACAGCAAGGAGATCAGTATGACTGGAGTTGAATAAATGGGAGGGAAAGTAGTATGAGACGATGTAAAAAAGGTATTGGGTGCCAGATTATATGGCTTGAAGGTCATAGTAAAAACTTACTCAGAGATGTTGGAAACCACTAAAGGGTTTTAAGGGAAGAAATGACATGATTTGATTTATATTTTAAACACATTAGATGCAGTGTTGAGAATAACCTGTGTTTTGTATTTATCTAACATGTTTTAAGCACACTAGTTATTGTGTTGAGAATTAACTGTAAGAGGATACAATTAGAAGTGGGAAGACAAGTTAGGCAGTTACTATAGTAACTAAGTGAAAGATGATGGTGGCTTGGAGCATAATGGTAACAGTGGATATGGTTGGAACAAGTGAAATCTTAGATATATTTTGAAGTAGACTTAACAGAATTGATTGGATGTGGAGCATGAGAGAGAAGTCAAATTTGACTACAAAGTTTTGTCCTGAACAATTAGACAATAGAATTTGCCATCAACTGAGGAGGGGAAGGTTGCATTTGAGTTTAGAGGAAGATCGGAAGTTCAGTTTGGATCTAATAAGTTTTGAAATCACTATTAGAGTAGAGATCAAGCAGAAATCAAGTAGAGATTTCACAGAGATTGTTGGATGGAAGATTCTAAGTTCAAGGAAGAGATATGAAAGTCACAAAATTGGTTGGCATGAGAATGAGTGAGGGCATCAAGGAAGTTTGTGTAGATGGTGAAGAGGGAGCACCGAAGAATGATTTTGGTTCTCCAAAATTAAGGCATCAGCAAGAAAGAAAAACATAGCAAAGAAGACTGGCAGGATATAAGGACGTCTAGGAGTGTTTGTATCCATGAAGACAACTGGAAAAATAATGTTTCAGAGATGAGAATAATCAGCTGCATCAAATGCTGATGACAGGTCAAGTAAAATGAGGACCAGAATTAAACACTGGACTTCCCTACATGGAGATTACTGTTTATCTTGATAAAAATGGTTTCCGTGGCATACTAGAGATAAAATCATGACTTGGATTGAATTTAAAAGAGAATGAAAGAAGAGGATTTGAGAGTGAGAATAAATCACTTCCCAGTTGTCTTTTTTTTTTTTTTTCTGCAAAGAGCAGCAAATAATGAGTTGTACCTGGTAAGAAAAGTGGGTTAAGAAGGATGTTTTTATGCTGATAGAGACATTCTGGGAAAATAAAAATACTGATGCAGAAGAATTGTTGGAGTGATGTCCTTAAATAGGGGAGAGAGAGTTACACCTAGAGCACTGGTGAATAGATAAGCTTTAGAGAGGAGCTATACATATACATCTCCAGTCACAAGTGGGAAGATACAGTAGGTAAGTACAGATGCTGGTAAGTGGGCAGATGTGGTGGGAGTTTTGGACAAAGTTCTCGTCTGTTCCTCCAATTTTCTCAGAAAAGGTTGAAGCAAGGTTATTAGCTGAGAAGGGGGTTGGAAGAGGTTTGAAGGTATTCTGGGGAAAAGGACAGAATGAGAAATAACCATGCAGAAAAAATGAAAGACTGAGGGCACTAGGGGATATGCGGTTGTCTGGCAGCATTGAGTGAGCACATAGGGAGTGAGCATAGATGGAAGAGAGGAATGGAATCTGAGCCCTGGGGCACTCCACCATGCACAGACACTGAGATTTCTGGTTTCATTTGGGGAGGTTCATCTGCTGGGAAGTGAATTTTCTTAATACTTTGTATTTAACTTTAGTTAAGCACCTTAATATATTGGTGTCTAATTTGGAAGCCATATCAGTTTTTGTTCTGTGTATGCTTCTCTGGTTCTGAAAAAAGTATTTAAAAAAACCTTAATATGTGACTTTTTACTGTACATTTATCTCCTCTACATTTCATAGAGGCTCATGCTCAAGGTCTTAGTTCAGAAAAATAAAAGTAATATTTATTTTAGGGAATACAAATGAGAATTATCTAGTATTCTAAAGCATCCTAAAAGAGTGTTGGGGATTTGGGCAGGAGTCAGTGTCAAGAAACATTTTAAAGCAGGAGGTAGGGAGGCAGGGCAGGATGTGTATAAGTAGTGTATATAGAACATGTATCACACCGAAAACACAACCCTATATATTTTTAACAATCAACAAGGAAGAAGCCAAGGCTAGTTCTTTAGGGGAAATGATAACAGTCAAAGAATATTAAGCCAATCATCCCAGAGAAAAATATACAAAATGTATGTTAAGTGGTATCACAAAGAAAAGCATTCACAAACCACTCTTTACATCAGTGGTAAAAGAGTAAGACAGTGTGCTACAGAAGTGCAGATCATGGTCTGACTTGTTAGCAAGAATAAATATCTTGAATTCAACTCTGAACAAGATAAAAAACCATCAGAGAGAGAAGCGATGTCATCTACCCTACATTTTTAAAAGGATCACTTGAGGCTACCATATGGAGAAAATATTTAGATTCTGATTCCATTTCTTTAATGGTCATAGAATTACAGAAATTTTCTTTTTTTGTTTTTTTTGTTTGTTTGTTTCTGAGATGGAGTCTCACTCTGAAGCCCAGTGCAGTGACGTGATCTTGGCTCACTGCAACCTCTGTCTCCTGGGTTCAAGTGATTCTCCTGCCTCAGCCTCCAGAGTAGCTGGGATTAAGGTGCCCGCCACCACACCCAGCTAATTTTTGTAATTTTAGTAGAGACAGGGTTTCACCAGGTTGATCTCAAACTCCTGACCTCTTGATCCGTGGCGTTGGACTCCTAAAGCATTGGGATTACAGGCGTGAGCCACTGTGCTCAGCCTGAAATTTTCTATTTCAGGTTTTATTAGTATGTTATATTTTTCTAGGAATTTGTTTTATTATTTTTTATACTTAACATATCTATAATGATCTTTTTTAATTCTAATATTGGTGAATTTTCTTTCTTGCTGAGTCTTACCAGAGATTTCTTGATTCTATGTCTTTTCAAATAACTATATTTTAGCTTTTTGATCCTTTCTATGTTGATTTCTATGTTCTTAATTTTTGCTCTTTAACTTTTTTCTTTTTTAGGATTCATTTTTATACTTTTTCTAACTTAAGAAGAAATAACTTGTTAATTTTATACGTTCTTTCTTTTGTCATAAATTATTAAAACTAAAAAATTTCCTCTCTGTGCTTCAATTATATCCCATAAATTCAGTACTAAATACTTTCTAATTACCAAAAATATTCTAATAAAATTTATTTTTAGCACATGAATTACTTAACAATTACTTTCTAATTTCCAAACATGTTTCCAGGATTGAGTGGTTCATAATGTCATTGTGTTGTGGTTAGAGACCATGGACTGAATGATGCACATCTTTGATATTTGATAAGATTTATTTTGAAGCCCAGATGACGGTCAATCTGTATAATCAGTTGTCTATGTTTGAAAAAAATATGTATTCTAAAGTTATTGGATGGGTCGTTCTAAGTATGTATAGTAAGTAAAATGTTTTAATTGCATTCAAAGTGATCTCTCTTTTTACTAATTTTTATTGTTTTATTAAATTTTAATTACAAAATCAATGAAACCTATTAACAATTAGATGTGTGGAAATTTTCTACTATGATTTTAGATTTGTTTGTTCCTTCTAAAAGTTCTGTAAATGTTTGCTTACTAGACCTTATTCAGGGACTGTGTTAATAACCATCAAATTTAAACTCATTTTTACTTTCTGGTAAAGTGAACGGCTTATCAGCATGAAGAGGGCCATATTAGCTTCAGTAATGCTTTTTGCTTTAAAGTTCACTATGATATTTATGTAGCTACACTGCCTATGTTGTTTGTCTTGCATAACTTTTTCTACTTTAGCTTAGTTCAGGATACAAGTGCAGGTTTGTTACATAGGTAAACTTTTGTGCAGGTTTATTATACTGATTATTTCTTCCCCCAGGCATTAAGCCCAGCACCCATTAGTTATTTTTCCTGATTCTCTCCCTCTACTCACCCTCCACCTTCCAAAAGGCCTCAGTGTGTGTTGTTCCCATCTATGTGTTCATCTGTTCTCATCATTTCATCATTGTATACCCTTATGCTTTAGATGAGCCTTTCATAAATAGCATATGACTGGAATTTAATTTATTCAGCCCGATATACTGACAACAATCATATTTTTATTATTATATTTTAAGTTCTGGAGTATATGTGCAGAATGTGCAGGTTTGTTACATAGGTATACACGTGCCTTGGTGGTTTGCTGCATCCATCACCCCATCATCTACATTAGGTATTTCTCCTAATGCTATCCCTCCCCTAACCCCCACTCCCTACTATTCCTCCCCTAGTCCTCCATCCCCCCACAGGCCTCATTGTGTAATGTTCCCCTCCCTGTGTCCATGTGTTCTCATTGTTCAACACCCACTTCTGAGTGAGAATGTGTGTTGTTTGGTTTTCTGTTCTCATGTCAGTTTACTGAGAATGATTGTTTCCAGCTTTATCCATGTACATGCAAAGGACATGAACTCATCCTTTTTTATGGCTGCATAGTATTCCATGGTGTATATGTGCCACATTTTCTTTATCCAGTTTATCATTGATGGGCATTTGGGATGGTTCCAAGTCTCTGCTATCGTAAACGTATGTGTGCATGTGTCTTTATAATGGAACAATTTATAATCCACTGGGTATATACCTAGTAATGGGATTGCTGGGTATTTCTAGTTCTTTATCCTTAAGGAATCACCACACTGTCATCCACAATAGTTGAACTAATTTACACTTCCACCAACAGTGTAAAAGCATTCCTATTTCTCCACATCCTCTTCAGCATCTGTTGTCTCCTGATTTTTTAATGATTGCCACCCTAACTGGTATGAGATGGTATCTCAATGTGGTTTTAATTTGCATTTCTCTAATGACCAGTGATGATGTTTTTCATATGTTCATCAGCTGCATAAATGTCTGCTTTTGAGAAGTGTCTGTTCATATCCTTCACCCACTTTTTGATGGAGTTTTCTTCTTGGAAATTTGTTTAAGTTCTTTGTAGATTCTGGATATTAGTCCTTTGTCAGATGGGTAGATTGTAAACATTTTTCTCATTCTGTTGGTTACCAGTTCACTCTATTGATAGCTTCTTTTGCTGTACAGAACTCTTTAGTTTAATTAGATCCCATTTGTCTATTTTGGCTTTTGCTGTCACTGCTTTTGGTGCTTTAGTCATGAAGTCTTTGCCCATGCCTATGTCCTAAATGGTATTGCCTAAGTTCTCTTCTAGAGTTTTTATGGCATTCGGTCTTATGTTTAAATCTGTAATATATCTGGAGTTAATATCTTAAAGAGGACCCTTTAATCTATTTTTGTTTAGTATAATTATTACATTTAGAATAACATCTGCAATCTTATTTTGTATTTTCTATATTTTTTATTCTTTTTCTTCTCACTTCTTGCTGTCTTTGGGTTGAGTATTTTTTTTTTTTTAGCATTACATTTCTTTTGCTCCAATAGTTTGGTAGAAATATTTTTATTCTTTTATGATGACTTCGTACATACAGCCTAAAAATTAAACCTTAAAGTTACTCAGTATCTTTACCCTCCCCTGAAAAATTAAAGTCCTAGACTGCCTTAACTCCCTTCCACACCCTCACAATTCATGCACCATTGTTTTCATGTTGATTGTCTGCTTATCTTTCCTTTTTAAACCCCACAATAAATTATTTTTGCTTCACACAAAATTTGATTTGATTTAACATGTGTTCATTGCTCTTTTTATCTGATACCATCATTACGCATGGAATTCTGGGTTGAAATTGCTGTCTTCACTCGTTGATAGCATAATCACACCATCTTGCAATGCTTATTGTTAATAGAAACAAATAGAAAGCTCATTTTCATTCTTAAGACCATCTGGTTTTGTTTGTTTGTTTGTTTGTTTTGTTTATTTTTTTTTTTGAGATGGAGTTTCACTCTTGTTACCCAGGTTGGAGTGCAATGGCGCGATCTAGGCTCACCGCAACCTCTGTCTCCTGGGTTCAGGCAATTCTCCTGCCTCAGCCTCCTGAGTAGCTGGGATTACAGGCACGTGCCACCGTGCCCAGCTAATTTTTTGTATTTTTAATAGAGACGGGGTTTCATCACGTTGACCAGGATGGCCTCGATCTCGTGACCTCATGATCCACCCGCCTCGGCCTCCCAAAGTGCTGGGATTACAGGCTTGAGTCACCATGCCCAGCCGACCATCTGTCTTTTATGATTTTCAGGTTACTCTTGTAATTTTCTCTTCAGTTTTTGGGGCTGTACAGTTTCACTATAATGTATAGGGAAATCCATTTTACTTGTTTAGTTGGTATTAGACTTTTTAAATCTATTAGTTGGTATCTTTTAGCAGTTCTACCAAATTCTCAGCCACTGTCTTTTCAAATAATAACATGATTGTATTTACTTTCTCTTTTTCTCTTCTGGGATTCAAAAAATGGCATGTTAAACTATTCTTTGTCACCCTATCTCCCATGTCTTTTAACATACTTGATTTTGTCTATTTGCTCTCTATGCTGCATTCTAGATAACTTCATTTTTATCTTCTAGTTGTCTCTTGAATTGCATCTAGTCTAAAGTTAAATACATCCACTGAATTTTTTTAGTTTAACTATTATGTTTTTCCTTTCTAGAAGATATTTCTGCATTGTTTAAAATTTACCTTGTCATCTTCAGGATACTTTATCTGCACATATTTTCAAGATTTTATACTTTTAAATTCCTGCCTGGTAATTCCCCTCTCTGGTATTGTTTCTGCTGATTCTCAGCAGATGGTGAGATGGTGTCTTGTTTCCAGGTAGAGTCATTTATTTCCTACTGTGAGCTTCTCATTCTTCCAGGCCCAGAATGAAGGTGAGTGCCTTTAAAAAGAAAATGTGCATATGCACCCACCACTACCACCATCATCGTTATTTGACTTCCATTTCCTGCATGACGCCTGGGTGCATTATAATGGGAACTATGTTTGCTGCTAAAGTTTGTTCTTCCGGTATTTCGGCGAAATCGGAAATTCTACCATTTCCAGTGCACCAACTCTAATTACATTCTTTTAAATCTAGTGTGCTTTTATTAAAAGAAGGGAAAGAGGATTTTTTTTTTCAATTTATCTTGTCACGGTTATATAGAACTGTTTTTCATTTCCTCTAGGAAGCCATGAAATTCGTGCAAGTAATCTATGGATTCATATACTAGTCAGAGCATTTATTATAGGCTGACTAAGCATAATATTTCATGTAAATGTAAGCCTCTATCTTTCAATTGCATGTAGATTTTATTACAATTTACAAAATACCAATAATTGAAAGTACTACTAAATTCATAGAAGTTATTTGTCATATATTTTCCAAACTAATGGATAATAGAACTGTAATTACTGTAATATGAGATTTCATTATTTTGTGGTTGCTATTATTAATAAAGTCATTTTTCATAAATGAAAAAAAATGTACATTCGCTTCTGGTACCTTCCTCAGAATATTACTGACCTAAGATCACTCTAAGTTCAATACTCTCCTTGAAGTTTCTTGGACCACCCCGGATGTAAATTGAGGCTACAGAATCACAAATGTGCTATGCTAATCTGTTTTCCAAATTCTGAGCATTAATATCTCTTTCTGCACTAAGCACCAAGTTTCTAATTTTTTTGCTATCTTTTCTTTTACTAACGCTATTCTGCCAGAATTGTAGTTTGATAAAACACTTTATGTCCAGTCAAGATAATCCTTCCCATTATCTTCATTATTCAAAAACATGTAGTTGTTCCTACTGTTCTTCCAAAATAACAGATTTTTTATAGTCTGTAAAATTTTTACTGATTTCTCTATCAGAAATCATTGTTTCTTTATCTACAGTTATTTGCTGGCTCACTTATCTTACCGCTCAATATTTTGTGTGCTATATTCCCCCTTTACTTTTTCAATCTTCTTTTCTCACTGCGCTAATACAGTTCCCCGATACACATGCTATGAATAAGACAGCCACCAGAATTCAGAGGTGTCCACAGTCTGGTGATGAAGAAAGGTACAGTGATAATTATTATGCTACAATGTATCTGCTACAAGGATAGTATATGCAAAGAAAATTCTAGGAACACTAAGAAAAGGTGGTAAAACCAGTGATCTCCCTTGCACTCATCAAACTTAACCATTATTCATTTTGCTTTATTGCTTCTCCTCAGGCCAAGTGTAACATCTTCAAAGGCTTAAAAAAATAGTTCGGAATTGAAGAATATAATATTCCAAAATTTGTAGATCTCTTTTTAGATACCTACTACATACTAACAATTTATCTACTAAACCATTTTATTAGAATTATTTCTTTTTGTGATAATTTTTTCATTGTGATGAAAACACTGAACAAGACATATACCCTCTTAACATTTTAAGTATACAATAATGTTAAGTACAAGCAAATGTTGCATAATAGATCTCTAGAAATTAATTACCTGGCATAACTAAAACTTTATAACTATTGAATGGAAATCTCCCATTTTTTCTCTTCCCCCAGCCACTGGCAACCATCATCCTATTCTGTTTCTATATGTGTCACTATTTGATATATCTTTTATATGTCTTATATACTTCTATAGGTTTCATTATTTTAGGTATCTTTATATGTGGTATCATGCAGAATTTGTCCTTCCATGACTAGCTTGTTTCACTTAGCATAATTTCCTTGAGGTTCATATGTGTTGTCACAAATGAAGTATATCCTTATTGTTTAAGGCTAAATAATATCCTACTATATGAATATACCACATTTTTTTACCCATTCATCCACTGATGAATATTTAGGTTGTTTTCACATTTTGACATATCCAAAAAATTATTGACAAGACTAATGTCGTTAAGATTTTCCCATGTGTTTTCCTGTGGAATTGTAAAATTATGTTTAAGTCTTCAATCCATTTTGAGGTGATTTTTGTGTATGGTGTAAGATGAGGGTTCCATTTCATTCTTTTGTTTGCTGGGTATTCAGTTTTCTCAACACTATCTTTGGGCTCGGTTTATTTTTCATTGTCTAGTTCTTCGAGCTGTAAAGATAGGCTTTTTATTTGAGATGGTATAGACTTCCCTCTTAATACTAATTTTCCTGTATCTCATGAGTTTTGACATATTGCATTTTGTTTTCATTTGTCTCATATTCTAATTTGCATTTTAATTGCTTCTTTGGTTCACTGGTTGTTCAAGAAAATGTTAAACTTCCATATATTCATAAATTTTCCAGTTTTCTTGTGCTATTTATTTCTATTTTCATGTCATAGTGGTCAGAAAAGATATATGGAATAATTTCAGTCTTCTTAAACGTGTTAAGACTTTTGTGACCTAAAATGTTAGCTAACCTAGATAATATTCCATGTGCTCTTGAGAAGAATATATACTATGCTTCTGTTGGTGGAGTTCCCAGTGATCTGTCTTCAACTTCACTAATTCTATCTTCTGCTTGATTTAGTTTGCTGTTGCACCTTGCTAGTGAATATTTTAGTTACTATATACTTTAGCTCTATCATTCCTATTTGATACTTCTTGATATTTTCTATCTCAGTTGAAATATTCACTTTGATCATACATTGTTCTGACTTTGTTGAGCATATTTATGGTAGTTATATTAAATTCTCTGTCAAGTAAATTACTTACATACATTTCATTAAAGCTATTTTTAGTGATTTATCTTATTCTTTTGTTAGAAATACATTTCTGTGTTTTCTCATCTTTATTGAGTGTTTGAATTGCTTTCTGGACATTAGACAAAACTGGTAGCTCTCTCAATCTTCAGACACTGGTCACATACATGAGATGATTCTCACCAATTAGCTTGAGAGAGATTTTGAGAAACTCCAAACCTTCGAGCTAGTTCAAATTGCTATTTTTGTTCTCAGTGGCCTCTAACCCAGGTCCAATCTGGGTAATCTAAGATAGGAGAGACAGAAGCTAGTGCCTTGAGAAGTGCCCAGAAAATCAGAACTTGGGCATATGGTCTCATCCTTTCTGTCCTCCCCTCAGGGAGAATCAGGGAGCTGGAGATTTCCTCACAATCATATGGTGCTGCCAGGTGTCATGTTTATAGAGAAAAGGTGTATTAAGTATTCCTACCAGCCTAAATGTGGCTTGTTTCACACTTTTCTGGGAATGCAAGGGCCTCCCAACTTGTGTTTGGTTTTCTCATGGAATTTTTCTGTGTATTGTCTTTGAATCTGTGTGTCTGAGGGGGAAAGGAGGATCCTGGGATGCTTACCCTGCTGTCTTGCTTGCATTCCTCTACTAATTACCTTTTTTATCTCACTTAAACTTCACAATAACCTTAAAAATGACTTCTACTATTTTGTAATTCTATTATGTATGCGTTATGAACTGAACCTTGGATAAGTTAAAAAGAAAAGTTTCCCAAGGCAACATAGCTGAATAATCAGTGGCAAAACCACAATGATGAACTAGGTCCATTTGATTCCTCAGTCCATGCTCATAAACATTAGCATATTTACTAATCTTTCCCAATAATATATCATTCTCTATTTCAATTTTTCAAAATCAACCTAAGAAGAATGTAAGAAATATCATAAACTGAAATCAATTTTTTTAAATACATAGAACTTAATATAATCTATAAGTCCTTTTGTCAGTTGTCAATAGGAAGTTAATAATGTGGACAGCTTTTCAAACAGCCAAGTTAACTAATCTATGCCTAAAAAGAAGCTGAGGTCAGCACTAATTAGAATACGCCACCATGCAGGACTTTTATGACAGAAGGTGAGTTTATGCAAAGTGCTTAGCAATGATCCTGGAACACTGTAAGCACTCAACAAATATTAGCATCAACATAAAAGTAAAATAATAATAAACATATAGAAGCACATACATGAGAAACTGAAAAACCACTGAAACACTAAAAAAGGTTCAGAAGAAAAATTTCAAATTTGAGTGATTTGAAAACTGTTTCACAGGGAAAATCAATGGTAAGAAAACATGATGTTTAGGCTGAAGCAGGGAAGACTTAAGGGGACTTTGAAACAAACTGTCAAGCATATACTCAATAAATTGATATTTTTGTGACCTTTTCTTCAAGTTTTATTTTAGATTTGGGGGCACACATGCAAGTTCCTTACCTGGGTATATTGTATGATGCTGAGGTTTGAGATGTGAATGATCCTGTCACCCATGTACTGAGTGTAGTACCCAAAAAATAGTTTCTCAACTCTTACCTCCTCTCTGCCTCCCGACTCTGGTATTCCCCAATGTCTATTTTTGCCATTTATTTGTCCATGAGCACTCAATGTTTATCTCCTACTTATACATGAGAATATGAGGTATTTGGGTTTTGGGAGTTTTTTTGTTTGTTTGTTTGTTTTTTGATGAAATTTTGCTATTGTTGCCCAGGCTGGAGTGCAACGGCACAATCTCAGCTCACTGCAACCTCCACCACCCAGGTTCAAGAGATTCTCCTGCCTAGGCCTCCCGAGTAGCTGGAATTACAGGCATCCACCACCATGCCCAGCTAATTTTTTGTATTTTTAATAGAGACAGGGTTTCACCATGTTGGTCAGGCTGATTTCAAACTCCTGACCTCAGGTGATCCGCCAGCCTTAGCCTCCCACAGTGCCAGGATTACATGCATAAGCCTCTGCCCCCAGCAGAGGTATTTGGATTTCTGTTCCTACATTAATTCACTTAGGGTAATGGTCTCCAGCTTCTTCCAAGTTGCTGCAAAGGACATAATTTTATTCTTTTTTATGGCTACATAGTTTTCCATAGTGTATATTTACCACATTTCCTTTATCCAGTTCACCATGGATGGGCACCAAGGTTCATTCCATGTCTTTGCAACTATGAAGAGTGCTGTGATGAACATATGAGTATATATGTGTCTTTTTGGTAGACAACTTGTTTTCTTTTGGATATATACCTACTAATGGGATTTCTGGGTCAAATGGTAGTTCTAAGTTCTTTAAGAAATCTCCAAACTGCTTCCACAGTGGCTGAACTAATTTATATTCCCATTAATAGTGTATTAGTGTTTCCTTTTCTCCACAGTCCCCAAGCATCTGTTGTTTTTTGACTTTTTAATGATAGCCATTCTGCCTGGTGCATGACGATACATCATTGTGATTTTGATTTATGTTTCTGTAATGATTAGTCAGAATGAGTATTTTATATGTTTTGGGCCACTTATATGTCCTCTTTTGAAAAGTGTCTGTTCATTTTGTGACCATCTTTATGGAAGATATAATCATTAATATTAACAAGGAAACTACAAATAAATAATACATAATTTCTAGCTGCAAGAAATTTCTACTGCAGTAAAACTAATTTATTAATGAAATTTATTTTATTTACGTACAAATAAATAACTATATATTAATGCAAAATATAACAGATGCTACTTCTAAAATTAAAAATCACTTTTGGCACAAAGGATCAGGAAGGAAGTATAATATTTTAAAAAGGTATGGGATTACTCTCAGCCAGAGATGTGAACTAATGGTGGCTTTTCAAACCCAGAGAATTGTTAAGACAGAGCTAGTTACCAAGGCAAGGAAGGGGAGCAGGAAGGAGGGATAAAGAGAGGATAATTAATGTGTAAAAATATAGTTTGATAAAAGAAATAAAACCTCAGGTTTGATGGATTTAGAGGGTAACTATCAATTATCATAATCTATTGTATATTTCAAGATAGCTAGAAGAGAATAATTATAATATTTCTAGTACAAAGAAAAGACAAACGCTTAAGGTGACAGATATCCCAACTAAACTGATTTGATCTTTACGAATTATGTGAATGTATTATATTATCACACATATATCCCAGGAAAAGAAACATACAAAGTTGGTAAGTCATGTCAGAAATGAAAAGTGGAAAATGCAGAATTGAAAAATCCAAAGTACATATTTGGATCAAATTATGAGGAACTAGAAATGATCAATTCAATCTAAAACTTAATTCTACAAAATCAGATTTCTAAATTAGGAAATGGGAACAGTTTCCATCAAAACTGAAAATATTACAGGAAATGTTTGTGAAGATTATCGAGTTGTCTGAGAAATGTGCTGAAAGGGGTTAAAGAGAAAGTGGTAGAGAAAAATTATTTGGAAAGTTATTATACAAAAGATGCCAAAATCTTTTTCAGTATACATAATTGAGTACCTAAAATGAGCAAGTCACTTAGCTTAAGTCTCTGCATACAATTAGTCCCTTAGTCCATGTATGAATTTAAAGTATTGCCATCTAATAGAGAAATAAGAGCCTCCCCTTCTCATTCACAGTATCTATTATGGGTAGAGGATGTTGTAGCCGCTGTCACTTTGTGTTGGTAGTACCATATAATATTTGGAGAACCCTCCTGAACCAAAGCTTTACTCTCAATACATTAGTTGTCTTGGATAAAAGAGTTTTCCTATTATTCAATAATAAAATAGTTCTACCAGTGCATGATTTTTAATAAGTAAAAATTTAAATAAGAGTTTATTCATGCTAAATGTTTTTCCTTTTTCTTCCTGCAGACAACTAGAACCCAAGAGGGACAAAATGGGCTGAAAAACAAGACTACAGGTGAATCCATCTGCACTAGCATCATCTTCACTTCAATATGCACCATCCTTGGGGAGAAGTCAGATACGTATTCAGCTAAATTCACCTTCTCAACAAGGACCTAGGGGCTCTCGTGCCCATTTAAATCCCTCTGGCCCAAAGAGATCTGCAAAGATAAAATCTAGTCAAACCTCTGCCTTACAACAACCCCAAAATTATCTGAATTTATCAGTTAAACCAAAATCTAGCATCACTGTAACAGAGGCAGGTAAACCCACTTCAAAAGTTAATTAAAAGTAGTACACTCCTCACAGCTAACCACATTCATCCAAAATCTGATCAACCCAAATTTCCTTCATCTCAAAATAACATTCAACCCAAAACTTATTAAATAACCCATAAACATTTAGCCAATCAAAATCTTGGTCAAAAACATATGAACAAAATAAATGGACAAAAGATCAGCATGTTATAATGGGAAATTACCTAAATGGGACTAAAAAACAAACATTAGGTACACAGAAAGCAACCAGTAAATCAAAACTTCAAAAAAGTAAAACCATAAAGCAACCACTCAGTAGTCAAATGAAAACTCCTGTACAAAAACAAACTAACCAAAGTTAATACAATTTCAGTAATTCTCAAACACAACAAACCCATTTTCAAAGCCTAAGGCAAAATCTAGTGGACAAAACTAAACTAAACAGAAAAAACAACAAACAAGTAAGCTGAGAGCTAAAAATTTAGGCTGCACAATCTACAACTTGGCCGATTAAAACCTGACCCGATACCTCTTGAACAAAAAAGTGGCCACAACCCCAAAATTGTACAAAATTAACAGCTCACAAAAAATCTAGCATTTCTAAAATGACTTCAGTTAAAATATCTAAAAAATTACCACAGAAATCTAAATCACCCACAAGTACTATTATTCAACAGACACAAGCCAAACTCAAACATCTTTATCTCCAAATGCAAAAAACAATAATCAACAACAAGCAAAACTACAGATATTAAGCCAAAAGAAAATATCCAGCCAACCAAAACTCAAGAAGAAAACAATTATTTAACAGCAATCACATCAAATAAAAAACTTCATATGACAGCAAAATTAACAGAGAAAACATCATTTCAACACAACTGAAAAGAAAAAGATTAGATACTCTAAACTGAAAATAAAAGCAAATGAACAAAAAAGGTTAGTGAAAGCCAAGTATGGACCCCATCCATCTGGTCAACCAAATCTTCATCAGCAATCTCCTGCACCACAGAGTAGCCAACAAGTCCAAAGCCCCAAGAATTCAACAGCTTAGAAGAAACCTAGAATGGCCAAATCTCACCAAAGTAACACTGCTAATAACTTACCAATGAAATCTCAATCTCACTTCATTTCCAATGTTCAGAATCCAAAACAGTCTAAGCCATCTTTAACTGATAAAACAAATGGCCAACACCAACCTAAATCACCAAAAATAGCTGTTCACCCCAAACTTCCTAAAAATATAACCTCTGGGCAACAATCCAGTCAAACAGATTCTCCAGTAAGAAAACAAACCATGGACCAGCGAAAACATCATTTCAATATTTCTGAAATAAAGCAAACTACAATCTCAAAAGCTAAGGCTACAGCAAATAGCAAAAATAGAAGTAAACAGGGAAAGCAGAAAACTGGCCAGCATAAATCTGATCAAATTAGCCTAGAAATCACCAAGCTCATCAACCCAGGCCTGTTTTAAAAATCACTCAAAAAATGTCAATCGTCTCCCAAATACCAGTAATTCAACAGCTTCCAAGAAAATTAACAAAACTAAATTTCAGCCAGGAAAACCTGATAAAAATCTAAGAATAAATCCCAAGAATATCTAAGCCTCATTTCACAACCAAAGTTCAGCAAAATCCCAAAAGATTCAATCTACCAAAAGGAACTTCTATTGGTAAAAGAAATGATCACCACCAAACTAGGCCAAAATCATTAGAGGCACAGAAAACACCTATCCTATCAAAACCTCATAATAATAATGCAACCAAGAAATAGCAAGGTAGTCAAACAAAGATTTGTGCACAAAAACAAATTAGCCAAAGGAAATAAAATCAAAATGCTACTACAAAATCTTCAAAGTCAACACTGATTGCAAGAGCAAATAGAAACAAAAAAGAAAAACCACTAAAACCAAGCAAAACCACTAAAAATTTATCAAGGAAACCTAAACCTTACCTTGGTGCCAAATTTCAACAAAACTTAAAAGGATCCAAACTATCCTCAGTTTCAAATGGTTCAAGAAAAATCCAACAGAAAACCAAGCCACAACCATCAGATTCAAAACAAACACCTAGCCAAGCAAAACCTCATAAAAACCCAACCGTAAAGCACCAAATAAGTCAAGCAAAGACTCATCCATATACTCCCAGAAATTATCAGACTGGGCTCTCAAAATGTTACTTGAATAAATCAATAGAAAAACAAGCTATCCAAAGAAAACCTAAGGGAAAAGCAACTACACAACAGAGGATCAAAAGACGAGGCATCCTCCTTCTCATCAGAGACCTCCCCAGTGAGGCCATCAGAGTCATCATCCTTGCCAATCAAAATCTAGACCAAAGGTACCTCCACTTATATATCCTACTATACAAAACCTATATTCTAATTCACTTTATTTTCATCCTCATAAACCTATCCACTATCCTGGATCACACAAGCATTGTATAAGGCAACCTGGTAAAAAGCAAAAAGCCAGCATTGCAACCTAAACCTGCCTGTCTCCCTCATCATCTAGGGGTACATCATACCCTACAACCTAGGATGTTGCCAACAAATATTAATCCAACTTCTAAAACTGTATCCTCGGAACCATTGTTATTGACCACCAAAGCATCTACAAACATTAAATATACATCGATGAGCAGAAAGTCCATCACAAGCCTGGTGATCTCTATAACCAAATCTTCCCCAACTTTTAATCCTGTAGCTCCAGCCACAAAACCCACTGTTTCTACCAAACCTGTGGTTAGTAACCCCAAATTCTCCACTACTGAAAAGGTTCCTACCACCAAACCCTCCACCATTAGTAAACCTACCACAGCTACTACTACATCAGCTACCAAAACAACCATTGTAACCCCCATCACCAAATCTACCACCACCTCTAAGTATTCTACCTCCACCACCAAATATACTGCTACCTGTAAGCCTACAACCTCCACCACCAAATCTACCCTTACTTCTAAGCCTACCACCTCTGCAACCAAATCTGCCACCATTTCTAAGCCTGCTATCTTTATCACCAAATCTACTACCAACTCTAAATCTGCTACGTTCATCACCAAATCTACCACCACCTCTAAACCTGCTACCTCCATCACCAAATCTACCACCACATCTAAACCTGCAACTTCCACCACCAAATCTACCACCACATCTAAACCTGCAACTTCCACCACCAAATCTACCACTACCTCTATGCCTGCTTTCTTCACCACCAAATCTACCATTACTTCTAAGCCTACAACCTCTGCCAGCAAATCTACCACCATTTCTAAGCCTGCTACCTTCATTACCAAATCTACCACCACCTCTAAGCCTGCTACATCCACCAGCAAATATACCACCACCTCTAAACCTGCTACTTTCTCCAACAAATCTACCACGAATTCTAAGCCTGCTACGTCCACCAGCAAATCTACCACTGCCTCTACTGTTACCTCCACCAGCAAATCTACCACCACCTCTAAGCCTGCTACCTTCATCACCAAATCTACCAAATCATCTAAGCCTGCTACCTTCATCAGCAAATCTACCACCACCTCTAAGTCTGCTGCCCTCATCATCAAATCTAACACCATATCTAAATCTGCTACCTCCATCACCAAATCTACCACCACTTCTAAGCTTGCTACCTCCACCACCAAATCTACCACCACTTCTAAGCCTGTTATTTCCACCAAAAAATCTATAACCACCTCTAAGCCTGCTACATTCACCACCAAATATACTACCAACTCTAAGCCTGCTACCTCCACCACCAAGTCTACCAATGATTCTAAGCCTATGTCTGCCACCACACACTTACCACTATCTTTAACTCTGCTACCTCCACCACCAAATCTAAGCCTACTACATCCACCACAAAATTTACAACCACCTCTAAGCCTGCTACCTTTACCACAAAATCTGCCACCACCTCTAAGCCTGCTACATCTACCATGAAATCTACCACCACTTCTAAGCGTGATACTTCTACCACCAAATCTACCACCACCTTTAAGGCTGCTACCTTCATCACCAAATCTACCACTACCTCTAAACCTTCTTCCTCCATCACCAAATCTAAAACCACTTTTAACCCTGCTACCTCCATCACCAAATGTATCACCATCTTTAAGTCTGCTACAGCTGCCCGATCCATCTTGTCCATGAAAACCACCAGCACCTCCCCCACCATCATAACCACTGCTGCTCCCTCCGCCACCTCTCAGGCTGTCACTTCTCCAGCCCCATCTCCTGCTGCCGCCACCCCTGCTGCCACCAGCACTTTATCAGATTCCTCCTCTAACCCTTCACAGGCGTCCATCACAACATCTCCTGCCCTCAGCTCACCAATATCTATGAGTACCACTGTTGAAACCACCACGAATCCTATTTCCATTACATCTGACTCCTCTGCTCTTTATTCTAGAACCGCAGAAGACACCACAACTGTTTTTACTGACACACCGAGTACACTGGCCACCACAGATAACAACACAACCTTGGACTCCAATACACTGGATGCTGTCACTGACTGTAACCAAGACATTCGCACTGCTACCTCTGTCACTATTACTGCCACACCTCCTCCAGCCCCTTCTACCATCTCAGAGCCAAACCCCACCTCTGATGGTGCCTCCAGCCCACCTGCTGCCACAACCATGTCTCTTCCCTCTTCCAGTGCACAGTCTGCCACTTCCAGGTCTGCCACCCCCAAAGCTGCCATTAACACATCTTCTATAGCCACTGAATCTCGAGTCACAACAATCACTGAGGCCACTAAGAAACCTCTTTCTTCCACCACACCTAGAGCATCTCCAGGGGCGTTCACCAGCACCACACCTGTTTCTACTAACAGTCCTTCCAGTAGCACAGAGGCTGCTCCCACAGCTAATTCCACATTGACCTCTGCCTCATCCCCATGCACCACCTCCAACACCTCAAGTATTGCCTCTGCTTCCTTCACTGTTTCTGACATCTCACCACCTGTCACAGCCACTTCTGCCTCATCTTTTACAGCTGGGACCTTAACATTTTCTGCTGCCTCTAGAGCATCACTTGCTACCATGACAACCTCTGCTCACTCTTCCACCATTCAGGCTGATGCCACCACATCTGCCACCACCACACCTGTCTCTACTATTTTCCCCACAGTCTCCTCCAAATCAACTATCCAAAGCCCATCACCTCCTCAACCAAGGTCTCCTCATCCACCAATACCACAAGTACTCCTGCTGCCACCAGCACCACACAGAATGCCACTACCACAGCTCTTCCCTCCAGCTCATCAGCTGAGGCCACCGGCACAGCCCAGGCCACCCCAACCATTTTTTCTTTCTTAGTCACCACACAGTCTGTCTCTACCACATCTGCTGCCACCACACCTGTCTCTTCTAGCTCCTTACAGCCAGCCAACACAGACTTTCTCTCTGTCTTCCGCCACATACCCCAGCACCACCTCTGCCACTGCAATCATATCTTCCGCAATCTCTGCTCGGGCTGACACCACCGCACCTGCCACCACCACACCTGTCTCTACCACTATCCCCACAGCCTCGGCCACATCAACTATTGCAGAGCCCGACACCTTCACAGCTGAGATCTCCTCATCCACTGATACCACAAGTACCCCAGCTCCTGCCAGCACCACACAAACTGCCATTATCATGGGTCCTCCCTTCAGCTCATCTGCTGCAGCCTCTAGCACAGCCCTGGCCACCTTGACCTTTTTCTCTTCCTCAGCCACCACACAGTCTGTTTCTACCTCCTCTGCCACCACATCTATCTCTACCACACCTACCCCTGCAACCACCACTGTCACCACAGAGATAGCCACCACCACAGCTAATCTCTCTTCTACATCAGCGGTCACTACATTTTCTGAGGCCTCTTCCTCCATCACTGAAGAATCTCCCCCAGCTTTTCCAAGCACTTCATACACTGCTACTGACACTGCCACAGCTACTGCAGACAATTCTACCACAACTGCCTCCACAACAACTCCTGCCATGTCTACAGGCACATGGGCTGCCACTGCCATACCTGCTGTCACCACTACATCTGCTATTAGCAGCACCACACCTATACTCACAATGACCGCAGCTCTCCTTTCCACTGCATTGTCATCTCAACCACTGCCTCCATTAGCACCACATCAGTGCCCACTATGCCAGCTACTGCTATAGCTGCAACCCCAAGGGCACCCTACATTATTTCAGGTGATGCATCCAGTACACCTGTTTCCAACAAGGAGACCACCTCTGAAACCTGATGCATCCAGTACACCTGTTTCCAACAAGGAGACCACCTCTGAAACCTTCATAACTCCAATGCCCGCTGCCATACCTGCTTCTTCCATACCTGATGACATGACCCCTGTTGACACCACAGCTATTTCACCACTGATACCACTTTAACACTCAGCACTAGCACATTTTATGACACTACACTTGACATCACTGAGCATGACACAGCTATGCTCACATCAGATGTTTCTACAGAAAGTCGGGCTTAGAAAGCTGGAGTTAAATGGTCTTCTTCAGCCTATCTATCATAGACATGAATCACATGGGTGGGATTTCTGAGCCAAACTTTACCTCAAACCAAAATCTTAGATCTGTTACTCTTTCTTACAAAGATGCTAAATTTTCCCAACCAAAAATATTTTCATTTGTATTCTTAATATCAAAAGAAACTATTAAAGTAGCATAGGCATATTTCACTTCAGTACACAAACTACAACTATCATTTCTATTATCTACAAAATTAGAAAGACTTATCTTTAAACAGTGAACATTTTTATGACTTTTTCTATACCCAAAAGAAAGATTTAAAGAAATTATGCCAAAAAATTTTTTTCTTTGGTAGATGAACTAAGAATGGCTTCAAGACAAAAGAATCCCTTTGTCTTTCTATTCAACATCCCTCCCTAAACTTCTCCATGTTACACAGAAAATGCAATTCTTCCTGTCACCCAGAAAATGCACTCTAGATTTGGTGGTGATCCTCAAAATATATATATATATAAATCTTTGATAAATATGAACAATTAGCAATCAAAGTCAGCTGCAAGCAAGATAATTTCTTAAGAAAAGTTAATGTTATTACTTAACATTGATAGTTACCACTAAGAGATCCCTAATTAAAAGTCTTTATTCAATAAAGATCCAATAACAATTTGTAAATGAATCAAAAACATCCAGCATCATTTTTGAAAAATCAGTATGACTGAAGGAAACATAGAATGCAAGAAATCTGAGTTTCCATTGATATGAGACTGGAAATAAATTTGCACTTCTGCTTTTACTCAGCGTTCATTTGAATAATCAGATTCATATTAGCAAAATATTGTCTAAAAAAGATAAAGTAGCAATAAAAATTAAAATGAAATCTAACATGAGACTTGAAGATACATTATTAGAGACATCTTCATTTTATTTCCACCAATCCTTGGCCTCTGAAAAGATAATTTTCAAAGGATAATTTATAGCTTTGTACCCCAGGTATAAATTAGTCATTCACTAGTCATATGGAAAGAATAAAATTAGTCTTTCACAAAATAATAATCTAATAGTGGTGCAAATTAAATAAATTATATTACAGAAAATGTAATATAGGATATAATATTCTTTACCCTATAATGTGATCCTAAGATGTTTATGTACGCTGATTATTTTTAATTAAATCATATTGAGTACTAAAAATGCCTATTGCATGAAATCTTTTAAATTATAATAAATATTCCTAATAACACAAAAATCACCTTGTTTTATCAGCTGGGTAGTTTTGAATTTTTATTCATGATATTTACTTTAAAAAGTATCAAGTAGAACATTTATCAGAAAACAAATATTCATAAATTTATTTTAGGGATTCTGATTGAATATCTTTCATAGCAAACATACAAGAGCAAACACTGAACAATTTAATTCAAGGTCCGTGTAATTGTTTCATCATGATAAAGACCTTCTTATTAAAGAGTGTGCATGAGCATTGCCAAGCAAAAGAAATACTTGCTCCTGTTGGGAAATCTACAACAAAGAATATCTCTTCTTGATGTTTCTCTAGCTTATAAAAGTTTGAAATAACTGCCTTCTTTTGGGAAAATCTGAGAACCCTTCGATTGGTTCCAATTAATATGATGTGTATGATAAATTAAGTGCAATGATTTAATCTAGCCACACATAAAAGAAATCCTTGGATCCACCTCCAATACTTTATTTACACGCCCATGACTCTTCAATTTGGGCAGATATTTGACTAGACTATACGCCTGGATATAAAGTAAGCTGAACATATGATACTCCCCACATTTTCTAGGTGATAACACAACTAAAAAGCATTTGAATTTATAAACACAAATATATAAACTTGTAGAGATGTCAAGTTGTCACATTCTGTTTATAATGCTTGGTTTCAGTTAGATCTACATATATGCTTAAAATTACCTATTATGTGGAAAAAGATATTAATTTTTAAATAATTATCTTTTCTACCCTCATATTTTATAAAATAATGTTTTAAAATTCTTCAGGTTAGCTTTGATGCACCATGAAATATATATCATATGATTTACACACATCTTTAATATTTTAATACTAGTCACTTACTACTAATGCATCACAGCCCACACACAGTTGGAAAAAACACTACCTTAATAGTTGCATTCAGGCTTGACTCATGAATTATCCAGTGAGCTTGGGTCCCAAGCTGCAAGAAACATCACCAGGAATGCTGGGAATTCAGTTTTCTGAAAACATGATGTCCCCAGTGATCATCTCTTCTGTCCATTCTCTCTCTAGTCTTTGAGCTTTCATTACTACCAGGGCTCCAGACTTTGGCTTAGCAAATCTGACTCTACTTTTCTCTGGGATTGAACTAGAACTATAGCCATCAAGCTTATTTTCTTCCAGGTTTCCATTTCAATATTTTCTATTTTACACTCTTCAACTACCTTCCACTCCTAATAACTTCTTTTCTTTCAACTAGTTGCCCTGTTCATAAATGTATCTGGAAAGCAATTCCCCATGTCATGCCAGGACAAAGGGAATTAACAAGTCAAGTGAGGTTAGCGGGAGAAAATGATCTACTAGAAAAAAAAAAAAGAGGTAGCCCAGAAGGTGGAGATTGCAATGAGCAATGATGATGCCACTGCACTCTCACCTGAATGACAGAGAGAAATCCTGCCTCAAAATTATAAAGAAAAAGAAAAGAAAAATATGCAACATTAGGAATGTATCATGAGATAGAACCACAAATAGAGAAGAAATATTGGAGACAATTATGTGTATCTCTGGAACATTCAATGTAATGAGTCAATGGCAATGAATGATGTTCTAGAAAAGTTTAAATTATAAAAACTAAGGGTAATTGAAAAGCATAATAAGATAAATAAAAGTTTACCACTTTAAAAAGCACCAGGTAGTTTTGACTACCTTTAATAGGTTTTCAAATACAAGACACCAGAACTAAAAACATAGGAAAGCTAATCATGTTTGTAAATTGAAAAGTATATTATCAAAATTGCTAATCCTTCCAAATATGTTAAATTCTTACAATTTCAATCCAAATCCCAGCAAGAAAACATTACAAACACTTCATAAGTTAAATGGCCAAAAAGAAATAACATTATCAACTTTATGTCAATAGATTTGACAACTTAAATGAAATTCAACAAATTGTTGCTCTTGAAAGACCAACTAACAGAAACTCTGACAGAAATAAATCAGTTGTATAGTCTATGAAATAAAATGGTATAAACAATTGAATAGACACTTCACCAAAGAAATACAAATGGCAAATAAGCATTTGAAAGATGACCAACGTCATTTTTTTGTCATTAGGAAAATGCAAAATTAAAACTACAATAGGGCTTATTGGATACCAAGATATCCAGACTAGCCTGGGCAACAGGGTGAAAATCCATCTCTACAAAAGAAATAAAAAATTGGCCAGGCATGGTGGCACACACCTATGATTCCAGCTCCTTGAATAGCTGAGTTTGGAGAATCACTTAAGCCTGGGAGGCTGAGGTTACAGTGAGCTGTGATCACGCAGCTGCATTCAAGACCGTGACAGAGCAAGACCTTGTATCCAAAAAAAAAAAAAACTACACAAAACCACAATGGTTAGTAATAATATGGAAAAACTGGAACCCTCATACAGCTCTGATAGGAATGAAAAATGGCATAGTCACTTTGGAAAATAGTTTGGTAATTTCTTTTATAAAAAATAAACAGACATGCTCCTAAATATTTGTCCAAACAAAATGAAAATTTATATTTACACAAAAATTTATACTCAAATGTTCATAGAAATTATATATATACCGTGCATGTGTGTACATATATACATACACACACACATACATATATAAAAGAATATATATACATACAAACATACATATACACATATAAAAGAATCAGGACAGTATCTGCAGAGAAACTAATAAGAACAGTATTTGCAGGAAACTAATAAGAACAATCTGAAGATTGAAAAAAAGGAAAAAACAGGAGATCAGACTTCCATAAGTGAAAAACACAATTGCAACGTAAAACTTAATGGGCAGGTTTAACAGCCATTAGAACCAGCTAAAGAGGAAATCAGTGAACAAGAAAATTGGTCAAAAGTAATTATTCAAATTCTAGCACAAAGAAACAAGAGATAGAAAATAGAACGCTTGAGAGACACGAAGGTTACAGTAAGAAAAATCCAACACATGTCTAATCAGAGTTACCAAAAATTATGAGGAAAAAAATAAGGCTGAAAAACATTTAAGAAGATACTGAATACAAATTTTTCAGAAATGATGAAAAAGACCAACCCACAGTACCAGAAACCTAAAACTCCCAAGCAGGATAAATAAAAAGAAGTCCAAACCTAGACACAAGTGTCTAAAGACACTTAAAAGAATATCAATGACAAAAGAAAGGTCTTTAAAGTTGCTGTAGAATAAAGACATTATCTTCAAAGGAGCAACAGTGAGACTGACAAACAGCTGACTTCTCAATAACAGTGAAAGCCAAAAAACAATACAATTAAACCTTTAATAACCTTCAAAAATAAGAGCGAATGAAAATAATTCTAGATGAATAAAATTAGAGACAATTACCATGAGTAGACCTTTAAATTCTTAATATATTTTAGGCCAAACAAAAATGACCCTAAATGGAATATCTGAAGTTCAGAAAGACTGAACAGCAAAAAACATTGCAAATAAATGGGTCTATCTAGGCAAATATTAACTGCTTGTCTTTAGGGTTAAAAACAAAGATTGAATTAAAACTACACAAAAAATGTACAGGTCAGAAGAGAGATAAAAGCAGTTAAGGTATTCTAGATTTCTTATATTGTCCAGCCATTAAGTAATGCCATTTGTTCACTGTAGATTTTGGTAAGAATGTACGCCATAGAGGAAGTTGAGCAAGATGGCTGACTAGGTGCAGCTGGCAAGTGCCGCTCCCACAGACGGAAACCACAATCTACTGCACTAACAAAATTTGAACAAATCTTCAGAGAAAAAAAAATGTTAATGAGAATGGCAAAAAGATACAGTTGCTGAGGCCGAAGAGAGAGGAAGCTGAGACTCCTACATGAGGAGCCTGAACACCACGGCGAGTTCCTGGCCCTGAAGCGCACCTGGAGTTAAGAATCATTGCTGGGGAACCAGTGGGCTTCTTTAGAGGCAAAAGGACGCTGGCTTTTTGAATTGCCAGAGTTCTTGTGCTGATTCTTTCTGATCTTGGAGTGCTGATATTCCTTCAATTGTGGAGTAGGGGTGAGTGAAGGGACTGCGGGGCCGCTCACTCTTATCACCGGCCTCTGAGATCCTAGCTGCAGGGCAACCCGCACTCCCACCGGCATTTGAGCGGGCGGGAGATTGGACAGAGATGGAGCTGCAGAGGGCGCAGAGTGAGGGGAACTTTGAGTGTGGGTCAGTCCCAGAAGAGCCTGGCCATAAGTGCCCACAGCCCAGGGCTGCCTGTCTCCCTCCCTCCGAGGCTCGGACCCGGCTGATCATCAAGGAGAAAGCAGGGCCTACTTCCCTGTGGGCACAACTATCCTGCAGGCCTGCCTGCTCACCACCTCCACCCACAGCTCTTACCCTGCAGGAGCGGGTAGACAGTGCAGCCTCTGCTTCCCAGCCTGAAGGCTCTGCTCCACCTAAGTGCATTCTGGAAGGCTGGGAGTCCTTCCAGTCTCCCACCACACTGGGAATCCAACCCCAAGTGTCCAGAGGAGGAAGTCATGAGCAGGTCCTGGCACCCCAGGGTTGTGGCCTGCGGCTTAAGAGTGGAGACCTGGGATCTGTGCTCCACACTTGAATAGGGGAAGATCCCACTCTCTCAGAAAACTGAGAGAGCTGAGTCTCACAGGTTTGTGAACCGATGTGAAACCTAGATGTGTCTCCATTCACAAGGCTGGTCCAGTCAGGGTGTGGCCTATTTCCCTATCAGACCTCTCCCCAAGGGAGCCTCACAGCCCAAAAGACTTAATAACAAAAACAACAAAAATCACGGACACAGTACCAGTGATTGGAGGTGGCTCCCCCAAGGCCCACAAGCAGCACAAGCAAACACAGTGACGAAGTCATCTCTCACCTCCTCCCAAGGCAGAACACAGCTGCAAACAAGAAGATACACAAAGAACCTCATGGCTAAGAGCCTATCTACTGCCGTTGCTCTCGAGCGCCATCTACTGGATCATATGCCAAACTATAAGACCAAAAACCACGTTATTTATTCTTCCAGCTGCAAAACCAAGAACAAGAGTTCAACAATAAAGACCCAATACAGAGCCTTAGTTCTCTGATAACTTCCAGAAACAGATCCAACAGAGCTCAATTTACACCACAACTGAAGGAATACCAGTCCTCTAAGATCAGAAAGAATCAGCGCAGGAACTCTGGCAATTCAAAAAACCAGTGTCCTTTTGCCTCCAAACAAGCCCACTAGCTCCCTAGCAATGGTTCTTAACTAGTCCGAATTGTCTGAAATGATAGACATGGAATTCGGAATCTGAATGGCAAGGAAGCTCATCGAGATCATGGAAGAAGTTGAAACAAAATTCAAGGAAGCCATGCAATCCAGTAAAATGATTGAAGAGCCAAAAGATTATATACCCATTTTAAGAAAGACTCAAACTGAACTTCAGCTGAAAATTTCCCTACAAGAATTTTATAATACAATCAGAAGTACTGACAGCAGAATAGACCAAGCTGAAGAATCCCAGAGCTCCAAGATCAGTTCTTCTAATTAATTCAGAGAAAAGAAAAAAAGAAAAAAGAATTAGAAAAAATGAACCAAACCTCTGAGAATTACGGGATTATTTAAACATACCAAATATACAATTTGGCATTTCTGACACAGAATAAGCAACTTAGAAAATGTAGTTAAGTATATAATCCACAAAAATTTCCCTAATCCCTCTAGAGAGGTCAATAGGCAAATTTAAGAAATGCAGAGGACCCCAGCCAGATACTGACTATCCACAACATAAATAGTCGTCAGATTCATCAAGGTCAAGGCAAAAGAAAAAAACTTAAAAGACAGCTAGACAAAAGGGGCAGGTCACCTACAAAGGGAACCTCATCAGGCTAGCCGCAGACCTCTCACCAGAAATCGTACAAGCCAGAAGAGATTAGGGGCCCATTTTCAGCATCCTTAAAGAAAAGAAATTCCAACCAAGAATTTCACATCCTGGCAAACTAAGCTTCATAAGTGAAGAAGAAATAAAATCCTTCTCCGACAAGCAAATGCTTAGGAAATATATTTCGACTAGGCCAGCCTTACAACAGGTCCTTAAGGGAGTGCTAAGCATGGATTCAAAAGAATAACACCTGCTAGCACAACAGCACACTTAAACACACAAGACACAGGAACTACAGAGTAACTAACTGTGCAATCATATCTACCTAACAACCATTTAACAACACAATGACAAAAGGAAAATCACACATATCAATGCTAACCTGAGTGTAAACAAGCTAAATGTCCCACTTACAAGACACAGAGTGTCAGGCTGGATGAAAAGACAAAACCCAACCATCTGTTGTCTTCAAGAGACCCATCTCACATGTAACAACACATAGAGGCTCAAAGGAAAAAGGTTGAGTAAAATCTACCACGCAAATGAAAAACATAAAAGAACAGAAGTTGCTATTCCTATGTCAGATAAAACAGACTTTAAACCAATAAAAAGTAAGAAGGAAAATGAAGGGCACTGAGTAATGACAAAGGGTACAATCTAACAAGAAGTTTTAATTATTCTAAATATACACGCCCCCAACATTGGAGTACCCAGTTTCATAAAATAATTTCTTCTTGGCCTAAAAAAAGATTTAGACAACCACACAATAGTGGGGGGTGTCTTCAACACTCCACTGACAACACCCACATAATCATCAGAGACAATTATAAACAATTCCATGTGCAAAATTTAGAAAACCCAGGCAAAATGGATAAATTCCTTGAAGTACACTGACAGCATTAGACAGACCATTGAGGCAAAACATTCACAAACGAACTTGGGACTTAAACTCAACACCTAACCAGTTGGACCTCATAGACATCTGCAGAACACTTCATCCAACAACCACCAAATATGCATTCCTCTCATCTGCACACAGAAAATATTCTAAAATCAACCACATGCTCAGTCATAAAGCAAGCCTCAATATATACAAAACTATTGAAATCACACCAAGCACATGCTCAGACCATAGTGAAATAAAAATAGAAATCAATACCAGAAGACTACACACATACATGGAAATGAAACAACTACACAAATATATGGATATGAAACAACTTACACATGAATAACTTCTGGGTGTACATCAAAATTAAGGCAGAAATTTTTAAATTGTTTGACATTAATGAACATATGAACACAACTTACCAAAACATCTGGAATGCAGTCAAAACAATGTTAAGAGGAACATTTATTGCCCTAAAATGACTTCACCAAAAAGTTAAAAAGGTATCAAATTAACAATCTAACTTTGCCTCTAAAGGAACTAGACAAAAAAAGAATAATATATCATCCCCAAAGCTAGCAGAAGAAAAGAAATAACTAAAATTATAGAAACACTTAATGAAATTGAGATGTAAAAATCCATACAAAAGATCAGTGAAACCAACACTTTGTTTTTTGTAAAGATAAATGAGATTGATAGACCCCCTAGCTAGATTGAAAAGAAATATCCAAATAAGGACAATCAGAAATGAAAAAGGCAATTTTACAACAGATGCTACAAAAAATATGAAAGATCATCAGAGACAATTATAAACAATTCCATGTGCAAAAATTAGAAAACCTAGCCAAAATGGATAAATTTCTCGAAGTATACAATCTCCCAAGATTGAATCAGGAAGAGATGGAAACTCTCAACAGAAGAACCTACTAACTATAATAAGCCCTGAGCCAGACGGAGTCACAGCTGAATTTTACCAGGCATTCAAAGAAGAATTGATGTCAATTGTACTGAAACTATTCCCAAAAATCAAGGAGAAGGACCTCCTCCCTAAATCATTCTAGGAAACCAACTTCAGGATAACACCAAAATCTGGCAGAAATACAATGAAAAAAAGAAAGCTTCAGAACAGTATCCCTCATGAAAATAGAGACAAAAAAATCTTCAATAAGCTGGGCAGGATGGCTCACACCTGTAATCCCAGAACTTTGGAGGTCGAGGGAGGTGGATTGCTTAAGGCCAGGAGTTCAAGACCAGCCTGGGCAACATGGTGAAACCCCATCTCTACAAAAAAAAAAAAAAAAATAGCCAGGCATGGTGGCACATGCCTATAGTTCCAGCCACTTGGGAGACTGAGGTGGAAGGATCAGTTGAGCCTGGGAGATTGAGGCTGCAGTGAGCCATGATCATGCCACTGCACTCCAGGGTAACAGAGACCCTGTCTCAAGAAAAAATCCTCAACAAAATACTAGCAAATTGAACCTAGCAGCACATCAAAAAGTTAATACACCACACTCAAGTAGGCTTTATTCCTGGAATGCAAGCCTGCTTCCACATACACAAATCAATAAATATGTTTCACCACATAAACAGTATCAAAAGCAAAAACCATATGATTATCTCAATAGAAGCAGAAAATCTTTCAAAAAGATCAAACATCCCTTCATGATAAAAGCCCTCAAGAAACTAGACAACCAGAGGAAAATACCTCACAATAATAGCCATGTATAACAAACCCATAGCCAACATCATACTGAATGGGCAGAAGTGTGAACCCATCCCCTTGAGAATTGAAGACAAGGATGTCTACTCTTACCACTCCTATTCAACATAATACTGGAAGTCCTAGACAGAACAATTAAGCAAGAGAAAGGAATAAAACGCATCCACATAGGAAAGGAAGAAGGCAAACTATCTCTCTTCACTGACAATATGATTCTATATCTTGAAAATACTAGACCTTGCCAAAAGGTTTAGTATTAGAATTAATACACAACTTTAATAAAGTTTCAGGATACAAAATCAACATTAAAAAATTAGTAGCATTTCTATACACCAACAATATCTAGTCTGAAAATAAAATCAAGAACACAATCTCACTACAATGACCACAAGGAAAATGAAATATCTGGGAATAGAGCTAACGTGTAGTTCTACAAGGAGAACTACAAAACACTGCTGAAAGAAATCAGAGATGACACAAATAAATGGTAAACATACCACGATCATGGATTGGAAGAATTAATATCATAAAAACAGCCATCCTGCCCAAAACAATTTACAGATTTAACACTATTCCTATCAAACTATCAATGTTATTCTTCACAGAATTAGAAAAAATTATTCTAAAACTCATATGGAGCCAGAAAAGAGCTTGATTAGCCAAAGCAATATTAAGCAAAAGGAACAAAACCACAGGCATCACGTTACCCAACTTCAAACTAAACTACAGGGATAGAGTAACCAAAACAGCACAGTACTGGCACAAAAAGAGACACAAAGAAAAGTGGAACAGAATAGAGAACCCAGAAATAAATCTGCACATCTACAACCATCTCATCTTCAACAATGCTGGCAAAAGTGAGCAATATAAAAAGAACTCTCTATTCAATAAATGGTGGGTGGGATAGCTTACCGGCCACGTGTAGAAAAATGAAATGGGACCCCTGCCTTTCACCATATACAAAAATTAGCTCAATATCAATTAAAGATTGAAACATAAGACCTCACCCTTACAAATCCTAGAAGAAAACCTGGGAAACACCATTCTGGACATTGGCCTTTGGAAAGAATTTATAACTAAGTCCTCAGGAATTGCAACAAAAACATGAGACCTAATTAAACTAAAGAGCTTCTGCACAGCAAAGGAAACTATCAACAGAGTAAACAGACAACCTACAGAATGGAAGAAAACGTTTGCAAACTATGCATCTGACAAAGGTCTAATATCCAAACTCTATAAGGAGCTTAAACAACTCAACAAGCAAATAAAACAAATTACCCCATTAGAGAGTGGTTGAAAACATGAACAGGTACTTTTCAAGACATACAAGTGGCCAAGAAACATGAAAAAATGCTCCCATCACTAATCATAAGAGAAATGCAAATCAAAACTGCAATGAGACACCATCTCATACCAGTCAGAATGGTTATTATTCAAAAGTCAAAAACCAATAGGTGCTGGCAAGGCTGCAGAGAAAGGGGAATATTTATACACAGTTAGTGGGAATGTAAATTAGTTCAGCCACTGTGGAAAGCAGTTTGGAAGTTTCTCAAAGAACTTAGAACTACCATTCAACCCAGAAATCCTGTTACTGGGTATATATCCAAAAGAAAACAATTGTTCTAGAAAAATAACAGGTGGACTCACACTTTAATCACAGCACTACACACAAGAGCAAAAACATAGAATCAGCCTAGGTGCCCATCAACAGTGGATTGGTTAAAGAAAATGTAGTATACATATATCTTGGAATATATGCAGCCATATAAAAGAACAAACTCATGTCCTTTGCAGCAACATGGATGCAGCTGAAGGCCATTATCCTAAGCAAATTAATGCAGGTACACAGAACCAAATACATATTCTCACTTACAAGTGGAAACTAAACATTGAGTATTCATGGACTTAAAGATGGCAACAATAGACACTGTGGACTACCAGAGAGAAGACAGAAGTGGAGGAGGTCAAAAAACTAACTTTGGGTACTTTGTTTAGTACCTGGGTGATGGGATCATTCATACCATCGGCACCATGCAGTATACAGTCACCATCATAAAATACACCCACATAACACACCTGTACTTGTACCCCCTGAATCTAAAATAAAAGAAGGAGGGTGGGAGGGAGGGAGGAAGGAAGGAAGGGAGGGAGGGAGGGGGAGGGAGGGAGGGAGGGAGGGAGGGAGGAAAGGAAGGGAAGGAGGAAGGGAGGGAAGAAAAAGCATGAAGTGGACATGAGGTCTGTTGAAGCAAAAGGCACAGATGAAGACAGGGGAGCAGAAGATAACAGATAATGGAAATCCTTGAAAGCCAAGTTAAGATATTCCACTGTCAATATGTTTGTAGAAAGTAGGAAATCATTGCAGTGATTGAAGAAAAGAGTCTTATGTTCTAACTGGTATTTCAGTAAGGTCAATTTACCATGTGAACAATAAACTGGAGAGGAAAAAAAGAAAAAACAGAAGTCAGAGCAGTAACCAAGAAGCTGCTAGGACGATAATCTAAGCCACTGGTTCTCAAACTCACTTGTGCTTCAAAGTCATCTGTTCAGTTAGGTGTTTGGGTCTCATGTACAGTAAGTCTAAAGTGCCACTAATTAGAAGGGATACAAAAAGAAAAAGAGATTTTGAAGAATATAAGCACTTTGCTTTGGGGCACAGTCTTTTTACAATGCACATGGAACATGAAAGTTAGAGAAGTGGGTTCTAGAATATAAGCGAAAGTGTAATTGGAGAGTCACTGATATCCCATTCAAAGTAAATTCAGGTTGAAAATGCAAAAATAAAACAAGAAATTAATTGTTTTATAGACTCTAATGCTTCAGCTGAAGTGTACGTTATCCCTTTTTGTTTGTTTGTTTGTTTGTTTGTTTTGTTTTGTTTTGTTTTGTTTTGTTTTGTTGAGATGTGTCTTGCACTGTTGCCCAGGCCAGAAAATGCAGTGGTGTGATCTCAGGTTACTGCAATATTCACCTCCTGGGTTCAAGTGATTCTCTTACCTCAGTCTCCTGAGTAGCTGAGATTACAGGCACCTGCCACCATGCCAGGCTAATTGTTTTGTTTTGTTTTTCTAGTAGAGACAAGATTTCACCATGTTGGTCAGGCTGGTCTCAAACTCCTGACCTCAAGTGATCCACCTGACTCGGTCTCCAAAAGTACTGGGATTACAGGTGTGAGCCACCATGCCTGGCCATTATCCTCCTTTAAAAGGAGATTCTCAGCCCCCAGCTAAATGAAAAATCATTATACTCACAGTCAAACACTCAAAATTAAATGTAGAAATGTAAAAAAAAAAAAAAAAAAAAAAAAAGGCTAAGAAAAAAGGAAGGAAAAATTCTAGTGTCTTTGGGTAGATGGGAGATGCCAGAAAAAGAAACTGGTTTTCAAGCAGTAAATGAACTGGTGAAACACTTTATGATTCACTGAAGAGATAAAGCAGTCACTGTTAAACAGAGCCCACTTAAACAGAGGAAGCCAATGTTTCTCATAAAAATATCAAATAAATCCACTGTGGTAAAAAAATGTTACTTAAAAATATATTATTTTTAATAGTAGATGAAGCTCAGTGAAGAAATAGACTTCATGACACAGAAATTTCCTTTGAAGTCAAACTTATTAAAATGCATGTATTAAATAAAAGAATGTGGACTTTCTGTCCTTTCCTGCGCAGAAAATTGCCATTGGATAAGGTGCTCAGGTCAAACACTTAAAACCTTAAACAAAAGTCAGAACAAACTAAAAAGACAAGAACTAGAAACCAAATGTTAACTGTTCAGAGGTAAGGACACGAGTTAAAAAGTAAAAACTTGTAAACTCACTTATTATGTACTTAAATCAGTAATTATTCTTTTTTCTAAGGACATGAATTTTCCAATAATTAAAAAAAATCTGTGTTCATATGTAAAACAAAAATTGTCTCATCCTAACACCACTTATGTTATTTAGCCTGTCAGATTTTGCATCTAAAAAACACAAAGAGGAGTTTCTGAGTAATGCCTCTGTAACATCATTGCTCCTGTCCCAAGACAATGTGGGGTGAAATGCAGTTTTGTTTAACTTAATTTTTATGATACAAGTATAGCACGTGCAGGTTTGTTACATAGGTATAGATGTGCAATCGTGGCTTGCTGCACCTGTCAACCTACCATCTAGGTTTTAAGCCCTGTATGTATTAGGTATTTTCCTAATGCTCTCCCTCTCCTTGCTCCCGACTCGTGACAGGCCCCAATGTGTGATGTTCCCCTCCCTGTGTCCATGTGTTCTCATTGTTCAACTCCCACTTATGAGTGAGAACATGCCGTGTTTGCTTTTCTGTTCCTGTGTTAGTTTGCTGAAAAAGATGGCTTCCAGCTTCATCCATGTCCCTGCAAAGAACATGAACTCATTATTATGGCTGCATAATATTCCATTGGAGTATATATGCCACATTTCCCTTATCCAGTGTATCATTGATGGGTGTTTGGGTTGGTTCCCAGTCTTTGCTATTGCAAATAGTGCTGCAATAAACATACATGTGCATGTGTCTATATAGAATGGAAATGCAGCTTTTTTTCAGTTTCTATTTGTGCAGTGGTTCAACATTAACTTTATCAGGTGTAAATAAAAGGGTTAGTTTCTTTCTATGCACCTCTAACAATGTTGTGAGTTAATTTCCACAACCTTAAGTTGGAAGCAGAAGTTCTTGAGTGGCTTCCAAAATTAATACAAATTTCCCCATTGGGCAGAAGCTTGGATGTCACAACCAACACTACCTATAAAACACTGTAAATTTGCTTCCTTATTGCACTGAGCATGGAATGCTTGCATCTAACAATTTCACAAATAATAATAGCTAACATTTATTGGGCATTTATTTTGTGCTGGATACTGCTAAAGATTTAATCAGAAAAGAGAAAGATATAAAGGAAGTAGTCAAAGTATCTTTACCAGCATATGATATGCTCTTATATTTGGAAAAAACCTAAAGATTCCACTAGAAAACTATTAGAACTGATGAACAAATTCAGTCAAGTTCCAGCAGGATACAAAACCAACACACAAAAATTAGTAGCATTTCTTTATTATTATTAATTTTTTTGTTTTTATATTGCATTTTAGGTTTTGGGGCACATGTGAAGAACATGCAAGATAGTTGCATAGGTACACATGTGGCAGTGTGATTCACTGCCTTCCTCCCTTTCACCTACATCTGGCAATTCTCCAGCGAACAATGGGAAAAAGAAATGTGAAAGTAATCCCATTTACCATAGCCACACATAAAAAATTAAACACCCGAAAATTAACCAAAGAAGTGAAAGATCTCTATAATTAAAACTATGAAACACTGATGAAAGAAATTTAAGAGGATACCAAAAAATTGAAACATACACTATGCTCATAGATTGGAAGAATCAATATAGTCAAAATGTTCATACAACTCAAAGCTATCTACAAATCAACACAATCCCTGTCAAAATACCAGTGACATTCTTCACAGAATTAGAAAAAATTATTCTAAAAATCATATGGAGCAAAAAAAAAAAAAAAAAAAAAAGCCTGAATCACCAAAGCAATCCTAAGGAAAAAGAACAAAACTGGATAAATCACATTACCTGACTTCAAATTATACTCCAGAGCTATAGTAACCAAAACAGCATAAGAATGACATTTTAAAAAAGACACATAGACTAGTGGGACAGAATACAGAACTCAGAAACAAATCCACACACCTACAGTGAATTCATTTTTGACAAAAGTGCCAAGAACATACATTGTGGAAAATAAAGCCTCTTCAATAAATGGTAGAGGGAAAACTGGTAATCCATATGCAGAGGAAGGAAACTAGACACCAATCTCTCACCACATATAAAAATCAAATTAAAATGAATTAAAGACTTAAATTGAATACCTCAAACTATGAAACAACTACAAGAAAATATTGGGAAAACTTTCCAGGACATTGGTCTGGGCAGGAATTTCTTGAGCAACACCCCAAAAGCACAGGCAACCAAAAGAAAAGTGGACAATTAGGATTGCATCAAGTTAAAAAGCTTCTGCACAGCAAAGAATCCACAAAGTGAAGATAACCCACATAGTGGGAGAAAATATTTCCAAACTACCCATCTAACAAGAGATTAATAACCAGAATACATAAGGAGTTCAAACAACTCTATAGAAAAAAATCTAATCCAATCAAAAAATAGAAAATCTGAATAGACATTTCTCAAAAGAAGACATACAAATGACAAACAGGCATATAAAAAGCTGCTCAACATTATTGATCATGAGAGAAATACAAATCAAAACTACAGAAAAATATAATCTCACCCCAGTTAAAAACACTTATATCCAAAAGACAGTCAATAACAAATGCTGGAGAGCATGTGGAAAAAAGGGAACCCTTGTACCCTGTTGGTGACAATGTGAATTAGTACAACCACTATGGAGAACAGTTTGGAGGTTTCTCAAAAAAACCAAAAACAGAGATACTATATGATCCAGCATTCCTACTGCTGGGTATATACCCAAAAGAAAGAAAATTGCTATATCAAAGAGATGTTATATTGTTTTTGACTGAAACTATTTTATCAAATATGATTATTGCTACTCCTGCTCAATTTTGATTTCCATTTGTATGTAATATCTTTTTCCATCCCTTTACTGTTAGTCTATGTGCTTCTTTACAGAAAAAGTGTGTTTTTGTAGGCAGCATATGGCTGATTTATGTGTCTTTATCCTTTAAGCTAGTCTATATCATTTTAAGTGGAGAATTTAATCCATCTACATTCAGAGTTATCATTGATATATGAGGTTTTGTTACTGTCATATTGTTCGTTGTTTTCTAGTTGATTTGTATATTCTTTGTTCCTTTCTTTTTCTCTGTCTTTGTAGTGTGTTGGTTTTCCATGGTGGTACTTTTTGTGGCTTCTTCCTCCCTCATTTGTGTGTTTGCTTTACTAGTGAGTTTTTTACTTCCATGTGTATTTATAATGATAACTGACATCATTCCAGATTTTGGAGTCCCTTGAGCATTTCTTGTAAGGTCGGTCTAGTGGTGATGAATTACCTCATCATTTGATTATATGGAAAAGACTTTATTTCTCCTTTATTTTTAAAGAATAATTTTGTTGTATATATTATCTTTGGGTGATAAGTTTTTTTATTTCAGCATTTTGAATATATGATTCCATTCTCTCCTAGCCTATAAGGTTTCTGCTGAGAAGTTCACTGTTAATCTGATGAGAGCACCTTTACAGATGGCTAGATACTTTTGTCTTGTTGTTTTTAGAATTTTCTCTTGGTCATTCACTTGAGAGTTTGACTATAATGTGCCAGAAAGATGACATTTTTGCATTGTATCTGTTTGGGTATAACGGAGCCTCCTATATCTGGATGACTAAATTTCTTGCTAGAATTGAGAAGTCTTCATCTATTATTTTATTAAATTTTTCAAACTCTTTTGCTCTCTCTTTGCCTTTGAGGCTACCTATATTTTGTGTCTGGTCACTTCATAGAGTCCTATATATCACAAAGACTTTGTTCATTCTTTTCATTCTTTTTTCTTTATTTTTTTCTGACTGGGTTATAAAAAATGAATAACCTATCTCTATATTCTGGGAATATTTTGTCTAATCTAGTCTATTATTAAAGCTTTCAAATGTATTTTAATTTGGGGAGTTCTTTAATTCTAGAATTCCTCCTTGGTTCCTTCAAATGATATCTGTCTCATCGCTAAATTTCTCATTCATATCTTGAATTTTTTTATAGCCATAAAAAAGGATGAGTTCATGCCCTTTGCAGGGACATGCATGAAGCTGGAAACCATCCTACTCAGCAAACTAACACAAGAACAGAAAACGAAACACCACATTTTCTCATTCATAAGTGGGAGTTGAACAATGAGAACTCATGGACACAAGGAGTGGACCATCAAACACCAGGACCTGGCTGGGGGTTGGGGAGCTATAGCATTAGGAGAAATACCTAATGTAGATGATGGGTTGGTGGGTGCAGCAAACCACCATGTTACATGCATACCTATGTAACAAATCTGCACATTCTGCACATGTATACCAGAACCTAAAGTATAGTTTTATAAACGTTAAAATAGTAAATGCATAAATATTACTCATTATTCATTGAAAAATAAAATCTGAAAGGAACTGGATTCAGTCATAATATGTCCAGATATTCTTACAATTTTCCAATATTTAAAGAAAATTAAATTTGTTATTTCCAGGCATGAGTTAGGACTGAGAATAATTAGATATTTTCTGAAATTATATCAATTTTGAGATCATTACAATTTATCACTAATTGGGCAATAACAAGTGATATGAAAACTTTTCTACTGAAGCCATGTATGCAGAGAAGCTTGTCTCAGATCAATAAAAATTGTTCTCTACAGTCAATTTTAACTATAACAAGTATATTCCAATATCATACCAAATGGGCAAAAACTGGAAGCATTCACTTTGAAATCTGGCAGTAGACAAGGATGCCCTCTCTCACCATTCCTATTCAACATAGTATTGGAAGTTCTAGCCAGAGCAATCAAGCAAGAAAATGAAATAAATGGTATTCAATTAGGAAAGGAGAAAGTCAAATTGTCTCTATTTGGAGACTACATGATCATATATTTAGAAGACCCCATCATCTCAGCCCAGAATCTCCTGAAACTGATCAGCAACTTCAGCAAAGTCTCAGGATACAAAATCAATGTGCAAAAATTACAAGCATTCCTATACATCAATAACAGACTTAAGGAGAGCCAAATCAAGAACAAACTGCCATTCACAATTGCTACAAAGAGAATCAAATACCTAGGAATACAACTAACAAAGAATGTAAAGGACCTCTTCAAAGAGAACTACAAACCACTGCTCAACGAAATAAGAGAGGACACAAACAGATGGAGAAACATTCCATGTTCATGGTTAGGAAGAAGCAATATGGTGAAAATGGCCATACTGCCCAAAGTAATTTATAGATTCAATGCTATCGCCATCAAGCTACCAATGACCTTCTTCACAGAACTGGAAAAATACCACCTTAAACTTCATGTGGAACCAAAAGAGAGCCCACATAGCCAAGTCAATTCTAAGCAAAAGGAACAAAGCAGGAGGCATCACACTACCTGAACTCAAGCTATACTACAAGGCTACAGTAATCAACACAGCATGATGCTGGTACCAAAACAGAGATATAGACCAATGGAACAGAACAGAGGCCTCGGAGGCCACCCCACACATCTACAACCATCTGATCTTTGACAACCCTCACAAAAACAAGCAATGGGGAAAGGATTCCCTGTTTAATAAATACTGTTGGGAAAACTGGCTAGCCATGTGCAGAAAGCAGAAACTGGACCCCTTCCTGATACCTTACACTAAAATTAACTCCAGTTGGATTAAAGACTTAAACATAAGACCTAACACCATAAAAACCCTAGAAGAAAACCTAGGCAAAACCATTCAGGACATAGGAATAGGCAAGGACTTCATGACTATAACACCGAAAGCATTGGCAACAAAAGCCAAAATAGACAAATGGGATCTAATTAAACTCCAGAGCATCTGCACAGCAAAACAAACAATCATTAGAGTGAACCAGCAACCAAAAGAATGGGAAAACATTTTTGCAATCTACCCATCTGACAAAGGGCTAATATCTAGAATTTACGAAGAACTAAAACAGATTTACAAGGAAAAAAAAAACAAGGCCGTTCAAAAGTGGGCAAAGGATATGAACAGACACTTTACAAAACAAGACATATATGAGGACAACAAACATATGAAAAAATGCTCATCATCACTGGTCATTAGAGAAATGCAAATCAAAACTACATTGAGATACCATCTCATGACAGTTAGAATGGTGATCATTAAAAAATCTGGAGACAACAGATGCTAGAGAGGATGTGGGGAAATAGGAACACTTTTACACTGTTGGGAGTGTAAATTAGTTCAACCATAGTGCAAGACAGTGTATCGATTCCTCAAGGACCTAGAAATAGAAATTCCATTTGACCCAGCAATCCCATTATTGGGTATATATCCAAAGGATTATAAATCATTCTAAGGACACATGCACACGAATGTCATTGCAGCACTGTTTACAATAGCAAAGACTTGGAACCAACCCAAACACCCATTGATGATAGACTGGACAGGGAAAATGTGGCACATATATACCATGGAATACTATGCGGCCATTAAAAATGATGAGTTCATGTCCTTTGTAGGGACATGGATGAACCTGGGAACCATCATTCTCAGCAAACTAACACAAGAACAGAAAATCAAACACCGCCTGTTCTCTCTCATAGGTGGGTGTTGAACAAGGAGAACACATGGACGCAGGGAGTGAAGCATCACACACCGGGGTCTGTTGGGGGAAACTAGGGGAGGGACGGCAGGCAGTGGAGAGTTGGGGAGGGATAATGTGAGGAGAAATGTCAGATACTGGTGATGGGGAGGAAGGCAGCAAACCACATTGCCATGTATGTACCTATGCAACAATCTTGCATGTTCTTCACATGTACTCCCAAATCTAAAATGCAATAAAATACATATTAAAAAAAAAACAAGTATATTGTAAATGCATATCACTAGTTGCTAGCAAAAAAAGATGAAAGGAAATTAATATTATAGACCATATTTACTAACTCATTGTTATTTTAAAAAACTGTTCTTAACTTTCCACTAATGGCAATATAATAGCTGAGGGCTTTCACTCAAAGGCACCAAGTCAGACCCTTTTACTTATCTAATTATAGTCTGACAACTTTGTAAGGTAGATGGCACACCTAATTGGCATATAGAAAAACTGAGGCTCAAAGAAGTTAGCTAACTTGTCAAAAATTACATGGCTGCTAACTAAGTAGAGAAGCAAGGAATCAAACCCAAAGAATGTAAGCCCTCAAAGACTACATCTGCAAAAGAACAAACTGACTAGCTAGAAGTAGAATCACACCTTCAAAACTGTATTCAAGATTAACAATTTTACATAGTAGAAATATCTAATTTTGAAAATCTGTATTAAAATGGTTCTTAAGTTCTCTCTTAAGTTCTTAAGTTTCTTTTTAAAAATAAATACTTATAAAATGACCGACCTGGATAGCAAAATATCACTACCATAGGGGGAAAGGGACAAAATTTTTTAGGGTAAAAGAAACTAGAGACATAACAAGTAAATGCAACACACAGCCCTTAATTGAGTCCTGGTAGAAACAAACTGACTAAAAATATATTGGGCAAAACTGGGAAAATTTGAGTATTAACTCAATTTTAGATTATATGTTTGAATTATTAATGTTGCTATAGGTTGATAGTGTTGTGTTACAAAAGAAAGGCTTTTTAGAGATAAATGGTGAAATAGAGAGTAGCTGTTACAATTTCTGTAGTTTACCTTAAAATACTTCAGCAAAACAATTAAAATGTATAGCAAAATGTTACAATTATGAAAACTAGGGAATTAGTATATAGTTGTAGATTGGACTATACTTCTCACTTTTCTATATGTTTGAATATTTTTCAAGACAAAAAAATCAAAAAAAATTAATTGCTTGTATTTAAAACTTCAGTGTTCATTTTTCAGCTTTAAATACTGTCCTGCACCAGTACTTGGCACCACATTACTTTTTTAAATCCTCTGTCCTTTATTAACTTGTCTTATTGACAAGGAAATGTGGTGTTCCATCACATTAACTGTCAGAAGGCAATTACTCTGCTTACTTTGAGAGTCCAACAGGAAAGAGTGGATCATCTGTTCCTGTTGGGAGGACCTGGGCCATGGCTTTTCATTTCTCCATAAGTGCCATCAATCACTGTTGCACACACATCAGGCACATAAGTTTCTCATCAAGAACCTCTGATCGTCATTGTGTTCGTCAGGAAGAAATTGATGTACAAAGAACTACTGTCTACCTCAGCAAACCACAACTATTCTTTTCTTTAAAAGCAAATTCCTTGACACAGGTGACCTTATCTTAAATCTAATAAATTTCCTATTTCCAAAAAGCTCAACTGGAGAGTTATAAAACTTGAAAATTCTCTTGTGCTTTCTCTTATTTTGCTTCTAGTTGCCATCCTCAAAGGATTGACTAAAAGCAAGCAATTGGATTGAACACCCTAAGAAGAAAGTTTTGCACTGCACCAGGTATGTGGATATTTTTTCTAAATTCCAATTCTAGATTCTAATAAACTAAATAGCTTTCAAGTATATACATATCTTAATATGTATATTAAGATATAGCAACAGTTGTTCTGACAGAGTTATTCTCCTCTTTTCTCATGAACTGCCAAACTGTGTGATAACATTCATTCATATGTTATTAGAACAAAATGTGATTGGTAGGAATGTTTATTCGTCTCGAAAATAAAAAATAATCTGACAATGTATTGGGAAACTGAAGAATAATAAGTAACATTTCTTTTTTCAATTGGGTCAGATTGTTTTCTTCTTAGTATGCCAGTACTATAATAATACCACTGAGACTTTATTATGGATAAGGCATTATTCTCAGCATTATTTGTAATACATATTATTCCAGTCAATACTCAGGACATTCTTATGACATCAGATTGCAACTCACTCAAAGTCATGCAGTGAGTGGCAGAGTCACACAATAAGTGTGCAGAGCTTAACTCAAGTCTCTGACCGACTCTAACACCATTTTATAAACCACAGGATTTTATTGTAAAGTGTGTCTAATCTGACAGCCCACCACCACATTGACATGCACACTAACTTACCTGCTCTAATATGTCATCTGTCTATATGATTTAACCTTTACTTTTTTTCTAAAGCTGATAAGCTGACATGTACAAATTACATATATAACCAAAATGAGAAAAATAAAAGACTACATTATTTTTATCTCACTCTTCCCTTCTACGACCTATAGTCAAAATACAATTCTCTTTTGCAAGCTGTTATTTTCAAAGGTATTAAGTCTGCACTATGTATTAGGCATGATGATATAACAATGAATAAAGCAAAATTCCTGTCATTTTGGGATTTAAGAAAAGGATATCAGCCAGACACAGTGGCTCACACCTGTAATCCCAGCATTTTGGGAGGTCGATTTGGGTGGATTGCTTGAACCCAGGAGTTCAAGACCAGCCTGGGCAACATGGAGAAATCCTGTGTCTACAAAAAGATAAATAATAATAATAATAACAATAAGCAGGAGTGGTGGGGTATGACTGTAGTCTCAGCTACTAGGGTGTCCAAGGTAAGAAGATTGCTTGAGCTTGGCTGGTGCAGGCTGCAGTAAGCCATGAGCATGCCACTTCACTCCAGCCTGGACAACAGAGTGAGAACCTGTCTTTAAAAAAGGTAACAGAAAAAGGATCTCAAATGTCAAAATCTTCAGAATTAAATTAGGGGAAGAGTCCATTTGACATGGTTCCTTGTTCCAAGTGACAGCCTCATGTCACAGAGACAAAGAGCATCTTCCTACTACATCAGGAATCTTTACAAAACAGTGCAGTATTCGGTCATTTATATGATGGTTTCCCAGAGAGAGGGAGAGAGAGAGAGAGAGAGAAAGGGAGAGAGAGAGAGAGAGACAGAGAGAGACAGAGAGAGAGAGAGAGAGACAGAGAGAGAGAGAGACGTCTTGAATTAGAATAGAAATAAGAAGATCATTTCCTTCTCTTATTGCTAAACTTCCTAAGATCCTGCCTTTCCTAGCCAATCTTTAATATCAGTAGAAAAATGCTCATTTGGCAAACTACTTAGAAAAATCTTGACTCTCCTCCATTGCTTCCTCTTTAAAATAGTGTGTTTTATGCCTGAAGCAATTTTGCATCACCCCATGGAATTCAAATGTAAAGCTAATTTTCAGAAACCATTGGCCTCTTTTAGCCTGTACTTTCTAATAAGGATAAGTCATTTATCAAAATGCATTCCTCTCCCATAATACATAACTAATAGTAAGCCAAGTTTCTGCTTTTCCCAGGAGACATCAGAAAGAATGGAAACTCTGCCGCTGTTTGTGTGCATCTGTGCACTGAGTGCTTGCTTCTCGGTAAGTATCTACCCAAATAAGATTTTTTCTTTGAGTATCAATAGTACCTACCTGGGATTTTTAAAGCATAATAAGCAATCCCTATTTCCAAGAAGCTTGACATCTTTTATTTCCATGAAACATAAAAATATAGATAATTGGCCACTGCAGTGGCTCACACCTGTAATCTCAGCACTATGGGAGGCCAAGGAGTGAGGATCACTTGAGCTCAGAAGTTGAAGACCAGCCTGAGAAAAATAATGAGACTGTGTCTCTATAAAAAAACAAAAAAATTTCAGTTAGCCAGGTATGATGGTGCATGCCTGTAATCCCAGCTACTCGGAGGCTGAGGTGGATCTTGAGCCTGGGAAGTCAAGGATGTGGTAAGCTGTAATCAACCACTGTGCCCCAGCCTGGTCAGCAAAATGAGACTCCGCCTTAAAAATCTAGATAGATAGATGATAGATAGATAGATAGATAGATAGACAGAGCATAAGGAAATAATTTGTTTTATTTATCCAATATCTATAGAGCACAAACTTTATAATGAGTTTGATGAGATCTGACAGAGATAAAACTCAGATTCGTAAGGCCTTTAGGTCTTGGTATGGAATATGGATTGAAATCTGTCAGAGAGTCTCAACATATTCAAAGCACCCCCAGGGGAGTAACATGATGGGATTCTCAGGAGAAAACAGGTAGCAGGGAACAAAAGCTGAGATGAGGAGACTTAGTCAGGAAGCTATGGCAGTGGTCCAGATAAAAGATGATGGTGACTTGAACTAAATGTCAGCAGTTAAAAGATGAGAGAGGGTTTAGGATACATTTTTGTGATTGATTCTACTATATCATCTGCTGGATTGTGTATGTAGTAAAAGAAAAAAATGAACAAGCCTGTAATCCCAGCACTTTGGGAGGCCGAGGCGGGTGGATCATGAGGTCAAGAGATCGAGACCATCCTGGTCAACATGGTGAAACCCCATCTCTACTAAAAATACAAAAAATTAGCTGGGCATGGTGGCGCGTGCCTGTAGTCCCAGCTGCTCGGGAAGCTGAGGCAGGAGAATTGCCTGAACCCAGGAGGCGGAGGTTGCGGTGAGCCGAGATCGCGCCATTGCATTCCAGCCTGGGTAACAAGAGCAAAACTCCGTCTCAAAAAAAAAAAAAAGAAAGAAAGAAATGAACAGGCCAAGTACCTTGACTCAGGCCTATAGTTTCAGCACTTTGGGAGGCTGAGGTGGGCAGATCACTTGAGGTCAGGAGTTCGAGACCAACCTGGCCAATATGGCACAACCCCATGTCTGCTAAAAATACAAAAATTAGCTAGGAGTGGTGGCTGGCTACTCGGAAGGCTGAGGCAGGAGAATTACTTGAACCTCACTTGCAGTGAGCTGAGATCATGTCACTGTACTCCAGCCTGGGCAACAGAGCAAGACTGTCCCCCCCGCTCCAAAAAAAATGAACAAAAATGTTCTAGTTTGGGGCATGTTACATTTGAAATGGCTGTTAGATTTCTACATTGAGATATTAAGAAGAAAGTAGATATATATTGTCTGGAGTTCAGAAAGCAATCTAGGGGTAAAGTCTATATTTAAAACATATTTGAAGCCATGAGACCTTACAAGATCACCTACAGAGAAAATGTAGGACATTTGGATATGGATTGAGAAAATGGAGTAGTCACAAGAGTGGACAAGAAAGTATGGCTTCCAAAACCAAGAGAAGATTACAAAGTGGACCTTCTATCTTTAAGAAATTTAGGGTGTACTGGCAAAGGCAGATTAAAATTAATAATGATACAAGGTGATTACAAGGTGATACATGCTGTAATAATAAAAATATTTTTCTCTAATACTATGTACCTATAAGTATTTATTCAATTTTGTTTTAACACAACTTCAAATAAGGATCAAGAAGTGGAATGTACTTTTATTGAATGACGATAGATAGCCTCAGAATATTATGCCAGCAGAGCAGACAGGGCAGAAGAACTGAGGAAGTGGATGGAATTTACTCTTGAATATTCTCTTATTTCCTACTTACCATATAATAGCCACCAAAAAACAACCTTAGGCCTTTTCCCTGGACCCTAATTCTGATTTTGTGACTGTAGAAGAGCGTTCAAGTTGGGCTCAGAAGATGTGGGCTCAAACTCATCTCTAATGTTTATCATCCAGATGAATCTTGAGCAATTTAGAATCTATTTACAGGGTCCCAATTTCCCTATGTGTAAAATAATAATAACACTGTATGCTTCACAAGGCTGCTGAAGGGTAAATGGGAATTTATAAATTATAAAATATAGCGTAAATGTAAAAATTATGGCTTAAGACTATTGTGATCTTAACTAACATACTAGTTGATAAGGCTTTAAGTTCTGAATACACACAGTGATGTTAACATTTTTAATAATTTAAATATTAATAAGGAATCTCTGGCTACCAATACCTCTCTATTGAAAGAAATAACTTTCCAATCAACACAAATAATTATGTTATGTGGAATGATGAAACCTGAGTTTCTCTTCGGAGGTGGCCTTTCCTCATACCTCCTACAAATCAAGACACCTAAAGAATCCTTTCTTCCAAGTTCTTAGAATAGGTAAAACTCTTTAAACTTCCCAAATCTCAAAAAGTGAGCCAAGATAGCGCCCCTGCACTTTAGCCTGGGCAACAGAATGAGACTCTGTCTCAAAAAAAAAAAAAAAAAAGAAAAAGAAAAGAAAATACAGAGATGCACCAGAGAGTAGCATCAACCCACAGCCAGGAAAGGTCAGCCCTGGAGCTCTAGCAACAACCTGCTTTTATGGAGTGATTTCAAGGAGTGGATAGTCACAGATTTTCAAATGGTCCTAAAAGATAAGCTAGTAGCAAATGAAGAAGTTTAATGTGCTTTCTAATTTCAGTTAAATTAAATCTTGTGCTGGGTGTGGTGTCTCACACCTGTAATCCCAGCACTTTTGGAGACCAAGGTGGGCAGGTCACCTGAAGTCAGGAGTTCAAAACCAGCCTGGCCAACATGGTGAAATTCTGTCTCTACTAAAAGTACAAAAATTAGCCAGGCGTGGGATGCACACCTGTAATCCCAGCTTCTGGGAAGGCTGAGGCAGGAGAGTCCCTTGAACCCGGAAGGCGGAGGTTGCAGTGAGCTGAGATCACGCCACTACACTCCAGCTGGGTGGCAGAGAGACTCCATCTCAAAAAAAAATTTTTTTTAATGTAATCTTGACCTTGTACTCCTCTAGTTCTCTTCCTTTCTATTTCTTTTTCTTTTTTCATTTATGCCTATTTCTTTCATGACAATTTTCCCTGCTCTTCCTTCCTCAGATAATTTGACATTCCTCTAGTGATTTTTAAAGTTTTCTGCTCTCTCATACCCCTTCTTTCTTGCTCTCCTTCTCCTTCTGTGACTCCAGCCTGTTGCAGAAAATTTTACCTGACAAGAAACCCAAGCGGCACTCAGGGAAACTGAGGAACACACTTTATTATGCCGGTGGGCCCAGAAGGGTTCACACCCAAAAGTCTGGACCCTGGCTAAGAAAAGTACACAGTTTTTATAGGTGAAGGGGTAGGGGAAGTAACTCAGAACTTTAGACGACGCGGCAGTTTTCCTTAAGGTTTTTAGCTAGTAAGCAATAAGCTGAGGTACAGAAGCAGAAAGAGGCAGTTATTAGCAGAAAAACAGGGGAAGTTTTAAAATAGGCAAGTTGCTGACTATGTGCTAACAAAATCCTGGGCAAAATTTCCACTTCAAGCCAACTCTCTCCTTGTTCCTTGTGTCTTCTCCCTCTTCTCGCCTCTCAAAAGTGCGGTTTGCAAATGGAGAATCATTCTACAAAAAGTTACTTAGTCTGAGACTTATTTTCCCATCCGTATAATGAAGATAATAACAGTACGCACCTTATGATATTGATAAGAAATTAAATAAATTTGCATTTGTAAGCCACGTAGAATAGGGCCTAACATAAAATAGGTGTTACATAAAGACTTTTTTAATAAAAATAAATAACAGATGTGAACAGGCAGGCAGGGTTGCTATCTTTCATACACTGTCCCTTGCATATCTCCATTCATTATAAGCACCTCCATACTTCGATCATCTAAACTCAAAACTTTAGAGACATGTATTTTTAACTCCTTCCTCTCTCAGACTTCTCTAATACACAAGTTCTGTTGTAGCCACCTGTAAATGCCAATCACAATGACTAATCAATATATTAAGTAAATCAAACAAACTGGTCATTTGATACATGTTCCAGGCCAACCTAACATTAAAATTAATGGGGTTTTAATTAATTTGCCTTCGTATAAAAATGTAGTAGGTATTATTTTGGTCACCTAAACTAAAATAGTTGAAACTATTTTACATATGAATAAACACTTTTAAATTTTAACATTTTATTCAATAAGAAATTAGTTATTGTTATCATTTCACGCATTTACTCATTCAATTAATAGCTAATGAGTACCTGCCATATTCAAGACATAGTTTTAGATATTGGGCTTACAGAGGTGAATGAAACAGGGACCTTTGTGAGGCTGATGTGATTAAGGGAATGAACCACATAACTATTTTAAAGCAAAGAGGTCGTAGAATTGGACTTTGGATCTGGAATTTAATTTAAACCAAATCATTTCATGAATAAGCTGACATCCAGTCACATTAAGTGACTTACCCAAAGTCACTCAGCTATTCAGTGGCAGACACAGGACAGAAGCAAACTTCCACTGCTAGTCTGTTGTGGTGTGTTTCAAACATGTTCCTCTGAGATCTGGACATTCTTCACAACATCCTCAGAGACCATCTGGAAAGGGAGAGACTGAGATCCTGGAATGTGAGGCCTCAATCCTGCTTCAATCAGAGCAGGTCTCTAATTATCTAGATTGCATATTGAATCTCCAGGGAAAGATCCATTTGAACAATATGACTTGTTTATTTTATATGAGAAAACGACTACCCCTTTAATGGAAAGGATCTCCTCAGAGATTCCTGGAGTCAGTGTTACTGAGTCTGAAAATCTACGCCCTTTTAAGAGAGATCTATGGAAAAATACCAAAGTCATGAGTATCAGAAGCCATTGTGTTATCTAATGGCTGTTCTCAGTTATGAATTAAAGTTCCTGGATAAGTTAACTTTCTTTTTTTTTTTTTTTTTTTTTTTTTTTTTTGAGACGGAGTTTCGCTCTTGTTACCCAGGCTGGAGTGCAATGGCGCGACCTCGGCTCACCGCAACCTCCGCCTCCTGGGTTCAGGCAATTCTCCTGCCTCAGCCTTTCGAGTAGTTGGGATTACAGGCACGCGCCACCATGCCCAGCTAATTTTTTGTATTTTTAGTAGAGACAGGGTTTCACCATGTTGACCAGGATGGTCTCTATCTCTTGACCTCGTGATCCACCAACCTCGGCCTCCCAAAGTGCTGGGATTACAGGCGTGAGCCACCGCGCCCAGCCGGATAATTTAACTTTCTAAACAAACAATACTTTCTTGTATTGATAGATGTTGTAAAGAATGTCTAGATCTTAGAGGAACATGTTTGAAACACACTGCAACAGACCATCAGTGGAGGTTTGAGTCTGTCCTATGTCTGCCATTAAATAACTGAGTGACTTTGGGCAAGTCATTTAATATGCCTGGATCTCAGTTTATTCATTTATGAAATGATTTGTATTAAATTCCAGATCCAAAGTCTAATTCTATGACCTCTTTGCTTTAAAATAGTTATGTGGTTCATTCCCTTAATCACATGAGTCTCACGAGAGTCCCTGTTTCATTCACCTCTGTAAGCCCAATACCTAGAAACTATTTTTGAGGCTGGATATATTAGTCTCTGAGGAAGTTATCTTAGTTAAACAACTCTGCCAGTCTCTCAGAAGTTGTCATTTCATCACACTAAACTTTGTATCCAAAGAGAGTTTATAACTTGGGACTGGAATAATTTACCCATTTGGTGATCTAAAAAGAGTTCTGTGGGACTCATTAGGAAGAAAACCTATCCTTGTTTGGGACTTTGGTATTTTCTCCTTTATCTTGTTAATATTTCTTTTCTCTAATTTAATATAACTAATCACTAAAAAAATGTAATATGAGATTGAATACAGGGAAGAGGGATATAAAAGGCATGCAGTATGTTTACAGATAAGAAACTGAAACGGTGATGGTACTTAACTCAATTAATGTCATCAGTGGCCAAAGGAAATAAAAATATTCATCTTGCAAAATCTAAGACCCACGTGGCATAGAAGTTATTTTCAAATTTTGAAGGACTCCTGGATCTTCTGTACATCTGCCAAAACATAAAATTAGTTCCAAAGAATGGAAATCTTCATGAAGAAATTTCTATTCAGTTAATAATGGAAATCCCCAAAAACAAACCTACATTCAGTATCAAGAACTCTCTACCAGGCTGCCTTAGGAATGACAGTAGTGAGTTCCTTATCAGAAGAGGATAGATGCATAGGCTAGAAAGCCTTTTTCAGGTGTATTGAAAAAAGATCAAGCATCAGATGAACAGTTAGACTAGATCAGTGTTCTTTTCAGATGTAAATACCTTTGAGAAATCATGAAAACCACTGGTGCTCTAACCAGAAAAATGCATAAACATGCAAATTTTCTCTAAAAATCAGATGATTCATGAACCCCCTGAATCATGAATTCTGTAATTCTAAGTTTTTAAATAATAAAATTAAACGGGAATGACCAAAGTTGTTTCTCTGATTTATAAAGGCTAAAAACTGTTTCCTGAAATATGGAGAACACAAAGCTGGGGTGGGACGTTTCATTTGTTGAGGCTTTTGCTGTTGTTTGACAGTTTCATGTTTTGATGATAGTAGATATGAGGGGTGTAATTCAAAAAGGGCTTCTGGGTCTCAGATGAATGTCTTTGACTAAAGTTTTGTGAACAGGCTGAGCAAGCAGGGAGCCTTTTTGCCGGCACCTCAGGCAGTAACTTGACCATTTTCTACCAGAGAAAGAAGAGAGGGACCATAAGCATAAAAGTTCATGTCCAGCTAAGCATTCAAGCTAAAGTCCACAAGAATATATTCATCCCAACTATCTAGAGAGTAGACAGTTGACAAAAGAAAATTCTCTAGTAGCAATTCTTTCTTGAAACGTAGTGAAATTAGGAAGCTAATCACTTGACTTAAAAATGTATTCTGGTTTCTAATCCCAAAACTCCACAAATACTGTTCACCTCATGGTCAGCAGTGATCACCTAATTGATGAATAAATGGATACTTTTTTCATTTCTTATGTTTTCTTTCTTTTCTGCAGTTCAGTGAAGGTCATAAAAGGGATCACGGACTACGTCACAGAAGGCATTATCACCATTTTCCCGAACATCACTTTAAATTACCACCTCATTTTGGACCACCAGCTCACCAGAGGCCAGTCAATAAAAACCCCTATAGGTGTCTACACAAACGCTGCAGGCCTAAGCCTCCACCTTCACCTATTAAACCCCCACAAAAATTCCCAAATCCTCACCAGCCACCTAAACTTCCAGATAAAAATGGCAGTGTGGTCAACCCTACCATATTGGTTACAACCCAAATTCCAACTACGAGTTCGCTATCTGCTTCCACCAAAATTACTACCCTTCCAAATGTGACTTCTCTTCCTCAAAATGTTTCCATCACGTCTCCAGGAGAAAATGTTAACCCAAGCTCTTCTGTAACCACATTAACACCAGAGAATTCCTCAACTCCAACAGAGGCCACAACTGCCCCATCCACACCTCCTGCAACTACACCAGCTCCACCACCTTCCTCAGCTCCACCGGAGACCACAGCTGCCCCACCCACACCTTCTGCAACTACGCCAGCTCCACCACCTTCCTCAGCTCCACCGGAGACCACAGCTGCCCCACCCACACCTTCTGCAACTACACCAGCTCCACCACCTTCCTCAGCTCCACCGGAGACCACAGCTGCCCCAGTTACCACACCTAATTCTTCCCCAACTACTGTTACACCTGACACAACTACACCCACACAGCAAACTACTTCTTCAGTCACTACTCAAACTACTACTGCCCGCCAAAATAAAATTTCTCGATTTCTTTTATATCTAAAGAAACTACTAGACAAAATGATTGATGATGCAGTGGAGAAATAGTATATTATATGTTGTAAAGTGTTCTGTCATTTTCAAGATGTGATTTATGAGTACAGAACTACCATCTTTACTTTTAGCACCAATTGCAAGATGAAATTTTATTACTCAAATTTAAAGCACTACCACTAACCTTTCAATCTAATTATTCACCTTCACAAGACCTATTAATAAGACAAACTGCCTCTATCCCACAAGCCAGGTGCAGGTCTGAGATTCAAAATCACTCTTTGGGGCCTGCAGAGATAGCCTACCGAGGGCAGAGAAAGTCCTTAGATAAAGAGAGAATATTGTATGGGTCATCAAACATTTACTGCTCCCTAAATGTTGGAAACTACAAGATCACTACCTTGTACCCCCATCAAAATCCCACCTGAACCATCTAATCCTATAAACATAAAGGGATAAAGTTGGATCTCTCCAGATGAACAAAGACATCTAAATATCTGTAGATAGAAACATTTATCTATCTAAATCTATTGGTAGACCTGTCGTTGTATTGTTGATTAATGACAAACCCTTTACATAATTATCTTCAATTTTAAATAAAATTTTATTTCACAAAGTGTGAGCCAAGAAAGGGGAAAGTTGATTGGAAGTGAAGATTAGAATTGGCCTGGCAGCCAAGCATGAACCAAGACTGGCACTATTTTTCTGAGTGTATATAATTGTTTGAACTGCAAGGTTGATATTTATTTCATTGTATCTAAGTTAACTTAGATCTAATGTACTTGAGTCTAGCCTCTGTGAACTGTAAGAATACAACTTTGTATGTTCACATGGTGCTCATAATATTTCACTCTCAATTTAATTAATTCACATAAATTCCATGTGAAATGTATTCAACAATGAAATATTTTCTAAAACATTTAACATATATTTGCATGTATTTTAAAACATGCCAAACTACTGCTTTAATACCAAGTTTGCAGAATTGTCTCTGAAAATAAAAGCCCTGACTTTAGTTGTTAAAAAAGAAAAGTTCGGTATATAGAGATGTTCATTTGGGATGTGGAGGCATTTTTATCTTCTGTCACTACTACTTAAAACTCTGATGATTATGTTTAATTTTTTGCTAACTAATAAAGATTCCAAATGGCAATTTATATTCACCTTGTGTACCTGGAAGTTTCTTGCCTTTCTTAGTCTCTGAGACCAGTGAAAAGAGACCTAAATGAAGATTTACATTTTTGTCAACTCTGTCACTAATCAGCCAAGTGACTTGGGTAGGACACTCTGTCTCTAAACATTAATTTTCTTTATTCTACAAAGTGATTAATTTACTTAAATTAACTTAATCTTATTAATATATATTTCCAATCCATTATGTGTGTGCCCTATGCTTCTCAAGCTGACAATTAAAGATCCCATCTCCCTCACTTTACTCTGTCCACCTAGGCTCATCTTGGTAGCTCTGTACAGATCAGCCCATGACCGATCACTGCAGGAATACTGAAATCTGACCATTTCTGCCCAAAGTAGAACTCCTGCAACAGGCAGTCTTTACTTCAGAACCAACTCTCCTATTTGGCCTGTGCAGAAGACAAATGGATCTTGGAGACTTTACAGTAGATTGTCATGAGCTTAACTGAGTGGTGACTCCATCTGCAGCTGCTGAACCAGATGCGGTTTCATTGCATGAAAAAATCAACATATCTCCTGGTACCTGGTATGCAGCTATTGATTTTCCCAGGGCTTTGTTTCTTGATACCTTTTACTAAAGACCACCAGAAACCATTTTCTTTTGGTTGGCAAGGCTGGCAATATACGTTCCCTGTCCTGCCCCAGGAGTATATCAGCTCTCCAGACTTAAGTCATAATCTAGTTCACAGATCTTGATCACCTTTCCTTTCACAAAATATAACACTGTCATCACATTGATGACATTATGCTGGTTCGACCCAGTGAGAAACAGCAGACACTCTAGATTTATGAATAACACATTTGTGTGTAAGGTGGGAAATAAGTGTGATGAAGAATCCAGGGCCTTTTATTGTAGTGAAATTTCTAGGGGTCCGGTGGTGTGGAGACTGCTGAGTTATCCCTTCCACAGTGAAGGATAAGCTGTTGCATCCGTCTCCTTCAATAATTAAGAAAGAAGCCTATTTGGATTTTGGAGGCAACACTGTCCTCATTTGGCTCTGTTACTCTGGCCCATTTACTGAGTGACCTGAAAAGCTGCTAGTTTTGGGTGGAGTCTAGAACAGAGAAGGCTCTGCAACAGGTCCAGGCTGCTGTGCAAGCTGCTTTGTTACTTGGGCCATATAATTCAGCAGATTCAGTGGTATTCGAGGTATCAGTGGCACAGGGGGAATGCTGTTTGGAGCCTTTGGCAGGCTCCTATAGGTGAATTATAGCAGAGGCTTTTAGGATTTGGGGGCAAGGCCTTGCCGTCATCCACTGCTTTTTTGAGAGACAGGTTCTGTCTTGCTACTGGGCTTTAGAAGAAACTGAATATATAACCATGGGCCACCAACTTACCATGTGACCTGAACAGCCTATTATGAACTTGGTGTTATCCAACCTACCAAGCCATAAAGTTGGGTGTACACAGCAGCACTTCATCATCAAATGGAAACGATGAGCCCCAGAAGGTCGTGAAGGCAAAAGTAAATTGCCTTATGAAGTGACCCACGTGTCCATGGCTCTTCCTGCTACACTGCCTTCTCTCTCCCAGCCTGCACCTGTGGCCTCATGAGGAATATCCTATACTCAATCGACAGTGGATGAGAAGACTAGGGTCTTAATGAAAGATGGTTCTGCATGATATGCAGGCACCACTCAAAAGTGGATGGAAAATCAGTGGCAAAGAACTTTGAGAAAGAGGTATGTGAATAGATCTCAGTGGGCAAAGGATATGAAGATATTCTTCAGCCATGTGAATGCTCAGCACAGGAGGACTTTAATAATCAACAGGATAAAATGACCTGTTCTGTGGCTACCAGTCAGCCTCTCCTTCCCAGGCACCCTGTAATCACCTAATGGGTTTATGGCCGTGGTGGAGGGGATGGATGTTATGCATGGGCTCAGCAACATGGACTTCCACTCACCAAGGATGACCTGGGTATGGCCACCACTGAGTGCCCAGTCTGCCAGCATAAACCAACACTGAGACCCTGATTTTGCACCATTCCCTGGGGTGATCAACTGGCTACCTTGTGGCAGGTTTACACTGGATGACTGCCAACATGAAAAGGGCAGCATTTTGTCCTTTCTGAAATAGACACTCTGGATACAAATTTGCGTTCTCTGCATGCAATGCTTCTGCCAAAACCACCATTTGTGGACTTAATGAATACCTTAGCCTCAGTCATGGCATTCCACACCATATTGTTTCTGACCAAGGAACTTGCTTTACAGCCAAAGAAGTGCAATAAGCTCATGCTCACGCTCATGGAAGTCACCGGTCTTACAATATTCCACATCATCCTGAAGCAACTGACTTGATAGCTCAGTGAAATAGCTTTTTGAAGTTGGAGCTACAGTGCCAGGTAGGTGTGCGTACTTTGCCTGGTTCGACCAAAGTTCTCCAGAAGGCTTTAATGCTCTGAATCAGCATCCGATGTATGACACTATTTCTCCCATAGTTAGGATTCACAGGTTCAGGAATCAAGAGGTGGAAATGAGAGTGGCGCCACTCACCATCACCACTAGTGATTCACTAGCAAAATTTCTGTTTCCTGTTTGCATGACATTATATTTTGCTGACCTACAGGTCTTGGTTTAAGAGCAAGGAATTCTTTACTAGGAGACATAACAATAATTGCAAAGAACTGGAAATTAAGACTGCCACCAGCCAGTTTAAGCACCTCATGCCTCCAAGTCAGTAGGTTAAAAAGAGAGTTAAAATGTTGATCAAGGTGACTGATCTGAACTATCAAGGGGAAATTGGACTTGTACTCCACAATGGAAGTAAAAAAGTGTATGTTTGAAATACAAGAAATCCTTAGGATAGTCCCTTAGTATTATCACGTCCTGTGATTAAGGTCAATGAGAAATAACAGCAGCCCAATCCAACAACAACCCAATCCAGGCAGGGCTATGAATGGTCCAGACCCTTCAGAAAGGAAAGTTGGGTCACCCCACAAGGAAGTATATCAACCACAGGAAGGCAAGGCAAAGAGAACAAAGAATGGGTAGTAGAAGAAGCTAGCAATAAATAGCAGCTATGGTACTTACCAGTTCCTGGTAAGGCAAAGAGAATAAAGAATGGGTAGTAATAAATATCAGCCATGAGCACATGACCAGTTACAGCAACAAGAACTGCAATTGTCATAAGCATTTCCTCCCTATTTCATTAAGAACATGTTTGTGCACACACACACATATGTACATATATGCATATAGTAAACAAATATTTTTATTTTCTTTCCTCTGTAATTCTTTTATCATGTAACCTTAGATTGAACTTTGGATCAGTACTTAAGTATTTATATATATATATGTAAAACATCATAGTAGTTTTCCCATCTATTTTATTTCATTTCTAAGAACACCATGATTAATTAGCAAACACCATAGGTCTACAGGAGTCAGACTATTCTGATTGTTGCTTTGCCTCTGCTGTCCATTTTGTTAACTATACCCCCATTTCCTAGGCAGCTGATTGCCACCACTTAGCTCCTGCCACCTAAGGGAATAATGGGAATCCAATTATTCCCATTGCATTTCTGTTTTCCAATTGAGTGGCTACAGTCCTTACTGTAATGTCTAAAATAATAGAGAATGGCTATCACAGAGCTTTTCAAGGATACTGATGCTCCCCTCACAAGTCTATTTCTCAAAGCATTCATGAAAAGTGTATCTTCTGAACCCTCCCAGTGTGGGTGAGTAGATTTTATGTGACAAATCAACTTTAGCATTTTAATCTCCCTAAGCCTTTGAATCCCTTCCTGTACATTAAACCGTGGGAGATCAGGCTTCTTCACCTTGTTCACAGTGGGTTATCTTTGACTCATGTTTCAGCCAACCAACAAACCAGTTAGTGCCTTAACTCTCAGAGCTGCTACATTAAATTCAGAATCTCTGCTTAGTGGACCCATGTCAATAAATTCAGCCTCAACCAACTTTATATCCCTTCCACCTTTATCCCACACTCTTAATAGCCATTACCACATATCTTCCCCAGATTTCTGCTTGTATAAATTCTAAAACTCAGGTGGTTCTCTTGGAATGTAGTGCACCTTCTCATGGGCCACACCTTGTACCTCATATTTAGGGACCTGCTGGGACTAGAGTCTTGTTATAGGTATAGAAACAAAAAGGGGTGCTGGGGGTGGGTTCCTGGGAGAATCAGCATTGTCTTGTCTGGTAACTGCCTCAGGGGAGGTCATTGCTGTTTCCCAGTTCCCAGGCAATGCAGTTAATCCCCTCAGACAGAGGTGTAACGGCCACTGTGGGAGGGGATGGAGATGCCACTACCACTGGGGATGGGAGTCCACTTCCCCTGGCAAAAAAAAAAAAAAGACTCATCAAAATACTTCTATGTCTCCAGAGGTATCAGGGTCTTCCCACATCTTCCCATCCCAACTTACAGGGTCTCATTCTTTCCCAGTTAATGCCCTCACTTTAATAATACATACCTTAGCCAGGCGCAGTAGCTCTCACCTGTAATCCCAGCACTTTGGGAAGTCGAGGCAGGAGGATCACCTGAGGTCAGGAGTTCAAGACCAGCCTGGCCAACATGATAAAATCCCATCTATACTAAAAATACAAAAATTAGCTGAGTATGGTGGTGGGCATCTGTAATCCCAGCTACTCAGGAGGCTGAAGCAGGAAAATTCCTTGAACCTGGAAGGCTGAGGTTGCAGTGAGCCAAGATCATGCCACTATACTCCAATCTGGGTGACAACAGAGTGAGACACCATCTCAAAAAAAAAAAACAGTAGATACCTTGTAAGGCTGAAAGTTCACCTTTCATTGTAAGACAGCCAATAGCATGATGAAGGCTCGTGTTTTATGGCCTAGACTCTGAGTCCATAAAAGGCCCCAGCCAATTGTATAGTGTCTGCCCATGTTGAGGATGGGTCTTCCTTCTATTCTGAGTCCATAAAAGGCCCCAGACTCAATTTCAACCCTATGGCTACATGAGAGAACTCCTTCAGACCACACTTAGAAACTTTTAGTCTATTTATGTGCATCTGGAACCAGAAGTTCAAATCCCTGAGCGTATCCTTTTCTTTCATCACTATGTCCAATGATGTTAAGAACAACCAATGTCATCGCATTCCTTGAATTTCCACAAATGCTAAAAGTATTATATATAGAGTCACTAAATTCCTTGCCTCTTATAAGTGGTGAATTAGGAATATACATTGATTTTATGTATCCCTATAGACAGTTTAGTCCAAAGACTAGCAGTACTCTGTGTACTAATTACAGGTAGAGTCCCTAGCATTCTCAGGTCTAATCAGGTTACAGAGTGAATTCCAGAAACCCAAAATCCAACTAAGAAAATTTATTCTTAAAATTATTTTCTTCTAGAACCATTTCTGGTAACAAAATCTGACTTTTTCTGGATTCTCCAGTGGGATAGAACCAACAGGATACATACATATATAAAACAGGTATTATGCAGGGAGAGTTAGCTCCCACCATCACAAAGGTAAAGTCCCACAACAAGCCAACTGCAAGCTGGAGAACCAGAGAAGACGGTATAGCATGGCTCAGTCCAAGTCCAGGCCTCAGATCCTGGGAAGCCAACAGTGCAGCCCTAGTCTGAGGCCAAATGCCTGTCAGCCCTCAGGAGGCCTCTGGCACAAGTCCCAGAGTCCAAAATCCAAAAAACCTGGAGTCTGATGTCCAGGCATCAGAAGGAGAGTGGCTTCCCAATCCAGAAGGAAGAGAAAGAAGAAGCAAAGGCAAACTAAGTATCCACCTTCTTCCACCTGTTTTGTCCTGTCCAGGCCCCCAGCCAATTGGATGGTGCCTGCCCACATTGAAGGTGGGTCTTCGTCTCTCAGTCCACTAATTAACATATCAATCTACCCTGAAAACACCCTCACAGACACACTCAGAAACAAGTGAGAGTGGAAGGAGGCAGCCAAATGCCTAGGCAGATGGGGGCGGGTCCCTGGTTGAACCCCACCTCCAAGCCAAAGACAGTTTAAATCCTCAGACTAGATTGAGAACTTGTCTTTCTGTTTGTTGTCCTTTCCTCTGATTGATCCCCACCATTGACCTATTTCACATATACCTACACTTTCCTGATTGGTTCTCTCACCGTCGTGCCCACCTTAGAGTGGTGTTTCCATTTTAGCCTTTTTTGCATACTCACAAACCAATCAGCATGCACTCCCCATTCTGAGTTCATAAAAAGCCCCAGACTCAGCCACATGGGGAGACTTTCCTACCTTCGGGTAGGGGAACCACCCCCATCATGTCCCCTCTTTGCTAAGACCTTTCCTTTTGCTTAATAAACTCTACTCCACTCACTCTCCAGTGTCCCCACACCTAATTTTTCCTGGTTGTGAGACAATAACTCGGACCTAGCTGAGCTAAGGAGTGGAAAGACTGTATCAGAGTGCTTCATCAACCATCTAGGCATCTTTCAGTCAAGTAAAATTGATACCTAACAGTAAGCATCACAATATGGATATGCAATACCTAATTTACATAGTTACCTAAAAGAGAGATGAGATGGGGCATTGCGGAAATCAGACTTTTATGTTTGTACCTTTATATACAGTCTTGTATTTTGAACCACATAAATAGACTACTTATTAAAAACAAATTTTAATTTAAAAGCTGACAATAAACACAATAACTATTTAAGTCGTTGGTAGTATATTGTCTTAGTTTTCTGTTACTGCTGCAACAAATTACCACAAACATAGTGGCTTAAAACAACACAAATTTATCCTTTATAGTTCTGTATGTTAAACATTTCACACAGGCCTCACTGAACTAAAATCAAGGTTTTGGCAGGGCTGAGGTCCTTTCTGGAGCTTCTAGGGAAGGTTAATTCCTCACCTTTTTCAACTTCTAGAGGCCATTTTCCATCTTAAAGCCAGCAACACTGCTTTCCTTCCATTGTCACATCTCCTTGTGGGTCTCTTCTGCCTCTCCCTTCTACTTTTTATTTTTTACAGCTATTTCCACTTTGAAGAATTCTTGTGATTATATTATGCCCACCAGGTGATCCAGAAAAATAGCTCAATTTTTGAGTCAGATTATTTAAAAAAAAAAAAAAACCTTAATTTCATCTGCAACCTTAATTCCCTTTGTAGCACATAATTTAACATATTCATGGGTTCTGGAGATCAGAACATGGACATCTTTTGGGTCAGGATTGTTCTTACCACATAGGTCCAAGATAATGAGTGTATGTGAGCAAGACGAACATGCTGCAATTTTAAATAGGGTGTGAAGATAAACCTCACTGAGAGGATGCTGTTCAAGCAGAGACAGGAAGAGAAAATCTTCTCAGCCTTTCTGATCTCCTTGTTGTTCTTTAAACTATGCACTCACTGACCTCTGGATCTATGCATGATTATCCTCTTTGCCTAAAATTCCCTTCAGCCAAATATCTTCATGGTTGACTTCTTCACTCCTTAATGTTTTGCTCACAGATAGGAAAGAGAAAGTGGGGTACAATTTATAGTGGCCAAGCTTAGGAGTGTCATACATTTTTTCTGATTATTTTCCATTGGTCACAACTAGACACAAGGCCCCTAGATAAAAGGATGGTAGAAAATTCAGATTAGCTGTGTTCCCAGGAACTAAAACATGGGTTTGAAAATGGGGTTGAATGGCCACCATCAAACTTCACCAACATTTTGACCTCTACATAAAAAGCAACCCCTCATAAAGTTAGATACTGGAAATTCTGAATTTGAGACTTCTAACTTTTACTCAGATTCTTTTGCATAAAAATCTCATAGAATCATTTTATCTTTTCATTTTTTTCATTTTTTAAATGTGGATGCCTTATCCTGAGGAAATAGACTTGAAACAGGAACCCAAATTTTAACATTTGTAAAGAAAAGAGAGAAAAAGACTTTTCTTTTCAGAGATACAAAGAATGGAGAATTGCAAACTCCAGAAATTCAGAGACAACCTAGTTACATAACAGGGTTTTTAAAAAGTTCACTCTCAGCAAATGGAACATTTTTGAGGCTGCTCTGAGCCAAGGCAGTGACAAATATACTTCTGCTACACCTCTATAATTATCGTGTTTCCTTCTGCTCTTATTGCAAATAATCTTACATGTGACTTTCAGTTTAAACATTGACCTTCTTGCTACAGGAAACTCGCTTTAGAAATTTCTGTGTTCCCTACTGTGCTCAGCACAGAGCCTGGCATAGATAAGTGATGTAACAAATATATTTTAAATAATTAAAGATGCTGGGGATTTGGGAACTGAGATATCCGAAATGATTATATTTACTTAAGGGCAATATAGCTGGAAATCACTTGACATTTCTCGACATGCTCTCACATTATTAGATCATTTACTTCTTACAGTGATTACATGAGAAAGATACCATTTTTTCATTTTACATGTATAAGAAAAAAACCATTTCTGCCATCACCAGCCTCCCACACTGAAAAGTAGAATGTGGAAGGAGATTGTTCTCCTTTACTCCCATGTAAATATATGCTCTACCAATTAAAGTACCCAGATCCTCTAAGAGTGTCCCCTCCAGCTTCAGAACATATGTTTCTTCTCTGAAACATAAGGGACCTAGAATTGTCCCCCTCATATATTATTTTATTGGCATATACTTTCTTTCACTTACATAAGCATACTTACCTATGGTCATACTTAACAGAAATACTCCTCCCCATTCCCCGTGAATACAATATATAATTTACAATTTTGAAAATCACAATTCAAAAATCATCTTCATCAGGCTATGTCCCTTTTTGCCTTTTCTGTTTCTTTATTCAGTCTTAATAGGCAATCTAATTATTTTACAGAAAACACCTAAAACAATTAAAGAAATAGATAAGTGTGTATAAAGTTTATCCTGTTGCACAGAGGGTAGAATATAATCTCACAGCAAAGATGGCAGGTACGGAGAACATGAAAAGGCTTTAACACCAATATAAAATGTTTAAATTCTTAATCAGTAAGACTTGTGGAATAAAAAAAGCTTTTCAAGAGACAATCTTTAGAAAGAGAAGTTCTTACTTCTCTTTCTCACCTGAAAACAGGGCAATGATTTTTTCTTTTACTCATACATAAGTTCCTCTGTAATTTATTAATATATTGTTTAGAAAAAATGTCCTAACTATAAATTTATCAGAACCCTTATTATAATTTCTTAAAGAAGCCATACTGGTATCTATATGATGGCTTCATTATATTTAAAAATAGACTATTTCTTTTGGTAAAATTTCTGAACATTGTCTCCTTATTATTATTCAGAAGGCCATGTCTCTTAAAGATTATATATAAAAACATAAACTGCATTTTTTCAACTAACTTGAACTTAACCAATGTATTCATCAATGTGGCTGAGGAATAACCATCTTTCCATTTTCAGGACATAAAAAGAAAGGATGAAAACACTCTTCCTGATTCTCGGACTTTGGGTAATGACTTCCAGCTTCTTGGAAAATCTCATCAGGTGCTATCTTCATTCTTCTTATTTTATTCAGATAACCTTTGAAAATACAGTGATAATTCGCAACTTTTCTGTGTTATCTGAAATTTCCAAATGTTAGAAATTTTGGCAGCACACTTAACAAGATTGAATTGTACCTATTTATTGAAGTACTCACTTGTTTTCCTTCAAAGATGACTTTGGCTATTGTGGGGAACATGTATTGGATGAAAATGCTGCATTAGCAACTCTGAGTCCCTTCTTCAAAATTAATCCCAAATTACCTACAGAGCAAAAGCAAAAAAAAACACTCTAATGAAGAAAGGAAACTGGGAAAATATGGGGTAAAGAGAGAGGAGAAGTGTTTAAACTGATGTGTGAGATGGAAGGTTTTGGCATTGGCAGAAGGCAACTAGGCCTGGTATTGCAAAGAAGAAAACATAGAAAGGGAACCACAGGGTTTCTGCAATCTGCTGTCCCCTTCTTTGGACCTCTGGCCCAGAAATCCTGAGGGGTAAGTTGGGGCAGCACAGAAGCCCTGTCTTGCACAGGCCAGATTTCTCCTTTAGGACCAAGGCATTCAAGCCTACAGCTGCCTGCATTGTTGGTTGCTGACAGCTGATATCCAATTCCCTCTCCAGGAATTGCCCTAGAACAGAACAACATAGAAGCTCTTCCTAGGGCAGCCCACATTCAATTATTAATTAATGGAGTCAGGAGAGTGGAACCAAGTTCTGGCCCCCTTGCCTCAATGTTAGATACACGGAATTGCTTTCCTTGCTCCAATAACTTTGGAGAGTTCCTTCCCTCCAAACCCCAGCTGTGAAATACAATCTGAGGAGCACTTCTTCCTGGTGCTGCTTCTCTCTGAGATGTAAAGAGCTATTCTCTGGCCTGAGCATTGTGTTCTGAGCAAGGGGTGGGACACTCAGAACCTCAGTTACCTCCTGATACACTGAGCATTTGGGGATGTTAGGGACTGAGCACTGCCTGGCAGAGAAGTTGACACCACAAGGGAAAAGGGAGCTCATTAGAAAAAAATCACAAACTAATTGAGAACACCTATTTCTTTTTTTTTTTTTTTTTCAATGAATTGTCTATTTATCGACTTTCAGCTATGCCCCAGACTTTGGTAATGTTGTAGATACTAGTTCAGGTTCTCGTTTTCCATTTTCACATGAGCTGGAAAATGTTACAGACCAACAAATTCAAACAAGCATGTCCTTGTTCTTAAAAAGAGTCTAACAGAAAGTATCTTAGGGAAAAAAAAGTTCTTACAATAAAAACAGGGGAGGATTACTAGGTGTGAAAAAAAGACATGTTTCTGGTTATTTATCTAAAAATAACCAAATCTATTGTAATTTTAATTGGTAGAGATAAAATTTTAACCTTTGTTAATTAGGAGAATACTTGCTTTCTATAAATTCAGTATATTTTTCTTGAACAACAAAGTAAAAACATCTAAATGTACGAAGCACTAATAGTTCTGATGCATTTTGTGGAAGGATAACTTACAACGGTTTAAGTCACAATACACTGATTTTTTAAAACCCAATATATTCCCTTCTTTTTCAAACAGCAGAGCCTGAGACCCAGAAGAGATTATGATAAAATCTTATCCAACCGGATCAGAAATTAAAAAAATGTTTTTGCCAATAATGTTTTTGTAACCTTTTAGCAGTTACCAAATGCTACTTACATACATTCAACATACAGCTTACTGGCATGATTCCAAAGTTTTATAAAAATGAAAAACTGCAGATATATGATTAGAAGGTACACAAATTGCATTACATTAGACACAAAGGCAGTGTGGTCCTTATAGGAGAAATCAAGCTCAGTACCCTCTGGAAGAAATGTTCTATAAAAATGTGCCACATTGAAGCGTCAGTGTTTTTAGCCAATTGTCTGTCCCTGATGTATTTCGGGGTATGTAATCTATCGGGACGTTAGGTTTCTTAATCCAAAATATCTGACTGAATTTAGGTAACAGCTAGAAACTAACTGAAAGGGTTTCTCTTATAGTCTGACATAACAGAGAGTAGATTGAGAAATCTCTCTCTTTACTTGAAGATGGACTGTTGTACTTCAGCCATCATCAGCTCACAAAGGAAAAAAAATAAAAAAAAAAAAACAATCAAAATCTCCCCTCACACACCCAATCTCCACACAAGCTAAACAAAAACCACCCCTCCCTCCACAAAACCCAGCACTAAAGTGTCAATCATTCCTGGGAAACAAAACATGCCCCTCAGATTCTGATTTGTTAGTTGGCCAAACTTGACCTTATATGTCCTTGTGGGGAAGAGGGAAAACATGTTAATAATGCCTATAGAGCCATTGAGAAAGTGCATTATTAATTACACAATCAACTTAGAGCCCTGACCTCCAGTGGAGGTTGTCACAACTTAATTTAAATGCTCCATAATCGAACTATTATGTCTTGGGATAAAGGAAATGGGGGTTGAAGAAAGAGTTATCTTCACTTTAATTAAAAAGTACAGCAGTTTATCACTTTTCCCTATGATTCTCCAGAAAATGATTGCACAGACTCAGAGAAGTTCAAAGTCATAGCAGAATCTTTGAGGCACTCCTGGTTAAGAGAGAAAAGAATATGATCCAGTAATCTTCATAATTTTATAGGTTATGAGAACAAACCCGTTTCGTTGTGTTTTTTAAACAAAAGCCAAAGAATCATTTCATAGGAATCATATACTCCATTTCCTCTCACGTATCCTCAGTCTCATGGTGTTGAAGTGGAACTAATCAGCCTACAATGGATTGCACATCACCCAAGGAGACAGGAAGGCATGGAAAAGGCAAACATTTTATACTGTTTCACAAGCACATTTACAAGGAATAGGTAAAGAGAAGATGTAGAAAAAAGGGATAAAGAAAACTTTATTGCTGTTTCGATACAAAATACGGTATGAAGATACCTAAACTAAATGAAATCTGATTATCGTGACCAATATTTTCACAATGTGGGGTGAACTGTCTTCTTGTACAATGAAATGTTCAGTTTAAAAGGTAAGCTGAAAGAACAGGGAAGATGTCAAAACTATACCTGGGATATTAGCTGCATATTGAAACTTGGGGATCGAGACTGCTTGGTTAAGGGGGCTCCTGGGCTGAGTAGCTCTTTACCTTCACCATCTTGACCTAGCCAGTCTTCCTGCAGACTGATATTTGAGTATCGATTAGTATTGTTACCTGCTAAATTAGTACCTCCCTCAATGCCAACCCTAAGGCTGATACTTGCTTGACTGCTATTTACATAGTCAAATGATTTACTTGAGGAAGCACTGGCTGTCCGGATTAGACTTAAACTACTAGTTTTTGGTATCACCTGGCCAGCAGGCAGGCTCAGGCATTTCTTCTTTGGTGTCAGCTCAACTGAATTTACACTAAGATCAGTTCATTGCTATACATACTGCTTGCGAACTACTGAATCTTGAGGACTCTCACTGGATTTGATAGCAGAGGCTGTTTCTTTATCCTCGGCTGAATACTCAGTTGCTACTTTCCTTAAGCTTCCCCTCTGAGAAGAGGAGGATGGTTTGGTCCCAAATGGCTGACTGCTGAGGGAAGCCCCTGATGAAAATCCTTCATCTGCATCATTCAGGTTTACAGACTCCTCTCTTCCATTTACACCCTCAGCATTTTCTCTCCTCCAGCGAGATTGAAGCTGTTACAATTGCAGTCCAAGAAATCCTCAGCACTGTTGGAGTGACTTCAACTTTAAGGACTTTCTGGCCTTCTTGTGAAGAATCAGGAGCATCAAATGGTGATGAGTTTTTCATGGTATTGACAACCAATAGTGACTGAGAAAAAAGCTCTAGCTGAGCTCTATAAATGATGCCATCAAGAACTTCCTGGCCAAGGTCCCATTGTCCATTATACATGGCATAATAAAGCCATGTGAGAAGTGTCACCATAAATTCAGGATCCAATACTATTCAACCACAGAGTTCTTTCCAATATGTTTCATGTTGCCATGGAAACCCAGTCACACAAACCCTGGAACCCATCCGACAAAGAGATCGGTAAGATGAAGCAGGCATGTATACAATAGCAGAATTGTAACACAGCGTGAGAAAACTCAGGACTGCAAACTGGTCTGTGCAGTGAATCTTTCCCTCTGAGGATGAAGATCACTATAAACAACTCTAACAAGATCATGCTGACATAATGCCCCTTCAAAGCCATGGATCCAATTGCTGAGGATTCGTGGTATATTGAAGGCTTGGATAAGGAAGGGATAGTGAAAGACATAACTTTATTGTTCCCATCTTTATCAGCAATCTCCAAAATGTAAATTCCTAACAGAAGTGCTTTGATGCAACCATTAATCTGTCTGTCTCAGCTAACTGTAAGCCATAAATAAACCTACATCAATTCTTGCAAAAACTGCAGTGTGAACCTCTTAAGTCGAACCTCTGAGCTACGATAGAGCTCAAATAGCTGGTGGCAGACAGGTTCCAGAAACTGAACTTCTTCAAACTCACTCCAGTACACAGCAGAGGCACTCTTCGAGGCTGTATCTCATTATTCGCATCTTGAATAACTTTATAGAGAGCTTGTACAAGTGTGTTTTCCAGTATAAAGTTGCTGCATAACTGGTGATCTGAGAGTCAGGTAATGCCTTGAATTCTGATAACCATTTTTCTACAACACAATGGTCAGATCCCAGCATTTTCTTTTACCTTCTACTCCTCTTTTATCTCTGTATTAAGACCAGTTTTCTAAAGGAAGAGGTGGCACAGGAATTCAGCAGAGTTTAAGTGGGGAATTCATTTGTTAAGAGTTAAATATTTTCCAATTCTGTCACCCTGCTGTCACCACCACTGCCTCCTGCAGCAGCCTGCCAACTCAAGAACAACTATTTCAAAAGAATAACATATGTTGGAATATAGGATCTCCCAGAAGCAAATACTAAAACAGATTACCTAATAAACATCTTAATAAAATTACAAAAACAAATAACGAAAGATAATAGCCACATTATGAAGAAGAAGAAGGAAGAAGAAGAAGAAGAAGAAGAAGAAGAAGAAGGAGAAGGAGAAGGAGAAGGAGAAGGAGAAGGAGAAGGAGAAGGAGAAGGAGAAGGAGAAGGAGAAGGAGAAGGAGAAGGAGAAGGAGAAGGAGAAGGAGAAGGAGAAGGAGAAGGAGAAGGAGAAGGAGAAGGAGAAGGAGAAGGAGAAGAAGAAGAAGAGAAAGAAGGGGAAAAGATGTAAGTAAGTCAGGTGTGATGGCTCATGCCTATAATCCCAACACTTTGGGAGGCCAAGGTGGGCAGATCACAAGGTCAGGAGATCAAGACCATCTTGGCCAACTGGTGAAACCCCGTCTCGACCAAAATACAAAAAGTTAGATGGATGTGGAGGCATGTTCCTGTAATCCCAGCTACTCAGAAGGCTGAGGCAGGGGAATTGCTTGAACCTGGGAAGCAGATGTTGCAGTGAGCAGTCTCTGAGAGATCACGCCACTGCATTCCAGCCTGGTGACAGAGCAAGACTCTGTCTCAAAAAAAAAAAAAAAGATATAAGCAAAAATTGAGGGATCTGTGGGGATTGCTCCAGCGTGAGGCCCCTAGGAAATGGACCTCGCCATACGGTGAACTTGAGCCCGGACACAGATCCCCGGTTGGGGGAGTCGAGATGAGGGAAAGCAGGAACCGAAAGAGGGACTATGTTTTTCTAAATAATTAACAGACATTACTTTATGGATATGAGGAGTTGGGAGGCATGGTGTCCACTTTCAGCTTCTTATGGTTTATTGCTTGATTGTGTTCATTTTGGACCCTTGTTACCTTCATTGTAAAATATTAACTTAAGTATTTACACTTGGTAATGTACTTAGCGTAACTTACTGGGTGTAACTGTAACTTAATTACCATAACTTACTGGGCATAACTGTAACTTGCTCACAATTGTTAAGTACTTACTGGGTGTAACTTACTTGCTGGGCGTAACTTACTTACTGGGCTTAACCTACTTACTGGGCATAACTTAGTGGCCATAACTTGCTTACTGTAACTTAAGTATGTTGATCTGGCATAAACAACATTAACTTCAGAAAAGTATATAATAGAACATATTGCAAAAATAAAATTGCTGCTTGGACATAGCCTAAGCCAGCCCTCCAGACTCTGCTTTTCTATTTTCTTTCACTCCCGCGCACTCTCTCCCTCAGGTTGAATGAGACATCTACGTTGGCGATCTCAGGGACTCCTGCAGGTCAGTAGCCCCCCGGCAGACGTGCCGGACCCCATCAAAAAATGTTATGTACTAAAATCTAATAATTAAAGAGCCCAAAAGTTAGAATACACAGACTACATTCAGTCAAGGGATGAGTTAGCAAATTGGCAGAACAAATTGAGAAAATCTGTCAGATGGAAAAGGAAAAGACCAGTAAATAGAAAATATAAAAGAAAACCAAGAGATATGAAAGGTAGAAGTAGAGTGCTCTTATCCAAATAATAGAAATCCCTGCCTTTGTTAATTCAGGCTGCTATAACAAAATACTTCATCCTGGGTAATTTATAAACAATAAAAATTTATTTCTCACAGTCCTGGAGGCTGGGAAGTTCAATATTAATGCACCAGCAGATTCAGTATGTGGTAGCACTTACTCCCTGCTTCTAAGATGACACCTTCTTACTGCATCTTTTTTTTTTTTTTGAGATGGAGTTTCGCTCTTGTTACCCAGGCTGGAGAGCAATGGCCCGATCTCGGCTCACCACAACCTCTGCCTTTTATGTTCAGGCAATTCTCCTCCCTCTGCCTCCTGAGCAGCTGGGACTACAGGAATGCGCCACCGTGCCCAGCTAATTTTTTGTATCTTTAGTAGAGACGGGGTTTCACCATGTTGACCAAGATGGTCTCGATCTCTTGACCTCGTGATCCACCCTCCTCGGCCTCCCAAAGTGCTGGGATTACAGGCTTGAGCCACCGCGCCCGGCCCCTTACTGCATCTTTACATGAAGGAAGGGAGAAGGCCAAACAGTTTCCCTAAGTTCTTTCATTAGGACACTAATTTTATTATTGAGGGCAGAGCCCTGATGAGCTAATCATCTCCTAAAGACCCCACTTCTTAATAATATCACCCTGGGGATTATGTCTCAACATGAGTTTCGAAGGACATAAACATTTAAATCATAGCAGTTCCTCATGGACTAATCACCTCTTAAAGGCTCCACCTGTTAATACTATCATATTGGCCATTAACTTTCAACACCTGAATTTTTGAGGGGACACATTCAAACCATAATACTCTCTATTGCATGACAAAAATATTTTAGAGATTCTACTATTTAAAGCAATATAATTGGTAGATTTCTTAATCAGAAACAAATATCCTATATTATAATAAAATATGCTGAAAGGGAATTAGCCCCTCCATGCTGTGAAACTCTTTCTTCTCTCAGCATGTTATAGGTTTGTATGCCCACTGCACAGTGGAATAAAAAATACACTGAGACAGCAAGGTTTGCAGCAAAAGATGAGTTTAATTACTGCAAAGCATCAAAGAAAGAGATGGGAAGAGACTCTCAAATCTCTCTCTCCCAAAGAGTTCTGGGCTGGAGTTTCAAAGGAGATCGTGGAGGGCAAGGGGCTGGGAAATGGGGTTGTTGATTGGTCAAAGTAAAGGAGACGAAATTATCAGGATGTGGAAACTACATTATTTGGTGTCCTGAAAGAATATCTCAGATGGAAACATAACATTTTATAATGTTCAAGTTGCTATCTATAGAGCAGTTCAGGGGAGCTACAATCATGTAACAGGATCTATGTAATTCTGCAGCAAAGAAATATGAGGAAGTGCAGCCAGGTGCGGTGGCTCATGCCTGTAATCCCAACACTTTGGAAGGCTGAGGTGGGCGAATCACAATATCAGGAGTTCGAGACCAGCCTGGCCAACATGGTGAAACCCCATCTCTACTAAAAATACAAAAAATTAGCTGGGCTTGGTGGTGGGCGCCTATAATCCCAGCTACTCAGGAGGCTGAGGCAGGAGAATCACTTGAACCTGGGAGGTGGAGATTGCAGCGAGTGGAAACCACACCACTATACTACAGCCCAGCCAACAGAGTAAGACTCTATCTCAGAAAAAAAGAAATATGAGGAAGCAGGTCAGAGAGCAAGCTGACTCATGGTGAATGCTGAAAGTGCTGCAAGCTTGATTCATTTTCCTTTCTCTCCCTCCCTTCTTTCCTGATTAATTTTATAAAGTTTATAGGGACACTCAGGCATATATCTTCAGTACCTATCCTACCATACAAAGTAGAATGGAAACTATCATGATTTCCCCCTATTTATTCCTAGCCCAGCAGCTCTACTAATAAAAGACAATGTTTCTTGACAGAAAATGGCATGTGAATGTTTGGCATTTGGGCCTATTGGTATATAAATTAAACTGTACTAAGGCTTTTTTTTTTTTTTAGCTAAATACAGAATAAGTCCTAGCATTTTCTTCCTATACTTAATTGATCATCTTTCCCAAACCGAGGGTGCGTGCACCTGACCCTCTGGATTTTCAAGCAAATGCAGTTAGTGCCATGACTTCTATGCTGTCCCTGTGCCCAAAGGTCTATCTTTGTTACAAGAGTACAGACAATACAATCAAGCAATGAAACAACTTCCGTGGTAAAGGACACCCTGTTCAAACTTTAGGATTCCTAGGTTTGAAACTGTGGAAAAAAGATGAAGGAAATGCCAGAGCCAAGAGTAAGTTGCATGTGAAGCCTGTAGAGTTTTGGTTGACAGCCTCTCAAAGTTCAATTGTCACTGACACAAAAATATACTAGCATCAATCAATATTGCAAATTGTTTTTCTAACCTTTCTAAAATCCACACTTTTGTGGAAAGTGGAATAGAAAATATTTTGATGTTCCTTCAACTTACCTTTAGTTAAATCTCTCTGTGAACAAAGGTTAATGTGCCAGGATAGAAAACAGTTTGGCTTCATTTAATAATTTTACTTTTTTCTCAAAATAACTACATTATGAAAAACTAATCATATTTTTATTTAAATTTTATTATACTGCTGGAGATATGTATCCAACACAAAGAAAAAAACTTTAAAATATAAGAAAAGTTACACTTAGAAATCATATTTTTTAATGGGAAGAACAAATTTCCGTTAGGATAAAGCCTCTTTACATTTAATCCTCCCACACCACCCGCTCAACAAAGTTAGTTATGTAATGTTATAAACAAAACAGTCCACCTGTTTAAGCTCATCTAATATTAAGTTTTCACAAGTACTAAAATATACAAACATAGCTGGGTGTGGTGGCTTATGCCTGTAATCTGAGCGCTTTGAGAGGCTGAGGCGGGCAGATCACTGGAGCTTAGAATTTGAGACTAGCCTGGGAAATATAGCAAAACCCTGTCTCCATCAAAAATACAAAAAGTTAGCCACACATGGTAGCATACACCTGTAGCCCCAGCACTCAGGAGGCTGTGGTGGGAAGATAACTTGAGCCCAGGAAACAGAGACTGCGGTCAGCCAAAATCATGCCACTGCACTTCAGCCTGGGTTACAGAGTAAGATCCCACCTCAATTAAAAAAATAATAATAAATTAAAAATAAAATAAACAAACATTTGACCAGATAATTAAAATGCTGTGTCCCATTGCATAAGATATGCCATCCCTAAAATTTAGCATGAAGGAATGGCTGAAGATCTTAGACAGGTAAGTAGCTCCAATTCATATCTTTTATTCCTTTTCAGTAAAATGGTCTTGCTGATACTAAACATCGGTTGTCTCCAACCCCTAACCAAGAATAGATTTCTAACCCACTAAAACAAAAGGGATATTCTGTTATCCTCTATGCCTGGTACAGTAAACGTGTAGCATGAGTAACGGTCATAAGATCCAGGAGAGATCTGCTATGCACACTGTCTTCCACCCATTCCTTGAGAAAACAGTACTTACTTATTTAAATGCCATTTATTTTTCCAGGTATCAAAAACATAACATAATCCCTGTCTTCCCAAACAACTCTTAGTCAAATGCAACATTTGATTCCAGGACCACTTGCACAGAATCCCCTGGGGGACCTCCCAAGTTCTTTGTTAGTTCTCTTTATGCCAGCTCCAAACCTCCTCTAACCATATTTACCAATCTCTCCATTTCATGCTTCAAAACTTCTTCAAACAACCCACCTACTCAATTAAATCCACAGTTGAAGTGCTTATATACACTTACATTTCAATCAAGGAAACTAAATACACCAAGATATTTGAAGAACAACTCTGAAAATCAACACCCTGCACTGGGTGATATGCAGAATACTAGGAGGGTGATCCGTAGCCCGCCAAAGTCACTCGTTTCCTTTAACCAAATGAATGCAAGTAAGTAAAAGTTGCTGAAAATTCAAAGCAACTTAATAGGATCAATGACTGGTAATAATAAGTACCCAGGAAAGACAAGGAATATTTGAAGTTTCTTGTTTTTTGGTTTTTTTTGAGACAGAGTTTCACTCTTATTACCCGGTCTGGAGTGCAATGGCGCGATCTCGGCTCACAGCAACCTCCGCCTCCTGGGTTCAGGCAATTCTCCTGCCTCAGCCTCCCGAGTAACTGGGATTACAGGCACATGCCACCATGCCCAGCTAATTTTTTGTATTTTTAGTAGAGACGGGGTTTCACCATGTTGACCAGGATGGTCTCGATCTCTCTGATCCACCCACCTCGGCCTCCCAAAGTGCTGGGATTACAGGTGTGAACCACTGCCCCCAGCAATATTTGAAGATTTTGTAAACACTTGCTTAAATTAGAACCTAAAAGAAATTTGTATACAATTTTAGACAGAGAAAAGGGAGGTCCAGGAGAAGCAATAAGAAAAAATGTGCTGAACGTATCAGGTGAAACAGAGCAAAACAACCTTGCTTGAAAGGGGAGTTCATGGTAGATAATCTCATTTATTTGTCAGGACTATCAAAACAAAATACCACAAGCTGGGTGACTTAAACAACAGATATATGTTGTTGAACTGTTGCTAGAACTGCATCCAAATTCATGTGTTAGCAGGGTTGATTCCTTCTGGGGGCTGTAAGGAGGAATCTTCTGTGCTCCTCACTTAGCTTCTGGTGGTTTGCTGGCCTTCTTTGGCATTCCCTGGGTTATTCATTCATTACCCCAATCCTTGCCTTCATGTGTACATAGTATTCTCCCTGTGTCGGTATCTGGGTAATCTATCACTGTTTCTGAATGTCCCCTTTTTATAAAAACGTAAGTCATATTGGATTAAGGCTCAACCTAGTGATCTCATTTTAACGTAATTACCTCTGCAAAGACCCTATTGACAAATAAAATCATATTTTGATGTACTGAAGCTTAGGGCTTTGACATATCTTTTTGAGATGGTACAACTCACCTCGTAACAATAATAAAGCAAAAGATGGTAAAGATATGGGATCATCTCCCATAGCAATATCTTACCTACTAAGCAACAGGGACATTTTTAAATCTCTTAAGGAGATGTGTGACATGACGAAAGTGTTTGGGAGGAGGTTATAATGCAGGGATAAGGGTGGTAAATATTGCACAGAAGAGAGAGAAAACAGGATTTGGACAACGTGGAAGCTATTACAATAACACAAATGTAAGGCCACGGGGGCAGCTGAACTTCCCCTTACAGGATACTAGCAAGAAAAATCTATATATGCAAGAGACCTGAGAGAAAGAACAAAACATGTCAACTAATTAGATATATGTGGTAACAAAAGGACTCCATGCTCCGAATGCAAGTGCTGGAAAGAATAATGGAGTCAGGTTGGGAAACCAACTGCTCGGAGACAATAAATTTGATTCTAAATACGTTGAATCTGAGGTAGCCTCAAGACTTTAAAACTAAATGCTTAGTAGGCAGTACCAGCGGTTAGAAAGAGATCAGGTTTAACCTTGTAAATGTAAGTGTCATGATCAGCTAAGAGGATTCAAGGTTTCCTTTCACAGATCCTTAGAAGTCTTCTCTGAAATAAATTCCGAGAAGATTAAGCTCAGCTTTGATCAATTAATTTTGACACTGATTTTGTGAGCACCTGTTATTGAGCACAAGGCTGAGAATTGAGGTTAATAAGGTTTGTGAGTTTGTTTGTTTCAAAACAAACTAAAACAGTAAAAGGTTTTATTCCAAGATTCAAGTATCATCAACTCGATGTCATTTCCAGTAAAAGTTCCACACATTAAATTCTCCTAATATTTTAGTTCATCCTAAAAGCTTGTTAGATACTGCATAAAATCATATTAAAAGACATCAAGAACAAGAAGTTTCTATCAACTAAAGGTGTTCTTGTGGATGCACTCCCAGTAATGCAAAAGAGTTAGATGGTTTTCAAAACTGACTCTGAAAGTACAAGTTGTGCACCAGAAGAATGAGTCTGTATTTGCTTAAGAAAAAAAAATACAAACACACACACACACACACACACACACAGGATTCCTGCCAATTTCTACTCACTAAAGCTATCCTTTGTTTAAGAGAAGATCGTCCGTCTAGAAATGAACTCGTCAAACCTTTTTTCATCACCCATAGAAATCCAGTACGAGGGACATATATAGTCACCAATATTTTTCTACAACTTCTCCTTGTTAATTTTTTAAATTTCTAGTTACTATCAAGAGGAAGTTTATACACAATAACTAATAAAAGCCAATCTGACAAAGGCTTCTACCAGGATGAGTATGTGGATATTTTGAAATAAGAACTTTACCTAAAATTCTTCAACTTACAACAGAGTTTTTAATTAAGAATACTTATGAAAGATATTAGGATACATTCATTGCAGCCAGTCTAAAAGATCAAATGTGCTCTAAGAGAAAGAGATGAAGTATAATAAGATTGAAAATTTTGCAAGAAACCATGAAAATTTTTTAAAGATTTGAAGTTTTCAGTGACTGAATGTGACAAAGAAAAGCCCAGGCTGGAGTGCAATGGCGTAATCTTGGCTCACTGCAACCTCCGTCTCCTGGGATCAGGCAATTCTCCTGCCTCAGCCTCCCGAGTAACTGGGATTACAGGCACGTGCCACCATGCCCAGCTAATTTTTTGTGTTTTCAGTAGAGACAGGGTTTCACCATGTTGACCAGGATGGTCTCGATCTCTTGGCCTCGTGATCCACCCGCCTCGGCCTCCCAAAGTGCTGGGATTACAGGTGTAAGCCACTGCACCCAGCCAGGTTTGGCTATCTTTCTAAATAGGATTTACCTTGAACCCTTTTCCCATAACTTGTTCATTGTCTAGCTAATTGTACTCGCACTGCAGGTCTCCACATGCATGTTACTTCATCAAAGTGGACTTTCCTATCTTTGCCTCACCTCTCTCAATCTGAATTCTCCCATTACAATTACTCCTTTTTATCACAGTTTTTCATTGGATATTCATTTATATGTTTACTTAATTAACACTTGATTCCCTCAATTGTGTAAAAATGCATGAAACCATGAGAAAGATTAGCCACTTGAATGTAATTTAGAGAACAAAACAGGGATTGTTACTCTTAATGCAACTGTTATTTCCTCACTAGTACTTGTCACAATTATGTGACTTCTTAATGTAATAAAATATAATTATAGATTTTTTAAAATGTTTACTTGCTGCTGTCTGTCTCCTCCATCTGCCTATACTTCGAAGAGGATAGGGAACATGATTGTTTTGCTCTTTATTGTATCCCCAATGGCTACATAGAGAGCCTAGAGCAGAGAAGAATCCCAACAATTTTGGGGGGATAGACAAAAGGATAGGTAAGTGGATGGATGAAGAATAGATAGATGAATGGGTGGATAAATGAATGGATGAATTAATGAATAAAATAAACTTAGTGGTTAATCGTCCCTCCAAGAAAACTACTTAGGGTTTGAATTTGCAATAAAGAATCATCTTTGAAATAAATACACACCTAACCTGACCATTCTGTCTGCTCAGTCTTCCCAGTGTAGAATGATTGATAAATGCTCCATGAGAAAACATGGAGACAGTATGTCCTGTACCCTAGTGTAGGAAAAGATGGTATATACAGTTACTCCTTCTATTTTCCTACTGTCTTATCTTTAATCATTCCCATAAATACTACATGTTGCTGCCTGAAGCCAAGGTTCTCTCTCCTCCAGTTGATCCATTCTTCTCATCTCTACATCTTCCCATCTCTATGTCTTCAACTCAGCTGTCTGGTACCTTCTGTAGTTTGAACGCAGTGCCAACACAACAGGCCTACTTCAAATAAGCAAGGGAAAAAGCCAAAGCTCCTGTTAGTGCTGGACTCCTCAGGAGATCTTGGATCAACACATCTCAGAATCACAGTATCCCAGCATGAAACAGCATTAAAATACATATTTAAGATGAGTCAGCCCAGGTGCCGTGGATCTGGCCAGGCGTGGTGGCTCACACCTGTAGTCCCAGCACTTTGGGAGGCCAAGGTGGGAAGATCACTTGAAGTCAGGAGTTCAAGACCAGCCTGACTAACAGGGTGAAACCCTGTCTCCACTAAAAATACAAAATTAGCTGGGCATGGTGGTAGATGTCTGTAGTCCCAGCTTCTCAAGAGGCTGAGGCAGGAGAATCACTTGAACCTGGGAGGTGGAGGTTGCAGTGAGCAGGGATTGTACCACTACACTCCAGCTGGGGTGACAGAACAAGACTCTGTCTCAAAAAAAAAAAAAAAAGTCTCATATTTAGTTTAACCTAGTTCAATTGCCCATGTAACATTTGAATCTATTTTATAATTAAGACTTGTAGAAGCAAAAAAGAAAATGACATATGTAAAGGTTTAAATCAAAAATATTCTATCTGTCTTTAATCTTCACTACCTTATCCCAAGAATCTACCATGGGTGAATAAATCTCAGATTTCCTTTCCTAACACAAAAGCAGATATTGTCAATTGCTAGGTTAACAGACTGAAAAGAATGAGAATCATAAGTGAACCAATAAATAATGGGTGTTTGTCTAACCTTTTTATTGACATATTCACAGAAGGTTATTGAAAGTCCAGCATTGTTTATTAACAATCCATTAGTCTTGTTTTGTTGAACATAAGATTTGATCTTGAATTACTCAACATGGAAGTCTATATTTGTATATATCTTTGTGGCTTTCAATTTATAATTTGGGAGATTTCTCTAGACTGTAGTTAAGATACTCTAAAGAACATCAAACTACAGGCCAGTGGAACAGAATAGAGAACCCAGAAATAAAGTCAAATACTTACAGCCAACTGATCTTTGACAAAGCAAACAAAAACATAAAGTGGGAAATGGACACCCTATTCAGCATGTGGTGCTAGGATAATTGGCAAGCCACATGTAGAAGAATGAGGTTGGGTCCTTATCCATTATATTATTAAAAAATCAACTCAAGATAGATCAAAGATGTAAATCTGAGACCTGAAATCATAAATATTATAGATGATAACATTAAAAAAACCTTCTAGACAGTGGCATAGGCAAAGAGGTCACGGCCAAGAACCCAAAAGCAAATGCAACAGAAACAAAGATAAGAGATGGGACCTAATTAAACTAAAAGGCTTCTACACAGCAAAAGAAATAATCAGTAGTGTAAAAAGACAACCCACAGAGTAGGGGGAAATATTTTCAAACTACACATCCAACAAAGAACTAATATCCAGAATCTACAAGGAACTCAAACAAATCAGCAAGAAAAAAACAAATAATCCCATCAAAAATTGGGCAAAGGACATGAATAGACAATTTTCAAAAGAAGATATATAAATGGCCAGCAAACAGGCTCAGCATCACTAATTATCAAGGAATGCAAATCAAAATCACAATGAGATACATCCTTACTCCTTCAAGAATGGCCATAATTATAAAATCAAAAATATAACAGATGTTGGCATGAACGTGGTGAAAAGGGAACACTTTTATGCTGCTGGTGGGAATGTAAACCAATACAACCACTATGGAAAACAATATGCATATTCCTTAAAGAACTAAAAGTAGGACTGCCATTTGATCCAGCAATTCCACTACTGTGTGTCTACCCAGAGAAAAGAAGTCATTATATGCAAAACACCCTTGCACACACATGTTTACAGCAGCACAAATTGCAAAAACATGGAACCAGCCTAAATGCCCATCAACAAACAAGTGGATAAAGAAAAAGTGATAGAGATAGAGATATACGCACCATGGAACACTACTCAGCCATAAAAAGGAACAACAAGATAATGGCATTTGCGGCAACCTGGATGGAGTTGGAGACCATTTTTCTAAGTGAAGTAACTCAGGAATAAAAAACAAAGTATCATATTTTCTCACTTATAAGCAGGAGCTAAGCTATGAGGATGCAAAGGCATAAGAATAATATAATGGACTGTGGTGACTGTATTAGTCAGGAATCCCTAGAGAGACAGAATAGGATAGCTTTATCTATGAAAGGAAGTTTGTTAAGAAGCATTGACTCAAATCACAAGGTGAAGTCCCACAATAGGCCATCTGCAAGCTGAGGAGCAAGGGAGCCAGTCCGAGACCCAAAATCTCAAAAGTCAGGAAGCTGACAGTGCAGCTTTCAGTCTATGGCCAAAGGTTGGAGAGCTCCTGGCAAATACTGGTGTAAGTCCGAGAGTCCCAAAGCTGAAGAATTTGGAGTCTGATGTTCTGGGGCAGAATGCATCCAGCATGGAAGTAAGATGAAGCCTGGAAGACTCGGCAAGTCTGCTCATTTCACTTGCTTTGACCTGTTTTATTCTAGCCCCACTGACTGGCTGATTAGATGGTGCCCACCCAGATTCAGGGTGGGTGTGCCTCTCCCAGTTCACTGACTTAAATATTAATCTCCCTTGGCAACACCCTCACAGACACACCTAGGAACAATACTTTGCATCCCTCAATCCAATCAAGTTAACACTCAGTATTAACCATCACAGGGACTTAAGGGGAAGGGTGAGAGGGGAGTGAGGGATAAAAGACTACACGTTGGGCACAGTGTACACTGCTCAGGTGATGGATGCACTAAAATCTCAGAAATCACCACTAAAGAACTTTTGCATGCAACCAAACACTACCTGTTCCCCAAAAATTATTGAGACAAAAATAAAAATTAAAAAATAATAATAATATTTGTGTTTGCATATTAGCCAACAAACATATTTCAAAGCACTTTGAACCATCTAACAGAAAAATCAAGGTCTTTGTGGTTATATAGATCTCGGTTTGAATTACCCACTAATTATTTACTTACTTTGACAAATCACTTCCCTTCTCTGAACTAGAATTTTTCTAACAGAATAAAGAGATAACAATACCTAAATAGTCTAGAACAATAATGGCACACAGTAGATGTTCATTCCATTTCAGATTTCTTCATCTATGCAAAAGTTAAATGAAAGTGCTATTATTAATATTCTTTAATATAAAAATCAAGAAAAAACATACACTTAAACAAAAATAACCCTTAGAAAGAATCAAGTATAGGCTGGGTGTGGTGGCTCACACCTATAATCCCAGGACTTTGGGAGGCCAAAGCTTTCGGATCACGAGGTCAAGAGATTGAGACCATCCTGGCCAACATGGTAAAACCCTATCACCACTAAAAGTACAAAAATTAGCTGGGTGTGGTGGTATGCACCTGGTGTCCCAGATACTCATGACGCTGAGGCAAAAGAATCCCTTGAACCCAGGAGGCAAAGGTTGCAGTGAGCCAAGATTGTGCTGCTGCACTCCAACCTGGCAACAGAGCAAGACTCTGTCTCAAAAAAAAAAAGGAAAAAATCAAGTATATAGCTATGTACTCACATAAGAAGCTGTCCAAGATATTGTTAAGTGGAGAGACAAAAGCAAGTGTAAAAATATGTGTACAACTATCTTATGTTTTGTTTAAAATATTAATATTAATACTAAATGTTATTAATTTAATAATATATAAGAATTTAAAATATACAGAGAATTATTATAAAGCATACACAAAGTATATATTTTTAAATATGTAGAATTATATACCAAATTGTTTAAAATTATCTGAGAAAAAGTGGAAGTATTCATAGGGGACTTTAACTTTCTACAACCTGATGTACTTCTCTAATATCTACATTCTTTTCAAAATATTAACTACCAGTCAGTGGTTCACACCTGTAACCCCAGCACATTGGGAGGCCGAGGTAGGCATATCTAAACCCCTATTTAGATTCAATAGCAATTAAGTTCAAAAATGTACTTGGATCCTGAGGGTCTATGTATTAGGCTTTAGCAATCACTTTGAGTAATGTATATTTGAGAGTATAATGGGCTGTACTTGGTTCAGGTAAAGTGGTCGCCAACATTTATTCATACCAGTTACACATAGGACTATTCTAACATAATGTGTTTGTAAGTCTGGGCCTAGAGAGAAATGATTAAGCTTTCAGATCGATATAATCCTCACTTACCAATATATTATCACCTCCCAGAAGATCAATATAATCCTCACTTACCAATATATTATCACCTCCATATTTTGCTTCTGTCATGAAACTCTGGGTGGTGACCAAGATGTTCTTAACAGGTCCCTTCGGCTTGATTAAACTTTAAATAGGTTTCTTTCTGACTATAAGCTCTTGACTTCTCTTTTTCCTAGAGGGTTTTAGAAACACTGTGATTGCATATCCTTTCTCCGCCCCCTTGAAATGTCGATGAATCTCCCAGCTTCTTACCAGTCTTACAGCCCAAATAATGTCTTTCTCAAGGACCAAGGAACCATCCTTTGGAAATGTCATCATCAAGAAAAATAGCTCCCCTATCTCTGGAAGCATAGGAGTTTAACTCTCTAATTAGCTTAACTGATCAGCAAACAGTCTAATCACATTGTCCAACTTTCCCTCTAATGTCCTCCAGTACTTTGCTACTAGTTCACAAGAGGGTTTAAAAACCCTCCTCCCTTTTGTTTCAGTGAAACTGAGTTTACTCTCTCTCCCCATCTTAACGGGCATCTTAGCCTGTTTAATTACGTCAAGTGCAATTTTTCTTTGACAGTCGTCAAACAGTGTATACCTCTTTTAGAGAAAGTTGCTTCTTGCTCTGCTAAGTATTCTCATATCTGCTAGTATGGCTTTTCTTTTCTTTTTTTTTTTTGAGACAGAGTCTCACTCTGTTGCCCAGGCTAGAGTGCAACAGCACCATCATGCAGCCTTGACCTCCTGGGCTCAAGCAATCCTCCTGCCTCAGCCTCTCAAGTAGCTGGACTACAGGCATGCACCACCCTACCTGGCTAAGTTTTGTATTTTTTTGTTAGTGATAGGGTTTTGTCATGTTATGTTTCACAGGCTGGCCTTGAACTCCTAGGCTCAAGCAATCAGCCTGCCTCAGCTTCCCAAAATGCTGGGATTATAGGCATGAGCCAGCACACCTGGCCTAGTAAGCCTATTCTTAAAAAGACAAGAGATAAATGTTGGTGACGATGCAGAGAAAAGGGAACCTTTGTACACTATTGGTGGTAATGTAAATTAATACAGCCCACTATGGAAAAAAATATAGAGAGATCTCTCAAAAAATTGAAAACAGGCCTGGCATGGTGGCTCATGCCTGTAATCTCAAATTAGCCGGGCATAGTAGCTCACGCCTGTAATCCTAGCACTTCGGGAGGTGGAGGCCAATGGATCACTTGAAGTCAGAAGTTCAAGACCAGCCTGGCCAACATACTGGAACCCCATCTCTACTAAAAATACCAAAATTAGCTGGGTATGGTGGTGCACACCTGTAATCCCAACTAGTCAGGAGGCTGAGTCAGAAGAATCACTTGAACCCAGGAGGCAGAGGTTGCAGTAAGCCAAGATCACCAAGGCACTCCAGCCTGGGTGACAGAATGAGACTCCATCTCAAAATAAATAAATTAATTAATTAAATATGATTAATTAATTTAAAACAAAAACTCTTCTTAAAAATCCACTTAAGCCTCAAATGCATCATATCTACACTCACAAAAAAAAAGAAGTAAATTTCAAGTGATAACATAGTTTGTGTTTCCTAAAAGGTATTCCACAGAAGAGCAGTTGCATGAGAATACATTCCCCAATCAAATAAGTTTGAAGCATCTTAGAGAAAACCCATTCATTTATTCTAGGACCTCTGAGAGCCTTAAACATGCTAAGAAGCATTGTGAATCTTCAAGAAGCTTTGCAACATGCAGCCTCTCCCAAACTTATTTGACTGTGAACACCTTTCTGTAGGGACCATTAATGGTTAAAAAAGGAAAGATATTACAATAAATTCAGTGCACGCTGTCCATAAACCAGCACTCTGACTGAGCACCTGAGCTACATTCCTCACCCACAAGGAGGTATGGCTGTATATGGAGATGTTGAAAAGTCAAATTAAGCAGGCTATTCTTGTGGAGCTTTCAAAGCAAAGAGCAATTTATGATTTAAGGTTCCTAAACAAATCAGAAATCCTAAAATATGCTTGAGTAACCTCTACTGGTGTTGCTTTTTTTTTGTAGGAATGGATGTCATAGAGAAAGGTTAAAGGAGATGACAGTGCCACACTCAGAAAGAAAATGAGCCATGCCAACTCCCCTCTCTCCTTCACTAGGTCATATGGAGTGACTAAACAGTGCCTGGACATAGGAAGCCTCAGTAAATACATATTGAATTAATGGATCCAAACATCACATTTGCCATAAACTCTACCTTCTAAATATGTCTCCTACCTACTTTTTCTTCTTATTTACACTTCCATTCAGTTAAAAATAAATAGCATAAATTTATAATCAAGGAGTTCCAGAAAAACGAATTTAGAATAAGTCAGAAACTGTCACAGTATATTGACACAAAGATGATCAACTTGCATCTTCAACACCTTTCTAATTTACAAATATGCCTATCACTACTGGATTTTTTTCACTTTTTATAGAGAATTCCCATTTTTGGAAAACTGGTATCTCTTCAGAAAAATCACCTAGTCTGTCCCACAGCACAGCCTTGACAGAGGCACCCTCTGGTGGCAGCCTCACTGAGTGCAAACACTGTTTTAGTTTTACTTATTTATTTATTTATTTATTTATTTATTTTGTACTTTAGGTTCTCAGGTACATGAGCAGATCATGCAGCATTGTTGCATGTGTAGGTACACACATGGCAATGTGGTTTGCTGCCTCCATCTCTCCCCATCACATACATCTGGCATTTCTCCCCATGTGATCCCTCCCAGACCTCCCCATCCCACCACTGTCTCTCCCTTGCCCCCCCCACAGACCCCAGTGTGTAAAAACACATGTACACGTATGTTCATAGCAGCACTGTTTACAATAGCAAAAACCTCGAATCAACCCAAATGCCCATTGATGATAGACTGGACAAGGAAAATATGGCACATATACACCATGGAATACTATGCAGCCGTAAAAAACGATGAGTTCGTGTCCTTTGTAGTGACATGGATGAATCTGGAAAGCATCATTCTCAGCAAACTGACACAAGAACAGAAAATCAAACACCGCATGTTCTCACTCACAGGCGGGTGTTGAACAATGAGGACACTGTTCTTGATTGGTGTATGTTTGGTTTTGTTTCCTGTCTTGCTTCATGCATTATTTTATTTGTTTATTTTGTTTGAGAAGTGACTGAATCCCTTTAAAAGGCACAATCTTTAAAAATCTAAACATGTAGAGGTTAAAAGCAAGAGCAAACACCACGCTGCATTACATCTTAAATTGCTGTGACTCAGGACTACTGCAATCTTATTTTTTTACTTGCTAACTGTATTACTAATATGTAATAGCAATATATAACGGTATTAATAGTATATAATAGCACATATAGAGAATACAGAATAATACGGACATGCTTAAAACAGAACAACATTGTCATGAGCAAGAGACTTAAACAAAATAATATTATGTAGACATGATTTCTGATGATCAACTATCTTAGAAGCAAAGCTCACTTTTTCAGGCCATAAGCAGCAGGTCACATATCCTTAATGTTACAAGGCAAACCTGTCAACCCCAGAAACTACCTGGGAGTAAATAGTTCTTTACCTTGACCAGGGACTGTGGAAAACAAGGAACAGTAAGTAGCATCCTTACATAATTTCTGTGGACAAATACCACAACTTTGTCAGATTACTTCCAAAATAGTACTTAAATTAAGAACATGTGGATATTTTACCTATCTTCTCCAGTGTATACCAGTGATGAGCATTTATTAGCAACAGTACTCATCATTGCATTCATTTCTCCACTGAATTACACATGTAGAAGGGAATGTATATATATATATATATATACATGTATACATATATACATATATGTATATATACACACACACACACACACACACACACACACATATATATATTTGGTGGCTACAGTTTGAGCCTTGCAAGGGGTAACATATCATTTAGGGAAAGAACTACTTCTTCATTTAACTGCTTATGTGAAGATAGAATTGAAGGCTATCTGAATATTGCACTATGAGAAAACAAAGGGCAAAACAGCTGTACATATTATGTGAGAAACATTATAATTTCTAGCTAGTAGCATATATGAGATAGAGGGTGGGGATCTCAAGTTAGGTTGTGTAAACTGCTCCCAGCCCCATCTAAATTGTGTACATCCTCTAATGGCTTGTTGAGCCCCAGAAACCCAGGAGTCCCAAGAAAAATTGACCGGTGGTGTCGAGCATTCTTAATCCACACATACTAAGATAGTACAACTGTAATCAAGAACTGGAGAACGAAGCAGTTATAAAGAAGGGAAGGAGAAAAGTCCTTCATCTTTTGTGAAGAAGTAATCTTTGGTTGCTTAAAGCCACGAACAAAGTGGCCCAATGAATGTGTCGTTGCCACAGACACTACCCTACTGTCAGCTTAGCTTTGGGTCTCACTTCTTAAACAGAAAATTAATATTAAGTGTCCACTAGGCTCCAAGCATGGTCTTAAGTGTTCATAGACATACAAACTCTCAACTCTATAAGAAGATGAAAATGCCAATTTATAGATGAAAAACTTAAAGGCTAACAATATTCTTTAATTGTCTGTGATTACTCAGCCAGTAAGTAGCAAAGTTGGAAGTGAAATGTAAATAGGTCTAATTACAGTACTGTTTTCACCACACCAAATACCTCATTCATTCACTCCATAAATATTTTTCAAGTGTCCATTAGGTGCCAGGCACCAAGATAGTAGTGAAAAGACTATGTCCTTATTTTCATGAAACTTGCATTCTAGCCAGGAAGATGTACAATATGCAGGTAAATAATACATAAGCAAGCTTATTTGAGGTGGTAATTAGTACCTTGAAGGAAACAAGCAGCGCAGTGTGATGGAAAGGGACAGAGGGCACCTCCTTGCGCACTAAACCATGCTGGAAGAGGGCTCTCTGAGGAGAAGACATTTAAGTCAAGTCCTACAGGTTGAAAAGAAATTTGCCAGACAAATATCTGGGGGTCAAAGATTTCAGACAAAGGGAAAAGCAAGAGCAAAGGCCCTGATGCATTTGAGGAGAGCAGAAAGGAGTCCAATGTGGCAAGAACATAGTGAGCAACAGGAAGACCCGTACCAGAGAAGGTTGACAGAACTAAATATTTAAGATTTTGGAGACCATAGTAACAAGTTTGCAGTTTACTCAAAAGTCAATAAAAGGTCACTGGAGATTTTATGTAGGGTAAGACATTATCTGATTGACTTTTATATAGGCACTGGATAGAGAGTCAACTTCAGGGAAATCTGAGTGGAATCAGGGGACTAGTTAAAAAGCTATTGCAGCAGCCTGTGCACAGATCATGCTAATTGGAACTAGGCAGCAGTAGTAAAAGCCAAGAGATTATTTGAAGGCTACTTCGGCAATGGTGTTAGAGTTCATGCTGTATTAGACTGGATTGGGGGTTCTTAATCAGTGATGATGTTGTGCCCCCTCCTCCACAGAATATTTGGCAATGTCTGGAGACAATGTTTGATTGTCATAGCTAGGGAAATGTTACTGTTACCGAGTTGTATAGAAGCTAGGAATGCTGCTAAACATCCTACGGTGCACAAGATTGTCCCCCACAAGAAAAGAATTCCTAGGTCTATAATGTCAATAGTGCCAAGGTGGAGCAACCAAGAACTAAATCAGACTAAAAAAAAAAGGAACCAGAAGAGCATTGGAAAACAATCGAGAGATTGGGGATATATTTCAGAAGTATTACTGACAGGACATGCCAATACCTGTGGGGAGGGTTACATAAAGTATAATTCCTAGATGTTTGCCTTGGACAACTGGGAGGATGGGGTGCCACTTACCAAGATGGTAAAGATTTCAAGAAGAGAAAGTTTGGGGGGAAAATAGAGTACAGTTAAGTATTCATTTTGGTGATTATATTCAAGGTGACTGTTGGATATCCAGGTAGAGATGTCAGGTAGGCCATTAGGTATAGAAGCTATGAACTCATGGGAAAAATATGGGCAAACTTAAAATTGTGAGCCATCAACATTTGAATTGTATTTAAAGACTTGGAATCAACCAGGCATGGTCAGTCACGCCTGTAATCCCAGCACACTGGGAGGCCAAGGTGGGTGGATCACCTGAGCTCAGGAGTTTGAGACCAGCCTGGCTAACGTGGTGAAACTCTGTCTCTACTAAAAATACAAAAATTAGCTGGGCATGGTGGTAGGTGCCTGTAATCCCAACTACTTGAGAGGCTGAGGCGGGGAGAATCGCTTGAACCCTGGAGTTGGAGCTTGCAGTGAACTGAGATTGCATCATTGCACTCCAGCCTGGGTGACAGAGCAAGACTTTGTCATGAAGAAGAAGAAGAAGAAGAAGAAGAAGAAGAAGAAGAAGAAGAAGAAGAAGAAGAAGAAGAAGAAGAAGAAGAAGAAGAAGAAGAAGAAGAAGAGGAGGAGGAGGAGGAGGAGGAGGAGGAGGAGGAGTAAGAAGAAGAAGAAGAACAAGAAGAAGAAGAAGAACAAGAAGAAGAGATGATAAGAAATAAGAAGGGAAGGAGGGAACTGAAGGGACAAGAATGAAAGAGAAGTCAAAGGAAGAAAATGAAGACTAAACCCTGAGACACTCTTAACTTTTCTAAAGATAATGCAAAAAAAACTGGAAAGAACAGTCAGGAGAGTGGTGTCATGGAAGCCAATAGAGAAAAAAAAAAGCATTTCAAGAAAGAGGCAGTGGTTAACGATACAAACGCCACTAAAATGTTGAGTAAAATGAAGAGCCAGTAACTTCCATTAGCTCTGACAACTTGGAGGTAATTGGTGACATTAAGCAAGAGCAGTTTCCATGGAGTGGGAATGAAAGCTATTGCGAAATGAGTAGGTGAGAGACGAAGAGTCAGAGAGAGAAAATGCAGACGATTCCTATAAAAAGGAATCAAAGAAATAAGGCAGTTGTTGGAAGGACAGGTAGCCTCAAGAGAGTTTTTTTTTCTTTTTTCTTTTTGTTTGTTTGTTTGTAGAAAGTGATTTATTTAGAAAGAGAGAGAGAAACAGGAGAAGGAGAGAGAAAGAAACAGCTAACTCTCACGCTGAGTGAGAGAATCCAGAAAGATGGAATCCAGGAGAGGAAAGCAGCTTCCACACTGAGTGGAAAGGAATAGAGAGAGATGGAGTTTAGGAGGGGAAGGCAGGCTTCCACAAGAGAGTGTGGAAAGATAGCTAAAAAGGTAAAGTCTTATGAAAGTAAAAAAGAATGCGAACAAAAGTAGAGGACTGGTTCTTTAGTAAGAGTAAAGATATTTATTTCATTGTAATAAGAAAATGAGTCCAGGAGCAGGCAGGTTGAGAAGATAAGACAGTTCTCTTATAATAGCTTTTATTTTCTTGATGTTGTCTCAATTAAGGCAGGTGAGGAAATTGGCTGGAAGAAGCAGGGAGGAGAAGAGATCTGAGGATGGACAATCTCAAATGAGGATCCTTAGTCAGCTGTACATTTACCATAACACTATGACTAGCGTACAGACATCCCACTAGAAACACAACCGTCGGAACCACATCACTGTCACCAAGATGCTGAGGGTTACTGCAGACAACCATACAGCAGGACAATCGGAATTACTAGAAATGCTTGCTCCAGATCAGTAGTCTTGTGTTAGTTAGCATGTTCACTCACACACCAAAGGATTATATTATCTGTTTCTCGATCTAAAATCTTGATATTTTTCCCTTCTCCTCCAACTCTTAGCAAATGAACTTGCTTACCATTTCACAGAATAAACAGAAGTTTTCAGATTGATTCCTTTGATTCACTGTCACCATATCTACAAACCTACCTCCAACTGTTCCATCATCTCCTTTATTCCCGTACAATGGCCCAGTCAAAGGCCAATGTCTTCATTTGTGCTCTCAATCCAAAAACATCCTCTCTCCATAGCCTTTATTCCTGTAAATATTTCCCTGTTTTATATCTTCAGCCACTTCTTCTTTTGAGAAGGTTTCCCATAATTACTTAAGTGTCTGATTTTTGAAAAAGAAGAAGGAAGGGAAGAAGAGAAGAGGGGGAGAAATGGAAGAGAATGGAAAGGAAGAGAAATAAAGAAAAGAAAGAACCATCACATTCCCTTTTATTTAACACCGTATCTCACCACGTCAATTCACAGCTGAAGCTGTCAAAGCCGAGTTGCCTACAGACATTGCTCAATCTGTATTCTTCACCTTCCGTTTACTGCTCAGCATACTCTAATCCAGCTTTCCTCCTCATGACTCCAGTTCCTCAGTTTACCAGACCTATTGTTGCTCATTTTAATGAACACATTTCAGTTGCTATTGTATTTGATCTCTCAGCAACTTTCCACACTTTGATCATTTAGCTGTTCTTTAAAAAAAAAAAAAAAAGGATTTTTCATGCATTGAATGAAAACTACCCTCTCCAAGCTCTCCAAGTTTTTCTCCTCAGTTGCTGCTTCTCCTTCTTTTATACTGACTTCTCTACCACTTCCCACACTTCACAACAGTGGACTTTCTCAGGACTGACTCTTAAGCCTTGTCTATTCTTACTTTATATAAGACATAGAAAATATGCTACCTAATAATTCAATCCCCAATGTCTAGCGTATTGTCTGGAAAATAGTAAATATTGAATAAATATTTATTTGAGTAATTAATTAGTTAGACATCTAGGATACACTTGGGCTTTAGGATAAGGGCACAAGGACACATTGTGAAACTAACCGCTAAAGCAAGCCCCCAGACAAGCAATTTCTCCCCACCTTGCATCAATACGTTCTCAAACTAATAAACATAATCCACCTAGTCTGGACAACCGTTAAGAAGCCAACAACTTCCCAGCACTTTGGGAGGCCGAGGCAGGTGAATCACGAGGTCAAGAGATCGAGACCATCCTGGTCAACATGGTGAAACCCCATCTCTATTAAAATACAAAAAAATTAGCTGGGCACGGTGGCGTGTGCCTGTAATCCCAGCTACTCAGGAGGCTGAGGCAGGAGAATTGCCTGAACCCAAGAGGCAGAGGTTGCGGTGAGCCGAGATTGTGCCATTGCACTCCAGCCTGGGTAACAAGAGCAAAACTCTGTCTCAAAAAAAAAAAAAAAAAAAAAAGAAGAAGCCAACAACTGACACTTAAGCACCTCCTTCATATCTGTGGTTTTAAAACAAAATTAGGGAGTTGTTTGAGTATTTTAGCCCATAAGTGAGGGGTCTACAATCAAGAAAATCACACAATTAAATTATAGAGACAAATGAGAACTAGTTTAGCCCTCCCAGTAAAATGAGAGTCAAATAAAAACACTATCATCAGCTTTTCTGCCATTCTCTCCTAAGATTCAGTGATGGCTTTTGATGCTTATCCATCTCTCTTATTAATTCAGTAACATCCAACAAAGAAAGGCCAGGACAAAGAGAACAGTCTGATTTACCTGTTTGCAGAACAATGTCATCTCAACATAACCCTGATGAAATTCAACTTCTTCCAAAACCAGCTGATCAGCAAAGAACAGCTTCATCCTAAATTCATTCAGAAACAGTTGTTCATCCAAGACATGGCTTTACTTTATACAAAGTCACTGGAGTACTGCCACATCCAAAACTCATCCAAAAACAGCTATTATTCAAGATTTTATTCTACACAAAGTCATCTGAAATCAACTTATCAGAAAAAAGCTCCCTCGCCCAAAGCTCATCCATAGGCAGCTGTTTGGGCAGGACAGGGCTTTACAGTCAGCCCTGCTTATCTTCAGAGGATACATTCCAAGACCACCAGAAGATGCCTGAAACCACAGATAGTATTGTATGGAGACCCAGCTCAGCCAGAAAGACCCCCACACAGGAAGCACTGAAGGAAATAAGAGGCAGACACCCAGATAAAACAGCAAAGTGGGTTTATCTGGGAGGCCAGCAGCCTTCCAAACTGAGAGCCTCAGGGGCTGACAGCATTCCAGGCTGAAGTGACCCTGAGTAGACTCTGACCCACGTATTTATCCTCTCTGAACAGGCAATTCTTATTAACAAATGGATATTCAGTATTTTCTTGTAACACAAAATATGCCAAGTAGGCAGCTGGTGCCCGCTTACCACTGATTGCAGACGAACTAAAAAGTATTCTCCATGAGCAAGCCACAGGGGCAGGGGCAGATATCTTAAAGAATTGTTTTAGCAGGTGTATGTATGTTATTTATACATTGTCCTGCCACTCTGGAATGCTCCAAGTAGTTTACTTGGGTGGGGGTACGCCTAGGTTTTCCTTGCTACTGTTCTTCCTAGCATACAATATATTTTATCATACACTCAGCCTTTCTCAATATTCATAAACTTAACATTTCTCAACAGTATTGAACCCTACATGCACTATCTTTTTTTCTATACAATTACATTGTATAGGGCGAGACGTGTATACTAAGTGGATATGCCAAACAAAGGGATGATTCACATCTCTTGCAGGGCAAAGCTGGATAGTGCAAGATTTCATCAGGCTACTCAGAGTAGCATGCAATTTAAAGCTTATGATTTGTTTGTTTGTTGATTAATATTTTCAGACCACGGTTGAACCATGGAAAGCAAAAGTAAGGATAAGGGAGAACTGCTGCACACAAATTCATTTAAGACAATGTAATCTGCAAATAATTCTCTTGTCCAAAAAGCTATTCAGTAACCAGCCCCTGCAAAGAAACTCATTGAAACAAGCCAATATGCAAAGATCTTCACTATCCAAAACACATCAAAAAATAGCTGCCTCTAAACAAAATCATCTTAAACTAACTTAGCAGAATACTTCCCTGTCAAAAGCTTGTCCAAAAATACTTGTTTAGTTATATTCTGGATCTACACAAAATCACTCAAGAATAACAGATAAGCAAAGCACCAGCCCAATGCAGTGGCTCACGCCTATAATTCTAATGCTTCAGGAGGTCTATGAAAGAAGCTGATTTGAGGCCAGGAGTTCAAAACTAGCCTGGGTGACATAGTGAGACCTTCATCACTACCAAAAAAAAAAAAATTTTTTTTTTTTTTGAGACGGAATTTCGCTCTTGTTACCGAGGCTGGAGTGCAATGGTATGATCTCAGCTCACCGCAACCTCCGTCTCCTGGGTTCAGGCAATTCTCCTCCCTCAGCCTCCTGAGTAGCTGGGACTACAGGCACACGTCCCCATGCCCAGCTAATTTTTTGTATTTTTAGTAGAGATGGGGTTTCACCATGTTGACCAGGATGGTCTCGATCTCTTGACCTCGTGATCCACCCGCCTCCGTCTCCCAAAGTGCTGGGATTACAGGCGTAAGCCACCGCACCCGGCAAATTAACCAGGCATGGTGGCGCATGTTTGTAGTCCCAGCTTCGTGGGAGGAATGCTTGAGCTCAGGAGTTTGAGGCTGCAGTGAGCTATGATTGTGCTACTGCACTCCAAAGTGGAAGGAGAAAAAGAAAACAAGGGAAGAGCCAGCTTGTCACTAGTGGAAGTTACCAGAGTTACTGGCAGTGAATCCATACTGGTCTGCCACAACTCAATTCTTGCCTCCTCAGAAGAAAGAATTAGTCTGAGAGGCATAATGCAGAAAAAGAGACCTAGGCAAGTTTCAGAGCAGGAGTGAAAGCGTATTTGAAAAGGTTTTAGAACAGGAAAGAAAGGAAAGTTCACTTGAAGAATACTCAACCAAATGCCTGGAAGTCAAGTGCAGTGTTTAATCTTGATCCTAGGACTTTTTAGGCTGGACCCTTTCCTATGATTCTTTTCCTATGAGTCTTCCCTTAGGGTGAGCTGCCTGCGTATGCAGTCCCCTCCTTCCCCTTGGGAGGTGACCATGTGGGGTGTGTTTAGGAAGTTGTACACATGCCCATCTGAGGTTTTATTCCCTTTTCTGATAGTGTGCCCCCAGAAGGTCACACTCTGCCTTTTTGTCTCCTAATGTGTATTTTGTCTCCTAATTCCAGGAAGTTGCTTCTCCCTGGCATCAACATTCAGTTAACACTTTAGTGCAACAGGTATGGACCATCAGGAAATGGCCTCTCCCTGGCACCAGCTGCCAATTTATAACCTTAGAGATGAAATGTGATAAATGCCAAACAATTACCCAACATCCCTTGTGGGTTGGGGAGAGAACTTTCCTGCCCTGCTCATGCCTGTCTAACTACCTATAACAATCCCATCTAAAATGCATGCAAAAGTGGTTCTTTCATCAGGTATTGCCTTTTTGTAACATCATCTAAGCATAGCTAGAAAGCAAGGTAGTGTCCTGTCCAAAGCTCCTCTGAAAACAGCAGTTCAGTCAGGAGCCCACTCTCCAAAAACTCATACAAAACCTGTAGTCAATCAAAATCTCCTCTATCAAAATATTTCCCAAAATCTGCTGTTCATTTTTTTAAAAATAAATCCCAATCTTCCCCAAAGCCACATCTGCTCATATCAAATATTATTCAAATCCACAAATCAACAAAAGACTTGGGCAAATGTAATCTAATAAAAGTAAATTTTTTCCTTTTATATCCCTCTGTACAAACCCATATCTAGTTTCTTATTTTCAAGCTCTCACTCTCAAATCCAAACCAGTATGATAACTACCCCAGCTATCACTACTGCTAAAGCAACTTCTACCACCCCCAGCTATCACTACTTCTAAAGCAACTTCTGTCACCACCATATCTGCAACTCCAGCTTTAACTAATACTCCCATGCTATCATCCACTACCATCATAAATAAAACCACATTATCCTACAACATCCCAGAAACTGTTATATACAACAGCAACCTTGAAACAAAGGGATCTCCCTATGATGTCATCAAACTGTACACTGACTCTGCATCCAACTTTGAAATCACCAAAGCTTCTTATGACACCAGAAAAATCACATACTGACTTTCCATCTGGCTTTGAAACCACACATTTTCTCAATTATGTCTACAAGACTGAAAGTAACTGCCCGATTGACAGTATCAACTCAAAGAACATAAATTTCCAACCACTTTCTTACCTTTACCTAAAGCATGATACTGTCATACAAACACTGAAATCATGAATTAATTCCTCACACTAGTACTGCATCGCTTACCTTCCCATTAGCATCCTCATCTGTTGCCCATTTGCAGGGCATTCTTTCCTATTTTGAAATATCACACTCAAGCTTATTTTTTTTAATTCCATAAGTGTGTAATTCTAGTGTTGAGTTGAAATATTTCTACATAGGCCAGGTGCAAGAGCTCATGCCTGTATTCCCAACACTTTGGGAGGCTGAGGCAGGAGGATTGCTTCAGCCCAGAAATTCAAGACCAGCCTGGGCAACATCATGAAACCTGCCTATACAAAAAATTAGCCAGATGTGGTGGTACGCACCTGTAGTCCAGCTATTTGGGAGGCTGAGGTGGGAGAATCACCTGAGCTGGGGAAGTCGAGGCTGCAGTGAGCCAGGATAGCACCACGGCACTGCACCCTGAGAGGCAGAGGGAGACATTGTCTCAAAAAAAAGAAAAAAAAGAAATATGTCTACATAGAATATAATGTTACCACACTCTTTCAAGTTTAACCCTGTTGCATAAGTAAATTTGGTATAATATATCCACATTTCTAATGATATTGTGCACTGAACTTTATCACTTATGACAAAGGTCAACTCAATCTGCTAAGAAATCTAAACATAGTTTCCTGATACCTCTTCTGAGAAAAACTTTAAAAGATTAGTAAAAACCCATATAGATTGATTCTATTTAGTAGAATTTTAGAGACATTTATTCAGTGGCTGTTTTTTGGCACCTACTAAACTACTCCATAGAGAAGTGGCTCTACTGATGGCCTCCAAGCATACGTCCTAGATTCCTCTGGAGTCATAAGAACTGGCTGACAATTTTAAATACTTCTGTAAATTTATAAAGGCAAACAAGTCAATTCAATTCAACCCATATTTTTGTTCTATCATATGCAAGCTGAAAGCTAAAGACAATATCAAAACACATAATCTTCCTTGAAATTTAATATCTCGAAACAGTAGTCAAATAACAATGGCAGCAGGAGAGGCAGAATAAAATAAACAAGAAAGTCGTGAATTCTGAAAGCATCTCAGAGAAAGAAACAGCTAACTCCAAATGAGGGGAACAAAGAAAGACTTAATGAAGGTGGGATCATAAAGAAGGATCTTTAAGGGTGAGTAAAACATTGACAGTCAGGGATAAAAAAGAGAACTCCAGGCAGAGGAAATAACAGAAACGAATGCAGAAAAATATGTTCAAAATGTAATGTGGCTACATTTTCTGACCTCTTGTGCACACATCCATTTAACCTCTACCACATTATATAGTGATACAATACTGGCTGCATTTTCCACAAGTGTGTAAACAAGGACTTCATCTTATTCACTTTTGTACCCTAGCACCTTGTACAATACCTTGTCCAGTACAGTGGAAGTTTATGTTTAACAGGTATTAGGGATTGCCATGCATTGTGACCTTGATCACGGAGTCACCACCTGAGATGTTGATCACCACCTGCGGAGGTCTGTCCTGCAGACCCTGACTCAACGACAGATGAATAAATGCACTCTCACACCATTACAGTGATTCAAGTGGGCTAGGGATCGTCGTCAGCTGCTTTCAGAGGGCAAAATGCAGCTAATCGACCAAGACTGCCTCCACATAATCCCATTTACTCAGTATCAGTTTCGTAACAGAGGTTTTAAGTCAACACACTTGTAGTTAACTAACATGGTTAAAAGAGTGGCTTTACGAATGATAAAGGCTTTAGGTTCAGGGGACCCAATGTAAACACTATTAACAGGTAATTCCCTTTGATATCCCCCTGAGAGGACCATCCAGCACAAAATTTCCATGAGTAAACAGAAACCAAGGGATGTAGGGTAAACAGATTCAACATGGGAAAGTCTTTTGTTATCCCTTTCTCTTCCCTAACGTCATGGACTGGCCATTTTTTGCCTGTCCCAATAAAAACCTTTGGCCTTCCAAAAGGTTTGAGACGATAACCTATCATTTTCTGTAATATTTCCCTAATATTTCGCAAGCCACCCCAAGTGAATCTCAACAATGCATCAGGAACTGCTGGATGTTATTTCCAATTATCCCAATTATCAAGGTACTTAATTTGTTCAATCAAGCTATTACTATAATTAATGATAATCTTGTGCCCTGAATCCTTTTGACATTGTAACAAGTTACCAAGTTGTGTAAGGAAATATAGTCTGTCTTATCCTTTTATTGCCAAAACGATGCTCTTAGACTGAGAGTGCCTCAGGTCTAGGTAATCCCAGATCTTCCTTTATCCGTTGAGTCTCGTGTAGTGGGAGAGAGGGTATGTGTCTTGCCTTGAGAAATCCTAGAAAGTTCAGGGATGACACAAATCACTAAGGAATTCCACCAAGACCCCTCTAAACCAGAGACTTTTAACCTGTTTCTTTATAGTTAGGCTCTCAGGAGACCCATGAAATCCCTGAAGTTATCTCATAATCCTTGCATTCATGAGTATATGTGCATTTTTCTGAGGAGATGATATGTGTATTCAATCAGTTTCTCAAAAGGGTTCATAACCCAAGGAAACTTATAACTAAAGCTAGTAAGAAAAATCAGGGAATGCCTAGACCTATAGGGTAAGAGATGACTCCTATAGTTCATAAAACACTTTAATGAATCCTGATGTCCTATATCATTTTGGAAACATAAATTATCTCCCCATTTTTGCTGATGTCTCCTTGCTTTGTAATGATTTAAGAATTTTTTTTTCCTTTTACAATGTGTATTTCTTGAATCCCAACTCCATAATTACATTATTGCAAACTATCTGCTTCCAGACTTAAAATTTCTTGTCTAAAAAATTACTCAGTCTTCTTAATTTTACTTGTTTATTTTGATCTAATCCCACTGACTGCTCAGTTTCCTGGCTAGGGCATGTTCCATTCCCCCTGAGGGTTGGAATCATGTCTGCAACAAGCAATTGACTCACTGTGAGGTCCCTGAATCACCTGATGCTTGTTCACAAATAATTATTTAATTCACATGAGCTACTGAGTAGAACCATACTCTAGACTAGCACTAGATCACATGTCTCCTCACCTAAGCCAAGAACAACAGTGACATAAAATTCAACTCTACCTCCACCAAAAGGAAGAAAATTTTTTTAGGAAGCTCCTTACCATATACATTTACTGAAAATAATGCCCAAAGAAAGTAAATGCCCAGTGTCATGGGGTCCCTCTCTTGCAATGACCTGCTTGAATATTTAATGTTCCCCCAACAAAACCTAAGCTCTTTGATGGCAGAGTTTTTGTCCCTTCCATTAATTGTTTTATCCCAGAGGCTGACACAATGTTAGTGAACAAACAGTGAATCTATGTTAAATGATGGCCTGGAAAAATGAAGCAGCTGAATAAAAAAACAATGAATTTGCCTGTGAAAGCCCATGAGAACATAAAGTTGCTTTCCTTCCTCATCCTTCAGCACTATATTCTTTTGCTCCTCTCAGTATCACCCACTTTAACATGCTGGTCTGTCTTGTTGATTATACTTAATGTGCAAATCCACCTAAAGCCTGTATCTTCTCCAAAATCTTCCCTCAACTCAATCTTGCTCTGTTTCCCCATAGTATATGCCTTTACCATTTATTCATCAACATGCAATGACCATAAGATGCTTTAAAATCGTATAAACATGAAAGACTCTAAAGAAATTGTATAAACATGAAATGCTCTAAAGACTCTAAAGAGCCCCAGGAACTCTCCATCAGTTCAAGAGAAACAAAAAGTCAGGAAATAATTTAAAATGTCATATAAAGTAATATTTGACAAAGTATCAAAATGAGTGATAGAAACAAAAAACTTTTCTAGGTAGTTAAAATTAGATATCATCTCCAACCCTGCCTTCCACTGCTATCCTCACCCCATCTTGTCTCAGTGACAGAAAACAATAATGTTACTACTTCAAATCTAGACCTTCAACTGGTTGGGTGCTCTCCTTGTTCTTAACTAATTTTTTTTTTTAATTCTTCAAATTCAACTCAAGGATGGTCTCCTCTTTTAAGCTTTTCCTGTCCTTTTGCCTCCAACAAAATTCACCACATTCTTTCTTATACCTGTGCATACTCCTATATTTGCATGTACTTGTTGATCTTGTATTTCTCCTCCTAGATAGTGTTCCCCATTGCTAACAGAGTATCAGAGTGACAAACATGGATTATTTAGATGAATTAAACAGTTAGAGAGAAGCTTTGGGGAAAAAAAGCCTCACCGTCTCAGTCAATTTTCCATTAATAAACACTCTATAGGTATTTCTGGTTTTGTTTTTTAAAGGTCAAATCTCAAATCCTGATGCAACACAGGCTCATCATTGATATGGTCTCAGAAACTGATGAACAGACCCCCATCTCCTTCTGTGGCATATCTCAAAAATTACAGGTGAAGCCCAGGGCTTTGTGGTAAAATGTTAAGTAGCACTTAACTGTTTTTGTAAAATATATCTCAGGAAATTCCCTGTGTGTTGCTTAGGTTACACTGTCATTTTCCCTGTTTAATATAAAGCAAGCCATTCACCATTTGATCATATTTATTGAAATGTAAAATGTACGTATCCTCTAATACATTACTTCTAAGAATCACACCTACAAAAATACTCCCACATGTGTGAAAAAAAGGGTTTTATAAGAATGGTGCTTGTGACATCTTTGTAATTACAAAATAAAATAGATTAAATGTTCATCAAAAATAAATGTGATATGATATAATGATGTGTAGCCATTAAATAAACCTATATGTACTAACACATAAAATTGTCCATTATTTTTTAAATAAACATAAGTTCCAGGGCAATCTAAATAATAGACTTAATTTTTTAAACTACACACAGAGCCCTATATTTTGATGTTTGATTTATATGTTCACACTTAGATGATTAAAACAGGTACATTTGAGAAGTCATTTGGGAAGAAGATGGAGGTGAAAAAGCATTCACATTTTTTTATCGTCTGCATCTTTTTTTAATTACATAAGGCATGTCTCCCTGAAACACCTTCTTTTCAAATGGTAGACACTGGGTGATACAATGTCTGCAGCTAATAACCCACCTAATGAAATGTTGGGAAATGAAAGAAACCAAATGATTTAACAGACAGGTAAATCCTGATTGGTCTGTCAGTTTCCAATCTCCTGGAACTGAGTTTAAATTTCTTCTACAAACATATAAAATCATTGAAGGGTAAAATTTTTCACCAGAGTCAACTTGAGAAATCAACTGGACCTTGAGTATTGTACATTTTGCCTCCTGGACACAAAGGTAACATTAATTGACTGTGTTTCAATGAGAACATTTTTTTTTAAAGTATCATTTTTCTCTCAAAAGGAAAAAAAAATACAGTGGAAGATTAACACTGTTTTGTTGTTGTAGGTAGCAATCTGAAACATGAAGACTACCATTCTACTGTTTTGTCTTCTAGGATCAACTCAGTCATTACCAGTAAGTATGTTATGCTTGTTTTCTACACCAACCAGCTTCAGCAGCATCTCTAGTTACAAATCTACCTCTCTCCTTCCCTCCATCAAAACTGCTCTGTTTTGTGACTCATTCCTTCCGAGTGTCCAGTGTTTATTTTCCAAGGCAGAAAATGACAAGCTAATAAGGTATTGGTACATATTTCAATGTACTTACATTTTTTAAATGCATTTACTCCATCATGGTAAATGGTCAATTTTTTTGGCAGAGCAATAGACTAGAAATTACGAGACAAATGAATGCCTTAAGTGGATGATTACCTTATTTTCCAAAAAGAATTTTTTTTCTTAGCAACTAGTTATTTGCTCATGAATAAAATGATAAACTATATTTTCTAATTTTTCTACTTGAAAATACTAAATACCTAGACTGTATAAATTCTTTAAAAGGCCACCAAATCATATGATACCAAAGGCATTTGGTATCATAAAATGATCAAAATGTTTGACTTAGAACATTTCATCACCAATAGTATTCACATAAAAAATCAAAAAAGCACTAGAAGCCAAACACTTACTCCATTATTTTGTAGACATAGCGATGAATGGTTTGGATCTCTAGGTGGGCTTCTCTTTGACTGTTCAAGGTGGTTCAAGACCATTAAGAAAAAGTTACAATATACTTGCTATGAAATAACAGAATAAAAGAAAACATTCTTAGTTGAGCCTCAAGCTTGCTCAAAACTTCTGCATCTATCCATATAAACAACAAATATTTATTAAAAACTCTCTATATGCCAGACATTGTGCTAGTGGCTAAAGAAACAACACTGAGAAGGAAAAAATAAGGCATCATCTTTCATGGTGTTCACCAGGACTGTAGACATTAATAAATTTTTTTATTTTTCTAACTTTTCTAATTTTTTATTTTCACCAGTGTCACTTGCTAATTTTTTATTTTATTTTTTACTCAAATAATTTTTTAAAGAAATGTTAAATTATAACTAATAACCGTGATTAGTTATGTGAAGGAAATGAACAGGGTGGGATTATGTTGGGGGAGGATGAAACAAGATATGGTAACCAACCTCCTTCTTACCTCCCAAATGCATCCGTGTGTGAGTGTGTGTGTGTGTGTGTGTGTGTGTGTCCTCCTTGAAAGAAGCTGTCTGTAAAAATTTAATTTTCTAAACAAGGTAAAGTAGGAAGTTAGTTTTTTTTATAAAACAAATGGTTCTTTCACTTCACCAAATACATTTGCCAAAAGGGTCTTCAAAATAGTTTCTCTAGTATATTTAAATGTCTACATAATTGGTGAAAACTCAAGACAAGCAAAACCTTCCAGGATTGTAGCTCTCATGTGAGGTGGGCTGAGGTGGAATGTGCAGGCTACAGCAGATTGTTAATAGACAATCAGAGCAGCTAGAGAGCCAGTGGGGCAGAGCAGGGGAGGCGACACTGAAACGTCTATTGCTATATAAATAATACCAAATGAAACATCAGGACACAGAGACAAGGTATTTTTATCATTTGTAAATGAATTGTATGGAGTTATCATAATGGTATAAAGAGTGAATCCATTTGCAAATGTGGACACATACAACAGCCTAGCAATTATTTTCAGTAGATCAAAAGTTTAAGGATAGGTACCAGATGGAAAACACAATTAGTAAAAATATATATATATATAAGACAAATCAAGGTCACAGAAAGTGGAGACCCTGGAAGAAAACAAGATTTTATTCTTTCAAAAAATATTTGCTTACTATATGCCAGACATATTTATCTTGGGATGGATCATTGAATAAACCACAGTATTGCTGCCCTTTTGAAATCTATATTTTAGCAAGGAAACAAATGATAAATGCTGAGCAGCCTAAATCAATAGGTCACACGACAGGTTAGGAGATGGTGAGCACTATGAAAAAACGATCCCAGAGGAGGGTAAGATGGAGCAGGCTGGTGGTGCACAGCAGAGAAGGGACAGGATGCATATTCAGGACAGCAGTCAGATTTGGCCTCAATAGACAGAAATTCAAGTAAAAAAGCAGGTGAGAGAGTGAAGCCAATGTCTGGGGAAAGAACATTCCAGACAGAGAGAACAGGTGGAAGTGAGATCCTGAAGCAGGAATGGACTTTACCTGTCCCAGAAACAGCAAAAAGACTGGATGGCTAGAGTAGAGTGAGGGAGAGGAAACAAGGTGGGAAAGATCAGAGAGCTACTCAGGGCCAGGAGCATGAAGACCCTGTAGACCACTGTAGAGTCTCTGGCTTTTACTCTGAGTGAAATCGACAGTCGTTGGCTAGGCATGATGGCTCACACCCGTAATCCCAACAGTTTAGAGGACAAGGCAGGCAGATCTCTTGAGGTCAGGAGTTCGAGACCAGCCTGACCACTATGGTGAAACATCATCTCTACTAAAAATACAAAAAATAAGCTGGGCATGGTGGCGTGCACATGTAATCTCAGCTACTTGGGAGGCTGAGGCAGGAGAATTGCTTAAACCCAGGAGGCAGAGGTTGCAATGAGCCAAGATCACACCACTGCACTCCAGCCTGGACAACAGAGCAAGGCTCTATCTCAAAAAAAAAGCAAAGAAAGAAAAAAACTTGGCTGTCATTGAAGGGACTGAGCAGAGAAGTGACAAGATTAGCCTATTGTTTTCACAGGGTCACTCTGGCTGCTATGCTAACAATAGATTGTGGGAGATTTAAAAAACATACTAATAAAATGTATATATATAGAATCTTAAAGCTGAAAGGATCCTCCTAGAACAATACCAACTTCCCCTCCCCCCCTTTTTTTTTTTTGAGGCAGAGTCTCACTCTGCAACCTCTGCCCCCTGGATTCAAGCAACTCTCCTGCCTCAGCCTCCCAAGCTTCCCGAGTAGCTGGGATTATTGGCATGCACCACCATGCCTGGCTAATTTTTATACTTTTAGTAAAGACAGGACTTCATCATGTTGACCAGGTTGGTCCTAAACTCCTGACCTCAAGTGATCCACCCACCCACCTTGGCCTCCCAAAGTGCTGGGATTATGGGAGTGAGCCACCGCGCCCAGCCCCAACTTCTCCTCTTATAACTAAGGGGGAAAGTCCACCATAAAACCAAAACTACTCCAGGGTAACCTTAGGTGACTCAAGGGCTGGCGCAGACCCAGAGGGCCACACCCCTGTGCCTTTCAGGATGCCTCCAGGAGCAAAAGCAGACTAAATCAACCTGCCAAAAGAAAAGTTTTCTTCTTCAGAGACTAAGAGCACTTAGGGATCCTAGCACTGGCTCTGCTGCTCACCATGTCACGTTGGGCAGGTTACTGTAAGCATCACCTGCCTCATCTATTAAACAAAATGATACAACTAGACCAAATGTGTAGGAGGAATATTTTCAGATCTAAAATTCAGTGATTCTTAATACACTAATACAATATCCAGGCCAGGAAGGAAACTGAACTTCTGTTACAAGAGTGATGTGGCATGCATGACAAAAGTGGGAGGCTTCATGAAAAGTTAGTAAAAATGACAGCAGCTTACCTCCAGCCCTAAGAAAAAGCAAATGTGCACAGAGCTAAGGCACAGACTATATATTCATGTCCTGGAAAAAGAGAAAGGCAGGTACAGAAATTAAATGGGAGCCAGGAACCACCACAAGAAATCCCATGTGCTCAGGTGCATCCTGGCCTCCTTCCCGCCCACACCATCCTACCACTCCTGAGTTGCCATTTTTCCGCTCTACAATTGCATGTCCTACCATGCACATTATGTTTCAGGGAGTTAAACTTCTCTAAAACACATAGAGCCTAAAGATGGACACTTTTGCATTGGGGATGACCTAGACATAAATGGATACAAAACCTTAAACACATTCCTGCCTCATCAAATATGTATTTGTTTTCACAAAAGCAGCTCAAACCTGCTTTGGGACTCCCTCCCACAAAGCTGGCTCTGGATCAGGCAACACTACTAAACCAACAGCAGTCAAATCAGGTAAGAGTCATGTACAAATCAGTAAAGAAAACATGTTAAGACTGGAGGGTTTAAAATCAAAATTTACACAAAGACCGTACAAGGCTGAACAAGAGAGAGAGGCTTTTCGTTTGGGAGTGAAGAAAAGAACCAATATAATTTTCCAAAAATGTGCATAGGGAAAGTAAAGCACTCTAATTCTTTTTTCTTTTATCTAAATAATAATTTGGTTTAGCAATAAAATCTAGTCAACTTTGAAAAGCAATAGCTATGTCTATTTACAAAGCTTGGTCTTCCATGCCCTTGAGATACTATGGTATTACCACATGCAATATTTGCCAGCAATAGCAGGAAATCAGAGGTGATCTATAAAAATATAACTGCAGGCTTCCTCATGGTTTTGTTAAGTTTCATTGTTGCTGATGTGTTGATGTGTTGCTGTCCAATCTGTTTCCTCAAAGTATTTTTAAATACTTCTGAAAACTGCATTATTTTTGTCTACTAACCTCCCTCCACCTCAACTCTTCCTCTGCTGTGAAGAACATGACTTACCTATTTCTACACTTGGTGAAGTAGTACAATCAGATAACACTAGAATCTAAAGTCTTCTCTTTAGTCAATAGACGTTACAGAACACTCACTCAAGTCAGGAACCATTCACCCTCCTTAAGGAATCTGTATCTTATACAATTTGGGAACCTTCTTTAAGGAAAAAAATACAAAATTAGATATGTAAAATTAGGTACTGAAATAAATATTTATAATGTGATAAAAAATAAAAGTAAATCACAAATTTTCTTAAGCTGCTAAGCACCATAAGCTTGAGACATTGCTAGGGCACCTCTCAGGGCCCCAAAAGTGGGTAATGCTAGTAGAAGCCCTGAGGCTTCATCTTTATTTGCCTTCATGGTAAATCCACCTCTGACAGGAATGTCAATTACATGAGGATATCCACCAATGACAGAGCAATGGAAGCAGACAACTCTTGACTCATACATCACTTTCAATGCCCTGCAGGTCTTCCCTTCTTTAAGTCTGATACCATTAACACAGATGCTTACACTGGGGCAAGATCTGCAACTGGTAAGTAATCTTTTATATCATTTTAATACACATTGTGAAATAAATATAATGCCTAATGTTATGGTGAAGGGAGCATGCATATGGGTGTGTATATCCACAAATGAAAACACACAAACACACATATTCAGGTAAATAAGTTGAAAGACAGGAGAGAAGAGTCCAAGAAAGTTGGACATCATTAAAATTTTTCTTAGCAAGAGTCTCTAAACAAATGAATATAATTCTTTCCTTCTCCAGTTTCTCTATCCTCTTCTCCTCCTCTCTCCATTCCCCCACCATACCTTCCTCAATGCCCCTACAGCATCCACACATCCACATAAACACGATCACTAGTATCACCACCAATGACAGAAGCAAACTGGAAGAGATAGAAAGATCTTCAGTGTCTTCTTATTGAATATCTGTATAGATCTTCAGTCTTCTCATAGAATATCTGTATAATCTTTTTGGGAAGAAAAATAAGTTTCTTTCCTGGTTTAGAGTGAAATTTTTTAGTGGTCAAATTTAAATATAGTCAATGTTTCATACAAAATATTTATTCTGAACCTTATCATTTTCATGGGTAACCTAGAGGAGTCAAATTCTTAATTTTAAAAAAGCTATCAGAAAAATTTCAGGAACAACTGTTGTAGCCAAAAAGGAAAAATGAGGATAAAATAAATCACCTAAGTAATTCTCAAACAGAACAGGTTAAATGCCAACAAAAAACCTTCCATGGGAAAAGTCAGCAATAGCCCTTGTGGTTGTACTAGCAGACTAAGTCTTTCAATTTCATCTTTGTGTCTAAGTACACATGCAACAGAATACTGTGTGTTTACATAGCAAATCCTCCCTTTAAATATATTTTACATTTAGCAAATACATTTTAGTTTTCTAAATATTCAAACTGGAAAAAAAATACAATGAAAGTCTTCTTCCTTACCCTACAGTTAAATCCTGCTGCAGGAATGACGGCTGGTACCCAGACGCACCCATTGACCCTGGGAGGGTTGAATGTACAACAGCAACTGCAACCACATGTAAGTTGAACAGCTGGACTTTAGTTTTAACATTGGAGAGCTTTTTCTTTCAGGTGAAAGCCTACAGTAGAAATAGAATTTTTTAAAAGTTCTCAAAAATCTTGCCCAGATTATTAGCTGATGAATGTTCTACTGAACATGGAACAGTAAATTTGGCAAACTGGTTCTTAATGAAAATTCATGAAAACATACTCAGAGTATGAAAACATACCATGCTACCCCACAACCTCTTTAGAATACATTTTTAATGGATAACAGGAACCTTGAAAAGTTGGGGAAGATTGAAAAGTGAAAACTATATAAGGGGAAATTGAGAGATCCCAGGATTCTTTTCTAGCATATTGTTTTCTCTTGAAGACTTTCTGGGTGACCCAGATAATCTCAAAGAATACTTAAGAGGTGGATAAAGTTTATCTTCAGCAAATCTAATCTTCCTATTTTTGACCCCTTTTTTTCATTCCCTTTTGAAAGTCCCCAAGGACTTTTCAGTATTTGCCACCTCCCACTATCACTTGCTTAAAAAAAAAAAAAAAAAAACTGAAAATCCTCTTACACTAAAATATAAATGACATATATTAGGCATCACCTGTTTTTGAAGTGTGTGCATTTTAACATTAAACAAGTTCCAATTTTTACCCTGTTGAAACTTCTAAATAGGTTCCAGAGGAGCTGGGCACAGTGACCCATGCTGTAATCCCAGCACTTTGGAAAGTTAAGGCAGAAGGATCACTTGAGCCCAGGCATTAGAGACCAGCCTGGGCAACATAGTGAGACTTATCTTTACAAAAAATAAAATATAATAAATAGCCAGGCGTGGTGGGGCAAACCTATAGTCTCAGCTACTCAGGAGGCTGAGTTGGGAGGATCACTTGAGCAAAGGAGGTCAAGGCTGCAGTGAGCCACAATTGTGTCACTGCACACCAGCCTGGGTGTTGGAGGGGGATTCTGTCTCAAAAAAAAAAAAGAAAGAAAGAAAGGCTCTGGAGCTGGAGGAAAATACAATAATCCTTTTACAGCTTGACTAAGTTATTTGTAGATAACTTATTCTCCCCAACATGTGACCTCAGCCCCCGTCATCCAACATAATGGTCTAATATTTTGTGGAAGTATTTATTATTGTGTAAGTAATATATGCCAATTATAAAGAATTTAGAAAATGTAAATTTTCTGAAATTTACATATAAGGAAAAAATAAAATAAAATTCACTTAAAATCTCATTAGCCACAATCAAACACTGTCAACATTCTAGAGTATGTCCTTTCAGTCTTTTTTCTGTACACATAAGTACTTTTTTTTTTTTTTTTTTTTGAGACGGAGTTTCACTCTTGTTACCCAGGTTGGAGTGCAATGGCGCAATCTCGGCTCACTGCAACCTCCGCCTCCTGGGTTCAGGCAATTCTCCTGCCTCAGCCTCCCGAGTAGCTGGGATTACAGGCATGCGCCACCACGCCCAGCTAATTTTTTGTATTTTTAGTAGAGACGGGGTTTCACCATGTTGACCGGGATAGTCTCGATCCCTTGACCTCATTATCCACCCACCTTGGCCTCCCAAAGTGCTGGGATTACAGGCTTGAGCCACTGCACCCAGCCATAAGTGCATTTTAAAAGGAAATATTGTTTTGCTATATTTAATGTTTTGTAACATTCTTTTTTCCACAAATATTATTTTGAATAGTTTTCATGTTTTAAAATATTCACTTACAATGTTTTTAATGACTGCTTAGTATTCCATGGTATGCTAAATTACTTATTATGAAAATCTGGGGGTTTTAAGTCTCTGCTTCTATAAACAACGCTACAGAGCATCCCTGTGACCAAGTCTATGACTATTCCAGTGGCTATTTCCTTTCTTAGGAATAGAATGAATAGAATTTCTAGGGCCAAAGACACACAAACTATCTTGGTAACAAAAAATTTGATAATAAAAGTGACCCTCAGAAAAAGATTTGAGAAAGATGCAAATAAAAGGAGACTCTCTGTAACAGGTGATCATAGTATAATCTACATACTGATTGCCCAGCTTCAGTCTCCATTGTTGCCCTCCTCTAACCTTGAAGGCAGACTTAATACATCTTCATGTTCCCCAGAGAGCATCTCCCTTAGTCAAGGCATTAGTGGAGCCTGGAGATGTTACAAAAGTTTCAGTATAGAGAGTTTCACACTGTACACTCTCTATGCAATATTATAAATCAATCCCCGTTTCCTGTGGGAATTCTTCAATGTCTCTAGGCTGTGCTACCACCAAGGGTTCCCATACCTGACCTTCTCCTGGGCAACTGTAGTCCTTCCAACCCTGCCTCTCTCTGTGCAGAGTGGCTTACATCTCTGACACAACCTGGACACCTACTGGTGGCTCACATTTATCAAAGAAAGGTGAACCATGTTGGTGAACTCTAGAACCACACAATTTCTGGTTAAATATCAGCTCTACACTCTCTACACTTACTACTTATATGATGTTGACCAAGTTACTTAACCGTTCTGTGGCTCATTTTGCTCAACATTTAAAATGGGCATCAAAGTAGAACCTTCCTCTACAGCTGTGCAAAGATCAAATGAATAAAGATGTGGAAAACACTTAAAACAATGCCTACCACATAATAAATGTACAATGTGTTGACTGTTAACGATTTCAAATTATTTCTCTATCAACAGCTAAGCAAAAAGTCCTCTTTATTGTTATGCTGGTGAACAATTAGATTACCTTTCATTACAGTTTTTACTTAGACAGCTATTGTTTCCTCTTTTTATCTTTTTGCTCTTTCCACTCCAACTTTCCATTAAAGAAAAAATATCCATCTCATTTTCTCTTAAATCCAAAATGTACCAACCACTTTCCCATTGCCTCTGTGAAAGCTAGTTGGGTTTTTGTTCTTGTTCTCTGTCCTTTTTTGTCAGTCAGTAAGAACTTGATTGAGAGTAAGGCTTTTTCATAAATGTATCTAATTTTTCCTTGTTGGCATTCCATTAATTCCATAATTGCTGCACCATCTGTCTTGGGAAACAATAGTTAAGAGTCTATTTCATAAGACTTTCAAATCTTCTGGATTAGTAGTTATGAAATTAAGAGTCCCATTTTGATGACTTTCCTGACACTTTGAATTTTCTATAGAAATAAGAATAAATTTTTTAAACCTTAGCTTTCTTTGACAAACTTCAGGCCAGTTCTCAGAGTAGCAGAGAGTACTGGAGCATGCCAACACCTCACTCAAATCTTTTTCATCCTTTTATGAACTAAATTCATAATATTTAGTTAGTTATCAGTGACCCTTGAATTATTTCTTGCCTAGTTCTAAGAGCTATGCCAGTGCCAAGGGTTACTGAGCAATATTCTCTATAGTTGCTTTATTTTAACAGCAAAATGTCCAGGCAACTATTGCAAGACTAAATATATAAGCCTCAAGAAATCTTTGCATTTGAAAATAGCCATTGCATGTTTTAATGTGTCTTCTGAGATGCCATGTGAAAGAAATCTGTGCATTTTAACATTATTGTTACTTGAAATAATTTTCAGTTTGGAGATTGCTAAAGACCAGTTTTTTGTTGTTCATCCAGTTCACTAGCTTCTAAATATGCTATCTTGAACTGGTTTCTAAATCTTTCTAGGACTGATACTCTTTTTATAAATTGGAAAACTTCCAAACTCCCATCAGATCTATGAATTTATATCTATGATTATAGATAATATATTAGTAATAAACATCTGTTTAACAGATACTATATTCTTTTAAGAAGGTATCAATGGCCAGGCACAGTGACTCGCACCTGTAATCTCAGCCCTTTGGGAGTCTAAGCCAGGCGGATCACAGGATCAGGAGTTCAAGACCAGCCTGGCCAACATGGTGAAACCCCATCTCTACTAAAAAATTAGCCAGGCGTGGTGGCAGGTGCCTGTAATCCCAGCTACTCAGGAGGCTGAGGTAGGAGAATTGCTTGAACCTGGGAGGCGGAGGTTGCAATGACCCAACACTGTGCCACTACACTCCAACCTAGGCAACAGAGTGAGACTCCATCTCAAAAAAAAAAAAAGAAGGTATCAACATTTATACCATCTTCCAGAGCTTACCTTTGAATGAATTTTTCTTTCTTTTCAGATGTTACCAATTTTTGTCACGCACCTTGGAGCCCAGGTAAAATTATGCTTAATATTGTCTTGATTTTAAATCACTTTAGTGTGAAACATTTATTCTTACCTCTATTCACTAGATAGTTGTGAGGTTTTTAATGTATTTTGCAATGTATGGACACTGATAATCATAAGAGCTTGCTTTCTGCATAAGTTTTCTTCGATGAACATCTACTTAATGATAGAAAAAATATATAATTTTTGTATGCAGATGACCTCATATTATTCAAAGAATGAATATTAGCAGTCACACATTATATGCTGACTTGAGTTTTATAATACAGATCATAAGGCAGTTCAACATATTATTGGAAAGGCAAAATCTCTATAATCTTTGGAAGTATTTTAAGTTTTTAAGTGATGTTATACATATATTACCATAAACATATTAAAATGTGTCTAACAATCTGTATTTATCATTTTGCTTTTAGGGCACTATCCTAAGCTCAGAGGAATTGGTAAAAAAATAATTTCAATACTGTTTCAAGTTATTTTCACTTCTATCACAAGTTTTCTGTCCTCATTTAGTCTCTTTTGAGCATAAATCCTGAATATGATGTGTACTACAATGAACTGAACATTTTTATAGTTTCTTGCATTTGATTATCCTTGCTTTGTTTGAGGATTTCATTATACTTCTTCAGCTATTTTTCTGTTAATTAACTTAGCTTTTGTTTTCATTTATTGCTATCAGATTCAGTTCTATCCAGAAAGCCAATGCACATTTTTAACTTCATAAGGACTGCAGTCTAGGATTACAAACTGTTGAAACATGCAAATGTAGAATAATATAAATATTGACTTTTTACAGGAAAGATTAAATTTCTTGAATTGGATTTTTAATTTTTATGGAAAAATATATTTTTTCCAGCATGAGATAGTGCTGAATGAACTCTTTCCTACAGTTAGAAAAAAATTGGAGGGTTGAACCCTAAATAAAGTTCATATCATCATTTCTAGACACTTTTTTTTTAGATGGAGTCTCACTCTGTCGCCAGCCTGGAGTGCAGTGGTGCGATCTTGTTTCACTGCAACCTCCACCTCCCAGGTTCAAGCAACTCTTTTGCCCCAGCCTCCTGAGTAACTGGAACTGCACGCACGTGCCACCATGCCCAGCTAATTTTTGTATTTTTAGTAGAGACGGGGTTTTACTATGTTGGCCAAAATGGTCTGAATCTCTTGATCCCTTGATCCAGCCACCTTGGTTTCCTGAAGTGCTGGGATTACAGGCATGAGCCACTGCACCTGGCCTGCTTAGACACTTCTATGCATTCCTCCTTAGGTCCTTTTCTCTAAAAAATTAATATGATATCTAAACATGACAACAGAACAGAATTGAGGCAATATTTGGAAACACAGTTATTCAACAGCTTTTCTATTATGGAAAATATAGATATTTTCTATATTGTCCGTAAATAATCATCAAATGCAGCTAGTGTCTGCTTTGCCAACATTGATACGTGAACATCCATATCCAGCTACTGAGGTTCTTCCATATAACCAGCCCTTTAGTAGATCCTTAACATATGTTGTCTTCAACCTACCCAAAGCACAAGGCAGATATTTTTGACCTAACTTTACAGATAAAGAAACTGAAGTTCAAGAGTTTAAGTAATTAAGTCCTCAGAGGCAACAACAACAAGAAAAGAGTGGATCCAGATGCAAAGCTATTTTTTAATCTAGTACACTAGCAGTTTTTCAAACATTTTTAATACAAGCCACAATAGCAAGTAGATTTTTTATGCAGCTTACACACACACACACACACACACACACTTCATGAAACAGTATTCACCTTTACTATCTAGAATGCACTACTAGTCTACGCTCTGTTTTATTGTTTAATGATGAGTGCCACCCCCCTTTTCTACTTCAAAACTGTGGATATTACAATCCTCAGTTTGAAAACGTCTATACTCTACTCCTATCTGTCATCCAGCATAAGTCTAATTCTGGTTTCAATATCTCTTAAATGTAATACAGTGTTTCCCAAACTTCATTCCTTGCTCACAAAATCCAGATGGCATCAAAAACTGGTTAAAAAGACAGTTGCTGGGTCCTGCTTCAAACCTGCTCAATCAGAATCTCTCTACAAATGAAAAATTCCAGTAGAGAGGAGTTCTTTATATATCCTCAAGGAATACACAATCGCTGAATTGCCAGGATAAATGTTTCTGAATGAATAATTCCAATGCCTTTGAAAAATACATAAAAAAAAAAAACTTGAAGGGATGAAAGCCATCAGTATTAATTAATCTATTTGAATCAATTTTTCCATTAATTGTTAATCTTATAAATTATATTTTTTTGAAAAAATATTATGGGCAAAAGGAAGATTATACTTTAGCTTAATAACAGAGATAAAGCCCATCATAAAAAAAAAACTTAAAGGGATGAAAGCCATCAGGATTAACTAATCTACTTGAATCAATTTTTCCATTAATTTTTAATCTCTTAAATTATATTTTTTTGAAAAAATGTTATGGGCAAAAGAAAGATTACATTTTCAGTTTAATAACAGAGATAAAGCCCATCATGATTGTTTGGATTTTTCCACCTTAATTCTACCTCCAGATCCAGCTGATAATAATAGAACAATTTATTATTGGCTTGATTCTGGCTTTCCCTTTCTGAGGAAAATGGAGCATATCAAAGAGTACCAATATTGAATCAGGTTTGGCTGGAGTACGGGAGTATATCTCCTGAGGAATGCCGGATCTTTGCTGTCTTCTCTGACTTTACTCTCTCCTTCTTGACATTCCTACCCAAACTTGCTCCCTTCAAAAGAGAAGAGGCTTTAAAATGTGTGGCTTTTATCTTTGTTTTCTGTTTGCCTTCCTCATTCCAGCCATTGGCCCCACAAATCTTCACAGGCCTTATCATCCATTCCTTGCTCCCGGGAGGCATTCTGCCCACCAGTCAGGCAGGGGCTAATCCAAATGTCCAGGATGGAAGGCTTCCAGCAGGACAAGCAGGTGTAAATTCTGCCATCCAGGGAACCCCAGCAGGCCACCTCCCAATTCCCAGTAGCACAGATGATGACTTTGCAATGACCACACCTGCAGGCATCCAAAGGAGCACGCATGCCATGGAGGAAACCACCACAGAATCACCAAATGGTAAATTCTCCTAACTTGGAACATGCTTCTTGGTTATAAAAGTCATCTGCAGATTAAAAAAGAGGAGTTCTTTGTCTTACCTTGACAAATGCAGATCTTAATAAGATTAGGAAGCCCCTTTTCACACACAGTTGATTCCAGCAACACAAGGGAATATTTTTACCGTTCCACCAACCCTACCGTATTAACACTGAAGGAAGATTTTGTGTGAGTGTTTTGGTTGTTTTGAGACAGGGTCTTGCTCTGTTGCCCTGGCTGGAGTGCAGTGGCATGATCTTGGCTCACTGCAATCTCCACCTACCAGGTTTAAGCGATTCTTGCGCCTCAGCCTCCCAAGTAGCTAGGATTATGGGTGCACATCACCATACCTGGCTAATTCTTGTGTTTTTAGTAGAGACAGAGTTTCACCATGTTGGGCAGGCTGGTGTCAAACTCCTGACCTCAAGTAACCTTAAGTGGTTACTTAAGCCTCAGCCTCCTGAAGTCCTGGGATAACAGGTGTGAGCCACCATGCCCAGACACACTGGCTAATTTTTGTATTATTTGTAGAAACGGGGTTTTGCCATGTTGCCCAGGCTGGTCTAGAACTCCTGGCCTCAAGCAATCCACCCGCCTCAGCCTTCGAAAGTGCTGGGATTACAGGCATGAGCCACCTAGCCTGAAAGGCTTTTAATTGTTGGCATAACACATGCTCCGTTTTGGGTCAAAGCTGAAAATATTTGGAAGCAGACTGTGTTTCTCACCCCAACACACACACATACATGCATATAGAGGTCTATAGCAGACACACTTCAGCTCATCATGATCCTGTCTCCACTCACTGACCGAGCCTCGGAACCTTCCTACTGTAATACTGCAAGCAGCCACTAGTGATAGCTAGCAGAGCAGATAAACACATCCGCTGGTCTTAGACGGAACTTAAGAAATGTTGCAAAAAAGCTTTCTCATATCAACAAGCAAAGTTGATTGTTTAACACGTGAAAATTTCAAGAACCAGATATCCTTAGAGATAACTAAAGAATTATTTGATACTAATTATCCTAATCCTTGAAAAGAAACTTTGATCTTAAGTGAAAATATTTAAGTTCAATATGCTTTTTACCTACATTTAAAAGGTGTTTTATTTTCTTCCAGGAATTCAGTAAGCTGTTTCAAATTTTTTCAACTAAGCTGCCTCAAATTTGCTGACACATGTGAATCTTTATCATTGATTTTATTATGGAATAGATTGAGACACATTGGATAGTCTTAGAAGAAATTAATTCTTAATTTACCTGAAAATATTTTTGAAATTTCAGAAAATATATTCTATGTAGAGAATCTCAACTTTTAAAAGCAATAATGACATGGATAAATTTGTCTTTGAAATATAACATTATTCTACCTGGATGATACGCATATTAAAACATATTTGGAAAACTGATTCTTCTTCTTCTTTGGAAATAAAAGAAAGTTAGCCCTTACAGAAACTGCCTCAGGACATTAACACGATACTCTAGGTCTAGAACTTTCTTTGGAAGTAGGAAGCACAGCAGTCAAGAAGAGAACACCCAGCAATGTGAAGACAAATTCTGGTCTCTTCGTAGATAACTCATCATTCACTTTCTCATAAGAGCCAGAAACTTAATTTTTAAAAAGCAGAGTATTTTTGAACACCTAAAACATACAGTACAAAGAATTATAAATCATATAATTCTGACTGTCCTCAAGTGTTTATATTCAGAACTCATGATAATGGCATTTAATGTTTAATTTTGGTATGCTCGAGTGTGAGAAATGACATTGAAAAAAGTAATCATAATCACTAAAACAAACCAAGGTGATACTTTTGTTCCATTCACCTAAAAAGTAGAAATTAATCTGATTTAAACTTTTAACACTGACCATTGCAGTTCTTCCATAGTGAGGGTGATTAACGCAAACTGCAGTAGAGCCCCCAAAATCAAAGGTATGGATAGGGTTAACAACATTTCTCACTATATACCGCTCAGCTCCATCAATATGTAACAAATGTAAATATGCACTGTGAAATTTGTGTTAGGTGGTTACAGATTTGCTAGTGGTTAATGATTTATTAGCCACCTTGTTTCAGATATGCAGAACCTGAATAACGTACTTATAAACTGTCAAGTTTTAGGGCAAAATGAGAGTAAATTAGTAATCAAACTTCCAAAAATATTTTGCCACTAGTGCTAATAATTAAAAGTGCTATTAAGGGACTTCCTGGATAACCATCTATCAAAAAAACATTCTTTCAGTTACTCAGGAGGCTGAAGCAGGAAGATCTCTTGAGGCTAGGAGTTTAAAACTAGTCTGGACAACATAGGAAGGCCGTATGTCTAAAAAAACTTTGAGAAGTTCTCTGGTATGCACCTGCAGTCCCAGCTACTTGAGAGCCTGAGGCAAGAGGATCATTTGAGCCCCTGAGTTCAAGGTGGCAGAGAGCTATGATCGCACCACTGCACTACAGCGTGGGCAACAAAGCAAGACTCTGTTTTTAAAATAATTAATTATTTTTTTAATTATTTTTTTTTAATTGAGACGGAGTTTCACTCTTGTTGCCCAGGTTGGAATACAATGGTGCGATCTCAGCTCACTGCAACCTCCGCCTCCTGGGTTCAGGCAATTCTCCTGCCTCAGCCTCCTGAGTAGCTGGGATTACAGGCACACGCCACCAGGCCCAGCTAATTTTTTGTATTTTGAGTAGAGACGGGGTTTCATCATGTTGACCAGGATGGTCTTGATCTCTTGACCTCGTGATCCACCCACCTCAGCCTCACAAAGTGCTGGGATTACAGGCGTGAGCCACCGTTTTTTAATTTTTTGAGCCTCATTTTTTTAATCTGTAAAAGGGAGGCAAAAATTCCTGTCATGTCCAGGCACAGTGGCTCACACCTGTAATCCTAACACTTTGGGAGACCAAAGCAGGTGGATCACTTTAGTCCAGTAGTTTGAGACCAGCCTGGGCAGCATGTTGAAACACTGTCTCTACAAAATAATAATAATTAATTAATTAATTAATTAATACAAAAATTAACTGGGCATGGTGGCATGCACCTGAAGTCCCAACTATTCAGGACGCTGAGGTAGGTGGATCACTTGAGCCCAGGAGGTCAAGGCTGCAATGAACCAAGATTATGCCATTGCACGCTATCATGGGTGACAGAGGGAGACCCTGTCTCAAAAAAAAAAAAAAGATGTTCCACAAAATTAATATGATCGTCAAAGTAAATACACAAAGTGCTTCACAAATTCCAGACCACAAGAGATATCCATTTTGTTTACTTATAACATTCTTCAAACCAATTGCAGCTGTCAGTTATTCCAGCATCATACTTCCTCCCTAAACTCCTGCATACATATCCCCATGATACCATTAATATACGAGGTGTGAGATTACCATCTAGACCATCAAAACCAGGTGTCTACCAACTGGGATGTGCTACTCCTGGGGGAACCTGAAGACTTTCTAAAGTGGTCCTAAGGGTTTAATTTCCCTCATTTACTCTCACATATGTACTCTCCTGAGACATATCTGCCTGAGGACACGTTCTCCTTTTTTGTTGTTTTTTTTTTTTTTTTTTTGAGACAGAGTTTCACTCGTTACCCAGGCTGGAGAGCAATGGCGCGATCTCGGCTCACCGCAACCTCCACCTCCTGGGTTCAGGCAATTCTCCTGCCTCAGCCTCCCGAGTAGCTGGGATTACAGGCACGTGCCACCATGCCCAGCTAATTTTTTGTATTTTTAGTAGAGACTGGGTTTCACCATGTTGACCAGGATGGTCTCGATCTCTTGACCTCGTAATCCACCCGCCTCGGCCTCCCAAAGTGCTGGGATTACAGGCTTGAGCCACCGTGCCTGGCCACGTTCTCCTTTTTTTCCTCCCCTTTCATAGTCACTCTTTTCTCACCTTCAAAAGACAGATCTATGAGGGAATTTTAAAAAGTTCATGGGGAAATGAAATTAAAAGTAGATTGTCAGCCAGGTGTGGTGGCTCACGCCTGTAATCCTAACACTTTGAGAGGCCAAGGCCAGGAGTTCAAAACCAGCCTGGCCAACATGGTAAAACCCGGTCTCTACTAAAAACACAAAAATTAGCTAGGTGTGTTGGTGCACACCTGTAATTACAGCTACTTGGGAGGCTGAGGCATGAGAATCACTTGAACGCCAGGAGGCAGAGGTTGCAGTGAACCAAGATTACACCACTGCACTCCAGAGCAAGACTTCGTTTCAAAAATAAATAAATAAAGCAGATTATAGAATAAAATTTATAGAATAAAAAGAAATACATTATAAAAAATATAAACTTCATTGTTCAACATAAGCTCCATCAAGTTCAAGACACTGAATTACAACTAGCTAGGGGGAATAAGTACTAGTGTGCTACACCACTGCAGAATGACGGTAGTTAACAATAATATACAGTTTCAAATAACTAGAAAAGAGTATTGAACATTCCTAACATAAAGAAATGATAAGTATTTAAGATTATGGTTATGCTAATTACCCTGATCTGATCTTTATACGTTATGTGTATCAAAACACCACTATGTATCCCATGAATATGCACTATTATCGTCTGTCAACTTTTAAAATTAAAATTAATTAAAAAAAAAAAAACGACACTTTTGGCCAGGTGCAGTGGCTCACACCTGTAATCCCAGCACTTTGGGAGGCTGAGATGGGTGGATTACTTGAGGTCAGGAGTTCGAAATCAGCCTAGCAAAGATTGTGAAACCCTGTCTCTACTAAAAATACAAAAATTAGCTGGGCATGGTGACAGGTGCCTGTAATCCCAGCTATTCAGGAGGCTGAGGTGAAAAAATCACTTGAACCTGGGAGGTGAAGGGTGCAGTGAACTGAGACCATGCCTCTGCACTCCAGCCTGGGGGACCAAAAAAAAAAAAAAGGAAATTTTGGTAAGCAATGATACCAGCCATTTAGTCCACTCTTAAAGAACTAAGAAACCTCCAATGAGAAAATGTGATGGTGGTAGTTCCTTCCTCTGATGCTCCACTTCCCAATGTTGGTAAATATTTATTTAGAGTTAAAATGTTAAGTGAATGCCATAGGAGCTCAATAAACTCTCAAAAATACCTAAAAAATTATAGCAAATGTATGATTCTATGTGCTTCAATATCAAATATATTCCTGACAGAAGAGATCATCCTGTTAAATGAGGTATCCGTGAAAGTTGAAACCTTTGCTTCCAATTTTACTATCTGATAATCCAGCACTTTGGGAGACTAAGGCAGGCAGAAACCACAGACTAGTTTCTGGCTTCAAACCTTATACATATTTTGTCTTCTATTCACCACATAGCCACCAAATATCACAAGACACACTGTGATGGTAATCCTAGCCTTTTACTTGGTGTCCCCATACCTGTACTTGGTGCACTGAAACTTTGGGGGATGGGCAAAATAGGAGTATTTCTGGAAGCCATTTCTAAAATGGCACAGCCAGAAACAGCTATTTACAAGCCACATAAATACACCCACTAAACTCAGACTAAATGTGTCCTCCATTTAACCTTTCATAGGTGGTTAAATGCCTCAAAAATACCTGTAAGTTAAGTTTAAACTTAAACTTCACTAGCTTCATAATAAATCCATCTCTGCCTCTCCAGCTTTGCCCAATTCAAAATATTCTACTTGCCCTTCTTTCCTCTGCATCTTGGGTTTTTACTTTTCAATTATCCTATTTATGTCTTTATTAGAAGACACCAAGTTTGTAATAATACCTGCCTTGTTCTGGGTGACAAATTTTGCTTAGTCTATAAAGTATGTACCTCATGTATTATATAGTAAGGGCATTTTACGAAGGAAGCACAATATATTTTTGAAAAATTAAATTCTAATTTACTCTCTTTTATCCAGAAAAACTTTGACAGGGTAATGGATACCAGAGTCTAGAGAAGTGCTATTCAAAAGAAATGCAATATGAGCCACATATGTGTCTGTAAATTTTCTAGTTATCACACAAAAAAGTTAAAAAGAAGAAGAAAAATTATTTTCCGTTTGAGACAGAGTCTCACTGTGTCACCCGGGCTGTAGTACAATGGTGCAATCCTGGCTCACTGCAACCTCCACCTCCCAAGTTCAAGTGATTCTCTCGTGCCTCAGTCTCCCAAGTAGCTAGGATTACAAGTATGTGCCACCATACCCAGCTAATTTTTGTATTTTTAGTAGAGACAGGGTTTCACCATATTGATTGGGCTGGTCTCAAACTCCTGACCTCTGGTGATCCACCCACCACAGCCTCCTAAAGTGCTGGGATTACAGGCGTGAGCCACTGCACCCAGCCAGAAGTAGACAAAATTAATTTAAATAATATATTTTATTAATATAATAAATCCAAAATATTCATTTTAATATGTATTCAATATTTTTAAATTATTAATGATCTATTTTACATTAATTTGTTACTAAATCTGGGAAATCCAGTATATGTTCTCATTTACATCTCAATGTGAGCTAGCCATATTTTAAGAGCTCAATTAGCCACTACTGTGTTGAATAGCACAGGTCCAGGGAAAAAGAACTACAAGGCTAAAAGTAGCAACCCTATTTAACTGATGGGGAATCTAAATTTTTTTGTGTATAAGTTACATGTCCAAGATTACATAGGAGCTAGCATTTTATAAAGGTGGGCTTTGAAATTGGTTTTACATAAAATTTATGAAGTTTAAAGAAACTCTTCTAACTCATCTAAAAATAAAATGCTAATTTAATCAATAATGCTAGAGGAAAGACTGGATCATCTTTCTATTCTTTTTATAAAAAAAGATACTATGAAATCCTTGTCATATGAAGAGATAATCAAAAGTCAAAAAGTGTAAGGAATAAGTCTTATAAAGATGTATCAGGGCCAGAAGCAGTGGTTCATGCCTGTAATCCAGCACTTTCAGAGGCCAAGGCAGGTGGATCACTTAGCCCAGGAGTTTGAGACCAGCCTGGGCAATATGGCAAAACCCTATCTCTACAAAAAGTGAAAAAGCTGGACATGGTGGCTTTTGCCAGTGGTCCTAGCCACTGGGGAGGCTGAGGTGGGAGGATCATTTGCGCCTAAGAGGTCAAGGCTACAGTGAGCTTTGATCACAACACTGCTCTCCAGGCTGGGCAACAGAGTGAGATCCTGTCTCAAAAAAAAAAAAAAAAATTTGTCAAGTAGTTAAACAATAAATAATATTAATCATCTAGATTTTGTTATGTTTATGTGAGTTGTCAGCTTTTTTAATTAACAATTTGTTGTGACATCTGTCATCATTTGAAATAAACTTTCACTCTCTTACTAAATTATATTTTTAATTTTGTACTCTCTTTTTCTCCATTGTCTTAAGTCCCTGCTGGCATTGCTAAGATATTTACACTCTGCCTGGCCATCAGTCTTCACAGGTCACTACTGCATCCTACTCACCCCCATTCTTCCTCCTCCTGCTCCCCTTGAGAAGACTCTACAAAGCTGCCTTAGATCTCTCTGCCTAAACTCATTCCTAGGACTATCTTACACTCCACGTGAGTGTAAGGTTACACTCTATCTTATCTCTTGAGACTCTGGCACACGAAAACGCTGCCATTAGTGCTGCCTCCTGGGACATGTCTATAAGAAGGGCTGGGCTTCCCTCTCCTCCCATTCAACTTCTTCTAAGCTACCTGGGGTTCTGCTGTTCCCACGCTGATCCGTTCTTCACAGGGCATCTCATCTGAGACACAGAGCCTAAGATCTTTCCTCCCTGCTTCCCTCATCTCCTCCTAGTTTGCATAATCTTTTTTGTTAGATTATGGAGAAGAGGGCAAAAATATTGGCATTGATTCATTCTTCCAGATCTATTTTATGGCATTTACTTTATACCAAATGTTTCAGATCTTGGCTTTTAAGAGCAAAATAATTTTCTCTCAAGCTATTGTTTCTACCATAAATTTCTAAAGTTTATTTTGAAGCTGAAAGGCCAAGAATGCACTACTTTTTACACTTTCAGTATTTCTGCTTTTCCTTTTTTCTCTGAGAGAATGGATTCTAAAGTCTAGAGAAGAGGGTCTGATAGAAATATAATGTAAGCCACAAATGTAATTTTCAATTTCTTAGTAGCCACATGAAAAACATAAAGAGAAGCAGATAAAACTGATTTTATGAATATATTTTATCTAAGTGAATATATCCCCAATATTTTACATATATTCAATATAAAAATTATTAATAATCTAGTTTACATTTTTTTGTTATTGTTACTAAGTCTTTGAAATCCAATATGTATTTCCATTTACATCTTCATTTGAACTAACCACAATTCAAGTGCTCGATAGTCACGTGTCTAGTGGCTACCGTATTAGACAATTAGACAGTGCAGGTCTAGATTGATGGAAGGAAGAGCCACAAAGTTAAAAGTAATAACAGAGAACAAAAATACACTGGTAAAAACTGCAAAACTCTGGTGAAAGAAATCAAAGATCTAGATAAATGGAGAAATACTTTATGTACATGGATAAGAAGAGTTACATTGTTGAGATCAGTCCTTCCCAACTTGATTTATAGGTTCAATGCCATCCCACTCATGATCTCAGCAATTTGTTTTGTGGATTTTTGACAAACTAATTTTAGAGTTTAAACAGAAAGGCAAAAGATCCGGAATAGCCAACACAATATTGACACACCCAACTTCAAGGCTGACTATAAAACTATAGCAATTAAGACAGTGTGGTATTGGTGAAATAACTGAAAATTAAATCAGTAAAACAGAACAGAGAATCCTAAAAAGGATGCACACAAATATAGACAACTGACCATTAGCAGAGAAAGAAAGGCAACTCAGAACAGAAAGGATGATCACTGGACATTCACATGCAAAAGGAAAAAAACAGACTCTAGACACATTATACCTTCATGCAACTATAAAATTCCTAGAAGATGGCATAGGAGAAAATCTAAGTGGCCTTGAATTTGGTTATGACTTATTATATACAATACCAAAAGCACTATACATGAGAGAAAAAATTAATAAAGTTGGGCTTCATTAAAATTAAAAACTTCTGTTCTGCCAAAAACAGTGTTAACAGAATGAGAAGATATGCCATAGACTAGGGAAGATATTTGCAAAACATATATCTTATAAAGAAGTGATACACAAAATATACAAATAAGAAAACAAATAACCCAGTGTAAAAATGGGCAAAGATCTGAAGACAACTCACCAAAGAAGATACAGAAATCTTCAACAAGCATGTAAAAAATGCTCAATATCATGTCAGCATGAAATTACAAATTCAAAAACGCTGAGTATGAGATATCATTACATATCTATTAAAACAGCTAAACCCTATAACACTTTTTTTATTATTGTACTTTGGGCTCTGGGATACATGTGCACATCCTGCATCCTGCAGGATTATTACATAGGTACACACATGCCATGGTGGTTTGCTGTCTCCATCCTCACCCCACCCCCAGCAACTACACCAGGCATTTTTCCCAGTTTTATCCCTCCCTGTCCTCCCTGCACCCCCCCGATGTCCCTCCCCAACCCCCTTCCACCCCCACACCTAGCACAGTGAATGCTGTTCCCTTGCCTGTGCCCAAGTGTTCTCATTGTTCATCACTGCCTATGAGTGAAAACATGTGGTGTTTGGTTTTCTGTTCTTGTGTCAGTTTGCTGAGAATGATGGTTTCTAGATTCATCCATGTTGGACATGAACTCGTCATTTTTTATGGCTGCATAGTATTCCATGGTGTATATGTGCCACATTTTCCTTGTCCAGTATATCATTGATGGGCATTTGAGTTAGTTTCAGGTCTTCGCTATTGTAAACAGTGCCACAAAGAGCATGTGTGGGCCTGTGTCTTTATAGTAGAATGATTTATAATTTTTGGGGTTTATACCCAGTAATGGGATTGCTGGGTCAAATGGAATTTCTATTTTTAGATCCTTGAGGAATCACCACACTATCTTCCATAATGATTGAACTAATATACACTCCCACCAGCAGTATAAAAGTGTTCCTTTTTCTCAACAGCCTTTCCAGCATCTATTTTCTCCAGATTTTTTAATGATTGCCATTCAAACTGGCATGAGATGGTATCTCAATGTGGTTTTGATCTGCATTTCTCTAATGACCAGTTATGATGAGCATTTTTTCATATGTTTCTTGGCCACATAAATGTCTTCTCTTGAAAAGTGTCTGTTCATGTCCTTCACCCACTTTTGAATGGGATTGTTTGTTTGTTTGTTGTAAATCTGCTTTAGTTCTTTATAGATGCTGGATATTAGCCCTTTGTCAGATGAGTAGATGCAGAAATGTTTTCCCATTCTGTTGGTTACCAGTTCACTCTAATGATTATTTCTTTTGCTGAGCAGAAGCTCTTACATTTAATTAGATCCCATTTGTCTATTTTGGCTTTTGTTGCAATTGCTTTTGCATGTCATGAAGTCCTTTATGCTTTTAGTCATGAAGTCCTTGCCTGTGCCTATGTCCTGAATGGTGTTGCCTAGGTGTTCTTCTAGGATTTTTATGGTGTTAGTTCTTATGTTTAAATCTTTAATCCATCTGGAGTTAATTTTTGTATAAGGTGTAAGGAAGGGGTCCAGTTACAGCTTCCCACATATAGCTAGCCAATTTTCCCAACAGCACTCATTAAACAGGGAATCCTTTCCCCATTGCTTGTTTTGGTCAGATGTGTCAAAGATCAGATGGTTGTAAATGTGTGGCATTGCTTCTGAGGGCTCTGTTCTGTTCCATTGGTCTATATCTCTCTTTTGGTACCAGTACCATGCTGTTTTGATTACTGCAGCCTTGCAGTATAGTTTAAAGTCAGGTAGTGTGATGCCTCTAGCTTTGTTCTTTTTGCTTAGAATTGTCTTGGCTATGCAGGCTCTCTTTTGGTTCCATATGAAGTTTAAAGTGGTTTTTTCCAGTTCTGTGAAGAAGGTCATTGGTAGCTTGATGGGGATAGCATTGAATCTATAAATTACTTTGGGCAGTAAAGTCATTTTCACAATATTGATTCTTCCTAACCATGAGAGTGGGATGTTTTTCCATCTGTTTCTGTCCTCTCCTATTTCCTTGATCAGTGGTTTGTAGTTCTCCTTGAAGAGATCTTTTACATCCTTTGTTAGTTGTATTCCTCTTTATTTTATTCTCTTTGTAGCAATTGTAAATGGGAGTTCACTCATGATTTGGCTCTCTGTTTGTCTGTTGTTAATGTGTAGGAATGCTTGTGATTTCTGCACACTGATTTTGTATCCTGAGACTTTGCAGAAGTTACTTATCAGCTTAAGGAGGTTTTGGGCTGAGACGATAGGGTCTTCTAAATATACAATCATGTCATCTGAAAATATGGACGATTTGACTTTTTCTTTTCCTAATTGAATGCCCTTTATTTCTTTTCCTTGCCTATTGCTCTGACTAGAACTTCCAATAGTATATTGAATAGGAGTGGTGAGAGAGGGCATACCTGTCTAGTGCCAGTTTTTAAAGGGAATGCTTCCAGTCTTCGCCCATTCAGTATGATATTGGCTGTGGGTTTGTCATAAATAGCTTTTATTATTTTGAGATACATTCCATCAGTACCTAGTTTATTGAGAGTTTTTAGCCTAAAGGGCCGTTAAATTTTGTCAAAGGCCTTCTCTGCATCTATTGAGATAATTATGTGGTTTTTGTCTTTGGTTCTGTTTATGTGGTGGATTACATTTATAGATTTGTATATGTTGAACCAGCCTTGCATCCCCGGTATGAAGCCTACTTGATCATGGTGGATAAGCTTTTGAATCAGGATGTGCTGTTGAATTCAGTTTGCCAGTATTTTATTGAAGATTTTTGCATCAATGTTCATCATGAATATTGGCCTGTAGTTTTCTTTTTCAGTTGTGTCTCTGCCAGGTTTTGGTATCAGGATGATGTTGGCCTCATAAAATGAGATAGAAAAGATTCCCTCTTTTTGTATTGTTTCTAACAGTTTCAGAAGGAATGGTACCAGCTTCTCTTTGTACCTGTGGTAGAATTCAGCTGTGAACCCATCTGGACCTGAACTTTTTTGGTTGGTAACCTATTAATTGCTGCCTTGACTTCATACCTTGTTATTGGTCTATTCAGTGTTTCAAGTTCTTCCTGGCTTAGTCTTGGGAGTGGAGTGTGTGAGTGTCCAGAAATTTATTCATTTCTTCCAGATTTACTGGTTTATGTGCACACAGCTGTTTGTAGTAATCTCTGATGGTAGTTTGTATTTCTGAGGAATCGGTGGTGATTTCCTCTTTATCATTTTTATTGCATCTATTCAATTCTTCTCTCTTTTATTTTTTATTAGTCTAGCTAGCAGTCTGTCTATTTTGTTGATATTTTCAAAAAAGCAGCTCCTGGATTTATTAATTTTTTGAAGGGTTTTTTGTGCCTCTATCTCCCTCAGTTCTGCTCTGATCTTAGTTATTTCTTGTCTTCTGCTTGCTTTTGAGCTTTTTTTATCTTGCTCCTCTAGCTCTTTCAATTTTGACAATAGGGTGTTGATTTTAGATCTTTCCTTGTTTCTCATGTGGGCCTTTATTGCTATAAATTTCCCTCTAGACACTGCTTTAAATGTGTCCCATAGATTCTAGTACATTGTGTCTTCATTCTCATTGGTTTTGAAGAACATTTTTATTTCTGCCTTCAGTTCATTGGGTATTCCTTCATTCAGGAGCAAGTTGTTCAGTTTCCATGTGATTGTGTGGTTTATTTTATTTTATTTTATTTTTTTAGTGCTTTTCTTAATCCTGAGTTCTAATTTGATTGTGCTGTGATCTGAGAGACTGTTTGTTATGATTTCCGTTCTTTTGCATTTACCAAAGAGTGATTTACCTCCAATTCTGTGGTCAATGTTAGAGTGGGTGTGATGTGCTGAGGAGAATGTGTATTCTGTGGATTTCGGGTGGAGTGTTCCATAAATGTCTATCATGTCAGCTTCATCCAGATCTGTGTTCAAGTCCTTGATATCCCTGTTGACTTTTTGTCTCGATTATCTGTCCAATATTGTCAGTGGAGTGTTAAAGTTTCCCACTATTATTGAGTCTAAGTCTTTTTGTAGGTTGTTAAGGACTTGCTTTATGTATCTAGGCACTCCTGCATTGAGTGCATATATATTTAGGATAGTTAGCTCTTCTTGTTGCATTGATCCTTTTATCATTATGTAATCCCCTTCTTTGTCTCTTTTGATCTTTGTTGATTTAAAATCCATTTTATCGGAGACTACGATTGCTACCCACTTTTTTTTGCTCTCCATTTGCTTGGTAAATCTTCTTCCATCCCTTTATTTTGAGTCTATGAGGGTCTTTGCACATGAAATGTGTCTCTGGAATACAGCACACTGATGGGTCTTGACTTTTTATCCAATTTGCCAGTCTGTGTCTTTTGATTGGGGCATTTATTCCATTTACATTCAATATTAATATTGTTATGTTTGGATTGGAACCTGCCTTTTTGTTACCAGCTGATTGTTTTCCCTATTAGTTGATGCAGTTTCTTCATTGTATCATTTATCTTTACCATTTGGTAAGTTTTTGCAGTGGCTGGTACTGGTTGTTCCTTTCCATGTTTAGTACTTTCTTCAGGATCTCTTGTAAGGCAGGTCTTGCAGCAATGAAATCTCTCAGCAATTTCTTGTCCATAAAGGATTTTATTTCTCCTTCACTTATGAAGCTTAGTTTGGCCAGATACAAAATTCTGGGCTGAAAGTTCTTTTCTTTAAGGATGTTGAATATTGGCCCCCCACTCCCTTCTAGCTTGTAGAGTTTCTGCTGAGAAATCCACTGTGAGTCTGTTGGTCTTTCCTTTGTGAGTGACTTGACCCTTCTCTCTGGCTGCCCTTATGGTTTCTTCCTTCATTTCAACCCTGGTGAATCTGACTATTATGTGCCTTGGAGTTGCTCTTCTTAAGGAGTATCTTTGTGGTGTTCTCTGTATTTCCTGGATTTGAATGTTGGCCTGCCTTGTTAGGTTGGAGAAGTTCTCTTGGATAATATCCTGAAGACTGTTTTCCAACTTGAATTCATCCTCCCCGTCACATTCAGGTATACCAATCAAGCATAGATTAGGTGTTTTCACATAATCCGATGGTTCTTGAAGGCTTTGCTTGTTTATTTTCACTCTTTTTTCCATAATCTTGCCTTCTCATTTTATTTCATTGATTTGATCTTCTATCTCTGATATCCTTTCTTCTCCTTGATCAATTCGGCTGTTGAAACTTGCATATGCCTTGCAAAGTTCTTGTGCTGTGTTTTTTAGCTCCATCAAGTCATTTATGTTCTTCTCTAAGCTGGTTATTCTAGTTAGCATTTCATCTAACCTTTTTTCAAAGTTCTTAGTTTCTTTGCATTGGGTTAGAACATGATCTTTTAACTAAGAAAAGTTTATTATTATCCACCTTCTGAAGCCCGCTTCTGTCAATTTGTCAAATTCATTCTCTGTCTTGTTTTGTTCCCTTGATGGTGAGGAGTTGTGATCCCTAGGAGGAGAAGAGGTGTTCTGGTCTTTGACAGTTTCATCCTTTTTGGGCTGGTTTCTTCCCACCTTCATGGATTTATCTCCCTTTGATCTTTGAAGTTGGTGATTTCGGGAGGAACCTCTGAGTGGACTCCTTTCTGATGCGGTTGGAGTTACATCTTTTTTAGTCTGTAGAGGTGCTGCTGGGCTGCCTCAGATTTAGTCAGGCTGCTGGGTGGGTGGTCCTCCCCTGGAGTTTGTTTGCAGGTGAGATTAGCCACACCTTCCCAATGGCATCTCTCCTTCCCCAAACTAGAGCTTCCTGGTTGGGGTCAAACTGGTGTATTCACTGTCAAGCTCTCTAGCATGCAGGCTTCAGTTTGAGTTTTGTGGGGGTGCAGCCTGCCAGGCCTATGGCCTGTTTCCCTACTTTCAACTCTTCCTCTTTCTGTGGGACGGATCTGTCCCACTGGCGTTAGACCAAATTTCTGCCCAGGTCTGTGCTGACAATTTGCAGCATCAGGCAGGATCCATCACTCAGATTTGCATCAACAACCCAGGCACCCCTCAGTCTGGCAGGACTCTTGTGGTCCATGGGTTGCAGGAGGGATGAAGTAAGCACAGGATCCAAATAAGAGCACCAAGGGGGTAAAGTCCCCAACCCTCTGATCCGGCTGCACATTCCAGATGGGGTTGCATTCCACCCCGTCTCAGTTCACCCTCCGTAGGTGGCTCTCACCATGCTTTGGCTCCTTCCCTGGGCTATTATTTTCAGTGTCCTACCAGTCCCACCGAAACAAACTGAGCACCTCGCTTGAAATCGTAAAGTCCTCTAGTCCTCTGCATCTCATTCGCTGGGAGCTGTATTCTGGTATTGCCTCCTCTCAGCCATCTTGGCGTGCCCCATCCCCTATAACACTTTCATAATACCAAATGCTGTCAAAAATGTGAAACAACATGAATTCTCATTCATTGATGATGGGAATGAAAAATGATATAGCTACCTCAGAAGACAATTTGGCAGTTCCTTATAAAACCTAACATACTCTTTTTTTTATTGGAAAGGAAGTAGTAAAAAGTCTCTTTTATAAGGAAAAACTCTTGTAAGAAGTCACTTACAAAAGAGCATAGTGTATAATTCTATATATGGAATCTAACATACTCTTAACCATACAATCCTTAGAATTTACCCCAATCGTTCAAAATTTATATTGCCCCCAAAATTTACATAATTCATAATTTATAACTTATAATTGCCAAAATTTAGAAGAAATCAAGAAGTCCTTAAATAGGTTAATGAGTGAGCAAACTGTGGCACATCCAGAGAATGAAATACCATTCAGTGATAAAAGTAAATAGCTGTCAAACCACAACAAGATATGAAGGACCCTCGAATGCATTATTGGTAAATGAAAGAAGCCAATCTTAAAAAGCTACATAGGGGCTGAGTGTGGTGGCTCATGACTGTAATCCCACACTCTGAGAGGCCAAAGCAGGAGGACTGCTTGACCCCAGGGATTCAAGACCACCTTAGGCAAAATAGTGAGACCTTGTCTCTACAAAAATAAAAATTAACCAGGCTTAATGGTGTCTGTAGTCCTAGCTACTCAGGAGGGTGAGGTGGGAGAATTGCTTGAGCCTAGGAGGTTGAACCATGATCATACCACTGCACAACTCCAGCCTGAGTGACAGAGTGGGCCCTGTCTTAAAAAGACCAGCCTGCCAGTATGGTGAAACCCCATCTCTACACTGTATGCATCCAGCTACATAATCTTTCTGGAAAAAGCAAAAATATGGAGATAGCAAAATGACCAGTAGTTGCCAGAGGTTCAGGGGGAAGGGAGGATGAATGTGGAACATAGAAGACTCTTTTAGGGTGATGAAACTATTCCATATGACACCATAATAGTGCATACATCCCATTACGCATTTATCAAAATCCATAAAATACGCAATACGAAAAGTGAATGCTAATGTAAACCATAGAATTTACTTACTAATAATGTAATTTATTGGATTACATATTTAATGTATCTTAATCTACAATTGTAGCACCAGTTGTAACAAATGCACCACATTAATGCAAGATGCTAATAATAGAATTAACTGTAGGGGAAAGGAAGAGGAGGTATAAATGGGAACTCCTGTACTTCCTCCTCTATTTTTCTGTAAACACTACTTTTAAAAGCCTATTAATTTTCCAAAAATATATCAAAAACAACACTGGTTGGTATTTTAAAATATTAGCACACAGCATTTGCAAGTTGGTGTGGTTTGCTTAAAATGATCTCTCCCTAGTGGTGCTGAGACATTAAAAGAGTAGTGAACTGGCTGTGCAGCCAGGGAAAGACAGCAAGGTACGACTGGAAACAAATTGTCGCAAATCGGATTTTAGTCTGTAAACCCAAGTAAGGACTTACGTAGTTAGGAAGAAGGTGGTTAAGAATGACACTTTGGAAAACCCAGACAGTGCCTGAGCAAAGTAAATGAGTAGGTGATCCCTATAATATCATGGGAGTGGCTCAGAAAAAAAGGAAAACAAATCCTATAACTAAGTATCACTCGGATAGAAAGATGTCCCACAGGCACAGTGGCTCATGCCTGTAATCCCAGCACTTTGGGAGGCTGAGACAAATGGATCACGAGACCAATAGATCAAGACCATCCTAGCCAACATGGTGAAACCCCGTCTCCACTAAAAATACACAAATCAACCAGGTGTGGTAGTGAACACCTGCAGTTCCAGCTGCTGGGGAGGCTGAGGCAGGAGAACTGCCTGAACCTAGCAAGCAGATGTTGCAGTCAGCTGAGATCGTGCCACTGCACTCCAGCCTGGAGACAGAGCAAGACTCTGTCTCAAAAAAAAAACAAAAAAAAAAAAAAACAAAGAAAGAAAGAAAACTCTCCCACAGACCAGGAAAAGAAGTCACACTAAAAGGGCCATAAAATGCAGGCTAATCCTCCCAATGAAATGTTTGCAGATTTGACCAGTAGAAACCTAATCTAAGATTTAAGAAGCCATATTCAGAAAACTCAACAGGAATAAGTAAAAACAAGTTGAATTTTTAATTATTAATATAATTAAAACTTTAAATTTGTAAAACTAAAATTGATAACGATACACCCAGCATGAAGTCAGTATATAAAAGATTTTAGATCAACAGATAGGACAAATAATTGCAACAGTTATTCACTTCAGAGTCAAATTAAAAATAACAATTTGTTTGAATTCAACTTACTTTAAACTTACAACCACAAGAAGATATTACATATAAGAACACCTCAAAAAGTCATGTACTTTTATCCCTTCTGGAACGTACTCAACATTTTTTAAGAGTCTACTATTCATATTTTATTAAAGTGTCTATATATTAAAGGCTCTGCTATTTTATTTAAGTGTTCCTGTGTAACTGAGAATACAATCCTTTGAGAAGTCACAGAAGAAAGCACATATAAAATCACTTTCTTTGCAAATTTTTACATCTCTTCACTGCCTTTCTAGGTAGCTAGCCATCATCGGCTTTGGTAGACTCATTCATGCTGCAAATTGCATCCTCAATACTGTGAGTGCAACCATATATTTTTATATGTATATATGAATTGTATACATACAAATATATGTATGTGTATGTATGTGTGTGTGTATAAATATGTATACACACACACATACATATATTTAGATATATATAGCCTATATATATTACTAGCTACTTTTACTGTCATCCTACACTCTAAACTTCTCATCTATATTTTATTCATTAGTTCTTTCCTCAGCAGTGTGTAATCTGTTTTTAAACCCATCTAACTCATCTATTTTTCTCTTAATTTTGTTTATTGGCATTTTCACTTCCAGAATTTTTATTTGGCTCTTTTTGAAATCTGCTATGCCATATTTTATAGTTTCCAGTTCCTTTTCAGATTTTTCAGCCAGCACTTTGGGAGGACAAGGTCAGCAGATCACCTGAGGTTAGGAGTTCAAGATCAGCCTGACCAGTATGGTGAAACCCGATCTCTACTAAAAAAACAAAAAGTAGCAAGACGTAGTAGCATATGCCTGTAATCCCAGCTACTGGGGAAGTTGAGGCAGGAGAATCGCTTGAACCTGCGGGGCGGAGGGTGCAGTGAGCCAAGATCACGCCACTGCACTCCTGCCTGGGTGACAGAGAGAGACTCCATCTTGGAAAAATAAAAAAATAATAAACTTTGCTTTTATCTCCTTGAATATAGTCTTAGTGTTGTTGTTGTTGTCGTCGTTGTTGTCGTTGTTGTTTTAACAAACGATAATTCTAATTATCTTGGTTACATATGAGTCTTTTACTATTGTCTGTTTTTCCTTTCATTCTTCCTCAAGGGATCTTGCCTCCTCCTGAATCAGGCTGTCTTTAATAGCATGTTCAAAGTTGTTTCTAGAAAACTTTGTAGAAACAATGAGTGCAAGATAATATTTTTTTTGTTTCTGCTAGGAGCCAAGGTGAACAACAACCTAGATCATCTTAATCCAGTTTTACAGTTTGAGATTTTTCTGGGCCACACAGACAACAGAAAGCGAGGGTGCAGTCCTTGTGAAGGCTGACTAGCTTCTGGTTCAACTCTAGAGTGCCCTAGTCTATTGCAAGTCATAGTTTTTCAGGGATCCCACCTTAGTGGGCCCTGAACTCTGATTTTAGACCCTCTAGCCCAACTAGCCTATCAAGTATACAGTTTAGCCATTTCCAGATCAGCAACCAGCTCTAGGGTAAGAATGGTTCCAAATGCTGGGGTATCCTTTCTAGACTTCTAAACTCTCCCCGATCTTGACCTAGTAATTCCTCACTGTCTTATTAACTCTATGACAGTTTTCAATTTTTTTTTTTTGTTTTTTTTTTTTTTGAGACGGAGTTTCGCTCTTGTTACCCAGGCTGGAGTGCAATGGCGCAATCTCGGCTCACCGCAACCTCCGCCTCCTGGGTTCAGGCAATTCTCCTGCCTCAGCCTCCCGAGTAGCTGGGATTACAGGCACGCGCCACCATGCCCAGCTAATTTTTTGTATCTTTTTTTTTTTTTTTTTTTTTTAATTTTTTGTATCTTTAGTAGAGACGGGGTTTCACCATTTTGACCAGGATGGTCTCGATCTGTTGACCTTGTGATCCACCCGCCTTGGCCTCCCAAAGTGCTGGGATTACAGGCTTGAGCCACCGCGCCCGGCCTGTTTTTTGTTTTGTTTGAGATGGAGTCTCACTCTGTCACCCAGACTGGAGTGCAGTGGCACGATCCCAGCTCTCTGCAACCTCCACCTCCCAGGTTCAAGCAATTCTCCTGCCTCAGCCTCTTGAGTAACTGGAATTACAGGTGTGTACCACCACACCCAGCTAATTTTTGTATTTTTAGTAGAGATGGGGTTTCACGACGTTGGTCAGGCTTGTCTCAAACTCCTGACCTCGTGAGCTCCCCACCTCAGCCTCCCAAAATGCTGGGATTACAGGCATGAGTTACCGCACACAGCCAGTTTTCAGGTTTTTTTTTAACATGTCATTCAGCTTTTTAATTGTCTTGACCACAGTTAATTCATCCAAATTACTCAACCTATCATTATTAAAACTAGAAGTCCATTCCTGATCTTTGCTCCTAACCCCTTTCCACAGTATCTTTGGCAAGAAGATCTACTACCAATCAATAGTTGTAGAGAGCACAAGGAGATTACTGGTCCCAATATCTGATGATTTCCTGAAACAAAGAATGCAGAGACTCAGTCCCCGTTGCTCCCATTTGGGGTTTAGTAGCCAATTCTGATGAAGTAGGAACAACTCCACATGGTGCCTCATACCACCCTATATCAAATATTTAAATACAGTACATCTGGGATTGTCAAAAATTAACATTAACAGTCTTCTCCTTCCTGAATGAAGAAAACATTAACAAGAACTCTATATGGAAGGCATATGTTTGTGTATATGTATCATGTACTCCAGAATATTATTCTATTTATCTTTTTGCTTACTTTGAATATATATAAATATTTTCATCTAAAAATAAAATAAACTATTATACCCATGCTGTAAAATATGCACTATTTTTTAAAATTAATTTACTTATTTTAGTTGACAAAAATTATATACATTTATCATTTACAACATATTTTGAAATATGTATACATTGTTAAATGGGTAAATTGAGGGCATTAACATATGCATTACCTCACATACTTTTTGTGATGAGAACACCCAAAGTCTACTTTTTTTAGCAATTTCCAAGAAAATAATACATTCTGATTGACTATAGTCACCATGTTGCACAATGGCTCTCCTGAACTTATTCCTTCTCTCTAACAACTTTCTATAACTTTTCCAAATTTTGTATCCTTTGACCAACATTTATCCAACCTTCCCCCATGGCCTGTGGTATATTTTGAAGCTGGTATAGCATAGCAAATAATGAAACTTATGGTTTACCAACTGATTACCATGCCTTTGTTTTTTAAAACAGAAGCAGATAGAAATTTTCTAAATACAAAAAATTATTTAAAAATTAGTCACTCAGCCAGGCATGGTGGCTCACTCCTGTAATCCCAGCACTTTGGGAGGCCAAGGCAGGCAGATCACTTGAGGTCAGGAGTTCAAGACCAGCCTGGCCAACAAGATGAAACCCCATCTCTAACAAAAATATAAAAACTTAGCCAGGTATGATGGCTCACTCCTGTAATCCCAACTACTTAGGAGGCTGAGGCAGGAGAATCAAGTGAGAATTGCTTGAACTTGGAAGGCAGAGGTTGCAGTGAGCTGAGATCATGTGACTGCACTCCAAGCTGGGCTCAGAGCAACACTCCATCTCAACAAAAAATAGTTACTCAAATCCTACCATTCATGTGTTACTAACATTAACATTTTGATGAACATTTTCCATTAACTGTTTTCTGTGCATGTTATATGTATATTTTCACAAAGTTGGGTTCATTTTCAGTGGTATATACTGCTGTATATACTACTATCTATATATCCTACTACCTACATCTTTTCTTATGTCATTATTTTGCTTAAACATAATTTTAATGACTAAAGTACATTCTCTTTATTGATGAACCATAATTATGCACCAATTCTCTAATATTTTTTAAAACTTTTTGTACCAAAAAAAAGTTTGTCTTTGTTGCTCTAACTGTATAAGAAAATTAAGTTGGAATTTCCTATCATTGTGAATTTTTCACTCTTTATCCCTTCCTCAAAACTGGAATCAGTAGGATAATTTTTTTTCCTTTATCCCTCTGTTGCTGCAACATGATATTTCTCAAGGATAACAGAGGGGCATTTGGTAAGGAAAGAAAAAGAAGGGAAGAGAGAGTTTTTAGAAATACTATCAAATGGAAGACAGGCAAGGAGGTGGTCTAATGGGGAATTGGATAGAAATGACTATTTACCCTGGAAATCTGGGACAAATAAAATGAGGAGGCCTAAACTAAAATAATCTAGTAGCCATGTAAAATGCTTACATCCAAAGGGAAGGTTTTTTGTTCCCCTCTGCTGTATGGAGTAATATATAAACTTAAACTGTTATTTTTATGAGGGATGGAAGAACTCTTATCTGTGGGTGGTCATGAAGATGACTGATTGCATTCATGCCTGTGAGGAATCTATATGAGTTCCAAGTTATGACTCTGACCAGGACTCTGCTGGACATTCTTGTGGGCACTGTGTGTGTGCTTGACCGACTGATGTAAGGTTGCTTAATTATGTCCTATTTCTCCCCACCCTCTACCACTAGGAAGGATGTAGTTGTGGGGTAACAGAAAAGGAAAATCCATGTACTATAATAAGTACCAACATGCTTCTATATCACTGCTAAAAATCAGACGTTGTGTCAGCAAGTTTCTTCTAGTTAATTACCAGTCACTCACCCACCTCCACATTCTGTCTTCCCTACACACTATAATTGTACTTTCATTTGCTTTTCCAAGAAATGTCTCACCAGACTAATTGAAGCTAGTTGCACCAAGGCAATCTTTAGAAACATGCTTAGGGAAGATTTTCCACCATGCCAAACCAGTGACTACTACATGAGTGGTGAAAGTTATGAGCTTACATTCTCAGATCTGATCAAATCTGTCTTTAAACCATTACAATAGTAAGCACATTAAAATTTTGAAAACTTATTCTAGATACTTGAAAGAAGTCAAATAGTAGGTGTACTGCAGAGTTGACAATATACACATGACATATTCAAAAGTGCAATTATCTTCCCCTAAGTTTCTCTTTCTGCATCCTCTATTTTTGTTAATGGTTCCATCACATTCCACATTACCAATGCTCATAACCATCATGGTCCTTTATGCTTCCTTTCTTCTGCTCATCATATTCGATCATATTTGGAAGGCTAAAAGGTTTTGTTGGGATAGGCTGAAAGCAGGCAGTTCAATAACATTGCTTAGGAAAAAGATAGAGACCATAAGAGGCTTTCCCAGTTAAGTCTGTTTACCCCACATCCCTTTGTCTCTACCCTGTTTACTCATGTAAACTTTGAGCTGGACAGTCCTCTCAGGGGAAAATCAAAGGGGAATTGCCTGTTAATAGTGTTTACTCTGGGCCTGGGAAATGCAACCAATTGACCAAAACCCTCTGTCCATACACACTTTTATTCCATAAATGCTATAATAGAGGTTCTAAGTTAACACACTTGTGGATAATTAACATGGTTAAGAGAGTGGTTATATGAATGATAAAAGCTTTAGGTTCCAGGGCCCAGAGTAAACACTATTAACAGGTAATTCCCCTTTGATCCTCCCCAGAGAGAGCTGTCCAGCACAAAATAAACATGAGCAAACAGGGTAGAGACAAAGGGATGTAGGGTAAGCAGACTTAAACTGGGAAAAGCCTCTTATCCTCCCTTTCTTCTCCCTAACTTAATGGACTGGCTGGCCACCTTCAGCCTGCTCCAATAAAACCTTTCAGACTTCCAAAAGGTTTGAGACTATAATCTATAACTTTCCATAAATATTTTCTGTAATATTTTGCCAGCCACCCCTAGTGAATTCCAATACCCAGAAACCTAAAGCTTTTACCATTCATAAAACCACTCTCTTAACCATGTTAATTATTGACAAGCATGTTGACTTAGACCTCTGTTATGAAATATTTACTGAATAAATGTGTAAATTGACAGGGGGTCTTGGTTGATTGGTTGTATTTCACCCTCTGAAAGCAGCCATCAACCATCCCTAGCCCACTTGAATCACTGAACCAGGTGTGAGTGTACATTTATTATTGAGTCAGGATCTGCAGGACAGACCTCCATGGGTGGTAACTGACATCTCAGGTGGTGACCCTGACATGATCGAGGTCACAGGTGGTGTCCCATGTGAGGAACCCAGTGTGAGGAGACCCAGTGTAAGGAGACCTAATGTAATATTCACCACATCTGGTTCCCAAACAGGAACTCGCTAATACAATATCCATCATGGCAGGCACTCAAACATGGAGGGAACCAACATAATCATCACTGCAATAAAGGAACAACAGACCTCCCAAAAATTGGAAAGTAAAAAGAACCATGCAGCCAGGTCAAGTAGTCAGTAAGTCACTGGTACCCACTGGGGATTGCCAAGCTCAGGGAAGGATTGCTTCAGGCTAGGTTTTCATCATGGCACAGCAGTTATCAGCTCAACAGATAAAGATACGGTACACAATACAAACTGCTGCTTCCCAAGGCCCACCATTCCAGGCAAAGAGCATGCTGGACATAAAGCTCTGGAAACAAGGGGGGCGAGAAATCATGCACAAAGGCATCCAATGAATAGGAAAAGGAACAAAGAAAACACTACAGCCATAGATCCTTGTCTAAAGCAAGGAGCATTGCAGAAGGAACTCTTAGCCTAAAAGCAGCCAGTTCAATTACATTAACAGAGGAAAGAGACAGAAATGGAAAGGGGCTTTCCCAGTTAAGCCTGTTTACCCCACATTCCTTGTCTCTACTCTGTTTGCTCATGTAAACTTTGTGCTGGATGGTCCTCTCAGGGGAAAATCCAAGGGGAATTACCCGTTAATAGTGTTCACTCTGGGCCCCAGAACCTAAAGCTTTTATCATTTGTAAAACCACTCTTAAAACCATCTTAATTATCCACAAGCATGTTGACTTAGAACCTCTGTTATAAAATCTTTACTGAAGAAATATGTGGATATAAAGGGGTCTTGGTCAATTGGCTGCATTTCACCCTCTGAAAGAGGCCAATGACTATCTCTAGCCCACTTGAATCACTAAAATAGTTGTGAAAATGCATTTATTCATCTGTTGCTGAGTCAGGGTCTGCAGGACAGACCTATGCAGGTGGTGATCAATGTCTCATGCTTCAACACCCTGGTAACATTGCAAAGAACATTAAGTAAGAGTATTTATTTAGAAAACAAACTTGAGAAATTCTCTAGCATGCCATAAGAATGCAATAAAGATTGGCTATAATAATTATTTATTGCATTATAAGTTTTCCAGACTGTAAGAGCAAGAGAATTTTACATTCCACTTTCACTTTCAGAAAGTGAGGAAAGTTTCAGGGAGGAAGGAAAGAGTACTAGTCAATAACTTGCTCTGTGTCCTTAGACAACTTAACATCTCAAAGCCTATATATTGAAATTTGTAAAACAGTGATGCTAATAATAATCACCTTATCTCATAATGCTGTGGACAATAAAATGAGAAATTAATTCAAAACTGCTTGCAAAATTTGAGTAATATATTCTTATAATTTCAATTCTCTTTTTAAACTACAAAGTGAAAATAAACAGGTTGGACTACATGATAGATTTGAGATAAAATTCTAGCTGGTTGCAGTGGCATGCACCTATTTTCTCAGCTACTTGGGAGGCCAACACAGAAGGATTATTTGAGCCTGGAAGTTTGAGGCCAGCCTGGGCAACATAGCAAGACCCTGTCTCTTAAAAATTAAACAAACAAACAAAAAAAAACCTTAACTGAATTTGAAGAAAAGTTTCAGAAATGCCTATATCAAAAAAGATTCAGGCCAGGTGCGGTGGCTCACACCTGTAATCCCGGCACTTTGGGGGGCCAAGGCACATGGATCACCTGAGGTCAAGGGTTTGATACCCAGCCTGGACAACATGGTGAAACCCCATCTCTACTAAAAATAAAAAAATTAGGCTGGAATGGTGGTGCATGCCTGTAATCCCAGCTACTCAGGAGGCTGAGGCAGGAGAATTGCTTGAATCCAGAGGCAGAGGTTGCAGTGAGCTGAAATTGTACCATTGCACTTCAGCCTGGGTTACAGAGGAAGACTCTGTCTCAAAAAAAAAAAATCTGCAGAAAAAATCATTTTCACCTCACAGGAACAATGCTTTATAGAGCTTGTGACAGTTAAAGTGTCACAGTAGACAGCCAAGGCTGCTTCTGCATTCTGTTATGAAATGATCACTCTTTACAAAAGAAAATCTGAACTACATTTATTTCTTCTTTTTCATGAAGATGGTTAGGGTTGCAGTCATATGCTAAGGACTGAATCAAGACTAAAAGGCATAAACTTTTTATTTTGTAGCCTAAATAGTTTTTTATGTTTTCCATACACTTCAAACAGCACTTGGAATAATGCAGTAAATACAAAAATCCCATTCCTTGAGGAGCTTACATTCTATATATTATGTATCTAAAAATAAAAATTGATATACAGCCAAATGTGAGTCAAAATTAGTTCTGGGCAATTTTTATTTTCTCCTTTAAACTTTCTGGTATTTCCACATTTCAAAATCAAATAAAAATAGACGCCTTCCTCTAATGTATTATTCACATGGTGTCAAGATTAGTCCGCACTATAAAAGTAATCTTATACTGGAAGACTTAAATTAAGTCCTCTTGACAATTTTGAATCATCTGTTTCCTTTTTTGGCAGTTGAATTTTTGTAGCTAGCAATGTTCCCGTTTCCCCAGGGTGTTCCCTAATTGTAAGGTGGATCTTGAATGCCCTCTGCTGGCCAGACATCAGCCAAAAAAGACAGTGAAAATAGTACAAGAAAAATGACAGCACAGTGCCACTCTCTCTACACATGCGTTTGTCCTTAATTCTTTTACTCAAAAGACACTTATTGAGTGCCTATTATGTGCTAGACACTATAGCTGGAAAGACAAAAGATATAAGACATAATCTCTGTCCTTGAAATCACACTTTACTTTTTTCCAGGAAATTACCAAGACTCAGAAAATTTCTTGGGCCTGGGTCTCAAGAAAACTCTTGAAAGAAAGGATGATTTGTATGTATTCGTGCTGGGCTATGAAAATACTTCTCTCTCCATGAAAAAAAAAAAAAACAAGAAAATAACTTCTATCCTTAATGAAAGAATACAATATCCTTTGGAAGATACTGAACACTTAAACTTCAAATTTCCATAATATGCTACAGTCAGTATACAGTAAGAGACCTGACACTAAAGGAGAAAAAAGATTCAAAAACTTGAGTAAAAATGTGGTCAGTTGTCCCCAGAAAAATCAGGTACATTATTGATTCTTTCCTTAGACATGATTTAAACATTTGCAGCATTGCAAACTACAAAATTTCACAAAACAAAATTGTAGCAGACACTTCATTTCTACCCCCATTATTACACTACTGGTAGTTATATATTTGATGTGGAGAGCAAACATGATATTCCAGGAATGATATCTCTAAAATAAACATTGCCTACAACTGTTGCTTTAACCAGATATGTATGGCAGACAGCTGGGATTTGACAGCGTTTAAACATCTACTAGCAGGTCTGTACAACTTGCACGCTCATTGTTTTTGTTTTTTAATTTTTTTCTTTTGCTTTGCAGAGAATGCAGCAGGACTCACTGTTTCTGTATCCAAGGAGTTTGATTCTTTCGAGCTGTGATAGTATAAAAATTGTAGAAACCTGAGAAACTACAAAGGTATGAATTTTACAAAAAGAAGACATTAGTATTTTCCAACAGCTTCTCAATACTGTTTGAACAAAATCAACATTGGCATTTGTCTCCACCAGTTGACTCTATCCCCCAAAAAAAGACCACTTCACTCTCTTGAATTAGTTAACAGTGTAATTTCACTTAGCTCAAGACTTTTTCATTGCTGTATAGTAATAGGACCACATAATAAAGACTGGGCACAGCTGGGAGGAATTTTGGCAACTTTTATGAGCATGTTTGGCTGTACCAATGATTTGAAGTGCTATTGATGGGTGCTGCTAGATGTTTCATAATACATAGGGAAGTGCCAGACTAAAAATATTTGGTTCATACTTGGCATGACTTTCAAAGCCCTCACTAGATTTTCATGCAGGTAAATAAAACAATTTGTTTATCTGAGCCTAGAATCTTAATTCTTCTTTTATCTATAACACAGTGTATTTTTTGCTTAGTGCTAACATATGTAAAACATTTTAAGCCTATGTCCTCATCTTAATCATGGGAAGATGGTACTTTGTTTTTGTTCAAATTTTTCCAAGAGTTCCTCACACTGTGTAAATGTCCCCTACAGGCAGCACCACTCATGGCATTTGAGCCAATAGCACATACTTATATCATTGGCACTTGTAGCTGATGCAAATACTTCCCAGCAAAAATTGAGGCACCATTAATAGTAATTGATTGGATGTCAGCAGTTTGAGAACAGCCTGGCCTGGCCTTTTATTAGAGAAGCTTCATCTCTAATAAAAACAAAAAATTAGCTGGGCATGGTGGCACATGTCTGTAGTCCCAGGTACTCTGTAGTCTGAAGCAGGAGACCCGCTTGAACCCAGGAAGTGGACGTTGCAGTGAACTGAGATCACACCATTGCACTCCCGCCTGGGCAACAAGAGTGAAACTCCAGCTCAAAAAACAAATAGTAATTGATATACATGAAATGTAATGATCTCATCGCATTTTATTAATGTCTACTATTTTAATTTTGTGGCATAATGAATGATAAGAAATCTATGTCATATAAATTATTACTTGAAATTGTCTGTTGTTCTTCAGTCTTTTTCTACCTTTTCAATCTTCCAGTCCCAGAGATCTGAAATGAAACTTCTCTAGTGTCCCCTGGACTGATATTTCAATAGCTAAGTTTCTGTTGACTATCAAAGCATATGATCTGTGCTGTCCTTTGAGATACTCAAGACAGAATGTGTATCTTCTCATGTGGTTTCAAGATAGGATTTATCTTTTGAAATACTGTGTCTTGTCTCCATCCCATGCAACACAGGGAATTATTTTAACACACTCATAAATAAGGTCCAGATCATTTGCAAGAATATTATACTTCCTCATTTTCTCACTTCAACAATCTAATTTGTCTTGACATGTTATCCTTCCTGCAATTAAGGTTATTTCTCTCTTTCTCATATCATATATAGACAGGTCTAGTCTGTCATTACTTATCCTAGCAATAGTTTTTATTCTAGTATCCTCCGTACCTCTGCTCTTTCATTTTCTTCTACTTTGTATTCAGCATGGCTTCTAATTTAGCTTCTTCTAAGTTCTGCCTTGGTCATTACAAGTAGGTGCAAACAACTGACTACTTCATTTTGGCTACTTCTGTAGTTACGCTCAAGCATTATATATTAAAATATATATTCGATTACACTTTTCTTTCTCCTTTAAGTTACAGTAAGAACATATTTTTATTTAATGTAATTTATTTTTTAAATTATATGTGCAGATGGATTTTGCCATGAATTTTAATTCAGAAAATGAAATGTTTGCTATTTAAAAAGGGGCTTCAGGTCCAAAGAGAACAAAAAGTGTAAATTAATACTGTCCCCCACCCTCGGACATTCTCTCTCTCCTCTCTGACCTGTAGTTCTATCTGCATTTCAAGGTTCATTCAAGGTTGTTTGCAATTAGGCTTTGCAACTGTTCCTGCCTCTAAAGGTCTCTTCTCTAAAATCCTATGGCTCTATTTACTATAAGTAATTAGCACTTAGAATTGAACCACCTTTGTGGATTTGGGGTGTGTGCATATGAAGGCATAACTGTCTCCTCAACTACAGTGTAAACTTCTAGGAGGCAAAATTGTTTGCCATGATCTTATACCCTCTAACACTATACTCTGCACAAAGCTAGAACTTAATAAATTCTGGTTGAGTAAATAAACTAATTTTTAAACTTTATATAGTAGTATAGTTTTTGACACATCTCTTACTATACCACTTGTCAGACCAAACCTTAACTGATTCTTTATATGTCTGATTCTCTCACAAACTGTAAGTTTGAAGGAATAGGCCATGATTATTCACCTTTGTAATATCAGCATCTGAGCAGACTGACTAATAAAAATCATCCAGTATGTGTGTTTATAAATAACTAAAAGGATTTATTAATTAAATTTGTGGATTCTGATGTAACTATAAATATTAGGTTAGCAACAACCTAATAGGAATGAATGCAATTAAATTCACTGCAACATGAGAAATCCCAGAACAAAGGTTCCCAGAATTGCAGCTTCAGATTTGGATTATTATTTTGTTCTGACCTCATGTCTAATTTTCAATCCTCTTCTTGGCAGAAATTCTCTCTACAAGGGAATTATTTGAAAGAATTCTGAGAAAATATAGGTAAACTCATCCTGGGGTTAGAAAGATTTTATCCGTCTTTGAAAATGGGAGAAATTATTTTCAAGGACTAAACTGCATAGAGTTAAAATAATCCTAAACATCTAAAATAATTTATTCTAATCTATTTTACCACATACGCATTGCCACGGAATCAGCATCTGCTATATTTTAAATGACGTCTAATGTATTATTTCATCTTTTTTAAGTAATAGCAAATTTATTAAGAAAGTAAAGAAGGGGATAGGGCAAGATGGCCCAATAGGAACAGCTCTAATCTGCAGCTCCCAGTGAGATGGACACAGAAGGTGGGTGATTTCTGCATTTCCAAATGAGGTACCTGGTTCATCACAATGGGACTGGTTGGACAGTGGGTGCAGCCTACAGAGGATGAGCCAAAGAAGGGTGAGATGTTGCCTCACCCAGGAAGTGCAAGGAGTCAGGGGATTTCTCTTTCCTAGCCAAGGGAAGCCATGAGAGACTGTACAGGGAGGAACAGTGCACTCTGGCCCAGATACTGCACTTCTGCCATGGTCTTTGCAGCTGGCAGACCAAGAAACTCCCTCTGGTGCCTGGCTTAGTGGGTTCTACCCCCATGGAGCCCCACAAACTAAGATCCACTGGCTTGAAATTCTCACTGTTAGCACAGCAGTCTGAGGTCGACCTGGGGCACTAGAGCTTAGTGGGGGGAGGGGCATCCGCCATTGCTGAGGCTTGAGTAGGCAGTTTTACTCTCACAGTGTAAACAAAGCCACCACAAAGTTTGAACTGGGTGTAGCCCACCACAGCTCAGCAAGGCCAACTGCCTTTCTAGATTCCCTATCCCTGGGCAGGGCATCTCTGAAAAAAGGCAGCAGCCCCAGTCAAGGACTTATAGATACAAGCCCCATTTCCCTGGGAAACAGCACCTAGGGGAAGAGATAGCTGTGGGCACAACTTCAGCAGACTTAAATGTCCCTGCCTGATAACTCTGAAGAGAGCAGTGGTTCTTCCAGCGCAGTGTTCAAGCTTTGGTAAGGTACAGACTGCCACCTCAAGTGGGTCCCTGACCCTCATGTATCCTGACCGAGAAAGCTCTGGCTGGCATCTGTCAGGTGCCCCTCTAGTTCAAAGCTTCCAGAGGAAGGAACAGGCAGCAATCTTTGCTATTCTGCAGCAACCACTGGTGATACTCAGGCAAGTAGGGTCTGGAGTGGACTCCACCAAAATCCAGCAGACCTGGAGCAGAGGGCCTGTTAGAAGGAAAATTAGCAAAGAGTAATAGCATCAACATCAACAAAAAGGAAGTCCACCCAGAGACCCCATCAAAAAGTCACCAGAATCAAAGACCAAAGGTAGGTAAATCTATGAAGATAAAGATAAACCAGCACAAAAAGGCTGAAAATTTCAAAAACCAGAACACCTCTTCTCCTCCAAAGGATCACAACTCCTTGCCAGCAAGGGAACAAAACTGGATGAAGAATGAGCTTGACAAATTAACAGAAGTAGGCTTCAGAAAGTGGGTAATAACAAACTCTGCCAAGATAAAGGAGCACGTTCTAACCCAAAGCAAGGAAGCTAAGAACTCTGAAAAAGTTTAGATGAATTGCTAACTAGAATAACCAGTTTACAGAAGAACATAAATGACCTGATAGAACTGAAAAACACAGCAAGAGAATTTTATGAAGCATAAACAAGTATCAATAGCTGAATTGATCAAGTGGAAGAAAGATATCAGAGATTGAAGATCAACTCAATGGAATAAAGTGAGAAGATAATTTTAGAGAAAAAAAGAATGAAAAGAAATAAAGCCTCCAAGAAATATGAGACTATGTGTAAAGATGAAATGTGCATTTGATTGGTTTACCCGAAAGTGATAGGGAGAATAGAACCAACCTGGGAAACACTCTTTAGGATATTATCCAGGAGAACTTCCACAATCTAGCAAGGCAGGCCAACATTCAAATTCAGGAAATACAGAGAACACCTCAAAGATATTCCTTGAAAAAGAGCAACCCAAGACACATAATCTTCAGATTAACCAAAGTTGAAATGAAGGAAAAAATAATAAGAGAAGCCAGAGAGAAAGGTCAGGTTACCCACAAAGGGAAGCCCATCAGACTCACAGTGGATCTCTCAGCTGAAACCCTACAAGTCAGAAGAGAGTGGGACAATATTCAACATTCTTAAAGAAAAGAATTTCCAACCCAGAATTTCATATCCAGCCAAACTAAGCTTCATAAGCAATGGAGAAACAAAATCCTTTCTAGACAAGCAAATGCTGAGAGATTTTGTCACCACCAGGCCTGAAGGAAGCATTTAATATGGAAAGGAACAACCAGTACCAGCCAGTTCAAAAACATGTCAAATTGTAAAGACCATTGATGCTATGAAGAAACTGCCTCAACTAACGGGCAAAATAACCAGCTAGCATCATAATAACGGGATCAGATTCACACATAACAATATTAATCTTAAATGTAAATGGGCTAAATGCTCCAATTAAGAAAATTAGACTGGCAAATTAGATAAAGGGCCAAGACCCATTGGTGTGCTGTATTCAGGAGACCCATCTCACCTGCAAAGACACAAAGAGGCTCAACATAAAGGGATGAAAAAATATTTACCAGGCAAATGGAAAGCCATAAAAGGCAGGGGTTGCAATCCTAGTCTCTGATAAAACAGACTTTAAGCCAACAGAGATCAAAAAACACAAAGAAGGGTAATACATAAAGGTAAAGAGATCAACACAAGAAGAAGAACTATCATCCTAAATATATATGCACCCAATACAGGAGATTCACAAAGCAAATCCTTAGAGACCTACAAAGAGACTTAGACTCCCACACAATAATTGTGGGAGACTTTAATATTCCACTGTCAATATTAGACAGATCAACAAGACAGAAAATAACCAGGATATTCAGGACTTGAACTCAGGTCTGGACCAGCCAGACCTAATAGATATCTACAGAACTCTCCACCCCAAATCCACAGAATATATATTCTTCTCAGTACCATATCACACTTATTTTAACCACATAATTGGAAGTAAAACGCTCCTCAGCAAATGTAAAAAAAAAAAAAACAGAAATTGTAACAGTCTCTCAGATCATAGTGCAATCAAATTAGAACTCAGAATTAAGAAACTCATACAAAACTGCACAACTACATGGAAACTGAACAACCTGCTCCTGAATGACTACTGGGTAAATAACGAAATTAATGCAGAAATAAATAAGTTCTTTGAAGCCAATGTAGAGAACAAAGACACAATGTACCAGAATCTCTGGGACACATTTAAAGCAGTGTGTACAGGAAAATTTATAGCACTAAATGCCCACAAGAGAAAGCAGGAAAGATCTAAAGTTGACACCCTAACAACACAATTGAAAGAACTAGAGCAGCCAGAGCAAAAAAAAATTCAAAAGCTAGCAGAAGACGAGAATTAAACAAGATCAAAGCAGAACTGAAAGAGATAGAGACACAAAAATCCCTTCAAAAAAAATATCAATGAATCCAGGAACTGGTCTTTTGAAAAGATCAACAAAATACATAGACCACTAGCCAGATTGATAAAGAAAAAGGAATCAGATAGATGCAATAAAAAATGATAAAGGGAATATCACTACCAATCCCATAGAAATACAAACTACCATCAGAGAATACTATAAACACCTCTATGCAAATAAACTAGAAAATCTAGAAGAAATGGATAAATTCCTGGAAACATACACCCTCTGAAGACTGAACCAGGAAGAAGTTGAATCCCTGAATAGACCAATAACAAGTTCTGAAATTAGGCAGCCATTAACAGCCTACCAACCAAAAAAAGTCCAGAACCAGATGGATTTACAGTCGAATTCTACCAGAGGTGCAAAGAGGAGCTGGTACCATTCCTTCTGAAATTATTCCAAACAATAGAAAAAGAAGGAATCCTCCCTAACTCATTTTATGAAGCCAGCATCATCCTGATACCAAAACCCGGCAGAGACACACACAAAAAAAATTTTAGGCCAATATCCCTGATGAACATTGATGTGAAAATCCTCAATAAAATACTGACAAACCAAATCCAGCAGCACATCAAAAAGCTTGCCCACCACAATCAAGTCAGCTTAATCCCTGGGATGCAAGGCTGGTTCAAAGTATGCAAATCAATAAACATAATCCATCATATAAACAGAACCAATGACAAAAACTACATGATTATCTCAATAGATGCAGAAAATGTCTTCAACAAAATTCAACACCCTTTATACTAAAAACTCTCAATAAACTATGTAGTGATGAAATGTATCTCAAAATAATAACAGCTATTTATGACAAACTCACAGCCAGTATCATACTGAATGGGCAAAAACTGGCAGCATTCCATTTGAAAACTGGCACAAGACAAGTATGCCCTCTCTCACCACTACTATTCAACATAGTTTTGGAAATTCTGGCCAGTGCAATCAGGCAAAAGAAATAAATAAAAGTATCCAATTAGGAAAAGAAGAAGTCAAATTGGCTCTGTTCACAGATGGCATGATTGTATGTTTAGAAAACCCCATCATGTCAGCCCAAAATCTCCTAAAGCTGATAAGCAACTTCAGCAAAGTCTCAGAATACAAAAATCACAAACATTCCTATACACCAATAACAGACAAACAGAGAGCCAAATCATGAGTGAACTCCCATTCACAATTGCTACAAAGAGAATAAAATACCTAGGAATACAACTTACAAGGAATGTGAAGAACCTCTTCAATGAAACTACAAACCAGTGCTCAAGGAAATAAAAGAGGACACAAACAAATGGAAATGCATTCCATGCTCATGGATAAGAAGAATCAATATTGTGAAAATAGCCATATTGCCCAAAGTAATTTATAGATTCAGTGCTATCCCTATCAAGCTACCACTGACTTTCTTCACAGAACTGGAAAAACTACTTTAAATTTCATATGCAACCAAAAGAGAGCCTGCATAGCCAAGACAATTCTAAGCAAAAAGAACAAAGCTGAAGGCATCAAGCTACCTGACTTCAAACTATACTACAAGGCTGTAGCAGCAAAAACGGCATGATACTGGTACAAAAACAGATATATAGACCAATGGAACAGAACAGAGGTCTCAGAAATAACACCACACATCTACAACCATCTGATCTTTGACAAACCTGACAAAAACAAGCAATGGAGAAAGGGTTCCCTATTTATTAAGTGCAAGGTGCTTCCTTACACCTTATACAAAAATTAATTCAAGATGAATTAAAGACTTAAACATAAGACCTAAAACCATTAAAACCCTAGAAGAAAACCTAGCTGAAACCATTTAGGACATAGGCATGGGCAAAGACTTCATGACTAAAACACCAAAAGCAATGGCAACAAAAGCCAAACTAGACAAATGGGATCTAATTAAACAAAAGCTTCTGCACACAAAAAAGAAACTCGTCCGAGCGAGCAAGCAACCTACAGAATGGGAGAAAATTTTTACAATCTATCCATCTGACAAAGGGCTAATATTCAGAATCTACAAAGAACTTAAGTTTACAAGAAAAAAACAAACAACTTCATCAAAAAGTGGGCAAAGGATATGAACAGACACTTCTCAAAAGAAGACATTTATGCATCCAACAAACATATGGAAAAAAAACCTCGTCATCACTGGTCATTAGAGAAATGCAAATCAAAACCACATTGAGATACCATCTCACACCAATTACAATGGCGATCATTAAAAAGTCAGGAAACAACAGATGCTGGAGAGGATGTGGAGAAATAGGAACACTTTTACATTGTTGGTGGGAGTGTAAATTAGTTCAACCATTGTGGAAGACAGTGCGGCAATTCCTCAAGGATCTAGAACTAGAAATATCATTTGACCCAGAAATCTCATTACTGGTTATATACCCAAAGGATTATAAATCATTTCTACTATAAAGACACATGCACGCGAATGTTTATTGCAGCACTGCTCACAATAGCAAAGATTTGGAATAAACCTAAATGCCCATCAATAATAGACTGGATAAAGAAAATGTGGCACATATACACCATCAAATACTATGCAGCCATAAAAAAGAATGAGTTCATGTCCTTTGCAGGGCCATGGATGAAGCTGGAAACCATCACTCTCAGCAAACTGACACAGGAACAGAAAACCAAACACTGCATGTTCTCACTCATAAGAGGGAGTTGAACAATGAGAACACATGGACACAGGGAGGGAACATCACACACCAGCGCTCATCAGGGGGCAGGGGGCTGAAGGAGGGATAGTGTTAGGAGAAAGACCCGATGTAAATGATGGGTTGATGGGTGCAGCAAACCATCAAGGCACATGTATACTTATGTAACAAACATGCACATTCTGCACATGTACCCCAGAACCTAAAGCATAATTTAAAAAAAAAAGAAAGAAAGAAAGGAATAAAAGAATAGCTAATCCATAGGCAGAGCAGCCTGTTTTATCTTAATAAAAGAATTCTGCAGGATGTGCACATCCCCAGAAGGAGTCATTAGAGAAATAATAAAATAATATTATAAAAGAATAAAATAAAAGCTTATTATTAAGCCTTTATTATTATTGTTCCCCAGAGCCCAAAGTACAATTAAAAAAAGAATGTTAAGTGTACCACCATAACAATAATAAAAGAATTCACAACCATTGTAGAAATGCTAAAAAGAAATACAGTCAAAATTTACCATCCATAATACTAACAAAGATGATTAATGTTTTTATATATTTCTTTCCAGTCTCTTTTCTATACATCTGTATATCTATGATTTACAGAATTAGAATCATGTAACATAACCAGGTGTTTTCTCCAATATTTACACTGTATCAGTAGTTGAAACAAAATTCTATTACATAGGTTCTCAAATGTTCTTGTCTCAGAACACTTTTACACTTTTAAAAATTATCACCAAGGCTGAGAGCAACATGAATGACCTCGTCTCTGAGTATCAGCAGTACCAGGATGCCACCACAAAGAGGAAGAGGATTTCAGTGAGGAGGCTGAAGAGGAGGCCTAAAGCAGAGCTCCCATCACCTCAGACTTCTCAGTTCCCTTAGCTGTCTTACTCAGCTGCCCCTTTTCTCTCCCTCATAATTTGTGTTTGCTGCCTCTATCTTTTTTTGTTTGTTTGTTTTCTTCTGGGGGGTCTAGAATAGTGCCTATAGTAGGTGCTCAATAAATACTTGTTTGTTGAAAAAAAAGGGGGGGGAGGGGCCGGGTTCTGTGGCTCACGCCTGTAACCCCAGCTCTTAGGGAGGCAGAGGCGGAAGGATAGCTTGAGCCTAGGAGTTCGAGACCTGCCTGGGCAATATAGCGAGACCCCATTCTCCACAAAAAGGAAAAAAACAAAAAGACAAAAAAAAATTATCAAGAACACCAAAGACCTTTGTGGATTAAAGCATTTTTTTTGACTTGAGACACAGTCTCATTCTGTTGCCCAGGCTGGAGTGCAGTGGCACGATCTCAGCTGTCAGCTCACTGTAACCTCCACCTCCCGGGTTCAAGCGATTGTCGGGCCTCAGCCTCCTGAGTAGCTGGGACTGCAGGCATGCACCATACACCCAGCTAATTTTTGTATTTTTAGTAAAGACAGGATTTCATCATGTTGGCCAAGCTGTTCTCAAACTCCTGGCTTCAGGTGATCCGCCTGCCTCAGCCTCCCAAAGTGCTGGGATTACAGGTGTGACCCACCACACCTGGTCAAATTTTTTAACATTTTAATTAACTTCTTAAAAATACCAATAAACCAAATACATGGTAACATAAACTATTTACATGAAAAAATTACATATTTTCAAAACAAAAACAAGATTACATACCTTATAAAACAAAACAAAAAATTTAGTAAGAATTGTGGCACTGTTTTTACGTATCTGTAAATCTCTCTACTGTCTGACTACATAGAAGATAGGTAGACTCTCATATCTGCTTCTGCACTCATTCTCTTGTTTTGTCACACATCGTGCAGCCTCTGGAAAACCACTATGCAATCATGAGAGAATAAGAATAGAAAGGGCAAATAACCTCTTAGTGCAACTGATCCTAATACAATGCAGAGTGCCAACCCTGCATAGTCAAAAGTTCATGTGTAATTTTTAAATGCCCAAAAACTTAACTACTAATAGCCTACTGTTCACTGGAAGCCTTATCAATAACATAGTCAATTAACACATAAATAGAGTAGTATCTACATATATTTTGTGCATTCGTGACACACCTAACTTTTTCTTAATTTTTTAATATTTTTAGGCTACGTGATTTATCTGCAAATTTTTTCAAAATATAACAAATCTCAAAAAAATGTTCAATTTTTATTTTAAGTTGAGCAGTACATGTGAAGTTTTGTTACACAGGTAAACTTATGTCATGGGGGATTGTCGTACAGATTATTATTACATCACCCAGGAATTAAGCCCAGTACCCAATAGTCATCTTTTTTTTCCTCTCCCTCCTCACGCTCCATCATCAAGTAGACCCCAGTGTCTGTTGTTTCCTTCTTTGTGTTACTAAGTTCTCATCATTTAGCTCATTTAGCTCCCACTTGTAAATGAGAAGGTGCAGTATTTGCTTTTCTGTTCCTGCATTAGTTTGCTGAGGATAGCCTCCAGCTCCTTCCATGACTGTGCAAAAGACATGATCTCATTCTTTTTTATGGCTGCATAGTATTCTATGATGTATATACCACATTTCCTTTTTTTAATCTTTTCAAGTCCTGTTTCAGTATATAAGTATTATGTGTTTTGTTTCACAGCTCGTTACAGTGTTTTTTCTCTTTTTATTTTTTTTATTTTTTATTTTTAGAAAAAAAAGAAAGGAGAGAAGGAAAGAAAAAAAAAGGAGTGAAGGAGAAGAAGAAAAGGAGAGAGAATGGGAATGTTGCTTTATTCTAAAAATGGGTATGGAAAACCTCTTTTCTGCCAATAATTGTGCTTAATAATGGCCAATCAATATTTCATTTAAACCTATGAATAGGTGTGATGTGGTACTGACAAGAATGTATATTTTGTGTACTTAAAGTGGAGAGCTCTATAAATGCTTATTAAGTTTATTTGTTCCGGATCTGAGTTCAAGTCCTGGATATCCTTCTTAATTTTCTGTCTCGTTGATCTATCTAATATTGATGTTGAAGTCTCCCACTATTATTGTGTGGGAGTCTAGGGAGTCTAAGTCTCTTTATAAGTCTTATGTATCTGGGTGTTAGGATCATTATCTCTTCTTGTTACATTGATCCTTTTACCACTATATCTTTGTTGCTTTAAAATCTATTTTATCAGAGGTGAGAATTGCAACTCCTGCTTTTTATTTGTTTATTTATTTTTGCTCTCCATTTGGTTGGTAAGTCTTTCTCCATCCCTATGTTTTGAGTCTTTGTGTATCCTTGCATGTTAGATTGGTCTGGATGCAGCATACCATTGGGTTTTGGCTGTATCTTTTGATTGGGGGATTTAGTTGATTTAAATTTAGGATTACTGCCTTTTGATGTTAACTGGCTGTTTTGTCCATTCGTTGTTGTAAATTCTTCATTATGTTGATGCTCTTTACTTTTTAGTATATTTTAAAAAGGCTAATACTCATTGTTCCTTTCTATATGTAATGCTTCTTTCAGAAGCTCTTGTAAAGCAGGCCTGGTGGTAACAAAATCTCTGAGTACTTGCTTGTTCACAAAAGATTTTATTTTTCCTTCAGTTGTGAAGCTTAGTTTGGCTGGATATGAAATTCCAGGCTGAAAGTTCTTTTGTTTAAGGATGTTGAATACTGGCCCCCACTCTCTTCTGGCTTGTAGGGCTTCTGCTGAGAGATCTGCTGTAAGTCTGATAGGCTTCCCTTTGTGGGTAACCCGACCTTTCCCTCTGGCTGCTCTTATTATTTTCTCCTTTATTTCAACCCTGGTGAATCTAACAATTACGTGCCCTGGGGTTGCTCTTCTTGAGGAATATCTTTGTGGTGTTCTCTGTATTACCTGGAGTTGAATATTGTCCTGCTTTGCTAGGTTGGTAAAGTTTTCCTGAATAATATCCTGAAAAGTATTTTCCAGCTTGGATTCATTCTCCCCGTCACATTCAGGTACACCTATCAAACGTAAATTAGGTCTTTTCACATAGTCCCATATTTCCTGGGGACTTTGCTCATTCCTTTTTATACTTTTTTCTCTATTCTTGTCTTTTCATTTTATTTCATTAATTGGTCTTCAACCTCTGATATCCTTTCTTCTGCTTGATCAATTCGGCTATTAAAATTTGTGCATATTTCGCGAAGTTCCCATGTTGCGTTTTTCAACTCCTTTAATTCATTTATATTCCTCTCTATATTGTCTATTCTTGTTAGCATTTTGTCAAACCTTTTTTCAAAATTCTTAGTTTCTTTACATTGGGTTAGAACAAGTTCTTTTAACTCCCAGAATTTTCTTATCATCCACCTTCTGAAGCCTATACCTCATTTTCTTTATACAATCAGTCATTGATGGGCATTTAGGTCAAATCTGTGTCTTCACTATCATGAACAGTGTTGTAAGGAATGTTTGTGTGCATGTGTCTTTATGGTAGGATGACTTATATTCTTCTGGATATATATCCAGTATGACATTCTTGGCTCAAATGGTAGTACTGCTGTTAGTTATTTGAGGAATCACCGTACTGCTTTTTACAATGGTTGAACTAATTTACACTCCCACCAACATTGTATAAGTGTTCCCTTTTCTCCACAACCTCACCAGCATCTGTATTTTCTGGCTTTTTAATAATAGCCATTCTGTGTGGTGTGAGATAGTATCTCCTTGTGGTTTTGATTTGTATTTCTCTAATGATCAGTAATATTGAGGGGTTTTTTTGTATGCTTTTTGGCCACATATATGTCTTCTTTTGATAAGTGTCTGTTCATGTCCTTTGCCCACTTTTTTATGGGGTTGTTTGTTTTTCTCTTGTAAATTTAAGTCCTGTATTGATACTGGATATTAGACCTTTGTCAGATGTATAGTTTGCAAATATTTTCTCTCATTTTATAGGCTGTTTACTCTGTTGACAGTTTGTTTTGCTGTGCAGAAGCTCTTAACTAGATTCCACTTGTCAATTTTTGCTTTTGTTGCAATTCCTTTTAGTGTCTTCATCATGAAATCCTTGCTTGTTCCTGTGTCCAGGATGATATTGCCTAGGTTGTCTTCTGGGGTTTTCAGAGTTTTGGGATTTAACATTTAAGTCTTTAATCTATCTTGAGTTGATTTTTTTATCTGGGGAAAAGAAGGGGTCCAACTTCAGTCCTCTGCATATTGCTAGCCAGTTATGGCAGCACCATTTATTGAATAGGGAGTCATTTTCCCACTGCTTCTTTTTGTTAGCCTTGCCAAGAATCAGGTAGCCATCAGTGTGCAGCCTTATCTGTGCTCTCTATACTGTTCCATTGGTCTATGTGTCTGTTTCTGTACCAGTACCATGCTGTTTTGGTTACTGTAGTCTTGGAGTTTGAAGTCACATAGCATGATGCCTCCAGCTTTGTTCTTTTGGCTTAGGATTGCCTTGGCTATTTTGGCTCCTTTTTGGTTCCACATGAGTTTTGAAATAGTTTTTTCTAGTTCTGTGAAGAATGTCAATAATAGTTTGATAGAAATCGTATTAAATCTGTAAATTGCTTTGGGCAGAATGGCCATTTTAATGATATTGATCCTTCTATCCGTGAGCAAGGGATATTTTTCCATTTGTTTGTGTCTTCTCTGATTTCTTTGAGGAGTGTTTTGCAATGCTCACTGTAGAGATCTTTCACCTCCCTGGTTAACTGTATTCATAGGTATTTTATTCTTTTTGTGGCAGTTGTGAATGGAATTCCCTTTCTGATTTGACTCTCAGCTTGTCTGTTGTTGGTATATAGAAATGCTATTAATTTTCATACATTAACTTTTATCCTGAAAGGTTGCTGAAGTTGTTTAATAGCTGAAGAAGTTTATGGGCCAAGACTCTGAGATTTTCTAGATCAAGGATCATGTGATTCACAAACAAAGATAGTTTGACTTCCACTCTTCTTATTTTTATGCCCTTTATTTCTTTCTCTTGCCTCATTGCTTTGGCCAGGAATTCTGATACTATGTTGAATAGGAGTGGTGAGAGAGGTCATCCTTGTCTTGTGCTGTTTGTCAAAGGAAATGCTTCCAGCTTTTGCCCACTCAGTATAGTGTTGGCCATGGTTTGTCACAGATGGCTCTTACTGTTTTGAGATATCTCCCTCAATACCTACTTTTCTGAAGTTTTTAACATGAAGGGGTATTGAATTTTACTGAAAGCCTCTTCTGCAACTATTAAGATATTCATTTGGTTTTTAGTCTTTTGTTCGCTTTATGTGATGAATCACATTTATTGATTTGCATATGTTGAACCAACCTTGCATCCCCAGGATGAAACCTACTTGATTATGGTGGATTCACTTCTTGATATTCTGCTGGATTCAGTACTTTGCAAGTACTTTGTTGAGGATTTTTCCATCAATGTTCATCTAGGATATTGGCCCAACGTTTTCTTTTTTTGTTGTGTCTCTGTCAGATGTTGGTATCAGGACGATGCTAGCCTCATAGAATGAGTTGGGGAGCAGTCCTCCTCCTCAACTTTTTGGAGGAGTTTCTATGGGAACGGCATCAGCTCTTCTTTGTACATCTAGTAGAACGTAGCTGCGAATCTATCAGGTCCTGGACTTTTTCTGTGGGAGGGTAGGCTATTTGTTACTGATTCAATTTTGGAGCTCATTATTGGTCAGGTAATCAATTTCTTCTTGGTTCAGACTCGGAAGAATCTATGTGTACTGGAATTTATCCATCTTTTCTGTTTTCTAGTGTGTGTGCATAGGGATATTAGTAGCAGTTTCTGATGGTTATTTTTATTTCTGTGGGGTCAGTGGTAACATTCCCTTTGTCATTTCTTATTGTGTTTATTTGGATCCTCTCTTTTTTCTTTTTCATTAGTCTAGTTAGCAGCCTATCTATCTTGTTAATTTTTTTAAAAAACCAACTCCTAGATTTGTTTATCTTTTGAATGGGTTCTTGTGTCTTCATTTTCTTCAGTTCAGCTCTGATTTTGGTTATTTCTTGTCTTCTGCTAGATGTGTGGTTGGTTTGTTCTTGCTTCTCTAATTCTTTCCATTGTGATGTTAGCTTAATTTAAGATATTTCTAACTTTGGGATGTGAGCCTTTAGTGCTCTGAATTTCCCTCTTAACACTGCCTTAGTTGTGCTGAAGAGATTGTGGTGTGTTGTATTTTTGTTCTCATTAGTTTCAAATAACTTCTTGATTTCTGCCATAATTTCATTATTTACCCAGAGGCCATTCAGGAGCAAGTTGTTTAATTTCCATGTAATTGCATGGTTTTGAGCAATTTTCTTAGTCTTGACATCTATTTTTATTGCACTGTGGTCTGAGAGTATGTTTGATATGATTTCAGTTCTTTTGCATTTGCCGAGGATTGTTTTGTACCCAATTATGTGGTCAATTTTAGAGTACTGCCATGTAGCAATGAGAAAAATGTATATTATGTTGTTTTGGGGTAGAAACTTCTGTAAAGCTCTATCAGATCCATTTGGTCCAAAATTGAGTTCAGGTCCTGGATATCTTTGTGGATTTTCTGTCTCAATGAACTGTCTAATACTGTCAGTGGAATGTTAAAGTCTCCCACTATTATTGTGCATGAGTCTAAGTGTCTGTGGGGTCAGTGGTAACATTCCCTTTGTTACCTTTGCAGGTCTCTAAAAATTTGCTTTGTAAATCTGAGTGCCTCTGTGTTGGGTGCATATATATTTAGAATAGTTAGGTCTTCTTGTTGAATTAAATCCTTTACTATTATGTAATGCCCTTCTTTGTCTTTTTTGATCTTTGTTGCTTTGACATCTGTTTTGTCTGAAATTAGGATTCCAATCCCTGCTTCTTTCTGTTTTCCATTTACTTGGTAGACTTTCCTGTATCCCTGTATTATGAATCTATGGGTGTCATTTCATATGAAATGAGTTTACTGAAGACAGCATACCATTGGGTTTTGCTTTTTTATTCTGCTTGCCACTCTGTGCCTTTTAAGTGAGGCATTTAACCCATTCACATTCAAGGTTAGTATTAATATGTGTGAATTTAATCCTGTCATTGTATTGTTGGCTGGTTATTATGTTGGCTTATCTGTGTGATTGCTCTCTAGTGACAATGCCGGTGTGTTTAAGTGTGTTTTTGTATTAGCTGGTAGCAGACTTTCCTTTCTATATGTAGTGCTCCTTTCAAGATCTCTTGTAATGCGGTTCTGGTGGTAAGAAACTCCCCCAACATTTGCTTATCTATAAAGGATCTTATTCCTGCTTTGCTTAGGAAGCTTAATTTAGCTGTATATGAAATTCTAGGTTGAAGATATTTTTCTTTAAGAATGTTGAATATAGGCCCCCATCTCTTCTGGCTTGTAGGGCTTCAGCTGAGATGTCTGCTGTTAGCCTGATAGTGCTCCCTTTGTAGGTGATATGCCCTTTCTCTCTACCTGCCTTTAACATTGTTTCATTCAACCTTGAAAAATCTGATGATTATGTGTCTTGGGAATTATCTTCTTGTGTAGAATCCTGCAGGAGTTTTCTGTATTTTCTGAATTTGACTGTTGGCCTCTCTAGCAAAGTTGGGGAAGTTTTCATGACGGATGATAACCTGAAATATGTTTTCCAAGTTGTTTGCTTTCTTCCCCTCCCATTCACAGAGTCCAGTGGTTCATAAATTTGGCCTCTTTACATAATCCCATACCTCTCAAAGGTTTGTTCATTCCTTTTTATTCTTTTTCCTTAATTGTATTTGACTATCTTATTTCAGAGAACCAGTCTTCAAGTTCTGAGATTCTTTTCTCAGCTTAGTTTATTCTGCTGTTAATACTTGTGATTACATTGTTAAATTCTCTCATTGTGTTATCCAGCTCTGTCAGGCCTGTTACGTTCTTTTTTTATACCAGCTATTTTGTCCTTCAGCTCCTGCATTGCTTTTTATTGTGATTCTTGTTTTCCTTGGATTGGGTTTTGCTGTCCTACTGAATCTGTTCCTATCTATATTCCAAATTCTACTTCTGACATTCCAACCAGTTCAGCATGCTTAAGAACTCTTGTTGAAGAGCTGGTGAACTCATTTGGAGGGTATATGACACTCTAGCCATTTGAGTTACCAGAGTTCTTGCATTGGTTCTTTCTCATCTCTGCATGTGAGTGTTCCTTTAATTGCAATGTAGATTGAGTACAGTCAATAGACTTCTTTCCTAGATGTTTTCACCAGGCTGAGGCTTTGTACAGGGTCTTTATGTGAAACTGACTTCTTGTCTCTGGTTTCAGAGGTGGGTATGTTAGTGAGGTATTTCTGGTGTTGAAGCTTTGGGTTGTAATCTAGTAGGTGGCATTTAGGCTTACTGGTCACTTGGTAAACTGTAGGTCAGTTGTGTGGTTCCCCTATGTTTCCTCACAGCTGCAGGTGCATTCCCTCTCAGTGCTCTGAAAGTGTAGCACTTTCCCTTGAAAGCTGGCTATAGATCATGGTTTGGCACTCCTGGCTACCACTACAGCTCTGGAGCAATCTCAGTGTTTATATTCCTTCCCCAACTTGAAGGCCACAGAGGAAAGGACCTTAGCAGTGGTTGTGGCCAAGCATCTTTTGCTTGTATCCCGGGAGGCTCCACCCCACAGAGATGCAGGTCAATAATCACTCTGTGCAATCAAACCAGGATGAAGGGTCTGTGCTGTGAGCCTAAGCCAGGCATTTCCTGTCTGATGACAAGCAATGGGGGGTGTGGGACCCATGGGAGATGGACTGGCCTCCTCTTCTTGGATCGACTGAAGTTTGTTGGAGGTACGAATATGGTACTTGGGGTTCTTTGCTTCTTTGCTAGTTCCAGGGTATCCAGGGCAGTTTCACTGCAGAGGCAGTGGCAGAGAGGCTTTTGGTTGCCCCAGAGGCTCTGTCCAGGGAGTTACTGAGTTGTTACTGGCTCAATAGCTCTGGTGGGGGTGGTGGCTGGAAGGACAGGCCTGGAACACCTGCCTCAGGAAGAGATATGAGAATGGGGGCCCATCTAACAGTCTGGACACTTTTCTATAGGGCTGCTGCAGCATACTAGGGGCTCTCTCCAGTCCCTAGTCACCTCAGATTTTCAGTGCCTGGAGGTATCATGAGTGAAGGCTGTCAAACAGCAAAATGGCAGCCTGCCCCTCCTTCTGGCAGCTCCATCCCGGGTACAGACCTGTTGCCAGCCTGAACACACCTATAGGAGGTGGCTGGAGACTCCAGTTGGGAGGTCCCACCCACTGAGTAGGAATGAGACTGTTTTAAAAAGCAGTCCGGCCACACTTTTGTAGAGCAGCTGTGCTGTGCTAGAGGTACACTTCAGCCCCTGGTCACCTCAAACACTCCAAAGCCTGATGGTTAAGTCACCCTAGCAGTGAAGATAGCAGTCCACCCCTTCCTCTGGGAGCTCCATCCCAGGGAGGTTTCAAATCTCTATTGGCCAGAAAGCACTGGAAGGGGTAGCTGGAAACTATGGTTGGGAGATCTTGCCCAGTGAGGAGGAATGGAATCAGAGACCCACTTTAAAAAGCAGTCTGGCCATGTTTTCACAGAGTGTGTGCTGTGTTGGAGGACCACTTCTGCCCCCAGTCAGCTTAGACTCTGCAAAGCCTGAAGGCTAGAACAGGCAAGTTGCCCAAAACGCAAAGATGGTAGCCCTTCCCTACCTCTGTGAGCTTCATCCCAGGAAGTTTCAAATCTCTGTCAGCTTAAGAATCCCAGTGGGGTAGCTAGAGACTTCAGTTGGGAGGTCCCACCCAGTGAGAAGGAACAGGATTGGGTACCTGCTTTAAAAAGCCATCTGGTCACTTTTTGGTAGAGCAGTTGTTCTATGCCGGGGGAATCCCTGGTCAGCTCCAGAAGAATAAGCTTCCTGACACAATTGTTACATTAAAAACCACAGTTAAAACTAGATGACTATTTTAATAATTTATAATGAGCAGAGCTCTGTCTCTCTAATTAGATTATTCATAATCACTTTAGTATCTCCCCATAGAAAGATTAACATCAACATCAAAATCATTATATAATTTTGTGTGAACACAGGTGTTAGATGGCAAAAAAAAAAAAAAAACTAACACATAGCTCATGATAGGGACATATATAGCTTATGATAGGGCTGGACATGCCAGTGGCCCTGGAATATGTAGATTTCCTTAGCTATAACCTCCTGCATCTTTCTCACCTTAGAGATGGCCTTACACATGGTTTGATTTGCTGAAAGCAGCTCCTTTAGTAGGTTATGTTTGGCTAGACACTACTAGTGTTGGTATCTATCACCTTTTTTTTTTTTTTCTAAGAATGGTGTTTTTGGTTTTTTGGTTTTTTTTTGAGATGGAGTCTCTATTTTTCTCCAATGCTGGAGTGCAATGGTGCAATCTCAGCTCACTGCAACCTCTGCTTCCCAGGTTTAAGTGATTCTCCTGCCTCGGCCTCCCGAGTAGCTGGGATTACAGGTGCCCACCACCATGTCTGTCTGATTTTTGTATTTTTAGTAGACACAGGGTTTCACCATGTTAGCCAGGATGGTCTTGATCTCCTGACCTCAGGTGATCCACCCACCTCAGCCTCCCAAAGTGCTGGGATTAAGGCATGAATCACTGTGCCTGGCCTAAGAATGGTGTGTTAGTCAGGGTTCTCCAGAGAAACCAATACATGTATAGTTACATATAGAAAGACACTGAATATATATTGAAAGAAATTGGCTCACATGATGATGGAGGCTGACAAATACCAAGAGTGGAGTTTGCAATCTGGATATCCAGGAATGTCGATGGTGTAGTCCCAGTCTCCAAGCTGACAGGCTTGAGACCCATGGAACTGATGTCTCAGTCCAAGTCTAAAGGCAGGAAAAACCTAATGTCCAGCTAGAAGATAGGCAGGAGTTCTCCTTTCTTCTCAGATGATCAGCCTTTTTGTTCTATTTAGGCCTTCAACTGACTGGATGAGGCTCATTCACATTGGAGAGGGCAATTTGCTTTACTCAGTCAACTGATGCAAATGTTAACCTTATCCAGAAACACCCTCACAGACACACCCAGCATCATAGCTGACCCTGGTTCCCAGTCAAGTTGACATGCAAAAGTAACCATCACAGATGGTGTTTAATTTTTAAACTTATAGCTAAATTAATGTTAACTTTTTTAAAAAATAAAAATACACATTTTTTATTAAAAAATAAAATACAGCTTTCCTTGGTACTTCCAGTCACAAGCCCTTGCCCAGCCCAGCCCAGCTGAGTCTCTGGTTGTTTATAGTGCCATTGTGGTTGTGGGACCCGAGGTATACTAGTGTATATGCAAATTATTGTCCTCCAGGACTCTGACACAACCCTACAGCCAGGGCCAGCATTCTCAGGTCTACCCGGGATGGCAGGACCAATATGGAACTCTTGAAGTGTATGAAACAAAATCTGCATTTGAAGAAAAGGTCTATTAAGATTTTCTCATGCACGTTCAGTCCTGTGGGGTGGTGGTTCTCAAAGTGTGGTCTATGAACTCACAGAGGTCCCTGGAGACTATTTTTTGGGTCCTGAGGCCAAAATTGCTTATAAAATGAAACAGTTGATCTTTGAGCAATATGGGTTTGAACCGTGTGGACCCACTCATTAGTGAATTCTTTTCAGTAAAGATATTGAAAAAAAGTTTTTAAGGGAGGCGGCCAAGATGACTGACTAGAAGCAGCTAATGTGTGTGGCTCTCATGGAAAGGAGCGGAAGGGGCAAGTAAATACAGCACCTTCAACTGAAATATCCAGGTACTAAAACTGGGACTAATCAAAGAAACAACTTGACCCACGGAGAATGGAAAAAAGCGGGGCAGGGCAACAGTCCACCCAGGAGCAACATGGAACCAAGGGAACCTCCCTTCACTCAGAGAAATGGTGAGTGAATGTGTGACCCTAAGAATCCAGGTTTTTCCCACAGATCTTTGCAACCCTCAGGTCAGAAGATCCCCTCATGAGTCCACTTCACCAGGGCCTTCAGAACTACGTGGAGTTTTGGCAGAGCAGCTGCTGAGGCACTTGTGGAGACCTGTGAGCCTTAGATAGTTGGCCTCTCCAGGCTTCCTAGCCAAAAAAAGCAACATCAGCAAGGTAGGATGTTAGATTCCTGTAAATACCCCTAGAGAAGCAGCTGAATACAGGGAGCTGTGCAGCAATAGTCTGTAGGCCCCACTTCCACAGCACCTCACAGGCTAAGCCCTACTAGCTTGGAATTCCAGTTATCCACTGGTAGCAGTGTTGCACTTCCCTGGGATTGAGTTCCCAGGGAAGGGGTGGGCTGCCATCTTTGCTGTTTGGGCAACTTAGCTATTCCAGCCTTCTGATCAGATATAAAATCAGTTTTTTAACCACAGTTAAAAACTGTGGTTTTTACCGTAACCATTGTGTCAGGAAGCTTATTCTTCTGGACGGGTGTCTAACAATGGAAACCTCTTTCTGGGAGTTGCAAAATGCCTTCCAGGCCCACATTCCTTTTAGAAGATTTTTTAATCATGCCTCATACCACTTTATTTTGCCTCCCTGCCACAACTGATTGTACTAGAGATGGATACTTTTCCTGGCCAACAGTCCATGAGATGCCCTGACTCAAAAACTCTGCCAAATATGGGCTTCCTAAACAGAACAATCAGACTTAAGAAGAGGTAGCTAGTAACTGCTGGATCACTTAAAACAGGGACAGAGAATAGCTGTGTCTCTGTAAGGGTGGCTGTCACTAAAGAAGAAAGCTACAGTGTCTGCTAAGTCATTGAAGCTGCGGCAGATACCAGAGCAATCACAAGTCTTGGATCACGTTCCATCTCCATGAGGCTTGAAAATGCATTTATTTTGCTTTAATTAATTAAGAAGCATATTTTGTTCTTACAGCTTATAATGGTCTAAAGCACATACTGCTCTGTGAGCTGGAAGACAACTTAGCCACACTTATCCTGCACGTTGCAGTGAAATAAAAGCACTTAATATTTAGATCAGGTATAAGAAACCAAAATGCCTACCCAGGCAAGGCAGGTAACATATATAAGTGAAGCCAGCCAGGTATGAGATCAACAAGGAAGATACTTGCCCTGCTAACCGGAGCCACTGCTCCCCAGCTTTGGTCATAATTACCATTCAGAAGAATATTTGCATTGCTTGACAGAACTTCCAAGTGTTTTTGTTTTGTTTTGTTTTTTGTTTTGAGACGGAGTTTCGCTCTTGTTACCCAGGCTGGCGTGCAATGGCGCGATCTCAGCTCACCGCAACCACCGCCTCCTGGGTTCAGGCAATTCTCCTGCCTCAGCCTCCGGAGTAGCTGGGATTACAGGCATGCGCCACCATGCCCAGCTAATTTTTTGTATTTTTAGTAGAGATGGGATTTCACCATGTTGACCAGGATGGTCTCGATCTCTTGACCTCGTGATCCACCCGCCTCGGCCTTCCAAAGTGCTGGGATTACAGGCGTGAGCCACTGTGCCTGGCCCAGACCTTCCAAGTTTTAAGTGAGATAATGCATTTCAAGTAATCACTTGTATGCCAAGCACATTGTAACTGCTCATTAATATTAATTACTATTAGTTACATTCATCTATAATCATTATTAGCAGTTATATATCTATAAGAATTATCTGGACAAATGATACTACTTGACAAATTTACATTTCCTAATTCCCTAACATATTTTTATCTCAAAAATATTTTTTTGATCATGCTCTTTAAAATGCTTCTCTAGTTCTAATTGGTCTCTTAATTGATTCATGAAGACCTCAGAATTCAAGGTATGCTTACTCATCTGGTTTGCTTTCTGCTAATGATTCATTTCTCTGGTTTAGAGAAACTCATTTTTGTATTTTTCCAGCCTATCTTTTCTATGGGTAATTACCCCTTGCACACCTTCAGACATTGCCTATGAAACAAAAATGTAGATTGAATACAGTATAATTTTCTCCAAGTTGGCTTAGGTCTTTAATCAGAGACTGCCATTTATGACCAGCTCTTCCAAACCATCAGTAAGTTTTGTTGCTTTAAAGGATGGGTACAAGTAATGAAGTTCAACTAAGAAATGAACAAGGAGATGGAATCTAAAAGAAAGCAGCATGGTAACACAACATACAAACCCGCAGAGCACTTCCACGTAACTGACAACTCCAGGCTTTAGAATGGTAGAAACAAATATATCTTGCTTTGTTTAAAAAAAAAAAAAGTGGAGAGCCCACAGCCAAAATGAAAGTAATTGGGCTTCCTTCTAACAAGTATTACATATTAATATCCACAATATATTTAAGGCATGTCAAAGCCTCAAAATAAAAAAATGTGTCTTGATGTAATCCATTCGAATCCAGCTTCCTACCTAGGGGCAGGAAATGATAGGGCAGAGCATACATGGATTTTGAAGTCAGACTGACCTGGATTCTAATTCTGAAATGCTTGTCAGATATGTATCTTGTCTAGTTCCTTGGCCTCTCTGAGCAAGTATTATCATCTCTAAAGATGGGACAACTAGACTTACTTTTTTAAGGCTGTGATAAATGTTAAATAAAATACCACAGAAAAGGTGCCTTCCCATTGCTACCATTTACTAGACATTTAACAAATGGCTTTCTTATTTCCATTCCCTCTTCGGAACGCAATGTGAGGATCAACCGAGTTTCCCATATGCCTCAGAAGATAAGTAGAGATGTTTCACATAATCTTAAACACAATATGTATTGAAGGATGAAGGATCTTCCCCCTTAGGCCCTAAGTAAGCACAGGTGTGGGCTGTTCCTTCATCGCAGGTAGATCTATCTGGAGTAGATGGAGTGAGAAGTGTCGTTAGTGTATTTACTTGCAAAGTTGTTTACTTAACAAATACTGAACTCTATTCTGTGACAGGCACTGTAGATCCTGAAAGTAAATGACACCACTGCCCTTGGGGAGCTCACAGCCCAAGTTGTAACAGATTCATCCTCAATAGTATTTCCTAAGGTATGCTCCACAGAATACCAATTCCACAGGTTAAAGATGTTAGAAGAAAACTAAGTTTAGGGAAAAGTTTCTAGTTTCTTTGCTATGAAGTTTTTCAGAACCAGTAGTGTGCTTGGAGACATAGAATGCAGTGTTTGTATTTGATCACAGAACCTTTTTATCAAGGAGCATCTCAAGACACTAGTAGTGTTGCTCAGGTCATGCTTTGGAAAGAGCAGACCTAAAGTATAGCTGTGAGCATTCTCCCACAACAGCTGTTCCTGCAAGCGTTCAGGGGAGGATGGAGGAAGCCGGTAGTCTCCCTGATGCTGCTGTGCAGTGCTATTTCAGCCTTACATCCTGGAGTAGTAGGAGAGCCATAAGCTTTGAACCCAAACTGCGCTGGAAATTTGATTCTGCAGCTCATCTTCCTGACCTGGAGCAAGTTGTAAAAGCTCTTTGATCCTAAGAACAGGTTTCCCTGCCTAAACAATGGAGATCATAATGATATCTTCTTTCTGGGGTTCTTGTGAGGAATAAATATAATAACAGGGAAAGTGTCAGGCATAGAGTAACAGTAGAACTTAATAGATAGCCCCTTCTCTTCCCTTCCCCCCTTATTCTATGCTAGATTTTATTATATCCTGGGACACACAGCGCAATGAGTCAGAGATAAATACAAGCTGCTGGTTTAAACAGCAGATGCATGTGCTTCATCATCTGTGCCTCCTCTGTTATTTTGCTTGTACCTGAAGAGTTTCGTATCTCTTTGCACTTCTGTCTTCTAGCCAGAAGTGCTGAGACAACAGAAGGAAATGACAGGGTCTTCACCTTACCTTAACAAGAAATCTCCTGGTTATCTTTCAAGGAAAGATGTTCGTACATTGGCAGATTAATTTTTTTTTTTGAGACAGAGTCCCACTCTGTCACCTAGGCTGGAGTGCAGTGGCATGATCAAGTGAAACTTCTTCCTAAGCCTCCCAACTAGCTGGGATTCCAGGTGCCCCCACCACACCTGGCTAATTTTTGCATTTTTAGTAGAGGTTTAACCATGTTGTCAAGGCCAATCTTGAACTCCTGACCTCAAGTGATCCACCCTCCTCAGCCTCCCAAAGCGCTGGGATTACAGGTGTGAGCTACCACGTGCACCCTTCAACTTATTTTGGAGTCCTACATTTTTACAGCATCAACCAAACATTACCTTAACTCTATCTAAGATTCAGTAAAATTTAGGCTCCTCTAAGTTCTTCATCCCCAGGACTCTCATGGTCAAGAATCTTTAAGAAAAAAAAAAGATGATATTTAACGGAACATTTCAAACACCCTGTGAAATGAAATGAACACTACAGATTCCCTGGTCACAACTGAAGTCCATATTTGTCTAGAAATAGGTGAAATTTATTTTTGCTGATAAAACTAGAGCTGAAAAAAATAATCAGGTGAAACATGTCTTCATATATTTTCTTTAATCAATAATAATACTCCACTCATTTAGCTTGTCAGAGAATGAGCTATTCCATGGAAGTGAATTTTCTAGATACTGAAGGTTATAGTTGCCATACTTCCTACTCCATTCATCTCAACTTGCTTACAAAGAAGCATTAAAAAGCAGAGGGAAAAAATGGAGAATATGTGGAGAAAATCCTCATGCAGAATCCAGAGCAAAGTAGACAGCCTGATTAGCAATTCAGAACAGGGATGGGGGAGGCTGAGTGTGGTGGCTCACACCTGTGATCCCAGCAATTTGGGAGGTCAAAGCAGGTAGGTCACTTCTTCAGGCCAGGCATTCAAGACCAGCCTTACCTACATGCCAAAACCCTGATTTTACTAAAAATACAAAAAATTAGCCAGGCATGGTGATGTGCACCTGTAATCTTGGCTACTCGGGAGGCCTAGGTGGGAGAATCATTTAAACCTAGTAGGCACAGGTTGCAGTGAGCCAAGATCGCACCACTGCACTGCAGCCTGGGCAAGACAGCAAAGCTAGGTCTCAAATTTAAAAAAAGACAGTGGGGTATGGGGTATGGTCTCTGGTAGGAGAGATGGAACCAGAAATGGGCAGCTAGAAAAGTCTGGAGACAGAGCTTTGAAATTAGAGGTTTCTTGAAATAGAAAATGTGTGGCTTAGAAAGAATAAAATACCTATGAATACAGCTAACTAGGGAGACAAAAGATCTCTACAAGGAGAGCTACTAGCTCACAGAAATCACAGTTGACACAAACAAATGGAAAAACCTTTCATGCTCATGGATAGGAAGACTCAATATCACTAAAATGGCCTACCGCCCCAAGCAATTTATAGAATCAATGCTATTCCTATCAAACTACCATTGACATTCTTCTTAGAACTAGAGAAAATGCTTTTAAAATTCATATGGATCCAAAAAGAGCCCAAGTAGCTAAGGCAATTCTAAGCAAAAAGAACAAAACTGGAGGCATCACCTGACTTCAAACTATACTAGGGCTTCAGTAATGAAAACAGCATGGTACTGGTGCAAAAACAGACCCATAGACCAATTGAACAGAAAAGAGAAACCAGAAATAAGACTGCACCCCTACAACTATGTGCTCTTTGACAAATCTGACAAAGACAAGCAATGAGGAAAGGATTCCCTATTCAATAAATGGTGTTGGGATAACTGACTGGCTATATGCAGAAGATTGAAGCTGGGCCTCTTCCTTATACCACATACAAAAATTAACTCAAGATGGATCAAAGACTTAAATGTAAAACCTAAGACTGTAAAAACCCTGGAAGACAACCCAAGCAATACTATTCAGGACAGAGGCACAGGCAAAGATTTCATGATGACACCAAAAGCAATTGCAATAAAAGCAAAACTTGACAAATGATATCTAATTAAATGAAAGAGCTTCTGCACAGCAAAAGAAACTATCAACAGAGTAAAGAGACAACCTGCAGAATAGGAGAAAATTTTTGCAAACTATGTCATCTGACAGAGGCCTAATATTCAGCATCTATAAGGAACTTAAGCAAATATACACGAAAAAAAAAACATAAAAAAAGAAGGCAAAGGACATGAACAGACACTTTTGAAAAGGAGACATTTATATGGCCAACAAACATATGATAAAAAGCTCAACATCACTGATCATTAGAGAAATGTAAATCAAAGTCACAATGAGACACCATCTCACACCAGTCAGAATGGCTGTTATCAAAAAATAAAAAAAAAAATAAGAGATGCTGGCAAGGTTTTGGAGAAAAGGGAGCACTTAGTCACTGTTGGTGGGAGTATAAATTAATTTAACCATGTGAAAGGCAGTGTGGTGATTCCTCAAAGACTTAAAGACAGAAATACCATTCAACCTGGCAATCCCATCACTAGGTATAAACCCAAAGGAAAATAAATTATTCTATTAAAAGACATATGCACACATATGTTCATTGCAGCACTATTCACAATAGCAAAGACATGGAATCAACCTAAATGCCCATCAATGGTAGACTAGATAAAGGCCTGGCCTGGTGGCTCACACCTGTAATCCTAGCACTTTGGGAGGCCAAGGTGGGCAGATCACATGAGGTCAGGAGTTTGAGAGCAGCCTGGCCAACATGGTGAAACCCTGTCTCTAGTAAAAATACAAAAATTAGTCATGTTTGATGGCGCATACCTATAGTCCCAGCTACTCAAGAGGCTGAGGCATGAGAATTGCTTGAACTTGGGAGGTGGAGGTTGCAATAATCCAAGACTGCACCACTGCACTCAAGCCTGGGAAACAAAGTGAGACTCCAAAAAAAAAAAAAAAAAAAAGACTGGATAAAGAAAAACTGGTACATATACACCATGGAATATTATATAGCTATAAAAAACAACAAGACCATATCCTTTGCAGGGACATGGATGGAGGTGGAGGTCATTATTCTTAGCAAACTAACCCAAGAACAGAAAACCAAATACTGCATGTTCTCACTTGTAAATAGGAGTTAAATGATGAGAACACATGGATACATGGGGGAAACAACACTCACTGGGGCCTTTCAGAGGATGGAGGGTGAGAGGAGGGAGAGGATCAGGAAAAATAATTAATGGGCACTAGGCTTAATAGCTGGGTGATGAAATAATCTGTACAACAAACCCCTATGGCACACATTTATCTATGTAACAAACCTGCACTTGTACCCCTAAACTTAAAAAATAAATAAATAAATATTTGGAGAAAAAAACCCCTTGGAAAATGATAGATTATGTAATAAATTGTATTGAAATATCTGACTAAAAAAATAAAATGTATGGCTTTTTAGTCTACAGTATTGACTTAAAACAAAGATTTGAAGGAATTTGGTCTAGGAGTCTTTGGGGTTTATTGAGGGCTTTGGGGGCATCTGTAGGCCTTTGGAATGTGTTAAGAAAGGTTCCAGAAAAAAATAAAACAGAGAATTCATTGATGGGGCTTGAGCTAGGTTCCAATTTTAAAAGAAAATGAAGTGGAAAGAACCTCTATACTTTCTTCTGGTTTGTAACCCAGCTCTCTAGGGTAGAGAAGGAGATCATAATTCAGGATCAGAGCTCTGTATATCTAGCAGAATATTGACTGTGCTTACCCTAGAAATTGATGAGGGGAAGGAACTCCAACATATTTTATTCTTTTAAAGGCAAAACATGTATAATGTTACCTGTCTGCCTCTTTGACCAAAAATTCAGAACATAATCTACCCTGATTTTAATGGCACAATGACCATTACGAACACCCACTCCTATTTTAACAGAGGCTTCTAGGGTGGTGAGAAACATTAGATCCTGTATAGAGTATCCTCGGGCTCTCTGCTTTTTAATGTTTTTATTTTGTTTTAGTTGTTTTTGTCTTCATCCTTGGCATCAGCTATTACTCCTAGTGACTAGAAGTTTTTCTAAATCTGGAAATACTTCTCTTTCCCTTCTAATTTACTGTTTCTAATATCTTAAGAAAAGATAAAATTATGACATTAATTTGAACTGTAACTCAGATATGAATAAAGAGGAACGAAGACAGTCTTTTATGAGTACATAAACATTTGTGCAATGTGCTCTCTGTTTTGCTGGCTTTTAAGAGTCTTTCCTTGCTTATTTGTAAGAGACTTATTTCTAAGTCAATATGTTCCAGAGAGCTACATTTAAAGATAAATGACATACATACTAGTGACGGATAAGTGCACTTGATAAATACTATGCCACCCTTGGGTCCTTTCTTTCCCTCACACCCTACATATACTTTACCAGTAAATTCTTGAAAAATATCCAGAATGCAATCAATCATATTTCGCTGCTTCTACTGCTACTACTCTAGTCCAAACCATCTCTCAGCTGAATCATTGCAATCTCTTCTAACCCATCTCTGTGCTTCCTCCTATTTCCTTCAGTCCATCGAATGCGGCCAGAATGGTCAGGCCAGGCACGTGGCTCATACCTGTAATCCCAGCACTTTGGGAAGTCAAGGCAGTCAGATTGCCTGAGGTCAGGAGTTGGAGACCAGCCTGGCCAATGTTGCAAAATCCCTTCTTTACTAGAAATACAAAAAAATTAGCTGGGTATGGCGGTACAGTGCCTGTAATCCCAGCTACTCAAGAGGCTGAGGCAGGAGAATCACTTGAACCAGGAGGTGGAGGTTGCAGTGAGCCAAGATCACATCACCCATTCCAGCCTGGGCAACAGGGCAAGACTCCGTCTCAAAAAAAATAAATAAAAGTAAGTAAATAAAATCTTAGGTCAGATAAATCATGTTCCTCCTCTGCTCATGACCCTCCAATGGCTTCCTACTTCACTTGAATTAAAAGCAAAGCCATTTCCATGACCTCTGAGATTCTACATAATTCCATCTCCTATGGCTCTTTCTCATTCAGTCCTCTCCAACCACACTGACCTCCATTACTGATCTTCAACTTCTCATTTAAGTTACACTGAAATTCAAACATCCAATTAATTCCTTTTATATATTTAGCTTTCTCCAACTGAAAAATTTTAAACCATTTGGTACAACTTGGTTCCATCTGGGTTGAATCCAGACTGCCACTTACAGGCTGTGTGATTTTATGATATTGCTTGCTTCATGAGGTTGTCATAAGGATTAGGTGAAAATAAATGCCCAGGGCCTAGAACATAGAAAAGACTTGATAAATACAATGTATTGTTTTCTATGTAAATTACATATATATCTCCAAGTAGCAGATTTTTACATTATGGAAACTAAAATATCCCAAAGTTAAAAGTTTTCATTTTCATGGTACTAGTATTTGCCTACATGTAGCTTACACGCAAAAAAAAAAAAAAAAAAAAAAAAAAAAAAAAGGTAAAAAGGTATTCTTCTTTGCTTCATGTTCTCTTAGGCAGTTATTACTAAATCCACCTTCCAAAAGTAAAAACCAAGGTTTCAGCATGCTAGGCATTGGGCATGTCATGTCCTACCAAATGAAAACATTTTTCACTAAATTCTCTAGTAGCACTTAAACTCAGTCAATTTACTTTTCAGTCACCATTATGGAGCCAGTTCATTTCTTTTCATGGATTATTCCTTCAGTATGGAAGACTCTTTTACCTTATAGATGTCAGTTTATACTTTTCATCCCTGGCAATCTTGTATTTAAAGCACTTGCTACAAGAATACTTCATAATTAAGCCTATTTCATTCTAATAACCTCCTTATTTGACATCCTTCCAATATTTATGCTAAATCAATAATCATCTGCATTAATTGTGTGCTTGTAATGTGCCAGGCACTGTTCTAAGCACTTTAGTGTATTATTTCATTTATTCCTATGCAGGCTCCTTTATTTACATTCTTTTACAGATGAGGAAACTGAGGTACCAAATGGTAAAGTAACTTGTCCAGGACACATAGCTAGAGAATCATGACACTCTATCTCAACTAAGAAGTTTGACCCCCAAATCTCATGCTCTTAAGCAATTAAGAAATTCATATCCTATCTTCTTTCACATGTTGTTTTCATAGTAAGTCTCATGTCAGCTCATGTGTCAATGTCATGTATTGTTTCTCCAACTAGGCTATAATATTCTTTAGAAAAATGAGCTTGAATTTCTTTCTTTACTGCCATTAAACTTATTATGATGGTCTGTTCGTAATCAACCTTTAGTAAATGCTCTTTAACAAACTCAGCAGTTTAGTGACTAGCACTGGTCATGTGCCTGACTTGCTTTTCAGTTATTTACCCCAAAAACTTCTGGGCCAAGCAAACCCAAATACCACTTCTACTATAAAACTGACTCTGATGTAATCATGCAGGGTCAATGTGTGGAAAGCTGAAGTCATTCTATGTTGGCTTGTGGTCAACTTTCTTCTTCCAAAAGTCCTTCTGCATGGGCTTATTACAGGTACAAACAGCAGATAATAATCTGGGACAGAAACAAATGAATCATCATTTTAATACACAAAGCAAGTGGGTGTTTTACTTGACAAGCTGCCAAGAACTACTCTATCAATGGCATATATTTCTGCTGCAAACTCCTTTATTTGTAAAGGACTGATGCCAAATTTGCTCAGGATCAGTTTCCAGGTATGTGACTTTGCAATCCACCATAAAGGAGGCAGCAGGGGCAACAAAACTACATCAGCCTGACTCCAATAAGTATTTATGAAATATACCACCTGAGAAGTTACTGTGAACTAGGAAGCCTTCCAGGGAAGTTATTTTAACTTAAATTTTACTTTAATTTTTATCAAAAAATTAACATCAAACATGTAAGTCCATTCATATGTTACATAGAATGTATGATATATGCTCAATGATATAAAAAAACACATACAAATTACTAAGAATATCAATTTCCCTATGGCAAATAAACAAAAATATTAACAATTTACAAAAAGCGGAAATATAGTTAGTAAATAAATATGTAAAGAACATATTTAACCTCGGTGAGGATCAAAAAATATAAACTAAAACACCAATCAAATACTGCATTACACCAATTAAATTATGGGGGAAAATTAATTCAATGAACAAATTCTGGCAAAGTTGTGGTAAAACTGGTATGGATGAATTATTAGTAGTGTATAAAGTTAGATAATTCAGCAATACTTATCAAAAGACATAAATATACACATACTAACTAGGAATCATGGTAAATGTACCAAGAAAATAATTCAAAATATAAAAATTGTTTTGAATCTTTACTAATTAAAATACTCATTGTAAAAAATTAGAAACAAGCAAAGTTTGAAAAACAGAGGTCCTAAGCATCAACTTGAAGATCTATTACCCAGACAATCAAAAATGTAATATTTGTCTCTGTAGCTACATGTCAATATTTGTGACATAATGGTATAAGTACTAAAGACCAATACAAAATGGTATTTACACTATAATTGTAACTATGTTAAACATGAATTTAACATCAATAAATACTGTAAGAGAAAATAATTTTTAAGGTTGATGAGGTAGGAAAATTTTGTCTAATTTGTCTTCTTTTATATTTGTATCATCACTATGTTGTTTTTCTGGTTCTTGTTCTTGATTATGAAATAAATAGAAATCAATTAAAAACAATATCTTCTAACATTGTCTGCAGTTTTCAAAATAATTTTGACTTTCCTATTAGCAGGCAAAAATAATCCAAATTTGACTTCTATGCTGTAGCACTATACAATTAATAATTATATCAATAGATTTCACTTATATTTATCATTCATTTTTATAAGTATTAAAAATCAAATGTAAACATTAGCCCAAACCATCATGATAATACGCCCTACAAAAACACTAAAGGACAGCAGTCAAGATGGGTGAAACTCCAAGCAAGCAAGGTCTTGGAGTTTGCTACATAATAACTCTGCAGAAGAGTAGTACCTTTTCTAAAGCTCAGTTTTCACAGTACTTATCTCATAGGGTGGTTCCTGAAGATGAGTTAAGGAATATGAAGCACAGCACCTGGCATATGTGAAATGATGAATAAAAATAAGCGATTAACATTATATACAGTAGACTTTACTCTAAGGTTCATGCAACCTATTATCCCTTTTATTATTCTAATATACAAAGGCAGTGTTAATCCATTCTCACTGTGTTATAAAAAAAACTGCCTGAGAATGGGTAATTTATAAAGGAAAGAGGTTTAATTGACTCACAGTTCTGCAGGGCTGGGGAGGCCTCAGGAAAATCTGCAATTATGACAGAAGGCAAAGCAAACAAATCCTTCTTCACATGGTGCCAGGAAGAAGTGCTGAGAAGAAAGGGAATAGGCCCTTGTAAAACCAGTAGGTCTCATGAGAACTTACTATCACAAGAACAGCATGGAGGTAACTGACCTCATGATTCAATTACCTCCCACTAGGTCCCTCCCCGACATGTGGGGATTAAGGGAACAATTCAAGATGAGATTTGGGTGAGGACACAGCCAAACCGTATCAGGTAGCTTCAAAAGTTGGCCTTCCATTCTAAGAGGAGACAGCTGTGAAGTTGGACATGCTCTCTGGTACCAGGTGTGCCTTTTAAGTTTCTCCTAGTTTTAGGTTGTTCATGAAACTAGAAATGTCATCCCTGCTTGATTTTTCATCAGCAGAGTTAAACCCCTGCTTTCTGTCCTTTGCACCTTTTGCATGAACAGAATATGCATTATTAAAGCAAAAATAAATAAAAGTAAAATGCAAATGAAAAAAAAGTTAGCCTTCCCTTGACACGACCATGCTCTCTCCCTTTGATCCCTTCTACTGAAGCTTAATGCATGAAACTCCATTCGATTCTTTCCTTGGAACAATTAATACCTACCCTTTCTCCCAGTAATTGAGAACTACTATTCTGTAGCATTCTTATTTTGGAGGTTAATTCATGTGGGTTTATGTCTCTTGGTATTATTTGTGCTTTTTAAGTTATTATTGATTTATTGTATGCTTCATTAACTATCTTTGTGTACCTCTCTTCCTTTTATAAAAAGCTGATAAATTCTCTATAGACAGGTGTGTGTGGTATGCTCCTTTGCATCTGCCAGTGATTGATTGGTCCATGTCATCTGCCAGTGAGTAACTAATTCATTTTGACGTAGTGCATAAAAGCAAGGATTCAGAGCCAGATACCTGAGTCTGAATTCTACTTAACACTTACTGACTGTGTCACTTCAGGCAATTTACTTTACCTCTCTATAGTTTTGTTAGATTATGTATAGAAAGGGGAAGAATCACCTTTCCTAAAGTTCTTGTGAGGATTAAATAAATTAATATATATAAAAAACAGTCAAAAAACCTGTCCACAGTAAGTGCTATTCAAATATTAGCTATTAATCTTATGACGCACATAGAACACCAAATGAAGCAAGTTAGAGGAATGGGTGGTTTCTACCTCACAGGAATATTAGACATGAAAGCCATATCCAGAAAGTTAGAAGACCACATACAAAGTAAATGTTAAAGATCTTTAATGAGCAAGCTGTCACAATGTAGTGTATGAATGACACATAATTGGAATTCAGAGAAGGGAAAAATCACAGTGGAGTGGAAAGTGGGGGAAGGAGTCACAGAAGAGGTAAAATTTGACTGGGACTTTGCAAACAAGTTGTAAAGAGGCAAGAAAAAAGTCTAGGCAAAACCCTCATGTTCATTGCAGCATTATTTACACAAACCAAGACATGGAAATGACCCACATGTCCACTGACAGAAAAATGGATTAAGAAAATGGAAAATATATATACAATGGAATATTATTCAGCCTTAGAAAGAAGGAAGTTCTGCCATTTGTGACAACAGGGATGAACTTAGAAGACATTCTGCCGGGTGAAATAAGCCAGTCACAAAAGGACAGATACTCATGATTCTACTTATGAGGTATCTAAAATAGACAAACTCACAGAAGCAAAGAATAGTGGTTGCCAGAAGCTGGAGGGGAGGGAGAAATGGAAAATTTTCTTCAATGAGTATTAAATTTCTGTTATGCAAGATGAGTAAGTTCTAGAGATCTGCTGTACAACAATGTGCCCGTAGTTAACAATACTACATTGTGCACTTAAAAATACTTTAAGAGGATATATTTCTTATTCACTGTTCTTACTATTTAAAAAAAAAAAGCACACACACACATACACAAAAGAACACAAGGAAATTTCTGGAAGTAATGGATATGTTTATTACCTTAGTTGTAGTGCTGGTATCAAGGGCATATGCACATGTCTAAACTCATCAAGATGTATACATTAAACATGTGCAATTATTATATATCAATCATACCTCAATAAAGCTGAGAAAAGATTTTAATATGAAGTAGATTTTTAGCCTTCATATTCCATTTTCACAAGAATGATAATGACTCATGATCACTGAACATTTCTTGGCTACCAGCTAGTATGCTAAGACCTTATATTTTATATTTAATTAAATTAATTTTGATCTATGGTAGACTACATTTCACAGATTAAAAACACTATATGAGGCTGGGCGCAGTGGCTCTTGCCTATAATCCCAGCATATTGGGAGTCTGAGGCCAGTAGATTACCTGAGGTCAGGAGTTCGTGACCAGCCTGGCCAACGTGGTGAAACTCTGTCTCTACTAAAAATACAAAAAGATTAGCTGGTCGTGGTGGCGCACAGCTCTAGTCCCAGCCACTCAGGAGGCTAAGGCAGGAGAATCGCTTGAACCCGGGAGACGGAGGTTGCAGTGAGCCAAGATCATGCCATTGCACTCCAGCCTGGTGACAGAGCAAGACTCTGTCTCAGTAAAAAAAAAAAGCATTTTTCATAAGATATGTTAATATTATATTTATCATCTTTCCCAGTAACATAAAATAAGACCAAAAAACTGTTTATTTGCCTAAAAAATGAAACCAACTCCTACTGATTACAATCATTATTACAATATGAATGCACAATGTCTCATACAAAGTGGGAAATAAGATTGGAAATGTGAACTGAAATGCTAAACTGACTGTCTAGTTACAGAGGGTGAACTTTATCTCATAGCCTTAGAGATCCTTATGTAGTTTTTGAGTGGGGCAGTGAAATGCCAAAACCAGTGTTTTAAGATGATAAGTCTAGTGTTGGTTGCTGTACAGGATATTCTAGGAGAAACAAATTACCAGATAAGCATCTGGAAGACAAAAAGCCAGAATGGAGTGTGACATGTAAAAAAGGAAGAAGCAACAGTGTATATGATATACTGGATATTTGGCTTCAAAGCAAAGCAGTACATAAGAAACCTACCAAAACATCATTATCATGATCATGCTTATAAACTTTAGAAGACACACACACACACTATTTCCCAGTTTAGTAGCCAACTAAGAAGCTCGTTCCTATGGATTCAGCATCAACTTCCACACGGAGAAAATATTCTCCATCAGGTCCCGCCTCTACCTCCTTGGAGCTTATGAACCTTGCTACCAGCACACCTCCTCCTCTAACACACACACACACACACACACACACACACACACACACACACTGTTCTTGTGGTCTCATATTTCATGTAGTTCCTCCCACCAAAAGGACAATCTACTCATTCATTCAGCACACAATAAATGGCAGCTACTGCATCTTCACCATCTCACCAATCTTTAAGACAGGCTCAGGCCAGGTGTGGTGGCTCACGCCTCTAATCCCAGCACTTTGGGAGGTCAAGTCAGGCAGATCACCTGAGGTCAGGAGTTTATGAACAGCCTGGCCAATATGGGAAAACCCCGTCTCTACTAAAAATACAAAAAAAATTAGCCGGGCATGGTGGTGCGGGCCTGTAATCCTAACTACTCAGGAGGCTGAGGTAGTAGAGTCACTTGAACCCAGCAGACAGAGGTTGCAGTGAACTGGTATCACGTCATTGCACTCCAGCCTGGGCAACAGAGTAAGACTCCATCTAAAAAAAAAAAAAAAAAAACACAAGCCCTGTGGTCATGAATTATTATCCTTACATAACAGAAGAAGAAACCTCAAAAGAGATTAAGGGACTGCATCAGGCACCAGAGAGAATGTGCAAAATAATACTTTTTATTTCAATAACATTTTGCTGTTTGCAAAACACACTCACATTCTTCATTTCTTTGCATCCTAAAGATAATTCTGGTTTCAGTGGAAAACAGAGGTTTTCAGAAGCAGCTTCTAAGATAACATTATTTGAAGCTGTTAGGCCTACATTTGAGTATAGATACATCTGTCTCACAAAATACCAGCTTCCTCAATGTTCCCTGTAATTGGCAGGATCCCTACTTCCCTAAAGAGTATACTGACTCATCCCTTCTTCAGAAACTAATCTCAAATGCTTACCCCTATCATATCTGAAATCATAACTTTGGAAAGACAAGGATGGGCAGAGAAATAACAAAAGCAGCTAATGTTCAATCCACATTCAAGATATTATCTGAACATGGAGAAAAACCTGTGTTGATATTAACCTTTTAAGTGATCCAAATATGTCTTATCACCCTGGCTTGATACTAATGCCTGGAAATGTCTATCTGAAGAGTGAACTGACACTTGTGCCCATTGATTTGGCTCATGGAGAATGTTCAGATTTATGCCCCTGTCCCCACAAAAAAAATTTTTAAGTGCACCAAAGGTTTACCTGAAGTGATTCTAGCAGAGGGTACAATTGCAGTATCTCACAAAAACTTGGCTATTTCTAATCAATTATCTCCAGATATGAAAATATCTAGGAAATTCAAAGAAGAAATCACACACATTCAGTATCCATCTAACATTTTAGACTCTGCGTGTGCTGGTGGGGAAGGAGGGTAGTTACTTTCACTACAACAAATTGGAGATTGAAAATCTGAAGAATGCTAGCATTGGGTCACTAGCTTTATCTGCAGATAAAACCAGCACAAAACAGATAATGGCTTGTTTTGCACCTAATTTACATGTATTTCCCCAGTTCACCAAAACAATTGTCTTCAGAGCCCGTGTCCATTATTCCTTTACTCCCTTTCCTGCTATCAAGTTCTCTGAATAAGTACAGGGGCTGCAGTACAATTAAAAGTAATGAGAACCTACTGGACCAATGTCCCTGCACGCAATAAAAGGGTGTAGACTAATTGCAGGAGCAGAAATTCCTTCCCCCTCCCCCGCCATTTTCCTTCACTTTGATTGGTGGATTTGCACTTTAAATAAAGGTTCCTGATCTTCACTGAATGAGAAGTACAGAGCAAGTCCCACGCACTGTCCTGAAAAAAATTTTAATCTTCTTTTCTTAGAACTATCTTGTTTGGTATCATCAGGCCCTGAGAGCACAGTGCATGTCAGCATCTAAGGTAAAATGGGATTTTGTGATTTCCATGTGTTTCCTGTAAATTCTTTATTTCCTATCTCCAGACAGCTTTTATAAGGAGGATTTATCTTCATTTGTCACCAGTAGCTGAATTATTGCTTGTTGTAATCCATTAGCAAGTTCCAGAGATGACATGCCTAATACGCATTCAACTAAGAAAAAAAAAAAAGACTTTTATCTTTGGACTGGTTTTTTGCATTTTGTTTTCTGGGTTTTTTTTTAACTATTTTTTATTCTTAGTGACTGCCTATTTTTTAAAAATATTAAAAGATGAATAAATTTCTTGGCTATTCAGATCTCTATTTATGTAAGAATAAAGAGCTTTTTGAATTTATAGAATAAATTTTAAAAGATAATTCATTTTAGGAAGAGGAAAACTAAATTTGAGACATATTTTCCACTAACACCAAAGGAAATTAAAATAGTCAATTTACTCTCATTTGAAAAGATAAGTTTTGGCATGGTTGTGTAGATTACCTAAAGGTGCAATGATATACCCTCTATTCCTGCAAATAAAGGTTTGTTACAAAATGATTGTTGGTTCCATTACATTTCACATGCATTTCAAAATGTGTTCCAAAGGGTAAGCAAAGTATAAACTTCTATGAATAATATCTTATAGACCAATATTTTACTTAGTGGAAAGGATTTTTAAATTCAAAATTCATTTTATGAAATAAAACATAGCATTTTAAGAATATCCATGCAGGTTGTTCCTACATATTTATTTAGGCTGTAGCTCCATTTAAAAAGTGCTTAGATAATTTTTAATTGCTTGTTAATTCATTTCAGAACTACTACATACAAATCAGTTGTTTAGTAACATTTAGTTTTCATTTTTGTTCTTCTAACCTTTATACCTATTGTTTTTGGAAGAGCAGAGACTCAGGCTCATTTTTAAAAATTGTCTTTTAACCATTCTGAATAAAAATTCATCTAATTTAATTTTCCAACTAACTTATATTTTAGATTCCACTTTTCAAAATGAAGGACCTGATACTGATCCTAGGCCTCCTGGAAATGAGTTTTGCAGTGCCGGTAAGTCAATCTTTAGAGTGTGTCCCAGAAGAGGTTCCTACATGTTGGACTCCAAACAACACTGAAGGGACATGGACTGAGAGTCCACGCACAGATTCACTTTATTTAATCCAGTGGTGTAGTCCTATTGAGTCAAAAGCCATAGTTGCCCAGATTTCAGTCTTGCCATCCAAAAGCAGTAAGTGATAGCCAGGTGCAGTGGCTCATGCCTGTAATCTCAGCACTTTAGGAGGCTGAGGCAGGCAGACCACCTGAGGTAAAGAGTTCAAGACCAGCCTGGCCAATATGGTGAAACCTATCTCTACTAAAAATACAAAAATTAGCCAGGCATAGTGGTGTGTGCCTGTAATCCTAGCTACTCAGGAGGCTAAGGCAGAAGAATTGCTTGAACTCGGGAGGCAGAGGTTGCAGTGAGCCAAGCTTGTGCCACTGCACTCCAGGCTGGGTGACAGAGTCAGACTCTGTCTAAAAAAAAATAAAATGAAATGCAGTAAGCGAAACATACGATATTTCTACTAAAAACGTATTTTAAATTGTCTTAAGGCAACTTCTAATCTTTTTCTGCTCATTCAAAGTTAATAGTCTCCACAATGCATGGCACAATTTTATTATCAACTTCTTGCTATCATTATAAAGCTGATATGGAAAGAGGAAATTTCTCTGGGAAAAAAGTACATTTTCTTCATTTCAAAAACAACAATCTGCCAAATTACTGTGGTTACAAAACTGAGCTAGATAATTCCATTTGAAGCTAGTAATTAACTAGAAAATTTACCTTGTAAGCATGAAATTGTGTGGCTAAGAGCTGAAGTTTCTTAAATCAAAACATGCCATAGCAATGGGACTAATTTCATATTACAGTCCCACACCTGATCCGCTGTAGTATATATTGAAATGATCTCATGTAAACACAGCTTTTGAACACTGAACTCCAGCCAACAGCATGCAATTCTGTTATCACAAAAACTTTATTTGGCTGTTGTATGCATTTAGCAAATATATACTGAGGAGCTGCCATGCATCCAGCAATGTGCTGGGCATTGAAAAAATGAAAGTAAGACATGATCTCTTGTCTCCAGGAGCTCATAGTTGGCCTCAAATAAACTTTCAAATATTTTAATTCCCGAAAGAAATGGTTAGCTACTTGTTTTCTTAAAGTGTTTTAGAGAAAGAGGATGAAAACTGATTATAATGATGAAACCTTAATTCGACAAATAAAAATAGAGTCTCTGTTCCATAAGACAAGATGAATTATAAATGATAGAAAAATTGAGGGTGCCACCCATGCTTACCTTTGTATGATACTGACATTGGGGTCAGTGTCAGCCATTCATCATCAGTCTAATACATTGGACTTCTTTGAACCTATATTGATTGACACCTGAATCAATCGGGTCCACTCTGAAGAACAGAACAATTGCTTATTATTGCCAACTGACTGCCTATCAGATCAGATGTTCTCCTTTTCATTCTGCATGGGAAATGTATCCCCTGCCTGTATACATTCATGTAAACATTCTTTAATCTATGACTTACAGTAGATAAGAAGCAAAGTACACTTTGTTCTGTCATTCAATCTAAGATGTCTTATTTATGTACTGGCAAATAGTGGGAGAGAAGGTCCTGCTCTCACCAACCCCCAAATTCTCAACAAGCTATCCACCACATACACACACACATGCACAATCACTCTTCCTGTCTACACAGCTAACCTCTTTCCCTACCCAGAGTATTTGCTACACATTTATAATGCCTTTCCCTTCCCTCTAGTCTTCTTTTTTGTTGTTGTTGTTTTGTTTTGTTTTTGAGACAGTCTGGTTCTGTTGCCCAGGATGGAGTGCAATAGCGCAGACTTGACTCACTGCAACCTCCTCCTCCTGGGTTCAAGCGATTCTCCTTCCTCAGCCTCCCAAGTAGCTGGGATTACAGGCACCTGCCACCATACCTGGATAATTTTTTTGTATTTTTAGTAGAGACAGTGTTTCACCATGTTGGCCTGGCTGGTCTAAACTCCTGACCTCAGGTGATCCACCCACCTCAGTCTCCCAAAGTGCTGCCAATACAGACATGAGCCACTGCACCCAACCTCCTCTTTTATTTTTTTTAAATAGAGATGGTGTTCACTATGTTGCCCAGGCTTGTCTTGACCTCCTGAACTCAAGCTGAGAATTTAGTAGAAACCCCATCTGTACTAAAAATAAAAAAATTAGGCAAGTGTGGTGGTGGCTTGTGCCTGTAATCCCAGCTACTCAGAAGGCTGAGGCAGTAGAATCGCTTGAACCCAGCAGGGAAGAGGTTGCAGTGAGCCAAGATCGTGCCACTGCACTCCAGCCTGGGCGACAGGGTGAAACTTGGTCTCAAAAAAAAAAAAAAGGAAAGGAAAATACGTTACATTTTGAAAAGCTAATTTAATAGGTAGGTATATTTCTGAACAACTTTTAAATGAATACATTAAGTATAATAGTATTTTGTGCTAGAATGCTTTCTATTTAAGAAAAAAAACCTGATATGATCCCAAAGTATAAACATAGATTAGCCTCTCAGGTAGCCCTTATGTACTGAAGCGATATCCTATGCCTATGCATAAAATAATATTTCATTAGAAATGATAGAGAATTTGCTGAAGCCCTTTGAATGGGAATCAAGTTAGATTTTGCACGATTGTTCTCAATATCATGATTCCATGCCACATCCCGTAAACCAAAATCATGTAGGTTTGCCAAAAGCATATGAAAATTCAGCTTGAGTTTGTCCCCTTTACTTTTTTCTGTGGTAATTCTTCAAGAATATAAAGTACTAGTAGTTTTCTGTTTTGTTGCTTTATTCTACTTCTCCTGTGTGTAACTCTAAATCATATTTTGCTTTTAAAGCAACGAAGCATTAAGGTAGAGACAAAGGATGATGATGCATGTGGGTGCAAAGTTATCAAATGCTATGTTGATTCCCCCAAATAACTTATGTTCTTATTCATTCTGCCCAAGCACTCAAATCATTTGGGTGATAAACCAAAATGGTGGCCCCTCAAGTAGCCCTTATGTACTGGAGGGATGGCCTATGCCCAGTGAACATCAAAGGAAGTTTTGCAACAGTGAGACTCAAAATTATTCTTACTTTCATTCAGTTGTTTCCTCAGCAATCTGGAACACCGGGTATGGCTAGTTTGAGCCTTGAGGTATGTATTGTCAGATTTTTTTACATATTAACTTTACGTTGATATATTTGTGATACACGGGAAATAGGATGTTGTGTTTCTCAGTTTTCCTAGCCAGAAGTTTGTGGCTGCTATCCTGAAGAGTGCTAGAAACGTTATGACATTTACTAGAGCTTTGTCTTATAATTCTACTGCAATTTTAAACTCTCAGGTGTTTTAAGTTTTAGAACATTGTCTCTATGCAAACCAAAGCAATATTAATAATTAATGCCTTATACATTATATACACATTAATAAAATTACTACATTGATTAAAATACATTGCTCTGTACTCACAAATAGTTTATTTTTAATCCTGCTTCTTATCCTATCTTATGAGATAAAGTTCTCATGAAAAAAAAATACCTATACAAAATTTAATTTCTTATAAGTCTGGTAAATAACATTAACATTGTACTATGATACTCCCTGCATAAGTTGTATGGTATATTTGTCTTATTGTAGTTCTCACATAATATAGATTCTGTTTAGAAAACCCCAGCAAAACAGAAGTTTTGGTCATGTCAATAAAATATTGACAGTTATACACAGAAATATATTTATAAGATTATAAATTTTTCACAAGCTCTTGTGAAATTTCCATGTATCATGGCAAGCTGAGGGTCATCAGCACCTATTTGAGCTAGATGCTTATTTCACATGGAAGCTAATTTCACTGAGGAATTTTTTTTTCTTACTTTTTAGCTTAAACTCAATCCAAAACATTCTAAATTTCTTCCCATGAAAAAAGTTAAATTGACTTTCTGTTAAAATGGTAGCATTCTCGATAATCTATCCAGATATTTAACATTTCTTCCAATAGTTTTTATTATTTTGAAAGCCATTGTTTGGGAAGGAGGTAAAAGTTATATTTGTTTGTTTCGTTTGTTTTTCTCAAATTCCTCTTCTGGCTGAACTTGTAAAGGGCAAAGTAAATTAAATGGGGAGAAAAGAGTCAATGAAGTAATGTCCTCACACCTACATTTATATTTCAGTGGAATGAGCTCTTTTCCCATGGTTCAATGTAAACCCCACTTAAATAAAACTTTTTCTCCTTTAATTAATGATAAAAGCAACTGCATTATTTTAATCACAATAATAATAACAATGGCAGAACCAAATTTAACATTTTGACCTTTCAGTGATGATTTGTGTCTGCTTTCATTCTGTTAAATTGATCCACACCAAACTCTGTGTTAATGTCAAATATCATGAGAAATTAGTTGTGTCAAACACAACGTAGGTGATAAACAGTAACCCCTCTTTTTCTTGATAGACAATGAGACAGTTGGGAAGTTTGCAGGGATTAAATACACTTTCTCAGGTAATCATGTTTCTTATTGGAAGTATTCATGGTGGTGGTGGTATTCGTATTAGCAGCAGCATTATAATTCATCAAATTTGTTTATGAATAGACAATATCCTAAATATTGGAAGAACAAATAAGTAAATGAGGGCCTAAAACAAAGTAAGATAGAGTGACAGGGAAAACTAAAAACAATATTGAATTTTATTTAGTTAAAAAAAGGATCTTTTCCTGAATTATTAATTTCATTACATGGCACAAAACACAAGTGCTTAAAAAGCTAAATCTCAAACAAGTTTATGGAAATATTGTAGACTACCTCAAAATGAAATTTAAGTTCATTGAAAGGAAGAGTTTACCTATCCATCTGATTTAGTTTTTATTTATTTATTTGTTTGTTTGTTTGTTTGTTTTTAGAGTCTTGCTCTGTTGCCCAGGCAGGAGTGCAGTAGCATGATCTTGGCTCACTGCAACCTCCACCTCCTGGGTTCAAGTGATTCTCCTGTCTCAGCCTCTCAAGTAGCTGGGATTACAGGCATCTGTCATCATGCCATAATTTTTGTGCTTTTTAGTAGAGACAGGCTTTCACCATGTTGGCTAGGCTAATCTCGAACTCCTAACCTCAGGTGCTTCACCTGCCTCGGCCTCCCAAAGTGCTAGGATTTCAGGGATGACACCATGCCCAGCCTTACCTATTCATTTTAAATTAACCAACATCACTTTTGCTTTTGCTATATTTATGCTATCTGCTGATTTTTTAGAAAATGAGAACAAAATGTAACCAATGTTATATTTAAAATTTAAATATAAACATGTCTTTTTTTTATCCATGTCTTTAGTATTCTAGATTTGGCTTTGGGAAATCATTTAATTCTTTATGGATGCACGGTCTCCTCCCACCACATTCCTCTTTTCCATGGATGAGGCCAAGGGAACATGAAACTCAACAGGTGAGTGAATAGCATCAATATGTTTGAAACCTCAGGCTTTAAAACCTCTGCTTACTTGCCTTCCTTAAGTTGTGATATATTAGCAATAGCCAAGTCCTAGTAAAATTATTCTCATGCCAAATAAATTGAAGCTTATAACTGTCTTTAGTATTTAAGAATTTTTTTTTATTTTGAAACTATTTGCATATTTATTTAAAATAGGAAGATATGGCCTCCAAAATAGGAGACCTATATTAAAGATATCAGGAAACAATCCTCAAAAAATTGAAGCAGGCTACTTCCTGGACAATTTTCATTTGAATCAAGATTTTCTAAATAATTTCTCAAAGGCTAATTTCAAATGGTGACAATAATCCTGGTTAAAATACTATAACCAGGTGTGGTAGCTCATGCCTGTAATCCCAGCACTCTGGGAGGCCAAGGTGGGTGGATCACTTGAGGTCAGGAGTTTGAGACCAGCCTGGCCAACATGGTGAAACCTCATCTCTACTAAAAATACAAAAATTAGCCAGGTATGGTGGCAAGCACCTGTAACCTCAGCTACTCTTGGGAGACCGACGCAAGAGAATCGCTTGAAGCCAGGAGGAGGTGGAGGCTGCAGTGAGCCAAGATTGTGCCATTGCACTCTAACCTGGGCAATAGAGTGAGACTCAGTCTCAAAAAAAATTAAAAATAAAAAACACCATGAACCCTACAGAAGTCAATAAATATATCAGTCTGTTAACCATTATTGACTAGGTGCCCAATAAACACATAAACCAAATTGTGGTTTGGTGGTAAAAGTGAAGACATTTAGGAATGGTTCCAAGGATTGTGAAATTTCATATCTCATCTGATTCAGATAGGACGAGACAACATATTTTAAGTTGGTGAATTGTGAGATGTGAGTAATGAATACTGGAAGAGCTCAGAGAGGGGTGATGGCTGGAGAGGCAAAGCAGAGCCCCAAATTGTTGTGAGACTTCCTTGATGTTTGACTGAGAAGTTTGCAATCAATCTACAAGCAATAGGGAGCCATCCACCACAAGTAATTTCTAGAAGAAGCAACAAAACATGGTGGTTTTAACAGAGAATTTTTTTTGTTTAATATATGACTCATAACCAAGATCAACAGGGAATTTTAGTTCCAGGTGGTCTTCCACAGCAGGAGCATTACCACCAGCTCACATTTAGTAGAACAATCAGTTCTGTTAATGGTGACTGTTTCTTCACTTAGTTGTTTCCAAAGTGGACTCCATGATGCAAGAATTTGATTGGTATTTTAATTAATTACCTTTGTCCTTTCATTAACTCCAAAAATATACTAGGCAGCCACCATGGGCCAGGCACTTGTTAGGAGCTATGCTAAGTACAGAGGCTATAAGGAAAAACAAGACATATCATTCTCTCTCCATTGACTAGTGGACAAAGATTTATAACAAATAATTATCCAGTGAGAAAGTGGTAAAATAAAGATACAGATACATACAGACAGCTGTGGGAACCTAGAGAAGGATATGACTCATCCTACCGGGAGATTTAAGTAGCTTCACCCTCATAAGTCCTTCCCAAAGGAGGCAGGGGAAGCACACACAAGACCTCCCCAAACAACATTAACTCTCACTGGTGCTTCCTATGAACACGCAGCGTCAAGACAAGTCCCCTAGCTTCCTTCCCTTCCAGATAGAAATCATCCCAAGCCCTTTTGTTTAGAAATTCTAGGCACCATTGTCTAATGAGCCACCCCTTCCTGACGCTCTTTTCAAATTTCTCTGCAGTATGAATATTCTTTGCCTGTGCATCCCCCACCTCTCCCATCACAGCCATCCTTGAAGCCTCAACAGCCAGGACTGAAACCTTTCCTCCAGTCTGCTGCTGGAACCGCCAACCAAGCCTCAGCACAGAAAGCGCTTCAGCCTCCAATTCACCTGGAACAGCTGCCCTTGCAAGAAGGAGAACTGCCTCTGATTGAACAGCAGGTGGCACCATCAGATAAGCCACCAAAGCCTGAGGTACTTCCTTTCTCTTGAAGTCAGATCAGAATCACCAGCTAACCTAATAAAAGAAAACCAATTTCAGGCCACTTTTAAATAGTCATAGCCTTCCGGCATAATACATGATATATGTTACATATTCTTTTTTTTTTTTTTTTTTTTTGAGACAGAATCTTGCTCTGTTGCCAGGCTAGAGTGCAGCAGCACCATCTCGGCTCACTGCAACCCCCGCCTCCCGGGTTCAAGCAATTATCCTGCCTCAGCCTCCCAAGTAGTTAGGATTACAGGCATGTGCCACCACAGCCAGCTAATTTTTGTATTTTTAGTAAAGACAGGGCTTCACCATGTTGGCCAGAATGGTCTCGATCTCTTGACCTCGTGATCTGCCCACCTTGGCCTCCCAAAGTGCTGGGATTACAGGAGTGCACTACTGCTCTTGGCCACAAATATATTCTTAATCAGTCTCCCATAACTGAGATTTAGATCCTGTGCCTATAAAACTGGGTTTCTTCGTTGCAAAAGAAGAAAACTTCCATATGAAATAGAATAGAAGCCCAGAAAAGTCAGGTTTCCTATCACTGGTCTTTTCTGTTGTTGGAAAGACCAAGAAAAGTAATTGATCCCTCAGCATAACAAGTAGGATTTTGCGTTATTATCTCTCTGACAGAGAGATGACAACCACACAAAAAGTACCTTCTAATAATGTAGAGAAAAGTGCAATGATTTAAAAAAAGGAAGGTACCACATGACCAGTATGTTGTGGGCATTTATCATTTCCCCATATCATCCTGCCTACAATCCTATAAAAATACATATTATCAGCCTTTTTAAAGAAAGGAAGACAGATTTTGAGAAGTTACAAAATTTGCCCAGGAGTACACAAAAACTAAGTGGCAGAGCCAGGGTTCAAACCAACCAGATATGTTCCAGTTCCAAAATTCATTACTTTCTACTCTGCAGAGATAGCAAAGCCTTGAGAGATGTGCCTTATTCCCCTGCCAGTACACTGCAGTCACGTTACTAAAAGACCACTGCAAACTCTTGGGTCATACCTCCCAAAACACTAAAAGAAAGTAAAATAATGACTCATTTTAATTGTTTTATTGTCATTGTAAACAAGATAAGCATATGTTCAGTTCACTTTGTCTATTTTTTATGTTATTGTTATTTGTCTATTTTGTTTCTTTTTTGACCGATAATTTTAATATTTATCTGTGATACAGCTCCCAGGAATAGATTTTGCTGATCCACAAGGTCCATCAGTAAGTACAGATCTCAGTGAGACACTTTCCGTATTTTATTTTTATATTTTTATTTGTTCACTTTGTCTATTTTTATTTTTACTTTTATTTATCTATTTTGTTCTTTTTTTACTGATGATTTTAATATTTATCTATAATATAGCTCCCAAGAATGGATTTTGCTGATCCACAAGGCCCGTCAGTAAGTGAAAATCTCAATGAGACACTTCTATTTTTTTTAATTTGTTTACTTTTTCTATTTTTTTTGCACTTATCTTTTTGTTCATTTTTTGACTGATAATTTTAATATTTATCTGTAATACAGCTCCCAAGATTGGATTTTGCTGATCCACAGGGTCCATCTGTAAGTACAGATCTCAGTGAGACTCTTCCTTGCAAAAGCTGTTGTATATTTCAAAGAAGAGTGAATTTTTTCATTGTCCCATTTATTCATGAATATGAAATATAATGGGTTCCTTTGCTTTTTTAAATATTAAGTACTTATTTCCTATACTAATCCATCTGGAAATGTGTTTTATATAACTCAGAAATTACTATAATGGGGATTTGCCTATGTGATTTATTTATTCTGTTTTCCACCATTTAAGATTTTCCAAATAGCCCGTTTGATTTCTCGGGGACCAATGCCACAAAATAAACAATCTCTGGTAAGGTTTTTTTTATACCACATCTCTGTTTTCAACTTACTTAAAAGTTTTTCCATTGGAAAATGCAGTTTGTGATAATGATTGTATTTTATTTAGCTTTATCCAGGAATGTTTTACGTGCCTTTTGGAGCAAATCAATTGGTAAGTCCATATTCTATAAAAAGTATTGTTTTTAATTAAATGTTATCTTAAGAGCTAAAATTATTAAATCTAGGTCTCACACAAGAGATTCCAAATAAACATTCTCTGAATGCCTACATTAGTAAGGTGGCACACTTCCTATTTGGATAATCCTGGCCAGACACACACACACACACACACACACACACAAGGGTATTAAAGAAAAAATAAATTTTAGATCTGAATTATCCAAGTTGGCTACATTTATTCCATAATGACTCAACTCTCCACTTTACTCTGCCTCTGGACACAGTATTAAGGTTTAAGTGAAAACTAAATAATTTTAACTTTGTCTTGAGTCGATAAGAAGGTAGCTTATTCATAATTTGATGCAATATTTCTTTTTGAACAGAATGCCCCTGCCAGACTTGGCATCATGAGTTCAGAAGAAATGGCAGTGAGTAATATCTTCTAACTCTTCTTAAAATAGTAGCCAGGGAAGAACAGTCACTTATGGCTGACTGCGAGATGTCTGCCATGAATGTAGCCAAATGAGCATGTGACTCAGATTTTTCCACTCCAAAAACAAAGCTTAATTCTGAAGCAATATCCAAAGATCTCATCATATTTCTTATGTAATCTTTCATTTCTAGGTGATTACTATTCTTGAGCATAGAGTTTTGCCCTATTGCTTGTAGATGAGCAGAGGACAAACCACCCCTTGAAAGGCTATCATTGAACTATAAACACTTCAAACCAAAAAGATACGTGTGGTTCATACAGAGCTCTTGTTCTTTCTGGGACCATTTATCCCCTCAAAAGATCAAATTCACAGCATTACAAGTAATTCAGACTTCAAAATTGAAAGATCAAAAAGCAAAAGAAAATCAACCAAGTTTAAAATGTAATTATTATAAATGGCAATGTGCATTGTCAATGAGAGTATACTCCTACTATGTTATTATTCATGCAAGTTTCAGATTTGAGATCTAATAAAGTCATACAACTTGACTTTTTTCCTAAGAGATTTTTTTATCTGTTACATCTGTTAGAGCACAAGGCAAGACAAAACAAAGCGATATTGAATTAACAAATCATTGTCAACTACAGATCCTATCGAGCTAATAAACACACACACATGTTATCTGTGAAAGAAACCTTACATCTCAGTATTTTTGAGTGCCTTCTGTGTGCCACACACATAGGAAAATGATATAAACAAGACAAGATTCTTGGTTTGGTCTGGGCACAGTGGCTCATGCCTATAATCCCAACACTTTGGGAGGCTGAGATGGATGGAACACCTGAGGTCAGGAGTTTGAGGCCAGCCTGGCCAACATGGTAAAACTCCGTCTCTATTAAAAATACAAAAATCAGCCTGGTGTAGTGATGCGAGCCTGTAGTCCCAGCTACTCGGGAGGCTGAGGCAGGAGAATCACTCGAACCTGGGAGGTAGAGGTTGCAATGAGCCGAGATTTTACCCACTCCAGCCTGGGCAACACAGTGAGACCCTGTCTCAAAAAAAAAAAAATTTCTTGTTTTCAAGGAGCTTATAATCTAATGAATGGAAAGGATGGTACAAGGGCAGATATCTAATGTCAAAATCATGGGATAAAAGTAATAAACAGCTTTATTAGAGAGAGAGAGTCAGAGAGAGGAAGGGCAGCTAGACCAGCCCAGGGATTCACAGCATCATCCCTGGAGGAGATTATGTGAAAGCTGAGACTTAGAGAATGAAAAGTCAGGAGAAAGTAGAAGGAAAGAATATTGTATCTATATAACACCAATATAAGTGGCTGGAAATTCAAAATTCAAGTAAGTGTTAATTGCCATCATATAATGATAATTATTTCTATTCTGCCTCATTCCCAAAAGACTTTTCAGAGTTTTTGAAAAACACACAATAAATATAACCAAAAATTGAAGGTAAGATTTAAAATGAGTTATAATTTTAAGAAAATCAGAATATAGATATGCAAGTCACACAATCCTGCTCAATTGCTACAAACAGCCTAAGATTTTGAACCCATATTTCTGGCAGCAAAGGTAAAGAAAGAAACATGGTCAGTTCTGGAATTCTATCTGTCCACAGAAAGAAAATATTTTAGTTACTCCAGGGGAGTCAAATTTTTTTCTTAAACTTTGTGCTTTAAAGTCTTAGCTGCCCGCAGAGTCTCACCCCTGTAATCCCAGCTGCTAGGGAGGCTGAGGCAGGAAGATCATTTGAGCCTAGGAGTTCTAGACCAGCTACATAATGAGATTCCTAAAAGAAAAAAAAAAAACTTACATGAAACTTTATTTGGGGGGACACTGAAAAATGCCATTGACAGGATTCTCCCTTAACAAATGCAGTTATGACTTTCAATTCTTAATTGTTTTATGATGGAAGTACCCGTTGTAACTGCTTGTTTTCTTAAAATTAAATTCAAACTCACTTTTTCTGCTCTGTTATCTCTCTTTTGTGGAAGTGGCCTTCCCCTACCCAGATAAGTGCAGAATTCTCTTCATTATGTTTCAAAGCCAGTTTAGTGAGAAATTAGCACACACAAAGCTATCAGCCAACTTCCTGTTCTCTACCAGTTTTTTAGAGATCCTTGGTGAATGTGACCAGGTATAGTTGCATGGTATAGTTAATAGCATGTGATAATGGTATCTTTGATGAATGTCTTTTTTCCAGGGAGGGAGAGGAGGCCCAATGGGCTATGGAGCCTTGTTTTCAGGATTTGGAGGCATGAGGCCCAGCTTTGGGGGAATGCCTCACAACCCAGCTATGGGCGGTGACTTCACTCTGGAATTTGACTCACCAGTGGCTGCAACCAAAGGCCCCGAGAAGGGAGAAGGAGGTGCACAAGGCTCCCCTATGCCGGAGGCCAACCCAGACAATCCAGAAAACCCAGGTGTCTTTCCAGACCTAGAACCTGCTGCCCACGCAGGGCTCCTTGCTCTCCCTAAGGATGATGTTTCCAGCCTGCCAAGAAGCCCTTCAGGGAAGAGGAAGGGAGCCCTCGGCTTCACTCCAGCAGCTGCTGACCCAATGATGACCCCTGAATTAGCTGATGTTTATGGGACCTATGGTGCTGACATGACCACATCCGTGGATTTCCAGGAAGAAACAACCATGGATACCACAATGGCCCCAAATTCTCTGCAAACATCCATGTCAGGAAACAAAGCCCAGGAGCCCGAAATGATGCATGACGCTTGGCATTTCCAAGAGCCCTGAGAGCTCTAAGAGATTAGCTACTTTCTGTATGCACAAGCTTCCCAGCTTTGTCCCCACAGTGTACCTTTTTGCTAAAACACTTATTATCCTTCTGCAGCAAAGGCATTAAAAGTGCTAAGCGCATACTAATAAATGCAAGTGGCTAGAAATAGTGTAGGTCCCCTTCTTGCTTTCAATATCTTGTTGAAATAAAACGTGTCAATTGCCTCCGTGATTTAGAAATACTATTAATAATATCAAAGCAATGGTCTAAGGGTCTCAGCATTTGATTCACTGTTTCTTAGCTGTCTTAAGCATTATAGAATTTCTCTTATTAGCATGACACTATTATATCCAGAAAATGTGGCACTGCTTTTTTCTCTAAGCAAAGGCACATATTCTCATAATTCTCAGCTAATTCATTTAAACTTTATTAAATGGGGATTGGTGGAGAACTCCTGACTGGTATTACTGGGTTTGGTATATTGAATTTACAGTTCTCATTTATAGAGTATTTTATTTAATCTAGTAAAAATATATGGCCTATTTTAAATAAAGAATTTTTCTCACTGAAATTATCAGGAATTGTATGCTTATTATTTATATATATTTAAATGGTTCAAGAAAAGCATACTCATCCTCTACCTTTGCTACTCTTTAACTCATTGTGTTCGATTCATTTATTCTTTCATCAGAAATTCACTGAATATGCATGTCCTGGCTTCAGTGAAAGGTATCAGAGATACAGTCCCTTCCTTCAAAGCTTACTATGGACATGACTGACAAGTAGACAATCACCATAACAAAACCCTAGGCCAGGCTTAATTACTTTACATATATTATCCCACAACAATACTGCAAAATAGATACATTCAACCCCACAGCACATGTGAAAAGTGCTATGGAAAGGCCAAGCACAGGGTGTTCCTGGAGCCACAGAGAAGAGGTACCTAACGCAGACAGAGGGGCATTGGAGGGTCTAGGAGAAATCAGACAAGTTTTCTCAGAACAGTGTCTAGAAACGGCTTCAGGAGCGAAAGGCCTCACTCTCCAAGAGGAAGAAACAGAAAAAGAGCCATGAGGGTTACATGTGAGAATTAGCTCATTCCTGTGAAATATAATGTGGGAAAGGGGGATGCAGAAAATGACCCTTGCTTGTGTATGGAGCAGAACTATATGACTGAATTAAAGGGCTCCCCTTTGTAGGATCTGGTCACCCCTACAAAGTAGCCTCCTACCTCACCATCTTCACCTTCTCCTATGTGGCCCATTCCAGGTCTTCGACTCCATAAAACTCAGACTCCTCTCCATCCCTTGATGAAGATTCTGTAGATGCAAACCAGGAAAAAGAGCCCTGAGATGCTTCCCAACCCAGGGTACTTTAGGAGCCTTCCCAGGAGCATGTAGCCGCCACCTATTGCCTCCCTCTCTTCAAACAGGGTTCTGCTCATCCTTACTCCATAGACTGCAGCTGAACGAGAGATACAGAAGAAAACAGTTTGCCTCCTATAGTGTCCCGGCAAAGGTGCAAGGGTAGGAGAATGAACTCCACAGTAGCCAGCAGATACCCACTGAGATCTATCTTAGCATCCCAGACAGTTTCCTAAAAAGCAGATATAAACAGATCTGAGTTCAAGCTTTGATATCACATCTTATTATACATGAGACTTTAGAATAGATGTGAAACTTAATCTCTCTGTGCCTGTGTTTTCATTTTCTATAATGGGGCTATGACCTAGTATAGAGAGTTGTCATGAGAATGAAATGAGACAAAGTGCACAGATGAAATTGCTGAATCATAACAGTTTCCTTCTTTTCCAACTGATCCTTTTGGTAAAGAGAACTCAGCAAAACAGCAGCAGCAACAGTGGAAGAATGGAATTGTTCCTATTTTCTGATGAATTTGTGTTTTCCATTAACACTCCAACCATTGCCCTGCTGGTCCTTCTTTGTAATTCAGAGCATGCTTTTGTGAGACACGCACACTGGTTTCCCAGGTGAATCTTGCTGTAGCAGGAGCTAAAAGTTAGTCTCTTTTATTGACCATCCAGATACTTAATGATGGTAATAGCCAGATCAACTTCGCAGTGGGGACAACATGTTGTTGAGTCCTTGAATAACATCTATCCCTGCCACCATTGTTACTTCAAATACTGGACCATTGGGCAAACACCAAGGCGGCCAGGGAAAGAGGCCGTCATTCTCAGAAGAGGCAATATGGGTTATGGATTATCGAGAATTTCCTCTACTTTGATTTTCTTCTACCAGGCATTTACATGAGAAAAAAATATATTCATACTATGTCCCATTCCGTGATGACTATCCAGATAACTTGTCTTTTAGACTCTCCTTCTCATCAATCATTCAATTTTATTCTTTCCAAGTCCCTGACTAGGTGACCCCTCTGGGACTAACCCTGAGTCAGTGTAGATCTGTATCACAGACCATCATCTCCTTCCATAAAAAATAGACAACCAGAAATTCCATTTAAAGGTCTGCTCATTGAGTGGGGTTGTAGTACCTGGATTGTCCACTTTCCCCTGATGCCAGAATACCATACAGAAATCCATGAGCCAGGTACAAACTCATCAGGAGGAAGTACATGCAAGTCTAAACCACTTACTGATGCAATCTAATGGAGCCCTCCAGACCTGCTGGAGCCTGATATCATATATATTTCCATTTAAAATAAATGCTGCTGCTTATGTTCCATTTTATGGTTCAGTTGATCATATATTACACAGTTCAAGATGGGCAATTCAAATAACATAATCACTTGGCATCCCACCGTCAGGCACATTGTCTCTATTAAAATCTAGAAGCAAGGCAAGAACTATTTTTCACAAAGAAACCCCTAAGGTTCTGTGTTGTTACTCCCAACACATTTGAGTCCTCTGGGTCATAACGCCCAAGTGACAAGGATGGACCCCTTTCATTATACAGTATGTGATATAGATTACCTTCAAAACACAAAGAAGTCCAACAAGAATTGTACTTCTTTCTTCTTGTAAGATGGTGCAAGAGGCAATAACTTTCAAATAACTTTAGCTATCCCAATATCCCTCAGGCTACTAGACCCTAGAAATGTCATTAGCACCATGAATGTTTCAGTGTTTATCTTCTACCCTGTGGCTTATCACCTCATGTTAATCAAATCCTGTTGTACTGTGTCTTCAATGTATTGGATGGGCATGGTGTTCTATGCAATATAAAGAGGATCCAGGACACTTGGGACTGTTAGGATAGATTGTAGGAGACTTGACATAGTCCTAGAGCAAGAGAGTATAAATTTACATTGTTCCTGTTTTTTAAAAGTAAACTACTTCTGATATTTCTTACTGATTAAAATGGAAAGAAACATCTACCAGCTCAATAGCTATATACTAGGTGCCATGGCTCTGCTGATTTGCTCCAATAAAGTTATCACATCTGAAAATACATTTTCAACTGGCATCACTACCTGGTTAAGTTTGCAACAATCCACCGTAATTCCTCATGACCCACTTAGATTTTCTACCAGCCAGACAAGTGAGTTAAGTGAGGAGGTAGTAGGACACCTTTCCCGTATCTTTCACGTTTTCTATGGTAGTGCTAATCTCTGCAATTCTCCCTACAAGACTTGCTATCTTGTTGGGAGTGAAGAAGAAGGTGTACAGTTTCAAGGGCTTCCTTACACTTGGCTCTTCCTACTATAGCTTTCATTCCATTGGTGTAAGAATCATTGTGGGATTCTGCCAGTTATTAGATATATCTATTCCCTGGCTTGATGCAGTGGCTTACGCCTATAATCTCAGCACTTTGAGACTCTAAGACAGGCAGATTACTTGAGCCCAGGAATTTGAGACCAGCCTGGGCAACATGATGAAACCCCTTCTCTACAAAAAAAAAAAAAAATACAAAAATCAGCTAAGCATGGTGGTGCATGTCTCTGGTCTCAGCTACTTGGGAGGCTGAGGCAGGAGGAGAGTTGGAGCCCAGGATGTGGAGGCTGCAGTGAGCTGTGATCAGCCACTGCACTCCAGTTTGGGTGACAGAGTAAAATCCTGCCTCAAAAAAAAAAAAAAAAAAAAAAAAATGGGCCAGGCGTGGTGGCTCATGTCTGTAATCCCAGGACTTTGGGCGACCAAGGCAGGTGAATCACTTGAGGTGAGGAGTTTGAGACCAGTGTGGCCAACATGGTCAAACCCCATCTCTACTAAAAACACAAAAATTAGCTGGGCAGGGTGGCTTGTACCTGTAATCCCAGCTACTTGGGAGGCCAAGGCAGGATAATTGCTTGAACCTGGGAGGTGGAGGTTGAAGTAACTGAGGTTGTGGCGAGGTTGTGCCACTGCTTTCCAGCCTGGGTGACAGAGCGAGACTCCATCTCAAATTAAAAAAAAATCTGTCGCTACTCTTACTTCTATAAGCTTTAACCAGTAACCTATGAAAGCTTCTTAGGTTCAGAACCACTTCCTAATAACCCCCTAGAAAGTCTGGGTATTTCTTTTCCCCCACCCAACTTACACATTCTCCCTGCTTAATTGCTTCAGGTCCCTCTGGAAAAGGCTTAGGGAAACTGTAATGGCATACAATTTGGCCACATTTCAGGATCCATCCTCATAGGAACCTGGTGTCCCCTCAGTTGAGGGGCTCTGGGTCTGGAAACTAGATAAGAAACTATAAATCCCACCACAGCCATTTGAGTTGAGCTTAGTGAACATAGAATATTTTTGTCTTTTTATGTCAAGCAACACCTTAATAGGATGTCCATCTATTTTTTTCCTATAGACCTGTGATCAAGTAGCCATCACACACAACTCTATGCCTGAAAACATGCTGCTTAGCATTCCATCCTGTGGCTTATTGGTCATTGCGTCCTCCTTGTTTCTGAAAGATAAGCACCATCCCCTGGCCTCTGTCTACTATTTCAGACTCCTATTTTGCCCACTGAAATTCCAAAGGAGTAACCTTCATTATCATATCTAGCCCACAGAGAAAAACCACAGCCTTCCTTTCTTAATGCCTTAGTGAAGAAAGTTGTCTGGGCTCTTCAGAGTAGAAAAGGGTGAGAGTGAATCTAGAGGGGTAAATGCAATACAGTCAGCTCTCTGTATCTGGGAGTTTTCATCTGTGGATTCAACCAACTGAAAATGAAAAATGTCATTAGACCCTCAACGCACATGTACAGACTTTTTTCTCATCATTACTTTGTAAACAATACAGTGTTACAACTATTCAGAGCATGTACATTGTATTAGCTATTATAAGAAATCTAGAGTTGATTTAAAATATTTGGGAGTATGTACATGGGATATATGTAAATACTATTTCATTTTATATAAGGGACTTGAGCATCCTCAGATTGTGGTATCCTCAGGGAGGTTTTGGAATCAATCCCCCACAGATACCAAGGTATGACTATACATCCATTATACCAATGTGTCAGGTATGGCACACCTACCATTGGTGTAGAGACAATAATCTTTATGTAGTAAATTAATAATCTTTCTGAAATTTATGTCCTATGATGCTGGTTTTTCATTTACAGATGCACAAAACAGATTTCTTTTAAAGTAGTTTTTTTTTAAGTATTGAGATGTAAGAAACAATATTAAGTAAGTAGAAAAGGTTGTGATTGGATATGGCAACACTCATAAAGACAGTCCATAAGTGACTATGTATATGAATGAACTTCAGGAAAATATTGATTTAATTCAACCTTCTCATTTACGGGTGAAGAGACTAACAGTCCAGAAGGGTAACATCTTTTTTGAAGTTTTGGTTGCTATTGGAGGTGGAAGAATGCAAGCCTCTGGATTTCCCATTTGTCATTCTTCCACACAGGTCCTCCATAGCGGTTAAGTATTCTTTTGAGAACCTAATGAAAGCTGTGAATTATTATTCCCAAAAATGTAAATGGAAACGCACATAAAATTCTGCCTACAATGTCAGTGATTACTCAGACAACCCAAAGTTCATTCATGGACCTAAAGTTAAAAAACCCTCATCTAATCATTTAAATACCCACCAGTGTGGAGTATTATACAAGATGAAGCAAATATTTAAACTGACCCAGGCTAAGTGTCTGAATTTTTCTAAGTGTCTGAACTCAAAAATATTGTCTCTGAGAAACTGAGTCTCAAATACATAAAAGCTTTGAACATCTAAGTGTGTTTCTCTTCCTTCCAAAACTGCTCAGTACTAAAAAGTTGACTTCTGTAGACAGTATGTGGCTTCCAGTCAAGCGACATCAACAGACAGACTGCTGCATTTTACAAAGAGAAAGACCAAACCAGAAATTTAGATGCCTTATTTCTTCCATAAACATTAGAGACTGGGGGAAAAGCAGAAACAGGAGCAACCACACTCCACAGAAGCCAGACATTAGAAACACAAATTCCCAGATTTGAGAAATGATTATTATAAAACTGTTTGTCATAATAACTTTTGCTGATGCCTTCAGCTGTCTCCCTGCACTTTCATCTTTCCCCAGGGTTCAGCAGCTTTCCACCCAGAGACCCGCCTAACAACCGGTTTGATAATTACTTAAAGATAAGCTCTAGCAAGCACAGAGAAGGAAATGACCGTGGGTTTTTCAGAGTGGATGTGGATTTGCATTCTAGTTTATTCACAAACTAGAAATGTATGGGTGTTATTTAAGAAGTGTTTTGGGAAAACTGACATAAAAAAGATCAACCCTAAAGTTATATGTCTAGCAGGCTTTGGATATCATTTCCATGTGACTGTCTAGGGCTGTGCTGCCTCCATGAAGCAAGGAGGACAGGTTCCCAGAAGGCAGAAGCTTCAGCACTCCCATGAGTGGCTACTGTTATAATCCTGGTAGAGACTATCTCACTGTCTGGGATCTCTAGGGCTTTCTTTCATATCCACCCAATGCCCAACTATGCCAAGTCAGCTATTTCAAGCCAAGTTTATGAAATGTAACTTTCCCTTTAAAAGAAGATTCTAGAAGATATAGCTTTTACCTCCTTTTTGCAGTTTTGGAATTGTCAGTGCCAAGCGTATATATTGTTGTGAAAGATCCCATGCTGGTTCCAAGAGTTGTTTCCAAGAGAATACATTTGTTCAATAACGATTGAAGTGAACACACGTACTAAGCACTGTTCCAGGCATTAGGAAGACAGTAGACAAAACATCAGATCTAATGTTCTACATCAGGTCATAAGAAACCCTATAAAGAAACTGAAGAGGATGAAGTAAGAGAGGGAGAAGGGATGTTGGGAGGGTCAAGGAGAGCGCTCTGGGGGAGTGACATTTGAATGCGAAGATTTCAAAACTGAGAAGTTGAGAACAACCGCCAAACACACACATTAAAAAAAAAATACATGCTAAGTAAGCTGAATAACTTACTCGTTTGCTCAGAGAGGAATATGGGACCCATAATTAGAAGACGGCCTGATGCCTCCCTGACTGAGACATTTCCAGTCTAGTATTCTGTGCTACTTTCTGACGGATTCTGAAGAATCTGTTTAACACCTAGTCATGGTGTTAAACAGGTGGGGGTGTCAGTTCAGAGCCAGTGTCAATGAAATAAAAATAAAACAAATAATTAATTAATTAAACAGGTGGGGTGGGGGAACATGTAAATTAACCTGCACTCCGTGCCTGATTTCATTAGATCTTGAAAACATTTCTTCTTATGACAAACAGCAATATAGCATGGCAGTTTAAATCCCAATTCTGCCCTTCCTTGCTTGTGACTCTGTTACTTAATCTCTCTGTGCCACAGCTTCTTTATTTGAAAACAAAACAAGACAAAAGTAATAATAATAGAACCCAACACTTAGGGTTAAGAGAAGTAATAAAATTCAACATGTAAAACTTACAACAGTGACTCACACATTTTAAGAACTCAGTAAATACCAGATATGATTGTGCTTTTGAGACTACTGATATATATAATATCATGTCATACAATGATTCAAAAATTAATTATTTGTGTAACATTTGTTTAAAATGTGCCTCCCTGCTAGCCTGTAAGTTGTGATGGTAGGGATGACATTTGTCTTACTTCAGTGTCTCTCGACCCCAGAACAGTGCCTGACACAGAATGTGAGCTCAGTAAGTATTTACTAAATGAGTTAATGAACCAAAACGGATAATTTTCATAGTCATTGAATAACAAAGCACAGATGATGAAAATTTTGCCAATAAAAATCTCCAACGCACACTGACTTAATGAATATTTAATCTAGATTCACTGCTTGTTGTCACAAGAGAGAGCTTTACATAAGCAGTAGCCTAACTTTACCTTGTATAACCAGCTGTGTGTACAATAAGTCTCCTAGTACTTATTGTCCATAATCACTTACATAAGAACCAAAGTTAGTTAAGCTGTTGTGATTGATCTCAATTCATTCTGCTAACACATTTTTGGCACCCACCAGGCCCTAGCACTCTGCTAGCCACTGCAGGCAAAATGATACCACAATGATGAGGAAACCTAAACACTGTAATAAAGGTCACCACCAGAAAAGGGACATGCAGAGGACAGAAAAGCTGACTCCGCTGGTAAAGAAGAGGGAAGTTTCACAAGAGGAGGGGATTCTTGAGCTGGCTCATAAAAAAATATGGAGGAGTTTTCCAAGTAGAAGAAGTTAAGAGGGAAATCTAGGCTCAGTAAACCACACATCCCAATGGACAAATATGTAGAAAGATCCAGAGAATCTGGAGAGGTGAAACTACGGCAAGAGTACCAGCATGTCAGGGAAAATTATGTGGTGTTATTTTGGGGAAAATAGGAGGAGGCAGATGGTGACTTGCATGCCAAGCTAAGAAGGCTGCATTTTGTTCCATAGCTCCCAGGAAACTGCCAAGGGTGTTACAGCATTACAACTGGTTTGGGAAAAATTAATCCCGATAATCCTGATGCTAGCATAGAGGACTGGAGAATGTACTTGGATGGGCTACAGATAGAGTTATGAATCCAGTTAGGGCTGTCTCCAGCCTCTGTTTCTTTGTTCCTGTCTTTGACTTCTCTATCTCTCTGACTCTATGTGTGTGAGTGTGTGTGTGTAAGTGTGTGTGTGTCACTCTCATTGGTGCTATCTCACTCTCCTTCTCTCTCTCTGCTTCTCCCTCTATTATCACTTGGTGTACTGAGCCTTGAACATAGACTGTGATATTTCCTAGAAATTTCTCAAAATAAGATACCATGCAGTGAAATGAACAATAAATTGAAAGTCAACGTTCCCAATACCCCTAATCAGTGGTGCATACCCTAGAAAAATTAATCTCTTTAGGCCTTCACTCCCTTATCTACACTATAAATGGGGCTGAGTTACCAGGTTTTATTTAATTCCACAAATATTTACTGAGCACCTACTATGCTCTAGGTGCTAGGGACATCATAGTGAACAAAACAGACAAAACTCCCTGTCTTCATGGAGCTTACGTTGCAGTGGAAGAAGACAGACAACAAAATTTAAGCTAGGAAAATACGTGTTAATTAGTGATGAGTGCAATGGAGAAAAATAAAATATGAAAGGAGATTTAAAAAGATGATGAGGCTATAATTTTCATGAGGTAAACCCTCACTGAGAAGGTAGATTTGAGAGAAGACCTGAAGGAGGCAAGGGAATAAGCTATATGGACTCTGAGAAAAAGTATTCCAGGCAAAGGGCACAGCCAGTGCAAAGGTCTTGAAGCAGCTGCATGCCTGGTATGATCTAAAGTAACAAGGCCCATGTGACTGTAGCAGAGGAGGGATGGAGAGTAGTAGAAACTGGAAGTCAGATGGGTGAGTGCAGATTCCATAGAGCCCTGTGGGTACTGTAAGGGCTGGCTCTAACACAGGCTGAGACAAGGAGCTGCCAGAGAAAGGTCATGATCTGACATGTTTTTACAGTATCACTGCTTGGGGATTTGAGAATAAACTGAAGAGGGGCAAGAAGCAGAAGAACCAGGAAGGTAGGATTGAACCACAGTATGGAGATTTGCAAAGTGAGCTGATCTTGAGGGCAGAGCTAACAGGATTGCCCAGGAATGACAGAAGAAAGGAGTCAAGGATGGCCCCAAGGTTTTAAGTCTGTGGAACAGACACAGCTCTTCAGATTACCCTTACATTTTCTTATGGCTCTGAGATTCTACAGTTTGGAGAAGCTTTTTCTCTTTCTTCCTCTCCTTTAGAAACCAGTACTTAAAAAACTAAATGTAGCTGGGCTCGGTGGCTCATGCCTATAATCCCAGTATTTTGGGAGTCTGAGGCAGGTGCATCACTTGAGGTCAAGAGTTCAAAACCAGTCTGCGCAACATGATGAAATCCCATCTCTACTATAAATACAAAAATTAGCCAGGCTTTGTGGTGCATGCCTGTAATCCCAGCTACTCAGGAGACTGAGGCAGGAGAATTTCTTGAACCTAGGAGGTGGAGGTTGCAGTCAGTCAAGATTGTGTCACTGCACTCGGTCTAAAAAAAAAACTAAACTAAAAGTATATGTCATTTTTTCACTCCTCAGTAGCCTTACAATAAAGGAAAGTATATGACAAAACTCTTAAGAAAAAACTGAAAAATGTGCATTTGTTTAAAAACCCAGTCTTTTCCAGTTACATATTTTTTGAATACTAAATTGTGCTGCACTCCCACACTTCTTGTGGATAAGGCAGTTATTGAATTTTTGGTGAGCTCAGAATGATCCCATCACCAGAGGAAGGAGAGGAACTAAGAGGGAGCCAAACCCAGAAACAGGGAAACTGTCAGCCGGCTGCAGCACTCCACACTCAAGCAGTTATCTTGGTGCTGGTGCTCATGTATCCCTGTGCTGAAGGTATTGTATAGCAAGTGGAAAGCAGAGATAGACAGACCTTGGTGCAAACCCATGCTCCATAGATCCTAAGCCTACGTTTGTTACCTCATCACCCTGAGCCTCAGTTTCCACATGTGTTAAATACCTATTGTGAGGAAAAAGACAATGCATCTGAAGTATGAAACCTTGGAGTCTAAGGATACATTTGTCTAACACCCTAAGGGGGAGCTTATGAGGTCCATTCCCTGTGAATGGATGGATTAACTGGGGTGATGACTGGTGGCTCGTATAGCTTGGCTCTGTGTCCCCACCCAAATCTCATCTTGAATTGTACTCCCACAATTTCCATGTGTTGTTGGAGGGACTTGGTGGGAACTAATTGACTCATGGGTGTGGTTTCCCCCCTGACTGTTCTTGTGATAGCGAATAAGCCTCACCAGATCTGATGGTTTTATCAGGGGTTTCCATGTTTGCATCTTCCTCATTCTCTCTTTGCCTGCTGCCATCCATGTAAGATATCACTTGCTCCTCCTTGCCTTTTGCCATGATTGTGAGGCTTCCCCAGCCTCATCGAACTGTAAGTCCAATTAAATCTCTTTCTTTTGCAAATTGCCCAGTCTCAGGTATGTCTTTATCAGCAGTGTGAAAATGGAATACAGTAAATTAATACAAATAGAGTGGGGCATTGCTGAAGAGATACCCGAAAATGTGGAAGCGACTTTGGAATTGGGTAACAGGCAGAGGTTGGAACTGTTTGGAGGGCTCAGAAGAAGACAGGAAAATATGGGAAAGTTTGGAACTAGATTCTTGTCGAATGGCTCTGCCCAAAATGCTGATAGTGATATGGACAATAAGGTCCAGGCTGAGGTGGTATCAGATAAGAGTCTGGACTCTGGATTTTTAGAGTTAATGATAAAATGAGTTAAGACGTTGAGAGACTGTTGGGAAGGCATGATTGGTTTTGAAATATGAGGACATGAGATTTGGCAGGGGCCAGAGGTAGAATGATATGGTTTGGCTGTGTCCCCATCCAAATCTCATCTTGAATTGTACTCCCAGAATTCCCAGGTGTTGTGGGAGGGACCCATGGGAGATAAGTGAATTATAGGGGCAGTTTCTTACATACTTTTCTTGTGGTAGTGAATACATCTCACCATATCTGATGGTTTTATCAGGAGTTTCCACTTTTGTGTCTTCCTTATTCTCTATTGCCTGCTGCCATCCATGAAAGACAAGACTTGCTCCTCCTTGCCTTCTGCTATGACTGTGAGACTTCCCCAGTCATGTGGAACTGTAAGTCCAACTAAACCTCTTTCTTTTGTAAATTGCCCAGTCTCAGGTATGTCTTTATCAGCAGCGTGAAAATGGAATAATACAGTGGTAAAAGGACCCACACAATGCAAAAGCCAGAAACTGAGGGCTGCTCCCACAATATATGGGCCTGTTTAGGAAGAGAGGCTTGAAATGTATGCATCATTTGAATATAGATGTGTCAGTGTAGGTGCTAACATTTCTGGAAAAAAATAATTAGATGATGTCTTGTAAGAGATGATATAATTGACGCAACAAGCTTCAACTTACTCAATTATCTAGTCTGCTGTAACTGTTTATTTAAAAGCTGATTCATCCCACCCAGCATGCACTTCATTTCCAATATGAAGAGAGTACTTTCTTGATTTCAAGAGAAGCAAGGCTCTTTTTCCTACTTTCTATGCAATTGGACTTTCAAAAAATGATAATTTATGTCAGTCTTCATAATTGAAATTTCTCAAGCCCATTTCGTTTAAGTTCATACCATATTTGATTTTTACAGAAAATAACTTTATAGAATGTATAGTGTAGACGTATACAATATCTACGTTTTTCCAGCTGTCTCTGGTGTCCTGACAGCTGGAAAAACGTAGATATTGTATACGTCTACACTAATGACAGTGAAGTGGTTATCCACATGCAGAGCTGGGTTCAAATTCCTATTCTACCTTAGTCTTAAACAAGTTATTTAACCTCATTAAGATTCCTTTTTTTCAATAGCTAACTGTTGGTGGGGGGTCATAGTACTATCCCACAGAGTTTCTGTGAATACTAAACTGTGCATTTAGCACAGTGCCTAACACATAGTGAATGAAGTTATTCTTGTTATGAATTCCAAGGTGCTTTTCTATAAGACAACAGAAATTAGGAAGACTTTATTGTTATTATTTTATTTTATTAATTAAAATTATATTATATATGTATATAGACATGTAAATAAAATTATATTATATATGTATATACACATATACATGTTTGACATAATTTATATATGTATATATAAATTTATATATGTATGTGTATATATACACATATCTCTTCTCAAACTTTTTTAAATAGTTCACAGCAAGAAATAGCAATAAAGTTAGGATAGTTAGGAGGTAGGCCCAAGCAGAAAGTTCACAGACAGGCTTATTATAGGGTCAGAGACAGAGTCACCATGAACCTAATAAAACACGGGCTTTTTCCACACCCTAAGAGGAGCCCAGACAATGTGTTCACGTGACCACGAGATTTTGTAAAATTTTCCCACAAATGATTAAGACTCTTGTCTCTTTCTACTCCCATGTTCCCTTCATCACACTTCTGTCAAATCAAATGATATTGGGATACCCATGGGTATTTTGAGGAAGTTGGGATAGGGAGACATTTAGTTTGGGTTTATTGGGATATATTTATGTGAGTCACAGACAACTTCTGTATATAGTTAAAATATTTCTGACCTTCCCCATCTAAGAATGGCTTCCAGAAACATCTCTATCTCCCATGCCTAACTCTCAATGCCTACTCATGCAATATGCAACCTGAAGGTGCAGGATCAAAGGCTCATATTTCAGTATGTATGCGTCCATTGCAGCTGGCACTAGAAACATGTGAGGTAGAGGGAAAATAAGGCTTGAAATGTACAGAATCAGATGTTATTATAGACATGCATCAGGAAGTTAGAAAAAATATTAAGTTGCTTTTCTAGATTTTGTGATATTTGTAACTATTTGTCACCTTTTTAAAATCTGAAATTTGTTACAATTTATTGTCATATGAAAACAAATATAAGACCATACTTTCCGGGATCATTTCTATAGTTCATCACAACAAATATTTGCACTTGTACCTAATTTTGTGTTCTTTTTCTTAAAGAGATCCCTTAAAATCTAATTAACTTTGGCTTCATATAACCTGGATCTACTGTTAATTAGGCATTAAATTTAGCTCTGAGTTTCCTAGTAATCAGAGTGACAGGAAAACATGGAATGTTACATACTTCTTTTTATGGCAAAGGAGGAAATAAACCATAAAATAGTTATAAGAAATGTAATAAAATATAATGTACTATTTCCACGATGAAATGACACCTAACCCATCTGAAACACTTGCTGGGTCAGGCATTGTTGTAAGCACAGCATATACATTACTCAGTATTTCCAACCCCAATGCCTGTTTTCTTAACCACTGGGTTTTATTTTCTCCTCAAGGTGAAGAGAGAAAGAAGGTGGTAAAACACCACAGTTTTCTTTCATTCTAAATTATTTTAAAGCTGATCTTGAGTACATAAAGAGAGTTCTTATTGCTCAGGAGCCCAAGAAATAAACACTACCTCTGATGGTGGTCCAAATCTTAGTAAATCATCACCCACAAGAAGTTACTCACTGACTTCACTGAGCAACTGTCATATTAGTAGACAAAAAGTTAAATTTAAATTAAATAAAATCTGATAAACACTGTCATCTAGTTTCCTTTTATCTTTTTCTCTTTTTTTCTTTTCTTTTTTTTTTTGAGCGGGAGTTTGGCTCTTGTTCCCCAGTCTGGAGTGCAATGGCGCCACCTTGGCTCACTGCAACCTCTGCCTCTTGGGTTCAAGTGACTCTCCTGCCTCAGCCTCATGAGTAGTTGGGAATACAGGCGCCCGCCACCACGCCCGGTTAAATTTTTGTATTTGTAGTAGAGATGGGGTTTCACCATGTTGGCTAGGCTGGTCTTGAACTCCTGACCTCAGGTGATCCACCTGCCTCAGCCTCCCAAAGTGCTGGGATTGTAGGCATGAGCCACTATGCCCAGTCTAGTTTACTTTTTTCTATACTCTATGGAAATGCTCAGTTTTTCTTTTGGAGGCTTTTTGTTTGCTGTCTTTTTTTATGAATAAGTAAGCACAATGGTGAGAAATATTCCTCAGAAATATTTAGGAAATGTGACTGTAGGCGTAATAAAACAACTATTGAGAAAGCTCTAATGATAATAATAGGTAATAGGTAATATTTATCTATTTATTTATAACATTTAGTTGAAGTATATATTAAGAAATGTAAATGAGTCATCTCATTAAATTCTCAACAAACCCATGAAGAGAATGTTATCTCCCATTTTACAAATGAGGAAACTGAGGCTAAAGAGATTAGGTTGTTTGACCAAGATTCTAAAACAAGTAAGTTGTAGGAGCCAGAATTTGAACCCACTACTGAGTTCTAACTTAGAAAATTTGCTATCCTAATATTTGGTGCAGATAGGGTGGGCACCCAAGTCAGGGCTTTGAATAAAGAGGAAGCTCAGGAATTATTTGTGGAATAAAACATTATTAACTCTTTTATTTGTGAGGGATTAAACTGCGCCTCTTCTTCTCTTACAATAGAAAGGTCTCTCGCATTTACAGCTTAAGAACATGCTATAGGAATGAATGGCTTCAGAAAGAATTCAAGGTTGTGGCTGCTTAGACACTATTTGGCACCAGTAGGACCCTGAACACTACTTTGTCTCAGGTGCTTCATTCAGCAATCCTGCAGTGTTGGAGTGCTATGCTAGTAATAATCCACAGAACTTAAACTTCAGAGGTGAACTTAGAAGAGAATCTATTTGCTCTTAGAACTATGGCTGCATTTATTGTTCTTAAATCCTTAGTGAATCATTACAGAGTGTAGTGTGGAACCATAAAAGTACCTTTGTGTATTAATCAGACTGATAGTCTGCTACTAGAAACCAGGCATTTCCCTTTTTTTTTTTTTTTTTTTGAGAATTCTTTTGGTTTTTGCTTTTTTTTCCTAATGAAAAAAAAAATTTGGTAATTTTCCCAATCCAATTTAACACTGCTAAGAATTCACTCATTCAACAGTTTGGCTAGATTTCAGAAACATGAATTATTTCATGACAACTAACCACCCTTGTGGCCAAGAGAACAAGGCTAAATAGAGAAAGTGATCTAAAGTGAGTTTAGGGGCAACTCCCAATAACCTATATGGGTAAAGCCAAAATCAAAAATTACCCTCTACATGAATGGGCACAGGCATAAGCTAGGTCATCCAGCATCAGAACTCCCATTTCTCCTCCAAGAACACACCATAGGTCACTCTCCCATAAGTGTCCTACCACTTACAAATTCATCTCAATGTGCACACAGTATAATAAATACTACTCAGTTTCTACAAAATTAAACAAAGGCAAGCAGGTACTTGAAGAAGATATAACTTTTCACATCTTGGATACACGCAGAGTTAAAACAGAGTCCTAGCTTCATTTAAAGTCAAATATTCTAGCATATTTTTATTATTTGTGGCATTAAATTTGTGGAGCAGGGAGGCACTAAGAAATGTAATGTTATTTGGCCCAAAAGGAATGACATGGCACTTTTCTGTCCTTGAAAGAATAGCACCATGGGCAACCACTGAATTAACTTATATACACAATCATACCAAGTAGGAGCCAGCTTTTGCCATTAAATTCAATCATTCTTGGTTTTTAAATCCCAACATTAAACAACTATCACAACAAATGTTTTCTCTTGTGAAGCCATAAGAGAACAGGAGAATCCGAGTTAAGCAAAGATAGCGAACCTTGTTCTTGTCAATTAAAAGTGTAATTGGCCCATTTATTTGAAAGTGAAATCTTTATTATGGAAAGACAGATTTCAGGAAAAAAAATCCATAACCTAATCCCTTCAGTGAATTTCTCAAGTCCTATTTTCATTAGGTTGTATTATCATGATAGCTGAAAGTTCATTTGCCATTGTACCTGACTCATCTAAAATTCTGAATCCCCAATGACTGAACCGTATTTGACTTCAAAAAGAACACTATGTCCAGCTAGCCTTATGTAATACAGATCAAATCAAGTCACTGAGTTGTCATCCATGGATATAACATTCCAGTTAATTTTAATTACATATAAAATGTGTATTAATTAAATATATATAAGCCCGTCTTTTGATGAAGGCAACTGACTTACAACAATAGCATATAGTTAATACTCACCATTGTTCCCAAATATCTTTGTTGTAAAACAAACTTTTTATACCTTGAAACCCAAATTCATCAAGGAAAGCATCTTCTCAATTTTACTGCTGTAAGCTCATTTTCCTGGACTGTTATTATACATAATAAGAGACTTGACTTGAAAGCTCCTATAATAACACATTACAAATTTTAAATCCGTTGCGTGTTTTTTACCTTAAACTCTTGTGATGGCAAAACCATTTTCCTCAAAGCTGATTGGTTATATAGGTCTACGACAGTGCTTAAATGGAACCTTGCTGTGCCAAGCTTTCTTACAAGGAGGAATCTTTTTATTTTGAGCCTTTTTCATACTGAACATGATATCTGACTGAAGAAATTTTGTTTTATCATTAAGAAATAAATGTGTATTGCTTCTTGAGATCTCCCTGGTTTCAGCAATTTGTAGTTATTTTCACTATAGACCATTAAGAATACATTTCAAAGACAAGCTAACAAAGTTCAAGTAAAAATTATTTTTTATATATTGCAGCTTCTAATTGGGATTGGGTAAGTATTAGAGATTATCAACATAAATTACATATAATGCCAAATGATGAACTTAATTCATAGATGTTGGTTAATTTTCCTTATTGTTGGTTGTATAATCGTGGTATGCAGACTAATCTTCTGATAAAACTTTAAACTGCTTGGCTTATTTGGTGTACTTGTTTTTCTTCTAAGTTTTTTCCAGCCTTCTTAGACCTCCTTTAATACTGTGATTTTGTACATTTCCCCATAGTGAAGTCTAGTTTTGTCAACATTGCCCTAGAAGTTTCTCAAAATACAGTGCCTGTGTTGTTTCCTCTGATTTAGCTTTCATTCTACTCTTAAAGCGAGAGAAGATTAAACTTAATTTTGTGGCCCTCTAATAAAGGTATGACTGGATAAAATAATTAGCATCACATGTGCTGCCTTAGAGCTGAGTTTTGCTGTTCATTTCATTTACATGTTCCATATCTATATATTAGTTTCTTCTCATGCTAAATCTGTATTTTTCTTAAAGGCTTATAAAAATTTGGGTGAAGAAATGTTGGTGCTGCATGGAGCCTCTTTTCCTAAACTAGATAACTTGGTGAGTACTTTCACTTATTTTTGACAATGCCTACAGGCTTTCAAACTAGACACTGTCAGAAGTACACTCGAGAGGGCCAAACACTATTGAAATATGTCAGAAGAACCAAATAGCATCTGCTTTCACAGATGGAATGGAAGAAGAACAAAGTCATTGTACTTTGTGGTAATCATTATGAGTGTTACTTTCAACTCAAAAAATAACTATAGACTTTAATCATGAACTTTTAGAGATGGAAGGGATCTCAGTCATCCAACATAATACATTAATTTTACAAAAGATAAAATGAGTTTTATATTTGCAAATATAAAGGCCACACATATTGTCAAAAATCACTGTGACAGCTACTAGAGAGATGAGATGAATGATTAAGACAGAAATTAACCATCTAAAAGCACCCTTAAATCTTGGGCCTTAATCTTAGAAACATTTAGCAAAGAAAGCTTTCACCAATATTCTCTTTATTAGCTTCCTCATATTGTTGTAACCTATACTAAACACGCTAGTTTCAGCTGTCATTTTTCAATCTCTATGATGCTATAACTCTGAAAATCTTTAAATAGTAGGAAAGGTGTTTACATATTGCTGCTTCCTTTCTTTAATTACATTCCACCAATTTTTCTAATATACAAAAGATAACTGATTACACCCACAATTTAGGGAAAAGTCCATTATAAATATGTTAAAGTGTCATTTATGTTGTTCCTACAGGAAGTAAGCAGAAGGGTAGGCATTGGCTCCAATCAGACTAGATGCATTTTATGTCCAGAAAAGGAAGAAAGAACAAAAGGAATGAGCAACTACTGGGTGTCTACATGTTGGTTACTATGCCAGGAATTGGGCTATATCTGACATACGATGAAAATGAATCGTTCTGATTAAAACCTTTTATTTTCCTCTATTGTATATGCAAATAGAAAGTTTTCTTAAGAAATTACTCAAGTAAATGTTTCAGAATAAAACTTGTTCAAAGATGTAAATACAAGAGTTAATTTTACAAGGCTTTCATAATTAACTAGAGTGGGATAAATGAATGAACCCCATTAAAAACAATCTCCAAATTGCATACATAAGGCTATATGTTTAATCAAAGTAACTAATAAAGAGATAAATTTACTTTTCTGCCTATTTCCTACTTCTTCCTATTTTCCTAATCACCTTAGAGCATAAAATAATAATTTTTTTTTTAATAATTTTTGAGATGGAGACTCGCTCAGTCACCCAGGCCGGAGTGCAATGGTGCAATTTCGACTCACTGCAACCTCTGCCTCCTGGGTTCAAGCGATTCTCCTACCTCAGCCTCCCAAGTATCTGTGAGCCACCACACCTGGCTAATTTTTGTATTTTTAGTAGAGACAGGGTTTCATCATGTTAGCCCAGTTGCTCTCGAACTCCTGACCTCAGGTGATCTGCCCTTCTTTGGCCTCCCAAAACGCTGGTATTACCGGCGTAGCCAACGCACCTGACATGAGTGATTTTTAAAGGAAGTGATGATAATAACTTTATCTGCATAAAAAATTATTCAGATAATATCTGAATAATGATAATATTCAGAATCCTATTTTTTCCTTGTTCCCTCTATTGGAGGGGATGATGATAATAATAATAGGAACAATAGAGGGAACAAGGAAAAAATAGGATTCTGAATATTCCAATTTACTTAGTCTCTATATAACCAAGTATTATCTACAGCATCTCAGAAAGTAACACAAAGTTTTGATTTTGGAGAGTGCCGTCCTTGAAACTGAGATGATTCCATACAGTGAATGTAACTAGACATCACTATGCCTTTATAAATCATCTAGCAACTAGAAACTCAAACCCATCAATATTTCTATTTTGGAGATAATCTCCTAATTTCTAATTTTCACATTCTGGTGCTATGAAATTCTCTCTCTCTCTCTCTCTCTCTCTCTCTCTCTCTCTCTCTCTCTTTCTCTCTGTCTTTCCGTCTCTCTCTCACACACACACTTTTGTATTTCCTTTTAATCTGACTCTTTTGGCAACTTGAAAAGTACCAGGTAATAACTATCTAATAGTTTCTTGACATAAAATAAAAATGGCAGCCGGGGCCCCATCTATTTCCATACTCTCCTTGATAGACAATTAGACTAGTACCTAGCTAGGTACAGAGTGCCCGAAGCATACTTATTTCATAGACCAAAAATAAAAATCTATTTTAATTCTAGGTGCCAAATGGAAAAATGAAGATTCTCCTGGTCTTTCTAGGGCTTCTTGGTAATTCTGTTGCCATGCCAGTGAGTATTTTTTAAATGTTATCTCTTCTCTTTGTGTTCTATCATTGTGTAGCTTAGGAACAATTGTTGAGCTTATTTCAACTGATGTTCTGCATTTGTCACCGACATTCTCTTACTTCCAGATGCATATGCCCCGAATGCCTGGATTTAGCAGTAAAAGTGAGGAGGTATGTAAGTTCAGTCTCCGGGGAGAAGTTATCCACAGTCCTATCCTATATGTTTATTAACAAGAATATTGGACAACTGTCTGATATATAATATTTCTTATGAAAGGGGTAAAAAGAGGGAGAGTTGAAAGTCTTAAACTCTCAAATTGAGGCAAACTAGTAATTTCCCCAGCCATCAGCCTACTTATGTGCTTCAACGTTTCTTTTCAAGGTAAATGTGGATTTGTATTAATATCTAGTTGATGTTACCTTATTTGCTAAGTTCGTTAGCTAGCAAAAGTGACCAATTGTACCAAGGGTTATTAGAAGGTAGATGCATAAAAATATAAATGTTTTACTTGACTCATATCCAAGATCATTAATCAAATTCAAAACACATCAGAAAGATGAATCATCTTGTCACATAATTCTTGTGTTCTCAAATCCTGAACTCCAAAAGAATAGAACAGAACATTCAAAAACTTTAAAGTAGACCGGATTTTTATTTTCTATTATTGATTCTTCTCAAAATAAAATTCTGACTTAAAAGTTAAAGTGCCTGAGAAGCTTCTTTAATTGTACACTTACTTTAAATTCAAGCATAACAAGTAAAAGGCAGTATGACTGTTGTGCATTAAAATTAGAAATTTTTATACTGGGTAGTTCTAAGGTTAAAAGAAAGAAATTTTGCTTATTTCTTATGATTCGTGCATCGATTTAATAAAAGTTTCACTTTGATTCACATTAATGGATTCCTTTGGTTGCAGATGATGCGGTATAATCAATTCAACTTTATGAACTCCCCACATGTAAGTTTCTCTTTATGTTATTTCCAATGATTTCTTGTTTATCTAGATAACTCCATAGAGACACCAATCCACGTTTTAATTATAACGTAATCATTGCAAGAGTTTCAAGGGGGAAAAAATATTCCCCCATCCTCTGACGTCAAATTTCTTCTTATTCATTTCTATTGTTCTTTCATGTAACTCAAAATAATTATTAATTAGAAACATTATTTATATCAAAGAAAAATGTTCTGGGAAAATATCTCAGAAGATTTCACAAATAATGACAATAAAAATAATATGGTAAGTAGCAAGTATTGGTGGGGGGTAAGTTTTATTTGGATTATCTTGAAAGACAATGTTGTAATTATGAAGCAAGTTTTATGTTATTTAAATAAATATAGATTATTCCTGTCACTGCATGCTAATTATCCAAACAAACTAATAATAAATCAAGTATCAGGTGGTTCTTTGGCACAAATTTTCTGACAACAATATTGTGTAGCACAATAGCACTACACATCACTTTTGATTTCTGTGGAATGATCATGAGGGCCATTTTTAGGGGAAAATCAAGGACTACATCAATTTTTTTTGTAACTATTCAAGTAATTCTCTTTTAAAGCCCTTTGCCTAAAATAATCAACACTGTAAATTTTCTCTTCCTCAACTTTTGATTAGCTCAACGTTTTCATATTCTCATTATTAGTTTTAGTGACTTTGCTCATGATTTGAAATTTTTACTAACTTAGTTGTCATGAAATCCTGCGTCTTAATGCAAGATTTGCAATTTTGAATTTCATCAATCTACTAAGCATGGGTACATCATCTGATAGATAGCAAGAGACTAATTAATGAAGACTGGGGATAGAGACAGGCGTTAAACCAGGGAGGAAATATTTGAATGAGAACTGATGTTGCAAGACAGATCATTCATAAATTATCACAGATTCAGAAATTAGCATTTTTATAAATTATCATAAATTCACAAATTAACATTTTCAGATAATAACTACTTTTGCTTCCCTGCCCAACCTTGTAATTGTGGGGATTCTTGAAATTACAAGGGATTCTTAAAAATGGAATTAAGGAGGATCCACCTGTAACTAAGAAACATAGACACAATGTAAGTGTGTTTATACAGACTGAATTTTTATTCTTTTTTCCTTTTTTTCTTGTTTTTTTTATTTTTTGCTTTACAGTCTTATTTCCTTTATCTTATTTTTGCTTTTTCTCTTCTTCATCCAGCCTTATAACAAATTACATGGGTTCTGAATATGACATTAAATCCTCTGTAATCTGACTTGCATACTTCTTACCTGAGTTAGGGTTTCAGAGTTAGAAAATCATCAGTCAAATTCTTAAACTGAGATGTCTCACCTAATTCTGCCTTTTGGGTGGTTTGGTTGTTTGGCTTTCTAAAAGACTGAAATTCATTCTATAAGACAATGTGTAAAGAAATTCTAACTAAAGATCTTGAAGTTTTCATTGTTAAGTCATGTCCCATAGGACCTTAAAGCTCTTTGGCTGAGTTTTAGAGGCTGACATTAGAGGATGCAGAGAGCCTGAATCTCAACTCTATTACGATTTCACTGTTATTTGCTACCCTTTCAGATGGCACACCTGGGCCCCTTCTTTGGAAATGGTCTGCAACTCCCTCAGCAATTTCCTCAGTACCAGATGCCCATGTGGCCTCATCCACCACCCAACACACTCAACCCACAGAAACCCTCAGGACCCAAACGTCATAACAAGACTGATCAAACCCAAGAAACCCAGAAACCCAATCAGACTCAGTCAAAAAAGCCACCACAAAAGCGGCCTTTGAAGCAGCCATCACATACTCCAGCTCAGCCCAAAGAGGAAGATCAGCCACCTCAGGTGAGGCTTGCACAGAAAAACTGCATATCTGTAAATGGCCTCGGAGAGATCTGGAGGGCTATGCCACCCCGACATACGCACTTCAACACAGGTACTACATTGCAATACCATCCTTTGTTTTGACGTGCATCCAAAACTTCATGGGAAGCCAACTCCAGTCTTGTTTGCTTCAAATTACCCAAACACCGTTACTTTTAAAAAGCTCCTTGTAAATGATAGAGACAACATGGTATAATAACATGAGCACTAATCTAACAGTCAAGAATCAAAGGTTCAAGTCCTGTCCCTGATCCTTATTAGTCATATGGTATTGAACAAGTTGCTTCGCCTTTCTAGGTTCCGGTTTCCCCATGAGTAAACTAAATGGTTTCCAAGTTTCGTCCAGGTCTATGCTTTGATGCTGTAAAATATTCCTCTGAAATTAACATTATTCCAGTACTAGTATGACATAAGGCAAGAAGATGTGCAAATGGTTTCTCAAGATCTCATCCAGTGTGAAGGGAGCATCGAACATACTGGCTTTTAGGCAGGGCATAGTGGCTCATGCGTGCAATCCCAGCACTTTGGGAGGCAGAGGCAGGTGGATCACCTGAGGTCAGGAGTTCAAGACCAGCCTGACCAACATGGTGAAACCCTGTCTCTACTAAAAATACAAAAATTAGCCAGGGATGGTGGTGCATGCCTGTAATCCCAGCTACTCAGGAGGCTAACGCAGGAGACTCACTTGACCCTGGGAGACAGAGGTTGCAATGAGCCAAAATCATGCCATTGCACTCCAGCCTGGGTGACAGAGCAAGACTCAGTCTCAAAAAAAAAGAAAAAAGAAAAAAAAACTGGCTTTCAGTCAGTTAGCACTTATTATCAGACACTATTACAGATGTAAGGAATACGAAATTGAATGAAAAGACTCTCCTGGATTGAAATGGTGGCTTCAATCATTTACTAGCTATGAGATTTTGGGCAAGTGACCAAACTTCTCTGAACTTCATATTCTTAAGTAAAATGGGAATAGTAATAGTTCACATCCTCTATGGTTATGTGAGGATGAAGTGAGTTTAACAATATAAAATGCTCAGCACAGAGCCTGGAACAAGTGTCCAATAATACTAATTGTTATTTTCATTATCATCTTTGCCCCATAAAAAACACACAGTTTAATGTAAAGTGAAATGTAGACTCCCAAGTTTCAATTGTATTTAGTTAGTTTGCTTCATTTTTAAAATGTATTCTTCTCAAATCCACATCACTCTGATTCTCTCTAGGCATTCCCACCATTTGGCAATGGACTGTTCCCCTATCAACAACCACCATGGCAAATTCCACAGGTGAGAATTCTGTTTTCTTTACACTATAAGTGAAAAATAATATTAGTATGTTATAATTTAAATTAATATAAACTCATACACTCTAATGGAATATCATATACCAATGAGTAGAGGGTATGAAATAAAACCATAGCAGTAATAATGCAGAAAAAGAATAGAGAATTTTTTTGAATTTTATACTCAAATTGGTGACATAAATACAACCTAAATCACCAAACAGATAACAGTAACTTAGCTAATAAATTAATTTAGAAAGTTGTGCTACTTCATTACTATTTCCCCACATCCTTGAGAAATTAAAAAAAAAAAAAAACAGATTATCTTTGTTTATTGTAATGGGGAAATTGGGACACAGGGCAAAATGGAATTTGAAAACCATAGGGTAAGCTATGATTAGACTATGACAGTTTCATCCTATCATACTGTTTCTAGCCACAGATACATCATTCTAAATAATCTTGGGGCAGGGCATGGTGGCTCATGCCTGTAATCCCAGTACTTTAAGAGGACGAGACAGTGGATCACTTGAGGGTAGGAATTCAAAACCACCCTGGCCAACATGGTGAAACCCCATCTCTACTAAAAATACAAAAATTTGCCAGGTGTGGTGGTGCATGCCTGTAAACCCAGCTACTCAGGAGGCTGAGGCAGGAGAGTCATTCTAACCCAGGCTGCAGAGGTTGCAGTGAGCAGAGATTGAGCCACTGCACTCCAGCCTGGGCAACAGAGCAAGACTCTGTCTCAAAAAAGAGAATCTTGGCCGGGCACAGTCACTCATGCCTATAATCCCAGCACTTTGGGAAGCCAAGGCAGGCAGATCACCTGAGGTCAGGAGTTTGAGACCAGCCTGACCAACATGGTGAAACTCCATCTCTACTAAAAATACAAAAATTATCTGGGTGTGGTGGCAGTCACCTGTAATCCCATATATTCAGGAGGCTGAGGCAGGAGACTCGCTTGAACCCAAGTTCAGAGGTTGCAGTAAGGATATCGTGCCATTGCACTCTAGCCTGGGTGACAGAGCAAGACTCCGTCTCAAAAAAAGAGAAAAAAAGAATGTTGCAAAATATTATTTCCAAGAAGCCTCAAAGAATCTTAAACACTTAAAATCATTAAAAGATAATATTGAAATTGCATCATAGGCTTTAAAAATATGAATGGTAAAATAAACTTTTTGAGCTAAAGAAATATTAATGGTCAATTGCTGTTAAACAAAACAACAGGAAATATTTGTTGACTGTTTATTCAGCTATGACATAGGTTTTCCTTGTCTACAACTCTATAACCAAGAAGGTTTTTTATCAATGAGGAAGAATTCATCTTAAGGAGTAAGAGTTCCTTCTTTTTTCCTTCTTAAAAGAGTGACTTCCTCTTATTGGCTATACTGAACTAAGGAAATTAAGGAAGTACAAAGTAAAGATTTTAAAAGCAGATAAACATGATTCTCATGCTGAAGTAACTATTACTCTCATCTACATAAAACTTGAGAGAAACTTAGCCTCCAAGTTTGATTAGGAGAATTAACTTTAGTCAAACAAAAAATCATAGTAATAATCCCCTAAACATGAAGCCACATTCTAAAAATAACATCTTTACTTAATCTCTATTATTAGATGTTCTAATACAGATGCTTGGATTCTAACAGCACTCAAATTTCTTTCTCTCACACTCTCTCTCTGTATGTGTGTGTATGGTGTGTGTTTGTGGGGGGTTGCGAGGGATGTGTTTGTAAGTGTTAGAGGTGGTAAGGAGGATTGCCAGGAGATGCAGCCATGTAGAGTATTTTAAGTAGGAAAATCTAGGATCCAGCTGAAGCCTTTGTATTTCCATTGTTAGATCACAATTCTTAGCAGCTGGACTGTGAGACCCAATCACTCCGAAGTTAAAAGCTCATGGTACTAACTGAGCTCAATCACTGACTTGAGCTATTTTTAGATACCTTGCTTCTTATAAACAAATGGCAGCATAGAAAGTGTTTTCTCCTGTGTTCTCTGTGTTTTTCACTTCTCAGAGGGTACCGCCACCAGGTTATGGACGCCCACCAATCAGCAATGAAGAAGGGGGGGTAAGTACAAGTAAAGCTACATTCTTCACTAGAAATTATAGTCCATTTGTCCCTGCTTTTTTATCCACATCTAATAAGAAAGTTAGAATCCAACACATGAACCTGTAGTTCAAGCTTCCACGATTCTTAGAAAATAAAAAAGTGAAACAAATCCAGCCAGAGGTCTAAAGGTTGATGCTGGACTCCAGACAGTGATAAACAGAGAAAGAAGTAAGAGTTTCTTAGAATGTTATCCTCAAGAGGAAATTAAGTGATTATCTAACCTCCTGATTATATTAATACAAATAAATTGAAGCCAAGAGAAGATCAATTACTACTCAATTTCACTTGTTAAGTTTCTGGATAAACTGGACCCAGAACCCAAGTCTTCTGTTACTCTGCTCAAAGGCCTTTTTACTATACCACACTAGGAGAAGAACCAAATGTGTATCACAGAGTGACTAATATTCCAGCACTATGTCAACTAAAAAGTCATTTTAGTGATTGTGGCATAGCACCCCACCCACCTAGAGCTAACTTCTTTTTCCCTAAGTATGTGATATGTCCTCAGTGAACTGTGGTTACCTAATAGCTTGACTGAGGAGTGGGGGACAGATTGGTTTTTTGTTGTTGTTGTTGAGACAGATGGGAGATCACTTAAGCCTGGGGGGTGGAGGATGCAGTGAGCCATAGCGCCACTGCACACCAGCCTGGTGACAGAGCAAGACTGTCTCAAACAAAAGAGAGGTTGGCATTACCTGTTCTGAAAGGTTCCTTTCAACTTTAAGATTATGTACATATACGTTTTGTAAGTAAGTCTTTTTTTTGTTTTGTTTTGTTTTTTGTGTGTGTGTGTGTGTTTTTTTTTTTTAATTTTTTATTGGATTATAGGTTTTGGGGTACATGAGCAGAGCATGCAAGACAGTTGTGTAGGTACACACATGGCAGTGTGCTTTGCTTTTCTTCTCCCCTTCACCCACATTTGGCATTTCTCCCCAGGCTATCCCTCCCCACCTCCCCCTCCCACTGGCCCTCCCCTTTCCCCCCCAGTAGACCCCAGTGTTTAGTACTCCCCTTTCTGTGTCCATGTGTTCTCATTTTTCATCACCCACCTATGAGTGAGAATATGCGGTGTTTCATTTTCTGTTCTTGTGTCAGTTTGCTGAGGATGATGTTCTCCAGATTCATCCATGTCCCTACAAATGACACGAACTCATCATTTCTGATTGCTGCATAATATTCCATGGTGTATATGTGCCACATTTTTCCAATCCAGTCTATTATCAATGGGCATTTGGGTTGATTCCAGGTCTTTGCTATTGTAAACAGTGCTGCAATGAACATTCGTGTACATGTGTCCTTAGAGTAGAACGATTTATACTCTTTTGGATATATACCCAGTAATGGGATTGCTGGGTCAAATGAAATTTCTATTTCTAAGGCCTTGAGGAATCGCCACACCGTCTTCCACAATGGTTGAACTAATTTACACTCCCACCAACAGTGTAAAAGTGTTCCTTTTTCTCCACATCCTCTCCAGCATCTGTTGTCTCCAGATTTTTTAATGATCGCCATTCTAACTGGCGTGAGATGGTATCTCAATGTGGTTTTGATTTGCATCTCTCTGATGACCAGTGACGATGAGCATTTTTTCATATGATTGTTGGCCTCATATATGTCTTCTTTCGTAAAGTATCTGTTCATATCCTTTGCCCACTTTTGAATGGGCTTGTTTGTTTTTTTCCTGTAAATCTGCTTGAGTTCTTTGTAAATTCTGGATATCAGCCCTTTGTCAGATGGGTAGACTGCGAAAATTTTTTCCCATTCTGTTGGTTGCCGATCCACTCTAGTGACTGTTTCTTTTGCCGTGCAGAAGCTGTGGAGTTTCATTATGTCCCATTTGTCTATTTTGGCTTTTGTTGCCAATGCTTTTGGTGTTTTGTTCATGAAGTCCTTGCCTACTCCTATGTCCTGGATAGTTTTGCCTAGATTTCCTTCTAGGGTTTTTATGGTGCCAGGTCTTATGTTTAAGTCTTTAATCCATCTGGAGTTAATTTTAGTGTAAGGTGTCAGGAAGGGGTCCAGTTTCTGCTTTCTGCACATGGCTAGCCAGTTTTCCCAACACCATTTGTTAAACAGGGAATCCTTTCCCCATTGCTTGTTTTTGTCAGGTTTATCAAAGATTGTATAGTTGTATGTATGTTGTGTTGCCTCCGGTGCCTCTGTTTTGTTCCATTGGTCTATATCTCTGTTTTGGTACCAATACCATGCTGTTTTGATTACTGTAGCCTTGTAGTATAGTTTGAAATCCGGTAGTGTGATGCCCCCCGCTGTGTTCTTTTTGCTTAGAATTGACTTGGCTATGCGGGCTCTCTTTTGGTTCCATATGAAGTTCATGGTGGTTTTTTCCAGTTCTGTGAAGAAAGTCAATGGTAGCTTGATGGGGATAGCGTTGATTCTGTAAATTACTTTGGGCAGTATAGCCATTTTCACGATATTAATTCTTCCTAACCATGAACATGGAATGTTTCTCCATCTGTTTGTGTCTTCTCTGATTTCGTTGAGCAGTGGTTTGTAGTTCTCCTTGAAGAGGTCCCTTACGTTCCTTGTGAGTTGTATTCCAAGGTATTTTATTCTTTTTGTAGCAATTGCGAATGGCAGTTCGCTCTTGATTTGGCTTTCTTTAAGTCTGTTATTGGTGTAGACGAATGCTTGTGATTTTTGCACATTGATTTGATATCCTGAGACTTTGCTGAAGTTGTTTATCAGTTTCAGGAGTTTTTGGGCTGAGGCAATGGGGTCTTCTAGGTATACTATCATGTCGTCTGCAAATAGAGACAATTTGGCTTCCACCTTTCCTATTTGAATACCCTTTATTTCTTTTTCTTGCCTGATTGCTCTGGCTAGAACTTCCAGTACTATATCGAATAGGAGTGGTGAGAGAGGGCATCCTTGTCTAGTGCCAGATTTCAAAGGGAATGCTTCCAGTTTTTGCCCATTCAGTATGATATTGGCTGTTGGTTTGTCATAAATAGCTTTTATTACTTTGAGATACGTTCCATCGATACCGAGTTTATTGAGGGTTTTTAGCATAAAGGGCTGTTGAATTTTGTCAAATGCCTTGTCTGCGTCAATTGAGATAATCATGTGGTTTTTGTTTTTGGTTCTGTTTATGTGGTGAATTACGTTGATAGACTTGCGTATGTTGAACCAGCCTTGCATCCCCGGGATGAATCCTACTTGATCATGATGAATAAGTTTTTTGATTTGCTGTTGCAATCGGCTTGCCAATATTTTATTGAAGATTTTTGCATCTATGTTCATCATGGATATTGGCCTGAAGTTTTCTTTTCTCGTTGGGTCTCTGCCGGGTTTTGGTATCAGGATGATGTTGGTCTCATAAAATGATTTGGGAAGGATTCCCTCTTTTTGGATTGTTTGAAATAGTTTTAGAAGGAATGGTACCAGCTCCTCCTTGTGTGTCTGGTAGAATTCGGCTGTGAACCCGTCTGGACCTGGGCTTTTTTTGTGAGGTAGGCTCTTAATTGCTGCCTCGACTTCAGACCTTGTTATTGGTCTATTCATAGTTTCAGCTTCCTCCTGGTTTAGGCTCGGGAGGACACAGGAGTCCAGGAATTTATCCATTTCTTCCAGGTTTACTAGTTTATGCGCATAGAGTTGTTTGTAATATTCTCTGATGATGGTTTGAATTTCTGTGGAATCTGTGGTGATTTCCCCTTTATCATTTTTTATTGCATCTATTTGGTTGTTCTCTCTTTTATTTGTAAGTAAGTCTTTTCATCTCCCACAATCTATTGTTAGCATAGCAGCCAGAGTGACCCTGTGAAACAATAGTCTAATCTTGTCACTCCTCTGCTCACTCCCTGCAACAACTGCCAATTTCTTTCTTTCCTCCCTCCCTTCCTTCCTTTCTTTTTCCTTCTTTCTTCAGAAGGCTGAAGTGAAAGGATCACTTTAGCTTGGGAAGTCAAGGCTGCAGTGAGCCCTGATCTTGCCACTGCATTCCAGCCTGGACAACAAAAAGAAACCCCATTTCAAAAAAATTAAATGTCTGTATTCTACCTCCTGAGGGCACTACATGATCTTGGAGATATTTTTTCACCTGTCTCATCATCTTCATCCACAAATGGGGATTAAAATACTTTTTCTTTATATTGCATTTGTTTTAAAAGAAAAATCAAATGATCTAAATGCCACACAAATGTCTAACAAACACAGTGACTGACAGAGTTCGTGATGATTAAATCATTCATTAAATGAAAATTTATTAAGACCGTCCACTGTGCTAGGTACTGGAAAACAAGGATGAGAAGCATGTTTTCATTCAAAACCTTCACATGGGAGAATTAAATGTAGGAATCCCAGGAAAATAGGCAACTGAAATTCAGTGGGATGATTGTTATGACAGAAACCTGTACTGCTGTGGACTCCTAGGAATAGAACCTAATTCTGCTCATGGAAGTCAAGACACGGAAGGTGGAAGTCAAACTGAATTCTGAAGCATGAGTCAAGTTTTCCAGGAGGAATAAATGTGTAGGTAGAAGAAGTTTCAATATGAGTAAGCCATGTGCAAAGGCACTGAAACATGAAAAGAATAGAGAACCCAGAGAATTCAGAGTAGTTGTGATTTTCAACTTATAAAGTGCAAGGGGGAGGAAATGAGGCTGAATGTAATAGTTATGACCCAGATTATTATAAAACATTATATTATTATCATATAATATATAACACTTATTAGGCACTTGCTAAGTACCAGGCACTGAGCTATACTTATTTTGTCTCATTTAGCCCTCATGACAACCTATGAGGTAGAAGTTATTTTGTCATCTCCGTATTACAAATGAGTAAACCAAGGTTAGCCCAGAGTCACCGTACTACTGCTGGTGGAATGGGGATTTTAATGCACATCTGTCTAGAGGCCCCACTATTTAGCAGCATGTTGTATTGCTTTGTACTTTATGCTACGGAATTTAGAGTTTATTTTGTAATGGAGAACTTTAAATACAAATTTAAAGAGGAAAGGGGCAGAATTTCCATCTACCCACTCTCAGCCTCTACTAATTACTCTGATAGCAGTGCAGAAGCAAGATTAAAGGAAATTAAGACTGCATCCAGAGTAGCCAGTAAGAAAACTATTGCAACAGTTCAGGGGGTACTGCGGAGTAAAGAAGTGGGGACAAGGATGAAAGTTGAGATTTTATAGGACCTGGTTATTAATAGTCTGGAGAAATAAGAGAGAACAGAAACTTGGGAAACTGTATAGATAGTGGTAAATGCTGCTTAAATACAGAACATGGGAGGAGGAGGTTTGGTGGGAGATGAGCCCAGTTTTGGCTACATTCAGTTGGAGGTACTCATGAAAGCTTTAGTAGAGATGTTTTGCTGCCTCAACCTTGGGCAAGAATGTTGTGGGTCAGAATTATGCCTTCGTGAGTCGTTAGCATATATGCCTATTGAAAGCATGGGCATGCAATAGAACTCTTAAGAGGTATGTAAACAGAGAACAGAAAAATTAGGAGGATGGAGAATGAAATCATTAAGAAAAAGCCTCAGATGTATAAAAACTAAAAAGAGAAAGCTGAGCAGTGGTCAGAAAAAATACTAGAAGAGAGAGAGAGAAAGAGTATGGTCATGGAAACCAAGGAGGAATCAAATTTCAAGAAAGTAAAGCTTATGATGTTAAAAGAAACGTGGCTGATAAGATTTCCCTGTTATACTAAAAAATTCTAAGCAATACCATGGTGGGAAACAAAGGGTAATTATTGATTTCCATCTTCTTTCCCACAGAATCCTTACTTTGGATATTTTGGATATCATGGCTTTGGGGGTCGCCCTCCTTATTATTCAGAAGAAATGTTTGAACAAGATTTTGAAAAACCCAAAGAAGAAGATCCTCCTAAAGCAGAAAGTCCAGGCACAGAACCCACAGCTAATTCAACAACAAATTCTACCCAACCGAACCCTAGAGGGAGTCAGGGCGGAAATGATACTAGCCCCACAGTGAACAGTACTCCAGGGCCAAACACTGGGAACAACCCCCCAGGTCAAAATGGGATCGGCCCAGTCCCTGCAGTCAATGCTTCAGGCCAGAGAGGGCCAGGAAGTCAAATCCCATGGAGACCAAGTCAACCAAATATTCGTGTAAATCATCCAAATCCTAATATAAGAAGTTTTCCTTCAGGAAGACAGTGGTATCCCACTACCATGGGGCACAGACAGAATGGACCTTTTTACAGAAATAGACAAGTTCAAAGGGGTCTTCGGTGGAACTCATTTCCTTGGGAAGGTAAACAAGTAGCTCGTCCAAGAAATCCAGTTTATCACATAGCTTACCCTTCTACTTCAAGAGGCAATTATCCCAATTATGCAGGAAATCCAGCAAATCTTAGAAGAAAGCCTCAGGGGCCAAATAAACACCCTGTGAGAACTAATGTTGCCCCACTGGGTCCCAAACATGACCCTGTTGTTCAAAATGAAAAAATTCAAAATCCAAGGGAAAAGCCACTAAGTCCAAAAGAACAAATAATTGTTCCTACAAAGACTCCAACCAGCCCCTGGAGAAACTCTCAACAGTATGAAGTTAATAAATCAAATTATAAACTGCCTCACTCTGAAGGTTACACGCCAGTCCCAAATTTTAATTCTGTTGATCAACATGAAAACTCCTATTACCCAAGAGGAGATTCCAGAAAAGTCCCAAATTCTGATGGACAAACCCAAAGCCAGAATTTGCCCAAAGGGATAGTTTTAGGGCCAAGAAGAATCCCATATGAATCAGAAACTAATCAGCCCAAATTAAAGCACAGCTCATATCAGCCTGTATACCTTGAGGAAAAGCCTGTATACCCTGAGGAAATCCCTTCTTCTGCAAAAGAAGATTTTCCTGCTAGAAGAAATTCTTGGAACCACCAAGAAATCTCTCCACCTTTTAAGGAAGATCCTGGGAGGCAAGAAGAACATTTACCTCATTCTTCCCATGGTTCTAGAGGAAGTGTTTTCTACCCTGAATATAACCCCTATGATCCCAGGGAAAACTCACCATATCGTAGAAGCAATACATGGGATGAGAGAGAGGATTCTCCAAATACTATGGGGGAAAAAGAAAGTCCGCTGTACCCCATAAATACCCCAGACCAGAAAGAGACAGTCCCTTATAATGAAGAGGACCCAATTGATCCAACTGGAGATGAATATTTTCCTGGACAATATAGATGGGGTGAAGAGTTAAGCTTCAAAGGAAGCCCAACAGTTAGGCACTATGAAGGTGAACAATATACCTCAAATCAGCCAAAGGAATATCTTCCCTATTCTTTAGATAATCCATCAAAACCAAAGGAGGACTTTTATTATAGTGAATTCTACCCATGGAGCCTGGATGAAAATATTCCATCATATAATACAGCTCCTACTATGTCACCACCTATAGAGAGCAGGGGCTACTATCTTAATAATGCCATTGGACCAGAAGAAAGCACTCTGTTTCCTTCATGGAACTCCTGGGACCACAGGATACAAGCCCAAGGGCAGAAAGAAATAAGGCCGTATTTTAACAGAAATACCTGGGATCAGGCAACACATTTACAAAAAGCCCCAGCTAGGCCACCAGACCAAAAAGGTAATCAGCCCTATTCCAGTAACACCCCAGCTGGGCTTCAGAAAAATCCAATATGGCATGAAGGCGAGAATTTGAACTACGGCATGCAAATAACTAGGATAAATTCTCCAGAGAGAGAACATTCATCTTTCCGTGACTTTATCCCACAAAGTTACCCATCAGGTCAAAAAGAAGCACATTTATTTCACCTAAGCCAGAGAGGCTCCTGCTGTGCTGGGAGCTCCACAGGGCCCAAGGACAATCCACTAGCTCTACAAGACTATACTCCATCGTATGGTCTTGCACCTGGGGAGAACCAAGACACCAGTCCTCTGTATACAGAAGGTAGTCATACCAAGCACACAAGACATATCGTCTCCCCAACAAACATCCTACCAGTCCAAAGAAACAGCTCAGAGAAGAGGGAAAGCCAAAACCCGAGTCCTTTCAGAGATGATGTGTCCACTCTGAGGAGGAACACACCATGTTCTATAAAGAATCAACTGGACCAAAAGGAAATTATGCCCTTTCCTGAAGCTGGTTCCCTTCAATCAAAGAATACGCCTTGTCTCAAAAATGATCTTGGAGGAGATGGGAACAACATTCTGGAACAAATTTTTGAAGACAACCAGCTCAATGAAAGAACTACTGACCTTACTCCTGAGCAACTTGTTATTGGTACACCTGATGAAGGCTCTGATCCAGAAGGCATCCAAAGTCAAATCCAAGGAAATGAGAGTGAGAGGCAGCAACAAAGACCATCTAACATCCTGCATTTGCCATGCTTTAGCTCCAAATTAGCAAAGCATCACTCTTCCAGCATTGGATCTCCATCTAGCAATGGAAGGCAAAGCCCATTTGATGGGGATTCAATTATGCCTACTGAAAATCCTAACACATTGGTTGAGTTAGCTACTGGGGAACAATTTAAGAGTATAAATGTAGACCCACTTGATGCAGGGGAACACACTCCATTTGAATTCCTTCAAAGAGGGACCAATGCACAGGACCAGATACAAGACTGCTTACTACTTCAGGCCTAGGGGTTATCTCAACCAAACATTTTCAGGGGAAGGGAAATAACTGACATTTTATACCAATGGTTCCCAAACTTTTTTCCCCAAGACTCAATTAAGTATCTATCCTGGTAATCCTGAAGTTTTTTTCCCCTCTCAGCAATATGAGTAGTGACCCAGGTGGAGCTGAGATTAGGCCTCTGGGCGTCACCAGATCTAGCACTTTCACGAATTAGTGCAGACCATCCCTGCCTAGAAACTTGGAAGCCACTTGTCTGAGTTAGTTTCTTTTTGCTTCCTGACTTCTCCTTTTGCTCTCAAAGTTCCATACTTGCAAAACTGGTTTTGCAAGACTGAAAGGCAGATTAACTTTCCATTTTACATATGGAGATCCACACATCAGTATAGTCCTGATGCACTGTACATGATTAACTTGTGTTGATCTTGACAGGGTTTTTTTCCTACTCAATATTCTCTTCAAGCATTTTTTTCTTCCACTGCCACTGCCACTCTCTTTACCTTTATCATTTCCTTTGCTTAGCTTTCTTCCTTCTTTTCTCTCTCCCTCAACCATTCTGTATTTAGCTATTCCTCATCTTTTGCTCTCTATGTATCACTTACTACATGTTAAACTAGATATTTTAACCATCAGTAGTCTTTTTTGTTTGTTTGTTTTGAGACAGGGTCTCGCTTTGTCGCCAGGCTTGAGTGCAGTGGTGCGATCTCAGCTCACTGCACCCTCCACCTTCCAGGTTCAAGCGATTCTCCTGCCTCAGCCTCCTGAGTAGCTGAGACTACAGGCACATGCCACTACACTCAGCTAATTTTTTGTATTTTAAGTAGAGACAGGGTTTCACCATGTTGGCCAGGATGGTCTCGATCTCTTGACCTCGTGATCCACCCGCCTCGGCCTCCCAAAGTGCTGGGATTCCAGGTGTGAGCCACTGCACCAGTCTACTAGTCCTTTCTTTATGTCTACCTCCTCCATTATGTCTTCCTCTCTTCCCACCTATCTGTTTTATCCTCCAGTGTACCATTTGTCAACTAATCCCTCTCCCCTCTGACTCCTTTCTTCCCTTCAATTTATCTTTTTCCCTGCTACACCATTTTCATCTTAAGATTGTATGTCATTCTCTTCCTTTTTTATCTACTCTTTAAATCCTGCCCTAATTTTTTCTTGACCCAGCTTAACCATCATTATAGAATATATTTTGGAAATGGTAGACACTGATAGCTACTTTGCTTTTAGTTATCTTAGGGTCTCTACCAAGTAGACACAGTTCAGTTAGAGAGATGTATTTAAGGAGATAGGAAGGCAGCATACCCAGAACTAGCAGTCTAGGAAAAAGGCTTAGAAAGATGGAGAATGAGGAACTGAAGAAACTGCTGCTCTGAGACTGCACATCCAGGAAAAAAGATTAGGACTTGCCACACACTGCCAATTCATAACCCGCAGGATCTCTTGAAGACATTTTGGGAAACACTGTCTTAAACAAATAAAAACTCAATGTTTAGTTGTTGTTGTTGTTTTTTCACTAGTTCAGCATAAGCTATTCTACCAGTATGTGCTACTACTAACATTCTTCATGTCCATGCAGAATTATTCACAGATCAACTTTCTTGGTATCTTGAATAAATTGTGTAAATTATTTTGTAAAGTAGATATTTCTATATGCCTCGCTTATGATACATCTGGGATTAATTAATAGCATATTATTATTATTATTAATAGCATATTGGCCTATTATCTCTATATCCCTTGCCTAGAGCAGGAAAAGTTCTCAGAATTGCCTAAAATCATACCTTATAACTTTAAGGGACTTCTTAGGATACATTTTTAGGGGCAGATTTCATAAGAAGACTTCAGAAATTTGGGGAAACACAATGTTGAAAACTTCGTGAGAAAAGGAATCTTCCCCTTGAATCTTTTTTTTTTTTTTTTTTTTTTTGAGACAGAGTTTCGCTCTTGTTACCCAGGCTGGAGTGCAATGGCGCGATCTCGGCTCACCGCAACCTCCGCCTCCTGGGTTCAGGCAATTCTCCTGCCTCAGCCTCCGGAGTAGCTGGGATTACAGGCACGCGCCACTATGCCCAGCTAATTTTTTGTACTTTTTTTAGCAGAGATGGGGTTTCACCATGTTGACCAGGATAGTCTCGATCTCTTGACCTCGTGATCCACCTGCCTCGGCCGCCCAAAGTGTTGGGATTACAGGCTTGAGCCACCGTGCCCGGCCTGAATCTTCTAAAGTACCTAGCACAGTGTCTTGAACATAGAAGATATCCAATAAATATATATCAATTGTTTTTTTAATGACTTTCAGCACTCCCATGAAAACACCATAGTCTCCTTTTCCTGAAAGGTGACCGTCTGGGATGCTGAATGAGCCACCACTCTGTAGTTTTATATATTCTGCAACATCTGCATCATAGAATTTCAGCATAAGACAGAATCTTAGAGGTAGATTATCCAGGCCATCCCCTAGTGCTTACATTCCCCTCTCCCCGGCCAGTTTTATATCTTAATCACACATTGAAAAATGCATTAACTTATTCTGTATAAAACTGTCTTTTAAGACTTATCCTTTCAAAATAAAAATATGTTATTGTATCACTAGTTTATTTTTCCAAATGATCTTTTTTTTCCAAAAAAAATCTCAATATGAGTACTTTCATTACAAGATACTTCATATTTCACCAAAATGTATGGGTTCACATAATTGTTTTGGCAGATATGTCGGCATATCTGAATTTATGAGATGCTGCTCTAGAAATCACCATCTGAGATCTCTGTAATGTAAAATGCAAAAAGTATAGTGTGACACCTCCAAGCTGTCTTGAGCATAGGTAAATATTTTTTCTAAAAAAGTATAGTGTGACCCAAAAATCACATAATTTGAATTTTAAAACATATAGTAAAAAGAAGGGAGAATGTCCCTCCAGAAAGTGACTCTTTTTTTTTTTTTTTTTTTTTTTTTTTGAGACGGAATCTTACTCTGTCCCCCTGGCTGGAGCAATGGTGCGATCTCGGCTCACTGCAACCTCCACCTCCCAAGTTGGAACAATTATCATGCCTGAGCCTCCTGAGTAGCTGACATTACAGATGTGTGCCACCATGCCTGGCTAATTTTTGTATTTTTAATAGAGACAGGGTTTTACCATGTTGGTCAGGCTGGTCTTGAACTCTTGACCTCAAGTGATTCACCTGCCTCAGCCTTCCAAAATGCTGGGATTATAGGTGTGAGCCACTGTGCCTGGCCCAGAAAATGACTCTTGATGTCATCAACACAGGTATGCATTTGCAAGCCTGGATACCAGTAAAGAAATCGATTATTCTGTATGCTCTTGCTAAGCTATTGATAAAGCTTTTTAAGTCTACTCTAAAGTTAAGATGCACGCAGTGAATATGGGAGGCTCTAAAAGTAAGCCTCTTGTCTTAGCATCCGACCCCTACTACTACTACTCCACTTCTATGATGAGTTCCTACATCTAGTGGTCATCTGCTGATTCAAAAATAGCTGGATATAGTCTATGATGTCTTTAGTTGATAAGGTAAATAAAGAAGAAGGAAAAAATGTGAGGATTATAAACACAAGAGATAATCCAGCAAGGCTACACATATCTGCTTTATATGCACAGCCTACAATAAACTTCTCTAAAGGATGATTGGGCATTAATTCAGGTGCCTGGGAAATCTTGCATTTCCTCAGCTGATACAGGAAGCAAAGTAGGATGACAAAATATACGGTCCAGCTAGACCTTCGGAAACAGTAGCCATTAGCATGGAGAGTCTTCCTCTGGCTTTTTGGAGCATTAAACATGTAGATAACATGTTTCACTTTGGTCACTCACATCAACATCTTAACTTTATACACCTTTAAAGAAAACTCAGAAGAAATGAACTTTGAGTTATTTGTATTATTAACATTGCTCAATATCTCTGACCATTTGTTCTCTCTTCCCTTATTTACCCCATTCTCCTTCAATCATGACCTTAAGAAAACAAAAAAAGATTCATATTGCCCTCAGGAAACCAAACTGTATTTCTAATAACTAAAAAAGAAACCAGAAATGTTGGACTTAAAAAATCAACAGCTCTCTCCCACCAATTGACCAATTAAAAGTCAGAAGAAAACTTCACTTGATGGAAAATAGACATTCACTGTTTCACGGTAAAATATAGCATTAGGTTTTGTCCACATGCACTTCCATGTGGCTCCACCTCACTCCAGTCCAATAACATCAGTCACTGAAACTCTTCTTGCTTTGAATTTATAGTTAATTAGATTTAGGAATAGAATTCAACTGGTAACAAGCAAAATTCCATGCTGGCAGAGGAAAAATTTTCAAATGAAGAAGTAAAGAGGAAGCTGATCTGTAATTTGACAAAGATATCATTGTTAAATAGATGAAGCTATTCTCAGGATCCTCTCACATCCCAAGCAAGGTCCTCTGCTCTCATCATGCCCCCATTTCATGGCCTGAGCACACAGCAACCTCTGTTTCTGTGCCTCTTCAGAGCTTGACCAGTAATTACCTCTGAGCTTATCCAAATAATCTTATTCATTTCTACACTATATAAAGTTTTACTCTTGGCCAAGCGTGGTGGCTCAAGAGTGAAACTCCGTCTCAAAATAAATACATAAATAAATAAAGTTTTACTCTTGTTGCTAATGAATATAATTTTTATCTGGTTGATGCTGAATGCACTTACTTTGCTTTACTTTCCTTCTTTTTCTTTTTGTTTTTGTTTTTGTTTTTTTTTTGGTGGGAGGACAGAGTCTCACTCTGTCACCAGGCTGGAATGCAGTGGTGCAATCTTCCCTCACTGCAACCTCCACCTCCCAAGTTCAAGCGATTCTCCTGCCTCAGCGCCCCCCAAGTTGCTGGGACTACAGGCACACACCACCATGCCCAGCTATTTTTTGTATTTTTAGTAGAGATGGGGTTTCACCATGTTGGCCAGGATGGTCTCAATCCCTTGACCTCATGATTCACCTGCCTCGGCCTCCCAAAGTGCTGGGATTACAGGCATGAGCCCCTGCACCCAGACGGCTTTACTCTTATGGGTAATTAATATAATCTTTACCTGGCTGGTGGTGAGTATGCTTACTTTGGAAAATAACTAACTTGTCAGGAACTGTGCAGCAGGAAAACATTCCTCACCAATGGCACTTATTTATACCTGACTTTTAAAAACATCACCCACTTGCAACCAACAGAATGGGAAAAAATTTTTGCAAACTACTCATCTGACAAAGGGCTGATAGCCACAATCTACAAAGAACTAAAACAGATTTACAAGAAAAAAACAAACAAGCCCATTGAAAAGTGGGCAAAGGACATGAACAGACACTTTACAAAAGAAGACATACATGAGGCCAACAAACATATGAAAAAATGCTCATCATCACTGGTCATTAGAGAAATGCAAATCAAAACTACATTGAGATACCATCTCACGCCAGTTAGAATGGTGATTATTAAAAAATATGGAGACAATAGATGCTGGAAAGGATGTGGAGAAATAGGAACACTTTTACACTGTTGGTGGGAGTGTAAATTAGTTCAATCATTGTGGAAGACAGTGTGGCGATTCCTCAAGACCTAGACGTAGCAATTCCATTTGACCCAGCAATCCCATTACTGGGTATATATCCAAAGGACTATAAATCATTCTACTATAAGGACACATGCACACGAATGTTCATTGCAGCACTGTTTACAATAGCAAAGACCTGGAATCAACCCAAATGACCATTGATGATAGACTGGACTGGGAAAATGTGGCACATATACCCCATGGAATACTATGCAGCCATAAAAAACAATGAGTTCATGTCCTTTGTAGGGACATGGATGAATCTGGAAACCATCATTCTCAGCAAACTGACACAAGAACAGAAAATCAAACAGCACATGTTCTCACTCATAGGTGGGTGTTGAACAATGAGAACACATGGACACAGGGAGTGGGGCATCACACACTGGGGTCTGTTGGGGGGAAATAGGGGAGGGAAGCAGGGGGTGGGGAGTTGGGGAGAGACAGCATGGGGAGAAATGCCAGATATAGATGATGGGGCGGAAGGCAGCACATCACACTGCCATGTGTGTACCTATGCAACAATCTTGCATATTCTTCACATGTACCCCAAAACCTAAAATGCAATTAAAAAGAGAGAGAGAGAGAGAGAGAGAGAGAAACACCTGCATTACTAGTTTGAAAAAAAAAATGTCACCCACTTAATTCACATTAAAAAGAGAGGGCAAAAAGTGCAAACATTATAATAGACTTATAACAATTAATGAATTGGTCACATTAACCTCAAAATGCCACATTAGCTTTAAGAAAATATTACAGTATTTGCTATGGTTTAACTCAGTAAAAAGATTTTTTTCTCAGCCAGGTGTGGTAGCTCACTCCTGTAATTTCAGCACTTTGGGAGGCTGAGGTGGGTGGATCACCTGAGATCAGGAGTTCAAGACTAGCCTGGCCAACATGGTGAAATCCAATCTCTACTAAAACTCCAAAAAAAATTAGCCAGGCATGGTGGTGGGCACCTGTAATCCCAGCTACTCTCGGAAGGCTGAGGCAGGAGAATCACTTGAACCCAGGAGGCAGAGGTTGCAGTGAGTCCAGATTGGGCCATTGCACTCCAGCCTGGAATCCAACTCAAAAAAAAAAAAAATAGAAAGAAAGAAAAAGAAAATTTTGTTGAGGGAAGACCTTGTCAGTTCCATCCCCCATCCCTCAGTTGTTAAACCACACTAGCAGATGCCTCTAGATTCAGGCTGTTTTCTGACAGTGTTGCATGCCATACCAGCATTATTCATGTTTTAATGTGTATATGATTGCAGATTGTGTTAAAATGCAGATTTTCATTCAGAGGCTCTGGAGCTGGGCACACCATTCTGTGGTATTAACATGCTCCCAGGCAGTGCTTCAACCAATCGGTGGACAAAGTGGCAAAGTGGTAGGGGTGACAAAGTGATAAGCTGCTTCCTCTAAATAAGTGACAACTTCACACTCACCAGAGAAGGAACAGAAAGGTCGTGACCACTGAAAAAACTATCACCAATTTGAGGGGATGTGTATAAGTGAAAGATTCAAGACAGAAAGAGAAAGAGGAACAGGCTGATCCTGTCTCTATTCTGACATTTCTGTTATGCTTCTTCCTCTTTTATTGCTTGGCTCATGTAGTTCTAGAAGGTTCTCTCCATCAGGAAAGGCCCCATTCAGTTAACATCTCCTCCAAGATTACCCAACCCTAACAACCCAGCTTCCCTGAAGGCTCACAGCACATGATCTTCAATATGTATTTATTTGAGACAGTCTTGCTCTGTTGCCCAGGCTGGAGTGCAGTGGCACAATCTTGGCTCACTGCAACCTCCTGTTCCAGGGCTCAAGTGATTCTCATGCCTCAGCCCCTCAAGTAGCTGGGATTACAGATGTGGACCACCATGCCCAGCTAATTTTTGTATTTTTAATAGAGATGGGGGTTTTGTCACGTTGGCCAGGCTGGTCTTGAACTCCTGGCCTCAAGTGATCCACCCGCTTTAGCCTCCCAAAGTTCTGGATTACAAGTGCAAGCCACCATACTCGGCCAATCTTTAATATTTAATCACAAATGTGTCTTATATTGTGTGCTAATTTTTTTTCTGTTTTAGTTTTGCCTATAGAAGAAATATAAAAACTGAAAAATTAAGACCCTCATAGCAAATTGCACTGTGCTGAGTACAGAGTAGATTCTCAGTAAACACCACTTTATCTTTATATTACGCAAATAAATAAAAATTTAGAATTTCACCAAAATTAGTATTAATGTATTAACTAATATTAAGAGTTAACTAATAATGATTAACACTTTTCCAATTATAAAATATAAAGTCTTTGTAGAATATTTGGGATATTCTATACTAAAAAGTAAGAGGAAACAAAAAATAACATTTTGGCCTATTTCCCTCAAGTCTCTTCCCATGTATGTGAAGGGAATTTTCTTTTCTTTTTTTCTTTTTTTTCTGAGACAGAGTCTTGCTCTGTTGCCAAGGCTGGAGTACAGTTGCATGATCTGGGCTCACTGCAAACTCTGCCTACTTGGGTTCAAGCAATTCTCCTGCCTCAGCCTCCTGAGTAGTTGGGATTACAGGCATGCACCACCGCGCCCGGCTAATTTTTTTTTTTTTTTTTTTTAGTAGAGACAGAGTTTCACCATATTGGCCAGGCTGATATCAAACTCCTGACTTCGTGATCTGCCCACCTTGGCATCTCAAAGTGCTGGGATTACAGGCATGAGCCACCATGCTCGGCTGTGAAGAGAATTTTCTTAAAGTCACTCTTTTATGCAAAATCCTACATTTTCCTCTTCACATTGTACATCAATTTCCATAAATTTTAAAACACATGAAATTTCATTTCTGTTGTCTGTAAAATATTTTGAAGTATATCTTACCATTCCCTTGATGATGGACTTAAAGTTTCCTGTGAATTTTCACTATTATAAATCATGTTGTAATAGATATCTCTATCCCTCTTTGTCCATATTTCTGGTTATTTCCACATAAGTGAAATTACCGAGGAAGGCCATTTGAAGGACGTTTAGACAGGATAACATACTGAGAGCTTTGACTTTGGAGTCTGACAGCCTTGGAGCCAATCATCAGTTCTCCAGATACCTGAAAAACATTAGGCATGTTACCTTATCACCTCACAGCTCAGTTTTATCATTTGTGAAGACAGTACTTGTCTTATGGAGTGTTAGGGGAATTAAATGAAACATTGCATTTTAAAAACATATATTCCTTGTATTTTGTAACTTCACCACTAGATGGAAGTAGAGGTTTATAATTCTAAAGTAGTGGGCTCTCCTGCAATTCCCAGCCTCAGCAGCACCTGGGAATGGGTGCAACCTGCAGTCTCCAGCTGCATCTCTGAGTCATTTGATGAGCATCTCTGGTGAGGCTCAGCAATCTACTTTAATGAGTCCTCCAGGTAATTCCTACACACCAATAACAGACTCAAAGAGAGCCAAATCAAGAATGAACTGCCATTCACAATTACTACAAAGAGAATAAAATACCTAGGAATACAATTAACAAAGGATGTAAAGGACCCCTTCAAGGAGAACTACAAAGCACTGCTCAACAAAATAAGAGAGGACACAAACAGATGGAGAAACATTCCATGCTCATGGTTAGGAAGAATCATGTGAAAATGGCCATACTGCCCAAAGTAGTTTATAGATTCAATGTTATCCCCATCAAGTTACCAATGACCTTCACAGACCTGGAAAAAACCACCTTAAACTTCATACGAAACCAAAAGAGAGCCCACATGACCAAGTCAATTCTAAGCAAAAGAACAAAGCTGGAGGCATCACACTACCTGACTTCAAGCTATACTGCAAGTCTACAGTAATCAAAATAGCATGGTACTTGTCCCAGAACAAAGATATAGACCAATGGAACAGAACAGAGGCCTCGGAAGCAACGCCACACATCTACAACCAACTGATCTTTTACGTACCTGACAAAAACAAGCAATGGGGAAAGAATTCCCTGTTCAATAAGTGGTGTTGGGAAAACTGACTAGCCATGTGCAGAAAGCAGAAACTGGACCCCTTCCGGATACCTTACACTAAAATTAACTCTAGATGGATTAAAGATCTAAACATAAGCCCTAGCACCATAAAAACCCTAGAAGAAAACCTAGGCAAAAGCATTCAAGACATAGGCATAGGCAAAGACTTCATGACTAAAACACCGAAAGCATTGGCAACAAAACCCAAAATAGACAAATGGGATCTAATTAAACTCCAGAGCTTCTGCACAGCAAAAGAAACAATCATTAGAGTGAACAGACAACCAACAGAATGGGAAAAAATTTTTGCAATCTAGTCATCTGACAAAGGGCTAATAACAAGAATCCACAAAGAACTAAAACAGATTTACAAGAAACAAACAAAGAAACTCATTCAAAAGTGGGTGAAGGATACAAACAGACACTTTTCAAAAGAAGACATACATGAGGCCAACAAACATATTAAAAAAATGCTCATCATCACTTGTCATTAGAGAAATGCAAATCAAAACTACATTGAGATACCATCTCAAGCGTTAGAATGGCGATCATTAAAAAATCTGTAGACAACAGATGCTGGAAAGGATGTGGAGAAATAGGAACACTTTTACACTGTTGGTGGGAGTATAAATTAGTTCAACCATTGTGGAAGACAGTGTGGCGATTCCTCAAGGACCTAGAAATAGAAATTCTATTTGACCCAGCAATCCCATTACTGGGTATATATCCAAAGGATTATAAATTGTTCTACGATAAGGACACATGCACATGAATATTCATTGTAGCACTGTTTACAATAGCAAAGACTTGGAACCAACCCAAATGCCCATTGATTATAGACTGGACAGGGAAAATGTGGCACATATACACCATGGAATACTATGCAGCCATAAAAAAAATGATGAGTTCATGTTCTTTGTAGGGACATTGATGAAACTGGAAACCACCATTCTTGGCAAACTGACAAAAGAACAGAAAATCAAACACTGCACGTCCTCACTCATAGGTGGGTGTTGAACAATGAGAACACATGGATACAGGGAGGGGAGCATCACACACTGAGGTCTGTTTGGGGGGGAACTAGGGGAAGGACAGCAGGGGCTGGGGAGTTGGGGAGGGATAACATAGGGAGAAATGCCAGATATAGGTGATGGGGAGGAAGGCAGCAAACCACATTGCCCCGTATGTACCTATGCAACAATCCTGCATGTTCTTCACATGTACCCCAAAACCTAAAATGCAATAAAATGTTTTAAAAAAAAGAAAGAAAAGAAAATCATAGATCCAATATATTTTTACATTATTTTCTTATTTGTTGCTTAGGCAGGAAGAAGAGCCAAAGGCAATTAACACATAATAACAACTATAATTTATGGATTGTTGCTAACTGCTACCACAGTGGTAATAAGTGATATAGAGACACATACAGCATGCGTCCTTATTTTTATGAAAATCTATGTAGTTATTTTTGCTGCCATTTTTCAAACGAAGAAGCGATCTTTGAATTAACTTGCCCAATGTTACTTAGAGTCTATTCCAACATAGACCATGGATTTATCCACTAGACTATACTGCTACCCCAAAGCCAAGGCCTGGAAATCCCATTAAAGGGCTTCTCTTATTGCTAATTAATATAATTTTTATCTTGCCGGTGCTGAGTGTGCTTACCAGAGCAAATGGTAATTTGTCAAGAACTATGCAGAAGAAAAACATTTCTCACCAATTGTAGCTATTTATGCCTGTCTTTTTAAATGTCATCCATTTAATTCAAGTTAAAAAGGGAGGGCAAAAAGTGAAAACATTGGGCCGGGTGAGGTGGCTCATGCCTATAATCCCAGCACTTTGGGAGGCTGAGGCAGGTGGATCACGAGGTAAAGAGATCGAGACCAGAGAGGACTCAAGATGGCGCTGTGAGAACAACCCAGAAGCTCGCGGTCAATGCGCGGAGGGGGTAAGTCAGGGCCGCATTTCCAGATGGATCTTTGTTGCCCACAGAACGGGGAAATTCCTAGGTATAGAGGAGACGCGGGACGCCAGGCAGAGGTTTTGGCTGGTGCAGCCGGTGGCCGATGCAGCGGCGGCCCGCGCTGTGGCGGCACTACACAGAGCTACGCACAAAGCACGCTGGTCCGGGTGCCCTGTTGGGCCGGCAACCTGAGACTTGGGAGGGCTGACCTTGAGATTGAATGGGACTTGGACAGTGAGCCAGCCCAGGAGATTCCAGGGTCACAGCGTTTAGGGTAGAGCAGTGGGACAAACAAAACGGTGATTCCAAATGCTCCCCATGGAGGGGTTCCCTGAGGCTGCAGCTCCGTGGGGGAGGGGCATCTGCCATTACCGAGGCAAACCACCCCTACTGAGGTACACACCCATTGCTGATGCAGCCTGCCGTTGCCGAGGCAACCCGCTACAACAGAGAGACTCTGCCGCAGGGTGTAGCCCGTGGCAGCAGGGTGGAGACCACAGCAGAAGAACAGAGCCTGCAGCAACAGGGCGAACCTCACACCAGCACGGCAGAGCCTCGGCAGGCAAATAGTGACTAGACTGCCTCCTAGCTGGGCAGGACAGCACAACAAGCACTCAAAAATAAAGCCCCAACCCCCCAACACAGAGCATCTGAGAAAAAAAGGGTTTTTTTATGAGTCATGTTGCAGCAGAATCAAACATAGCAGCCTAACAGCCCTGAATGAACAACAGAGCTCACAGCTCAGCAATTGAGCTCCTATAAAGTACAGACTGTCTCCTCAAGCAGCTCCCTGACCCCTCTATATCCAAAAGACTGACATTTGGCAGGCATCATCCTGGGACAAAGATAGCAGAAAAAGAAACTGGTAGCATCCCTCGCTGTGCCACAGCTGCTAGAGGTGCACCCCAGACAAGCAGGGCCTGGAGTGGACCTCAGCAGTCGTACAGTGAAGGGGCTACACTGGTAGAAGGAAAACCAAGTAACAGAAATACTTCATCATCAACCATCTGGGTGTCCACTCAGAGACCCAATCGAAAAGTCAGCAACTACACAAACGACAGGTGGATAAATCCACAAAGATGGGAAGAAACCAGCGCAAAAAGGAGGAAAACACCCGAAACCAGAACACCTCGCCTCCTAGAAAGGACCAAAACTCCTCACCAGCAAGGGAACAAAGCTGGACGGAGAATGACTGTGATGAAATGACGGAATTAGACTTCAGAAGGTGGATAATGAGAAACTTTTGTGAGCTAAAAGAACATGTTTTAAATCAAAGCAAAGAAACTAAGAACCTTGAAAAAAGATATGAAAAAAGATTCGAGGAAATGATAACAAGAATGGATAACTTAGAGAGGAATATGAATGAATTAAAGGAGCTGAAAAACACAATATGAGAACTTCATGAAGAATGCACAAGTTTCAATAGCCGAATTGACCAAGCAGAAGAAAGAATATCAGAAGTTGAAGATCAACTCAATGAAATAAAACGAGAAACCAAGATCAGAGAAAAAAGCACAAAAAGGAATGAACAAAGTCTCCAAGAAATGTGAGACTATGTGAAGAGACCTAACCTACATTTGATAGGCGTACCAGAATGTGACGAAGAGAATGAATCCAAGCTGGAAAATACTCTTCAGGACATTATCCAGGAAAATTTCCCCCACCTAGCAAGACAGGCCAACACTCAATTGCAGGAAATACAGAGAACACCACAAAGATATTCTGCAAGAAGAGCAACCCCAAGGCACATAATCATCAGATTCAATGAGGTTGAAATAAAGGAGAAAATACTAAGGGCAGCCAGAGAGAAAGGTCGGGTCACCCACAAAAGGAAGCCCATCAGACTCACAGAAGATCTCTCAGCAGAAACTCTACAAGCCAGAAGAGAGTGGGGGCCAATATTCAACATCCTTAAAGCAAAGAACTTTCAACCCAGAATTTCATATCCAGCCAAACTGAGCTTCAGAAGTGAAGGAAGAATAAAATCCTTTGCAAACAAGCAAGTACTCAGAGATTTTGTCACCACCAGGCCTGCTTTACAAGAGCTCCTGAAAGAGGCACTACACATAGAAAGGAACAACCAGTACCAGCCATTCCAAAATCACACTAAATGCTAAAGAGTATCAACATAATGAAGAATCTACAACAACTAACGGGCAAAACAGCCAGCTAGCATCAAAATGGCAGTATCAAATTCACACATAACAATATTAACCCTAAATGTAAATGGGCTAAATGCACCAATCAAAAGACACAGACTGGCCAATTGGATAAAAATCCAAAATCCATCAGTGTGCTGTATCCAGGAAACCCATCTCACATGCAAGGATACACAAAGGCTCAAAATAAAGTGATGGAGGAAAATTTACCAAGCAAATGGAGAGCAAAAAAAAGCAGGAGTTGCAATTCTCATCTCTGATAAAATAGACTTTAAAGCAACAAAGATCAAAAGAGACAAAGAAGGTCATTACATAATGGTAAAAGGATCGATACAACAAGAAGAGCTAATGATCCTAAATATATATGGACCCAATACAGGACCACCCAGATACATAAGGCAAGTTCTTAATGACTTACAAAGAGACTTAGACTCCCACACAATAATAGTGGGAGACTTTAACACCCCACTGTCAATATTAGACAGATCAACCAGACAAAAAATCAACAAGGATATCCAGGGCTTGAACTCAGACCTGGAGCAAGCAAACCTGATAGACATTTACAGAACTCTCCACCCCAAATCCACAGAATATACATTCTTCTCAGCACCACATCACACCTACTCTAAAATTGACCACATAATTGGAAGTAAAGCACTGCTCAGCAAATGCAAAACTGAAATCATAACAAACAGCCTCTCAGACCATAGTGCAATCAAGTTAGAACTCAGAATTCAGAAACCAACCCAGAACCGCACAGCTTCACGGAAACTGAACAACTGGCTCTTGAATGTTGACTGAATAAACAACGAAATGAAGGCAGAAATAAAGTTCTTCGAAACCAATGAGAACGAAGACACAACATGCCAGAATCTCTAGGACACATTTAAAGCAGTCTCTAGAGGAAAGTATATAGCAATAAGTGCCCATATGAGAAGAATGGAGAGATCCAAAATTGACACCCTATCATCAAAATGGAAAGAGCTAGAGGAGCAAGATAAAAAAAAAACTCAAAACCCAGCAGAAGACAAGAGATAACTAAGATCAGAGCTGAACTGAAAGAGATTGAGACACGAAAAACCCTCCTAAAAATCAATAAATCCAAGAGCTGGTTTTTTGAAAAGATCAACAAAATAGACAGACCACTAGTCAGATTGATTAAAAAGAAAAGAGAGAAAAAGCAAATAGATGCGATAAAAAATGATAAAGGGGAAATCACCACAGATTCCACAGAAATTCAAACCATCATCAGAGAATATTACAAGCAACTCTATGCACATAAACTAGTAAACCTGGAAGAAATGGATAAATTCCTGGACTCCTGTGTCCTCCCAAGCCTAAACGGGAGGAAGCTGAAACTATGAATAGACCAATAACAAGGGCAGAAGTCGAGGTAGCAATTAAGAGCCTACCACACAAAAAAAGCCCAGGTCCAGACGGGTTCACAGCCGAATTCTACCAGACACACAAAGAGGAGCTGGTACCATTCCTTCTGAAACTATTCCAAATAATCCAAAAAGAAGGAATCCTTCCCAAATCATTCTATGAGCCCAATATCATCCTGATACCAAAACCCGGCAGAGACCCAACAAGAAAAGAAAACTTCAGGCCAATATCCATGATGAACATAGATGCAAAAATCTTCAATAAAATATTGGTAAGCCGATTGCAACAGCAAATCAAAAAACTTATTCATCACGATCAAGTAGGATTCATCCCAGGGATGCAAGGCTGGTTCAACATACGCAAGTCTATAAACGTAATTCACCACATAAACAGACCAAAAACAAAAACCACATGATTATCTCAATTGACGCAGAGAAGGCATTTGACAAAATTCAACAGCCCTTTATGCTAAAAACCCTCAGTAAACTCGGTATCGATGGAACCTATCTCAAAGTAATAAAAGCTATTTATGACAAACCAACAGCCAATCATACTGAATGGGCAAAAACTGGAAGCATTCCTTTTGAAATCCGGCACTAGACAAGGATGCCCTCTTTCATCACTCATATTCAATATAGTACTGGAAGTTCTAGCCAGAGCAATCAGGCAAGAAAAAGAAATAAAGGGTATTCAAATAGGAAAGATGGAAGCCAAATTGTCTCTATTTGCAGACGACATGATAGTATACCTAGAAGACACCATCGCCTCAGCCCAAAAACTCCTGAAACTGATAAGCAACTTCAGCAAAGTCTCAGGATATAAAATCAATGTGCAAAAATCACAAGCCTTCCTCTACACCAATAACAGACTTAAAGAAAGCCAAATCAAGAATGAACTGCCATTCACAATTTCTACAAAAAGAATAAAATACCTTGGAATACAACTCACAAGGAACGTAAGGGACCTCTTCAAGGAAAACTACAAACCACTGCTCAACGAAATCAGAGAGGACACAAACAGATGGAGAAACATTCCATGTTCATGGTTAGGAAGAATTAATATCGTGAAAATGGCTATACTGCCCAAAGTAATTTACATAATCAATGCTATACCCATCAAGCTACCATTGACTTTCTTCACAGAACTGGAAAAAACCACCATGAACTTCATATGGAACCAAAAGAGAGCCCGCATAGCCAAGTCAATTCTAAGCAAAAAGAACACAGCGGGGGCATCACACTACCGGATTTCAAGCTATACTACAAGGCTGCAGTAATCAAAACAGCATGGTACTGGTACCAAAACAGAGATATAGACCAATGGAACAGAACAGAGGCATCGGAGGCAACACAACATATCTACAACCATACAATCTTTGATAAACCTGACAAATACAAGCAATGGGGAAAGGATTCCCTGTTTAACAAATGGTGTTGGGAAAACTGGCTAGCCATGTGCAGAAAGCAGAAACTGGACCCCTTCCTGACACCTTACACTAAAATTAACTCCACATGGATTAAAGACTTAAACATAAGACCTGGCACCATAAAAACCCTAGAGGAAAATCTAGGCAAAACCATCCAGGACATAGGAGTAGGCAAGGACTTCATGAACAAAACACCAAAAGCATTGGCAACAAAGGCCAAAATAGACAAATGGGACCTAATCAAACTCCACAGCTTCTGCACGGCAAAAGAAACAGTCACTAGAGTGAATTGGCAACCAACAGAATGGGAAAAAAATTTTGCAGTTTACCCATCTGACAAAGGGCTGATATCCAGAATTTACAAAGAACTCAAACAGATTTACAGGAAAAAAACAAACAAGCCCATTCAAAAGTGGGCAAAGGATATGAACAGACACTTTACGAAAGAAGACATATATGAGGCCGACAATCATATGAAAAAATGCTCATCATCACTGGTCATCAGAGAGATGCAAATCAAAACCACATTGAGATACCATCTCACGCCAGTTAGAATGGCGATCATTAAAAAATCTGGAGACAACAGATGCTGGAGAGGATGTGGAGAAAAAGGAACACTTTTACACTGTTGGTGGGAGTGTAAATTAGTTCAACCATTGTGGCCGACAGTGTTGCGATTCCTCAAGGCCTTAGAAATAGAAATTCCATTTGACCCAGCAATCCCATTACTGGGTATATATCCAAAGGACTATAAATCGTTCTACTATAAGGACACATGCACACCAATGTTCATTGCAGCACTGTTTACAATAGCAAAGACCTGGAATCAACCCAAATGCCCATTGATGATAGACTGGATTAGGAAAATGTGGCACATATACACTATGGAATATTACACAGCAATCAGAAATGATGAGTTCGTGTCGTTTGTAGGGACATGGATGAATCTGGAGAACATCATTCTCAGCAAACTGACACAAGAACAGAAAATGAAACACCGCATATTCTCACTCATAGGCGGGTGATGAAAAATGAGAACACATGGACACAGGGAGGGGAGTACTAAACACTGGGGTCTATTGGGGGAAAAGGGGAGGGCCAGCGGGAGGGGGGGTGGGGAGGGATAGCCTGGGGAGAAATGCCAAATGTGGGTGAAGGGGAGAAAGGAAGCAAAACACACTGCCATGTGTGTACCTATGCAACTGTCTTGCATGTTCTGCACATGTACCCCCAAACCTAAAATGCAATTAAAAAAAAAAGAGAGAGATCGAGACCATCCTGGTCGACATGGTGAAACCCTGTCTCTACTAAAAATACAAAAATTAGATGGGCATGGTGGTGCGCGCCTGTAGTCCCAGCTACTCGGGAGGCTGAGGCAGGAGAATTGCTTGAACCCAGGAGGTGGAGGTTGTGGTTAGCTGAAATCATGCCATTGCACTCCAGTCTGGGTAACAACAGCGAAATTCTGTCTCAAAAAAAAAAGTGAAAACATTATAACAGACTATGACCTGTCAATGAATTGGTCACATTAACCTCAGAATATCACATGAGGTTTAAGAAAATGTTACAGCAGACATGATGATTCTCTAAGGGCCTCAGTTGATATTTGTTGAGACTATAGCAGAGTGATTCAGACATTTCATTGCCATTTACTAGGTAAGAGAACCACTCAAATGGCTAATTATCCACTGAGTTTTTCAGGTATCTGAAGAAGGCTGAGTCATCAGATCCTAATGCAGGTATTACCCATGTGGATCAAGGAGGATAGGAAGGATGATTGGCCAGGTAACACCTGGAGGTGCAGTGCTAAGAAATTTTCAGCAAAGATAAGGCGTCCCCAAGTCAGTGCCCCATCAGAAGGTGTTCTGTGTTTCCACCATGCTAAACCAGGTGGGCAGCTGGTGCCTGCTTACCACTGATCACAGGCAAACTAAAAAGTATTCTCCATGAGGGAGCCACAGGGGCAGGGTTACATATCTCGTGCTTAAAGAATTGTTTTAACCCTTATATGATATACATATACTGTTTTGCTACTTTAGAATGCCCCAAGCGGTTTTCAACTTGGCTGGGAGGGGCAGCTAGGTTTTCCTTGCCATTGTTCTTCTTAGCAAACAATATAATTTTATCATACACTCAGCATTTCTCAACACAAAACTATGGTTTCTACTGAAGCACCAGAGTGTCCTATGCATAACCCTGAAGAAACATTGAATAATCGGTAGAGGTCACTAATAAATGACTATTACCATTTTTTTAAAAAAAGGAAACAGAACAATTCCTTTTCAAGAAACCAACTCTTATTAACATCCTCCCACTATTTTAAATTCAGAGTTAGCATTTGCTTTCCTTAGTACCCTTAGCTATATCTGTCAATGGCCTTGGCTTTCTGCCATAAAGAAGTTTTATGTGCCATGATAAATATGGTATTTATCAGGATGGATTTTGCCCTTTTATTTAATTATGAGTATAAAATGACAAAGCCACCTCAAATATGTACATGTATGAGTTCAGCAATTAATGCATCGTTACATCATACTTACAAACTGTTCATCAATAATGAGTTAACTTACATGCAAGAAGGTTAACATGGGCAAAGCAAACTTTTTCCACAAATTATTTCACACAGGTATATGCTTATGAATCTATTTAATTGTTCAGACTGTGCTAGAGAATACATACCATGAAATACATATATTTCATAAAGCTCAGGTACAAAACAGATGGTTTCAAATGGGAATTTCTTACACTAACCTGATTATGAAAAAAAGAAAAATCTGTATCATCTGCTTCCAAGTCTGTTATGTCCAAATATATTTTTCAATATACATTTAATTATTTAGCTCATTAGTTCTATAAATATTTGATATTTCAACTTAAATTATTTTTGTAAATATTTCTAGAACATATTTTCCAATTATTATTTTTCTAATGAGGACATAAAATTGACCTATGTTTACACATATATGTTCTCTACACAGTGAAACTTTTTTTAAAGAGAATAGTGAAGAAAATGCAGAAGCTCTGGCTCTCCAAGGCCAAAAAAAAGGCAGGTGGGGGGAGAATATGAGAAACATTTTATTATACCTCCTGATTTTCACTCCTTGAGTTTTATTTTCTCCTTTTGTTTATTTGTTTAATGCTAGAAACCATATTCTTAATGGAGCATACCTCTTCAGGTGAGCATGATAATTGACAGATATTAATATTTAGATTATGAACATATAATTAAGAAGTGATTATCTAATAAAGATAACAATGTGACTATTTTAATTATTTTGGTGGCAGGGAGTTGGTTTTACATGATTATCAAAAAAAACGCTTAGGTTTTAAATTCATTAGTAATAAATATGCTAACTTTCTGAATTAAAATGGAGAGCCTCTCAAGAAAAAGAGCTATGCAGTCAGCAGTGACTTAAATCAGTCAGGATAGCAGGAATCCGGGGTTAAGGCTGATTCCACCATTTTGGTCTCACCACCAAATACAAGTGGGACCACAGCTGTGTAGCACTTGTTTCTGTCATAAGTGTAGCAGGTCTCTGTAGCACTGTCTTCATCACAGATATTGCTCTGGGTAGCAGTAACTATCTGATTATCCAGCTCCACTTCTGTAGGATCACATTTTTTACAGCTGAAAAGCAAATACATGTATTAGACGATCTCCTCAAATGCTGTCTCAAAATCTGACTACACATTTCAATCCAAAATCAATTAGGTCTTGCAGCTCTGACATGACAGCAAAGGATGACTCCTCTCAGACATAAGCAGCTCCACCATACAGAATAGCTTATGAGATTTTCCAATATTTAATATATAAATATTAGTTGAAAGTAAGAAATATAATTAATGATATGATAATATGATTGTTTTCTGTACACCATACAGCAATTTCTACTGTGTTAGGCTTATTCCCAACTGCATACCTGTTTAAACAAGTTATTTATAGTGACAAGAAAGGAATTTTTTTTTTATTGCTGTTGGAGTCTTCATTTCCAAAGAAACATCTGCTTGTTTATAAGATCAAATCCACATATTGAACTATTAAGAGAAATTGGCCCTTCTATAAATGGCAATAATTTCTTCTTTAGAAAAAATATATAGCAAATTTTTATCTGTGACAAAGTTTTTTGAATTTATGATACCCAATAATTAACATAGGAATTAATGTATTTAAAAGTTCAGATTATATTTGTAAATGTTTATACTCCAACATATTTTCAAAAACATTCTTACTACCAAGGTTAACTAAAAGCTATTAACTTACACATCTACATTACTATGGAAAAAACATATATCTTACAGGTCAGACAAATGGTACACAAATTTGGTTCTCAGTGGTGAAGTGGGATCAGAGATATTCTCCCTGTTGTTCAGAGGAACACTAGAAGAAAAGAAAGAAAACAAAGTAAAATAATGAAATGCAGATATTGTTATTTTTGGTAATAGGCATACTGCCACTATCTCATCAGAACAGTAGTTACTGTATTTCGTACTCTATAATCACTCTAGAGTAATACCATTACTCAGTTTTTTATAGTGACTTGCTATATTTTAAACATTTCTCATTCAAAATAAACCTCACAGCAACTCCACTGTCAACTATCTTTACTGATTTGGCATTTTTTTCTTTCCCTTTAAAACTTTTCCTTTGCTTTTCCTCTAAAACTCACATTTTACCTCTGTAATAATTATATTGATGTTATTCCCATCCTTCAACAAACTTCTTCCTCTGTGGTCTCATTAATACTCCTACATATTTATTTCGTGTGTGTGTGTGTGTGTGTGTGTGTGTGTGTATGCCATATCATAGTTGCTCTACAGAGTAGTTACTTGCCTGGACTATATAAGTTCCTTGAGGCAAAAACATTTATGTATTCCCAGTCCCTAGCTGGGTATGTGGCATATGGAGTATGTTCAATATTTGTGAAATGGACAGACAGATATTGTTATCCAGATTTTAGAGGAGAGGAAATCATAAATAGGAGAGGTTACTGATCCACCCAAGTTCACACAACAACTAAGTAGCAAAGCTGGAACTTTTTCATGGTGATGTCCCATGAAAAATTAGATAATCATTGTCAACAAATTCTGGTGATTTCATTAACTTTTAAATTTTTTCAACTAACTCATCATTCCTTCTCATATGCACCCCTCCCTACCAAAATAAACAACAAAAAACTTGTGTTTTCTAACTCAGTATTTAGCAATACCATCCACATAGGTATCCAAGCCAAAAACCTGATTATCATACCTGAATCCTCCCTTCTGTCACATATCTAATCAATCTCACAGTCCGGTTTTCTAATTATTTTCATGTGTGAAATCCAGACACTTACCTCTCCTCTCATTATTATTGCCTTAATTCAGGATACCTCCAGTCTCTCCTAGATTGTAACAATGTCTTCCTTTTGTCTTGACCCCTTCAAACCATTGGCCACATTATTGCCAAAACGTCCTTCCTAAAATGCAAGCTTAATTTCCTTCTCTGCTTAAAACCTCTAGTGTCTTTGGGAGGCTGAGGCGGGTGGATCACAAGGTCAAGAGCTCAGAGCTCGAGACCATCCTGGTCAACACGGTGAAACCCCGTCTGTACTAAAAATATTAAAAAAAAAATTAGCTGGGCATGGTGGCGCGCGTCTGTAATCCCAGCTACTCGGGAGGCTGAGGCAGGAGAATTGCCTGAACCCAGGAGGCGGAGGTTGCGGTGAGCCGAGATCGCGCCATTGCACTCCAGCCTGGGTAACAAGAGCAAAAACTCCGTCTCAAAAAAAAACCTCTAGTGTCTCTTCGCAGAAGACAGGGTATCCTCAAAACAGCATAGAAGGCCCTTCCTAATATGCCCCTAAGTCTCCAGCTTCATCTCTCACGTTACCCTCCACAATACATGTCAGCTATAAACAACTGCAATTCCACAAATGTACTATGCTTTTCTCATCTCCAATCTTAACAATAACAGTTCTAACATATAATACTACTTACAGTGTGCCTGGTACTATGCTAAGCATATTATATAATGATCTCATATAATCCTCACAGCAATCCTGTTTCATTTTCTTGGAATGATCTGTCCCACTCATTAATTATTTCACTCCCCACACACATTAACCCAGCAAACTCCCATTCAGCTAACAGCCATCGTCCATCCTGCCACTTATTCCAAACACCCTTTCCTGCTTCCCACTGCTACCCTTCTCCTCTCCTTGAGGATTAGACTGGGTGACCCTCCTCAGTGCTCCTATAACAACCCTTGCCCATTCCTATCATAGCACTTACAATACAGAATTCTAATTGCCTTCTTCATTGTTTAAGGTTTCCTGTTAGACTGTAAATCCTCTTAAGAAATGGGCCGGGCACAGTGGCTCATGCCTATAATCCCAGCACTTTGGGAGGCCGAGGCGGGTGGATCATGAGGTCAAGAGATCAAGACCATTCTGGTCAACATGGTGAAACCCCGTCTCTACTAAAAATACAAAAATCAGCTGGGCATGGTGGTGCATGCCTGTAATCCCAGCTACTCAGGAAGCTGCGGCAGGAGAATTGCTTGAACCCAGGAGGCAGAGGTTGCAGTGAGCCAAGATCACGCCATTGCACTCCAGCCTGGGTAACGAGAGCGAAACTCTGTCTCAAAAAAAAAAAAGAAAGAAAAAGAAATGGACTGTATTTTAAATAAACTGTTTTATCCCCACCACCAACCCTTAATATTTGGCAGTTATTAAATACACATTTGTTGAATTAATGCATAAATCTATTCTTAATAAGACTGTAAAGACTAGTAATATCAGAATGGCTTTACATAATGAGAGCAACAAGGGAATAAACATTTTTGAGAGGCTATTATAAGCCAAACACTGTTTTTTTATGAATTATCATATTTAATTCTCACAACCCTATAAAGTATATGTGTACATATTCATACATACATAATTATTCCTTTTTTAAGGTTTAGGAAAAAGGCTTAGTTAAGTAACTTGCCTAATGTCACATCATTTTATTAAGTAATGGAGTTGGGAATAATACCATAATGGCAGGCCGGGCATGATGGCTCATGCCAGTAATCCCAGCGCTTAAGGAGGCCAAAGCAGGTGGATCACTTGAGGTCAGGAGTTCAAAACCAGCCTGGCCAACATGATGAAACCCTGCCTGTACTAAAAATACAAAAATTAGCCGGGCATGGTGATGCCCACCTGTAGTCCAGCTACCCGAGAGGCAGGAGAATTGCGTGAACCCAGGAGGCAGAGGTGGCAGTGAGCCAAGATTATGCCACTGCACTCCAGACTGGGCAACAGAGTGAGACTTTGTCTCAAAAAAAAAAAAAAAAAGGAAAAGAAAAAATACCATAATGGCATAGCAATGGTAATATACTTTCAGAACTCAGAACAGGAAACATCAACACATCAGGCAAAGTGTCATAAAGTAACTGAATTATCTGATTTCAGTAAATAATATAATATAAAAAGACTCATTTCATAAAATAAAAAGATGAATTAGAGGATCTTGGAGAGTCATTTTTTAAAATCTCTCCATGGCTTAAGTGCCAATGTCATGTATACCATTCTTTCCAATTACCCACTAGTTCAGCTGTTCCATCCCTAACACGAAGCTATGTGGGCAGAATCTGAGTGGTCAAAGAAAACCTGCTAGAGGAAGTGATGGCTGAACTAAGACATGCAGGTTGAGAAGGAGTTAATTAGCCTAAGAGGAGTGGAACAGGGTTCTTCAAACAGAGGAACTAGCAGGTGTAAAAGGAGAAAAGCACTGTGAATGTGGGGAAATAGAGACACTACAGTAGTGCTGAATTTTTAAACATAAAGTAAAAGAAAAGGCAATGAATGATCTTGAGAGTTATGGTAAGCTTTGTAGGTCAGGCCAAGGCATTTGTAATATATCCTAAGATCAATGGGGAAACCATCACAAGGGTTTTAAGCAGGATGGTGACAATAACTGGGATACAGATTAGGTGAATAATAATAGTAAATATTTTAATATATCCCAGAAGTATATAAGCTCTAAAAGGAATAGATATTCTCAATTTTTACAATAATGCTATTGGTTAAGCATGATTTTTTTCCTTATTTAAAGATGAAAAAGTTGAAGTTCAAAGTAGATAAGTAACTTGCATAGAACACACAGCTATTAAATGGCCCAGCCAGAAATCTTTAAAAATTTTTCAACAACATTTTTAAATATACCATACTTTTCCCATTGATTGAATGGGATTGAATGCTGTGTTCTCTTTCTATAGGAGATTTGATTGGGAGAAAACTATTAGGTAGGAGTGGTTTACAAGGAAAGCTTATAACTGATTGGATCCAATAGAAATCTAATTTCTCAAACAGTATCAGCATTCTTGCTATTGAAAAAGAGCTATATAGTATATAAGTCTATGCTGTGTGTGAAATGAAATGAATATCTGAAATCCAATCTAAAAGTGAGGTTGAATCAAATTAATGAATGTGATTCGTTTGCCTTATCTTGATGCAGACATCTGATTACAGTGTAAAAGACTCAGTCATCTATATATGGTACAAAATAAAGCTTGAGTGCTATCTGAAGTTTCAGTTTGAACTGCTCAAGGGCAACTGAAAGTTCTGATTCAAACTGAAATAATTTGGCCAGGCATGGTGGCTCAGACCTGTAATCCTAGCACTCTGGAAGGCCAAGGCAGGAAGACAGCTTGAGCTCACAAGTTCAAGAGCAGCCTGGACAACATAGTGAGACTCTGTCTCTAGAGAAAAATAAAAAATTATCCAGGTGTGGCGGTGCACACCTATAGTCCCATCTACTCAGGAGGATTGCTTGAGCCTGGGAGTTTGAGGGTGCGGTAAGCAGTGATCTTGCCACTGCACTCCAGCCTAGGTAACAGAGTGAGACCCTGTCTCAAAAACAAGCAAACAGAAATAAATAAATAGAAATAACTCCATATAAACAGTGCATGTTGATGACTAGATTAGAACCTTTGTTTATAATTTGTATAGCCCACTGATTTTAGATTGCCTGTAATTTTTCATTCTTGCCCCTAATTTCAATAAAATTGCCTCAAGCTCATTCACAAGATTCAATTCTTTACTCATGTAAAGTGCCACACAGCAAAAAGGGGAGTAAAGACACAGGTATTCCATTCAAATGGCTTAGTATCAGAAAGTATCTCTGCTTAGAACAGGAAAAAAAGAATATATGGAATGCCACATACATAATTCGGATGTTTCTCTCCACAATGTCCTCATTAGGATCGTTGGAAGAACGGATGATCCTGGAAGTAATCCGGGCACACTTACATTTGTTGTCAACAAGAACAATCCTTTCATCTTCTTGGGCTTGAAAAGTTAAACATATTAAAAAGAAAGGAAAACAAAAGTCAATTTATGTATTTTGTATTGAGTTATTTTATCTTTCTTGCCTGCAGAAAAATAGTTTTATTGTTGGTTTGTCTGAGCTTTCTCCATTTATTCTCTAAGCAGGATCTCACATCGTAGTGAAGGGAATCCAAATGTACTCTAAAAGGAATTTCACTTTTTTCTTGAACCACTCTATGGAAATCTGGGCTGAAAAAATTCTGATTTTCATCTAATGCTTCTGAAAGAGGCACAGTTCTCTGAATGATGTAGCCTTGGGAAAACCAGTGTCAAATGCCAATGTGAGACAGAAAACAAAAATCTAGATTGGATTTCTCTCAGACCAAAGCAATTCATTCAAATGTGAACCAAAAAAATAGCACCAAACTTTACAAACCCAATTTAAAATGTCACAACCTTCCTGTCTCATTTGTACTTAAAATTTTTTTGCATAAATTTTATTATAGTTAAGAAAAGGCATGTTTTCCTCCAAGATAACCTTATTTTGTAAGAGTTTTAAATATTTTCTACCCCAGCTTTCCTGATTATCTGCGTTTTCATAATAACAATCAGATTATCATGATGCATGATTCAATCAAAAAATAAGGGCTATATTTCTTACAAGAATTATTTTAAAAGATAGAGTCTATATAGACATAAAGTGCTATAAATTTGCAAACACAATTTAGAAATATTGTGAGGTATAAACTCAATTAAATATACAGAAAAAAATGAATTTTAAAAATAAATAAATAAAAGAAAAAATGAAAAAAGAATTAATACACATATGACCATTAAAGCCTTAACTTTCAATGTCAACATTTATTGTCAAATATGAATATTAGACAAAGAGGTCTGATAAGTTCTTTATTTAGTTGTTATTTTGAGATAGTGTCTCACTCTGTCACCCAGGCTGGAGTACAATGATACAATCTTGGTTCACTGCAACCTCTGCCTCCCTGGTTCAAGCACCTTTCCTGCCTCACCTCCCCAAGTAGCTGGGATTATGGGCGCTCGCCACTACACCCAGCTAATTTTTTTTATTTTTTTATTTTTAGTAGAGATAGGGTTTCACCATGTTGGCCAGGCTGGTCTTGAACGCCTGACCTCAAGTGATCTGCCTGCCTCAGCCTCCCAAAGTGCTGGGATTACAGAGCCACCACACCCAGCCTTGATAACTATTGCACGGAATAAACAAAGGTAATTTTGTATCACCTGGATTTGGATAAATTAACAGATTTTACTTTTATTTTTGAGACAGTTTCACTCTTGTTGCCAAGGCTGGAGTGCAATGGCACGATCTCGGCTCACTGCAACCTCCGCCTCCCAGGTTCAAGAGATTTTCCTGCCTCAGCCTCTCAATTAGCTGGTATAGGCATGTGCAACCACTCCTGGCTAATTTTTGTCTTTTTAGTAGAGACAGGGTTTCACCATGTCTCTACTGATCTCAAACTCCTGACCTCAGGTGATCCACCTGCCTCAGCCTCCCAAAGTGTTGGGTGTGAGCCACCATGCCCAGCCAATTACCAGATTTTAAAAATTCAATAATAGCTTTACTTAAGTAATACTATTAAATAAGAATGCTAATTAAACAATAACAATGATATTAAATATTTTTTATTCCTATAATTTTAGCTAACTGACCTTGAACAATTCCTCTCATTAAGCCTCAACTAATATATATAAATAAATAAATAAATAAATAAAACAGATTTGGTACACAAATGCAAGTTATAAAGTTTAAATGATCAGCATAGTTATCATTTTAACTGGAAATGTATTTCTGAGATGATTCCCAGAGCAGAGAGGACCTAATGTAGTATTTCAGCCTTAATAATAAGAGCCATTACAAAAACATTTTAAGACCATTGTTATTGTACTTGTAATTGTTTGAAGTAATTTATAATGTATTATTATACCATTATTCATAAGTTCTTAATGAATCTTCTGACACAAGTCTGTGTAACATTGGAAAGAAACATTATGGAGTCAATTCAAGGTAATGAAATATCTCATTAACATCTGAAAGAGGTAAAATGACTTAAATGATGTCCTCTTTCCTACTTGTGTATCCATAACTCTTAAATGTTTTTTTCTCAATGAAATATAAATGAGCACATAATGTCTGACCAAAAATATAGATTACTGAGGAATAAATGACTTGACTATTAAGTCTTAAATGGAAAAATGTCTATATTCTATTATGACATATAATTCTTTCCTTACCAGAATCCTGGGAAGTTAATGTATTAAAATATTAGGCAGCCTAATATCTATCAGAAATACATAGCTGTCAGAAAAGGTACAAATACTTTCAATTCACCAAGACTTAGAGTGTAACATTTGCTCTCACCAACAGGCAGTATTTTCTCCTAACAAGCCTGTTTTTAAGGACTGTGCCTTACTTTATTCCAAGAGCATCTGATACACGGTAGCTGTTCAATAAATATTTGTTAAATTTAATTTAATTCAGTTCAAACAAATAAGAAAATAGATTTAATGACATATGGTAGATATGACCATAATGAGTTTACTAAAAAGTATTTAATTGCCTTACACAAGGCAGAATAGGACAGTGAGTGCAGGCTATAGGATCAGATTGCCTGGGATCTACCTACTCGCTTGCTTGCTGTATGACTTTAGCAAGTTATTTCACCTCTGTTAAGTCGCAACTGACTCAACTGTATGTCAGAAATAATAATAGTATCCAGCCTCAGGTGGTTACTGAGAGAATTAAATGGAATATTATATGTAAAGGAATTAGCATAATACCTAGAATATCATATTCAGTAAGTGATAGCTATTTTATATACAGATGGTCCCCAACTTACATGGTTCTACTTACAATTTTTCTACTTTATGATGCTGCAAAAGTAACAAGCATTCAGTATGCTCCTCATCTACAATGGGGCTACTTCCCTACAAAGTCACTGTAAGTTGAAAGTATGACATTTTCAACTTTCAGCTTTACAGGGTTTACAGGGAAGTAGCCCCATCATATATATTACATATTTTTAGATGTTTATATATACTTATATTGTACATGCCTTACTACTAATATTTTATATTTTAAATCATTAGAAAGTTATTCTTAATGGTAAGTTAGTATAAAATGACTATTCTTAATTACATTTCTGTCATTCTTTGTCTTGAAATAAGAACCATAGACTCAGTGTTAGGAACGAACCAGAAAAATTATTAATGTGACCTTCTCAATGAAAATTATGTAATACTGTACCTCTAAATTCAGAATGTATTCCACTTTCTGAAGTTGTTTGAAAGATCAATAGGCCGGGTGCGGTGGCTCACACCTGTAACCCCAGCACTTTGGGAGGCCAAGGCAGGCGGATCACAAGGTCAGGAGATCAAGACCATCCTGGCCAACATGGTGAAACCCTGTCTCTACTAAAAATAAAAAAATTTAAAAAATAGCTGGGTGGGGTGGTGTGCGCCTGTAATCCCAGCTACTCGGGAGGCTGAGGCAGGAGAATCACTTGAACACGGGAGGTGGAAATTGCAGTGAGCTGAGATTGTGCCACTGCACTTCAGCCTGGCAACCGATGGAGACTCTGCCTCAAAAAATAAAAATAAAAATAATAAATAATAAAAGAAAGATCAATAAATTAAAAACAAAAGTTCAGTCATCAAGTTATAGGCAACCCGTATAACATAAAACATTGTTAAAGGATCATCATAAATCTGTGGGCTCAGATTCAGGAAAGCTGTTAAAACCAATACCAGCCTCTTTGGAGAAATAAAATCCCAATGCATTCCATGTTTGTTCTTACAGTAATTATTATTTCATTTCTCCAGAATGTTAATTTAAGAGACTCAAGGGAAGGATTCTTGATTTTTAAGATTCAATACGGACATTCACATAAGTAGGACTATCTGTAGTTAGCTAATTTCTTATTCTCTAGGTTGTAGCAAACAACTAATAAAAGAGAAAAAAGAATAAAGTGTCTTATCTGTGTAAAGACAACTTCCATAGAAAGATAAAAGCATGTTAGGAAAAAGTGGCTGGCTAGCTGGCCAACCAAAGCATAGACATAAATGTTTACAACTGAAAACAGATCTGTCCTATATTTTTCCTTTTATCTGGATTCATTTTCTAAATATGACATACCTTTCACATGACCAGCCGTAACAAAAATGGCCAGGACTCCCCAGAAGAGCAAATGGTTCTTCATCTTGACTTCACTTCTTTTGAGAAACTGCAGCAAAAGTCAGAGTTAAGGTGTATGATCTATAAGGAGTGTGCAAATGATGGTGCTTCTGTTTTCTTAAAATAACACTCCAGGCAGCTAACAAACTAAAAACAATCACACCTGCGGTTAAAGGCTGAAGTTTAAATGCTGAACTGGAAAAATGTGTGACTCACATTTAAGTATTTTCTTGCAAAGCATCCCAAGAAAAGAAAAACATCATTTGATGCAGTCATTTTTCTTTTGCATCTACCCCATATAAATGTTTAAATCAGAAGACTAATAATAATTTCAAGTCAGGATTCCATTAAGAATGTTGAAATAGGGATTTTCCATTTTATTACCGAGATATATTCATATTAGTCTTCAAATCAGATATCTGACATTTGTCCTGCCTAGAATAATAAATGTAGGAAAGAGAAGGAGGAGGGATGAACGAAGGAAAGGAGAGACAAATGAAAGTCCTTTAAGGTCCCAACTGTATCTCATGTTAATTTTTCATACTAGTCCCTAATTAACCAAACTACTGGACTTAAATATATATTTCACAAAATACACATTTTGTGTATATTTTGATTACTTTCAGTTATCTTATAAATTCAAATATAGAATTGGAATTAGCTGGTAGATACTTGGTTGGGCAAAGTGGTTCATGCCTATATTCCGGCCGGGCACGGTGGCTCACGGTTGTAATCTCAGCAATTTGGGAGGCCTAGGCAGGTGGATCACTTGAAGTCAGGAATTCAAGACCAGCCTGACCAACATGGTGAAACCCTGTCTCTACTAAAAATACAAAAATGAGCTGGATGTGGTGGTGAGCGCCTGTAATCCCAGCTACTTAGGAGGCTGGGTCCTCCACTTGATTCTCTACTTGAGAATTGCTTGAACCTGGGAGGCAGAGGTTGCAGTGTGCCATGATGGCGCCACTGCACTCCAGCCTATCTCAAAACAAAACAAAACAAAAAAGGCCGGCACAGTGGCTCACACCTGTAATCCCAGCGCACTTTGAGGGGCCAACACAGGTGGATCACGAGGTCAGGAGTTCCAGATCAGCCTGGCCAAGATGGTGAAACCTCATTTTTCCTAAAAACTACAAAAATAGCCAGGCATCTTGGCAGGCGCCTGTAATCTCAGCTACTCAGGAGGCTGAGGCAGGAGAATCGCTTGAACCCGGGTGGCAGAGGTTGCAGTGAGCCAAGATCGTGCCACTGAACTCCAGCCTGGGCAACAGAATGAGACTCAGAAAAAGCTGGTAGATTGGTAGATACTAGATAAATAAGTTGCCATATTTCAATTTGATAGCATTAAGGCCGACCTTGTGTCTAGTTATACCTTTTAGAATTGTAAAGCCGTAAGATGATTTTTATTTGAGATGCCTCAACAGAAAACTGAATCACTGCAGTATTTTGTGTAAATTCTTTTTCACTTAATGTCTTTTTGTTTGTTTGTTTTTGAGATGGAATTTCACTCTTATTGCCCAGGCTGGAGTGCAATGGTGCAATCTTGGCTCATTGTAACCTCTACCTCCCAGGTTCAAGTAATTCTCCTGCCTCAGCCTCCCAAGTAGCTGGGATTGCAGGCATGCACCACAACACCCAGCTAATTTTATACTTTTAGTAGAGATGAGGTTTCTCCATGTTAGTCAGGCTGGTTTCAAACTCCCAACCTCAGGTGATCCGCCTGCCTCAGCCTCCCAAAGTGCTGAGATTACAGGTGTGAGCCACCATGCTCAGCCTAATGTCATTCTTTTTTAACTGAGCTTTTGGACAGAGCACCACCCACACTCCCACTCCAACGTACTAGAATTTCCTGTCTCTTAAGCAAGGTTGGTTCCAAGAATGTGTTGGTTACACAAATGCATCAAATCTGTGTTACTTTTAGTTCTCAGTTCTAATTTTTGAAGGGACTTCTACAATTTTAACAGGTAATTAGGAGTACTTCATGATCATAAATAAGGCAAACAGACTTCATAGCTAGAAGTAGGAAATGACAAGATGAAACGGACATTAAAGGGTAGCACATGATTGCACTTCTTCAAAGCATATGTTCTGAAAGTCTGCAAGAACAAAGTGCCAGGCACTATCACATGCAATATTATTATACTGTCAAAGTTTATTCTTATTTTAATTTCTACTATCAGTAGGACTTAGCAACTACTTGAGTTCAGGGAAAATATACTAGCATGGCATGAACAGTTTTACCTATTAAGAAAAGAAACAGACCTGAAAGCACGTTATTTTAGTTTGTGGTCAGAATGCCAAAACAAATGACCACTCTAAAAGGTCCTCACCCCTAACTGAAGTTTCTAAATAACTGACTTATTCAATCACAAAAAAAAGTAATTAAGAGCTGAATACCTTTTTAATTCTTGAAAAATAAACTCAAGGCTAGACTGTCTTCCCAAAGCAAGTTGGACAAATCCTTGGAAACAAATTAAAATTTCCCCCAAAGCTGCTTTTTTATAACAGCAAAGATTATTAAACTTAAAATTACTACCTAAAGAAAACTCTATATTTGATATTTTCACTTTACCAATCCTGCATTTTTATATTTTGATTATGTAAACTATAAATCTCAAATAAATTAATAAAAATAAGGTGTGCACATTTGCCATTAAAAGAGAATTACCTATGCTGGCAACTTAGGATCTGGACTGGTGTTTTGCCTCATGTGCTCTAGGGATCATCTGACTAGAACCTCCTGTAGTGCTGGCTAAAATATGGATTTATGGGCTACATGCAGAATTTCTGGAGATGTACCCTTGGAATACATATTTTCTTTCTTTCTTTCTTTCTTTCTTTCTTTCTTTCTTTCTTTCTTTCTTTCTTTCTTTCTTTTCTTTCTTTCTTTCTTTTTGAGATGGAGTCTCGCTCTGTCACCTAGGCTGGAGTGCAGTGGTGCCATCTCAGCTCACTGCAACCTTCACCTCCCAGGTTCATGCCACCATGCTCAGCTAATTTTTGTATTTTTAGTGGAGACGGGGTTTCACCATATTGGCCAGGCTGGTCTCGAACTCCTGACCTCATGATCCACCTGCCTCTCGCTTACAAGCGTGAGCCACTGCGCCCAGCCGGAATATATATTTTCAAAAAGCATCCCAGTTCATTCTGATGTACACTGAAGGTTGAAAATAGACAAAAAGCCTGGCCTGGAGTTGGAGGTAAGGGGGTGCAACATTAGCTATTTATGGAAGAACGGAAGTTTAATAAAGGTAACTTTTAAATATATAGGCATACTAAAAAGTCAACTAAGGTTTGTGTTGGCTTATAATTCTTTGCTATAGGTGAACTGTTGTATATTCTTTTTAGCATTAACCTGCTATATACACATAGAAGTTCCAGTTTAATTTTTAAACCATTTTTTTCCAGTTTTAGTTATGTTTTTGCCACTAAAAAATGTAAAATGTGAATAGTATAACCATTTACATGTGTGTTAAGTGATTGAGAACTTAGCCATGTGCTCAAAATCCTAAGCCAAAAAAAAAAGGCTTATTTTTCTACATTCATGTTTAAGATTTGTGTAGTAAGATGTTCAGTGATAGACTCAGCTGGATAAAAGAGATCTTAAAGGTAATTTAGTCTCACCTTCATGACTCTCTCTCAAATTTATTTTTCAGTATTCTATTTAACTGAGTCCAGCATTTGTTTGAAAATCATCTGAAATAACTGGATGCTTCACTCCCTGTGGACACAACTTAGTATATTTTGGGATACTCAAATCGTAACAAGACTTTATTCTTAAGGGACACAGAGAATATATCTCAGTTTTCCTCCTGTCTCACTGGTGACTCCTTCTGGGTCTCTTGCTAAATTTTTCTCTGAATATTGAGGGCATCAAGCCTTAATCCTCATCTTTTCTATTCTCTTAGACTCTACCTAATTAATTTTACCTTATCCCATGCCTTCAAACATAGGGCACACTGAGGACTCTCAAATGTATAACTTTAACTTTGACCTTGCCCATTGATCTCCGAATGCCTATGTCCAACTTTTTATTTTATATCTCCATGTAGCTATCTAAATGAGCATCTAAAACTTCACTAGGTAAAATGGTACTCTTGATGACCAATCCACCCTCACACTCACATACCAATCTCTTTTTGTCTCAAGTTTACCCCCATCTCAGTAAATGGCACGTCTGTCAGTTACTCAAGCCAAAATCCTCTTCTTCAGTTCCTTTATTTTCCTCTCCCTCACATCCAATTTACCAGCATGACCTATCAGCTTTCTCTCCAAAATATATCCCACATTCATCTGATTCTCTTCATTTTCACTACCAACCTAGTCCAAGCCTCCATCCTCTTTCCTGGACTACCACAATAGCTTCTATAATAAAAGGTAACTTTCCTTTCCCTCAGCATTGGTGACTAAGGCACACAGATCATAAACAAGAATGACTAAGTACCACAAATCTAAAGCAAGCCAAATACTTCCTCCAAGGTTTAAGAGGCAACAAAGCCAGACACAGTGGTGCATGCCTGTAGTCCCAGCTACTCAGGAGGCTGAAGCAGGAGTATCGCTTGAGGCCAGGAATTCAAGGCCAGGCTAAGGAAGACAGCAGGAGTTTTGTTTTTTTGTTGTTGTTGTTGTTGTTGTTGTTGTTTTGTTTTTGAGACGGAGTTTCGCTCTTGTTACCCAGGCTGGAGTGCAATGGCACAATCTCGGCTCACCGCAACCTCTGCCTCCTGGGTTCAGGCAATTCTCCTGCCTCAGCCTCCTGAGTAGCTGGGATTACAGGCACGCGCCCATGCCCAGCTAATTTTTGTATTACATGTATTACAACCATGCCCAGCTAATTTTTGTATTTTTTAGTAGAGACGGGGTTTTACCATGTTGACCAGGATAGTCTCAATCTCTTGACCTCGTGATCCACCCGCCTCGGCCTCCCAAAGTGCTGGGATTACAGGCTTGAGCCACCGCGTCCGGCCAGGAGTTTTCAATGTATAACTATTATGTAACCCATAAACATGTTTTCTAAAAAGAGGCAACAGAACTCAATTTACTTCCATCAACCAGCACTCTACCATTTCCATATACTCCCATCTCCGGTTTTTAGAAGACTAGGGAGGGAAGAGGGGGGATGTCATAACACCAGCTGTCACCTTGTTGAAATCACAGTATTTGTAATAAGAGACTCTCACACACATATCCCACCTTGCTTCACCCTTGGGAGAGTAAAGGTGGGGCACCTTCCTCTATTCAAGTGGGGAGAGTTTCAAGAAAATCACTCAAAGAGATCAGGGACCCTGAAAGAAAGGGAAATTGAGAAGCAATATAGCATAGTTAAAAGGAAGAGTTCTGAGCCTGACTGATTGGGTTTGTCTTCCAATTCCACCCCTCTCTAACTGGGTAACACTGGACAAACCTTGAACAAATCACTTAATCTCACTTAAGTTCCTCTATCTGTAAAAGGGGAAAAATAATATATGCCTCATAGGATTGTTGTCAGGGTTAATATGCATTACATCTGTTACACCATATGAAGAAGTTAGATCATGGCACACAACAAGTGTTATATAAGTACTAGTTACTTATTATTATTATCATCTTTATCATCATTATGTCTTAACTCCTGATGGAGTTAGAGAAAATGCAGCTACCAACTGCAATGAAGCTTGGGGAAAGCATTCCTGGGAGAACTTAACATGTCCCCTTGGGTTGTGGATATGCAGGAACATCAAAAATAATACATGATCATGCTACATAAAGTATAAAGGAAAGTATCCAAAGTTTCCCACTTAGGATGGGTGAGGAAGGAGGACACCTGGAAGAAATGTTCGCTTTACTTGCAATAGCCTAAAATTGGAAGCAGTCTAAATGTCCAAAAACAAATTGGATAAACAAATTGTGGTATATCCATTACTCAGTAATAAAAATGAATAAACTACTGATAGACACAATATGGATGAATTCTCAAAATAATTATTCTCATGGAAAGAAGCCAGATAAAAATTTTTTAAAGAAAGTATACAATATATGATTCCATATTTGGATATATGTATATGTATATTTTTTCTAGAAAATTCAAGCAAATGCATAGTGACAGCAGATCAGTGATTATCTGGGAAGGTGGGGACACAGAGAGAAGGAAAAGTGGGACTATGAAAGTGCATAAGGAATCTTTTGAATATGAATGTGTTCATTATCTTTGTGGTGAAAATGAATTCACAGGCCTACCACATATGTCAAAATTGATCAAATTGTACAGTTCAAATGTGTGCAGTGCACTGTAATGTCAGTTACATCTCAGAAAACTATTAAAAAGTTTACATCTTCGCAATTTAGTTTTTTAAGTATGATGTTAGGTTTTTCTTGGATGCCCTTATCAAGTTGAGGAAGTTCCCTTCTCTTCCTGGTTTGCCGTGAGTGTTTATCAGAAATGAATATTGAATTTTTTTCAAATACTTTTTTTCTATTGAGATAACCATATGGTTTTCCTTTTTTTGTTTGTTAATGTGGTGAATTACATTTACTTTTAAATATTAAACTAACCTCGCATTCCTAGAATAAACCCCACTTAGTTATGATATAATATCCTTTTCATAAATTGTTGAATTTGATTTACAAAAATTTTGCTTAGAATTTCTGCTTTTACATTCATGAGGGCTAACTGGCTCAAAATATTCTTTTTTTGTAATGTCTTTGCATGTAATGTCCTTGTTACCACAATAACGCAGTCCTGAAAAGATGAGTTTAGAACTATTTCCTCCTTTCCAATTTTCTGGAGGAGTTTGTATAGAATTAGTATTATTTTTCCTTAAATGTTTGGCAGAATTCCTCCAGTGAACCATGGCCTGGGAACTCTCTCCAAGGCAACAGGCTGGGACAATGGTAGCAGTCTCCTGATTTTTTTTTCAGTCTCTCAGAAATCGCTGTCCTGCATTGCCTAATGTCTTGAAAAATTGTTTCTTAAATTTTGTCAGTTTTTTCTAGTTGGTTCAAATGGCAGGGAAAATCTGTTCACTGTTATTCCATCTTGTTTAGTGTTGGAGACTTGAATTAAGAATGAGTTTCAGATACAAATTTTTAGACTGAACTAGACTTTTTAAAAATGAGCTTTACTTTTTATAGCAGTTTTAGGATCACAGCAAATAAACTAGATTTATAATAATCAAAAAGTATTTTTAAATTATGGAATCTTCTTAAAACCTTGTCAAAAAGGCAAAGAAAAATTCATTTATAGTAAATGAAAGGCAATAATTGGAGGATAATATGGTTTCATGTTATAACTCATTAAACTGTTCACTGTTCAAACTCTTCTCTAGTCTTAACTGCCACAATTCATTGTCCATTTACCATGAAAAGTGATCTTTTCAAAAGGTAAATCAGATCATACCTGATTAAAAACCCTCCAGTGGCTTCTCATTACACTTAGAATAAATTCAGAGTCATTAGCCTACCTGATTTCCTACAACTCCCCCTTCCACTCATCACTCTCCAGCTACTCTGCTCAAGGCTTTCGTATTGTCTTAGTCCCTCTATGGACTGCAACACTTTCCATAGCCTTGCATGGCTGGCCCCTTATCATCAAGTCTCAACTCCATTTTCATTGCCTCTGAGAGAACTCTTCTGGCTGAGAATCATCCTAACCAATCGCCAATCACCATCATATTACCCTATTCTATTTTCTTCACAGTATTTATTATTGTTTGAAATTCTTTAGTTTACTTAGACATGTCTTCATACTTTAGTCTCCTCTTCATTAGAATAAAAGCTCCTTAAGAGTGGTATTGTCTTGTTGCTCACTCCTATTTGCAAGAACAAGTGCAGGATTGCCTCACGTATATTGACTGAATGAAAGATGAATGGAGAACATTTTTACAAGAAGTTGAAAACTGCCTCTAAGTTTACGTCTTCTAACAACATTAGTCTATTTTGTGGATAGGCTCCATATTATCAATGTCCTATTTAAAGAGTAGTATCTAGACACATATTCAATAGTCAAATGTTATCTGGCCAGTACAAATAATAGCAGAAATTAACATTTTTCAATAAATGCCACTTAAGGTGATAATATCTTTATTGGTAGCTATATTATACTATTGGCTTCAATTAAAGTGTACCATCTCATTTTTTAAAAATAAGTGTTTCTATAAAGTAACGAATTTCCCATATTTAATGTTTAAACAAGTTAGGTTTGGGCATGATATTTGGCACTGGTCCCTAAGTTTTATCTTGCTAATCACAGACCAACATGAAAACGTTTTAGATTCTTTTTTAATCCAGATTCAGAAACCTAGCACATTAGTTATTTCTCTGAGCTCTACAGTATCTGCAAACTTGACACATGTCATCAGATCCTTATTGAAGTCATTAAGAAAAATGTTTCATGGGATAGTACTTAAGATAGACTTTTGCAGCATACATCTAAAGTCCTTGCTCTATTAACACCAGTCCATTAATAAGCACATTTTGGGTACAGTAGTTCAGCTCAAGTTAACTCAAGCATCCGTACTATCACACAGACTCAAAGTCTTGGTTCCATCCATAAGGTAACATAAATACTTATCATAAAAGACCAATCTCTCCTTTATTCTCTATTTTTAATATCATCTCATTTCTCCTCTTGAAAGCCTTCCCTAGTATAAAAGGAGTCCTGATAGCAGCCTGGCATTTTGCCACTTAAACTCTTAAAAGGAATGACGATGTTTTTTAATAGCCTTCTTGGCCTTAAATCTGAGATGCAGCTGAAATCTCGTGGTTTTCCTTTTAATGGATTAATTTCTACATTTAGTGTAATAATTCACATTTCCCATTTGTCCTTTATCTTTATATGAAAAACAAATTTTACTAACAAACAGTATTGCTCAATTGGCTCTAAAAATCGGGAGGGAAAATATGAAGTCTACATGAAACCTTGAATTAAATGTCAATCTGTAAATTCCAAGTAACCCAAAAATCTTTTAGATTGAGAAATAACTTATTAGCATTTCCAAATATGCTAGAAAAAAGAAATCTTTTTTTTTTGCATGTGTAATACCCTAAATATATTTGACAGAATCTTTAGTGTTATCAATCCTGGATATCCTTAAAAAGTATCTACTTTCATCTCCTTAGCACTCTTATGAGTAGATTCCAGAATCTATTTATTTCAGAGGATATACAAAGAAATAATTGTAAAAGAAAACTGTAAAATGTATACATGAGATAAGCATTTTGTATCTGAAAAATTTACAAAGTCTATTACAGAGGAATTCCATGTGTATTTTTACAACCCCAGGCACACATAAAAACCCCAGAAACCTAGAATTAAATGACATACTTGAAAGGAATATGGAGAGGAAATCGAGATATTTATTTCCCTAAAATATAGCTTCTAAAATATTAAAGGGTCATCAAAACACAGCCTTTAAATCTACTCCATATATACCATCTCTCTAACTTCTATACTTTTGAGACACTAGACAATACAAAAGTAACTTTTGAATCAACCCAGAGAAATAAGATGAGGGAAGATTCTGTCCTCACTGGAGGAAAGATCTGCTGCCAAGAGAAGCTAACAGCAAAAACCATCTCCAAGAGAAGTGAAACAAGACAAAGCTTTCAACATGGAAAATTCATTCTATGTATGTGTATGTATGTGTATCATGAATATATAACTGCTATTAATACTACAAAACTAAAATTCCCCCAATATCCCAGAATTTCGCAAATCATTCATGTGTAAAATTATTAACAAATGATAAAGAGGTGTGTGTGTGTGTGTGTGTGTGTGTGTGTGTGTCTGTGTGTGTGTTTTGAGAATGAGTCTCATTCTGTCACCCAGTCTGGGGTGCAGTGGCACAACCTTGGCTCACTGCAACCTCTGCCTCCCAGGTTCAAGCAATTCTTGTGCCTCAGCCCCACCAAGTAGCTGGGACTACAGACATGCACCACCACACCTGGCTAATTTTTGTATTTTCAGTAGAGTAGCCAACTTTCCCCATGTTGGCTAGGCTGATCTTGAATTCCTGACCTCAAGTGATCCTCTGGACTCAGCCTCCCAAAGTGCTGGGACTATAGGTGAGAGCCATTGTGCCCAGCCTGGTTACTATGACAAAACGGAGCTAAAGCCCTTGATTGGACAATCTGTTGTCCTACCAAGATCCTTGGTGGGTTACTCTGAACTTCCTAAAACTACTGTAGGGCACTCTCTGTCCAAATCCACAAAAGCAGACATGACTTACCCAGAATCATTATCAATAAAAGTTTTTAAATAAGTTTAATAATATTAAGGAATACAGAAGCAATTGCAACTATATTTGCAATGTTTGGGAGGGACATTCTGCCTAACCTAGAGTCAGGCAAATACTATTCCAAGAAAGGAAACAGCAAGTAAAAGGCATAAAATAAGAAAGGGCACAGGATGAGGAGCACGAAGGCAGGCCTTTGTAGCTGTAGCAGAGTGAGGGGGAGAATCATAGTAAATAACAGTACTATGCACTTTATAGGATTAACTTTTTTCCCTCTTTTTTTTTTTTTGAGATGGAGCCTCACTGTCACCCAGGTTAGAGTTCAGTGACATAACCTTGGCTCACTGCAACCTCCACCCTCTGGGTTCAAGTGATTCTGCTGCCTCAGCCTCCTGAGTAGCTGGGGCTACAGGCATACACCACCACAGCTGGCTAATTTTTGCTTTTTTTTGAAGGGGAGTCTTGCTTTTTCGCCAGGCTGCAGTGCAGTGGCACAATCTCGGCTCACTGCAACCTCGCTCTCCCGGATTAAAGCAATTCCCCTGCTGCAGCCTGCTAAGTAGCTGGGACTACAGGCACACGCCACCACGCTCGGCTAATTTTTTGTATTTTAGTAGAGACAGGGTTTCACCATGGCCAGGATGGTCTCGATCTCTGACCTCATTACCTGCCCGCCTCGGCCTCCCAAAGTGCTGGGATTACAGGCATGAGCCACCGTGCCCTGCCAATTTTTGTATTTTTTTTGTAGACACAGGATTTCTCCATGTTGTCCAGGCTAGTTTCAAACTCCTGACCTCAAGTGATCCACCCACCTCGGCCTCCCAAAGTCCTGGGATTATAGGCTTGAGCCACTGGGCCCAGTTCTTTCCCCCATTTCAATTGTGCAAGCTTAGAATCTATTTTGAATTTCAGAATCAATCATAGTCATTCTAAAGCTAAAGGTAGACAGCCTAAACCTCTTAACTTCCAGTCCATTTTACCTCTCACAATACCGAGACCCGTTAATACTGTGTTTTCACATCTATATGGAGAAATTTCTTCTAAATGGCATTTTTGGGAGTTGGGGGAATTGAAAATTAGACTTAATCATTTCACAATGTATACATACATCAAAACATCACATTGTACCCCATAAATATATACAATAAAAAACTTAGAAATCCATAACTTAAGTAGCTATGTGAAATAATGAGAAATTATTTTGTCTAAAAAAACATGCTTTAGCTGGCTGAACACAGTGGCTCACTCCTGTAACAACTTCAGGAAGCTGAGGCTGGTGGATCACCTGAGGTCAGAAGTTTGAGACCAGCCTAGCCAATATGGTACAACCCCATGTCTACTAAAATTCCAAAAATTGGCCAGGTGTCGTGGAGCACATCTGTAAACCAAGCTACTTGGGAGGCTGAGGCAGGAGAATCACCTGAACCCAGAAGGAAGAGGCTGCAGTGAGACAAGATCATGCTGCTGCACTCCAGCCTGGGCAACAGAGTGAGACTCTGTCTCAAAAAAAATCTTTAGCTTATTTTTGCAGAGATATACACTGAATGATTTTTTCCCTGAAATTATAAGAGCATTAAATGATTAAAAGTCAAACAGAGAATTTTTACTCAACTTTTGATACCCTTTACTACCCTCCTTCCTAGTCTTTGTGACTTCCTACCTCATTAAATGTCTGATAATACTAATTGGCATTTTTTAATCATAAACACTTTATATGCAGAGTTTCTTCAAATATTGATCTCTATCTAAGCACATTATATGAAAAACTTATATTTAGATATCAGGAGGCAAAAGCCAGTCAGCTATGTGCAGTAGCTCACACCTATAATTCCATCACTTTGAGAGGCCAAGGATCATTTGGGGTCAGGAGTTCAAGACCAGTCTGGCCAATATGAAACCCCATCTCTACCAAAAATATAAAAATTAGCTGGGAGTGGTGGCTCATGCCTGTAATCCCAGATACTTGGATGCTGAGACAGGAGAATTGCTTGAACCTGGAATACAGAGGTTGCAGTGAGCCAAGACTGAGCCACTGCACTCCAGCCTGGGTGACAGAGTGAGACTCTATCTCAAAAAAATAAATAAATACATAAAAGCAAAAGCTGAATTTTAAACGAATTCAAAATATGAGGAAGAAACTTCACTCCAAATGCTTACTAAAAATTAAAAAAAACTGACTTTTTTTTTCCAACAGCTTTCCACATAGACTTTTGGGGTAGTCTTCTGTGGTTAAATGTTTATATGGAGAATTGCACCTGTGTTGTGGTCGGCTTTTAAATAAACCTGCACCTGCAGTGGCTTTTCATAGAACTGCTGTTTGAGATATTACATGTCAGTGGTTTGATCATCACACAGAGCTATTTCCCTTCACCATGTTACCTGCTGGCAGATCCCAATTTAAAAAGGGCCTATTTCCAAAAATTCATTTGAAAAAAATCTGGTTAGATTTCATGGTAATCTCTCATCCAAGTCATCGCACACCCCCCCCCCAAAAAAAAAAGATTTAATGGTAATCTCTCTAGGGACACTATAATAAAAACAAGGTTTCTAGGACACCCCTCAAACAAGAATATGCTCCCTTCATTTCATCTACTCCTGTGGTCTGGTCTTTCTCTGCTTTAAGGAAACTTGATTGATTTCTGGGAAAAGCTTCTGCTCTAGTCAAATCTGTCTGCTAACCTTTTCCTGTATATGATCTGCTAATTCCTGTTTCAGAATCTTTTTTATTCTCTCATTTTCCTTACCATAAATTTATTTCTCTTTCCTTCCTGCTCATTCTCATCAAAAATCCTAAAATCTTTCAAACTAATTCAAATAGGTCCTAATGTCATTCCATTCTGTTCACTCCTTTACTCTGTTTCTTCGTTGCTAATAAATTCATCTTATATCTTGTATACCATTGTATTCAGTTGGCATATTACTTTATTTTTATCACTTTTCTTCATACACGTGTAATTTATATTCTATATTAATGTTTTCTAGGCACGGAGAGGCGTTCATAAAAAGTAATATCAGAAAGCACCCACAAAAAGGAAATTAAGGAACACCAAAGGGAACTCTAAAGATTTAGTTGGGAAAGTAGGTGAGAAAATACAATTTTTCTTGTTCTAACTCTTTTATTCAGAGTGTTTACCTCAGATGTAAGTGCCATACTAAATTCATTTTCCCTAATAATAAGTAAGTATAAATCTATGGTGAGGAATATCCAGTCAGTTATTTTTAAAATATCAGATGCAACTGTAAAGATGTGTCTTAGGAGACACTTTTACTCAGTCTTCCTACTGAACAAACAGCAAGAGCTCTGAAGTCAGTTACTGCCTGGGTGCAAATGGGACTCTGAAAAGTTATACATTCTTGTTTTCTCAGTTTCATATATAAAATGGACATCACTGTAGTACATACTTCATAAGATTGATGAGAATTAAATTGATAAGTATAAAGCACTGAACATGCTAGAACATGGCTACAACATATAAACAATTATTTTAGCATAATGCTTAGCTCTGAATCTGCCTACTCTTCATATCCATATTCCCAGGACCCTGATTTAGACACAAAAACTCATCACTTAGATGACTATCACAATCTTCACTAACTTCCTTCTGTCAATTTTCCAGTCCTCCCCCGTTTAAAACCCTCCAATGATTCCCCTTTGCCCATAGCATAGTGTATCTCTACCCAAAACAGATATAGATCAAGGTCATGTTTGCAAATAGCTATTAAATTCTTAGGTCATTTTTAATAATTTATAATAACTTACTGAAATTTAACAGAGCTCGTTTTTTGTTTTTTTGTTGTTTTTGAGACAGAGTTTCACTTTGTTGCCCAGGGTGGAGTGCAGTGGTGCAATCTTGGCTCACTGCAGCCTCCGCCTCCCGGTTCAAACGATTCTCCTGCCTCAGCCTCCTGAGTAGCACACCGCCTCACCCAGCTAATTTTCGTATTTTTAGTAGAGATGGGGTTTGACCACGTAGGCCAGGCTAGTCTCCAATTCCTGGCCTCAAACAATCAGCCTGCCTCGGCCTCCCAAAGTGCTGGGATTACTGGCATGAGTCACTGTGCCCAGCCAATCAAAGCCTTTTTAATTTGACACCTGGAGATATATAGTCTGATATATTAGGTAGCAAGTCAATAGTATTAACACTTTTGGTCTGCTAGCTCACATGTGCTAGCTACTTAAGTCAAAACAATCTAAAATCATATTTTATTTGCTTTTAAATATCAAATATGGTCCCATGTTCCAGCTGAATCTGAAAGCCATCAGAATCTCTCTCTCTCTCTAAAGAGATCCCTTTATCAAACTATCTAGATGACATCTAGACACTTGAATGGCTTCACTGACACCTCAAATCAAACATATACAAAACTTAACTTCCCATTTCCTGGCCCTTGCTTAAATCTTTTATTTTATTTTATTTTTATTTATTTATTTTGAGACAGGGTCTTGCTCTGTCGCCCAGGCTGGAATGCAGTAATGTGATCTCAACTAATTGCAACCTCTGCCTCTTGGGTTCAAGAGATTCTCCTCTCTCAGCCTCCCGAGTAGCTGGGACTGCAGGTGCGCATCACCACACTGGAGTAATTTTTGTATTTTTAGTAAAGATGGGGTTTCACAATGTTGGTCAGGCTGGTCTTGAACTCCTGACCTCAGGTGATTCACCTGCCTTGGCCTCCCAAAATTCTTGGATTACAGGTGTGAGCCCCTACACTTGTAATTTAAGCAGTCCCCTGCTTAAATCTTTAATCCTGAGTTTTCTCTCTTAGTGGAAGATACATAATACATTTAATCATTCAAGAAAACTTCTCAACCCCATATTTAACCAAACCCTAAATTCTATAATACCATTGGCTAATTAACTCTTAATCTGCATACTTTTCATATGCTTATTCCCAGGACCCTGATTTAGACAAGAAAACTCATCGCTTAGATGACTATCACTATCTTGCACCTGCACTAACTTCCTTCTGTCAATTTTGCAATCCTTCCCTGTTTAAAACCCTCCAATGATTCCCCTTTGCTCATGGCATAAATAATGTATCTCTACCCAAAATAGATATGTAGATCAAGGTCACATTTCCAAATAGCTTACTAAATTCTTCAGTCATTTTTAATAACTTCTAATACCTTACTGAAATTTAACAGATCTCAATTTTTTTTTTGCGACAGAATCTCGCTCTGTTGCCCAGGCTGAAGTGCAGTGGCATGATCTTAGCTCACTGCAACCTCTGCCTCCCAGGTTCAAGAGATTCTCCTGCCTCAGCCTCCCCAGTAGCTGGAATTACAGGTGTGTGTCACCACACCTGGCTAATTTTTGTATTTTTAGTAGAGTCAGGGTTTTACCATGTTGGTCAGGCTGGTCTTGAACTCCTGGCCTCAAACTATCTGCCCTCCTTAGCCTCCCAGAGTGTTGGGATTACAGGCACGAGTGACTATGCCCAGTCAAGACAAGTACATAACTAGTTTTAACACAATGGAGAAAACGTTTAGAAAGCCCTAACATAGGAAGAGTCAGGGACTATTACATGTTAATAGAAGGAAGTATTTCAGAGAAGACAGCCTAGAGAAGACACAATCTAAGCTGAGCCTTGAAGGCCAAGTAAGTATTGAAATATGAGATAGACCAAAGAGAGGCCAAGAGAATAAAAATCTCAAAAAGAGGGAAAAAAATGAGTATTTAGTTTGGCTGGAACATATAGTTCATGAAAGTGGGAAAACAGCTTGAAAAATAAGTTGGGGGCAGATAAAGGCAGTCCCTGAATACTGGCCTAGAGCTAAGAACTTGATTCTACAGAGTATGAGTGATGACCAAAGAAAAAATGTTTACATGGGCTGTGTTTCAAGAGACCTTCACCACAAAAGCTATAATTATCACTGGGTCAATATGTAATATCAAAATAATTGTATCTACAAGTTTTCTCATGAAAAGAAAAAATTAAAAGGGGTTAAAATAATGTTTAAAAAGTGATTACAAAGTTTTTAGTTGACTTAGAGTTTGGAAGATAAAGCAGTGTCATAATTTCACTAAATTCTTCATTTTGTAATGAAGGCTACCAAACCAAGTCCTTTTATATTAAAGCTTAAAAGCTTCAAATATGTACCAAATATTTCAGTAGAAGCTCTATATTTGACTTCCAAGTCACTTTTAGGACTTTGTGACTTAAAATACATACAGATCTTATTTGCAAAAAGAATCTATGACATATTTCTTTCAGAGCAAGTGGTTTCTGACAGATGAAACCACATGAAAAGAAAGCAGATGGTAACTATATTTCATCCATTTTCTTTCTTAGAACTAAAAATAGTCTTTCTTTTTTTGCATCCAAAAATAGTTCAACATGTTTCTGGGGTTATATTAAATTATCTAAATATATTGATAGGTATTAACACCAAGAATACATTTTTCCATTATAACTCTTATATCAAATTATTATTTTTGCTATTATTGCCTTTATGCATATTTTTTTTTAAAGCTACTTCTTTTGACAACTTCGGTCATCCCAGCCTAGTCTGTGATGCTGGGAAAAAAAGTAATATGCATTCAACTATTGTCTTTTTTTTTTGAGACAGAGTCTTGCTCTGTCACCTAGGGTGGAGGACGGTGGCACAATCTCGGCTCACTGCAATCTCCACCTCCTGGGTTCAAGTGATTCTCTTGTCTCAGCCTCCAGAGTAGCTGGGACTACAGGTATGTGCCACCATGATCGGCTAATTTTTGTATTTTTAGTAGAGATAGGGTTTCACCATGTTAGCCAGGCTAGTCTCAAACTCCTGACCTCAGGCAATCCAACTTTGGCTTCCCAAAGTTCTGGAATTACAGGCGTGGACTACCACACCCAGCCTCAACTATTGTCTTCAGTTCATGAAAGCTATATATTAAATATTTCATCTTGTTTGAAGGTGAAATATTTAGTTTGAAGACTTGTGCTGATAACTATGGAAGCTCAAAAGACACTGTCTTGTTAAAGGCTACTGCTTTGAAGGGCTGACAGTGTATAGAAACACATGTACCTGGATTGACTGACTGCATTTCCACTGTCTTCTCACACCCTACTCCTGCCAAGAAAGATTACTATATAGTCTAGTATCTATCTTAGAAACCATAACCTTTGGAGTATGAGTCCGAACTTGGCTATGAACCCCACAGGAAAAAGTCACTGTCCACCTCACAACACAAATCAGGCACAATTACACATAACTGATAGAGAGGAAGTTTGAGATCTATGCAGGACTGTGGTTATGAAGCGTTATGAATTTGATCCTATAGACCAAGCTTATCCAACCCGCAGCCTGCAGTCCACATGCAGCCCAGGACAGCTTTGAATGCAGCCCAACACAAATTTGTAAACTTTCTTAAAAGATTATGAGTTATTTTGCGATTTTTTTTTCTTTTGGATGGAGTCTAGCTCTGTCACCAACGCTGCAGTACAGTGGCACACTGTCAGCTCACTGCAACCTCCATCTCCCAGGTTCAAGCAATTCTCCTGCCTCAGCCTCCAAGTAGCTGGGATTACAGGCACCTGCCACCACACCAAGCTAATTTTTATATTTTTAGTAGAGACAGGTTTTCGCCATGTTGGCCAGGCTGGTCTCAAACTTCTGACCTCAGGTGATTCACCCACCTGAGCCTCTCAAAGTGCTCGGATTACAGATGTGAGCTGCCATGCCTCGCTAGCTATTGTTAGTGTATTTTATGTGTGGTCCAAGACAATTCTTCTTCCAGTGTGGCCCACGAAAGCCAAGAGTTTGGACACCCTCCCATAGACATTGGGAATCTAAAATATTGGACACTCCTGCTATAGACGTTGGGAAGCTTCTGAAGTATTTTAAGTTAGGAATTTTTAGTCATTTTTGTTTGCTCATTTGTTTTTTAATTAAATCTCAGATGCAGTTAATTATTCACCTCAGTTCCTTGCACATTATTCCGTGGAAAGTTCCTCTTCTATTCCTTTTAATCTCCAATCCTTTTTCCATTCTTCATCCTCGATAAGCAGCTATTCTTTTGTGTTTAATGTATATTGTTTTATCATATTCCTACAAAATATGTATTGTTATATTGTTGTGCCTGCATTTTTAGTTTTTGTGAATGGTAGATTACTTATTACATTCTATTTTTACTTTTTTCCCTTAGCACCTTGTTTTTAAGATCTATTCAGGTTGCCTTATGGATAATCTACTGCTTCCAATTACTATGTAGTTAAAATGACTATAAAATTTATCATCATAATCATGAGAATGAATTGAGGTGCTATTATTACACTGGGGTAACAGGTTAAACAGGGCTGTCCAGGGCAAGCCAGAATGTATGATCACCCTGTGCTCCTAAATTGCATGCTGTTCTTTCTTTTTTTTTTTTTTTTTTTTTAAGGCAGAGTCTCACACTGCTGCCCAGGCTGGAGAATAGTGGTGAGATCTCTGCGCACTGCAACCTCCACCTCCCAGGTTCAAGTGATTCCCCTGCCTCAGTCTCCTGAGTAGCTGGGATTACAGGTGCTTACCACCAAGGCTGGCTACTTTTTTTGTACTTTTAGTAGAGAAGGGGTTTCACTATGTTGGCCAAGCTGGTCTTGAACTCCTGACCTTGTGATCCGCCCACCTCGGCCTCTCAAAGTGCTGGGATTACAGGCGTGAGCCACCATGCTCAGCCTCTTCCACAACATTTTATTGATCCACTCTTCCAGTGATGGATATCCAGGTTGTCTCTAACTCACTGCTACCAAAAATAACTTTTCAAATAGGCTAGTACAGGCCTCATTACAGATCGGCTTACATGAGAATTTCTTTTCTTTTCTTTTTGCAGTTTTTACAGTATTATTTAAACACAAAACGTGCACATAAGCTGTCTACTCATTTTCTTTGCTGCATAGCCTGGCATTGGGGTTGGTGACTCTCATGGCCAGCTGGGCAGCTCTTTCCATGATGGCTTTGTGGTACCTGGAGGAAACACTGTGAGCAATCTCAGCACAGTAAGATTTGTTGCACATCAGCAGCACTTCCAGGTCCTTCATGTTGTGGACCAGGAACTTCAGGAAGCCACTGGGCAGCATGTGTTTTGTTTTCTTGTTGCTTGCATAACCAATGTCAGGCATCAAGATCCGGTCCTTGAACGTTCTACGAACCCTGTTGTCAATAGCTCTGGGTTTCCGCCAGTTATGCTTAATTTTGACATATCGGTTCGACTGGTGCCGGATGAACTTCTTGGTTCTCTTTTTGAGGATCTTTGGTTATAAGGGGTCTAAGGGCAGTCATGATGCCAAGGAGGAGATAGCTGCCACTTCCGTAGGCAGTGCCGAGGAAGAGATGAGAATTTCTTAACCAAAAAGATATCCGTAATGATTTCTAAATTTCTGATACAGGTAATTATGAACACCTGTATTTGCAAAGTGACAAGTGAGAAGCGTAGTAAAGTACTTAGCTTAGCATTGAAGGTTTTTGTAGTAATGAAAGGTATGGCTGGAAAGGTTGTTTCAGGGTAAAACTTTAGGAGAGCCACGGATGCTGTAAACTTTGTTAGTAAATGAAAATTTTTACTATCTTGATAGTAAATGAAAGTTTCTGAACCACGGATTAGTTGACAGAAATTATATTCTAGGAAGATATATCTGATGTACCAGATCAAATGTACCAGAGACTAAAAGGAGGAGGCCTATTAAAGGAAAAGTTGAACGCCAGTATAGCATAGAAGTTAGTTACAGCACAGCATGGATTCTGAAGCTGGACTGTTCTGTTTCAATGTAGTTCTACCACTTATTAGCTTTATGATCTCACTTAAGCTGTATGTGCCTCAATTTTCTGATCTCCAATTGCAGATTATTACGGTAACTTTTCACAGGGTTATAATGGCTTCAAGAGCTTGTAATGGTATCTGGCACATAATAACTGCTCTCAATGTTAGCTATTATTAATTATAATTGCTTCAACAGTCCAGGAAGAAATAAAGATTAGTTTAAGCTAATGTGATCATATACTACCTTCAGCACCCAGAACAAATGCCCTGAAGGAAGTATTCTTCCCACTGTCAGCCCTCGGAGTCATCTAGGTTTATCAGTCTCCGTGGAGCAGGTCACCGAGCCCTGTGAGCAGGGAGAGGGAAACGGGGATGAGTTAAACTCGAGCCGGAGGCCCGGCCTGCTGCGCTCCCGCACGGAAACCTCGCGTGGGACCCTGGAGTCCAGCGGCGCTGCCTGAGGCTGTGGTGCCCAGAAATATAGTATTTGGGCGGGGGAGCGGGGAGAAATAGAGAAAAACAATCTGCTTAACTTCCAGCCTGATAAAAAGAAAAGAGAACACAAACCAAGGGAGCAGGAAAACTACGCTAGCACTTGACTACGGGTCGCAAGCGCCAGGTACACACAGTTAAATCTCAATGGAACGCCCGGGGGACTTCTCCGGGGTGTAAAACGCAGTGCCCTCTAGTGGCCATCACGACCTCGCCTGGAGGTGCAGTCAGGATTCCGTCCCCCCAGCCACGCCCAGGCTCTAGAGAGTAAGCGCATTAGCCCCGGAAGGGTTCTGTGGAACGAAACTTCCTTATCCTATCGTTTCCACACGGAAAGATTTTAATTCACCGGAATGGATTAGCGTTAAAGGGCACAGCGAAAAGGAAGTTGGTATCAACGTGACCTCGCCTAAGGGACCAAGCGGAAGTCCCGGATTCCACGCCGCGCGGAGTGCATGCTGGGGGCCGGAAGGAAAAGGAAATTCTGGTAGCCGATCCGGCGTCTGCAAACTCCTGTGGTAGGAGAGCGAGCGGCTGCTTAAAGCCACGAGTTGCCGGAGCGCCTGATTCCTGCGCCGAAGTCAGAGTGGCCCTAAGTCCGGAGTCGCTGTAGAACCTGAGACTGTGTATGAGCCATGGTGGGGAGATCCCGGCGGCGCGGAGCAGCTAAGTGGGCAGCTGTGCGAGCCAAGGCAGCTCCCACCCTCACCGACGAAAATGGAGATGATTTAGGATTGCCACCCTCACCGGGGGACACCAGCTATTACCAAGACCAGGTAGATGATTTTCATGAGGCACGATCCCGGGCCGCCTTAGCTAAGGGCTGGAATGAAGTACAGAGTGGAGACGAGGAGGATGGCGAGGAGGAGGAGGAGGAGGAGGAGGAGGTGCTAGCCCTAGATATGGACGATGAGGACGACGAAGATGGAGGGAGTGCAGGGGAGGAGGAGGAGGAGAATGCCGATGATGATGATGGTGGGAGCTCCGTGCAGAGTGAAGCTGAGGCCTCCGTGGATCCCAGTTTGTCGTGGGGTCAGAGGAAAAAGCTTTACTATGACACGGACTGTGGTTCCAAGTCCCGAGGCCGGCAGAGTCAACAGGAGGCAGAGGAGGAGGAAAGAGAGGAGGAGGAGGAGGCACAGCTCATTCAGCGGCGCCTAGCCCAAGCGCTGCAAGAGGATGATTTTGGTGTCGCCTGGGTTGAGGCCTTTGCAAAACCAGTGCCTCAGGCAGATGAAGCTGAGACGCGGGTAGTGAAAGATTTGGCTAAAGTTTCAGTGAAAGAGAAGCTGAAAATGTTGCGAAAGGAATCACCAGAACTCTTGGAGCTGATAGAAGACCTGAAAGTCAAGTTGACAGAGGTGAAGGATGAGCTGGAGCCATTGTTACAGTTGGTGGAACAGGGGGTCATTCCACCCGGAAAAGGAAGCCAATACTTGAGGACCAAGTACAACCTCTACTTGAATTATTGTTCGAACATCAGTTTTTACTTGATCCTGAAAGCTAGGAGAGTCCCAGTACATGGACATCCTGTCATAGAAAGGCTTGTTACCTACCGACATTTGATCAACAAGCTGTCAGTTGTGGATCAGAAGCTGTCCTCGGAAATTCGTCATCTGTTGACCCTTAAGGATGATGCTGTAAAGAAAAAACTGATTCTCAAAGTAAAATCCACCAAGCCCAAACCAAAGTCTGTTTCAAGGACTTCTGCTGCAGCCTGTGCTGTTACAGATCTTTCTGATGATTCTGATTTTGACGAAGAAGCTAAACTGAAGTACTATAAAGAACTAGAAGACAGGCAAAAGCTGAAGAGAAAGAAAGAAGAAAACACTGAAAAACAGGCTCTTGAAGATCAAAATGCAAAGAGAGCCATTACCTATCAAATTGCTAAAAATAGGGGACTTACTCCTAGGAGAAAGAAGATCGATCGCAATCCCAGAGTGAAACACAGGGAGAAGTTCAGAAGAGCCAAAATTCGAAGAAGAGGCCAGGTTCGTGAAGTTCGTAAAGAAGAGCAACGTTATAGTGGAGAATTATCTGGCATTCGTGCAGGAGTTAAAAAGAGCATTAAGCTTAAATGAAGTTTTTGCTTAGCATAAGGTTTTTGGCAATTTTGGATCAATAAATTTTTACTTTTAACTAAAATGATTGTATTAATGTATAATACTTTAAATTTAAAAAATTCTTGTCCACAGGGAAATCTGGGTTATTAGACAATTTATATTAAGGTTGTAAGAACTGTGGGAGCAATGGGAAGGTGCTTAAGAGATGATGTTGAAGTTTTCCAATATTCTGTTAAGTATTAGCTTAGGGAAATTTCACAGTTCATTGTGGAATGTTAATCAAACTTACAACATTTGTAACTTTTTGCATAAAGAGAATGCACCTTTGACCGTTGTTTGTGAGGCAGCCTATAAAATAGTTCTGACATTTTATTTACCTAACTATAATTATTGGGCCAGATACTTGTTAATAAATGGGCTTCATGTCAACATGGATTTCATACATTCTATGTGGTTTAAAAGCAGAGGAATAAAACTTCGGTTAAAAGTAGAAAAAGGAAAAGGTATGCCTTAATTACATCAATTGTCAATATTTTCTCATAGTTCTTAATGTAGCAAATAAGGTAAAAATTCCATTTCCACTTCTTTACTGGTGATTTGCAGTGGTTGCTGCTTGTACTTGCTCTATTTGCTAAAAATTTGATATAATTACTACTAGGTAAGCGGAACTTTAAGTGGCAACAAAGTTCTATTTTTTTTTTTTTTTTTTCTTTTTCTTTTTTGAGACAGAGTCTCTGTAGCCCAGGCTGGATTAAAATGGCAAGATCTCTCAGCTCACTGTAAGCCCTGCCTCCTGCCTCAGCCTCCCAAGTAGCTGGGATTACAGGCACTCGACACCATGTCCAGGTAATTTTTGTATTTTTAGTAGAGACAGGGTTTCACCATTTTTGCCAGGCTGGTCTTGGACTCCTGACCTCAGGTGATCCGTCCACCTCAGCCCCTCCCAAATTACAGGTGTCAGCTATGGCACCCAGCTCAAAGTTCTGTTTTTCTTTGCCACTACTCTGGTCTTTAAGTAGGGGGAAGATGTTGAGGCGTTGAATGTAAAAATAGGATGTTACTATGGAAGAAAATGAGAGGACTAGGGAATGAAACAAAAAAGGTCCTAATTTCCTCATTGTGTCACTGTTTCTTTAGTAAACATCGTGCTAGCTACTAGAGATACAGAGATGATGCATGGTTAATATTTATTGAACACGGCCAGGTGCTGTGACTCAATGCCTGTAATCCCAGCACTTTGGGAGGCCGAGGTGGGTGGATCACCTGAGGTCCAGAGTTCGAGACCAGCCTGACCTACGTGGTGTAACCCCATCTCTATTAAAAATAAAAAATCAGCCAGGCATGGCGGCAGATGCCTGTAGTCCCTGCTGCTACTCAGGAGGTTGAGCCGGGAATTGCTTGAACCCAGGAGGTGGAGGTTGCAGTGAGCCAAGATGGTGCCATTGCACTCCAGCTTGGACCACAAAGTAAGACTCCATCTCAAAAAAAAAGATTATTGAACACTTAACATGTACTAGTTGTCACCTCATTTGAATCTTTACAATAAACTGCTGGGCGTGGTGGCTCATATATGTAATCCCCGTACTCTGGGAGGCTGAGGTGGGCAGATCACCTGAGGTCGGGAGTTTGAGACCAGCCTGACTAACATGGAGAAACCCCATCTCTACTAAAAATGCAAAATTAGCTGGGCGTGGTGGTGCATGCCTATAATCCCAGTTACTCGGGAGGCTGAGGCAGGAGAATCACTTGAACCTGGGAGGTGGATGTTGTGGTGAGCCAAGATTGTGCCATTGCATTCCAGCCTGGGTAACAAGAGCGAAACTCGTCTCAAAAAAAAAAATTTTTTTTAATAAAATAAAAAAATCTTTACAATAACTGCAAGGTGATACTTTGCTCTCACAGATGAGGATGCTGAAATTTTGGAAGGTTGACTTTCTAAAGGGCACCTGCTTGAAATCTGTACCCAAACCAACGTAAGCATTCATTCTCTAGGCTGCTGGCTAATACCTGCTTCCTCAGAGTAGCACACAAGACAAATTATTTTGTTTCTTTATAAATAAATAAGTGGTAGGTTGGAAATAAAAGTAACAGTGCTTGCTAAGGTGGCTTTGAGCACTTTTGTGCTTATTTCCTTATTTCTCATAACAACCTTATGTGGTAAATTCTATTATCCATATTTTGAAAAGGAAAAACTGGCAAAGAAAAGTAACTTTCTCAAGGTCACACAGCTATTAAGTGGAAATAGCCCGGGTGTCAGCAAGACTCAGTCTCAAAGAAGAAAGTATTTGGTGTTCAACCAGGCAGGCATGGCTGTATTTACAGTCACAGCTATTGGGAACCAAAATTTCAATCCAGCCTTTATGGCTTCTGAACCCAATTCTATACTTCCTTTTTTGATAATAGAAAAAATACAGGTTTTGGAGTTAACAGGATGATTTTCAGTTAATCTCTGAGTTTCATTTTCTTCATCTGTATGAGTCTCTATTATTATACCTACCTTGGAGAAGCCAAAGGTCAGTAGGTAAGAGCAGACTGTAGTTAGACTACTGGGTTGGGTTCTTTTGGGGGTGGCGAGGGGGATTGTTTGTTTTGTTTTGTTTTGAGACAGTCTCATTCTTGCCCAGGCTGGAGTGCAGTGGTGCAGTCTTGGCTCATTTCAACCTCAACCTCCCAGGTTCAAGCAATTCTCCTGCCTCATATTCCGGAGTAGCTGGAACTATAGTCGTGTGCCAGCACATCTGGCTAATTTTGTTGTTGTTGTTGTTGTTGTTTTTGGTAGAGACAGGGTTTCTCCATGTTGGCCAGGCTGGTCTTGAACTCCTGGCCTCAAGCAATCCACCTGCCTCGGCCTCCCAAAGTTCTGGTATTACAGGCCTGAGCCACCACACCTGGCCAGACTACTGGATTTCTAACCCAGCTCCATCACTTAGTACCTAGGATTTGGGCAAATTACTTGATCTCTCTATTATTTAGTTTTCACAACTAAAATTGGGATAATAGTACCGACTGTAGAGTTATGAGGATTAAGTGAATTAAAGTATGTAAAGCACCTAGAACAGTGTTGGCTTATAAATGAGAAATTAACATCCTAAGTTAGGGAGGAAAGGGTAGCATTGGGTAAGCACATGAGCTATAGAAAATCTAGCTCATGGGCAAAAAGGACATGAAGTTAGAGGCTGAAAGTATTTGGGTCAGGCACAGTGGCTCACACCTGTAATCCCAGCACTTTGGGAGGCTGGGGCCGGTGGATCACCTGAGGTCAGGAGTTTGATACCAGCCTAGCCAACATAGTGAAACCCTGTCTATTAAAGATACAAAAATTAGCCGGGCACGGTGGCACACACCTGTAATCCCAGCTACTCGGGAGGCTGAGGCAGGAGAATCACTTGAGCCCAAGAGGTGGAGGTTGCAGTGACAGTGAGCCAGCCGAGACTGGACCACTGCACTCTAGTCTGGGTGACAGCAAGACTGCATCTCAAAGAAAAAAGTATTTGGTGTTCAACCAGGCATGGCTGTACCTGCAGTCACAGCTATTGGGAGGCTGAAGCAGGAGGATTGCTTGAGCCTAGGAGTTCAAGGCCAGCCTGAGCAACATAGTGAGATTCTACAAAATAAATTTTTTTTAATGTTCAAAGAAAGTATCTTGTGTTTTATATCAAATCCCTGCCACATATATATGGGGGAGGGCCGGGGGGAGATTATAGATTGATGGATAGATGTGGTAAGAAAAAAAATTATGTTTTGAAGGAAGAAAAATCTTCCATTTGGAAAAGTGGGGAAAAAAGCCTGTTACATACTCTTTTAGAGACTTCACAACACTTTATAAAAATTATTAATTCATCATTTGGAGTAGCTAGGATGTAGATGGTGATATCCTATATTACAAACATAAAACATGGCTTTGTCTGATGAAAGTTAATAGCAAAGTAAGTTGTTGGATATATTTACATCTTTCAAAATTTGTTTGTTTTTTTTTATTTTTTTTGAGACAGAGTTTCGCTCTGTCGCCCAGGCTGTAGTGCAATGCCGCCATCTCGGCTCACTGGAACCTTCACCTCCCGGGTTCAAGCGATTCTCCTGCCTAAGCCTCCCGAGTAGCTGGGATTACAGGCATAGGCCACTACATCTGGCTAATTTTGTATTTTTAGTAGAGACTGAGTTTCTCCATGTTGGTCAGGCTGGTCTCTAACTTTGGACCGCAGGTTATCTGCCTGCCTCGGCCTCTCAAAGTGCTGGGATTACAGGTGTGAGCTACCGATCCTGGCATTTTTTTTTTTTTTCTTGAGATGGAGTCTTGCTCTGTAACCCAGGCTGGAGTGCAGTGGCACAATCTTGGCTCACTGCAACCTCCACCTCCCGGGTTCAAGTGATTCTCCTGCTTCAGCCTCCCAAGTAGCTGGGATTACAAGGGTGCACCACCACACCCAGGTACTTTTTGTGTTTTTAGTAGAGATGGGGTTTCACTATGTTGGCCAGGCTGGTCTCAAATTCCTGACCTCAGGTGATCCGCCCACCTCACTCTCCCAAAGTGCTGGGATTACAGGCGTGAGCCACCATGCCTGGCCACATCTTTCAAAAGGTGTAGGTATATTTAATAGACATTTAAAGTGCACTGAGATGTGCTGGGTACTGTCATTGGTGCACGTATAAGTCGTTAACAGTGTGATGATCTTTTGTAAAGATTCACTTTGTGAACTCTGGAGAGTTTCATGGATAAGAGGCCCAATAAAGTAGATTACTGGTAGCAGGTACCATACAAAGCATCAACAACCTGTTAGTTTTATGGCAGTATATTAAACTATGAACAGCTATGAAAAATACAAAATATTAAAAATTAAAGTAGAAGAAAACATCAAATTAGTGATCCGTTAAATAGATACTGATGTCCTTACTCTGCTAGTAATGAGCCGGCTGACTTTGGTCTAGTCAATTCTCTAAGCCACAGTTTCTTACCTATATTCTTAACTATGAAGAAGTTAAATAAGATAAACATGCCACTTTAATTTTTGTGTAGAAATAAATTTTATTCACTTCTCAGACCTCTAAGAACTACCTAATGGTCAGAGGTTTTGGCAAACTGCAAAATTACTTTTTGATCTAAAAGGTAAAAATTAGATAACTTGAATAATTAATTGTATTCAAATATGTTACACAAAATATTTGATATATCTGAGGAATGGCTAGAGTTGCTATGTTAAATTAACATTACCAGAATAATTCAGGATAAGTGGAACTTAGTATGCTTTACATCTCAGAGATCACAATGATGAACAGGTACTAATGGGAACACTGAATTATAGATGTTACCAAAAAAATCATGTATCTAACTAGAATTTAAAATCAAACTGAAAAAACGCTGCTTCACCTAATCAGATTACATTTTTTATTCTTAAAAACAAAATTGTAATGTGCCTTTGAAAGTTTAAAAAACAGAAATAGGCTGAGCATAGTGAATCATGCCGGCAGTCCCAGCACTGCGGGAGGCTAAGGCAGGCAGATCACTTGCAGTCAGGAGTTCGAGACCAGCCTGCCCAACATGGCAAAACCCCATCTCTACTAAAAAATGAAAAATAAAAAAATAAAATCAGACGGGTGTGGCAGTGCACTCTTTTAGCCCCAGCTATTTGGGAGGCTTAAGCAGGAGAATCACTTGAACTGGGAGGTGGAGGTTGCAGTGAGCACTCCACCCTGGGCAACAGAGAAAGACCATCTCAAAAAAGAAATAAAGTATAGAAAACGCACACCCCCCTCATCAACAAATATTAGTCTGTATTTTTTAAATTTTGTTTAAGATATATTTTCTTATATCTGAGTTTTTAATTGGTAGTTACTTTAGCTATGCATTCCAGATGATGTATTTTGATTCAGCTATTGTTAAAAAATAAAAGCAGTGATTTTACATTTGCTTCAAAGTGAAGCTCTAAATAATAACAAGTATCAAGAATCAACATTTGTTAAACTACAAAACAAAAAAAATCTGGAGGAAACTAGTAAAATGTCCTGCTTTAAGAAAGGCAATAAAGGGAAGTGATTGGGAAGAGTTTGGCCTCCCGAGCCATACTGAGTTCAAAGCCCTATATCACCCACTTACCATGTGTCTTTGGTCTACTTAAACCTCTCTGTGCTCCAATCTCCTGACATTGAATAATATGTAATAATCAGTAGTTTAAACAGTTAATTATATAACATCAATTTAGAAGAACACTTGGCAGGTAGTTAGTGCTTCATGTTAGTTACTATTTTTTTAAGTCTAATTTAAAAAAATTAATTTAGCCAGGTGTGGTAGCTCAGACCTGTAATCCCAGCACTTTGGGAGGCTGAGATAGGAGATGTTCAAGACCCAGGTGTTCAAGACCAACCTAGGCAATATAAAACATACAAAAAATTAGCTGGGCATGGTAGCACACGAGCCTGTAGTCCCAGCTTCTTGGGAGGCTGAGGTGGGAGGACCACCAGGGCCTGAGGAGGTTGAGGCTGCAGTGAGGCATGACGGCCCCACTACACTCCAGCCTGGGCTGCAGAGTGAGACCCTGATTTTTTTTTAAAAAGCAATTTACTCCACTTGAATGAGTTAATTTCTCTTTGGTTCTACCATAATGGTTCTTAAACTAGAATGTCCAAGGATCAGTTGATAAATTTAAAGAACAGATTCCAGTGCCCTACCTCCACAGATACTGATTCAGCTGGCCTGGTGTTGGTCCCAGGGATCTCTGTTTTAACAGGCATGCAACATGATTCCGATCCAAATGGTCTACAGAATGTGTTCTGGGAAACACTGCTCTGGTTTCTCTCAGCTAATAACATTAGGCATATGAATGAAGTTAATTACAAGAGTGAAGTATAATGTGTGATTACCATGGGACTACAAAACCTTTAGTCCTAAGAATCTTGAAAACAATAGGCCTCCCTGCCCCCGCCCCCAGAACCATGGCATAGTCCTAATCACATTTTGCACATGACACTGGGTTCCTGGACGCCCTGAAGCCAGGAGTCCATGGACCTCAGTTAGAAAACTTTATGCTAGGCCAGGGGCGGTGGCTTATGCCTGTAATCCCAGCACTCTGGGAGGCTGAAGCAGGCAGATCACGAGATCAGGAGATGGAGACCATCATGGCCAACATGGTAAAACCCTGTCTCTACTCAAAATACAAAAATTAGTGGGGCGTAGCAGTGAACTCCTGTAATCCTGGCTACTCGGGAAGCTGAGGCATGAGAATCACTTGAACCTGGGAGGTGGAGTTTGCAGTGAGCCTAGAGTGCGCCACTGCACTGCAGCCCTGGTGACAGAGCAAGACTCTGTCTCAAAGAAAATGAAAAAGAAAAAAGAAAACTTTATGCTGGGGGGCTGTACTTTTTACTCTTGTGCATTGTTTTATATGCCCTATTTTAAGACATATAACAGACAATTTTTCCATGGTTTGGGGTGAAGATTATTCAAATTAAGTAGATGATCAAATTCTATCAGCACCTAAAATTTTTTCACATTTATTAAATGACCTCTTTTAGAAATACATTTTTATTCACACTACACTTGAACATACATAAAAAAGGAAATATAAATGTAAGCTAAATAAGTTATTCTTTAAGCTTCTTATTCAGTCTAGCTTTTTAAAAAATTTCTTTTATTCAGATACCTGATGGTCACAAATAGAATCAAAGAATTTTTATGTGATCTTAAGAGGAAAGTGTCTTAAAAATTAAGTGAGGCTGGGTGTGGTGGCTCACACCTGTAATCTCAGAATTTTAGGAGGCCAACTTGGGCAGATCACTTTAGCACAGGAGTTCGAGACCAGCCTAGACAACAGAGTGAAACCCTGTCTCTACTAAAAAATACAAAAATTAGCTGGGCATGGCGGCATGTGCCCATGGTCCTGTTATTTTCGAGGCTGAGGTGGGAGGATCACTTAAGCCTGGGAAGTCAAGGCTGCAGTGAGCCATGATCACACCACTATGCTCTACCCTGGGTGAGAGGGAAGCCGTCTCAAAAAATAAAAAATAAAATGAGGGGGCCTGAGAACTACTTAGGAATAATAGTACAAGGAATAAGTAGTACAAAAAATAAATCTCTTGTGCATTGTAAAAAGGAGAAAAAAAAAGGATGCTAACTGGGAAGAGGCATAGATTGATTACAATTAAAGCAATTAACTGCTCAGATTGTATGCTATGGGACCTGAAAAATGGCAATGTACATGGGGAGAGCAGAGAAAGTATCACAGATCTCTTTTGGGTAGAATTTGGGAGAGGAAGAGTAGGTACCACAATATGAGTAATGCCAAACATGTTAAATAAAGCTTAGCCAAAGGCAAGAAGGGGTAAGACAAGATAGGGGGAAAATACTGGAAAGATACAAAGGGGTAAGATCATCAAAGACCTTAGTAGGTAGTTAATGCACTTATATTGTATCCCAGATATAAATAAGTGAACCCAGATTTTTAAGAAATGATGTGGCATAATTAAGTGAAAGTTCAGAAAAGTAAATTACTCATTCTAGCCACCATAGAGTAGGGCAACTGGAATAGATTAAAACCAGAAGCAGGGAAAACAATGAGGAGTCCTTTGCAATAAAATCATCAAGAAAAGATGAAGCTTTAAAGCAGAGGACAGGCTGGGCACCGTAGTTCATGCCTGTAATCCCAGCATTTCAGGAGGCCGAAGCGGGTGGATCATTTGAGGTTAGGAATTTGAGACCAGCCTTACCAAAATGGTGAAACCCTGTCTCCACTAAAAATACAAAAATTAGGCGGGCATGGTGGTGCACGCCTGTAATCCCAGCTACTCTGGAGGCTGAGGCAAGGGAATTGCTTGAACTCAGGAGGCAGAGGTTGCAGTGAGCCAAGATAGAGCCACTACACTCCAGCCTGGGCAGCAAGAGCCAAGCTCTATCTCAAAAAAAAAAAAAAGCTGAAGGAGAGAGCATGAGAGTTGGGACAAACTGGATACATTCATAGAAATCTTCAGCAACATCATCACGATTATTATTATTCAAGACAGAGTCTCACTCTGTCACCCAGGCTGGAGTGCTGTGGCACGATCTCGGCTCACTGCAACTTCCGCCTCCCGGATTCAAGCGATTCTCCTGCCTCAGCCTCTCGAGTAGCTGGGACTACAGGCATACATCACCATGCCCGGCTATTTATTTATTTATTTATTTTTTGTATTTTTAGTAGAGATGGGGTTTCACCATGCTTGCCAGGCTGGTCTCAAACTACTGACCTCGTGATTCGCCCACCTCGGCCTCCCAAAGTGCTGGGATTACAGGCATGAGCCACTGTGCCCCGCCAGCAACATTATTAAGATAAACACTAGCTGGGCCTGGTGGCTCCCACCTGTAATCTCAGCTACACTGTAGGCTGAGGTGTCTCTGGAGTCTCTTTAGACCTGTGAAGCAATGTATTGTCAGTGATACAGAACTAGGAGAAATCTTTCTTCAATTCTCTGATTTAGCCATCTGTTCATAATACTGAAAATAATTGACCTGTAAGTATGATATTATTAAAAACTACATATTTCCATTTATGCCCAAGGACATTATTTAGAAATCTGATAGTAAGAATAATCTCAAATTTTGGCAAAGGAAATTGTAGTAGGAACTCGACTATGGTTTCCAGCAATGACTATGTTATTTGAATATTGTTCTTGAATATTGTTTTTGAATATCTTGACTAACTCTGGAGGCTGAAGTGGGAGGACTGCTTGAAGCCAGGAGTTCAACAGCAGCCTGGGCAACATAAAGACCCTCCATCTCTAAAATAATAGTGATAAACACTCAAAAAAGACACAAATATGATCGGCTCCTCTTGAATTCTATTTCTCCACAGTATATATAAGGAACACAACTTTACTGTTAGGTCCTCATAAAAAAGATATAATTATGAAACTATGAATCAAAATAGTCCCTCAATGTGTTTTATTTTCTATTTAAAAGCAATGCATCCATTACAGACTACTTGCAAATACAGAAATGTAGAAAAATGGAAAAATATATTCATGTCTACACCCAAAGAAAACTATCATGGATTAACCTAAATATATATAAGGACTTTTATTTTTTTCTTCATCCTACTCAAGGTAGATAAATATATTGTTTTTACTTCTTAAAAGTATCTATAATAGAAGATATAAATTGACTAGATATTTTTATTTAGTTTATACATACATATATATTTGTTCATGTATCTATCTATCTATATCTATATATATATATTTTAAGATGAAGTCTCGCTCTGTCACCCAGGCTGCAGCGCAGTGGCTCAAGCTCAGCTCGTAACTTCCGCCTCCCAGGTTCAAGAGATTCTCCTGTCTCAGCCTCTTGAGTAGCTGGGATTACATGCACCTGCCACCACACCAGGCTAATTTTTTTGTATTTTTATTAGAGATGGGGTTTTGCCATGTAGCCAAGCTGGTCTCGAACTCCTGAACTCAGGTGATCCACCCACTTCAGCCTCCCAAAATGCTGGAATTTTAAGTGTGAGCCACCACACCTGGCCTTAAATATAAATTTTTTAATTTTCATTATTTTATCCCCACACTACAATGTTGTAACTAGGTATTTTTATAATGAATGTTTTTTAAAAATAAGTAATTAAAATCTTACTACAGCCATCACAATCTAGTAATTCAAAAGAACAATGGACTCAGAGCTTTCACAATAAGGCGTTATATTAATTAGTATCAATAAATTTCTACATTTATTAAAATAAGTTTAACACAAAGACTTAAATTGAGTACACCGTTTTCAAATACGACTTTTCCCAAATGCCATACGATAGAAACCAAACAGCTCAAGAAAATCATTATTTTAGAATCATAATAAATCTATATACTATACTGAAAAAGAATATCAGCACTTCTGAAGTGGTATCTTCCCTTTTTGTTTTTTTCTTTTTTTGACAGAGTCTCACTATGTCACCCAGGCTGGAGTGCATTGATGCAATCCCAGCTCACTGCAACCTCCACCTTCTGGGTTCAAGTGATTCTCCTGCCTCAACCTCCCTAGTAGCTGGGACTATAGGCCCGTGGCACCACATCCAACTAATTTGTGTATTTTTAGTAGAGAAGGGGTTTTACCATGTTGGCCAGGCTAGTCTTGAACTCCTGGCCGCAAGTGATCTGCCCACTTTGGCCTCTCAAAGTGTTGGGATTACAGACATGAACCACTGTCCGGCCAAGACAAGTACATAACTAGTCTTAACACAGTGGAGAAAATGTCTAGAAATCCCTAACATAGGAAGAGGTAAGGGATTATTAGATGTTCATGGATGGAAGTATATCAGAGAAGACAGCCTAGAGAAGATACAGTCTAAGCTGTGCCTCGGCCTTTCAAAATGCTGGGATTATAGATTTGAGCCACCACGCCCTGCCTCAAGTGTTATCTTCTCTGATTCACAGCTTTCGTGGGTTTTTTTGTTTGTTTTGTAGTTTTTTTAGAGATGGGATTTTGCCATGTTGGCCAGGCTGGTCTCAAATTCCTGGTCTTAAATGATCTACTTGCCTCAGTCTCCCAAAGTGCTGGGATTATAGGCATGAGCCACCACACTCTGACCTGATTCACAGCTCTTAAGAAGTTTGCACTGTACTAAAAATATTTTTTTGTCCATAACATTAATCTCTAAAAAGTTTTGTAATATATTTTTAAGTATCCATCCTTAAGGTCACCAAAGAATTTTTTTCTTTTTCTTTTTTTCTTTTTCAGACAGAGTCTTGCACTGTCATCCATGCTGAGTGCAGTGGCATAATCTCGGCTCACTGCAACCTCCACCTCCCAGGTTCAAGTGAGTCTCCTGCCTCAGTTTCCCGAGTAGCTGACATTACAGGTGCCTGCCACCAGGCCTGGCTAATTTTTTGTATTTTTAGTAGAGACGGGGTTTCACTATGTTGGCCAGGCTGGTCTAGAATGCCTGACCTTGTGATCAACCCACCTCAGCCTCCAAAAGTGCTGGATTATAGGCATGAGCCACCGCACCCGGGCCACCAAAGGATTTTTTAAAAACCAAACATGGATAACTAAAAATGAAATGCAGATAAAGTTGAAAAGCCTCCAGCTTTATTAATAGAGCTTGATTCTTATCGTGCTTGGATGTTGTCACTTTAAAACAGTATCGGAAGATGCTCTGTGCATTTGCAAGAAGGAGCAACATGTTTAGGCTTGTTTTTGTAATCTTGGCTTCCTTAAATGTGTACAGCAGCTGAATCAGCCCTTTATATCACTAAAGCTAATGCAGAGCTGTGATTATATTATTGATTCAAAAGCTAAAAAAGCCTTAAGAAACTAGGAACTTGGAGTACCATCCACCTTTAAAGAAAAAGTTCATAAATAGCCTTGTCTATAAATTTTAAAACTCATATTTCAGCTGATTTTCTATATCAATTTTCCATTTAATTAATTACATAAAACATAAATATAACTCTTTTTATAAATAGAGGCACAGGGATCGCTTCAGTAGCACATATACTAAAACTGGAACAATACAGAGATTGGCGTGGCTTCTGCGCAAGGATGATATGCAAATTTGTGAAGCATTCTATATTTTTTCAAAAAAATTTTTTAAACAGAGGCACAAAAATCCGATACACTGGATGACTCCACAGCATGTCAATGTTTCTATACCTGTGGTATCTTAACTAACAAGAAAGGAGAAAGCTGGCAATTCAGACTAGGTAATATTTCATATTTTAATTTCGTGACACCCTTGGTTGAGTATTGGCCTTTCTCAAGAATGATCTGTGAGGACTCTGCTCTTATTTCTTCTACCTACAGTGGTTAAGTATAGATTTTTGTGAAAGTCTTTACTGAAACATTGTAAAACATCTCCGTGAAGAAACTTGATGAGACTATAATGATATTTTGGAATTTCTGCATGTAAAAATAAGATAAAGGATCCAATTAAGAACGGGCATTAAAACCATATAATGCATCTGGAAGCTTTCAGTTTTTCTTTTTTTAAATTATACTTTAAGTTCTGGGACACATGTGCAGAACGTGCAGCTTTGTTACATAGGTATACATGTACCATGGTGGTTTGCTGCACCCATTAACTCGTCGTCATCTACATTAGGTAATTCTTCTAATGGTTCCCCTCCCCTTGTCCCCGCCCCCCCAATAGGCCCCAGTGTGTGCTGTTCCCCTCTCTGTATCCACGTGTTCTCATTATTCAACTCCCACCTATAATTGAGAACATGTGATGTTTGGTTTTCTGTTCCTGTGTTAATTTGCTGAAAATGATGGTTTCCAGCTTCATTCATGTCCCTACAAAGGGCATCAACTCATTCTTTTTTATGGCTGCATAGTATTCCATGGAGTATATGTGCTACATTTTCTTTCTTTCTTTTTTTTTTTTCCATAGAGATGGGGTTTTACCATATTGGCCAGGCTGGTTTCAAACTCCTAACCTCAAGTGATCCGCCCACCTCAGCCTCCCAAAGTGCTGGGATTACAGGTGTGAGCCACCGCGCTGGGTCAATGTGCTACATTTTCTTTATCCATCCTATCACTGATGGGCAGTTGGGTTGGTTCCAAATCTTTGTTATTGTAAATAGTGCTTCAATAAACATATGTGTGCATGTGTCTTTATAGTAGAATCATTTATAATCCTTTGGGTATATACTCAGTAATGGGATTGCTAGATCAAATGCTTTCAGTTTTTCTTATTAGGGTATCATACAGTTAGCAATTCCTAAAAGACAAATAGGTCTTCCTATCGAGATTCTCACCTACACCAAGAGTTAAGACCCAAACCATCTTCAAAATGCTAAAGATATGATGGAAAGGCTTTTTTCCTCAACTCAGTATGTTTTTATTATTGTAAGTTAAATGCTATTTTGCCAAAATGATAAAATAGCCCTAATAATAATAATAATAATAATAATTTTTAATATGGAATGCTTCACAAATTTTCAGATCATCCTCATGCAGAAGAATTTTAATCTTTTCTGTATCGTTCCAATTTTAGTTTATGTACTGCTGAAGTACTACTAATAATTATTATTTAAGCCAATTTAAATACAATGTTAAGTTGTATTTTAAAGGCTTTATTTCTATTTCTTATTTAGCCCTCACAATATCTATCAATAATAAAATCATTTTACAGAGCTAGACAAATAACTTATTCAAATAGGTAGTAGGACTGGGATCAACAGGTCAAGGAAACGCCAGAATCTGAAAAGTTCTAAGACTGCTTGAAAATATCCTGTAAACATTTACTTTTTAAATGCTCCTTGTTAAAAGACTCACTGAAAAGTAGTATTATAAGTCTTATGGTAATTGCGAGTAGGAATTCAAGAGTGATTTACAGACAATAACAACAGTAATAAAAATGTTTACTTTTCCTTTCAAAGAAGTACAACTTCCTCTCACCAGGGAAAGACTGAACAGAGGAAGAAGAAAAAGCAGGTGGGCAAAATGTTACGCAACAGTGATTTTTAATTATGAGTCAACATGGCTTCTATGCCAGCATTAACCACAAGGCTAATCAGCTAGGAATCCAGGATAAATAAAGAACCATGAGAGTAACTGGAAATTGTCTTTATTGCCGAAAGAAATGTTTACTTAAGGAAATTACTAGGTCAGTAATCATTGATTCGAATACTCAAAGCAACGGTGGCCAATTACTAGCGAGACACCGGCACTGTGAAAGAGAAAACTGTCGACCTGTAATTGCCATTTGTCGTATAAATTCTAAGCTATTTGGTTTAAAATGCACTCATGCGCACCCGCGGCACTAGAAAACCAGGGAGTCAAAGTCAAAGCAAATACACCATTTCAATACAGCGCATAAGACGGGAACAAAAGAGGTGGTGGAAGGAAGACAGCCACCTTTGGTTTCTCACATAAAAACTCATTATTAATCAAAACAGTGAATCAACGGCTTAAGTTCCTGTGTGTGAAAGGCAAATGGTACAGTTAATACCCGGGGGCAGGGAGGTGCTTTTTAAAAATTAGCTTTCGTCTCTTCTTCAACCCAGATCTTTGTCCCTTCGTGTTACCGATAAAGTTGGCGGTTACACGACCAAACGCCGCCAGGTATTTCGCCAGGTCGTTCACCTTTCAAGCGCCAGACACACCTGACCGCCTTAGAGGGCCGAGCCGGGGCGGGTAAGGACGAGGCCCTAGGCCCCAGGGTCGGGAAAGAGTCAGCCCCGCGGGAGGGAAGCGGAAGGTGAGGAGTGGGAAGAGGAGGACGCTGCCCCCTAGGGGAGCCGAGTCACAGGCTGGGGGCCGGGCCGGGAGGGGCGGGAGGAGGCGGCCGGTAGCGAGGCCGCGCCGTCGGGCGGGGCGGTCCCTCCAGCTGGCTCGGACCCCGGCGGGGCGGGCTGTGGACCGAGCGGCCGAGCCCAAGAGCCAGCCCAGCGGTGGCGGTGGCGGCGGCGCGGACGGGACGGGGCGTCGGCTCCTCGCCCTGACCCTCTGCTACCCCGCCCAGGCCCGGGCGCGAGTCGGAGGCGGCGGCGAAGGAAGGAGCGAGCATGGCTGAGACCCCGCCGCCGCCCACCGCTGGTGCCGAAAGTTGCAGCGAGGAGCCGGCGAGGGGCGGGGAGTGGCCGCCGGAGGAGCCGCGCCGCGCTCCCGCCGGTGGCACGGACCGAGAGAGTGAGGCGGGGCCGCCGCCCGCCTCCCCCACCGGGCAGTTGGAGCCCGACTCGCCGGTGGCCGCCCCCTTCTTCCTGCTCTACCCCGGCGATGGAGGCGCCGGCTTCGGAGCGCGCCCGCCGCCGCAGCAGCAGCGCTCCTGGAGGACCCCGCCGTCGCCCGGCTCCCCACTGCCCTTCCTGCTGCTGAGCTACCCGAGCGGCGGCGGTGGCGGCGGCAGCGGCAAGCACCGTGAGTGGTGGAGGGGCAAGGGGACGCCCGCGGGGAAGGGGGCATTCGGCTGGGGAGGGCCGGCCGGCCTCCCGCGGGGTGACCCGAGCGGGGAAGCCGGGAGGCAGGGGCTCTGGCGGCGGCCCTCGGGAAGCCGCTGTTCTGGAGCGCCCGGGTGAGGAGGCAGCGGGACGATCGCGGTCCGGGCGCCGGATTCTTTACCTCAGCGTCTCCCCAGGCCGCGGCTCTTGCCAGGCCTGGTCTTGCCTCTCTCGGGATGGGTGCTCATCTTCGCCAGCCTCCCACGTGCTTGGGCGGGGGCGACAAGCGGCCCGCCCGCGGGTCCCCCTCCACCCGGGGCTCCGTGGCCTCGGGTCCAGCGCTGAGAACCTTCCCCGAAGGAGTCGAGGAGGGGGCGGCGCCCGGAGACCCGGTGGCCCCTCTGACCCGCCTTCTTCGGGCTCCCGGCGCCGCGGCAGCGGAGTAGGTGTGGCTGCAGCGCCGCCGCCGCCAGTGCGGCCTTAGTAATACTAGTAACTAATTTTTTACGAGCGTTCCTTCCATGCTGGTAAATATGACAGATCCAGATCCGTCTCCCGGAGTGGAAAGAGAAATCCCAGCGGTGCGCGAGAAGACAGGGAGGGAATGAATGTGTGGCTTTGGAAGGGTACCTCCCAGGGTTATATCGGTTTTTGGGAAGAGGCCTCCACTTTTAAAGCCACTGTCACACGTGAGCGCTCTGAATGCAGCCGACCCACACTCCGTTCTGTTATTTAGTACTCAACTGTTTACTGCTACTGGCAATGAGTAGAATGGCAATGAGTAGGGCCCTAGAATAGTCAATATATATAAAGACTCTTAGAGGGGGGTTAAATCTGGTTTTAAAACAAAACTCTTACAGTATGAAAATGTGGCTAACGATACAAGGCACGCTATAAATGCCATACTTTGCTGTAGGAATTCTGAAAAGCGAGAGAAACTTGTCTGAAGTGATGAGGGAAGGCTCCTTCTCTCCCACCCTACCCCATGTATATGTGTGTGTGTGTATATATATACATTTTTTGAGACGTAGTTTTCGCTCTTGTTGCCCAGGCTGGAGTGCAATGGCGTGATCTCGGCTCACTGCAACCTCCGCCTCCCGGGTTCAAGTGATTCTCCTGCCTCAGCCTCACAAGTAACTGGGATTACAGCCATAGGCTACCGCGCCCGGCTAATTTTGTATTTTTAGTAGAGACGGGGTTTCTCCGTTTTCGTCAGGCTGATCTGGAACTCCCAACCTCAGGTGATTCTCCCGCCTCAGCCTCCCAAAGTGCTGGGATTACAAGCTGAGCCACTGCACCCGGGTACCTACCCCCTATATTTCTTAAAGCACCAATACATATCTCTGCACTGCCAAGAAACCCTGACTTCACGTTTTTTGTCCCCCCATCCGTCTTCTAGGAAAATATTAAGATTTATTGATTATTTCCTATGTGCATGTGCTTTGATGATCGTGGTTAGTAAGTTTGTGTAAACCAAATAGAATGCCACTTTTTCAGATGGAGAAACTCAATTTGTCCCAAGTAACAGCTTAAGAGAAGGAATGCAGTTGACCCAGATTCCTTTTCTGCAAAACCCATGCTCTTTAACAAGAGATCCAAAACTGAGACGGTGGATGACTGGTAGCAGTAAGGGTCCATGGGATTCAGCTGGAGGTTGTTCAGTGTTCACGTCTCCTTATGACTTCCTAATAAGTCAGTGGGCAGACACTGACCTTTGCCTACCTTAGTAAAGCCATAGTTTGTGTGTTGGAGTGTGGTCTGCACTAATGTGCAGACGGATTGTCAGCTCACTGCAGAAATGAGTCTTTTCATATAGCAGAGGAGGCAAAGATACGGATCTTCTCAAGGATACTTTGCTTTTGTTTTCTAGGAATCCTACTTTGTATTTTAAGAACCGTCTTTTTTTGTTTGTCCTAAAAAATGTTCTATTTCTGTGTAATCTACATATTAAGCATGCTACTACAAAATGAAGCTATCGTTTCTCTGTAACAGTTGTAGTACAAGGTTTGATGTAGAGGAATTTTTCAACTATTGAGCAGTATGTATCAGTTGTGGGAATTATCTGAATTTCAGTTGATTTGATTCCCTCCTCCTTAAATATTCTTTTTATGTTCTTAATTGTATAAAATAACAATATTTTGTTACTATTATCTGTTAATACTGTTGCTTAAGCTTCTCTGAAGGAGTAATGCTTAAGCAACAGTATTAACAGTATATGATCAAGATCAGGACTAGAGGACTGAAAGCTAAAGTTTTATGAACAGGATCTGAGCAGTGCAGTGGCACTACCTCAGCTCATTGCACCCTCCTCCCAGGTTCCAGCAATTCTCCTGCCTTGGCCTCCCGGGTAGCTGGGATTACGGGCGCCCACCACCATGCCCAGCTAATTTTTGTATTTTTAGTAGAGACAGGGTTTCACCATGTTGGCCAGGCTGGTATTGAACTCCTGACCTCGGGTGATCCACCCGCCTCAGCCTTCCAAAGTGCTGGGATTACAGGGGTGAGCCACTGCACCCAGCCAGTCTGGTGTTTTCTGTTAGCACATAAATTCTAGTATTTCCTCTTGGTCTTTATTTTTGAAATAGTTTATTGAGGTGTATGTACTCTCAAAAGTTACTGGGAATATACACGTACCCCACTTCCTCTGCTTTTAAAGATTAGTCACTGAGAACATTTCACATTAGCAAAAAAAAAAATAGAAACTGTTACATGTTTTATTTAGATATAAAATTGATTCAAAATAGTTCTTGTTTTGGACTGAGTTTTGTTTTTACTTGTTATTTTTTTTTGAGAGGGAGTTTCGCTCTTGTTACCCAGGCTGGAGTGCAATGGCGCAATCTCGGCTCACCGCAACCTCCGCCTCCCGGGTTCAGGCAATTCTCCTGCCTCAGCCTCCTGAGTAGCTGGGATTACAGGCACGCGCCACCATGCCCAGCTAATTTTTTGTAATTTTTAGTAGAGACGGGGTTTCACCATGTTGACCAGGATGGTCTCGATCTCGACCTCGTGATCCACCCGCCTCGGCCTCCCAAAGTGCTGGGGTTACAGGCTTGAGCCACCGTTTACTTGTTATTTTTATATGTACTTTAGAATGTAAGCATACTTATACAAAGGACTACTCTAGATATGAATAAAAAGGTTCTTGTTACCTTGCAGAGTCAATGCAATGTTGCTTTCTGTAATGTATCTGGATATCAGAACTTTGATTCTCTTGACTACTCATTTAAGAAATTGGAGACCAGGCCAGGCGCAGGTGGCTCACACCTGTAATCCCAGCACTTTGGGAGACTAAGGCAGAGAATCACATGAGCACAGGAGTTCAGGGCTACAGTAAGCTATGATTGCACCATTGCACTCCTGCCTGAGCAACAGAATGAAACCTTGGTTTTTTTGTTTTGTTTTGTTTTTGAGACGGAGTTTCGCTCTTGTTACTCAGGCTGGAGTGCAATGGTGCGATCTCGACTCACCGCAACCTCTGCCTCCTGGGTTCAGGCAATTCTCCTGCCTCATCCTCCTGAGTAGCTGGGATTACAGGCACGCGCCAGCATGTCCAGCTAAGTTTTTGTATTTTTAGTAGCGACAGGGTTTCACCATGTTGACCAGGATGGTCTCGATCTCTTGACCTCTTGATCCACCCGCCTCGGCCTCCCAAAGTGCTGGGATTACAGGCGTGAGCCACCGCACCTAGCCCCTTGTTTTTAAAAAATAAAAATAAAATACATGAACACTAGAGATTTCGGTTTTGGTTTGTTTGTTTTTTATTTTGTGTTTTTGAGGCAGTCTCACTTTGTTGCCCAGGCTAGAGTGCAGTGGTACAATCTGGACTCACTGTAACCTCTACCTCCCAGGTTCAAGAGATTCTCCTGTCTCAGCCTCCCAAGTAGCTGGGATTACAGGTGTGCATCACCACCTCCACTATTTTTTTGTATTTTAGTAGAGATAGGGTTTTACCATGTTGGCCAGGCTTCTCTCTAACTATAGACTCAAGCAATCTGCCCTTCTCTGACTCCAAAGTGATGGGATTACAGGCGTAAGCCACCACACGTGGCCCCAAACAGTTTTTAAAAGACTTTTTATTTTAATTATAAGAATGGTACATGGATTCAACCTCAATGCCTAGTGAATATTATGATGAGTGGGATCTGCCTCTTAGCAACCCAATTTTTAACTCTCAGTAATGTATTTGCCAAAAGTGTATAAAATGTAACACCTTTGAAAGACTGTGTATTAAATTAAGGTAGTATTATCTTTTTATTTTAGAAATCTTGAGTGTACTTAGAGGTTTTAAAAATTAACGTTTACATTTGAGCTCAGAAGCTTTGTTTTTAAATAACAGTGCTGAAGAATAGCAAAAATGTGTGAGACTAGCACAGTGGCTCACATCTGTATTCCCAGCACTTTGGGAGGCCTAGGCAGGAGGATCACTTGAGCCTAGGAGTTGGAGACCAGCCTGGACAGCATAAGCAGCCTCTGCCTCTACAAAAAAAAAAAATAATAATAATTAAATAATTAATGAAAAATAAATTAGCTGAGCACAGTGGCACATGCCTCGGGTGCCAACAACTTAGGAGTGGGAGGATGGTAGGAGCCCCGGAAGAAGTGGCTGCAGTGAACAGTGATTCACCACTGTATTCCAGTCATGGAAAAAGATCGAACTTTTTCCAAAAGTTAAAAAAAAGATTTGTAAACAGGAGGTAGCCTTAACTTTTCAGGGTTTGTCTTATGAATTGTTCTGTTGCAAAATCTTGTAGGCTATAATATCGGTGAAATCAGAATGCTTCAGTGCAGTGTGAAAGGAGGCTTCTGTTGTGCCCTGTTGGGGATTATGTCCTTTTCACAGTCTTTGAGTGCTGAGAATCTGCTAAGTTTTTATACTTCTAACTTTAAGTCTCATAAAACTCTCTACCATGCCTTTTAAAATTTGATTTTATAAAAAGTAGGAGTAGCACATGAATCCATTCTCATTGTTGAAATGTTTCATAATACAAAAGTACGATTACAAAGTGAACTTTCCTCTTTGTGGACCTCCAACACCCTCCTCCCAGTTCCCTATTGGAGGATGCCCACTTTTGAGTTTGGTGAGTTTTTGTCCAAAATTTTTTCATGCATTCACAGACATATATGTTTTTATATTTCTTCTTCTTTTTTTTTTTTTTTAAAAAAGATGGGGTTTCACCATGTTGGTCAGGCTGGTCTTGAACTCCCGACCTCAGGCGGTCCGCCTGCCTTGGCCTCCAAAGTGCTTGGATTACAGGCGTGAGCCACCATGCCCGGCCATGTTTTTATATTTCATGGTGGCTTTATCTCCTTGGTGTAAGTATGACCTTCCATGCCATTTTCTCAGCAATTACAATATGTAAGGAGGAGCTGCTTGCATGCCATGGTGTAATACTTTTAATGCTTTCCTTTTCCATCCTGCCATTAGAGATCATCTTGTGAATGGACAGGATAGACAAAAGATGGCTTCTCTTTAGTGTTGGATGGAAGAGGCACCCTGCTGTTTGCACAGTTACCAGCTTCTATTTAGTTATTCTTTTCTCCTTCCAACTCCCACAACTACAGCAGACATTGTTTAAGGCAGTGCTATGCAAATAGCCCACATCCTTGCCCTTGTCTTTTCTCTCCCAGTTAAGGCAGTGTCCAAAAAAATGTCCCACTCACAAAGAAGCAGCTTTCTGTATTTGTAAGTCCTGTTTTGAGATAGGAGGAAGAAGAATAGAAGAAAAAGAATATTGAAAAGGACTGGCAGTGTTACTATGACTACCCATTTCAAAGTTTAGTATACTTAACAGTGAGTGCCATGGCTGAGCCCTGGATAGTGCAGAGAATGAGGTAGCCTTTGTCTCTGACAGATGCACTTGAAAAATCAATTGTGTGGGGAAGGAGGTTCAAAATATACATATAAACCCAAAAATTAGTGTTTAAGGGGAGAAAATTAACTTTATGCTCACAGTTTTATTAATATAGATACAGGTATACAGACATTTAGATTATGTTTATTGTATGTATACATGTATGTATATATAGATTATATATGTGTTTGTGTGAAGTATACCTAGTTTATCCTCTGTGGACATTTCTATTATTGTCTCTCTTCTTTTTTAATTGTTTAATAGTACTCTAGAAAACAGTATACCTGGTCAGGGGTTTAACATATGTTTTTTGTTTTGTTTTATTTATTAAAAGAAAACTTTTTTTATAAAGATATATATATATATATACACACACACACACATATGTATGTCAAAGTTTGGGCATGGTGACTCATGCCTGTAATCCCAGCAGTTTGGTAGGCCGAGACAGGCGGATCACTTGAGGTCAGGAGTTCAAGACCAGCCTGGCCAACCTGGTGAAACTCTGTCTCTACTAAAAATACAAAAAAAGTAGCCGTGTGTGGTGGCATATAATTCAAGTTACTGGGGAAGCTGAGGCAGGAGAATCCCTTGAACCCGGGAGGCAGAGGTTGCAGTGAGCTGAGGTTGTGTCACTGCACTCCAGTCTGGGCCACAGAGCGAGACTCTGTCTCAAAAACAACAACAATTTTTTTAAAAAAGGGATGAGATCTCACTGTGTTGTCCAGGCTGGTCTTGGACTCCTAGGCTCAGGCAAAACTCCTGCCTCAGCCTTCCAAAGTGCTGGGATTACAGGCATGAACTACCATGCCCAGCCTCAAACACATGTTAATCAGTTCACCTGCTATTTGCTTTTTTAAACTTTGAAAAGGGAAACCTACTTTATTGTGTTTTGTAAACATAGAGGCATCTGCCCAAGCTGAAATATATGAGGGAAATAGTCAAACTTTCAGAACCCCAAAAGCTCTGGGCATAGTTACCTTCATACTAGTAGTTTTGGAAACAGCAAAGAGTGGCTTTTTAAAACACGGATTTTTTGGTATTTTCAATGTAGATCAGTGTCCCCATTTACCATTCTGTGATTCATAAATCTGTTAGCCCTCTTCTGTTTTCCAACCATATTAAGAAGGCAAAGAGCCATTTTCTGATCCATTAAGTGCCTTTTGTCAAATAGCAGATTAAAAGCACCCACCCACACATACAAGCCTCAGAAATGTTGCATCTTTCCAAGGATATATAATTGTACATGAGCGACTTCTAGAGATCTGGAGTTGAGCTGTTCAGTGTCTCCATACAGCTGGCTCCTTCCACACACAGCTGATGTGACCTCGGCCCTCCTGAGCCACCGAGGGACAGGTTAGCTGGGTCATGCCCCCATTTCCTTCCTTATGACTAAACTCTCTGCTTGCCTTCCTGATTCTGCTTTCTTGACTCTTCCTGAGAGCAGAGCTGCCTGTACTCTCACAGTTTTTCTTCCCAGCCAATTTCCCCACCTTCTCTTCTCTTGCCACCTTTTTTGTTGCACCTGTTCTTCTGGCCTGGCATTATCAAAAAGTAAAATCACTCTTATTGACAGAGCAACAATTCAGAATGTTGGGTGTAATCTTTGAGTCTCTTTTTGGTGCTCCCCTACTGATAATCATAGACTCATTCTTCGTAGACAAGAGTTTTCTTTTTTCTTCTCATCTTAGTTTCATTCTGGATACTAGAGGGTCCTAAAAGGCTCTTCATCATATAACAAACGTTTTTTGTAGTTCTGGAACCCAAACAATTACCAATAAAGAATGTGACTGTAAGATAATAATACTAGTGGCCACCATTTGTGGGATTTTTTTGTGTGCCATGCAGAGAGCTAGAAACTTTGCAAGTAATAGTACTTAGCAATTTGTTAAGCTGAAGCCAGGGAATGAATTCATATTCCTCAGTAGTCTGTCTTCAAAGTTCATGTTCTTAATCATTATTTCTCTCACCAAAGTCTTAAAGAAGCTGGTTTGGGTGGAGAGCAGTAAGATTGCTGGGTAGTGGGGATAGCAGCGGAAAGGTGGCAAAGAAAGCAACTTGGGGACTGAAAGACAAGTACTGGCCTCAAAAGATATTCACCTGACTATGTTCTGTCTTGTATCTTCCGTTTTTGTTTAATTTTTCATAGAAATCTGCATGTTAAAGAGATAGGATTTTATCAAAAAGCTAAGAGAACATATTTCTCTAATATGGGCTATAGATAGTAAAAAGTCTAGATGTATGATGATGGAAGTGTAGCAGAAAAAACTGGATGAAATAATTTTTTTGTGGCAATATTTTTCAAAATTTCTTAAATAATTAAAAGAACTAACCAAAAAATGGGCTGCCCCTTTATCATTGCATAATAGGCAACCTGCAGCCAACAAAAGGAAAAGTAGAATCCCATTTTTAGTGAATGTTGCAGGACATCACACCTATTACATGTCTACCCAAGCCTTACAAATACTGAAAACACATTCCCTACTGTGTGAAGCAGCTCAGATTATGAGCTGTAAAATTTGTTGTGGGAAATTGGTAGCACACCATAAGCATTAAAAAATCGGTTTGAGGCCGGGCACGGTGTCTCATGCCTGTAATCCCAGCACTTTGGGAGGCCAAGGCGGGTAGATCACGAGGTCAAGAGATCGAGACCATCTTGGTCAACATGGTGAAACCCCGTCTCTACTAAAAATACAAAAAAATTAGCTGGGCATGGTGGTGCGTGCCTGTAATCCCAGCTACTCAGGAGGCTGAGGCAGGAGAATTGCCTGAACCCAGGAGGCAGAGGTTGCGGTGAGCCAAGATCGCGCCATTGCACTCCGGACTGGGTAACAAGAGCACACTCCAGACTGGGTAACAAGAGTGAAACTCTGTCTCAAAAAAAAAAAAAAATTGGTTAGAAATTGTTGGAAAGGAATTTTGTTTTGTTTTGTTTTGATTTTTGAGATGGGGTTTCATTCTTGTTGCCCAGGCTGGAGTATGATGGCTCAATCTTGGCTCATTGCAACCTCTGCCTCCCAATTCAAGCGATTCTCCTGCCTCAGTCTCCTGAGTAGCAGGGACTACAGGCATGCACCACCACACCTAGCTAATTTTTGTATTTTAGTAGAAATGGGGTTTCGCCATGTTGGCCAGGCTGGTCTTGAATTCTTGACCTCAAGGGATCAGCCTGCCTCGATCTCCCAACGTGTTGGGATTACAAGTGAGCCATTGCATCCGGCCAGGAAACATTTTCAGAGTTACAAAGCGGTGGTACTTAAGAAGCTAAGTAGCAATATGGCCATGCCCCCTACTGTATTCGAATAATTGTGAAACGGTTCTTAGTCTCCATAAAACTTCTCAGGGCCGCTGGCCAAGGTGGCATTCCTCTCTTGGCAAAGCCTTTTTTATGTGACATGCTCCCTACCAAGTGGACACAACACTCAGTATGTCAGAGGGACCAGTGTGGCAGACCTGGGCAAGTTTGGAAGAAAGGTGTGGGAACCTTGTGATGTGTGGAAAAGGAGAGTTTGTCAGGCCAAGACAGCAAAAAGCAAATAAAAAGCCTAAGTCGTTGTAGCATGTCACCTTTTAGAGTATGATTCTTCTAACTTTAGAATCTGTTTAGGCACTCTCCAGAGACATTTATCTGCTTCTGCTGTCTTTTTTATGAACTTAGGAAATCTAGTCACTTGAGGTGAATGATGGTAAAATTCTGACCCATCTCTCTTCCTTCCTCAAAATCTGAGAGATACCACTTTAACTCTCTTCTCACATCTCCTTTTTACTTTCCTCTGCCTCTGTTCCATAAACATTTATCCTTACTTTCATTTTATGTGTTGATAGGTTTTTTTTTTCCAGAACTCTCAAAGTCGAAGCACTTATTATGGTTCAGTTACGGAGACATTTACTTACTGCTTACTTTGTGTGAAGTGCCATGCTAAGTATTTAACTCCGAAATAGTTAATATTATTTCCATTTGGTCAGTATAGAAATGGGCACAGAAAAGTAATTTGCCGAGGTTACTCAGCATCTAATTGGTGGACCTAGGATTTACTGTGAGCATGCTGACTCCAGAGTCCACAGTACTCCTTCATCGCCTCCCATAATTGGAATCGGGTCCTAGATTGGAGGCACCTCTTCAGGCAACAGCTCTCTAGTTCCATGTTCTACTCACTAATGCCCTTATTTACTAAAAATGAGTAAACGAATGAAATTCAAGAGTCACCAATCTGATAGAAAAAAGTAGTTGTATATGTAAACAACGCTGAATAGATCCATTTATGACAGACATTAAGACTTTCCTAACTACCTAAAATTGTCTATTTCTTGTCTGTTGACTTGTTATTTTTTCTGCATACCTATTGACTAGCATATAGGAGGTGCCCTGTACATGTTGAATGAATGAATCTGTTATGTACACATGAATGAAGCCAGTGTTAGAATGACCTGTTTGTTGGGGCATAAATATAGTTTGATTTTATAGAACTTGGGGGTTTTCATGATTGAAGTAAAACATGAAGATGGAAAAATACCATTGCAAGGTTATATACATATCTATACCAGCAAGTATCTATTGAGAGTCTGGTATATGGTAGGTACTATTTTGAGCAGATATGTAAGTTGTGTTCAAAATGCAAATTTCTTTGGTGGAACTTCTGGTCTTTGTGGAGCTATTCAGTTTCATTTTACAACTGAGTCAACTGAGGCAAGAGGAGGATAAATTTCCCAAGGTCATCTAAGTTTTTGATAGCTTCACATTTGTAAATTATTGAGCTTTACATCTGTAAATTATTACCTGTAGCCACTGAGCCATGAAATCAGTTTTACATTTCAGGGTAAAGGTTATTTTTAATGTTATGCTGCTTAATTTTGACAACTGAAAAGATGATGCATTATAATACTCCTGGTGGTGTTTGTTTCTAACAAAGTAATGAAAGCTCAACTTTTTGAGTATAATCATTTTATAGTTATTGTCAACCTTGGTTAATATCTATAAAGTGACACTGAGCCTACCAAGTGTGTAACCCTAAAATTGAAGAAATCTTGAAATCAGAGGTAGACATAATAGATTGTGGTTCTGGGAAAGGAGGTGGGAGGGTGTACTGGAGCATGTGAAATAATCATGATCATAGAGTTGAGTAATCAGAACTTAACAGAAACATCTGGGCTTTCCACCAATGTCATCACGATGATGATTCATCAAGGATACCCTTTCATGGCTGGATGTGGTAGCTCATGCCTGTAATCCCAGAACTTTGGGAGGCCAAGGGGCATGGATCTCTTCAGGTTAGGAGTTCGAGACCAGCCTGGCCAACATGGCGAAACCCTGTCTCTGCTAAAAACACAAAAATTAGCCAGGCGTGGTGGTATTTGCCTGTAATTCCAGCTACTCAGGAGACTGAGGCAGAAGAATCACTTGAACCCAAGAGGCAGACGTTGCAGTGAGCTGAGATCATACCACTGCACCATAACCCAGGAGAGAGAAAACTCTGTCTCCAAAAAAAAAAAAAAAAAAGATACGCTTTCATGCAAACAACAATTAGTAAAATAGGGGGAAAATGAGATTTTTCTTCTTAAATTATGAAACTATGATTCAGGAAGCTGCCAAATAGAACTTTGTCAGCTTTACAAATTTAGTTGCACAACTTGACTGATTTTAGGAAGAAGTTTCTATTCTGCATTATGAAAATCAGAAATAACCCAGATGCCCACCAGCATGAAAATAAATCAGAAGGCCAGGCACAGCGACTTACATGTGTAATCCCAGCACTTTGGGAGGCCGAGGAGGCAGATCACAAGGTCAGGAGATCGAGACCATCCTGGCCAAACACAGTGAAACCCCATCGCTACTAAAAATATAAAAAATTCCCTGGGCGCGGTGGTGCGTGCCTGTAGTCCCAGCTACTCAGGAGGCTGAGGCAGGAGAATCACTTGAACTGTGCCCGGCCAATAAAATAATGTTTTTGCACATATATTGGAACATTACCTATAATACAGCAGCCGAAAGGATAAACTACATATACAGACTACGGTTTAAGTGAATCTTAGAAAATACTGCATTGAAGGCCCAGTGCGGTGGCTCATGCCTGTAATCCCAGCACCTTGGGAGGCCAAGGTGGGCAGATCACCTGAGATCAGGAGTTCGAGACCAGCCTGGACAACATGGTGAAACCCGTCTCTACTAAAAATACAAAAATTAGCCAGGCCTGGGTGTTGGGTGCCTGTAATGCCAGCTGCTTGGGAGACTGAGACAGGAGAATTGCTTGAACCTGGGAGGTGTGGGTTGCAGTGACCCAAGATCATGCCTCGCCTCTGTGCTCCAGCCTGGACGACTAAGAGAGAGAGAGAGGAGAGAGAGAGGAGGGGGTAGGAGAGGGAGGAAGAAAAAGAAGGGAGGGAGGGAAAGAAAGAACAATACAGCATTTAGTGAAAGGCTTAGAAAGTTTTATAGAGCATGAAACACTTTCTATAAGAAAGTTGAAACAAACTGAAACTAAATATTTTACTAGACCTTCATGTATTTGTGACAGTATTTTTAAAATAAGATAATGATTTACACAAAATTCAGAAGGATTGCCTTGAAATGAGAGGCAGGAGTTTAGAAGCAAGAGGAGCACATAAGTACGTGTGTTGGTCCATTTCTCCAGTCAAGCAAGGGTTTAGGGATATTGGTTATATTCTTTAAAGATTTAAAATTATACATTGAATTTGCTATTTTTAAAAAGTGCACCATGCTTCATTTTAGAAAATGATTCCCCCCTTCATTATCTTTGCCTATTTCAGAATGTATCAGGTGTCCTTATGTGTCCAACTAGTATGTAAATGTGGAGAGAAGTCAGTGACAGAGTGGTGGTAGAGTGAACCAAGTACATAGTGGAAGCATTTGGTCTACCCATTGCAAACACATGACAGGAAAAATCCATGCTATGCTCTCAGTTTGTCAGAATTTGCCCACCTATTAAGAGCCTGACCTAAATATGTAAGTTGCAGGGCCTAGGGGAATATATGGGTTGTGCAGCATTAAGGCGTAAAGTATGAAAGTTGATAAAAAAAATTTCTTCAAATCAGGCCGGGCGTGGTGGCTCACGCCTATAATCACAGCACTTTGGGAAGCCGAGGTGGGTGGATCACGAGACCATCCTGGTCAACAAGATGAAACCCCGTCTCTACTAAATATACAAAAATTAGCTGGGTGTGGTGGTGCGTGCCTGTAGTCCCAGCTACTCGGAGGCTGAGGCAGGAGAACTGCTTGAACCCAGGAGGTAGAGGTTGCGGTGAGCCGAGATCGTGCCATTGCACCCCAGTCTGGGTAAAAAGAGCGAAACTCCGTCTCAAAAAAAAAAAAAAATTTCTTCAAATCTTAAATTTGTTGAAATTCATGTTTAGGGAATTTCATGAGGAGAGTTTTCCTGTGTTACTGTGTGTGTGTGTGTGTGTGTAATTTCTTTTTATTTTCTCTGAGTAAAATTTAATGTCCAGGGAGGAGGAAGACTTAGGACAGAGTGCTGAAATTGCAGAGTGTAGGAGGAACATGGACTTTGGAGGCATCTAGACAGAAGTAGCTTGGAATAACAGATCTGGTACTTGCTAATTATGTGATTCTGGGCCAGTTACGTGACTGAACTTTCATTGTATGTAAAGAGAAGGTATCAATCTCTACTTTGCAGTGTTTTTTGTGAAGACTTGACCTGGTATTTGTAAAGTACCTAACAGAAAATAGAAATTTAAATTTAATAAATGATAGCTACTTTAAGTAATTTTTCCACAATATGTAAGAGACATTGAACCTGTCAAGTTCATCTTTGTCTTATATTAGCAACTGAGTACAAATATCCTTCTGACTTTGAAGTGTGAATCTTATTTGCTTTGAATAAATCATAATATGGAAAATACAAACTGTTTAAGCAGCTAGAACACAGTATTTTTTGGATTTGAACTTCACATAGGCCTATTAAATTTTTTTTTCTTTTTGTGAGACCGAGTCTCGCTCTTGTCGCCCAAGCTGGAGTGCAGTGGTGCAATCTCAGCTCACTCACTGCAACCTCTGCCTCCCACGTTCAAGCAGTTCTCCTGCCTCACCCTCCTAAGTAGCTGGTACTACAGGCACATGCCATCACGCCCTGCTAATTTTTGTACTTTTAGTAGAGACAGAGTTTTGCCATGTTGGCCAGGCTGGTCTCGAACTCATGACCTCAGGTGATCTGCCTGCCTTAGTCTCCCAAAGTGCTGGGATTACAGGCATGAGCCACCATGCCCAACCAGTCCTATTAATTCTTTTAGGGCCACAGACTAACTCCCATCTACCTCAGAACCATCTTACAAATGGAATCAAATGAGAAAATAGTTCAGTACAGCTCATAGAGTATTACTCTGTATATTAGAAAAAATTCAAGATTTGAATATCTTACTGGTGGCTTAATTTTATCTTTATATTCAAAGTCAAGATGTTTACTTAGGAAAGACCTAAATGTGAAAACAGCACTAAGCAATATCTAGAATTGTTTTTATAAGTTACTGCAAATAGTACGGTTTATAGTAACTTCATTGCCTGTGAACTATAATTAACTGCTCATGCTGAAGATTCAATGGTGTTTACCTAAAGAACAGTGTAGAAATACAGGTTTCTTTTCTTTTCTTTTTTCTTTTCTGCCCAGGCTGGAGTGCAGTGGCATGATCTTGGCTCACTGCAACCTCTGCCTCCGAGATTCAAATGATTCTCCTGCCTCAGCCTCCCAAGTAGCTGGGATTACAGGCATGAGGTAATTTTTTTGTATTTTTAATAGAGACAGGATTTTGCCATGTTGGCCAGGCTGGTCTCGAACTCCTGACCTCAGGTAATCTGCCTGCCTCGCCTCCCGAAGTGCTAGGATTACGGACATGAGCCACCGTGCCTGGCCTAGAAGTACAGGTTTTCTTGTCCACCTGTGGGTCTTATTTCTGAAATGGCTACTAATACCTCAAACTGGTAAATACGGGAACTTCAAGGATACCAACACAGGCATGTTTTTCTTTCCTTGACAAAGCTTTAGTTGTTTTGGGCTTGCCTCTCTGTGTCCTCTACCTGGAGAGAGGTAGGGTGGTATGAATCTTTGGAAGGAATGTTAACCAAGGTTAGTTTCTTACTAACCTTGATGTTCCTGTTGGGTTAGTATGTTGCAATCAATCTAGATCTGTTCAAGTTAGTAAATGCTTACTGGCTGATGAAGAGATTGCCATGGTTTGTGACAAGGCTGAATTCACATTTTGGACCCCAGTCAGACACATGGCATTCAGATTTATTCACATGTTCCTTGTTCTAGTTTAAGAATGTATCAGTGGCCTGGCAGTGGCTCAGGCCTATAATCCCAGCACTTTGGGAGGCCGAGGCAGGTAGATCACAAGGTCAGGAGTTCGAGACCAACCTGGTCAACATTGTGAAACCCTGTCTCTACTAAAAATACAAAAAATTAGCCGGGCATGGTGGCATGCACCTATCATCCCAGCTACTTGGGAGGCTGAGGCAGGAGAATTGCTTGAACCCAGGAGGTGGAGGTTGCAATGAGCCGAGATCATGCCATTGCACTCCAGTCTGGGAACAGGACAAGTCTCAAAAAAAAAAAAATGTATCAGTGATTGAGAGTTTTGATATCACAAGTCCAGATAGCTAGGGCTGTTTGGAGTTGTGGTTTCAGGAACATCCTATGTAATCTGACGTTTTTAATGACTACTTACTATATCTTTAAGTATTGTGTGGTATAAAGTGAATCTATAAACTGTCCTCTTTATGTACTGATACATAAGATGGGAATATTTTTGGCTAGAAAGGAATTGAACTGTAATTAAATGAGAATGTGTTAAATGAAGGCTTGTGTTCAGTATTTGGATATATAAACTCTGCTTCCTGGAAAAGGTATTCCTATCTTACTGCTGCGTGCATAATGCCTGGATTGCTGCCTGGCATGTGGAGCACCTCTTAGTGAATATTTGTTGAATGAATGAGTGGCTCTGAGTCCAGATGTAGGGTGATGATGAGGGAGAATGAGATAGAAATAAAACCAGGAATATTTTGCTTTCCTTAGTAACTTACTGATTTTCCCCAATTATAAATAAGCCTATATATATGCCTTCTTATGTTGTACCAGTATATAGTACAGTCTACTTATTTTATTTTATTTTTTATTTTGAGACAAGGTCTCACTGTGTCTCCCAGGCTACAGTTCAGTAGTGCAATCTAGGCTCACTGCAGCCCTTCTGGGCTCACGTGATTTTCCCACCTCAGTCTCCCAAGTAGCTAGGACCACATGTCCATGCCACCACGCCTGGCTAATTTTGGTTTTTGTAGAGATGGGGTTTTGCCAATGTTGCCCAGGCTGGTTTCAAACTCCTGAGCTCAAGCCATTTGCCTGCCTCGGACTTCCAAAGTGCTGGGATTACAGGTGGGCACCACCACGCCCAGCTAATTTTTCTGTGTTTTTAGTAGAGATGGGGTTTCACCATGTTGGCTAGGCTGGTCTCAAACTCCTGACCTCAGGTGATCCTCCTGCCTCAGTCTCCCAAAGTGCTGAAATTACAGGCATGAGCTACCACTCCTGACCATTCAGCCCCTCCTTCTAACAATATGAAAATGCCAGTTTCTCTACAGAATTTGATTCTTAGCATTTTTTTTTCTTTGAGTTCAGTGTCAAATTAGGATTAAGCATTCAAGATTTTAACAATATTCAAGGAGAATTTTTTCTTTTAGTTTTTAGAAATTAGGTAAATCAAGATGTCCTTCTGTTAATCCCCAGAGAGGAATAATTAGTCTCAGATCTTATTTCTTGTATTTGTATACTCCTCCTGAAAACTGGAACCCTTATATACAAAAACAAACAAACAAATGCTTGCTTTCAACTGTCCAAAACATTTTCAAAGAAAATTATTATCATTCTTCTCCTTGTAACTTATGTAGTTCATAAAGCAAGTACCTGCCTTTTTGCTACCAATGTATAAATGCCTCATTGGATAATATAGGACTCTGTGTGTGTGTGTGTGTGTGTGTGTGTGTGTGTGTGTGTGTGTATGAGTTGATTTAAGAAAATATCATAATGTAGCTTCAGTATGTTATCGAATGGGAGGATTTTTAAAATATAACACGGTTTTAATTTTCTGCATAGAAACATATTTCATGCTAATAAATGGCCATTAATTGGGAAAGATTTTACTTTTTTAACTTGAAGTTTTTTCTTGCATTTCTGCATAACCTAAAAGGTCAGGTTTTTGTACCTTGAAGAAGGAAATCACAAATGCCCAAGAATAAGATATTTAAATTGAAAATCTGCTTTAGCTTTTTTTTCCTCTTTTTGTTTTCTTTTCTTCTAAGAGCCTCAATTTTTTATGCTTTAGTATTTCTTAAAATGTAACATTTAGCATAGTAAAGAATTTTGATAGCTATGTAGATAAGAATAATAGAGGTGAATTATGTGGTTGTTAAATCAACTGCCTCTTTTACTATCTTTACTATAGATTATTATCCAGTATAAATTGTCCTCCTTTTATTCAGTCCTTGATCCCAAAGTAAGAGGAATTGATGAGGGTATGTGCATTGTGTTATGTCTGATCACAGTTTGACTAGCACAGTCTGGAAGTGGGTTGTACAGGATGAGAGAGAGCAGCCTAATTGCTCTCCCAGCATCAGCAGCATCTATAAAGCATCCTGGGAATTGCTTGCTCTACGTTCAGAGCAGCTGGTCACATGGGCCTGAATTTTCAGTTCAGTTCATTAGTCAGCCATTTTGGTCAACACCCTGCTTACTGCACACGGCCAATCCTATGAGAACTCAGCATCCCGGCTTATCTGAGCAGATCCTGGAAGTGATTTCTGCAGCTCAGGATTTTTTTTTTAAGCTACATTGAAAATACAGGTTTATTTTTTGTTCAGGTTTTTCTTTTACATTTTTTTTCTGCACAAAGGAGGAGGATTTTTCACTTACTCATATCGAGACCAGATTTTTAAAGCCATCTAAGGCAGCATCGGCTGTGCAGGATTTAAAGCCTATAGCTCAGCTGAAAAAAAGGTGGGGGGCAGGGAAGGGAAGATAAAAGAAGAGGAAGCTGGGAGAAGACAAGCATCGTCTTATTTTGCTATGTGGTAGGAACTGTCTATAAGATAGTGTAGAATTGTTTATCTTGAGCAGTTGGTTCTTAAATTATAAGGTATTTTTCTTTCTTTTTTTTTTTTTTTTTTTTAAAAACCTCCCCTACCGCTTTTCTTGAAAGCTTTGTTTCAGAGCTTTGTATTGGGTGTTTTTGGAGAGGAGGTTATATTTATTATTTGTGGGGTGTGTGTGTGTGTGTCTGTGTGTGTGTGTTTGTGTGTGTGTTGTGGTCCCAGCTGAGTCATCATGTCTGCTCTGACGCCTCCGACCGATATGCCAACCCCCACCACTGACAAGATCACACAGGCTGCCATGGAGACCATCTACCTTTGCAAATTCCGAGTGTCCATGGATGGAGAATGGCTCTGTCTGCGGGAGCTGGATGACATCTCACTTACACCTGACCCAGAGCCTACCCATGAAGGTATGGTCAGATCCTGTTTGCTAGTATCTCCCCAGCATCCTCATTCTTATAGGGGAGAGCTGGGAGGATCAGGGAGAGGTAGAAAGAACCTGTACTCAGCACCCAGATCCCCTTCTCTTGCTCATGGGGGAAAAAATAGTTTTTTTCCTACTCCTTGAGGTGTCCTTTCAAAAGATGCTGGATACTTGTTTGGAGTTCTTTGTCTTTAAGCCTCTAAAGAAAACATTTGAAGTCACTTACCACATCTCATCCCAATCAATAATGAAAAAGCTATTAATTTTGTTCATATATGAAAATGTTATAAAAATTGTAGTGATTTATAACACTAAGTTAAGACAACATGACTATAGTTAATAGGATTGTACATGATTAACACAGTAGAAACACCAGGGGGTATCCTGTCATGAGGATATAATGTTAAGCAGGTTATGACATCTAGGAAATATTTGATAAAATATTGTCTTTTTTAACAATATGGATTATTAGGTTAGATGAGAAAATAACATTCAATGTTTATTTATTGAATATGGATGCCTAAAAAAGCATAATGCCTTGGAAAGATTAAATGTGATTAATATGGGATCCCTGTAGAATGATAATATTGGAATCTATTGGCCATTGCTTTTTATAAATTATTTGTGGTAACTGTTATGATCCATTTGAGATTTCTGCTGTCAGTACCTCTGAGATCTTTGTGGTCTCTTGACTTGTGACTTTTTTCCAGGACTCTTCCTAATTTATGAGAGGTTTTCCACTTCTACCCTTTAATTTTCTTAATGCCACAGAAAGAGAATTGATTTGAGTTATAGCTACAAATTGTTTTGTTTTTAGTACAGTGGTGTCTTAGCTAGGGTTTACTCTCTGTCCTTATACCGATGGAAACAAAAATGCTTACATGTTGGGAGAAATTCTTTATAAACATCTGCCTGATAGGAACATCTATAGGACAGAGAAGACCAGAGGTGAATTGTACCTAGCAGATGGGGTTAGGAAAGGTGATTCTCTGCCTTTGACCTTGAGTTGAAATCTTATCATGACTCAGATATCGCCCATTGTGTTTAATAAGGATTTTATCTTCCCAGTCAGCCTTATCCTTGAGAAAGTTTTTGGAGTGGTTAATATCACAGAACACAAAGCAGTCATTTTGGGTGTGTCTTTAAGAACAATGTTTAAGTGGTTTTTAAGACCTTTTGCATCTTTTAACAATTGGTTTGTTAATTGGACAGCTTTCTTTGGCTGTAAGTTCCGTTATCTGCACAAGTTATAAGACATCAGCTGAAATTCTATACAATGCCAGTACTATTTCTTTTATTATTTTTTATTCTGTATTTTCATCAAAACATCCCTACATCCAACAGTTCCAGTACTACTTAAAACAGACTCCAAAACTTTAAAAGTCTAGGGAAGGAAATACAGTTTTTGAAGGCTACCAAGAGGTCTTCTGGCAACTGCCTCAGTTTACATATTTTGTTTGAAAAATCATATTTCCATCTATTTTGAGAGTCACACAGTATGAAATATTCCTTTAATTATGAAATATAGGTTATTAGTGTCTCAAAAATAATTTTTAACAATTTTAGTACTTTGAATATGTGTTTTTTGAGCAAGATTTTCATGGGTAAGCAAAAGTGAGCTGTTTAGTCCATGTAAGTGTTTGAGGTATTACCGTTTGAATTCTTCATAGAGAAATCTGTAGCAACACATTTCTCACTAATACAGAAAATGTGTGAGAGCTGTAACCTAAGCAATAAGCTATATCTCTGCTGATTAAATAAATCAGATAAATAAAGAGTTTCCAAGACCTTTAATCAACTGTAGAGGATTTGGGAGGAAATAAGAGAAATGCTGACAGTGCATTTTAGAATGTTACATTAAATTGGGCAAGAAAAGCCATTATTTTAAATTATTAGAATTGAAAATAATGAAGGAAAGCATAGGCCCATGAAAGCCTATGAGTATTATTTTCTTGCTCCATCAGCAAACTCTGGATATTTAAACAGTCATTTGGTCCCAAGAAATATCTACTTTAATTTTAATACCATTGACAGTTACTAGATTTAATTTAGCTATAAGCATTTAAGTGGTGGTCACCAGACCAATGATTATGTGAATCTCACCTTGTTGACAAAATGGAACTCCTGATGTCTGGACACAGGAGTATTCAGACTACTTCCCGGGCTGATTCATAGAGGGAAAAAACATCTGACACACAAATCCTAGAGTGGAGTCTCCTCACTCCCACAAAAGAAAATAGGCAAAAAGCATAATGTTTCCTCTTAAAATGATGGAGACTATGTGTACTCAGCAATAGATGCTCTGTGGTTTCCGCATTTTATTTTCTTAAAACCAGAATTCCTGGCCCTTCACTGAGCAGTCCACGGTATAGGCCTGGACCTAGAGTTTCTGCCTACTTTAACTCTTAAATAAATGAGAATAAAAATATTCACTTCATTATCTCAATGCTTATTGGTGGTCAATGAGATGATCTCTCTTTTGTTTTACATACTCTTATTTTTAAAAGCCAGAAGTAAATCTACAACATGTTTAATTGCAAATAGATTTCCCCTAAAGGCAAGAGCCTAAGATTGATTCCACAGGAGAGGCTTCATTTAGTGAGACCTTAAGAGATAACTAGGTGATCACCAGACTAACATAGGGAGAAACAATACATAGTGAGCTGGACAAGCCAGGGAATAGCAAACGGGATCACACTGGGGCTTCTGTTTGGCATAACAGGCAGCAAGGCTGGAAAGATAAGCAGGGGCTTGACTATAGAAATCTTACTCATACTGAAAAGCCTGAACTTGATTCTGTAGTGAAAAGCTACTGGTGCTTTATATCTGGGAGTAACATGAAATAAGAGTTTTATTGGAATGATCACTCTGGAAACTATAGTGGATGAATCAGAAGCATATAAGCTCTCAGGGACCCCTAACTATAACTATTAAAATGGTCTGAGTAGGAGAGGACAATCTCAAACTAAGGCAGAGTGAACACAAAAGGAACAGTTCCTGGAAAAGTAGAATGTACCAGATGACTGACGGGCTGGGGATAGCTAGAGGATGAAGGTGAGATGGTGCCTGGGATTACTCCCTGGCTTCTGGCTGCAGAAGCTGGGTTCCCTTTACCAATAGGAATGTAGAAGGAAGAGAACGTTTGAATTCCTAATGATTAAGAGATTGTGACTGCCAATCACTCATCACTTTCTTTCTTTTCCTTTTTTTTTTTTTTTTTTTTTTTTTGAGACAGAGTTTTGGCTCTTGTTGCCCAGGCTGGAGTGCAATGGCGTGATCCTGGTTCACTGCAAACTCTGCCTCCCAGGTTCAAGTGATTCTCCTGCCTCAGCCTCCCGAAGAGCTGGGATTATAGGCATGCACCACCCTGCCTGTCTAATTTTGTATTTTTAGTAGAGAACGGGGTTTCTCCATGTTGGTCAGGCTGGTCTCCAACTCCTGACCTCAGGTGATCCACCCACATTGGCCTCCAAAAGTGCTGGGATTACAGGCATGAGCCTTGGCCATCACTCTTTCAATTGAGCCTTCCACCCACCCCACAGATGCATTAATCTAATTTACACTTTTCCAGATTACATATTCTGGCTTAAGTCTGTACCCTAATTTCCATTAAGAGTTGGAATCCTGGCTTACTTTTCTTGTGCTATATCAGCACTAGAGGAGCAGACTTGTTTATAGAAAATTCATTTTGCATTTTCATGTACCACCATTGACCTCTCAGAGATACTCTTTTTTTTTTTTTTTAAGTTTCTGAAAGCATAGTAGGATTTCTTTTCTTTTCTTTTCTTTTCTTTTCTTTTCTTTCTTTCTTTTTTTTTTTTTAACCAAAGCAATGTTGGAAGTAAGTGGAATTTCAAAGTAAAGGAACTTTTAAAGCACCACGAAAATTTTAGAGAACATCTGTTCTTTGTTTTTCTCAAGAATGGAAGCAGAACACTTCAGTTAGACCTTTAAACATCATTATATTAATTTCAGAAGTGGTATTATTACTGAGATGAAATTATATGTTTTGTTTTCTTGATTTTTTTTTTTTTTAAAGTCATGTGCTTATGTGTATCTGAATTTCTTGGAGTAACATTCTTCAAACAAGTTGCATATAATTCTAGGATCAGAAAAATAATAAAGCTTTATTTCTTTTCTTTCTTTCTTTTTTGAGACAGAGTCCCTCTGTCACCCAGGCTGGAATGCAGTGGTGCGTTCTCAGCTCACTGCAACCTCTGCCTCCTGGGTTCAAGCGATTCTCCTGCCTCAGCCTCCCTAGTAACTGGGATTACGCTGTGCCCTAATTTTTGTATTTTCAGTAGAGACGGGGTTTCACCATGTTGGCTAGGCTGGTCTCCAACTCCTGATCTCAGGTGATCCTGCCCACCTTGGTCTCCCAAAGTGCTGGGATTTCAAAAAATTAGCTGAGGGTGGTGGCCGGCGCCCATAATCCCAGGTACTTGGGAGGCTGAGGCAGAAGAATCACTTGAACCCAGGAGGCGGAGGTGGCAGTGAGCTGAGGTCACGCCATGGCACCCCAGCCAGGGAAACAAGAGCGAAACAACATCTCAAAAAAAAAAAAAAAAAAAAAAGATTTTTTTAAAGAAATTCCTCAATACATGTTGTGTATACACATGTGCATATACATGAAGGGCAGGCTATAGTATTACCTACAGTATTATTGAATGTTTAACAACAAAACCAACTGTAGCTATGACTCAGTTTACAACACGTTTACCCTTAACAAGCTTACCTAATTAGAAATGTTTATGTTAATAAAAGTTTTGACACTTTAAAGAGAATTTTTAAAGAATGAAATTCTGACTCGTGTTGTCTCAAGTGACTACAGATACCCCTCGAATTAAGATGGGGTTATGTCCTGAGAAACCCGCCCTAAGTTGAAAATACAATAAAATGGAAATGCATTTAATACACCTACTCTACCAAACCTAATAGCTTAAATAGCTTAGCCTAGCCTGCCATAAACATGCTTGGAACACTTAAATTAGCCAACAGTTGTACAAAATCATCTGGCAGCACAGTACCCTGTAGCATATTGGTTGTTTATCCTGATCTGTGGCTAATGGTGTGGCTGACTGGGAGCTGCGGCTCGCTGCCACTGCCCAGCATCGTGAGAGAGGATCATCCAGCATATTGCTAGCTTGGGAAAAGATCAAAATTCAAAATTTGAAGTAGGGTTTCTACTGAACACATATCACTTTCTCACCATTGTAAAGTTCAAATATCGTAAGTTGAACCATCATAAGCCTGGGATCTCTATAAATTGAAATTAGCTTAAAAGACAGCAGTAGTATCGTATTTCTTTTGTTTGTTTGTTTTTTCTGAGACGGAGTTTTGTATCGTTACCCAGACTGGAGTGCAATGGCAGGATTTTAGCTCACCGCAACCTCCGCCTCCTGGGTTCAAGCAATTCTCCTGCCTCAACCTCCCGAGTAGCTGGGACTATAGGCACGCACCACCATGCCCAGCTAATTTTTTTGTATTTTTAGTAGAGACAGGGTTTCACCTTGTTGACCAGGATGGTCTCGATCTCTTGACCTCGTGATCCACCTGCCTCGGCCTCCCAAAGTGCTGGGATTATAGGCGTGAGCCACCATGCCCAGCCAGTAGTATCACATTTCAAAAGAGAAAATGTTATTTGCATATATTGCCTTTACTCTGTAAAGTGTTTCAGACAGATTTTTTGAATAGAATTTATGATCTAAGTCAAATTCCTTGTTCTTAAACTAAATGTCCAGCTTTTGGTCTATTTTCTTTTTTCATCCATGCTCCTACTCCATTTTCATTTTTTGGATATTTATATGGTTTGAGTGGCAGGCAAGTTATTAATCTCAATTTAAAATAATTTTTGTGTGCTTTTTAAAGTGAAGCTGAGTTGGATTTCTTAAATAAGACTTTTTTCTGACTACAAAAGGATATTTGCTGTGCAGATTTGGAAACTTTTTTTTTTTTTTTAATGAGGCCTTGAGATTTAAAAATTTCTAAATAAAATTTTGACACAGAATTCAAAATGACTGAATAAATTTGCTGGATACCTAAAGAGTCTGTTTGAGTTGCGTGGATATTAATTAGACTATGGAAAACTTTATTGCTCTTAATATGGGGTATATTTCAGAACAGTAAAGGAATTAATACAATAATGGGATTTATTTGGCAATTTGTGCTTTTGGCTACTGTGATGGTCATTAATTTAGAGATAATATAGGATAGTGGTTAAAAGTATAGATTTTGTGGCATGGACCTGGATTCAGTTCCTAACCCCACTACTCAGTAGTCATGTGATGTTGCACAAGTTATCAATTTATGCTTGAGTTGTTTTGGTTTTTTTTGAGACAGTCTCGCACTGTCGCCCAGGCTGAAGTGCAGTGATGCAATCTCAGTTCACTGCAACCTCTGCCTCCCGGGTTCATGCGATTCTCCTGTGTTAGCCTCCTGAGTAGCTAGGATTACAGGTGCCTGCCACCACACCCAGCTAATTTTGTGTATTTTTAGTAGAGAGGGGGTTTCACTATGTTGGCCAGACTGGTCTCAAGCTCCTGACCTCATGATCTGCCTGCCTCGGCCTCCCAAAGTGCTGGGATTACCATGCCTGGCCAGGTTTTTTTTGAGACGGAGTCTCAAATGTTGCCCAGGCTAGAGTGCAATTGCACCATCTCAGCTCACTGCAGCCTCCACCTCCCGGTTTCAAGTGATTCTCCAGCCTCAGCCTCCCCAGTAGCTGGAATTACAGGCACCCACCACCACAAGCTAGTTAATTTTTTTATTTTTAGTAGGGATGGGGTTTCCCCATGTTGGCCAGACTGGTCTTGAACTCCTGACCTCAAATGATCTGCCCACCTCAGTCTCCCAAAGTGCTGGGATTACATATGTGAGCCATCATACTTGAGTTTTTCTCTCCTCTTAACTGGGGATATTAATGGTAACAAGAGGTTAGGAGGATTAGATGAGATAATTAATGTAAAGCACCCCATAAATGGTAGCTATTTATATTAGTGGTTATTCATGAAGCAGTAGCTGGAGCCACAGCAGTTTAAGCCATATTCTTAAATGCATTGCCATTTTATTTATATTTCTATTTTTGTGTCTAACTTTATAGAGTAGTCTAAACAAGTTATTTATCTGACAGACTGAAGATAAACATTAGTAGTAGCTTAAACTCAAGTTTTAGCATTGTCCTTTCTTGGACCTCTATAAATAAAATAATTGATTAAAAATTTATCAGTTATCAAGAAATATGTGCTTTTGTTTTCTTTTCTTCTTTTAAGACCGAGTCTCGCTCTTGTCACCTGTGCTGGAGTGCAATAGCACAATCTCAGCTCACTACAACTCCTACCTCCCAGATTCAAGTGATTCTCCTACCTTAGCCTCCCAAGTAGCTGGGATTATAGGTGCCCACTACCATTCCCGACTAATTTCAGTGTTTTTGGTAGAGACAGGGTTTCACCATGTTGGCCATTCTGATCTCAATCTCCGGACCTCAGGTGATCACCTGCCTCGGCCTCCCAAAGTGCTGGGATTACAGGCATGAGCCAGTGCACCCGGCCGAAATATGTGCTTTTCTATTAACCTTCTTTTAGGGATAAGGAATCTGACATTGAGAGATGATGCACAGATGATCAGTTTAATGCGATAAAATATACATCTGGCCTGATTAGTTACTTTCTGCCAGGAATTATTTACTCCAAGTGTTATACATGTATTATCTCATTTAATTCTTACAGCAACCTTTTGAGATTACATACGGTTATTACCTACCCTCAGTTTACAAATAAAGAAACTGATATTTGGCCAGGTGTGGTGGCTCACACTTGTAATGCCAGCACTTTGGGAGGCTGAGGTGGGTGGATCACCTGAGGTCAGGAGTTCAAGACTAGCCTGGCCAACATGGTGAAACCCCATCTCTACTAAAAAAAAAAAAAAAAAAAAATAGCAGGATGTGGTGGCGGGCACCTATAATCCCAGTTCTTGGAAGGTTGAGGCAGGGGAATCGCTTGAACCTGGGAGGCAGAGGTTGCAGTGAGTAAAGATTGCACCACTGTGCTACAGCCTGGGTGACAGAGCAAAACTCCATCTCAAAAATAAAAATAAATACAATAAACTGACATTTGAGGATGTAATAAGTGGTAAAAGCAGGATCCAAACTCAGACAGCCAATGGCTCAACCCACAGACAACACTCCTGTCCCAGAATTCTAGAGTGTAAGTCCAGCAGTAGGCCTGCATGCAAAAATAGGATTCTTTTTCTCAGTCCCTGGTGACATATTTCCAGAAGTTCTTTTTTTCTTTTTCCTGAGACAGAGTCTTTCTCTGTTACTCGAGCTGGAGTGCAGTGGCACAGTCTCAGTTCACTGCAACCTCCACCGCCCAGGTTCAAGCAATTTTGCCTCAGCTTCCTGAGTAGCTGGGATTACAGGCCCCTGCCACGGTGCCCAGCTAATTTTTTTTGTATTTTTAGTGGAGACAGGGTTTCATCATGTTGTCCAGGCTGGTCTTGAACTCATGACCTCATGATCCACCCGCCTCAGCCTTTCAAAGTGCTGGGATTACTAAAGTGCTGGGATTACTGGCGTGAGCCAGCACGCCCAGCCATCCAGAAGTTTTATACACAATTGAACACAGCGTTGGTAGGTACAGTCAACATCCAGATAAGGCAAAAGCATCCCAGCTGGGACATGCTTAGTCATTGCCATCTATTAAAGTAGAGACTGAGCTTTTTGTCCACTTGTTTTCTTTTTCCTCTTTTCACTCACTTTTATAAAGTACATAAAAATATTTACACAATTGTGCATATACTACCAAACAGCAAAAATGCTGAAACTGACCTGCTGGCAAGCAACACATCTATATGCTAAATTTAGCTCTCTGAAGCAGATTTACAAAAGCAGTAAGAAAAGCTGTTCTGTTTTGTTTTGGTTTGTTTTTGTTTTGAGATGGAGTCTCACCCTGTTGCCCAGGGTAAAGTGCTGTAGCACAATCTTGGCTCACTGCAACCTCTGTCTCCCAGGTTGGAGCGATTCTCATGCCTCAGCCTCCTAAGTAGCTGGGACTACAGACACACACCACTACGCCCAGCTAATTTTTGTATTTTTAGTGGAGACAGGGTTCTGCCATGTTGGCCAGGCTGGTCTTAAACTCTTGGGCTCAAGCAATCCACCCCGCCTCAGCCTCCTAAAGTGCTGGGGTTAAAGGTGTGAGCCACCGCCCTCAGCCTGATAATCAAGCAGTTTGTGATAGCAGTAATATTTGTGATTATGGATTGTTGGAAATAGTAGCTACAAGTAGTCATTACTCTTTTAGTCAAGCATTCTCGTGCCCTTTTTTGGTTGATTTTATTTATTCAATGTTTTTTCAAACTCCTTTTCAATACACTTACTGTTCCAGTCAGGCTGTGCTTCAGTAAAACCCTGATTATTCTTTTTGTTTTATGAGTCCGACTTGTGATTCTTCATACCAGTGTTAAATCAGAAAGGATAATGGACCCCTGACTCCCTTCATCTATAAGTCCTTTTCCAACAAATCTCACACCTTTCATGTCCTGATTCACTGGGTAGTGTCTGGGACATTTGTTTGAATAAGCTGGGAATCATTCTCCAATTATTTAATTTATGGGATTCCTTATTTCTGAAATTATATAAAAAGGTCTTCGGGGCAACCCTTTTCGTTGGCATTCGTCAGAAGGCCTAATAGTACTGTGTACTGTTTATGGTAGATATCCAACAAACTTCTGGTGAATTCAGGATTCCCTGTTACTCCATGAAATCATTTTAAAAGAAAATATTTTGTCTTCCTCCGTTACATACAATTTAATTTATGGTTTCTAATGTTTTCCTTATTTTTAATTGTTTATCTCATATTCTGGACCAATAGTATATTATTTGGAAAATACAAGTTTGGAATAATAATTTGTTGTTTTAAATATATCCATTAATAATACGTAGTATTGATGGGAATATGGGAAGAATTGGAGCCTCTGCTAGTAGGAATGTGCATTGGTACATCTTTTATTTTTATTTATTTTTTGAGACAGAGTTTCACTCTCGTTAAGTCCAGAGTACAGAGGTGTGATCTCAGCTCACCACAACCTCTGCCTCCCAGGTTCAAGTGATTCTCCTGCCTCAGCCTCCTGAGTAGCTGGGATTACAGGCATGTGCCACCACACCCGGCTAATTTTGTATTTTTGGTAGAGACAGGGTTTCTCCATGTTGGTCAGGCTGGTCTTGAACTCCTGACCTCAGGTGATCTGCTCCCCTCAGCCTCCCAAAGTGCTACATCCTTTATAGAAATCACTTTGTCATTGTGAACCAAAGACCCTAAAAAATTAATTCTCAGCGATTGTACCAGACATCTAGCTTAAGGAAATAATAAGAGATACAAACAAAAAGTTTGTATATGTACTGTGTATTTATCATGGTATTCTGACTTCCTGTAACAGAATCTTGAGAGCAACTTAAATAGCCTAAGAGGAAAATTATTCAAAAAGTTTTAGAATACCTTGCACTAAAAATTCTTATGGAACAATATTTGATATGTAGGATAATGTTTGGATATAACTTTTAAAAGCTCTCTCTTAAGCTGCATATTTACTATAGTCACAATTTTTTAAAGAACAGGTATACATAAACACAAGTAAAAGAAAATGTATCAAAAATATAAAAGTTGGTTATCTCTGGATAGTGGAATTATGGGTGATTTTTGTAATATTATTCATATGTCTTTATATCTTCCAAATATTCTACAAGAGGACATATTACTCTAATCAGAAAACAGGTGCTCCTTTTTCAAAGGAAAACATTTATAAAAATTGTTGGTGTACGGTCCTCCATCCAACAGATATTTGTTTATATCAGTACCTTCTATGACAGTTTCACACATCTGTGAGTGGGAACATTTGCCTCACAGCAGAGCTGCTGCTTTAGATTCAATTCCAATATAATTTTTATTTTATTTTCCAATATAATTTTTAAATATTTCTATTAGGCATTTTGTTTTGAATGTTTTCAAACATAGATCTGTTTTTATTTACTGGCATGCTTTGTTTTCATAGCTGTTTAAATACTGCTTGCAGTGTATAGAGTGGCCCACAGTGTCTAGATTTAGAAGTATTTACAGCACATTTGATTTATTCCTTTTCTAAGTACTTGGAAAATAAAACCTGAGTCATTGGGATTCTCTTTTTCACAGAATTGTGTTACTGTTCTTTGCTTTCACTGTGGCACACCCCCTTTTGTAATTGGCCCTTGGTGAGATTACAGAAACATTTGTTGCCACCAATGCAGTCAGCCTTAGATTTACACTGTCAGGTTCCCTGAGCTGTGATTATGTGTTCAGAAGGCAGGGTCAGTGAACTTCTCAAAGTGAGAAGATTGTAGCTTTTAATAGTCTCAGAAGCCTATGGGACAAAGTTCTTTGGACAAGGTTCATCCCTTCTTGTTGCTCTGCCCTGAAAATAACCTGGCTAGTCACCCTTTCAAGGTAAGTTTTACCCACTTAGCTTCCAGGATTTTGTAAAATTCTAAATCTGGATGAGAAATATAAATAGCTTTGTACTTGTATGCCAGTTCCTATCTAAACCACAAGAGAGCTACATACTGCCTGTGAGCTGACCATAACATACTCTGCATAAAATCAGCTTTTCCTTCCTGTTTCAGCACTGCTTTCAGTTTCTTCCTATCTGCTTGAGCTCCTGCACTGGCGTTGGCTTCAGGGCACTGACATTAACCACAGTGCCTTACAGTCTTTTCTTCTATTGGTGAACCTTTTCTGGACCTTTCGTGGAACAGTTTCTACTTTAATCTTTAATTTGTGCCCTTCATAACAGAATTCACACTAACTCTTCTTTGGGTTATCAGCTTCTTAACACCCAAAAGTCATTTGTCCTAAACGAACCACTGAAATAATGAATCCTTTTCCAAAGGGAAATGCTGTGCCAGATAAGATAACTGCCGCTCAGTGATAGAGCTCAGAACCGAATTCACATTGTCAGATTCCCAAGCCTGGTTGGAAAGAGCAAGTGCTGTCGTTTGAGAGCATCTACCATATTCTTTACTCTTTAGTAGCTGGTTCTGTATTTTGCTTTTTTGATGGTGCCCCTCTTGAAGGGGAGGCGGAGGGTATATAATTGTGCAAGTTTTTCATTGTGATTCCTTTAGTCCCTACCAGTCCACTGTGACTGCTATGAAGTGCTTTTGAGTACAGCGTTGTAAATAGTAAAATCTACGCTTTGTAATTTTTGGTATTTGAGCTTTTCCAGAGGATAAATACAAGGATTTGATGAGCTTAGAAACATATGTGTAGAGGAACAGTGAAACAGACTTGTCCCCAAATGGCTGCTAAGTAATTATTTATTTTTTATCATAATTAACTATTCTCAAAATTGTATGTCAATGTGTTGAAAATAATGTTTCTAAAGAAAATACTGGCTGGGCATGATGGCTCACACGTGTAAACCCAACATTTTGGGAAGCCAAGGCAGGTGGATTGCTTGAGCTCAGGACAGCCTGAGCAGCGTGGTGAAACCCTGAGTCAACAAAAAAATAAAAAATTAGCTGGGTGTGGCCATGTGCCATGGCTTACGCCTTTAATCCCAGCACTTTGGGAGGCCGAAGCAGGTGGATCACCTGAGGTCAGTTCAAGACCAGCCTGTCCAACATGGTGAAACCTCATCTCTACTAAAAACACAAAAAATTAGCTGGGCGTGGTGGCGGACACCTGTAATCCCAGCTACGGAGACCAGTGCAGGAGAATTGCTTGAACCTAGGAGGCAGAGGTTGCAGTGAGCTGAGATCACGCTACTGCACTCCAGCCTGGACAAGAGCGAAACTTCGTCTCAAAAAAAAAAAAAAAAGCACTAGCTGAGTGTGGTGGTGCATGCCTGTGGTCACAGCTACTCAGGAGGCTGAGGTGAGAAGATGGGAGGATTACTTGAGCCCAGGGGGTTGAGGCTGCTGTGAGCTTTGATTGAGCCCCTGTACTCCACTGGGTGACAAGAGTTGAGACCCTGTCTCAAAAAAAAAAGAAAAGAAAATATCTTTAGTATTATTATGTGTAGATATTTTTAATGAAAACAACTTGAGTTATAGAGGTGACATATTTGCATTATAAAAGTCACAAGATACAGAAAAGTATAAAAGACGAAATAATAGAATGCATCTAAATTTCTAATACCCAGGGATAACCACTGTTAAGATTTAGTACTGGATTTTCTTTTTCAATGTATATACTAAAGGTTCACTTGCAAACTCACACAATTGTGTACATGTAAGATCATACCACACATGTGCTGTGTCATCTGCCTTTTTTCCTCTGCAATATCTTTCCATACGGACAAACTGAAATTTGAAATTTGTATCATTTTGTTTAATGTCTTCAGTTATTGGATGTGCCATAATTTTTTTCTTTTGTTTTTTGTTTTTTTTTTGAGACAGAGTTTCACTCTTATTGCCCAGGCTGGATTGCATTGGCACAGTCTCGGTTCACTGCAACCTCCACCTCCCAGTTTCAATCAATTCTCTTGCCAAGTAGCTGGAATTACAGGTGCCTGCGACCATGCCCGGCTAATTTTTGTATTTTTAGTAGAGACATGGGGTTTCACTATGTTGGCCAGGCTAGTCTTGAACTCCTGACCTCAGGTGATCGCCCATCTCAGCCTCCCAAAGTGCTGGGATTACAGGCATAAACCACCACGCCCAGCCTGGATGTGCCATAATTTCTTTGACTATTCCTTTATTGTAGGCATTTAAGTAGTTTCTGAATTTTTCTACCCAAGACAGTTTTGGTACGTTGTTATGTATATAACTTGAATATTTTACCAGTTTTTATTTTTTAATTTTTATACATATTGCCAAGCTGCTTTAAACAATTTAAAAATGTTTTAAATAACATGGTATCATCAACTTTCATATTAGCTACTCTTCAAAGCTTGGTTTTGTCTTTCCTGCTGCAGTTGGTTGTGTTTTTTTCATGCTATATTAAAATCCGAACTTTCCAAAGGATACAGTTGTGATTTTCAAGACAGTTGGTTCAGCAGCTGAAAACCTCATAATATTACTTTCTCTTTAAAGCTAACAATAGTGTCCTAAGCAGAAGAGAGTTTTTACTGTTAATTGTGCAGTGAGAAACTGCATGCATTTCTAAGATTGCTAGAACTTGTTTTTTGAGATGAAAAAGCTACATGTGGGGATTCCTTTTTTCTTTCTCATAGAGAGGTAAAACTTAGAGTGTATGTGAGATGTACTGTGTTTTGTCTGAGAAGCCCACAGTATCCAGTCCTGGGGACAGCACCTTCCCAGCTAAAGTGTCTTAGAGCCATTATCTCTGCCAGCATAGCTATTCTGGCATGAGGGCAAAGGGTCTATTGCTCAATGCTTCTTTTCCTTATTGCCTCATTCCCCATCAGGCCTGGTCCTCCTTAGCCTGCTAGTGTCACCTAACTGCTCACCTAAGAATCTGTTTTATCTTTACTTATGTCTCTAATGTTAATTTTTTTTTTTTTTTTTTTTTTTTTTTTTTTGAGGTAGGATCTTGCTCTGTCACCCAGGTTGGGAATGCAAGTAGTGATGTCATCTCAGTTCACTGCAACCTCCACCTCCTGGGTTTAAGCAGTTCTCCTGCCTCAGCCTCCTGAGTAGTTGGGATTACAGGCGCTTAACACCGCACCTGGCTAATTTTTGTATTTTTAGTAGAGACAGGGTTTCACCATGTTAGCCAGGCTGGTCTCGAATTCCTGACTTCAAGTTATCTGCCTGCTTAGGCCTCTCAAAGTGCTGGGTTTACAGGTGGGAGCCACCATGCCCCACCTGTTAATTCCTTTTTTTTGGAGGTAGTGTTTCACTCTGTCACCCAGGTGGGAGTGTAAGTGGTACAATCTCAGTTCACTGTAGCCTCTACCTTCCAGGCTCAAGCAGTCCTCCTACCTTAGCCTCCCGAGTAGCTGGGATTAGAGGCATGCAGCACCACACCTGGTTAATTATTTTTGCATTTTTGACAGAGACAGGGTTTCACCATGTTTTCTAGGCTGATCTCCAACTCCTAGATTCAAGTGATCTGCCCGCCTTGGCCTCCCAGAGTGCAGGGATTACAAGCATGAGCTACCAACCCTGCCTTAATTCCTTTTAAACCTTGTGTCATAGTTATTTAGATCTCAAGGGCATTGTCTATGGATGTTTCATGTTTTTAACTTCAATTGCCTTAGTAAAGTCCTTTGCTCACCATAAATACTTGATAAATTTTATTTTATTTTATCTTTTGAGACACAGTCTCACTCTGTCACCCAGGCTGGAGTGCCGTGGCATGATCATAGCTTATTGCAACCTCAAACTCCTGGCCTCAAGTGACCCTCCTGCTTCTGTCTCCTGCAGGCAGGTCTTGAACTCATGGGGGTAGGCGATCCTCCCACCTTTCCCAAAGTGCTAGGATTATTATAGACAAGAGCCACTACACCTAGCCTCAGTAAAATTTAAATGGCTGAAGTGTTGATGACTTAATGTGTTGCCTTTTCTAGAACTATTTGTCATTTTTTTTCCTGATATTTTTGGGAAGAAAGTAGGCCTTGGCCTAAATTACCGGTTTATTAGAACAAAACCTTTTAGCATTTGTGAAAATTAATATATGACAATTCCTTTGCTTTGTTACCAAGCTAATAATATTATGGTTAGTTTAGTAGCACTTCAGCATTTGGTTTATTTAGGTCAACTTATTTTTCTTTTCCTGTTTTTAATATTTAGCTTAGCTGGCTTTTTAAAATTCCGTTCATTTTATTGTCTTTGAATAATTATGGCAAATATACTTAGAGAAATCCAGTTGTAAGTGTACAGTTGACATTGAGTACCTATGATTTGCTAAGCACTTTAAATTTCTTAGTTTTTATTTTCACAATAGCCCTTCAAGGAGTTATATGTAATGTATGTTTGAGGCTTCAGAAAGGTGTTCCCTTAGGAAACTGTAATATAATTCTAAAAATTAACATACTAAATCAAAGACACTTGATCTCAAGGGGACAAAATAACCCCCAGGTTTTAACAAAATCTGTCATTTGGTTGTCTATAGCAGTACTGCTAGAGAAAGCCTACCTTAAGAAGAGATTTCACGACCATGGATACATAAACAAATGGGAAGCATTTTTGAGCCCATTCAAGCACTTCTCTGTAGAAAAGGAGCTTCATTCATCCAGTTGCCTCATCCAGAGAAAAAAGAAGTACAGAAGGGGCCAGGGTCCCCTTCTACCAGACCAGACCATTGTCATCATTGAGTCACTGTGTACCCTAAGAGTAGATGTTTACAGTGCCACCTGATTAAATCTTTTCAGAGCTACATAGTCTATTGATTTTTTCATTCTTAGACCTGAAACAGAATGATAGTCAAGAAAATAGTTAAGTAAATCTTAAATAAGCTATGCTTCCTAATTCAATGCCCTAGTACAATTCCAGCCTTGTGTCTGTCTGTATCTCTCTTACTCTCTCTTTTTCCCTTAATGAGACAAAGTCTTGGCTGGGCTCAGTGGCTCATGCCTGTAATCCTAGTTCTTTGGGAGAGAACTGAGGCCAAGGACAGCAGATTACCTGAAGTCAGGAATTCAAGACCAGTTTCACCAAGGCCAACATGGTGAAACCCTGGCTCTACTAAAAGTACAAAAAATTAGCTGGGTACAGTGGCATGTGTCTGTAATCCCAGCTACTCAGGAGGCTGAGGCAGGAGAATCATTTGAATCATTTGAACCCAGGAGGTGGAGGTTGCAGTGAGCCAGCATCACGGTACTGCACTCCAGCCTAGGCTACAGAGCAAGAACTTCGTCTCAAAGGAGAGAGAGAGAGAGAGAGAGAGAAACCCTCGCCATGTTGCCCATGCTAGCCTTGAAACTCCTGGGCTCACGTGATCCTCTTGCCTCAGTCTCCTGGGTAGCTGGGACTATGGATGTGTGCCACCAGGCCTGGTTTTGTCTCTTACTTCTTGACTGAAAAAAAAAATCTGTATTCATATGCATCTTAAAAATGAGGTTAATCAAATTTCGTTAGATGCAGCATTTTAAACCATTTAATTCAGGCTTTTGGATTGAAGTAATGGTTGCAGTGTTTCATGACCAGTTGCTTGGCCCGGTACATGCTATAGTCCACTCAGCATTTCTAAGCTGGACACTCCTTTCCTGTGAGTCAGTCTTTTGAGTGGGAACTGAGGCTATCTGTTTAGCCAGAATAACTTAGGAAGCTTCTTTTTACCATTTGCTTTAATCCTTTTTTTCTTCTTCTGAGACTTAGTCTTGCTCTGTCACCCAGGCTGGAGTGCTGTGGCGTGATCTCAGCTCACTGCAACCTCTGCCTCCTGGGTTTGAGCAATTCTCCTGCCTCAGCCTCCTGAGTAGCTGGGATTACAGGCACCTGCCACCACACCCAGCTAATTTTTATATTTTTAGTGGGGGTCTCAGCATGTTGGCCAGGCTGGTCTTGAACTCCTGACCTCATGATCCACCCGCCTCAGCCTCCCAAAGTGCTGGGATTACAGGTGTGAGTCACCGCACCCAGCTAATACTTTTAATGTACATCTGTTACACCATTCTGATTGGCATAACTAAATTGTGCATTATCTATAGCAAATTTTGATTCACACCATGTCAACTAGCATTTAGATTGTCCCTCTCTTTAATTTGCCTGCATACTACGATGATACAAATTAATGTTAATATAGTTTTTTAGATTAGGCAAAACATGCCCAAGGCAACAAAGTATTATATGTAGAAATGATGAAATGTGCTAGGAAAGAGACAAGAATTGTCCATGCTGCCATCGACCTCTGCATAATGGATTGGATGTTGTCATTTTAGTAATATGAACATAGGCTGAGCGTGGTGGCTCAGTCCTGTAATCCTAGCACTTTGGGAGGCCATGGCAGGTGAATTGCCTGAGCTCAGGAGTTCGAGACCAGCCTGGACAACAAGGTGAAACCCTGTTTCTACTAAACTACAAAAAATTAGCCAGGAATGGCAGTGTGCACCTGTAATTTCAGCTACCCAGGAGGCTGAGGCAGGAGAATTGCTTAAACCTGGGAGGCCAAGGTTGCAGTGAGCTGACATAGTGCCATCGCACTCCAGCTTGAGCAACAGAGTGAGACTCCGTCTCAGAGAAAAAAAAAGAAAGAAAAAGAACATATTTTAGAAGGCACAATTTTTTTAAATTTTTCAAAAATCTTTCTTTGAGGAATAAAGAATGGCACATTACCTATTGTAGTAAAGTCCTGAGCAGGCCAAGGTAAAGTAGACAACAACTTTAGAGGAAAAAAACAGACCTTTACCTTTCTAGGGGAGAAAAGTTATCTTAAATTAATTCTATCATTGTGATACTTAAAACTTCAAACTCTGTTTTAAGAAGAAAACAGAAAATATGTCTGGTTGTAACAGAAAAATGCTCTAGATGGGACATGCCCAAGGAAAAGTCAGAGTGATCCCTGGTATCCTACCTAGAAATTTACTTTCCAGAACCTTTTTCTATACAAATCTTGGAGGATCTTTATATTTTGCTTTAAAAAGGTAGACTTTTATCTTAGTAGGTGACAAATACAGTTTCTAGTTAAATACAGTAAAGAATAAAATGGGAATATTCACTCCATTGACTTTTGCAAGGTCACGAAAGCAATAATGTGGAGGGTAAGAGTCCACTCTTGTGAATCTGTAATCCTACACAATATAGATTTGTGGCACATTATATTGTCAAAGGATTGTACCTGAAAATGACATATGCAAATATGTTTATATATAATGTATTTCAGTACTGATTTACTATAAAATAATAAAAAACAGTATGTTTTTTTCTATATGAGACACTTTCCATTTGCTTTACATATATAGATACATAATTCCAAAATTAAAAAAAAAAACAACCTCTGGAAACCAAAAGCATTTTTCATAAATTTTCCCGAACTCATTTGGTGATAAATCATGATGTGAATTGGCCGGGTGCAGTGACTCACACCTGTAATCCCAGCACTTTGGGAGGCCGAGACAGGTAGATCACAACGTCAGGAGATAAGACCATTCTGGCTAACACGCCAGGTGTGGTGACGTGTGCCTGTAGTCCCAGCTACTCAGGAGGCTGAGGCAGGAGAATCACTTGAACCCAGGAGGCGGAAGTTGCAGTGAGCCAAGATGGTGCCACTGCACTCCAGTCTGGGCAACCAAAAAAAAAAGACATGCATTTACTTGAGACTATTTATAGTCTTTATTCTACTTAATCTCAAATTTATTTCCTGCAGAAATATTAATGTGCTTGATTGTAGGTCACTGCCTTAGATTTTGCTAGTTCTGTATGTTGAATAAATATCTGGCTTTATTGAATTATAAGTGATGTGTTTTGTGTATCTTCAAAGCAGCCTTTTTGTTTTTGTTTTAGGAAAGGAGAATTGTGGTGGGGGGGAGTTGAAAAAAGTATTTGGATTTTTAAATTTTGTTTTAAGAAAAGTCACTAGTTTGCATCATAATATTTGTCCTGAACCTAAAAAATATATTTTGCACATACTTTTCAGTTCCCTGAGGTGATCAAAATAAATGTTGAAATAGATTAATGTTACCTACACTTAAAATTCAAAGAGCCTTTGATTTTCAATAGAAAAAAACTTTGTGTTGCTTTTTTTATGGTATATACATCTTTGTTTCCCTTTATTAGAAGCCTTGAAATTACTAATCTTAGCTTTTAAACATATTTCATAACCATAGTTGCTCTCTCTGCTTATTTGGTTGTAGTCCCAGCCCTTGTCACTGTTAATTGCTGTGATAAGTAGAAAGAATTCTAGGAACCTCCCTTTCAGTTATCCCTTTGGAAAACTAATTTTTAATAGCACTTTTCTTTCTCGGCTTGCATGACATTTTATCTTTCTTTTCCTTTCTTTTTGCCGTTTGCAAAGACTCTTGGGAGGATTTGACAGATTTGGTGGAGCAAATGCGCGATGATACAGAAGGTGCGTGCCACACCAATATCTTTCAGCTTTTTTTTCCTTGCTTTTTAAAATTTTCTAACCACCTTTTAATTGTTTTCCATAAGAGGAAATGTCAGCTTTAGGTTTTATTTCCCATGGCAATAACTGGGAAATCTTTATGTTTTGATTGCAAGTAAAATAATGTCAATGTATGGTTACGTTGCTTTTTAAAGATATTTGTTGAATAATGTGTTTAAAAGGGACATTATTTCAAGATTACATCAAGTTTTTGTTATGGCTGTTTTTTCATTTGTTTGTTGAGAAAGTGTAACTTTTATTACTCATATAAATATATGTATATATATTTCTGTGTATTTCACAGCAGCCAAAAGCAAACAGATTCCAGGAATCTGATGTGTTTGGCCTGGAATGTTGCTCTGATTTGTAGATTTCCATAACATTACACACATTCAGCTTTGTCACATAATAGCATTCCTTTCTGGTGTAATTATTTTTTGTTAATTTTTTCTTCTTCATATAAGAGACTGAAACATGGAATGTTGTGATTATCTTTTTAAAGTAGCACATATGTTCTAATGTGGAAAGGTTCCCCAAACCAGTAAGTGTTTGTTCTGTTATTAAGGCACCTAACCATAGGAAAGCTCAGGGAGATTTACACATTTTATACTAAAAATAGAAAAATTGAGTCCAGGCTCAGTGGATTACACCTGTAATCCCAGCACTTTGGGAGGCTGAGACGGGCAGATCACTTGAGGTTGGGAGTTCGAGACCAGCCTGACCAACATGGAGAAACCCCATTTCTACTAAAAATACAAAATTAGCCAGGTGTGGTGGCATATGCCTGTAATCCCAGCTACTTGGGAGGCTGAGGCAAGAGAATTGCTTGAACCCAGGAGGCAGAGGTTGTGATGAGCTGAGATCATGCCACTGCACTCCAGCCTGGGCAACAAGAGCAAAACTCCATCTCAAAAAAAAAAGAAAAGAAAGAAAGAAAAATTGAGATTTTGATCTACTTTATCATTTATTTTACATGTTCCCACTTTGCTTTAGCACACTGCTACCCTAGCACACACATCCACCACTCTGCCCAGACTGACCTTTTCTCTGCCCATGTCCTTCTCTCCTACTGTGTTCCTGTGACATGTCATGTGTTCACACCCTTCTCCCTCCACCTGTGCCACCTGCCAACCCTTCAATCTAGATGGGATCTCCACAATTTGCTTTTTGACGGCTTTGGCCTACATTCTTTTCTCCATTCACTTGCTCCTGCAGAACGTGGAGCTTCATGAAGGCTTTTTACTTACTCTCTAATTCTTGTATGTTTATCAACCTAGTTAAAGGGTAAAGTCTTTGAGAACAGAGATTGTCTTAAACTTCTTAGTGGCCTTATCAGACCTGGGATGAGTACTGCCCTCAGTAGATCTGGTCAGACCAAACAAAATCAAGGCAGCTTTTCCCTCCATGTTGATGCCTAACAGTATATTCTTCACCACTTGCCTTTGAATGTGTGAATTCTGGAATCCTGAGTGTCATCTCTCTTCCTGTGGTCAAACGATTTTTATGCTATCTTTGATTCTGCTTTTAATATCACTGATGACATATAATTAAATGAAAGAACAAATCAGTAGTCTAGTTGTTGACAGTTCACAGACAAGAAAAAAAGAGAAGGGTGCTGATTCATTTAGTGTGCAATGTTTGCTATTGTGTTAGTTGCTATTATTATTATTTTTATTTATTTTGAGATGAAATCTCACTCCATCGCCCAGGCTGGTGTGCAGCGGAGTGATCTCAGCTCACTGCAACCTCTGCCTCCCAGGTTCAAGCAATTCTCCTGCCTCAGCCTCCTGAGGAGCTGGGATTACAGGCGCATACCACCATGCCTGGCTATTTTTTTTGTATTTTTAGTAGAGACAGGGTTTCAACATGTTGGCCAGGCTGGTCTTGAACTCTTGACCTCAAGTGATCCACCTGCCTCAGCCTCCTAAACTGCTGGGATTACAGGTGTGAGCCACTGTGCCCCACCTATTATTAATTATTTGGCTAGGCACCAGTAGGTGTAAGGCTTTTATTCGTTTCATAGACTAGCTATTAAAGAAAAATGCTACATAAAATTTATCCGTTTCTTAAGGATTTTACCATGACTCATCACAGGCAAGATTCCATTTCTTTACTAATGCAAGAAGAGTACTAATGCAAGAGTTAAGCATTAACTTACTGTGAGAGTCAGACTCCTTTTCTTAATTTTGTTTTTGCTCGAGTTTTTGTGGATGGCTATTATAGGTAAACTCCAAAAGGGAAAGAAGATGAGCTTTAACAATATAGTACCTAAAATATCCAGAAGATGTTGATTATGTCAGTACCTTGATGATCTTAATAGATTTCCAGTCTTGTGATACATAGTAATGTTGATCAAGATCCTCTTTACAGAAGAATTTTTCTGAAATATAATTTTAAAAAAGAGAGAGAATGGAGAGAGGGAGATGGCTTTACTTATTAACCCTATTGATCATTTCATTCTTCTTGATGATCCTTCTCTACTTTTCTTGCCTCATGGTCTCAGTCACAGTTATGTGAAATTCCAGCATTTCACATAACTAACTGTATTACATAACTTGGAGATGTTATATATGAGTGCTAGTACCGAAAAGAAATCAGTTACAGAGTATTACCTGCACATACACAGTAGCAATTCAGGTTCTGAGGAGAATCCTGTTTCAGACTCAGAGAAAGCAGATGATGTATGCAGGCTCAGATCTTTTCTGGAGAATTTCAATTGCTGAACTGTTTTCAATTCTCTTTCTCATCTATTATTGTAAATGTGCCATAACAGTTGGCCTTTTTTTTTTTTTGAGACAGGGTATCACTCTGTTGCCCAGGCTGGAGTGCAGGGGCATGGTCATAGCTCCCTGCAGCCTCGAAGTCCCAGGCTGAAGTGGTCCTCCTTCCTCAGCCTCCCAAGTAACTAGCACTACAGGCATTTGCCATCACAACTGGCTAATTTTTTATGTATGTATGTTTGTAGAGACAGGGTCTCACTTCATTGCCCAGGCTGGTCTCAAACTCCTAGGCTCAAACGATCCTCCCCCATCAGGCTCCCAAAGCCCTAGGATTGCAGGCTTGAGCTACCACACCTGGCTATAGTTTGCCTTTTTTTTTCTTTTTCTTTTTTTTTTTTGATGCAAGATGGAGTCTGGCTCTTGTGTCCAGGCTGGAGTGCCGTGGCACTATCTCAGCTCACTGCAACCTTGGCCTCCCGGGTTCAAGCGATTCTCCTGCCTCAGCCTCCTGAGTAGCTGGGATTACAGGTGCCCGCCACCGCACCCAGTTAATTTTTGTATTTTTAGTAGAGACGGGGTTTCACCACGTTGTTTAGGCTGGTCTCAAACTCCAGATCTCATGATCTACCCGCCTCTGCCTCCCAAAGTGCTGGTATTACAGGCGTGAGCCCCCACATTCAGCCTTATAGTTTGCTTTTCATTAGATGAAATGTTAACACTGGCCTCTGGCCTCCTAAAAAAGCTTAAAATAGCAAACTCTAATGAGTTGCAGATTTGAACTCTTAGTTGTTTTTTTGTTTCAGTTCTGGCACAATTGAAGCTGCTTCTTTTAAACTTTTTTTTGTGGAGATGGTTTTGCTCTTGTCGCCCAAGCTGAGGTGCAGTGGTACCATCTCAGCTCATTCCAATCTCTGCCTCCCAGGTTGAAGCAATTTTCCTGCCCCAGCCTCCTGAGTAGCTGGGACTACAGGCATGTGCCACCATGTCTGGCTAATTTTTGCATTTTTAGTAGAGATAGGATCTTATCATGTTGGCCAGGCTGGTCTCAAACTCCTGGCCTCAGGTGATCAACCCACCTTTGCCTCCCAAGTGTTGGGATTACAGCCGTTAGCCTCTGCGGCTAGCCCTTTTGAACTATTTTTTACAGTGATCGTTAGTTTCATATTTTATGTGTTTGTAACATATCTACTGGAATATGAAGTATCTTATTAGGGTAGAATTGTATTATATAGAACATCTATTATATTGCATCTCCTTCCCTTATACACTAGTAATTTGTGTCTAAAATGTTTGAAACTCACTAGAGAAATTATGAACATTAAATAATAAAAGGCACATAGCTTATACCTTTACTTTTTCAATAAATACTAAATTCCTGTCTGTATTTATTACAAGCCTTTTGAACAGATTTTGTGAATTTGCAGTTGCCCAGATTACTGCCCATCTCTCTGAGGATTAAAATGATCAGGAGAGTACTACTTGAATTTAGGAAATAATATACCTATGTAAAATATAACTACCAAAATTGCTTACTGGTTCCTTGGCATTTGGAAGCAGAGGGTGTTAAGACTTGATGAATGTTGAAAAACAGAAGGAACATATCTTAAGAGATTTTCTTAGCCTCCAGCACTGTGCCACATCGTCATTCAATAAGGTTATTCAGTTAAATAAAATTGTTATACTGGCTTGGAATGGTGGCTCACGCCTATAATCCCAGTGCTTTGGGAGGCCAAGGCAGACAGATCTCCTGAGGTCAGGAGTTCGACACCAACCTGGGCAGCATGACAAAAATTCATCTCTACTAAAAATACAAAAAAATTACTGAGACAGGAGAATTGCTTAAAACTGGGAGGCAGAGATTGCAGTGAGCCAAGATAGCGCCACTGCACTCTAGCCTGGGTAACAGAGCGAGACTCCCTCTCAAACAAAAAAGAAAGAAAAAAATTGGCAGGGCACTGTGACTCATGCTTATAATTCTAGCACTTTGGGATGCTGATGTGGGCAGATCACTTGATGCCAGGAGTTTGAGACCAGCCTGGGCAACATGGTGAAACCCCATCTCTACTGAAAATACAAAAAGCTGGGCATGGTGGTGGGTTCCTATAGTCCCAGTTACTGGGAGGCTGAGGCACAAGAATTTCTTGAGCCTGGGTGGTAGAGGTTGCAGTGAGCCAAGATCGTGCCACTACACTCAAGCCTGGGTGACAGAGTAAGACTCCTATAAAAAAAAATTAGCCAGGCATGGTGGTGGGTGCCTGTAGTCCCAGCAACTGAGGAGGCTGAGGCAAGAAAATCACTTGAAGCCATAAGGTGGAGGTTGCAGTGAGCCAAGATTGGGCCAGTGCACTCCAGCCTGGGTGATTGAACAACAAAAAAAAGTTACATATATATGGAAGATTATAATAATTGCAGTAGCTAACAAATTTTTTTCCTTAGTATATCCCAAGCACTTCTAAACGCTTACATGTAAGAGCTTGTTTACTCTTCAGAACCATGTCATCATTTTATAGATAAGGAAAGTGATGCATACAGAGGTTAAGAAAGTTTCCCAGTGGAATACTACTCAGCTATAAAAAGGAACAGACCATTGACACATGCAACAACCTGAATAATTCATCAGAGAATTATGCTGAGTAACAAAAAGTCAATTTTAATGGTTACATACTGTATGATTCTATTTACATAACATTCTTGAAGTGATAAAACTATAGAAATGAACAGATTAGTGGTTGGCATGGGTTAAGAATGGGATACGGAGAAGGATGGATGTGGGTGTGGCTATAAAAGGTCAATATGAGGGATCCTTGTCGTGATTGAAATGTTCTGTGTCTTGACTGTAATTCAACATCAATATCCTGGTTGTGATAATGTACTATATTTTTGCAAGATGCCCTTGGGAGAACTAGGTTAAAAGTACATGGTATCTCTCTGTATTATTTCTTAGAATTTAATGTGATTCCTCAATTATCTCAAAACAGAAAGGGCAACAAGAGAAAAAAAATTTCCCCAGGTCACACAGTGAGGGAAGAGTTTAAATAGAGTTCAAACTCCCACAGACCAGCTTTAGAGCTTGTGCTCTTAAGCACTACACTAAAGTTCTTTAAACCTATTTGACACAAGAACCACATCTTCATCAGAACTCAGCACACACATCATTTATTTGTATGTCTCTAAAAACAAAAGTTTCATGAAACAGTACATAACCTTACTATATAGGACATTAAATTGATTTTGTGACCCACTAAAGGGTTGTGACCTTTGTTTGAAAGACACTCTGGTATCCTGTGCTGTCTCTCTTATATATATTCATTTGTACTCTAGCATTATCTAGATGTGTACAAAAAACAAAAAAACGTTCCTGAAAGGACCGTTTTGGCTCTGTTTCCAGCCTGTAATTGTGGGCATACTTTAAAAGCTGGGCTAGTAATCTTGCATCCTTCTATTTTCCTTTAAAACATCTCCTTGTGAAAGCATCTTTTCTCATAATTGCTATTATTGTCCTATGCTGATGACTCTGTAACTCCAAACTTCTATTTGCATTTATACAGCTGTGCGATCAAAAGTATCTTGAAAGCTGGGCATGGTGGTTGCATTCCTGTAGACCCATCTATTCAGGAGGCTGAGGAGATGGGAGGATTGCTTGAGCCCAGGAGTGCAAGTCCAGCCTGTGCAATGTAGTGAGACCTTGTCTTTAAAAATAGTATGTTGAGAATCCGTCCACATAAATATCCTTTACTATATCCAAAACCAAGTTTATTTTGTCCTTTACCTCCATGACAGTTACTAAACTTTTTCATTTCTATTTACAGCACACTGTTTCAGTCTCTCAGCATAAAAAAAACCTTGGTGTTATTCTTGATGCCTTCATTTCCTTTCTTCTATGACTGTCTAAACCTGAGTCACTACAGTTCTTCATGGAGACCATTTTGATTCTCTTCTCTCAAATTCATTTTGCATAATCTTCTCAGAGTAATCATCCCCAAACAAAATTTAAGTCACGCTGATGCCCTGCTGAAAAGCTTTGTTTCCTTCATTAATATCCTTCCCATTGCTTCCTTCATTAATATCCAAGTCTAGTTTCAAAGACCTCTTTATCTGACTCTACCCTACCTAATTGTGTTTTCCAGTTCTCTTCAGTAAGAATTCCCCATTCCACTCTTACTTTCTCCACCTGACTGCACACACCCATTCCAACCACTTGGAATACCATTCTCCAAGTGTTCTGTGATACCACAAAGTTTAGGATCTACCCCAAGTACTGCAGTATATTGAGATTTATAATGCTTTTATTCATGGTATTTTTGGTGTTATCTCATTTGGAGTACAAGTGTATAGTATTTAAGGGAGGTAAACTAAGGACAGTGATTATTCCTTGTTTTTGTCAGGTCTGAGGTTTACCTGCTTTTACAAACTAATAAATTAGCCTCTTACTGTTTCTTGGATGCTGGCAGAAGTCACAAGACTCCTAGGTCAGAGACAAAGGACTTTATTACTCATGGCAATGCAAGCATCCTGAGCATCTGCATATCTGTGCCTGTTCCTCTTGGGCCAGAGTCCCATGGGGTGGCACTGTATGACTCAGTGACATGCTCCGACATGGTAGGTTTGTGTTGCAGGTGAAGAAAGCCAAGTTGGGAGAACCCATTGTTTTTATAGGAAGCAGTAGCAAAGCCTTGTCTCTCATTATCAGCTCCATAAATGGCCCAGAGAAGAGTGGTCAGGGCCTTAGATTCTTGACATCACCCAGTAAAGAAATGTAGGTGCATAAGAGGTCCAAGGAGTATTGTTTCCCCTAATATCACTCAGGGAACATGAGAGAGACAGATCTAACCCTTCGATTTGTAGATCTTTACATTGTTTCTTTCTTTCTTTTTTTTTTTTTTTTTGATACCTAGATAAAGCCCAAAACATTTAAATTATTTCTATGGAATAAATTGAGCAAAGCAAGAAACTCTTGGGTTGTATTTACCACCTAAATGTCTTACGTTGTATCAAAACAAAGAAGGCTAACTATTATCCTAACTTCTAAATGTTTCCAGAAATCTTCCAGGTATTCTTCTGCAGCATGGAATTCTCAGATAAAGGTAACTGAAGAAATTTGGGTAACTTTCCAAAACTAAAATTAATTACATTATGATATGGGAGCCCAATAAAGAAGAAATCAATGTGTTTCCTAGGGAACTCTTGTGCAAGCTAGTACTTTTTAAAAAATCTATTAAAGGCCGGGTGCGGTGGCTCACGCCTGTAATCCCAGCACTTTGGGAGGTTGAGGCAGGCAGATCACGAGGTCAGGAGATTGAGACCATCCTGGTCAACATGGTGAAACCCCATCTCTACTAAAAATACAAAAATTAGCTGGGCGTGGTGGTACGCACCTGTAGTCCCAGCTACTTGGGAGGCTGAGGCAGGAGAATTGCTTGAACCTGGGAGGCAGAGGTTGCGGTGAGCCAAGATTGCACCATTGTACTCCAGCCTGGGCAACAAGAGTGAAACTCCGTCTCAAAAAAAAAAAAAAAATCTATTAAAGATTAGAGCAATGTATACTTAACCAAGAATAAGTAAGAATATATAAAAAAGAATGGTTTTGGTTAAATAACCAAATAAGCTGACTCATTTCAATGCTAAAGCCCATCAGAAGGGTTTTCTTGGTTACATATGGAGGTAGAAAAAACTACACTAGTTTCTTACAAGAGGCTGACAGCTAAACTCCATGTGTCTAGACAAGAGAAAGCAGAATTTCTTTTTTCTTTTCGTGTGTGTGTGTGTGTGTGTGTGTGTCTGTCTCGGGATCTCATTCTGTTACACAGGCTAGACTGTGGTGCCACAGCTCACTGCAGCTTCCACTTCTCAGGCTCAAGCCATCGTCCCACCTCAGCCTCCCAAGTAGATGGGACTGCAGGTGTGTAGCACCACACCTAGATAATTTTTTGTGTGTTTTTTACGGAGACAGGGTCTCACCTTGTTGTCCAACCTTGTCTTGACTCCTCAGGTCAAGCTATTCATCTGCCAGCCTCGGCCTCCCAAAGTGCTGGGTTTACAGTAGGAGCACTGTGCCTAGCCAGAGTTTTACTTTTACTTTAAATTTTTTACTTTTAATTATGGAACTTTTTTTTTTAGAGACAGGGCCTCAAGTCTTGCCCAGGCTGGAGTATGGTGGTGTGATCTTAGCTCTCCTAGCTTACTGTAGCTTTGAACTCTTTGTCTCAAGCAACCTTCTTGCCTCTTATTAGCCCCCTGAGTAGCTAGGACTATGGGCACATGCCACAATACCCAGCTTAATTATACGACTGCTTATAGTGCATTAAAAAAAATAGCTTAATGAGCTCTAATATCTCCATCACCAGCTTCAGTAATTATTGCCAATCTTACTTAGTCTAATACCTCCATTTTTGTTTCTGGAGCATTTTAAAGCAAACTCCAAACATTACATCTCAGCACCTGTAAATCTTTCAGTGCCATAACTAACAAAATTAACAACAAGGTCTTATAGTATCTCAGCCCATTTTCAAAGTCCGATTGTCTCAAATATGTCTTTTTTAGTCAGTTTATTTGAATCAAGATACATGCAAAATATGTATTATGATGTCTAAAAACGTTAGTGTTTTTTTTTCTAATAATGGCCTTATTGAGGTACAATTCACATACCATAAAGGTCATCACTTAAAAGTGTACAATTCAGTGGTTGGTAGTATAGTCACAAAGTTGTGCATTCATCACCACTCTCTAATCCTAAAATATTTTCATTACCCTAAAAAGAAATTCTATCATGACACTCTCTATTCTTCTTCCTCCCAACCCCTGGCAACCACTAGTCTATTTTCTGTCTCTGCTGATTTTTCTTGAGGAGCTTCTTCAAGTATTTACATATGTCTCTCTCTGTAGATTTGCCTATTCTGGGCATTTTATATAAACAAAATAATATGTGGTGTTTTATGTCAGGCTTCTTTCGTTTAGCATATGTTTTCAAGGGTTATCTATGTTGTAGCATGTATTGTAATGTCATTTCTTTTTATGCATTAATAATATTATATAGATATACCATATTTTGTCTATTTATTGGCTGGTGGACATTTGGCTTGTTTCACTTTGGGGCAAATTATGAATAATGCTACTGTGAACATTAATGTATACATTTTGTGTGGATAGCTTTTTAAAATAATTTTAGCTTTTGTTTTAGATTTGGGGGATACATGTGCAGGTTTGTTACGTGGGTATTTTTTGTGATGCTGAGATTTGGGGTATGAGTGATCCTGTAACCCAGGTAGTGAGCATAGTACCCAACAGTTTTTCTGCTTCCTCCTACCACCCGCTAGTTGTCTCCAGTGTCCATTGTTGGCATTTTTATGATGTGTGGACATAGGTTTTCATATTGAAAACATTGCATTTCTGGGTCAAATAACACATATGTTTAATTTTTTGGAGAATTGCCGGACTGTTTACCAAAGCAGCTGGACCATTTTACATTTTTATTAGCAGTGCACAAAAGTTTCCATTTTTCCACATTCTTATTAATACCATTTGCTCCAGTAAATAATTTTTATTATCACTGTCCTAGTGAGTGTGAAAAGGTATCTCGTCATTTTGATTTGTGTTTGTCTAATTAGCATCTTTTCATATGCTTTCTGGCCATTTCTCTGCAGAAATGTGTATTTCAATCCTTTGCCCATTCTTTTTTACTAGATTATTTCTATTTTATTATTAAATCATAATAATTCTTTGTACATTGTGTATACTGGATCTGATTTGCAAATATTTTCTGCCATTCTGTGGGTTGTCTTTTTCACTTTCTTGATGATATTCTTTGAAAAACAAATGTTTTTAATTTTGATGATGTCCACCTTATCTATTTTTTCTTTTGTCACTAAACCATTTCCTAGCCTATAGTCATAAAATATTTAAACCTGTGTTTTCTTCTAAGAGTTTTATAGTTTTAGGTCTTAAAATTTGGTCTCAAATCTATTGTGAGTTTTGTTTTTTTCTTTAATTCTTTTGCATTGGGATATCCAGTTGTCCTACCACAATTTGTTGCAAAGACTATTCTTTTCCGGTTGAACTGTCTTAGTGACCTTGTTGAAAATTTATTGACCATAAGTCAATTATTTCTGAATTCTCAGTTTCATTCCATTAATCTATACGTCTCTCCTTATGACTGTAACAGTCTTGAGTATTGTTGCTTTGTAGTAAGTTTTGAAATCAGGAAGTGTGAGCCTTCCAGCATTGTTCTTTTTCACGATTGTGTTGGCTATTCTGGGTTCCTTGAATCACTATATGTACTTTAGTATAAGCTTGTCAATTTCTGCAGAAAGATAGCTGGTGATTTGATAGAAATGCTTTGATTCTGTATCAATTTGAGGAATATTGTCACCTTGACAATATGAAGTTTTCTGATCTATGAACATTTGATGTTTGTTTATTTTGATCTTTAAAAATTTTGCTGTTTGTTTTTTTGAGATGGAGTCTGGCTCTTTCGCCCAGGCTGGAGTGCAGTGGCACAGTATTGGCTCACTGCAACCTCCGACTCCCAGGTTCAAGCGATTCTCCTGCCTCAGCTTCCTTAGTAGCTAGGATTACAGGTGTGTGCCACCACACCCAGAGAATTTTTGTAATTTTAGTAGAGATGGGGTTTCACCGTGTTGGCCAGGCTGGTCTTGAACTCGTGATCTCAAGTGATCCACCCACCTCAGCCTCCCAAAGTGCTGGGATTACAGATATGAGCCACTGCGTCTGGCCTGGTCTTTTAAAATTTCTTTCAGCAAAGTTTTGTAGTTTTCCATGTACAAGTCTTGCAAGTCTTTCGTTAAGTTTATCGGCATTTTTCTGGTGCTATTATGAATGGAATTGTTTTAAATTTCTTTTTTGAATTGTTTGTTGCTAATGTATAGAAATTAATTTTTGTATATTGATCTTGTACCTTACAACCTTGCTAAATTCATTTATTTACATACTTTTCATGTGTGTGGATTCCTTAGGATTTTTTACATACAAGATCATGTCATCTACAAATATAGTTTTACTTCTTCCTTTTCAAACTAATTGCCTTTGATTTCCTTTTCATGCCTAATTCCCCTAGCAAGAGCCTCCTATACAGTGTTGGTTAGAAGTGGCAAAAGTTGACATCCTTGTCTCGTTCTGATATTTGAGAAAACCTTCAGTCTTTTGCCATCAAGTTTATGTTAGCTGGGAGTTTTACGTAGATGTAGATGCCCTTCGTCAAGCTAAGAAAGTTCCCTTCTCTTCCTGATTTGTTGAATGTTTATATCATTAATGGATATTGGATTTTGTCAAGCTTTGTTTACTTCTAATGGAATTGCCATATGATGTCTTTTTTAATTTGGTGTATTACATTGATTGAGCTTTGTATTTTGGACAGACCTTGCGTTCTACGATTAATCCCATTTGGTTCAGTTATATAATCCTTTTTATATGTTGCTAGATTTGGTTTTTCAGTATTTTGTTGAGGATTTTTGTGTCTGTAGTTATAAGGAGTATTGATCTATAGTTTTCTTATGATGTCTTTATCTGATTTGGTCTCAAGGTAATATTACTGTCATAGAATGAGTTTGGAAGTTCTTCTGATTTGTGGAATAGTCTGTCAAGGATTTGTGTCAATTCTTTAAATGATTGGTAGATTTTAACAATGAGGCCATCTGGTCCTGGCTTCCTCTGTGTGATTTTTTTTTTTTAATTACTAATTCAGAATCTTTACTTGTTGTAGGTCTGTTCAGATTTGCTATTTCTTCTTATTTCAGTTTTAGTAGTTTGTGTCTTGCTAAGAAATTGTCTGTTTTGTCTTGGTTATCTAATATGTTGGCATACAATTGTCCAAAGCATTCCCTTGTAACTCTTGTTTCTGTAATGTCAATGCTAATGTCCCCTCTTTCATTCCTGATTTTAGTAATTTGAATCTTCTCCCTCTTCTACTGATACAGTCTAGCTAAGTGTCAATATTGTTGATCTTGTCAAAGAACCAACTTTGGATTTTATTGATTTTTCTCAGTAGTTGTTTTTGCTGTTTATTTCTGCTCTAATCTTTATTATTTCCTTCCTCCTAGGGCTTTCTACTGATATACATGTATGTTAGTTGCCCTTGATGAAGCCAACTATGAAATCATGGAATTATAATATGCTAGCTAGGAGAGTGATCTAGGTCAGTGCCTCTCAAACTTTAATGCCCATACAGATTGCCTGAGGATCTAGTTAAAGTACAAAACCTGATTCAGTGGTACTGTTGGAACCTACAATTTCCCATGTCTAAAAGCTTTCCTGATTACGCCAGTGTTGATGTTCCAAGACTAGAGAATAGAAAGGATCTAGTTCATCTGGTATTAGTCATTTGTGGGGTTTTCCAAACAGAACATGTCGTTTCTCTGATTCCAGGTATATTAATATGCCTCTCTCCTGAGAATCAGTGCTGCTGTATGTCATTATGACTGATATGAATGTGCATGGTTTCCATGGGAAAAAAATAATTACTGAACAAGTCCAACCCTCTCATTTTACTGAGGAGGAAATTGAGGCCTCAAAGAGGTGAGATTTCTTGGCTGAAGTCATATAATAGGTTAATTGGCCCAATCGATGATTATATTAATCATTTCTGATGACAAGTCCTAACTCAGTGAAGTTCATCATTGATTATATTGTTACCAAGTAAAGGTAGCAATAAGGACAAGTAAATTTATGGTTAATTTTTTTTTTTTTTTGAGATGGAGTTTTGCTCTTGTCACTCAGGTTGGAGTGCAGTGGTGCAGTCTTGGCTCACTGCAACCTCCGCCTGCTGGGTTCAAATGATTCTCCTGCCTCAGCCTCATGAGTAGCTGGGCTTACAGGCACCCAGCATCATGCCCAGATAATTTTTGTATTTTTAGTAGAGATGGGGTTTCCCCATGTTGTCCAGGTTGTTCTCAAACTCCTGACCTCAGGTAATTCACCTGCCTCAGTCTCCCAAAGTGCTGGGATTACAGTTGCAAGCCACCAGGCCCAGATGGTTAATTTTTTTTTTACTAACCCTTTAACAGATTTTAATCCAGACGAAGTATTACTTAAGTAAATTTTCTTATTATTGAGTAGAAATATGATACCTGAGGTGCCATTAAGGAGAGCAGATAAAGATATGGATATGGATATCGATATGTAGATAATCTAAGGATCCTAAGTCTCTATTATTAGTACTTTTTTTAAATGAGGATAGAATAAAAGTTTGTGATTGTCTCATACAAATAAGTGTCATCAGGCTTGCTAAATGGTGTTTTATTACAAGGTCTTTTTAGTACTTTTACTTCTTTATTTTACAATCAAGCACATATTTTCTGTTGAGTTTTTTTGTTTGTTTGTTTGTTTGTTTGTTTTTGAGACAGAGTTTCGCTCTTGTTACCCAGGCTGGAGTGCAATCGCGCGATCTCGGCTCACGGCAACCTCCGCCTCCTGGGTTCAGGCAATTCTCCTGCCTCAGCCTCCTGAGTAGCTGGGATTACAGGCATGCACCACTATGCCCAGCTAATTTTTTGTATTTTTAGTACAGACTGGGTTTCACCATGTTGGCCAGGATGGTCTCCATCTCTTGACCTCGTGATCCACCCACCTTGGCCTCCCAAAGTGCTGGGATTACAGGCGTGAGCCACTGCACCCGGCCATTTTCTGTGGAGTTTTATACTGTAAGAGCAAAAGTTCAAAATAGATTTATTTAAAATTAAGCTTTTCTTTTATAGCTATTCAGCACAAAAATGTTAATAAGCATTAAATAATACTCATTTTAGCTTTTGTGTTAACAATGAGCAATAAATTATTTTAAAATTTTTTGATGTATAATGGTACATATTTGGAGGATAGAGTGATATTTTGGCTCATGTGTACAATGTAATGATCAAATCAGGGTAATTAGCGTATCTCTTACCTCAGACACTCATTTGTCTATTTTGGGAATATTCAGAATCCTCTCTTCTAGCTATTTGAAAATATACAAAAAATTATTGACACTAGTCACCATGCAATGCTCTAGAGCACTATAACTTACTTATCTTATCTCTCTATCTAGCTGTAGCTTTGTATCCATTAGCCAACCTCTCCCTGTCTTCCTCTCCTCCATACTCTTCCCATTTTCTAATAACCACAGTTCTACTTTCTACCTTCTATGAGCTCAACTTTTTTAGCTTCCACATATGAATGAGAGCATGCGGTATTTGCCTTTCTGTGCCTGACTTATTTCACTTAACATAATGTCCTTTAGGCTCATCCATGTTGCCGTGAATCATAGGATTTCATTCTTTTTATAGCTGAATTGTGTATATATGTACACTATATTGTGTGTGTGTGTGTGTGTGTGTGTGTGTGTGTACACACACACATTTCTTTAATCTATGCATGTTGATGGCACTTAGGTTGATTTCATATTTTGGCTGTTGTGAATAGTGTTGAATTAAACATGGGAATGCAGATATCTCTTTGTTATATTATTTCCTTTCCTTTGGATAAACATCCACTAGTGGGATTGCTGAATCATATGATAGTTCTATTTTTAGTTTTTTGAGAAACCTCTGTACAGTTTTCCATAAAGGCTATACTAATTTACATTCCCATCAACAGTGTATAAGAATTCCCTTTTTTCTGCATAACACCAGCATTTGTTATTTTTTGTCTTGTTGATAATAGCCATTCTAACTGAAGTGAATTTTTGCTTTTAAGCTCTTATATCTAACAGTTAAATTACTATACCAGATTTTTGTTTGACTTTGACTTGTTTAGATTAGTAGTTCTCAATGGGATGATTTAATCTCCCAAAGGATATTTGGCAGTGTCTGGAGACATTTTTGGTTGTCTTAACTGCAGGGTGCTACGGACATCTAGTGTTAACCACTACTGGAATGCTGCAAAAATTAGTTTGCAGAACAGAGCCCCGTAAAATTGAATTATCTAGCTTAAAATGTCAACAGTGCCAAGGTTGAGAGTAGTATTTTTTAAAGAATGGGTGTGTTATTTATGTTTGGTGGAAGTTAGTTTAAATAGATTATAGCACCTTACTAATGGAGTCAATGGTATCAGAAATTTAATTCCCATAGAGGCTGATTAACCTCTCTATAGTTCATGCACGTCAGACCTCAGCCAGATGTCTTAAATATTTCTGCTGCTGGTTGTATGAACAAGATGAGACCGTGTAGATGGGTTGGTATAACTCTATCACTACTTCTGGAAAAATGTCTCAGTATGATACTTTTTATTGAACCCAAGTCTGTCTCTCCCTCACATGACTAGTTCTCACTACATTGGAATCAGCTTGTGAAGTTTGACTAGTAGCATTGTTTCATCTTGTCATATGCTCCTGAATTAATGGTCTGCAGGCTTGAGGCACAGTGAATGCCTGAAAGTTACCTATGGGCAGACAGTTATCTAGCTCCAATTGTAGTCTACTACCATCTATTGGGAGGTGTCAGGTGGGAAGGCTACTAGCTCTCTACACACGTTCATACCCACATCCCTGCCCTATTCCTTTCTTCCAGTGATTATAGGAGGTCAGAAACACTAGAATGTACATAAATGCTGGTAATAAATGGAAATTGATATCTGATAGTTGTTCTTCATGGCTGTCTTTCACAGCATAGTTTTCCATGTATTTTGCTGTCCTCTTGTGAGGATACTACCCTTGACAAGTTGATCTGTCATGAGCAAAGCGAGCCACATTCAAGCTATGGCCCTAAAACATTTGTTGTTATGCAAGAAATAATTAATGGTAATATATACCAATTCCGACTCTCACATAAAGTGTTTCTCCAAAAGTAACCTCAGACAACATGACGACAAGCCAAGATTTATGTTTGGAATTGCAAATCCCTAAATCCTTAAACTTAATGAGAAGATTAATTTAGAATTTGACCATTTGACTCTGCTCATTTAACTTTAAAAGCAGATATAAATAAAAACATTGTGTGAAGAAAAATTGCTTGGGATAATTTGCATTAAACAGTCTGTCTTTTTTGTTGTTGTTGTTAAGTGGCTTATTTGTATTATGGAAGCATAGCTTTATTAGTATTTTTAGTCTTCCTAAGAAGAAATAGAATACTTCATAGGCCTCTAGTTCTTCTTTAGTTTTAAGTAGAAATTTGATATCTTTGGTGTTTGGAAGGATGCATATGGCATAATGTAAAGAGCATTAGCTTTCATGTCAGATCCAGGTCCAGATTCCGTCATTTATGAACTGTTATACCTTGGACCACTTAGCTATTATGGGCCTGCTTTAGCACCTCAATGAAGGGAGAATACCTAAATATCATGAGAGAGTAAGTAGGTAAAATGGTCATGTAAAAGAATGGTCAGGAGGAGAGAAGGATAAAATTATTAGGAGTAACCAGTTTACTTATAAATGGATTGTAGTGCTCAAGAAGAACACAGGGTTTGGAGTCAGACAAGTGGAGTCTGGCCTCTGGCTCTGTCATTGATCATTGGCTTTGCCCGTGGGCCAGCTGCAGCTATTTGATTGACCTAGAATGAGATGGTGATTTGCCCGAGGTCATACAGTGAGTCAGGGCAGAGCAGTTGAAGCTTTACTCTCCTCGTTTTTTTTTTCCTGTAAAACAGTTGTATTGGTGACTGTCTCACACCATGTTGTAGGGAGAGATGGAGATGATTATGATAAGAGGCAGCCCCCAGTGCCTGGCACAGCATAAGCAGCAATAAATGAAGGTAATGAGTACAATAACAGGTGTTAACTTAGCCCCTTCCCCCATATAGTTTATCTGCCTAGTTGATGAGAGCAATACACTCTATGCTAAGACTTAACAGTGTGGGAGTTGATTAAGTTCTAGTACTGCATTATACTAATAATGCTACTTAATAGTTTAATGAATAATAAAATTCCAGCTGGACGCGGTGGCTCACACCTATAATCCCAGCACTTTGGGAGGCCGAGGTGGGCAGATCATGAGGTCAGGAGATCGAGGCCAGCATGGTAAAACCTTGTCTCTACTAAAAAAATACAAAAAGTAGCTGGGTTTGGTGGAGTATGCCTGTAATTCCAGCTACTCAGGAGGCTGAGGCAGGAGAATTGCTTGAACCTGGGAGGCGAGATTGCAGTGAGCCAAGATTATGCCACTGCACTCCAGCCTGGCGACACAGCGAGACTCCTCCTCAAAAGAAAAAAATAATAATATAATGCAAAATTTGTTTAAGCCCTTTTTTCCTACATTGAGGCTTTATTTTTCTAGCACTTCACAAATTATGCAGAGAAAAAGGGGTAGGCAAGAATGGGAGCAGAGACATCAGTGTGAAGGTAGTGCAGTGGGGAGTTATGACAGACACTCAGCACCCAGGTTAGGGTGGTAGCAGAGGGAGTGGTGAGAAGATTTAAAGACTACTCAGCCAGGCACACTGGCTCACTCTTATAAACCCAACACATGGAGAAGTCGAGGTGGGAATATCACTTCAGCTCTAGAGTTCAAGACCCTGTCTCTCTAGAAAATACAAAAATTAGCCAGGTGTGGTGGTGTGAGCCTATGGTTCCAGCTACTCAAAAGGCAGAGAAGGAAGGATTTCTTGAGCCCAGAAGGTTCAGGCTATGGTGAGCTGTAATCATGCCGTTGCACTCCAGTTTGGGTGATAGAGCAAGACCCTGTCTCAAAGAAAAAGAAAAAAAGACAACTCAAGCCTTGAGAATTGATAAAATAGTTCATTTTACTGCTTTATTGAGGATATTCTTAAAGGAAACTGGCATTTTTTTCACAGTGAGTACATGACGGAGAAGAATACAACTAATACTGAATTTTAAAATATGCTATTTCTAGTAACCAGGCTTCATCTTCTTTCCCTTTACCTGCAGATCCTAATTATCTCATGGCTAACGAACGCATGAACCTCATGAACATGGCCAAGCTGAGTATCAAGGGCCTGATTGAATCAGCTCTGAACCTGGGAAGGACTCTTGACTCTGACTATGCACCTCTCCAGCAATTCTTTGTGGTGATGGAACACTGTCTGAAACATGGCTTGAAAGGTAGGCTATGGTCCCAGAATGCAAATATGCATCCAGCTGTTTCCTAGCAATGCATGCTATAGAAGAAAGCATTCTTTGTGGAGCCAAAGAATAAGATACTTGAATTAATAATATTAATCTATTGGAATGTAGTCTGTATGGGAATAGGGTTATGGTTGACTCAATGGACTTAACAGAGCTTACAAAATACAGATCATTAAATGTTAGAGTTGGAAGGGCAATTCTGAGTAATCAAGTCCAATACGGTAGTACTGTTTGACAGGCAGAAATAGGCCTGCCCAGAATGAGACATGACTTGGTCAAGGCCACACACTGAGTTGTGGCAGAGTAGGTGCTAGAACTCAGGTCTCCTGACTCTTGGTTCAGTGTTCTTTCCACTTAACTATAAGCTTTTGAGGGCAGTACCTGCTCTAGTTCACCCTTGTTTCCTTTCTTCCTACCTTCCCAATATTCTTTCTTTCTTGTTTTTTGTTTGATTGGTTGTTTTTTTTCAATCTCTGTGACTGTGCTTACCAACTTCCCAATATTCCATAGCCTATTTCTGGATTACATATTCTTTTCTATTGAACTGTTCTCTTCACTAATACCACACAGTTTTAGGCACTGTATTGTTAAAATGTGTTATTATATTATAGGGCTAGATCACAAATTGTTCTTGAAAGAAGGAAGGCTAAGTCTTAGGCAGTAGAGAATTTTTTATTTTCACAAAATATTGTCTATTCTAAAAGCATGAATGAATGAATCTAAAACTGTCTTACAACCTAGGATTGGTTTCCTGAAAAGGGATGTGTGTGTGTGTGTGTGTGTGTGCTGAGAGAGTGCTTATCTTGTAAAGAATATTAAAATACTGCTTTATTTTTGTTACCTTAGCTAAAAAAACTTTTCTTGGACAAAATAAATCCTTCTGGGGACCTCTAGAACTGGTAGAAAAGCTTGTTCCAGAAGCCGCAGAGATAACAGCAAGTGTTAAAGATCTTCCAGGACTTAAGTAAGTCTGAGGTTGAATTCTGTTTCTCAGGAACAGAATTCTTATTAACTATCCCTAGAAAAGCGAGACTAAAGACAATTATGTTCTAATGATTTCTTTTTTAACAATCCAAAATGCATGATGTCATGAATAGGTGCTGATATGAGAGAATTGGTATATAGAATATTAAGAAAAATGTGCTCTTGGGGTTCAAAGTGGCTCCCGCCGGAGGTCATGGCGCTCGCGAAGGCGAGGTCATCAGTTCAAGGCTAACCTGAGCAACCTCATAAGCTCAAACTGATTGGCAAAAAAAAAAAAAAAAAAGAAAAATGTGCTCTTGAGGGATAATTATTCATGTAAGAGAAGTTGTCTTTATGTTGAAATACCAAACATTTCCTTATTTGTTTAGGCACTTGAGAGAATCACTTAGTGAGTCTCAATCAATTTTATCTAAAGGGGTGGCATGCTGGACTTAACTTAGGGAAAAAAGGTATTCAGGGGGTTTGAGAGTCAAGATTAAAACAGCTGTCAAATCAATCTGAAGAGCTACTGCCTGTAGGCCTGTCTTAGAACTATAAAGTAGTGATTACCTTCCCAAATGAGACTAGTTTAATTTTAATCAGACAGAGGCCTAGATTGCTTGTGTCCACATTCATGCTTTGGACATTTATATAATCCACACTGAATTTATGAGGATTTGCTCTTACTAATCCGATGGAACATTTTTAGTTGGGTCTCTCAGAAGCTGTGTCTTCAAATTATAGTCACATTCAATAATTCTTTATGAAAGCATTTGTCCCAAATACCCCCCGGGTCACATTAGCCCACACACAAAAATTCCTTGCCTAGGAATGTGCCATTAAAGGTCCTGAGAGGCACCTCAGTGCGCTTGTTACACTGGAACACCATTAACAAGAATAAGTGAACTGATTCTACTGTAGCCCTTGCTTCTGGTGCTTATGTTTTTAGTTGTTCGATTTCTGTGTTTTTGTAGGACTCCAGTGGGTAGAGGAAGAGCCTGGCTTCGTTTGGCATTAATGCAAAAGAAACTTTCAGAATATATGAAAGCTTTAATCAATAAGAAAGAACTTCTCAGGTATGAACACCATCTTGAACTTTCTTCTTTCCTTGGCATGTTCTGCATCATATACTCAAACCACATAAGTTTGCCATTGTTGTAGATCAGAAACAGTTGATTCCTAACAGCTTCACTGATACTTTCTCTTCCACCTCACACACATATACTTCCAAATGGAAGATTTATGTTATGTGTGTTCTTTCTGTCGCTGTGGTATATATTCGTCCTTTCCAGGGCAGGCCAAGACTTACCTCCAGAAAACAGAAAGCACCTCAGCATACTCAGGCTCAGTAAGACAAGAACTTGACATGTAGCATTAAATTCAAATATAGCAAAAAATTGGATAGGTGCAATGGCTAATGCCTGTAATCCCAGCACTTTAGGAGGCCAGGGTGGGTGGATCACTTGGGGCCAGGAGTCTGAGACCAGCCTGGCCAACATGGCGAAACCCTGTGGTGCACACCTATAATCCCAGCTACTTGGGGGGCTTGAGGCACTGCAGGTGGGAGTACAGTGATGCCATCTTGGCTCACTGCAGCCTCTGCCTCCTGGGTTTATGGAATTCTCTTGCCTTAGCCTCCCGAGTAGATGAGACTACAGGCATGCGCCACCACGCCTGGCTAATTTCTGTATGTTTAGTAGAGGCAGGATTTCACCACGTTTGCCAGGCTGGTCTTGAACTCCTGACCTCAAGTGATCCACCTGCCTCAGCTTCCCAAAGTGTGGGAATTACAGGAATGAGCCACTGTGCTCTGCCTGTTTTGCTTTTTTAAAAAAATCTAAAAGACAGCTGGTCGTAGTAGCTCACACCTGTCATACCCACACTTTGGGAGGCCAGGGCGGGTATATCACAATGTTAGGAGTTCAAGACCAGCCTGGCCAACATAGTGAAACCCTGTCTCTACTAAAAATACAAAACTTAGCCAGGCGTGGTGGTGCGTGCCTGTAATCCCAGCTACTCGGGGGACTGAGGCAGGAGAATTGCTTGAACTGGGAGGTGGAGGTTGCAGTGAGCCGAGATCACACCACTGCATTCCAGCTTGGGCAACAGAGTGAGACTTCTCAAAATAAAAAGGGGGAGGTGGTGGAAGAAAAAAACATCTAAAAGACTATTTTTTAGAGTGGTTTTAAATTTATAGCAATATTGAGTAGAAGGTACAGAGATTTTTCATATATCCCCTTCCCCCCGGGCAACCTCCGTCATTATCAACATCCCACACCAGAGTGGTACATTTGTTAAAACTGATGAACCTCAACTGACACATCATTATCTCCCAAAGTTCGTAGTTTTCATTAGGGTTTACTCTTGGCATTGTATGTTTTATGGATTTTGACAGATGTATACTATAATGACATGTATCCATATGTCATTATAATATCATGCAAAATACTTTCACTGCCCTAAAAAATCCTCTGTGCTCCACCTGTTCATCTCTCTGTCCTCCAACTCCTGGTAACCACTGATCATGTTGTGATTGTTTTGTGGTTACTAGGGGTTTACTGTCTCTATAGTTTTGCCTTTTCCAGAATGTCATATAGTTGGAATCATACAGTACATGGCCTTTTCAGACTGGCACCTTTTACTTAATAATATGCATTTAAGTTTCCTCTGTGGTTTGACAGCTCCCTTTTCTAGTGCTCAATCATATGCTATTGTTCATTCATCTACCGAAGGACATCTTGGTTGCTCCCAAATTTAAGAGTAAAGCTGCTGTAAACACATGTATGCGGGTTTTTGTGTGGATATAGGTTTTTAACACACTTGGGTAAATACCAAGGAATACAAGAGTTAGATCATATGAAGTATGTCACTGTTTTTTGTGTATTAGTAACTTAGGTGCATTATAAGCAGTATTTAATTATCTGTTGATCTTGAATAATTTTTAGTTTTTTGAGACAGAATCTCTCTCTGTTGTCCAGACTGGAGTGCAGTGGCATGATCTCAGCTCACTGAAACCTCTGCCTCCCAGATTCAAGCAATTCTCCTGCTTCAGCCTCCCGAATAGCCAGAACTACAGGCACGTGCCACCATGCCCAGCTAATTTTTGTATTTTTGTAGAGATCGGGTTTCACCATGTTGACCAGGCTGGTCTCAAACTCCTGACCTTGTGATCCACCCCGCCTCAGCCTCCCAAAGTGCTGGGATTACAAGCATGAGCCACCACGCCCAGCCAGAATTTTTTTTTTTTTTTGGAGACAGAGTCTTACTCTGTCACTCAGGCTGGAGTGCAGTGGCATCATCTTAGCTCAGTGCAACCTCCACCTTCTGGGTTCAAGCAATTCTCCTACCTCAGCCTCCTGAATAGCTGGGATTACAGGCATGCGGCACCGCACCCCACTAATTTTTGTATTTTTAGTAGAGACAGGGTTTCACTCTGTTGACCAGGCTGGTCTGGAACTCTTGAGCTCAAGTGATGTGATCCACCCACCTCAGCCTCCCAAAGTGCTGGGATTACAGGCATGAGCTACTGTGCCCAGCCAATAATTTTTATCCATTCAGAATTTTGTTGTTTGTTCTTAGTAAAGATGGGGTCTTACTGTGTTGCTCACACTGGTCTGAAACTCCTGGGCTCAAGCAGTCCTCCTGCCTTGGCCTCCCCAAGTGCTGGGATTACAGATGTGAACCACCACCCCCAGCTACCAAACAAATGTTTTAAGATACATAAACGATTGCAAAATTATCTGATGGTGCATCACACATACAAATATGTCAAAAAGTCTGAATACCTGCTTCAACCACAGTAGTGTTCAATCACATCTTTCTGCCAGACTGTTATCTAAATAATCTATTCATGCACCTATTATCTTTTCTCTTTTAAAAAATTTTTTCACCAGTGCCACTTGCCAACAGCCACCTATTGTCTGAAAATAAAATATTTACTAAAGCCTTTCTTTTTGCAGTCTTTTTACTGTTTTTGTAGGTGACTGTAATCAACCATGAAGCAAACATTTTTGGCCTTGTCTTATGATTATATCACTGGTTTTTTGAGATTTTTGTTACAATAAGGAATTCTGTGGATATCTCTTACAGTGAATTCTATGAACCCAATGCCCTCATGATGGAAGAAGAAGGAGCCATAATTGCTGGTCTGCTGGTGGGTCTGAATGTCATTGATGCCAATTTCTGTATGAAAGGAGAAGACCTGGACTCTCAGGTATGGGAAAGATTCTCATTCCCGTGTGTGTCACTCTGAGTTCTGCTATCTTAGAGGTGAATTGATTAGATTATACCAACCAAATTAGGGCATCTTCTATGAGTCATAAACAGGATTTCCTTCCATTTTGATGTGAATATAAAAAATTAGGTTGTTTTTCCTTCCAGTTTGGCTTATTTATACATTGTAAATGTTTTTTGGATCCTTGCCTTGGCTGTGCTTTCTGTTAAACACACATATACACATACTTACATACACACATGTACACACACAAACACGCGCATACCCGGAGATATTGCAGGTTTGGCTTCAGATCACAACAATAAAGCAAATATAAGCAGTATTTAATTATCTATGGGTGATTAAATATCATAATAAAGCAAGTCACATGCATTTTTTTGGTTTCCCAGTATATGTAAAAGTTGGTTTATACTAGGCCAGGTACAATGGCCCACACCTGTAATCCCTGCACTTTGGGAGGCTGGGGCAGGAATACTGTTTGAACCTGGGAGTTTGAGACCAGCCTGGGCAACATAGTGAGCCCCCATTTCTACAAATAATAAAAAATTAGCTGAGTGTGATGGCTGCTTGGGAGGCTAGAGCAGGAGGATCACTTGAGCTTGGGAGGTTGAGGCTATATATAGTGGCACATGATTGTGCCACTGTACTCCAGCACAGTGAGACCCTGTCTCAAAATAAAACTCTAAAAAAAGTTTTTAAATAAAAAGGTTGTTTGCACTATACTGTAGTGTATTAAGTATGTGATAGTATGTATGTAAAAAAACAATGTACATGCCTTAACTTAAAAATACTTTATTGCTGGCTGCGCGTGGTGGCTCACACCTGTAATCCCAGCACTTTGGGAAGCCAAGGTAAGCAGATCACCTGAGGTCAGGAATTCAAGACCAGCCTGGCTAACACGGTGAAACCCCGTCTGTACTAAAAATACAAAAAATGAGCCGGGTGTGGTGGCACATACCTGTAGTCCCAACTACTCAGGAGGCTGAGGCAGGAGAATCACTTGAACCTGGGAGGCAGAGGTTGCAGTGAACCGAGATCGTGCCACTGCCCTCCAGCCTGGGCAACAGAGACTCTGTCTCAAGAAACAAACAAACAAAAATCTTTATTGGTAAAAAAAAAAATGCTTACAGTCACCTGAGCCTTCAGTGAGTTGTAATCTTTTTGCTGGTACAGGGTCTTAACTCAGTATTGATGGCTGCTGACTGATCTTGGTGTTTGCTGAAAGTTGAGGTCACTGTGGCAAATTCTTAAAATATGACAGCAATAAAGTTTGCTGTATTAATTGACTCTTCCTTTACAAAAGATCTTTCTGTAGCATACCATTCTGTTTGACAGCATTTTACCCACAGTAGAATTTCTTTTTTTTTTTTTTCTTTTTTTAAGGCCAAGGACTTTGATTGTATACAGTAAAATTTCTTTCAGAATTGGAGTCAGTCCTCTGAAATCTTGCTGTTGCATTATTAACTTAGTTTATGTAATATTCTAATAAACTATGCTGTTAACAGATATGCTGTCTTTGCTGTACCATTTATTTTTGGGTTTTGGTGTTGTTTTTTTTTTTTTTTTTTTGAGACAGAGTCTTGATGTGTCACCCAGGCTGGAGGGCAGTGGCACCATCTTGGCTCACTGCGACCTTCACCTCGTGGGCTCAAATAATCCTTATGCCTCATTCTCCTGAGTAGCTGGGACTACAGGGATGCACCACCACACCTGGCTAATTTTTGTATTTATAGTAGAGACGAAGTTTTGCCATGTTGCCCAGGCTGGTCTCAAATTCTTGGCCTCAAGTGATCTGTCCACCTTGGCTTCCCAAAGTGCAGGGATTACAGGTATGAGCCACCATGCCCAGCCTACTGTTCCATTTATAGAGCATAGGCAGAGTAGATTTAGTATAACTCTTAAGAGCCCTAGGATTTTCAGAATGGTAAATAGCACTGGCTTCAACTTCAAGTCACCAACTGCATTAGCCTCTAACAAGAGAGTCAGTCTGTCCTTTGCAGCTTTGAAGCCAGGCATTGGCTTCTCATCTGTAGCTGTGAAAGTCCTAGATGGCAGTGTCTAATAGAAGGCTGTTTTGACTACAATTAAAATCTGTTGTTTAGTGTATCCACCTTCATCAATTATCTTAATTAGATCTTCTGGCTAACTTGCTATAGCTTCTATTATTTACATCAACACTTGCTGCTTCAACTTGTACTTTTATGTTATGGAGACAGTTTCTTACCGTAAACCTCCTAAACCAATCTCTATCTCTGCTAACTTCAGACTTTTCCTCTGCAGCTTTTTTACATCTCAGTCTCCATAGAATTCGATAGCATTTGAGCCTTGCTCTGAATTAGATGCTGGCTTAAGAGAATATTATGGCTGGTTTGATCTTCTATACAGACCACTAAAACTTTATTCATGTCAGCAATAAGGCTGTTTTGGCAGGGAGGGAGGGGGGACCCTGAAAGAGCTGGGGCAAGGGTCTGAGGCCTTAGTCTGCACTCATATAAATATAGAATTAGAAAAGAATTAGAGATAGAGTTACATAGTTATTCCTATATATAATCATAAATCACGTAATCCCATAAGTATTCACATGTAATCATAAATATATACTTATATATAATCATGTAATCTTTAATCTTACTAATAAGCCTCAGATCAAGAAGTATGGGACTGAAGCGGCATTGGAAAAAAGAGGTGACCCTAAGGCAAGATGCTATAAGCCCTCTGTCACGCCCACATAAGGGCTCCTGGAGGGCGCCTCGGCTGTGCAACAGCCCCAGCGCTGTGAAAGTGCCTGCTGTTTAGCCAGCTAGGGAAGGAGATGTCCAAGATGGCCGAGACATCGCCTTCCTTGGGGGAGTAAGGAGAAAACTCCACTCTTCCAAGCTCTTATGGTAGGCCCGGCTAGCTCAGTCGGTAGAGCATGAGACTCTTAATGTCAGGGTCATGGGTTTGAGCCCCATGTTGGGTACCAGATGTAGGGTCCAGTCCTGCAGGGTCCCGTGAGTCTCTCTGCAGGTGTAGAGATGAGAAACTGAAAATAAAGACACAAGACAGAGATAGAGAAAATAGAGTTTGGGCCCAGGGATCCACTGCCAACCAAAATGTGGAGTCCGGCAGTGGCCCTGAGTGCCTGGACACTGATTTTTATTGAGTACAAAGCAGGGGAAAGGGTAGATACGGTGAGGTAATGGTGGTCAGTGATAGGGTCAGGTAAATCACATGTCTTGGAGACAGAGGCTCAGGAGTTTCAAGAAGCTAAGGCAAGGAGAAAACCTAAGGCATCAGCACTTTTGTCAAGAAATAGCAAGGTCACTGAGATTTATGTTACTATTACTAATTCTTATCTTTTAAGAAAGAGGAACCAGGTGCAGAAGCGGAACATCAAAGTAGACATGCAATGTGACCGCTGAAGCACAGCACCACATAGAGACATTTAAGCCGCCAGATGTCTGCATGCCTCCCTGACAGCCGCCAGGCCTACCACAAGAGCTTGAAAGAGTGGAGTTTTCTCCTTACTCCCCTGAGAAAGGCGACGTCTCGGCCATCTTGGACATCTCCTTCCCTAGCTGGCTAAACAGCAGGCACTTTCACAGCGCTGGTGCTGCTGTACAGCTGAGGCGCCCTCCAGCAGCCCTTATGTGGGCGTGAGAGAGGGCTTACAGCATCTTGCCTTAGGGTCACCTCTTTTTCCAATGCCGCTTCAGTCCCATACTTCTTGATCTGAGACTTATTAGTAAGATAAAGATTATATGATTATATATATGTATATATTTGTGATTACATGTGAATAGCTATGTGATTATAATTATATATAGGAATAACTATGTAACTATATCTCTAATTCTTTTCTAATTCTGTATTTATATGAGAGCAGACTGAGGCCTCAGACCTTTGCCTCAGCTTTTGCGGGGTTTCCCCCTCACAGTTTTGCTTTCTTGTCTTTCATTGGTTCATTGGAGTAGCACTTTTAATTCCCTTCAAGAACTTTTCCTTTGCTTTTACAACCTGGATGTTTGGCCTAAAGAGCCTACCTTTTGGCCTGTCTTGGCTTTTGATATGCCTTCTTCACTGAGCTTAATTTTTTTCTGGTTCTTGATTTAAAGTAAGAAATGTACAATTCTTCCTTTCACTTGAACACTTAGTGGCCATTGCAGGGTTAGTAATTGGCCTAATTTCAGCATCGTTGAGTCTTAGGGAATAGGGAGGCCAAGGAGAAGGGAGAGACACTGGGGAACAGCCAGTCACTAAAGCAGTTAGAACACACATTTACGGACCTTCTTATGTGGGTGTAGTGCATGGAGACCCAAAATAATTTTGATAGTAACATCAAAGATCACTGATTACAGATTATCATAATAGATATAATAATAATGAAAAAGTTTGAAATGTGAGAATTACCAAGATGTGAAATTCATACATGAAGCGAGCACATGCTGTTGGAAAAATGGCACTAATAGACTTGCTTGACACAGGGTTGCCACAAACCTTCAATTTTTAAAAAAGCTGTATCTGTGAAGTACAAAAAGCAAAGTGCAATAAAACAAGGTGTGTGTGTGTGTGTGTGTGTGTGTGTGTGTGTGTGTGTGCGTGTATTAAAATATATGCAGTTGACCCTTGGAACAATAGAGGGGTTAGGGACACCACATGGTAGAACCACTCTGCATAGTAAAAAATTCAAATACTCCCTAAAAACGTTAAGTACTAATAGCATACGATTGACCAGAGGCCTTACTGATAACATAAACAGTCAATTAATACTATTTTGTATGTTACATATACATTTATATGTATGTATTTGTTTTGTTTTGAGATAAAGTCTCACTCTGTAATGCAGGCTGGAGTGCAGTGACATGAACTCAGCTCATTGCAACCTCTGCCTCCCAGGCTCATTTGATTCTCTCACCTCAGCCTTCAGAGTAGCTGGGACTATAGGAGCATGCCACCACACCCAGCTAATTTTTTTGTATTTTTTGTAGAGACAGAGTTTTGCCATGTTGCCCAGGCTGGTCTTGAACTCCTGAGCTCAAGCAATCCTCCTGTCTTGGCCTCCCAAAGTGCTGGGTTTATAGGCATGAGTCACCATGCCTGGCCTATTGTATATTTCATATGCTGTATTCTTACAATAAAGTAAGCTAGAGAAAAGAAAATGTTGTAAGAAAATTATAAAGATGAGAAAATATATTTACTATTCACTTAAATGAATGGATCATCATAAAGGAACCACGTTATCATAAAGGTTCTCACACTAACCAGGTTGACAAGGAGGAGGAAGAGGAAGGAGGTTGATCTTGCTGTCTCAGGAGTGGCAAAAATGGAGGGAAATCTTTGTATAAGTGGACTTGCACAGTTCAAAGTCATGTTGTTCAAGGATCAGCTATACAGTTGTCCTTCGGTATCCAGGGGGGATTGTTTCCAGGACCTCCATGTCTACCAAAGCCCACGATACTCAACCCCTTACAGTCAGCCCTCTGTGTCCTTTGGGTTTTAGGAGCTGCTGATAAGGAGAACCAGCTGTACTAAAGGCCATTAAAGCATGGTAGTCAAGAGTAAAGGCTCTGAAGCTAACTGCCTAGGTTCAGATTCTGGCTTCCTGATTTTCTAGCTGAATATATATGTGTATATATATATATATATATATATATATTTTTTTTTTTTTTTTTTTTTTTTTGAGACGGAGTTTCACTCTTGTTACCCAGGCTGGAGTGCAATGGCGCGATCTCGGGTCTCCGCAACCTCCGCCTCCTGGGTTCAGGCAATTCTCCTCCCTCAGCCTCCTGAGTAGCTGGGATTACAGGCACGCGCCACCATGCCGAGCTAATTTTTTGTATTTTAGTAGAGACGGGGTTTCGCCATGTTGACCAGGATGGTCTTGATCTCTTGGCCTCGTGATCCACCCGCCTCGGCCTCCCAAAGTGCTGGGATTACTTTGTAATTACTTAGTTTCTTGGTGCTTCAGATTCCTTGATGTAATGCAGTTAGAACAGGGCCTAGCACATGTTAATTGCCCAATAAATAAAGCTAATGTTTTCTCTTTGATTAGTTCTCACCCATTCTGTATGAAATACTATGACAAACTTCTGTTATGTTTTGTTCTGGTAAAATGGAAAGGGAAATAAGATATTTTAAAGAGAAATAAGCTAAGTAATAAAATGGCAGTCTTGAAAAATGAAGACGTGTACATCAGCGAAAGTTTGGAGGAATAGACACCAAAATGTTAGCAATGGTCATCTTCCGGTGGTTGGGATTATGAGTGTTTAATATTACTTTTCCTTTGTTTAGCTATATTTTCTGAAATTTCTACAGGGGAAATGTGCTAATTTTTAAAAAGTTATTTGTAAAAATAAACAAGGATTCAGTAGTGGAATACCTGAAATAAGCAAAAGAGAAAGAAACTTTAGACCTTATTTATATTAAGTATTCTGTTGACTGTCTTAGTTGTGATCTGGTCTTCTAGTCCTATTGACACAATCTTGATTCTTTACTTCCAACCCTTGTTAATACTTGATTAAACTAAAAGTAAAATAGTAAATTTTTAATCATAAATGTCTAGAAATTGTCATGACTGTATTATGTTTTGAGTGCCTAGAGACATTGTGTTATGGCTTGTAAAGAATATCTAATTTTATATTAAAACCTGAAAATTCTCTCTCTAGGTTGGAGTTATAGATTTTTCAATGTATCTCAAGGATGGGAACAGCAGTAAAGGTAGTGAAGGGTATGTACACAAAAAATAGGGTTCTTTTCTCCTGATGTAGTATTTTTTTTCCTTTGGTAGTATTTAAAGTTTACAACAACACTGTTTTAACAGACTTGCTGAAAGAATTTCTAATCGTATAGCCTTAATAAAGTCTTGCCAAAAATATGTGACTATTATGCCTACCATTAAACCTTAAAAGGTTTTTGTTTTGCTTTGTTTAATAATTTTTCTGCTATGTGCTTCCAGCCAAATGAAATAAAAATTTTCTAGAGGATTCCAGTTCTTCATCCCTTATAGTAGATTTTAAAACATGGTCATTTCGATGAGAGGGATTACTTTCTCAGTTTGCTTAAAATTGGCAATATGAAATATGCACCATGAGGTTATATAAAATGTTAACATTAGGGGAAACTGAGTGAAGGTATGTGGGAACTCTGTACTGCCTTTATACCTTTTCTTGTAAATCTAAAATTATGTTAAACAGTTTTAAAATATTCATTATGATACTTAGTAATTAGAGATCAGAAGCACATCTATACTCTATAAATTTAGCCATTGAAAGCATAGTCTGATGTTTTAATTTTTTACGTTGAGCTAAAATTATCTCACTGTTATTTTGGTAGTTGTATAGGTATGGGGCCTTAACTTTATCTTTCAGCTGAAAAAGCTGGCTGTTTAACTTTTGTCTATTACAGATTAGTTGGTTGTAGAAGTGAACCTTCTTTATCTTCAGTTTGTTTTTCATGTAATAATAAACATTTGGACCCGGCACAGTGTCCTACGCCTATAATCCCAGCACTTTGGGAGGCCCAGTTGGGGGGATCACCTGAGGTCAAGAGTTCGAGACCAGCCTGGCCAACATGGTGAAACCCCTCTCTACAAAAACACACACACACAAAAACAAAAAAACAATTAGCCCAGCATGATGGTGGGTGCCTGTAATACCAGCTACTCTGGAGGCTGAGGTGGGAGAATCACTTAAACCTGGGAAGCAGAGGTTGCAGTGAACTGAGATTGCACCATTGCATTCCAGGCTGGGTGACAGAGTAAGACATTATCTCAAAAGAAAAAATAATAATAATGATAAATATTTGATTTTTATGAAAGCCTTTTTAACTTTAAATGTTAAATAGCACAGACAAATATTTAGTCTTTGCGAATAGCTGTATTACATCAGAGTGAGCTTAATTCAAGTCCTGTGACAAATGGAAAATTGTTACTACAAATACTACTAGTGAAGCTAAAAAATCTATTAACAAGAAAGTTTTTTGTCCTTTAAATGCCTCTAATAGATTGCAATATCATACCTATGATCTAAGTTATTAATACTAAGGTTTATAAGCTATAACAAGAGCTTTATTAGTGTGGGGTTTTGTCATTTTTAAACTCCTGACTTTTTCTTGTTGATATGTCAAGAGGGTTTACATCAAATCTGTCTTATGGTTCAGTGTATCTGTGCCACAAATTTTTTCTCATGTTTTATGAAAAGGTGGGGTGGGGTGGGATTGGGATCTTGGCATTTCTTATGTTATTTATTTTATTTCTATTTTCTCCCTCTCCCCCTAGAGACGGTCAGATTACTGCAATTCTGGACCAGAAGAACTATGTAGAAGAACTGAACAGACATTTGAAGTAAATAATGAATAAGTATATTACTTACTCACTTTACTGGGGAATTGTTGAGGGAGAAGGGAAGAGTAAAATGAGGAGCAGTGAGGATAATTCAGACAATCCTCAACAAATATATGTAGAATTCAGTGCTTGCCAGGCACTGAATTATATAATAACTCAACGCTTGCCAGGCACTGAGTTAGCCACTAGATGAATAAATGGCATTTAACAGTTTTGGTGACCTTTAGTGAAAGGCAATATATTATGTTATATATAATATATAATAATATAGTATATAATATTATGTATGTAGCTATAACTCTAGTGATAAAATAAATAAATGCATAAATACCTTCAGTTAAGAATTTTAAAATATATGACATACACAGTTGAAAATTGGTAGCGTTTTGGTTTAGCATATGTAGCTGCATATTTCAGGACTGATCTTGGGTAAACCACTCATTACATTAGTACCTTTAAATTAATCATATCATCCAGGTGTGGTGGCTCAAGCCTATAGTCCCAACACTTTGAGAGGCCAAGTTCGGAGGATCGCTTGAGCTCAGGAGTTTGAGACCAGCTGGTAACATAGCCAGATCTTGTCTCTACTAAAAAACTCAGAAAAACTAGCTGGGTGTGCACCTGTAGTCCCAGCTACCTGTGGGGCCAGCCTGGGTTACCGAGCGATACCCTGTCTAAAAAGAAAAAAAAAAAAATACATATTTTCCTTCCCTGCATTTCTCATTTATACATTGAATTAATAGCATTAATTTACCCTTTCTTCATCATTATTACAGTTAATTCGCCAAGTTTTCACCAAGTACAGTAGTTCCCCCTTATGTGGAGGGGATACATTTGGTACCATCTGAAACCACAGACAGTACCAAACCATATATATATATATACTGTGTTTTTTCCTATACATATATACCTGTGATAAAGTTTAATTTATAAATTAGGCAAGGTAGGAGATTAGCAACAATAATAAAGTAGAACAGTTTTAAGAATAGACTATAATAAAAGAACTATGAATGCAGTGTCTCCCTCAGAGTATCTTACTGTATTATTTTCATCTATTTTTGAACCACAGTTGAGTGCAGGTAACTGAAACCACAGAAAGCGAAACTATAGATAAGAGGAGACAACTGTAGTTTCAGAACTTTACAGAACATGAAACAGTTTTTTCTCCCCTGAGAAGAGCTATCCAAAAACTACTGGTATTCTCAAGTACTTTGATGTTCTTGTTATGTTAAGACTACTGAATAATTTTGAAGAATAATTAATGTATTCATCAATTATCTTGTTTGTAGTTCTCTTATGAAAAAATAGACATTTTAATTTAAATAAAACTTATGATTATACTACTATCAGTAAAATTTTGAGTAGTCTTGGTTCCACCTAACAAAGTCAACAGTTTAATAAGTACATTTTCTCTGGGGACCAAGAACTAATATAATGACTGTAATAAACTATGGAGATGTTAGCCAAGCAAAATGTGGTTACAGTTCACAATGAAATATAAACAATGGTACTATTATTTGCTCTTTCTTTGCATTAGTTTCTTTAAGTGTAATTGAGAATATCTAACATAAAGGTTGTTGAAAGGAATACATGCAGTAATGCAAATGACATAATTTAGAAGAGGGCTTGGTACATGTAAGCAGTTAATTCATGTAGCCTGTTATGATCATATGTAGACAAACCTTAAAGTTTACTCTGTTGGGAATGAACTCTTTTATTTCATTGAATAAATACTTGAATTAAAACTCAAATGCCAAAGATAACAGCAGTTAAAGCAGACACCGCCTTCTGTAAGATTAGAGGTCAAGAATTGGGAGCATTAAGGCTGGGCATGGTATCTCATGCCTATAATCCCAGCAATCTGGGAGGCCAAGGCAGGCGGATCACTGGAGGTCAGGAGTTCGAGAGCAGCCTGGGAAACATGGTGAAACCCTGTCTCCACCAAAAAATACAAAAAATAACTGGATATGGTAGTGTGTGCCTATAGTCCCTAGCTTCTCGGAAAGCTGAGGCACAAGAATTGCTTGAACCCAGAAGGCAGAGGTTGCAGTGAGCCAAGATCACACCTCTGCACTCCAGTCTCGGCAGCAGAGCGAGACTCTGTCTAAAAAAAAAGGAATTGTGAGCATTAGACAATACAATGAAGGCTAAGTGTGAAGGATTTAAAAAGGACAGTTCAGGGTATTGTTCTGTTTTCCAAAAGTGACCATTTTTTTCTTCTCTTGATAGTGCTACTGTAAACAACCTTCAGGCAAAAGTAGATGCGTTAGAAAAATCCAACACTAAACTGACAGAGGAGGTAAGTTTTGTTAATTCTTTGATTGACTTATATAATTTAATATGCATTAGTAGAACCAATAATTTTTATGTAACCTTGGAAAGGAAGAACTTGACTTTTCAAATAAAATCAACTGTAATGCGTAACTCCTTGTTCTGACTAGAATGGCCAGTTGGCTTATTGGAGGGGTCTCATTTACCCAATTTGACTGTGTTGGGGCATGTTGCCTGGATGATGAAGTATCTTAGTTTATTTTGTGTGCATATTTTGCCTGGGCTAACCTAGACTAAATGTTTAGCGTATAGCATGTTCATCATTTATTCATTCAGTGAACATTTCAGACACTGTTTATGTACAAGAGCTAGACAAATATTTATATGTGCCAGGCATTGCTTTATGTTCCAGATTAGTAAACTCCCCACCCTCTATGTCCTTCTTTTCTTCCTGGGACAGTTAAATAGATAAGGTAAAGAGTCCTGGTCATAAGATCAGTGATCTCTGCTTACAAATCATGCTTATGTAAGTCATGTGCTCCTGAGTAAGTCAGTCACTTGACCTCTAAGAGGCCCAGTTCCCTCACTGGAAAATGAGAGTGCTTACAATGCACTTGCCTTTCAGCCTCACAATTAACTCTGAAGATCAGATAAGAATAGACAAGAATGTAAAAACTCTTAGAAAAGTCCCTAAAATAAGAACAGAAAAATAACGTCATGTTTTACTTCTAATAAAAAGATTTTTTCCCTAACTTGCCAAAGCCTTAGCTAGAGATATTTTTTCTTTAAATAGCATTAGATGTTTTTATTAAAAATACTAAATAACATTATCCAGATGGCAAAGAGTTTACCTTCTTTATTCCTTTTTCTTATTTTGAGATAGGATCTAGCTCTGTTGTCCAGGTTGGAGTGCAGCAGCACAGTGGCTCACTGTAACTCCCACTCCCCCCGGGCTCAAGTGATCTCCCACCCCAGCCTCCCAAGTAGCTGGGATCACAGCCACACACCACCATGCCTAGCTGTTTTTAGTAGAGACAGGGTCTTGCCATGTTGCTCAGGTTGGTCGTGAACTGCTGAGCTCAAGCGACCTGCCCACCTTAGCCTTCCAAAGTGGTAAAATTATAGGTGTAAGCCACTGGGCCTGGCATACATTCTTCATTTCTGATTATAGTGATGCCCTTATACCCCAATGGGATGAATTTAGTTTAAATAAAATCAAATTAAAACACTAGTCAGGAAGAAGCTTTTAATCGGTTTTTCTTTAAAATGAACATTTTCATTGTAACGTTTTAAAATACCTTTTTTATTACTCTTTTTTATTACTCTGTGGCTTTTTTGAAGCTCTGTTGCCTTCACTTTTGGGAACAAAAATTTTAATTTTATATATCTCAAAACTTTAATTTATGCTTATAGTCCTTAGAATCTTACCATAAGGGCTTTTGGAATGTTCAGCACAGATTTTTTTACTGTGATTCTGCTGCTACTATATTGAAGCAGTACAGCATAGCAATTAAGCATGATATCTAAAGCTAGGCTACTTGGGTTCATGTCCTGGCTCTGGCACTTGCTAGTCTTATTTTGAATTTTTTAAAATTAAATTAAATTTTATTTTATTTTTTTGAGCCACAGTCTCGCTCTGTCACCCAGGTTGGGGTGCAATGGCACCATCTCGGCTCACTGCAACCTCCATTTCCTGGGTACAAGTGAATCTTCTGCCTCAGCCTCCCAAGTAGCTGGGACTATAGTTGCGTGCCAGCACAGCAGCTATTATTTTTTGTATTTTTAGTAGAGGAGGGATTTCACCATGTTTGCCAGGCTAGTCTCGAACTCCTGACCTTGTGATCCATCTGCTTTGGCCTCCAAACTGCTGGGATTACGTGAGTCACTGCACCTGGCTTTTTTTTTTTTCTTTTCCGAGACAGAGTCTCGCTATGTTGCCCATGCTGGAGTGCAGTGGTATGATCTCAGCTCACTGTAGACTCCACTCAATGCAACCTCCGCCTCCTGGTTCAAGCGATTCTGCTGCCTCAGTCTCCCGAGTAGCTGGAACTACAGGCATACACCACCACACCTAGCTAATTTTTGTTTTTATGTAGAAACAGGGTTTCACCAGGTTGGCCAGGCTGGTCTTAAATTCCTGACCCCAGATGATCTACCTGCCTCAGCCTCCCAAAGTGCTGGGATTATAGGCGTGAGCCATTGTACCTGGCTACTTGCTGGTCTTCTAATCTTGGGCCAATTACTTAAGCCTCCATTCCTTGATTTGCTTATCTGTAACATGGAAATAGCAATAATAATATTTTATGAGATTGTTGTGTGAAATGGTTTAATACATTATTAGGGCTTAGAACAGTACCCGACACATCATAAGCACTAAATAAATATAGTTGTTAATTTTATTCCCTCAGTCATAGGACTTGTCTTCCTTAGATTTATTATATTAATACTAAAAATATTCATGTATTCATTTACTTATTTTACCAATAACACTTATTTTCTTAAATAAAATATGCTTTAAGAGAGCAGATAAAGTTCATTAGTTCTGTCTTTTCTCATTTCCATTTTGGGTTTAAGAGGGCCAGTAAAGCCAGGCACGATGGCTCACACCTGTAATCCCAGCACTTTGGGATGTCAAGGTGGGTGGATCACTTGAGGCCAGGATTCCAAGACCAGCCTGGGCAACATGGCAAAACCTTTTCTCAAAAAAAAAAAAAAAAAAAAAAAAGGCCAGTAGAATAAGATAGCAAACCTCTTTTCCCCTCCTGGGATTTGAACTTGAATGACAAACTAAGAAGAATTAGGCAGATGAAGATATAAATATCCACTTCAGGCCTGGCACGGTGACTCAAACCTATAACCCCAGCCCTTTGGAAGCCAAGGCTGGAGGATCATTTGAGGCCAAGAGTTAAGAGTAGCCTGGGAAACAGTGAGACTGCATCTCTACACAAAATTAACCAGGTGTTGTGGTGCACACTTATAGCCCCAGCTACTCGAGAGGCTGAGGAGGGAGGATTGCTTGAGCCCGAGAGACGAAGGCTGCATTAGCTAAGCTTGTGCCACCACATTCCAACCTGGGCAACAGAGGAGACCCTGTCTCAAATAAATAAATAGATAGATAAATAAATGTCCACTTCATTATTGGTAAAGCTGAATTGGAAAGCCTTGTATATCTGCAGCCATAATCAAGTTTCACAATAGTTTCTCTTAAATCAAGATTTTGGAACAACCTTCCTGGGGGCAAACTTGAATCTAGAGAAGAGACTGACTTGCCCAGAAGTAGTTTCGTACACGTTTTTAGTCCACTGGATCTGAGAGAGAATTGAGCTTCCAGGCCTGTCCCCAGAAAGCAAGAGCTTCTCTGTGCTTACCATGTTAGGACAGGAACTGAGCAGAGCCTGCACCTGCTGCTAGTGAGGAGATAATAATTGAGAAGGAGATGAGCCTGGCTGGAGGAGCCTGATCAGTTATTCCTCCCAGCCTCATGCAGGCACCTTTACATTTTCTGGAAGTTTTAGTAGGTGCAGAGAAGGGAAAAGTGTTTCCACTTTGCTTTTTTCTTCTGAAAAATAGTGATATAAATGTTTCCCCATAGCAGTTTACTGCTAATAACATTACCTGATTTTTTTAGGCATTAAAATAAAAAATCTCAATGCTTAATAAGATCTTTTAACATGAGAACTTTGGAGTTCATTTTTTAAATCTTTTTAGAAATCTATAAAAGATCTTATGAGGAGTTTATCACATGGCTTCCATGGTGTGACAGGACCTATTTATTTATTTTTCTTTCATTTTTTAAAAATTATACTTTAAGTTCTGGGATACATGTGCAGATCTTGCAGGATTGTTACATAGGTACACACATGTCATGGTGGTTTGCTGCCTCCATCTCCCCATCACCTACATTAGGTATTCCTCCTAATGTTATCCCTCCCCTAGCCCCCCAAACCCCAACTGCCCCAGTATATGATGTTTCCCTCCTTGTGTCCATGTCTTCTCATTGTTTAACACTCACTTAAGAGTGAGAACATGCAGTGTTTGATTTTCTGTTCTTGTGTCAGTTGGCTGAGAATGATGGTTTCCAGTTTCATCCATGTCTCTGCAAAGGACATGAACTCATCCTTTTGTATGGCTGTATAGTATTCCATGGTGTATATGTGCCACATTTTCTTTATCCCCATCTATCATTGATGAGCATTTGGGTTGGTTCCAAGTCTTTGATATTGTAAACAGTAATGAACGTACGTGTGCATGTGTCTTTATAATAGAACGATTTATAATCCTGCGGGTATATACCCAGTAATGGGATTGCTGGGTCAAATGGTATTTCTATTTCTAGATCCTTGAGGAATCGCCACACTGTCTTCCACAATGGTTGAAGTAATTTACACTACTACCAACAATGTAAAAGCGTTTCTATTTCTCTACATCCTCTTCAGCATCTGTTGTCTCCAGATTTTTTAATGATCGCCATTATTAAAAAATGGTGTGAGATAGTATCTCAATGTGGTTTTGATTTGCATTTCTCTAATGACCAGTGATGATGAGCATTTTTTCATGTTTATTGGCCACGTAAATGTCTTCTTTTGAAAAGTGTCTGTTTATATCCTTTGCCCACTTTTTGCTGGGGTTGTTTTTTTCTTGTAAATTTGTTTTAGTTCTTTGCAGATTCTGGATATTAGCTCTTTGTCAGGTAGGTAGCTTGCAAAAATTTTTTCCCATTCTGTTGGTTGCCAGTTCACTCTAAAGATACTTTGCTGTGCAGAAGCTCTTAAGTCTAATTAGATCCCATTTGTCTATTGGCTTTTGTTGCCATTGCTTTTGGTGTTTTAGTCATAAAGTCCTTGCCTATGCCTATGGATAGGACCTATTAAACATTTAAGAAGTTGACATTCTTAATAAATATATTTTTTTCTTGCTAATAAGAACATCCTTGAGATAATCTTGTTAAAACTTTTCATATAAAAGTAGCAATAAGGAGATACATTTTATTTTTATTTAGCCTCATCTAAAAATATTCTTGGCCGGGTGTGGTGGCTCATGCCTATAAACCCAGCACTTTGAGAGGCTGAGGTGGACAGATCTCTTGAAGCCAGAAGTTCAAAACCAGCCTGGCTAACATGGTGAAACCTTGTCTCTATGAAAAATACAAAAATTATCTGGGTGTGGTGGTGGATGCCTGTAGTCACAGCTAGTCAGGAGGCTAATGCATGAGAACTTCTTGAACCCAGGAGGCAGAGGTTATGGCGAGCTGAGATCGCACCACTGCATTCCAGGCTGGGCAATAGAGTGAGGCCCTGTCTTAGAAAAATAGAGAAAGAAAAATATTTCTCGAGTTCCCTGTAAGAACATTTTTATTGGGTTATAGCTTGCTTGCTTTCTTGTTTTTTTTTTTTTGAGATGGAGTTTTGCTCTTGTTACCCAGGCTGGAGTGCAATGGCGCGATCTCGGCTCACTGCAACCTCCGCCTCCTGGGTTCAGGCAATTCTCCTGCCTCAGCCTCCTGAGTAGCTGGGATTACAGGCACATGCCACCATGCCCAGCTAATTTTTCTTATATTTTTAGTAGAGACGGGGTTTCACCATGTTGACCAGGATGGTCTCGATCTCTTGACCTCATGATCCACCCACCCCGGCCTCCCAAAGTGCTGGGATTACAGGCTTGAGCCACCGCGCCCGGCCAGCTTGCTTGCTTTCTAAGAATATACAAGCCTGAAAATTACATCCCAGCTGATCATGGATTATCTTAACACTATGTTAATTTTAAAAAGATAAAAGATTATTTTTAAAATTTTATCCACAGCTTGCAGTTGCAAACAACAGGATCATTACCTTACAAGAAGAAATGGAACGAGTTAAAGAGGAAAGTTCCTACATACTGGAATCCAATCGGAAGGTTAATCTTACTGGATTTATAAAATATTCATAAAGAGAATATCAGCTTGTTAGTGGTAAAGGAGAGTCTCTAAAGCACCGTTTTAAGCAGCAGGCCTGTATCAAGCACACTGTTTTTATTAAGACTCTATGCGTAATTGTGTGATGAAGGTTGTGGGAGGGTTATGCCCCTTTTCCTACAAGATGCTTCTTGGCTTCACAGCCACCTACATGTGTTTAGAGACTTCAAGAAACAGTCTAATTCGGTTTCTTGTTTTTATGTACTGGTGATTCATACAGTATTTAACAATTTGTTATTTTAAATATACCATTACTTTTATACCATGTTACTGTTTTATAAGAAGTGACACCTCATTTATATGATACCACTGGGAAAGAGCTACCATATAAATGTACTTTCTGGATAACTTAATCCTTTAAAGCAACAAACTTGTTATAGATGTCTAAATCAGAATTTCGTAAACCTTTATGTTTTGTACAATTCCAAGCCTTTTTAATTAAGGACATAATTTAATACATGTAGCCCTTTATGATGACTGAGGATCATAATTACCAACATTGACAATTCTCTATTACAACATAATAGTGCCACTTCAGGAGACTATTGATTGAAGTTGATAGAGCTTCTGGCACTTAAATATTCCCTGATTTCTGTGGATGGTTTTTTCCCTATCTTTTATGTATTCACTAGCATCTCTTACTTTTTACTGATGTTAGTGTTGTTATCATTAGGACGATCTCTCTACTTTATCTTCATGCTTATAATCTACTGTCCCTAGGAATCCAAATATTCATAGTTATTAAAATTGTTCTTTTACTAGGCTATGAGACGGAACCAAAGCAGTTTTCCATGACTAAGGTGATCCATCTGCTCAGAATTTTTTTATGACCTGCTTATTTTTATCTGTGATTTTGCTGGATAGTCGAAGATAACAGTTGTGAATTCTCTGGAGATTGAATCTATTAACATTTACACCTGTAGCCCTTGGGCCAGGAGCAGTGGCTAATGCTTGTAATCCCTGCGCTTTGGGAGGCCAAGGCAGGTGGATCACTTGAGGTCAGGAGGTCAAGACCAGCCTGGGCAACATGGTGAAACCTCATCTCTACTAAAAATACAAAAATTAGCCAGGCGTGGTGGCACACACCTGTAATCCTAGCTACTCGGGAAGCTGAGACAGGAGAATCACTTGAACCCAGGAGGTGGAGGTTGCAGTAGGCAGAGATTGAGCCACTGCACTCCAGCCTGGGTGACAGAGTGAGACTCTATCTCAAAAAAAAGAAAAAAAAACCTATAGTCCAACTCATATTTTGAAATGAATACTATGTTATTTTAGAGGCTGATTTTTAAAACTTCTATCTGGTTTGGTAACCTATTTTAGGATTTTAAATAAAGTGTCAGGAAGCCCCCAATTCAGCTTACCCTTTAAAAATATACTGGACTTCCTCAGTTTCTTGTGTTTGTTTATTATTATACCTGCTTCAATATGATCTTTTTTTCTTACTAAGTGGCAATGTTAGTCTCTGCTAATTCTGATTAAATCCTTAAATATGTACAATGTTATTTATCTTTACAAGGGCCCCAAGCAAGACAGAACTGCAGAAGGACAAGCACTAAGTGAAGCAAGAAAGCATTTGAAAGAAGAGACACAATTACGATTGGTAAACTTTGCTTAATTTCTAATAGTTCAGGAATACATTACGAGGGAACTGACCACTTAGAGGTTTTATTATACAGACCGAGATTAGGAATATCAGTAGTGTTCTGAAAAATTACAGATCCTATAAAATGGTTTATCTCTTTTTAACACACATGCCTTATCATACTCACAGTCTTTTTCTGAGTATTTTCAACAATAAGATTTTGTTAATCTTTATTTTTTTGCTTTTGTAGTTTGTATTGCAAGAATATTACGTATACAGAACCTACTTTTTTAAACTATGCAGTTTCACTCCTACGTAAGTCCTCATCCCTGCAAAGATTCTTGGAGGTGGTGGCTCCTCTTTTCTTTACAAAGAATCATTATTATAGGATTACGCTCTTTTATTTTTAGCTGTTATATCTGATTTATACTTAGTCTTAGATATAAATGGAAACATTTATTATCCAGTATTGGTCTTAAATATTTTTTAGAAATAAAAAAAAAATACGTGTGTGTGTGTGTGTGTGTACACACACACACACACACGTATTATATATATATATATATATATATACACACACACACACACACACTATGTATATATGTATCTACATATATAGTGTAATACCTCACTGTAATCAGAATGGCAGCTATCAAAAAATTGAAAGATAAGTGTTGGCAAGGATGTAGAGAAAGGGAACCTTTACACACTACTGGTGAGAATATAAATTAGTATAGCTACTATGGAAAACAGTGTGAAGGTTGTTTTAAAAAATTAAAAACCAGGCCAGGCACAGTGGCTCACACCTCTAATCTAAGCACTTTGGATTACACATGAGGCCAGAAGTTCATGACCAGCATGGTGAAACCCTGTCTCTACTAAAAATGAAAAAAAAAATTCAACCAGGCAAGGTGGCACACTCCTGTAATCCCAGCTACTTAGGTGACTGAGGCAGGAGAATTGCTTGAACCTGGGAGGCTGAGGCTGCAGTGAGTCAAGATTATGCCACTGCACTCCATTCTGGGTGACAGAGCCAGACTCCATCTCAAAAAATAAAAAATAAATTAAAATTAAAAATCAATCTAGCATATGATCCAGCAATCCCACTACTGGGGATATATCCAAAGGAAATGAAATCAGTATGTCAGAGAGAATCTGCACTCCTATGTTTATTGCAGCACTATTCACAGTAGTCAAGATAGGGAATCAACCTTAGTGTTCATCAACATGTGAATGGATTAAAAAAATGTGGTACATATACACAATGGGATGCTACTCAGACATAAAAAAGAATGAAATCCTGTCATTTGTGGCAACATGGCTGAACCTACAGGACATTATGTGAAATGAAATAAGCCAAGCACAGGAAAAGAAATCCTGTATGATAACATTCATTTGTGAAATCTAAAATGTTGTTCTCATAAAAGTAAAGAGTAAGGTGGTGGTCACCAGTGGGAGAGAGGGCAGGGGATAGTAAGAGATTGATCAGGCTGGGCACGGTGGCTCAAGCCTGTAATCCCAGCACTTTGGGAGGCCGGGGTGGGTGGATCACGAGGTCAAGAGATTGAGACCATCCTGGTCAACATGGTGAAGCCCCGTCTCTACTAAAAATACAAAAAATTAGCTGGGCATGGTGGCGCATGCCTGTAATCCCAGCTACTCAGGAGACTGAGGCAGGAGAATTGCCTGAACCCAGGAGGCGGAGGTTGCGGTGAGCCGAGATCGCGCCATTGCACTCTAGCCTGGGTAACAAGAGCGAAACTCAATCTCAAAAAGAAAAAAAAAGAAAGAGAGAGATTGATCAACAGGAACAAAGCTATAGTTAGATAGGAGGAATGAGTTCTGGTCCTCTGTTGCATAGCATGGGATGACTAGAGTTAACAGTAATACATATTTTAAAATAGAAGAGAGATTTGTTGCTTTTTGTTCTTTTTTTAATTAATGCATAATAGATGTACATCGTTCCAGGGTACATATGATAATTTAATATACTCATATAATTTGTAAAGACCAAATCAGTGTTCTCCAAATCAGTGTTCTTGGGATACCCATTACCTTAAATATTTGTCTTTTCTTTTCTTTTTCTTTTTTTGAAGGAAAATTTGTATTGTTTTAATTATTTTTATGTACAGAAAACTCATTGGTGTACATTTAACCCAGTTTCGTGGCAGGTTCTTTAGCTTTTGCCTTTTCGAGCTTGGCGAAGCAAGCCACAGATTTGGGACCCAGGACATTGCCTCCCCAGTGATGGCGGATCTCATCATATCTGTCATTGTAATTGGTTCGGATGGCTTCCACCAGCTTAGCCAAAGCACCTTTGTCTTCTGAGTTAACCTGTGTGAAGGCGACAGTGGTGCAGGTCTTCCTGTGGACTAGACATCCCAGTCTTGCCTTCCCCTTGATAATGCAGTAAGGGACTCCCATTTTATGACACAGGGCAGGCAATAAGACAGCCAGCTCAATGGGATCCATGTCATGTGCAGTCACCACCAGCTGAGCTTTCTTGTTCTCCACCAAGGTGGTGACAGTTTTAACTCCTGCTCGATGGACAGGTGGTCTCTTAGTGGGGACGTCCCCTTTGCCAGCCGCTTTCTTCTCAGCCCAGGCCAACAGCCTCTGCTTCTTCCCTCGCTTTGTCTCTGGTGTATACTTGTGGACCAGCTTAAGCAGCTGAGTAGCTGTTTGGTGGTCCAGGGCCTGGGTGAACTGGTTAATTGCAGGAGGCACTTTCAGCCGCTTATAGAGGATGGCTTTCTGCCACTGCAACCTGATATAGCGGGGCCATTTCACAAAGCGGCTCACCCTTTTGGGCTGGATGTCCTGTCCAATGCCAAAATTCTTAGGCCTTTTCTCAAACAGGGGATTCACCACTTTATTAGCCTCCTGTTTCTTCATGACAGCAGGGGCCGGACCCACCTTCTTCTCCTTGGCCTTCTTTCCTTTCGGCATCTTGGGCAGCGGGAAGAGCTATTTGTCTTTTCTTTATGCTGGAAAAAACAGAGGCTTTTGAATGTTCTCATCACAAAGAAATGATAAATGTTTAAGATGATAGATTTGTTCATTTCTCAGACTTGGTCATTACATAGTTTTTATATTATTGAAACATGTTGTACATCATAAATATGTACAGTTACGTGTCACTCATACTTTTTTTTAAAAAAAAGAACTTATATTAAGGGATACTATTCCTGTACTGAATTTTAATAATCCCTGTTATTAACATATTAAATCTTCCTAGAGTTTCGATAGTATGACAAACACAGGGACCTCCCCACAATGTCTCTAAGAATAAGGAAGAACCTGAAAATAAGGGGTGACTTAACTTGTACTAAAAAATTATTACAGGCCAAGTGCCATGGTTCACACCTGTAATCCCAGTACTCTGGAAGGATCACTTGAGCCCAGGACTTTGCGACCAGCCTGGGCAACATAGAGGGACCCCATCTCTACAAAAAATGCAAAATTAGCCATGCTTGGTGGTACATGCCTGTATTCCCAGCTACTTGGGAAGCTGAGGAGAGAGATCACCTGAGCCCAGGGAAGTTGAGTCTGCAGTGAGCCAGGATTGCACTGCATTGCAGCCTGGGTGACAGTGAAACCTTATCTCAAAAAATATACATGTATTACAAGTTGACAGTATATAACAATTTCAGATTTTTTTTTTTTTTTGAGATGGATTCTTGCTGTGTCGCCCAGGCTGGGGTGCAGTGGCATGATCTCTGGCATGATCTTGCCTAACTGCAACCTCTGCCTCCCAGGTTCAAGCAGTTCTCCTGCCTCAGCCTCCCAAATAGCTGGGATTACCGGCGCCCACTGCCATGCCCAGCTAATTCTTGTGTTTTCAGTAGAGACAGGGTTTCACCATGTTGGCCAGGCTATTCTTGAACTCCTGACCTCATGATCCGCCTCCCGCAGCCTCCCAAAGTGCTGGAATTACAGGGGTGAGCCACCACACCCGGCAGAATTTCAGATTTTTTTTTTAAAACACAGCAGTATTATTTTAACATCCTTAAAATAGCATTTACCTTCTATGTGTTTGTGAATGAGATCTCAAAATATAATACTTTTCATAAGAAAGGTTACAGAAATAATATATGTCAGCCTTTTAAGAAGGGGTATGATTCATTTTCTATAATGCTAATCTTGTAAACCAGGAATCTCAGTGAAGTGGCACATAATAAAAATATTAAAATTTTTCACATCGTTTTATAACAATAAGACAAATGTTTGATAAGAAGGAAAGAAACTAAGAAAGTAGGTGAGGGCCTAGGTGAGCCCAGGGCACAAGGTACATGCAGAAGATCCTCAGGTCTTTGTATCTTTGATCATCCAAATAATGTTGCTGTAATAATGGTTGAAACAAAAAGAGGTTTCATATTAAATGAACCTAAAAATTCTGTTAGCCTCTTAGCCATACTGGCCATCCTCAGTAATTGTGTTGTTACCCCAGGGACTCAGGTGGTCCTCTGGGTTCCCTGGGCTCTTGAATATATCAACAACATTCAAATTTGGAAGAATTGCAACTACTTCATTTTGTGCTGACTACTGTAAACCTGTATGTATCTTTGTATAATAAGATATGATATCAATTGTCTTAATGTCTAATGCAGTGTCTCAAATATGTGTATATTTTAGATATAATAAATAGCTCTATCTTTGGTTTAGCAGGTTTTTCAGATTTGTACATTATTGGGCAAATGTTATTGTATATCCTAATTATTGTTAATTAATCATTGTTAATGTTTCTGAAAATGAATGGTAGCTTAAGCTGTTTTGCCAGAATATTAAGACTTGAGAGTTTTGGTATACTTTTTCCTGTGAAATTTTATGGTTTGTACTTAGTTGAAGAAACAGAGTAAGCAATTTACTTACTTTTGGGGGCAGGATGTTGAAAAAGAACTGGAGATGCAGATCAGCATGAGGCAGGAGATGGAATTGGCTATGAAGATGCTGGAGAAGGATGTCTGTGAGAAGCAGGATGCCCTGGTATCTCTTCGGCAGCAGCTGGATGATCTCAGAGCTCTCAAGCATGAACTTGCCTTTAAGCTGCAGGTAGGGGAAATATGAGGAATAGACTCACTGGCTCTCTAAAATCTTGGGGCTTCCCTCCTCCAGTCTTATCCTCTAGAATCACACTTTAATTACAAAAGGGAAGAATCACATGTCATTTCGATGCTAGCTGCTAGTAAACTTCTCTCAGATTCAGACCGTCATGGGATCCTATATTGCTGTTCTAGAAAACCATAGCCACTTTTCACATTATAATAGAGGGTGGGGGTCTTTTTTATCCTATAAGATAATGTCTACTCTGCAGTCTAACATGCCAGCTGAGTCATATATTCTATTAGCTTTTACGCTGGAATGTGATACATTGATAAACTATTATATGATAATGCTGCATGTAACAATACTAACTTTAGACAAATTTCTTTTTTTCTATTTGAAGATTAACTGATACAGAAGTATATGAGCATTTCTATTTTCCCACTTACCATTAGATTCAAAAGGCATGTGTGGTTATATTTTAGAATTTATGTTATGCAGCTTGTTTATAATTATTTTCCATAACAGAGTTCAGACTTAGGAGTAAAACAGAAAAGTGAACTAAACAGTCGCCTGGAAGAGAAGACTAATCAGATGGCTGCTACCATTAAACAACTTGAACAAAGGTAAAAGTCCTGTTTCTTCAGTGAAACACTTTGGGTTGTCAGTGCTGAAGTGAAGAGAATGTGCTATGCATTCGGCAAATAGAAAGTATATGAAATTCTTCCAAATTAGCATCAGACATTCTGGTAAAAAGAAAGCCAATTGAATGTTATGTGTGTTTTCTGAGGTATGACTGAAATGTTTTTAGGAAATGTCAATCACTTAAGTAGTCTTAAAAAAAAATTGAAAGATCAGCCTTTCATGATTGTTTTGAACATCAGAACTTTTAACTCGAGTCATGTGTTAGAGAAAGGATACTTTAAAGCATGAAAGGACTCTCAAATGTATGTATGTAATTTTGTGATTTTATCATTCATCCCTAAAGTGTTTTGAATACTTTGATGCTAGGGGATATAGAGGCACTGAGAGACAGGTGTCCTCCAAGGATCTACTCTGTATCTTTCTCTCCCTTCTTTAACCCTTTTCTCTTATTTCCCTTTTCTTTCTCCTGAGTAGTTCTGTAGCTTCCACTGTGGCCTCCAATGTGTTCTCCAGCTCTTACCTTCATCTGGAGACCAATCTTGAGTTTCCATCCTTTCGGCAGCTCTCTTCCACCAGTATCTACAATTATGTCTGCCCAAAGCACATCTTCTCCCTATGCTACTCTCTTTCTCTGTTTGTGTGAAACAACCATTTTCTCTGTGGCAACTCAGCAGTCAAGAGAAATGGCTGAGTCTTCAAGACTGAATGTGACATGGCACCCAAGGTCACACCTGTTCCTCACCCTTCTTGCACTTGGGCAAAACTAAATTACTGGTCCCTGGATATACTTCCCATTTTTCTCATTCATTTCATTCCCAATAGTTCCACTAATTAGAAATGTCCTAATTCTTCCCACTCCGTTGTTCTTCAGATACATTTTTAAGTTCAGGCTCAAATGCTATCTCCCCAGAGTTTCCTCTGATACCTCTTTGCAGCTAGAAATGATCTTTCTGGGAATTCCCATAGCTTCATATCCATATCTATCTATATTGCTTGTGACACTTCTCACTTTTGTCTTTTTCCTTTTAACCCTTTATATACGTCTCTTCTGATGAGAGTGTAAGCTCCCTGAGATTAGTTAACTAATCTTTTAAGTTCCCTTATTAGATCTGTTGCAGTGCCTTGAATATACAAGCATTCATTCAGTACATATATGATGAATGGATGAATGGATGACTTCTTTTATTCAGATGATTCTTAACCAGTAAGCATCCTGAACAGCAGTGCATATTAATGTTAACTCAAAAGTTAATGGCAAATTAATAATTAAGCCTGAAACCTCTTATATGGCCAAATAAAACTGTATCAGTCTACCTAGGAAAAGACAGTTATATACTTGCTCATAATCAGTTATATGATTATGATTTGACAAAATGATTTTAGTGTTCATAAATTGTGCTTTTGAAATGAAATGTATCAAATTCCTTTTCAATGATTTTTTGACTTGGAATTTAAAGCAAACAACTGAAATAATGATTATCTCTTTGAGTATTAAGCTGACTTATCTCTTGCTGTTTTTGTGTTTCCTGTTTATTCGTTTTCTCATTCCCCTTTCACTTCATTGTCATTTTTATTTTATTTAGTGAAAAGGATTTGGTGAAACAGGCAAAGACCTTAAATAGTGCAGCAAATAAACTGATCCCAAAACATCATTAGGCATTTTTCAGTTGGTCACGTCACAAGTCTGATATTACAACTTAATTGTAAAAGGAAGAAATCTGAAAGTTACTACATTTAAGCTCTGGTTTGATATAAAATGTCACCAAAAAGTTGACTTTGAATTTGTTGGACTTTTAAAAAACCAGTTGGAGATATAGATTGGGTTTTTTTCTTATTTTCTCCCCAGGGTTAGAAAAATTGGTATGAGTTCCGAATTAAATGCTGAATAAACTCTGAGAAATTATTTCTGAGTTGACCAATAAATAAAAATACCACTTTTTTAAAAGCCTAGGGATTTGAAGCTCTGTACATATATTAATGATGCCTTTACAACCCAGTCCTTGATAATATCAGATTCTCGGTGCATTGTTCATGTCTGTATCTGCAAGCCTGTTCTGCCATTGCAGTGTAATGACCTAGCGGTAACTACCAGGTGAACTTGGACTCTTCTAAAATAGTTCTGTGTCTCTTAGACCATGACCCCTTTTCACTTTTGTTATATAGGTTTAATCCCCAAGCCAAGAATAGTACTTAGTATTTCACTACACTTCTATTCTCAATAACCAAGATTGCTTGCAAGTTTTTTTGCCTTAGTGACTTTTGAAAAAGAAAAAACAGCATCCTTATATTTCTTTAAAATACATAGAGATAAGTTAGCAATTAGGTAACTTACGATAACTTAATAATATGGATGCTTGGGGAAACCCTCTTCATGTTTGTCATCTTCTACCTCTGCCATTTTCCTGCAATTCCGCTTCCTACTTGGGTAGTTCAGAGAGAACAATTCTAATAACAACGCTCCTCTCCTATTAAAAAAATGATGCACTACCCATTTTTCATATCCTGTTTTTCTTATTGGAGTAAAAAGGACAGGGTATAGACATGAGTGCGGATGTTCTGCCTTGCCTGTTATTTCTTACCTGGAAACATTTACTTAAGAGTTTCTGTTACCTTTTGTTCAGATGGGGATTTGCTAAAGGTTCTGGGAAGCTAATAATTGAATTATTAGAAAAACATTTCAGAATAGGAAATAAATGATAAACTTACCTTCTTTATTATTATTTAGTACAAAAATACTGATTCCACATAGATATCCACAAGCAATATTAGCAGGGCTTCTTTTTTTAAGTGACCACAGACTAACCCTTTCTAGGCTTTAACATTGTAAATAATCCTATAAATACGTTGATTTCTTTAGGATGATTTTTGATATGAAGAGACAGGCTTTACATAAGCCTTCATTCCTTCAAAAGGTCTTGACAAAATATTTGGATTTTTTTCCTCTTTTTTATTTCCATTCTGGTGTGCTTTGCAGCACTTCAGCTGCTTAGGTGGGGACACAGATAACCCCTTCGCTTCCAGTTCTTGAAATTCTTTATCTGTTTCTTGGCAAACCCAGAATTAAGAGTGTAAGATAGATTCCATGTGTGCTTATATAGGTCCCTGCACAGATTTGACTTAAACCAAAATCAAGTCAAAGAACATATGTTTAAACCAACTTAATAGAGGTAGAAGATCCTGTGTCTTGAACGTATTTTAATTCTTATAATTTGCACCGATATAAACAAATCTCCTACTATATTCTCCTCATCAACTTCTTGTGGTGATGGGTTGCCTTTTCTATGAGCATTTGGAAGGAGTGGTCAAATACCAAAATTAAACTTTCTAAAATCTACACATAGCATGCTTTTAAATTCTATTACATAAAATCCCAAGTGTTTTATGTTCTAAAACATGCTTCTCTATAGGTGCAAAGTTATAAGATATTTAGAAGAAAACATCAATCAGAATCTTCTGGAGAATATGGTCAGAGTCTTAAAACAGGCCCAATGCTGAGTTCTTTGTCCACTTACTCACACATATTTTGTGGGAATGGAAAAGGAAGGAGACAGCCAAACTCTGACAAACACTTTTCCTTATAAAATAACTCAAAGCCTGGGTGAGGGTTGATATATAATGTCCCATGATTTAATATATGTGGTTTGGGGGAAAGGACAAGAAAAAACTATACTTCCACATGTAAGAAGGTAGTTGCCCATTTAAAGTTCTAGTTATGTGTGTTAAAACAGAAAAATTAGGTACCAAACCTATTAGGAAATTTTTTTAAAAAGTGGATTTAACTTAAATTACTGTGTACTTGAGGTTGGCTTTGGATATGGATTTTCTAAAAAGTGATGTTTTATTGTTTATCATCTAATGGCTGTAAACTGTAGTACTAGAATAAAAAAAAATGGAAAACCAGCTTTTCCTCTGCCTGGTTCACCTTCATCTTATGTTTTTTTTTTAGAATTTGTTTCTTCTTCATCTTTTTCCTCCCGTAGTTTCTTCGCCTGTGTCCTGCAAAGTTTTTTTCCTCTCTGTCTCTCTGTGCATTCTTCCTTGGGTTATTTTATTTTGTGTTGTGAACTTGGTCTTCCTCCCCACCATGGCTTTTGTTTTTTATCACAAGTTCATGTGGCTCACATCCAGATTGCGCCAGGCTGAGCGAAGCCGCCAGTCTGCTGAGTTGGACAACCGGCTCTTCAAACAGGACTTTGGAGACAAGATCAACAGTCTGCAACTGGAAGTCGAGGAGCTCACCCGGCAGCGGTGAAGAGGGGACAGCTTGAGCTGACAGGGTGGTCATGGGTAATTCTTAGGGTAGACAGCAAGAAAAGGGGTTTCATGACTTCCAGCCAGGTTGGCTCTGTCTTTGCAATGTCCTTTTTCTGGAATTGGAATTCAGAAAACTTCACATACATCAACATTCCCCAAATTCTATCAACATGATTTGTGACCAAAGAATTAGGAAAGTAGAGCCACGATCCTGGATAGTCATTATTAGCCCATCTTACGCTAATAATAATATGTCATATTTCCTGAATTCTTACTGTGTACCAGATATTTTACAAAGCACTTCACATGCAGGCTGTCCATTTAATATCTTCACATCGATACTATTAGCGATATTATTGCCTCCACTTTCAGATTAAAGTAGAGCTTAAGGCTGGGCGCAGTGGCTTACGTCTGTAATCCCAGCACTTTGAGAGGCCAACGCAGGTATATCACCTGAGGTCAGGGGTTCCAGACAAGCCTGGCCAGCATCTCTACTAAAGATACAAAAATTCACCACCGTGGTGGTAGTACCTATAATCTCAGCTACTCGGGAGGCTGAGGCAGGAGAATTGCTTGAACCTGGGAGACAGAGGTTGCAGTGACCCAAGATCATGCCAGTGCACTCCAGCCTGGGTGACAGAGCAAGACTCTGTCTCAAAAAAAAAGTAGAGATTAGAGAGGTTGAATGTGTCCAGATTCACATGGTTAAGCTAAGAAGTCGCAACATTATTATTTAAAAACCTGTCTCTGGCAGCAAGCTCTTAACCATTCTTAATTATTGCACTTTAAGACAAGGGGTTGGCATTCTTTAGAGAATATGTCTGTGTAGAATTTCAATTTTTCATCCTTTTCCTTTCCTGCTTACCTCAGGAACCAGCTTGAGTTAGAACTAAAACAGGAAAAAGAAAGAAGATTGCAAAATGACAGGAGCATCCCAGGAAAGGGTTCCCAGAAGCCAGAATCCAAGATGGTAATATTTGCTATTCCCTTGTTCTTTTACTTAATTTCAGCTTAAATTTTAGAGGCTAACTTGATAGGCCTGTCAGTTTTCTTTCACAGATCACATTCTTCGGGGCTGTGTCCTCAAGTATGTATAGATACTTGATAATGATGTGAACAGATGAAAGCTTGATTCTGAGTCTGCCTCTAGGACACTTCCTCTAACTTGATTTCATTTGGAAAGGGGGATTTTAATAATCACAGTGAACTGTTTCCTTTTTAATAATTCTTTAAGTAGGATTATTTTGGCATTTTAACAAAAATCTCTGTTTCTTGGATTTCTGCTAACTAATAATTTTAATAAAATAGTATAATAATCCCTCTCCAACCCTGAATTCCCTTTTAACAGAATTTTCCTCAATGTGGAGTTTCTTCTGTATACCTTTTTCAAATCATGAGGATTTCACTTTGAGTGTCCTCAAGGAACTTCTCATGGGAATAATTAGAAAGAAAGGAAACTAGGCTTGAGGAAGGGAAGGTAATAGAGAATAGTTTAAAGAATAAAAGTAAAAAAAAAAAGTAAAAAAAAAAAAAAAAAAAAAAAAGAATAAAAGTAGAAATTTCTACAGAATAATCTTAGAAGGAGATACCTCCAGCTCCTGTAGCGGTGAAGGAGCTAAAATTAGATAAGGTCATTTCTGGAGCCCAGGAAATAATGAAATCAGAAAAGCATGAAATGCTTTTTCTGTCAAAGACAAACACCATGAAAAAATTGCCTCCTGTGTGTACATATTCTACAAGGGGACTTCAAAAATATCATGGGAAATGGAATTAAAAGGCAACAACATATAAACTTTATTTCTCAACCTAAGATCCATCAAGGTCAAGACACTTTTATAAGTGATGATAACCAGTCATGTAGGCCATTCCTAAATAACTGAGGGTTCTAGGAATTTAACCATATTAATACAGTCTTTTTTAGATTATTAACGGAAGAAAACTAGGTGCCCTTTAATGATCTTTTAAGATTAGGAAACAAAAAGAAATCAGAGGGAATCAAATCAGGATTGCTTAATGATTTCCTGTAGTAACTCTCATAGAATTGCCCTTGTTTAATGAGAGGAATGAGTAGGAGCATATTTGTGGTGGAATAGGACTCCTGTTGAAGCTTTCCTGAGCATTTTTGTGCTGAAGCTTTGGCTACCTTTCTCAAAACGTTCTCACAAGTATTAGCCAGGTGTGGTGGCACGTGCCTGTAAGTCTCAGCTACTTGGAAGGCCGAGGCATGAGAATCGCTTGAACCTGGGAGGTGGAGGTTGCAGTGAGCCAAGATTGCTCCACTGCACTCCAGCCTGGGCAACAGAGCAAGACTCCCTCTCAAAAAATTAAAAAAAAAAAAATTAAAATCACTGTCACAATACGCAGATACTGGCATTCTCTGGCTTTCCAGAAAGTCAACAAGCAAAATGCCTTCAGCTTCCCTAACATCTGTTGCCATGACCTTTGCTCTTGACCTGTCTGCTTTTGCTTTGATTGCACCACCTCCACCTCTTCAGAGCCATTGCTTTGATTGTGCTTTGTCTTCAGGATTGTGCTATGAAGTTGTTACATCTCCTGTTAAAATCCTCAGACAAATGCTTCAGGTTCTTGATCCCACTTGTTTATAATTTCCCTTGAAAGCTATGCTGTGGTCTATAGCTGATACGGACACAACAGTTTTGGTACCCATCAAGTAAAAAGTTTACTTAACTAATTTTCAGCCAGAATTGTATAAGCCAAACCAGTTGAGATGTCTGCGGTGTTGGCTGTTGTTTCTACTGTTAATCATTGGTCCTCTTTAATCAGAGCATGAACAAGATCCTCACAAATTGATGTCGCTAGTCTGCCACTGTAGGCTTCATCTTCATCCTTATCTGGCCCCGTCTTAAAATGGGTTATCCTTTGTAAACTGATGATTTCTTTGGAGCATTGTACCTATAAGCTTTTTGTAAAGCATCTGTAATTTCACAGTTCTTCCATCTAAGTTTCACTATCAATTTGATGTTTGTTCTTGCTTCAGTTAATTTTATCAGAATTCCTGTTGCTCTGGTAGGGGCTCTTCCTTTTTTCTTTTTCTTTTTCTTTTTTTTTTTTTTTTTTTGAGACAGAGTCTCACCTAGAATAGAGTCCAGTGGCACAATCATGCCTCACCGCAGCTTCGATTTTCTAGGCTTAATTGATCCTCCTGCCTCAGCCTCCTGAGTAGCTGGGAGTATGGGCACAAGGCCCAGGTAATTTTTGTGTTTTTTTGGTAGAGATGGGGTTTTGCCATGTTGCCCAGGCTGATCTTGAACTCTTGGACTCAAGCGATATGCCTGCCACAGCCTTCCAAAGTGCGGGGATGACAGGTGTGAGCCACCGTGCCCATCTAGGGGCTCTTTTCAAACTGATGTCTTATCCTTTTTAATGACTCAAACTATATCCTGGTCAGATATATTAAAAATAAGTAAGTACAAGTTTATTTTGGTGCAAAAAAATTTTGAAGTACATGTACAGTCTTTTCTTAATATGCATTTTCCATGAACTTTTTGAATATTTCTAGTATATAACAAAGCAGGACCAGTTCATAAACTATTTAAAATTTCTAGAGAGTGAGCTGCTAATTTACTGTCAAATAGAAAATAATGGTATATGGAAATTTATTAAATAGTACCACTACTAATAATTTAAAGTGTACAAAGAACCACTCTATATAGCATGCTGTCTTTATTATTTTAGTTTAGTGAACATAAACCTAAAAGTCTTACAACTTCAGATGTTGGCCTGTCTTACCCTATTTTTCCAGTGAGGCTTTAAGTTTTTCAATCTTCAGTTGTTTCCTGCAGTGGCGCTTGCAGGAGGATAAGTATTTCATTGACCTCCCTTCCTTGATACTTGAGTAGTGTAAGAACACTACACAGCTGGGTGTAGTGGCTCACCCCTGTAATCCTAGCCCTTTGGGAGGCTGCAGCATGAAGATTGCTCGATCCCAGGAGTTAGAGACCAGCCTGAGCAACATAGGGAGACCTCATTTCTACAACAAAAAATTTTAAATTAGCTGGTTGAGATGGCTTATGCCTGTAGTCCCAGCTGCTCAGTAGACTGAGGTGGGAGGAACACTTGAGCCCAGGAGGTCGAGGCTGCACTGAGCTATGATCCTGCCACTGCACTCTAGCCTGGGCAATAGCATGAGACCTTGTCTCAAAAAACAAACAAAAAGAATATATATTCCACTTTTGGATGCACATGGGCAGCAGTTGAAGGCAAGCAGCAATAGGTGTGTGTGCCAGAGAAAAAATGTAGTCCTAAAAACTCTCCAAGCACCTGGCCAGGCACAGTGGCTCATGCCTGTTATTCCAGCACTTTGGGAGGCTAAGGTGGGTGGATTGCCTGAGATCAAGAGTTCGAGACCAGCCTGGGCAACATGGTGAAACTCCATCTCTACTAAAATACAAAAATGTAGCTGGGCATGGCGATGTGCACCTGTAATCCCAGCTACTCAGGAGACTGAGGCTGGAGTGAACCCAGGAGGCGAAGGTTGCAGTGAGCCAAGATCACACGACAGCACTCTAGCCTGAGCAACAGAGCGAGACTCCAGCTCAAAAGAAAACAAAATACCTGGGGTATGGGTAGAAATGCAGTTTGAAACTTTACATTTGTCTTGCCAAGTAGAAAACTACTTGAGTTGAACAGGCTATAGAGGTTGTGGCACTGGGCTGAGTGTGATGGCTGACACCTATAATCCCAGCATTTTGGGAGGCCAAGGCAGGCAGATCACTTGAGATCAGGAGTTCAAGACTAGTCTGGCCAACATGGTAAAACCCATCTCTACTAAAAATACAAAATATTAGCCAGGCATGGTGGCACATGCCTGTAGTCCCAGCTACTTGTGAGGCTGAGGCAGGAGAATTGGTTGAACCCACAGGCAGAGGTTTCAGTGAGCCAAGATGGCACCACTGCAGTCCAGCCACAGCAACAGAGTGTGACTCTGTCTCAAAAAAAAGCTGTGGCACTGGGGCATCAACTTGATTGACTATCCAGAGGATTACAGTCTGCTGGATATGGCCATCCATGCTTTTACCAGTTTTTCAGAGCTCAGTCTGGGGGAAAGAAAAAAAAATTATACAAGCAGCCAGTATCTTGAGCCAACTTTGCAAATAAATAGAATACATTCTGAATTTTATTTGAATCTCAAGAATTAAAATATCTACTTTGAAAATCATTTGTCGCAAACTATGAGAATTGTTAAGAAACTACTTAGAAAAAAGAATGAGGAAAACATAGCTTGAAAGTTAGATCCCTTCCCTAATGAAAAAGCTGCTTAGCTTTATACCCAAACTAAGGCATTGCAGAAGAAAATATTTGCAATATCATCATTGTTTAGCATTCGGAATAATTAATAAATTGGGCTATTTTCTTTTGGCAGGATGGGAAGCACAAAATGCAAGAGGAAAATGTTAAACTAAAAAAGTCCCTGGAAGAAAGCCACAGGTGTTTGTTAATCAAGTATTAACTAAGATGTAAAGTTATTCTGGGGTGGTGGGAAGGAGGGAGCTTTTGATATACACTGGCATTGACACCAACTTACTAATATGCCAGGAAGACATTTGAAGTTAATAAACAATAAACCACATGACATGTATTAAACCAAACCCATTAGGCCATTTCAGAGGAAAGAAGGTAATCAGGCTGTCCTCTATCTCTTCCTTGATTAATTCCCAAGCTCAAATTATTACTTAAGAGGTTATTTCTCACCTTTACTGAATTGGTATCCCAGGAAAATAAAGTATAAGTCATATGTAGCATTTCTTAGCTTCTTAAATATATTTGAATATGACTTGTTTCTACCTTTGTGCTAAATTTCAAATAAGTGGCCAGGCGCAGTGGCTCACACCTAAAATCGAAGCACTTTGGGAGGCCAACGTAGGTGGATCACCTGAGGTCAGGAGTTTGAGTCCATCCTGGCCAACATGGTAAAACCTCATCTCTACTAAAGATACAAAATTAGTTGGGCTTGCCTGTAATCCCAACTTCTTGGGAGGCCGAGGCAAGAGAATCACTTGAACCCAGGAGGTGGAGGTTGTAGTCAGCCAAAATGGTATCACTGCACTCTAACCTGGGCGATAAAGTGAGACTCCATTTCAAAAAAAAAAAGTTGAAATAAGTACTCTGATTTATCTCTCATCTCTCATTTTTCTTTTCTCTTAAGAGTCTCAAATAGCCTAACTTAATTCCTTTTTCCTAACTCTAATTTGCTCACAATGAAGAGCATAGGATAGTTTCAAGGAAGCTTTTTATAGTTATTTTAGCAGGTTAGAAATATAACAAAATATTACATAGTGCCCCTGCATTAAGACATGAAGGAGGTCCAGTTATATGACATTCTGGAAAAGATAAAACTGTGGAGACAGTTAAAAAAAAAAAATCAGTGGTTTCCGGTGGTAAGGGAAGGGAGGAGTGAACAGGTGGAACACAGAAGATTTTTAGGGCAGTGAAACTACTCTGTATGATACTGTGATGGTGGATACATGTCATTATACATTTGACCACACCCATAGACTAGACACCACCAAGAGTGAACCTTAATGTAAACCATAGACTCTGGGTGATGATGTTGTCAGTGTAGGCTCATCAGTTGTAACATGTGCCACTCTGGTGCCACATGTTGATAAAGAGGCTGGGGATGGGGCAGGAGGCATGTGAGAAGTCCCAGTACTTTCTACTCGGTTTTGCTGTGAACCTAACTGCCCTAAACATTGAGGTCGATTTTAAAAGGTGGAGGAAGAGGTTAGTGATGAGGAATGATACCATAGTGGGGTTTTGAGAGAACTGTACAGCTGTCCCTAGCCAGGCTTTGTTATCTTAAGAATGAGGTAGTGTGTCATCTGGAGCAGAAGTAGCTGCTGGAGAAGAGAAATCACACAGTCTAGTAGTAGGCTAATTATATAGGTGCTTGGCCTAAGTGCCCCTTTCTTGCCTTAAAGGCTATTCCAAAGTCTTTAATTTTGCTCCCAAAGAGCATGGTTTGATCCAGAGCTTACCTTAAACTATTGCCCATCTTACATTACAGAATGGCATAAGCAGAGAAGGAAACTAGAAAGGCCAGGAAATTAACCTAGGCTTCCAGGTCCCTTTTGGGGTGAGCCTAAAATCAGGTCATTTACTTGAGCAATCAGGAGTGTCTATTAAATGGCAACTTCTGACTTAGGTCCTGATAATATACGACAGTGCTTTCTTATATCTGAATTGTGCTCTGCAACGTAGAATTTGTCTGTTTCACATTCGTTTTTCTCCCTATGATTTAATATTCCTTAGAGGAGTATCTAATGCAACTTTACAGATGAGAAAACTGAAAAGCACAGAGAGGCTAGGTGACTTACCAGGTTGCCTCTGTTTATCCTGTCTCCTATTTTTAAGTCCCTTGGCTCTGCATTACCTATTAGCAATTTCCAGGACTTACTCGGGCCATAGCTGCAATCATTAGACATACCAGGCTTCCTGGATTATGATGGCAAGGAACATCTGAAAACCTGGTCACCCCATGGTATATGTCTGGTGATCACACTGCTACTCAACTGAAAAGAATAGGAACCGTTGTAATCTGTGGTGCATTTTCCCTGTAACTGTGAGCTTTGCTTTGCCTCATTTAGGCTCTAGTCCATGCTAGGAACATCAGAGTTAGCTCAGCTTAGTCTCATGAAGAAGTAGTTCAACTTGAATGGGTTTTCTGGTGACAGTCTCATTTATTTCCCTTGCTTGGATTAATTTGCTGAAGCTCACATCTTAAGAATATTTGGGACTAATATATAACATGCGATAATGAGTAGATTTCCATAATATCAAATAGAAAAAAAGCTACTAAAGTATATGGCCAGTGCGCCATTGGAGTTTTACACATTGGGAAACATAAACGCTAACTATTTTGATAGTAAAAGGGAAATGTAAAACATAACTTCAAATCTATTTTTAAATGGGAATCCTAATATAATAGGTCAGGGGTCAGATTCTAGTGATAGATTTTAAGAAGCAAAATTTTCCCTCCTTGAAGGTCAAGATTAATAATTATGTTATTCTTAGTAATATAAAAGATGTACAGTATTTCTTGTTTGAAGAAATGTTTGTATTCTGAGCTTTTTATTAAAATGATATAAATGGAAATACACACAGTTGCTATTTGTCACTATTTTTTACTTCTCCATTGTAGGCTGCAACCCCACCCTGTGGATGAACAGGTAACAGAGCCTCCTGTTTCAAAACATCTTGTATAAATTATGAAGTTGGTTGTACTGTGTCTATCTAGCAAAAAGGTAGCGTGGGCAGAAGATGAGTGAATACAGTGTGCCATCCTTCTTACAATACCCTCAACAAATATGTATTGCCCGAAGCTCACACAGGAAGTAGCACAGCTTTCAGCAGTTTACTAAGTAAACATCAGTTCTCACTTATTTGAAATTATCCCTGACATAAGACCTAGGAGAGCTCACTTTATGTACCTTTCCTCTAGTTTTCCCTTACATAAAATGGAGAGAAAAAAGATGTTTTGATCACTTAGAAATAAGCTAACATAAATGATTGTAAAACATTTTGTGAATCTAACAGTATATGAAAGCCCATAAGAAAGACAGTGAATGCTACTATGTCTGCGTCACCCTGTCATTTACCTCTTAGGTTATAAAATAAAATAAATCCTACTGCTTTCCACTCTTTTTTTTTTTTTTTTTTTTGGAGATGATATAAATGGATGAGGTCCCACTTGTGTTGCCCAAGCTGGAGGTACAGTGGACGATCTCAGCTCACTGCAGCCTCGACTTCCTGAGCTTAGGTGATCCTCCCACCTCTGCCACCTGAGTCGTTAGGACTGCAGGTGCATGTCACCATGCCCACATACCTGGCAAATTTTTTGTATTTTTAGTAGAGATGAGGTTTTGCCATGTTGCCCAGGCTGGACTCAAACTCTTGGGCTCAAGCGATCTGCCTGCCTTGGCCTCCCAAAGTGCTAGGATTACAGGCGTGAGCTTCCGTGCCCTGTGCTTGCCATTCTTTCCCCCTCACCACCCCACCTCTCCCACTTTTTTCTGAGACAGAGTCTTGCTCTGTCACCCAGGCTGGAGTGCTGTGGCACAGTCTCAGCTCACTGCAACCTTTGCCTTCCAGGTTCAAGTGATTCCCCTGCCTCAGCCTCCTGAGTAGCTGGGATTACAGGTGCCCACCACCATGTCCAGCTATTTTTTCTTTTTGAATTTTTAGTAGAAATGGGGTTTCACCATGTTGGCCAGGCTGGTCTTGAACTCCTAACCTCAGGGTGATCCACCCACCTTGGCCTCTCAAAGTGCTGGGATTACAAGCGTGAGCCACCAGGCCCAACCCCCAGTTCTTTTCATTCTTGATGGTACAGTGAAACAGGAGGAATGGGATAATGTTAAAACTTTATACTTGCATGTGCTTGAATTTTCTTTTTAGAAATAAAGTCGTTATTTTATTATAAAAATTAAGAGCTGGAAGGATAATAATAAGATGATCTGAGTTGTATTATGGTGGTGAGATTACCTGTTTGTAATTGGTTTTATTTTCCCAACAGTCTATAGTGTGATTATATTAATATTGTAGCTAAAATAATCATATTCTGAAAGTACTAATATTTCTGGCACCAAGGAAAACTAACCAGCTCACTGTGTGGTTTAGGATCAGCTGCTGCTCTCTGAAAAGCCACAGGTGTGTCAGCTATGCCAGGAAGATGACAGCCTAAGAAAGGTAACTGTGGTGAGACATGGACAGGATTTTCATAGGGATGCCTATGGCACCCCCAGTCCATCCCCAGGAGTAACAGGGTCTTTGCCTCATAGAGTGCAGAGTACATGCTCACAGTGCTGGGAGTGGGGTGAAAGCAAAAGGGGCAAGCATTTACTGGGTACCTGTTCTTTTTCAGTCATAGTAATTGATGTCAGTAAGTTCCCATTAAAATAAACATAAATAACTATGTAATTTAAAACAAATAAGCAGATAGAAATGTGTAAGTAAATATTGAGTGCCTGCTGTGTAGAATGTGCTGGGAAAGAGTAATGAACAAAGTAGATCAAGTCTGTTCTTGTCAAGCTTATGTCCTTCATAGCTGTCATTTTACAGATGAAGAACGTTGAACATCTAATGCTAAGTCCATTTCCCAAAATTACTCAAGTCATAGGTGGTGAAACCCAGCTTCCAATCTAGCTTTAGCTCCAAAGTCCACAGTCCTTTCAGCACTATATCCTGCTCAGAACAGGATATGAGCTCTTCCCGCTAGACCACCTGATTTCTGCTCCCCCAGTCCTCAAGGGTGTCATCTGCCTGAGCACCTTCCCAGTTTGTTATCCTAGAGCAGGCAGAGTAAAGGAAATATTCAGAAAGAACCAGTGCCCTTGATAGCTGGAACTGTGTCTTGTCCACGGTAGAATCCCCCAGCATCTAATATGGTATCCAATCCATAGTGGTCAAGTGCTCAAGAAAAGTTATGTACAAATGAGTGCATGAAACACATACTTGGAAGAGATACAGCAGGCAGGCTCAAATTCTGGATCACAACCTGCATAGCACCATTTGTGATGATGCTGAATTTTAACAAGCGAAGTTATAGTATGACCTAGTCTTAAATTCACAGAATCAGATAACAGATGAACTGCCCTCATAGAACTAGAAGGTGTAATTATAGAAATATGTTACAAAATAGAAGAAACTGTTAATTCTGGCTTTCATCTTCTAAGCCATGCAACATTAACTTCTGTATGTCAGACAAAAATTCTCAGGCTTTCAAATAAAAGCAACCCCTACTCCTCTCACCCTCAGGAAGATGAATTATTTGAGATGAAGTTAGTACTTCATGGGAGAAATTATTCTTCACAGCTCTTTATATGGGACACTTGGAGCTTTGTGTATACCACCCCATCACAGGCTTACCGCTGACACCGCTATAGTGATGTCTTGCTCTTCCAGTGCTTGACTATTGAAGATTCAAAATGTTTAGGAAAGCAAAACAGTTTTCCTATGAACAAGATGCAGGAAGCTGTGCTCCTGCTGCACCGATAACCGAAAGGATGTTCTTACAGAGTATCAAAAATCACAGGAAAGCATTAAGCATATCCATGTATTAGGAATTATACTTTCAGTTCATACTCAGAACATTTTTTCAATCCTAGCCTGTTCACCCAATCCATTGTTCATCACTGCCTTACTTGGAGTATGCTCAGGTATTTGCAAACTAATTTTAAAACTAACCTACCTAAAGGTGAGTATGGGGAACAGATGTGTGAAGTATATTCCAAAGATGAGTGATTTGTATGTTATCTGTTTTTATTTTTAACTCTATGGTACTTCTTTTCATTTAATCTAAAAACTAGATGGTGAACTTCTTTGTAGACCGGGCCTGTGTTCAAATACTATCTGGCACATAGTAAACATCCTGTCAGTGTTTGACTAGGCATTGAGCACTTACCGTAGTTGGCTTTTTCTATCCCATGAATCCTAATGCCTTGCTCCTCTTCTATTCCCCACCTCACCTCCTTCTCCTCATAGAATGTGTGTCAGAACTGCAGAGGAACCTTCTGTGATGCCTGTTCAACAAATGAACTGCCTCTTCCTTCAAGTATCAAGCCTGAGCGGGTTTGCAATCCCTGTCACAAGCATCTGATAAAGCAATATTCCACCAGCCCATCATAAGACTGAAGGCCAAGACCTGGACCAGAACGTTTATGCAGGCTCTTCTGTATCTGTGTTTTAGCTGTCAGGATCTCCTAGAGCCCAGTCCTTAGAGTCAACTAAAGAGTTGATAGGAATTAACTAGGTCCGGGGAGAAAAGGCAGTCGTTGGGGTTACTGGAAATTCTGCTCGTTTTGCCTAATGACTGTATGAATAAAAGTTAACTCACTTGAGCCTTTCTCTCGTAAATCTAAACAACCTGACATTGAAGGTTTGCTTTATAGCATATCTTTGGAAAGGCAATTCACTGTTATGATTAGTGATAATAATGCTGGGGTAAATTTAATAGAAGAGAGAGTCTAGGCAGATAATAAAAAGGAAAACGATCATCTTCTATTACATTTGCAGAATAGTTGCGAGATCAAAGTGACAGATGTTACATATATTCCCAGGTGCTGTTAGACATAAACGTTGTTTCCTCTTCACCCCTACTACCTACCTCTGAAAGTATCTCTACCAAACTGTGAAGCCAGTCTCAGGGAAAAGAAATTAAAGAGTAATATAAATTCTGAATGTGTTGAAAACAATATTATAATATAATTTCAGGACCAGAATTTTCTGGTCTTTACCTACAAGGATTTCATTATCAAAAAAAGAACATTTGTTTTTCTACTTAGTGACTTCACAGTAAATAAACTGCCCTTTTCAGAATCTTTCACAAAACAAGCCAACTCTTCCCCATTCCCTCTGTCTTTCTCTCAGAGTCATAATGGAAATTGTGAGGAGTTTTAAAAATAGGGTTTGACTTTTGCAAATAGAAGATATTGATTAAAGCAAAGTCAAATATAGAGTAAAACAAGTTTAATTTGTTTTCTTGAGACAGGGTCTTGCTCTGTTGCCCAAGCTGGAGTGCAGTGGTGCAATCACAGCTCACTGAATCCCTGACCTCCTGGGCCTCAAGCAATCTTCCCACCTCAGCCTCCCAAGTAGCCAGGACTGGCTTTTTTTTTTTTTTTTTTAAGCAGTGGGGTCACATTGGTTGTTCAGGCTGGTCTCAAACTCCTGGGCTCAAGCACTTCTCCTGCCTTGGCTTCCTAAGTGCTGAGATTATAGGCATGAGCCACCACACCTGGCCAAGTTTAATTTGTTAATGGCCAAGGACAGTTAGCTCAGAATACTTACTGTTTTTGAATATGGAATTCCTCATTCTGAGTCATGAATCAGCTGATAGATGCTTTCTTGGAAAGGGCAATACAGTCATCCCTTAGTATCCATGGGGGATTGGTTCCAGGAATCCCAGTGGATATCAAAATCCATGGTGCTCAAGTACTATTGTATAATATGGGTCATATGGTATTTGCATATAACCTACATACATCTTCCTATGTACTTTAAATCATCTGATTACTTATACTTAATAAAATACACATCATTTCATTTGCATGGATTCAACATAGTGCTTGGTGTTCGACAAATTCAAGTTTTGCTTTTTTGGAACTTTGTGGAATTTTTTTTTTCCGGAATAGTTTTTATTGGCTGAATCCATGGATGCAGAATCTGTGGATATGGAGGGCTGACTGTATTTTGATTTGGTTGAATCCATGGATGCAGAATCTGTGGATATGGAGGGCTGATTGTATTCATACATCTGAGTTACAAACTCTTTGGGGGAAAAGAGGGAAGTATATTGAGCAAGAGAAGGAAAGAAACATATTATTTTGATTCTGTTACATGTGTCTATAGATTGTTTGATTTTAATCAAGACCTAAGAAGATATGATTCTATGACTGGTTTATAATTCTGGGGTGGAAACATCTTGGAACCCTGTTATTTAATAAATTATGTCTCTTGGAAAGGTTTACAACCTGGGAAAGAGTTGTTATTCCAAAAGTTGCCTGTTACCTGGTGAAGCTTAAGAGTTCTAGGGAAAAATAAAATCTTAAGCCTAATTTGTTGATTGTCTTTTTTTCCCTTAAATAACATTTGTTTTTTGAGAACCTTAACTCTCATTTTTTGGCCACCTACATGAGCTACCTCTCTTTTACGTGCTATACATAATGTGGGGGACAAAAATAGACTAAAGGAGTGTTGCCCTAAATCAGCAAAAGTTATTTTAGAATTAATTTTAAATTAAATTGAAAAGAGACAGCATTGTAACATGCAATATAATAAATATTAGTCACTTGAGATTTTACTTAGAATTGCACACAGATATTTAGCCTTTAATTTTTTTGTTGTTGTTTTTTTGTTTTTTGTTTTTTTTGCTAGAGTCTCGCTCTCACCCAGGCTGGAGTGCAGTGGCGCAATATTTGCTCACTACAACCTCTGCCTCCTGGGTTCAAGCAGTTCTTTGCCTCAGCCTCCCGAGTATCTGGGATTACAGGCAGGTGCCACCATACCTGGCTAGTTTTTTTTTTTTTTTTTTTTTTTGCAGAGATGGAGTGTCACAATCTTGGCCAGGCTGGTCTTGAACTCCTGACCTTGTGATCCACGTATCTCGGCCTCCCACTGCACCCAGTGGTGGCTTGCACCTGTAATCCGAGCACTTTGGGAGGCTGACAGGAGAACTGCTTGAAGCCAGGAGGCGGAGGTTGCAGTGAGCCAAGATCGTCCCACTGCACTCCAGCCTGGGCAACAGAGTGAGACTCCATCTCAAAAAAAAAAAAAAAAAAAAAAAAAGATTGTATACAACATCCCAAAGATCTGTAGTTATTAGTGCAGCCTTCCATAAAAGCATGGGGACCAAGTCATGAATACCTTGACTTAATGATATGCCTATCTATCTTCCTTTAAAACTGTGCTTTTCACCATTTACAATAGCATAAACTGAACCAAAGAGCCAAAAGACTTTAACATTGAAAACTTCAAAATGTTGCCATACAAAATTAAGACATAAAAGTATCACATGTTCTGCCAGCCACTGTGGCTCACCCTGTAATCCTAGCCTTTGGGAGGCCAAGAAGGGATTGGATCACCTGAGGTCGAGTTCAAGACCAGCCTGATTAACATGGCAAAACCCTGTCTCTACTAAAAATACAAAAATTAGCCAGTCATGGTGGTGATGAGGCAGGAGAATCACTTGAACCCAGGAGGAAGACGTTGCAGTGAGCCAAGATTGCACCAGTGCACTCCAGTCTGAGCGACAGAGCAAGACTCTGTCTCAAAAATGAAAAAAAAAAGAACAAAGTTGGAGGTCTTGCACTCCCTAATCTCAACATTTAATACAAAACTACAGTAACCAAAACAGTATGATACTGGCATAAAGTTTAGCATATAAACCAATGGAATAGAATCACAAGCCTAGAAATAAACATTTACATATATGGTCAGAAGATTTTTGATAAGGGCCCCAAGACCATTCAGTGGAGAAAAGATCATCTTTTCAACAAATAGTATTGGGAAAATTGGATCTCTACATGCCAAAAAAACCCAAGTTGAACCCTTACATGATATACAAATACTAATTTAAAATGCATAAAAAACTAGCTCCATCCACCAAGATTGGGAGGAAAAGAGCTAGAATTATCAAACTCTTTAAAATAAAAAAGAAACAGAATTACTGGCCAGATGTGAGGGCTCATGCCTGTAATCCCAGCACTTTGGGAGGCCGGGGCAGGTGTATCACCTGAGGTCAGAAGTTCAAGACCATCCTGGCCAACATGGTGAAACCCTGTCTCTACTAAAAATAAAAACTGCCAGGCGAGGTGGCGGGGTACCTATAATCTCAGCTATTCAGGAGGCTGTGAGGCAGGAGAATTGAGTGAATCTGGGAGGCAGAGGTTGAAGTGAGTCCAGCCTGGGTGACAGAGCAAGACCCCATCTCAAAAATAAAGGAAAAGCTTCATAACATTGGATTTGGCAGTAATTTCTTGGTTATGACCAAAAGCACAGTCAACAACAAAAAAAATAGATTGGACTCGAGTAAAACTAAAAATTTGTGCATCAAGAGACACTACCAGAAGAATAAAAAGGAATGGGAGAAAACTGCAAATAAATCCTGGCTGGGTGCGGTGGCTCACACCTGTAATCCTAGCACCTTGGGAGGCCAAGGCAGGCAGATCACCTGAGATCAGGAGTTCAAGACCAGCCTGACCAACATGGCAAAACCTGTCTCTACGAAAAATGCCAAAAAAAAAAAAAAAAAAATTAGCCCGGCTTGGTGGTGGGTGCCTGTAATCCCACCTACTCAGGAGGCTGAGGCAGGAGAATCTCTTGAACCTGGGAGGTGGAGGTTGCAGTGACCTGAGATTGCACCATTGCAATTCTGCCTGGGCAGCAGAGCAAGGCTCTGTCTCAAAAAAAAGAAAAAGAACTCCTGGAACAATAAAAAAAAAAAGCCTGAAAAAATGAGCAAAGTACTTGAACAGACATGTCTTGCAAAAAGATAGAGAATTATCCAATAAGTACATGAAAAGCTCAAAATCAGTAATCAGTAGAGAAGTGTACAGATTAAAACCACGATGAGATACCACTTTATACCTATTAAGGTGGCTATTATCAAAAAAGCAGAACAAGTGTTGACATGGAAATAAAGAAAATGGAATTCATGTACACAGTTGATGGGACTATAAAATGGTACAGCAGTATAGTGATTAAACAAATTACCATATGATCCAACAAATCCATTTCTGGGTATATACCCCAAAAAACTGAAAGCAGGAACTTCTATAGATATTTGTACACCTGTGTTTCCAGCTCTCTTCAAAACTGCCAAAAGGTAGAGACAACCCTAGTGTCCATCAATGGATGAATGGGTAAACAAAAGTTGGTATATGCATACACTGGAATATTATTCAGCTTTAAAAACAATGACACAGGCAGCTGGGTGCGGTGGCTCATGCCTATGATCCCAGCATTTTGGGAGGCTGAGGCGGGCAGATCACCTGAGGTCGAGAGTTCCAGACCAGCCTAACCAACATGGAGAAACCCTGTCTCCACTGAAAATACAAAAAACTTAGCCGGGTATGGTGGTGCATGCGTGTAATCTTAGCTATTTGGGAGGCTGAGGCAGGAGAATCACTTAAACCCGGGAGGCGGAGTGTACGTGAGCTGAGATCACGCCACTGCACTCCAGCCTGGGCAACAAAGAGCAAAACTCCATCTCAAAAAAAAAAACAAAAAAAAAAAAACCTGACACATGCTACAACTTGATGAACCTTAAGGACACAGTAAGTGAAATAAGCCAGTCCTACATAGGACAAATATTGTATGACTCCACTTATACCAAGTACCTAGATTTGTCAAAAGCATAAAGACAAAGTAAAATGATGGTTCTCAGGGGCTTAAGGAAAAGCAGAATGGGGAGTCAGTGTTTAATAGGTACTGTTTGTGTTGGGGGAAGATGAAAGATTCTGGCGAGATGGCAGTGATGGTTGCCCAGCAATGTGAATGCACTTAATGCCACAGAAATGTATGCTTACAAATAAAAAAAAAAAAAAAGTCAAGTATTATGTATATTTTATCAGTTTTTAAAAATTGTGCTTTCCAGAAGGATTCAGAAACTACAATTATGTATGTACATTTATGTTATTACACATGCATATATCTGTTCACTGGGAAGGCCTAGCAACAGGCACTCCAGTAGCAATGAGTATATGCAATGCCCAGATCTTCTTTTCTAATACCTTTCTCCAAGAAAAGGAATCAGGGCTCCCTAGAGAAATGGCCGATTCTCAGTCTAGGGTGTAGTGTAGTGCCAGAAAGTAGTGTTCCACAAACAAGGATGTAGACATGTGAAAGGGAGACAGAAGCCAACTGAAAGAACCCTCAGTAGCCAAAGATGAAACGAACCTCAGCAACAAAGTAAATAATGCAGCACAGGATTCTAACCCAAAGGATAAAGTACCCGTGAGTCCACATTGATGTAAATGACCTGATGAATGAGAGGTGGCATCTCTCCTATACAGAAAAAGCCCAAATAATTATGTAGACACTCCCCCTTAAAGGAGATGGAGATTAACTCCCCACCTTTCGAGTATGGATTGTGCTTAGTAACTTAAAGAGTGCAATATGTGAAGAGGAAAAAAAATAATTTTACAGCAACCTGGCAAACACTATCTTGGCCAGGTGATCAAAATTTGTATCAATATCATCAGTGATAAGTCATATTAATAACATGTACCCTTGATGTGATGAGAATGCCCCTTTGTGGTCTTCCTCCCAAGACCGGAAGGAAAACAATCAGAAAACCTCGCTTAACAGACATGTTACAAAACCAACTAGTACTCCTTAGAACTGTCATGGTCATCAAAAACAAGTCTGAGATCCCTCTGTAGTTCATGATGACTGGGCTTTCACAAGTCTGTGTGAGATGTGCTGCGTTCACACCTTGTTACATCAGCACATTATCCATCTGATGTGAAAGAAAAAAAAACGCTGAGAATCTGAAGTCATTAAAAACAGAAACATCTTAGGTGGCTAAAGGGACACAACTGAATGTAATTGTGGGATCCTGGAATGAAAAGAATATTAGGAGAAAAACTAAAGATTTGAACAGTGGGATTTAGTTAATAGTAATGTACCAAAGTTGGGTTCCTTAGTTGTGACAAATATCTTGTAGTAAGATAGCAACAACAGGCATACAGGTGGGTGAGGTGTATACAGGGACTCTGTACTATTGTTGCAATGTCTGTGTAAATCTAAAACTATTTCTAAAATAAAATTTATATATGAAAAAAGTGTGCTTTCATACCCAAAGCAAGCATAAGTCTAACCTAATAGAACCTGACTGGACTCATCAATGCAGTTTGCTTCTTTCTTTCCAACTAGACTCCAAGTCTTTTAAGGTTGATAAGCAGATTGGAACTATGAGAAAGTCTTTCGTTCACTCACTATTTATAAGTCAAATTATAAAAACATATAATGAAACTCTTAAAGAAGATTTAACCATTCTGTGAAAGGAGGCTGTCCACTACAGCCTCATTCCAGCTTTGTTCACCAAAAAATGGGGGCCCTTTTAAAATAATTATATTTCAGTAGTTAAGTGGTCCTGTTTTGATTTACAGTAAAACTTCTTTCAAATTAACTTAGCCTATTATTCAAAATGTTCTCCCAAATCAAATCTTAATAATTCTTAGACATTAGCTGGTTTGAGAACTGTCATTGATGACTGAGGTCTCCCTTGCTGAGGACAGGTTAATTTTGATGTTAACACACTACTTTGGGATAAAGATTTTTGTTAAGCATGTCAGTTAATATACCAAATCAGAAACCATGCTATCTAATGAGCACAATTTCTATACCTAGAATAAGTGGCACAAACTTTAGTCAGTGAATTGTCTTGAAATGTAAAATTAATTTAAAAATAGGATCTGTAGGCTGGGAGTGGTGGCTGACACCTGTAATCCTAGTACTTTGGGAGGCCAAGGTGGGCAGATCACTTGAGGCCACGAGTTCGAGACCAGCCCGGTCAACATAGTGAAACTCTGTCCCTACTAAAAACACAAAAATTAGCTGGGTGTGGTGATGCACACCTGTAATCCCAGCTACTCAGGAGGCTGAGACAGGAGAATCACTTGAACCAGGGAGGCAAAGATTACAGTGAGTCAAGATTGCGCCACTGCACTCCAACCTGAGCGACAGAGTGAGACCATGTCTTTAAAAAAAAAAAAGAACCAGCAAGCAGTTGTAAGCATCACTGAGGATATCAGATCCCTAAGACTTAATAATTAAGCATGGTAAAGGAGAGGTAACTCAGGCTTCCAAAGGGCAAGGGCAAGCGAATGAAAAAGCTGCACAAGTCTCCAGGAAGCAGTAATGACTTAGCATTCTGGAGTGCTGCTTTATGGCACAAAAGTATCACTTGGAGTGAGCTAGCAGAAGGTAAAGTTAAGAAAAGAAAAAATAAAGTATAATTCATATTCAACTACAACATCTATCACAAATACTACGTTCTTCTAACATATTACTTGTATTCCCCAATTTTTTTCTTTTTTTTTGGACAGGGTCTTGATGTCACCCAGCCTGCAGTGCAGTGGCGTAATCAGTGTGATCTCAGCTTTCACTTGCCAGGCTCCAGTGATACTCCCACCTCAGCCTCCCCAGTAGCTAGGACTACAGTGAGCCACCATGGCCAGCTAGTTTTTGCATATTTGATAGAGATGGGTTTCACCATGTTGCCCAGGCTGGTCTCGAACTTCTAAGCTCAGATGATCCACCTGCCTCAGCCTCCCAAAGTGCTAGAATTACAGGTGTGAGCCACGGTGCTTGGCCCCATCTTGCTTGCTTGAGGAGGCAAGAAATGAATAAATAGCCAGTCCATCAGAAACTGTAAATAACTTGGTCTCCCTAGCTTTTGGTCTTTATTTCCAAATATCTGCCATCTTCTGTCAAGCAGCAGAAGGAAAGGTTCAGAACCTCTTTATTTCCATTATAACCAGTTATGTTTTCAAATCACAAGTCTTTGGATAAACCTGCTAGGTTCTGCCAGTGCGCTTCAAATTAAGATTCTTAAACATAACACGACCTTCAATGAGCCATCCATATTCTAGAGTCTACTTTGTTTATACACCTTCATGCTTTATCCCCAGGTGCTTTCAGAACCATTCACTGAGATGTTCTAATGTTAACATAAAACCTAGAAACTATAAAGGGGGAGCTGTAAGACTTCAGCCATGTAAAAATAATTTCTGCCATGATGAGCAAACAGAGGACAAACTGAAGGTAAAAGGCATGTAAAATTCACTATAGGAACAAAATGCTCCTGTAGATTAGTTAAAAGACCAAAGCCAATAGAAAAGCAGTTTAAACAACATCACACAAAGGCAATCAGCCAAATTCAGATTATGGAAACCTACAGGGGAATCTTATTTCTTCAGCAAATAAGGAAAAAAATAAATGCATGGCAAAACATCCCGAGTAAGGGAAGAAACAGACACTTAAACTTCACTGAAGATAGCCGAATGGCTAATAAGTGTATGAAAAAGTACTATTCATTGTCAGGGAAAGCAAATTAAAACCACAAGATACAACTACAGACACAATTGCTAAAATTATAGACCTGACAACAACAAATGATAAGGAGGTGGACCTACCAGAACTCCGGGAATATAAAACAGGATGACCATTTAGGAAAGTCTATCACCTTCTGGTAAAATTTAAAATACTTCAACTCAGGATATTCTCACTCCTAAATGCTTATCCAAATTATATTAAAATGTAGGTTCACAAAAAGGTCGTACAACATGTTCATATCAACTTTATTCGTGACAGCCCCAAACTAGAAACAGCCCATTGTTCATCAGTTGTTCACCTAACAGGTAAAACGTTAAAATGTGGCATGTTCAAACACAGAATACTGCTCAGCCATCAAAAGGAATGAAGCTTAAACACACAGAATATCCAAACATACTGAGTAAAATGAACTTACAAAATACATCCTATATGAATGAGTTCATTATATGAAGTTCTAGAATAGGCAAAATAAACCTACAGTGAACAAAATCCTAACAGTAACTGCCAGGGGAGGGAAGAAGGGACAGGAAAGAGAGGTGCAGGAATTGATTAGGTGGAAAAATTCAGATGTAATACAAATGCTCCAAACTTAGGGGTTTGGGTTACACACATTTATATCAAATGAGGCTGGGTGCAGTGGCTCATCTCAGCACTCTGGGAGGTGTATGCAGGATAATCACTTGATGCCAGGAGTTTGAGACCAGCCTGGCCAACATGGCAAGACCCTATCTCGAATAAAAATACAAAATTAGAGCCAGGTGCAGTGGCTCACGCCTGTAATCCCAGCACTTTGGGAGGCTGAGGTGGGTGGATCACAAGGTCAGGAGTCCAAGACCAACCTGCCCAATATGGTGAACCGCCCCCACCCTGCTAATAAAAAATACAAAAATTAGCCAGGCATGATGGCAGGCGCCTGTCGTCCCAGCTACTAGGGAGGCTGAGGCAAGAGAATGGCTGGAACCTGGGAGACAGAGGTTGCAGTCAGCCAAGATCAAGCCACTACACTCCAGCATGGGCGACAGAGCAACTTCGTTTAAAAAAAAAAAAAAAAAAATTAGCTCGGCATGGTGGCGGGCACCAGTGTAATCCCAGCTACTCTGAAGGCGGGAGAATCCCTCAAGCCTAGGAGGTGGAGGTGGCAGTGAGCCAAGACCAGGCCACTGCACTCTAGTCTGGGCAATACAGCAAGACTTCATCTCAAAAAATAATAAACAAAAAGAACAAACTCATCAAATGATACACTGAACATTTATTCACCTTACTGAAAATCTCCCTCAAAAAACTCCAGCGATGGCTGGGTGCGGTGGCTCATGCCTGTAACCCCAGCACTTTGGGAGGCCGGGGCAGGCAAGTCAATGGAAGTCAAGAGTTCAAGACCAACCTGGCCAACATGGTGAAACCCCATCTCTACTAAAAATACAAAAATTAGCCAGGCATGGTGGTGCACATCTGTAACCCCAGCTACTAGGGAAGCTGAGTCATGAAAACTGCTTGAACCTGGGAGGCAGAGGTTGTAGTGAGCGGAGATCATGCCACTCCACACCAGCCTGGGTGACAAAGCAACTGTCTCAAAAACAAAAAACTCCAATGACATGTATGCTGAAAGGATTAAAAGTAAGAAATGTCTACAACTTACTTAGACATGCATATAGAAAAGAAGATGAGCCTGCAGGAGACAGGTATGTGATAAAGCATGGCTCCGCTTAGACTGTAGAATCTAAGGGATGAGTACTGGCATCACCTTTTCTGCATGCTTGAAATTTTTTATATAAAAATGTTGCAGGTAAAATTAGACATATGACCCAATTGCAATGTATGGACTGTTTGGATGTTGATTCAAATACACTTTTAAAAAAATAATATTTCAAATCATAGATAATTGGTGACAACAAATTATTACTATTGGGAATAATTTTAAATTTTTTTAGAGCTGCATGATGAAATATTTACATATGAAATACTGTCTAGATTTGCTTTAAAATTGAAAAGTAGACTGAAACTAGAGACAAAACAGGACTGACCACAAGTTGATCATTGATGGTTATAGAGGTTTATTATTCTATTTCTGTATGTTTGAAATGTCCTATAATAAAGGGTTTTGTGTATGTGTTTTTTTTTAAAGAAAAACGAGAAAGGAATATGAAGACAGTTCATACAAAAGAAAATCCAGGCCAAGTGCAGTGGCTCACATCTGTAATCCCAACACTTTTGGGAATCTGAGGTGAGCAGACAACTTTGAGTCCAGGAGTTTGAGACCAGCCTGGGCAACATGGCAAAATCCCATCTCTCCCCACCCCCCCCAAAAAAAAAAAAAAAAGAGGTGGACCCATCACTGGGGCACAGGAGGTGGAGGTTGCAGTGAGCCAGGATTGCACCCCTACATTCCAGCCTGGGCAACAGAGTGAGACCCTATCTCAAGAAAAAACAGGGCTGGGCACAGTGGCTCATGCCTGTAATCCCGACACTTTGGGAAGCTGAGGTGGGTGAATCACCTGAGGTCAGCAGTTCAAGACCAGTCTAACCAATGTGGCAAAACCCTCTCTACTAAAACTACAAAAAAATTTGGCCGAACACGGTAGTTCACACCTGTAACCCCAGTATTTGGAAGGCCAAGGCGAGTGGATCGCATGAGGTCAGGGGTTCTAGATCAGCCTGGCCAACATGTTGAAACCCAATCTCTACTAAAAATACAAAAATTAGCTGGGCGTGGTGGAAGGTGCCTGCAATCCCCGCTACTCAAGAGGCTGAGGCAGGAGAATTGCTTGAACCCAGGAGGTGGAGGTTGCAGTGAGTCGAGACTGCACCACTGCAATTCAGCCTGGGCGACAGAGCAAGACTCCATCTCATAAAAAAAAAGGAAATCCAAATGAAGAAAAGCTACCTTAGAAAGGAATCCTACTTTTTTTTTTTCAGTATTTTTTTTAACCTGTCAGATAGACAAAGAATAGATTGCTAATTTGTTATGTTGGTGAGGCTATGGGGAAATGGCATTTGCATTACTGGTACAAACAACTTTAGATATAAATTTAATTTTAGATATAAAATGTAAGTGCACATAATCTTACCGTTTATCCTACAGAGAAATGTATGTATGCACAAGATCATATAAGCTTACACAAGGTAATTCACTTTGGCATTAAAATAGCAAAAGATTGAAGACAATTTGTGCCATATAATCATTCAAAAAGAATGAGAAAAGATTTTAAATACTGATAGAAAATGACCTTTAAGATGTTTAGTAATCCAAATGCCATTTCCACCTTGTAGCTCCTTAGAAGTAGCTAGGCTAAAGCAGGATGTGAGCACTCTGACCATATACCCCAGTCCCACCATTCTTCTTGATAGTTTTACCACAAAGGAAGTTATAGACATGAGGAACCCAGACAAAAGAGGGAAATTCACCATCACTGCCTCCTTCAATAGCAAACAGTGATGCACACCACAGTCTTCCAAATGTAGGGAGACAGAAGTGTCTTCCACTTGCATGGAAATAAGATTACTTTTACTCTGTTATGTGCTTCTCTTCCTTTCCTAGTAACTACATTAACCTTAGCAATCACTCATTTACTAGCCTAGATTATTAACAAAAACAAAAGAGCATTCAAATACATAAGATGACTTCCCAATAATGGCAACCTTTTGTACAGAAAATTCAGCCTGTAGTGTGGCAAGAAGATACATCCTTTCAACCTTACCATCATATAGCATTTTAATGCTTTTGCTTTCATTCTCTTCCAAGATGTGCAAATAAAACTCATTAGCTTCAAACTGCAAATGAGTTCTTCACTACTCCAATCACGATAGAACCCACAGATCTTTTCCAGAGCAAATTAGATACCAAATGTGAAAGAGAGAGAAACAAACATCACCTGCTAAACAATTCATACAACTAGGGATACCGGTTCTCACAGCTTGGCACATTCGAGCATGTATGAAAATGCATTTCCATCTTAAGTAGTACTACTGATGATAATAAGCTGGTTAAGTCACGTTCACAGGATTTAAAAGAACACACACACGAAAATTAACCATTTCTTCTTATATTAATATATGAGTACTTGAGGTAATAATATATTCAGTGACACACACTCCAATAATAAATACTCTTAGGTAATCTTCAGCCTGAAACAAATCTTCATTTATTAACTACTTACAGTACAGTGATTTCACATCTTAGCTGGTAATCAAAGATGGTTATGTATTAAATAAGAGAAGACATAGTCTCTCTTCCAGACTATCACCTCTCAGAAATCGGGGCAAATTTAATTTTAAGAACTAGAATTGCATCTCCTGGTGGCAGTCGTCACCCTGAGAACAGGCACAAGGCAAATTAAGTATACAGGATTTGGATTCTCCTACACAGGTGCACATAAAGTTAGTTTATTAATGACTACATTTTGAAGCCAGCCATTTTGTCCAGTATTTAAGTAACAAGCTGTTTAATATTAAAGCAGAATGTACTGCCACACTATGACAGAAGTACAGCTTTATCCATAAACCCTTCACACAATTATACATTAAATGCTATTTTTATTTAAGCAAGGCACCCCTACTTGTTCTAAAATATGGGATGTGCTACTCCATTGTAAAAGCAAATGAGGAGACTGATTGTTTCCTATCTAGAGCTGGTTTAAATTTAGTGAAGCCATTAATTTTCTCACCAGTCTGGACTGTTCTGACATGTCACTTCACAGTTTTGAGACTAACACCCTTAGGTTTACCCCAAACCAAAAAAAGCCAGGGAGGGACAGTTCAGACAACTTTTAAGACTAGAATGCCCCTTAAGTAGATAGGCACCAACATTAAACACCTTTAGCACAAGGCTTAGAAAGGCAAAACATTTCTAAAGACATAAAACTGCCAAACTGCCATTTACACTCATTAAGCTGTGGTATTTATTTTTTGTTTTGATTTTTAAAAAATTCCTAAGTAATCAAATACAGCAAAATTTAAAACTATTCTACCAAACCATACCAGTTCAAAGGTCAGAAACCTTTCTTTGCTTTGGTGAATGTTTGGTTAAAATAAATCAGTTTCACTCCATGAGAATTTTTACATCAGAGCACTCAATTCACAGGCAAAAAAAAAAAAGAGTATTATTTTTTAAATGAAAGAGTTTAAGGAATACTGCTGAATAAAAATACGTGGTCTTTACAATGGATAACATATTACCTACGAAAACAAACTGTCTAATCATATAAAATAAAGACCATATTTTTAAATCAGATCCTGGACAGTATAAATAAAACTTTTAATTTGTGGTTTATTTCATAAGCCCAAACTGGATCTTTCATTTCTTCTTCTAAACAGTCCATTACGAAATTTTTCTTAGAAGCAATTAACCCAAAACACCAAAATCAATTCCCCAGCAGTTGCTGCTAATAAACTGGAACTGTATATCCCATGTCCAAGAAAGATGTGCAAATGAAATGCTTCTTGCTTCATTCTAAAAAAACAAAAAAAGGTTGCACATTTACTTAAGATGAAAAAGGATGGCACACATTCCCATATCATTTAAAATTGCGAGTTCAAATTTTGTGCAATTTATCTGATAAACCAAGTTAAAGTGAGAAAAAACTAGTTAGGCATTAGTGTTTATAGCCTGGCATAAAAAAACAGAGTTTCAGAATATATTTTAAATAGATTTAGGCTATCATAAATACTTAACATGACAGAATTGCGGGACTTCACATCCAGAAATAGCAATAGAGTAGGATAGGGGAACAGAATGCCCATTTTTTTGTTTGCTTTGTTTTTTGAGATGGAATTTCATTCTGTCATCCAGGCTGGCTGGAGTGAAGTGGCAAAATCTTGTTCACTGCGACCTCCACCTCCCAGATTCAAATGATTCTCCTTCGGCCTTCCAAGTGGCTGAACTACAGGGTGCACCATCATACCCAGCTAATTTTTGTATTTCTAGTAGAGTCAGAGTTTCACCATGTTGGCCAGGCTGGTCTCAACTACTGACCTCAGGTGATCTGCCCACCTGGCCTCATGTGTTTTCAAGAAATCATTACAGCTCAGGCGTCTCAAAAGAATGAAAAAAAAAAAAAAAAAAGAATGAAAAGTGACTGTAATGCAACAGTAATTAAAATACTTTATGGGGAAAAAAGACAACATATATTTAATCAAGGGAAGGGACATTAAGACATATTTAGCAAATCTCACAGGAAAATTATCACTATAAAATTATGTACTTCCTAAGGCAAAAAAAAAAGCCATTTTAGGAAAATGAAACAGTGACACATTAACTGTGTATATACGGATGACACACTATGGTTCCACATGCATTCTTTTAAAAATACCTTAAAACAGGCTGTGGGTGGTGGCTCACACCTGAAATCCCAGCACTTTGAGAGGCCGAGGCTGGCAGATCACTTGATGTCACAAGTTTGAGACCAGCCTGGACAACATGGTGAAACCCTGTCCCTGCTAAAAATAAAAAAGTTAGCCAGACATGGTAGTGGGTGCCTGTAACCCCAGCTACTCGGGAGGCTGAGGCAAAAAAAGCTTGAACCCAGGAGGCAGAGGTTGCAGTGAGCTGATATTGTGCCACTGCATTCCAGCTTGGGCAAAAAGAGTGAGACTCCATCTCAAAGAACCTGAGAAAATGTGTTTAAGTAGGGGGGAAAAAAGCTAATGCAAGTCACATATTCAGTCTATTGTGATTTATAGCTACTAAAGGTGGCTCAACTATTTTTTGGCACATGGCACAATGGATGTTAGAAATCATGCATAAAAATTCTGTATGGAGAAAATGCTCAAAGCTACTATACAAATCAAACTGTAAGGAATTCTAGCTGGGCGCAGTGGCTTACACCTGTAATCCCAGCACTCTGGGAAGATGAGGCAGGTGATTCACTCAAGGCAAGGAGTTAGTTTAAGACCAGCCTGGCCAACATGGTGAAATCCCAATTCTACTAAAAATATAAAAAAAATTAGCCAGGCATCATGGTGGGCGCCTGTAATCCCAACTACTCAGGAGGCTGGGGCAGGAGAATCACTTGAACTTGGGAGGCAGAAGTTGCAGTGAGCCAAGACTGTGCCACTGCAATCCAGCCTGCTCAATAGAGCAAGACTCTGTCTCAAATAAAAATGAAAATAAAAAAAGGAATGGTACCAAAGTGGGGTGGCTCATTCTAATTCCAACACTTTGGAAGGCAAAGGCAGCAAGATAACCTAAGGCCAGAAGTTCAAGACCAGCCTAGTCAACATAGTAAGACCACCAACTCCACAAAAAATTTAAAAATTAGCTAGACACAGTAGTACACACCTGTAGTCCCAGCTACTCGGGAGGGGTGAAGTGAGAGAATCACCTGAGCCTAGAAGGCTGCAAGCTGCAGTGAGCTATGACTGCACCACTGCTAGCCTGGGCAACAGAGCAAGACCTGGTCCCTATAAAAATTTGAGAAATGAAAAGAGAATGGTTTCTACCACATTATAAATTAGTAAGTGGATGATGAGTTTACCAATAGAAAATAATTTACACAGTTGTACTTCTGTTTTTTTTTTTTTCAGTCTCACTCTATTCCCCAGGCTGGAACACAGTGCTACAATCTCAGCTCACTGCAACCTCTGCCTCCTGGGTTCAAGTGATTCTTCTGCCTCAGCCTCCTGAGTAGCTGGGATTACAGGTGCCCACCACCATGCCCAGATAATTTTTGTATTTTTAGTAAAGATGGGGTTTCACCGTGTTGGCCAGGCTGTTCTCAAATTCCTGATCTCAAATGATCCACCTGCCTAAGCTTCCAAAGTACTGGGACCACAGGCATGAGTCACTGCACCTGGCCCACAGTTGTACCTTTTAAATTTACCTTATTATCTGGAGCCCCTGAAGTCTTATTTTCCTTTTGGACATGAATTCAGGAACAGTTCAATATACCTATGATCTGAGGACAATGAGAAAGATTAGTTTAAAAAGTTGAAAGGCAGAAAAATATTACAGCCATTTTTCACAGTTAAGACAGCAACTCAAACCCTTTGCCCTTTCCTTTCCCTAATTAAAAACAAAATTTAGTCTGGTGTCATGGCTCATGCCTATAATTCCAGCACTTTGGGAGGCCAAATCACCTGAGGTCAGGAGTTTGAGACCAGCCTGGCCCACATAGTGAAACCCCATCTCTACAAAAAATACAAAAATTAGCCGGGTGTGGTGGCACATGCCTATAGTCCCAGCTACTCAGGAGGCTGAGGCAGGAGAATCACTTGAACCTGGGAGGTAGAGGTTGCAGTGAGCCAAGATCACACCACTGCACTACTGACTAAGCAACAGATAAGCGTCTGTCTCAAAAAACTACAAACAAACAAAAGTAAAATGGACAAACAGGCTGGGTGCAGTCACTCATGCCTGTAATCCCAGCACTCTGAGAGGTCAAGCGGGTGGATCATTTGAGAGTTTGAGACCAACACAGCAAAACCTGTCTCTACTAAAAATACAAAAATTAGCCACACACAGTGGCAGGCACCAGTAATCCCAGCTATTCAGGTGGCTGAGGCAGGAGAATCGCCTGAACCCAGGAGGCTGAGATTGCAGTGAGCCGAAATTGCCCCACAGCACTTCAGCCTGGGTGACCAAAAAAGAAAGAAAGAAAGAAATATGCAGGATAATTAGTACACAAATTTTTCTCATTATAATATAGTGTTTTATCTGTTATATTTAATTTACTAGTACTAAAAGAATACAAATTTCCCAAGAAAAAATTCTACAATCCCAAAACAGAAAGAGATATTTGTAAGCAAAGACAAGCATCAAAAATGACAACGAAAGCCACAGGCAGCACTTACGAACATGGGACCGATCCTTGAGCATCGCTGCAACAGCATCCTCGTGGGTCTCAAAGTGCACATCAGCTTCTCCAGTGGCCTTCCCACTGGAGCTGTATTCCATGGTGATTCTAACAGGCTTCAGTGGAGCGAAAAACTAAACAACAAACAAAGGCAGTCAAGAGGAACATGATGGAAGTAAGCCTACCTAGAAGTCTAGTGGCTCTTCATCTTTCTTTCAGACTTTGATTCATACACTTGACGTATTTGTTTTTAGGAAATCCGTTTTTTAAGCAATAATATATTTATACATCCAGTAGTCTTCTGGCTTTTCTAATTTTTCTCAGAATTCAAAGTTACATTTCAAATATCTGCTCTCCACAAGCACAGTGGCTCACACCTGTAATCTCAACACTTTGGGAGGCCGAGGTGAGCGGATTACTTGAGCTCAGAAGTTCAAGACCAGCCAGGACAACATGGTGAAACCCTGTGTCTACTAAAAATACAAAAATTAGCCAGCCGTGATGGTGCATGCCTGTGATCCCAGCTACTCAGGAGACTGAGGCGGGAGAAATGCTTAAACCCGGGAGGCAGAGGTTGCAGGGAGCCAAGATCGCGCCACTGCACTGCAGCCTGGGTAACAGAAAGAGACTGTCACCAAAAAAAAAAAAAAAGTAGTATCAAGCCACACTTTCAGCTACAGAAAAATGAGCAAGGCTTGCAACCAGGAAGATGCCACCTTACTATCCAAAGATAATCCAGAAATGTCATATTTTCTTCTCTACCCTCCCCAAATTAATACAAGTTCAATTTTAGAACTTTTACTCAAACCTATTGAGACTGGGTATCTTACTGCCACACACGTTTATAATGTCTTGGGCATTGGCTTGGAAAGGTAATCCTCTCATGTGGACAAAATGCAGACAAGGCGTAGTTCCAAAATCAGCAGCCTCTGGAAGCTTTTCTGGCACCTCCTTAGGCAATTCTGAGACATGGAACAAAAAGCACTGTTAAAACACAACAGCTTCAAGGGCTATTGACAGATTCTCATTAGGTATGAATTCTATGTCCAAATCCTCAATTCCTCTTGAACCAGTAAAGAAAGGGCTTTAAAAGCCAAAATCATCTGAAATTTCTGCCACTAAACAAGTATCACGTGACCACCTATAAGCACTGAGTGCTTCAGACCATTACCAGTTTAAGAACTTACCCCTTTTTGTAACAACAGAGAAGTAAAATGATTATGAATTAAACCTAGAAAGAGATTTTCTAGATTATAGGTTTAAAAAAATAAAAGAACAAAGGCTGGGCATGGTAGCTCACACCTGTAACCCCAACATTTTGGAAGGCTGAAGCAAGAAAATCACTTGAGCCCAGGAGTTCGAGACCAGCCTAGGCAACATAGCGAGGCACTATCTCTATTAAAAAAAAAAAAAAAAAAAGGAAAGTAAGTTAGCTGGGCATTAATGAATACCTATAGTCCCAGCAACTCAGGAGGCTGGAGTGGAAGAACTGTCTGAGCCCAGGAGTTCAAGGTTGCAGTGACCCATGATTGCATCACTGCACTCCAGAACAGACCACAGAACAAGACCTTTTCTCAAAAAAAAAAAAAAATGTGTGTGTGTGTATATATATATATATATATATATATATATATACACACACACACACACACACACACACACACATATACACATACACACACATACAGGATTAATCGACCAGGCATGGTGCCTCATGCCTGTAATCCCAGCACTTTGGGAGACCAAGGTGGGTGGATCACCTGAGGTTGGGAGTTCGAGACCAGCCTGACCAATATGGAGAAACCTTGTCTCTACTAAAAATACAATATTAGCCAAGCGTTGTAGTGCATGCCTGTAATCCCAGCTACTCAGGAGGCTGAGGCAGGAGAATCGCCTGAACCCAGGAGGTGGAGGTTGCAGTGAGCTGAGATCGTATCATTGCACTCCAGACTGAGTAACAAGAGCAAAACTCCATCTCAAAAAATAATAATAATAAAAAGTATTTTCAAACTTAAAAGATTCCAAATACTGCTTTGGGCTAGGAATCAAAGAAATAATTAAATTCAGAAGCAAACAAATATTCTTACTTCAGCCAGGTACAGTGGCTCACACCTGTAATCCCAGCACTTTGGAAGGCCGAGGCAGGCCAATCACCTGAGGTCAGGAGTTCGAAATGAGCCTGGCCAACATGACTACTCCCTGTCTCTACTAAAAACACAAAAATTAGCTGGGCAGGGTGGTGGGTGCCTATAATCCCAGCCACTCAGGAGGCTGAGGCAGGAGACTCGCTTGAACCCAGCAAGCGGAGGTTGCAGTGAGCTGAGATCACACCATTGCACTTCAGCCTAAGAGAGAGAGCGAGACTCTGTCTCAAAAAAAATTCTTACTTCAGTCAGTATTCTTACTCATTACCCAAATCTCCCCCCATCTTAATTTAAATGTTGACAATCTACTTCCTTTTATCACATTTTTATTATCTAAGTTTTGATATAGTTAATAAATGTGGTGGTACACCTGTAGGTAGTACCCACCTGTAGTTCCAGCTACTCCGGAGGCTAAGGCATGAGAATCACTTGAATCCGGGAGGCGGAGGTTGCAGTGAGCCAAAATAGCACCACTGCACTCCAGCCTGGGTGACAGAGCAAGACTCTGTCTCAAACAAACAAACCCTTTAACTTAATTTCCTTATCCTACAGTCTTACAATTTCATACAACATGATCATAAAAAAATTTAGGCTGGGAGCCGTGGCTCATGCCTCTAATCCCAACACTTTGGGAAATCAAGGTGGGAGGATCACAAGATCAAGAGATTGAGACCATTCTGACCAACATGGTGAAACCCCATCTCTACTAAAAATACAAAATTAGCTAGGCCTGGTGGCACACACCCATAGTCCCAACTACTCGGGAGACTGAGGCAGGAGAACTACTTGAACCCAGGAGAGGTTACAGTGAGACGAGATTTAACAAAACCCGTAACATTCAAGAGACCAAATGAGTCTCAAGAAGAGGCAGGAACTTACCTATTTCTTTCTCACTTTCAAAAGCTGTCATGGGTCGAATATCCTCATTTACTTCGTGTTCTTCGAAGACCATTTCTGGCTCAGTTATATACTTAGCAGTAGGAGAAGATGCCATTTTCTTTCCCTTATGAGAACCAACATGTGTTCGAACTTCATTCCTTCTGCTTGGAAATATCTCGATGTATCTATGTCAAAGCAAAAGTGAACAGGCACAAATGGTGCAAAGTACTTATATTCAACTCCTTTAAAATAAACATGCATGTATTATATTTCCAACAGTTTATGAAACACCAGGTGTCCAAAGATAACAGGTAGGAGGAAAGTAATAATGGATATAGATAGCAGCCCATGAAAATATAAAAGAGTAGGTTACTGATTAAAGTTTTCACGCCAAGATAACACTTTTTCTTCATATACATTTTAACAATATTTTCTACTGTTTTGCTTCATGAGAACTCCTATGCTTAAGTTAATCACGTACACGGAAAAAAAATCTCATAAGCATTTTTTTAACTAGTTGGTTAACCATCTCTTGAAGCCTTGCAATTCAATTCTGTGAAAATTAATCACATCTATATAAAATATTAAAAGTCACAGTAAAAGAAGAGCTAACTTCTGCAGAACCTCACTAAAAGGCTAATGAGAATTCAAGAACTAAGTATCAATTCTGACTTGCTATCACAGTGGAGGAGACTATCTATTAAACCCAAGCCTCTGGAACTAGCTCTTTTTTTGCAGCTTGGGTGCCTTGGTGTCACCCAAGCTGGAGTGCAGTGGTATGAACATGTCTCACTGCAGCCTCAACCTCCTAGGCTCAAGCGATCCTCCTGCCTCAGCCTCCCGAGTAACTGGGACCACTGCTGCTTGTCACCTCATAATGCTAATTTTTGTATTTTTTATTTTTGTAGACATGGGTTCCTGCCATGTTGCCCAGGTTGCTCTTGAATTCCTGGGCTCAAGTGATTCTCCCACTTCAGCCTCCAAAAGCGCTGGGATTACAGGCATGGGCCAATATGCCCAGCTTAGTTTTCTTTTTCTTAACATGGCTTTCTAAACTAAGAGTTATAAAAATAATTTGTGTTTACAAATTTATAAAGATAAGATGAACACCACTTCTTTAAAAAAAAAAAAAAAAAACCTTTGAGCTTGAACAACGAAGTGAGACATCATCTCTACAAGTTTTTTTTTTTTTATTAGCCAGGAGACCAGGTGCAGTGGTTCACACCTGTAATCCCAGCGTTTTGGGAGGCCAAAGTGGGAGGATCACTTGAGCCCAGGAGTTTGAGGCCAGCCAGGGCAACAAAACAAGACCCCATCTACACACACACACACACACACACACACACACCCTCCCAAGTGTGGTGGCAAACTCCTACAGTCCTAGCTAATTTGGAGGATGACCCGATCTCCACACACACACACACACAGCTGTGGTGGCACATGCCTATAGTCCTAGCTAGTTGGTAGCATGAGGCAAGAAGGTTGCTCGAGCCCAGGAATTCAAGGCCCTAGTGAGCTATCATCATGCCACTGCACTCCAACCTGGGTGACAGAACAAGACCCTGTGTCTTAAAAGAAAAAAAACCCACACACAAAGAAAATTAGACATAACAATCAAATGCAGTGTGTAGACCTTAACTGGATTGTTTCAAACAAACCAACTATAAAAAAATAATTTTGTCTGGGTATGGTGGCTCACACCTGCAATCCCAGCACTTCTTGAGGGAAGAAGTGGGTGGATCACTTGAGTCTGGGAGTTCTATATCCTGTCTCTACTAAAAGTACAAAAATTAGCTGGGAGTGGTGCTGCATGCCTCCAGTCCCAGCTACTTGGGAGGCCGAGACAGGAAAATCGCTTGAACATGGGAGGCAGAGCAAGACTCTGTTGTAAAAAATAAACAAAAACAAACAAACAAAAAAACAAGTATTTTGGCATATTTGGGAAAATGTGATTATGAACCATTATTAATTTTATTATTGCTATGTTAGATATAACATTGCAATTATATTTTAAAAATTCTTTAGAGATGCATACTAAAAAAAAAACCAGATGAAGCAAATGTAACAGATGTTAAAAATGTGTTAATCTAGCTGCTCCAGGTACACTGTCTACGGGTTAGTCCTGCTCTACAAGGAACAGTCAAAAAAAAATTGTTAATCTACATTATGGGCATTTGATGACTCATTATACTACTCTCTCCACTTTTCTAAGTCATAGTGACATTTCTGCATCGTTAATGTTTGCTTTACTCACCGATTACCAATTTCTTCCCTGTGTTTCAACAGGGCTTGGTTGGCCATTTCTGGTTCTTCAAATTGCACATAGGCTTCCCCTGTTTTTCGTCTCCCTCTGTAGTCCATCACAAAAGTAATGTCAACTATATTCAGTCCTAGGACACCAAAAGATTTTAGTGCTACTAGCAGGTTTTTTATACCCTTAGAATTAACACCATCATTCACATACTAATAAAATTTTTATCCTGTTTGCCAGTCCCAAAACTGAATACATGCTTGATAGGAAGAAAACTATTAAGCAGTCAAAATTCAGTAACACCTACATACCTATATTTCCAGAACAGGTCCAAGAAGCTCTGGACCTAAAACATACAATCCTCCCCACCTGTTTTTTTTTTGTGTGTGTGGGCTTATTTTGCTGTTAATTATATACTAGGAGACAATAGAGATCATGGACATCACTACTAATGGTCTAGGAATTAGATGCTGCTTTTAAGTTATAGAAATTGTTATCATCTTTCACACATAGAGCCGCTATTATAAGATGGTATTTCCTTCAATAGTAAAACCCTTGTGAAACTATTTTGAAATCTGACATCTCCCCTTAAAATCTGATAGAACAAAAACACACATAAATCTATAAATATGAGAAAATTAAGTGAAGCGCTCTCCCCTAAATAACTGTTACACAGAAAAAGGCTCATCTAAGATACAGAAGCATATAATAGGGGAAAAAGTTATGAGCTCCCAAGTATAACAGCAAAGTACCTGCAAAGAAGTCTACAATGTCTTTCTCATTGCAACTATAAGGAAGTCCTCTCAAACGAACCACACCATCATTTACCACAGGCGAAGATTTGACCTGCAGGCTCTTCATTAAGGCATCCACATCTTCATTGTTTATTTCATATACTACAAAGAAAGAGCACAAAAGGGATGCAAAATTCACATAACAAAGGAACAAACCCATTTAAAAATATATCATTAAAACTTGGTAGGTTATCCAAGAATTCAAAAACTATTTTAATCTTTATATACTTCTCTAGAGAAAATAACAAATAAAATTTGTTTAAATTGTACTTTAAGTTCTGGGGTACATATGTAGATCTTGTAGGATTGTTGTGTAGGTACACACATGCCATGGTGATGTGCTGTCTCCATCCCCCCCACTACCCCGTCAACTACATCAGGCATTTCTCCCTGTGTTAACCCTCCCCAACCTCCCCATCCCTCGCTGTCTGTCCCCAGCTTCCCACCCCCAAACAGACCCCAGTGTGTGATGTTCCCCTCCCTGTGCCCATGTGTTCTCACTGTTCAACACCCACCTATGAGTGAGAACATGCGGTGACAAATGACATTTATTGCATATTTACTATGTAGGCATAACTTATTTAATTCTCAAAGCTTATAAGATAATTGGTAGACCGAGCGCAGTGGCTCACGTCTGTAATCCCAGCACTTTGGGATACCAAGGCAGGTGGATCACCTGAGGTCAGGAGTTTGAGAGACCAGCCAGATCAACATAGTGAAACCCCATCTCTACTAAAAATACAAAAATTAGCTGGGCATTGTGGCACGTGCCTGTAGTCCCAGCTACTTGGGAGGCTAAGACAGGAGAACTGCTTGAACCTGGGAGGCAGATGTTGCAGTGAGCTGAGATCACGTCACTGCACTCCAACCTGGCAACAAAGCGAGAACCCGTCTCAAAAAAAAAGAAAAAAAGATAAACTTGGTCAATATTCTCATTTTATAAGAAAGTTTATCTCTTTATGTTTTATTTTCACAACCTATAAAATAATACATTCATACCATCTAAATACTTCATTATTAAGGATAAAAAAAACTGCCTTGAAAAGTATAAAACCTACACAATGATCCCAAAACGCCAGAATCTGACTTCACATACCTTCCACATACCGCTGGCCCATGTACATGCGGTGCTTCTCTAAGGCTTTCTGCACATCCTGCTCTGACTCCATTTCAATTAAGGCATCACCCCTTCGCTTTCCATCTCTATTTAGGAGGAAATGTATTCCATTCTCGCCATTGCGGATTCTGCAGTCTAAAAGTGTATGAGTAAAATCAATTAAAAAAACAGAAATCAAACTTTTAGCTCAATGAGGTAAGTCACAAGAATGCAATTTTCCAACAACAAAGCAGGAAACAAGTGTCATATTCCTTACACAAATCCCCATCACTGAAGCCATCCAAACACCAATAAGGATGTAGTCTCTAAAACATTCCAAGTAGAGAAGATAAGCAAACCTTAGCACAGAAGCTTATGATGTCCTTCCTGACCATTAAATGGCCAATCAGGCTAGGCCCAACACAAAATGTGTTATGTCTATTCCAACATTTCTACAATCACTTAAGGACATAAAATATAGTTAAATTCACATGTCTTTCTTTAAAATCATATCCATAGGACTTTAAAATATTTCCTGTAAGAATAATTTTATTGGCCAGGCATGGTGGCTCACACCTATAATCCCAGCACTTTGGGAAGCCAAGGTGAGCAGATCACCTGAGGTCAGGAGTTCGAGACCAGCCTGAGCAACATGGTGAAATTCTGTTTCTACTAAAAATACAAAAAATTATCCGGGCGTGGTGGCACACACCTATATTCCCAGGTACTCGAGAAGCTGAGACAGGAGAATCGCTTGAACCTGTGAGGCGGAGGTTACAGTCAGCTGAGATCCAACTATTGTACTCCAGCTTGGGGAAGAAGAACAAAACTCTCAAAATAATAATTTTATTACCATAATTTAACTGTTTTTTGGTTTTTGTATAGAAAGGGGGTCTCATTTTATTGCCCAGGGTGGTCTTGAACTCTTGGGCTAAAGTAATCCTCTCATCTCAGCCTCCCAGAGAGGCCCAGACTTTTCCCCCTTTTCAGACTATGTACTTTTTATAATGGGAGTAAGTCCAGGATGAAAGTGGCCAAGTGGCTTTAAAAAATATTTGACCAGGCTCACTCTTGGCTTACTGACTAGGAGTTATTTCTTCTCCACAAGGAACTGCTAAAAAAATTAATAAAACACCCGGGCTTGGTGGCTCACGCCAGTAATCCCAGCACTTTGGGAGACCAAGGTGATAGATCAACTGAGGTCAAGAGTTCAAGAACAACCTGGCCAACATGGTGAAACCCCATTTCTACTAAAAATACAAAAAATTAGCTGGGCGTGGTAGCAGATGCCTGTAATCCCAGCTAGTTGGGAGGCTGAGGCAGGAGAACTGCTTGAACCCAGGAGGCGGAGGTTACAGTGAGCCAAGACTGCACCACTGCACTCCAGCCTGATCAACAGAACAACACTCCATCTTAAAACAAAAAAGAGTCAGATACAGAAACTAAAAAAAAATTCCACAGATAGGTAAACCCTCCAAGCATGCTATTAAGGTAACTTTATTCTTGATACTAAGTGATCTTCTATTCTAAATGTATGTATTACATAAAGAGTTACTCTTAATCCCATATTTCTACTGACAGGCTTGGCATTTTGGTATGTATATATTAATGCCACAGAAAAAAAGAATTTTTTAAACCATATAGTTTTGTTTTTTAACTTTTATTTAGTACATGTGCAGGACTGTTATATAGGTAAACCATATGTTACAGGAGTTTGGTTTACAGATCATTTAGTTACCCACATAGCAAGCATTATTCCCAATAGGTTTTTCTGTTTGTTTTTGAGAGAGAGTCCTGCTCTGTCTTCCAGGCTGAAGTGCAGTGGCACAATCTTGACTCACTGCAACCTCTGCCTCCCAGGTTCATGATTCTCCTACCTTAGCATCCCGAATAGCTGGGATTACAGGCACTGCCACCACTCCTGGCTAACTTTTGTATTTTAGCAGAGACGGGGTTTCACCATGTTGACCAGGCTAGTCTACACTCTTAACCTCAAGTGATCCGCCTGCCTTCGCCTCCCAAAGTGCTGGGATTATAGACATGAGCCACCACGCCTAGCCCTCAATGTTTTTTATTTTTTTGAGTCAGAGTTTCGCTCTGTCGCCCAGGCCTGCAGCTTTTGCCCTCCAGCGTCAAGCACTTCTCCTGCCTCAGCCTCTTGAGTAGCTGGAACTACAGGCAACCACCACCACGCCCAGTTAATTTTTCTATTTTTTAGTAGAGACAGGGTTTCACCATGTTGGCCATCATGGTATTGATCTCCTGACCCCACGATCCACCCACTTCGGGCTTCCAAAGTGCTGGGATTACAGGTGTGAGCCACCACACCCTGCCCCAGTAGGTATTTTTTAATCCTCTCCCTTCACCATCAAGGTGGCCCTGGTGTCTGTTGTTCCCCTTTTTGTGTCCATGTATTTTCACGTTTAACTCCCACTTGTAAGTGAGAACATATAGTATTTAATGTTCCATGTTAGTTTGCTTAGGATAATGATCTCCAGCACCACCCACATTGCTGAAAAGGACAAAAATTCCATTCTTTGTTATGGCTGCATAATATTCCATCACAGCATGTAGTCTTAACATTAAATACTTTTGTCGAATTCAAAGTCTTTATATATACATGTATACACACACACACACACACACACACACACACACACACACAAATTGAGACAAGAGTCTCAAAATGTTGCCCAGGATGGTATGGAATTCCTGGCCTCAAGCCATCCTCCCACCTTGGCCTCCCAAAGTGCTGGGATTACAGGCCTGAGCCACTGCCCCTGGCCCAAAGTCTTTCCATTTGTTACATACTACAAACAGCACATATGGTGTCACCTGGTATACGCAACCAACCAGAATGAGACAATTCCTAACCATCAAAAAGGAATTCGACAGCACAGTCTGATGTGGATTTGTGGTATTACCTTTTACTCAGACAAAATAACAAATGTAAAACATACATATCTGCTTGTGAGAAATATAAGAAAAATAAAAGAAATAAAACATACCTGAGAAAAAGTTAAGCACATCTTCTATAGTGCATGACCAGGGAAGTCCTTGAGCTCGAATGAGATAGACATCATCCACTTCCTCTCCTAATTTGGATGGGGCCAATTCATACTCAGGGAGTGATGGAAGGTCTTCCAAGTAAGTCGTTTTGGACTCCTTCCAAGGGAAATGAAGAATTGCAAAAATAGTTACATTTACATGTAAAAAAAAAATTCTACTTAGAAAATGTTTATTCTACAAACTAATATTCTAGCTTATTTCAGAGGCAAAAAGTAAACTTCACCAATCTAACCCATCCTGTTGTGGCTTAAATTGTACATTCAAAAGCAGTAAACGGGTATATCCTAAAGGTTTGGCAGGACATAAATTTCATTCAGGGTTTAAAATTCATCAACCTCAAATTATATGTAACAATAGTGTTTTAGTTAAGGCAACACAAGACAGGTCCCCTAAATGTGACAAATATTTGATTGCCCCTACACACAGTGTTTGGCCCACATCTGAAATAGCTATCTAGAATAAGATAAGCAGACAAGATGAGATGCTGAATGCTATAATTAAGATTAAAAAATACTACAGTAATTCAAATCATAGCACTAACAGAAGAATCAGGACGTGACATGAGATGGGTCTTGAAAGAAGGATGTAATTCTGATGGGGATATATAAAAGGGCAATCCAGTTTGAAGGTAAGAGAAAGCAGCAGTATGATCAAAGGCCCATGTGAAAAAAAGCAAATATTTCCAATTAATTCCATCTGTTCACATTATAGGGTACAATTAGGAGCCAAAGATGATGAGCTGGCAAAAGGAAGTTGGTACCACATAGGAGAGGGTCTTAAGTGTTGAGCTTAATGTGTGTCCTTCACTTGGTAGGTAAAGGGAAGTTAATAAAAGACGGTGAAGACTGGATAAATCAAGACAGCAGGATGCCTTGGGAAGACTCCTGTCAGCTGGTATGCCAGATCAAATGATTAAGGGAAAGATCACAAAAGGCAACAGAAGCAGTGTGAGGTTAAAGACTTATAAAGTCTCTTTTATCAGATTAAGCAAAAACAGGAATTTAATAAGAATTCACCAAGCACTACAACCATAACCTAAGAAGACAATTCAGGCTTTAACACTTGCACTCTACTGGATTAAGGACAAAGATATCTTTGTACTGTCATTTTTCCTTTTTTGAGACAGTTTCACTCTTGTCACCCAGGCTAGAGTACAAGGGCATGATCTCCGCTCACCGCAATTTCTGCCTTCCGGAATCAAGTGATTCTCCTGTCACAGCCTCCTGAATAGCTGGGATTACAGGCGCCCGCCACCACGCCCGATTAATTTTTTTGTATTTTTTAGTAGAGATGGAGTTGACCATGTTGCTCACGCTAGTCTCGAACTCCTGACCTCAGGTGATCCACCCGCCTCAGCCTCCCAAAGTGCTGGGATTACAGGCGTGAGAAATTGCGCCAGGCCCTCTCTATCATTTTCATGAAGGCTTATGTTTAATTTTAAGAAATAAATGTAAGCAGTTAATAACATAATAGATGTTCTACAGATTTTATCACTGCAGTCAATTTCATAGGAAAAAAAGGGGGAGGTAGCTCACACAGGTTTATTAGAGATTGTTTTGTTGTAGTTTTTGTAGACAACTTCCCCCTTTTTTCCAGAATTCCATAAGCATCACCAGGTTTTACAGAAAAGGGGCAGCAGAAAGTATTGGGTCAGGATTCAAATCAATTAGCTCAGCCACTGGCAGACAACAGCCATGCTGATTAGCCTCCCAGTCTCCCTAAGTTAAAGGAGAAGCACAAATTCAATTAAGATAAATATGACCCAAGGAATCAGGGGCTGGATAGTTAATCAGACGTCACCTAACAAGCAGAGGAGAAAGGTTCATCTACAAGGCACAAAATACTTGCAATCTGAGTTCTTAAAGTACACACGGGCTTTTTAAAAAATAAAAAATAAAAAAAAGGAAAAAAAACATTGTAAATTCATTCCTGGGACCCCAAGTTGTGTCGTCAACCCTCAACGCTCCCTCCCCTTCACCCCCGCCCCAACATCTAAATCTCCAAACTGCTTTCCCAGTCGAGGCGACACACAGTCCTAAAAGACCTTCTGTATGAGTGGAGTTGCAGAGGTGACCTTCAGTAAACCGGGACAGCTCGTCTTTCCCTGGGGACAGGAGAGAGAGGGGCGCGCTGGGGACAAGGCTCCTTCCCACAAGCCTGCCCACGCAACTGTGTGCGCGCACCTTCTGAGCCGCGGCCGACCGAGAGGCGCCGAGGGCCGCCCAGGCCAAGCGCTCGGGCTGCAAGGAAACTCCCAACCTCCGGCGGGCTAGGGCCTCGCGACTTCACAACCAGAGGGCGGAAAGCGAGAGGGATGCGGGGTGGCGGCGTCAGCAGCCTCACGAAACCTACCATGGGCCCAGCAGGAAACAAGGCCTCAACATAAACCCCGGCCACACTTACACTGCCCAACAGACCAAAGACTCGAGGGGAGAACAAAACAAGGAGAAAACCCGAGGCCTGGGAGAGCGTCCCTTGTTTCGGGGCCCAATAGGAGCACAGGGAGAACGGGGGCGGGTGTGCAGCGCGTGCCGAGGATCCCCGGGCGCGCCCGCGAGGCGCACACGGAGGGGCGCGGGGACGCGTGCGCGCGGCCCAGAAGGGATCGGCGCCCACGTACCTGACTGTAGCACCGCGTAGGACCCGCGGTCGCCTCCAGCGACTGCGGTAGCAGAGGGGCACGGAGGGCAGGGTAGGCCGCGGCGGCTACGGCCGCGGCAGAGGTGGCCGCAGGGGAAGGCCCCGCCAGCCTCCCGGTAGGCACAGGCCCGGTCTGGAGGCCACGCGTCTGGGAGGCGGCGGCCGCGGCGGCCCCGAGCAGCAGCAGCAGGCGGCGACGGCCCGAGACGCCCGACGGGAATGAGCCAGCGGCAGAGTAGAATGGCAGGCAGGCGGCGCCGGTGCGCTGGCAGCTGCTGCAGTTACAGCCGCAGCCCCGGAGCAGCGCCCCGAGTACCCAGCGCGTGCCGGCCATGGACTCGCGAGGCGGCGCGGAGCCTGTAGGCAGCTGTGGCTGCAGCGCGAGGGGAGCGGAAGTGGAATCCAGGGCCGGTGGGGGTTGCCGGACACATGCGCCGGGCACAGGGGGCAGCGGTGAGTCGGCAGGAGGCGGAGGAGAGCGCGTCTCTCCTCCAGGTCTCCGCCCTCAGGGCGGGGCTACCCGCGGATAGGGAGGGGCCCGGGGAGCGGGTGCCACAGACCTGCTGCTCTTTTAGGCGGTGGAAACTGAGGCCCAAAAAAAGTGAGGCTAGGGGCTGGGCGCCGTGGCTCATACCTGTAATTCTAGCACCCTGGGAGGCCCAAGGTGGCAGATTGCTTAAGCTCAGGCGTTCTAGACCAGCCTGGGCAACGCAGTGAAACCCCGTTTCTACTGAAATACAAAATATTAGGCCCGGTGCGGTGGCTCACGCCTGCACTCTCGGAGGCTGAGGCGGGCGGATAACCTGAGGTCAGGAGTTCAAGACCAGCCTGGCCAAAATGATGAAACCCTGTCCCTACTAAAAATACAAAAATTAGCCGGGCGTGATGGCTCACACCTGTAATCCCGGCTACTCGGGAGGCTGAGGCAGGTGAATCGCTTGAACCCAGGAAGCAGAGGTTGCAGTGAGCGGAGATTGTGCCACTGCATTCCAGCCTGGGCTACAGAGCGAAACTCCATCTCAAAAAAAAAAAAAAAAAGAGGCCAGGGCCATCCTGCTCTGGGTAGGGCCAAGACCTGGAGTGCAGGTCTGTGCGGCCCCACGCTCTACCACCAAATCCTGTGGTGTAAGCGGCTAAGGAGCTGTTCTGAAAGGAATTGTGATACTAGTCACAAAAAATCTTTGGGATAATATCAGAGATTTGGTACCCCCCCAAGTCTGAGGAAAGGAAAACATTCTTCGTTGTTTTAAAATGAAATATAGGCCATGGCTCAGGCCTGTAATCCTAGCACTTTGGGAGGTTTAAGTGAGAGGATCACTGGAGCCCAAGAGTTCCAGACCAGCTTGGGCAACATAGGGAGACCCCGTCTCTACAAAAAATTTAAAAAGCCAGGTGTGATGATGTGGGCCTGTAGTCCCAGCTACTTGGGAAGCCCAGACTGGAGGATCGCTTCAGCCCAGGAGATGGAGGCTGCAGTAAGCTGTGATTGCCACAACTGCACTCCAGCCTGGGTAACAGAGTGAAACCCTGTCTCCAAATATATATATATATAAAATATATTTTTATATATATTTATTTGTATCATGTTGATCATGTGCATAACAAAGGTGAACCCTCCCCTAAAAAAACTGTATTCACAAGTGAACAGAGATTTATATACACACACACAAAGACTGGTTGTGCAGCTTTCCTCCTCCTGAGGCCAGAACCTGTCAAAGACAGATAAGTACAAGGAAGTTGTTATACTCTAACAACAAAAATAAGAGAAAGCTAATATTTTTAAAAAAACTTTTTACTGTGGAAAATGTCAAACAGAAGAGCAGAATAAATTTCAGGAACTTCATAAATTGTCAACACTTTTCAATCTTGTTTCATCTATCCCCTACCTTCATCCTCCAATCCTTATTTTCTTTGCTAGAATATATTAAAGCATTACATTTAAAGTATTACACTTAAAGTTTGATTTGTTTAACACAGAATACTTTTAGGTAAGGAAAGTTCAGTATTTCTTAGAAAACCCTTTTCCCAACCAAAAAACAAAGAACAAGAAAAAATTGATAGGCTTGGTTCTGTGAACCTGGAGTATCAAAGAGAAGGGGGCTCACTTGTTTTCTGGGTTAAAACACAGTCCGACAGAGTATTGTCATTTTTGTACAAAAACAGGGACAGAAGAAAAGGCAACAGTGCAAATACTCCATCCTCCAGGAAGGCAGGCAGGGATGCCTCAGTGTTAAAATGACAGAAGAAAACCCCAGAGCAGGAACCACGAGCCCCTCATAGGAATCCCAAAAATGTCCAGGACAGCCTGGCTGAGAGAGTGAGTGTGGGAAGGGCAGGTCCCCAGAGGACAAGTCCCATACCCTCTGGCTGGAGACTAAGCCCTGGCCCCATCCCTGCCAGCAGTCCTCACCTTCCTTTGGGGTGAGAGCAGGTACTAAGGTGAGGCTGGTTTTTGTTCCCTACTCCTTCTTTGTGATTTGTTCTTAGATACCTGCAAAGGAGCCAACTGAGGCCTCAGGGATTGAGGACCCTCTGGAAATATGGTTCCTGGGAATGGGCCTGGATGTAGAAGCCACTGGATGTCTCTTCCCTGAACAGTTACTTTGTTCGTCAGTCACCCTTTGGCTTTCTAACTTTTTTTTTTTTTGAGATGGAGTCTCGCTCTGTCAACAGGCTGGAGTGCAGTGGCACGATCTCGGCTCACTGCAACCTCTCTCTCCTGGTTCAAGCAATTCTCCTGCCGCAGCCTCCCAAGTAGCTGGGACTACAGGCATGCACCACCATGCCCAGCTAATTTTTGTATTTTTGGTTTTACCATGTTGGTAAGAGACAGGGCTTTACCATGTTGGTCAGGATGGTCTCCATCTCTTGACCTCATGATCTGCTCACCTCAGCCTCCCAAAGTGCTTGAGATTACAGGTGTGAGCCATCGTGCCCAGCCGACCCTGGAACTTTCCAAGGAAAACAAAGAACAGGCTAGACTTCCTTGCCCCAGCCAAAAAAGAGAAAGGGGTTTCTTCATCTGTAAGATTTGGGAACCCTAGAGTTATTAATTTATTTATTTAGAGGCAGGGTTTCGCTCTTTTGCCTGATCTGGGGTGTAGTGGTGTGAATATGAGTCACTGTAGCCTTGACCTCCTGGGTTCAAGTAATCCTCCCATCTCAGCCTCCCAAAGTGCTGGGAATTCAACTGTGAGCCACCACACCTGGTGTACTTTTCTTAAGCCTCCTTTTCAAGACGGAAAATGGTTTAGCCCTTCCTAACAGATCATCACTACAAATAACAGGTTGCAGATATATTGGAGACTGTGCCCATATTTACTCTTGCCCTCATTTTCTTAGCAGAAATAGCAACAGTCATCATAAAAATTTGAATGGATTGGAAACCTAAATAGATAGACAGAAATCCTGTACTTTATAATCAGGAGTGTAAATAAAATTATAAGAGGCAGCCTGGACAACCTGGCAATACCCCAAGTCTACTAAAAATACAAAAAAATTAGCTGGGTGTGGTGGCACCTGCCTATAGTCCCAGCTATGGATAATCACTTAAGCCCGCAAGGTCAAGATTTCAGTGAGCTAAGATCTCACCACTGCACTCCAGCACTTTAAGGTACCACCTGCCATCCTCATGACAGAGCAAGACCTACCTCAAAAGTAAGTAAATAAAATTATAAGAGGCCATTGGTTTGGACCGAACTATTCCAGTAGGCCCAAAAGACCAAACCAAATTGGAGTTATTCACCTTCCATAAGACCAAGCTGAAACTACGTTTATTTGACCTTCTGAGTAACCAGGAGAGACAGATAATAGCCGGTGTTAGGTGGCATAATAAGAAAGTCCCCTCTGCTTTGACATTTATAGGGAAAGTACTGAAATAACCAATCTGCTTTGTGTTCTCTGTTTTTGTTTTCCTCAGCCCTTTTCTATCTCTAAAGGCAACCTCCTTTGCTCAGCTCATCAACATGCTCATTCTGCTTTATAGAATAAGATGTGGCCCAATTTTAGAATAGAAAATAAACTGCAATTAATATTTATAAACTAAATTCATTGTAATTTTGTCTTTTGACAGTTCTTGCAACTGACAAAGGGACCTGAAGGACATTGCTGATGACTTCTGAGACTCCAATAGGAACATCAGAGAGGTGCCTCAGATGCTTTTTGAGGTCCTCAGTCTTCTTCATGAAGCCTCAAGGGTATACAAGTAAGTTCCTCTTAGGTGGACTCCCTTTTTCTCTTTGGCTTTTGAATTGAGAGTTAGTTTGTGCTGTGAGACAATGCATGACCTTTTAGGGTTTACAGTGGCTGACATGTCATTGGCAAGAGCAGCAGTTTTATCTTGGCTGGGCACAGTGACACCTACCTGTAATCCCAGCACTTTGGGAGGCTGAGGCAGTGGATTGCTTGAGATCAGCCTGGCCAATATTGCAAAACCCTGTCTCTACTAAAAGTACAAAAATTAGCCAGGCGTGGTGGTTGGCACCTGTAATTCCAGCTACTTGGGAGGCTAAGGCCCCCTGAGAGGCCTCGCCCAGGAGGTAAAGCTAAGATCACACCACTGCACTCCAGCTTGGGTGACAGAGCAAGACTGTCTCAGAAAACAAACAAAAAGAAAAAGAAAGAGAAGGGTTCCTGCGATATTGCCTAGGCTAGAGTGCAGTAGCCATTCACAAGCATGATCAGAGTTCACTACAGCCTCAAACTACTGGGCTCAAGCAATCCTTCTCCCTTTGCCTCCAAGTACCTGGGATTACAGGTGCATGCCATTAAGTCTGGCTTAAGAGCTGCAGGTTGGCAAGGGGCACTAAACTCATGTCTTTAATCCCAACACTTTGGGAGGCTGAGGTGGGCAGATCATGAGGTCAGAAGATTGAGACCATCCTGGCCAGTGTGGTGAAACCCCATCTCTACTAAAATACAAAAATTAGCTAGGCATGGTGGCATGCACCTGTAATTTTAGATACTCAGTGGCTGAGGCAGGGGAACCGCTTGGACTTAGGAGATGGAGGTTACAGTGAACCAAGATTGCATCACTGCACTCCATCTCAAAAACATTAAAAAAAAAAAAAAGAGCTGCACAGTATTTCTGGTTTTGTTTGTTTTTGTTTGTTTTTTGTTTTTTGAGATGTAGTCTCATGCTGTCACCCAGACTGGAGTGCAATGGCATGATCTAGGCTCACTGCAACTTCCACCTCTTGAATTTAAGTGATTCTCTTACCTCAGCCTCCCAAGTAGCTGGGATAACAGGTGATCACCATCAAACCCAGCTAATTTTTGTATTTTCAGTAGAGACAGGGTTTCACCACATTGGTCAGGCTGGTCTCAAACTTCTGACTTAAGGTGATCCATCTACCTCTACCTCCCAAACTTCTGGGATTACAGGCATGGACCACCAAGCTTGGCCTTTCTTTTTTTTTTGTAACGTAGTCTTGCTCTGTCATCAGGCTGGATGGAGTGCAGTGGCACAATCTTGGCTCACAGTAACCTCCACCTACTGGATTCAAGTGATTCTCCTGCCTCAGCCCCCCAAATAGCTGAGATTACAGGCACACGCTACCATGCTGGGCTAATTTTTGTATTTTAAGTAGAGGTAGGGTTTCACGATGTTGGTCAGGCTGATCATCTCCCGATCTTGTGATCCGCCCTCCTTGGCCTCCCAAAGTGCTGGGATTACAGGCATGAGCCACTGTGCACAGCCTTGATTTTGTTTGTTTTTTACTTATTTACCTTGCTTATGGACTCAGGTAACAAGGAGCTGCATTTTAAGATAGTGTTGCTCTAAGTGGTTATTACCGCAGGGGGCATGAACGCTGGCTTTTGGAATTGGTTGGAATTTGGATTCAATCCTTTTTGTTACATTTTCTCGCATGCTTACATTGGGCAAGTTGGTCAAGGGGATCTCAGAGCCAAAGCCACCATTTGACTGGTGGGCACACTTCAGGTACTTAAGAGCTATTAGAGTGCTGGCCCCTAAAAAATGAGACTCCATGTTAGTATAAACTAGAGATGAAACAAGGTAGCACCTGCCATCCTCAATAAAATGTTTGTGCTGGCTGGGTTCAGTGGCTCATGCCTATAATCCCAGCACTTTGAGAAGCCGAGTGGGGTGGATCATGAGGTAAGGAGTTCAAGACCAGCCTGGCCAACATGCTGAAACCCTGTTTCTACTAAAAATACAAAAATTAGCTGGATGTGGTGGTAGGTGCCTATAATCCTAGCTACTCAGGAGGCTGAGGCAGGAGAATTATTTTAACCTGGGAGGCAGATGTTGCAGTGAGCTGAGATGGCGTCACTGCACTCCAGCCTGGCAGCCTGGGGGACAGAGCAAGAATCTGTCTTGAAGAAAAAAAAAAGATCAAAAGAATGGAAATAATAACAAACAGTCTTTCAGACCACAGTGCAATCAAATTAGAACTCAGGATCAAGAAACTAACTCAGAACCACACAACTTCCTGGAAGCTGAACAACTGGATCCTGAATGTCAACTGGATAAACAATGATATGAAGGCAGAAATAAAGATGTTCTTTGAAACCAATGAGAATGAAGACACAACGTACCAGAATCTGTGGGACACATTTAGAGCAGTGTCTAGAGGGAAATTTATAGCAATAAATGCCCACATGAGAAGCAAGGAAAGATCTAAAATTGACACCCTATTATCAAAATTGAAACAGCTAGAGGAGCAAGATCAAAAAAAACTCAAAAGATAGGAGAAGACAAGAAATAACTAAGATCAGAGCAGAACTGAAGGAGACAGAGACACAAAAAAAACCCTTCAAAATAAATCAATAAATCGAGGAGCTGTTTTTTTGAAAACATCAACAAAATAGACCACTAGCCAGATTAATAAAAAAGAAAAGAGAGAGGAATCAAATACATGCAATAAAAAATGGTAAAGGGGATATTACCACCAATTCCACAGAAATACAAACTACCATCATATATTACTACAAACAACTCTATGCACATAAACCAGTAAACCTGGAAGAAATGGATAAATACCTGGACAACAGCACCCTCCCAAGCCTAAATCAGGAAGAAGTTGACAGCCTGAATAGACCAATAACAAAGGCTGAAGTTGAGGCAGTAATTAATAGCCTACCAACCCAAAAAGCCCAGGTCCAGATGGGTTCACAGCCAAATTCTACCACACATACAAAGAAGAGCTGGTACCATTCCTTCTGAAACTATTCTAAACAATACAAAAAGAGGGAAGCCTTTCCAAATCATTTTATGAGACCAACATCATCCTGATACCAAAACCCAGCAGAGATTCAAGAAAAAAGTAAAACTTCAGGCCAATATCCATGGTGAACATAGATGCAAAAATCTTCAATAAAATACTGGCAAACCGATTGCAACAGCACGTCATAAAGCTCATCCATCACGATCAAGTAGACTTCATCTCGGGGATGCAAGACTGGTTCAACATATGCAAGTCTGTAAACGTAATCCACCACATAAACAGAACCAAAGACAAAAACCACATGATTATCTCAATAGATGAAAAGAAGGCCTTCAACAAAACTCAACAGCCCTTTATGCTAAAAACTCTCAAGAAACTAGGTATTGATGGAACATATCTCAAAATAATAAAAGCTATTTACAACAAACCCCGCAGCCAATATCATACTGAATGGGCAAAAACTGGAAGTATTCTCTTTGAAATATGGCACTAGACAAGGTTGCTGGCTCTCACCACTCCTATTCAATATAGTATTAGAAGTTTGAGCCAGAGCAATCAGGCAAGAAAAGGAAATAAAGGGTATTCAATTAGGAAAGGAGGAAGTCAAATTGTCTCTATTTGCAGATGGCATGATTATATATTAAGACCCCATTGTCTAAGTCCAAAATGTCCTGAAACTGATAAGCAACTTCAACAAAGTCTCAGGATACAGAATCAATGTGCAGAAATCACAAGCATTTCTATACACCAATAACTGACTAACAGAGAGTGAAATCAAGAGTGAATTCCATTCACAATTGCTACAAAGAGAATAAAATGCCTAGGAATACAACTAACAAAGGATGTAAAGGACTGCTCAAGGAAATAAGAGAGGACACAAACAGATGGAAAAACATTCCATGCTTATGGTGAGGAAGAATCAATATCATGAAAAAGACCATACTACCCAAAGTAATTTATAGATTCAATGCTATCCCCATCAAGCTACCAATGACCTTCACAGAACTGGAAAAAACACTTTAAACTTCATATGGAACCAAATGAGAGCCTGCATAGCCAAGACATTCTAAGCAAAAAGAACAAAGCTGGAGGCATCATGCTGCCTGACTTCAAACTATACTACAAGGCTACAGTAATCAAAACAGCATGGTGCTGGTACCAAAACAGAGATATAGACAAATGGAACAAAACAGAGGCCTTGGAGGCAACGCCACACATCTACAACCATCTGATACTTGACAAACCTCACAAAAACAAGCAATGGCAGGGGGAAGAAGATGGCTGTTTAGGAACAACTCAGGATTGCAGCTCCCAGTGAAAGCGCAGAGGGTGAGTGGACGCCGCATTTCCAGACAGATCTTTATTGCTTACAGACCAGGAGATTCCCAGGCGGAGGAGCCCCACGGGTCACCAGCACGGCTGTTTTGGCTGGCACGGCTGTTTTGCTGGCGCCCCGGCATGGTGGTTCTCCATAGAAAATACACTGGTCTAGTTGCCCTTTTAAGCTGGAGCTTAATTGGAGATCTGGGAACAGAGATTCGTCCATTCATCTGATTAAACAGGGGACTGAAACAGGGGGTCAGACAAGGAGATTCCCGGGCAAAACACCACAAATCTCAGTGCCGATGTTTCAGCGGGCGCAGTGGGTAGCCACACGGGAAATCACACAGATCCTGGTGCCATTTCAGCAGGCGACGGGAACAGTTGAGAGAGAGTCAACCATTCAACTTAAAAAAAAAAAGTCCCTGAACCTGGGACGGTCCAGCTCTGTGGGGGAGGGGCGTCTGCCATTACCGAGACACTCCAACCCTACGGAGGCAGCCTACCATTGCCAAGGCAACCCGCCATTGCCGAGGCAACCTGCCATAACAGAGAGAGTTCGCCATTACAGAGGCGGGCCACCATTGCCTAGGCAGTTCTAACCACACCAATATAAACAGGACTGCAGAGAAGTTCAAACAGCAGCAGGGCGAAGCCCACAGCAGCTCAACAAAGCCTCTGCAAGCAGACAGTGACTAGGCTGCCTCCTTGCGAGGCAAGGCAGCCCTGATAAAAAGGCAGCAGCACAAGGGAAACTCATAACTCTATAATCAAGCCCTAACTCCCTGGGACAGAGCACCTGGGGAAAAAAAGGGGGGTTAATGAGTTCTGCTGCAGCAGACTTAAACGTACCTGCCTAGCAGCTCTGAATGAACAATGGAGCTCACAGCCCAGCACTTGAGCTCCTATAAAGCACAGACTGTCTCCTCAAGCAGCTCCCTAACCCCTGTATATCCAAAGAGTCACCTCATAAAGGACTGATCAGACTCACATTTGGCAGGCATCATTCAGGGACAATGATAGCAGAAGAAGAAACTAGTAGCAAACCTTACTGTTCTGCAGCTGCTGCAGGTGATCCCCAGGCAAGCAGGGCCTGGAGTGGACCTCAGCAGTCCTACAGCAGAGGGCCCAGACTGTTAGAAGGAAAACTAAGAAACAGAAATAACTTCATCATCAACAGTCTGGGCATCTACTCAGAGACCCAATCTGAAAATCAGCAACTACAAAGATGACAGGTGGATAAATCCACAAAGATGGGAAGAAACCAGTGCAAAAAGGAGGAAAACACCTGAAACCAGAACACCTCTCCTCCTACAAGGGATCACAACTCCTCACCAGCAAGGGAACAAGGCTGGATGGAGAATGAGTGTGATGAAATGACAGAATCAGACATCAGAAGGTGGGTAATGAGAAACTTCTGTGAGCTAAAAGAACATGTTCTAAGTCAATGCAAAGAAATCACTGGTCATTGGAGAAATGCAAATCAAAACTACATTGAGATACCATCTCACACCAGTTAGAATGGTGATCATTAAACAATCTGTAGACAACAGATGCTAGAGAGGATGTGGAGAAATAGAAACACTTTTATACTGCTGGTGGGAGTGTTAGTTAGTTCAACCATTGTGGAAGACAGTGTGGCGATTCCACAAGGACCTAGAAATAGAAATTCCATTTGACCCAGCAATCCCATTACTGGGTATATATCCAAAGAACTATAAATCATTCTACTATAAGGACACATGCACACGAATGTTAATTGCAGCACTGTTTACAATATCAAAGACCTGGAACCAACCCAAGTGCCCATTGATGATAGACTGGACAGGGAAAATGCGGCACATATACACCATGGAATATTATGTAGCCATCAAAAATGATGAATTCATGTCCTTTGTAGGGACATGGATGAACCTGGAGACCATCATTCTCAGCAAACTGACACAAGAACAGAAAATGAAATACCGCATGTTCTCACTCATAGGCGGGTGTTGAACAATGCGAACACATGGACACAGGGAAGAAAGCACTACACACTGGGGTCTGTTTTTGGGAATAGGGGAGGGACAGTGGTGGGTGGGGAGTTGGGAGAGATAGCATGGGGAGAAATGCCAGATATAGGTGAAGGGGAGGAAGGCAGTAAATCATACTGCCACATGTGTATCTATGCAACTATCTTGCATGTTCTTCACATGTACCCCAAAACCTAAAATGCAATATTACATATATATATATATATATATATAATAAAATACAAAAAAAAATACTCAGGGATAAATCATGTTCAGAGATCAGCAAATGATTAGTGTCTCATACACAGACCTGGCTGACCTGTTTCTTGGTTGCTCTTTCAACAAAATGATTGTCTTTGAGCCTCAGTTGCTCTGTGCCAAAGAACCAACCATTAGGTTCCTTTGACTCCATGATCCCAAGTTTCTGTTCCTAGGGAAAAGCAGTGGGTTATTTTTCTTCTGGAATGTTAACCATGAGGAAACTTGCTGCAATTTCTTTGTGATAATAAACTTGAGAACCAAAGGTAAAAATAGTAGGTCATCAAACAGCAGAGAAAGAACACATGGGAAATCCTTAGGTGGTGTCAAGGAGAGTTTCAGTTCTGGTTGAAAGGGAATGAAAGATTCAGGCTGTGTGGACAAAGAACAGAATTAGGCCATCAGTTCATGGTGAGGACTGCACAACTCATTTAACCTTTGATTTATAGCTATAATGTTAAATTTTAAAAACTGGTATGGTCACACAAAATTATATTATTGAATTTTATATAAAGAAACATATTTTTAAAAGTTAAAAAAAAGAAAGCAATGGGGAAAGGAGTCCCTGTTTAATAAATGGTGTTGGGAAAACTGGCTAGCCATGTGCAGAAAACAGAAACTGGACCCCTTCCTGACACCTTACACTAAAGTTAACTCCAGATGAATTAAAGACTTAAATATAAAACCTAACACCATAAAAACCCTAGAAGAAAACCTAAGCAAAACCATTCAGGACATAAACAGAGGCAAGGACTTCATGACTAAAACACCAAAAGCAAGTCTGGGTACGGTGGCTCACACCTGTAATCCCAGCACTTTGGGAGGCCGAGGAGGGCAGATTGCCTGAGGTCAAAACTTTGGGACCAGATTGGCCAACATGGTGAAACTCCGTCTCTAAACACACACACACACACACACACACACACACACACACACACACACGCACTAAAAGCATTGTCAACAAAAGCCAAAATAGACATATGAGATCTAATTAAACTCCAGCTCTTCTGTACAGCGAAAGGAACAATGATAATGTAGCAGGAACCGTCACAAGCAACAGATCTCTTGAATACTGAACTGGGAAGGAAGAGGTTTTTTTCTTATTATTATTAGTATTACAGCCAGGAGCCAGGCAATGATTTGTTTGAATGACCTAGCTTAGCTAACAAAGAGAAGCTCTGCCTTTATATAGGCTCACACTCTAGATAATATATATGAAAGGATCTTGGGTTTACAGCCTTAGAAATTATAGGAGAGGGTCTTGGTTTTACAGTTTTAGGAATTACATGTGAAACATTTCTGGTCTCTGGATGGAGGAGTAGGATGGGGGTTTGATTTTGTTTAAGTAAAAATAATCTCTTCCGGAGAGACTCCCCCATACCATGCCTGCTATTCACAGGAAGGTGATTCAGGAGGTGCCAGTTGGCTAGCCTTTTTTTCTTTTTTTTTTTAAATTCCAGAGTTTTATTGTATTGCACTAAAGGAACAGCAGGATGGTTATACAATTTTCTCTCTCATTCAGTTTTGAAAATCTAAAGTACCTGGAAATTCTTAAGAATACCTTTACCACCAGATTAGAACAGTAAGCATAATAACCAATTTCTTAATAAGTAATATCTTACAAATAAAAACACATTTAAAATAGCTTTAAATGCATTCTTCACAAGTAATTCAGCATATATTTTTTATATCATGTTTACTTATGCTTAAGAATTAAAGCAAGTATATTTATCACTCTGATGGAAATATGGGAAATCTCTCATTCATGCAATATACAGGGATAGTATCAAGTCAAAGGGAAAAATCCCGCTTTTTATTTTTGTAAATGTATCCATATATAATCATCTGCATGACAGATGAGAAAACCCAAGAAGTTTCCCACTAGTTAGATATACATTTTCAGTTCATCAGAAGCACCTGATATCTACAACTAATTTATAATTAGATACTGTTTCAATGAAACCAAAATGAGCCCTACAAGTTCCTATAAACAAAAACTTCCAATGTACTAGGACAGTCAGTAATTAATGCATCATTCAGAGGATTCATGGCTGTTCCTTAAGAAGTGCAAGTTCAAACCTGTCAATACCAGAGGTAATCATTTTATATTAATTTATATGTAATTCCATTTAAATTCTTTATCCGAATATAACATATGAAAACAGTCTTTCCACAAGCAAAAAATGTGGAAACATTTAAAAAATAAGGAGTCATTTTTAAAGTAACTGATCAGATTCCACAGGCTACTCTTGGAAACAGGATCTTGCTGGATAGAATCCCTTCATGTGGTGGCTTTTTGCATGCACTTAACTGGACCAATTCCTCTGTGTGTTGTTCTAAGAGCTCACCAAAACATAGATCATGCCGTATAGGTAGTAAAAAAATGCTAGAAGATAAAAAGCTAATTTACACCATCCTTCCTTCTGACAATATGCTAGAATATCTGCATTCATGATGGTTGTAGGATCATACAGTCCTGGTCCACTCATCACTGGTCTACTCATATACCTCCAAATATGATATGCCAAGAGGGGCATATTGAGACCCAGCGTAAGCCACTCTGCTGCACAAAGAAACATGACACAGAAGAAAGCATGGATGAGGTACTCTGGGAGTACAAGAGGATTCAGGGTATTACACTGGTCTATAGGATTCTTGTAATCAGTCTTCAGCTCATCAAATGCTATAATGTGCCAAATGGCGAAGAAGATGAGCGTGGCAGTGAGCAGCAGCGCTAGCATGTAGCAGAAGGCCGTGAACGTGAACGCCATGGCCGGGGAGGAGAAGCGGGGAGCGGCGCCGGTGCCAGCGGAGAAAAAGCGGCTAGCCTTTTTTTCTATTGAAATGCAGTGTGGAAGTCAAGTGGGAGGTGATCCTAGATGCCTGGATCTCCTTCCTCACTCCCCCTTTTGAGACCCTCACCACTTTATAATATTAGTGAGAGGTCTTACTGTCATTTTCATTTACCAGACTTTCTGAAGAAACCGATTGATAATGATTTATGTAATATACTTGTGATGTGGTTTTTCTGGTCTATTGCAGTAGTAAAGGATTTCTTAGTTATTTAGAGGAACAAGAGGGGAAAGCAAGGGAGAGTAAATAAATACCCACTATTGTTATTATACTTATGATGAGGGTTTTTAATTCTCCTAAGGCTGAGGACCAACTTTTAAACAAGAACTTAGGGTTGAATTTCTGCCGTACCTGCACAGGCACGTGTGCTCGTTTGGTTATATTCTTAACTGCAAGACCCTGGTCGCTTCTGTGCAGGCAGCAGTTGATTCGTTTGAATTTTTTACAGACTCCTCCTTTAGCTGCCAGCAAATCATCTAAGGCCAACTGGTTCTGATAAATGGCCTTTCTCATTTGAGTTTCTTGTCCAGCCAAAATGGACAGAGCTTTGCCCATTACATTAATGAGTATTTCCAAGGCAGCTTGCAACTGAATGATTTGATTTAGCATATAGAAAGGAATCCGGTGTCCCCATGGGCTATTTTCTGTTCCTGTGGCTGGCCTATAGTACTCAATAATTCTTCCCAGCGGCCACTTATTATTTTCCCATTTATCTATTTTCAGACTTTTTTTTCTCCTGGGCATAGTAGACTGGATGTCCTAACAGCTCACCTGTCTTAACAAATAATAAAAAAAAAAGAAGGCTTAATGATGCCTATGACACAGCTATCTGTCCATCTTTCAGGCAGCTGTATGTATGCTCTATGTCCACATATCCAGTACAACCCAGGAGGGGCTATCCAGTCTCTCCAGGACCCAGGGTGATTCCAAGCATTTTGTAATTTTGAAAATTCTAGGACAGGTTCTTTTTTGTATAGTTTTAGCTCCACCAGGTTATAGTGCCTACTGTTCCATTATACAGACGCTGCCCTATGCAGCTAAGCTTTCCAACTGGAACTGTAAGGTCAGTTCCTTCTCTGGCCAAACAATATTGTCCAATAATTCAAACCTTTAAAACCCAGAAACTGTTGATTTGAACCCTTTGAACTGAGGTCAGGTCAGGGACAGGATCAGAGGGTAATAACTCATGGGCTTTCCATGGCCACCTGTCACCCATAGTTGTCTCTCTACATACATAGCAAGAAGTAACATTGAGGGAATGGGCCACATTTTCAGCAAATTGAAGGAACAAGTTTTTTGTCTTTTTTGGAAGTTCTGGCACTGGCTTATTTAATGTACCATAAAAAGTGCTGGTACACTGGCCCAGCTGAGTGTTTTTGATTGTTTTCTGAATCTGGATACTGACTCCAGGGTCAAGCCCTTTCCCATTAATTTCTGGCATTACAGTTTCCCCCTTTTCCCTTTTAGGGTCTTAGGGATTTGTGATTATTAATTCTACTGGGTTACAATATCCTGAGACACAAGGGACATTACTTGTGGAATATTGTTTCTCCCTTTTACAAGACAAACGGAATTGTTTGTATTATTTTTCCAAGTGGCCCAGAGAACACATGACTCAGAAATGCAATTACTGCACCAGTAGGTTTTCTGGCAGATATACTTATGCTCTTTTGCATAACTTTGTTCCTATCCAAGGGAACCACAGCCCCCCCGACTGGAATGATAGGCATTGATGGCTGCACAGGCATTAAACCTTAGTGTAACCTGCTTTGGGCTTCCGTTCTCCTCTGTTTTAGTTATTAATTTAGTAGGGCTATTCCATCGCCCTGTTAGGAGTTGAATTTTAAAAGTCATATGTGTAGGGGGCTCTGATGGGTTATAGCATACATCTGGCTGTCCATTCCCCAGGTTACACACCTTATACTGAGTACTATTATATAAACAGGTTCCTTTCTGTGTCCCTATACATTCATACTAACTGTAGAACAAAAGAATGGCAGTTACTTTACATCCTACCTTAGTAACCTGATGTACACACTGACAGCATTCTTTAAAATTAGTTAAGGTCCCTACTGTACAAGTCCAAATATTAAGAAGAACAAGTCTCATGATGAATTTTCTCATGCTTTGGCTGTGCATGGACCAGCCAGCTTCCAGGATGTGGCTGGAGCAGGGCTTGTTGTCCTTCTTAAGGTGATTTTGCAGTCATTGCCTAGGGTCTGGGGTGGCTTCCCAAGTCTCAGCTGCTGCCAGTTTTTACACGGCTATGATGGATCCAGACTGGGATTCCATTTACCTTTATAGCTGTGGGAGTGGTTAGGATCCGGTCTGAGGTCCTTTTCACTGTGGCTTCAGAGGAGCTGCACTCCAGTGCTTTATCCACACATGATCACCTGGTGAGAAAGTGTGAACTGGGGAGAATAAGCTTATAGGACATCTGTCATTTATTCAGGTTGAAATTTCCTGAGCAATTTTCCCTAGAGCTTGTAACTGGCATCTTAACTCAATCTTTCCCCAGTCATGAAGAGTTCCCAGGAGTGCCCAGAGTATGGGAGGGGGCCTATACTATAAGACTTTATAGGGGGAATATCCTGTCCTCCTAAAGGGAGTGCATTTAATTTTGAATAACAGTAAGGGAAGTACCTGTACCCACTTTAATCTTGTTTCTTGACACACTTTCCCTAAGCTGTTTTTGATGGGCTGGTTCATTCTTTTTACTTTTCCTGAACCCTTAGGGCAGTAGGCAGTGTGCAGTTAAAATAATACCCCAAGGCCACTGCTGTTTTCTGGGCCAAGTTTGCCACAAATGCTGGTTTGTTGCCTGATTTAATGCGCAGTGTCAGTCTAAACCAAGGAGTGAGATTTTGAAGCAGCACATGGGTTATTTTATGGGCTTCCTGGCACCAGGGGCAAAGTGGCAGAGTTTAGGGTGTTGCACAGTGGTGATGCAGAGATTTTCACTTTAGCAGTCTCAGGTATTTGGTAGGCCTAGCATTTGTTAACCAATGATGTCCTTTGGTATTTATTAGGGTCACTACTGTGTGGGGTGCTTTGATATTTAAATTCTTCCCAGAGTTGATGCTAGAACTTCAATTGCCATTCCTTTTTTTTTTCCTGACATATACAGCATGAGAGACTTTGTTAAATCAGATAGCTCCAAAGCCAGAGCTGACAAAAGTTGCTTTTAGTTTCTGCCCCATTCAAGAGGTTTCTTGTCTTCTCTCCTCCCCTCTTTGTCACTTTTTGTAAGGGTTTGGCCAGTATTTCGAAGTTTTGAATACACAATTTACAAAACCCAGGGCACCCAGGAACTCCTTTACCTGCCTTTTAGCCTCAGGTTCTGGCAGGTTGCAAATGACTCGCTTCCTCTCTGCTCCTTGGCTGCGTTCCCCCTTCCAGATGGTGAACCCCAGATATCGCACTTGCTGTTGGCAAATCTGGGCTTTTTTTTAGACACTTTATACCCACAGTCCTCCAGGTGCCAAAGTAAGGTATCTGTTCTTTTTGCGCACCCAACTGCCTTGAGGTGTCTCAATCAAAGGTCATGCAGCCTAAGTCTTTAGCAAGAAACTTTTGGGGGGCAGTCACAGGCTAGCACCTCCCCAAGGATGATGAGAGAGTTTCTGAGTCCCTGGGAAGCTGGGTCCATGTGTACCGAGTGGTCATACCTGTTTCTGGATTTTTTCATTGAAATGCAAATAGTCTTTGACTTTCAAAAGCTAGCCTGGAGAAGAAGATCCAAGATGGCCCTTTCAGAGCAGCTCAGGATTGCAGCTCCCAGTGAAAGTGCAGAGGGTGAGTGGATGCTGCATTTCCAGACGGATCTTTATTGCCCACAGACCAGGAGATTCCCAGGTGGAGGAGCCCCACAGGTTGCCAGCGCGGCTGTTCTGGCAAGCGTGGCTATTTTGCCGGCACTCTGGTGTGGCGGCTCTCCATACAAAATACACTGGTCTGGTTGCCCTTTTAAGCTGGCAATTGGAACTCTGAGAAGGCAGATTCACCCATTCATCTGATTAAACAGGGGTCTGAAACAGGGAGCCAGGCCAGGAGATTCCTGGGCAGCACCGTTGTTTCAGCCGGTGCACTGGGTTGCCACACGGGAAATCACACAGATCCTGGCACCCTTTCAGTAGGCGACTGGAACACCTGGGAGAGAGTCAACCATTCAACTTAAAAAAAAAGGGCTCTGACCAGGGAGCCAAGTGATCAGGCTCAGTGGGTCCCACCCCCACAAAACAAACAAACAAAAAACAACAGTGATTGGAAATGCTCAGGATTGAAAGTTTCACAGCAAGCACAGCTGAACCTGGGATGGTCGAGCTCTCTGGGGAGGGGTGTCCACCATTACTGAGGCACACCACCCCTGCGAAGGTAGTCCGCCATTGCTGAGGCAGCCTGCCATTGCCGAGGCAACCCACCATGACAGAGAAAGTCCACCATTGCAGGGGCGGGCCACCATTGCCGAGGCAGTTCTAACCACACCCATATAAACAGGACTGCAGGGAAGTTCACACAGCAGCAGGTCGGAGCCCACAACAGCTCAGCAAAGCCTCTGCAAGCAGACAGTGACTAGGCTGCCTCCTTGCTAGGCAGGGCAGCCCTGAAATAAAAGGGAGCAGCACAATGGATACTCATAAATAAAGCCCTAACTCCCCGGGACAGAGCACCTGGGGGGAAAAAAGGGAGTTTATGAATTCTGCTGCAGCAGACTTAAATGTACCTGCCTAGCAGCTCTGAATGAACAATGGAGCTCACAGCTCAGCACTTGAGCTCCTATAAAGAACAGACTGTCTCCTCAAGCAGCTCACTGACCCCCGTATATCCAAAGAGTCACCCCACAAATGACTGATCAGACTCACATTTGGTGGGCATCATTCTGGGACAAAGATAGCAGAAGAAGAAACTAGTAGCAACCCTTACTGTTCTGCAGCTGCTGCAGGTGATCCCCAGGCAAGCAGGGCCTGGAGTGGACCTCAGCAGTCCTACAGCAGAGGGCCCAGACTGTTAGAAGGAAAACTAAGAAACAGAAATAACTTCATCATCAACAGTCTGGACGTCCACTCAGAGACCCAATCTGAAAATCAGCAACTACAAAGATGACAGGTGGATAAATCCACAAAGATGGGAAGAAACCAGCACAAAAAGGAGGAAAACACCTGAAACCAGAACACCTCTCCTCCTACAAGGGATCACAACTCCTCACCAGCAAGGAACAAGGCTGGATGGAGAATGAGTGTGATGAAATGACAGAATCAGACATCAGAAGGTGGGTAATGAGAAACTTCTGTGAGTTAAAAGAACATGTTCTAACCCGATGCAAAGAAACTAAGAACTTTGAAAAAAGATTTGATGAAATGATAGCAAGAATGGACGACTTAGAGAGAAATATGAGTGAATTGATGGAGCTGAAAAACACAACAAGAGAACTTTGTGAAGCATGCACAAGTTTCAACAGCTGAATTGACCAAGCAGAAGAAAGGATATCAGAGGTCAAAGATCAAGTCAATGAAATAAAATGAGATGGCATGATTAGAGAAAAAAGCACAAAAAGGAATGAACAAAGTCTCCAAGAAACGTGGGACTATGTGAAGAGACCTAATCTACGTTTGATAGGTGTACCTGAATGTGACAAAAAGAATGAATCCAAGCTGAAAAATACTCTTCAGGATATTATCCAGGAAAACTTCCCCAACCTAGCAAGGCATGCCAATATTCAAGTTCAGGAAATACAGAGAACACCACAAAGATATTCCTCAAGAAGAGCAACCCCAAGGCACATAATTGTCAGATTCACCAGGAGAAATGAAGGAGAAAATGCTAAGGGCAGCCAGAGAAAAAGGTTGAGTTACCCACAAAGGGAAGCCCATCAGACTCACAGCAGATCCCTTGGCAGAAACCCTATAAGCCAGAGGAGAGGGTGGGGGCCAACATTCAACATCCTTAAAGAAAAGAACTTTCAACCCAGAATTTCATATCCAGCCAAACTAAGCTTCATAAGAAAAGGAAAAATAAAATCCTTTGCGAACAAGCAAGTACGCAGAGATTTTGTCACCGCCAGGTATGCTTTACAAGAGCTCCTGAAAGAGGCACTACACATAGAAAGGAACAACCAGTACCAGCCAGTCCAAAAACATACCAAATCAGAACTGGAAAAAACCACCTTAAACTTCATATGGAACCAAAAGAGAGCCTGCATAGCCAAGTTAATTCTAAGTAAAAAGAACACAGTGGGCGGCATCACACTACCAGACTTCAAACTATACTACAAGGCTACAGTAATCAAAACAGCATGGTACTGGTACCAAAACAGAGATATAGACCAATGGAACAGAACAGACGCAGTGGAGGCAACACAACATATCTACAACCATCCGATCTTTGATAAACCTGACAAAACAAGCAATGGGGAAAGGATTCCCTGTTTAATAAATAATGTTGGGAAAACTGTCTAGCTATGTGCAGAAAGCAGAAACTGGACCCCTTCCTGACACCTTACACTAAAATTAACTCCAGATGGATTAAAGACTTAAACATAAGACCTAACACCATAAAAACCCTAGAAGAAAATCTAGGCAGAACCATTCAGGACATAGGAGTAGGCAAGGACTTCATAACCAAAACACCAAAAGCATTGGCAACAAAAGCCAAAATAAACAAATGGGACCTAATCAAACTCCACAGCTTCTGCACGGCAAAAGAAACAGTCATTAGAGTGAATCAGCAACCAACAGAATGGGAAAAAATTTTTGCAGTTTACCCATCTGACAAAGGGCTGATATCCAGAATGTACAAAGAACTAAAACAGATTTACAAGAAAAAAACAAACAAGCCCATTCAAAAGTGGGAAAAGGATATGAACAGACACTTTACAAAAGAAGACATACATGAGGCCAACAAACATATGAGAAAATGCTCATCATCACTGGTCATTAGAGAAATGCAAATCAAAACTACATTGAGATACCATCTCATGCCAGTTAGAATGGCGATCATCAAGAAATCTGGAGACAACAGATGCTGGAGAGGATATGGAGAAATAGGAACACTTTTTTTTTTTTTTTTTTTTAATCCTGCCTCAGGTTTATTTGTACAAATAGCACAGGAGGACCCCAGCCCCATGCAGATGGCAGCCCCAGGGGAGCTACACCAGTCCTTCTGTCCTCACATTGGCAGACAAAGATATCTATTCTGAAGCCTTTGTAGGGGCCTGGGCACCTTTGAGAGCCTGAGCTGGAACTGAAACTGGAGCTGAAGCCTGGGCCTTGGTTTGATCCTTGGCCTTGGCCTTGACCTTGACCTTTGGCCGGCAGAGCCTGAGCCCCTTGGCAATGCGTGCCCGAGCACGCTTCCCAAGCTTGGGGTGGGCAATGTAGGCAAGTCGATCGAGCTTGCGGCTGACACCCTTTGGGATCTTGGGCTTAACCTCCTTGGGCTTTACGAGGGCCTTGATGGCCTCAGCACGTGCACTCATGGCCTTGGCATTGTTGGCCTGCATCTTCTTTAGGCCCTTCTTGTTGTGCTTCTTGGCAAAGCGCATGTTCCTCAGGAACTTGGGGTCCACCCCCTTAAGAGACTCGTATCTTTGTGATCGGAGTTTCTTGATACCATTTCTGTGCCATTTTCGGGACTGGTTGTGTGTGGTGTGGTTCTTGGACTTGGCCATGTCTGCACCCAAGCCGCGGTTCCCGAAGCTCCTAGGACCGGAAGAGACGAAATAGGAACACTTTTACACTGCTGGTGGGAGTGTAAGTTAGTTTAACCATTGTGGAAGACAGTGTGGCGATTCCTCAAGGACCTAGAAATAGAAATTCCATTTGACCCAGCAATCCCATTACTGGGTATATATCCAAACGACTATAAATCATTCTACTATAAGGACACATGCATAAGAATGTCCATTGCAGCACTGTTTACAATAGCAAAGACCTAGAATCAACCCAAATGCCCATCAATGATAGACTGGACAGGGAAAATGTGGCACATATACACCATGGAATATTATGCAGCTATCAAAAACGATGAATTCATGTCCTTTGTAGGGACATGGATGAACCTGGAGACCATCATTCTCAGCAAACTGACACAAGAACAGAAATACTGCATATTCTCACTCATAGGCCGTTGTTGAGTAGTGCGAACACATGGACACAGGGATGGGAGCACTACACACTGGGGTCAGTTGGGGGGAAAAGGGGAGGGACAGCAGGGGGTGGGAAGTTGGGGAGAGATCGCATGGGGAGAAATGCCAGATATAGGTGAAGGGGAGGAAGGCAGCAAATCACACTGCCACGTGTGTACCTATGCAACTATCTTGCATGTTCTTCACATGTACCCCAAAACCTAAAATGCAATAAAAAAGAAAAAAGCTAGCCTGATGCTAAAGAAAGCATTCTTTAAGTTCAAGCAGGTGAACTAACTATCCTCCGCTGGCAATAATTCCAGCAGTATGTATGGGTTAGGCACAGTTGAGTGCAAAGTCACTGTGCCCTGATTAACCAGGCACAAGTCCTGCAATGGCCTGTAGTCTTTGGTTCCTGGTTTAAGAACAAGGCAAGAGGAGGGTGTTCCATGGAGACTGGCAAGGAACTATAATTCCATAGTTCTTTAAGCACTTTAGATGGACCTGAATGCCTTCTAGGGCCTCTCAGGGAACTGGATATTGCTTTTGTCTAACTGGCTGGGCCCAGGCTTGACTTCAATGAGTGCAGGGGCCTGGTTGATTGCCAGTCCAGGCAGATTGTCCTCTGCCCAGAACTTAGGCCATTGTTTTGCTAGGCTCTATTTCCTGGTCTGGTTCAGTAAAGAAGAGTCTCTACTCTTCCTCACGAGGCAGTCTGAGGGCCATAATGAGTCTGAATAATTGCAGTAGGTTAACGAGAGCCTGTGGCTCCTCGGTATCAAAAACTCTTCTGCCACTGGGTCTGCCTGAACCTTGGGGTCCATGTCTCTACCACTGAGTCTGCCCCATCCAGGCACCAGACCTTGGGAGTCTGCATCTCTTGGTGGGGGTGGATTTTTCCAAGCAGTCTGTCCCTTGACCACTAAAACAGTCACTGCCTGTCCCCTTAACCACTTCTAAGATTTTAAAACTAACTGCAACCACGAGCCTATGTACGGCAATTGATCAAGGTGTTCTAGCTCACCACATATAACCTCATGCCTTACTCTGGAGACGAGATCTGTTAAGGGTCCCCACTGGGGGACCCCAAATGCTGGCCAATCTACCTCACATAAAGTCCTTAATTTCTCTGGTGTCATAGCTACTCTATAATTTCCACTAAATCTCTTCTTAAAATGTTTCAGATGGTCTCTAAAGGAGTATGTTTGCTATGAATTTGACCCATGCCTACGTGCCAGAAAAACAATTCTCACAGTTAGGAGAATGTTACTCCACCCACAGCGGTTCCCACCCAGCAAGACACCGTACACACTTTCCAATTTACATTAACGTCAGTCCTTTTACAACACCTAGACGGCGAAGGCTCCTTTACTCAGCCTTATGTGGCCATCTCTAATTCCAACTAGCCCTACAAATTGCTCAAAGTATGAGGCCCCTTTTAATGGGCCTGATACTCCCACATTTCATGACTGATGAGTCCAGTTGGACCCCTACACACACACACACACACACACACACACACACACACACACACTCACACACTCGCTCTCTTCCCTCCATCTAAATTGAAACCATATGCAAAAGCTTTCAAGGTTAGTTACAAAAGAAGAGAGAGAGCCAAGTTTAAACGTGCCAAATTTGGTACCTGCTGGTGATTAGGCCACACTTCCACCTAAAGGAGGTGGGGAAGTTTCCCGGGACCAATCCTACCATGTTTCTGTTGTCCGCACGTTCCAAGTACCCATTCTTTCTCGATGTTCAGCCACTGGGTGGATCCACACTGCGGGGGCTTTCCACCAGGCAAATACCTGCCCGGGAGCGCTCTCAGGAACTGTGTTGCCCCAGTGGGCGGGAGCCCCCCGCAGGGATGCTCCAAAGGGCCAGGCAAACCACCTGAGAGGCTTTTTCTGGCCATCTGCCAACTGAAACTTGCTTCCCGGTCAGGGAACCAAATGTAGTAGGATCGGCCTCGAGAAACAGACCTCTCAAACACTGAACTGGGAAGGAAGAGGTTTTTTATTATTATTACTATTATTACAGCCGGGAGCCAGGCAATGATTTGTTTGAATGACCTAGCTTAGCTAACAAAGAGAAGCTCTGCCTTTATATAGGCTCACACTCTAGATATTACATGTGGAAGGATCTTTGGTTTACAGCCTTAGAAATTATACATGAAAGGGCCTTGGGTTTACAGTCTTAGAAATTATGCATGAAAGGATCTTGGGTTTACAGTTTTAGGAATAACGTGAAACATTTCTAGTCTCCAGATGGAGGAGTGGGGTGGGGATTTGATTTTGTTTAAGCAAAAACAATGTCTTCCAGAGAGAGTCCCCCAAACCATGCTTGCTATTTATAGGAAGGTGATTGAGGAGGCACCAGTTGGCTAGCGTTTTTTCTATTGAAATGCAGTGTGGAAGTCAAGGGGGAGGTGATCCTAGATGCTTGGATCTCCTTCCTCAATTAGAGTGAACTGGCAACCAAAAGAATGGGAAAATATTTTTGCAATCTACCCATCTGACAAAGGGCCAATATCCAAAATCTACAAAGAACTAAAGCAGATTTACAAGAAAAAAACAAACCCATCAAAAAGTGGACAAAGGATATGAACAGATACTTTTCTTTTTTTCCTTTTTTCTTTTTTTTAAGACAGAGTTTCGCTCTTGTTACCCAGGCTGGAGTGCAATGGCGCGATCTCAGCTCACTGCAACCTCCACCTCCTGGGTTCAGGCAATTCTCCTGCCTCAGCCTCCTGAGTAGCTGGGATTACAGGCACGCGCCACCATGCCCAGCTAATTTTTTGTATTTTTAGTAGAGACGGTGTTTCACCATATTGACCAGGTTGGTCTCAATCTCTTGACCTCGTGATCCACCCGCCTTGGCCCCCCAAAGTGCTGGGATTACAGGCTTGAGCCACTGCGCCCGGCCTGAACAGATACTTTTCAAAAGAAGACATTTATGAGGCCAAGAAACATATGAAAAAATGCTTATCATCACTGGTCATTAGAGAAATGCAAATCAAAACTACATTGAGATACCGTCTCACTGGCGATCATTAAAAAATCTGGAGACAACAGATGCAAGAGAGGATGTAGAGAAATAGGAACACTTTTACCCTGTTGGTGGGAGTAGAAATTACTTCAACCATTGTGGAAGACAGTGCGGCGATTCCTCAAGGATCTAGAAATAGAAATTCCATTTGATCCAGCAATCCCATTACTGGGTATATATCCAAATGATTATAAATCATTCTATTACAAAGACATATAGACGCATATGTTCATTGCAGCACTGTTTACAATAGCAAAGACCTGGAACCAACCCTAGTGCCCATCAATGATAGACTGGACAAGGAAAATGTGGCACATATATACCACGGAATACTATGCAGCCATAAAAAAACGATGAGTTTGTGTCCTTTGTAGGGACATGGATAAATCTGGAAACCATCATTCTCAGCAAACTGATGCAAGAACACAAAATCAGACACCACATGTTCTCACTCATAGGCAGATGTTGAACAATGAGAACACATGGACACAGGGAGGGGAGCATCACAGACTGGAGTCTGTTGGGGACGACTAGGAGAGAGACAGCAGGAGGGAGGTTGAGGAGGGATAACATGGGGAGAAATGCCAGATATAGGTGACGGGGAGATGGAGGCAGCAAACCACATTGCTATGTATGTACCTATTCAACAACCCTGCATAATCTGCACATGTACCCCAGAACCTAAAGTACAAAGAAAAAAAGAAAAAGATCATACTACCAGAATGGCTAGAAATTTCCAGAACCCTGATGAAGAAACTAATGGGTTCTTGAGCTGCTAACCAAAATCAAGCAGAACAAAAATTAATTACATGGGATTGAATAAACTGATGAAGAAAAATTATGGGTTTTAACAGCATTTTTATTTGAAATATTGCAGGTTTTTTGTGTTCCAGATTTAAGACAACTCTTTCTTTTAGGCTATCTATAACTTACAGCAATTTGGCAAAGTATACTTTTGTGAACAAAAATTGAAACATTAACTTTCAGTACCTACCTGTCCCTCCAGAATTTAGAATATGCATGAAAATTCTTATTTTTATGGAAATATTGTTATTTTTATGTTACTTTCATAGTTAAGTTCAATAAGAATCTGCTCTTTTCTCAGGATAAAATTGGAAATATTAGTTATGTTTTATACTGGAATACCATATTTGACAAGTACATAGAATGAGTCTATAGGTACTGTAGACAAGGTCTGAAGTATGCTTTGGTTTGGCTTCATAACCTCAAGCGTTTGTTAATAATCCAATCTGATGGATTTTATTTCCTATCAAAAGTTCCAGCAAGGCAACCCTTAATAGAGACTATGTGGTCAATTATTATTCTTGCTGTACTTGTGTAAACAAACAGCCCAAGTTTGATGAGGCCAAACTTATTTTGCAAACAAATTAGTTTTACTCTGGTTATCTTTGGTAGAAATAGGGGTGACTGTAGAGCAGGTGTCCCCAATATCCAGTTCCCCTGTTAGGAACCAGGCCACACAGCAGGAAGTGAGCAGCAGACAAGCAAGCATTACTGCCTGATCTCCGCCTCCTGTCAATCAGCAGCTGGATTAAATTCTCATAGGAGGCCAGGTGCCATGGTTCACACCTATAATCCCAGCACTTTGGAATGCCATGGTTGATGGATCACTTGAGGTCAGGAGTTCAAGACCAACTTGGCCAACATGGTAAAAACTTGTCTTTACTAAAAATGCAAAAAATTAGCTGGTTGTGGGGGCACACACCTATAATCTCAGCGATTTAGGAGGCTGAGGCATGAGAATTGCTTGAACCTGGGAGGCAGAGGTTGCAGTGAGCCAAGATTGCACCTCTGCACTTCAGCTTGGGTGACAGAGTGAGACTCTGTCTCAAAAAAAACCACAAAAACTCATAGAAGTGGGAACCCTATTGTGAACTTCACATGCGTGGGATCTAGGTTTTGTGCTCATGGAATCTAATGCCTGATGATCTGAAGTAGAACAGTTTACAGTTTCATTCAGAAACTATCCCCTCCATCCCCACCCTGGTCTATGGAAAAATTGGGACCACTGCTATTGAGAGAAAAACTATGTTTCTGAGAAAAGCTAGAGTATACCTGTTATTTGATTATACCCCTGTTCATTGTTCTCAAGTTTTTATTATCTACCTGTAGACTAGACTAGATTCTGAATTCTTCTAGTGTCCTTCAATATCTGGCTACAACTCTCTAACTAAAAATAAGAACTACATCAACGAATGGATAAAATAGCCAGTTAACATCAAATGGCAGTAATCCTAAATTTAAGTTGACTATATCCCCTAATCAAAAGATACAGCCAAAACCTGACGGTATGCTACATCCAGATCACTACATCACTTCACATCCAAAGATACACAAAGACTTAAAACAAAGTGATGGAGAAAGATTTACCAATCAAATGAAGAGCAAAAATAAATAAATAAATAAAAAGCAGGAGTTGCAATTCTTGCATCTGATAAAATAGATTTCAAAGCAACAAAGATATAGTGGTAAAAGGATCAATGCAACAATAAGAGCTAACGATCCTAACACCCAGATGCATAAGACTCATAAAGAGATTTAGACTCAGCGAGACAGAAAATTAATAAGGATATCCAGGACTTGAACTCAGATCTGGAACAAGTAAACTCAATAAATATTTATAGAGCTCTCCACTTTAAATACACAAAATATACATTCCCCACCTTAAATATACAAAATATTGATCAGCCATTATTAATACCCATTTTTAGAATAAAGCTACATTCCCGTTCTCTCTCCCTCTTTTTCTTCCTCTTCTTCACTTCTTTTTTTTTTTTTTTTAAAAAAAAAAAAGAACTACTACCAGGCACAGTAGCTCATGCCAGTAATTCCTGCACTTTTGGAGGCCAAGGCAGGCAGATCACAATGTCAGGAGTTCCAGACCAGCCTGGTCAACATGGCAAAACCCCATCTCTACTAAAAAAACAAAAAACAAAAACAACAACAACAAAAATAATGAATCTATTCCTGAAACCCTATAAGCTGAAAATGCACAACTCAATGTTAATTTCAAAGGACAAGTCTCATTATTGATGTGTGGGCCACATGGAGATTTCCCTAAAATGCCTGATGCCATAACCAGAGACAATCAAACCGCAAGTCAAGATGAGAAGTTGGGCCAGGCATGGTGGCTACACCTGTAGTCTCAGAACTCTAGGAGGCTAAGACAGGCAAATCACTTGAGTTCAGGAGTTTGAGACCAGCCTGGCCAACATGGTGAAATCCCATCTCTACCAAAACTACAAAAAAATTTGCGAGGCATGGTGGCGCATACCTGTAGTCCCAACTACTCAGAAGGCTGAGGCAGGAGAATTGCTTGAACCCCAGAGGTAGAGTTGCAGTGAGCTGAGATCGTGCCACTGCACTTCAGCCTGGGCAACAGAGCAAGACTCCACCTCAAAAAAAAAAGATGGGAAATTGATGACTTCATGTTGTAGACAGCCTTTTCTATGATAGTGGAACAAGACTCTCTATTATAATGAGACTCTTATCCCTCTCATTTTTTCCTTGTTTATGCCTACCGTTTTGGCTTGACAGAATAATGCTATAGATAGAATTTCATAATCAGTAGCTTCTGCAGGTAAGTTGGTAAAATGTTGAATCTGGGGCTGGGCATGGTGGCTGACACTTATAATCCCAGCACTTTGGGAGACGGAAGTAGGTGGGTGGATCACTTGAGGTCAGGAGTTAAGAGACCAGCATGGACCAACATGGTGAAATACTGTCTCTACTAAAAATACAAAAATTAGCTAGGCATGGTGACACGTGTCTGTAATCCCTGCTCAGGAGGCTGAGGCAGGAGAATCACTTGAACCTCGGAGGTGGAGGTGGCAGTACGCTGAGATCAAGCCACTGCACTCCAGCCTGGATGAGAGAAAGAGACTCTCTCAAAAAAAAAAAAAAGTTGAACCTGTCCCACCAAACTAAATCTGTACATGATCTAAGGAATCCTGTAGTCCACCCAGTGGGTAACTTTAGCAACATCCCTGATGCAACTATTGTTCAAATTGTACTCTTGGTCTGTTTTATAAAGTAAAACTTCTAGTGCTCAGCTTCAGCAGCACGTATACTAAGAAAATTGGAACGATGCAGAGAAGGTTGGCATGGCCCCTGTACAAGGATGACATGCAAATTTGTGAAATATTCCATGTTAAAAAAAGTCTTCCATATCCACTTGTTCTCACTTCCTGCCTTAATTTATCTTAGTCATGGGATGCTAGATTACCTACTAGCTGAACAGAAAGGAGTCTATGTAGTTGCTGACACTTCTTGTTGCACACAGGTAAATATATCAGGTATTGTAGAGACTCGGTTATTAAAAATTAACACCTACTTGGTTAAAACAGGTAGACTCTTCATCTGGCTCATTTTTAGATCTGTTTGATTTTAGTTGCTTTAGTTCATGGGGACTCTGGGTAAGAAGCATTTTCCAAATTCTTGGTATTATCCTCTTGATGGTCACAATCAGGAGGATGATGATAAGTCTTCCTGGTACACAGTAGCCTCTCAAAAGGTCTTTTTTTTTTTTTTTTTTTTTTTTTTGAGACAGAGTTTCACTCTTGTTGCCCAGGCTGGAGTGCAATGGCGATATCTTGGCTCACTGCAACCTATGCCTCCTCCTGCCTCAGCCTCCTGAGTAGCTGGGGTTACAGGCATGCACCACCATGCTCAGCTAACTTTGTATTTTTAGTAGAGATGGGGTTTCTTCATGTTGGTCAGGCTGGTCTCAAACTCCCCGCCTCAGGTGATCCACTGGCCTCAGTCTCCGAAAATGGTGGGATTGCAGGCATGAGCCACTGCGCCTAGCCAAAAAAGTTGTTTTATCTTGCATGATGAAGTCCCCTTTGCCTTAACCTTTAGAGGGAAAGTAGCTTTGAAATGACCAATCTGCTTTTTGTTCTGTTTCTGCTTTCCTCAGACCTTTTTCTTTTTTTTTTTTTGAGGCGGAGTCTCACTCTGTCACTCAGGCTGGAGTGCAGTGCCACAATCTTGGCTCACTGCAGCCTCCACTTCCTGATTCAAGTGATTCTGCTGCTTCAGCTTTTCAAGTAGCTGGGATTACAGAGACATGCCACCACACCCAGCTAGTTTTTTCATTTTTAGTAAAGATGGGGTTTCATCATGTTGGCCAGGCTGATCTCGAACTTCTGACTCAAGTGATCCACCCTCCCTGGCCTCCCAAAGTGCTGGGGATACAGGCATGAGCCACCACACCCGGCCCCTTCAGCTTATTTCTCTCTATAAAACCAAACTCCTTTGCTCAGCTCATTGGAGCAAAAAAGTTTGGTTTTATAGAATGAATCACAAACACACACACAAAAACAATTAAGATCTTTAAATTTGTTGTACTTTTCACTTTTTAAAGAAGTAACACGGCCGGGCGCGGTGGCTCAAGCCTGTAATCCCAGCACTTTGGGAGGCTGAGGTGGGCGGATCATGAGGTCAAGAGATTGAGACCAACCTGGTCAATATGGTGAAACCCCGTCTCTACTAAAAATACAAAAAATTAGCTGGGCGTGGTGGCGTGTGCCTGTAATCCCAGCTACTCAGGAGGCTGAGGCAGGAGAATTGCCTGAACCCAGGAGGCGGAGGTTGCAGTGAGCCGAGATCGCGCCATTGCAATCCAGCCTGGGTAACAAGAGCGAAACTTCGTCTCAAAAAAAAAAAAAAAAAAAAAAAGATATTAAAACAAAAAGCTTTAATTTTTACTCAGAGGAGTTTACATAGAGTATAAAGGAGAAAAGAAACTAACTTTGAACAATTATTCATTTATCTAACAAACATTTATTAAGTGCTTTCTGTGTTCCAGGCACTGTGCTGTGCCCTATGAATTCAAGGATATAATGTTTTGACATTAAATGTCGAAGTATTGTTTAAATACAGGCATACCTCATTTTATTTTGTGTCACTCCTTCAGTAAAAATTAATGTGTGTTCTGACTGCTCCTTTGGCCACTTCTCTGTCGCCCTCTCCTCAAGCCTCCTTATTTCCTACAATACAGTGATATTGAAATTAGGCCAGTGGTCTCTAAATGTTCAAATGAAAGGAAGAATCATACATCTCTTACTTTAAAGCAAAAGCTAGAAATAATTAAGCTTAATGAGGAAGGGGGCATGTCAAAAGCTGAGACAGGCTGAAAGCTAAGCCTCTTGCATCAGTTAGCCAAGTTATGAATACAAAGGTAAAGTTCTTGAAGAAAATTAGACGTGATACTCCAGGCTGAGCATAGTGGCTCACGCCTGTAATTCTAGCACTTTGGGAAGCCAAGGAGGGTGGATCACGAAGTCAGGAGTTCAAGACCAGCCTCGCCAACATGATGAAACCCCATCTCTACTAAAAATACCAAAAAAAAAAAAAAAAAAAATGGGCATATTGGCAAGCACCTGTAATTCCTGCTACTTGGTAGGTTGAGACAGGAGAATTGCATGAACCTGGGAGGCAGAGGTTGCATTGACCTGAGATCGTGCCACTGCACTCCAGTCACAACAAGACTGAAACTCCATCTCAAAAGAAAAAAGAAGGGTTATCCAGTAAACATACGAATGATTTAAAAAAAAAAAAAGCAAAACAGCTTTATTGTTGATATGGGGAAAGTTTGAGTGGGCTGGATAGAAGAACAAACCAGTTACAACATTCCCTTAAGCCAAAGCCTAATCCAGAGGAAGGCCCTAACTCTCTTCAATTCTATAAAGGCTAAGAGAGATTGGAAAGCTGCAGAGGAAAAGTTTGAAGCTAGGCACAGTTTGGTTCATGAGGCTTAAGGAAGGAAGCTGTCTCCATCATGTGAAAGTGCAAGGTTAAGCAGCAAGTGCTGATGGGAAGCTGTAGCAAGTTATCCAGAAGATTTAACATAATCAATGAAGATGAACCCACTAAACAGATTTTCACTGTAGATGAAACAGTCTTATATGGGAAGCAGATAACATCAGGACTTTCATTGCTAGAAATGAGAAGTTACTGCCTGACTTCAAAGCTTCCAAGGGCATGCTGACTCTCTTGTTAGGGGCTAATGCAGCTGGTCATTTTAAGTTGAAGCCAATGTTTAATTACCATTCTGAAAATCCTAGGGCTGTGAAGAATTATGTTAAATGTATTCTGCCTGTGCTCTATAAATTGAGCTGCAAAGATTGAATGACAGCACATCTGTTTATAGCATGGCTTACTGAATATTTTAAGCCCACTGTTGAAATCTGTTGCTCAGGAAAAAAATTTTCTTTCCAAATGTTACTGCTCCTTAACAATTCACCTGGTTACCCAACAGCTCTAATGGAGATGTACAAGGAGATGAATGTTGTTTTCATGCCTGCTAACACAATACTTATTCTACAGCTCATGGATCAAGGAGTAATTTAGATTTTCAAGTCTTAGTATTTAAGAAATACATCTTAAATACTATAAACAGTGATTCCTCTGATGGATCTGTGCAAAGTACATTAAAAACCTTCCGGAAAGGATCCACAATCTAGGTGCCTTTAGCAACATTTGTGATTCATGGGAGGAGGTCAAAATATCAATATTAGCAGGAATTTGGAAGAAGTTGATTCCAAACCTTTATGGAAAATTTTGAAGGGATTAAGTCTTTAGTGAAGCAAGTAACTGCAAAGATGGTGGAAACAGCAAGAGAACTAGAATTAGAAGTGGAGCCTGAAGATGTGAATGAATTGCTGCAACCTCATGATCAAACTTGAATGGGTGAGTAGTTTCTTAAAGATGAGCAAAGAGTGGTTTTTGGAGGATTCTATTTCAATAAACTACAGCCTCTGGTGAAGATGCTGTGAACATTGTTGAAATGACAATAAAGGATTTCGATTGTTACATATACAAATAAATAAACAGAAAAAATGGAATATTACATAAACTCAGTTGAAAAAGCAGTGGTAGAGTTTGAAAGGATTGACTCCAATTTTGAAAGAAATTCCCTGGTATGTAAAATGCTATCAAACAGCATGGCATAAAGGACAGATATTTCATGAATGAAAAAGAATCAATGTAGCTGACTTCATTGTTGCCCTATCTTAAGAAATTGTCACACCCCAACCTTCAGTAACCACCATTCTGATCAGTCAGCAGCCATGAACCTCAAGACAAGACCCTACCAGCAAAAAAGATTATGACTCACTGAAGGGTCAGGTAATTGTTAGCATTTCTTAGCAATAAACTATTTTTTAATGAAGGTACTTTTTTATACATATGCTATTGTACACTTAATAAGCCACAGTATAGTATAAACATAACTTTAATATGTGCTGGGAAACAAAAAATGTGTGTAGCTCACTTTATTGTGATATTCACTTTATTGCAATATTCACTTTAATGCAGTGGTCTGGAACCAAACCTGCAGTGTCTTCATCGTATGCCTATATAGGTATGTCTAGATTTAACTTATGAAACACCAGGTTTTAAAAATTGTGTTATTGTTTGGGCATGGTGGCTCATACCTGTAATTCCAGCACTTTAGGAAGCTGAGGTGGGCGGATCACCTGAGGTCAGGAATTTGAGACCAGCCTGACCAACATGGTGAAACCCCATCTCTTCTAAAAATACAAAATTAGCCGGGCATGGTGGCAGGTGCCTGTAATCCCAGCTACTTGGGAGACTGAGGTGGGATTACACCTGTAATCCCAGCACTTTGGGAGAATTGCTTGAACCTGGGAGGCGGAGATTACAGTGAACTGAGATCACACCATTGCACTCCAGTCTGGGCAACAAGAGCAAAACTCCATCTAAAAAAAAAAAATTGTGGGCCCTGACAGAGTCTCCTGTCAAGGATCACAGGGACGCTAAGATTGCTATGTGGACCTTCGCTGACCATGCCATCCTGGGTGGTACTTTCTGCTGCTGCCACAGTGGCCCACTCTCTGAAGAATGCAGCCTTCCTAGGTCCAGGGGTATTGCAATCAACAAGGACCTTTCACATAGGGCAGCCACACCTTGCCCCCGTCCTGAATATGGAGGAAAAGTTAATCATGGACTGATTCCTGAGGAATTCTTCCAATATCTTTAACCTAAAACTGGTGTAACAGGACCCTATGTGCTTGGAACTGGCTTATCTTGAATGCTTTATCCAAAGAAATATATGTGATTACCAAAGAGACCTTCACTACCCTATCAGTAGTAGGTTTATTTATCTATGGAGTTAAAAAAAATAAGGTCATTCCATTGCAGAATTTGCTGATAAACTCAATGAGCAAAAACTTGCCCAACTAGAAAAGGTGAAGCAGGCTTTCATCAAAGAAATCTAGGATGCAGTTGATTGTAGAAGGCACAGCATGCACTGGTTCAGAAGCACCATTACCTTTTTGATGTGCAGAGGCATAACACTGCCATAGCTTTGGAGGTTGCTTACTGGGAACGACTGCATAGAGTATATAAAAAAGTAAAGAATTGCTTGGACTATCATATATCTGTGCAGAACATGATGCGTTGAAAGAAACAAGAGCACATGATAAATTGGGTGGAGAAGCATGTGGTGCAGAGCATCTCTGCACAGCAGGAAAAGGAGACAATTGCCAAGTGCATTGCTAACCTAAAGGCTGGCAAAGAAGGCTCAAGCACAGCCAGTTATGTAAATGTACCTATTCCAATTGAGACAGCTAGAAGCAGTTGACTGACTAAATGGAAATTCGTCTATTTGACAAAATTTTTCTGTATTGGTGTCTACTGAAGTTATGGTTTACCTCTCCTAAAAGTGAAAAGTTTGTTTTAAATAGTGAGAGAACAAAATCTCTATTGCTCAGTCAGATAGTTCTCATCTTTCTTACTCTGCATTTGAGTTGTTCCATGATCGCTTCTGTATAAGCAGTTTGCCTTTATAAAAACTTGCTGCCTGACTAAAGATTACCAGGCTATAGTTTAAATTTGTAATTAATTCTACCATCTTGCAATAAAGTGACAACTGAATGGAAAAAGTTGTGTTCTTATTATTTTTACCTTATTTATTTTTGAGACAGTCTTACTCTTTCACCTAGGCTGGAGTACAGTGGCTCAGTCTTGGCTCACTGCAACCTCCGCCTCCCAGGTTCAAGCGATTCTTATGCCTCAGCCTCCCTAGTAGCTGAAATTACAGGTGCACGCCACCATGCCCAGCTAACTTTTGTATTTTTAGTGGAGACGGGGTTTCACCATGTTAGCCACGTTGGTCTCAAACTCCTGACCTCGTGATCTGCCCACCTCGGCCTCCCAAAGTGCTGGGATTACAGGCCTGAGCCACTGTGCCTGGCTGGTGTTATTATTGTTTTAAGCCCAGATAGCCATACTTAGCCTTCTTTAGTGCTAGTTATTTAATTATTACGGAAGTGAAAAGGCTCTCTTGGACAAAAGACTTACATTGAGAGACTATTTTTGACTATGATGGAGATGAAGAGAAGAGTAAAGATTTGTGAGATTTTTTTTTCAGAGGTAGAATCAACAGGACTTAGGGCTTGATTGAAGGGGTTCAATTGTTTGTTTCTTATTGTTTTACTCTTCTTTGGAGTTGGGTGAAGTGGATGGGGATTACTTTTCATTTCCAGGAAGTTTAGAACAAACATAGATATGGAAGCAAACCAACCCCATTTGTGTTAAATTCAATTTGTGTTAAACCAAAGAAGTCTGCCCTAGAATTATTGATTTGAGAGTTGTCAGTATAAATGAAGTTGTTGGTTTAGACGAGATTTCCTAAGATCAAGTTTAGAGTAAGAAGAGAAAAAGGCCTGGAAACCAGAACTGAGGTACTCAAGCATTTAATGCCCTGGGGAGGGCCAGGCATGGTCGCTCACACCTGTAATCCCAGCACTTTAGGAGGCTGAGGCAGGTGGATTTCTTGAGCCCAGGAGTTCGAGACCAATCTGGACAACATGGTGAAACTCTGTCTCTACAAAAAATACAAAAATTAGCCAAGTGACAGCATATGCCTGTGGTCTCAGCTACTTGGAAGGCTGAGGTGGGAGGATCACCTGAGCCCAGGAGGTGAAGGTTGCAGTGAGCCAAGATCATGCCACTGCACTCCAGCCTGGGCAACAGAGTGAGACCTTGCCCAGTAATTATTATTACTAAAATAGTAATAATAATAATTAAGGCCAGGCATATTGGCTCACACCTGTAATCCTTTGGGAGGCTGAGGTGGGCAGATTACCTGAGAACAGGAGTTCGAGACCAGCCTGGAAAACATGGCCAAACCCCATCCCTACTAAAAATACAAAAAAATAGCCAGGCATGGTTGCGGATGCCTGTAATCCGAGCTACTTGGGAGGCTGAGGCAGGGGAATTATTTGAACTTAGGAGGCGGAGGCTGCAAAGAGCTGAGATCGCACCATTGCACTCCAGCCTGAACAACAAGAGCAAAACTCCATCTTAAACAATCAAACAAACAAAACTAGAAATAATAGTGCCCTGTGGAGGACATTATTTTTGGATCAGATAGCAGAAACCAGAATAAAGCAGAGGTGAGGAAATGGAGATGGAAGTGCAAACAAATAAAAATTTGATTTTGTAAATGCAGAAAGGGATAAGGCGTAAAAAAATATAGGTCAAATGTGGATTTTGTATTACTTTGTTTGGATTAGTTTGGATTAAGTTTGGTGAGCTGAGAGCATGTTGAAGTGACGTTGAGAAGGGTTCAGTTGATGAGAAATAAGTAATGAGGAGAAATAGGCATAATTGATGTGTGGTTTCCCAGAAGGGTGGAAAAGGACAGGCATCAAAACTCAGTTCCAGAGTTTGGCTTTAAATAGGAGAGAACTCCTCCACCTTCTCTATAATAAATTAACCCTAAAACATGTTCTTTACTATAGTACTATATACAGAGTACCACTGACAGGTTGTCAGCCTTCTTCTCTGATAGTTTCTGAGGTACAGCTAGTCTAAATTGGTAGAAACACTCTAGATTTAGGGGACTGTAAAGAGAAGGAAGGAAAGAAACAATCACCTCCCATCTTTAGGAAAGAATGTTCAGAAGGAGCCCTCAGTGCTCTAAAAGCACATTATCATGAGCTAGAAGAGGAGCTGGAAGGGGATAATTGTTCTCATTAGTAATAAATAAATAGGGAACTTATTTTGTTGTCCATGCCCTTTAATTCTTAGAGATGAACATACTTTTCTTCTGATATGCAACAAAGCAGAGTTCATCTGAAAGGGTCCCACCCCACAGCCTGCTTTGCATTTGAAAGAAATGAAAAATCATGAACCCATAGATGTCATTTCATTCTTTTATCTGACAAGAAAACAGATCCACTTAGAGCCACAAATTCAAAATTTGTCTTTTGCTGCAGTGTTGTGTTTCTTAGGTTAGGTTTGTCAGTTACCCTATATTCACAATTAGCAAGTTCATGCCAACCAATTTTCATCTCTCTCCCATTGATTGTATTTGGAAAACTTCTATGACAGAATAAAATGTACCTATTTATGATGGACACATGACAGATGACTATAGCTCTAAATACTGCAACTTTTTCATTTGTTAAAATTAGCTTGTTAAAATAGGTCTCTGGGAGAGTAAGCTGATTAGTTATTGAAATGAAATGTCTGTCAAGAAATAGTAACTTCAATAAAAATGAAAAGATTAGTGCTCGTTTCGGCAGCACATATACTAAAATTGGAACGATACAGAGAAGATTAGCATGGCCCCTGCGCAAGGATGACATGCAAATTTGTGAAGCGTTCCATATGTTTTTTCAAACTATACTACAAGGCTACAGTAATCAAAACAGCATGGTACTGGTACCAAAACAGAGATATAGACCAATGGAACAAAACAGAGGCACCGGAGGCAACACAACATATCTACAACTATACAATCTTTGATAAACCTGACAAAAACAAGCAATGGGGAAAGGATTCCCTGTTTAACAAATGGTGTTGGGAAAACTGGCTAGCCATGTGCAGAAAGCAGAAACTGGACCCCTTCCTGACACCTTACACTAAAATTAACTCCAGATGGATTAAAGATTTAAACATAAGACCTGGCACGATAAAAACCCTAGAAGGAAATCTAGGCAAAACTATCCAGGACATAGGAGTAGGCAAGGACTTCATGAACAAAACACCAAAAGTATTGGCAACAAAAGCCAAAATAGACAAATGTGACCTAATGAAACTCCACAGCTTCTGCACAGCAAAAGAAACAGTCACTAGAGTGGATCAGCAACGAACAGAATGGGAAAAAATGTTTGCAGTTTACCTATCTGACAAAGGGCTGATATCCAGAATTTACAAAGAACTCAAACAGATTTACAGGAAAAAAACAAACAAGCCCATTCAAAAGTGGGAGAAGGATATGAACAGACACTTTATGAAAGAAGACATATATGAGGCCAACAATCATATGAAAAAATGCTCATCGTCACTGGTCATCAGAGAGATGCAAATCAAAACCACATTGAGATACCATCTCACGCCATTAGAATGGCGATCATTAAAAAATCTGGAGACAACAGATGCTGGAGAGGATGTGGAGAAAAAGGAACACTTTTACACTGTTGGTGGGAGTGTAAATTAATTCAACCATTGTGGAAGACAGTGTGGCGATTCCTCAAGGCCTTAGAAATAGAAATTCCATTTGACCCAGCAATCCCATTACTGGGTATATATCCAAAAGACTATAAATCATTCTACTATAAGGACACATGTACACGAATGTTCATTGCAGCACTGTTTACAATAGCAAAGACCTGGAATCAACCCAAATGCCCACTGATAATAGACTGGATTGGAAAAATGTGGCACATATACACCATGGAATATTATGCAGCAATCAGAAATGATGAGTTTGTGTCGTTTGTAGGGACATGGATGAATCTGGAGAACATCATCCTCAGCAAACTGACACAAGAACAGAAATTGAAACACCGCATATTCTCACTCATAGGCGGGTAATGGAAAATGAGAACACATGGACACAGAAAGGGGAGTACTAAACACTGGGGTCTATAGGGGGGAAAAGGGGAGGGCCAGTGGGAGGGGGAGGTGGGGAGGGATAGCCTGGGGAGAAATGCCAAACGTGGGTGAAGGAAAAAAGGAAAGCAAAGCACACTGCCATGTGTGTACCTACGCAACTGTCTTGCATGCTCTGCTCATATACCCCAAAACCTAAAATCCAATAAAAAATTTAAAAAAAAAATGAAAAGATTATTTTATATTAATAGCACATTTTTGCCCCCATGGCAAATGTTTAAAATGAACAAGACTGGCTTGGCGTGGTGGCTCACGCCTGTAATTCCAGCACTTTGGGAGGCTGTGGCGGGCAGATCACGAGGTCAGGAGATAGACACCAGCCTGGCCAACATGGTGAAACCCCATCTCTACTAAAATAAACAAAAATTAGCTGGATGTGGTGGCGCACACCTGTAGTCCCAGCTACTCGGGAGGCTGAGGCAGGAGAATTGCCTGAACCCAGGAGGCAGAGGTTGCAGTGAGCCGAGATTGTGCCACTGCACTCCAGCCCGGTGACAGAGCGAGACTCTGTCTCAAAATAATAAATAAATAAATAAAACAAGACTGGAAATGTGAACAGCGTTCCTGAGGGAGTTCTCAGAATACAATGTCAACATGATTATGATAAGGAATTGATTTACTTCAGGTAGATCAGGCAGTCACAAAACAGAATTTTCTACGAATGCTTAGTCGGTACTCCTATGTGACTAAGTGTTCACACTGAGGACATTTAGAAAGTGGAGCAATAGGCTGTGGCATCTTCTGGCCATACTTACAAAGATAAGGTGGTAGCCTTTTGTGTTTGTTGTTGTTGTTTACTATCCAGATACTGAGAAGTAGTGGCACCAACTAGTTTTTCCTCAGATGGCAAAAGATAGAGTATAACCAGAGCACAAGGTCCAGAGCATCAACTGACACACACAGATACAAAATATCCCTGAGCTCTTTGGTAATAGGCATCATTCTGAATAATCACCTCTTTTTTTTTTTGAGACAGACTTTTATTCTGTCACCCAAGATGGACTGCAGTACCACAATCTTGGCTCACTGCAACCTCCACCTCCCGGGTTCAAGCAGTTGTCATGCCTCAGTCTCCCCAGTAGCTGGGACTACAGTCATGCACCACCACACCCAGCTACAATTTGAGAGCAAAAGGGAAAGGAAGCACAATAGAAAAAGAGGGCCTGTATCACAGGAAACAAGGACATTAGAAAAAAAGGCATGAAGGAAAAGGTAAATCTGCTATGATATTTGGAATAATTTCTACCCTTCTTTAACACCATGACTTAGGAAAAACATAAGACTTTGGAGTCAGACACCTTAATAAAATCCTAGCTATGTCACTCTCTAGCTATATGGTGATATTGGTCAAGTTATTTGTCTCTCTGAGCTTTGTTTTCCTAACTTATAATAATGGAGATAATATTAAGTTCTCCCTATGTGCCAGGTATCTCACCAACTCATGTTTGGAAGAGCTAGTGAGGTACGTGACACATAGGAAGAAGCAAATAGCTCTATTTGGTAGAGCAGATAGGAAGATGATTTTGTACATGCAGAAAGGGATAAGGCAGTAAAGGAAATATAAGTAAAGTTAACACATAGCTCTAACAAATAGAAGAATCTAATAAGTGATGACTAGTATTATTTTCTTAGATATTGCTTAAAGAAAATGGTAATTGTTGTATTTGTATGTTTCCGCTCCAATTGTACCTCAATATTTATTTGTTTTAACCTGGCTTGGTTCAGAAAGAATTTAAGGCAGCTGACTCCTGGGAAAATAAATGTTCTTTAGCCAGACAAGGTGGCTCATGCCTGTAATCCCAGAACTTTGGGAGGCTGAGGTGGGCAGATCACTTGAGGTCAGGAGTTCAAGACCAGCCTGGCTAAAATGGTGAAACTCCATCTCTGCTAAAAAATACAAAAATTAGCTGGGCGTGGTGGCATGAGCCCATACTCCCAACTACTCAAGAGGCTGAGGCACAAGAATCGCTTGAACCCGGGAGGCAGAAGTTGCAGTGAACTGAGATTACACTATTGCATTACAGCCTGAGTGACAAGAGCAAAACTCCGTCTCAAAAAAAAAAAGTGGAAAAAGAAAACACTAAGCTGCAAGTTAAGCTGTGAGAGGCCTGCTGAAGCATATCCTAGGGTCTGGAGCAGAATATACCCTGCTGGTTTGAAGGACATCAAAGGAATGAGAATTATCACTGAAAGCTCTTAGAAGTGCTAATTTCTTATGTACCACATTTAATATGTACCATATTAGTTCCCCACTACATTTGAAACCAAGCTCTGTATCATGATGAAATCTTTATATCATATATGAAGATACATATGTATGTATATGTGTATATATATGTATGAAGATACATATGTATGTATATGTGTATATATATGTATCTTCATATATGATATAAAGATTTCATTTACCTATATATAGTATACATATACATATATTATATATATATATACACACACATAGGTACCTATGATACACCTACAAAATTTGTTCTATGATCTGTTTTGTTTTTTGTTTTTTGGTTTTTTTTTGAGAGAGTCGTGCTCTGTCACCCAGGCTAGAGTGCAATAGCACGATCTCAGCTCACTGCAACCTCTACCTCCCAGGTTCAACCAATTCTCCTGCCTCAGCCTCCCAAGTAGCTGGGATTACAGGTGCCTGCCACCACCCCTGATAATTTTTTTTGTATTTTTAGTAGAGATGGGGTTTCACTATGTCTGTTAGGCTGGTTTTGAACTTCTGACCTCAAGTTGTCTGCCTGCCTCGGCCTCCCAAAGTGCTGAGATTACAGGTATGACCATTCCTGGCCATGATCAGTATTAAGTAAATGTTTGTTGAATTAAAATCAGTAGACTTTTTAAATGTACATATGTTTTTACATGTGCAGGCTAAGGGACATGGAAGTTGTCCTAAAGCTGGTTTATAAATAATACCTCCCTATTTGAATAAGAAGTAATAAAAAAATGAAAAAAAGTGAATGGCATATTAGACATTGGGTAGTACTTTTTTATTTTATTTTATTTTTGAAACAAAGTCTTACTCTATCACCCAGGCTGGAGTGCAATGGTGCAACCATGACTCACTGCAGCCTCAACCTCCTGGGCTCAAGTGATTCTCCCACCTCAGCCTTCCAAGTAGGTGGGACTACAGGTGCCCACCACCATGCTTGGTTAATTTTTATATTTTGTAGAGATGGGATCTCACTCTGTTGCCCAGGCTGGTCTCAAACTTATGGGCTCAAGCAATCTCCCCACCTCAGCCTCCCAAAATGTTGGGATTACATGGTTGTGAGCCACCATGCTAGGTGACTTCTTTCCAGTGAATATAGAAACCTATATTTTAAAATAATCTTAAAACGTGTTTTTAATTTCACTGCATTTGTAGGCTCCATTTATAACAAACACTTACTAGAAGCTATTGGAAGTACCATATGGCATTTAATTTCTATTAAGGTCATAAGCAAGTACAATACCATTATTATTTGTAGGCTAGCATGGAAGATAATGATTCACCCAGTATATAATTTCATTATGGTCACTTGTACTTTATTTACACAAAATTATTTTACCTACTGTTATAATCAGAAGTGAATACTCAAAATTTTGTGTGGAAAAAGGTTAACTGTAATCTGTGGGGCCTGCCTTCTAGGTGTTTTTTCTTCAAGTAGGGACATGGTATCATTGGGGACTTAAGATATCATAAGAACTATCTTAATACAAATTCAAGAAAATACTTGGACTCTGCACCATCACCACCAACTCCACTTTTATGCCATGCTACTTCTTACAACTTTATGGACAGCTCCATGAGGTTCTAGGTCTCTCTGCATCCAGAATTTGTAGGCTGAGCCATATTTCAATAGTATATCATACCCCACTGTGGCCTGGTCCTTTGGGATGTTCCCATGTAGGTGGTGGTTGTTTTTCCATTCATTACAATTTCTGTTGGTGACCATGTTAGCTGACTCTGAATCTGCCCTAATGCTTCATAAGGTCCTGGAGTTAGGAGTCATCTATTCTAAGGGTCATTAATTCCAGAGTTATTTATTATATGCATTTTTGTGCTAGATACTGAGAAATACATAGATGAACATAATTCCAACTTTCAAGGTCCTCACAATCTAGTAAGGAAAATGAATAAGAAAGTCAATTGTGGCACAGCACGATTACAGTTATAATGAAGGTATATCAGGATGCCATCAGACTGCAAAAGACAGACACTTTTCACATTCCTGTGGTATCAAACATGACTTAAAGACAGTTGATTGAGGCCGGGTATGGTGGTTCATTCCTGTAATCCCAGCAATTTGGAAGGCCAAGGTGGATGGATCACCTGAGGTCAGGAGTTCAAGACCAGTTAGGCTAACATGGTGAAACTCTGTCTCTAGTAAAAATACAAAAATTAGCCAAGTGTGGTGGCACACGCCTATAATCCGAGCTACCCAGGAGGCTGAGGCAGGAGAATCACTTGAACCTGGGAGGTGGAGGTTTCAGTGAGCTGAGATCTCACCACTGAACTCTAGCCTGGGCAACAGAGTGAGACTCCATCTCAAAAAAAAAAAAAAAAAGAGAGTTTACTTCAAAATTGGTTCTTGAAGAAATCAATAATGAAGCAAAATTAAGGAGGGACTCCTGTCCCAGGCAGAGGGAAAAGTTTTTGCAAAACTCCAGGGGCATAAAGACTTGGAGAATTCAAGGAATTGCAAATGGTTTATAGCAAGAATACTAACATAATGAGAATTTTGGAAAGTCTAATGGAAATGAGATCATTAAAAAGGTGTGGGTGCACTGGGTGAATGCATCTTAAGGAACTTGAACTGTATCTAGAAGAAGATTAAGTGCCCACTGAAATAGGAAAGTGATATAAACACATTTAAATTTAGAAATTTAACTCTGTGCTGAACATCGTGGCTCTTGCCTATAATCCCAGCATTTTGGGAGGCTGAGGCAGGAGGATCACTTGAACCCAGGAATTTGAGACCAGTCTGGGCAACATAGCATTTACAAAAACTAAAATAATTAGCTGGGTGGTGGCACATGCCTGTGGTCCCAGTTACTAAGGAGGCTGAGGTGGGAGGATTGTTTGAGACCCGGTGGTCAGGGCTGCAGTGACCTATGATCACACCACTGCACTCTGAGCAATAGAGCAAGACCTATCTCAAGAAAAATAAATAAATAAACAAATTTGGCTGGGTGCGGTGGCTCATGCCTGTAATCCTAGCACTTTGGAAGACGGAGGCAGGCGGATTATCTGAGCTCAGGAGTTCGAGACCAGCCTGGGCAACATGGTGAAAACCCATCTCTACTAAAATACAAAACATAAGCCAGGCGTGGCAGCATGCACCTGTAGTCCCAGCTACTTGGGAGACTGAGGCGGGAGAATCGCTTGAACCTGGTAGGCGGACCTTGCAGTGAGCTGAGATTGCGTCACTGCACTCCAGCCTGGGCCACAGAGCAATACTCTATCTCCAATCAATCAATCAATAAAACTCTGGCAATACTTTGAAGGAGGGATCATAGGAAGACAAGAGACCAGAGGTGGTTAGAGAACTAATGCAATAATTCATAGGAGAAAAGAGCAGAGCCCGGGCAAAGAGACCAATTTCAAGGGCTGCTTGGACTCCTGTGGAAATCCTACTCTTCTGAAAAGGGTCCTTTCTAAGTTTATGGTAGCCTTGAGCAGGGGCTCCCAGGTAAAGATCAAACTGAAGCAGCTAACAGACATGCATCAAAAGTAAAGGCTTTATTCCTACTTGTTATTAACTGAGAAATACCTAATCAAAAAAAAAAAATAATGTTTGCTATGTCAGAGGGATAGAAAATATTTATTAAGGATTTTTTAAAGATTTAAATCCAATGTTTAATCTTCTTTGAAATGTCCCTGCTAAATTAGGATCCAGACCATGTTGAATATTCCAGTGAGAACAATCCTCTATTCTTGAAAAAAATTTTCTCACATATGCTCTAACTTAAAAAGGAAGAAGAAGAAAAGAAAATCGGGAAATTTTGTTCAATAGGAACTTGCAAATTAAGATTCCAGATGCCATCCAGATTTTCCATTGACTTCGTTTGTGCTATATTCCTGAAATTCATTTCTGTATAATGATGCGGAATTTATATGTAGGACTGACTTTATGGATAGGTAAAAGGAAACTATTCCCTAAGTAATGTCATTTGTGGACCAGGAAGCAAAGCCTTTCCTCCCTCAACCACCCCTAGCCCAAGCTGTCATAGAGTCTCAAATCCCACCATTAGCATTTCTGAAGAAATAGCATATTAAATTAAGTCATGCTAGGGTGTTAACAACATATCGGATAGATTTTTGTCTTGGCATTAGAGACCCTGGGAAATACAGAACCCCTAGCAAAGGAGAAAGCATTAAAAATAGAGAAGAGGCTTCTGAAAGAAGCATTATACATAGAAAGGAACAACCAGTATAAGCCTTTCTAAAAATATACCAAAAAGTAAAGAGCATCAACATAAAGAAGAATTTACATCAACGAATGGATAAAATAGCCAGTTCACATCGAATGGCAGTAACCCTAAATTTAAATAGACTAAATCCCCCAATCAAAAGATACAGCCAAAACCTAATGGTATATCCAAAGATACACAAAGACTCAAAACAAAGGGTTGGAGAAAAATTTACCAACCAAATGGAGAGCAAAAATAAATAAATAAACAAAAAGCAGGAGTTGCAATTCTCACATTTGATAAAATAGATTTCAAAGCAACAAAGATACAGTGGTAAAAGGATCAGTGCAACAATAAGAGATCTTAATACCCAGATACATAAGACCCATAACGAGATTTAGACTCAACGAGACAGAAAATTAATAAGGATATCCAGGACTTCAACTCAGATCTGGAACAAGTAAACTCAATAAATATTTATAGAGTTCTCCATTTTAAATACACAAAATATTGATCGGCCATTATTAATACCCATTTTTAGAATGAAGCAATATTCCTGTTCTCTCTCCCTCTTTTTCTTCCTCTTTCTTCCTTTCCTTCTCTCCTTTTTTTACTTTTCAACATCCTTGTTCCTCACCTCTACTCAGTACATTCCTCTGAACACCTGATTCCTTGTGATTCTCCCGTCCCACTGAAACCTCCAATCCATTAAAAAAAAAAAAAAAAACTTACTTGTTTTATCTAACTGTATGCTTGTACTTATTATCCTACCTACCTTAGTCCCCCCACCTCCCATCTTCATCCCGTCTCCAACAAACACATCCTTCCCACCCTCCCAACCTCTGATAACAAAGCTAGATCCTTCTGGTTCTGCAACATAACGGAAGAAAAAGAGAGTGGTGAAATGTATGAATTATATATAGTAAGGACGGCCCACTTTTCATGTGTTATATGGACACGGTTCCAAATAGTGAAGATGGAAAAAAAGAAAAAAAAAAATAGAGAAGAGGGAGGCAACACTAAGGCAAGGTGAACCAGAGATTCTCAGTGGTCCACAGTCAGAGAGCCTTGGTTGATTACATGAAAAGGAGCTGGAATTTGTTCAAAATACTGTTTTTAGGATTTCTCCTCGTATTATTTGTCTCAATAGTTCTGGGGTGGATTCCTGGGTGATTTTGATGTACAGCTAAGTTCAGAAACTGTTGACTATGAAACCACATAAAAAGAAACAAACAACAACAAAAAAACCCACATGACTTCGCCACCTCAGGTAAACATACAGTCAGTGTTCCCATTCTGCCTAGGACCATCTCAGTTTGTTCATATGAACAGCTCTTGCCCTAATGTCTCTAAGGGAAAGGTTATGGGAAAAGCCAGTGACACATTAGATACCTGATGAAATGTGTCACTGATGTTGTAAAAGTTTCTAGGTCTGCTTCAACAGCAGTGAGTTTTCAATGAGCAGAGCTATGATAATGAGTACAGTATGATAAATAACACTTTGCCTTTAATACTTCTTGGCAATTGGAATGTCTATGTCTCTTAGGATAAGACTTTACTCCTGGCATACCACTCAGAGCAGAACCTCTCAAAGTTTATAAAAGAAATCGAGGAGCCTTGTTAGATGGTGATTAATTGACCTGTCAAAGTTCTGCAATGACTGACAATAAGTCACTCTGATGCCAATGCCCAATGCTCTGAATGTTTGAATTTATAATAAACGTTAGGTCTTCAGGCCTCATGATAGCTTTCTGAACTAAGTGGCAAGTTTTAGTTCACTTTAAACTTTAGAAAATGGACAAGGGGGCAAAAGTGCATTAAGGTTTAATGCAATGATTTTTAAAAATATAATTATAGTTGAAGCACTCAGATTGAAGATATAAAAATAATTAGGATTTGTTTAGCACTTTACAATTTATAAAACTCATCATTTGCATATTTGGTTCTTCTAAGAGTCCCATGATATCGACAGGATGGGTGTTGAGCTAATAATTTTATAGCTGAGGACTTCTCAAGACTCAAAGTTTGAGGGACTTGCTCAAGGTTTGTAAGAATAGCCTAAATTTTTTTTTAAAAATCCAGCTATGGGCCAGGTGTAGTGGCTCATGCCTATAATCCAAGCACTTTGGAGGCCAAGACTGGCAGATCACCTGAGGTCGGGAGTTCAAGACCAGCCTGACCAACATGGTAAAACCCCGTCTTTTAAAAAAAGAAAAAAAATCCAGCTATGAATCAGAGTGTCATAGATTGCTTTCTGTTTTCTAAATAATTATAATAAACTCAATGAATACAGAAATTGTCATAATTCATATATAAGGACTTGTTTAGTTTAATTATTCCTGGATACATATAGTAAATAGCAATAGAACTGTCTTTCATTGAGCACCTATTTGAGCTCAGCACTGTGTTGATTGTATAGATAATCTCTAATTCTCATAACAATACTGCAAGATAAGGCAGGGCACAGTGGTTCATTCCTGTAATCCCAGCACTTTGGGAGGCCATGGCGGGTGGATCCCTTGAGTCTAGAAGTTCCAGACCAGCCTGGGCAACATAGTGAGAGCCCCCCCACCCCATCCCATCTCCATAAAAAATTAGAAATTACCAGGCATGGTGGCTTGTGCCTGTATTCCCAGCTACTCAGGGAGCTGAGGTGGGAGGATTACGTGAACCCAGGAGGTTAAGGCTGCAGTGAGCCATCATTGTGCTGCTGCACTACAGCCTGGGCAACAAAGAAAGACCCTGTCTCAAAACATATACATATCACACACACACACATATAGCAAAATGGGATATCTTGCAGTGTGTATGTATACACACACAGTATATATACACACACAGTTTATACACATTCTCTTTCTATATATATACACACACACACATGCACATACACACTGCAAGATATTATCTCATTTTGCAAAAGAGGAACTTGAGATCTGAGAGTCTTTTTTTTTTTTTTTTGAGATGAAGTTTCACTCTGTCACCCAAGCTGGAGTCAGTGGTGCCATCTCAGCTCACTGCAACCTCCACCTCAGAGGTTCAAGCAATTCTCAGTGCCTCAACTTCCTGAGTAGCTAAGATTACAGGTGTGCACCACCACGCCTGGCTAATTTTTGTAATTTTAGTAGAGACAGGGTTTCACCATGTTGGCCAGGCTGGTCTCAAACTCCTGGCCTCAGATAATATGCCCACCTTGGCTGCCCAAAATGCTGGGATTACAGGCATGAGCCCCCGCACCCAGACATTATACCTTTCTTAAATGACTCTAACAGTCCTCAGTTTTTAGGTTTTTAGTAACTTTAGAATTACTCATTTATACATGTGCACTGTTCATTCATTTATACAACCATGCATAATGAAAACTTATTTTTTCCACAGATAGTGTATTTCTAGGACCTGGACATTAGCTGAACTCTGGATATAAAAAGAAAAAACAAAATGTCTTTATGGGCTGGGTGCAGTGGCTCAGGCCTGTGATCCTAGCACTTTGGGAGGCCGAAGTGGGCGGATCATTTGACATCAGCAGTTTGAGACCAGCCTGACAGCATAGTGAAACCCCACCTCTTCTAAAAAAACAACCTACAAAAATTAGCCTGGCATGGTGGCACGTGCCTGTAATCCCAGTTACTCGGGAGGCTGAGGTGTGAGAATCACTTGAAGCTGGGAAGCGGAGATTGCAGTGAGCCCAGATAGTGCCACTGCACTCTAGCCTGGGCAGTAGAGCCAGACTTTGTCTCAAAAACAACAACAGGGCCGGGCGCGGTGGCTCACACCTGTAATCCCAGCACTTTGGGAGGCCAAGGCGGGTGGTTCACGAGGTCAAGAGATCGAGACCATCCTGGTCAACATGGTGAAACCCCGTCTCTACTAAAAATACAAAAAATTAGTTGGGCATGGTGGCACGTGCCTGTAATCCCAGCTATTCAGGAGGCTGAGGCAGGAGAATTGCCTGAACCCAGGAGGCGGAGGTTGCGGTGAGCCGAGATCTCACCATTGCACTCCAGCCTGGGTAACAAAAACGAAACTCCGTCTCAAACAACAACAACAACAACAAAATGCCTTTATAGACTTTGTAGTCTAGCCTGGGAACTATATCAGTGAACAAATGACTATAAGGTGGTAAGTATTATGTTACAAATATTTACAAAGAGCTATCGAGACTAACAGGAAACAATCACTGCCTCAGCTGTGCCTGGATGTGCTATTTTGTTTTTTTTAGATGGAGTCTCACTCTGTTGCCCAGGCTGGAGTGCAGTGGCACAACCTTGGCTCACTGCAACCTCCGCCTCCCAGGTTCAAGCAATTCTCCTGCCTCAGCCTCCTGAGTAGCTGGGATTACAGGCAACCACCACCATGCCTGTCTAATTTTTGTATTTTTAGTAGAGATTAAGTTTCTCCATGTTGGTCAGGCTGGTCTCAAACTCCCGACTTCGTGATCCTCCCACCTCAGCCTCCCAAACTGCTGGGATTACAGGCATGAGCCACCGTGCCCAGCCCAGCCTCTTTTTTTTTCTTGCAATGCAGTTTCACACTTGTCACCCAGGCTGGAGTGCAGGTGCAATCTCTATTCACTGCAACCTCCACCTCCGGGGTTCAAGCAATTCTCCTGCCTTAGCCTCCCAAGTAGCTGGGACTATAGGCTCACAACACCACTCTTAGCTAACTTTTTTCTTTCTTTTTTTTTTTCATAGAGATGAGGTTTTACTAAGTAGCTGAGGCTGGTCTCGAACTCCTGGACTTAAGCAATCTACCCGCCTGGGCCCCCCAAAGTGCTGGGATTACAGGCATGAGCCACTGTTCCTGGCCAATGGACTAATTTTTGAACATGTGAAATATTAAAACCTCTAGTGGACAATATTTAGTTGGTTCATTTTAATATTATGTAATGTACTTAAACTAATTTAAAAAATTGACTTTAAAAAATTATTTTTGTTTTGGAAATTAAAATTGCAGAATAATTCCAGTAGTAGGTAAACTCTATAAAGCATTCAGAGGTTTGTGTAATTACTAATGTGGCTAGAACAATATTCTCAGTTTATCTGATAAGTAGTCCAGGCACAGTTGCTCATGCCTGTAATCCCAGCATTTTGGGAGGCCAGGGAGGAGGATACCTTGAGGTCAGGAGTTCAGGACCAGCCTACGCAGCATGGGGAAACACTGTCTCTACCAAAAATACAAAAAACTAGCCAAGTATGGTGGCACACACCTGTGGTCCCAGCTACTCGGGAGGCTGAGGAGGGAGGATGACTTAAGCCTAGAGGCAGAAGTTGCAGTGAGCTGAGATTGTACCACTGCACTCCAGCCTGGGCAACAGAGCAAGACCCTGTTTCAAAACAAAACAAACAAACAATAATGATAACTATTATAGTCTTTATTTTTACTTATGGTCACCTGGTCATAGCAGGTACTTATGACTACTATCCATTCCTAGTCCCTTTACCCATAGCAAGCACCTCATCTGGTCATGGTTCCTTGACTGGGTATCCCAAATCTTCATTTCTGAAGGGTCTGTATCATTAGCAGTCCCCTTTGAATTGGGTTGTTATGGTTTCTCCCTTGACTTTAATCACAGGACATGGGATTATTAACAGCACTCCAGGGATCAACTACATTCCAGACATACTTTTCCTTATAACCATTATGTAGAAGCAACCCAGTTTTCCCTGTTAGTCAGAACCAATCACTCTGGGTAGTCAGAACAGTTACCCTCTATTTTGTCTGTTGATTCATTGGCATGATGATCCCAAAGTGATCATGTGGCAGTCTCAACTTCCAGCTTCATGGAACCATTGTTTTGTCCTCTAGTGGAAGCATCCTACTTTGGGAACTAAGTCCTCTAAGTTAGCAGAACTCGAAGTCTCAGGGATAGGAAGCAAAAAAGTTTCCTAGAAGATCACTAAGAATAATAATGAGAGGAGCCATGTTCAATCTCACCACCACCTTAATTCCCAGACCCATGAATCTTGGCTTTAGAAGAAAGAGCACCACTTATGTTACTTTCTTTTCAATTTTTTGTTTGTTTGTAGAAACGGTCTTGCTATGTTGCCCAGGCTGATCCGGAACTCCCAACCTCAAGCGATCCTCCCACCTTGGCCTCTCAAAGTATTGGGCTGAACCACTGCATCTGACCTATGTTATTTTCTGGTTTAGAGCATATACTATATCCTGGAGGACATCGCCTAGGCCTCACAAGGTATGCCGTATGCTACTTAGCTGGTGCCATAAATTAGTCTTCAAAAAGCCATTCTAGGCTGGGCACAGTGGCTCATGCCTGTACCCCAGCATTTTGGGAAGCTAAGGCAGGTGGATCACCTGAGGTCAGTAGTTTGAGCCCAGCATGGCCAATATGGTGAAACCCCTCTCTAAGCCATACATGACGCATGCCTGTAATCCCAGCTACTCAGGAGGCTGAGGCAGGAAAATCACTCGAACCTGGGAGGCAGAGGTTGCAGTGAGCCGAGATCATGCCACTGCACTCCAGCCTGGGTGACAGAGCAAGACTTGTCTCAAAAAAAAAAAAATAGCCATTCCATCATTCCTTCAGGTCAGTGGCTTTAGGATGAGGGGGACAGGGTGAGACTGGTGAATTTTATTAATATAAGCATAGTTCCATTGCTGTATTTCATTTCCATACAAAGACTTCTTAGGCTGGGCGTAGTGGATCGCACCTGTAATCTCAGCATTTTGAGAGTCCAAGGTGGTCAGATTACTTGAGGTCAGGAGTTCAAGACCAGCCTGGCCAACATGGTTAAACCCCGTCTTTACTAAAAATACAAAAAATTAGCTGGGTATGGTGGTGTGCACCTGTAATCCCAGCTACTCGGGAGGGTAAGGCAGGAGAATCACTTGAACCCGGGATGTGGAGGTTGCAGTGAGCCGAGATGGCACCGCTGCACTCCAGCCTGGGAAACAGAGTGAGACTGTCTCAAAACAAAACACAAAACAACTAATGAAAAGACTTCCTGCATCAGAAGTGATGCTATGTGGAATACCATGATTGTGGAGAAGTCACTCTGTAACTTTGTGGATGGTAGTTTTGGCGTAAGCTCTATGTGCAGGGAAAGAAAATCCCTATATAGAGTATCTATTCCAGTGAGAACAAAGTGCTGCCCCTTCCATGATGGAGGTGGTCCAACATAATAAATAATAAATCTACCCCTGAGAGAATCATTCAAAATAGGGGGCTCAGTTGTTATTTGCTCTAGCAACAAACAATTGAAAATCACAAACACAAGCTGGAATCCACTGGGAGACAAATCTGTTGTTCAGTCTCACAACCTCCAACTTTGATGATGTGGGTGTCCTGCAGAAGCTGGCACCCCTCATTATGAGACTAAACATGCACCTGGCCCAGAGAAGCTGAAGTGGGCAGTGGGGAGGTACAGCAGCTTCTGGCCCACATCAAGGAGGTAAGCCAGCAGATAAATAGAGCATATGTAATATGCAACTATACTCGGTGCCTGTGCACTGATCTTTTTTTTTTTTTTTTTTGAGTCAGTCTCACTCTGTCACCCAGGCCAGAGTACAGTGGTGCTACATCCACTCACTGCAACCTCTGCCTCCCAGGTTCAAGAGATTCTTGGGCCTCTGCCTCCCAAGTAGCTGGGATTACAGGCATCCACCACTACTCCTGGCTAATCTTTGTGTTTTAGTAGAGACAGGGTTTCACCATGTTGGTCTGATTGGTCTGTAACACCTGACCTCAGGTGATCCACCCACCTCAGCCTCCCAAAGTGCTGGGATTGCAGATGTGGAACCACTGTGCCCAGCCTTTTTGTATTTTTAGTGGAGATGGGGTTTTACCATATTGACCAGGCTGGTCTCAAACTTCTGACCTCACGTGATCAGCCTGCCTTGGCCTCACCCGTGCCCAGCTGAAATACGTACAATATTTTGTATTTCTGAAATACACTGTTTTTTTTCACATGGGGTGATAATTGTTAGGGAATTCTGTTTACTTTTCTTTAGTCCCTAAATATTTGCAATACCTAATGTGTTCTTGAAACCAACTTTTAAATTGTTATCTGCCCAGGAAGCTGGACCTATTACAAAACAAAGGGGATAAACTAAAAGCTAAGCTAGACAAGCGGCCTACCCATTATTTCATAATAAACTGAGCATAGAGTTTTAGCTTCTAATGCCATCATGTCTGGGCATGGTGTCACACTTGTAATCCCAGCACTTTGGGAGGCCAAGGCGGGAGGTTTACCTGAGCTCAGGAGTTCAAGACCAACCTGGGCAGCATAGCAACACCCTCATCTCTGAAAACAAAACAAAACAAAAGGACTAGTATAGTGTGTTCCAAAATTTTAAACTAAGAATCTTTTCTTTCAAATTAATCTCACAGTAAACCTAATAAATACTTACTATAAAATAGATAAATGAGGAGTTTTCCCTTGGTGGTCCACGTGTCAGGGTAGAGATGGAGGGAGAATTCCCATACAATGAGCTCCTCCCCTAGCTACTTCTGCTGATCCCTAGGACAGTATTGCTGAAAATCTGTTCCCTAGCTTCTGTCCATCAGAATCAAACTTACTGAAGTACTATGGTTTTACCCTAGCCAAACGTGAAGAAGATACTATATCTTATGATGGTGTGTTGAGGACTAACAAATAATGGAAGTTTGCTGAAATTTTTCCCATCTCAATTTTCCACTGAAAAAATCTGGTTCACTGGAAATAGCAGTGTTATATTACCAACCAGATCTCCTTTGTCATCTGTGTTTATGTCATAAGCCAAAAATGAACAATGCAGTCATTTATCCATGAGAGTCTAAAATAAATGTTTCATCTTCATAGCATAAAAAAGTGCATTAGCTGGGCATGCCTGGAGTCTCAGCTACTCAAGAGGCTGAGACAGGACAATTGCTTGAGCCCCACAGTTTGAGACCAGCCTGGACAACACATTGAGACCCCATCTCGAAAAATAAATAAATAAAATAAAAAGGCTGCCAAGAAAATGATTTAAACATTGAATATCGGCCGGGCGCGGTGGCTCAAGCCTGTAATCCCAGCACTTTGGGAGGCCTAGGTGGGTGGATCACGAGGTCAAGAGATCGAGACCATCCAGGTCAACATGGTGCAACCCCGTCTCTACTAAAGATACAAAAAATTAGCTGGGCATGGTGGCGTGTGGCTGTAATCCCAGCTACTCAGGAGGCTGAGGCAGGAGAATTGCCTGAACCCAGGAGGTGGAGATTGCGGTGAGCCGAGATTGCGCCATTGCACTCCAGCCTGGGTAACAAGAGGGAAACTCCATCTCAAAAAAAAAAATTGAATATCAGTGCTGATGGTATAAAGAAATGGGCTAAACTAACAAGAGAGACAACTAACTTATACTTTGCAAATCTAAATGGGGTGATTACAAAGTAGTAGTAAAGCTTATTTTAATACAATCTATCATTGCAGCTTCTTTTTAAATTACAAATCTGGTAACCTAATGCTTTAAAAAACTCCACTATTCTTCACTACTCATCAGATCAAGCTCAGATTATTACCCAGGTTACAAAATTGGTCATGATCTAGTTCCAAGCAGAAAGCCTGGATTGCTGCTCATCTGTACTATGTGTACTATGTCGACTGGCACAGAATTCTAAACTATTTTCTGAATAGAGGCTTCTTGTTATTTTCTTTTTTCATGCTGTAAAAGTAATACATGCACCATCAGAAATGCTAAAAAGGAGAAAATAAAAATCATTCCATAACATTATCACAGGTAACCAAGTGGTGCTTTACTTTGAAGAAGGAGGAATAGAGCCCTGAGCCAAGGAATGCAAGTAACCTCTAGAAGCTAGGAAATGTAAGGAAACTTTCAGATCATCTTGTGGAGACACCGGAAGAAACATAGTCTGATGACACCTTGATTTTAGCCCAGTTAAACTCATTTTGGACTTCTGACCTCCAGAATTGTAAGGTAACAAACTTAAGTCACCAAGTTTATGGTAATTTGTTATAGCAGCAATTGGAAACTATATAACATTTCATGAAATTTAATGCACAGCAGCCCAGCATGGTTCCTCATGCCTGTAATCCCAGCACTCTGGGGAACCGAGGCGGGTGGATCAATTGTCAGGAGTTCAAGATCATTCTGGCCAACATGGTGAAACTCTGACTCTACTAAAAATACAAAACATTAGGAGGGTGTGGTGGCACATGCCCGTAATCCCAGCTACTAAGGAGGCTGAGGCAGGAGAATTACTTGAACCTGGGAGGTGGAGGTTGCAGTGAGCACCACTGCATTCCAGCCTGGGCAACAAGAGCAAACCTCTGTCTCAAAATAATAATAATGATAAATAATAAAATGAAATTTAAGGCACAGCAGAGCAGCATTATATTATGACTATTTTAAAATTTATTTCATCACTAACATCTAATAGATATCTTTGGCCCTTTACTTTTCTTTTTTTTTGACACAGTATTTCACTCTGTCTCTCAGGCTGGAGCCCAGTGGTGTGAACACAGCTCACTGCAGCCTTGACCTCCTGGACTGAAGTGATCCTCCTGCCTCAGCCTTCCATGTAGCTGGGACCACAGGGACATGCCACCAGGCTTGGCTAATTTTTGAATTTTTTATAGAGACAGCGTCTCACTTTGTTGCCCAAGCTGGTCTTGAACTCCTGGGCTCAAGCAACCCTTCTGCCTTGGCCTCCCAAGGTGTTGGGATTATAGGCATAAGCCATGGTCCCTGGCCTGGTCCCTTACTTTTTAAGGGCATATATTTGAAAGTTTCACATTGCTATGAAATTTCAGTGTTCTTTGATGATCTTGGGTTATAAATTTAAAATAATAGCTGAATATAGAGTGAGGTTGCAAACAGTAGACAGATGTCAGTTTTGTTCACTAATATTTATCTAATACCTGTAGAGTGCTGGGCACAGGGTAAACACTCAGTAAATATTCATGGAATGAACTGAATGTGTGGAATCAAATCCTCTTTTTTTTAGATGGAGTCTCTGTCACCAGGCTGAAGTGCAGTGGCATGATCTCGGCTTACTGCAACCTCCACCTCCAAGTTCAAGCAATTCCCCTGCCTCAGCCTCCCAAGTAGCTGAAACTACAGGCATGTGCCACAATGCCCAGCTAGTTTTTTGTATTTTAGTAGAGATGGTGTTTCACCATGTTGGCCAGGATGGTCTTGATTTCCTGACTGCATGGTCCACTCACCTTGGCCTCCCAAAGTTCTGGGATTACAGACATAAGCCACTGCAATCGCCCAAATTCTTCTTCTTCTTCTTCTTTTTTTTTTTTTTTTTTTTGAGACAATGTCTTGCCCTGTCACCTAGGCTGGAGTACAGTGGCTTGATCTTGGCTCTCTGCAACCTCCGGCTCCTGGGTTAAAGCGATTCTACTACTTCAGCCTCCCTAGTTGCTGGGACTACAGGTGTGCGCCACCACACCCAGCTAATTTTTTGTATTTTTAGTAGAGACAGGGTTTCACCATGTTGGCCGTGTTGGTATTGAATTCCTTACCTCAGGTGATCCACCGGCCTCAGCCTCCCAAAGTGCTGGGATTACAGGCCTCAGCCACTGCCCCTGACCCAAGTCCATATTTTTTTTGAGATGGAGATTCGCTCTTGTTGCCCAGGCTGAAGTGCAATGGCGCGATCTTGGCTGACAGCAACTTCTGCTTCCCGGGTTCAAGCCATTCTCCTGCTTCAGCCTCCCAATCAGCTGGGACTACAGGCATGCACCACCATGCCCGGCTAATATTTTGTATTTTTAATAGAGATGGGCCTTCTAGGCTGGTCTTGAACTCCTGACTTCAGGTGATCCACCTGCCTCAGCCTCCCAATCCTCCTTGGCTGGGATTACAGGTGTAAGCCATTGCTCCTGGCCCCAAGTCAAATCTTAAACATTCTCCAGAAACAACATGAATACTGGCGTTGGTCATTAATGTGCTGTTTTAATTAGTGTGCATGCTAAAAGTGCTTTTTTTTCTGCTTGCAAAGATGTAGGCAAATTTGGCTGGGCAAGGTGGCTCACACCTGTAATCCCAGCACTTTGGGAGTCCAAGGCTGGTGGATCACGAGGTCAGGAGTTTGAGAACAGCCTGACCAACATGGTGAAACCCCATCTCTACTAAAAATACAGAAATTAGCTGGGCATGGTGGCATGCACCTGTAGTCCCAGCAACTAGGGAGGCTGAGGCAGGAGAATCACCTGAACCTGGGAGGTGGAGGTTGCAGTCAGCTGAGATCATGCCACTGCACTTCAGCCTGGGTGACAGAGTGAGACTCCGCCTCAAAAAAAAACCAAATGTAGGCAAACTTGAGTTCTTTGGGTTTCTGTGGGATAAAAAATATGCAAGAATAAATATTTTTTAAAATTGTAGTAAAGAAAAAAATACACATTAATAAAAGAATGAACCCTTCAAAAGGACAATTCTAACCAGCTTTTCTGAAGTTGCTGAGTTCTGCTTCTTTGGCAAGTTATATTCATTTACCATTTCTTTTTTTTTTTTTTTTTTTTTTAAGATGGAGTTTCACTCTTGCTACCCAGGCTGGAGTGCAATGGCGCGATATCGGCTCACCGCAGCCTCCGCCTCCTGGATTCAGGCAATTCTCCTGCCTCAGCCTCCTGAGTAGCTGGGATTACAGGCACGCGCCACCATGCCCAGCTAATTTTTTGTATTTTTAGTAGAGACGGGGTTTCACCATGTTGACCAGGATGGTCTCGATCTCTTGACCTCATGATCCACTCGCCTCGGCCTCCCAAAGTGCTGGGATTACAGGCTTGAGCCACCACGCCCGGCCTCATTTACCATTTCAACTATTTTTCATCATTGCAGCAGTCTATAGTGGTAGGTTCATTGAGCTGGCCAGTGTTTTTGTCTCTCTCCTGCAAGTGGATGAATTCAAGTGCTGAAAAACAGATTACGACTTCGATTATTTCCACTCAGGTCACTCCAGTCCTTCATTGACTATTTAGAGAATCTTATTTTCTAGTCAATTGCATGAGTTTACTCCAGTTAACCCAAATTAAGCTATTTTAAAATAGGTACTTTTCTGGGACTTTTATTAACAAAATATAATAAGAGAATCAAGAAGTGAAAAAAAAATTCCCACAGAAGATGTTGCAGGCCAGGCATGGTGGCTCATGCCTGTAATCCAAGCACTTTGGGAGGCCATGGCGGGTGGATCACTTAAGGTTAGGAGTTTGAGACCAGTCTGGCCAACATGGTGAAACCCTGTCTCTACTAAAAATACAAAAGTTAGCTAGGCGTGGTGGTGAGTGCCTGTAGTCTCAGCTACTTGGGAGACTGAAACAGGAGACTTGCTTCAACCCGAGAGGCTGAGGTTGCAGTGAGCCAAGATCATGCCACTGCCCTCCAGCCTGGGAGACTGAGCAAGACTATCTCAAAAAACAAGTTACAGAATCCATGGATATTCATTTATTTCCTCCTAATTTTAGACACAATACCATCAAGTTTACTCACCTGGTTTCCAGCATAGATAAGAAGTAGTGAATTAGTGTCAGTAAGATGGCACTGCACACTAACAAGAAAATGGCACAAAAAGAAGCTAAAAGAAGCCACAGAGGCCAGGAGCAGTGGCTCATGCCTGTAATCCCAGCACTCTGGGAGGACAAGGTGGGTGGATTGCTTGAGTTCAGAAGTTCAAAACAAAACCAGCCTGAGCAATATAGCAATACCCTGTCTCACACACACACAAAAAAGATGCCGTAGAAAATAACCACTAGGAATCATCAGAAGGTCACAGTAAATACCAGCGCAACATAATAACTTGGAACACCAATTCTACCCCAATACAGAGATCTTATTTTCCCCATTTACAAAATGCAGATAATAATAGTACTTGCCACATAGTGGAAAGGATCAAATTAGATACAGCAAGGTAAATGAAAAAACAAAAACCAAAAAACAGTACTTGGACTTAGTAATTATTAAATAAATGTTAGTTTTTCTTTCGTTAATTTTATTTTTATTATTTTATTATTATCGTTATTATTACCACTTAAAGTCATGTAACCTTAGGAAAGTTAATCACTCTGAAACTTATTACCCTAGCTTGCGACATATGATTGCAACAAAAATCAAGAAGAACGTGTATATGAAACTATTTTTAAGCTGCCAAATATTAGACTCATATTTATTCATTTATTGAAGCAACATTTAACTCTTGTTGCCCATGTTGGAGTGCAACGGCATAATCTTGGCTCACTGCAACTTCTGCCTCCTGGTTCAAGCAATTCTCCTGCCTCAGCCTCCCAAGTAGCTGGGACTATAGGTGCCTGTCACCTCGTCCAGCTAATTTTTTGTATTTTAAGTAGAGGTGGGGTTTCACTATGTTGGCCAGGGTGGTCTTGAACTCCATCTGCCTCAGCCTCCCAAAGTGCTGGGATTATAGGCATTAGCCACCATGCCTGGCCTTAGATACATTTTTAAAGGAACAAATTATCCTATACTCTTTTCCAATCCCAAAGAGCTACAGTGAAATGGACCAAAAAAGGAAGAGTGTTCATGATAATGTTGAATCATCAAAAATGCATTTAACTGGCTGGGCACAGTGGCTCATGCCTGTAATCCCAACACTTTGGGAGGCCGAAGCAGGCAGATCACCTGAGATCAGGAGTTTGAAACCAGCCTGACCAACATGGAGAAAACCAGTCTCTACCAAAAATACAAAACATGCCTGTAATCCTGCTACCCAGGAGGCTGAGGCAGGAGAATCTCGAACCCAGGAGTCGGAGGTTGCAGTGAGTTGAGATGGCACCACTGCAACCCAGCCTGGGCAACAAGAGTAAAACTCCATCACAAAAATAAATCATTAAATAAATAAAATGCATTTAACGAACTTAGTTTATTTAGTTGATGAATATTTAATAGGGAGGCTCAATATGCTGTGTGCTAGACCAGCGCCTGTTTGTTTGATCTCCTCAAGGACCTCTTGTTCTTATACAAAATACTTCAAATACTTCAAACATAACATGAAATATTGTAATAGATGATAGAAATAGAAGAGAAAGTACTGTAAGAAGTAGAAAAGTTCCTCTTCAAAATTCCCTTCTTGATAAAAAATACTACTACTAATAATAATAAATGTTAAAAATAAGTTTCTTTTAAAGACTTTCTTCAAAGACTTCTTGGTAAGAGCTCTTTGTTAAGCCCTATCCTTTGTAGCTATTAGACATGTCACAGACATGCAGTAAATTCTATGTCCTTGTACTTTAACCAAGATACCTGTGCTGGACATGGTTACAGGCAGTCCCAGCTTGCAGCCTATGCCCCTTCATTATTTAGACTTCCTTTTTGTTCACCATTGCTTGTTCCTGTTTAACTTTTAAGTTGTTAGCCAATCAAGGTTTAGTTTAGATTATGAGATCTGGCTCCAACCAACAGAGATCAGACACAGCAGTAAGGATGACCCCAAATGCATAAAGAATAAATATGTTTGCTTTTCCTTTGTTCGTTGTACTCTCATTTCAAAATGGCTAACAGGAGCACCCTTTCTGCAGAAAGTAAAATTGCCTTGCTGAGAGATCCTCTGTCTCAGTGTAATTTTTCTTTGCAGCACCAAGCATCTGTTTCCAACAGTACCAAGAAGGAATCGCATAAATTAGAGTTGAATTAAATGGGTATTAAAAGTTCAGAAAGGACTTGCTTTTCTGTATGGGGAAGAAAGCATTCTGGATGCATATGAAGAGGTAAAAAAGGCAGGGCATGTTTCCAAAATGAAAAATCAGATATGTACTTGGGAAGGGTTGGACAAGAGAGAGGCCCCGAAAAATAAGGTGGAGGCTTGTAGGACTTGCGAAGAGGTCTGACTGATCTGGAGTCATGTTTTTTTATTGCAGGAAATAGAAAAAAAAAAAAAGATCCACATTCTTGGATGGTTTTATGGGACTCATAAAATCAGCAGGAGGCTGAGGGTAAGACTCAGAAAGCAAAAAGACGCCAAGAAACTCTGTCAGGTTAAAAACCACAAAATACACTAGCCGTTTTTCAGTCAGGACAGACTGGCAACTGTGGGATGCTTCTGCAGGTCCCCATGAACAGATCTAAGTGTCCCATTGCTTCAGTGGAGCTGCCTCTAGTCAGTGCCCAGGGCAGGAGTATCTAATTTCTTCCCTCTTCAGGTTTCATAGTAAAATATAGGTCACTGAATCCTACCAAAACCATACACAATGGTAGATTTCCCCAAAATAGGAAAGGGGAGTTGGATAATAGCCACAAAAACAAAACAAAACAACAAAATCAGAATTTTAAACAGGCCACTGCCTGTTTATGACAAGATTAGATTTATAAACTAATATCGTTTGGCTGTGTCACCACCTAAATCTCATCTTGAACTGTAGTTCCCGTAATCCTCATGTGTTGTGGGCAGGGTCCAGTGGGAGGTTATTGAATCTTGGAGGTGGTTACCTTCATGCTATTCTTGTGATAGTGAATTCACTCAAGATCTGATGGTTTTACAATGGGTTTCCCCCTACCCTCTGGCCACCCCCTCTCCCAGCCATGCTGAACCGGGAGTCAATTGAACCTCTTTCCTTTATAAATTATCCAGTCTCGGGTATGTTTTTCTTTTTTTGGAATCTTTTAATTTTGTATTTGATACATAATATTTGTACATATTTTGGGGGCACATGTGATATTTAGTTACATGCATAGGATGTGTAATGACCAAGACAGAGTATTTAGGGTATCCATCACCTCCAGTATTTATCTTTTCTATGTGTTGGGAATATTTCAAGCCTTCTCTTTTTAAATATATTTTATTTTAAGTTCTGGAGTATATGTGCAGGATGTGCAGGTTTGTTACCTAGGTATTAAGTCTGGCATGTTTTAGCTATTTTTCTTTTTCTTTTTCTTTTTTTTTTTCTGAAACAGAGTCTTGCTCTGTCTCCCAGGCTGGAGTGCAGTGGTACGATCTCAGCTCACTGCAACCTCGACCTCTGAGGTTTAAGCAATTCTTCTGCCTCAGCCTCCCGAGTAGCTGGGACTACAGGCATGTGCCACCATGTCCAGCTAATTTTTGTATTTTTAGTAGAGATAGGGTTTCACCATGTTTCCCAGGATGGTCTTGATCTCCTGACCTCAGGATATCCACCCACCTCAGCCTTTCAAAGTGCTGGGATTACAGGCATGAGCCATGGCGCCTGGCCAATTTTTTGTATTTTAAGTAGAGATGAGGTTTCTCTGTGTTGGTCAGACTGGTCTTGAACTTCTGACCTTGGGTGATCCACCCACCTTGGCCTTCCAAAGTGTGGGGATTACAGGCGTGAGCCACTGCACCTGGCCAATCCCTAAGCTTTCTTGCATAATTGAGAGCATATATATTTCTGTGTCTTTTACTAGATAAATGGGATATAGACTATTGTATATTAATTTTATCTCCAGCAACTCTCATGAATTATATTGTTGCTTATAATAGTTGTTGAGTTGATTCTCTTCAGTTTCTCAATCTGCTTGGTGTGGTAGGCAGAATAATGGTCCCCTATAGGTGTCCATATGTTTATCTCTAGAACCCACAATTATGTTGTTACTTTATATGGCAAAAGAGATTTTTTTAGATGTCATTAAATTAAGAATCTTGAGATAGGGAGATTGTCCAGTTTTGCTTGGATAGGCTTAATGTAATCATAAGAGTTCTTAAGAGATGGAAGAGAGAGGCATAAGAGCCAGAGAAGAGACAATGATGGAAGCAAAGATTGGAGTGATGTGGTGCTATCAGCCAAGAAGTTTAGGCAGTCTCTCTAATCTGGAAAAGGCTAGGAAATAGATTCTCCTCTAGAGCCTCCAAAATGCAGCCCTGACAACAGCGTCATCTTAACCCAGTGACACTCACTTCAGATTTCAGATTTCTGACCACCAGAATTATAGGATAACAAATTTGTATTGTCATAATCCACCTAATTTGTGGTAATGTGTTATAGCAGCCAAAGGAAACTAACATATGGTCTTTCAAATACCTCCGCTACTTTATTTTTTTAAATTAGCAATAGATTACTATATTATTTTCCTGTATCTTTGCTTTTTTCTTTTCTTCTTCTTCTTGTTATTTTTCTATTAAATAGAGACAGGGTTTTATTATGTTGCCCAGGCTGGTCTTGAACTCCTAAGGTCAAGTGATCCTCTGGCCTTAGCCTCCCAAAGTGCTAGGATTACTGGCGTGAACAACCATGCTTGGCCTTTTGTTCCTAATATATGAAAAAGATGGCTGGGCACAGTGGCTCACACCTGTAATCCCAGCACTTTGGGAGGCCGAGGTGGGCAGATCACCTGAGATCAGGAGTTCAAGACCAGCCTGCCCAACATGGTAAAACCCCATCTCCACTAAAAATATAAAAATTAGCCGGGCATGGTAGTGTGCGCCTGTAGTCCCAGCTACTCAGGAGGCTGAGAATCACTTGAACTCAGGAGGTGGAGTTTGCAGTGAGCCGAGATCATGCCACTGCACTCCATCCTGGGCGACAGAGTAAGACTTTGTCTCAAAAAAAGAAAAATAAAGTAAAATAGAAAAATATAAAATCAATTATTATAGATTTATCTTATTTATTTTCAGCTGCAAAATATTCTGTTTATGTCTTTTCCTTACCTTTAAAAATTATATTGTGTACTTTGTTTTTTTGTTTTTTTGAGTTGGAGTCTCACTCTTCACCCTGGCTGGAGTGCAGCTGGAGTGGAGTGTACGACCATGCCTAATTTTTGTATTTTTAGTAGAGACGGGTTTTCACCATGTTGGCCAGGCTGATCTTGAGCTCCTGACCTCAGGTGATTCCCCCATCTCAGCCTTCTAAAGTGCTGGGATTACAGGCGTGAGCCACCACACCCAGCCAGTATTTTGTACTTTGAATGATAGAAAGGAAGAAAACAAAATTGTATTTTTTTCTTGTTGAAATATGAGTTGTTTGTACAGCAAAGAAATAAGCACTACATCTGTAGTTGTTGGAAATATTTCCACCAGTTTATAGATTTTAACATTCTGCTATTACTATTTTTTATTATTGACAATTTTTTTTCATTTATTAACTTTATCCATGTCTTATATGTACATCTTTGTGAATTCTGGATTCTGGACTTATGTATAGCATAGAAAGGCTTTCTTCTTGAGATTATTTTAAAAATCCTTCTTTTTTTTCCCTAGTATTTTTATGAGTTTGATTTTTTTTTTTTTGAGACAGAGTCTTGCTCTGTCAAACAGGATGGAGTGCAGTGGTGCAATCTCAGCTTACTGCAACCTCCGCCTCCCAGGTTCAAGCAATTCTCTTGCCTCCGTCTCCTGAGTAGCTGGGAGTACAGGCACTGGGACTACATGCCCAGCTAATTTTTTGGGTATATTTTAGTAGAGACGGCCTTCCACCATGTTGGCCAGGCTGGTTTCGAACTCCTGAACTCAGGTGATCCACCTGCCTTGGCCTCCCAAAGTGCTAGATTACAGATGTGAGCCACTGTGCCAGCCCATGAGTTTGATTTTTTTTCTCTAATTCTTTCTGTTGCATATTCTTGTAATGCTTGAGTTTGATTTTTATTCATAAGAAGTTCCCTACCTGAATTTCTTACACCAAATTAAATTCCAAATGGTCCAAGTATTTATGAATAAAATTCATAAATGCAAAAGTCTTGGTTCTCTACCTGAATTTATCTACACCAAATTAAATTCCAAATGGTTATTCATAAATCTTTGAACGACTGGATTTTGTTTGTTTTTGTTTTGTTTTGTTTTGTTTTGTTTTGAGATGGAGTTTCACTCTATCTCCCAGGCTTGAGTGCATGGCACAATATTGGCTCACTGCAACCTCTGTCTCCTAGGTTCAAGCGATTCTCCTGCCTTGGCCTCCGAAGTAACTGGGATTACAGGTGTGTGCCACCACACCCAGCTAATTTTTGTATTTTTAGTAGATATGGGTTTTTGCTGTGTTGGCCAGGCTGATCTTGAACTCCTGACCCCAGGTGATCTGGCTGGCTCAGTCTCCCAAAGTACTAGGATTACAGGTGTGAGCCCCCATACTCAGACTTTGAATCATTTGGATTTTAATTTAGCATAAGAAATTCAGGTAGGAAACCAAGACTTTTCAGATAGCTATCCAGTGTTCCAGCATCATTTACTGAATAATCTATTATTCTTGCATTTAAAAAAAAATATTTTACATTTTTATTTATAAAGATCGGGTCTTGATATCTTGCCCAGGCTGGTTTTGAACTCCTGGTCTCAAGTGATTCTCCTGCTTTGGCCTCCCAAAATGCTGGGATTATAGGCCTGAGCCAGTGTGCCCAGCTGGATGGTTTCATCCTACAGGAATTAGATAGAACTGGGTTCAAATTCTAGATTCACTACTTACTACTTGTCTTGGGCAAGATATGATTTAATTTCCTCATCTGTAGAATTAGGCCAATAACATCTGCCTCATAGCATTGTGGTGAGAAATGAATGATTACAGTCTTGAAAGAAAACTGGCAGAAAATTACATACAGAACAGAATATAAATATTGGTTCCCTTCATTTCCTGAAGATTCTGTGGTCTCTTTCAGGCATTGGCTTAGATGCTCATATGCATCCATGATTATGTAAGCTCTTTATTAGCCCTGGCAGAAAAGGCAGCCAAGGTTGGCCCTAGTGTATCCCAGGGAACAAAGTGCTGCTTTCAGTCCTATCCAGAGTAACCACATGGGTCTCCTGGGAGGAACTGGCCTTTTGAGCCCTGTTGTGTGGCCTGGTAGGTGTTGTTGATGATCCGGAGATGATTTATGGAAATTACTAGCATGATGGTCCTGTGACAGTGACTCTGATAGATGATGAAAGTCCCTGGAGGTTGCCAGAAGGAGGAACAACACAGGGGAGAAGTGTGAGGATTTGTTTATAGAAATGGCATTGTGGGTCCATCTTGATTTCTTTATACGTACAACACCTCCTCCAATTTTAGATGCGTCATTTGGCCACATAGCCATTGAGTTTACAGCTAAAGGCTCTACTTTAATTATTCATAGTACTTCCTACAAGACTGAATTTGTGATTCTGTGTTCTCAACTAAGGCACAGTTCAAATGAGCATTGGAACTACTGTCTGCTTAGTAATCAGAGAGCTTTTGTCTTTATACTGTGATTCCAGAATTTCTCCCCTACTTGATTCCTGATACCTTGACTTTTAAAAAATACTCCTTAATAAGGCTTGAGATTTTCATGTCGTAATTAGATAATTAAAATGCAACTACAACTAGGGAGTTCATACACTGACATATTTGGAATATCTCTTCCCCACTAGAATGTAAACTTCTTGGGGGCAGGAACTTTATTTTGTACCCTACTATGTCCTCAGTGTATACATACCCAAATGGCATATAGTTAGTGCTTAATAAATATTTCTTGAATTAATGAGCAAATGAGAGTCCATATTAATGTGTCAATTATTATAGCAGTCAGCATTTCCTTTGTCTATACTTTTTTTTATGACTTTACACATTTTAGGCTTTATATATGTGGCATTCTCTTTCTGCAATGCCGTTTCTCTGCTTTTTACTCCTCCATCACCTCTTCTATATCTAGAGAAGGTATAGCAATCCTTTAAAACTCCCTTTGTTTGGTAAAATGCTTCTTGACCCTTATTTTCCTCCTCAAATCAGTTCTTTTTAAAAAATCCAGCTGGGCTCCTATAGCCTTTTTTTTTTTTTGAGATGGAGTTTTGCTCTTGTTGCCAAGGCTGGAATGAAATGGTACACTCTTGGCTTACTGTAACCTCCTCCTCCCTCGTTCAAGTGATTCTAGTGCCTCAGCCTCCCAAGTAGCTGTGATCACAGGCTTCTGCTACCATACTGGGCTAACTTTTGTGTATTTAGTAGAAACAGGGTTTCACCATGTTGGCCAGGCTGGTCTTGAACTCCTGACCTCAGGTAGTCCACCCACCTTGGCCTCCCAAAGTGCTGGAATTACAGGCATGAGCCACTTTGCCTGGCCTCCTGTAGCCCTTTGCTTATAATCCTGTTATAAGAGAAATCATTTTGTGCTGTAATGATTTGTTTGCATGTTAGTCTCTGCCATTAGAAATGAGTTCTTTGAGATTGCGATATTGTGTATTTCTTTTGAACTCTCATTCTTAGTGAGGTAACTGGTTTATGGCATTAATGAATTACACTGACAACTGACTGAATCTTGCAAGTGGTCCTTCACCCTGCAGGGTTCCAGAAAGGTCTCAGACAAATCCCTGTTAAGGAGTGCATTACAAGATCACTTCCTTTAAAAGTACTATTTTGCGTAGGAAATCTTCCTGCCTACTAAGGTTTTCTTTTGCTAAATCTCTTTATTTTGTATTCAAATGGAATGCTTAGTGTGGAAACGCAGAGTACAGCCCATAAATAAGGAATTTAGAAATACTTGGTCAAATTTCAAGGTGGGATTGATTACCTTGGTTTTCTACTCTGAATGCTTTCTGGTTGCTTTGATGCCATAGAAACCTCAAAAATAGTGACATTTAGGGAGAACTGGAATATTTATCCTGAGGAAAAACAAATGGTTTGACTATTGGGAACCAAACTCCTGATGGTGTAGGACAGGGGAATTATGTTGTATAACACTGTATCTCATGTCTCCAGCTGTAAGAGGATTGTGGCCCGCTCAGGTTGCTATGGTTGTGACTATGACAACTCTGGAAAACATGAGAGAGATGCCAAGAAGAGGGCGTGGTAATGGCCATGGGCACAAGATCACAAATATCCAAGAGTAGGGACTGCATAGGGTCCTTGCATTCCAGTGGCAGGGATTCAAAACCCTATTTGAAGATCTGATTCCCACATTCTGTTATTCACATAGAAGCAAACCCTGAACTGCTAATAATTGATTCCTTTTCATTCATTCATTCTGCTTTTTGTTATTCTGAGGAAGGAAATGAAGTAGACGGAAGCAGCATAAGTATCTAGGGTACTACCCAAAGGGCTGCAGCTCTTGAGAACAGCCTCTATTTAATTAAGCCAACTGTGAATTTGTGTAGGTGAAAGTAACAGCTGCTGATACTTAGGATATTTTTAAGTTGCACCCAGTTGGGTACTCTCTATGTCTATATATGGTCCTTCATACTAAAGGACCTCGTGGAGATGGGTGGGCTAAAAACACGAACTCCTTGAAACTGCATCATCATCTTTTCATCTCTGTCAGCACAGCAGCAGCGTGCTCTCTGGGAAACTTTAGCAAGGTTAAATGTTAAACCATTCATCTGACCTACTCAGCAGTAACTCCTCCATCCCCCTACGTTGTTGCTGGGCTTTTCTGAGATTCAAAGAAATACTTATTTGTTTATTTCCAATATATTTTCAAGCTGCCTAGTTACCATGTCTTGTGCACAATGTGCATTCCAGGCAAACAAACTTTTTCAGAGCACAGCAGATTGAAGCAACAAACAAACCTAGCAAATTGAGCCCCCTGAGCCCATGTGCTATCTGAAGCAAACCAAAACACAGCTGGCAGAGTTAATTTTAGACTTTCCAACCTTGGTCATGTCCTATCAATTTGGGAAAAGCTGTTTTGAATAGACTTGAAAAGGGCCTTCCTCCTTCTCCCCACGGCAGTTACTGCTATGTGGTTTGAGTTTAGTGGGAAAAACAATTAATTGTGGGCAATGGTAAACTTGATGAACCAAGAAATTCAATTCAACATTTATTGAGCAAGTCTAAGGCCCTTGCAAGAAACTTTTTATTTTATTTTACTTTATTTTGAGACAGGGTCTTGCCCTGTTACCAGGCTGGAGTGCAGTGACTGGATCATGGCTCACTGCAGCCTGGAACTCTTGAACTCAGGTGCTCCTTCTGCCTTGGCTTCTCAAGTAGTTGGGGCTACAGGTGCGTACCCAGCAATTTTTCTTTTCTTATGGAGATAGGGTTGCCGTATGTTGCCCAGGGTGTTCATGGGATCCTCCTGCCTTGGCCTCCCAAAATGCTGAGACGCGTGAGCACCTGGCCAATAAATCTCTCATAATTTTTGTCCTACGGACTAAGATCCTCAAAATTATACAGAAAGTACTGCTTTCTAAAAAGTTCTGAAAGACGGACTTTTTGAAAACAAAAATCAATTTTTATGTTGTGGTGCTTCAAAACACCTCAAACGAGTTGGCATGATGATTAGGGAAGTTGTTTTATTAAATTATGCTGTTTATGAGTGTAACCAGAATTTAAATATAATACAAGGAGTATATATATGCTATTCAATTCTGAATACACAAGATCCAACTGTCTGACCACCAAAATAGGTAAGGTCCCTTTAATATACACCCATATACAGGCCAGGCGCAGTGGCCCATGCCTGTAATCCCAGCACTTTGGGAGGCTGAGGCGGGCAGATCACTTGAGGTCAGGAGTTCAAGACTAGCCTGGCCAACATGGTGAAACCCCGTCTCTATTAAAAAATATAAAAATTAATCAGGCATGGTGATGCGTACCTGTAATTCCAGCTACTTGGGAGGCTGAGGCAGGAGAATCGCTTGAACCCAGAGGTGGAGGTTGCAGTGAGCCAAGATCGTGCCTGAGTGACATAATGAGAATCTGAAAAAAAAAAAAAAGACTTCATATACTACATGACACTTAATACAGTTTTAAATTTTGCTTTTATTTGATTCCTTGTATTTCCCAATGACCTATAGGATTCAGATGGCAAGGACTATGTGATTTTTTTTTTAACTCTCAGAGGCCCATAGTAGACACTCAATGAATTCTTGTTGAGTAGATAAATGATCATCACCTAAAATCTAGCCGTCCTATTGCGTAGACCTTATATTCAATCAAAAAGTTAATAATCTTAAAGGGAAGGATACTGGACTAGGTTTGTATCAATAGAAGATTCCTTCTTCCATTTTAAACGTTAAATAATAAGCTCTGTGTTTTGATGCTTTGTGGGTTTTAGCAATAGAATGCACTGAAAGACACACCAAGCTTCACCAATCTTTCATGCCTCCATTCCTTTCTTTCATGCCTCCATTCCTTCCTTTTTCTTTTTTTTGAGATGGAGTCTTCCTCTGTCACCCAGGCTGGAGTGCAATGGTGCAATCTTGGTTCACTGCATCCTCTGCCTCCTGGGTTCAAGCGATTCTCCTTACTCAGCCTCCTGAGTAGCTGGGATTACAGGTTCCCGCCACCATGCTTGGCTAATTTTTGTATTTTTAGTAGAGGCGGGGTTTCGCCATGTTGGCCAGGCTGGTCTCAAACTCCTGACCTCAAGTGATCTGCCTGCTTTGGTCTCCCAAAGTGCTGGGATTATAGGCATGAGCCACTGTGCCTGGCCCCTCCATTCTTTCTTTTTCTTTTCTTTTTGAGACAGATCTCACTCTGTCACCCAGGCTGGAGTGCAGTGGTGTGACCTTGGCTGACTGCAACCTCTGCCTCCTGGGTTCAAGTGATTCTCTTGCCTCAGCCTCCTGAATAGCTGGGATCACAGGGTGTGCCACCATGCCCAGCTATTTCTGTATTTTTAGTAGAGATGGGGTTTCACCATGCTGGCCAGGCTGGTCTCTAACTGCTGGCCTCAAGAGATCTGCCCGCCTCTGCCTCCCAAAATGCTGGGATTACAAGGGTGTGCCACCGCCATGTTTTTCTATTATGTCAAATTAATCTGTCCTTGAGAAGCACTTAAAATTGTACATTGATTAGTCTTTAATGAAGCAAGATATAGAATTAAAATCTAAGGAGCACTAATAAAGGGTCAGGTTGAATTGCTATGTTAAGTGAGATTGTGTAGGATACCAAAATACATTTAGAATATACTTATTCTTTTTTATAGAGATTGGGGAGCGGTCCCACTATGTTGACTAGGCTGATCTTGAACTCCTGGCCTCAAGTAATCCTCCCATCTCGGCCTCCCAAAGTGCTGGGATTACAGGTGTGAGCCATGGCATCTGGCCTCAAATGAATATATATATATATATATATATATATATATTTTTTTTTTTTGCAAGCCATTCAGGGAGCAATGTGGAAATGTGTGCCAGTCATTTTAAAGATGCCCCTGGCAGGACAGAGCTTTAGAACAGGAAGATATCTTAGAGATCATGTAATGATCCAATCATTTTAAAGGAGCTAAAACTGAGGCTATGACAGGTCAACTCACTCTTTTCAAAGATAATCTGTAACCTGGTAATGCAAGTCTGGCTTTCAGAAGACCCTTAAAATAATTATACAGGGCTGGGTGTGATGGCTCATTCCTGTAATCCCAGCACATTGGGAGGCCGAGGTGGGTGGAACACGAGGTCAGGAGTTCGAGACAATCCTGGCCAACATGGTGAAACCCTGTCTTTACTAAAATCACAAAAATTGGCCAGGTGTGGTGGTGCATGCCTGTAGTCCCAGCTACCCAGGAGGCTGAGGCAGGAGAATCGCTTGAACCTGGGAGGCAGAGGTTGGAGTAAGCCAAGATCGTGCCACAGCAAGAAACTCTGTCTCAAAAAAGAAAGAAAAAAAAAAAGAATTATACAGTAAATTAGTACCACATCAATATTTTATACAGTAACTTAGTACCATATCAATATTTGGAACAGGGTTTTTATACCATAAATCTATTATTTTCATTAGGATAAATCCTCCTCTTTCTTCTTTTCTGGGACTCTTTAAAACTTTTTAAAATTTAATTTAAAGTTCCAGGATACATGTGCAGGACGTGCAGGTTTGTTACATAGGTAAATGTGTGCCATGGTAGTTTGCTGCATCTATCAACCTATCACCTAGGTATTAAGGCCTGTATGCACTAGCTATTTATTCTGATCTGGTAATCTTTTGAAAGTCTTCCCATTCCAGTTCCTTCTGCTGTTCCTGAGATAGGGCAAGATTTCAGTGCTAGATTCCCTATTTTCTTCTATTAAAAAATATATTTTTTACCACATTAACAATGTGCCAAATAATAGTGCATAAATACAGAATAATAAATTTTATATCTGTACCTACTTCAAGTGTATTCTGCCCTTTGGAATAAGCCAAAGGTGAGCTAATATCTGCACATGATTTGTTTTGCTCAGGTTCTTTGATAACTTCCATGTAGATTTGATGGGTGTTGTGAGTAAATAACATGGACATCTCTTGGGTACCCATATTTCCCCCCTAAATTGGTAATGCTGTGGTGGCATATTCAAGGTATGTGAAGTATTCTTAAACAGAATATAAAGGCTTGCCCTGGGCCCCATAACCCTGTGAGAATGAAAGTCTCTCTGTAAGCGGGTCTGAATGGCTTCTAGCTTCTAGGATGCATCAGAGTGCTTACAAGCTTTGGCCCCCTAAGTGGTTACACCGATGACCAGCCTACCATACTGGGTTTCTTGGTGAACCGAGCTCTGCTCTCCTCCTTGGCTGGTTCCCTTTTCCCAGCTGCTGATGATAGCCTGGCTTGCTTGTTCAGGTAGTGATGGACTCTGATCTTTCCCTCTGACCTTTCCCAGCTGCTGATGACAGCCTGCCTTGCCTCTTCAGGTAGTGATGGACTCTGACCTTCCCTAGTTCAGGGTTTAAAAATATGATCATAAAATGACAGAGACCTTGAAAACCCATTTGGTCCTTTTCCTCCAAGTCGTTACAACCAGATGAAACTCCCTCCTGTTTTTAAGTGCTAACAGAGAAAGATGCCATCACCTTTCACCGCCCTTGGACGGGCACTCACTGGGCCTAACTGCGGAGGTAATTCCATCCCTCACTGCGGGACCCTGACATCTCGGGGCTGAAACCCCTTTTCGCCCTGACGTCTGGAGCCCAGGGGAGAGGCTCCGAGCACTCGGCCACGACCCCTAACCAGGTGGACAGGCGAGCCGGGTAGCGCCAGCCCACACGCTGGGCGTGGCCCCTGGCAGCAGAAGGGACCAAAAGGTGAGGGACCCCGGGCCGCAGCCAGAGGGGCGGGGTGGGCTTGCACCGCTATCGCGAGAGCTCGTGAGGTGGGGGCGGCCGGGAGCTGGGGAGGGCCGCGCTGGGAGCCTGTAGCCCTGCCCCGCCTCCCTTTCCTTCCCCTCCCTGGAGTGATTCAAGCCGAGCGCTCTCCACTTCCGCCCCCTCCGCCTGCCATTGGAACTGGCTGAGCCGAACTAGTTGCGGCCACCGAGCAGCCGGCGTTCAACACCTTCCTCTTCGTCGTCTCCTGTTCTATTAGCCTTTCCTCCTCTTTTCTGGCCGACGCCTCTTCGAGGCCTCGCGACCCCTGAGCCTGCAACCCGCGCCGCGGCCGACATGAGCTTCTTGTTGTGAGTAGCCAGGCCCCGCACGCGCCGGCTTTGTTCGGGTGGACCTGGGCCCCCGCCCGCCGCCCGCCCTCATCCCGACTCTCCTGGCCCCGCGCTGCCCGGGCCCGGCGTCACCACCAAGCTGGGCCCCGGGACTGCGCGGAGCGCTCGAACTGCCTAACTGCCGCCTCCCCAGCGGGCTTAGAGTACGCGTGGGCTCCTCCAGCCCTGAGGAGGCTCTTTCCCTCCGGCACACCCCGGGGCAAGAGTCTGGATTCCTCCATCACCCCCACCTCTGCCTTCGCTCGCATTCCCGGGCTTGCTTGCACGCTTCTCGTAGATGTCTTCCACTCTCCCGGTGAATGGCTCCAACCGGTTCCCGATCGAATGGCTGCGTCTCAGCTGCCCATTGCTCTTTTCTGGGCCCCAAGCACAGACGATAGACTGTCGTACTTTCTCCCGTCACCCCAGGACCCTTTAACTTCCCCTCCGGTCTTAGGGCTGGAAAGTTGGGATGACAAGTTCTGTACATGTAACACTGAAACAAGGCTGCTTGCGGGTCGGGATCCGCTGGCCACTGACTGGGGTCCTCAGGAAAGGGGTCTGGAGCCGCCCCCTTGCTTCCTCGAGGCGCCCTTCCTCCCTGAGTACTTCCCTGAAGAAGACGGGTTTTATCTTTTAGACCACCAGCAAATAGGTTTTGCATAGTGTGCAAAACCCCCGCCTAGTTGATGAGGTCCACTGGGGAGCTGTTTTGAAAATCATTTGTAAATGTCAACTTTGGCGTCATATTTAGTGCTGGTCATTATTTCACTTACTTATCGTTTGTTCCAGACGAGTGGGGGGAACGTGGAGAGGGAAGGGCAGAAGGATGGGATGGCCGGATGTGGATACGGAGGCAGTAGATAAGCCTTAGGTGCTCTGAAAACGGGTTACACCCTGAGGAGTAACTCTTTTGAAGGCTTCGTTGTTGTGATGCACCGATTCCTTGTTTAGTCCGTGTTTAGAAAACTAATTTAAAAACTCGGAGGTTGAAACTCACCCCATACACTCTTTTACTGTTGTGGAGAAATTAGCATTTAAAGATTATTTTGTTAAGATTTCTGTTCTTTCCCTGCCCAATAATTTTTAGTCGTTACATTGACGTCTGAATGCTGAGAATTTAAGTCACCCTTTTTGCATGGTCACATCTAGAATATTCTTTTTAGGGTGTTTAAGCAAAACTGAACAATCACAGAAGCCTCGGGGCAGACTTACTGTTTGCAATATGCATACGGACCTGGCTTGTATCAACTTGCCTAAAACGTTTAAACTGTGAAAGGGAATTTCTTAGGCTCATCCTAGAAGTTGATTCTGAGTTTGTCAGATTGGTATAGGGCTAGATGACAGGACTGGGTGACTATAAAAAGTCTTTGTTTCCTATTTTAGTTCTTTTTCTTCTTCTTCTTCTTTTTTTTTGAGATGGGGTCTCCGCTCTGTAACCCAGGTGTGCGGTGGCTCGATCTTGGGTCACTGCATCCCCTGCGTACCGGGTTCAAGCGATTCTCCTACCTCCTGAGTAGCTGGGACTACAGACCTGAGCCACCACGCCCGGCTAATTTTTGTATTTTTGGTAGAGATGGGGTTTCACCTTGTTGGCCAGACTGGTCTTGAACTCCTGACCTCAAGTGATCTGCCCATCTCAAGTGATCTGCCCACCTCGATCTCCCAAAGTGCTGGGATTACAGGTGTGAGCCACCATGCCTGGGCAGTTTCCTGTTTTAGTTCTAATCACCGTATTCAAGCTTCTCAGCTTGAATCTTTTCTCATCTTGAGCTTAATTTTACATTGCTAATGTTTGCTTTTTTCAAGAATTTAGAAGCTGTATTCAAAATAACACTGTAGATGATGTCCATGACTACTGCTGATGGGCTTGTGTCTAGTAAGCTAAATTGGTTAAAGCAAAGCTAGGTGCGGTGGCTCTTGCCTGTAATCCCAGCACTTTCCGAGGTGGATACTGGTGGAACACGAGGTCAGGCGTTGAAGACCAGCCTGACCAATATGGTGAAACCCCGTCTGTACTAAAAATACAAAAATTCACTGGTCGTGGTGGCACACGCCTGTAGTCCCAGCTACTGGGTGGGCTGAGACAGGAGAATCGCTTGAACCCAGGAGGTGGAGGTTACATTGAGCTGAGATCTGGCCACTGCACTCCAGCCTGGAGACAGCAAGACTCCCATCTAAAAAAGAAAAAAAAAAAAAAAAAAAAGAGTTAAAGCAGGGAAGAGCCATATTTGGCTGAAACTAGGGGATAGAGAAGGTTCTGATGCTATTTTTTGAATACAAATACAATAGTGTCCTATTTTTACATGGCTCAGTATTTAATAGATTCAGAAGTGTGGTGGATTAGTTCATTCCTCCTGAAGGTTATTAGCTACAAAAGAAATCTTTCAGTGACTAATGTATATAGCACCTTAGAGCATTTGCACTGTTTGGGGCACAGTCAGAAAAGTTAATTCAACATTTTCAGTTGTAAAAAAAAAAAAAAAAAAACATTTTCAGTTTTGGTCTTTGTCCACCATCAGTTTAAAATCTAAAGTGAACATCACTTAGAAATGATTATTATTGGAAGTGAAAGAACGAGGCTTTGGTTATTTCATCTATTTGTTATTTGGTATAGCTGTCTGAATACTGTTTCTTTCTTTCTTTCTTTCTTTTTTATTTATGAGACAGGATCTCACTTTGTTGCCCAGGATGGAGTGCAGTGGCATGATTACAGCTAACTGCAGCCTTGACCTCCCAGGCTCAGGTGATCCTCCCACCTCAAACCCCCTCCCTACCTCGATTAGCTAGTGCTACAGGTATGCGCCACTGTGCCTGGCTAAATTTTTTTTTTTTTTTTTTTATAGAGTCAGGGTTTTGCCATGTTGTCCAGGCTGCTCTCCTGGGCTCAAACAGTCCACTCATCTTGGCCTTCTAGTGTACTGAGATTACAGGTGCGAGCCATTGCACCTGGCCATGTGAAAACTATTTCTGTACCAACAAATGAGTAGAGAAGGAAAGAGTTACAGCTTAGGAGTTAAATACAAATATTTTCCTCCAGTTCTTGGAAGTTTACTGGGAAGCCTACTGTCAGTGGATGGAGCAGAGGAAATAAAGGCAGTACAAGATAGGGTTATGAAGGTGGTGACTCATGACTCTTGAGGGCTCTAAGAGAGAAGGAAATAATTATTACTGATTTTTAAAAAATAAACTGTGGGCTGGGCGCAGTGGCTCCTACCTGTAATCCCAACAGTTTGGGAGGCTGAAGTGGGCGGATCACTTAAGCCCCGAGTTTGACACCAGCCTGGACAACATGGCAAAACTCTGTCTCTACTTCCAAAAATACAAAAATTGCACCTGTAGTGCCAACTACTCTGGGGACTTAGGTGGAAGGGTCATCTCAGCCTGAGGATATTGAAGAGGTTGAGGCTGTAGTGAGACATAATCATGCCACTGCACTACAGCCTGGCCAATAGAGAGTGAGAACCCTGTCTTAAATAAAAGGCCATTTGCAGGGTGTAGTGGCTCAGGCCTGTAATCCCAGCACTTTGGGGCCAGAGGCAGGCAGATCACTTGAGATCAGGAGTTTGAGACCAGCCTGGCCCAACATGATGAAACCCCATGTCTACTAAAAATACAAAAATTAGCCAGGCATGATGGCAGATGCCTATAATCCCAGCTACACGGGAGGCTGAGTAGGAGAATCACTTGAATATGGGAGGTGGAGGTTGCAGTGTGCCAATGTTGTGCCATGGCACTGCAGCCTGCAAGACAGAATGAGACAGTCTCAAAAAAAAAAAAAAAAAATTCACTGTGCCAGGCACTCATACTGGGCATCATTTGTAACAAAAGAGACAAAAATCCCTACATTAGTGGGGCTTATGTTTTGGTAAGTGTCTGTAAATACTAAACATCAGTAAATCATGTAGTATGGCAGAAAGTCGTAAGTGCCGTGGAACAAAGAAGAACAGGGAATAGGAATTTTTGGATAGGGAGTTGAGACAGATTAGGATAATCCCCAGAGTGGGTGCCCAGATCATCTGCAGAAATGATACCTTTGTGTCGCTTTTGTACAAATGCTCAGGGTAAATTTGCATTGCATATGTGGGTCTGGCTGGGACCTAGCTTTGGTTGTGCTACAGGTTGGCCTCTGTGTGTCTTCAGATTAAGCTAAACTCTCATAGTAGATATGGAAACTTGACAGGAACCTCATTTAACTTTGTGGACTCAAATCTTTTAAACACATCCTTAGCACCTGCTGTGTGCCAGGCATTGAGGAAGATGTGAGACTCCAGAGATGGTAGATGGTATATAGTTGTCTACAATAGATGCAGTACAATCACGGGGGCCCAAAGTATGTGGAGCAATTTTTTCTACTTAGTCTTTAGGAAGGTTTCATGAAAGAAGTGGGGGTTAATGGAAGGTGAACAGGAGCTCTCTAAGAGGACAAGGGGAAATGGGAGATTACAGTCAGAGGATACATCTTTGAGTCAAGAAATTGCCTGTGAAAATTGTTCACTTTTATGTTTGTGCAAGAGGCCATAGAATTTTGGAGCTAGCAGGGATCTATTAGTAACATGGCCTACTTAACTCTTTTTTGCTAAAGAGGCAAAAGTCACCAATTTAAGGTTGGTGGCCTCATTATTGACCTGGGTACAGTTGGAACTCAGATCTATTGACTTAGGAGTTTTTCTTTCCTGATATGCATATAAAAGGCAGGGAAATTGAGGATAAAAGTGAGTTCTTTTTTTTTGTTTTTTTGAGACGCTGTTGTTACCCAGGCTGGAGTGCAATGGCACGATCTCGGCTAACCGCAACCTCCGCCTCCTGGATTCAAGCAACTCTCCTGCCTCAGCCTCCCGAGTAGCTGGGACTACAGGTGCACACCACTATGCCCAGCTAATTTTTTTTGTATTTTTAGTAGAGATGGGGTTTCACCTTGTTGACCAGGATGGTCTCGATCTCGTGACCTCGTGATCCACCCGCCTTGGCCTCCCAAAGCGCTGGGATTATAGGCATGAGCCACCGCGCCCAGCATAAAAGTGAGTTCTAAATAATCATTCAAAACGTATATAGCACATTCTCTAAGTTTCTAGCATTTTTAAGTTATGGGTATCTTTTGCCTAATGGAATTCTGCAAAAAAAAAAAAAAAAAAATTGACTTGGAAAAGACCAAATTTCCTAATGTACAGGCTATTTATTTGGAATGGAGTTAAAAGAAGTACATTTAGTTTAACTTGTTCTTGTTAAGAGACAGGGTCAGCAAAGGGTGTTGGCTCACACCTATAACCTCAGCACTTTGAAAGGCTGATGGGGTGGAACCTTGAGCCCAGGAGTTTGAGAGCAGCTTGAGCAACATGGCAAAAGCCCCATCTCTACCAAAAAAATTAGCCAGGTGTGGTGGCGTTCAGCTGCTCTCGAGGCTGAAGTGGGTGGATTGCTTGAACCCAGGAGGCAGACGTTAGCAGTGACTCAAGATTGCACCACTGTACTCCAGCCTGGGTGACAGAGTGAGACTCTTTCTTAAAAAGCAATTAAAAGAGACTGGGTCTTACTGTGTTGCCCAGCCTAGCCTCAAACTCCTAGGCTCAAGCCATCCTCCCACCTCAGCCTCCAGAGTAGCTGGGATTATAGGTGCATCTACTACATTTACTGCTTATAAATGAAAGTCTGTAGGAAAGGTGGTTTGGGAATGTGAATGACTAAACCAGGTCTGTTTCTTCTATTTTTTTTTTTTTTATGTCAACAACGAAAGCTGACAGGAAGATACAGATGGATTGGGAAAGGAATGAAATACTGAGCAGTGTGCTACGTACCTTCCATTTGTAATTCTTAAGATTAGCAATTTAGCAGCACTTTTGGGAGGCTGAGGTGGGTGGATCATGAGGTCAGGAGTTCAAGACCAGCCTGGCCAACATGGTGAAACCCCGTCTTTACTAAAAATACAAAAAATAGCTGGGCGTGGTGGTGGGTGCCTATGTTCCCAGCTACTTGGGAGGCTGAGGCAGGAGAATCGTTTGAACCTGGGAGGTGGAAGTTGCCGTGAGCCGAGATCACACCATGGCCTTTTAGCCTGGGTGAAAGGGTGAGACTTTGTCTTAAAAAAAAAAAAAAAAAAAAAAAAAAAGATTAGTAATTTAGGAAAAGAGACTCATGATATTGCTATGTTTATATGCACTTGTCTCTGTCTCCTTCTCTCTGTCCCTCATTTTCCCCCTAGACCCCAAAAGCCAGCATCTTGTTTTCAGGCAAGTGATTTAACCAATGTTAATGCCTCAGCAGCCTCAACTTTAAAAAAAAAGTTAACAGTTTTTAAAAGCATAATCAAATAGGTTGGGCGTGGTAGCTCATGCCTAAATCCCAGCACATTGGGAGACTGAGGCACAAGGATGGCTTGAACCAATTTGAGTTATAGCGAGCTATGCTTTTGCCATTACGCTCTAGCTTAGGCAACTGAGCAAGACCCTGTGTCTAAAAATAAAAAATAATTAAACAAAAATAACAATAATAGTTTACTGGGTGTTTACTATGTGCCAGGGACAAAGTGTTTTAAATAGTTAATTCAGTTCAGTGACTAGCAGGAATTCCATTTTACAGATAAGGAAACTAGCACAGAGAGGTTATATAATTTTATCAAAATCATGTAGCCAGTAAATAGTGTAGCTGGAATTTGAGTCCTGGAAGTCTAGATTTAGAGATCCTGTCTTATACTTTTTTTTTTGGAGACAGAGGCTCGCCCTGTTGCCCAGGCTGGAGTGCAGTGGTACATTCTCGGCTCACTGCAACCTCTGCTTCCCGGGTTCAAGCAATTCTCCCTGCCTCAGCCTCCCGAGTAGCTGGGATTACAGGTGCCCTCTACCACGCCTGGCCAATTTTTGTATATTTAGTATAGACGGGGTTTTCACCATGTTGACCAGGCTGATCTCGAACTCCTGACCTCAGGTGATCTGCCCACCTCGGCCTCCCAGAGTGCTGGGATTACAGGTATAAGCCACCATGCCTGGACTTTTTTTTTTCTGAAGCAGAGTCTCGCTATGTCACCCAGACTGCATCATGGTGCGATCTCGGCTCACTGCAACCTCTGCCTCCTGGGGTCAAGTGATTCTACTGGCTCAGCCTCCTGAGTAGCTGGGACTACAGGTGTGCACCACCATGCTCAGCTAACTTTTGTATTTTTAGTAGAGATGGGGTTTCACCGTATTGGCCAGACTGGTCTGGAATGCGTGGCCTCAAGCAGTCTGTCGGCTGGGATTACAGGTGTGAGCCATCATTCCCGGCTGATCCTGCCTTGTACTGTTTTATTTATAATTAACAAAACTACATATATATTCACACACATACACATATGTCTACATACATATATACATACTAATATGTATATATGTATATATGTGTGTGTATATATATATCTATCTATATTTTTTTCTTAGAGGTGATCTTCAAGTAGGCCTTGTTATTAAGAGAAGTCTTAATGTTACCGAATGGTATTGTCTCATATCTCATACTGCTGGGACTGTTTTCTAATATTCACCAAGAATACATTAGTAGAAGAGAAAATAGAAACTTTTAAATTTATGTAATATTCAGATATTTGTAACCTTTATTTTTTGTGTAAAAATAATATACATGTTGGAGAAATCACAAAGTATTGGTAGAAAAAGGAAAAAAATAAAGATCACTCATAATCACACCTTCAGAGATAACTATTTTTGTATTTAGGAATAAAACTTCTTCTGAACCTTTTTCATTGCATTTTTGTTTGTATGTTTTTATTTTATTTTATTTTATTTTGTGACAGAATTTCACTTTGTTGCCCAGGCTGGAGTGCAGTGGCATGGTCTCAGCTCACTGCAAACTCCACCTCCTGGGTTCAAGCAATTCTCAAGCCTCAGCCTTCCATGTAGCTGGGATTACAGGCGCCCATCACCATGCCTGGCTGATTGTTTTAGTATTTTTTAGTAGAGACAGGGTTTTACCATGTTGGCCAGGCTAGTCTTGAACTCTTGAGCTTAGGCAATCTGCCCATCTTGGCCTCCTAAAGTGGTAGGATTACAGATGTGAGTCATGGTGCCTGGCCGTTTTTATGTATTTAAAAATATACAAATGGATTTCCACTGTACATAGACCAGAGTTTTTACTTGTAAATTTTTTTATGCCACTGAATAGACTTCCGCAACATCATTTTGAATGGCTGATGACTAAGGATTATCTTACAGTTTTTTATCTGATAACCCACTAAAAAAGGATAACATATATTATATCCTTATAATACATTCTCCACTGTAAGGTTATTTTGTGTTTTCTTCTTTTTGTTGTTATGTATATATAATTTAATATGACATTAAGGATAATATAAATTATTGTATAATATATATCTTATATCCTTATGTATATTATATGTTATTCTTTTTAATATGTTGCATTTTTTAGGGGAATGTGGGGAATGGAAGTAAATATGGTCATCTTTTCAGAAAGAACTGTAGTTTTGGGAGTTGCAGTACTGGCTTTAGTTTACTTTTCTCATCTGATGTGAGATAGCTTTTTTTTTTTTTTTTACACATCCCTGAGTGCAAAATAATTGCCATGTGGTTACTTTTACCATTATTGATTTCTTTCTCTAAGTGTAGTTGCAGTTTTTGTACTTTTGGAGTGAAAGCATGTTAAAGCACATGTCTAATACATGTAGCACTTCTCTATATATTTGATTAGGAGATACTCAGGCAAAATAGCTACGTGTTACTTGAAAAATATGAAACAGTTGTACCTGTTAGGAATGTCAAACTGAGACCTATAGAGAACTTTATCTCTCCTTTTCTTTCTATGTTTTCATTTTTGGTTTACATTAACCAACTTAAGGCCATCTCTTTTTTTTTTTTTTGAGACGGAGTTTCGCTCTTGTTTCCCAGGCTGGAGTGCAACGGCATGATCTCACTGCAACCTCTGCCTCCCAGATTCAGGTGATTCTCCCGCCTCAACCTCCTGAGTAGTTTGGACCTACAGGTGTGTGCCACTGTGCTCACCGAATTTTTACATTTTTAGTAGAGACAGGGTTTCACTGTATTGGCCAGTCTGGTCAACTCCTGGCTTCAAGTGATCTCCCTGCCTCAGCTTCCCAAAGTGCTGGGCTTACAGGCATGAGCCACCACGCCTGGCCTTTAATTTTGAAACATTTTTCAACTTCCAGAAAAGTTGCAAAGAACACCTTAAAGAGCCTCCATGTATTCCTTATCCAGAAACCCCAGTGAGTTTCATCTGTTGCTTTAACATTGTCATCTTCAGCAAAAGGATCCAATCATGAATGATGTATTGCATCTACTTATATGTCTGCAGTGTTTTCCTTTTTTCTTTTCTTTTTACAGGGTCTTGCTCTGTTGCCCAGGTTGGAGTGCAGTGGCCTCATCTCAGCTCACTGCAACCTCGACTTCCTGGGCTCAAATGATCCTCCCATCTTAGCCTCCTGAATAGCTGGGACTGTGGCATGTTCTGCCATGCCCAGCTAATGACTTTTTTGTGGAGATGGGGTTTCACCATATTGTCTAGGCTAATCTTGAGCTCCTGGGCTCGAGCAATTCACCCAGCCTTGGCCTCCCAAAGTGCTGGGATTACAGGCTTGAGCCACTGGGCCCAGCCTATGTTTTTCAAACTGAAATAGTTTGTCAGTCTTTCCTTGATTTTCATGACCTTTACATTTTGGAGGATTACAGGCTAGTCATTTTGTTGATGTTCCTCCCTTTGAGTTTCTCTGATGTTTCCTTGTGCATTTGAGTTATGCATTTGGAGGCAGGAATATCACAGGTGCAGTATATGTTTTTCTTTTCTCCTGTATGTTTGTATATATGTATGTATGTATGTATGTATGTTTTGGGATAGTCTCACTCTGTTGACTAGACTGGAATGCAGTTGTGTGATCATGGCTCAGTATAGCCTCTACCTCCCAGGCTCAAGGAATCCTCCCACCTCAGCCTCCCAAGTAGCAGGGACTAATAGGTGCGTGTCGCCATACCCTGCTAATTTTTAAATTTTTTGTAGAGACAGCTCATGTTGCCAGGGCTGGTCTCAAATTCCTGGGCTTAAGCAGTCCTCCTGCCTAGGCCTCCCAAAGTGCTGGGTTTATAGGTGTGAGCCACTGCACTCAGGTGAAAAGCAATTTTCTTAGTCCATCTTATCAGATGCACATAGTGTCTTCTTGTTCATTGGCGGTGGTGGTAACTTTGATTCTTTGATTAGTGCATTTACCAGGATTCTGCACTGTAAGGTTATTTTTTTTCTTTTTGTTATTAATATTTTATGGGGAGATATTTTGATAGAATGTAGCTCTCCCATTCCTCATTCTGTTTTTACCCACTAGTTTTAATTTTCATTGATGTTTCTTGTCAAATTGTTACTATGACGATTGCCAAAGTGCTAATTCTGTCATTGCTTCTAAATTTATTAGTTGGCAATTTTACTGTAAGGAATTTACTCTTCTCATTTATTCTTTTTTTTTTTTTTTTTTAACACCAGTGCATGCTGTTATCTGCATGTTTGTATCCTTCCAAAATTCCTATGTTGAAAGGGATCACAAAGGTGATGGTATTAGAAGATAGAGCCTTTGTATGGTGATTAGTTCTTGAGGGCAGGGCTCTCAGTAATGGTATTAGTGCCTGGATAAAGAGGCCTGAGTGAGGGAGCATGTTAGCCTCTATACTGTTCTACCATGTGAGGACACATAGAAGGTGACATTTATGAGGCCTTCACCACACACCAAATCAGGTGGTGACTTGAACTATATAGCCTCTTTAACTGTGAGCAATACATTTCTGTTGCTTATAAATTAGCCAGTCTAAGGTAGTTTGTTGTAACAGCCCAAAGTGACTAAGGCAGTGTACATATAAGGATTCCCATGTTCTTCAGTGAGTTGGCGTCTGTGTCTCCTTGACTTATTCCCATCCTCATTTGAGCACTTCCTTAATTCCTGACACAAAATATTTTTTTATTTTGTACTTTTCCTGCCCCTGTCCAGGAAATAGACATTTATCTGAAGACATTGGTTTTGCTCAGTGGAGAATAGTATTTAGAAACCAAAATCTAGGTGTAGGTATGCCGATTACATATGTGTTCCTGCTCCCAGGCACTCTCACTGATACTCATTTATGTCCATATATTTTTATGTATATCTGTCTGTATATGTTAAATGATGAGTTCATACCACTACCTTCAGTTGCAAGCCAGTGGTACAGGGTACATTCTAGCCTTTTCCTTTCCTATGTTTTTCTTGGTTGTCAGTGAGAAACCTGACTTTGGTCATTCTCAGATACTTACTTGCTCAGTCCCTGTACTATAGCTGTTCTCTTGACCATGTCTGGCCACTCTCTCTGGCTTGGCCCAAGCTGTTGTACAGTCGCCATTACTGCCCCAGCTCCTCTCCTTGGGTCTTGAGTGGGCCCCTGATAGCGATATAAAGGATGAAAGCAGTCTGGGACTCAGTTGTTTGTGGTACATGTGTGACAGTAATATATTTTTTTCCTATAAATCCTATGTTTAGGATCGATACTTCAGAAATGTTGGGATATTTAGAGATACTGAATGTAGAAAGCCTAGCTCAGTTATTTGGACTCATGTGCAACAGTGATACTTAGATTTTTATCATTGTCTCAACAGTGATGATTGCTAGCAACTGTTATTTTTTATAAATCATTTATGATTATTTAAGTCATAGCCAGTTTCTGTAGGTTTGTTATGGTAATATGTTAGTGCTACTTTGACATTTGGAGGTTAAAACTTAAAAGCAGGAGTTGGAAGGTAAACAAGCATTACTTGGGTAATACTGTCACTGGTGGAGGGTGTCCAGGTTCTTGGCATCTTGAACAAAAATGGGACAAAACATACAGACAAAACAAGGAAGGAATGAAGGGATTTATTGAAAATGAAAGTACACTTCACAGTGTGGGAGCAGGCCCGAGCATAGGGGCTCAAGAGCAGTGTTACAGAATTTTGGGGTGTTTAAATACCTTCTAGATGATTCCATTAGTTACTACCTGTATGCCCTATGTAAATAGAGAGGATAAAGTAAAGTTACAAAGTTATTTATTTGGCCTACACCCCATGGAGAGGATATTTCCTTTCACAGCTGAAATGTGAACCGGCCTTATGTTACCTGCCTCCAGACCCTATTTTCCTACCTCATCTGCCCACAAGAGAGGTGATTCCCATAAATCTTTATGGGAGGCAGAGGGACCATTGGTCTTTTTTTTCTGTAACTGTTTCATGCCGGCTTGGGGCATCGTCCCTACCTGTTGGGGATCATGGAACTCTCCCTGCTCTGTCTAGTGGTAGCTCCTCGACGGCCAGGGTGGTGTCTTCACCTGGAACTAGCTGGAACCTTTGTTGCATGATCATCTGAAGCTTGATGGTCTCTAGGCGAGAGGAAATGAATTTTTTAAAAAAGATTTAATGCGGACTTCAGAGGGCAGGTATCTATGCTGCCAGGAATGTTTGTTATAGAGTTTGTAGGAGAAAAAAACAAAACCTGGTCTATTCTAGAATCTGTGTGTTTCCTTAAAGCCTTAGCACGAACAACTCTATTTTAGTTTGGTTTGGTCTGTTGGGGCCTAGTGCATGAGCTTAGTCCAAAACAATGGACTCCTAGAATTTTGTTTAAAAAATTCCCCCTTTTTGGTCAGGTTCTCACTTAGGTGAGAGTGTGACCAAAATTTAGGGCCTTAGCGTCACTCTCAGTTACATTATTTTGGGTTTCTGATCTCAGCGCATCATTCATAGGTTACGGTGTCCTCATGGTTGCATATTTCTTTCAGCCTTTGTCACTCCAGTTGAAGAGAGACCATATGACATTCTAGGGATGGCTGCATGCAAGCATTTAAAAACTTTCAGAGAATACAGTGCAGCAGGGAGACTATTATTATTATTATGATTATGTTTTTTTTTGAGACGGAGTTTCACTCTTGTTACCCAGGCTGGAGTGCAATGGCGCGATCTCGGCTCACCGCAACCTCCGCCTCCTGGGTTCAGGCAATTCTCCTGCCTCAGCCTCCCGAGTAGCTGGGATTACAGGCACGCGCCACCATGCCCAGACTATTATTATGACTATTGGATGGATAATACCAAGAGTTCCTTACCCAGGGTCCCCATAAAACAAACCTCCTAAAATCGAATAGATCAAAGAATGAGCTATGGAGTTTACTCACTTGACTAAGCAATTTCTTTGTTAATCTTCTATCACTGAATTTCTTTCTTTCTTTCTTTTCTTTCTTTCTTCTCACTCTGTTGCCCAGGCTGGAGTATAATGGCATGATCTCGGCTCACTGCAACCTCTGCCTCCCGGGTTGAAGCAGTTCTCCTGCCTCAGCCTCCCAAGTAGCTGGGATTAAAAGCATGTGCCATCACGCTTGGCTAATTTATAGTATTTTTAGTACAGATGGGGTTTCATCATATTGGCTAGCCTGGTCTTGAACTCCTGGACCTCAGGTGATCCACCCGCCTTGGGCTCCCAAACTGCTGGGATTACAGATGTGAGCCACTGCACCCGGCTTACCACTGAATTTCTATAATTTTCATTCAACATATTTCTCCATAGGCCACAAGTGCCAGCAGCTGCTCAGATACTTCTCTGCTCAGCCAATTCTACCATAACTTTCACAAGAGAATTTAAAGTCTGTTGTGTAACTGTAGTCTTTACAGTAGACTTTGCTATAGACTCTGTTATGCGGGATACATTTCTAACCACTGCTTCTTTTATTTTAAACCACGGAAAAAGGACCTAACAAATGATGTCCTTTTGGAAGAGCAAAGCCCTCCTGGCAGTGTTCTCTTTAACCCATGATGTGAGATAAGAGGAGTGAACCAGTGTTTTGTTTCTGACTGATTATGAGGCAACGTATATACCATTAAAGTTTCTTACCTACGTTGGACCTTCATCTTTTATCTATCGAAGTATAAGGTGGGCTGCAAACTCCTTCAAAAATAAAAGTACACCCCATTAGTGCACATAACAGACCCATTTTCCACTTCTGTTGTTAATAGAGGTATAAGCAAGAAAAACATGATAATAGAAGTTGTCCCCAGGCCATACCTGTGAACTTGGGGAAAAGCTATTCACATGAAGGATGCCATCTTTTTCTTGGTTAGCTTTACCTCAAGGGTTTCAACGGGTGCACAGTTACAAAAGTATGGAGGGAATCCTCTTGGTTGTGAGATTATGAACCTGAAGTTCAAGGTCCCGAAGTTTTGTTGTAGTGTGGATGGCAAGGACAGTCTTTCTCTGATGTTTTCAGAAGCTCCAAACCATAAAAAGCTTTCTCTACCTGCTAAAAATACACCATACCATAATCTACTATTACAACATCAGCCCACTTGCATGGGAAAGCTTTTATACAACTAGAAAACATGCATTGAAAATAACAATTTAATGAAATCCCTTTATAAAATGTTTAAATGGCCCACCAGGTGACCAAATGTACCTGAAGCTTTAATTATTTTCCCAGGAATATGGGATGAAGCATTGATGATAAACCACCATGCCTGGTTAATTTTTTGTATTTTTGCTAGAGATGAGGTTTTGCTTATTTCCCAGGCTGGTTTCTTAGCTCCTGCCTGCCTTAACCTCCAAAACTACCAGGATTATAGGCGTGAGCTACCTTGCCTAGTCAAATTTTCTTTTATTGCTACTCTTGTGTCTTTCTGCCTAAGTCTTTTTGTTGTTCTCAAATTGAAATTTTATGAGAATAATTTAGTAGTAGTTGTATTACGGTATTGGGTATTAGGAGAAATATTTTTTATGTAGATCTTCTTTTGTAGAAAATAGGTAACAGTATAACTTAGTATAAATGTATAACTGTAAATAAAGACTAATTCAGTAGAAACAATGGGGGAAAGATATTTTAAGGCAACTTTCCTAGTGTTTGAGATCATGTTTCAAGCAGCATTACCCTTCTGCTGTTTAGAGAATCCATTTGTTTGCTAGAGCTCTGTAGTGTTAGATTTAACTACTGAAATAGCTCTTTGTTTAAAAACTCCTTGTGGTTATAGTTTTTGCTCACATATGCCTGGTTTCATTCTCACTAACCCTTCCCCATACCTGCCACATATTCAGTTGTCTTATTTTCAACTCTTAGAAATTATACTTTTGAGTCCGTGAGCAACAGACCAATTCACAGCAATATTTTGAGGTCTGCTGCTGGTGACTTAGACTCTTCAGCCCTTTAATTCCCAAAGTGGCTTAGACTCTTTAGCCTTTTAATCAATCCTTTGTCATCCTCATCAATGTTTCGTTTGGAAAATAGCAAGCCATCAAGAACCAAAATTTTTAAAAAATTATATTTCTAATTATAATTAGAACCAAACTATACTATAAAGCTACAATTTTAAACAGCTAGACCTTTAGGAACCAAAATTTGCCTTAATTGAGCTCTATTTATTTTATTATTTTACTTTATTTTATTTTTTGAGATGGAGTCTTGCTCTGTCACTCAGGCTGGAGTGCAATGGTACGATCTAGGCTCACTGCAACCTCTGCCTCCTGGGTTTTAGCGATTCTCCTGAGTTCAAGTGATTCTCCTGCTTCAGCCTCCCGAATAGCTGAGATTGCAGGCACACCCAGCTAATTTTTGTATTTTTAGTAGAGATGGGGTTTCACCATGTTGGCTAGGCTGGTCTCAAACTCCTGACCTCATCTGCCTGCCTTGGCCTCCCAAAGTGGTGGGATTATAGGCATCAGCCACCATGCTTGGCGAGTTCTATTATTTTAGCTTTTTTTAAAAAATGGGAATGTATTTGTAAGGTGTTGTCTAGGGATAACTATGCTTGTTAATGATATCTTTGTCTTTTTTAAATATCACTTAACATTAAGGAAAAAAATACCACTGTCATTTTATGTAGCAGAAGAACAACTGCTCTTGGCCCTCTGGTGACAGAAGGTACTCTCAGGACTAAGGGAATTAGTGTCTCTACATAACCGTAATCCTCGAGAAGTCTGCTTTAGTCTCTCAAAGGATGGATCTTTGGCAAGACCTCGGAGTATGTTCGAAATGCAAGATTTCAGGTCCTAATCATTGGGTTAGAATGCATTTTAATAAGATCCCTAGGTGATTTGAAAGCACCTTCCAAGTTTGAGAAGCATTAGACACTAAATGGGTGGATGCCTGTAATATTAACTTAAATGGTTTGAAGTAAGGTAAATAAGAAAAATACTTGGGATTCAATATAACATCAGTTCCGTCTTTGCGGGATTCCCAATAAAGGGGCCTCAATGTAGATTCCCTTATTCTCCTTTCATGCTTGTAATTATTTTCTTGTTTCAGGCCTTTTTTTCTCCTTCTGGACTGAAAGTTTTCTCCTCCTGGGTTGAGGGTTTGTCCATCATTTTATTTCCCAGCACATTAGGACATTACTTGGCAAATATGTTTTGAATAATTTTCTTTTCTTTTCTTTCTTTTTTTTTTTTTTTGTGTGTGTGTGTGTGTGTGTGTGTGTGCGTGCATGACATGGTTTCACTCTGTCACCCAAGCTGGAATGCAGTGGCATGATGTCAGCTCACTGCAACCTCAACCTCCTGGGCTCAGGCAATCCTTCCACCTCAGCTTCCTGAATAGCTGGTACTGTAAGTGTGTACCACCATGCCTGGCTAATTTTTGTACTTTTTGTAGAGACAGGATTTTGTCATGTTTCCCAGGCTAGCCTTGAACTCCTGGGCTCAAGCAGTCTGTCCACCTTGGCCTCCTAAGTACTGGGCTTACAGCCATTTTTTTTTTTTAATAAATTAACTGTAGGTTGTCATGGGAGAGAACAGTGGTCTATGAGTGAGAACACCTGACATTCAGAGTCTTTGGTCTGTCACTAGCTATGTGACCTTGGGCAGATAACTTAATTTCTTAGTTTCTATTGCCACTGCCTACTGGAGGGAAAGGAGTGCTTCTTCCATTAGGTTAATGTGAGATTTGAATGACAGAATGTATATGAAAGCTTTTCATAAGCCAGAGTCATATATAAACACTGTCATTATCTTTGCTCATGAAATTCCCAAGCCCAGTGTGTAAACTCTTCGTGTATTCCAGTTTTTTTTAGCCATCTTACAAATGTATGGCATTATTGCATAATAAAATAAACATTTATTGGACATGTCCTGTGTGTAAAAGCAAAGTGTTAGGTGCTTGCTGGTGGTGGGAGGAGAAAGGAAGGGGTTTAGAAATAAATTAAGATGTGATCTCTGTCCTCAGGAATCTTAATACTGGAAACCAGCATGTTACATAGATGTGCTCCTTCATGATTGTTTTTAACTTATTAGCTCCAAATCCACTGGCTAATGAAGGTTAAAGACCCTTGCATTGTGAGATACTGCATTGAGTATACAAACTTTTTTGGTTGTATGTGTGAAATAATTGCAGTCTGTGTTCATCAAAAATTAGGCATATAAAGAAAAAATAAATAAAAAATTGCTCTCAGCTGGGCACGGTGGCTCATGCCTGTAACCCCAGCACTTTGGGAGGCCAAGGTAGGCGGATTATTTGAGGTCAGCAGTTCGAAACCTGCCTGGTCAACATGTTGAAACCCTGTCTCTACTAAAAATACAAAAATTAGCTGGGTGCCTGTAATCCCAGCTACTCGGGAGGCTGAGGCAGGAGAATCGCTTGAACCTGGAAGCGCAGCTCCGTTTTAAAAAAAAAATTGCTCTCACTACTACAGTTATAAATATGTGTAGTACGTTCACTTACTCAAAAGAGCAAGAATTTTGCCGAATCGTTCTTCTGGTTTTTAGTCAGAGGCTGTTTTTATTGTGTGTATTTGGGGCCCTGCCTGCTTGTTCTTGGCATTGCTGCCACTGCTGTTCCACTTTAGCATCATGGTTTTTAATATGGAAGGGAAGTGGCAAGAATCCTTTGGTCCATCCCCTACTTGCAGTTCACTCGGGCATTTCAGATAGATATAGGAGTGGGCTGGAAGTGGTCTGCAAAAGTCTAAGGCATAGAAGGGTTCCCTTAGATGTTTGCTTACCACTCCAGCCTCATCTGTGCCTTCCTGCTTCAACTTCCCTCCCCCACAGTGCTCAGTAATTTTATTTGCATTTCTCTCAACCTTCCTTGCTCCCCCGTCTTTCTGCCTTTGTAAATGCTATTCCTGTTATTCTGGCTGGACTGCTCTTCTCCTCCCCACACCCATTCATTTAGTTCAGGAGCCAGTTCTTTTTCCCTAGCCTGTGCCTGCTTCCCAATTCGTTAGATACCATTTGGCCGGGTGCAGTGGTTCATGCCTGTAACCCCAGCACTTTGGGAGGCCAAGGCAGGTGGATCATGAGGTCAGGAGATTGAGACCATCCTAGCTAACACAGTGACCCCCTGTCTCTACTAAAAATACAAAAAAATAGCTGGGTGTGGTGCTGCACCCCTGTAATCCCAACTACTCAGGAGGCTGAGGTGGGAGAATTGCTTGAACTCGGGAGGCAGAGGTTGCAGTAAGCCAAGATTGCGCCACTGCATTCCAGCCTGGGCAACAGAGCGAGACTTCATCTCAAAAATAAAATAAAATAAAAATTGTGGAGTTGCAGAGTGATTCCAGGGCCATAGGATTCCAGTCAGTAGTCTTTGTTTTTTGACTACCCCATGCTGCATGTTGCTTTTATAAATTACAACATGATGCATGTTGTTGGCTTTTGTTTTCCTTAGGGGCCATTGGTATATCACATTGATTAAATGTAGCAGTGTTTCTAAGGTGGATGTTTTTGAAACAATTTTGATAATAGCGCTGAGGATTATAGTAGTAGCAGCTACCAGCTACCAGCTAATTAGGATGCCATTAGGATGAGAAGTCTCCATTTATATAGGTGGTTTTGACTTACTTATCTATGGTATACTGTAAAAATGTTGGGTCATATATCTATATTACTATATTCATTCTCACACTGCTGTGCAGAAATACCTGAAACTGGGTAATTTATAAAGAGGTTTAATTGACTCAAAATTCCACAGTCTGTACAGGAGGCATGGCTGGGGTGGCCTCAGGAAACTTAAAATCATGGGAGAAGGGTGAAGGGGAAGCAAGCAGGAGAGAGAACAAAGGGGCTAGTGTAACACACTTATAAACCACCAGATCTCATGAGAGCTCACTCATTATCACAAGAACAGCAAACGGGGGCATGGGGGGGCATCCATCCCCATTATTCAGTTACCTCCCACCAGGCCCCTCCTCCAACACTAAGACAAGAAATTTGGGTAGGGAACAAAACCAAACCATATCAATTTTACAGTATATTTAGGTTTTAAAGACAGAGCAGTTTACTAACATTTCTGTAAAAATCCATTTTATGGGCTGGGCACGGTGGCTCATGCCTGTAATCCCAGCATTTTGGGAGGCTGAGGCAGGCGAATCGCGAGGTCAAGAGATCGATACCATTCTGGCCAACATGGTGAAACCCTGTCTCTACTAAAAATACAAAAATCACCCAGGCGTGGTGGCATGTGCCTATAGTTCCAGCTACCCGGGAGGCTGAGGCAGGAGAATTGCTTGAACCTGGGTGGCGGAGGTTGCAGTGAGCTGAGATAGCGCCATTGCACTCCAGCCTACTGCCTGGCGACAAAGCAAGACTCTGTCTTAGAAAAAAAAAATCCATTTCATTACCATGTTTTGATTAAGCATTCAAACTGGGTTTTGGTTAGGCTTTCAAACTTAAAGGACTTTGTATTTTTATCAGTGTTCTACATGTACGTAGTTTAGATAACTCCTTTTTTTCTGTTTCTTAGATACAGCTACTTTGAAGTCTTTTTACCTGATCATTTTGACTTCTAATTTAATTTCACATCTCTAACATGTTTATTTGTTACTTGATTTCTTTATTTTTAGGCATTAATTATTGAATTATTGTGGAGGAAAAGGATTTCATGCCTTTCTCACTACATATGGCTGGGCCCCGTGGCTCATGCCTGTAATCCCAACACTTTCCAAGGCCAAGGCAGGAGGAGTTTAAGACCAGCCTGGCCCAACATGGCAAAGATCTTGTCTCTACAAAGAAGAAAAAAATATTTTGCAAATACCACATACACACTTCTCATTCTGCCAACTTCTTTTATGTATGTATGTGTGTGTATGTATGTATTTTTTTTGAGGCGGAATCTTGCTCTGTCACCCAGGCTGGGATGCAGTGGCATGATCTTGGCTTACTGCAACCTCTGCCTCCTGGGTTCAAGTGATTCTCCTGCCTCAGCCTCCTGAGTAGCTGGGATTACAGGTATGCAACACATAAGCCCAGCTAATTTTTGTACTTTTAGTAGAGACAGGATTTCACCATGATGGCCAAGTTGGTCTTGAACTCCTGACCTCAAGTGATCCACCTACCTTGGCCTCCCAAAGTGCTGGGATTACAAGTGTGAGCCACCATGCCTGGCCCCATTCTGCCAACTTCTCGATATAAATATTATGTAAACACTGGGGACAGTTGAGCCAAGTACTGGAATATAATTTTTTTTTTCTTTTGAGACTAAGTCTTGCTCTGTCACCCAGGCTGGAGTGCAGTGGTGCGATCTCGGCTCACTGCAGTCTCCACCTTCCAGGTTCAAGTGACTCTTCTGCCTCAGCCTCCCAAGTAGCTGGGATTATAGGCACCTGCCACCATGCTTGGCTAATTTTTTTTACATTTTTTTTTTGTTTGTTTTTTGAGGCCGAGTTTTGCTCTTGTTACCCAAGCTGGAGTGCAATGGCGCGATCTCGGCTCACCACAATCTCTGCCTCCTGGGTTCAGGCAATTCTCCTGCCTCAGCCTCCTGAGTAGCTGGGATTACAGGCACGTGCCACCGTGCCCAGCTAATTTTTTGTATTTTTAGTAGAGATGGGGTTTCACCATGTTGACCAGAATGGTCTCAATCTCTTGACCTCGTGATCCACCCGTCTCGGCCTCCCAAAGTGCTGGGATTACAGGCTTGAGCCACCGTGCCCGGCCTTTTTGCATTTTTAATAGAGATAGGGTTTTACCATGTTGGCAAGGCTGGTCTCAAACTCCTGACCTCAAGTGATCCACCTGTCTCAGCATGCCAAAGTGCTGAGATTACAGGTATGAGCCACCCACCCAGCCTGGAATATAATTTTATTTTTCCTCTTCTGCATAACTTTGTTGTCTCTGTAATTGTTTTGATAAATTTTGTATGTATTAATTAGTCTTTTATCCTCAAATACTCATCCAGTTTAACTTCAAACATTTAAATTATTTTCTTACCACTAAAAAAATTTTCATTGTTAATTTTTAAGATTAATAATTATTATTATTATATGTGGATTTTTAGAGACAGGGTCTCTTTCTCTGTTGCCCAGGCTAGAGAATGGCAGATTATAGCTCACTGCAGCCTCCAACTTCTGGGCTCAAGTGATCCTCCTACCTAGCTGGGACTATAGGTACAGCGTATGCCAGTATGCCCAACTAATGTTTTAAAATTTTTGTAGTGATGAGATCTTGCTATGCCCAGGTGTAAGGAATTTAAAATTGTATTAGTCTTGTTCAGTCTTCAGAAGCAATGCTAGGCCTCTGACCTACAAATGATCCCATGTGGGCTGTAGTCTACATGGAGATTAAACACCCACCAGTCCTGAAATTTTCAAATAAGAAAGGAAGTATACTGTGGAACTTCTCAAACCTTGGCAATCTGGCCAATTATCTAGGTTTCAGACCATCTGGAGACACACAAAGTAAAAGATTAAGCATTATGAATTAAACCTTTAGAGCTGTGTATTTGCATGTAGCTGATAATTTCAGTTAGCGGCTTGGCAGTATAAGCTGGGACCCTCTGATAGCTATGAAATCTTGCCTGTGGAGAAAACACACTGCCCAGGACTCATTTCAGTTGGAACTTCAGATGGCTGTTCTAAGACTTCTAGCACTGCTTAATTTGAATGTAGGTGAATGTGTGTGTGTGTGTATGTATTTTCCTTTCCTCACTTCAGTCTGCTAAGTTAACCAGTTAACCATTATACTTTTTTTTTTTTTTTTTTTTTTTTTGAGACAGAGTAACTCCGAGGCTGGAGTGCAGTGGCACAATCACTGCTTACTGCAACCTCTGCCTCCCCGGCTCAGGCAATTCTCCCACCTCAGCCTCTGGAGTAGCTGGGACTACAGGCATGCACCACCACACCTGGTCTAAGTTTTGTATTTTTAGTAGAGACAGGATTTTGCTATGTTGGCTAGGCTGGTCTCCAATTACTGAGCTCAAGCAATCTACCCGCTTCAGCCTCCCAAAGTGCCGGGATTGCTGGAATTACAAGTGTGAGCCACCAATATACTCTTTTGCTGTGTTAATCATTAAACTTTGCTTTTAACTGCATTTAAGTGTAATATTGTGGGTTTTTTTTTTTTTGCTGTACATCCTCAAACCCAAAGTGAAAGTAAAACTTTTCAGCAAAACACTAGACTGGTCTTGAACTCCTGGCCTCAAGCTCTCCTGCCTTGGTCTCCGAAAGCACTGGCATTATAGGCATGAGGCACCATGCCTGGCTCATTTTATCTTTTTGAACAAGCCTATATTGGAGTTTTTTGACCTGCTCCAGCCTGTATTGTTGATATTATCTAGTCCTGTACCACAGCTGTCATTTTTGGAATCTCTTTTAGCCTTCATTTAGGGGATTTCCCTTCTTGGGTTGGATTTCCTATTTTTTGATCCCATGTCTTTCTTGGTTTTCTCTTTTATTTTGGTGTGGCAGATCTTCTAAAACTCTAGAAACAATAAGAGGAATGTAAATATTTTAAGACCTTATTTTTCTGAAGGTACCCTCATTCTTGATTGGCATTATGTCAGTGGAGTATAGAGTTCTAGGCTAGAAATAATTTTCCTACAGAATTTAGTTTTAATTTGGGGGTCTAAGTTCCATTTGCTGTTCAGAAGTCTAAATGGCTTTCTTTTTTAAAACATTTTTTAAAAAGTCTTATTTTTTGTGACGGAGTCTTGCCCTTTCATCCAGGTTGGAGGGCAGTGGTTCAATCTCAGCTCTTGCAACCTCCGCCTCCCAGGTTCAAGCTATTCTCTTGCCTCAGCCTCCTGAATAGCTGGGATTATAGGCACCTGCCACCACACCTGGCTAATTTTTGTATTTTTAGTAGAGACAGGGTTTCACCATGTTGACCAGGCTGGTCTCAAACTCCTGTCTTCAGGTGATTCTTCTGCCACAGTCTCCCAAAATGCTGAGATTAAAAGTGTGAGCCACCGTGCCTGGTCTCGAATAGTTTTTTATTGGCGTTCTGATCTTTTGTATAGGATTTTTTTTTTCTGGATTATTTTAAGGTCTTATCTTTGTAACTTTTCTTAAATTCATAATGGCATCCTCTGGCGTGGGTCTGTTTTGATGCACTGTTGTAGATTCCCTTATTGATAAAATACTTTCTTATTAAATGTTGTATCTTTCTGAATTTTCTATATCTTGGATATTAGGCTTTTTGACTGGTCCTTAATTTTTTTTTCTCCTTTTTCATCTTTTTTTTTGAGATGGAGTCTTACTCTGTCACCCAGGCTGGAGTGCAGTGGCGTAATCTTGGCTCACTGCAATCTCTGCTTGCCACATTCAAGTGATTCTCATGTCTCAGCCTCCCAAGTAGCTGGGACTACAGGCATGACCCACCACGCCTGGCTAATTTTTTGCATTTTTAGTAGAGTTGGGGTTTCCCCATGTTGGCCAGGGTGGTCTCAAACTCCTGACCTCAGGCAATCCACTGGCCTGGGCCTCCTAAGTGCTGAGATTACAGGTGTGAGCCATTGCGCCCAGCCCATCTCTTTGTTTTAATGTTTTGTGCTCTAGGAGATTATGTCAGTTTTATTATCTGTTCCTTGTATTTTAAATTTTTTCAACCGTTTAAAAAAAATTTCAAGAGTCCTATTTAATTTTTCCTTTTTTTTAACATGGTGTCCTGTTCTCAGTTCATGAAACAGTATTTCTTTCCTATTGCTGAAGATATTATTGTTGGTTTTTGGGGCTTTTTTGAGCATTTAGTTTGTCCTCCAAGTTACTCTTTTTGATTTTGGTGTCCTCTTTCATGTTAGAGGCTTCCTTCCAGTGTCTGGCAACTCTTTTACTTTCTTCTTTTATTTATAAGTAGGGTAACTAAAAAGCTAATTGTATTTCTGTGTGCATGAGTATGGAGGGCTTATCAACCATTGGCTTTGCTGAAGGGTGATATAACTAGGTTATTTCCTTGAAGAACTCCTGGTATGATTATCTTTTCAGGTCATTATATGTGGTGTGATCAGATTTGCCTAAATGAATGAATGAATAAATGCATGCTTGCATGCTTTTCTGGTCTTTGGAGGTTATTATCCTGGCTACAAGTTTTTTGCGTTTCTGGTTAGGGGCCTCAACATTGATTATTCAAATTCACTTTATCTACATGTATTACATATAGTAAATTTATAGTAAATTTGCCTTCAACTACACCTGTGTCTCTCAAGCCCGAGACCTTCTGTTTTGCCTTCTCTATAGAATAAACCTTCAGCGTTTAGTTTTCCCTCAGAGTTGGGTGGTACAGAAGCCCACTGTGTAGATTGTTTAGGGGGTCTGCAGGTCTAACTGCTTATTAAACAGAGTGGGGAAAATTCCGTTCTATTTTTATTTGCACTTCTAGAGTATTCTACATCTAGATGTGCCACTAATTCCTGAACCTTTTGTGGGATCTGTGATGTAAATTGGATTGGTTTTAATTGTAGAATTTTTTTTTTTTTTTTTGAGATGGAGTTTCACTCCTATTGCCCAGGCAGGAGTGCAATGACGTGGTCTTGGCTCACCACAGCCTCTACCTCTTGGCTTCAAGTGTTCCTCCTTCCTCAGCCTCCTGAGTAGCTGGGATTATAGACGCCTGCCACCACGCCTGGCTAATTTTTGTATTTTTAGTAGAAACAGGGTTTTACCATGTTGGCCAGGGTAGACTCGAACTCCGGACCTCAGATGATCTGCCCATCTTGGCCTCCCAGAGTGCTGAGCTTATAGGTGTGAACCACCATGTCTGGCCTGGGATTGGGTTTTCTTAGGCACATTAAGTCAGTTATTCATCTCCTTTATAATTTCCAAAATGTTTTTTTCTTTTCATTTCTATGAGATTATGATTTTTAAAAAAAATCACTTTATTATCACTCTGAGTAGGAAGTGGAGGCTAGTGTATATTTTTTGCCCAACATCTTCAGTAGTTTTCTTGTAAGTACTAATCCATTTTATTGTTATGTTCTGTTAAGCATTCACAATTGTGTTGTGTCTAAGTGAAAGAAAACTGTGTTACTGTGTTGAATCACTGCAGTGTATTAGTAATACTCTTAAAATCCTTTTTTCAAGAACTAGATATTTCCTTTTTCCAACTTTCTTCAGCAACTCTTATTTTTGCAAGAAAACAGATGAATCCAAATTTGAACTGCAAGGGACCAGGCACAGTGGCTCATGCCTCCAATCCTTGCACTTTGGGAAACTGAGGTGGGTGGATCACTTGAGGTCAGGAGTTCGAGACCAGCCTGGCCAACATGGCGAAACCCCATTTCTACTAAAAATTCAAAATTATCCAGGCATTACACCTGTAATTGCAGCTACTTGAGAGGCTGAGGTGGCAGGATCTTTTGAAGCTGGTGAAATGGGAAACGTTCCCTTGAAGGGTGTGTAATGGGGGTGTGACTCACCTATTTGGTGCCCCTCTGCCCCAATCTTTATGGGGAGCCTGCAGACAGGCAGGTTGTGGTGCTCTGAACCCACTGCAGTGTCTAGGGGTGAACGTTTACAGCTGAAGCCTCAGGGCGTGTGTTACAGGGTACTTTTTTAGTTTAGCCATCAGCTCAGTGAGATATCACCTGCCTTATAGCAAGGACAGAGAGTTTTGTGTATCCTGGGGTTCTTGCCTTGGTGTTCAGAAGAATTGGATCACACGTTGGCTTGGAGAATGAATACAACATTTTATTGAATGGAAGTAGCTCTCAGCAGATGGGGAAGCCAGAGGGAGATGGTTTTCCCCTAGAGTCAGGCCACTCTGAGGCCCAGTCTGTCCTCTGACTGCCCTGGCCAAACTCCACATCTTTCCGCTGGTTCGTGGCCTGCTGGTGTGCCGGGGGTGTGTCGATTTGCTCTTCTGCTGGTGTGCTCCCCTAGATTTCCTCTCAACGTCCAGCCACTTGTGTCTTCTTCCACTGATGTGTTCCTTTCCACATCCAACCGCTTGTGTCTCTTCCTGCTAGGGTCTTGGGGGTTTTTCTTGTCACAGGATGGAGCTGTGGCAGGCCAGGGTGGTCTTGAGAAATGCAACATTTGGGCACAAAGGTAGGAGTGCCTGTCCTCACCTAAGTTCATGGGCACAGGCCCAGGGATGGAGCCCTCTCCAGGAACCAACCCTCCTCTATCTTACCCAGCACTTTCCTGCCCTGCTTCCATATCACTGGGAGGTGGAGGTTGCAATGAGCCGAGATTGTGCCACTGCACTCCAGCTTGGGTGAGGACAGAGTGAGACCCCCATGTCAGAAAACAAAACAAGCCACCAAATTTGAACTGCAAGGATTATCAGTTACGAGTTTTCATAGCTTCCCACAGTGCTTAACATGGTGGTGTCTTACCAGTATTAGCTATCCTAGAGGATTAAAGATGAATCTCTGTCCATTGTATCAACATTGTTATCAGTTAAATGTTTGTAAAATCTGATTCTAAATGGGTGAACAATTTTTCTTGCATTTTTGTTTTCAAGTTAATAATAAAAATAATATTAGGGCATTAAATATTAATTGATCCTTTAATATATCTCAGCTTTGAATTTAGGATTTGATTAACCAAATTTAACTGTAGTATTTTGTCTTACTATAACTGCAGAAATAGACATCTCTTGCTACATGTACATTGTCTAATTTTCTCTTTATTTTTATCTGGTTATCAAATCTCTGTTGACTACTTTGGCTGTTTCTTTCATTTTTCTTTTCTGTGCCATATAGACACAGTAGTAGTGGCTGTTTCTTAACAGGTTAATTTGAAATTCCAGATGCCCTTTTAGATATGAAGTGTGTTCTCAGTACTACACTTTAATTTCTACTTACCTCTTTATCACTTTCATCTGTTGCAGCTTAAGAAATTTCTTCCTTCTTTCCCTTCTCTTCCATCCTTGTGACATTTTTCTTTTCAGAGAAGCTTTGGTATCTTTCTTTTCAGAGAAAAATTAGCATTTGAACGTTCAAATGCTAATTTAACCCTTTAAAGCTAATTGCTGGGATCACAAACTTGGTATTTTAATTTTGTTATTATAGTGAAACTGGACTGAGATACTTAAATATCTGTCAGAAGAATAGATGATTTGATGTTAACCCTGTATAAGAATTTTGTTTCTAAATTTCTTAAACCTCTTGGTTAGAATGTTTTAATAGTTGTAAAAGGCTTTAGTAAGTTTTATAATTTAATTATTATTTGTTATCAGTCTTGGCTAATATATCAGATTATTCAGGTTATGCATCAGAAGTATGCTTTAGCAAATCTCATTTAAATCTTCAGTCTTTTTTACCTTAATTATACATTGGTTAAAATTGATCTCCAGATCAGAAATGATTTTTATTTTATTGAAAACAAAAAATCCTAAGAAGCAAACACTCAAATCAGCTGCACTTGAAATTAAATTTATAGGAGAAAATGGTTTACAACTTTTGTGAACATATTACCAATATCTTCTACGTAATTAAAGTGGAATTGCCATTTAATAAGTAAAGTTATTTCCTAGGACACTTTATCAGTTTTTATAAGCATCAGTATGGGTTTCTTTATTTTTTTAAGAATGAATTTAATGCATGGAATTTCTCATAAATACTGTGGTTTTGAACTTTAATATAAATTATTATTATTATTATTATTATTATTATTATTTTTAAGACGGAGTTTCGCTCTTGTTACCCAGGCTGGAGTGCAATGGCACGATCTCGGCTCACCTCAACCTCCGCCTCCTGAGTTCAGGCAATTCTCCTGCCTCAGCCTCCTGAGTAGCTGGGATTACAGGCACGTGCCACCATGCCTAGTGAATTTTTTGTATTTTTAGTAGAGATGGGGTTTCACCATGTTGACCAGGATGGTCTTGATCTCTTGACCTCATGATCCACCGGCCTCGGCCTCCCAAAGTGCTGGGATTACAGGCGTGAACCACTGCACCCGGCCCTATAAATTATTTTATTAATATCATTAAAGCTTTCTGTTAGTGTCACTTATTAATAGAAAAAAAAAACCCTACATTGTAGTTTTTCATTGAATAAAAATCTTGTACTTATCTTGAATGTATGTAAGTTTTATCTAAAAGATACATGTATAGGATTAGAAATTAAATGTGAAGCTCATAGAACATTTCAAGATAAACTGATGTTTTTATGATAGCCTCAAAGAAAAGATACAGACTAGGGCAGGATTTCTGTATCTGGGTTTATGAACAGGTTTTAGCCCCTTCCTGAATTCCTCTATGCAAAACATTGTGTTTTTTATCTCTAGAGAGACGGTTCATACTGTCAGATTATCAAAGGCTCAAAACAAAGAACTGGAGGCAAAGAAGTCAGTAAAGAAAAAATTTGTATGTAAATGTTTAAGAGCATTGTGGGAGGTATTTCCATTTTATGTAGCTCAGAGATATACCTCAGTAGGTTCAGGGAGTTAATTGCTAAGTTATTTTTATTTTATCAAGATATGACTTACAAAACATGAAATGCTCAGATCTTAAGTGTTAAACAAATGTATGCTCTTTGTAACCCACACTACTTGTAAACTCAGAACATTTTCATCACCCTAGAAAATACATTACCTTTTAAAATCAAAACCATAGGGAAATTTCTGATGTTTTTTTGACATAATATTATATAAGCATATACTCCCACTTCAGATAGTTCTAGAGATTCCATTAGCTAAATGGGGTGGTTCAGCTTTTATGGAAGAGAAACAAGCAGTTTACTAGTTCCTGCTTTTTACACTTGCTTTTAGTTTTGCTCCGTTGAACAGCACAGCTGTGTTAACTGTGATGATCTTTGAGGTGAGCAAAGAACTGGGATGACATCCAGTATCTCAACACCTGGATCCTTAAAGAGATGAGCTTACATCATTTCTTATAGTTAATCATTGTTTTCCACTTACCCCACAATGTTGAATGAACATCTGACATAAAATAGTGAAAGAGCTTTGATAAACTTTTCTGAAGATAATAGTTCAAGGTGTGGTAACTTAAAAAAAACAACAATTATTGTTCATTTATTGCATTAGAAAGTAACTTCTGAAAAAATACACAAATGAATAAGACATATGGGACCTGCTTTTAAATTGTACTACCCCCTCTTCCCAAGGAGAGGGGGAAGAGACAGAAGTTAACACACATTTCTCATAGTTTGGTAAATATAGACATAGAAGACTGTACATGTACCTAAACAGGTTTATGTATTGATAATTGAGAGAATCAGTTATATCAAGCCATAACTTCCACTCTTCCCTCTGTGATTAACATTAGTAAGCCTTAAGTGAGTAGAAACTAATCTAGATTTTTGGAGTCCCCGTTTGAGAAAATGAAAAAAAAAATAAATAAAAAATTTGGTTTCAAAATGAATATTTAGAATGAAAAAAATCACAGATTACAATTTTAATTATCCTGACAAAGTTAATGAAACATCATAAAATATAGAAAAATAATACATTTATGTCAACTGCTAGATATCGCTAATACTTTTTTTTTTTGAGATGGAGTCTTGCTCTTTCACCCAGGCATGATCTTGGCTCATTGCAATCTCCACCTTCCAGGTTCAAGCGATTCTCCTGCCCCAGCCTCCTGAGTAGCTGGGATTACAGGCATGTGCCACCCTGGGCCCGACTAAGTTTTGTATTTTTAATAAAGTCGGGGTTTTGCCATGCTGGCCAGGCTGGTCTCAAACTCCTGACCTCAGGTGATCCTCCCGCCTTGGCCTCCCAAAGTGCTGGGATTACAGGCATGAACCACTGTGTCTGGCCTCTAATACTTTTTTATTTAGATGTTTTTGACTGCATACTTTTTGACCACTTCTTCATATGTCAACAGTGTACTGTTTTCTCCAGCATGACTGATAAAATTGTGTTTATTATTTGATAGCTTAGAAAAGTTTGAGATTCACAACTTGTTTTATTGGTAGTGTCATGTAACATTTTAAGATTGTTTTCAAATTTGGGGGAACTCCTTGTGTTAGGCTGTTCTTGCACTGCTGTAAGGAAATACCTGATACTGGGTAATTTATAAGAAAAGAGGTTTAATTGGCTCAGGTTGGGCAGGTTGTATAGGAAGCATCGTGGCATCAGCTTCTGGGGGAAGCCTCAGGAAACTCACAATCGTGGCAGAAGGCAAAAGAGAGAGCAGGCACATCACATGGCAAAAGTAGGAGCAAGACAGTATGAAGGAGAGGGGGTAGAGAGGAGAGAAAGAGGGATAGAGTAGGGAATGAGATGCCACAGAATTTTAAATGACCAAATTTCATGAGAACTCATTCACTGTCACACAGACAGCACCAAGCCCTGAGGGATCCACCCCCATGATCCAAACAACTCCTACCAGGCCCCACCTCCAGCACTGGGGATTACAATTTAACATGAGATTTCACTGGGGACAAATCCAAACTATCTCATCCCTGGTAAGTTTTACATGAAGTACAGTGTTTTTACATACTTCTGTGCCATGGAGCTCAGATCTAGATGTCCCTGGTCCTCTGCCTTAGTGTTAATGATACCAGATAAGGCAGTGCATTGGGTGGTAAGAATATCCCTGGATGCCATGACTGTACCCAGACTAGCAATTATCAGGTTATACATGGATGTGATTGCACAATACGTATATCCTATGAAACCTAAATATATACCCAACCCAACTTCCCCTTAGTTCAATGCCCAGAATATCAGATTACCCAAGGAGGAAGTATGATGGAGAGCGAGTCAGAAACAGAAGTCTTAACCAATTGTAGTTGGATTGTGTTTGCAAATTTTGTGAAAACCTTTGACCATGGGAACACATTGTTAGGGCCCCTTCCAAGGCCCTGAATTTTAAACCGTCATGGTAAATTAAATTCTATAGTCTTGTACTGTAATTTTGTGCTTGGATTCTGTTTGTTCAGTTGTGCTACTGAAATGTTAGTTAAAATATAAGATGTATATTATTCTGCATGAATACCATGTATAATGCTGCTTGAACCTATCATGATTAGGCCTATTTGTATAAGCTGAAGATACAAATTTTGGCAAATGTCAAAAGTATTTGCCATATTTTTAAATTTTTGGCCTGGAATTCTTTGTCAATTAGGTCAACAAACATGGAAGCTCTATTCTGACCTAGGCCTTGTGATAGATTCTGGAGATTCAGTGATGACTTAGAAACATTTCTTACCTTTGAAAAACTCATAGTGCTATGTAAAATAGACAATGATGGTATCTTGTCTGAACACAGAGAAGATATCATTAACCCATCTTAGGGTATCAGGGAAGCTTCCTGAGGAAAATGACCCCTGCACTGATTATCTAGGGATGACTAGACATTATTTGGTGAAAAAACAAAGTGAAGTTAAAATTGTATGAGATAAGGAGAAGTAGGTACTACCTGATTTTAACTCTGTGGTGCTTTTTTTTCTCGTTCTTCTATCAGGCTGTCTTGTTTATTATGAGTTTTAATTTCAAAGCATTTAGACTACAAAACTTCTGTGTCACTGATTGCATTGAATGCCTGTTGTGTTACTGCTTCATGTGTGTAGGCAAATGCTTTGGCTAAGCTGGTTTTTCTTTTTTTTTGCCAAAGTTTAAGTAGGGCAGGACTGTAAAGGGGCCTAATACTGAGAGTGAAATTTTGATGTTAGGACTAAGAAATATTCCTCAATCTGTTACTTCTCTTGCACAGTTGGAGTCCTTTAGATTTGCCATAGTGCATAAAATAAAGATGACAGATTGATCTTTTTCTTTAATATTGGTAACAGTGGCTCCTCTCAATAAGAATGTGATTTTTCTTCCCCTTCAATATCATTATTTGAAATAATAAACATTATGTATTCTGTTATGTTTCAGCTTCTTTGTTAGGTATTGCAAAGAAGGGGAATGCAAAGATATTTAAGACAAGACTCACATTCCTGAGTTAACTCACAATCTAGTGAAAGAGAGGGAGAGAGAAAAAGAAACAAATAAGCAGGAGGCCTTATTTTAAGTTGACCCTTCATGGATTAGTAGAAGTGTGGAAAGGGGATAAAGTCAGAAAGGATATTTTATTTATACACATGTAAGTGCATGTAAATATACATATATATAGTCATTTGTTTATTGAACATTTAAAAAACGCTAGTTCTTATTATAAACCAAAAACTGACTGAGGCAGATCTCAATCAGTTAGAGGTTTATTTTGCCAAGGTTGAGGATGGGCCTAGGAAAAAGAAACACCAGTCACAATAGGATCTGTGACCTGTGCTTTCTCCAAAGAGGGTTTTGGAATGTCATTATTTCAAGGGGAAAAAGCAAAGAGAAGGGAAAGGAAAAAAAAAAGGAGGGAGGGTAGGCAGTGAGGCATGTGGTTACATTCTTGTGAGACTCTGATTAGCACTCAGTGAATCAGCATTTCACAAGTTGAAGAGAATAGAGGAAAAAGTCAATTATGCATTGTCTTGTGCTCGGTAAAGCTAGATTTTACATAAGATAATGTAAGCATGTGAAATTACAGCTATCTGTTTGGGAACAAAACGAAGGCAGTTTTTGCATGACTCAGTTCCCAAGCTTAACTTTCTTTTCTTTTCTTCTTCTTCTTCTTTTTTTTTTTTTTTTTTTTTTTTAAAGAGATAGAGTTTCGCTTGTTGCCCAGGCTGGAGTGCAATGATCTCAGCTCACTGCAATCTCCGCCTCGCAACCTCAAGCAATTCTCCTACCTCAGCCTCCCCAGTAGCTGGGATTACAGGCATGCACCACCATACCTGACTAATTTTGTATTTTTAAAAGAGATGGGGTTTCACCATATTGGCCAGGGTAGTCTCGAACTCCTGACCTCAGGTGATCCACCTGTCTTGGCCTCCCAAAGTGCTGGGATTATAGGCATAAGTGACGGCGTCTGGCCTTGAGCCACCATGCCCGGTCTTGAGCCACCGTGCCTAGCCAACTTTCTCTTAAGCATAGTGAGTTTGGGCTTCCAAGATTCTGTTTTTCTTTCACATTATATTGAACATTTGCCCTGTGACTGCTATCTCAAAACTAGGGTGCTTCAAATGTATTTACTCATTTATCGTAACAGTCCTGCAAAGTTGGTGATACCATCCTTGATTTTTATTCTTAGCCAGGAAGTTAGAAAGACAGATCTGAAACTGGCTGTAAAATATCAGACAAATTACACAACTTCCTTAAGCTTACAACTAAAAAATTGGGGATGATATCACCAGTTTTGCAGAAGTATTGTGACAAGTGAGTCATAGTATCTGAGAAGGCAGGATCCAGAACTGGGTCTTTATTTCAAATCTTTTGTCCTTTTCTGTACTATGTCCCGGATACTGTATTTGACAGTGGAGTTAGAAAACAAAGAAGATGCAGCCTTTCATATTAAAGAGCTATTGTAGAAGAGAACAAAGACATACATTTATGTCTACAGTGAGACACCAGAAAGAATGGACAGTTTTCCATGAAACATTAGGAAGAAGTCTATTTAAAAAGTAATGCTTAAGCTCCCTTGATGTTTTTCAGTTGAAACAAACACTGGTATGTTTGGCTCATTTGCCAGATTGGTGCTCTATCTAAGCTGTATATATGCAAGATTTGGTTTCTTCCTGTTCCAGCAGGTTGTATAGGGTTCGGAAAATAGAGTTACTGCTGTTGTTTGGATATCACCCAGTCATTCCACTATGGACACTTCCTAAAATCTCCTCTGTGTTCAGTACCTATTTACTGATTAGAATAATGGATTTAGTGCTAGGCAAAGGAATATGTGGCCTCTATACAACTCAGAAGTTCAGATGTTCTGAGACTGGTGATTATACTTTAGTGCCTTCATCTATAGCTGAGCTAATGCCTCAGGTAACTTCACAGATGTCACACTTCGCTTTGCTTGCAAAGTGCTGTGTTAGTCCATTTTTGTGCTACTGTAAAGTAATACCCAATGCTGGGTAATTTATAAAGAAAAGAGGTTTGCCGGGCAGGGTGGCCCACACCTGTAATCCCAGTACTTTTTGAGGCCCAAGCCGGGGTATCCCTTGAGGCCAGGAGTTAGACCTGCCTCACCAACCCCATCTCTACTAAAAACACAAAAATTAGCCGGGCATGGTGGTGCATGCCTGTAGTCCCAGCTACTTGGGAGGCCGAGGCATGAGAATCGCTTGAACTTGGGAGATGGAGGTTGCAGTGAGCTGAGACTCTGCCCTACTGCACTGTATCCTGCGTGACAGAGCAAGACTGTCTCAAAACAAATAAAAGAGGTTTAATTGGCTTATGGTTCTAAGGCTGTACAGGAAGCATGATGCTAGCCGCTGCTTCTGATGAGGGCCTCAGGAAACTTACAATCATTGTGGAAGGTGAAGGGGAAGCCTGCACATCACATGGTGAGAGTGGAAGAGACAGAACGGGGAGATGTCGCACACTTCTAAACAACCAGATCTCATGTGAACTGAGAGCAAGAACTCACCACCAAGGGCATGGGGCGCTAAGCCATTCATGAGGGATGCACTCCCATAATTCAAGCATTTCCCACCATGCCCCACCTCCAACACTGGTAATTACATTTTAACACGGGATTTGGAGGAGACAAATATCCAGACCATATCAAATGTTATATTATTTTCTAAGGATTTGATTATAAGAGTTTATGGGGTATTAAATACTTAATTCCCCAACCCTCCACCAATTCTTGTATGAAGTCACTTAGTTACACTTTATAAAATTGAGTTTTATGAACATGATTTAAACTGAGAAGCAGTATAGCAGAATGTACTAGTGCAGTGTTCCCTAATATGTTAAAGAGCAGGAGGCTAAATGTGGAAGAAAAGTTTCCACGACTGAAGGTGTTTGGGAAACTCGGATTAACCATAAAGTTTTTTTCACTGTAGGACTTATCGTAGCTTATAAAATGCTTGTTGTTTTCATAATGTGTTAGTGCATCTTTTGGCACTGTGCTAACTATTGAGGACCCACAGATTCGTTACCTTCAGCCTGATATTCCCTTCACACCTGGGATTTGTATAGACAGCTGCATATCTAACATGCCCATTTGGATGTCTAATAAGTATCTCAGGTTAGTATATTCACTCCTGTCTCCCTATATGCATCTCAGTAAATGGCCCACTTTCTACCTAGTTGAGACTAAAAACCTAGAAGTCATTCTTTATTTCTCTTTTACATCCATTCTTCACAGATGGAATCTAATACTAAGTTCTGTTGGTTCTACCTACAAATATCTGAATTTGTTTTCTGTTCGTCCCTGGTAGTTTGAGCCACCATTCTTTCTTCCTGGCAGTAGTTTGCTAACTGGTTTCCCCATTTCCACTTTTGCCTTCCTCCCGATCCATTCTCTGCATGGCAACTAGAATGATCTTTTTTTCTGTCTTTTATCTTACTTAAAATGTGTTTTAAAATTGATAAATAAAAACTGTGTATGTATATATAGTGTACATCATGATGTTTTGAAATACATATATATTGTGGAGGAATGACTACATCAAGCTAATTAGCATGTGCATTACCTCACTTAGATTTATTTGTGGTGAGAATAATTAAAATCAAGTTTTTATGTGGATATATGTTTTTAGTTCTGTTGGGAATGTACTCCTCCCTTCCCCTGAACCTTTGACAACCACCAGTCATTTCATTGTCTCTACAGTTTTGCTAGAATGTCATATATTTGGAATAATTACAGCGTGTAGCCTTTTCAGACTTTTTTTTTTTTTTTTACTTAGCAATATTTAATTAAGACTTTGTCTTTTTTTTTGAGATTGAGTCTCACTCTTTCGCCCAGGCCAGAGTGTGTAGTGGCACAGTCTCGGCTCACTGCAACCTCTGCCTCCCAGGTTCAAGTGATTACCGTGCCTCAGCCTCCTGAGTAGTTGGGATTACAGGCATGTACCACCATGCCCAGCAAATTTTTGTATTTTAGTAGAGATGGGATTTCACCATGTTGACCAGTCTGGTCTTGAACTCCTGACCTCAGGTGATGGCCCACCTCGGCCTCCCAAAGTGCTGGGATTACAGGTCTGAGTCACTGTGCCTGGCCAAGACTCCAAGACTTTGTCTTCTTATAGCTTGGTGGCTCAAGCTTTTTGTAACTGAACATAATACTTCATTACATGGATATTCCACAGTTTATCCTTTTACCTATTGAAGGTCATTTTAGCTTACATTTTTGGTGATTATGAGTAAAGTCACTGTGAACATCTGTAAGCAGATTTTTTTTTTTTTTCTTTTTTTTTGAGATGGAGTCTCATTCTGTCGCCCAGGCTGGAGTGCAGTGTTGCAATCTTGGCTCACTGCAACCTCCGCCTCCCGGGTTCAAGTGATTATCCTGCCTCAGCCTCTCAAGTAGCTGGCATTACAGGCACCTGCCACCACACCTGGCTAATATTTTGTATTTTTAGTAGAGATGGGGTTTCACCATATTGGCCAGGCTGGTCTCAAATTCCTGACCTCATGATCCACCAGCTGCAGCCTCCCAAAGTGCTGGGATTACAGACATGAGCCACCGCACCTGGCCCTGTAAGTAGGTTTTTGTGTGGACATAGGTTTTCAAATCAATTGGATAAATACTTACAAATGTGGTTGCAGGATTGTATGAAAAGATCTACTTTGTAACAGCCAAACTATGTTCTAAAGTGGCTGTACCATTTTTCATTCTTACCAGCAGTGGATGGAAGTTCATGTTGCTTTGCACCCTCATCAGCATTTGGTATTGTGGTTTTTTGGATTGTAACCATTCTAATAGATGTGTACTAAGAGGTATCTCAGTATTTTAATTTGCAGTTCCCTGATGACAAATGATGGTGAGCATCTTTTCATGTGCTTGTTTGCTATTGTATATCTTCTTTGATGGGCTTTGTTCATCTTTTTTGCCTATTTTCTTCATTGGATTGTCTTATTATTGATTTTTGTTTTTCTTTTTAGAATCAGGGTCTCACTCTGTCACTCAGGTTGGAGTACAATGGTGTAATCACAGCTTACCGCAGCCTTGAACTCCTGGGCTCAAGTGATTCTCCCACCTCAGTCTCCTGAGTAGCTAGGACTACAGACATCACATCCCTGGCTAGTTGGCTAGGTTCCTCCCACCCTGCACCCAGATATGGAGTCTTGCTATTTTACTCAAGCTCTTATTGTTGAATTTTAACGGCTCTTTGTATATTTTGGATATGTCCTTTACTATGTGTGTGGTCTGCAAAGATTTTCTGCTAGTCAGTGGCTTGATTTTTGACCTTCTTTACAGTGTCTTTCACAGAGCAGAATTTTTTGAGACAGGGTATTAGTCTGTTGTCCAGGCTGGAGTGCAGTGGCATTATCTCAGCTCACTGCATCCTTGACCCCTCTAGGCTCCCACCTCAGCCTCTCAAGTAGCTGGGGCAACAGGTGCATGCCACTATACCCAGGTAACCTTTTGTAGAGAGAGGGTTTTGACATATTTCCCAAGCTGGCTCTGGAACTTCTGAGATCAAGTGATCTGCCCACCTTGGACTCTCAAAGTGCTGGGATTACTGCCATGTACCACTGCACCCAGCCACAGAGAAGAATTTTAAATTTTAATAAAACAAATTTATCAATATTTTCTTTAAAGATGCTTTTGGTTTTATATCTAGAAACTCATCATCAAATTCAAGGTCATACAGATTTTCTTCTAGAAGTTTTATAGTATTGTGTCGTAGTTTTAGGCCTACCTTTCTGTTTATGTTAATTTTTGTGAAAGGTGTAAGATCTGTGTCTGGATTTATGTTTTTGCTTAGAGATGTCCCAGTGTTTCTCTATCACTTGTTGAAAAGATCATCCTTTCCTCATTGAATTGCGTTTCCCCTTTTGTCAATATCAGCTGACTCTATTTGTATGGTCCACTGTTCACTTTTATAACTTCAATTATATTTTTCTTTGTGTCTTAAAACATCCTTTATTGAGACACAGTCATGTACCTTACAAATCACCCATTTAGAGTGCAGTGTTTACAGTTTTTTAGTAACCATCTCCACAGTCAATTATATTAAAAAGTCAACTTTTTAATCTTACCAGAATTCCTTAATTTTTCAGTACCCCTCACTGTGGGTAATATCTCTTGACTTGACACCACTTGCTTAGGGAGAACTTCAGCTTCTCCATCCTTCCCTAATTGTTTCTTTTCAGTATTGCCTGTGTTTTGAATATAATAGTATCTCTGTTTTTTCTAAAGATATTGATTATATTTAATGTGTTCTTCTTGGTTTTCTTTAGTATTAGATATATTGTTGAGTAGTTCTTTCGTGATGTTGGTTTTCCTGGAATATTTAGTGATTTGGGATTGTCTGTTCAGCGTGAGTGTTTGAGGATATTGGTTTGCTTCTTTTTGAATAGTCTGATTATGGGAGCTTGCCTCTGGTGACCAGAAGGAGTAGGAACTGCTGCCAACTATAAAGAGGTATGCCAGTAGGTTCTCTTTTGTCTGCCAAGTTCCTCTGCCTGCTGGGGAGGTCGTTAAAATCCCTCCGTCTACCATGCTCTGAGCTTTAGCTTAGGCTGTGCTTGCCTGCTTCTCAGGAAAAGGGCAGCCAAAAAGGTACTGGGATTCACTTGTGCAAAGACTCTGGGTCAGTTTCCCTTATAGTCTTCTGGAGATCCTCTCAGTGTCCTCTCCTGTAGTCTGGTTTCTGAGTTTGGAGCATAGTAGAATAACTCTTACCTTTATAGAGACCTCTTTTAGGTCTCTAAGCTAGGTTTTCTCAGACTTCTCAGTCACTGTGTCTCATCAACTTTTTAATCTTAACAGAATTCCTCAATTTCTAAACTGTGGATAGCATTCTTTCTTTTTTTCTAGCTGTGTTAAGGATTTCTTACTCTCCTAACAGTAATGATAGTAGCAATACTACCTGCCACTAATAATAGTGATTTAAAAGGGATTATAGACAGAAATGTAAGTAGATATATTTGTTCAGACTGCTGTCTGTCTTGAAGGAAGGCTATCTTTTCTTTTTTTTTTTTTTGAGACGGAGTTTCGCTCTTGTTACCCAGGCTGGAGTGCAATGGTGCGATCTCAGCTCACTGCAACCTCTGGCTCCTGGGTTCAGGCAATTCTCCTCCCTCAGCCTCCTGAGTAGCTGTGACTACAGGCACGTACCACTGTGCCCAGCTAATTTTTTTTTTTTTTTTTTTAGTAGAAACGGGGTTTCACCATGTTGACCAGATGGTCTTGATCTCTTGACCTCGTGATCCACCTGCCTCGGCCTCCCAAAGTGCTGGGATTACAGGCGTGAGCCACCGTGCCCGGTGGAAGGCTATCTTTTCAATACTGATAGCTTGTAGCTTTAGCTTTTAGTCTTATTATTTCTAGAATACATTCTAATTTAACAGCTTCTAACATTTTTTGCAGATGCATATCTGCCTCTCTGAACGCGTGGATGTGTTTAGCAACATTTGGGGGAAATTGGTGTAGGGTGGAATTTTAATTTTTCTTACTGGAAGAGTGTGTGCTAAGTATTCATATAAATTAGAGAAGGTATGAGGAGGGGAATTAGGTAGTTTGAAGATTGTTTTAAGATGTGCCTGTTCCCAGCACTTTGGGAGGTAGCGGTAGGAGGATCACTTGAGCCCAGGAGTTCGAGTCCAGCCAGGGCAACAAAGTGAGGCTTTGTCTCTACAAAAAAAATACAACCACAAAAAATTTAGCTGGACATGGTGGCGTGCACCTGTGGTCCCAACTACTTGGGAGGCTGAGGTGAAAGGCTAAGGTAGAAAAATCATTTGAGCTCAGGAAGTCTAGGCTGCAGTGAGCTGTGATTGTGCCACTGCACTCCAGCCTAGGTAACAGAGTGAGACCCTGACTCCAAAAAAATAAATAAATAAAATTACAAAGGGGTGGAGAAAAGGGTAAGAAAAAAATAATGTTTTAATAATAATAAAGTAAATAAAAGTGCCTATTAATAGCAGTCTTGGTATAAATTAGCCTTGTGTTGTTTCATGAGTGACTTAATTAAAATGTGAAAAGGGGAGAAAATTCTTAGAAATAATTGGGTAGAGGGCTGGGCGCGGTGGCTCAAGCCTGTAATCCCAGCACTTTGGGAGGCCGAGGAGGGTGAATCACGAGGTCAACAGATTGAGACCATCCTGGTCAACATGGTGAAACCCTGTCTCTACTAAAAATACAAAAAATTAGCTGGGCATGGTGGCACGTGCCTGTAATCCCAGCTACTCAGGAGGCTGAGGCAGGAGAATTGCCTGAACCCAGGAGGCGGAGGTTGTGGTGAGCCGAGATCGCACCATTGCACTCCAGCCTGGGTAACAAGAGCGAAACTCCGTCTTAAAAAAGAAAGAAATAATTGGGTAGAAACTAAAGGGAAAGCATTGAGTAAAATGTTGGGTAATGGGTAAAAGAATGGGCTTTAGGCCAGGTGCTGGGTCTCATTCCTATAATCCCAGCACTTTGGGAGGCCAAGGCGGGTAGATCCTCTTTGTCAGGAGTTCGAGACCAGCCTGGTGAACATGGCGAAACTCCATCTCTACTAAAAATACAAAAATTAGCCAGGCATGGTGGTAGGTGCTTGTAGTCCCAAATACTTAGGAGGCTGAGTCAGGAGAATAACTTGAACCCGAGAGTCAGAGGTTGCAGTGAGCCAAGGTCACACTACTGTCCTCCATTCTGGGTGACAGAGCAAGACTCTTGTCTCAAAAAAAAAAAAGATCTTTAGAGATTTAAATCCTATATTTAAATTTGGGCTCCTTAATTTACCACTTTTATAATCTTGAGCTGAGTATATAAGTACTTTAAGCCTTTGATTTGTCATCCATAAAATAAAGAAAAATAATAGCATGTATATCATAGAGTTATGGGGATTACATGAGATATATTGCATGTAAAATAGTTCTGAGTACAAAGCCTGCAGTAAATGTTAGTTAATATTAATCATCATTATTATCCTGATGTAGGAGTTCTCAGACCAAAGTTGACTGGAACTATCAATTAGCAGGTATTTATCAAATACCTGATCTGTAGTGTTGGACTTAGACCTATGGAACGAGCTACTGATGTGAATGACAGATTAGTACCTAGAAGCGGAGCAAAGAGAACTAGTAGTAGTGAAGTTCTTACCATAACGTTTAGTAGTCAGATAGGCATTATTATTTCCATTTTATAGACAAGGAAGCCGAGACTCAGTAACTTCTTCGAGATCCTGGTTCTGCTATTTCACTAGCTGTGGTTAGACTAATAACTCATTTAACCTTGAAGGGATATAGCTGTTGACACAAATACATGATTTGTAACCCAATTTATTTTACAGTCATTTGTGTCACAAATAATTTGCTTTTAATTTGGAATAAATTGACATTCTTTGGTGTCAATATATAGATATTTGGTACAGGAAAAAAATAGGGATCATATGCTGGAAAGGATGTGGAGAAATAGGAACACTTTTACACTGTTGGTGGGGTGTAATTTAGTTCAACCATTGTGGAAGTCAGTGTGGTGATTTCTCAAGGACCTGGAAATAGAATTTCCATTTGACCCAGCAATCCTGTTACTGGGTATATATCCAAAGAATTATAAATCATTCTATTATATAAGGACATTCTATTAAAATCATTCTATTATATAAAGACATTCTATATAAAATCATTCTATTATATAAAGACACATGCACATGTATGTTCATAGCGGCACTGTTTACAATAGCAAAGACCTGGAACCAACCCAAGTGCCCATCGATGATAGACTGTACAAGGAAAATCCGGCACATATACACCATGGAATACTATGCAGCCATAAAAAAATGATGAGTTTGTGTCCTTTGTAGGGACATGGATAAGTCTGGAAACCATCATTCTCAGCAAACTGACACAAGAACAGAAAATCAGACACTGCATGTTCTCACTCATAGGCGGGTGTTGAACAATGAGAACACATGGACACAGGGAGGGGAGCATCACACACTGGGATCTGTTGGGGGGGAAATAGGGGAAGGACAGTGGCAGGTAGAGAGGTTGGGGAGGGATAACATGGGGAGAAATGCCAGTTACAGGTGACAGGGAGCTGGAGGCTACAAACCACATTGCCGTGTAGGTACCTATGCAACAACTTGCATGTTCTGCACATATTCCCCAGAACCTAAAGTGCAATTAAAAAAAAAATATATATATATATATATATGGATCATATAACAAAAACAAAATCGTTACGAACTGGGCCTCACAGCAGGAGGTGAGTGGCCACCAAGCAAGCATTACTGCCTGAGCTCTGCAACCCCGCAACCTCTGTGGAAAAATTGTCTTCTGTGAAATCGGTGCCTGGTGCCAAAAAGGTTGGGAGCCACTGGTTTAGAGTCTCAAAGAGAAAATAAATGTTGTTGGTGAAATTTGCAAAAGATAAATCAAATTGCAAGACTAAGAGATAATGTATTCAGGACCATCTCTAGGACTGAGTTCTTTACTAGACAAACCACCCTGTCTTGCTCCAAAAATGGATTTGCCTTCAGGTGTACGAGTGAGAATGGGAAACAAATGTGAATATCGTGTATGTTTATTTGGAAAGCAGTGAGGTAATGCTATGAATTATTAATACATTACTCCTAATATATAATACATCATTCACATTCTAGTGAGAAAGCTTTTCATAGTAGCTGAGCATAGTGGCTCAAGCCTGTATTCCAGCACTTTGGGAGGCCAAGGTGGGAGGATTGCTTGAGCCTAGCAGTTCAAGACTAGCTTGGACAACAAAGTGAGACCTCATCTCTATTAAAAATATAAAAATTAGCTGGGTGTGGTAGCGTATACCTGTAGTCACAGCTACTCAGGAGGCTTAGGTGGGAGGATCACTTGAGCTGTTACTCATGCCCCTGAATTCCAACCTGGGCAACAGGGCAAGACCCTGTCTCAGAAAACAAACGATAAAACACAACACAACATTCTCCATAGTTATGGTGCTATCTTGTAAGCTGTACAAGAGAAATTAGCAATCTCTAATACCTGTCTATTAAGACTCTCATTTGTTGTAGCTGCTCCCATACGTACGTTGTTAGTGGGATTGTAAAAGGGTGCAGTTTATTTGGGGAAAAAATAGGCACTGTATAAAATTTAAAAATGTTACTATTTAGTACAGCAGTTCTTCTGGGAATTTATCCTTTAGATATGCATATACACAAGGATGCTTACTGTAATATTGTTTGTGGTAGCAGATGACTGGAGGAAACAGCCTAAATGTTTTGATTAATAAAGGACTGATCAGAGTATTTTATTATATATCTACACAAGGAAATATTATTTTAGCCATTAGAAAGAATAAGTTAGGTCTACTTGAATCTTATTAACAGTCTTCTGGATATAGTAAGTGAAAAACATTAAGTACACTACGGTATGCTGCTATTGTGTAAAAGCAAACAAAAACAGGCACAAAACTTTCTAGTGCTTATACCAGATACTAGACACTGTAATTTCTTCTGAGGTAGGTGGGGTGAGAGGGCAACATACTTTATGTTTTTGAAAAATTTTGTGAACGTTTCCATTCGTATATCTTAAAATAGGTGAGGTGTATGCATTGGGCATACAGTGTTGCTACAAGAACTTGTACTCTCTGGTGAGGACTCCATGTACATGCTTGAGTGTTTGTGCTTTTGAATTTGAGGGCTCTGTCATTTGTTAGTTGGTCTTTATATCTAGAAACTCATCATCAAATTCAAGGTCATACAGATTTTCTATCACTTGTTGAAAAGATCATCCTTTCCTCATTGAATTGCGTTTCCCCTTTTGTCAATATCAGCTGACTCTATTTGTATGGTCCTCTCCTCCCCTCCCCTCCCCTCCCCTCCCCTCCCCTCTCCTCCCCTCCCCTTCCCCGTCCCCCGTCCCCCTTCCCCCATCCCCCGCCCCCCTCCTCTCTCCCATCCCCCCTCCCCCCTTTCCCACCCCCGTCCCCTTCCACCATCCCCCGCCCCCTCCCCTCCCCCTCCCCCCTTTCCCATCCCCGTCCCCCTTCCCCCATTCCCCCGCCCCCCTCCCCTCCCCCTCCCCCTCCCCCTTCCCCCTCCCCTCCCCTTCCCCATCCCCCGTCCCCTCCCCCATCCCCCGCCCCCTCCCCTCCCCCGCTCCCCCCTCCCCCCTTTCCCATCCCCCGTCCCCCTCCCCCCTCCCCCGCCCCCTCCCCTCCCCCGCTCCCCCCTCCCCCCTTTCCCATCCCCCGTCCCCCTTCCCCCATCCCCCGCCCCTCCCTCGCCCCTCCCCCCTTTCCCATCCCCCACCCCCCTCCCCCTTTCCCCCTCTCCCCTTTCCTCTCCCCCCTTTCCCCCTCCCCCTCCCTCCCTCTCTCTCTCTCTTTTTCTTTCTTTCTTTCTTTCTTTCTTTTTCTTTCTTTCTTTCTTTCTTTTTTCTTTTCTTTCTTTCTTTCTTTTCTTCTTTCTTTCTTTCTCTTGCCCTGTTGCCCATGCTGGAGTGAAGTGGTATGATCTCAACTCACTGCAGCCTCCTCCTCCTGGGAGCAAGTGATTCTCTTGCCTCGGCCTCCCAAGTAGCCAGGATTACAGGCACCTGCCACCACACCCAGCTAATTTTTGTGTTTTTAGCAGAGACGAGGTTTCACTATGTTGGCCAGGCTGGTCTTGAACCCCTGATCTTAAGTGATCCACGGCCTCCCAAAGTGCTGGGATTGCAGGCGTGAGCTGCTGTGCTTGCCTGTGTCAGTTGGTCTTTTGACCTGGGAATGAGTAGCATTATTGACCACCACCATTCCCGGGTAGGGTGGATACTGGCAGGTGAAGATTCAGGTAGCAGCTGAAGAAAAAAACCTAACAAAAATTTTAAAAAGTATTTTTAAAAAGTATTGAGTGGTTAGAGTATTCTGCAGAAATAAAGCAGACGGGTTAGATAGAAGGGAAATTAAATGCAGGATTTGCAAGCATTTGAAAGTATAAATGTATGTGGAAATGAAGAGAGTCAAGAATCTGCAGGGAACTAGAAACATTTACAAACATTCATCTCTAAATTATATACTTTTGTAAAAAGTCATTTTCCAGACTCTCAGAAAACAAAATTAAAAAAAAAAAAAATTGAAGCCCAGATGATAATTTGTTGTTTCTTAAGTAACAGAAGAAGAAAATTGCAGGCTGGGCACTATGGCTCATGCCTGTAAAACTAGCACTTTGGGAGGCTGAGGCAGGTGGATCACTTCAGTTCAGGAGTTCGAGACCAGCCTGAACAATGTGGTGAAACCTTGTCTCTACTGAAAATACAAAAATTAGCTGGGCGTGGTGGTACATGCTTATAATGCTAGCTTTTCAGGAGGCTGAGGTAGGAGAATCGCTTGAACCTGGGAGCTGGAGGTTTCAGTGAGCCAAGATTGCACCAGAGCAAGACTCTGTCTCAAGAAAAATGAAAAAAGAAAAATGGAAAATTCCAAAATGGGGAGTAGAACCTTGTTTTCCTGATTTCCAGTCTAACCCTAAGATTATTCTTAGATTGCCTGAACCTTGAGGTCAGCATAGGGAATAGCACACACACAAAAAAAAAACCAAAAAACAACAAGAACAACAACAACAACCACCAAAAAAAAAAAAACCCAGAAATTAAAAAAAAAATTCTCTTTTAAAATGACAGGACAGTTGTTTGTTTCTGAACTAATTATCTTTTCCCCCATTTAGTCTTGAGGGATAAAGTAGGATTTGGGGTTTTAGTACTGCACTACTATTTCTTTTCTTTTTTTTTTTTTGAGTCATTGTGGGTCAAGAAAACAAAGGATAATGAAAATACTAAATGTTACATGTATCCTCTCATTTTGCAACTGTCTTATGATACAGGTAGTGCTCATGTTTTGTTATTTTTATTAGGTTTTCCTTGCTAACCAAAAAATAGGCTTTGGAAAGGTAGGTAATTTGCCTGAGATAACATAGCTGATGTGTGTCAAAGTTGGCCTTCACAAAATTGAACTCAGATTTTTTTTCTTCCGAAGTATAAAGTTTTGGGAAGAGCATTGATCAAGAAAACATTGGAATCTTAAAATGTCCGGGCAGCGTGGTTTGATTAGTAGATCACTTTGGGGAGGTGCGGCTCTGACTTACCTGAATGCAGACACAGCTGAGATCCTTGTGGTTCTTATGTACTCTTGTCAGCCATTTTCAGAGCTGCTTGTCACATCTCCAGTTGCTGCAGCCATCTGAGCCATGTGCTAATTAAAGGGAGTGTACTTAACACCTTGTCTGAAGATTTGCACCACATTGGTAATAGGGAACCTCTTTTCCTAATTAATCACCCATAAATTAGCAAAATATCTTTTTGTAAAATATGTTTGTGAAGTATGTGTCTTTTTTTTTTTTTGAGACAGAGTCTCTGTCACTTAGGCTGGAGTGCAGTGGCATGCTAACGGCTCACTGTAACCTCTGCCTCCTGGGTTCAAGTGAATCTCCTGCCTCAGCCTCTGGAGTAGCTGGGATTAAAGGTGTGTGTTACCACACCTGGCTAATTTTAGTATTTTTTCTAGAGACAGGGTTTCCCCATGTTGGCCAGACTGTTTTCGAACTCCTGACTTCAGGTCATTCGCCCACCTTGGCCTCCCAAAGTGCTGGGATTGTAGATTTGCCACTGTACCTGGCGAAGTATGTGTCTTATACAAAGTTGTTATAAAGGGTTAGAAGGAGGAAAGTGAAGTAAGTTTCAGGCTTGGTAGGCATACATATATTTATATTATTACCATTTATATTTATATAAATAATTTTTTAAAATTTATTTTTATTTTTTGGAGGCAGAGTCTCACTGTGTTTCCTAGGTTAGCCTCAAACTCCTGCCCTCTAGCAATCTTTCTTCCTCAGCTTTTCCATAGTTGGGATTACAGGCATGTTCTGCCACACCTAGCATTAAATATTTTTATAATTATATTTTAGAGATGCTGGGAGCAAATTTGGTGTTTATTACATTGTCTCATTAAACTGAAGAATTTCCACATGAGAATGGGTCTAAGAGCTTGACTATATGTAATATTTGACCTTTGGATTTACACTTTTGCACTGAAAGTCACTGAGTGGTTCTAAGCAGAGAAGTAACATAATTTAATGAGTGCCTTTATTTTAAATTTTTTTCTTTTAGCTTCTGATTCTCTGGTTGAATTTTTTTTTTAATATATTTTTTAGAGATGGAGTCCTACCATGTTGCCCAGGTTGGTCTTCAAATCCTGGGTTCAGGTGAGCCTCCCACCTTGGCCTCCCGAAGTGCTGGGATTACAGGCAAGAGCCACTGTGTTGGGTTGATTTTTTATTTTATTTTTTTTCTAGACAGGGTTTTGCCCAGTCACTCAGGCTAGGGTATAGTGGCATGATCTTGGTTCACTGTAGCCTTGACTTCCTAGGCTTAAATGATCTTTCTGCCTCAGCTTCCTGAATAGCTGGGACTATGGGCATGCACCACCACACTTGGTTAAATTTTGTATTTTTGGTAGAGACAGAGTTTTGTCGTGTTGCCCAGCCTGTCCTGGGCTCAAGCAATCCACCTGCCTTGGCCTCCCAAAGTGCTTGGATTAAAGGTGTGGGCCACCGTGCCCAGCCCCGTGATGAGTGTTTTAAAGCTACCCTTTTGCTGTTGAGTAGAGTTAGGAAAGGGTATGTTAGAGTTGAGGAACATCAGTTTAATTCTAATTAAACACCTGTGAAGAGACCTATATTTAAATGAGAATGTCAGTACTTTAGAATGAAAAATACCTGTTATTGAATTGGATATTTGGGTTGACTGGTAGATTGTTATTTTATTTCAGGATCCTCGGTACTTTTTGAAAGCTCCTCAGATGATTATCATAATGTAGCGAGGGGTTGAGAACTACTGCTTTATCTTAGGGAAAGAGGGACGGATTGGGGTAGAGGTTGTAAACTTGAGAGGAGGTAATCAGTGAAAAGTTTTGGAGAGTTTGGAAAGTGTAACCATTGTTTATATCTTCTTTTTGTAATTCCACTTTCATATTCATATGTTCAAATGCCTAGATGTTTTTGATGACACTTACTCAGCTTCTTTTTTTCCAGTCTGTTCCTTTTCATAAGAAGAGGAGGAGAATAGTGGACAGGGGTGACTCCAAATTTGATAAAAATTTGCTAGCATTAATTTAAAAATACCACCCCTACTTCTTCCTCTTCTTCTTCCTCTTTTCCCCCTCTTCTTCCTCCTCTTCTTCCTCCTCTTCCTCTCCTCCTCTTCCTCCTCCTCCTCTTCCTCCTCCTCTTCTTCTTTCTTCTTCTTCCTCTTTTTTTTTTTTTTTTAAAACACGGGCCACATTCTGTTGCCCAGGCTGGAGTGTAATGGCATGATTATTGCTCGCTGCAGTCTTGAACTCCTTGAGCTCAAGCTATCCTCTGGCTTCAGCCTCCCTAGTAGCTGGGACTACAGGCTGCACCACCATACCTGGCTAATTTTTAGACATTTTTTTAGAGATAGGGGATCTCACTATGTTGCCCAGGCTGGTCTCAAACTCCTGGCCTGAAGCAGTCCTCCTGCCTCTGACCTCTGGAGTAACTGGGATTACCAGTTTGAGCCAACATACTCATCTCCCCTCCTCCCTCTCTTTTTCTTTTTCTTTTCTTTTTTTTTATTTTTTGCAGAGACTGGAGTTTTGCTCTGTTGCCCAAGTTGGAGTGCTGTGTCTATTCACAGGTGTGATCATAGTGCCCTTCAACCTTAAAGGGATCCTCCCACCTCGGCCTCTCCAGTAGCTGGAACTGGAGGTGTGCCCAGCTGTCTTAAAAACTATTAAAACTGGCCTGGTGCGGTGGCTCACATCTGTAATCCCAGCACTTCAAGAGGCCAAGGTGGATGGATCATGAGCTCAGGAGATAGAGACCATTATGGCCAACATGGTAAAACCCTGTTGCTACTAAAAATTTATTTAAAAAAAAAATAGCTGAGCATGGTGGCGCATGCCTGTAGTCCCAGCTACTTGGGAGGCTGAGGCAGGAGAATTGCTTAAACCCAAAAGGTGGAGATTGCAGTGAGCCAAGATCGTGCCACTGTACTACAGCCTGGGCGACAATGTGAGACTGCATCTCAAAAAAAAAAAAAAAAAAAAAAAAAATCTATTAAACCATCTTGAAGCCTAGTTTCAGTTGATCCATTAAACAATATATATGTGTGTATACACACATGCATATATGCTGTGTGTTTATCTGTGTGTGCGTTAGCATTCAGAAATTTGAGCAAACCAGCCAGGCTAATGTGTAGCTACTTAACTGCTTAAGCAGTTCTAGACTAAAATTGATTACTGATACTTCCTTTAATTGGGTAGAAATACATGTAGCTTTTCTTGTTTCTTTCTTTCTTTGAGACATAGTCTCTGTTGCCCAGGCTACAGTGCAGTGGCACAATCTTGGCTCACTACAACCTCTGCCTCCTGGGTTCAAGTGATTCCCCTGCCTCAGTCTCCTGCGTAGCTGGGATTACAGGCACCCGCCACCACACCTGGCTAATTTTTTTGCATTTTTAGTAGAGACAGCGTTTCACCATGTTGGCCAGGCTGGTCTCTAACTCCTGACCTCAGGTGATTTGCCTACCTCTGCCTCCCAAAGTGATGGAATTACAGGCGTGAGCCATCGTGCTTGGCCGAACATGTAGCTTTTTTTTTCCTTGCTGTAGGATTTTTATGTTTTGTTGATATCAAATTGTATCTTTACATTTCTTTTAAGAAGGAAACAAATTTATTAGAATGAGAAACTTATAATGGGGTGAAATGAATAAAATAACTAAAACTTATCATGGAAGTACTTTTTTGTTTTTTAGATTACAATCTATAATGGGGTGAAATGAATAAAATAACTAAAACTTGTCATGGAAGTACTTTTTTGTTTTTTAGATTACAATCTATAATCCTGAGTCATTAATTTATTGAGAAGAGGTGTTAGTTTTTTGCAGCTTAAAATTTTTTTCTTTTTGTGAGTTAACTGGAGACAGTAGAGAAGTTTGTAGGAGTTTTGGCTGGAGAGCACAGTAGTTACAGCAATTATATTGCTGGGATTTAAGCCAATACAGTTTAGGTCTAATGCTTGGTGAATGATTCTGTTGAAGGTCGTGCCTTTTTAAAGTGCCTTTTTTTTTCTTTTCTATTCATAGTGGTAGTCGCTCTTCTAAAACTTTTAAACCAAAGAAGAACATTCCAGAGGGTTCTCACCAGTATGAGCTCTTAAAACATGCAGAAGCCACACTTGGCAGTGGCAACCTCCGGATGGCTGTCATGCTTCCTGAGGGGGAAGATCTAAATGAATGGGTTGCAGTTAACAGTAAGTAGCCTTTCTATTTCTCAGTAGACTATGAATTACGGTAATAGCCTTGTTGTTGGTGAGTGTTGGTGCTATCCGTTCTAGGATTTAGTTAGCAAGCTAATATCATAAAAGAGTGATATCTCAATCTAACTTTAACCTTCATGTTACTTTATTTACTTTATTATTATTATTTTTTGAGACAGGGTCTCAGTCACACAGGCTGGAAGACTGGAGTACAGTGGTACAGTTACAGCTGACTGCAGCCTTGACCTCTGGCTCAAGCAATCCTCTTACCTCAGCCCCCAACGTAGCTGGGACTACAGGCATACACCACCATGCCTGGCTCATTTAAAAACTTTTTTTAGTAGATATGGGGGTCTCAGTATGTTCTGCAGGATGGTCTTTTTGCCTCAGCCTTCCACTGTGCTAGGATTACAGGCATGAGTCACCATACCCAGTCCTTGTTACTGAATTTCTGAATATGGAGTTTTATTAAATCTTGTTTCCTATTTTAATACAAAGCATAGATTTATTATCTTCATTACAATAATGATAATAATTTTTTATTTGTCATACACTAATTGTATAGACATGCCACTCTCCTTTCCACATGATTTTATTTTATCTTTATAAACTTATGATGTAGGTATGATTATTATTTCATTTAGTAGATTAAGCTGAGATAGTTAGTAACTTGCTTAGGTCATACAGCTATTAAATGGCAAAGCCTGGGCTCATATATACAGCTATAGAATTTCCGAGTCTATTGAATTAACAACCACTATGCCAAATTGCCTTTCTCATTGGTATACTCAGTAATTTGTCTAATTGTGCTTATTTATCTTTTATTTTGATTGATTTATTTAGTTTTTAGACGAAGTTTTACTTAGTTGCCCCCGCTGAAGTACAGTGGCACGACTTTGGCTCACTACAACCTCTGTTTCTTGTTCAAGCGATTCTTCTGCCTCAGCCTCCTGAGTAGCTGGGATTACAGGCATGTACCACCATGCCTGGCTAATTTTTGTATTTTTGGTAGAGACGGGGTTTTACCGTGTTGGTCAGACTGGCTTCAAACTCCTGACCTTGTGATCCACCTGCCTCAGCCTCCCAAAGTGCTGGGATTACAGGTATGAGCCACTGCGCCCTGCCAGTTGTGCTTATTTTTTTTTTCCAAAAGACGTTGAGTAGTAATCTTATGAAGTTAGTAAAATATGTTTATGAGATGTTCTTAACTCCTACAAAGACTAACATAGGAAAAGTAAATATATTCTTGGGAATTAAGCCAGAGAAAGTTGAGGAGTAAAAGGTTCAGGGTGTTTCAGCATTAGTAAAAATAATATAATAATAATAAGAATTTTATAATAGAAGGAAATTTATTTGAATTTAGTAAAAATAAAATGAAAGCTAATTTAAGGCATACACAAAATGTCTAGGCTTTAAGAAAAGCAAAACAGTATTTTTCTTATATTTAATGGCCTCTTACTATAATTTGAACTATGTCATGGGATGTATCAATTGAACTGCCCCCATCTAATACCTTTTAGGAACCAGAGGATTTTATTTTGATGTCTTAAAACTTACTGTGATAGCATTTACACAAGAGCCATATTATTATCATGGGATTATCCGCCTGAACCAAGAGAGGCTAGTTATTCGAAACAAAGTGATTTGTTTGCTTTATTGATGAGGCCAGTCATATTTCTAAGATAGTTCTGTGTCATCTCCAAGATTTATATCAGAATAAATCTCCAATATATGTGTACATTCTTTTTGTACTTGTTTGTGCCTTTTTGTAAAATTTATTTGAGAGTTAATTTACTAATGTTTAAAATGTAAGCATGGCTGTGTACAGCTTCTATATTATAGTAGATTCTGTCTTCTCAGTTGCCACAACTGAGTGTCTGTACCTCCCTTATCTGCTAGGGATACATTCCAAGATGACCAGTGGATTCCTAAAACCAGTGATAGTACTGAACCTTTTATATACTGTGTTTTTTCTATATACTACATACCTATGATAAACCTTAATTTATAAATTAAGCACAGTAAGAGATTAACAACTATTAATAACATAGAACAATTATAATTATACTGTAGTAAAAGTTATGTGAATGTAGTCTCTACCTTCCAAAATAATCTTATGGTTTACTCACCCTTCTTGTGATGTTTCACTCTGATAACCAAGATGGCTACTATAAATGATTAATGGGCAGGTATACATCATGAATATGCTAGACTGAGGGTTGATTCACATCCCAGGTGGACGGAGTGAGATGCTGTGAAATTTGATCACATTACTCAGAGTGGCACACAATTTAAAATTTATATATTGTTTTTTTCTGAAGTTTTCCATTTGATATTTTTAGACCAAGGTTGATCACAGATAACTGAAACTATGGATAGTGAACCCACAGTTAAGGAGGGACTACTGTAGTACTCTAATGCCTAGAACTTTGAAAACTTTTAAAATTTCCTAGTAATTCTATAATTTTACTACAGCTGGACAAAGATTGCTTTAGACTGAAGCATTAGAACATCTGCTTAGGACATATTCTGCTTTGAAAAATACAGCATTTAACTGAATTGTTGGACTGTAACACGGCACTCCAGCCTGGGTGACAGAGCAAGACTCTGTCTCCAACAAAAAAAGAGAAAGAAAATTTAAAATTCTGCTCTGGGAAAGACATTGTAAAGAAAATAAAAAATGAAGCCACTGACTAGCAGAAAATCTTTGCAGACCACATACATATTAAAGGACTTGTATCCAAAATATACAAAGAGCTCTTAAATTTAACAATAAGGGCTATGCAGGGCAATGTAGCAAGACCCTGTCTCTAAGAAAAGAATAAGCTAGCCAGAGATGTACATACCTGTAGCCATAGCTACTTGGGAGGCTGAGGTGGGAGGAATACTAGGAGTTCGAGGCTGCAGTGTACCATGATCATACCATTGTACTCAAGCCTGAGCGGGGGAGTGAGACCCTGTCTCTAAAAAAATGAAATAAAATAAATTTAATAAAAACATAAGGAGAGAAAAAAAATCAAACAATGAGTAGGATAAATAGATAGCAAATAGTAAGATATTAATAGTAGGTTGAAATCTATATATTATCAATAATAATTGTATTAAATGTAAAGGTCAAAATGGTCCAACACAAAAGTTGGTTGTCCGGGCATGGCGGCTTATGCTTGTAAACTCTGCACTTTGGGAGGCTGCAGTGGGATGATCACTTGAGCCCAGGAGTTTGAGACCATTGTGGGCAACATGGCAAATCTCTATCTTTACCAAAAATAAAAAAGTTTGCCAGGCATGGTAGCGCACACTTGTGGTCCAGGCTGCTTGAGAGACTGAGGTGGGAAGATCTCTTGAGCCTAGAAGGTGAATGCTACCGTGAGTTGTGATTGCACCGCTGCACTCTAGCCTGGGCGACAGAGCAAGACCCTGTCTTAAACAGAAAACAAAGAACAAAAAACCTCGATTATGTCAAGATGGCAACAAAGCAAAACAAATCTGAATGCTGCAAGATATATAAATATACAGATATAGAATGGTTGAAACTAAAGTTAAACACTAATCCAGAGAATGTTAGTAGTCATGTCAGATAAAGTAGACATTCAGGCAAAAAGCAGTGAAAAAGGATATTTTAAAATGATAAACATTTCAATTCTCAAATAATATATAAAATTCTGAATGTATATGTTTCTAATAACATCTCAAAAACTTATTAGTATTAGTTGACTGAACTAAAAGGAGAAGTAGACAAACCGTGGTCATAATGGCAGATTTTAACATTTCTCTTTCAGTAACAGAAAATATAGAAGAAAAAATCAATAACAAATTAGAAAAATTTGAACAACATGATTAACAGACTTGACCTAGGAGCACATGACCTAAGCACCTAAGAGTATATATATATATGTACATTTTCAAAAATCGACACCAATACTATCTCTAACCACAGTGGAATCTAGCCAGAAAGCAATAACAAAGAGAAATCTGTATATGTTTGGAAAAAGTATGTCTCAATAGAAATTAGAAAATATTTTAAATTGAAATTTGATGATGAAAATACTATATATGGAAACTTGTGGGATATGGCTGAAGCTCTGTTAGAGGAAATGTAGAGCCTTACATACATACATATATTAGAAAAGAAAAAATATTAAAAGTTAATGAACTAAGCATCAATCTCTGGAGGTTGGGAAAACAACAGCAAATTAAATGCAAAGAAAGTTAAAAGAGGTGAGGCCAGTGGTGGCCCATGCTTGTAATCCTAGCACTTTGGGAGGCTGAGATGGGTGGATCACAAGGTCAGGCGTTCAAGACCAGCCTGGCCAACATGGCGAAACCCCGTCACTAATGAAAATACAAAAATTAGCCAGGTGTGATGACACGCACCTGTAGTCACAGCTACTCGGGAGGCTGAGGCAGGAGAATTGCTTGAACCCAGGAGGTGGAGGTTGCAGTGAGCTGAGATTGCGCTATTGCACTGCAGCCTTGGCAACAAGAGTGAAACTCCGTCTCAAAACAAAATGTTAAAAGAGGTTATCAGTAAAGAACAGAAATTAAAAAAATAAAAAAAGAAACATACAATAAAGAGAATTGGGCTGGGTGCAGTGGGTCACTCCTGTAATCCCAGCACTTTGGGAGGCCGAGGTGGGAGAATACTTGAGGAGTTCAAGATCAGCCTGGCCAACATGGTGAACCCCATCTCTACTAAAAATACAGAAATTAGCTGGGTGTGGTGGTGGGTCCCTGTAATCTACATACTTGGGAGGCTGAGGCAGAGTTGCTTGAATCTGGAAGGTGGAGGTTGCAGTGAGCTGAGATTGCACCACTGCATTCCAGCCTAGGTGACAGAGCAAGACTCCATCTCAAAAAAAAGGTGGTTCTCACCTTAAACTTCATATGGAACCAAAAGAGAGCCCGCATAGCCAAGTCAATTCTAAGCAAGAAGAACAAAGTGGGAGGCATCACACTACTGGACTTCAAACTATACTACAAGGCTACAGTAATCAAAACATTATGGTATTGGTACCAAAACAGAGATATAGACCAATGGAACACAACAGAGGCCTCAGAGGCAACACAACATATCTACAACCATCTGATCTTTGACAAACCTGACAAAAACAAGCATTGGGGAAAGGATTCCCTGTTTAATAAATGGTGTTGGAAAAACTGGCTAGCCATGTGCAGAAAGCAGAAACTGGACCCCTTCATTACACCTTACACTAAAATTAACTCCAGATGGATTAAAGACTTAAACGTAAGACCTAACACCATAAAAACCCTAGAAGGAAATCTAGGCAAAACCATTCAGGACATAGGTGTAGGCAAGGACTTCATAACCAAAACACCAAAAGCATTGGCAACAAAAGCCAAATTAGACAAATGGGACCTAATCAAACTCCACAGCTTCTGCACGGCAAGAGAAACAGTCATTAGAGTGAATCGGCAACCAACAGAATGGGAAAAAATTTTTGCAGTCTTCCCATCTGACAAAGGGCTGATATCCAGAATTTACAAAGAACTAAAACAGATTTACAAGAAAAAAACAAGCCCATTCAAAAATGGGCAAAGGATATGAACAGACACTTTACAAAAGAAGACATACATGAGGCCAACAAACATATGAGAAAATGCTCATCATCACTGGTCATTAGAGAAATGCAAATCAAAACTACATTGAGATACCATCTCATGCCAGTTAGAATGGCGATCATTAAAAAATCTGGAGACAGCAGATGCTGGAAAGGATGTGGAGAAAAAGGAACACTTTTACACTGTTGGTGGGAGTATAAATTAGTTCAACCGTTGTGGAAGACAGTGTGGCGATTCCTCAAGGACCTAGAAATAGAAATTCCATTTGACCCAGCAATCCCATTACTGGGTATATATCCAAAGGGTTATAAATCATTCTACTAAAAGGACACATGCACACGAATGTTTGTTGCAGCACAGTTTACAATAGCAAAGACCTGGAACCAACCCAAATGCCCATCAATGATAGACTGGACTGGGAAAATGTGGCACATATACACCATGGAATATTATTCAGCCATCAAAAACAATGAGTTTGTGTCCTTTGTAGGGACATGGATGAACCTGGAAACCATCATTCTCAGCAAACTGACACAAGAACAGAAAATCAAACACCACATGTTCTCACTCATAGGCGGGTGTTGAACAATGAGAACACATGGACACAGGGAGGGGAGCACTACACACTGGGGTCTGTTGGGGGGGAACAGGAGGGACAGCAGGGGGTGGGGAGTTGGGGAGAGATAGCATGGGGAGAAATGCCAGACATAGATGATGGGGAGGAAGGCAGCAAATCACACTGCCATGTGTGTACCTATGTAGCAATCTTGCATGTTCTTCACACGTACCCCAAAACCTAAAATGCAATTTAAAAAAATATTTTGAAATTTAATTTTAAAAAGTTATGGAAAAAGTATAAATGTATATATGTATACATAAATATTTTATATAGTTGTTATATAACATTTAAAAAAATGTAAAATAGATACATGTAAATACAAAAAAAATTTCTTGGATTTTTTTTTTTTTTAAATAAACTTTTCCTTATTGTGGAAAAAAAAAAGTTGTTCTTTGAAAAGTCTAAAAATTTATAACCCCTGGTAAGATTGATCAAGAAAAATTTTTTTAATATTTATAAAATAAAAATATTATTTAAAAAATATTATTTATTTAAAATAATACTAGAAAGCACAAATAACCAATATCAGGGATAAAAAAGCAAATACACACCAGATCTTACATAGCATTAAAAGTTCTAAGAGAATATTGTGAACAAGTTATAAATGTATCCTAATGGATTTGAAAGTTTAAATGAAATAGCCAAATTCTTATAAAAATTCAGCTTATCAAAGTTAACACTAAAATAAAAAAATTTGAACAGTCTTAAAACTTAAAAAAAATTATATGCATTTAAAAACCTTGGCACAGTATATTTCCATGAAACATTTAAGGAAGAAATAATGCCAGCCTTTGGGTCTTACAGAGAATGGAAGAAATATTAGTTTTATGAATTCTGCATGAACATTACAAGAAAGGAAACCAGGTCATCTAACTTTTGAAATTAACCTAAATGTAAAAATCCTAATAAAAATATTTAGTGAATTGAATCTAGTAACATTCTAAGTGTTTATAACATTATGACTAAACTGAGTGTATTCCAGGAATACAAAGGTTAATTTAACATTTGAGGGGGCCTCATGTTGTGGCTCATGCCTGTAATCCCAGTGTTTTGGGAGGCTAAGGTGAAAGGATTGCTTGAAACCAGGTGGTTGAGATCAGCCTAGGCAATATAGTGAGTCCCACTATTTATAAAAAGTTTTAAAAGTTAGCTAGGTATGGTGTTGCTTGCCAATAGTCCTGATTACTCAAGTAGGTCCAGGCGAGAGGATTGCTTGAACCCAGGAGTTTGAGGCTGCACTGAGCTCTGATCATAGGACTGTACCCCAAGCCTGGGCAACAGAGTGAGATCTTAGCTCAAAAAAAAAAAAATTAGGAAAAAAAATTTAAAATTGTCATTGTGATTCACTGCATTAGCCAATCAAGGAGAAGAAAAATCATATCACAACAATATGTGCAGAAAACCATTTGACAAAATTCAAAATCAATTCATAATAAAAAGGCTATCAAGTAATAGATAAGAACTTTCTTCTGATAAAGGATATTTATTTGCAGAATAGCTATAACATTATAATAGTAAATGTTGAATTTTTTTCTTAATTTAGGAAAGAGTCAAGAATATCCATTACCAGTATTTTACTGGAGTCTTTATTTACTTATTTTTTATACAGAGTCTTGCTCTGTCGCCCAGGCTGGAGTGCATTGGCACAATCTGGGCTCATAGCAACTTCTGCCTCCTGAGTTCAAGTAATTTTCCTGTCTCAGCCTTCCATGTAGCTGGGACTACAGGCGTACCTCTGCCATGCCCGGCTCATTTTTTGTATTTTAGTAGAGACAAGGTTTTACCATATTGTTCAGGCTGGTCTCAAACTCCTGACCTCAGATGATCTGCCTGAATTGGCTTCCCAAAGTGCTGGGACTACAGTCATGAGCCACCACGTCCAACCAGTTACTGGAGTCTTAACCAAGTCAGTAAGGCAAGAAAAAGAATACAAAATATACTGACTAGAAAGGAAGAAAGAATTATTTTTTTCATTCATAGCCAATAAAAGTAAATATGTTGATTGGTCTGAAAATGCCTTTTTGGATAAGAAAATGTGTTGAAAATCTAAAAGACTATGATTATTATTACTATACCATGATTATTATTACTAATAGATGAATTTAATGAGGTTGTCAGCTCTAGGGTCAATATAAAATTATGAATATCTCATTCCCAGAAAATGGAGTCCAAAAAAAAAAATGAACAAAAGGAAAAAATACATAGCATCAAAAATGTCAACCTAGGAACAAATCTAGTGAAACATGAAAACTATTCCTTAATGATTAGTGCTCTTTATCCTCCTTTTTTTTTAAATTAAATTTTTATTTTTTGAGGTTTTGCCCTGTCATCCAGGTTGGAGTGCAGTGGCACAATCATGGCTCACTGCAGCCTTGAACTTCCCTGGCTCTAGCAATCCTCCCACCTTAGCATCCTAGAGTGTTCTAGAGTGCTGGGATTACAGGTGTGACCACCATGCCCAGCTACTTTATTTATTATTTAATTTTTGTAGTGATGAGGTTTTACTGTGTTGTCCAGGGTGATCTCAAACTCCTGGGCTCAAGTGATCCTCCCAAGGCCTTGGTCTTCCCAAGTGCTGGTATTACAGGCGTGAACCACCATGGCCGGCTTATGTTCTTTTTAAGAAATTTATAAATGCCAAAGCTTATGAATATGTTCTTTTAAACTTAATTGTCTTACCTTTCACATTTAGAGGTACAGTTTACTTAAAATTGCTTTTTGAGTATGACATAAGAGTCAAATTTTATTTTATTTTTTTGAGACAAGGTCTCATTTTTTGGCCCCAGGCTAGATAGAGTACAGTGGCGAGATCGTAGCTCACTATACCCTCGAATTGCTCAAGCATTTCTCCTGTCTCAGCCTTCTGAGTAGTGTGGCTGGGATTGCAGGGGAGCACCACCATACTTGGCTAATGTTTAAAATATTTTTTGCAGAGATAGGGTCTTGCTGTATTCCTCAGACCGTTCTCTCACCTCGGCCTCCCAAAGTGCTAGGATTATAGGCATGAGCCAACTGTGCCTGGCCAGGTTTTATTTTTTTCCCATAGCAATAACCAGTTGACTCAGAAATATTTATGAAAAGACTGTCCTTTGCTTATTCTGCAATGATGGCTATGTAATAAATCAAATGTTTCATCTATGTTTGCATCTTTTTCTGTCATGTAGTAATTGCTCATGTCTCTCTTCTATTCCATTAGTGTACAAAATCATATTCTTTTATTCATTGTGCTTTATCAGTCTTTTTTTTTTTTTTTGAGATGGAGTCTTGCTCTTGTTGCCCAGGCTGGAGTGCAATGGCACAATCTTGGCTCACTGCAACCTCCACCTCCTGGGCTCAAGAGATTCTCCTGCCTCAGCCTCCTCAGTAGCTGGGACTACAGGCACCTGCCACCACACCCAGCTAATTTTTGTATTTTTGGTAGAGATGGGGTTTCACTGTGTTGGCCAGGCTGCTCTGGAACTCTTGACCTCATGATCCGCCTGCCTCGGCCTCCCAAAGTGCTAGGATTGCAAGTGTGAGCCACTGCACCCGGCCTGTGGGTTATAAATCTTAATACTTACCTTTGTTTTTGTTTTGAGACATAGTGTCATTCTGTCGCCCAGGCTGGAGTGCAGTAACGTGATCATGGCTCACTGCAGCCTGACTTCCTGGGTTCAAGGAGTCCTCTCACCTCAGCCTGCTGTGCAGCTAGAACCACAGGCATGCACCACCATGCCCAGCTAATTTTATTTTCATTTTTAGGTGGAGACGAGGTCTCAGTGTGTTGCCCAGGCTGATCTTGAACTCCTGTGCTTAAGTGATTCTCCAGCCTTGGCCTGTGAGTGTGTTGGGATTATAGGTGTGACACATTGTGCCCAGCCTGGTTCTTTTTTAAGAATGTGATGGATATTCTTGCCTTGTTGCATTTTCAAATAAATTTTAGCCTTTTTAGGGCCTGTGGAATGGCATTCTGCCATCATTTAAATTTGTAGTTCCATGATTACCGATATCTTTTTATAAGATATTTGACCACTTGGAAACTTCTTTCATGAAGTGACAGTTCAAAACTGTCACGTTTTTCAGCTGTGTTGTCTTTTTCTTATTGATCTATATGAGTATTTTATATATTCTAGATATAAGATTTTTGTTGTTTAGATGTGTTGTAAGTAATTTCTTCCTCTCTGTGCTTGCCTTTTTACTCTCAAGGGAGTCATTGGATGAACACAAGATCCTCATATCAATGTATTGAGACTTCTGTGTATGCATTTCACCTGTTCTTTGTTGGGGAAAGAATACTGATAAAGCCTATTCTGTTTGAGTACAATTAAAATTTCATTTTAAATTTAGCCATTCTGTTTTACTTACAACTGATATTTGCTTTATAGCTGTGGATTTCTTCAATCAGATCAACATGCTTTATGGAACCATCACAGACTTCTGTACAGAAGAAAGTTGTCCAGTGATGTCAGCTGGCCCAAAGTAAGACATGGTTAATGATCAGTTCTCATTTTTATATTAGTTTATGGTTCTTGGAGAAGAACAATATTTCTGACCATGTGATTTCTCTACTTAGCATCTCTTTCTGAGGTTTGCCAGTGACTATTAATCTAGATTCCTTAGCTTGGGCTTTGTGACCCTCCATCCTGCCTTTCCTGTGTTTGCTTATGTATCTTCTCTGGTCTGTGCTAACTAGATTACTGGACATTCTTTGTTGTCCCCTCCATTACTTTTACCCTCTGGAAGCTCACTTATTCTTTTCTTTTCTTGGATATTTTTCTTTTCTCCCATTTCACTCCTGTCATTTTCTGTCAATATTTCAAAAAAATCTCACTGATCTTAAAGTTTATTATCAAATGCTTCTCTGTCAGAACCTTCTGATTTCATCAGATGATTAAACTTTTTACCTTTATAATGATGTTTCTTTGTTATATTTCTTATGCTGTTTATACATACTTTATTTAACCTGTTAGATTTGTTCTTTTAATCCCTTTTGGTGAAGGACAGAGTTTGCTACCTTGTTTGAAAGCCCAGAAAACGTGGGTTGAATCAGTACATTTTGGAAACTGGATTTTATTATTACTACTACTAATAATAGCAATGGCAGTTACCATTTACTTAGTGGTACCTAAATGTAAGGCCTTTCGTACATATCTTTTACATCCTATGTCAGCATTCATCATAAGAATATTGCTCTATGCATTGCCATAGACTGAAAGAATTTAGTCAGATGATCAAAGAGCCCATAACAGAGGTATAATATTGTAGCTTAGGAAAGATATGGAGATACCATATGAGGCGGTAAAAGAAGTTGGCAGTTCTCAGTAAAGAGAAAGGAAGACCACACGAGGAAAGGCACAAAGCTGCGTTTGAACCACTTTCTAGCCCATAGAGATGAGTATAGCTGCAGAGCTATTCAAAATCTATGTCTGTGAATTTCCTTCCTCCATTTAGACCTCTTCCTGCAGAAGTATGTTTGTGGTTTTTACCCCTCACTGGACTGTTTACTTTGGAGAAACGTCTTCTGTGGACTTTGTATGGGATTTGTAGTTGGAGGTGCGTCTTTTGTTCTCTCCAGCTCCCCATTTTGAAAGTCTAGTCAAGATAGCCCTTATAAAAAATAATGTGGTTTAGGCTAGGCATGGTAGCTCACACCTGTAATCCCAGCAGTTTGGGAGGCTGAGGCTGGTAGATCGTTGCCTGAGGTCAGGAGGATGAGAGCAGCCTGGGCAACATGGTGTATCTTGTCTCTACTAAAAATACAAAAAATTAGCTAAGTGTGGTGGTGTGCACCTATAATCCCGGCTACTCAGGAGGCTGAGACATGAGAATCACTTGAACCTGGGAGGTGGAGGTTGTAGTGAGCTGGGATTGTGCCACTGCACTCCAGCCTGGGTAACAGAGTGAGACTGTCTAAAAAAAAATTGTGGTTTAAAGACATAGGTGTCTCCTAGTTTTATCATCAAAGGTAGAGTGTAAATTTCTGTTACTTGTTATTTTGGGAAGATTTCTTAGAGGAATGGGGGCATTTAGAAATGAAATAAGTTCCCTTTTAGTATTACTTTATTCTTGTCAGTATTACTGGTATTCACTTTGGTTAAGTTTCACTTGTGAAAATAGATGTTTTAAATTTTTCTATTCTATGGTTAGTTATGCCTTGAGAAGTTAAATAGCACTGCCTTCTAAGAGAGCCAGTTCTCCTGGCTTGAGAGATCTTTGCCTCTGCTGCGGTACGCATGTGTGCGTGCATGATGTTAAAGCTGTGTGGTCTCCTGCCTTCCTTGCCTGCCTGCTTCCCTCTCTTTCTCTTCTTCCTTCTTTTTCTTCATTTCTCCCTCTTTCTCTTTCTTCTTTCTCTGCATTCCTTTTCTTCTACCTTCTCTTTTCTTTCCTCTCTCCCTCCCTGTCTCTTTTTTTTGAGAATCTTGACACTTCCCAGTTATTAGTGCTGAGAGGATGTGGTTGTTGTCAGGGTTCTTCATCTTTACCAGCAGATGCAGGATTGTGCCAAGGAGAGGCATTTGTTAATATTTAACAAATGCTAAGCCCCTTGTAAAGTGGTATTGAATGATGGCTCATAGAACTTTGTTCTCAGTTACTGTTTTTTTATTTTTATTTTCTTTTTTTGAGACAGTCTCATTCTGTCTCCCAAGCTGGTGTGCAATGGTGCGATCTTGGCTTATGGTAACCTCTGCATCCTAGGTTCAAGAGATCTTCTCGCCTCAGCCTCTCGAGTAGCTGGGATTAAAGGTGCGTGCCACCACGTCTAGCTATTTTTGTCTTTTTAATATAGATGGGGTTTCATCACGTTGGCCAGGCTGGTCTCAAACTCCTGACTTAAGTGATCTGCCCTCCTCAGCCTCCCAAAGTGCTGGAATTACAAGAGAGAGCCACTGCGCCTGGCCCTCACTTACTGTTTTTTATTATTATTAAAAAAGAAATTGTGAATTGGAGTTTGCAGTTTGCAAGTTCATGCTGTGATGACAGAAATAAATTTCAAAGAGAATTGTCTGTCAGAGGTGGAATGAGAAAGATAATGAGGCAAAATAGAGCTACAGAATGAAAGAAGTCATCCTAAGTATAAATATGACAAAAGAAAAAGAAGAGATTAGGGAGTCATAGTTTTAAACTCTAAAGGTCTAAGCAGTATACAGTTAGTTTTCAAAAAGCCTTCGGATATTGAAAGTTGATATTTTTAAAAAACACTTCAGGATATTGAAAATGATTCTTTGGTTTACTTTGTTTTTGATTTTTACATTTAAAAATGAATGTGAAACATCTGAAAATGATTGACAAGATGAAAAACATGATGGTGAGGGAAGGTTAAAAATGTTAAGGTTTCTTAACATAAGGTAGTAAACATGGTTGTGTCCCTGTCTCTTAAGAATAATTATGGGCTGGGGATGATGGCTCTTACCTGTAATCTCAGCACTTTGGGAGGCCAAGGTGGGAGGATTGCTTGAACCCAGGAGTTCAAGGGTGCAGTGAGCTACGCTTGTGCCACTGTACTTAAGCCTAAGCTACAGTAAGACCCTGTCTTAAAAAGAAAAAGGACAAAATGATGGCTAGAATGTCACCATTCATGGTCTCTGTCTTCTAAGAGTAGCAAACAAGGACATAAAATAGGCTTAAATGACACTAAAAATGTTAATGTTATATTAGAAAGAACCTTTTGACTGTGAAAGTGATTAAACAGTTAAAACAGGATATGAAGAGGTGTTGGAAAGTATCTCCTTGTAGACCTTCAAAATGGGACTTGATAGTCAACCCTATTGTCCCACTTTGGCAGAAAAATTTTCTACAGAATGTTTAATTCAGGTGTATCTTGTTTAATATTATTGTTCAGCTATAAGTAGTTCTGATTAAATAGAAAGGCATCCTTATTTATCCTATCTGAAGATAATTTATAGTTTGAAATAGCCTGTAGTATTTTTCTGTTATATATTGCCATCTCCTTTCCCAGTCTCACTGACCTATTATTTAGCCCAAACTCTGGGGACAGGGTTAGAAAAACACAATTGAATCAAAGGGAGAAGTTAAGCAGCAAAAGTAACGTTTTGGAAACTAAAATACTAAATCCTAGGTCAGCTTAGAGACTTTTCCACTTTGGAGTTTCACCTGTATGCATCTTTCTTATCTCAAAATTCAGTGTGTGTGTGTGTGTAACTCTTTTAGGGCTCTTTTTTTTTTTTTTTTTTTGAGATGCAGTCTCGCTCTGTTGCTCAGGCTGGAGTTCAGTTGCACCATTTTGGCTTACTGCAACCTCTCCCTCCCGGGTTCAAGCAATTTTCAGCTAATTTTTGTAATTTTAGTAGAAATGGGGTTTCACTATGTTGGCCAGGCTGGTCTTGAGTCTTGACCTCAAGTGATCTACCTACCTCAGCTTCCTGAAGTGCTAGGATTACAAGCATAAGCCACCATGCTCAGCCTCTTTTAGGGTTCTTATCATACTGTTTTTACATCTTCACTTTTGAGTCTATCTTTTCTACTAGTCTGTTTTTCTTGAGAGTAGGGAAAGTGCTTTCATTTTAGTGTTTCTTGTTCTTGACTTAGTATGTTTCACATGGAAGGTATATATTAAATGTTTATTGAATCAAAGGATGGTGTTCTGCTAATATTGAAAGCCTTTATTTGGGTTGCAAATTTTCTTTGGACCTTCTTTAAAGACATGTTTAGCCCTTCAGCCAATGTACTCAAATATTAAATAATTCTCATTTTCATTAGTCTTATTTTGGTACTTCTGTGTCATTTTCTATCCTTAATGGAAAATTTAAAGCCCCAAGTTAAAAAGAATTGCACTACATAAGGAGAAATGGTTTCTAAAATGAAGAAAAACAACCATAAAGTCCAAAAGTGGTCATCATAGAACTAGGAAGTAAGCTGGTTTTTCTACTTAAAATAGTGTCTGATTCTAAAATATAAATGCTACTTATGAGAACTATGTAAAAAAATTCAGACCTGAGGAGAGTATCGAAACACAAAACATGAGTTTGCCGGGATCTACTTAGTTTGGATTGTGATAAATGCAAAGTAGTCCACTGGCAATTTAAAAATATATCTTTATTTGGAGGAGCAGAGTATTGAAAACGTGTCTGTGTGTACATTAGTAATATACATAAAATATATACACTATGTATAGGTATATACTGATCTTCTGTGTGCTTTTTATCTCTCCAATGCAGATATGAATATCATTGGGCAGATGGAACAAACATCAAGAAACCTATTAAGTGCTCTGCACCAAAGTATATCGATTACTTGATGACCTGGGTTCAGGACCAGTTGGATGATGAGACGTTATTTCCATCAAAAATTGGTATAATTCTTTTTTGTAATTGGGATTCATCTTGATTTATCTTTTATATGCTTCTAGAATTTTCCTCCCTTCTTCCACGGTATCTAGTTGGAGAGTTCTTTAGGGCTGTGTTAATGTATGTGTATGTTACGCAGTTCCCAAAAAGAGGCACAAAAGTTTGTTAACCCAGTGGTAAAATAAACAAGTTATCCTGTGTGAATTGAGCTTTTCCTCTTTAACTTAGTGCTTTTAAATGCATAATTAGCTGAAAGGCTAGGTTTATTAGAAAATAAATGATCTCCCTCTCTTAAGGTAATTATTTTATTTTGTTAAGTTTTTGTTGATATTCTAGATTACAATATCACCAAGTTTCTTTTTAGACAACACTAGTTTTTTTTAATACTTTAAAAAATAATTATGATCATCATTGAGAATAAATTTACTTCCCTGAAGTAAGGGGAAGGGCTTAAGAAGCCCTTTTGGTAGAAAGTTCTAGATAGAGGCTTATTACTATTCCAGAAATCATGCTAAATTACTGTACCTAACATATATTTCTACTCTTAGGCACTTAAAGGTGTTCTATCTTTTTCACACCAAACTTATGAACATTAAGGTAAACCCTCTATTTTATTTTATTTATTTAATTTAATTTTTATAAAATATTTTGGGAGACAGAGTCTCACTCCATTGCCTAGGCTGGAGTGCAGTGGCACAACCTTGGCTCACTGTAACCTCTGCCTCTCAGGTTCAAGTGATTCTCCTGCCTCAGCCTACCAAGTAACTGGGACTACAGGCATGCACCACCACACCCAGCTAATGTTTTTGGATTTTTAGTAGAGATGAGGTTTCACCATGTTGGCCAGGCTGGTCTCGAACTCCTGACCTCAGTGATCTGCCTGCCTTGGCCTCCCAAAGTGCTGGGATCCCTCTCTATAATTTTAAATGACGAGATCAGTAGATTTGGGATAGTAACAAAATCTGGCTCATGATACAGAAAAAAGAGAGTTGATATTGAGTAGATAGCTAGTAACATCTGCCACAGTCATATATACTTATTTAGGGAAGTTCTTTTGGCTTCTGTCCAGTGTTATACAGTAATATATTTGTGATCAAAAGGGAGTTTGAATTTATAACTCACAATATGAATCTTACAGATTCAGATATTAAGCCATGTGAGAAGAAAACAAGATTTGAGGGGTTGCCCTATTATTGGCTGAGTGACTTTTGGTTTTTTATATTTACTTTTAAGGGCAGACTGATCAGGTGGACATTGTTCACATCTAGATGGTTATATATTTTTGCCTTCTCAAACTTCTTACAACTGATTATCTCAAAAGGAGAATTTGCTCTTCTAATGTTAGAACTTTTTGACATCTTATGTTTTTTTTTTTTTTCTGGAAAGTGGTGGTGAAGACAATATAAATAGTTGTTGTTATTATGGAGTATTTTAAACATATTTATTGAATGCATTAACCACTTTGAACTTTTGTAATAAAAGAGCAAATTTTCAAGACCGAATTACATATATATATCGTAAAGGTTGGATGAGTGTCCCCACCTTATCTCTTATCTCTCATAATACAGTTTTAAAATTTTTATTTTGATCCAATTTCAAACTTTTAGAAAATTTGCAAGACTTATACAAGGAAATGTACAAAAAATCATACAAACCCTTCATCCAGATTGTTAATTGTTAACATCTTCCTCCTTCCTTTCCCTCTCCCCCAACCTCTCTCACTCATACACATACATTCATTCATTCCTTTTCCTAAACTGTTTGAGAGTAAGTTGCATATATGATGCCTTTAAAACTTGATTTTGCATTTCCTTAGAAAAATCACAGTACAGATATCAAGATTAGGAAATTTATACTGATGCTATGCTATTTTCCAATCTATAGATCTTATTTGGGCTTTTCAGGTTTTCTTAATAATGTACTTTATAGCAAAGAAAATCTTTGATACCTGTTTTCATTTATTTGTTGTCTCTTTAGCCTCCTTTGATTTGGAAATGTGCATTTTGGTCATTTTTGTTTTTTATGACATTGTTGAAGAGTGCATATTATTTTATAGATTTTCCTTTCACTTTGGTTTGTCTTTTATGTCTTTGTGAACTATAATTAAGTGAGAAGTAGCAATATGAGGGCAATATCATGACATTGAACCCAGTAGTACCAATATTTGGCTGTTTTGTCAGTCTGTATCATTTAACATGTTTAACAGAGGATATGGGATTTTATACATTTTTTAAGATAAATTTTATTGTATATATTTAAGGCAGACAACAAGATGATATGAGATTATACATAATAAAATGGTTATTATAGTGAAACAGATGACCATCTCCATCATCTTACATAGTTACTAATTTTTCCCCCTGTGGTAAGAGCAGCTGTAATCTACTCATTTAGCAGACCCCTGAATACATTATTCTATTCTTTTTTTAAATTATTAGTTTTTTGAGACAGGGTCTCACTCTGTTGCCAGGGCTGAAGTTCAGTAGCACAGTCACAGCTCACTACAGCCTCAATCTCCCAGGCTCAAGCAGTCCTACTGCTTCAGCCTCCTAAGTAACTGGGACCACAGGTATACACCACCATACCCAGCTAATTTCTAATATTTTGTTGAGGCAAGGTGCCGCTATGTTGCCCATGCTGCTCTTGAACTTCTGTCTCAAGTGATCATCCCACCTTGTCCTCCCAAGTGTTGGGATGATAGGCATAAGTCACCGCCCAGCCTCACTACACTAAGTACACTATTTGTAACTATGGTCCTCATGTTGTACATTAGATCTTTAGGCTTGTTCATTCTACATATCTGGTACCTTGTATCCTTTCACTTACCTTCACCACACTCCTGGTGGCCACTGTTTTATTCTCTATCTCTGTATATTTGACTTAAAAAAAAATTCACATGTAAGTGAGGTCATGCAATATTTTTCTTTTTCTGTCTGGCTTGTTTCACTTAGTGTTGTAACCGAGCAAGCGCAAAATCACCACTGAGACAAAGACTCGACCAACTTACAGGGTCTTTATTGCCAGCGACCACAGAGGACTCGCGTCTCTCTAACCTGTGGCCCCAAAAGGAGGGTGTCAAGACCTTTTATGCCTGTAAACCACCTCTTGGGTGGGGGTGTGGGTGAGGGGCTTTGGACATTCCGAGAGCCAGGGGACTTTGGACATTCTGATTACTTAAGTGGTTCACAGAAATCAAGATAAGCATTAGTTTACACATTTCTGGGTAGGGTGGAAATTACAGACCTTAGTTACTTATTACAAGTTTTAAAATGGTGCAGGGGCCAAAATGGCATTGGTTTGGACTGCTTGCCTGTCACGTTAGGGTTACAGAGAGCAGTTTCAATGGAAAGCCGAGGTATAGTGGATGTATGCAGTTTATGGGGCATTTACTATGTCACATTAGCATAATGTTCTCCAGATCCATCCATGTTGTGGCAGATTGCAAGATCTCCTCTTTTCTGGCTGAATAATATTTCATTGTATATATATAGCACAGTTTTAAAAATCCATTCATCTGTTGAGGGACACCTGGGTTGTTTACATGTCCTGGCTATTTTGAACAATGCTGCAGAGAACATAGGTGTGCAGATAACTTTACGACTGGGTTATTTCATTTCCTTTGGGTATATACCCAGAAGACAGATTGCTGGGTCATGTGGTATTCTATTTTTAATTCTTTAGGAACCTCTATGCTGTTTTCCTTAGTGGCCATACCAATCTATGTTGCCACCAGCAGTATATGAGAGTTCCCTCTTTTCCACAGTTGAAAAAATATATTTTTCAACTTTCATATTTCAGTACTGTAAACGTGCTTTAATTCATGAATCAGTGGAATAGAGAATGTAGCTAATTAAAGGACAAATGTAGACTTGGAGTAGTAATGAAATAATTCCCATATAAAAAAGTATAATATATACTGTAAGCATTTTAAACAAAACTGAATGTGGTTAATGCATTATTTCTGTTCAGCACATATTTTTATTGAGACTTAAGAAATCTGATGATCTGAGTGTGAGTTTCACCTTCACTACCATCTTGGGTGTATATCTGTTTCATTTTAGTAATGTGGTGGTAGTATGTTAGAGACGTAACAGGCTATAATGAGGACTGATTCTTACACCATAAAAACGTTGAAGTTTATATTCATTCATGACATATTGAGAACTTCTGAAAAGGTATAATGGGTATATGTATAAATTCACAAATACTACTTCTTTTCAGCCTTGTCTTGGTAACTTATGTTGCCCTTTGCTGACAAACTCATGTTGCCTTGTTATCATCTCCAGTTATTAGAGGGAATTTTTTATCTCTTTTCTAGGTGTCCCGTTCCCAAAGAATTTCATGTCTGTGGCAAAAACTATACTCAAACGCCTATTTAGGGTTTATGCTCACATTTATCATCAGCATTTTGACCCTGTGATCCAACTTCAGGAGGAAGCACATCTAAATACATCTTTCAAGCACTTTATTTTTTTTGTCCAGGTAAGTTGGATTAGGAGGCCTTTGGTGCTCATTTATCTTCATAGTTCTAAGGTGAGTACTGCATCCACACTGTCAGGATGGAATTTGCCATATCTCTCTGGTCTGCATCCTCCTCTACGCTTTTCCATGATGACAAGGACTGGCTTTTTGTTTCTAAATTGTATTAGTATCCAAGTTGATGGCATGCAGGTCTGTTGGAGGTTGAGAAGGAGAGATGGTGATGAGCAGAAGCCCAAGTCTTGAATTCGTGTTGTTTTTGTATATCTACAGGCATATATTTATAAATGCCTTTGCCACTTCCCTTGTTCTCTTAAGAAATATGTATCCATTTTCCACTGTATACACTCCTCACACTGAAGGCACATATTTTACCTATATAAACATACTTTAGGAGATTGTACCCTGCCGAAACTGTTGCTGTCAACATTTACTTTACCGTGATATCCCATGTCCAGAACTAAGGAACGAAGAAAATGTTGTCCTAAAGTTTGCATCTGTGTTTGGTTTAGGCATAATGTGATTGCTAAAGTTAATGTTGTGGTGGTTTAAGAGAGTATGTTCTCCCTCCAGAAGGATTAGTTTTACTTGGCTGAGTGATCTTACACTGTATTTCCCAACTCCTAGCAAATAGCAGGGGATCGATTTATAGCATTTATCACATCTCATGCTGTTTGTATCTCAGGACACTGAGCTTCTTAAAGGTAGATCATTAGTTTTATAGTATCACTGTTTGATTAAGCAAGGGCAGCACCTGCCTTGGGCCCCACAATTTAGAGATAACCTGCTCTGGTCCTTCTGTAGCCTGCACCCCTCTCCACAGTGAGGAATCTGTAGGGCCAAGAACATACCTATCTTGATCCTTTCTGGTGCTTGCTTGGGTACCTGAAACCCGGAATTCTCTGTCCACGTGGTCCAAAACGTATTTCCAGGGTCTCTATGCATCTTTTCCTGGGTTCCATTCTTTTGAGAGTAGGTTCCATCTCTGATATGTATACTTTCAGGCCTGAGGGTTGCTGATGGCAGTTGTTTCTGAGGGCATGTGGACATTACCCAAAGTGTCCACACTCATATGTGAGGTCTCTTGAGGTGCAGGATGAATGGGGTTTAAAAGCAGGGAGGTCTGAGGGCCAGGCACCTGCGGCTGGCTCTCCTAATGTCACTACATTCCAGTGCAGAATCCTTAGGAGTCTAGAGAATTTTTTTTTTTTTAGACAGAGCCTCACTTTGTTGCCCAGGCTGGAGTTCGGTGGCACCATGTCAGCTCACTGCAACCTCTTTCTTTTGGGTTCAAGCAATTCTCCTGCCTCAGCCTCCCGAAAAGCTGGGATTACAGGTACCCACCACGCCTCCTAATTTTTGTATTTTTAGTAGAGAGGGGGTTTCACCATGTTGGACACGGTGGTCTCAAACTCCTGACCTCAGGTGATTCACCCGCCTCAGCCTCCCAGAGTGCTGAGATTGCATGTGTGAGCTACCACGCATGGCTGAGTGTGGAGAATTCTAAGTTTGAATCTGTTATCCTGGTCGCTATGAATAGGAGCATAGAACATGTTTTATTTAACAACATACTAGCTTAATACAAAATTTAGTAATTTAGTCATATGATATATATCCATTTGTGTTATTGGCCCAGACTCTACAAACCTTAGGGGTGGTCCTGCTATTAAATACCTGCTAATGCTTCTCTCCAGTATTTAACTGTAGTGCTTGGCACATGATAGATGCTAATAAATGAATTAAATCTGAAGCTAAGAATGCCTTACCATGGCAAAAGATCAGAAGTGCAAACAACCCTCTATTTACTAGCCTTTTAATTTATAGTTCGGGGGAAATCTATTCAGAAGTGAACTTCAGAATGACAGGGGTGGAATTTCTAAAGGAGCACAAATTAAATTCAGGCTTTCTCATTTGTTCTTCACAAGATTTTAATTTATCATTTGTGGACTCAACCATATTCATGTTATTTTCCTACCATATCTTAGAAGATAGCTTGTAGTAGATACATTAGTTTATAACTAGGTTTTTGCTCGTCATAAAATGCTCAAGTTTGCCAGAGATGCTAGTGTGTTTTTTTTTGTGTGTGTGTGTGCACACGCGCGCAAGTCTGCCTCTACTTGGTTGACTGTATTTAAATGTGTGTGTATGTGTGCGCGTGCACATGCACGTGTGCACCTCTACCTGTTTGACTGTATTTAAATGGTATCCAGATCATTCCTTTCAACAGGAAGCAGCAACTCCCATTTATTGTTACTTTGTGCCAGGCATTACATGAAATAGTTAATATCCAGTATCACTTTTAGTTCCCACAATAATTTTATGAGTTAGGGGGATTTATCCTAGTGTCACAGATGTAAAAACATAACATCAGGAGCAGTTAAGTGATTTATTCAAGACACAGACCTAGTGAATAAGGGAAAAAAAATTCTGCTTTTATTTACTTCAAAAGCTAATTTCCAACAAATGTACATGGTAATTTACTTTGGAGTAAGATGCAAATAATGTTTTTGCTATTTATTCTGCCTTTCTTTATCATGCGTAGGAATTCAACCTTATTGATAGAAGAGAACTTGCACCACTCCAAGAACTGATTGAAAAACTCACCTCAAAGGACAGATAAAAGGATGTAGAGCTGTGCAAATTGTTCCTCAAATGAAGCAGTGTGGAGCGTGTTGGGGTTTTTGTTATATTTTGTTTTTATCTGGATTATTTTTGTCCTAGGTTTGGGGGGACTTGTTTGGGTTCCTTTTTCTTTATTCTGATTGTATAAAACCATATTCTATTCCTAGGAGAAGCTAAGAACCATTCTCTATACATTTGATAAGAGTAAATTTATCTTAGTGTTTTTAAACATGGTTTTGGTTATTTGAGGAGTTTTTAAATAATATTGTGTGCTGCAAGAAAGTGCTGATTGATTGAACTGCTGATGGATTGGTTTCTGTGTGGTATAAATTGTGGCCCATTTTTGAAGTCCCCAAAAGACTTATGTTTTAAAGTGCCTTGGCAGGCTCACTTCTGAGGTGCAAAGCATAGATATAGAACTGAACAGGGCTTAAAACAATATTAGGATTACTACCCAGGGCACTTACTGGTGCATGTTGTAAAATATCTGTGATAAAAGCCATAGTTTACCTAAAATGGTGATCTCCAGCCTTTACTGCTTTGAAGAAACAGAATTTGTAAAGGTGTGCATGTAGAACATAAAAAATATTTCTTAATTATTTTTGATATTGATGGTAATATATTATGTTCAACAATGCTTAAAGCTCTACAAGCAGGTCTTTTCCCACCTCTTGATATCTGTGATATTGAAACTTGAGGATATTTAAATGTATTACATTTTGGCTTCTTTCTACATGTTAACTGCACTGTAGTTGTAAAAATTCAGGTTATATATAGGATTGCCATCTTCAGAGGTGATGCTGAACTGTGAGGTTTCCTAGCAATTGCCAAACGAGCCATAAGTCTGCACAATTCCCGTCTGCCTTGAAGAGGAGGGGATAGGAATGTGTATTTTTGGCTGAGGGTATGGAGATGTTACTCTGTATGGGGAGTTAAGTTCTGGAAAGTTTTGTCCGAAAACCTTTGAATAGAGTGGCATGAAGATTTTAATCAATTACTTATAAACAAAGTCTTAGAGACTTCCTTTTAGGAATCAACTTCCATGAGAAGTTAAAAATAAATTATTATTTTAGGTACAGACATTAAACATGGAATTTAAGGACTGTTTGAGGAAATTGATCACTTCTTAGCATTTCCATTCAGTGAATGGAGCTGGTGTTTCCCTGTCATTTTAAGATGATACCGTATCTTCTTTGCTTATTATAGGCCCAGTTTGAAGCATTCTGACTTCTGTTTTTTCCACTGTGAAAGGAAATGTTTTTCTTTGCAGTGATACCAGATAATGAAAAATGCTAATTCAGTAGTTACTAAATTTTATTTGCCATGATCTTCTAGTAAATTATTACCATAAATAACAAGTTCAGAGCTTAGTTTTTAGAATATTTTTTTCCACTTCAGTTTTGTTCTCGAGAAATACCCTTTTCAGAAATCCAGTTTTAGTGTTGTCATTTCCAATAAATCTTCTTTCTTCAGTAGAAATATATACCCTTTCTTTAGTAGAAACATAGACCTTTTTCCTTCTAGGAAGAAATGCTTGCTCTGAAATAGCATAGATTAAAAACACTTAGTAGAGAATCTAAAATTAAATCAGTTTGTTTTGCCGTTAACAAGTAGAGCAGAAAATGTATTGCCATTACAATTATGTTGACTAGGAACTGCCTTTTTCTCTACTTCATTTCTAGCAATTATTCACCAAGTAGTACCAACAGTAGAAATAACAGGAGAGCATGGCAGAGTTAGATATATTAGACATTTATTGGTAAAGCTTATTTATAAGCTGCAGTGAGAGCTAATTTCCTCAAGACAAATCTTTTTGTATTCAGATAGATAATATGAATCATTATGGGTTGATTCAGAAATAAAATTTGTGAGGTGATTTTGAGTATTGTCTATATAGGCAAATGAAGCACAGAATTACTCAGTCTTCCATATTGTATTTGACTTCATATCAGTCTAGCAACAAAGGAGTTGCAGTAGCCAAGTATAGAGAGAGTAGTGAAAAATTAATCTTGCCCTTTCAAGCCTTATACAGCAGTACACTGTAAAAATGGGAAAATATCTCCATAAATTGATTTTAGTAGTAAGACCTACTCTCCTCTATATGTAGAAAGAAGTTTGTTTTCACTGTGCCAGAATCTCAGGTGCCTGCTTCAGAATATTTCTTTAATCACAGTCATTGGGAAATAAAGAGATGTGTATATATGGTAACAAAGCATAGCAGTTCTCTAGGGGAGGGGCCTGGCATTGCACTGGTGTTACATGGCTACAAGTAAAGAAAAATCAGAAAGTGAAAGAACTGATATAATAAAAAGTTGATTTGATTTGGTTGGTTCCCGTGAAAGTTAGTAAGATGCCCTTTCCACCCCTCCCCGAGATGGAGTCTCAGACTGTTGCCCAGGCTGTAGTGCAGTGGCATGATCTCGGCTCACTGCAGTCTCTGCTTCCTGGGTTCAAGCAATTCTTCTGCCTCAGTCTCCCAAGTAGCTGGGACTATGCGCATGCACCACCACGCCCAGCTGATTTTTTTTGCATTTTTAGTAGAGACGGGGTTTCACCATGTTGGCCAGGATGGTCTCGATCTTCTGACCTTTTGATCCACCCGTCTTATCCTCCCAAAGTGTTGGGATTATAGGCATGAGCCACCACGCCTGGCCAATGCCCTTTTAAATGTAAGAATCAATGCTTTGTTCTGCAGCAAAGTTTGCTGATAAATGTCTATTGGATTCTTTTCGGATTTTAATTAATTTGTAAGTAACCAAGATAATTATTTTCCCCCTTGCTCTTTATATTAATACATAACTATAAAGCAAAAGTCAGTTTTCTTATCCTTTGATAAAAGCATCCCATAAAATATAAAGTAGTAAGTTAACATATTATTATTAGTCACAGTGCTTTTTTTTGGTTAAATGTTGATATGAAGCAATGTTTTGGAATGACTTTAAATGATGGAGTAGTGGTGGTAGAGAGAAATTAATCACAAAAAGAGTGAAAATCTTTTAATTAGCAGTAGATGGTGCTGCTGGCTTTCATTTGCAGACTTGATTATTCCCTTTATGGCATTAGACTGCACTAAACAACAAGCATGCGTTAGTTGCTGGTAGAGGTTTTGGAGGTTAATTTACCTTAAGTTGTAAGATTTTAAATTGCTGCCTCTTTCTACCTTCCCAATGTTAGTCATTTGTAAATTCTAAATGGTCACCCTAAAATGTATTAGGTAGGAGCAGATATGTTTTGTGTATAATATATCTCAGATGGAGTTACTACCTGGCTTATCAGGATGGATAAAACACTACAATCTCTTATCAGGAAATAGAGATGATGTGGATATTTATATATTACATATATAATCACCAGACTCCATTTTATGTCTTTTCCTTGCTTATGGGAAAATAGCAAAACAACATTTCATTTATACTTTTGTCTACCCCTCTCTGAGAGAGGTTTTGATAACCACTGAAATGGTAGAATATGTGAGATACAAATATTGAGTTGTAGAACTTTCTTTTTAAAATGAATAAGTCATGCCTTAACATCTAAATGAGAGTTGATCTTCAAAGTGGTTCTTTTGAGAGCACTATTTATTCCAGCTATATTGCAAAAGGCTAATATTTTTTGAACTCTTCTAGAGGATGCCATAAGAATCAGTTTGTGATTATGCAGGAAAATCAATTTCATCATTTTAATTGTACCAAAAACTTTTGGCAGCTTAATATGACTTTTTTCTTTCTTTCTTTTTTGAGACGGAGTCTTACTCTGTTGCCTGAGCTGGAGTGCAGTGGCATGATCTCAGCTTACTGCAACCTCTGTCTCCTGGGTTCCAGCAAAATTCTCCCTCCTGAGACTCCCAGGTAGCTGGCATTATAGGAATGCACCACCATACCCGCCTAATTTTTGTATTTTTAGTAGAGATGGGATTTTACCATGTTGGCCAGGCTGGTCTCAAAATTATGACCTCAAGTGATCTGCCCTCCCCAGCCTCCCAAACTGCAAGGATTACAGGCATGAGCCACTGCGGCCAGACAATATGCTCTATCTTAATCATCAGCTCAACTGTAATTTAAACTTGGCTGTTCTCTGAGAACTCAACCATTAGGGAAGTTCAAAGGAAAGTGCCATAAGTTCTGAATTTGCACAAGAGAATGTTTTAAGCCTTGGTAACATCATTGAATAAAAGAATAGTTTTCTGATGTCACTTTTTTGAAGTGGAAAATATCACTTGAATGTAGAGGTTTTACTTTTTAAAAAAAATCAGTTTAATTACCTTAATTACCTTAGTTAGATATGTTAATAATCGAAAAAACTAAGTCCTTTCTCTAGAACTTTTCTCTTTTTGTTCCTTTTCCTGAAAACTTTCAATTTAATTTTGACTACTGTAGGATAGTATTGATTGAATGGATACTATGGAAAAATGGATCCAATATTTAAGATAGAAGTAGTTTAAGGAAACAACAGCCTTTACTGCCATTTTTTAAAAAATGTTTTCACTCAGATGAACAGTTGGTCTTTAATGAAATACTGGAGATTATTATACAAAGAAATTGGAGTAAGTTTCATACGCTAATTATGGAGTAAATTTCATATGCTGAGTTTTAAGCCTACATATCATAAAATATTTGGAATTATATAACCTTTTCATAGATTTATAATTTTTAATGTCTTTTTAAAAGATGTGGAACCAAAAGCATATTTATAATTTGGAAATGTGACTGCATACCAAACCTTATTTTGAAATTTATCTGAGGTATTGAAAAATATGCCAATTCTTAAAAACACAGATTTATCGTTTAAGCTTATTCTGCAATTTATCTGGGATTTTAAAGAATATATACCAGTTCTTAGAAACACAGATTTATACTTTAAGGACTACTCTTAAGTAATTTAAATATCAGAGTTTTATTGTAATATTAAAATTTACCATAGACGTCACTGTTGTTCAGCTATCAGCTTAATTGTGTATGATATGATAAATGTTTAGCACTAAAGCTATCTTAAGATTTAATGGAAAAGTTTAATTTCAAGATGTAACAAAAATTCTGACCGCAGATGATTTTGAATTTTTAAGGCTTTCCTAATAAGCTAATCACAGAGAATAATTCATTTTGAAGGTATAAAACTACATTCTATGTCTGTCACTTGTAGCTGAACTGATTCACATTTTGACAAAACAGAGAAAATACAAATTAGAATGTTGAGTACCAGCAGTTTTGCAAATGTAGTACAACTTTCTTTTTCTGCATATAGAACTAAATAATTGGAAACTTTGGGCTACCGTTTTCCAAGGTAGATACTAAAATCACTGGCTCTTTCCAGCAGTATGTTTTTCACTGTGAGTGTACACACACACACACACACACACACACACACACACACACAGGAAAATAATTAGGCTGATTTTTCAGATCTTCATTGTTAGAGATTCTGAAGTATTTACTGTCAGTTCATAGGTTTCAGTTTGTTTAGGTTGACAGCTTTCTTTAAATTATTTCACTGAAGCTGAGATTATTAGTGATACAAAGTTAAAATTTCAGTATTTAATTTCTCCTTCACATATTATTAATATTAAATTGTTTTTTATTTTGTAAATTAATGTTCTCATCTGAATTAATATTAAATTTGTATAGATGGGTGTTTCTTACAGTTTTATATGTTTTAATTTTTATTTTTCTGAAATAATTGTGCAGATTGTAAAAAAGATTAGTGCATTTTCATTTTAAGGATGCTTTGCTCCTTAAATTGTTTGGCAGAAATGACTGGTTTTAGGGAAAACAGCTTTTTTTACAGCCACTAACTTGTATTTGTTATTATTGTACATGCATAACCAGAGTGGTACAATCTTGTAAGGAACACTTACTTGATGTTTTATTTGAACTTTTCCTATAAATTTAAGTTACTACAATTACCATTAGGAACAGTGTCATGAAATCTTGGTTGAAAGAGAATACAATATATGTGAGAACACTTAAAGTTCAAATAGAAATCATTTCTGAAAGCAGAAGCAGAGGAATATTGTCGTTGCCAAGTAATGGAAGAATAAGGGCAGCATTTACACTGTGCAAGTATTGAGGAGAGTGCATAAAGACAGGGATCTACTCTCATGGAGATAAGACAGTTTCTTACAATCAAGTAGCTAGAGGGGGAAAAAAGATATGAAATTCAACATAGGCATTATAAACTATGCCAGATTATGCAAATTGTAGTTGTTATTGATCAAAGTTTAATTGCTTCGTCATTTTGGTTAAAAAGGGATACTGAATGTCAAAAAATCTGTAATATGTTTTATTTGAGAGATGTAAATAATGTATACAGACTTGTATGTGATAGGATGGGAAATATTTAAATTCTAGGTGTTTTTTTTTTTAAGGAAGAAACTCAATGTTTATAAGAAAAAAACTGAATAAATAGTTATGTTTGGCCACGAATCCTGACTTTGCATTACTGTTTATTTTTGCTATTGGCATTCCCACACTAAACACATTCCAAGGGAAATATTGATGTTAGATGGAATATGTTGAACATTGAAATGTTGTTAGGCATTATTTTCTGTAATGTTCACAACAACCTTGGAAATTAGTATCTCAGTCAATATCCTAGAAAACTAAAGCTCAGAAATTGTACAAGTCACTGATTTGGATTAGGGTTTTAAAATCCTCCCATGCCTGAACTTGAAGCCAGTGTTTTTGTTTTTCTTTTTTCACTTTTTTGGTTATTCTTCAGTGTGCAGGTGTATTTTTTTTTAATATATACTATTAGAGTGAGAGCAGCTAAACAATCATTTGTTGACCTTTTCATTAAGCTATTATCTAATATTTTGTCTTCATTGTAGATCATTAAGGAATAGTAATAAACAATATTGGAGAATCATCTACCAAGTTCCAAAAGGAAATGTGTATTTTGTTATATATTTTTTTATTTTTGACATTTTGAGATGGAGTCTTGCTCTGTTGCCCAGGCTGGGGTGCAATGGCATGATCTTGGCTCACTATAACCTCTGCCTCCTGGGTTCAAGTGATTCTCCTGCCTCAGCCTCCCGAGTAGCTGGGATTACAGGTATGTCCCACCACGCTCAGCTAATTTTTTGTATTTTTAGTAGAGATGGGATTTCTCTGTGTTGGCCAGGCTGCTCTCAAACTCCTGACCTCAGGTTATCCACCTCCTTCTGTCTCCCAAAGTGCAGGGATTATAGGTGTGAGCCACCACACCAAGCCAAAATGTGTATTTTAGCAGTCTTCTCAGAGTATGAGAAGTATTTATGTTAGAGGCATTTGTGTTTGAACGTCAGGTTAAGAATATTTAATGGTATTAGCCACAGTTGCTTAGTCACTAAGGGTATTTGGAAGAAAGACTAGTTGAACTGCTAATCAATGCTGATGTGGACTGTTTCTGCATGCTTTAAAAACACCCTGTTACTCATTTATTGTGTGTAAAGAAATATACACATGCTCATATATTGTAAAATTAACTACATTTTGATAATTAGGTTCTTTTACCTCTGTCGTACTAAATGTAAGTTGTTAATCCCTCATATAACAGCTGCAGTGGTGCATTTTGCAACAGAGATTCTAATTAATTATTCCTCTAAGGTTTAAACAATCATATTTCGAAGTTTTACTAAAAAATTGTACATGCTCCTGTTTTACACATGATGAATACAGTATCACATTTTCTTGATGACTCTGGTTCACTTTACAAGCATGTAGCAAAACAGCTTTCTTTGCTAAGCTATATACAATCAGTGACTCCTATGCTCTTCTAGTACGTTATTTTGCTTTCAGATTTGCAGGCAGTACCCAGACTCCTACTCTTGTATTTCATTTATGATGGCTTCTGTACCCCGTTTTCTAGGCACTAATGAAAATTACAAGGGGAAATTTATAACAAAGGTAAGTTGCTAAACATTTTACATAGGTAGTTGAGTTGGTGTAGACAAACTCATGGGCTGTGTAACCACTATTTAACTATGTTCGGGGCCTCTTATCTTCTATGCTTTTTACTATTTTCTAAGTTGATTTAGTTTTCCTAATAAACCTGTATGTTGTCAGGCAATTCACCTGCCATAGCCTCCCAAAGTGCTGGGATAACTAGAATTCCCACAGGAGAAAAAGAATTCCCAAATTGAAGGAATAGTAAAATTTCTGGCAAGAAAGGGTTAAGATGGCAGCATGCTCATGACTGGCTGGGTGCTCTGTATTCTCTCTTATGTGCAGTTCCAAAATCTGAAAAGCTCAGAAAACCAATTTTTTTTTTTAAAAGGAGTTTCACTCTGCCACCCAGGCTGGAATACAGTTGAGTGATATTGGCTTACTGCAACCTCTGCCTCCCGTGTTCAAGTGATTCTCCTGCCTCAGTCTCCCACGTATTTGGAACTATAGGCACATGCCACCATGCCCGGCTAATTTTTGTATCTTTAGGAGAGACAGGGTTTCACCATGTTGGGCAGGCTGGTCTCGAACTCCTGACCTCAGATAATCCACCCGCCGTGGCCTCCCACAGTGTTGATTATAGGCGTGAACCACTGCACCTGGCCCCAAAAGTAGTTTTTTGAATTCAGTGCAAACTTAATCTGACTGGAGGTGAATAGTCTTTATCCCACTTCACGTTAACAGTCTTTATATTTCACTGCAAAATATTAGTGCATTTAACACCTTTGCAGAGGGAGTGGGGGTGCTTAATATATACAGTATATGCACTGTATTTCTTTTTTAAAGTTTGGATTCTAAATTTTATTTTTGAGACAGTCTTGCTGTATCACTCAGGCTGGTGTGCAGTGGTGTGATCATTGCTCACTAAAGCTAAAACTTTCCAGGCCCAAGCCATCCTCCTACCTCAGCCTTCTGAGTAGCTAGGACCCCAGTTGTGTACCACCACAACCAGCTAATTTTTATATTTTTTGTATTAGTTTCGCCATGTTTCCCTGGTTGGTCTTGAATTCCGGAGCTCAAGCAATCCACCCATTGTAGCCTCCCAAAGAACTGGGATTACAGGCATGAGCCACTGTGCCCAGTTTCAAAGTTTTGAATTTCTTTTCTAAAAATTTTGAATTCTGAAACATCTGGCTGCCAGGGTTTTAGATAAGAGATTGTGGACCAAAAATCAAGATGTTTTGAAAAGTGCTTTTCTCTGGTCTCTCCTTGTGTTACACATAGGTCATATAGGAAAATGGGAAATTATGCTGGACTTAATGCCAAAAAAGCTAGATTCTTTGCTTCCCCCATTAACTTCGTTGTTATTTGAGACAGGGTCTCACTGGAGTACAGTGGCATAATCTTAGCTCACTGTAGCCTCAACTCCTAGACTTTGGTATTTTCCCGCCTCAGCCTCCCAAATAGCTGAGACTACAGGTGCCTGGCTAATTTTTCTATTTTTTTTGTAGAGACAGAGTTTTGCTATGTTGCCCAGGCTAGTCTCAAACTCCTGGGCTCAAGCATTCCACCTGCTTCAGCCTCCCACATTTGTATTTTCTATTCTTCTTCTTCTTTTTTTTTTTTTTTTTTGTGTGTGTGTGAGATGGAGTCTCGTTCTGTTGCCAGGCTGGAGTGCAGTGGTGGGAATCTTGGTTCACTGCAACTTCTGCCTCCCGGTTCCCAGTGATTCTCCTGCCTCAGCCTCTTGAGTAGCTGGGACTATAGGAACATGCCACCATGCCTGGCTAATTTTTGTATTTTTAGTAGAGACTGGGTTTCACTGGCTAATTTTTGTATTTTTAGTAGATATGTGGTTTCAACATGTTGGCCAGGATGGTCTTGATATCTTGACCTTGTGATCCGCCCACCTCAGCCTCCCAAAGTGCTGGGATTACAGGCGTGAGCCACTGCACCTGGCCCCACATTTGTATTTTCAAAGTATACTTTTGGCTTAGATGAACTCAAGTTCTCAAAGCCAGAAGAAACTGGCAGAGCTGGTGTTTGAAATCTTTAATTTTTTCAGTGCTTAAACTCTTCATCATTATAAGATACCACTTCTTGTGTGGGTCTTTTTATGGAAACCACACTTGGAGATTTCTACTCCTCAACCCCAAGCCTCTTTATGACATCTGTGGGAAACATGCTCAGTGCTGCAAAGAAAAATCACCGAGACAAAGGATCTCTCAGCGAGGCAATTTTACTTTCTGCAGAAAGGGTGCCCCTGTTAGCCATCTTGCCAGAAGAGTACAACTCACAAAGGAAAAGCAGACATATTTATCCCTTACACATTTGGAGTCATCTGATCTCTGTTGGTTGGAGCCAGACTTAACAATCTAAAACTGAACCCAACAGGCTAATAACTTAAAACTTTCTTGAAGAGGTAAAGACAATGAAGAACAAAAGTAAAAGAGGAAGTCCAAATAAGAAAGGGGCATAGGCTGTGAGCTGGGACATGCCTGTGAGCATGCCCAGCACAGATATCTTGGTTAAAGTACAAGGACATAGAATGTACTATGTGCCTATAAACATGTCTAACAACTACATAAGATAGAGTTTAACAAAGAATTGTTACTAAAAAGCAAGAAGGCTTTGAAGAAAGTCTTTAAAACAAACTATTATTTCTAACACTTATGATTTATTCTTTAACAAGAAAGAAAACTTTGAAGAGGAACTTTTCTACTTCCCACAACGTCCATGCAGGACTTCAGCTCTGCTTTCCTGTTGAAGGTCTCTGAGACTTGCCTTGCCTTCCTCCTTTTGGTAGCTGCCAGTACTCTTACCATTTCATGAGTTTTCTCCCAAGCTTGGCTGTGGAATGTGATATGTAGTAGCTTCACCAGCACCTTTCTCCCAGCTTCCTTGCTATACCTGATGACAACTATTCAGGCGTTTTCCATTACTAGGATCTTGCTGTTAATCACTATGGGAGTAAGTAAAAGTAATATATACAAAATAAATGCATAACAGAATAATACAGGGCCATTACAAATAATGATTCTTGCTGTTTCATCCTGGAAAATGTGATCCTCAAGGAGTCACATTTTAATTTCTGCTTTTTATTTCTGAGAATGGAGTCACCATTTTCCCCTTCTGGCTACACATTTAGATGAATTTCAGATCTGATGATAGTTGCAATGTAGAAAAGAATAGCAAGGCCTTTGCTTTCTGTAGACAGTTTGGACAAGATAACTTCCAGAATGGGTAATGTCCCGTTTATTAGTGCTACTGGATGGGAAGTCTCAACTCTTGAGTTGTCTGGGTTCTTGGCGTGTTGAACAAAGAATTGAACAAAATGTAGAAACAAAGCAACAAAAGAAGGAAGCAATGAAAGACAAAGCAACAAAAGAACGGAGTAACAAAATCACAAATTTATTGAAGCAAGCAAGTGCCTCAAGAGTCCCTCCCAATTGCAACGTTCTTAAGGGTTACTAGGCTAAAATAATTTGGTAAACCTCTAGGTGCCCTTTACAGTCCTTTAATTGGTTACACCCTATGAAGGATTGGCCTGCGACCAATCAGAGGCTGAAATGGACATGGCCACGGCCAATCAGAGGTTGATGTTGAAACTTCTGTCTTACAAAATCACAGGAGTGAAGGTGTGGCCTGTATGCTGCCTAGTCTTGCCTAGAACTGGCTGCATCTGCTGTTCTTTTGCTTATGCCTTAACTCTTGGTTACCCTAATTCCCTATTCTCCTGCCTCATTAGGGGTCTTTACCCTTACTAAAAATGCACTCATCTAGCTGGGACAAATCAATCCTACACTGCATTTGTCCCAGCTACATGAGTCTTCTGGCAGAGTACATGGCACAGAAGTAAGCATTCAAAAATTAGGCATACAGTTTATTTTGTTACCTATGTGCCAGGTGTTGGGCAGGCTAAGTCAATTAACAGCTGAACAGAAACCTACCAACACAACGTGCTAACTTCTACACAGCATGGTCGTGCATCCAAATCAAATGGAAAGGGGTATGGGAGATCTGCTAAGGGTTCCTGTGGGAGGCATCTGACTACCTAAATTCCCATCCCAGTTTCACTTACTGACACTTGGAACAAGCAGCCTCTCAGTGCCTGTATTCCCACTGTAGGTAAATGGGCTAATGACGGTATCTCTGGCACTAGACGTAATTAATGAAAAGCGCATAGAAGAGAGCCTGGCTCACAGTAAGTGGATAGTGCGTTTCCCGAGGGCAGCACTTCACCTGATGGTCGTCTTCTAGGCGGAGAAGCCAGGGTAAATCCATTTGATTTCCCTATCACACAGTGCCTTTCCCATGATGAGTTCAAAGCTTTAAGTTCATCCAGTTCTGTCCAGACGCGATGTTCACCTCCAACAGGCCCACTGGAGACGCGAGTTTTCCAAAGCCTGGCACGGCCCACTGCACGTCACGCCCTCAGACCTCTGGCGTCCACCCTTCCTCCCTACCCAACTCCGGAACCTCTTCCGCGCCCCGCGCGGGTGCCAGGCGGCAGCGGTAGAGTCGCACCGCCTCACGCGCAGCCCCGCCTCGGTCTCCACGTGACCTGGCCCGCGGAGCGCGCACACGGGGGCCCGCGCTGGAGGCGGGCGAGGGCCGACCGGCCAACAAGGGGTCTCTGGCTTGGGAAGGGCGGGGCCACGCCACAGGTCCGCCCCCATCATCAGCTGCCTCCGCGCGCCAAAATCAAACCTCCACACCCGCCAGCGGGCCGACGAGCTCACTAGAGGACCGGGCAGGTCAAGATCTGTCTCCGCGGCGCCGCGAGCTCCAGCACGCGCATCTGTGGCTGCCTCCCTGGTCTCTCTGCATGACGCGCTCCAGGCCGACACAAGACTAGGAATGGCCACCCCGCCCAAGAGAAGCTGCCCATCTGTCTCAGCCAGCTCTGAGGGGACCCGCATCAAGAAAATCTCCATCGAAGGGAACATCGGTAAGGAGCTTCCGGAAATGTGAGACCTAAGGCCCCAGCTTCCCTTCCCTTCTCTGCAGCTCCTGGGTGAGGGCTTTCCCTTCAGCCTGGCCTTGTGGACGCGTCCTCGGCTTCCTTTCCCACCCACAGCATCCTCCCTTTGCCTCCTGCGCCGCGGGGTGACTGCGGTCACAGGGTTCAGACTGGGTGCCAGGCCTGCAGTCTGTGAGGCGCGCTTTGAGCTTCTGCGCCCTCTTTGTTGGGAACTCGCAAAGGGAAGCGGGGAAAGGGTATCAGATATCTGGAGGCGTAACTTACATTAAATTCACCATTTTTAGGTGTGCTCTTCTGTGAGGTTTGACAAACATTATGCCTTTAACCAGCACCACGATAGAGATACAGAACATTTCCATCACCTCAAAAAGTACCTGCTTGCTCCTTTGTAGTCAGCCCTCTACCCCCTTCCTATTCCCTGGCAACCACTGATTTGCTTTCTATCCCTGCAAGTGTTGCCTTTTCCAGAATGCCATCTAAATGGAATCATAGACTATATCGCCTTTTGTGTCTGGCGTCTTTCATTTAGTATAATGCTTTGGAAGTTCTGTGGTTTCTTTTTATTGCTGAGTAGTATTCCATTGCATGGATGTACGATTGTTTATCCATTTTCTGGTTGTGGACCTCTGGGTTGTTTACAGTTTTTCAGCTGTATTATTAACGAAACATATAAACATTCGAGTACAAGGAAAGAGGCCTTTAATGATCTTAATAGCATGGAATTCCTCACCCCTTACTCCACATCCAAGTAAACACTGGATTATGATTCAAAGACCACTAATGTTCCTGTTAACTCAGATGGGGGGCAGATTAGGCCATGCCTGCCATTTTGCAAGATGCACAGCAACTTTCAATTCTTTTGTGTTTCCAACCACAGGAAACCTACTCCTGAAGCTTCCTGTTTTGATAGATTAAAAAAAAATTGTTTAGCTCCAGGTTGGGTGTTGGTCACTCATGCATACAGCAAATGTTTTAAAATTCTTACCACATTCAAAGCAGTGTACTTTCTTGAGAAAGGCAAGGGAAGCAGATGCTTTAAGCGTTCAAATAAATAGAAAAAAATGCATTCTCAAAGAAGACTTTCTTATTTCATTGCTCCAGAATTAAGGCACCAGTAGAAAGACCATATAATATACTTAGCAATGTAAGTTATTTGAGGGTGCATGTTTACTAGTATGGAATCCTTCACAGCTGCTTACCGGAGAAAGAAGAACATATATAAAGACAGGAGAAAGTAGCTGAACAAAGCCATCTGAAAGGTAAACTTGAGATGGGGCATGGTGACTCATACTTGTAATCCCAGGATTTTGGGAGGCTTAGGCAAGAGGATGGCTTGAGTCCTAGAGCTTGAGACAAGTCTGGGCAATGTAGTGAGCCCTCATTAAAAAAAAATTAAAAAGTTCCTTCATGTGTTGGTATGTGCCTGTGATCCCAGCTACTGGAGAGCCTGAGGTAGGAGGATTGCTTGAGCCCAGAGGTCAAGGCCACAGTGAGCCATGATCACAATACTGCACTCCAGCCTGGGTGACAGAGCAGGACTGTGTTAAAAACACAAAAACAAAAAAGGAAATTTGAATGAATAACTCCTCAGAGCAATACCACAGTACATTCATCCTCTTTCCCTCTCTCAAATCCAGTTAGATAACATCATATTTAGGAATCTGCTTTCCCCAAAGCATCTTTAATCTTCTCAGCACCTGAAATAATTTTCTAATATATCATCCCATCTCCAGTTTCTCTTAACTACTTCTGGAGCAATCTTCTTGTATGCAGATGTTTTTGTGTTATCCCCTGCTTAAACTTGTTCACTGATTTCCCCATTACCTACATTGAAAGGAATTGCAAACTGATAGCCTGCAGTTGCACAATATTGGCCTGCACAGGTTGAAAAAAAATTTAGTGCCCCGTGGCTCAGGTTTATAATTCCAGTGCTTTGGGAGGCTGAGGTGGGAGGATTGCTTGGGGCCAGGAGTTTGAGACCAGCATGGCAACATAGTGAGAACTGTTCTCTAAGAAAAATAAAAATAAAAAATCACGCATGTAATTCCAGCTACTCAGGAGGTTGATGCTAATGTGGGAGGATTGCTTGAGTCTGGGATGGAGAAGTTGCAGTGAGCCGAGATGGCACCACTGCACTCCAGCCTGGTGATAGAAAAAAAGGCCAGATGTGGTAGCATTCACCTTTAGTCCTAGCTACTCAGGAGGCCGAAGTGGGGGATCTCTTGAGACCTATAATTTGAGGCTGTCATGAGCTGTGGTTGTGCCACTGCACTACAGCCTGGGCTACAGAGTGTTTTCTTTAGACACAGAGTGTTTTGTTCATGTCCCCTTCACCTTATTTGCCAGATCTAAATAAGCTATAAATATACAAATTATTAATTTGCGCTATCTGTTTTTCTTCTCGCCCTCTGGGGCTTGATCTGTTTCAGCATCACATGGACAACGAATTAAATTCGTTGCTAACTTGAAAACTTTTTGAGATTTCCCATAAACATCTAGATTCTTGGCTTCTTTTGAAAAATCTGAAAATCTGTTAACACTGGGCCTGCATTTCTGTATGACAACATTGGTGTTTAGATGGAGCATGTTCCTTGCCATTTTTCATCTCCCTGACACTGAGACTTTGTTAGTTGCTGTTTATTATTGGTCTTGCACTTTTGTTCATGTCCCCTTCACCTTATTTGCCAGATCTAAATAAGCTATAAATGTTTATATGATTATAAAGCTGTGTGTACATAGGCATCACAAACATGAAAGCAGCATGGATACAACCCAATGGTGCTAAAAGGAGAAACAGTGTGAACGAAGCATGATTTTGGTAACCACAATAGTTGTTGATCCAAGGACAGTGATGGTCCATCTTCACCACACATCTGTCACTTTCTGCAGTGATGTGAATGTAGTGCCTTGTATGCTTGGCAGACTTTACAATACTGGAGATACATGGTATCCTGAGAAATTTCCAGTTTCCACTCCAGAGGGATGAAGCCCAGACCGACATACATGGCATTGAAATAATTATAAAGAATCATGACAGTCCAATTTATCAACATGATGAAGTTCAGACTTCCTCCAGTTGTATGTAGGGGCCAATACCACAACACAGAGTCAATCGTGGCCATTGTACAACATATTGCTATAACATCAAGGGCTATGATGGGCCCCCAGAGACACAGTCTCTTTAATTCTTGGAGATTTTCAAATTTGATAACTGAACAGAATGTACCCATTTTGGCGAGGAAGAATGCCTTCCTACTTTTAAATAATTACAGATTTCCTTTTTCTGTGCACACATTTCCATGTGCCATAAGTCCATGTGTGTTCTTTATCTGTCATGCCTTCAAGCTGTTAACTCTTAAGGCAGACTACGCCATTTTCATTGTCAGGCACCCAAAGCTCTTTATCTTAACTAGGAGAATCCCAGTATCTTGGTCTGAAACCCAACCTCAGCCACACTGACAGTTCGCTCCTCAGCCATTGTGTATCTGGGGGGGCCTGGGCTTACCTGGAACAGATATTTTCCTCCTTGGATGACTTGATCATGGGTACTTCAGTCCAGGACAAGCAGACAGCAAACCCTGGCCACGAGAGGCTGGAGTGTGGGACCTGCTACGACCCGTGTGCGATCCGTGTTCCTCTCTGCCAAGCGCCCTTGCCGCGACTCTGCCGCTCGGGCCCCCTGCGCAGTCTCCGTTTCTAATTAGCTTATTTTCTAGCTCCCACTTTTCCCCAAAAAGTTAAGGAACTAGATGCTAGTCTAATTGGGAACTCCAGCTATTACTACTCTGCTTGAACTAAATGTAACCGTTATTACTCTTAGACTTTTAAAGTATGACCTCAGAACTTTTTCTTCTTGTAAGCAGTCTCAGAAGAAAGTTGAATGCTCTAGCCCTAAGTGCTTTCAGACTCGAGTGGATGCCTAATTTTTAAATGTGTTCCTTGGGTGTTCTTTCTGAACATCATGTTCCCTTTCCCTCTTCCATCTAGTTCAGTGAATGTGAACTATATGCTTCCACTTCCACTTAACATTCTTCTAAGTGTCTTAAAGTCCCTAAGCTTACACTCTCCATGCTAAATTTTGGTGGTCAGTGTTTTTCCCATGACTAAATCTAATAGTCATCCAGATTATCCTTAAAAGTTTTTCTCCTCTATTCTGGAGACAATTGACTGTGTTTTTCTTCTAAACTGTCTCCCTGTGTCACTTTTTTATTTACTGCCTCCCTCCCTTTTTTTTCTCTGTATGTGATTCTTTAAGATTCTTCTAGTTTTTTCTTCTTTTCTATTGCCCTATCTAATGTCCTAGATTTAAATATAGTTCTGCAAGTCAAAGGTAAGTTCTTTTTACTCTCTATAGATCTAACTTATAAGGAAGAGGAAGCTTTGCTTGTAAGTATATTGAAGTTATTTGTATGTTCATCTGTGTGTGTGTGTGTGTGTGTGTGTGCGTGCACACAGAGAGCGAAAGATAGAAAACATTTTGCTAACCAGAGATGTCTAATGTAACTACATTTGGTGACTTCAGATATACAGGGTGTGGTGCCCATTAGGAGTATTGCTTCTAGATCAAGACTGTCCCTACTATTAAATATAATGTATTATTAAAGTGAACATAATAACAAACAAATGTGCTTAATGAAATTGGTCAGGGAGCCTTTTCATTTTCATTTAAAGAAATATAAAGTTTAGAAAATGGAACGTTTTGGGTTTTTTGTGTTGCTTGCTATTGTAAATCTTGCAAAAGCTGATGATTATTTGACGTCTTTTTTTCCTGACAACTTTTCTTCCTCATTTTATCTCTCTTACAACAGCTGCAGGGAAGTCAACATTTGTAAATATCCTGAAAAAAGTGTGTGAAGATTGGGAAGTGGTTCCTGAACCTGTTGCTAGATGGTGCAATGTCCATAGTACTCAAGATGAATTTGAGGTATGAAAATAAAATTTAGGTAGATAAAATCCTTTTGGTTTAGAGGAGCAGTAGTACTTAATCTCTTGGCTTTTTTTTCCTTCTTTTTCAATAAAACTTTCAAATCTAGCTTTAGGTCTATATCTTCATTTAGGCGGTAGTTACATGGATGAATATACAGTTCGCTCTCCATATCTGTGGGTTTTGGATCTGGGGATTCAGCCAACCATGAATAGAAAATATTTAGAAAAAAATAACCAACAATACAAAAATAAAAAATAATACAGGTTACTGTTTATATAGCATTTACATTTAATTAAGTATTATAAGCAATCTAGAGATGATTTATACTATTGGGGAGGATTGTGCATAGGTTATATGCAGTTACTACACCATTTTACATAAAGGACTTGAGCATCTGTGGATGTCGGTATCTGTGTGGATCCTGGAATCAATTCTTGAGGATACTGAGGGGAGCTGTATGTATAAACATTCATTGAGGCTGAGGGTGGTGGCTCACACTTATAATCCCAGCACTTTGGGAGGCTGAGGCAGGCAGATTACTCAAGGTCAGGAGTTCAAGACCAGCCTTGCCAACATTGTGAAACCCCATTTCTAATAAAAATACAAAAATTAGCTGGACATGGTGGTGGGCACCTGAATCCCACCTACTTGTAACACTGACATAGGAAAATTGCTTGAACCCAGGCGGTGGAGGTTGCAGTGAGCTGAGATGGTGCCACTGTGCTCCCAGCCTGGGTGGTAGAATGAGACTGTCTCAAAAGAAAAAATGAAAGAAAACAAAATTTATTGAACTAGCATTCAAGATTTAGGCACTTTAAGTAAAGTCTAATTTTTTTTTCATAAAAATTTCTTTTTTAAAATTATACTTTAAATTTTGGGATACATATGCAGCACATGCAGGTTTGTTACAGAGGTATACATGTGCCATGGTGGTTTGTTCACCCATCAACCCATCAGCTACATTAGGTATTCCTGTATTCCTCCTAATGCTATCCCTCCCCTTGCTTCCCACCCCTGGATGGGCCCTAGTATGTGATGTTTCCCTACTTGTGCCCATATGTGCTCATTGCTCAACTCCCACTTATGAGTGAGGTCATGCAGTGTTTGGTTTTCTGTTCCTATGTTAGTTTGGTGAGAATGATGGTTTCCAGCTTCACACATGTCCCTGCAAAGGACATGAACTCACTTTTTATAGCTGCATAGTATTTAATGGTGTATATTTGTCACATTTTCTTTATCCAGTCTATCTTTAGTGGGCATTTGGGTTGGTTCCAGCTCTTTGCTATTGTGAGCAGTGCTGCAATAAACATGTGTGCATGTGTCTTTATAGTAGAATGATTTATAATCCTTTGGGTAGATACCTGATAATGGGATTGCTGGGTCAAATGGTATTTCTAGTTTTAGATCCTTGAGAAATCACCACACTGTCTTTCTAATGGTTGAATTAATTTACACTCCCACGAACAGTGTAAAAGCTCTCCTATTTCCCCACATCCTCTCCAGCACCTGTTGTTTCCTGACTTTTTATTGATCACCATTCTAACTAGCATGAGATGATATCTCATTGTGGTTTTGATTTGCATCTAATGACTAGTGATGATGAGTTTTTTTCCATATGTTTGTTGGCCACATAAATGTCTGTTCATATCTTTTGGCCACTTTTTGACGGGGTTTTTTCTTGTAAAGTTGTTTAAATTCCTTGTAGATTCTAGATATTAGCCCTTTGTCAGATGGATAGATTGCAGAAATTTTCTCCCATTCTGTAGGTTGCTGTTCACTCTGTTGATAGTTTCTTTTGCTACGCAGAATTCTTTAGTTTAATTAGATCCCATTTGTCAATTTTGGCTTTTGTTGCCGTTGCTTTTGGAGTTTTAGTCTTGAGGTCTTTGCCCATGCCTATGTCCTAAATGGTATTGCCTAGGTTTTCTTCTAGAATTTTTATGGTTTTAGGTCTTACATTTAAATCTTTAATCTATCTTGAGTTAATTTTTGTATAAGGTGTAAGGAGTTTCAGTTTTCTGAATATGGCTAGTCAGTTTTCCCAACAGCATTTATTAAATAGGGAATTCTTTCCCCATTGCTTGTTTTTGTCAGGTTTGTCAAAGATCAGATGCTTGTAGATGTGTGGTGTTATTTCTGAGGCTTCTGCTCTGTTCCATTGGTCTATATATCTGTTTAGGTACCAGTACCATGCTGTTTTGGTTACTATAGCCTTGTAGCATAGTTTGAAGTCAGGTAGTGTGATGCCTCTAGCTTTGTTCTTTTTGCTTAGGATTGTTTTGGCTATATGGACTCTATTTTGCTTCCACATGAAATTTAACATAGTTTTTTCTAATTCTGTGAAGAAAGTCAATGGTAGTTTGATGGGAATAGCATTGAATCTATAAATTACTTTAGGCAGTATGGTCATTTTTATGGTATTGATTCTTCCTTTCCATGAGCATGGAATGTTTTTCTGTCTGTTTATGTCGTCTCTTATTTCCTTGAGCAGTGGTTTGTCCTTCACATCCCTTGGAAGTTATATTCCTAGGTATTTTATTCTTTTTGTAGCAATTGTGAATGGGAGTTCACTCATGATTTGGCTCTCTGTTTGTCTATTATTGGTGTATAGGAATGCTTGTGATTTCTGCACATTGATTTTGTATCGTGATACTTTACAGAAGTTGCTTATCAACACAAGGAGCTTTTGGACTGAGACGATGGGTTTTCTAAATATACGAACATGTCATCTGCAAATAGGGATGATTTGATGTCCTCTCTTCCTTTTCGAATATCCTTTATTTCTTTCCCCTGCCTGATTGCCCTGGCCAGAACTTCTAATACTATGTTGAATAGGAGTGGTGAGAGAGGGCATCCTTGTTTTGTGCCAGTTTTCAAAGGGAATGCTTCCAGCTTTTGCCCATTTGGTATGATATTGGCTGTGGGTTTTTCATGAATAGCTCTTATTATTTTGAGATCTGTTCCATCAATACCTAAATTATGGAGTGTTTTTAGCATGAAGGGGTGTTAAATTTTATCGAAGGCCTTTTCTGTCTCTATTGAGATAATCATGTGGTTTTTGTCATTGGTTCTGTTTATGTGATGGATTAGGTTTATTGATTTGCGTATGTTGAGCCAGTCTTGCATCCCAGGGATGAAGCCCACTTGATCGTGGTGGATAAGCTTTTTTCATGTGCTGCTGGATTCGGTTTGCCAGTATTTTATTGAGGATTTTCACATCGATATTCATCAGAGATATTGGCCTGAAATTTTCTTTTTCAGTTGTGTCTGCTAGTTTTTGGTATCAGGATGATGCTGGCCTTATAAAATGAGTTAGGGAGGATTCCCTTTTTTTCTATTGTTTGGAATAGTTTCAGAAGGAGTGGTAGCAGCTCCTCTTTGTACCTCTGGTAGAATTCAGCTGCGAATCCTTCTGGTCCTGGGCTTTTTTTGGTTGGTAGGCTATTAATTACCGCCTCAATTTCAGAACTTGTTTTTGATCTATTCAGGGATTCAACTTCTTTCTGGTTTAGTCTTGGGAGGGTGTATGTGTCCAGGAATTAATTTATCCATTTCATCTAGATTTTCTAGTTTATTTGCATAGAGGTATTTATAGTATTCTCTGATGGTAGTTTGTGTATCTGTTGGCTCAGTGGTGATCTTTAATCATTTTTTCTTGTGTCTAATTTTATTCTCTCTTCTTTATTAGTCTGGCTAGCGGTCTACCCATTTTGTTAATCTTTTCAAAAAACCAGCTCCTGGATTCACGGATTTTTTTAAAGGGGTTTTCATGTCTTTATCTCCTTCAGTTCTCCTCTGATCTTACTTATTATTATTATTATTATTTTTTTTTTTGCCTTTTGCTAGCTTTTGAATTTGTTTGTTCTTGCTTTCCTAGTTCTTTTAATGTGATGTTAGGGTGTTGATTTTAGATCTTTCCCGCTTTCTCCTGTGGGCATTGAATGCTGTAAATTTCCCTCTAAAAACTGTTTTAGCTATTTCCTAGAGATTGTGGTAAGTTCTATCTTTGTTTTCATTGGTTTCAAAGAACTTTTTTTATTTCTGCCTTAATTTTGGTACTTACCCAGTAGTGATTCGGGAGCGGGTTGTTCAGTTTCCGTGCAGTTGATTGGTTTTGAGTGAGTTTCTTAATCCTGAGTTCTAATTTGATGGCACTGTAATCTGAGAGACTGTTAACGATTTCCATTCTTTTGCATTTGCTGAGGAGTGTTTTACTTCCAATTATGTGGTCAGTTTTAGAATGAGTGCTATGTGTTGCTGAGAAGAATGTATATTCTGTTGATTTGGGGTGAAGAATTCTGTAGATGTCTATTAGGTCTTCTTGGTCCAGAGCTGAGTTCAAGTCCCAAATGTCTTTGTTAATTTTCTGTCCGGTTGATCTGACTAATACTGACAGTAGGGTGTTAAAGTGTCCCACTGTTACTGTGTGGGAGTCTGTGTCTCTTTGTAGGTCTCTGAGAACTTGCTTTATGAATCTGGGTGCTCCTGTATTGGGTGCATATATATTTAGGATAATTCGTTCTTCTTGTTGTGTTGATCCTGTTACCATTATGTAATGCCCTTCTTTGTCTTTTTTGATCTTTGTTGGTTTAAAGTCTGCTTTATCAGAGACTAGGATTGTAACCCCTGTTTTTTTTTTTTTTTTTTTTTTGCTTTCTATTTGCTTGCTTCCTCCATCCCTTTATTTTGAGCCAATATGTGTCTTTGTGTGTGAGATAGGCACAACTCCTTACCACTTCCCTTGGCTAGGGGAGGGAGTTCCCGCACCCCTTGCACTTCCCAGGTGAGACAACACCCCACTCTGCTTCAGTTCACCCTCCATGGGCTGCACTACTGTCTAACCAGTCCCAGTGAGAAGAGCCAGGTACCTCAGTTGGAAATGCTGAAACCACCTGCCTTCTGCATTGGTTTTGCAGACGGGAGCTGTTCCTATTTAGCCGTCTTGCCCAGGAATCTAAAAGTTTTTAAAAAATTAAATAATTAAAGTTTTAGACACTCTAATAGCAAGTTCAATTCTTTCAGTGCCTCTTGACATTTTGTTTAAAAACAAGCAAACAAGAAAAACCAAAAGGACTATTCAATAACTGAGTTTTACCTTTCAAGCCTTTTATTATTATCTTTTGTCATTTATCTTTTCTGTTGGTATAACGAATTCTGGGAATAATAGTTGAATATTTAAAATGTAAATCACATATGCAAAGCGGAATCACTAGCCAGATATTCCATAGACTTGGAGGATACATGGTTTTGAATAACCATAAATATTTTTTCATACACCTTCTATTTGCCAGGCATAACCAACTTTAGACCTAGGGCCTAATTCAGTATACCCCAATCCTTACGAAATACAGGACTAAATCTTAAAGGGGCTTTCTTCCCATATAGACCCCATTTTCTTAAGAAATCGATGTTTTATGAAATAAGAGAGGACACAAACAAATGGAAAAACATTCAGTTCTCATGGTTAGGAAGAATCAATATTGTGAAAATGGCCATACTGCCCAAAGTAATTTATAGATTCAATGCTATCCCCATCAAGCTACCTGTGACTCTCTTCACAGAACTGGAAAAAAACACCTTAAATTTAATATGGAACCAAAAGAGAGCCTGCATGGCCAAGACAATTCTAAGCAAAAAGAACAAAGCTGGAGGCATCACACTACCTGGCTTCAAACTATACTACAAGGACTACAATAATCAAACAGCATGGTACTGGTACCAAAACAGAGATATAGACCAATGGAAAAGAGGCCTTGGAGGCAACACCACACATCTACAACCTTCTGATCTCTGACAAACCTCATAAAAACAAGCAATGGGGAAAGGATTCCCTGTTTAATAAATGGTGTTGGGAAAACTGGCTAGCCATGTGCAGAAAACTGAAACTGGACCCCTTTCTGACACCTTACACTAAAATTAATTCCAGATGGATTAAAGACTTAAACATAAGGCCTAACACCATAAAAACACTAGAAGAAAACCTAGGCAAAACCATTCAGGACATAGGCATAGGTAAGGACTTCATAACCAAAACACCAAAAGCATTGGCAACAAAAGCCAAAATAGACAAATGGGATCTAATTAAACCCCAGAGCTTCTGTACAGCAAAAGAAACAATCATTAGAGTGAACTGGCAACCAACAGAACAGGCAAAAAATTTTACGATCTACCTATCTGACAAAGGGCTAATATCTAGAATCTACAAAGAACTAAAATACATTTACAAGAAAAAAACAAACCCATTCAAAAGTGGGCGAAGGACATAAACAGATGCTTTTCAAAAGAAGACATTTATAAGGCCAACATAGGAAAAATGCTCATTACCACCAGTCATTAGAGAAATGCAAATCAAAATCACATTGAGATACTATCTCATGCCAGTTAGAATGGTGGTCATTAAAACCTCTGGAGACAACAGATGCTGGAGAGGATGTGGAGAAATAGGAACACTTTTACACTGTTGCTGGGAGTGTAAATTGGTTTAACCATTGTGGAAGACAGTGTGGTGATTCCTCAAGGACCTAGAAATAGCGGTTCCATTTGATCCAGCAATCCTATACTGGGTGTATATCCAAAGGATTATAAATCATTCTACTGTAAAGACACATGCACACGTATGTTGATTGCAGCACTGTTTACAATAGCAAAGACCTGAAACCAACCCAAAGGTCCATCCATGATAGACTGGATAAGGAAAATGTGGCACATATACACCATGGAATACTATGCAGCCATAAAAAGCAATGAGTTTGTATCCTTTGTAGGGACATGGATAAATTTGGAAACCATCATTCTCAGCAAACTGACACAAGAACAGAAAATCAAACACCGCATATTCTCACTCATAAGTGGGCGCTGAACAATGAGAACACATGGACACAGGGAGGGGAGCATCACACACTGGGATCTGTTGGAAGGAAATAGGAGAGGGACAGCAGTGGGTAGGGAGGTTGGGGAGGGATAAAATGGGGAGAAATGCCAGATATAGGTGATGGGGGGTTGGAGGCTGCAAACCACATTGCCATATATGTACCTATGCAACAATCCTGCATGTTCTGCACATGTACCCCAGAACCGAAAGTATAATATATATATGAGAAAAGAAATTGATGTTTTACAGGTGAATTTTGGGGAAAGGTAGGGTTAGTCTACAGTAGAATTTTAAAGTAGGTAAATTTGTTTATTTATTTATTTATTTATTTTTATGGAGTCTTGCTCTGTCGCCCAGGTTGGAGTGCAGTGGCATGATCTTGGCTCACTGCAACCTTTGCCTCCCGCGTTGAAGTGATTCTCCTGCCTCAGCCTCCTGAGTAGCTGGGATTACAGGCACATGCCACCATGCCCAGATAATTTTTGTATTTTTAGTAGAGATGAAGTTTCACCATGTTGGTCAGACTGGTCTTGAACACCTGACCTCCCGAAGCGCTGGGATTACTGGTGTGAGCCACCATGCCCAGCCTTATTGCTTCTTTTTTAAAACATTTTTTGACCTATGATATATATGTAGAAAAGTTATGTGAAAGCTCATGTACAGTGTGAAGAACAGTTTTACATTTGACATCTTTATAACTATTATCCAGGTCAAGAAATACAACATCATCATTCTAGAAGTCCCTGTTTGCCTACTCTAATCACAGTATCTTCTTTTTAACATTACTACTCTGCTAGGGGTAATCACTCCCAGTCTTTTGTGATAATAATTTTCCTGCTTTCTAAAAATTATTTGACCATACATGAACATACCTCCAAGTATAATTTAATTTTATCTGTTTTTGAATGTTATGTAAATGGAATTACATTGTTTACATTTTTTCCTCTGGCTTCTTTTACTTAATACATTGATGAAATTTGTCCATATTGTTACATGCAGCTATAGCTTGTTTATTTTCATTGCTATATAGTATTAAATTTTGTTTTTTAAAAATATTCTATTTTTGAGACAGGATTTCACTGTGTTGCCCAGGTAAAGTGCAGTGGTGCAATTATGGCTCACTGCAGCCTCAGCCTCCCAAGGCTCAGGTGATCCTCCCTCCTCAGCCTCTGTAAGGAGGTAGGATCATAGGCAACTATGCCTGTGTGCCACTATGCTCGGCTAATTTTTCTATTTTTTATAGAGACAGGGTTTCACCATGTTACCAGGCTGGCTTCAAACTCCTGGGCTCAAGCGATCTGCCCACCTTGGCCTCCCAGAGTGTTGGGATTACAGACATGAGCCCCACTTTGGGCCTATAGTATTTAATTTTATTCATCTATCACTGTGTTCATTTTATGCCTTTAATTGATTTTTGAGTGGTTTCCAGTTAGTTGCTCTCATAAACAGTACTGGTGTGAGCATGAATTCACTTGTATACATGCGAAAGTTTCTGTAGGAATAAGAAGTAAAATTACTGGGAATGCTTATGATGCCTGTTTTCTAAAGTGGCTTTCCAATTTTCTTTCTCCACAGTGTAATCAATATGTCTACATTGTGGAATTTAGTATTGTATGGTTTTCTCAGTTTTGTCATTCTGCTGAGTGTTTTGTATATATATATATATATATATATATATATATATATATATATATAAATTTTTTTTTATATTTTCCCGATTGCTAATGAGGTTGTGTTCCTTTTCATATGTTTATTGGTCATTTGATTTTTGTGAAGTGCCCACTTAGGTCCTTTTGCCCATTTTCCTCTGGGTCATCTGTCTTCTTTCACTGCATTTTTTATAAAGCACTTACTCAAGTTTACTTACCTTTTGAAATGAGAGACTTGAGTTCTAAAAGCAACTCTTTTTCCTCTTATTTCTGGGGTCAGCTGTCAATGCAGTTATCCTCAGGTATTAGATAGAAACTAACCAGATTAAACCAATGTTGGAAAATATAGAGGGGATTCTTAAGCAGGGTATTGGACTAGGTGACCTCCATTTAAGGTCTGTTGACCCATTTGTGATTTGACTCTCAGCATGCCCCAGATTAACCAAGGGCACAGAAGCTGATATATAAAACCAAAATGCCAAAAATTTTAATTTGCAGAAAGAAATGTAATCATTCAGGTAATTGAATTTAGATCAATTTATTCTTTATTTGGCCCATAATTCTCAACCAGTGGAAGGAAGTCATAAGAATCTCTGTGGGAGCTAAACAATTTGAACACATGGAAATAGAGAGTAGAAAAATAGATAACAATAACTGGGACGGGTAAGTGGAGGGGAGAGGGGAAGGTGAAGAGGAGTGAGTTAAAGTGTACAGACATGCAGGAAGCTTGAAGAAATAATTCAGTGTTTTATAGCAGAGTAGAACGCAAAAAAATATGTTGTACACAGGTGATAGACATCCTGAATACCCTGATTTGATTACTACACATTATATACATGTACAAAGTTTCTCATGCATTCCATAATTTGCACACACAAAAGAGAATCTCAAGGATTTAGGTACTTTTTAAAATAACAGTCTCTTGGAAGTTCAAATATGTGGGATGCCTCCTCGTTAAAAATCATCACCCTAGTGAATCACTGTTATTGTTGGGAGTGTATTGAATCCTTTAGTTATGTTGCAGAGAAGTTGAAAAACATTGCTTTCATATACAAGGGAAGACAATTTATAATACAGTTGTCTGTTGAGCTTGGAATTCTCAGAGCCCAGAGGAATTAGTTAGATCATGTTAATCAGACTATGTCATCAAACTATGGTGCATTAATACATTTGTCTTCATTTTAAGACTTACAGCTTTCTGAATCCGACATACATGTTTATGGGATGGGACATTTTCTTTCCATGTACTAGAGTCAGAGAGCCAAACTGTTCATTCTGTATGACTAGCATGCTGGTGATCCTATTAACATATTTTTTTCATCAGAGTTTATTGAAATCTGGTCAAGTCTCCGTGATGTTACAATGCACATTCTTGGAAGGTAGCTTCAACTTTCTTGTGTGTATTGAGGAATGTTATGTTGTTAATTCTCTCTATATACTTCTGGAAACAGTTTAATTCTGTGAGGATGGTATTTTTGAGATACAGTTGTGGAATGTGAGGATGGTTGTGTGGGTGGCTCCCCTGTATCTTTGGATATTTTCTTTCTTTTTTTTTGAGACAGTTTTTTTCGCTCTTGTTACCCAGGCTGGAGTGCAATGGCGCGATCTTGGCTCACCGCTACCTCTGCCTCCTGGGTTCAGGCAATTCTGCCTCAGCCTCCCAAGTAGCTGGGATTACAGGCACGCGCCACTATGCCCAGCTAATTTTTTTGTAGTTTTAGTAGAGACGGGGTTTCTCCATGTTGGTCAGGCTGGTCTTGAACTCCTGACCTCAGGTGATCCCCCCACCTCGGCCTCCCAAAGTGCTGGGATTACAGGTGTGAGCCTTCGCACCTGGCTAAGTTATTTTAATATAGTATAGGCATGAACCACCACACCCAGCCTTTTCTTCTTTTTTCTTCTACTAAACTCAAGAAGTGAGATTTTATTTCTTCATCCAGGAGTCCTTCTCCACACTCATCCTTGATCTATTCCTTAAGATTATACTATGAATCACCCACTATTTAAATGTCAGTTTTTCTTAGAATACTGTTAGTGATGAGAAGTGACTGTTCTCAAATCTAACCTTGGCAAGGTCAGTCTTACTTTGGATGTTCTCGTTTTGTCACACTTCTTGGCATTTGTGAATTTGGGAGAATTGGGCCTTTGGTACCTCTGATCTCTTCCTTTAGTAACTAATTGTGCACCCATATGCTTAGCTTTTTCAGTTTTAGCTTTTTTTTTTAACCTGCCACCTAGTGGCTGAAATGTTGCTATACTATTGATAAGATACCACTAATTTTGGCAAAATAGTAAGAGGCAAAGCACCTGAGAAGCCTGTGTAATCTCTCCTTTCTCCAGATTTCTCCTGGGAAGAATAATCTTTAAAACATACCACTCAGATTATTAGCAATCTTTGTATGGTAGGTTTTTTAAAATAATGTACTTTATATGGTGATTTATGTTATTATTTAGGCCCAAAGCTTTGATTTAATTGCTTCCTTTTAGCTTATTTTTGAGCTATGCAGACTGTTAGGAAGCCATCTCTGTCTTCTTTTTCCATTGAGCTGAATTATTTTGGAGGATCACTGTTATTAATCGTGAAGTACTATTTTAATTTTTTAAAATTAAGATATTTCCAAAGTGTTGAGTTCAGTTCAGGGGAACTTCCCTGCTCTGTTAATTAAACCTTGGAACATTGAAATTGGCTAGGGAAAATGATTGGATAGAAAATATTATTCTATTCATTTATCCCTAGCCTACAAAATAAAAAAAGTCCAATGAACTTTATTGTATATACATATTTTAAAAAATTAAGATACTTTATTTTTTTAATTTACAGATAAAAATTATATATATTTATGGTATATAATATTATGTCTTAAAATATGTCTACATTGTGGAGTGGTTAAATCAAGCTAATTAACATATGCCTTACCAATACTATTTTCGTTTTATCCAACACTTCTTACCACTAATAAGCCACTGAAAAACTAGTAACTGTGATAAAGAAGGCATAAACCATACTTATCTATGACACAATGACATATTTTTTACTTTTAATAAGTAATTTTTTTTTGAGAAGGAGTCTTACTCTGTCGCCTAGGCTGAAGTACAGTGGCACGATCTTGCCTCGCTACAACCTCTGCCTCCAGGGTTCAAGCAATTTTTCTGCCTCAGCCTCCCAAGTAGCTGGAGCTGGGATTATAGGCACATGCCACCACGCCTGGCTAATTTTTGTAATTTTAGTAGCAATGGGGTTTCACCATATTGGCCAGGCTAGTCTTGAACTCCTGACCTCAAGTGATCTATTCATCTTGGCCTCCCAAAGTGCTGGGATTACAGATGTGAGCCACTGCTCCTGGCCTAATAAGTCATTCTTGAAAATTAGTTAAGAATGTTTGATAAAGTACTTCTGCTTGTACCTTCTGAAGTGATGTGATAATTTTTATTGGCTTGTATTGTTTTGAGAGTCTTGCTCTGTTGCCCAGGCTGGACTGCAGTGGTGAATCTCGGACCACTGCAGCCCCCACCTCCTGGGCTCAAATGATCCTCGGACTTCAGCCTCCTGAGTAGCTGGGACTACAGGCCTGAGCCAACATGCTCGGCTAATTTGCATATTTTTTATAGAGATGGGATTTTGCCAGTGTTGTTTAGGCTGGTCTCAAACTCCTGGGATCAAGCAGTCTGCCTTCCTTGCCCTCCCAAAGTGCTGGGATTAGGCATGTGAGTCACTGCTTCTGGCCTGTTGGTTATTTTATAATTCTCTTCTTTGGTAGACTCTGATTTTTTTCAGTTGAACTTAATTCAACTCTTTTGCAATGTTTACAAAGATTAGCCCTAGAATTAAAAGATAACTGATTTATAGCTGACCTTGATATTTCTATTTTTTACTTACCTTGGCAATAATCTGTACTTCCTACAAAACAATGAAGTGTTCTTTCATAAAGTGACAATGGATATGTATTATAGAGAACAGAATAAAAATTACCCATAATCCTACCACCCTGTATGTATCTTTTACATCGTTGAAGTAATAGCAATATAGTACAGTTTGGTGGAGGTGATACATAATTTTAAAAAATATTATAAAGTAAGACCTGTTTACTGTTTGAAGTTAAGGAAATATTAGAAATTATCAAAAGAGAGGACTAAAACTTACCTATAACTTTGTTACCTAGAGATAACCTTAGATCTTATTTGGTGAAACAGTATACTTTGTATTTTGTTTCTTCCCTGCACCCTATAATATTTATGTCAGGGCAATTAAAATTGTCATTAAAAATTTGGTGTAAATGATTTTTAATGGCAGCTTAATTTATTGTATGATGTACTATTAATATAAATGCCTAGTAATATTGGAGTAATAACCTATTTGCTTAGCATTGTGATAAATATCTTTATGGTTAAACCTATATTCTAGATTATTTCTTAAAACTAAATTTTCAAAAGTGGAATTAATTGGGCCAAAAGATACCGATTTTTTTCGGTAAGTGTAGCTAAACTGCTTTCTGTCTAGAAATGTTCTACCAATTTTTATTTAATGTAGTTTCACTCTGACACATTCAAATTTTTTATCTGGATAGTTTTCAGAGAGGAAAACTTGATAAAATTAACATTTGGTTTGGTAAAGATGACACACAGTATATTTTAGATAGTTTTTAAAAATTTTTTTTGAGACAGAGTCTTGCTGTATTACCCAAGCTGGAGTGCAGTGGCACAATCTCAGCTAACTGCAGCCTCCGCCTCCCGGGCATAAGCAATTCTCCCACCTCAGCCTCCGTAGTAGCTGGGACTACAGGTGCATGCCACCTTGCCTGGCTAATTTTTGTGCTTTGTAGACAGGGTTTTGCCATGTTGTCTAGGCTGGTCTGGAACTCCTGAGCTCAAGCGATATGCCTGCCTCAGCCTCCCAAAATGCTGGGATTACAGGCCTGAGCAACTTCACCTGGCTGGATAAATTTTTAATACGTATTTTATTCTTAACATTCATGATTACATGCAAAAGACCCTTGCAGTTTGTCTGAAATTTCATGCATAGGATCAAAAGAAAATGTTTTATATGACTCTTAAGTTATCCTGAAGAACCGATAATGATACCCTGGCTTACTGTTAAATTTTCTAATTTGTTACACTATTAAACTAAAAGATGATAACATCTTCATAGCTGAAAATTCTATTACAGATTTTTGATTCAGTTTGAATTTACATATTTTTATTTTTAGAACTAGTTTATTTTTTGATTAGGTGATGAATCAAGATTGGTTCTCTAAGTTATTATTATTATTATTTTTTTTTTTTTTGAGATGGAGTTTCGCTTTTGTTGCCCAGGCTGTAGTGCCATGGCGCAATCTCAGCTCACCGCAATTTCAGCCTCCCAGGTTCAAGTGATTCTCCTGCCTCAGCCTCCCAAATAGCTGGAATTATAGGTGTGCACCACCACACCCAGCTAATTTTGTATTTTTAGTAGAGACAGGATTTCTCCATGTTGGTCAGGCTGGTCTCGAATTCCTGACCTCAGGTGATCCACCTGCCTCGGTGTTCCCAAAGTGCTGGAATTACAGGTGTGAGCCACCGTGCCTGGCTAAATTATTTTAATATAGTAAACTTTGAAATTGCTTTGGCCAAGAGACATTATATTTACTGAGAAATTCAAATAAAAGGAGATGTGTGGTCTTTTTTGGTGATTAACTTTTTTATTGTGGCAAAAATATAAAATTTATCATCTGAACCATTTTTAAGTGTACAGCTCAGTGTTGTTATAAGCATACTTAGGTCATTATGAACAGATATTCAGAACTTTAGCAACCTGAAAAAATCCAGGGACCCCCGGAGCTTCTTCTATGCTTTGAAAGACTATAGTTTTACTATACTTAGAGAATATATTACTTCATCTGGAGAAAACAAAGACTCAAAGAACTCTAGAAATATAAAGAGTCTTTTAAAAAATGTCATCTAAAAGATTAATAATTATTTTTATCATCCTGTGTTAATATTTCCCCATTGTCTCATAATGTTTTCATAATTTGTTGAAATTAGGAGCCAAACAAAATTCACACATGTTACATTTGGTGGTCAATATGCCATTTATTTATTTAATTTATTTTTTTGAGATGGAGTCTTGCTCTGTCCCCCAGATTGGAGTGCAGTGCACCTTCTTGGCTCACTGCAACCGCTGCCTTCTGGGTTCAAGGGATTCTCCTGCCTCAGCCTTCCGAGCAGCTATGATTACAGGCGCGTGCCACCATGCCCAGCTAATTTTTTATATTTTTGGTAGAGACTAGGTTTCACCATGTTGGCCAGGCTGGTCTCAAACTCCTGACCTCAGGTGATCTGCTTACCTCAGCCTCCCAAAATGCTGGGATTACAGACAAGAGCCACCATGCCTGGCTTTAATACGCTTTTTAAATTTTAATCTGTTGGTTACCTCTTCCTTTTTTTCCTTTATAATTTATTTGTTGAAGAAACAGTCATTTGTTCTATATAATTTTCCTCATTCTGGTTTTGGCTGACTGTATCTCTGGCAAAATTTAACATGTTTTTCAGTTTTCTGTATTTCCTGTAAATTTATGGGTAGGCAGGTGCTTGATTAGATTTACTTTCAATTCTTTTTTGGCAAGATTCCTAGTTGGTGACATGTATTTCTTTACATCAAGAAAATGTGTTTTGTGATATTAAAATCAGTCGGTCAGTTCAGGTGTTGTCAGCTTGATTCATCCGTTATAAAATTCCCAGTTAACTTTTCTCTAATAATTTTAGCATCTATTGCTAATTGTTGCCTCATTGCAGTATATCAGCATGTATTATAAAAGGTGATATTCCTTCTCCAGCCTTCTGAATTTACTGGCTGGGATTCTTTAGTAAGGAAGACCTCTTCCTCATATACTACTTCATTATCCTGAAAGTATTTCTAAAAAAAATGCCAGAATAAAATGTGACTTTTTTTTTCTTTTTACCTACACATTTGCAGAATAATTAATTAATGCCTTAGGAGCCTCAGAAGATGACTAGAGTTTAGTTTAGTTTTTTTTTTTTTTTTTTTGCTTGTTTGTTTTTTACTATTATAAACTCATGAATTTTTGCCTCCCACTGGAGATGTTCAACTTATTCTTGGACCAGTGGCAGCTTATGTCCTTGGCATAATCGCAGTGGTCTACTGTAATAGTTTCCTAAAATACACAAGGTGAAGCTCCTCTTGTATATTTTCTTACCCAGATTTAGAATCAGAATTCTAATTCCTTTCAGTGGGAAATGGTATTTAGAAATTATAATCTGGATGATATTTTTTTATATTCCTACAAGGGTGTCATTGTTTATTGGCCTTTTGGTGGACAGAACTAGAAAAATGATATAGAAAGAGAAAAATAATTCATGTATTCTGTATGCTATTTCTAATTCAGATAGTAGATGATAGAGTTTTACTTCATTTTAAAATCTACATTCGTATTTTTTCTCAACCTGGAAAACATGATTCTGACAATAAGATTATTGAATTGCAAAATCTGGGGGAGGAAACTATTCTATTCTATTAGAAGATTGGAGGGTTACAAATACAAGTGCTTAAAGGAGCCAGACCGCCAGATGAATGCATCAGAACTGTTATGAAAATCATCAGGGAAGGCCGGATGCGGTGGCTCAAGCCTGTAATCCCAGCACTTTGGGAGGCCGAGGTGGGTGGATCACGAGGTCAAGAGATTGAGACCATTCTGGTCAACATGGTGAAACCCCATCTCTACTAAAAATACAAAAAAATTAGCTGGGCATGGTGGCGTGTGCCTGTAATCCCAGCTACTCAGGAGGCTGAGGCAGGAGAATTGCCTGAACCCAGGAGGCGGAGGTTGCCGTGAGCCGAGATCGCACCATTGCACTCCAGCCTGGGTAAAAAGAGCGAAACTCCGTCTCAAAAAAAAAAAAAAAAAAAAAAAAATCATCAGGGAATGGTGGGGGTTGATAAGCTGGAGAACATATATCCCAGATTTAGATGGGAGGCATCTGCGACTTTGCCGTAGATGATTTTTGCCAAGAGGGATTTTGCCAAGATGGGTACAGTATTACTTTTTTTTTTTCATTTTTAAAAAGATGTAAATAAAATATTTTATGTGAAAATATTTAGCTTTTAAATATTGACAATAATATTGACAGCTAAGTCAAGGTTTTAAAAAGGCCTTTTGGGCCAAACAATGATTTCTTCCATAGGTTATTGGTTTGTAACCTCTTGTGAGAAAGATCTAAAGATTTTTCCAGACCTCAGACAATCTGAAAAATATATTGAGAAAGAGTATGAGAAAGGGAACTTAATCATCTTGGTTTTACTAATCATGATTGCATTTATTTATCTAACTCTTCTTTTATAGCCTTAAAATATTAAAACAGCCCTATTGATCATTTATTTTGCTTTTCATTTCTTTTTTGCACATTCACAATAGGAACTTACAACGTCTCAGAAAAATGGTGGGAATGTTCTTCAGATGATGTATGAGAAACCAGAACGATGGTCTTTTACCTTCCAAACATATGCCTGTCTCAGTCGAATAAGAGCTCAGCTTGCCTCTCTCAATGGCAAGCTCAAAGATGCAGAGAAACCAGTATTATTTTTTGAACGATCTGTGTATAGTGATAGGTATGTATAAATGACTTTACTTGGCCACTTAAAGTTTTTGTCTTAGAACTGGACATTTTTTCTTTTTCTTTCTTTCTTTTTTTAATGTTTCCTGGGAATTGGTAATATGAATGTCTGAGTTGGGGGATTTAAGATGGAAAATGACATTTAAATCCCTCAGCAGTTTGGTACTAATGGCATTAGAAAAGTTATTGCATTTATAATCCCTAGCTTCCATAGAAACTGTTGGGAATATGGTGGTGGCCATCTCAAATTAAATTTGCAGAGAAGTTGTTTTTCCCTTAAACCCTTTAAAAATTATCATGTACTCTGGTTAAATCTGGATCTATATCCTAGACTGTTACCTGAAGCAAGAAAATAAATGTCTCTAAGGGGCCTTTGAATTGCTACTTATGCTAGGATTATTTTGACCTCCAAAATTAGCTCAGAAAAGAGGTTCTCAAATTTTTGATCTTAGGACCTTTTTCAATTCTTAATAACTATTGACGCATGCAAAGCGCTTGTCCTATTGATATTTAGGTTACTAAAAACTAAGATTTATAAAAATGATTTAAAATTAGTAAATTCATTTCATATTAATATAAATTTGGCAAAAAAATGATATTTTCTAAAATAAAAAGTAGCTAGAAGAGTACCATTGCTTTACATTTTTGCAGATATCTTTAATGCCTCAGTTATTTAAAAAGAGCTGGATTTTTATTTATGCTTCCGTAGTTAATCTGTTAATGGTATGTTCGTTTGTTTGAACATGTTGGTATATGAAGTAATCTGGCCTCTCACAGAACCCCTTAGAAGATCTTGGGGATTTATGGAATCCTCACTCCATATTTTGGGAACCATTGGCCAAGAACATATTTCCTGTAGATGGAAAGACTTCTGGTTTTTCGGCTGTCCGCGGCACTATGTGCCACTGGATTTAGGAGAATGTTTCATGTTCTTATTCTCTTTTTTATTTCTTTGTTAGTTTTTTTGGAAATGATACATGTGTTGATGAAGACTCTCTTTTAGGTATATTTTTGCATCTAATTTGTATGAATCTGAATGCATGAATGAAACAGAGTGGACAATTTATCAAGACTGGCATGACTGGACGAATAACCAGTTTGGCCAAAGCCTTGAACTGGATGGAATCATTTATCTTCGAGCCACTCCAGAGGTAAAACCCAATAAAAATATGTTCCATGAAAATTTAAAGAAATATTTAGAACTCTTTTCAGTGGTATGTAATGAGGGCAGTTTAGTTTAACTCCAGCCTTCCAACCTCCCACTCTATATTAGAAACTTGTAACTATATAGATAGAGGTATTCTTTTTTCTCAGCAAACTGGAATCACAGACTGGCCAAGTTGCTTCTTTAGGCTCTTTATGCTTCCTCAATTCTTTTTTATTTTTACTCATTATTTCTTCCCAATATTTGCAGACTCTCTTATTCAGCACAATTAAAGTAAGAAATGTAGTCAAGCAACTCCTAGAATATAGGCTTCATGAGGTGGGACCTTGGGTATTTTCATTACTGTTGAATTTCCAGTCCCTAGAACAGTTCTAGGCACTGTTGGGGCACATAGTAAGGGCTCAGTAAATATTTATTGAATGAATGGAGTATGGAGATCCTTTTCAAAAAATCTTTAATTATGGTTGTTTATGGCTTGGGATGAGTGGATAATGCCAGCTATAGTTGGGAAAAGACTTAGAGAACCATTTTCAATTAAGGGAGTTCACTTGAAAAGTGCTTTTGTGATAGGTTGTAACATAGCTGTTCTATTTACATATGAGGTTATAAAATGAATACAGAAAGACCAAATAGATACCTTTCATAAAACTAACCTAAATATTAAGATCTTACATTTAATCAGAAGCTTTCTGGTTTTGGTGCTTTCATTTCTATTGTTTCTATTTTTTAATTCTCATTTCTTCCTTAAGTCACAGGGTAGGGACTGATGAATGTAAATGTCATAACTTTTGCCCTAAAATTAGTTAGAATACTGTGTTGCTATCGAAGCTGGCTTTTTTAAGAAATGAGGTTTCCGATCTTCATTAAGTGAGGATTTAGCAATTTCAAAAGTGACTTTTTCAATTTCAACTTTGAAATTTACTTTTATTTCTGAAAGTTTTTGTTTTTAATTACAAACATAGTAAATAAAAATGAAAAATAACATAAAGAATACTAATAATTTCATTTTGCTTGAAACATTTATGATCAATATTAAGCTAGAATTTAGCAATTATAATTTCAGAATTCACTTTTATTTTTGAAAAGATTTCTTAAAGTTATGAAAAATAGTACAAACCAAAAAACATAAAGAATACTAATCATTTCATTTTGATAGAAACATTCATAGTATCTTAAAGTCTAGCACACAACTTTATTTCATCAATATTGTTTCTGATATCCTTTGATGAAAGGATTGTTTAATTATTGAAAAGAGAATTTAGAGTAGACCTTGCAACAGTTTGTATGCTGCCATGGTCTTAATGCATGTCATTTAGGTTGGAGGTTTTTATTTCTTGAAATGCATGAAGAGTTTCTCAGGGTCTATGAACCCCTAAAAATTATATGAAAGCTTTTATTTAGGTGTACTTTTGGGGGAACATAATCCAGAGCTGCACTGTCCAATGTGGCTATTTAAATGTAAGGTTATTAAAATTAAATAAAATTTAGAAATTTAGTTCCTTGGTCACCACATAAGCCATATTTCAAGTGCTTAAAAGCCACAGGTGGCTAGTGGCTACCTTATTTGATAATGCAGATACAGGACAGGCATAAAACATTCCAAAGTTGTTTTGGTTGTGCTGGTATAGAGCTTTCATCACATTAAGAACCACTGCCTTTAGTGGTTTTACATGAACTGAACATAGCTGTTTTATAATCAAGTTTGATTAACAGCAAAGTAAGATTACCTTTATAGATTGGCCTGTCTTTTAGCTGTTGTCTCTGAATATTTTAAGTTGATGTTTAATGCTTTTTTTCCTCCTTTTTATCAAACTTAGTATATTTCATGTGTGGATACCAAAAATTTCTAGACTTATTTTAACTTATTTTTGAAAGTACTACTTGGTTTAGAGCCACCAAGTAGCTGAAAAGCTCATGGAGGGAAAAATAAATTATTTCAACTTTTAAGAAGTAGAATGTAGAGATTTTGGCTGGTATGAGTAGAGAGACCCAGAAAAGAAAATTTTGATGGCAGCAGACAAGAATAATTGTTCCCTGTCTTTTTCTTCCATCTCTTATTACTTGCTTTTAGAAATGCTTACATAGAATGTATTTACGGGGAAGAAATGAAGAGCAAGGCATTCCTCTTGAATATTTAGAGAAGCTTCATCATAAACATGAAAGCTGGCTCCTGCATAGAACATTGAAGTAAGACGTCCTTATTTTTATTTACTATTCGTTTTAAATATCTTTGTTAAATTTTAATCTAAAATTTGGAATATATGACTAGCAACATGTAAAATTATCAGTCATTTACTTATTGGTATCTTCCAGAACTAGGTATAGATTTTGATTCTCTTGATTGCAGTGAGATCCTATTGTCTTAAAGTTTTTATAACTTTATAAAAACTTGGTAATATTGATAGCATAACATATGAAATTTCGCTTTAAGTGAAAGTAGGAAATATATCTATACATTATTTAGGTACCCTTTCAGAAAGAATTTTGACTTGGGAGATTGTATAGCATAATTGTTGAGAGGATAGACTTTGTTATTAGTCAGATGTTGGCTCAAGTCCAGTCTCACTTAGTAATGTGTGACCTCGGATAGCCTCTGAGCTTCAGAATGACAATTCTGAGCTTTAGTTTTCTCATTTTTAAAATGCAGAAATTCCTACTTTATTGTCTGTTTTTTGTTTTTGAAGAGAATCATATGTTACAGTACCTAGCTTTATATATTTTATATCTGAGTTTTTTGGCTCCATATGGTAAATCTAGATGAGAAAGAAGGGCCTGCCAGATAAAGTATTGCAAAGTAACTTTAGTGTAAATGGTTGACAACATTTTGAGTTTCCAATGATATAAGAATGAATTTTTAATGTTTCTCTCTTTTTTCTACATTTCTGATTATTTTATTAATCTCTTTTTAAACAGAACCAACTTCAATTATCTTCAAGAGGTGCCTATCTTAACACTGGATGTTAATGAAGACTTTAAAGACAAATATGAAAGTCTGGTTGAAAAGGTAGATTCTTAGACAGACTACAAACTAATATTTGTTTTGTCTAAAAAAGTGTACTAACTTGTGAGAAAACAATTTTCTAACAGAAAAGGTTCCATAAAGTTACATTAAGAAACAGTTAAGAGCTTTAGAAGATTTTGGACTGCTTAGATCCCAGTCCTGACTGAATTGTTGCTTTGTGGCCTGAGCTAATATAAGGATGCTTCAAAATCTCAGAATCTGACAGATCTCTTAGAAAAATATTAAATAAATAAATAAGGATTTAAAAAAAAATCCTTTAGTGCCTCTTTTTGTAGGATAGGGAAAAGCATAACAAAAATTCTTTCTCACTCCCTTTTTCTCTGCTTTGTCCCCATTTCTTCCTCTCTTCCCTATACCACCAAGCTTTAGATACTTTAATAATAAACTGCTTGTGAAATTAAATTTATCTTTTTCAACCAAATTCAATATGGAGGATATTTAAAGTTGTAGGATACAGATCTCATCCATTTTTACGTTGGCTAAAGTCTTGTGATTAAAGGATTAAAAGTTTTGAGTTTCATCTCAGATCATGTCAAGGATTAATTGACTGCCTAATCACTGAGTCATTATCTTAATCATAGTTCATTCATCACCCAGATACTGGGAGTTGACCACATTCTGTTAAGTAAGTGGTGTCATATTGATAAAGGGACTGGATGAGAATTTATTGATGAACATTTGAGAGAGAATAATAAGGGAATTTGTATAACAAAATGTCCCTATACCCATGTTGATAACTCAGTGACTGAACTATAAAGAAGAAACCACAATTTGTTTGGTTTAGTTTGGAGAGAAATTTGATTTTTTCTTTCTTTTGTGACATATCTGCTGTTTAATAGAGACTTCACATTCATAAGGGATATATTTCAAGAATTTTGAAAATCTTCACATTTTATGTAACTACTGTAGTGTATACATGTAGTTGTTTTTCCCATTAATATGAACTAAAGCTTGTCTGGAAAATTCCAGTGACTTCTTCATACTATTAATGATGTTAAAAATATAGGACAAATTTTCTTATAATACTATTAAAGTAAATGAAATTAAGTCAGTATTAACAACTAACCATCAATTTAACTGACTTTGTAAAACCACTTTTTAATTTTATCTGACACTACTTTGTTTTGACTAAGAATCATTCACATTATTACATTTACTTTTATTAATAGTGCTAGCAGTTGACTTTCTTTTTAAAGTATTTTTACAAGGAATAATCTTTGTCTCTTGAGAATTATTGATACAATATGTAGAGAACAAGTGTATTCTTAGATTGTGGTCAGTTGTCTAGGTTCATTGACTCCTTATATGATTTTTCCCACACACTGACATTGCAGAGTATATAATTCACATCTGTGCTTCAGAAACATGACAAATCTACTCTATGTTTCATCTTCAAAGTTGCTTGAACTATTGTGCTTATTAATTTTATCAGTGTTAAAGCTGCACATGTCAATAGTCTGTAGTATTTAAATAAAGAGATTATAAAATTGGTGTTATAGCTATTTTTAGAAATATGTCAATCTTAGATTGATAGATGCAGTGACTCACACCTGTAATCCCAGCACTTTGGGAGGCTGAGATGGGAAGATTGCTTGAGCCCAGGAGTTCCTGACCAGACTGGGCAACATGGCAAGACGTTATCTTTATAAAAAACCAACAGAAACTATCCAGACTTGGTGGTGTGTGCCTAGCCAGGAGTTCAAGGCTGCAGTGAACTGTGATTGAGCCACGTACTCAGCCTGGGCAACAGAGCAATAAACTCCTAAAATGACCTTTGAGGTCATTCATCTTTTACAACTGAAGTATTGAATAGTATTTCTTTTTTTTCCAGGCAGTCTTACTCCATCACCCAGGCTGGAGTGCAGTGTCATGATCTCGGCTCACTGTAATCTCCACCTCCCAGGTTAAACCAATTCTGCTGCCTCAGCTTCCCAAGTAGCTGGGATTACAAGTGCACGCCTCCACGCCTAGCTAATTTTTGTATTTTTAGTAGAGATGAGGTTTCACCATGTTGGTCAGGCTGGTCTCAACCTCCTGATCTTAAGTGATCCACCCACCTCGGCCTCCCAAAGAGCCGGAATTACAGGCATGAGCCACTGCACCCAGCCTTAACAACATTTCTTTGGAAAGTAAATGCTATGACGTTGTGATCGTTACTTATACAGCTGGGGTCTTCAACTAATATACTTTTAAATGAAGATGAACATTGGGTATCTAAAATTAGTCAAGGAATTATATTGATTTTTTTTTTTTTCTTTCCTCAGGTCAAAGAATTTTTGAGTACTTTGTGATCTTGCTGAAGACTGCAGGCAGCCAAATGGTTCCAGACACTTCAGCTTTGTATATCTTCCTAACTTCATATTAATACAAGTTTGTTTAGAAAACCCAAGTTTTTAACCATCTTTGTTCTAAGGAAAAAAAAAAGATTTTAAAATGAATCTTACGCAAAGCTTTTTGACCAGTTTCTCTTCTTGTCTTTAAAAAAAAAAAAAAAAGACATTTAAAGACAAATACATTATTTCTCACAGCAGGAAGTGTAGCGGTAGATGGTTCCAGCATCAGTTTAGTGGCTAAACTACATTATAAAAGATCCAGCTTCCTTCTATTTTGCCCCTCTTTAGTCTTCCTTGGCAGGTTAGCTTTTTTCCCTGGTGTGTCTCACCTCACTGGTAACAAGTTTCTTAACTGAAGGCTTTAATGTTGCACAGTAATTGGTAGTGTGCCCTGTGTAAATTAGTGTACCTATTAAAACTTGCAAAGTGGAATTAAAGGAATCCCTAGAATAAGGATTCTAAAGTTTTATTTTAAATGATTATTTCTTAGCAGTTTAGCCCACCTCTTACTTCCTGCCTCAGTTTGCTTTCTCCACTGTCTGGATTAATTAGATAGCCTGCTATTTCAAAGTTAAAATAAAAGTCACACATTTCTACTTTGCAAACACTATGTTACTGTTTTCTTTGTAGTTTGCTTTGCTTTGTAGGGTTCTGCTTTAAGTTTTTTCTCTTTTTCAGAGAAATTACTGATAAAAAACGATTCTGCTTTATATCTAATATATCCTGAAAGCATTATTGTTTTTTGTTGAACTAGGAAATAAAATTAATGAAGAAAGACAGAGGTTAGTAGTTAATTGAGACATTTAACTACTTATCTCTAAACCATCTATGTGAACATTTGTAAATAGTATTTTTTTTCCAGGCAGTCTTGTAAAAACTTGCATGGATTCATCTTAGTTCTGTATATAAAGATATTTTCGGCCGGGCGCGGTGGCTCATGCCTGTAATCCAGCACTTTGGGAGGCCGAGGCGGGTGGATCACGAGGTCAAGATATCTAGACCATCCTGGTCAACGTGGTGAAACCCCGTCTCTACTAAAAATACAAAAAATTAGCTGGGCATGGTGGCGCGTGCCTGTAATCCCAGCTACTCAGGAGGCTGAGGCAGGAGAATTGCCTGAACCCAAGAGGCGGAGGTTGCTGTGAGCTGAGATCGCGCCATTGCACTCCAGCCTGGGTAACAAGAGCGAAACTCCGTCTCAAAAAATAAAAATAAAACATAAAAAAATATAAAGATATTTTCTTTCTAGTTAGTTTAGTTAAGGTGTGCGTGTTTTTCCTGTGTATTAAAACTCTCCATTTTACGTTTTAGAAAATTATATGCATTTTAAAATGAGGAGAAGAGTCACTTTCACTTTGAAACTATTATTTTTCTTTCCAAAATGTCATTTTTGTTTTGGTTTCTTATTCAAAATGATAATTTAGTGGATTAACCAGTCCAGATGCACTGATCTTTGCAAAGGGGACTTAATTTCAAATCTGTAATTACCGTACATATTTAAACTGTCTCATGATACATATACAATTTTTTTGTTTGATATAAATGAATGTGTCTACTTAATTAAATATTTCTTAATAAGTATAAACCTCATGTACTACAGTGGACCTGCTTTCATGGAAATTGTTACATCTTTTCAGAATTAAAATTTATTCTATTTTTAAAGAAAAAATTATGAATATTAAAGGTGAAAATTATCTGTACAAATTACATTGATTCTAAGTGTAGACATATTTCATTGATTTTTATTAACCTTTAAAAATGTGTAATGACTTTAAAAATGTGTAGAATTGAAAAGAAGCTAATAAAAATTTATTATTTATTTGTCATGACTCAGAAGTTATCTCAGTGTGTTGGTCATAAGAGAATCGAGCCTAGTGGTGGTCTGCATTATCTCTTGGGTCTCTTACCTATATCATGTCTTCCATTAGAATTTATATATGGCTCTTTATAGGTTGCTCTCCTAGAAAGATAATTAATAATACAAGACATTTTTCTCTAGAATTTTCTCTTCTGCTATGCCTAAAACTTAAAGCATTATATACTGAGCCACCTAGAACTTAATGTCCGTCATACTTTAAAGAACAGAGTTGTAAAATGTTTCTAAAATAGAGATGCAGATCTTACTGCCTTAGAAAAATAAATGCTAGATACATTGCAACATTAAGTGTATATAAATTCTGGTAAATAATAGCCTTCTTAATTTGACTAACTTACTTCTTTTAATTTTTTTTTTTTAAGAGGCAGGGTCTTGTTCTGTTGCCTAGGCTGGAGTACAGAGGCAGAATCATAGTTTACTACAATCTTAAACTCCTGGGCTCAAGCAATACCGCCTCAGCCCCTTAAGTAGCTGGGACTACAGGGCTTGCACCACCATGATGACTAACTGTTTAAAATTATTTTTTATATAGATAGGGTGTTGTTGTCCAGGCTGGTCTCAAACTCTGGTCTCAAGTGATTATCCTGCCTTGCCCTCCCAAAGCACTGGGATTACAGGCATGAGTCACTGTGCTCCGTGCTAAAATTTTTTTGAAATAGCTTTTGACTCATAAAAGTTGCAGCAATATTACAGAGTTCCTGTTTACCTGTCACTTAGTTATTTCTCTATGATAACACTTTATTTAACTAGAGTATTTTATCAAGACAATTAACTTTGGTGTACTACTATTAACTAAACTACAGACCTAATTTGGATTTTACCAGTTTTATGTCTTATTTTAATTTATAAACTTTAAAACATCTTTGTTTTTTATTTTTTAAGAGCAGTTTTAGGTTCATAGCAAAATTGAGCAGAAAGTAAAGCATTCCATATACTCAACTGTTTCTCCTTTGCCCTCCAGAACCATCCCTACTATCAGCATTTCCCTCCATAGTTGGTACATTGGTTGCAATTAATGAACCTACATCAACATATTACCCAAAGCCCATGGCTTACATTAGGGTTTATTCTTGGTGTTATATATTCTGTGGGTTTGGACAAATGTATGATATTTATCTGCCATTGTTTTGACTGCCTTAAAAATTCCCTGTTCTGCCTGTTCATCCCCTCCATCCCTGTCAAGTAATCGTTTTACTATATTCATAATTTTGCATTTTCTAGAATGTTATATACTTGGAATCATATAGCATGTAGCCTTTTCAGATGGGCTTCATTCACTTTTCACCTAGTAATATATATTTAAGTTTCCTCCATGACTTTTCATGGCTTGATCACTCATTTCTTTTTAGTGCTGAATAATATTCCATCATCTGATGTAAAACAGTTTACCCACTAACCTACTGAAAGATGTCTTGGTTGTTTTGAGGTTTTGGCAATTATGAATAAAGTTCCTATAAACATTCATGTGCAGGTTTTCGTGTGGACTAAGTTTTCAACTTCTTTGGGTAAATATCAAGGAGAGCAGTTGTGGGATTGCATGGTAAGAATATATATAATTTTTTAAGAAACAGCCAAATGGTATTTGGAAGTGGATATGTGCCCTTTTGTATTCCCACCAGCAATGAAAGAGTACCCATTGTTCCATACCCAGCCACTTCAGTATTTGGTGTTGTTATTATTTTGGATTTTGGTCATTCTTATAGATCTGTAGTATATCTCCTTTTAATTGTGATTCCCTAGTGACATGATGTTGAACATCTTTTCACATACTTGCCATCTATTTATCTTCTTTGGCAAGGTTCTGTTTGAGTTTTGGGGGTCATTTTCTTGTTGAGTTTTGAGTTCTTTGTATGTTTTGGATGACAGTCCTTTTTCAAGTGTCTTTTGGAAGTATTTTTTTCCCCAGTCCATGGCTTGTCTTACTCTGTTGGTATTTTCATAGAGCACAAGTGTTTTATTTTAATGAGGATCAGTTTTATCAGTTATTTCTTTCATGGATCGTGCCTTTGATGTTGTAGCTAAAAAGTCATTGTTCTGCCCAAGGTCATCTAGTTACCTTCTAGGAATTTTTATAGTTTTGCATTTTAAATTTAGGTCTATTATCTTTTTGGATTAATTTTTTATGAAAGGTGTAAGGTTCGTGTCTAGGTTTATTTCTTTGCATGTGGCTGTCTACAAAGATTGTCTTTTCTCCATTGTATAACCTTTGCTCCTTTGTTGAAGATCAGTTGACATTTATGTAGGTCTATTTCTGAGCTTTCTATTCTGTTCCATTAGCCTGTTCATCAATTATTTTGCCAATACCACACTGGCTTCATTGCTGTAGCTTTAAAATAAATCTTGAAGTCAGATAGAGTCAGTCCTCCAACTTTGTTCTCTTCATTTTTTTTTTTTTTTTTTTTTGAGACAGAGTCTCGCTCTGTTGCCCAGGATGGTGTGCAGTGGTGTGAGCTCGACTACTGCAACTTCTGTCTCCCGGGTTCAAGCAATTCTCCTGCCTCAGCCTCCTGAGTATCTGGGATTATAGGTGCTCCACCACCATGCCTGGCTAATTTTTGTATTTTTAGTAGAGATGGAGTTTCACCATGTTGGTCAGGCTGATTTTGAACTCCTGACCTTGTGATCCACCTGCCTCGGCCTCTCAAAGTGCTGGGATTACAGGCGTGAGCCACCGTGCCTGGCCTACTTTGTTCTTTAACATTGAGTTGGCCATTCTGAGTCCTCTGCCTGCCATGTAACCTCATTTTTATTAATTATTATTTTTTTGAGACGAGTTCTCACCCTGTCTTCCAGGCTGGAGTGCAGTGGCACAATCAGCTCAATGCAGCCTCGAATTCATGGGTTGAGGGGATCCTCCCACCCCAGCCTCCTGAGTAGCTGGGCCCATAGGCACATACCATCATGCCCAGCTAATTTGAAGTTTTTGTGTAGAGTTGAGATCTCACTATGTTACCCAGGCTGATCTCAAACTCCTTGGCTCAAGCAATCTTCTCATCTTGGCCTCCCAGAGAGTTGGGATTATAGGCATGAGCCACCATGCCTGGCCCTTTCCATATAAACTTTAGAATCAGTGTGTCAATATTTACAAAATAACTTTATGGGATTAGTTGAGAATGTGTTGAGTTCATAGATCAACTTGGGGAGAACTGAGCATCTTGACAATGTTGATTATTCCTATTTATGAACACAGAATATCCATTTAGTTGTCATCTTTCATCAAATTTTGTAGTTTACTTCATATAGATCTTGTACGTGTGTTGTAAATGTTACATCTAGGTATTTCATTTTTAGGAGTGATAATATAAATGGTATTGTTTTAGATTTCAAAATCTGCCTCTTTATTGCTGGTTTATAGGAAAGTAATTGATGTTGGAAGTTAACTTTGTATACTGCCACTTTGCTATATCACGTATTAGTTCCAGGAGATTTTTGTGATTATTTCACATTTTCTACATAGACTATCATGTCATCTATGAAGAGAGACAATTTTTTTCCCTGTCCAATGTGTATACCTTTTATTTCCTTCTCTTGTTTTATTACATTAGTTAGAACTTCCAGCATGATGTTGAAAAGCAGTGGTGAGAGTAGACATCCTTGCCTTCTTTCTGATCTTAGTGATAAAACTTTGAGTTCCTCACCATTAATATAATGTTAGCTATAGGTTTTTAGTAGATGTTCTTTTCAAGGTGAGGAAATTGCCCCTCTATTCCCAGTTTGCTGAGTTTTTATCATGAATGATTGATTTTGTTAATGCTTTTTCAGTATTAATGTGATTTTGATGTTTTTTCTTTAGCCTGCTATTGTGATGGATTACATTAATTGATTTTTGAATGTTAAGCCAGGCTTGCATACTGATATGATTTGGCTGTGTTATCACCAAACCCCATCTTTAATTGTTTCTATAATCCCCACATGTTGAGGGAGAGTCCAGGTGGAGACAATTGAAACATGGGGGCAGTTTTCCCCATCCTGTCCTCGTGATAGTGAGTTAGTTCTCATGAGATCTGATGATTTCATAAGGGGCTTCCCCTTCACTGGGTCCTCATTTTTCTTCTCCCTGCCACCATGTGAAAGAGGATATGATTGCTTCCCCTTCCACCAGGATTATAAGTTTCCTGAGGCCTCACCAGCTGTACTGAACTGTGAGTCAATTAAACCTCTTTCCATTATATGTTACCCATTTTCTGGCAGTTTTTTTTTTTTTTTTTTAATGTTTTTGTTTTTCAAATGGAGTTGTGCTCTTGCTGCCCAGGCTGGAGTGCAATGGCGTGATCTTGGCTCACTGCAACCTTTGCCTCTTGGTTCAAGCAATTCTCCTGCCTCACCCTCCCGAGTAGCTGGGATTACAGGCATGCGCCAACCACACCCGGCTAATGTCTTTGTACTTCGTAGAGATGGGATTTCACCATGTTAGGCTAGTCTCGAATTCCTGACCTCAGGTGATCCACCCTCCTCAGCCTGGCAAAGTGCTGGGATTATAGGTTGTGCAACTGCGCCTGGCCTCTGGCAGTTCCTTATAGCAGTGTGAGAATGAACTAATACATGTACCTAAAATAAATTTCACTTGATTATAGTTATAATTCTTTCTATGTTGTTGGATTCAATTTGCTAATATGTTACTGAAGATTTTTGCATTTATGTTCATGAAAGCTGTGTAGTTTCCTTGTAATGTCTTTGGTTTTGCTATTGGGATAATGCTGGCTACATAGAATGGGTCGGGAAATATTCTGCTTGTAGTAATTGGTGTAGTTTCTTCCTTAAATGTTTAGCAGAATTAACCAACATAACAATATGGGCCTAATGACTTCTGTTTTGGAAGATTATTAATTATTGATCCAGTTTTTTTAAAAGATGCAGACATTCAGATTGTTTCTTCTGTGAGTTTTGGCAGATTGTGCCTTTTAAGGAGTTGATTCTTTCACTTAGTTTATTAAGTTTGTGGGCCTAGAGTTATTTATAATATTCCTTTATTAACTTTCTAATGTCTATGGGGACTGTAGTTGTGTCCCCTTTTTCTTTTTCTCTTTTTTGAGATGGAGTCTTGCTTTGTTACCCAGGCTGGAGTGCAGTGGCTTGATCATGACTCACTGCAACCGCTGCCTCTTTGCTTCAAGCGATTGATTCTCCTGCCTCAGCCTCCTGAGGAGCTGGGATTACAGGCACCCGACACCATGCCTGGCTAATTTTTATATTTTTAGTAGAAATAGGGTTTTGCCATATTGTCCAGACTAGTTTTGAACTCCTGATCTCAAGTGATCTGCCCGCCTTAGCTTCCCAAAGTGCTACAATTACAGATGTGAGCTGCCACACCTGGTCCCCTCTTTCATTTTTGATATTAGTAATTTGTGTTTTCTGTTTTTCTTAGACTGGCTAAAGCTTAGCAATTGTTTTTTTTTTTTTTTTTTTTTTTAATTTTTTATTGGATTATAGGTTTTGGGGTACATGAGCAGAGCATGCAAGACAGTTGCGTAGGTACACACATGGCAGTGTGCTTTCTTTTCTTCTCCCCTTCACCCACATTTGGCTTTTCTCCCCAGGCTATCCCTCCCCACCTCCCCCTCCCACTGACCCTCCCCTTTTCCCCCCAATAGACCCCAGTGTTTAGTACTCCCCTTTCTGTGTCCATGTGTTCTTATTTTTCATCACCCACCTATGAGTGAGAATATGCGGTGTTTCATTTTCTGTTCTTGTGTCAGTTTGCTGAGGATGATGTTTTCCAGATTCATCCATGTCCCTACAAACGACACAAACTCATCATTTCTGATTGCTGCATAATATTCCATGGTGTATATGTACCACATTTTTCCAATCCAGTCTATTATCAATGGGCATTTGGGTTGATTCCAGGTCTTTGCTATTGTAAACAGTGCTGCAATGAACATTCGTGTACATGTGTCCTTATAGTAGAAGGATTTATAGTCTTTTGGATATATACCCAGTAATGGGATTGCTGGGTCAAATGGAATTTCTATTTCTAAGGCCTTGAGGAATCGCCACACCGTCTTCCACAATGGTTGAACTAATTTACACTCCCAGCAACAGTGTAAAAGTGTTCCTTTTTCTCCACATCCTCTCCAGCATCTGTTGTCTCCAGATTTTTTAATGATCGCCATTCTAACTGGCGTGAGATGGTATCTCAATGTGGTTTTGATTTGCATCTCTCTGATGACCAGTGACGATGAGCATTTTTTCATATGATTGTTGGCCTCATATATGTCTTCTTTCGTAAAGTATCTGTTCATATCCTTTGCCCACTTTTGAATGGGCTTGTTTGTTTTTTTCCTGTAAATCTGTTTGAGTTCTTTGTAAATTCTGGATATCAGCCCTTTGTCAGATGGGTAAACTGCAAACATTTTTTCCCATTCTGTTGGTTGCCGATCCACTCTAGTGACTGTTTCTTTTGCCGTGCAGAAGCTGTGGAGTTTCATTAGGTCCCATTTGTCTATTTTGGCTTTTGTTGCCAATGCTTTTGGTGTTTTGTTCATGAAGTCCTTGCCTACTCCTATGTCCTGGATAGTTTTGCCTAGATTTTCTTCTAGGGTTTTTATGGTGCCAGGTCTTATCTTTAAGTCTTTAATCCATCTGGAATTAATTTTAGTGTAAGGTGTCAGGAAGGGGTCCAGTTTCTGCTTTCTGCACATGGCTAGCCAGTTTTCCCAACACCATTTGTTAAACATGGAATCCTTTCCCCATTGCTTGTTTTTGTCAGGTTTATCAAAGATTGTATAGTTGTATGTATGTTGTGTTGCCTCCGGTGCCTCTGTTTTGTTCCATTGGTCTATATCTCTGTTTTGGTACCAGTACCATGCTGTTTTGATTACTGTAGCCTTGTAGTATAGTTTGAAATCCGGTAGTGTGATGCCCCCCGCTGTGTTCTTTTTGCTTAGAATTGACTTGGCTATGCGGGCTCTCTTTTGGTTCCATATGAAGTTCATGGTGTTTTTTTCCAGTTCTGTGAAGAAAGTCAATGGTAGCTTGATGGGGATAGCGTTGATTCTGTAAATTACTTTGGGCAGTATAGCCATTTTCACGATATTAATTCTTCCTAACCATGAACATGGAATGTTTCTCCATCTGTTTGTGTCCTCTCTGATTTCGTTGAGCAGTGGTTTGTAGTTCTCCTTGAAGAGGTCTCTTACATTCCTTGTGAGTTGTATTCCAAGGTATTTTATTCTTTTTGTAGCAATTGCGAATGGCAGTTCGCTCTTGATTTGGCTTTCTTTAAGTCTGTTATTGGTGTAGACGAATGCTTGTGATTTTTGCACATTGATTTTATATCCTGAGACTTTGCTGAAGTTGCTTATCAGTTTCAGGAGTTTTTGGGCTGAGGCAATGGGGTCTTCTAGGTATACTATCATGTCGTCTGCAAATAGAGACAATTTGGCTTCCACCTTTCCTATTTGAATACCCTTTATTTCTTTTTCTTGCCTGATTGCTCTGGCTAGAACTTCCAGTACTATATTGAATAGGAGTGGTGAAAGAGGGCATCCTTGTCTAGTGCCAGATTTCAAAGGGAATGCTTCCAGTTTTTGCCCATTCAGTATGATATTGGCTGTTGGTTTGTCATAAATAGCTTTTATTACTTTGAGGTACGTTCCATCGATACCGAGTTTATTGAGGGTTTTTAGCATAAAGGGCTGTTGAATTTTGTCAAATGCCTTCTCTGCGTCAATTGAGATAATCATGTGGTTTTTGTTTTTGGTTCTGTTTATGTGGTGAATTACATTGATAGACTTGCGTATGTTGAACCAGCCTTGCATCCCCGGGATGAATCCTACTTGATCATGATGAATAAGTTTTTTGATTTGCTGTTGCAATCGGCTTGCCAATATTTTATTGAAGATTTTTGCATCTATGTTCATCATGGATATTGGCCTGAAGTTTTCTTTTCTTGTTGGGTCTCTGCCAGGTTTTGGTATCAGAATGATGTTGGTCTCATAAAATGATTTGGGAAGGATTCCCTCTTTTTGGATTGTTTGAAATAGTTTTAGAAGAAATGGTGCCAGCTCTTCCTTGTGTGTCTGGTAGAATTCGGCTGTGAACCCGTCTGGACCTGGGCTTTTTTTGTGTGGTAGGCTCTTAATTGCTGCCTCAACTTCAGACCTTGTTATTGGTCTATTCATAGTTTCAGCTTCCTCCTGGTTTAGGCTTGGGAGGACACAGGAATCCAGGAATTTGTCCATTTCTTCCAGGTTTACTAGTTTATGCACATAGAGTTGTTTGTAATATTCTCTGATGATGGTTTGAATTTCTGTGGAATCTGTGGTGATTTCCCCTTTATCATTTTTTATTGCATCTATTTGGTTGTTCTCTCTTTTATTTTTAATCAATCTGGCTAGTGGTCTGTCTATTTTGTTGATCTTTTCAAAAAACCAGCTCTTGGATTTATTGATTTTTTGAAGGGTTTTTCGTGTCTCAATCTCCTTCAGCTCAGCTCTGATCTTAGTTATTTCTTGTCTTCTGCTGGGTTTTGAGTTTTTTTGGTCTTGGTCCTCTAGCTCTTTCAATTTTGACGATAGGGTGTCAATTTTGGATCTCTCCATTCTCCTCATATGGGCACTTATTGCTATATACTTTCCTCTAGAGACTGCTTTAAATGTGTCCCAGAGGTTCTGGCACGTTGTGTCTTCGTTCTCATTGGTTTCGAAGAACTTCTTTATTTCTGCCTTCATTTCGTTGTTTACCCAGTCAACATTCAAGAGCCAGTTGTTCAGTTTCCATGAAGCTGTGCGGTTCTGGGTCGGTTTCTGAATTCTGAGTTCTAACTTGATTGCACTATGGTCTGAGAGGCTGTTTGTTATGATTTCAGTTGTTTTGCATTTGTTGAGCAGTGCTTTACTTCCAATTATGTGGTCAATTTTAGAGTAGGTGTGATGTGGTGCTGAGAAGAATGTGTATTCTGTGGATTTGGGGTGGAGAGTTCTGTAAATGTCTATCAGGTTTGCTTGCTCCAGGTCTGAGTTCAAGCCCTGGATATCCTTCTTGATTTTTTGTCTGGTAGATCTGTCTAGTATTGACAGTGGAGTGTTAAAGTCTCCCACTATTATTGTGTGAGAGTCTAAGTCCTTTTGTAAGTCCTTAAGAACTTGCCTTATGTATCTGGGTGCTCCTGCATTGGGTCCATATATGTTTAGGATCGTTAGCTCTTCTTGTTGTATCAATCCTTTTACCATTATGTAATGGCCTTCTTTGTCTCTTATGATCTTTGTTGCTTTAAAGTCTATTTTATCGGAGATGAGAATTGCAACTCCTGCTTTTTTTTGCTTTCCATTTGCTTGGTAAATCTTCCTCCATCCCTTTATTTTGAGCCTTTGTGTATCCTTGCATGTGAGATGGGTTTCCTGTATACAGCACACTGATGGGTTTTGGATTTTTATCCAATTTGCCAGTCTGTGTCTTTTGATTGGTGCATTTAGTCCATTTACATTTAGGGTTAATATTGTTATGTGTGAATTTGATACTGCCATTTTGATGCTAAGTGGCTGTTTTGCCTGTTAGTTGTTGTAGATTCTTCATTATGTTGATGCTCTTTAGCATTCAGTGTGATTTTGGAATGGCTGGTACTGGTTGATCCTTTCTGTGTGTAGTGCCTCTTTTAGGAGCTCTTGTAAAGCAGGCCTGGTGGTGACAAAATCTCTGAGTACTTGCTTGTTCGCAAAGGATTTTATTTTTCCTTCACTTCTGAAGCTCAGTTTGGCTGGATATGAAATTCTGGGTTGAAAATTCTTTTCTTTAAGAATGTTGAATATTGGCCCCCACTCTCTTCTGGCTTGTAGTGTTTCTGCCGAGAGATCTGCTGTGAGTCTGATGGGCTTCCCTTTGTGGGTGACCCGACCTTTCTCTCTGGCTGCCCTTAGTATTCTCTCCTTTATTTCAACCCTATTGAATCTGACGATTATGTGCCTTGGGGTTGCTCTTCTTGCGGAATATCTTTGTGGTGTTCTCTGAATTTCCTGCAATTGAGTGTTGGCCTGTCTTGCTAGGTGGGGGAAATTTTCCTGGATGATGTCCTGAAGAGTATTTTCCAGCTTGGATTCATTCTCTTCGTCCCCTTCTGGTACACCTATCAAACGTAGGTTAGGTCTTTTCACATAGTCTCACATTTCTTGGAGACTTTGTTCATTCCTTTTTGCGTTTTTTTCTCTAATCTTGGTTTCTCGTTTTATTTCATTGAGTTGGTCTTCGACTTCAGATATTCTTTCTTCTGCTTGGTCAATTCGGCTATTGAAACTTGTGCATGCTTCGCGAAGTTCTCGTATTGTGTTTCTCAGCTCCTTTAATTCATTCATATTCCTCTCTAAGTTATCCATTCTTGTTATCATTTCCTCAAATCTTTTTTCAAATCTTTTCTCAAGGTTCTTAGTTTCTTTGCATTGATTTAATACATGATCTTTTAGCTCACCAAAGTTTCTCATTATCCATCTTCTGAAGTCTAATTCCGTCATTTCGTCACAGTCATTCTCCGTCCAGCTTTGTTCCCTTGCTGGTGAGGAGTTTTGGTCCTTTCTAGGAGGCAAGGTGTTCTGGTTTCGGGGGGTGTTTTCCTCCTTTTTGCGCTGGTTTCTTCCCATCTTTGCGGATTTGTCCGCTGGTCGTCTGCGTAGTTGCTGACTTTTCGATTGGGTCTCTGAGTGGACACCCTGAATGTTGATGATGAAGTATTTCTGTTGCTTGGTTTTCCTTCTACCAGTCTAGCCCCTTCGCTGTACGAGTGCTGAGGTCCGCTCCAGACCCTGCTTGTCTGGGGTGCACCTCTAGCAGCTGTGGCACAGCGAGGGATGCTACCAGTTTCTTTTTCTGCTATCTTTGTCCCAGGATGGTGCCTGCCTAATGTCAGTCTTTTGGATATAGAGGGGTCAGGGAGCTGCTTGAGGAGACAGTTTGTACTTTATAGGGGTTTAATTGCTGAGCTGTGAGCTGTGTTGTTCATTCAGGGCTGTTAGGCTGCTATGTTTGATTCTGCTGCAACAGAGCTCATTAAAAAAACCCTTTTTTTTCTCAAATGCTGTGTTGAGGGGTTTGGGCTTTATTTTTGGATGTCCGTTGAGGTCCTGCCCAGCTAGGATGCAGACTAGCCACTGTTTGCCTGCCAAGGCTCCACCCTGCTGTTGTGAGGCTCGCCCTGGCTCCGCTATTCTGCTGTTCTCCGCCACGCCCTGCGGCAGAGTCTCTCTGTTGTAGCGGGTTGCCTCGGCGATGGCAGGCTGCGTCAGCAATGGGCGTGTATCTCAGTTGGGGCGGGTTACCTTGGTAATGGTGGCCGCCCCTCCCCCTCAGAGCGTCTCGGGCCGTCTGCACGGGGCTTGTTTGAAATCGCGGTTTTGTTCGTCCCACTGGGCCAATCCTAACGCTCTGTTCCTGCAATCCCCTGGGCTGGCCCACTGTTCAAGTCTAGCTCAGTCTCAAGTCCAGCCCTCTCACGTCTCCAGTTGCCGGTTCAACGGGGCACCCGGACAAGTGCGCCCTGTGGGGAGCACTGGGTAGGGCCGGCCGCCGCCACCCCGGCTGCTGGCTTCGCCAGGCGTAATATCTGCCTGGCGTCCCGTGTCTCCTCTTCACTTGGGAATTTCCCCGTTTCGTGAGCAACAAAGATCAGTCTGGAAATGCAGCTCAGACTCACCTCTCCGCAGACACAACGAGAACTCCAATCCTGGGTTGTTCTCACAGCGCCATCTTGAGTCCACCCCCAAGCTTAGCAATTGTTATTGACCTTTTCAAAGACCTGCCTTTTTGTCTGACTGATTTTTCTCTATTGATTTTCCTGTTTTCTATTTTATTGATTACTCTAATTTTGATTGTTCCTTTTCTTGTATTTATTTCAGACTTAATTTGTTCTGTTCGTATTTCCTGTGGTAAAATAGATTATAATTTTAGATCCTATTTTCTAATATAAACATTCAGTGCTATAAACTGAGTCTGAGTACTGCTTTCACATTTATTTTTATTCTAAATATTTAAAAAATGTCTTCAAGAGTTTGTTTTTTGCCTGTTTGTTTGGAGACAGAGACTCCCTCTGTCACCCAGGCTGGAGTGTAGTGGCATGATCTTAGCTCACTGCAACCTCCACCTCCTAGGTTCAAGTGATTCTCCTACCTCAGCCTCCTGAGTAGCTGTGATTACAGGCATGCACCACCATGCCCCGCTAATTTTTTGTATTTTTAGTAGAGACGGGGTTTCACTGTGTTTGCCAGGCTGGTTTTGAACTTCTAACCTCAAGTGATCTGCCCGCCTTGGCCTCCCAAAGTGCTAGGATTGCGGGGGGTGAGTCACCACTCCTGGCCTCTTGAGAGATTTTTAACTCATGTGTTATCTAGAAATGTGTTAGTTTTCAAGTACCTGGGACTTTCCAGCCATCTTTCTGTAGTTGATTTCTAGTTTAATTTCCTTGTGGTCTGAGAGCAAACATTGCATGATTTCTATTCTTTGAATTTGTTAAGGTGTGCTTTATGGTGCAGAATGTAGTCTATCCTGGGGAATGTTTTATATGAGCTTGAGAAGAATGTGTACTCTGCTGTTGTTGGTTGAAGTAATCTATAATGTTAATTATATCCAATTGATTGCTGTTGTTGTATTCATCCATGTCCTTACTGATTTTTTGCTTGCTAGATCTGTCTCTATTACTGATAGAGGGGTATTAAAATCTCCAATGATAATACTGGACACAACATATAGTTGGGTCTTATTTTTTATCCACTGTTAACCCCTGTCTATTACTTGATGTATTTGGACCATTGATGTTTAAGGTGATTTTTAAGTATATTTGGATTAATATATAATCATATTTGTTACTCAAAAATGGTGCCAAGGCCAGGAGCAGTGGCTCACACCAGTAATCCTAGCACTTTGGGAGCCTGAGCTGGGTGAATCACTTGAGCTCAGGAGTTTAAGACCAGCCTGCACAACATGGTGAAACTCTGTCTCTACTAAAAATACAATGTCTTTACTAAAAATACAAAAATTATCCTGTTGTGGTGGCACATGCCTATAGTCCCAGCTACTTGGGAGGCTGAGACAGGAGAATTGCTTGAATCCGGGAAGTGGAGGCTGCAGTGAGCTAAGATCACACCACTGCACTCCAGCCTGGGTGACAGAGCAAGACTCAATCTCAAAGAAAGAAAGAAAGATGTCAAGAAACACAACATGAAAAGAACAGTCTTTTAAATGAAGGGTGTTGGAAAAAGTTGATTTCTTCATGCAGAAGAATGAAACTGGATTCATCTTACACTATATATGAAAATCAACTCAAAATGTATTAAAGACTTAAACCTTAGGCCTGAAACTATAAAACTCCAAGAAGAAAGCATAGGGAAAGCTCCATGACATTGGTCTGGGCAATGATTTTTTGGATTTGACCCCAGAAGCTCAGACAGCAAGAGCAAAGATAGACTCATGTGATTACATGAAACTAAAAAGCTTCAGCACTGCAAAAGAAACAACTGAATGAAGAGACAACCTACAGATTGGGAGAAAGTATTTGTAATTTATACTAATATATCTAATGAGGGAGGGGTTAATATCCTAAATGTATGAGAAATTGAAACAATAAAAAGAAAGCAATCTGATTAAAAAATGGTCAAAGAATCTGAGCAGACTTTTCTCCAAAGAGTTCTCACAAATGGCCAACACATATATATAAAAAATTGTTCAACATCACTTATCATTAGGGAACTGCAAATTATAACCACACTGACATTTCATCTCACACCTGTCAGAATGGCTGTTATCAAAAAGATGAAAGACTATATGTGTTGGTGAAGATGTGGAGAAAAGAGAACCTTTGTAAATGGTTGATGGGAATGTAAATTAATACAGCCATGGAAAATTATAGGTTTCCTCAAAATACTAAAATAGAATTACTATGTAATGGGGGTTGATCTAAGATGGCCAATTAGAAGCAGCTGTGGTCTGCAGCACTCATGGAGAGGAATGAAGGGTGAATGAATTCAGCACCTTCAACTGAAATATTCAGGTTCTTGAACTGGGACTGCTAGGCAAACAACCCAACCCAAGAAGAACAAAGAAAAGTGGAGGTGGGGGAAGCGATGGCCCATCTGGGACTGGCATGGAGCCAAAGGAACCCCTATCCCAGCCAAGGGAAGCAGTGAGTTATTGCGCGACCACTCTCAGGAAACCACGCTTCTCCCATGGATCTTTGCAACCTGCGTGTATTAATCTATCTGTGGCTTGTGCCTGTAATCCCAGCACTTTGGGAGGCCGAGGCAGGCAGATCACTGGAGACCAGGAGTTCAAGACCATCCTGGCCAACATGGCGAAACTCCGTCTCTACTAAAAATACAAAAACATTAGTCAGGCATGGTGGCACACGCCTGTAGTCCCAGCTACTCGGGAGGCTGAGGCAGGAGAATCACTTGAACCCAGGAGGTGGAAGTTGCAGTGAGCCAAGATCATGCCACTGAACTCCAGCCTGGCAACAGAGCAAGACTGTCTAAAAAAAAAAAAAAAACAAACAAAAAGAAAAAATACCCAAGACTGGGAAATTTATAAAGGAAAGAGATTTAATTGACTCACGGTTCCTCCTGGCTAGGGAGGCCTCAGAAAACTTAACACCATGGTGGAAGGCACCTTTTTCACAAGATGACAGGAGGGAGAAGTGAGAGTATGAGAACCAACTACCACTTTAAAACCATTAGAGTTCATGAGAATTCACTTTCACGAGAACAGCATGATCTTGTGATTCAACCACCCTCACGATCCAACCACTTTCCCTCAACATGTGGGGATTACAGGTCCCTCCCTCGATATGGGGGGATTATAATTCAAGATGAGACTTGGGTGGAGGCACAGAGCCAAATTCTGTCATTGTGGATCAGGAGATCCCCTTGTGAGCCCACACTGCCAGGGCCTTGGGTCTGATACACAGAGCTGTATGACGTCTTGGCAGAGCAGCTGCTCAGGCATATGTAAAGACCTAGGAGTTTTATATACTCTGGCCCTGGGATCCCTGGCACAGCGGGGAATTCATCTGTACATCCCCAAGGAAGGAGGTGGAGGTGAATCCAGGGAGCCAAGCGATGTCATTCTGTGGGCTCCACTTCCATAGCACCTCACAAATTAAGACTCACTGGCTTGGAATCCCAGCCAGCCAACTGCAGTGGGTTGAAGTCCGTCTGAGATGGGTTCGAGTTCCTAGGGGAATGAGTGGCTGTCATATCTGGGGTTCCATTGACACAGCTGCTTTTGCCTGCTGGCTGTGGAGAATACAGATAGTCTGGACAAGGAAGGGTCCCCCCCCAATGCAGCACAGCTGCCTTGCCAGATTGTGGCCAGACTGCTTTAAGTGGCACCCCAATCCATTTCTCCTCATTGGGCAGGATCCCCCTGTGAGAGCTTCAGCCACTCCTGCTAGGGTTCTGCAGACAAAGCTCTGATCTCTCTTTGGGATGGAGCTCCTCTGGGGAGGGATGGCTGTCATCTCTGCAGTTGGGTCGACTCAGCCACCAACTTTGGCAGGCAGTTTGGATGAGGAAGGATGCCCCTTAATGCAGCAGAACTGCTCTACCAAAAAGCAGCCAGACTGCTTCTTTGGGCATCCCTGAGCCTATTCCTTCTGACTGGACCCCCCCCAACGAAGGCGTCCAGCCATCTCCTACAGGTGTGTGCAGACTGGCAACAGGTCAGTACCCCCCTGGGATAGAGCTTCCAGAGGAAGGAGCTGGCTATCATCTTTGCTGTTTTGTGGCCTTCGCTAGTGATACCTCCAGGTATGGGTGAAACTGAGGCAACTGGGGTTGGGCACCGACTCCCTGCAAACCACAGCAGCCCTATGGTAGAGTGGGCTGACTTAAAAGTAAAACAGAAAACAACAACAATTACCCCACAAAAACCTCATTCGAATGTCAGCAACCTCAAAGATTGAAGGTAGATAAGCCCACAAAGACGAGAAAGAATCAATGCAAAAGTGCTGAAACTCAAAAAGCCAGAGTGCCTTTTCTTCTTCAAATGATCTCAACACCTCTCCAGCAAGGGCACAAAACTGGGCTGGAGCCGAGATGGCTGAATTGACAGAAATACGCTTCAGAGGTGGGTGATAATGAATTCACTGAGCTAAAGGAGCACCCTGTAACCCAGTGCAAAGAAGCTAAGAATCATGATAAAACAAGGCTGGAGCTGATAGCCAGAATAGCCAGTTTAGAGAGGAAAATAGCTGACCCAGTGGAGCCAAAAAACACAACCCAAGACCTTCACAATGCAATCACGAGTATCGATAGCAGAATAGACCAAGTGGAGGAAAGAATCTTAGAGCTTGAAGACTATCTTTCTGAAATAAGACAGAGAAGAATAGAGAAAAAAGAATGAAAAGGAATGAACAAAACCTCTAAGAAACATGGCATTATGTAAAAAGACCAAACCTACAACTGACTGGGGTACTTGAAAAAGATGGGGAGAACAGAGTCAAGTAGTAAAACATATTTCAGGATATCATATAAGAGAACTTCCCCAACCTAGTAAGACAAGCCAACATTCAAATTCAGGAAATGCAGTGAGATACTCCATGAGAAGATCACATAATCATCAGATTTTCCAAAATTAAAAGGAGAGAAAAATGTTAAGGGCAGCCATAGAGAAAGGCCAGGTTACCTACAAAGGGAAACCCATTAGACTAATAGTGAACCTCTCAGCAGAAACCCTACAAGCCAGAAGATATTGGGTGTCAATACTCAACATTCTTGAAGAAAAGAATTTCCAGTCCATAATTTCATATCTGGCCAAACTAAGCTTCATAAGTAAAGGAGAAATAAGATCCTTTTCAGACAAGCAAATGCTGAGGGAATTTGTCACCACCAGGCCCACCTTGCAAGAGCTCTTGAAGGAAGCACTAAATATGGAGAGGAAAAACCATTACTAGCCACTACGAAAACATTGTGTACTGTGAAGTACACAGACCAGTGACAGTATCATTTGTCACCACCAGGTCTTCCTTGCAAGAGCTCCTGAAGGAAGCACTAAATGTGAAAAGGAAAAATCATTACCAGCCACTACAAAAACACTGTGTACTGTGAAGTACACAGACCAGTGACACTATGAAACAAATACATAAACACATCTGCAAAATAACCAGATAGCATCATAACAGGATCAAATTCATACATAACAATAGTAACCTTAAATGTAAATAGGCTAAATGCCCCCATTTAAAGACACACAATGGCCAGTGGAAAAAGAACCAAAACCCATCAGTATGTTGTCTTCAATACCCATCTCATGTGCAAAGGCACGCATATGCTCAAAATAAAGGGATAGAGGAAAATTTTCCAAGGAAATGAAAAACAGAAAAAAAGCAGAGGTTGCAATCCTAGTTTCTGACAAAATAGAATTTAAACCAACAAAGATAAAAAAGACAAGGGCAGTACGTAAATGTAAAAGGTTCAATTCAACAAGAAGAGCTAACTATGCTAAATATATATGTACCCAATACAGGAGAACCCAAATTCATACAACAAGTTCTTAAAGACTACAAAGAGGCTTAGACTGTCACACAATAATAGTGGGAGACTTTAACACCTTACTGACAATATTAGACAGATCATCAAAAAGGAAATTAACAAAGATATTCAGGACCTGAACTCAGAGCTGGATCAAGTGGACTGATTGATAGATAACTACAGAGCTTTCCACCCAAATTCAACAGAATATACAGCCTTATCACCATATGGCACTTACTCTAAAATTGATCACACAGTCAGAAATAAAACACTCCTTAGCACATGTAAAAGAACTGACATCATAGCAATCTTCCAGACCACAGCTCAACTAAATTAGAACTCAAGAAACTTACTCAAAACCACACAACTACATGGAAATTGAACAATCTGATCCTGAATGACTCTTGGGTAAATAATGAAATTAAGGCAGAAATCAAGAAGTTATTTGAAACTGATGAGAGCAAAGAGATAATGTACCAGAATCTCTGGGATACAGCTAAAGCGGTGTTAAAAGGGAAATTTATAGCATGAAATGCCCACATGAAAAGCTAGAAAGATCTTAAGTTGCCAGCCTAACATCTCAAGCAAAAGGACTGGAGAACCAAGAGCAACAAACCTCAGAGCTAGCAGAAGACAGGAAATAACCAAGATCAGAGCTGAATTGAAGGAGGTAGAGACATGAGAAACCCTTCAAAAAATTAACAAATTCAGGAGCTGATATTTTGGAAAAAAAAATCAATAAAATAGACTGCTGGCTAGACTAATAAAGAAGAAAAGAGAGAAGAATAAAATAAACACAATGAGAAATGGTAAGGGGGCTATCACCACTTCACAGAAATAGAGCCAACCATCAGAGAATACTATAAACATCTCTATGCACATAAACTAGAAAATCTAGAAGAAATAGATAAATCCCTGAACACATACAACCTCCCAAGACTGAACCAGTAGGAAGTGAATCCCTCAATATACCAATAATGAGTTCTGAAATTGAGGTAATAATAAATAACCTACGAACCAAAAGAAGACCAGGACCAGATGGCTTACCAACCAAAAGACTAGGGCTTAATAGGTAGGTGATGGGATGATGTGTGCAGCAAACCACCATGGCACACATTTACCTACATAACAAACCTGCACATCCTGTATATTACCCCAGAACTTAAAAGCTGAAGAAAAAAAGAACTTAAAAGACCAGGCAGATTCACAGCTGAATTCTACCAGAGGTACAAAGAAGAGGTAGCACCATTTCTACTCAAACTATTCCAAAACATTGAAACAGAGGAACTCCTCCCTAACTCATTCTATGAGGCCAGCATCATCCTGATACCAAAACCTGGGAGAGTTGCAACAAAAAAAGAAATCTTCAAGATGAATTAAAGACTTAAATGTAAAACCCCAAACTATAAAAACCCTAGTAGAAAATACCATTTAGGACATAGGCACAGGTAAAAATTTCATGACGAAAATGCCAAAAGCAATTGCAACAAAAGCAAAAATTGACAAATGGAATCTAGTTAAAATAAAGAGCTTCTGGACAGCAAAAGAAACTATCATCAGAGTGAACAGACAACCTACATAATGGGAGTGGGAGAAAATTTTTGCAATCTATCCATCTGACAAAGTTCTAATATCCAGTCTACAAGGAACTTAAACAAATTTATATGAAAAAACAACCTCATTAAAAGTGGGCAAAGGGGCCAGGTGCAGTGGCTCATGCCTCTAATCCCAGCACTTTGAGAGGCGGAGATGCGTGGATCACGAGGTCAGGAGTTTGAGACCAGCCTGGCCAAAATAGTGAAACCCTGTTTCTACTAAAAATACAAAAAATTAGCCAGGTGTGGTGGTGGGTACCTGTAATCCCAGCTACTTGGGAGGCTAAGGCAGGAGAATTTCTAGAACCCGGGAGCGGAGTCACAGTGAGCCAAGATTGCACCATTGCACTCCAGCCCGGGCAACAGCGAGACTCTGTCTCAAAAAAAAGAATGAACAAAGGACATGAACAGATATGTATCAAAAGAAGAAATACATGAAGCCAACAAACATGAAAAATAGTTCAACGTCACTATCATTAGAGAAATGTAAATAAAAAAGACAATGAGATACCATTTCGTGCTAGTCAGAATGGCTATTACTAAAAAGTCAAAAAACAACAGAGGTGGCAAGGTTGCAGAGAAAAAGGAATGCTTTTACACTGTTGGTGGAAATGTAAATTAGTTCAACCATTGTGGAAGACAGTGTGGTGATTCCTCAAGGACCTAGAAATAGAAATTCTATTTGACCCAGCAATCCCATTACTGGGTATATACCCGAAGGAATTTAAATCATTCTGATATAAAGATATATGCATGCATATGTCATCACAGCACTATTCACAATAGTAAAGATATGGAATCACCCTAAATGCCCATCAATGATAGACAGGATAAAGAAAATGTGGTACATATAAACCATGGAATACTATGCAGTCGTAAAAAGGAATCATTTCCTTTGCAGGGACATGGAGGGACTTGGATGGATGGAATTGGAAGCCATTATCCTCAGTGAACTAATGTAGGAACAGAAAACCAAACACTGCATGTTCTCACTTATAGGTGGGAGCCAAATGATGAGGCTATATGGACACATTGGGTACAACTGGGGCCTATCAAGGTGTGCTGGGGGGAAGGAGAGCATCAGGAATAATAACTAATAAATACTAGGCTTAATACTTAGGTGATGGATGATCTGTGAAACAAACCACCATGGCATATGTTTACCTATGTAACAAACCTGCACATCCTGCACATGTACTCCAGAACTTAAAAGCTGAAGAAAAAAAGAACTTAAATAAAATAAAATAAAAGATGTAAATTATAATATAATATAATTTTCCTTTATAGAAAAATAAAGAATTACTACATGTTTCAGCAATCCCACTTCTGGGTATATATCCAAAGGGTTTGAAATCAGTATATTGAAGAGATATCTGCATTCGCATGTTCATTGCAGCAGTATTCACACTTGATCTTAGCCAAAAGGCCAAGAAGCAATACTGCAACATTATTCAAATAACCAAGATATGGAATCAACCTAAGTGCCCATCAATAGATGAATGAATGGGTAAAGAAAATGTGGCACATATACACAATCAAATACTATGTAGCCTTTAAAAAGAAGGAAATTCCGGCTGGGCAAGGTGGCTCATGCCTGTAATCCTAGCACTTTGGGAGGCCAAGGTAGACGGATCACTGGAGATCAGGAGTTCAAGACCAGCCTGGCCAACATGGTGAAACCCATCTCTACCAAAAATACAAGAATTAGCTGGGCGTGGTGGTGCATGCCTGTGATCCCAGCTACTTGGGAAACTGAGGCAGGAGAATCACTTGAACCTAGGAGGTGGAGGTTTCAGTGAGCTGAGATTATGCCACTGCACTTCAGCCTGGGCAATGGTTCGAGACTCCATCTCAAAAAATAAATAAAAATAAAAAATAATAAAAATAAAAAGAAGAAAATTCTATCACTTGTGACAACATGGCTGGTAAAGGACATTATGCTAAGTGAAATAATCCAGGCACAGTAGGACAAAGACCACATCAGCTCACTTGTATGTGGCATCTAAAACAAACTCATAGAAGCAGAGAGTAGAATAGTGATTACCAGAGGCTGGGGAGGTGGGGGATGAGAAGATGTTGGTCAAAGAGTACAAAGTTTCAGTGAGACAAGAGGTTTTTTGAGATATTTGCATAGCATGGTGACTATAGTTAATAATAAAGTATATTTCAAAATTGCTGAGTAAATTTCAAATGTTCTCATCACAAAAAGTGTGATGGATATGTTAATTAGATTACTATGTTAATTAATTAATTTGACCATTTCACATTTTATACATATAGCATCACTTTGTACCCCCAAATATACACAATAATAAAAGTAAATAAAATTTTAATTTAGCAGGGGAAAAAATTAGTAATTATAGCCACTTGCCACACGAGGTCATTATATACTTGATTCTTTACTGTGCTCTGCCTATAATCCAAGCATCGTTATTTTGATAGTGAGTGGGTGGAAAAAAATAGGAGCTGATGAGAGGTTTCTTGCATTACCAGATTAACAGTATTATTGATTAATAAATATTTCATTGAGTGAGATTTTATGTGTACAGATGCAGGGGGAAAATAAAATAAGCTGTTGGATTAAATACAGGCAATGAAAAAGACTGAGTTTTCAGAATTGCTTTAATATAAGAAAATCTGCCATACAACTCCCAGCTGCTTCTTTTGGTATTAGATTGAAGAATATCAATTGTCGGGTATTTATGGGATACTATAATTATGCTTAACAGGTTGCCAGGAAATTTAAGGTTTTAATTTTCACTCAGACTGAATATTAGTGGCTGTCTTCCAAGACCGTTTACTGTTTACTTAGTAATAATGTACACCGAGAAGCTTATCCTATGGAACTACTTGGTACTTGGACAGGTTACACAGAAAGCGATTCAGTAACAGGGGTAGGTGAAACCTATCTTTCTGATACTTTTTGTTTTTGGGACAGAGTCTGGATCTGTCACCCAGACTGGAGTGCAGTGGCATGATCTCAGCTTACTGCAACCTCTGTCTCCTGGGTTCAAGTGATTCTCCTGCCTCAGCCTCCCAAGTAGCTGAGACTTCAGGTGCCTGCCACTACGCCTGGCTAATTTTTTTATTTGTAGTAAAGACATGGTTTTACTATGTTGGCCAGGCTGGTCTCAAACTCCTGACCTCAGGTATTCCGCCTGCCTCAGCCTCCCAAAGTGCTGGGATTACAGGCTTGAGCCACCGGCCTGGATATGGTTTTTTAAATGACCACAAATCATTTAGTGACAAGTATAGTGGATAAGATGGGCAGTCAAACTTGAAAAAAGCAGGTTATTAAAAAAAGATAGCAATAAGGCACTTAGACCTGTTTTCTTGTTCATTTATAAAGTATATCTGAAGGAAATTCATGGTTTTTTACTAAATCAAATATTTTTTACTAATAGCAGACTCTAAACTGAGTACTTACACAGTATAAATAACTTCTTTATATGGTTACTTTGAAGGCACTACTATGCATAGAAGATTCTGGTATAGTTTAAAAAATTATGTCCTATTATGTTTACATGTGGTATATAGCAGCCGTCATTGTCAAATTTGAATTTATCTTTAGTATTTTTAACTTCATGGAGGCAGTGATAATAAAGAGCACAGGTTCCTAAGCCATAATGCTGGCTATAAATCCTGGCCCTGCTTCTTACCATCTAACCTTGGGCAAGTCATTATAACCTTGGGCAAGTAATGTATTTCAAATATTTTTAATCTATAAGAGAGTCATAAATAATAGTACCTACCTATAAAATTATGCCATTTCAATGTGTAGAACAGTGCTCCATAAATGTTAGCCATTACTATTAGTACCATTATTTCACTCAATGTCTTTGTTGATAAAAACATGTAGATTGGTAAGTTTGTGTGGTTATTAAAAAGAATGAATAAGCTAAAACTATAGTACAATATCCACTGCATTTTTAAGTGGAAGCAGCTATAATGTGATCATATTTCTTTTTAAAAAGTATGTAGGGTGTATGTGCAGAAAGAGATTCACCGAACTCTTTATTGTGGTTACCTCTGGGGAGTGGGATTGGAACGGTGGTTGATATTCTTGGGAGAATGTCTTTGGTATAAATATTAAACATTAGGCAATTCATTTAATGTTAAATGTATTTATTCCATGAAATTTATTCATCTAGCTGCTACTGCATATCAGGGACTGAAGAAATAGCTAAGTTGCTAGGAATTACTCTCTCCCTTGAGTAAGTTTGAAAGTACATAAAGGTGATTGGATTGCTATCCAGATCCTTAGCATTCTACTTTTTTTATTTTCTGTACTTTTATTTTTTGAATGGTGAGCAATATAAATATTTTTAGTATCTCCATTAATGTTTAAGAAAATTATAATTTTTCCTTTGTGAATGTAAATGGCCTACTAATTTTTAAATATAAACCTGGCTTTATTGTTTTCAGATTATAAAAATAACAAATATTTGTTATGGAAAACTCTCAGGAAAATTTGATGCTTGATACTCTTAACACCAAGAGACCTTTCTCTTGGGATATAGACGGGATAAATAGGCTACAGTTATTATCTATTGCTTTTAAGCAAGGTATGTAAAGATCTTTGTACCCCTTCCTAGAAGATGGGTTGTGACAAAGAGAACTTTGTATTAGTGTTACTATCTATAAATTAGATAACTATTAATACCTATAAATTGTCTTCAAAGTCTGTTTATAAGTTGCCGTTGCTCTTTCTGTTCTTATAAAAGTTAGAAGTTAATTACTCTTCTTTTATTTGAGTAAAAGAATGTGAGTAGTATCGTAAGTTTAATATTCCTGCTCTGGAGAAGTGATTAGAGCAGCAGAATACCCTATACCCCACCTTCACCCAACCAGTTACTCAGACGTTCTTGCAAGGGCATGGCTGTAGGCTGCAGGCAAAACCCCATCAGCACCTTGACTCTTTGGACAGTTAAAGAATGCCATCTTCAGTGCAGCAGTGCCGGTAATACCTGGGTAATACTTTATTTAATACGGACTAAAAGGAAAGTGAATGAAATCCTTTGACACATCTCTATCTCTGGGTATCCTGCAATTTCTATTTTATTGTAAACAAACTAATCAAGGCAAGGGGAGGCAATTTCAATTTAATGGGGGTTAGTGCAATATTTAATATAGAAAATTAAACAGTCTGAAAAAATATAAATAAAAAAGTATAGTTTACTGGAAATCCCACCACCACTGAATTTCACATATCTTCTCGTATGTGCTATATACATATGCATAGACCTATTTTCTATATTAGTGTGTATTTGTAATCTTTAGAGGTATTTTGTTTACATTCAGAAATTGAAATCCTAAATTTGATACTGAAAATGTTATGATACATGATTTCTTATACTAAGATTTGATTATCAGCAATATTTGTTAAAGCCTTTTTCGATGGTATATGAGAGCTACCTGTACCTAACTCAATGAACATAAAATTGAATGCTTTATAAATTAGAATTTGGGTAGATTAATATTTTCCATTGATTTATAATTTGAGGTGATTTTTTTTGCTTCCACTTGATCTCCAGTTGGCAATGACAAAATATGTGAATAAGTTTTTTCTTTATAAAAATGCAATATGCCAGTTTGAAGCTGTAGTGAGCTATGATTATGTCACTGCACTCCAGCCTGGGTGACAGAGTGAGACAGTTTTTCAAACAAAACAAAACAAGAACTAATATGCCCTTTAAAACAATTTAGAGATTGCAGAAATGTTCAAATAAGAAAATAGCCCGTGGATCCCTTCATGTAGAGATAACACTATCCTAGCAGACTACTGTCTTCCAGCTTTATGTACTTGCATCGAATTTTTCTTTTTTACCAACCTGAGATTATGCTGTAGATTAAATTTTGTGCCCTGCTTTTTTTTCTTAAAGTATATTGTGAACATTTTCTTATGTCTGTTATTTTTAAATGCAATTATGCCCATCATTTCTGGATTCTATATTGTTTGAAAAGTACAACAAATATGAGAAGAAAAAAAGACTCCTGTAACCGTCCCACTGAGAGAAAACCGCTTAGACATTAGTATCTCCTTCCAGGCTGGGAATTTCTTTGCTCCTCATCTTCAAAGAAGCAAAACTTGTCGATAACAATTTCTTATTTAATTTTTTTCAACTGAATAATAATCTTGAAAAATGAATTTCTCTAAAGAAATTATTTTTATATAATTAATATGATTAGAAAATGCATATTTTCACATTTTATAGAACTTATGCATTTACAAATGACCTCTAATCTAAGACAATTTATTATAACATTTCCTCCAAAAAATCTTTCCTTCCTTCCTTCTTTTCTTTAGATGGAGCCTTGCTCTGTTGCCAGGCTGGTGTGCAATGGCAAGATCTCAGCTCACTGCAACCTCTACCACCCAGGTTCAAACAATTCTCCTGCCTCAGCCTCCCAAGTAGCTGGGATAAAGGCACCTGCCACCATGCCCAGATAATTTTTTTTTGTATTTTTAATAGAGATGGGGTTTTACCAAGTTGGCCAGGCTGGTCTTGAACTCCTGACCTCAGGTGATCCACCCACCTCGGCCTCCCAAAATGCTGTGATTACAGGCTCGTGCCACCACTCATGGCCCTTTTTATTTTCTTTTTATTCTTTTATCATCAGCTGAAGCAGTTATTTTTCTTTTTTGGATTACATTTGTTTAAGGAAATTTTTATCATTTCTTAAAGTTGGCTAGTATAAGATGACTAGCAGATAACAACAGCGTTTTAATATGCAGAAATTGCAAGCACATTCACTCTGTAAATCACTAGCTCCCTCTCCCTACCCTTACAGTGTGAAGTTAAAATTTCAGTTTCAGCAAAATCACAATTCATTACAAATTAGGGCCTTAGGCATTGTCTTCCAATAACTGAAACAATTTTTAAAATTTTATTTAAATTTAATTTTAATTATAATAATTAACTAATTAATTTTCTTGAGACAGAATCTCACTCTGTGGCTTAGGCTGGAGTGCAGTGGTGCCTTCCTGGATTACTGCAACCTCTGCCTCCTGGGTTTAAGTGATTCTCATGCCTTAGACTCCCGAGTAGCTGGGATTACAGGTGCCTGCCACCATGCCCAGCTAATTTTTTCTGTACTTTTAGTAGAGACAGGCTTTCACCATTTTGGCCATGCTGGTCTTGAACTCCTGACCCCAAGTGATTCACCTGCCTCAGCCTCCGAAAGTGCTGGGATTATAGGTGTGAGTCACCATGCCAGGCCAATAGCTGAAACTTTATATTTTTACGTTTTTTGTTTTTTGAGATGGAGTCTCACTGTGTCACCCAGGCTGGAGAGAAGTGGCGTGATCTCGGCTCACTGAAACCTCTGCTTCCCACGTTCTAGAGATTCTCCTGCTTCAGCTTCCCGAGTAACTGGGATTACAGACACCCACCACCACACCTGGCTAATATTTGTACTTTTAGTAGAGAGAGGGTTTCACTATGTTGGCCAGGCTGGTCTTAAACTCCAGACCTCTGGTGATTCACCCGCCTTGTCCTCCTAGTGTTGGGATTGCAGGTGTGAGCCACCACACGTGGACTGAAACTTTAAATAAATCCTTAACACTTAATAATATTTAAAAGTTATTTAATAACATTTAAATGTCATTTAATAAATCCTTAAATGCTATTTTATGTTGGAGGATTTTATGTTGGAATACTTAGGGAGATAGTGTGTGTGTCTGTATGTGTGTGTGGGTGTATAATAAATGGAGAATTTGAAGACAGGTCTAACTCTTATTTATCTGGGCCTTGGGCAAGCTTCATTTGTGAACCTCAGTTTTCTCATTTTTCAAATTGCAATGCTAGAACTTTTTCAAGGCAAAAGCAGTTGTAAGGAGCCAGTAACAAAATCTGTGAAAGGACTTTGCCAACTATAAAGCATACAAATGTTAATAATTATTATTCAAGGAGCTCCAGGAAAGAAAAATAAAAGGCAAAAGCAACTCTTGATTCCAGCAAGTTGTGGTCAGTTTTCTTTATAGAACAAATGGAAACTGGGTATGAAAATCTTCCTGTTAGAAATGTAAAAATAACTCCTTTGACTTTCATATCTTCCTTCTGAAAATGTACACATTTTTAAACTGATCATTTCTCTAGATCTTAGGGCACGAGGGAACAGAATTCTTTTTGCACTGTTTTAATTTCCAGCAAGGCACGTTTATGGTACCTATCCCTTAGGGGGAAGACAAAGAGAAAGGGAAAAATGGTATATCTGCCCACCACCACCTGCTATTTTTAGATTGGCTAGGAAGTCCTGTTTGGCTGCCTTTGCCCATCTCATTTGGCAACTCTTGAGCCTGCATCATTTAGAAGATATAAGAGCTTAGAAGGTAGAAAAGTGGATTTCCTTGATTTATCAGACGACATTGCTTAAAAAACATATTACCACAGACAACTTGAAGGACATTGACTGTAAGTAAAACAATAAATATTTTTATTTAGTGTGGTGGGCATATGCCACAAAAAAGACATGATGTTCTTACCTTTCTGCTTTAATAAGGGGTGAGGAAGTGATGAACCTTCTGTCCTGATTTGATTTTCACCCACTATTAAAAGAAATACTAATTTAGAGAAAGATGCATATCCAGTGCACACACACAAATATATATATGCTCATACATTTTTATGGTATATTAGAATAAGATCCTTGGAAAAGAAAGAGAAACAATATAAATGCCAAGAAAAGAACACACAGAAGCAATCCTGGAAATGACAGATTTTAAGATGATTGCACTGAGTTAGATGAATTTCAATGGTAAGGAAGGAGAAAGTTAACAGAGAAATTGAATTTTCTATTTACTTGGATTAAAGGACTTAGTATTATGCCCATGGATCATTGTAAAGGAGAATACAGGTGGGCATTTTACAACTAATGTAATTTAACCAATTTTATTGGTAGTTTCTATAAAGTGTTCTGAAACATTTCTGTTGTTGGGTATAGTAATTTGCCAAAATCTTCATTAAAAGTCAGGTTATATGTGTTACACAGTTTTTCTTTTTCCTATATTATTTTATTACCCTTCTAGCTTCCTCCACTAACTTTTCTTAACTATTGTTAAATTATCCTTCTCTCATAACTAAAGAATTTTATTAAATGTGTTAATAAATGTCAAATGCTCAATAAGCAAAAAGAAAATACTTTCTATTATAACTAAAATGATGTGTCATACCTGGTATTTTTAATATGTGCAAAAATTCTGATAAAATTATATTAGAAAATTTATTTAAAGCCAGACTATTTAAAGCTATATAATTATTTTACATAACTGTATATTTAAGGTGAAATTTATTTTTTTATACCTGTTCCAAGTAGGTATTTTTTTGTCCAAAAGAGTTTGAGAAACACATTGTAAGCTTAGTCTTATGTGTAGTAGTAGTGTTAAACAATTTTGCTACTAGAAAAATGTATGAATATAGGGCTCTATTTAAATTTGTGATTGTGAAATCAGTGATATATAATGTAAAGGAGTAGCCACCAGAATGATTTAAATTTAAAAATAATTTATTTTTAAACGGAACGGGTCTAACCTGCTTGTAAAGAAAGGTCAGGGAGCATTTGTAAAGTGCTTTATTGTTTACAAAGGACCTTTACATACTTTATTATTTAATCCTAACAGTAAGACTATGAGATAAATAGTATGATTTCCTTTTATAGGTGAGAAAACTGAGGCTCATAGAGGTCACAGTTGGTATGTAATAAAGCCATGATTTCAATCAGAGACTGGATTCCTGAGAAGGATTCTATATACACAATGCCTACACGGGGAGGCATCTTGTAAAAGACTGATTATTACACATTGTATGTCTGTATCAGAACATCTCAGGTACCCTGTAAATATATACACTATGTACCCACAAAATTAAAATTAAAACATTAAAAAAATAGATTCTACAGGGCTCTTTCAAATCCGTATTTTTGTGATTTCTATAATTTTAGAGAGGCAATATGTACAGTATGGTAGGAAGCCAGACCTGGATTTATGGTATTTACTTGCCGTGAGCAAGTATTTTGGATTTTCTGAACCACAATTCTTCATCAGGTACCATTTTTTGTAACTTGCAGTGTTAGGCCAGGTGCAGTGGCTTACGCCTGTAATCCCAGCACTTTGGGAGGCTGAGGTGGGCAGATCACCAGAGGTCAGGAGTTTGAGACCAGCCTGACCAACATGGAGAAAACCTGTCTCTAAAAATAAAAAAGAAAAAAAAGAAAAGTGCAGCACTTATAACTGCTTAGTGGTAGAGCTATTGTTAATATGTATCATTCCAAATATGGCAGTCCTTTTAATATTCCACAGTTGCTGCAGAGCCCATTAGAGTCATGCCTTTGAAGGGGAAAATAATATTACTAATCAATAACTGTTTTGGTAAATTAAGAAAATGAACAAGGAATTTGTTGAAGATGTTAAAAGTAGAGGAGGGAATTGGATAAAATGGAACCCGTAGTTATAATTTGAAATGGAAACCAAAATAAAAATTAAAAACATTGCAGGTAGAAGGAAGAACATCACAGGAGTAAGAAATATGTCAGGGCCTAGCTAAGGGGAAGGAGAAGGTGAGAACCACTGGGCTAAATCCCGGGCACACAATTTCAGGATGGGTCATGTGTTAGGAAAGCCTCCAGCAACCTCTGTGGTTCATGGACATGGAAAATTTCAGCAGTGGAGTGGAATGGCTTTAGCGTCTGATAGAAGCTAAAATACAATTAAATTTTTGATTTAATTTTAGGTTAAATTAGGTATGAGAATCTTTCTGTAAGAAATGCAAAAATAACTTAGGTTAAAATTTGTGCTGTGTCACTTCCTAACTCTCTAATCTTAGACAAGTTATTTTACATCCTTTTGTCTCTTCTATAAAATGAGGGTGATAATTCTACCTCATGAGTTGCTTTGAAGATTCAGTAAGATATGTATGTAAGGTGTTAACTTGTTTTTCTGTTTATTGCCTCCTCTTCTGCCAACAAAAATAGTAGATTTGTATGCGTAGGATCTTGATCTCTGTCCCTGTTGTATAAAATATAATAGTAAGCCTTTGAATATTTTTTGAATGACTGAACAAAGTTATCTGTATATAGTAAGGTCATATGCCTCACTGAATGACATGAGGAAAATACTCCCAAGCTACAGTGGCATTTATAAGATTTTGTCATTATCCATCCTCATCTAAATTTCTATTATATTTATTGTTCAACCATTCAAGTAACATTTAACCATATACTGTTTAACGTCTTCCATTTTATTTTATTTTTCTGATTGTACTATTAAGTTAATGAAGGGTAGAGGGGTATTTATCCATCGCCATCCAGTCCGATGCTATTCTTGGGGTATCACCAGACTGAAATAAGAATATATGTTGTGAATTATTGGGCCATATAATGAGAAATTTATACTTGATAATGGCAATTGGTACATGGAATTTGTACTTGATAATGGTATGATTTTGGCTGAATATGAAAATATATTTTCTTCAATTGCTATTTGTTCAGATGAAAGGCTGAAAGACATGATGTAAATGGACAGGAAAAAGACAGAAAGATCGATTTGACAGTATATATATTCCAATCCCAAAACAAAGGGTATGACGTGTTGCTGGATATTCTGAGATAATCTTTGACTAACATGATCTCTCTTGCTTCTGGGCCTTTGTGCGTGTCTTTGTCTAAAAAAATTGCCCTTACACCCTCCCCTTCACTTGCTCCTCATCTTTCAGTTATCAGTTCAATGTTGCTTTCTCTGTGGTACCAACCTAAGTCTGAATGAAGTGTCTCTCCTCTGGTTCTCAGAGGACCATATATACTTTTCCTATTATACTGGGTTGGTGCAAAAGTAATTACAGTTTTAGATACATATAAAATCGTATTGTAATTGCCTATTTATTTATTTGTTTGTGTCCCCAACTAGATGATCACTCCACAAAAGTAGGAGTTGTATATGCCTTCCATTATATGCTAATACAGTACAATAAATATCTAACACAGCTCAATAAATATTTCTTGAATGAATGAATGAAAAATAACTATTAATAAATGGAAGAAAAAAGCCCTCAGAATAATAGCTATCATTTACTGGATGTCTGTTAAGTGACTGGGCTTTTATAGATGTTAATATTTAATCTTTGCAACAGTCCAGATGGGGCAATTGAGGGTCAAAGGACGTAACATGATCAAAGTGATAATGCTGAGATTTGAACCAGGATCCAAAGCCTCTGATCTTTCTATTCGGTGATACTGCTTCTCTCATACCTTAGGTTTGTATAGACTGTTACAGGCTACAAAACACCATTATTCCTTATAACAGCTTTGTGAAGCTAGGTATTATTCCCCAATTTATATCTAGTAAGTGGCAAAACTATGACTTTCAAATTCGGTATTCTCGTTTGAGATGCATTTCCTTTCTGTGCTAACATGGCTGTTTCATTCTAAAGGATTTAAAGGTGTAGCCCTTTACAAAAATGGTGAGATGGTAAAAGTTTAGAAGATAAGAAGTTTTTGATTCATAGGTAACAGAAACAGTTCCAGACAGACGTATTTTAGTAGGGCTAGAGTAAATTCTGAATTTTCTTTGTAATTTTTCCTCAAGAAAAGACAAATTAATCAAATTGGAATAATCGCTATTAATGCTATCAAGTTCTTTCTTCTCTTTGATGTCAGATTATTTCTTGGCCTCGTATTACTACGAGCTCAGAATCAATAGAATCCCTACTGAAGAAAATATTGCTGATGGGGCAGCCTGGTGCTCCTGGGTGAATTGGAGGCAGCTCCTTCCTACCAGTGGCAGTTTGTTTTTCAGTTACTTTGCTTATCCCACACCCCTTAAATTTTGGCTTGTGGTGGGAGGGAGCTTAGTGGGGTTGCCCGAGAGTTCATTGACTTTGGCCATCCTTGGCCTATGACTTTACTTTGCTCTTTATCCTCCCGCCAAAAATTACTTCTGTTGAGAGGTAACAGGGTAGCAATGAGGTAGTGGGGAGTGTTGAATTTGTAACCAAATCCAGCAGAGGGCCAGAACTAAGGAAAGCAATTCTCTACAACTTCTGTCTGAAAATGGGAAGTCCCTCACACATGCAGAGAAAAAAAAATTAGTGTGAAAAGCAATTGAAATGTATTTTTGCAGTACTACCATAGTGCTTGGCAGCTGCTTTGATACCATATAGGTCACTGAATTGTAGGGCAATGCAAATATAGACATCTCAAAAAGGAAAGAGTTCTTTTTTTAATTTTCAAAAACATTTTTGAAAGCCTTGAAAGATTATAGTTTCTAAAACCATAATTAACCAAAGGTCTATTATAATCTCTTAAAAAGCATTAGATTTAAATACAAGACTTAAAACTGGTTGCAAATTTGAAAATAAATTGCTCTAAAACAAATACTATTCAAATGTATATCTTGATTATTGGCTATTTTGTTCTGCCCTGTGCTGTTCTGTAAATGTTTGATGAAACCATAGTTCATTATTTACTTTTCTTTGATCTTCCTGCCAGCTAAACATATTTGTGTTTCTGTTTCCCTGTGACTTTGCGTTTGTACTAGCTGGCATTGGAATGTTGAATCTATGAGTTTGATTCTTTGTGGGGGAGAAAGAGAGAGGAATGTGGATTACCCAGGCCTAAGTAGGTTGTGGTTGAATAAAAGGAAATACTGGGCTAGCTCTTTTTAAATTGAGGTATAGCTTACATAAAGTCTGTGCCTCTTAAACTTTTTTTTTTTTTTTTGAGTTGGAAGTCTCACTCTGTTGCCTAGGCTAGAGATGCTGGTATGATCATAGGTCACTATAGCCTTGACTCCTGGGCTCAAGTGATCCTTCCACCTAAGCCTCCTGAGTAGCTGGGACTACAGGCTTGAGACAGCATGCCTGGCTAATTTTCGAAAATTTCTGTAGAGATAGGATCTTGCTATGTTGCCTAGGCTGGTCTCAAACTCCTGGCCTCAAGCAATTCTCTGCCTTGGCCTCCCATAATGTTGGGATTATGGGTGTGAGCCACACGGCATCTTTGAACAAACATTTTTTTTTTTTTTTTTTTTTGAGAGGGAGTTTTGCTCTCGTCACCCAGGCTAGAGTGCAGTGGTATGATATTGACTCACTGCAACCTCTGCCTCCAGGGTTCAAGCGATTCTCCTCCTCCCAAGTAGCTGGGATTACAGGCGTCTGCCACCACACCCGGCTAATTTTTGTAATTTTAGTAGAGACGGGGTTTCACTGTGTTGGTCAGGCTGGTCTCAAACTCCTGACCTCAGGTGATCTGCCCACCTCGGCCTCCTAAAGTGCTGGGATTACAGGCCTGAGCCACTGCACCCGGCCTGAACAAACATTTAAAAGTACATATACATCCATCTTACCTCCATCCAGATCAAAATACATACCATTTTCAATACCATCAGACTCTCAGGCATTACCTACTCCCAAGGATAACCACTACTCTCATTTTCATCACCATACATTAGTTTTGTCAGGTCAGCCTTTTTTTTTTTTTTTTTTTTTTTTTGAGACAGTGTCTTGTCATCCAGGCCAGAGTGGCCAGATCACAGCTCACTGTAACCCGCAACCTCTGCCTTTCAGTCTCAAGTGATCCTCTCACCTCAGCCTCCCGTGTAGCTGAGACTACAGGTGTGCACCACCACACCATGCCCAGCTAATTTTTTGTGTTTTTTTGTAGAGATGAGGGGGGGGTCTCCCCATGTTGCCCAGGCTGGTCTCAGATTCCTGGGCTCAAGTGATCCACCTGCCTTGGCCTCTCACAGTGTTGGGATTACAGGTGTGCGCCACGGCTCAGCCTGGAGCAGCCGTTTTTAGCAGTGCCTTTCACACAAAACATCATGTATGAGAGAGACTGATACAAAGTTTGAGAACTGGAAATAAGTTCAATCTCTTGTCATGACATGCATGACAGTTGTGGTGTGTTTTCTGCATCCCAAAGATAGAAATTCCTAACTGGTTCCATTCGGATACACATTTGGTAGAGGGCAGACTGTTTCTCTTAAGTGTCCATTTCCACGTAGGATGTCCAAGTTTCCCACACATTAAGAAACACTCTCTCTTCAGGAGGCACTTCGTCAGGATGTCCAGTTTTACTGAATGGCTCATCTGCACAGGCAGGGCATCAGTGTATGCGGCCCACGTTGAAGAATAACTCATCACTAAGTCCTTTTCTCTCCACTGCTGGACCTTTCTCCCCTCCCCACTTTGAATGGGCCCTTAGTTCTGAACCCCATGAAGGTATGCTTTCCACCTCTACTTACCCTTTATCTCAACTCGGGGCTTATGTACCCTCTGGGAACAAAGACAGTTCAAAGTTTTGTGGGGTCTTGAGTCTCTGTTTCTGGTATATATAGACAACTGTATCTCTATCTATATCTAGCTATTTATCTGTCTATCTCTTTCTATCTATCTATCTAATCAGTTATGATGTGGCCCCACTCCACTTCTCTAGCCTCAACTCTCTGCTCTTTCTTTCTAATCACGTTCCCCATGATCAAAGCATATCAAGCATGCTGTTGTTTTCATATCCTACAAAAGCTATTTTTTTGTTCCTGGAGTGCCTCAGGACCCAGCTAATTTCTACTTTACTTTCAAGATCCATTTCAAGAGTTCCTTTCTTGATGAAAAATCTACTTCTGCGCCCCCAGGCAATTGGTTGCTCTCTTCAATATTACGGCAGAATATTTGGTTCACATCTGTTACAGCCAATATCACTCTGCTTTATATTAGTTGTTTAGTTTCTACACTTCCCTGTTACGCTAGAGTACAAGTTTTTTTTTTAAATTAAATTAAACTTAAGTTTTTAAAAAAATTAACTTAAAGTTCTGGGATACACGTGTAGGACGTGCAGGTTAGTTACATAGGTAATGCCATGGTGGTTTGCTGCGCTTATCAACCCATCACCTAGGTATTAAGCCCCAAATGCATTAGCTGTTTATCCTGATGCTCACCCTCCCCCCATCCCCACAACAGGCCCCAGTGTGTGTTGTTCCCCTCCCTGTGTCCATGTGTTCTCATTGTTTGGCTCCTACGTATAAGTGAGAACATGTGGTGTTTGGTTTTCTGTTTCTGTGTTAGCTTGCTGAGGATAATAGCTTCCACCTCCATCTATGTCCCTACAAAGGACATGATCTTGGTTTTTTTTATGGTTGCATAGTATTCCATGGTGTAAAAAACCCAGTTTCTTTATCTGGAGGCTAGACTACACATGCTTTGAAAGCATGGAACTAACCTTAGTGCTACTATCCCCAATGACTAGCATAACGCCTTATGGTATAATTTAGTATACCCAGTCTGTTTTGATTTGCGAGTGCACTAGCTGTGAGTTATTTATGAATCAATAGATTGAGTTAGTAACAAGAAGCCTATGTATTTGGCTGGGCATGGTGGCTCACACCTCCCAGCACTTTGGGAGGCCAAGGCAGGTGGATAACTTGAGGCCAGGAGTTAGAGACCAGCCTGGCCAACATGGTGAAACCCATCTCTACAAAAAATGCAAAAGTTACCTGGGCCTGTGGTGTGCACCTGTGGTCCCAGCTACTTGGGAGGCTGAGGCAGAGAATCTCTTGCACCCAGGAGGTGGAGGTTGCAGTGAGCCAAGATCACATCAGTGCACTCTAGCCTCCTAGACAGAGTGAGACTCTGTCTAAAAAAAAAAAAAAACAGCCTAATGTATTTTTTGGATATTCTTTTAGCTTGCTCTAATAGTCTCAATTAAGCCCTGTACTTGGGAAATTTATGGGAATTAAAAAGTGCTTTCAAATAATAAAAGCTGATTAAAAACCACACAATAGAAAATAAAATGCGTGCCTTGAGCCCATCGATCTTTGCCCATCCTTTAACTGTTCTCATTTTTTGGGGGTTTGTCCTTTGCTGTCTCTCTCTCTCTCTTTTTTTAATTTTACCTATTCTTCCTGTGACTATTTGCTTATACAATGCATATTCTCTTTTTCTTTCTTCTAAAGAGAACTGTTACATTTTTCAGGGCAGGCATGTACATAGATAAAATACTCACCTCTCCAGATTTCCTTACAAATAAAGGTAGTCATGTAACCAATTCGGGCTAATAAGATGAAAGGAAAATATCTAGAGTAATCTTTAACAAAACCTTATAAGAATTAGACTTTTTACTTTTCTGCCTTTCTGTTTTTCTGGAGCAGGGACATAGTGGCCAAAGGTACATTCTCAATCTTGTATCCCTGAGGACTAAAACAAATAAAGAAACAACAACAATAAAACAAACAAATAAACACATGTGAAAGATGACAGAGCAGGTGAAAAAACAGAAGTCATTTCCTTAATAACACTCTTGACAGTCTGCACTGGCTTTGGTCCAGCTATTTCTGAGTTTCTTGGTTCGTGAGAAAATAATTTTTTTGTTAAGCTGCTGTTTATAGGGTTTTCTGTTATTTACAAGTGTTTGCATTTCTCTCAGATATTTCCCAAATCCAGAGCTTCATTGAGACCATTACAGACCATGGACACCGAAAAGATTAGTTATTAAAACCAGTTTTTCTCAACATCTCCATGTCACTTTATCCTTACCTTATACGCTAACAACCCCAGAAGCATTGGTTGAAAAATGTTTAGCTTCTATTCTTTCTTTAGATGGTTATTTACAACTACTTTAAGCTAGAATGGTAATTGTTAACTTCCCTAAGTTCCCACCCAAAGATGTGTTTCTGAACACTTCTTTTCTAAAAGTATAACATTTAATTTTCTTAATGAATAAAATTAGGTTTTTTTAGACTTGATATTACCCCTTTCCAAATGTCTCAATGGGGATGCTGTAAGAATAGAAATGGGAACCAGCTATTTCAGGATTTCCATTCTCACAAATAACCCTGCCTGTCATTGGGTTAGGCTACAGGTCAAAGAATGAGAAGAGTTTCTCATTTATTTGTTCTATACACTTATGTTTGTCTCTCCTTCACTATTGTTTCTTAGAGTCTAGAAAACTGAGTGGCAGCTGGAAGATACTTATTTGTTGACTGACTGACTGAATGAATGACCTTACTAGTGTAAACAGTAATCCAGTGGACTCCTGTGTATCAGTCAGTATAGGTTAGGTGATGCTACAGTAACAAACTACAAAGTTTTAGTGGCTTCATACAACAAAAGTTAATTTCTCAATTATATTATATTCCAATATAGATTACTTTGGGGGCTCTGTTTATTATAGTTACTTAGACACTCAAAATGAAGGAGCCTTTACCTTGTCAGTTGTGTCTACAGTTGCCAACATGGGAAAGGGGATATTGTGACTTTGCACGTTGGTTCTTAAAAGCTTCTTGATCAAAGAGATGTAAAATACTTCCATATTTTATTGGCCAAAGTCAATTGCCAATCTCCAGCTGATAGGGAAATGAAATATCATCCTGTGCCCAAATGAAGAAGTAGAACATTTAAATAGATGTAATGATTAAATATGATCAATAAAAAAATTAGAGAAACTGATTTGCAAATTCTGTTTCTGGCAACATAGTGGGCTAGAAATCTGATTTGTTTATTCTATTAAGAAGCAACTAAAAATTCTGGTTTGAATATAAAACAATTCTCAAGTGCTTCCACAAGCAGAAAAGAAAATGAGGACACTTATATAAGAGAATGAGTGAAGATGAACCTAGAGATGTAACTGCAATGGAAACTGCTTTTTGAACCTTGTTGCTAAGTAGAGTGGGAGGTTAGGGCAGCAGTTCTAGTATGGAACCCAAATCTGCATGAAAAAATACTGTCAGGTTTGTGAATAGCAGCATTCTGTTGCATCAGTTTCTTGGTAAGCTTCAGAAATTCAAGAGTTAGGTAAAGCCTGGAAAAGCTCAACCTTCAAAAACAAGTTGTCTTGGCTGGGCGTGGTGGTTCACACCTGTCATCCTAGCAGTTTGGGTTGTCAAGGTGGGTGGATCACTTGAGGCAAAGAGTTGGAGACCAGCCTGGCCAAAATGGCAAAACCCCATCTCTACTAAAAATACAAAAGTTACCGAGGCATGGTTTCACACTCCTGTAGTCCCAGCTACTCGGGAGGTTGAGGCAGAGAACTGCTTGAACCTGGGAGGTGGAGGTTGCAGTGAGCTGAGATCACACCACTGCACTCACTAAGAGCAGTGGCGACAGAGCATAGCCTGGCTGACAGAGTGAGACTGTCAAAAAAAAAAAAAAAAAGGAAAAAAGAAAAAAATATATGTGTTTTGCTTTTAAAATGATTCAATAGGAAGATCTAAGACCAGAATCTAGATTTCTTGTTTTTATCTAGTAACTTAAGAAATATATTTCCTTGGTTTCCATAATGTGGAGCTATCAATAAAGATATTTTAACAAATATCTGTTACTTTTAAAGTGTTAAAATATTTTTTATTCTTTTGAGTAGGCATAATATATGTACAGCACAAAATTCAAATCTATACATGAATATAATTGAAAATTAGATTATTTTTTCATTCTCTGGTCCTAGTTCCCTTCCTAGAGGCAATCATTGCTACTAGCTTCTTAAGTTATCCTTCCAGAGATGTTTGAGCATGGTGTTTGTGCAACTCTTTAAAAATCTCACAAATGGTAGCATACTAAGTTCACTATTTCTTCATTTATCTAACTCTCTTATCTTGAAGAGTGTTTCATATCAATACATACAGATTTGCCTGATTCTTGAAAGGTTGCATATGATTCCGTTATATAGATATATCCCAATTGTTCTAATATTTTGATATTTCAGATAATGCTGCATAAATATCCTTGTACATATCTTTTTCCTGTGTGTCAATAGATGTATGAAATAAATTCCTAGAAGTGGAATTTCTAAGTCAAAGACACATATGTATGAAATAAATTCCTAGAAGTGGAATTTCTAAGTCAAAGACACATATACTTGAAAATCACTTTCAACAGATCTGGCACCAAGTTTTACTTCTACCAGCAAAGCATGAAGGTTTCTTTTTCTCCTTGTAAAAATATGTCTTTTAGTTTTGCTTTTTGCTGTGTGAAATTTTTAAATTTTTATGTATTTGAATTTATCAGTTTTCACTAGTTTCAATCTTTTGTATAATGCTTAGTAAGATTTTCCCTCCCCCGAGTCTATTTAAAAATTGTTTCCTATTTCTAGTGCTTTATGTTCTGTTTCTGTTTTTACATTTAAAACTTTTATGTGCTAAAAATTTATTTTGGCATGAAGGATATGACATTAAAATTTTGTGTAGATGGCTAACCTAGTTGTTCCCAAACCACATACTTACTAATCCACCTTCTCCTCCACTGATGTGCAAAGCCATGTTTAGTCATATGCTAAATGAGGCCACCTGCCTTGGCCTCCCAAAGTGTTGGGATTTAGCACAGGCATGAGCACAGTGCCCAGCATTTTTTTTTGTATTTTTAAACTGGTTGTTGATTGTATTAGTACATATGAAGGCAATTAATGTTTGTATGTTAACTTTGTAACCAAATATACTAAATCGCTTAGTATATTTATGTCTATTGCCAGACTTTCTATTCTATTTCATTCAGCGGTTTATCACCCTTCAGTAGTACCACACTATTTTAATTGGTGAAGCTTCAAAATCAAAATAAAAATGATAGCCTTGGTCTTCTATTATTATTAGCTTTTTATTTTTTAAAGCTTCCCAGCCTTATGGCTTTTTTATTTTCTTTCCATATGCACTTCAGATACAGTTTGCTATTTTTCTAACAAAAATTCTGTTGTTATTTTTATTGGGATTGCATTACATTTTATAGCTTTAGGGAGAGAAATGCTGTCTTCATGATATTGAATCTTTCTAATCATGAACCTAATATTTTGTTTCTTTTCTTTTTTTTTTTTTGCTATTGTAAATGGGGTGTTATCTTCCTTTGTATTTTTATTTTTATTTTTTGAGATAGGTGTCTAGCTCTGTTGCACGGGTTGGAGTGCAGTGATTGTGGCTTGCTCTAACCTCTGCCTCTTGGGCTTGAGGGATCTTTCCACCTCAGCCTTCTGAGTAGCTGGTACTACAGGTGCATGCCAATAGTCCCAGTTAATTTTTATATTATCATTCTTTTGTGGAGATGGGGTTTTGCCTATGTTGTCCAGGCTGGTTTAGAACTCATGGACTCAAGGGATCCACCTGTCTTGGCCTCCCAAAGTGTTGGGATTACAGGCATGAGCCACAGTTCCCAGCATTTTTTTTTTGGTATTTTTAAACTGGTTGTTGATTGTATTAATACATATGAAAGCAATTTATGTTTGTAGATTAACTTTGTAACCAGTCAATTGCTGAATTCTTTTAGTTGCAATTGTGTTTTCCCTTTAAGTTTAAGCAGTTGATCGATCATCTACACATTATGAAGTTTATCTCCTCCTTTGCTATTTTTATACCTAATTTGTTTTATTGACCAGTTTCATTGGCTACTATCTTTTCCATAACAATGTTAGATAATAATGGTGAGAATGGTCATAGTTGAGCTAACATTTAAATTTGTTTAATCAAAAAGGTGATAAAATATGCTTCCTTAAAACCACCCTGGAAAGTATGTTTTTAGAAAGTAAGCGAAGTCAAAATGCTTTCTGAAAGGGTGCTTCATATGCTTGATTCTTTTAAGTATTCTGTTCAAATGTACCTTTTCAGTGAGACTTTCCTAGACTGCTTATTTAAAAGTGCAAACCCCCACCCCTTAACCTATTCTGGTTCATTTTTCTCTGTAGCATTTATCACCACTTCACAAACTATATTTCACATACTATTTTTATAATGTATGTTTCCCTCCGCTGGAATGTAATGTCCAACAGAGCAAGGAATGTTACCTCCGTTTTGGTACTGCTGCCTCTCCAGAACCTAGAACAGTACCTACACACGTTAAAAAAAAAAGCTGCATAAAAACTTGATGTATGGAATTTCCGAAGAAAATCCGGACAAGGCTGGGCAAGGTGGCTCACACCTGTAAAATCCCAGCATTTTGGGAGGCTGAGATGGACTGACTGCTTGAGTTCAGGAGTTCAAGATCAGCCTGGGTAACATGACAAAACCCTGTCTTTACAAAAAATACAAAAATTAATTTGGTGTGGCAGTGTGTGCCTGTAGTCCCAGCTACTTGGAAGGCTGAGGGGGAAGGATCACTTGAGCCCAGGAGGCAGAGGTTAAAGTGAGCCAAGACTGTGCCACTGCACTCCAGCCTGGGCGACAGAGCCAGATCCTGTCTCAGAAAAAAAAAAAGAAAATCCAGGAAAGGTGCTACTGTAGAGAGATTTGCTTACCTCTACTTGGGTGTCAGTATAGGAATAGGAATTAATTACCTGAAAAACTTGATGGAACTTTAAAAAGTTTCATGACATCATGTATTTCTGTTACTCTCTCTGTTTCTCCATAGTGATAAATAATGAGAATCTTCAAATCCCAGTGGGTCTGGGAAGATAAGAATCCATGTGTTGATAGCTGGAAGGAGGAGAATAGGCTGAGACTTGAGGTTGCACCAGCCAGAGTTCCCATATCTCCCTGACATCTATTTTGAAGAAAAAATATTTTTCATCTGTTTTGCAGAAATGACCACCAAAGTATTTTACTAGAAATAGAATTCACTAGGAGAACTTGAGCTCCATAAAAAACCTTCATTACTGTTAAAACAGATGTTCCTTTCTTTGTACCTAATTCACCATTATAATTAAACACAGATCTTTCAAAAAAGCAGAGAAAAACTTGAAGGAATTTAGGTCTAGGATGTAGCCATGATTATTAAGAAAAAGAAAGGAAGGGAGGGAGGGAAGAGGAAAGGAAGAAAGGAGAAAAGGAAGAAGAGAAAGTAAGGAAGAAGGGGAAGAGGGAAGAAGGGAGAGAGAGAGGGAAGGAAACAAGCAAAAAGAAAAAAGAAAGGTTAGGAGTTTTAAACAAAGTAGTTTGTGAAATTGTGTGCAAATTCTGTTGGAAAATTGTCCTGGTGGCCTCAATGTGTGAAAATGAGTTGCTCAGCAGGCACTGCTAAAAATACAGCGACCAGGAAGACGAGATTACTTCACGCTGGCACATTTGCTTGGCGAGTGCTTGATCGTTGTTTGTTCTGACTTCTACTTCTGGTACAGTGTCAGTGCCTCTCCTTAAACTTTGTTCATTAGAGTAAAAGGATTAAGTTGAACCTGGAGGACATGCAACAAGGCTTAATTCAGAAGCAAAAACTGGGGATCTCTAGTTCAGAGACACGCTTCACATTTGTGCTATTCTTAGCTCCAGGATTAGGCTGAATTTAGACCAGCATTTTTATTGCACCTGATGGGAAAATAGGAGGTTACTGCATTTAGACTGAGGGAAATCACAAATGTCAGCCTACTATTAACAATGTTTCAGACAAAAATCACAAGAACCCATGTTAGGATCGTAAAGTGGTTTTCAAAGCAGTGGGTTGTTCATCAGGACTAGTCTCTTCCCTCCTTAGTATTGTGATTTCTATCAATATATTTCTTTCTTTGCTTCCACTTCATCCCAGATGGATGTAAGGGACTGTCTTTTTCAGTGAGGCAAAGGAAATGCTATCCTATCTTTTGTCTCTTGCTTCAATCAGGAAAAGACAAGAGCCCTTCCCATGCTCTGTAAGATACTTTCATGATCTCTAGCTTCACTTCTCACTACCTTCCTTCTTGCTCTGCTGTTGCTTGAACACGCCAAGCCCACCCTTGTCCCAGGAACTTTGCCCTTGCTGTTCACTCTGCCTGGGATGCTTCCCCCAGATCTCTTCATTCAGGTCTCCGCTCAAATGTCTCGGCTGACCACCCAATCTAAAATAATAATCCCATCGACCTGCCACCGTTTCCCCTTATCCCTCTTACTCTACTTCATGTTTGTTTATTGTTTTTATCACCACCTGACAAATTATATTTTTGTTTATTTGTTTATAATCTGTCTTCATCATCTACAGGGTGAACTCTGCTGAGGACAAAACGAAGCCCTCAGTGCCTAGAATGTGTTCTCAGTCTCGAGAATGTTATCTGGAAAATGAAGCAGATGCTTGATGAATATTGTTAAATGAATGAAAGAATCTACTTTTGTCTGTAATCTCAGTACTTTGGAAGGCCAAGCTGGGCAGATCACTGAAGGCCAGAAATTCAATATTAGCCTGGCCAACTGAGTGAAACCCTGTCTCTACTAAAAATACCCCAAAATTAGCTGGCGTGGTGGTGCGTGCCTGTAATCCCAGCTACTTGAGGCTAAGGTAGGAGAATCACTTAAACCCAGGAGGCAGAGGTTGCAGTGAGCCAAGATCAACTACTGCTCTCTAGCCTGAGCAATGAAGCCAGACTCTATCTTAAAAAAAAAAAAAAGGCTTTAATCCTGGGCTCTTTAATGTGCAGGTTTACTTCTTCGGGTTTCCTGCAGTGTACTTAATTCTTCTGTGGGAATATGTTTCTCATTTAGCATTAAAGGCCATCTGTTTTTGCAAAATGTTTTATAAATATGAACTTTAAAAAATAAGGCCAGGCACAGTGACTGACACCTGTAATCCCAGCAATTTGGGTGGTTAAGGTGGGTGGATCCTTTAAATGCAGGAGTTCAAGACCAGGCTGGGCAACATGGCAAAACCTCGTTTTTACAAAAAATACAAAAATTAGACTGGCATGATGGAGTAGGCCTGTAGTCCCAGCTTCTCAGGAGGTTGAGATGGGAGGATTGCTTGAGCCTGGGAGGCAGAGGTTGCAGTGAGCTGTGATTGCACCGCTGCACTCCAGCGTGGGCAACAGAGTGAGACCCTGTCTCAAAAACAAAGAAACAAACATATATATGTGTAAAAACACATACATATATGTAAAAATACATATACATGCTATATATAATACACATATATAAATATATACATAATAAAATATGTAGGAAGGTTATGTTTGAAGTTGGTTAATGAAAAAGGAGGGTCCTGGATTTTTCAGAGTATGTCCCATGTTTTTTTTTGAGATGGAGTCTGGCTCTGTCACCCAGGCTAGAGTGCAATGACAAGATCTCAGCTCACTGCAACCTCCGCCTCCTGAGTTCAAGTAATTCTCCTGCCTCAGCCTCCTGAATAGCTGGGATTACAGATGTCCACCCCCACACCCAGCTAATTTTTATATTTCTAGTAGAGACAGAGTTTCACCATGTTGGCCAGGCTAGTCTCAACTCCTGACCTCAGGTGATTCCCCCGCCTTGGCCTCCCAAAGTGGTGGGTTTACAGGAGTGAGCCACCATGCCCGGCCCAGAGTATGTACTTTTAATATTGGTTTATCTTGTTCTATCTATCACAATCTATGGTAGGCAGACACAGATAAAGACCCAAAGAAGATAATTATTCAGTTCATCATTATCCAGGCTAATGGACCAGCTACTTGCTATACCCATTTTGCCTGTGTTTGTTTTTTATATTTTCCATGAGTTAGAGAAGATCAATATTTTGGCTGAAAAAGTTTGGCTATAGGGTCTCTAAGATGAAAAAAGTAAATAAGAAATAATGAGCATTGCAGCAGATGGTTTTGTTTTCTATTCTGCTTAATGATGCCTAAGAATTTGAAAGTAAGATTTGCTATGGATCACTGTTTCTACTTCTCCTCCTACTGCACTCCCCTAGTTCATTCCAACAAAAATACACTCTTGAGAGTTTTCCATACAGTAACAGGCAAAAGAATGTCTGTCTAGCAAATATACCTAATGACTAACTATACATTATTTAGAAAAATTAATAAAAATATATTTATTTAATCAAGTGTGAGTCTCAGGAAGATATATGTTCAGATAGGATCGGTCTTCTTTTCATCTCATTACTTGCAAAAAATCTTGATAAGTAGAGATGGGATTCTAGAAGCTATTAAAAAACATATTCTGTGTAGAAAAGATAGCATGAGAAAAGAATTGGATGTAGGAGTACTATGGTCTCATGAAGGGGTTCTAGAGGTTAACCCACACACTGTGGGCCCTCAAAATGCACCAAACCATCTTTGAATGTACAATTAGCATTCATTCATTCATTCATTATTTACTAGACATTAGCCGAGTGCCCACTAGGTAGCAGGTTTGTTTTATTTTTCCACATAAAAATACAAAGTTGAATAATAGAGCCCTACCCTTTAGTAGCGCATAGCCCTTTTAGGAAGACACATGTATGTCAATCAGTAAGTGTAATGAGTTACTTAGAAGGCCATGCAAGGTGTAGGGGAAGTGGTAGAGTTTGTTCTGAGAAGGGAATTATCAATTCAAGCAGTCTGGAGTTTGTCTGAGAGGAGCATGGGGTGTAGAATCTTGGAAAGGCTTAAGTAAGATATCTTGCCTAGATTAAGAGTTGGAATGATTTTTTAAAAATTGATTAGTGCAACAAAAGAAAAAATAGATACCATTGAATATCAAATTTTAAGATGTTTGTGCATCAATCTGGGGGCACACTGAGGCCTTCTTCACTCAGCTCATGCTCATTCTAGCTCCTGTAGAATCCCATCTGGGTGCTAGGAAGTGCTTGGTAGTAAAACCTTAAGGAGATATTTTCATGAAAATCTCTGGCACATAAGGAGAATAAACCATTTTGCGGGTTTGGGGTTTGTATAGCAGTTTGTTTGTTTGTTTTTTGAGACGGAGTCTCACTCTGTAACCCAGGCTGGAGTGCAGTGGTATGATCTTGGCTTACTGCAACCTCTGCCTCCAGGGTTCAAACGATTCTCCTGCCTCAGCCTCCTGAGTAGCTGGGATTACAGTCAGGCACCACCATTCCCGGTTAATTTTTGTTTTTTTTTTTTAGTAGAGATGGGGTTTTACTATGTTGGTCAGTCTAGTCTTGAACTCCTGACCTCAAATGATCTGCCTGCTTCAGCCTCCCAAATTGCTGGGATTACAGGCATGAGCTACTGCACCCAGCCTTGTATAACAGTTTAACATTGAAGTCATGAATAGTTAACTCCCTGCTTTGGTGAAATTGTGACATGCCTCTGGGTGCCTCTCTGGCAAGGCTGTAGATCATCATTACCCATGAGACACCTCCTAGGAAGAGGGCATTTGGGGTCTTGTAATGGCTAGGCACTCCTATCATAAGCCTATTACCTGCCCAAAGCAGGGGAAACATGAGGCATTAGCCAAATGACCTCCAAGTATCATCAAACCTTCAAGTACTATGATTATAGGATTCAAATTTCACCAAAAAGAAGTGCTGTGGGCCTGGTGCAGTGGCTTATGCCTATAATCCTAGCACTTTGAGAGGCTGAGGCATGAGGATTACTTAAGCCCAGGAGTTTGAAAACAGCCTGGGCAACATGGCAAGATCCTAGCTCTCTAAAAATACAAACAATTAGCTGGGCATGGTGGCACATGCCTGTAGTCCCAGCCACTAGGGAGGCTGTGGTGGGAGGATCACTTGAGCTTGGAAGGTCGAAGCCGCAGTGAGCAGTGGCTGTGCCACTACACCCTAGCCTAGGTAATAGAATGAAACCCTGTCTCAAAGGAAAAAAAAAGGTGCTATGATTTGCTCATAGAGGCCAGGCTGCCAGCAAGTCATCATTTGTCCCTGTCTGGAGACAGACTCCCCAGTGAGTACAGTTTAAGTGTATGCTGAAAGCAGTAAGAAGGTGTCCCCTGCAATAGAGAAATGCTGGCAAACAGTTCTCCTGCCTGTGTGCTGAAGCGATGCCCCTCTCTGGAGGGATTAATATATTGATCAGCCCTCTGGAGGGTCGTGACCTCCCCAGTGGAGGAAGTCTGGCTAATCCCTTAGTTAATCTGACAGCAGGTCTGAAAGGATCCTGTTGCCAGGAATGGAAGGCACTTGTTACCTTGACAGCAGGAGTGCAGCACGTGAGCGTCTCTCCTGGTCCCCATGTGATCTGTCACTGCGACACTATGTGTTTATACCTGTGCAAGACTCCGGAAGGTAGAGACTGCCCACGAGTGTCCCATATGCCCTCTCCTGGAGGCAGGGCTGGGCCCACTGGGGTCAGCATGCACTCTCTCTTTGCTGTAATCCTAGACGTCAACTGATGGAACCCTTTAAGCCAGAGGCAGATCTCTCAGGGAAGACAGCATGATTCCTGATATGGGCAAAGTGCTGGGTAAGTAAGAGTGCCTGCACTTTCAACAAACCAATTGGTTAAAATTCTTCTCAACATAGGGCACATGTAAAAGGATGAGTGTTTTCCCCTTCCAAGTGGCCGTAAATGTTACTGGACAATTGTCAACATCACATCTCAATGGTCTCAGGTGTTTTCCCTGTCCCTACCTTTCTCACTTTGATGATTTTTGTCTTTCTTCATATACTCAAATACTTTGTGAGCTGGGGTTTGCTTGTGCTAATGGGCTTGGAAGTGTTCTGGGGTGAGTTGTGAGCACTTTTAGACTCAAGGCCGACTCTGGTGATTGTTACCGCCCAGCTCCTCCTTTCACCTGGATTTGTAAGCCCACTAGTCTCTGCTTTAGGTATGCTGTAACCTCGTCTCTTGTGCTTTCATTCTGCAGACTAAAATTCTAGCTATTACATAGAGTTGCATTTAAAACAGGCTCAGGTATTCATGTTTATCATTGTTGGTATATGAAGATATTCTCATCACAAAATATTTTTAAGTGGAAACATTTAATCAGCTGCAGTTTCTTCCTCCACCTAACCCCCTGCTTCCTTCCTTTACTAAAACTCCTCTTAGATTCTGTATTATCTTAGAGAAAGGCAAAAATATTGGGAAGAAAAATCTAATTCAAATTTGTGTTTTATTTTATTATATGTTTTTTCTCTGAAGCAAAAAGTGTTTCATAGTTATGTCATCTTTCACAGCAACAAGTTACTGTGACTTGAACATCTCTGCCTTTCCCACCCTGAGAGCACAAAAGCATTCACATCTTATTGGCTCTGCGTCCTAGCTACCCATTATGGTTCTTTGTGGAGTTCCTCTCTTCCATATGTTTGTGGAAATTCCCGCACAAATTGTTTTTCATCTATTCACCGCTGAGCTTCCCAAACTGGGTTGCCATAGATGCCAAAGCTGGAACTCTGCTGTTGCTGCTAATGCAGTCCCGCTGCAGATCCCAGTGAAAGCTGTGATGCTGCCATGCTGGTCCCACTGCGGCTGCACTCCCCACCACCACCATGGCTGCCTTGGGGTAGTTCTTATCTCAGGTACCTCAGCCAATGATGCTTTTGCAAAGTGAGAAAAAGAATGCTTCCTTGCTCTATGTTACAGGGATGACAGAGAGTTCTAGAACAAGGTTAGTTATTCCTAAAGTGCAATGAGTAAGATCTCAGAGTGCTTTATTCTGAATTAAACTGCACTGGTCTTGCTGCAGCCAGAACTACCGCTTGCAATTAATCTAGTTGGAACTCTGGTGTTGCAAGGGACTTTGCTACCACCGGCACCTTCTCATTTGGGATTCCTGATAATGCCTTCTCTGATTCTGGTTTTGAAAATAAAAATAGAATGTTTCTTTCTTTGGTTTTGTGTATGGTGGGAAGGCTGTGACCCAAAGTTTCTAGTTGTGAGACAGCTGTTAATTAATATACACAGGGCTCAAACATACGGCTGGAATGCCTGGGTCCCCAGTGGTTCTGCTATTAGCTGTTAAATTTACTGCCTTTCAACCCTTAGGTTCTTTTACTAAATGTACTAAACCAAATACCTTACTTCTTTTGGCAAATTTTCTGTTGTCTCTCTTTATAACTTATTTACTTTACTTCCTTCAATTAATTAGTTGTATATATGTTAAACCTAATTGAGGTCGGGATTTAGTTATCTTCCCAGGAGCGTCTGTAGTATCTAGCAATTCAGTTTATTCCAATAGATTCTGTATTATAGAGCTGAAGGGTGATGGGTCCTCTTATTCTCCCTAACTTGGATGTATCTGAGTCTCAGCGCCAACCTAGCCAAGGCACTCTGCATTTGAAGCCAGTTATAGTTCAAGTTTAAAACATGTTATTTGCAAATAACTCTCCTCCCACCACTATAGAACACTCCATCCTCCACCATCTTCCTTTGTCTTCCTACTCTCAACCTAACCATTACTGTGACATCCTCCCCCTCCCTTGCCTGCCTGCTAGAACAGCCGCCAAAATGCTCCATGATCTTCATGTTTCTCAGTGGTTGACACAGGGAACTCTTCCATCAGTGTCTTATGGGCTTTTCTTTCCTTGGCAGAAGAGTATCTATTTATCTAGATAAAACAATCAGAAAATTACATTACGATAAACTATTTCCAACATTGGGGAAACAATGGAGATTAATATAACAATACCATGTAGCCACCACTTACATTTAGTAAATGTTAACCTTTTCCCATTTTGCTTCAGATTTTTTGAAATCAATACATTACAGACATATTTACACTGTGTACATGTAACTGCCTGTCATCTATTTACTTCTCCCTAGCCCATAACTCCCTGAGTACCACAGAAATAATCATTCATTTCTGAAGTAAGGTTTTTTAAATTCATATATATATATATATATATATATATATTTTTTTTTTTTTTTTTTTTTTTTTTTTTTTTTTTGAGACAGAGTCTAGCTCTGTTGCCCAAGCTGGAGTGCAGTGGTGTGATCTCGGCTCACCATGACCTCTGCCTCCCAGGCTCAAACAATTCTCCTGCCTCGGCCTCCTGATTAACTGGGATTACAGGCATACACCCCCATGCCTGGATAATATTTGTATTTTAGTAGAGATAGGGTTTCACCGTGTTGGCCAGTCTGGTCTCAAACTCTTGACCTCAGTTGATCCACCTGCCTCAACCTCCCAAAATGCTGGGATTACAGGCATGAGCCACCATGCTCAGCTCCCATAAATGTTTTAATGCATTTTTATGTGAGTATGTATACCCAAATAATTATACAATATTATTTTATTGGTTTAAAAATTAAGTGTATGATATCATTTAGTACATTACATTTTTCGACTTGTATTTTTTCATTCGAACTTGAGGTTTTTTTTTTTTTTTGGGAGATGGAGTCTTGCTCTGTAGTCCAGGCTGGAGTGCAGTGGCGTGATCTCGGCTCACTGCAACCTCTGCCTCCCAGGTCCCGGTTCAAGCAATTCTCCTACCTCAGCCTCCAAAGTAGCTGGGATTACAGGCATAAGCCACCATGCCCAGCAAATGTTTGTATATTTTAGTAGAAATGGGGTTTCACCATGTTGGCCAGTCTAGTCTTGAACTCCTGACCTCATGATCCTCCACCCTCACCTCCCAAAGTGCTGAGATTACAGGCATGAGCCACCCGCACCTGGCCCAAACTTAACGTTTTTTTAGATTGTTTTCCATATTCATACATTAGATATAATTCATTCATTTAAACTACTGTAGAGATTATATTTGAGACTATATCCATTTCTCACTTGATGGGCCAAATAGCTACTTTAAATTCCCTTTATTCCCACTCTTCCAACTCTTGCCTTATTACCTCTGAAAAATTTCATTACTGCTTCCTGATTCTGATTATTAAGGTAAAACAGAAGCTGTCTTACCTTATTTGTCTCCAATGTTGAATGAAGTAAACTGATACCCGAAGTGACAGACATGGCAGCTAAAGGACAAGAACAGATTCCAAAGTTATGAGCCCTGAAATGGTGCCCTGAAGATGCTCTAAGTGTTGATATGAGGTTGGTGGAGATGCTGTGCCTGGGACAGCAAGAGCATGGGGCTCTGGGGTAAGACAACCCAAGCTTGGATTCCAGCTTCACGCTGTTCTAGTTGCTTAAATTTTTCTCTAAATCCTTTACCTGCCTCCATCCCCCATCTCAAAGTCCTAATGGATAGTTTATGGAGTCGTTTTGAGTGTTAAATGAAAAAGTTCATATGGAGCTTGTAGTGCATTGGCTGGCATGTGGTTAGCATTCTGTTCATCTTTGTTATGGTTATTCACTTAGTTGAATGCAGACACTTCTGTTTCGGTAGTGGGATCTATGTAAGATCTACCGTCTCTTGGCTGGAGCTGTGTGCGCTCTCTCTCTCTCTCTCTCTCTCTCTTTCTCTCTCTCTCTGTGTGTGTATATGTGTGCATTTATGTGTGTTCAAAACAAGGATGAGGAGGGACTAGCTACAAAGCACTTAAAACCTTGAGCTTATATGGAAGACCATCTCACCTCTGCTTCAAAGGCAAGATGAACTTTTTGATGTGTTGAGGATTAGATAGTAATTCAGGAAATTGTTCAATATCTTAACATCTTCTAAGAGCATTATTAATAATGAGATGTAAAGATTGCCTTGAAATATAGTCTATAATAATAACTTGAATTATTTCACTACCTTAAACACAATTTTAAATGGTCTTTTCATATGTATGTTTCAACTTATCTGCAGCCTCCACAAACCGATTCAACCTTCTATTTAAACCTACCCCAAATGACAGTTTTTATTAAGTAATAAAAGTGTATATATGTAGATAAAGGTAGTGAGAGGCTATCAAGTTGGGAATGGGGAGATTTTGTGGCCTGCAGGATTTTAGTGACTCCGTCTTCATTCTTAGAGAAACTGTTTTGTATTATTGCTCTTTGTAGGCATTATTCAGTCAGACACATACAGATGTTATTCAAAGAAATAAGATTTGTTCTTTGCTAGGAAAAATGCTAAAGGTAGAATGGAAACCTCTTCAGAGTGCCTTTTTCTTCCAAAATTATTCTGAAGCAATTAGTCAGGGTTATTCAGTGAAAGGCTATTTTGAACAGCTCTATTAAGACAAAATGGTAACTGTGGTGATTGTAGCCAGAGACGCAGAAGGAAGTGGGGCCAAATAGGGGTACGGAACACAAAGAGAACTCACGGAGAAGGCCGTTCGGGTTGAGGACATTTTTTTTTTTATTTGTTTCTCTTTCTTTCAAGGGATTCTCTTGCCTCAGCCTCCCAAGTAGCTGGGACTATAGTTGTGCGCTGCCACAATCAGCTAATTTTTATATTTTTAGTAGAGATAGGGTTTTACCATGTTAGCCAGCCTGATCTCGAACTCCTGGCCTGTGATCCACCCACCTTGGCCTTCCAAAGTGTTGGGATTACAGGCGTGAGCCACAGTGCCCTGCCAGGAAATATTTTTAAATGAATCCTGTGGATGAACTGAGAAGGCCGTAAATTGGTTAAGTCCCAAATTCTCAGGTAGCCAGCAATGGGTTATGGTCTACTCACGGTCAGCGTTTCTATGGTATTCTGAAAATTTAACTTCTTTCACAGGAACATAAAATAAAAAGGTATCATCTTTGGAAATACTACATGTCCCTGTTAGGACCTGGCTCCTAATACTAGTTTTGTACTCATTTTGCAAAACTGCACGTATTCTGCAAAGACAGCCCTCTCCCAAATATAACAGTGTCTGGAAAAACAAAACAACTTTTTTAAAAAACTGCATTTGTTCTTTTTTACTGCACTTTTTCCACATATTAAATCTTTGAGAACTGTACTGGAACTATATTGCCTTACTGAGTAGTAGCACTCTGTAAACCAAGAGTGGTACACAGTAATAAAATGTAGTGGCCATCTTCAAGACAGTTTCATCCTTTGTGGTATCAAGTACCAGATTATGTGTTACCAGACTAGTAACACATAGAGTTACTACTCAGTAACTATGTCACTCATAAGGCAATATGCAGATGATTTTTATTAAGGGATGCAAGATAATGTAAACATATAAACAGGAACTGGGACTCTGTTCAGTAAGAATCACTGGACCACAATTTCTATTCTATAACTCATTTTAAGTAGGAGCTTTTCTTATCTTAGAGAATTAAAATTCTATGGTTGATGGATTTCAATAAATTTCTCTTTTTCTATACTTCACCAGGATTCTATTTTTCCTACATTTTCTTATAGAAACTCTTTCACGTTGACAGATATTTTAAAAATGAATATTGATATTTACATATTTCAAGTCCTTGTAAGATATTAGTAGATAAATTTATAGAAGCTCATAAGGAGAGATTTGTTGAGACAGTTTCCTGTATATTTTCCAGGAAGAAATATTTGATTTTAAGTATTTTGCTGGTTACTGGAAATTAGCACATCATGTTACATCAGCAATAACAGTGCAAAAACCTAAAAACAGAATGCTGAGAACAGAACTTGAGAGGGCAAAAATAAGAGTTTTACATGGGTTTAGGTATCTTGAGGTATCATACTGTCACTAAGAATTTTTATATTTGAGATACATCAAGTAATTGTTATTTTTCTTTTGACAGATACCCACACTTCTGTTATAACCTCCTCTGGCTATAAACCTGAGCACTGATGATTGACCTATTGTAAGTAAGAAAGTCATATATGGGCTGGGTGTGCGGGCTCATGCCTGTAATGCTAGAACTTTAGGAGGCTGAGGCAGGGTGATCACGAGGTCAAGAGATTGAGACTATCCTGGCCAATATGGTGAAACCCATCTCTACTAAAAACATAAAAATTAGCTGGTTGTGGTGGCGGGTTCCTGCAGTCTCAGCTACTTGGTAGGCTGAGGCAGGAGAATCCCTTGAAGCCAGGAGGCGGAGATTGCAGTGAGCCAAGATTCTGCCACTGCACTCTAAACACCTGGAATTATAGGTGCTTACCACCACACCTGGCTAAATTTTTGTATTTTAGTAGAGATGGGGTTTCACCATGTTGACCAGGCTGGTTTGAAACTCCTGATGGCAGGTGATATGCCTGCCTCGGCTTCTCAAAGTGCTGGGATTACAGATATGAGCCACTGCACCAGCCTATTTTGACCTCCGTTCTGTCTTTATTTAAAAAAAAAAAAAGATTTAAATCGTAAATAGTCAGGGATAGAAAAACCTTTTTGTTCTGAAAGCGAATATTCTGACCTTGTTCTGAATTGATAAGCTGCCTAAGTTTAGCTTTAAACTCCCAGAGTTCTTGTGATACTGGTGGGTATTCAATAAATCGTTGCTATTGTTGTTGTTGATAATATAGGTGAAAAACAAGTGTGGAGATGCATTTTTGTCCTTTGTGGCTTGATATTAAAATGTTTCATTTCAAACTATTATAGGGACATACCTATTTGTTGGTCTTACAATGGTGGGTCATTTATGCATCCTATTATAATTTGCTCCAAATACAATAGTTTTTATCTTCAAATAGAAACAAATTGGAGAGAAGTAATGAGACACCATTTGAGATTGTTGGCAACTTTAAATGTTTGAAAAATGAAATCACAAAAGCAGGAGAACAAAAAGCCTCACCCTGGCTGATTAGATGATTTAACCAGCAGTTGGTATTGGCACCAGATCATCAGCCAGACTGTTAAAAAAAAAAAAAAAAAAAAAGTGCTAGGGGCTGGAACTCTGTCCTCTGTGGGGAAAAAATCTAAAATGTGTCTTTTATTATACCTTTTGGTACACAGATTTCCCTTATGAACTTCTGATTAGAAGAAAATATGGGATATGGAACTGTAAGCCAAGAGGGGCACACAGTCATAAAATGTAGTGGCCACCTTCAAGGGAGTTTTATTCTGTGACATATCAAGTTTTGTGTTATCAGGGTGTCTTGTCCTGCCTGGTTCAAAGCACCCATGGCTCACATACTGATGATAGAGAGAGAGATTCCAGGGAAAATGTATTGGAAAAGTACTTGTAAGAGCTTCTGCAGTGGAGTGGCTTGTACAGATCCTTCTCCAAATATGAAGCAGTGTGCATCTATTTTTGGCATCACATTATAAATAGGGCTCCTGCTTATTGTGACACAGGAAAAATACTTTCAAGAAGATTTACATTCAGCTCTACCATGTTATAATATTTAAGGCTGCAGTACTTTTATAGATAATGCTAAATTGCTGGTGAAGTTTATTAGCTTTGTCTCAGCCGTTAGTAGATGTAAGGATATGTAGTTAGGGGAAGCTCCAGGATTTTCTCTGACAAATTTCGATGTGTTTACAAGAAATATTAACCACATACAGTATGGCTGATACAGTTCTCTATTCCTTGTTTTGTAAAACATATACCATTTCACACTTTTGGGAAATAACCAGAAGCTGGGTATTTTGTGTTAAAGTACGTGTGCAGTTCACATGAATCCTTATTCTTCCAGGACAAGAACGGTTTCTTTCTTCTCCTGCAGTCTTCAGTGAAGCTTCAGAGCCAAGCTCTACATTTTCTAGGGGGAGTCTGTTGATTTTTTGTTACACATATGAAATCTGATGGGTGTGTGTGCGTGTGTGTGTGTGTATGAAAACTGATATATCTATCTATATAGATAGATATATACCCATCAGTTTTCTACTGACAGGCTGAAAGTTAGGCATTAATTAGGTGTATTTTTTTAACTTATGGAATTAGACTTCTTTCATATTGTTGATCAGTAAAACTGATGATCAGTAAAACCGTATGTGTTAGTTTTAAACACTATACAACAGGAGCATCCTGTTTAATTAACATCATCTTTTCAGAGAACACTATGTTGAAAAGAAATTCTAAACTTTTCATGGTAAGCATTTGGGATTTGGAAAACTTGAATCTCTTCTCCTACTTCTGTGTGAAACCATTCTCTACTACTCTTTGGTGAAATGCAGTAGCCAGAAAACTGTAAGTAAAACCCTATATCCTAGAAAAGATCAATGGGCAGAGCATTTGATCACAAATAGCAGAGATGAGTTTCAGGAGGGATGCTACAGGACAGATGGCCCTTCAGGGTCTGCCAAGATGTTCAGAGGCCCCAGGACTGCCAATACAGCAAATGGGCTGTGCTCTCCCTGTTACATGGACAGCACTAGGGTGGTGAATTCTGGTTATTTAGCCAGAGTTTGTTCCAGGATTAGGAAAATGTAGGACTTTCTAATTAGCTACTTCCCAATAATGGCTGGACTTTGTGATCTTTGCATCTGCTGCATTTGCTCATTTGCTCAATTGCTCATTGGCTGTATAGGTTCTGTTTAGATGGTATTTGATTTTTGCTGACTTCCCACCCTCCCTCTCTCCCTCAAGTAATTATTAATACTTCTTCAGTTGCTGATAAGGGCTAGGCACTATGTCCACTGCAAAGATTATGCTGATATATAGATTATGCTGGATACAAAATAGTGAACAAGAAAGGCATGGCTCCTGCTGTTATAGAGCTTACGACCTAGTATGGAGACTAAAAATGAAACTAGTTATAATAATGTATGATGAGGGATATAAAAGACAAATTGCAGAGTTCTGCAGGTGCATATAGGAGGGGAACCTGAGATAATCTGAAGGACGGAGAAAGTCTCTCTGGAAGGGATATGTAGTCTGAGACCCAAAGGATGAGTAGAAGTTTGCTAATAAAGATTCCACATAGAGAAGACAGCGTGTATGAAGTTGTTAACCTGAGAGAGATTTTTACATATTTGAGCAATTGGAAGGTAAAGTGGAGAGAATGGCAAAATGGAGGGCCTGGAGGATTTCTGTTTCCTTCTCTCCCTTCCTACACTCTAGGATATAGGCAGGCATGAGGAAGGCCGGGAGAGGGTTTTGGTGGGACAGAGATTTAAATTTTGGCAGGAGGAAATACTTCCCTGGGAAGAGGGAAGTATGTTTCTGGAAATGCATCACAGGAACACAGACTGACTGACTCACAAAGGTGAAAAATAAGGTTAGATTAGGGTAAAATTCTCTGCATAGTGTGACTGGAGAGTAAAGTGAAGAGTAAGCAATTTGGGAATCAATAGGATACAGTAGTAGCTAGGATAACCCAGATGGTATGTATAGAGAAAGGAGAGAAGACCCAAAACAGAACTTCAAAAAACACTGACATTTCGTTGGCAAACAGAGAAGCACTGCAAAGAAGGACAGTTCAGAAAGAGGGGCAAGCTAGGAAACGGGAATCACAGAAGTGAAAGTGTTTTTCAGGACTGGGGCTTGCCTTGGGCACAAAATTTAAATAGGTGCCAAAAAAACTTAGTAATTGGCATAAATAATATTTTAATGCAATATTAAAAAAAGCAAAGTTAATGCAAAAAATCTATGATGAACAAAACATCACATTTTTAAATAAAAATGGGATCGGAATTACTGAATTTTCTTTTTGCTGCAAGTTCCAATATGGCTGACAGGACACTGTGGAATTTATATTTAGAAGTCTTATTTTTCTAAGTTTGATATTTTATTCATCTAGATAAAAGGAGCAATGAATAATGTTAAATGTGGCTGAGAAGTCTGTCAAGACAAGAACGGAAATGAGTCCATTGATTTAGGGACAAGGCATTGTCATTGGATCTTTTGTCTACCTTGTTTTAATAAATGGCAATGTAAATTATCTCACTGTCCTTGCAAACATAATCATCACCTCCAAAAAAGCTGAGTTCTTTTATGAATTATGACTATAAACTTACATTTTTGTTTTATTTTTTATTGTGACAAAATACATACAGCATACAATTTTACTATCTTAAACTTTTTGTTTGTTTTAGGTTTAGGGGTGCACGTGCAGGTTTGTTATACAGGCAAACTCGTGTTATGAGGGTTTATTGTACAGATTGTTTCATCACCCAGGTACAAAGCCTAGTACCCAACAGTTATTTGGGAGGGAGCTCCTCTCCCTCCTCTCATCATGGGCCCGTAAGAAGTCTCCAGTGTCTGCTGTTTCCTTCTTTGTGTGCATGAGTGCTCATCATTTAGCTCCCACTTATCAGCGAGGACATGTGATATCTGGTTTTTGTTCCTGTGTTAGTTTGCTAATGATAATGGCCTCTAGATCCATCCATGTTCCTACAGAAGACATGATCTCATTATTTTCTGTTGCTGCCTAGTATTCCATGGGGTATATATACCACATTTTTTCTATCCATCTGTCACTGATGTGCATTTAGGTTGATTCCATGTCTTTGCTACTATGAATAGTGCTGCAATAAACATTTACATGTGTGTGTCTTTATGGTAGAATGGTTTGTATTTCTCTGGTTATATACCCAGTGATGAGATTGCTGGGTTGAATGGTAGTTCTTTTTAGCTTTTTAAGAAATCACCACACTGCTTTCCACAATAGTTGAGCTAATTTACACTCCCACTAATGGTGTATAAGTGTTCCCTTTTCTCTGCAACCTCATCAGCATCTGTTATTTTTTGACTTTTTGGTAATAGCCATTCTGACTGGTGTAAGGTGGTATTTCATTGTGGTTTTGATTTGCATTTCTCAAACAATCAGTGACATGGAGCTTTTTTTCACAAGATTGTTGGCTTCTTTTGAAGTCTCTGTTCATGTCCTTTGCCCACTTTTTAATGGGTTTGGTTTTTTCTTGTAAATTTGTTTGTTGCTTATAGATGCTGGATATTAGACCTTTGTCAGATGCTTTGTTTGCAAATATTTTCTCCCACTCTGTAGGTTGTCTGTTTATTCTGTTGATCGTTTATAGTTTCTTTGTTGTGTAGAAGCTCTTAAGTTTAATTAGATCCCATTTGTCAAGTTTTCCATCTGTTGCGATTGCTTTTGGCATCTTTGTCATGAAATATTTACCTGTTTCTATGTTCAGAAAGGTATTACCTAGGTTGTCTTCCAGGATTTTTATAGTTTTGGTTTTACATTGAAGTTTTTAATTCATCCTGAGTTGATTTTTGTATATGGTGTGAAAAAGGGTCCAGTTTCTGTCTTCTGCATATGGCTAGCCAGTTATCCCAGCACCATTTATTGAATAGGTAGTCCTTTCCCCATTGCTTGCTTTTGTCAGATTTGTTGAAGATCAAATGATCATAGGTGTTTTGTCTTATTTCTGGGCTCTCTATTCTGTTCCATCCGTCTATGTGTCTTTTTTTGTGTCAGTACCATGCTGTTTTGGTTACCATAGACATGTAGTATAGTTTGAAGTCAGGTAGCAAGATACCTCCAGCTTTGTACTTTTTGCTTAGAATTGCCTTGGCTATTCAGACTCTTTTTAGGTTTCATATGAATTTAAAACCATTTTTCCACACAAAGAAGCTGGCATAATAACCAGCTAACAACACAATGATGGAATGAAATCATACATACCAATGATAACCTTGAATGCAAATGCATTAAATGCCCCACTTAAAAGGTCCATAGTGGCAAGCTAGATAAAAAGCAAGACCCAGTGGTGGGTTTTCTTCAAGAGACCCATTCTACATGTAATGACACCCACAGGTTCAAAATAAAGGGATGTAGAAAAATCTACCAAGCAAATTGAAATCAGAAAAAAGCAGAAGTTGCAATCCTAATTTCAGACAAAACAGACTTTAAACAACGATCAAAAAAGACAAGAGCATTCCATAATGCTAAAGGGTTCAATTCAACAATAAAATCTTACTATCCTAAATGCATATACACCCAACACAAGAACACCCAGATTTATAAAGCAAGTTCTTAGAGACCTACAAAGAGACTTAGACTCTCACACCATAATAGTGGGAGACTTTGACACTCCACTGACAGTATTAGATAGATCACTGAGGCAGAACATTAACAAAAATATTCAGAACCTGAACTCAACATTGGACCAAATGGATCTGATAGATCTCTACAGAACTCTCCACCCCTAAACAACAGAATATATATTCTTCTCATTGCCACATACTCTAAAATCAAACACATAATTGGACACGAAACAATCCTTAGCAAATGCAAAGGATCCGAAATCACACCAAACACACTTTTGGACCACAGTGAGATAAAAATGTAAGTCAAGATGAAAAAAATGCTCAAAACCATGCAATTACATGAAAATGAAACACATGCTCCTGAAAGACTTTTGGGTAAATAACAAAAATGAGGCAGAAATAAAGAAGTTCTTTGAAACTAATGAGAGCAAAGATACCAGAATCTCTGGGACACAGCTAAGGCGTGTTAAGAGGGAAATTCATAGCACTAAGTGTCTATATCTCAAAGTTAGAAACATCTCAAATTAACAACCTAGCATCACAACTGAAAGAATTAGAGAAGCAAGAGCAAACCAACCCTAATTCTAGCAGAAGACAAGAACTCACCCAAATCAGAGCTGAACTGAAGGAAATTGAGGCACAAAAAAAACAATTCAAAAGATCAGGAGTTGATTTTGTAAAAAATTAATAAGATTGGTAGGCCGCTAGCTAGACTAATAAAGAAGAAAAGAGAGATGGTCACACAATTAGAAATGACAAAGGGCATGTACCACAGACCCACAGAAATAAAAGTAATCATCAGAAACTACTATAAACGCCTCTGTGCACACAAACTAGAAAACCTAGAAGAGATGGATACATTTCTGGATGCATATATCCTCCCAAGACTGAACCAGGAAGAAACTGATTCCCTGAATAGACTAATAACGAGCTGCAAAATTGAATCAGCAGTAAGTAGACTACCAATCAAAAATAGCCCATGACCAGATAGATTCACAGCTGAATTCTACTAGGTGTACAAAGAAGAGTTGGTATTATTCCTACATTTGGAATTTTGAAACTATTCCAAGAAATTGAGAAGGATGGACTCCTCCCCAATTCATTTTATGAGGTCAGAATTATCCTAATACCAAAATCTGTCATAGGCACAACAAAAAAAGAAAACTTCAGACCAATATCCTTGATGCAAAATCTTCAGTGAAATACTTGCAAATTGAATCCAGCAGCACATCAAAAAGCTAATCCACCACAATTAAGTAGACTTCATACTCAGGATGCAAGGTTGGTTCACCATACACAAATCAATAAATGTGATTTATTGCATAAACAGAATTAAAGACAAAAAACCACATGATTATCTCAATAGATGCAGGAAAGTCTTTCAATAAAATTGAACATTCCTTCATGTTAAAAACTCTCAATAAACTAGGTATTGAAGGAACCTACCTAAAAATAATAATAGCCATATGTGACAAACCCACAGTCAACATCATATTGAATGGGAAAAAGCTGGAAGAATTCCTCTTGAAAACTGGCACAAGACAAGGCAGCCCTTTCTCACCACTTCTATTCAACAAAGTATTGGAAGTGCTGGCCAGAGCAGTCAGACAAGAGAAAGAAAGAAAGGGCATCCAAATAGAAGGAGAGGAAGTCAAACTGTCCCTGTTTGCAGATGGCATGATACTATATCTAGAAAATCTCACAGTCTTACCCCCAAAACGCCTTCAGCTGACAAACAACTTCAGCAAAGTTTTAGGGTACAAAATCAATTTACAAAAATCACCAGCATTCCCATACTCCAACAGTTAAGCTGAGAGTCAAAAGAGGAAGGCAGTCCATTCACAATTGCCACAAAAAGAATAAAATACCTAGGAATACAGCTAACCAGGGAGGTGAAAGATTTCTACAATGAGAATTACAAAACACTGCTCAAAGAACTCAGAGAAGACACAAACAAAGGGAAAAACATTCCATGCTCATTAATAGGAAGAATCAATATCATAAAAATGGTCATACCACCCAAAGTAATTGATATATTCAATACTATACCTATCAAACTACATTGACATTCAAACAAATGGCATTCTTCGCATCTTAATCGTTTTTAAGAGTTCAATTATATTAGTCATGTTCATACTGTTGTGTAATAATTGCTAACATTCATTTCCAGAACTCTTTTCATCTTGCAAAACTGAAACTATACTCATGAAATCCTTTGATTTAAAGTCTATTTGTTATTATTATTGCCACCATGCTTTATTGGTTATTGTTTGCATAGAATATTTTTTTCATCCTTTAACTTTCAATCTGTTAGTGTTCTGAGATCTGAAGTGAGATATGCTCTCTATCTTGTAGATAGCATATAGTTAGATCATGTTTTTATTCATTCTGCCAGTCTCTGTCTTTGGGGAATTTAATCCATTTATATTTTAAGAAATTACTAATAGGAAGGGACTTATGCCATTTTGCTGTTTGTTTTCTATATGTCTTATAGCTTTTTTGCCCTTCATTTCCTATATTAATGTCTTCTTTTGTTTAGTTGATTTGTGTGTGTGTGTGTGCGCATATGTGTGTGTTTGTTGTTGTTGTCTTGTTTATTTTGTTTACTTTGGTCATACGACCCAAAGTAATTGATATATTCAATACTATACCTATCAAACTACATTGTCTCTGTCACCCAGGCTTGTCACCTGGGTGACACTACTATCTCTGTCACCCAGGCTTGAGTGCAGTGGTGCCATCTAGGCTTACTGCCACTGCCACCTCCCAGTTCAAGCGATTCTCCTGCCTCAGTCTCCCAAGTAATTGGGACTACAGGCACACACCACCATGTCAAGCCAATTTTTTTTGTATTTTGAGTAGAGATGGGGTTTCACCATGTTGGCCAGGCTGGTCTTGAACTCCTGACCCCAAATGATCTGCCTGACTCGGCCTTTTAAAGTACTAGGATTACAGGCATGAGCCACTGCACCTGGCTGTTTAGTTGATTTTTGTAGTCAAACATTTTAATTCCCTTCTTATTTCTTTCTTGCTTTTTTCGGTTGGTTCGTTGTTTTTTTGTTTTAATGGAGTCTCACTCTAATGCTCAGGCTGGAGTACAATGGTGTGATCATAGCTCGTTGTAGCCTCAAACTCCTGTGCTTAAGCAATCTTCCTGCCTCAGCCTCCTCAGTAGCTGGGTCAATAGGCAAACACCACCATGCCTAATTTTTACTTTTTGTGAAGACAGGGTCTTACTCTGTTGTCTAAGCTCCTTCTCATTTCCTTTTGGGTGTACTATATAGCTATTTTCTTTGTGGTTACCATGGGGGTTACATTTAACATCTTCAAGTTATAACACTCTAATTTGAATTTATATTAACTTCATTAATACCCCAAAACTCCTCCTTTGTAGCTCCATCTCCACTCTTTTTAGTTGATGTCACAGAATTACATCTTTGATTCTTGACCATTTGTTTCTTTTAGCACTTGAAATAAAATATATTAGCCCACTGCCTTCTGGCCTCCAAAGTTTCTGATGAGAAAAATGCTGATAATCGTATTGAAGATTTCTTGTATGTGATAAGTTGCTGCTCTCTCGTTGCTTTCAAGATTCTCTCTTTGTCTTTTAACAGTTTGATTATAAAGTATCTCAGGATGGGTCTCTGAGTTTGACCTACTTAGAGTTTGTTGAACTTCTTGGATGTTTATATTCATATATTTCCATCAAATTTGGGGAATTTTTAGCCATCATTTCTTCAACTCTTCTTCCTACCCCTTTCTCTTTCTCTCTTCTCATCATGGAATCCTGGAATGTCTGAAAATTTTAATTTCAGTTATTTTGCTTTTTAACTTCAGAATTTTTTGGGGGTTTCCTTTCAGGTTTTCTATCTCTTTATTGATATTTCAATTTGTTCAGACATTGTTTTTTGAATTTCTCCATGTCTTCCTTTAGTTCTTTAAGCATCTTTAAGACACATATTTTAAGACTTTATCTAGTTCCTCTGCCCTTAAGTCTTTCTTAGGGACAGTTTCTGTTGGTTTATGTATATATTTTCCTTTGAATGAGCTATATTTTCCTGTTTCTTTACATATCTTGTGATTTTTTGTTGAAATCTGGATATTTGACTCTAATTATGTGATCTCTCTGCAAATCAGATTCTCCTCTTGCTTAGGGTTTGCTGTTCGTTGTTTGTTTTTGTTTGTTGATTGTTGTAGCCTGTCACTGTGCTGAGAATTTGCTTTAGGTATGAACTTAAGATCTTTTCAGAACCTACATCTTTTCCTGGACATTCATGGTGATTTTCTAATTTTCCCCACATATATAGTTACTTCCAAATGTCCTAGTCTTTAAAGTCTGGCTCCCAAAGAGGAAAAAGAAAGAAATGAAGGGGGAAAAATGCACCAATCCTTTAAATCCCCTGGAAGTCACTTCAGGCAGAGACAGAGAGGCTTGCAACAATGGAGGGAGGTACAACAATAATGACTACTGCCTCCCTGTTGCATCTCTGTGATCAGAAGTAGCAATCAGCGATTGGAGCACAGATCCCTGATATGTGAGGGATAGGGTCCTTTATTTTTACTTTTATTTTTTCAATCTTTTATTATTATTATTTTTTTGAGAGGAGTCTTGCTCTGTCACATAGGCTGGAGTGCAGTGGTGCCATCTTGGCTCACTGCAACCTACGCCTCTTGGATTCAATTGATTGTTATGCCTCAACCTCCCAAGTAGCTGGGATTACAAGTGTGCCCTAGCACACCTGGCTAATTTTTGTATTTTTAGTATAGATGGGTTTCACTATGTAGGCCAGGCTGGTCTCGAACCTCTGACTTCAAGTGATCTGCCCTCCTCGGCCTCCCAAAGTGCTGGGATTACAGGCATGAGCCACTGCTCCTGACAATTTTTCTACCTTTTTACCAAAGGGGAAATAGGGTCCTTTTTAAAATCTACTCTTGCTTCCAAAGCTGTGTGCAAAGTTGCTCCAGGAACATTTGCATGGCTGCCTGCCAGTGGGATGGGGGTGGAAGGAAGATGGGTAGCTATTGCTGAGCTAAGAGCTGAAATTGATGAGAATTAATTGCAGCGTACCATCCAAATTTTCCCTTGGAAGTTGCAAATCTTCAATAGACCACAGAGTTCCAAAATCGTTACATCAGGCTTATTGCTGGAGTGTAATTATTGTTTGGGTGGGGAGACAGATTCCTGGTGGTTTCCATTCTATCATCTTCCCAGAATCCTCTGTGGCCTCGTGTACATTTTTATTTTTATTATTTATTTATTTTCTGAGACAGGATCTCACTCTGTTGCCCATGCCAGAGTGCATGCTGTGATCACAGCTCACTGCAGCCTTGACATCCCAGGCTCAAGAGATCCTCCCACCTTAGCCTCCTGGGTAGTTGGGACTACAGGCACATGTTGCCATGCCCAGCTAATTTTTGTATCTTTTGTAGAGATGAGGTTTCACTATGTTGCTCAGGCTGGTCTCGAACTCCTGACCTCAGGTGTTTCATCCACCTTGGCCTCCCAAAGTGCTGGGATTACAGGTATGAGCCATTGTACCTGGCCAAGTGTATATTTGTAATCTCATGGTATCTTTTATGTTAACTTTAAGGTGAAATGAAATAATTCCTTAATTGTTTGAATTAATCTTGAGAAGTTCTATGGATGGATTCCTGTTCTTGCCTAAGTTCATAGGGCGGGCATATCTAAGGGTCAGAAATATGAGCTGTGGAGTTTAGATAATTAGGTATGACTGCTAAGCCCATCTATGCTTACCCTGAGAGAAGTCAACTGATGTTTTGTTTGTAGGCCATTGTGTAATATCCATTGGGAGGCTCTGATTCTTGTTAAATGATTTGCTTCCTAATGGGCTCTTCAGTTTGAAGTACTATGTATAATTGAGTTCTGCGACAATACAATTCCCAGGCCCCTCTTTAATAAAGATGTTTATCTACATTTCCTTCTCAAGTGTTCTGTTGCCCTTAATCAGATCGTACCTGATATAAAAAAGTCGGATTCTTTTACTCTCAGATGTTGTTTTAACCTCTAATCATGGTTGGGATACTTCAGAGTATTAGAAGTAACTTGTCATGTTCCAGCCACCTGTTCAAAATCTGGGAAACTTCAGCTTCACTTCTCAGTGTGTCAAAAGGTTAATATTTACAGGCTAAAAAAACGATTTAATTTCATAAACCCAGTGTTTGGCTTTGTGATAATCAGCCATGCTGGTTTGCCTGGGACTGTCCAGATTTTAGTGCTGAAAATATCCTGTGTCCTGGGGACTCTCTCAGAACTAAATAAACCTAGACAACTGGTCACCCTGTTTGACCTACAAATATTTCCTGCTTTTCTTTTTAAAAGCCACATCATTTTTCCAGATGTAAAGGTAGCAGGTGACTACTAATTTGCATGTTCTTATTCTTGCTAAATTTCTATTTATTTATTTATTTTGAGATGGAGTCTTGTTCTTGTCATCCAGGCTGGAATGCAATGTGTGATCTTGGCTCACTGCAACCTCCGTCTCCTGGGTTCAAGTGATTCTCCTGCCTCAGCCTCCTGAGTAGCTGGGATTACGGGTGCCTGCCACCATGCCCAGCTATTTTTTTTCTATTTTTAGGAGAGACGGGGTTTCACCATGCTGGCCAGGCTGGTCTAGAACTCCCGACCTCAGATAATCCACCTGCTACAGCCTCCCAAAGTGCTGGGATTACCGGCCTGAGCCACTGTGCCTTGTTGCTAAATTTCTTTTTATTTATTTATTTGAGACAGAATCTCACTCTGTTGCCCAGGCTGGAGTGCAATGGCGCTTTTTTGGCCCACGGCAGGCTCTGCCTCCCAGGCTCAAGTGATTTTCCTACCTCAGCTTCCTGAGTAGCTGGGATCACAGGCATGTGCCACCATGCTCGGCTAATTTTTGTATTTTTAGTAAAGACAGGGTTTCACCAAGTTGGCCGGGCTGGTCTTGAACTCCTGCCCTCATGTGATCCACTCGCCTCAGCCTCCCAAAGTGCTGGGATTTCAGATGTGAGCTGCTGTGCTTGGCCTCAAATTTCTTAATATTCACAGACTGCCGACAGTTTTGAGAAAGTAAGGAGTTGAGAGACATCCTGTGCTACAACCATCTCAGTTTACAGATGAATAAAATTTCAGTTGCACAGGCCAGTTTTGGCCATCTTCTTTCCACTCTGGCTGACATGGTACCAGATTTGTGTAATGTCTTCAAACATCTCCTTTCCACTAATTAAAAACAAACAATTATGCTGGAACATCAACCGCAGTAACAGTAAAGAGTAGCATTCAGTTAATTTTAAATTGTCCAATAATCTTTTTCTAATGCCGCTATTTGCGTCATAGGCATTTTAACTTCCCTTGTGTCTAAAGTTCAATGTCTCTCATGGATTACTCATATTATCTGAGTGTGAAAGTAAATATAGTCAGGTTAATTAGCATCAATTTTAATAACATCCCAGAGTAATTTTACACAATGCTTCCTGGGAAGAAAGAAATTAAACTTGATAACTGAGATGATGGGATCTAAAATAGAAGCTATGCATAAAAGAAAGAAAATGAACACAGAAAAGGGAGAAAGACATTGTGTACATTATGTGTGATATATAGATAACATTTTCTTTTCGGAATCACACAATGGGCCTTTGTTATTTTGCGTACAAAGGAAGTCAGTCTTGGTTCTCAAACAAGCAGACTGACCTTGTGGGCTTGTTAAGAATTCAAACCTGACTCCAATACTTGGTCATTCTGATTCAGTAGATCTGGAGCGGGACCTGGGAATCTCTATTTTTAACAAACTTTAAAAATGATTCCAGTGCCGCTGGTTAATGGACTAATTAATGTCCGGGAACCACTGAGTTAGGCTACTTGAAGAACCTTTCCTATTTTTCACTTTGGAAAAAAATATTTGGTGGTCATTCCTGAGATTTTGTTGATATGACAGGTATCATTGTCCTTCCTGCAAAGAGGGGGGAGATTGAAGAAGGGAGAGTCATATTTTAGTGTAAAAGTAGGAGAAAATGAAGATCTTTACCTGCAGTTTAATCTCGAAAAGTAGATTGAGGTCCTGAAGTAAGACCAGCTATAAAGTGTGAGGGTGGATTCTTCCAGAGGGCATGAGGGACTACGCAAAGCAATGTGTACATTTTATGCTTGACCATAATGAAGAAACCGAGTAGAGGAGGCTCCTGGAGACTGACCAGAGTCCATCATTTTTCAGTTGTATTCTAACTTATGCTGTAGAGATCGTCCAACACTAATAGGGTGGAGAAGAGACAGCAGCTAAAGTCTCTCTTGCTCATTATCCATAATGGAAGTACTTCTTATTAGGTGTATGTTTATGTGGCCTTGTACACATATCCACATGCCCTGAAAAATCCTCTGGGAAGCTCACACGAGGCTCCAGGTACTTCATTAGCAGAGTGAACTCCACAGCCCTGTCACTTAATGGTGTAGCAGAAGATGTGCTTGGCCACTTAATTGGATGAGCTGTAAAACTGGAATCCTGACCACTTGTAGTCATTGAAGATCCCAGGATACTTTTCTTATGGCAGGTAGAGTCCCGGACACATTCCAGCTCTAATAATTAAATTACACTCTGCCCTGCTTCTCTGTATACTTTCAGTTGGATTTTATTCCCTTTCCATCCTCAACTGCGGTGGGCATGCTCATTAACAGAGAACCACTGGTTTCTAAAGATGCCTACAATATGATAACGATGTCCCGTAACTTATGGAGTGAGATTCACTGGGGTAGTGGTCGAGTGGCACATTTTAAAGTGGCACATTGTGTATGAAGGGAAAATTACTGGATTGGTAATTTTCAGACATGGATCACTCCTGAAAAATTAAGCCTGTTAAAACATTTCAGTATATATTAAAAATTCATGTTCTATTAGCTTTTAGAAGCCATTTTTTCCTGTCCCTTTATGGGAGATGTCTTTCTATAAACAAAGTAATTAGTAGGTATACCTTGTTAGCAGACTAAATCCAATGTATTTTAGAAAATGCCAAAAATCCCCACAGAAAAACAAACAAAAACAGCTGATCTAAGTCACTAGAATAAAGGTAGAGGTGAGAAAAGTGAGACATACTGGGAATCAATTTGATGACTTGAAATTCGTTGATGTAGAATTTGACATAATATGTGTCATCATAATAAATCATTAGTCTGGGTTTAATCTTCTACTATGTTTTTTCAAAATGGAGACATTTAGAGGGCAATGTGCTTTCTCTTAACAGTTAAATTTTGTTATTTTTACAAATTATTTTACTAATACAGACTTTTTTAAACAATTGAGAATTCAGTAAACTGCATATTTACTGAGAATAGAGTACTGTTATATAAGATAAACAAACTTTAAATTATTATTCAGCACACTGTTTCTTGGAAATAGAATTCTCTCTAAAATATTTTAAATATATGAATAAAATATTATTTTCTCATTGTGGATAACTCTCCATTTAAAAAGTATTTAACATACATTCTATTAATAAACCAAACAAGCCCATTATTTGGTATACTGATTAACTCATATATTTAGGAAAGCAAAATGTACTTGTTAGCTTGTGTGGTTTGTCAACATGTTTGGGAATAAGTTCAGTTGGAGTCTGTTTTTGTTTGCGTTTATTATTATTGTTAAACTGATTTTCTGTTTCAGATAATATACCTAGTTCAGGATTTCCTACCTTTAATACAAGATGAGTCAACACATAACTCCCCCACACCTACACACACAATGCTTAAATTTTGGAATTCTGTAATCAGTTTCTGTGCATTTTCTTTCTAAGCCACACTAAATATTGCTTTACTCAATTAGATTAAGGAGGAATAAAATAGAAATCAGAAGGCAAACAATCACTGGTTTTCATTGTAAGGAAGCTGGTTTATTACCTTGGTTAACGTGAGGAAGGTGTTTGAATGTGTATGTATTGTGCTTGTAGGCCAGGCGAGGTGGCTCATACCTGTAATCCCAGCACTTTTGGAGGTCGAGGTGGGAGGATCACCTGAGGTCGGGAGTTTGAGACCAGGCTGACCAACATAGAGAAACCCCATCTCTACTAAAAATACAAAATTAGCCGGGCATGGTGGCACATGCCTGTAATCTCAGCTACTTGGGAGGCTGAGGCAGGAGAATCACCTGAACCCAGGAGGTGGAGGTTGTGGTGAGCCAAGATTGCACCATTGCACTCCAGCCTGGGAAACAATAGTGAAATTCTGTCTCAAAAAGAAAAAAAAAAAGAATGCTTGTAAAAATTATTTGTTTATTTATTTTTGAGACAGGGACTCGCTCTATTGTTCAGGCTTGAGTACAGACAGTGCCGTGACCGTGGCTCAGTAAAGCCTCAACCTCTTTGGCTCAAGTGATCCTCCCACCTCAGACTCCCACGCAACTGGGACTACAGGTGTGTACCACCACAAGTGGCTAATTTATTTTTTATCTTTAATTTTAGGGACAGCGTTTTGCTATGTTGCCCAAGCTGGTCTCGAAATCCTGGGCTCATGCAATCCTCCAGCCTTGGCCTCCTAAAATGCTGGGAAGACAGGCGTGAGCCCCTGCATCTGGCCAAAATGTTTTAAATATAAACATAGTCCTGTAATGAAAAGAGGTGGAAGGTTATCTTAGAAAGTCTCTGAAAACAGAAAAAATTATCAGAAATATAGATGGCTTGTGAATGATTCTGTCCTGTGTTTGAAATAAAATAAATATAGGTAGAGATTGTTTGTTTTAATGGTAAATTTTTAAATTCCTAAAGAAAAAAAAGAAGCAATGCATCAGATTGTGCTATTTTTTTATAGAGGTTTAAAATGACTTACTGATAATGGCTACATGTGGCTGAATGACATGTGTTCATTTCCCTTTCCTCTAGAGACTTCTCTAAAATGAAAGTAAAGAATAAAAACTCTTTATAGTAGAAGCCATTATCTTTTGGGAGAATTTCCATATTATCAATCTGGCATGGAGATTTATCCTTTTAAGGGTGAACTGCTGACCCTTCCAACATGGAACATATTCTATCTATCTATCTATCTATCTATCTATCTATCTATCTATCTATCTATCTATCTATCTGTATTATGTATTTTCATTCTCTCTATATATAGCTGATTATAGTTCAAAATATTTTATAATTTCCATTATGAATTCTTCTTTGTCCTATGCAAAATTCCGAAGTTTATTTCTTAGTTTTTAAATGTATTTTCTAGTTACCTTTTTGTTATTGCTTTTAACCTTAACTGCATTTGGATATCATATGCTCTACTTCTATTCCTTTAGTGGTTTCCCTGGAAATTCCAACATAAATATTCAGTTTACCAAAGCCTAAAATGAATCAATACTTTTATCCTTAAAATGGATATTCATTTTATAATGAATATTATAAAATAAATAAAATATTCATTTTATCCTTAAAATGAATAATACCAGGTCCTGGGGCTACCTTAACCTCATATACCTCACTTTCATCTTACCTGCTATTTTTGGCATGAATTGATTAACCACAGGGCATTACTATTGTTACATTATACAGATAATGTTTATTTAGATTTATGTACTTATCGCTTTATTTTGCTCTTTGTTTTTTCTGTCTTCTTTAGCATTCTATCTGGGAGTACTTTCCTTTTGCCTAAAATCTACACTTTAGAGTTTCCTTTACTTGAAGGTCTACTTGTAGTAAAAGGCTCCTATTTTTGCTTGTTTGGAAATATATTTATTTGCCTTTATCTTTGAAAGATTACTTGATGTAGAATTCTAGTTGTTAAATATTTTCTTTTAGCATATTAAGGATATTATTTAATAAATTCTGATTTCTTCTTCATTTAAAGAAGTCTTTGGGCCAGGCTCAGTGGCTCATGCCTGTAATCCCAGCGCTTTGGGAGGCTGATGCGGGCAGATCCCAAGGTCAGGAGTGAGAGACCAGCCTGGCCAACATGGTGAAACCTTGTCTCTACTAAAAATACAAAAATTATCTGGGCGTGGTGGCCGGCATCTGTAGTCCCAGCTACTCAGGAGGCTGTGGCAGGAGAATTGCTTGAACCTAGGAGCGAAGGTTGCAGTGAGCTGAGATTGTGCCACTGCACTCCAGCCTGGGCAATAGAGCAAGACCCCATCTCAAAAATAAATAAATAAGAAGTTCTTGGTCACTTTATGTTTATAGTCTGTAACTTCACAGGACTTCAGAGGAGGGAGATATTGGAAAGCTTTATAGTGTAATTAAGGTTTTATTCGCTACAGGGAAGTAGACCAGATATGATTGGGAGAGCGAACAGTGACTTTCAGGGAAGTGGAATGATTTGTACAAAATGAGAGTGGGGCACAGAGGACTCTTAGGACTGCGCAACCATTCTGTCTGCTACTGTAATAGTGGATACATGTTGTTATGCATTTGTCTAAACCCATAGAAAGTACAACACTGAATGTGAACTCTAATGTAAACTCTGGACTCTGGGTGATAATGATGTGTCAATGTAGGATCACTAAGTGTAAAAAATGTACCACTCTGGTATGGGTTGCTGGTAATGGAGAGGCCACTATCATGTGTTGGGGGCAGGGGGCACATGGGAGCCCCCTATACTTTCAACTTTGCTGTGAAAATAAAGTTGCCCTAAAACATTGTTAAAAAATATATCCCACTATTTTCTGGCTTCTAGTTGCTGTTGAGAAGTTAACTGTCAGCCTACTACTCATTTGCAGTTAATCTCCTTTTTATCTATGAGTACACTTAATGATTTTTTGTTGTTGTAGTTGGGGGCTTCACAGTTTCTTTTTTTCCTTTTATAGAGTTGGGCTCTTTCTCTATTGTTCAGGCTGGAGTGCAGTGGCACAATCATGGCTTACTGCGGCCTCAAATTCCTGGGCTCAAGTGATCCTCCCACCTCAGCCTCCCAAGTCGCTGGGACTTCAGGGGTGTGGCACCATGCTCACCTGGCTGTTTAATTTTTTTTTTTTTTTAAGGAATAGGGTCTTGCTACGTTACCCAGGCTGCACAGTTTCATCATGATGTGAATCGGTTTGGATTTTTAAAAAATTTATCCTATTTGGGATTCATTTGGCTTGAATCTGGCTTGAAATCCTTCATTAGTACTGGGAAGCTGTTTCTTGGATATTGCTTCTACATCTTCCTCTTTTTTCTCCTCATGAAACATCAATTGACTCAATAAAGTGAGACAAGCTCACTTGATTCTCCATGTCTCTCAAAAGCTGTAGTATATTTCATCTGTCTTTATATTGTGCATTTCTTGATAACTACTTCTGATGGATTCTCTCTTCAGTCATGTCTAATCTGCTAGTAAACTGGTTTGTTGAGTTTTCCATTTTGTTTTATTTATTTTTAGACATTGTTTCTTTCAAATTTTTGTTACATCACTTTTTGTGTTTTCATCTCTCCTGAAGATATTTGCAAGCTTGTCTTTTATGTTTTTAAACGTAGTCAATTTTTTTTTATCTTTGTGTCTGATAATATTGGAAGGTTTTGAACTTGGTTCTTATGCTTGTGGTTTTTACTGTTTCCCTCTCGTGCAGCATTTTTTTTTCTTGTGTCCTTTTATTGTGGATTGTTTATATTAAAAGTTTATTTTCAGGAATATAAATTGAGGTGTAAGATTAAGGTGCCACCTCTGGAGAAGTTTTGCATGACTTCTGTTAGGCAGCAGCAATTACCAGTCTGGGATCACCTTAACCATGTTCATGGCTCCAGGTTTCTTGTTCCACCCGGGTGATAATGCTTCACTGTTTTCTGAAGCATTATCAGAAATGCTTCAGAAAGCATTTCTCAGTAAGCAAAGGAGCTCCAGCTTACTGAGGTGAGCTTTTCCTATTAGAATCTCCACAGTGTGTGGGCCTTGGGCTTTGATTTTATTCTCCTGGGCTGCCAAATGCCATCAGGAAAACTCTGTGCTGGCTTTTCCCTCTAGTCTCTACTTTTCCTTCAGTTTTGGTCAGGTAATTGCTTCATATCTTATGATCTTTTTGATGCTTTAAAAAATACTGAAAAAAGACATGGTGGCTCATACCTGTAATCCCAGCACTTTGGGAGCTGAGGTGGGCGGATCATTTGAGTCCAGGAGTTTGAGACCAGCCTGGGCAACATGGCAAAACCCAATGGTGCAGGACTTGGGAGGCTGATGTGGGAAGACCGCTTGAGCCTGGGAGGCAGAGGTTGCAGTGAACCGTGATCACGTCACTGCACTCCAGCCTGGGTGACAGAGCAAGACTGTATTAGTCTGTTTTCATGTCACTGGATAAAGGCATACTGGAGACTGGGCAATTTACAAAAGAAAGAGGTTTGATCCACTCACAGTTCCATCTGGCTGGGGAGGCCTTACAATCATGGCAGATGGCAAGGAGGAGTAAGTCACATCTTATGTGGATGGCAGCAGGCAAAGGGAGAGCTTGTGCAGAGAAACTCCCACTTTTAAAACCATCAGATCTCGTGAGATCCATTCACTATCACGAGAACAGCACAGGAAAGACCACCCCCATGATTCAGTCATCTCTGACTGGTCCCTCCCACAACACGTGGGAATTATGGGAGCTACAATATGAAATTTGGGTGGGGACACAGGAACAAACTATGTCAAAGACCCTGTCTCAAAAAAACAAAAATCGAAAAACAAAAAAAGTTTAGGTATCAAAGACAGTCACTTTTTTTTTTTTTTTTTTTGAGATGGAGTCTTGCTCTGTCACCAGGCTGGCGTGTAGTGGCGCAATCTTGGCTCACTGCAACCTCCCTCCTGGGTTCAAGCAATTCTTCCGCCTCAGTGTACCTGGTAGCTGGGACCGCAGCCTCGTGCCCCCACACCCAGCTAATTTTTGTATTTTTAGTAGAGATGGGGTTTCACCATGTTGGCCAGGATGGTCTGGATCTCTTGACCTCGTGAACTGCCTGCCTCAGCTTCCCAAAGGGCTGGGATTACAGGCGTGAGCCACCGTGCCTGGCCTTTTTGTTTTTTCCTAAGATGGGACTCGCTCTTTTGCCCATGCTGGAGTGCAGTGGTATGATCTCAGCTCACTTCAACCTCAACCTCCCAGGTTCAAACGATCCTCCCACCCCAGCCTCCCAAGTAGCTGAGATTACAGATGTGAGCCACTGAGCCAAGCTAATTTTTGTATTTTTAGTAGAGATGGGGTTTTGCTCTGTTGGCCAGCTGGTCTCAACCTCCTAGACTCAAGTAATCTGTCTCCTGATGTTCTGGGATTACAGGCGTGAGCCACCACACTTGCCCAAATGCAGTCAAAATTTGACCCCAAATTCTCCATTCTTTGGCTAGCCTGAATTATTCTTAAACCCTAAAACAAATCTTTATATTTCTATCCTAGTGTTTTAGTATCTAAGTAAATCCTACTCTAACTTTCAACTCGGAATGTCTCCTTTTTTTTTTTCTGGGTTACTCAAATCTTCTCTGTCTTCTGAATTAAAGATTTAAATGTAAGGCCTAAAACTATAAGAACCCTGGAAGATAACCCAGGAAATACCATTCTGGACATAGCATTTGGCAAAGATCTCATAAAGAAGATGCCAAAAGCAATTGCAACAAAAACAAAAATTGACAAGTGGGACCTAATTAAACTAAAGAGCTTTTGCACAGCAACAGGAACAGTAAACAGAATAAACAGACAATCTACAGAATGGGAGAAAATATTTGCAAACTGTCCATTAGATTCTGATCTAATATCCAAAATCTATAAGGAACTTAAGCCAAGAAACAAAAAACAAGTGACCTCATTAAAAAGTGGGTAAATGTCATGAATAGACATTTATCAAAAAGAGACATACATGTGACCAACAACACATGAAAAAAAATGCTCAACATCATTAATGGCTAGAGAAATGCAAATTCAAACCACAGTGAGATACCATCTCACAGCAGTCAGAATGGCTGTTATTAAAAAGTCAAAAAATAAGGCCGGGTGCAGTGGCTCAAGCCTGTAATCCCAGCACTTTGGGAGGTAGAGGTGGGTGAATCACCTGAGGTCAGGAGTTCAAGACCAGCCTGACCAACATGGTGAAACCCTATCTCTAAAAAAAAAAAAAAAGTCAAAAAATAATATGCTGGCAAGATTGCAAAGAAAAGAGAATGCTTATACACTGCTGGTGGGAATGTAAATTAGTTCAGCCATTGTGGAAAGCAGTTTGGCAATTTCTTAAAGAACTCAAAATGGCATTACCATTCGATCCAGTAATCCCATTATTGAGTATATGCCCAAAGGAATATAAATTGTTCTACCATTAAGACACATGCCACATGTATGTTTATTGCAGCACTACTCACGATAGCAAAGACATGGAATCAACCCAAATGCCCATCAGTGATAGACTGAATAAAGAAAATGTGGTACATAAACATCATGGAATACCTTACACACACACACACACACACACACACACACACGCACACACACACAGAATGAGATCATGTCCTTTGTAGCAACACAGATGGAGCTAGAGGTCATTATCCTAAGTAAACTAACACCAGAACAGAGAACCAAATACTGCCTGTTCTCACTTATAAGTAGGAGCTAAACATTGCGTACACATGGACACAAAGAAGAGAAAAACAGACAACAGAGCTTACTTGGGGATGGACGGAGGAAGGAGAGTGAGGTTTATAAAACTACCTATGGTAGTTACAGTAATAAACAGTACCATGTTTATTACCTGGGTGATGAAATAATCTGTATATCAAACTGTCGTGACATGACATTTACCTACATAACAAACCTGCGTATGTACCCCTAAACCTAAAATAAAAGTTAAAAAAAAACACCTTTTATCCATTTTCAGGGACCTATTCTTCAAAGACTCCTCTGACCTCTTCAATTGCCAGAGTTTTCTTATAATGTTAATTTATTTTTCTTTTTTTAAGAGACAAGATCTTGTTCTGTTGCTTGGGTGGGGGTGCAGTAGCACAATCACAGTTCATTGCTTTCTCAAACTCCTGGAGTTAAGCAATTCTACCACCTCAGCCTCCTGAGTAGCTGGGACTACGGGCATGTGCCATCATGCTAGCTAATTAAAGAAGATATTTTTTTTTGTAGAAATGGGTTCTTGCTTTGTTGCCCAGGCTGGTCTTCAACTCTGGCTTCAAGCAATCCTCCTGCCTCGGCCTCCCAAAGTGTTTAGGTTACAAACATGAGCCACAGTGCCCAACCTTATTTTGTTAAATGAATGTCACTTACTATTTTCAATATGCTCTTAGCACTTAGTGATATCATATTTTTTTAAATGAATGTCACTTACTATTTTCAATATGCTCTCAGCATTAAGTGATATCATACTTTAAGGCATCTCTTTTATTGTATTATTTGTTCTAATGCATATGTACTTTATGTTTGCAGTTTCTCAAAGGCAAACCTCGCTCATATACTTTTGTATCCCCTGCTGCATCTAACATAAGTCTATGCAAATAGTACAGCGTCTGTGAAGATTTGTGGAATCAATACCTTTTTTGGAAAACTCAAGCGAGGGGAGATATCTTTGTAGTTCAGAGAGCTCTCTGTGAGAGGAGGATGTGTGAAGGCAGTCATGGTGACAGCCTTTTCTTTCCAGTGACACAGTGGGAGGAAAGTTCTCCCCTGTACACATCTATCCCGTGCTGAGAATGTAATCCCCATGATGAATATCAAGTAAGTGATACACACTAGAATCTCAAACTATGACACTAAAGGAAAAGAATGACAAGATAATTTTATCTTCTCAACCACGTACTTTTCTGCCTTCTTCATCATAAGCTCATGTTCACTAACAACGGCGGATGGGAGAGTGGGGTGTATCTGTCCATCTCTTACTAGTTTGGCATCTCTGCAGAAAGAAAAAAATTGACAGAAAAAGGAACCGTTTCCTTTTTAAGAATCCTTCTGGTTGCTCCTTTCTGTTTTGTCTGTTTTTGAAGTGCACTTTCACTTTCCCTCTAAAGATGTTGGTTCTGTTATAACAGCAGAGGTCCTCCTTGCTCAGCAGTCCTCCAGGATCAAGAAACTACTCATCCTAACAGCTCCAGATAGTTGGGAACTCTGTGACTTAAACAGGTGATTAAAAAGCCATTGTCTGTGCGGTAGCTGGGTTTGTGATGCCTTTTCATCACGACACCTGCCAACATTTCAAGGTTCTAATTAGCTGCCAATCAGGGTAAAAAGCCCAAAATAAGTGGCATTGTGCCTGGAATTACTACGTGGAAGTATATGAAAATTACTTGGGTTAAAGATAAAGAATCTGCACTTTAGAGAAAGAAAAGCTGTATTAATCTAGGATTATCAAATGCTGATACATGCATTATTGACCTTGTCATGATGCCAGCTTGTAATCTAGAGCCATCCCAGATCTTCTGGACAGTGGTAAACCATGCTGGCTCTGGCCTGGTTAGTTGCATTTGAATAGCAGCGAGTGGAAAACCAAAGCCTATACCAATATGAGTGTGTCTGGGGTCCTGAGCCCATGAGATTGGGACAAGCTCTACCCTGTGCCACCCACCCTTTCCCATCTGTATCCATCTCCCACTGTGTTATCAGACACTCCAGATGGAGCTTCCTGTACCATTGTTAATTATTATTATTATTTTTATCTGTTCACCCATAATGTCTCTGAATCTACTGTCACCGCAACTGTTGTCTTTGTTGGAAAGAGATGATAGCCTTCTGAAATGGTGATGGCGGCATATCTTTGTGAGCTCTAAGGAGCAATGTGCACACTATTTAAGTTTTAAAAAATAATAATTATGTCCTGACACTTTAAAAAAGTGAATTTCTTTACAATTAGTTCCAATGTTTAGTACTGCTTTAAAAATTTAGGGTTTTTTCCATTAAACAAGAAGAAAAGATTCAGCTTGTTTCTCTTGTTTGGGATTTTTTTTGGATGAAAAGCACTATAGAAATGTAAGCTATTATTAATCCGCCCCTTCTCCAGACACATGTCGTTGGGGGATCTAAAATGTATATCAGCTGACGGTGTGTCTCAGCTCAAATAAAGCTGCAAAATTATCTAAAAGCCTGTTCTTTGAATTTGCCCAAAGCCTGCCTATTTCCATGAAAACAGAAGTGGCATCCTGCAGCTGAGGCTGCTGTTGGTTTTAGCAGTTATGGCAGGTTTAGCTGGATGGATACTACCACCTGGACAATATTTAATGCTTTTTCCTGTTTTTTTTATAGCAAGGGTAGGGAGTGAGTTAAATTGTGCCTGGTTGCTGAGGGACACACGGAGAGATCTTGTAGATTTCCTCCAAAGCTCTGCATATCATAATAGGATCTTGATGACTGTTACTTCTGTTGCAACTGCCTGCTTACTGGTATTGCATAGTAAGATGGAGAAAAAAATCATCCGATTTTGCCTGGCAGCTTTCCCAGCTGTGTGCCTAGTTGGAATTTTCTAAGTAATCCTTCCTTTTCTACTACTGGCCACAGCTAGTGTTAACTGACCCTAAGCAATCCAGAAATCATGGTCTCTCGTCATTGTCCTTTGTGGGCTATTAAGTACGTGTGTGTGTATCACTATGTTGGGCACTGCATAGGTGAGGCAGAGACAGCTCAAGCCCATTCCAATGCAGTGAACATGTGGAGGACATGGTGGGAACTTGCAAGCACTGAACACCATAGGAGTTGACAAGCCTACAGACTCGAATTGAACACCAATTAATGTAAGTGCATTTGGTGAATTACCATTTTTTTTTAACCAGGGTGAGATTAGTGAAAATTTGTGAAAATTTGGAACATTGTTATTATAATTTGGAAATGAGTAATAGCACTGAACCCTTCTTAGTTTCCTATCCCTGAACCCCTCTAGGAGAATTTTAGGTCCCTTAGGTTGGTAATATGGGAAGCACTAAGACATCTTCTTAAGGTCTCACTCGGATCCTATTTCCTGAGTAGCTCTGTGAGGCTAAGCTTTACCATATGTTTTAGTTATCTATTCACCATGAAACTCAGTGGTTCAAACAACAATCGTTTGTTTGCTTATGATTCTTTAACTTGGCTATGACTCAGCAAGGACAGTGTGATTCTGTCCTCTGTGGTGTTAACTTCCAAGATGGTTTGCTCACATGGCTGGCAAATTGGAACTCAGCCGGGGAAGTCAGCCAAAGGTGCCTTGGATGGCAGGATTCCCAGGTTCTTCTCTGTGTGGCCAGCGTGGGCTTCTTTACAGCAAAGTGGTCCAGGGTAGTTGTGTTCCTTACATTATAGCTACCTTCCCCCAGAATGCAAAACACTCTGACGCAGAAGGCCCAGACCTTTTTTAGGCTGGTCTTGGAACTAGCACAGCATCACTTCTGCCAGGTCACAAGGGCTCACTTTCAAGGAGAGGGACCACAATGGAATCTCCCAGTTTGGTTCCCTGGTTCTATGGCTGTTGCTGCCCTGACACGGAAATTGGCACCCTCACTGCTCAAAGTCTTAGGGACCGGCCTTACTCTTTCTAGAACTTTCAAGGACTGAAATTCTTCTTTTCAAGCTTTGTCCTGTTGGTAGCTATCAAATAAACACCTTGCTCTGCCTCTCTGGCACAACCATTGATTTCCCCCATGAAGGTTTCTGGAGGCTGCCTACCAGACTTCCTGGGGCTTTACTATGCTCCTGATTCACAAACAGAGGCCTGAATGCATTGCGGTATATGGGATGGTGTGCCAAGGAGGGTGGGGAATTGTGAGACATTTACATGAATCATCTTCCCCCAACATTGATTTTACCTGAAAATATAGATTTTAAAATTCTCATTTCAATTATAATTTTTATGTAAGACTTAATGTGAATATATTATGAAATAAAATATGAAGTTCTATTGAATTTTCAAGATAAAACACAAGGCTTCAAGAATATTGAAAGCTTAGTGGAGCTGCTTGAAACTATACTCCCAGATCCCTGGGCTAGGGATATATTCTCCCATGTCACTAATGGCCTGTTTCGTTTTTGTTCCAGAAACTCTCCTACTGCTCTTGCTTATCATGCCTTCCATCCATGTCCAGATTAGTCTACATTGTGGCCTTGGCCTTGGGCATGGCTGCACCAGCTTTCCTGTAAAGGGAGAAAGCTCTTCGGTGAAGGAGGAGGAACTCTACATTGTTTCTGTATCCTTATTCTGGGACTCAAATCTTGTTCTAAATTTTGTTCCATTAAAACCAGACCTTGCTATTTGCTCTGTGTACCTCCCCTGCCACTTGCTGTTCTAGCCTTTCAATATCACTGAATACTAGAGTGTATTGCTTCGAAGAAAAGTCTTAGAAATTCCCTCCTCTGTTGCTGTCCTTAGTATGGCTGAGGGCCTTGGTAGTGCTGAGTTTTACCAATTGCTAATTTCTAATTCTCTGGTCTTTTGCCAAGTCCACAAGGCTGTACTTCTCCACGGGCTGAGTCTGTTACTGTGGACCCCAGTCCTACTTCTTCAATAGGAAAAGGGTGGTGTCTGGAGAGCTCAGTGCTGAATTTTAGTCAAGGCCACAGGAATGCTAGCCAGCTTTGTCTCCTTTGTGCAGTTGAGAGCTGACCTTCAGCTCTAATTCAGCTCTAAACCAGCGAGGATGATGAAGCTTCTTCCTGAAGCGGGTGGTATGTGGCAGAAAACCATGGTTAGTGCTTGCTAGGGGTTACAGTTGCCATGAGTCTGTTGCTGAACTCCAGTAAGCCTTTAAGTAACTGCAGAGGAATAAAGCTGCTCTTTAGCATGCCTCAAATCTTAGCATAAGTCCCATTGTGTGTATGTATGTATGTATGTATTTTAAATTCAATCTTCTTTTCTCTATCAATCTATTTTTAGTTGACAAATAAAAATTGTATATATATATGTATAATGAACAATATGATGTTTTAAACCATATATATATATATATATATATATATATATATGTTTTAAACAATATATATATATATACGGGAATGGCTAAATTGAGCTAATTAATATATGTATTTACCTCACTTATCTTTTTTATTATTATACTTTAAGTTCTGGGGTACATGTGAAGAACGTGCAGGTTTGTTACATAGGTATACACGTGCCATGGTATTTGTTGCATCCACCACCCTGTCATGTAGATTAGGTATTTCTCCTAATGCTATACCTCCCCTATTCCTATCCCCCTACCCCCAGCTATCCCTCCCTTAGCCCTCCACCCCTCAACAGGCCCCAGTGTGTGATGTTCCTCTCTCTGTGTCCATGTGTCCTCATTGTTCAACACTCACTTATAAATGTGAGAATATAAAGTGTTTGTTTTTCTGTTCTTGTGTCAGTTTGATGAGAATGATGGTTTCCAGCTTTATCCATGTCCCTGCAAAGGAAATGAACTCATCCTTTTTTGTGGCTGCATAGTATTCCATAGTGTGTATCACATACTTATTTTTTATGCTAAGAACACAATTTACTCTGAGACAGAGTCTTGTTCTGTTGGCCAGGCTGGAATTCAGGGGCATGATCTCGGCTCACTGCAACCTCCATCTCCTGGGTTCAAGCAATTCTTCTGCCTCAGCCTCCTGAGTAGCTGGGATTACAGGCACCCATGAACATGCCTAGCTAATTTTTGTATTTTAGTAGAGATGGGGTTTCACCATGTTGGCCAGGCTGGTCTCAAACTCCTGACCTCAGGTGATCCACCCACCTTGGTCTCCCAAAGTGCTAGGATTATAGGCATGAGCCACTGTGCCTGACTCACAATCTGCTCTTTTAGCAATTTTCAAGAATACAATACATTGTTATTAACTAGAGTTGCCATGTTGTACAACAGATTTCTTGAACTTATTTCTCCTAACTGAAATTTTGTACCCTTTTTATTTTTTATTATTTTTTAAATTTTTTATTGCATTTTAGGTTTTGGGGTACATGTGCAGAACATGCAAGACAGTTGCATAGGTACACACATGGCAGTGTGTTTTGCTTCCTTTCTCCCCTTCACCCACATTTGGCATTTCTCCCCAGGCTATCCCTCCCCACCTCCTCCTCCCACTGGCCCTTCCCTTTCCCCCACAATAGTCCCCAGTGTTTAGTACTCCCCTCCCTGTGTCCATGTGTTCTCATTTTTCATCACCTGCCTATGAGTGAGAATATGCGGTATTTCATTTTCTGTTCTTGTGTCAGTTTGCTGAGAATGATGTTCTCCAGATTCATCCATGTCCCTACAAACAACACAAACTCATCATTTCTGATTGCTGCATAATATTCCATAGTGTATATGTGCCACATTTTCCCAATCCAGTCTATCATCAATGGGTATTTGGGTTGATTACAGGTCTTTGCTATTGTAAACAGTGCTGCAATAAACATTCATGTGCATGTGTCTTTATAGTAGAATGATTTATAGTCCTTTGGATATATACCCAGTAATGGGATTGCTGGGTCAAATGGAATTTCTATTAAGGCCTTGAGGAATCGCCACACTGTCTTCCACAATGGTTGAACTAATTTACACTCCCACCAACAGTGTAAAAGTGTTCCTTTTTCTCCACATCCTCTCCAGCATCTGTTGTCTCCAGATTTTTTAATGATCGCCATTCTAACTGGCGTGAGATGGTATCTCAATGTGGTTTTGATTTGCATCTCTCTGATGACCAGTGACGATGAGCATTTTTTCATATGCTTGTTGGCCTCATATATGTCTTCTTTCGTAAAGTGTACCCTTTGATGAACATAATAGAATCCCAGCACCCCAGCCCTGACAACCACCATTCTACTTCTTGCTTCCATGAGTTCACCTTTTTTAGATTTAATGTTAAGTAAGATCATGTGGTATCTGATGGTATTTAACTTTTGTCTCATCTTCACTGAAACCCAGAGATGAATACTTGTCTTCTTTGAGTTGTTGAAGCCTCACCTAGCCAGTCTCTGGAAAGAACTTAGTATTTTGGACTTAACTGAAACCATCAGCACTTTTGACGTTCTGATTAAGTTTTCAAACCCTCAGAACTTCTCTCCTAGGGGTTCATAGTGCTGCAGAGACAGAATTAGAAGAACCATAATTGCTGAAGCATTCTTTTCCCATCCTTAGTCCTGTCCCTTTGGATGGGCAGCTTTAGAGGCGGGCCTTTTGTGAGCACAGGCTCAGGTGTTTACCACAAACCCTGTTTTAATGCTCCTGTGTCTAGCATTCGCCTTATCTCAGGGCCTTTAGCTGGGTGCTCTGGGGCTAGGGAACTCAATACTAAACAACATGTCATTGACAAACCGGAGACCAGCAGAACTGGATTCAAGCCTGATGTAGTTACAGAAGAGCCCTCATGCATAGCTGAATGCTTTTCTCACTAATCTTCTATAAAAATGTATGTTTTGAGTTCTCTTGAGGGAGCCAGAAGTTCTCCTGCCACTTGGAACAGATTTAGAGCAGAGCTAATTTTTGCCCTTTCGTGACCACTGAAGAGTCAGTGTTAGTGTAGGGTTGCCTGTTAACCCCATGTGGTGATGTACAGCATTGTCTGAGGAGCCATCTTGGAGGGGCCATGTGATATTCTGAAAAGGACTTAAGACTCAGTTATGGTTTTATACTTTCAAGGATCAGTATATTGTAAGAGTAAGGGTCCTGCTGTTGGACAAACTGGTTTGAGTGGACAGTATTTCCCCCATGCATTAACTATGTAACTTTGAACAAATTACATAATCTCTTGGAGTCTCAGTTTTCTCATTTATATATATGGGGTAATAGTAGTACCTATTACTATCCCCTGAGTAGTACTCAGGGAATGTTAGGTGGGCTAAATGAGATGATGGGTCTGGTATGTAGTAAGCCCTCTATAATCCCTGAAATAATAATAACAACACTAGCCTTTTTTGGTGCAACTTAGTATAAGTTTGGCACAGTATTAAGTGCATTACATGCTTTCCATACAAAGAAGCTGTATTACTATCTCCAGGGTAATGTTAGATGAGGAAGCTGAAACTTTTGCCTGAATCCAAAGTTTAAGCTCTTACTCTTGACCAAAGAAGAGGTACCTCTATGTCCTGGTAGCGCTACACCATAAAACTGACTACAGAAACTTTTGAGAATATACTATCATGACCAGTCTGGCTTCCTTACCAGTTTGTTCACCAACTTTCTGAGGTGGAGCAGATCTCTGTTACTGATAAGTTTAGCTCAGCTCCAGACTCCACTATAATCAAAGAGAAAATAATTAGCTCCAAGCTGAGTCATCTGCTTGCTGGCTCCACTCTGATTCTATACTGAAGTTGTAATAAAAGCCTCCATCTTTCACCCACATTCTGATCACTGGATCCCTGTCATATTTCCTTCTGTCCCCACACCCAAGTTCCTCAAGAGTCATCCTCCACTGATTGCTAATCCAAGAAACTTCTTGATCACTTATCTATCTAGATATCAATCTGCCCAGCATTCCTCCTATGGCATAGAATGTGGTACTTAAATGTTTACAATATCAAAGACTTGGAATCAACCCAAATGCCCATAGATGATAGACTGGACAAGGACAATGTGGCATATATACACCATGGAATACTATGCAGCCATAAAAACAATGAGTTCGTGTCCTTTGTAGGGACATGGATGAATCTGGAAACCATCATTCTCAGCAAACTGATACAAGAACAGAAAAACAAACACCACATGTTGTCACTCATAGGCAGGTATTGAACAATGAGAACACATGGACACAGGGAGTAGAGCATCACACACTGGGGTCTGTTGGCGGGGAATAGGGGAGGGACTACAGGGGGTGGGAAGGTTGGGGAGGGATAACAGGGGAAGAAATGCCAAATACAGGTGATGGGGGGGTGGAGGCAGCAAACCACGTCGCCATGTATGTACCTATGCAACAATCCTGCATGTTTTGTGCATGTACCCCAGAACCTAAAGTGCAATAAAAAATATAAATAAACAAATAAGTGTTGCCTATTAAAAAAAGAAAGTGGTGCTTAGATTCTTAGCCTGAAGTGACTTTTCCATCTATTCATTAATTCATTCATTAAATAATATTTAGGGAACTTGACCACTGCATTCCTGATCTCGAGATAGGAAGGGTGGTCCTTTAACTACCCTTTCTTTTAGAATTGTCTCATAGCTTGAACAAACCCTCATTGTAATAGCTCCTGGTTCTGCCACAACTTCATTCTTCCCTTTGCTTTCTGCAAATTTCATGGACAGCCAACAATCTTAGGCTAGAAAATTCTCAAGTGGTTGCTATCTGCCTATGTTGGAAACTTGAGCTCTGAGGGCAGCTCTAATTACTGGTTCCATCAGAAAAAAAGAAGTGGAACTCAATAAAGCAGCTGCAGTTGAAGTCTGTTGTGTTAATTCAAGGAAAATATCTTTTGTTTCTCATTTGTTTTGCTCACAAGTATAAAGACAAAGAACTACTTTAATAGGAAGTTTTGGTCACAGAGAAATTTCGCAAAGAAACAAGCCCTTGAACATCACACACTAGGGCCTGGAGGGGGTTGGGGGCTAGGGGAGGAATAGCAGAGGGTGGGGGGATTGGGGAGGGGTAGCATTAGGAGAAATACCTAATGTAGATGACGGGGCAATGGATGCAGCAAACCACCACCATGACACATGTATAACTATGTAACAAACCTGCACAATCTGCACATGTATCCAAGAACTTAAAGGAAAAAAAAAAAAAGAAGAGAAGCCCTCATACTGTACTTTGGTTGACAAGAGTGGTTTCTAACACACAGAGAAAATGCACTGGGAGCTTCTCTTTTGTTGATATTGGGCCCTAATGAAAAGATCTTGTTAGATTTTCAGTAAGAATGCTCCATGGATATATTTGCCAAATTCATTTCTATATTTAACAGTGTCATAGCAGGTCTCCAAAAGGTAGACTTTATACAATGTGTTAGTGTGGCCTTGGAATGACAAACCAGGTAGTTAAGTTGATTAATGGAGGATATGTTTATTCACTACTTTGAATAAAACACAGTAGGAGGGGTCAATAAGTGAACTCTTCGTGGGGGCCAGTATTACACCTCTATTAATATATTAACATTATCCATTCCCTGCTTGCCTCACGAATCAATTCTTTTTTTTTTCATATTACTTTTCAGGCCAGGCTCTTTCTCAAAGCTAGTCCAGGCAAACAAGATAAAGCACAGGTTCCAATCAAATGACAATCATGATTGGCATAAACTCTCTTGCAACATATTAAGCAGATCCTATGGGAAATACCTTGCCTAGTAGGAAAAGAAAGATTCAGCCAAGGACACACCAAGCCTTTCTGTCCTTTGGCTAGAGAAATTAGTGCACTGTTACATCTCACTCAGTTCATATAATCTTCGAGGATCTGTACAGTCAGTGAACAAAGTTCTCTTGAACAAGCTAATCTCAAGGTTCACAGATCATCCAAACATCATTTCTTTTCTGGACTGACTGTATGCTTCCACCTTTATCACAGTGATTCACAGTTCCCTGCCAGTGGATGTGAATTCTTTACTTTGCAGGAGGGAAGGAGGCTAGTTGGGTATGTTGGGGGCCAGGTAAATAATCAATGAGTCAATAATGGATCCTTCTTTCCCTATTTAACCACAAGGGATCATTCAGTTGGGAAAGTAGTAGTGATTAATTAAAGTCATCAAACTAAACTCCCTTCTCTCTCTCTCTCTCTGTGTGTGTGTTTGTATTTCTGACAGCACTGGATCTCACTCCCACCTAGCAACCATTGACTTTAGCTGTGAATTGGCTGCCCCCTGTGGATGAGGCTGAAATCCTCCACTTTTCTACAATCTTTCTGCTTATGACTGTCCCACTCCTGGTCCTCTTCATCCATTTACGACACTTGACTTGCCCCACATCTGGAGACTTCAAGATTGTGCACCACTAGTTTTCATACTAGAACCCTGGCAAGGTTCTATCAGGCTCACTTCCAACTTTTAGGAGCCTAGAAAGTGAGATGCTCATGTTGGAAATACTTCCAATCCTGTGGGCATCCCTAGCAGTTGCTGCTGAGCCCTGCCCATGTGCCTGGAGATTTTCAGCATGCCCCAGCCCACATCCAACTGCAAATGTCTTTATCTCTGTACCTGTGGGCACTTTTTTCCAGATTTGTATGGTTTGTTCTGGCCATCCACATGCTAATCTGCCTTTTTTCCCCCTATTTCAATTTTGTTTATTTATTTCACTAATACATAGTATTTGTACATATTATGCACAGAATGTGTGATAATCAAGTTGAGGTATTTAGGATATCAACCATCTTGAGCAGTTATCATTTTTATATGTTGGGAATATTTCAAATTCTCTCTTCTAGCTATTTTGAAATATGCAATACATAGTTGTTAACTATTGTCACCTTATTCTGCAATTGAATATTAGAACATAATCCTCCTATCTAACTGCATATTTGTACCCATTATCCTATCCATGTTAATCCCCTCTCCTTCTGTTTGGGATGGTCAAGTTGCTTAATTTTCTGTTTCCAGCTTCTCCCTTTTCTTGGATTTTTCTAATGACGCTATTTAAAAATGGGTTGTATTGAACACACAGCATCCAATGAGAATAAATACGATTCCTGCTGGCCAGAAATGGTGGCTCACGATTGTAATCCCAGACCTTTGGGAGGCCAAGGTGGGCAGGCGGCTTGAGCTCCGGAGTTTGAGACCAGCCAAGGCAACATGGTGAAACCCTGTCTCTACAAAAAATTAGCCAGGTGTGGCAATGTGTACCTGAAGTCTCGGCTACTCAGGAGGCTGAGGTGGGAGCATTGATTGAATCCAGGAAGTTGAGGTTGCAGTGAGCCATGATTGTACCACTTCACTTTAGCCTGAGTGACAAAGTGAGACCTTGTCTAAAAAAAAATCTCTGCCAATAACTTCCAAATGTATATCTTCAACTCTGACTTTTTAAATCTCCATACTAATATATTTACTCGTCTTGAATTTCCAGTTGTATTCATCACAGGCATCACAAACACATCATTTTGATTTTTCCTTCCAAAACTGCTCTGCATCGCCCTGCTCACTGCCCCAGCCTGCCTCATCTCATTAAATGGCACCATTTATGTTGCATTAAGTTGCTCAGACCTCAAACCTAGGACTCATTCTTGATTCCTCTCTTCTTTTCTTCCTCATCGCATGACAATCTGTTGGCTTACTTTCAAAATGTGTGTCAAATATGACCACTTTTCATTACCTCCGCTGCTAGACCTGTCATCCAAGACACCATCAATCATTTCTTGCTAGGAAATTGCAGACTCCTAAGGTTCCACTGTTTTAAAAAAAATTGTAAATTGACCTCTTATAATTATATAAATTTGTGGGATATGAAGTTATGTTATGACTTAGGAATATAATGTGGGCTAATTAAATTAAGCTAGTTAACATATCCATTACCTCAAATACTTAACATTTTTTGTAGAGAGAACATTTGAAATTTACTTTCTTAGCAAATGTGAAATGTACAATATTCTATTAACTACATTCATCATGCTGAGCAATAGAATTAAAAAAAGAAAAACAAAACATATTCCTCCCGTCTGAGATTTTGTTCCCTTTGACTCTCATCGCCCCATTCTCACCATTCCCCAGACTTTGTAACCATACTTTTCTTCTATGAGTTCAATTGTTTCAACTTCCACAATAAGTGAGAAATCTAAGCTTTCATTCTTGCCCCACTTTCAGTATGATCCTATAACAAAAGTGATCATGTCACTTCCTTGCTCAAAATCCTTGCATCAGTTTCTGTTACATTTAGAGCCATGTTTGCAAGGCCCCTGTGATATCCTAAGGCTGATTTTCCACTATTCTTTCCCTCATTCATGCTGCTCCAGCTACACTGTCTCAAATGTGTCAAGATTTTCCCAGCTCGGAGGTTGTGCATTTCTTCTTTTGGACATGTTCTTCTCTTGGGCACACTTCTTTTGTTGGTTGTTCTTCCCTCATACCTTTGCCTGGCTTGTTCCCTCTCACTTCACTTGGGTTTCAGCTCAAATGTCTTCACTTTTTCAGAAATGTTTTCATAACCACATTGCCATAAATAAATATGTTTAAAAACTTGTTTATATATTTTTTCCCCATGGAAATAAATCTCAAGAAGTCAAGAACCTTGTTTGCCTTGCTCATTAGTATCCCCAACACCTAGTACAGTGCGTGGAACATATTATGCTTAAAAATTATTGGATAGATGAATAAATTCATTTATATATACCAAAATGAGAACTAAACTGAAGTGAATGAAATCAGCAAAGCTCTCAAGCTTGGGTTGAATCAATGTTTGGAGAATAGAAGGGAGAATAAGGAAGAAGACAATACCCCTTAGCTACTTTCCAACCTTTCCCATCTTTTAATTGAAAAGCTGACCCTAAAATATAATAGCACTTATTGATAATTTATTATGTCCAAAGCATGGGAGTGGGAAATACAAAATTGCATCAGACTTCATCTCAAACTTTGTGTGTGTGTGTGTGCATGTGTGTAACAGAAACAGGTTTAATCAAAGAAGAGTAAGAAAACTTCTGATACAAACTATAGGTACACTCTGCTCTATAATTAGACCTAATTCATAAAGACCTATAAGCTATTTTGTGGTGAGCAGTATAGCTTTAGGAAAGAGCCTCTCAATGAGTTTGCTAGTAGCAAGGATGCCTCATGAGTAGCTGCCTTCTTTTACTAAAATTAACACAGACATTAAAACTAAAACACTGCATACAAAAAGACTGGGAAACAATGCAGCTTCAGAGGAGAAAGAGTTCTACTTGAGCATCGGCTAAGGTAATCTTCCTGGGACGTTATAGGGCTACTTCAGGCATCTATGGCATTCAATCTCAACCATGGCTTTTTGCTGCTCCCTGTTATAGGAGAAAATAATGCTTCAGTGATGCTATCTTTATTTTTCTTTCTGTTTTTTTGAGAAAGGTCTCACTCTGTTACCCAGGCAGGAGAGTGATGTTATTAATGTTAGATATCCACTCATGACATAGCAGAGGCTACCTCCTGTCAGAGGAAATTCACCAACCTGAGTCTCAGCCTCTTTGCAGAACCTTTCTGTTTTGGAGATGCTATCTAGCAGTTGAAAATGTAACAGAGTGAATCCTCCTGCTCTTCCTGTCTTCTTTTTATCCTCCTCACCTCTGTCTGCCTTTTCCCCAACTCTCTTGGAGGTGGTGGTTTATGACGGTCAGTGAGTAATAGGCAGTCAGAGAGATGAATTCCAAAATCAACTGTGGGAAAGCAAACCACACACCACAATGATGCTTTCCTTCTTTTCTCCTTGCACTTCTCCTCTGGATGAACCAAGAACTTGGTTTTTTCTGCTAGTGCTCTATGCTGGAGTACAGTAATCAAAGAAGGAAATAGGAAAGAAATGAGACTTGATTTAATCATACCAGGGGTTCATTTGTCAAAATATCAAGCTAATTTATAGCATCGTGACATGGAACATCGTATTTCAGAACACAGAATTAAAATCAGCAGGATCTCTTGGTTGTCGAGGTAGGGTCTTTCTGAAGAGGGGACCTGGGAGGCATTGCCATCTCCCATCTGCATTGTTGCCAGGAAAATAGCCGTTTTCCAGATTTCTAAGGTTGAATTTGTTTTAGTTGAATTACACAAGCCTGGCAAATGTATTGATCTGGCCTGGTGGTCCTGAGGGAGGACAGAGCACTCTCCATAAGCTGTGACTCTAGAGGAACTGGGCTGGTCTCAAGTAAGTCCTGGTCCTAACCAGTGAGCAAGATTTCATTTTTTCTTCTATGTCCCTCCTTGACCTCCGAAGTTCAGGTAAATGTCTAGATTCACAAACTTATTTCAGAATGCCAGGAGGAGACTCATGGAATCATAGAAACTTAGAACTGGAAGGGACTTTAAAGATCACAGACCCCACTACTGACTTAAGTTCCATATTCTCTACTTCTGGCCAGAAGTGACAGAGAACTTCCAAGTTCCTGAGGTAGCACATCTGGTATTTGTAATTTTAGAGACAGCTCTGACAATTGGAAAGCTCTTCTTCATATTGAGTCAATGTCTCTCTGCACTAAAGTTTTTCCCACTGGTCTTTCTCAGAGCTCTGTGACCCTGTGGAACAAGTCTTGGGTCTGTCGAAAAAGTAACTGGGTCTCTTAAGTCTTCCAAAGAAATTAATTTTCTTTTTTAAATTTAACTTTTAAGTTTGGGGTACATATGCAAGTTTGTTATATAGGTAAATTTGTGTCATGGGGGCTTGTTGTATTATTTTGTCACCTGGGTATTGAGCCTAGTGCCCAATAGTTATTTTTTCTGATCCTCTCCTTTCTCCCATCCTCCACCCTCTGACAAGCCCTAGTGTGTTGTTCCCCTCTTTGCATTCATGTGTTCTTATCAGTTAGCTCCCACTTGTAAATGAGAACATGTGGCGTTTGGATTTCTGTTTCTGTGTTAGTTTGCCAAGGATAATGGCCTCCAGCTCCATCCATGTTTTCACAAGGGACATGATCTTGTTCTTTTTATGGCTGGGTAGTATTCCACAGTGTATGTGTACCACATTTTCTTTATTCTAAATACCCATTGATGGGCATTTAGGTTGATTTGGTATCTTTGCTATTGTGAATAGTGAACATATGCATGCATGTGTCTTTATAATAGAGTGATTTATATTCCTCTGGGTATATACCCAGTAAGGGGATTGCTGGGTTGAACAGTATTTCTGTCTTTAGGTCTTTGAGGAATTGCCACACTGTCTTCCACAATGGTTGAAACAATTTTCACTCCCACCAACAGTGATACACATTCCTTTCTCTCCAAAACCTTGTCAACATCTATTATTTTTTGACTTTTTAATAACAGCCATTCAAAAAAATAAATTTTCTAAGGTCCTCACTAGAAACAGCTTTAGGTCTTGAAACTGACATTAGACAAAGTTGTTGAAGCCAGATGTGCTCAGCGAGTTTAATTAGAATGGCATGATTCTCTTTCTTGAATGTTCTCATTATTTTGTAGAAGATGGCATGAAGGCAGTCATTATTATCATTATTATTATTATTTTAAAACTAATGGACCCAAAATAGATTCAACAGAGAAAAAAATTGTAAGAAGATTCTTTCCTCCAAATTATAGCCTTTTTCTGGGATCCTTTCTGATATGATTTTGGGGCATTGATTCAAAAGGTCACGGAAATAAGACAGCTCTTCTTGAGCAAGGAGCAGGAAGTCATAAATTTTGTATGTTAAAAACTTTGGGTGTGAGAGGATTAAATTTCTTCAGCTACTAGATCAAACTAGAGAGGAGAGCTCTAAACTTCTTTCAGGTGTGAGCATGAAATTCTGCAACTCCTCTTAGGTAAGGAGGAAATTTCTACTTTATTTCTCATCACTTACTTGTTCAACAAATTCTTGTTAGGCACCAATCACGTGTTGGGCTCTGTGCTCCATATATGAATGGGGGCTTTAGGGGGGCCATGTTCTCATATTACCTTCTGAGGCTTCACTTGGAACCAGTTTTGTCAATTCTGCTGATAGGTATGGATGAGAGTCACTATTTACTAATGGCTTTTCTCTTCTTATCACCATGAAAATGCAGGCAGAGCCAAAGCTTTACTGGCTTACTTTCAACAATGGCATTATTTTTTGATTCCTCAGATGGAGCCCCTAAATCCACTTAGTCATCTGGCTTAAGTTAATTGTTTACCAACTTAAGTGTGAATTCCTTTTTTTAAAAGTAATATTCTTTATTTTTATTTTTTTAATTTAAGATTTCATTTTAGGTTCAGGGGTACATGTTTAGGTTTTTCGTTTTACATCCATGTGAATATACTTGCTTATAATTACTTATCTGAAGTATATGTTCATCAAACCATTTTTAATGCTTCAATACCCCTTGAATTTTATGACTGAAAAAGAAAATATGATATTAATCTTGGGTATTGTTACAAAAATAAATGTTGAGCCTTGACAATTCTCAGAGTGTCCAAGCAGTGAGTTTCTGTACACATTGATGTTGCCCAGGGAAACAGAGTATCTGGAAACAGAGAAACCAAACTTGGGTTTGGCTGAAGGTGGAATGGGGGAGGTAGCAACGGGGTTCTGGGGAGAACCAAGAGCCATATAGGGAGAACCAAGAGCCATCTAACCGAAAAATGGTAAGATGTGGTTAAGGAAACAGATGCCCTTCTCATAAATGGGGATGGTCTGCAAGTTGCCTTCCTCTGGGAACCAAGGTTTCGGTTCAGCCAGAAATAGTGGTATGTAAATACCCTGATTCCCTCATATGCAGAGAGAGAACTGAGCCAGTAAATACACAGCCTTTTTTTAGTCAGCAGAAGGCAAATGAAAGCTCAACTAAATGTGTTACCTAAATGGAAAGGTGAATTCAATTTGCAAAATGCTATAAAGGTCCTGCCATTTAGCATGACAAGCAGAAAAGATGATTTAAAAAATGAAATCCTCTGCTTTATTCTATCAAGGCATCCAATTACCAAACTCTTCAAATAAGTGCACAGGGATGGAAATGGGAGAAGAGCAGGTGAGAGCGCTTGGGATTCGTGACCTGAATTCTCCTTTGGCAGCTTGGGTCCTTAAGTTGCCAAGTGTTCTGGGACCACTACCTCTCTACGGCCTCCCTTACCCTTTCCATCAGCCTGCCTCATTTTTCTTCTTATGTCTTTCTTCCGTGCTCTCATAAGTCTGGAATATGGGGATGCTTTTAGAAGAAGAATTATGGTAGAGTCAGGTATGTTGGGGAAGAAACAGTTTGGTATTTGAAAGACCATGCTGGTTGGGCATGGTGGCGCACACCTGTAATCCCAGCACTTTGGGAGGCTGAGGTGGGTGGATCACGAGGTCAAGAGATTGAAACCATCCTGGCCAACATGGTGAAACCGCACCTCTACTAAAAATACAAAAATTACCTGGGCGTGGTGGCGCATGCCTGTAGTCCTAGCTACTCAGGAGGCTGAGGCAGGAGAATTGCTTGAACCCGGGAGGCAGAGGTTGCAGTGAGCTGAGATCATGCCACTGCACTCTAGCCTGGTGCCTGGCGACAGAGTAAGACTCTATCTAAAAAAAAAAAAAAAAAAAAAAGAAGAAAGGCCATGCCTCAAATTGTTCTTGCATGATTTTCATTTCTAATTGTGGTGACATGAAAGTATCCTGCACCATTCAATGCAGTAGCCACTAGCCCCATGTGGCTGTTTATATTTAACTTTAAAGTAATTTAAATCAAATTAAAATCTCATTGCTTTGGTCACATTAGCTACAATTCAAATATTAAATTGCCACATGGATGGTGAATATTTAGAACATTTCCAACATCACGGAATGTTCTGTGGCACAGCACTGGTATAGACTGGGTCTACTATAGGCACTGGCTTGCTGCCAAACTCTTCCAATGCCTAACATTTGTTGTGCATAACTTAAATATGCATTCCTAACAACAAACATCTTACTCACTTTAACGACATACGAACTGTATTAATGGGAAGTTTTGTCCTACTTCTTTAGAGTACTGGCCTGAAGGAACTAATTCAGCTCATTTCGCTGGTTCTGCTGACCTGCTGCTGAACTCCTGTGATGGTCCAAGATGATCTCTGATGAAGTCTTCATTTTCTTTCTCTGACATAGTCTTTGTCATTTTTACCTTTAATGACTTATTTAGTGCTTTTCACGCCACCTGTTCTTTCCTCGGTTTATTCTTTTTTATCAACTTTTTAGGCCTTTTCTGTCTTCTGCATGTTCTTGTGTTTATTTTTACGTGTAAGAAATATTTCCTGTCCGCACATAGTGGCTCATGCCTATAATCCCAGCATTTTGGAAGGCTGAGTGGGAGGATCACTTGCTCCCAGGAGTTCAAGACTAGCCTGGGAAACATAGGAAGATCCCATTTCTACTGGAAAAAAAAAAAAAAAATGAAGGCCGGGCACAGTGACTCATGTCTGTAATCCCAACACTTTGGGAGGCCAAGAAGGGTAGATCATTTGAGCTCAGAAGATTGAGACCAGTCTGGCCAACATGGTAAAACCCCGTCTCTACTGAAAATACAAAAATTTTTAGTAGAGGTTTGGTAGTACACAACGGTAGTCCCAGCTATTGGGACTACAGTGAGCCATGATCATGCCACTGTATTCCAACCTAGGTGACAGAGTAAAATCCTCTCAAAAAAACAATTTTCTTTCAGAAAAATGTAAGAACTTTAAATATATATAAAAGGGCATATATAATGTGTATCTATATGTAATTTAAGAAAATAATATGAAGTATACTTACATTCTTTTTTTTTTTTGAGACAGAGTGTTGCTTTGTCCGCCAGGCACCAGGCTGGAGTACAGTGGCACTATCTTGACTCACTGAAACCTCCGCCTCCGGGTTCAAGCAATTTTCCTGCCTCAGCCTCCCAAGTAGCTGGGACTACAGGCACATGCCACCACACCCAGCTAATTTTTGTATTTTTGGTAGAGACGGGTTTCACCATGTTGGCCAGGATGGTCTCGACCTCTTGACCTCGTGATCCGCCTGCCTCAGCCTCCCAAAGTGCTGGGATTACAGGTGTGAGCCACCATGCCTGGCCAAGTATACTTATATTCTTATCAGCTATCTAAAGACCTAGGAGATTACCCCTATATTAGATGTTTTCTATATGTATTCCTTTCTCATCAAAATTTTGAACCATTATTCTAAATTTTGTGTTAATATTTCTTTTTATTTTTTAAATACTTTTATTACATATATGTTTATCTCTAAATAATACAACACATATTTTTGCCTATTTTTGAACTTTATGTATGTGGAATCACTCTGTGTACATTTTGGCTCAACATTACATTTGGGGGATTCTTTCACTTGAAATATTATTCTATGAGACTTAGTTCTTTCACTTGAGATTATATTTTGGAGAATTCAAGTTAATATGTGCATATGTAGTTCATCATTTTCATATCTGTATAATAATCCATCATGTGAATATATATAATTTATTTACCAATTTTACTCTTAATGGGCATTTGGGTTCTCTGCATTATTTTTTTTGCTATTATGACCTGAAGTAGTATGGCCATACTTTTTTTCTTAATCAGCTTCCTCAGGTTGAAGGACATTCTTATACATCTGCAAGAGATCCCTAAAATATTTACTCAAGGATAGACTTGCTTCACACTTTATTTGATCTTTTTTCTATGCTCATTTCACCTTCATTTCTCCCCTCATCTCTTTACTGCATAATACTCTCCATTTGCTCATTCAGTAAATAAAAGAAAGAATTATTTTCTCCTTAGAAAAGTGTCATTTGGATGAAAAGAACTGGTATATTAGGGTTCTCTAGAGGGACAGAACTAATATATATATAAAATATGTTACATATGTATTATTTATATATATATGTAAAACTCCCATATATATATTATACTAATCTATAATAATTACTAACTCACATGATCACAAGGTCCCACAATAGGCCATCTGCAAGCTGAGGAGCAAGGAGAGCCAGTCCAAGTCCCAAAACAGAAGAACCTAGAGTCTGATGTTTGAGGACAGGAAGCATCCAGCACAGGAGAAAAATGTATGCTGGGAGGCTAGGCTTTATATTCTATCTGAGCTGGCAGCTGATTAGATGGTGCTTACCCAGATTAAGGGGGGTGGTCTGCCTTTCCCAGCCCACTGACTCAAATGTTAATCTCCTTTGTCAACACCCTCACAGACACACCCAGGATCAGTACTTTGCATCCTTCAATCAGTGATGAAAAGACAGACCTAGTTTTGAAGCCCAGCTCTTCCTCCTGTTAGATGTCTGGCCATTGGCTAGGCATTAATCTCATTGAGCTTCACTTCCTTCATCAGTAAAATAAAGGATTCTAAAACTTTTTTTCAGAGAGTAGTGTGAGGATTAAATGAGATAACACATGTAAAGCCTTCTGCACTTGGCATGGCACATAGTAGGCACTCAATATGTCTTGGCTTTTTTCCTTCATCTCTGTTAGAAATAAAATATTTCATTATCTACACAATACCTTACAAGGAAAAGGCCAGAATTCCTGCCTACTTCATTGATCAGTAGCCAGTAAAGAGACAGATGGAAATGTTCTACTCATTCTCTCCCAATGCCTCTCATTGACCCTCTACTCCATGCCCTTGTTCTTGCCACCAGTGGGCTGGAAGCCCATAATCAGGGTCATCAGTATGTGATGCAGGAGCATCAGGAGCTACCAGTCCAGTCTAGCATACATGAAAGAGAAATGAGGCAGTGAGGTGAACAAAACAATGTCATACAGTCTTGGATGTTTGTTCAGACCTATCATAACCCAACATAGATGTAGATTTGGAGTAGATGACATTGGGGAGTTTCTTTTAGGAGAGATCACCTCTAAAAGGTCTATGTTAGCCATCAGGGCTTGAAAACAGCCCAGTGTGAGGGTTTGAATTTGTTCAAGGACCTTTGCCTCTACAGACTTGATGATAACCTTTCTGTCTTCCTGGAAATAAGCTTATGGCTGTGACTTCTCAAAGCCTTGGTATTATGAGGGTATGGTAGCTAGCTCTGGAAAGAGGGGTGCAGGCTGTGCACTGAGAGGCACTGTCTCATAGGCATGCTCAGGAAGAGAGTGTGGCTACTTTCACTGGAAGAAAGTAGAGAGCTGGGGCAAACAAAATGAGCTGTGTGTGATCACAGCTTAAGAATATACTAGTCAAATCCATGATAATTTTAGAGGAAGGAAGAGAGAAGATGCTTGAATAGGATAGAGACAAGAGAGGATGCAGTAAAGACTTACCTGCCCTTCCAGTGTACAATCAACGAAGAATTCTGGGTAAGTTTAACTAACAGTTGGGGTTGATAGATTGGAGTAATTATTATGAAAATATATGTCGGACTTGATTTAAAGTAAAATACAAATAAATAAATATTCTAAGTGTTAATACCTGGAGGCAAAATAGAAATGCTAAAATACATTAATGACAAAGTCAGGATGATGAACGTCATAACCCTACAATTAATAGATTAAGAAGAAACTAGAAAAAAAGCAAATCTATGCCAATTAAGGAAAGATGATTGTAAATAATCATTATTATTTCTTATATTTGTGAAGGAAAATTTGATGATCAGTGTATGGAAAAGATTCACATGTACTATGAGTTCATTTTGTGTATCATTTAAGAAAGAAAAACAGAAAAACATTCATTCATAATTCCTTTTAGTTTTATAAATCACCAAAAGCTACAATATGGCCTAAGTTTTCTAACTGTGGGATTCAACCTACCTAGTGGGTCACAAAATCAATTCAGTGGGTCATAATGAGCATTTGAAAATAGAATAGAATAGAAACTATCAGAGTGCCTTTTATAAAGTAATGGGAATTATTGTTTTCTGATTTTTTAAAAATTTAATTATTATGTGTGTGTGTGTGTGTGTGTGTGTGTGTGAGAGAGAGAGAGAGAGTTTGTGAACAGTAGGTCTAATGCTGAAAAAGTTTGAAGGCCACCAACCCAGATAACGTCCCATGGATCCTTCTAATTCTGGTGTATAATGATTCTGTATGTTAAACAATTTGAGATGAAAATAACTTTTTAGGATTTCACATGGTTCTTTCATCTGTGAATACCACTAGTTTCTGCTGAGTGGAATTTGAATTGAGGTGTCTCCATTTTTGGACTACAAGAAAAGTATTTAATTATTAAAGAACCAAATAAAGAAGAGACATCAGTGGTCTCATCTTTAAGACAGTCTAAAGGTGTGGAGCTGGTAGCCACAATTAGGGGGAAGCTTCATGTTATGAAAATTTTATTCTTTCTTCCTTTTTAAGATATAGAGTCTCATTCTGTTATCGGGGCTGGAGTGCCGTGGCACCATTATAGCTCAGTGCAGCCTTGACCTCCTGGGTTCAAGTGCTCCTCCCACTTCAGCTTCCCTTGCAGCTGGGACTGCAGGTGTGCTGCACCGTGCCCAGCTAATTATTTTTATTTTTTTTAGAGATGGGGTTTCACTATATTGCCCAAGCTGGTCTTGAACTCCTGGGTTCAAGTGATCCTTCTGCCTCAGCCTCCTAAAGAGCTGGGATTACAGGCATGAACCACTGTACTTGGTGAAAGTTTTACTCTATATTTCTTAGTCTTTTTTTGTGTGTAAATTTATCAGAATAAACCAATTAATTGGGGGTACTCTAAGTGCATAAATTAGAATAAATGTCTGTTTTTTAAAAATCCATTTGATATGACAGGTGTTGCAAACATTCCTTTGCATTTCTTGGTAATATACGTAGGCATAAACTTTGCACGTCATGATTCTTTATAGAGCAGACTGTACAAAATTTACAAGAATACACATGATTGCTGCTGGCTTTTCATATGCGAATTTAATAAAGAAGAGCTCAGTCTGTTCTTCCTTATTATGTTGCTTTGCTATTATACATAAAAGCCCAGTTTTGGACTTGTGGGAGTGATGATGCACTACTTCAACAGGCCAACTCTGTGGCGTAGAATTCCACAGGGTGCTGCCAAGGAGGCTGTTGTGGTGGGAAGTGACTTGGGTTTCCATATATCCTGTATTGCTCATGCGTTGGCCAGAGGTTTTGGTGAACCTCAGAAAGGTTTCTTGATACCAGTTCACCATCTGGTGAGGTAAATGAGGTTTTTTTTGGTTTGTAGCCTTAACAAAAATTGTATTATGATGTTGTTTCACTCTGCACACAGTTATGTGCACACCTCATGTATGCATGCCATGTTTTTGATAAGTTCTTATACTTTTGGCTATTCTATGCTCACAAATTTTACAAATAAAAACCACAGGACTTTAACTACAACTGAATCTGATATAATTAAACCTATTATATAAAGACGGTAAAATTATACCTTGAGAGAAGTTGGCTTATGTCCAAACAAGTACACACGCACACACACACAGTGATTCTGTAGGCAGCTTATATAGGAATACCATATCAAAAGAGATCTAACAGGGGATGAGGAAGAAAAAAAAAAGAGATGTACCAGCCCTTGAAACAATTTGAGGCTTACAGTGAAGCCATCTTTGCTACCACTGATATTTTCCTCTTGATTTCTTGCATTTCATCAGCAGTAATTTTTGGCCTTGTTTCAGCAAAGCTGAGGTGACGATTCTTTTCTGCTTCTAACTCTTAACAGCTTTAATTAATAGCACTTATTTAGCTCATGCTTAGCAGTTTTATTTTTACAAAGTGATTTATGGTCATTTTTATTAGTTATTCTGAATTGAGATTTAGAATAATTTTCTAAACAGTCTCCTTTCTCAAACATGAAGCATTTTCTTTATGACATGCTTCATGTTTGAGAAAGGAGACTGTTCCTATTCAGCATTTGTCTAAATAGCCTAATTATGACTGGATTAGTCATATATTGTTTAATTATTTATTCCTTAATCTGTAAATGTAAACACACCACTCCAACCTGCAATCACAGAAGGTCTGCAAACGAATTGTGAAGTTTAACTGATATTTGTATGAATTCTTGAGGCAAAGTTGAGTGTGTGTCCCTATGAAAGGAAAAGGAAATTGAGATAATGACATAAATTATTAGACACAAATGCAATCCAAAGTTAGTAGTGTGTGTAATAAGGCCATGCCACTTAGAAATCAAGTATCAGAATAATGTTATCAGTTTTATTCATATAAAAGTCATACATATTAATACAATATATATTAATGTGCTTGTAGCAAGATCAAACTGGTAATTGGAAAATATATTTTCACCTGATGTGAATAAAAATTGTCATTAAAATATATGAATTTCTGAATTAAATTTTAAGACTTTTTTATATCTAGATCTTTTGCATACTGAAATAATAAAAATTAGCATAAGCAATATTTTATCATTACCTTTGCACCTAACCACTTTTGCATACATTTTAGAATGTAATGTACAAATTCATAGCTCTAAAATTAGGAAATTTGAAATGATGTGTAATATTCTAATTATGTTAACTTAGTACATAATTTTCAGCCAGTTTTTGATTATTCAAAGACCTTCTGATCTTTGGATTTTGTGTACCTTAGTCTGCCTTTGGTATCTACCTTTTGGATATTACACTACGCATGTAAGAATCTTTTTAAGAAGAGGCCTTGAGAAGGGAGAAGTGATGAAACAGCTACCAGCTTGTTTGCTTGCTGGCATCTCTAACAAGGAAAGCAACAGTGGGAAGAGGAAAATAAAACCAACTAAGAAACTCTATAGACCAGGGAAATTACTGCTCACCTGCTTTAAAGCCATATTTTCAGAATTGAAAATTTCCAGACGAAAATCTGTGGGAAAAGACCCAATTAAAAAATGAGAATGCCAGGCAAACACATCCTGGACTCAGTCTCTCTCTCTCTCTGAACAAGTAATATAAACATGTAGCCACACAGCATCTGCATGTATATGAAATATGATAAAGAGATTTATGAATGTACAACTATGACCTGAATGAAAGGGCATGTCTGAACACAACAAATCAAATTTTCTGCTTACACTGGCAAAGAATCCAACTACTGTGCCTAAAATAACAGTTTAGTTTTATCAGCTAAATAAACAGGCTAATCAACACCAGTGATCCTCTGCTCCCACTTACCCAAAGCTTTTGAAAAGCTGGAGTGTTTCTTAAAGGCAAGCTATGGATTTCAGATGCTGAACTGAGGTTTTAAATACCCCCCAAATTTAAGTGATGGTTTCTATGGCGACTCTCCCTCAGCCACTTACTAGGAATGGCAAAGTGCCTCCTTTTGAAACATAAAATCCCCAAGTCCCTTTAGCCTTGTAGCAATGTGCCAAAAAAGGAATGACTGACTTTTCAGCAGGGTATTTGGTGTTGGCAGGCATTTCTTACGTCAATATAGATTTTGATTTCCCATCAGACTGGTTTCTGGATATTCTACAAGGACTCCATCTCTCTTTGCCACTCATTGTGCTTGTGTTCTGGGTCAGGGTAGAGGACAGCATGGGTAAAGTATGTGTGGGCCACCAGCAAGAGATGATTTAGCTTGTGTGTGCTTTTCAGATTGCCAGTACTCAGCTGGGAACGGGATGTGAATTGGAGAAGAGACTGTTGAGAGTGACCCGTTATTTTCACCTGGGACACCTTAAAGGGCCAGTCTTTTTATCCATGAAACACACCTGGGTGGATTTTGCAGTACTGCACGTGTTTTATTAAAAATATATGTTGTTTACAGCCTAGCTAACATGGTGAAACCCCGTCTCTATTAAATATACAAAAATTAGCTGAGCGTGGTGGTGTGTGCCTGTAATCCCAGCTACTTGAGAGGCTGAGACAGGGGAATCGCTTGAACCCGAGAGGCTGAGGTTGCAGTGAGCGGGAGATCACACCACTGCACTGCAGCCTGGGCAACAAGAGCAAAACTCCGTATCAAAAAACAACAACAAAATAACCCCCCATATATATATACACATACAGATATATATATATATATATATATATATATATATATATATATATATGTTGTTTATTAAAACTAAAATAACAAAATAAAAAGGAAAAGTTGTAATTATAAAATAAAAATGCAGATACAAATTCGTGTGTGTCTATATATCTGTAAATGTGTATAGCTACATATCTGTATCTAGATAATGAAAAGAGTATCATGCCTTGCCTATAGTGCTCTTCTGTAATTTACCCACTTTTTCTTAAGATTGCATTGTGGATAGCTGAATGGATAGACCGTAGAGTTTTAACCAATTTTCAGGTGTTTTTCAATTTTTTAATCTTACAACTTCAAACAATGATGCAGAAAATATCTTTGTATAAATGTTTCTATCTCTTGCTTTCTTTTTTTGTTGACTTGGGTAAGTATTTTATTTTATTTTTTATTTTTGTTTTATTGAGATGGAATTTCACTCTGTCACCCAGGCTGGAGTCCAGTGGCGTGATCTTGGCTCAGTGCAACCTCTGCCTCCTGGTTCTCAAACCTTAGCTTCCTGAGTAGCTGGGATTACAGGCATATGCCACCACGCCTGTCTAATTTTTGTATTTTTAGTAGAGACGGAATTTTGCCATGTTGGCTGGGCTGATTTCAAACTCCTGACCTCAAGTAATTCGCTCTACTTGGCCTCCCAAAGAGCTAGGATTACAGGTGTGAGCCACTATGCCCAGCTGACTTGGGTAAATATTTTCTAGGAGACATTTTTAAAAATTGAATTGGTGGGTCAAAAGTATTACTTTTATTATTATTATTTTCATTAAATGTGAACATACAATACTTTGTGTAGAGTCCTATACTGCTCAGTGATGATTAACTAGCCTATATAAAAATCTGAGTGCATAGTTTCCAATGCATTTGGTTTGATTTTTCTATAGTATTAGAGTTCAGAAAAAAGAGATATGTATTTCTGCAATTTGGAATGTGATTAAGTGCTTACTATGCCAGACTTTCTAAGCACTTTACATCTATGTAATTCATGTACTTTTTACATTACCCTGATGAAGTAGACACAGTTTCGCTACTGTGAAAATAGCCTTAGAGACGTAAGGTGACATCGACCAAAGATATGCAGCTGGTAAATGCATGTGCCAGGATTAAAACCCATGCAGGCTGATTCAACGGTTTAACAATTTTACTCATGATCCAATACTCTCTCTTCTTATTGACAATCTCTGTTTAGGAGGAAATAAATACACTCCCTATTGTTTTATCTTATTCACATATCTTGGTAAGTGTTAACTCCAGGCTTTTTTTTTTTTTTAAGAACATAGGGTAGCTGTTATAAATGCCAAATTTGTTCAATGTCATTTGGGTGCTTGATAAAACTGTAATTCGTCTACTATACATTGAGTTATTCTCATGTGGAACTCTTTCATTTCTACAGCAGTTTAGTAAGAATCAAAGGAACACTCACAGATTCAGGAACCAGCTTAAATAATGAGGAGAAGAAACCAGAAATAAGGCAAAATGTGGCCAGAGAGTAAAGGGCGGTAATATCATAGAGTTGAGAAGGGTATTACGAGGTGGGAGGTGGGCTAGATGAGAGATGAGGAAAGGTAGGAGCTTAGAAAAAAGAATGATTTAAAAAAAACAAGCAAGAAAGCAAACAAATTAAGAGGATTTGACTGAAAATATGCCCACCGAATAGAGTCAAAACACCATCAACCACCACCACCAACTACCACTTTATAATTAAAAGCAAAAGGCTTTACACTAATTTCTCTTTACTGGCACACATTCCTTTCATATATGGACTAGATTATAAAAATGAGGCTTTGATAAATTCTGAAGGAAGATCCATGTGTTGGAGAAGTAGGTTACCTTAAATAATTAATATTTATCCTCCAGGTAAATATAAAAATCTTCAAGATGAAAAACATTGCATAGAAATCATTTTCCCAGTACTGATAAAGGCTCTATGCCTGGGGGCTGGGGTACGTCTGCAGAGGGCCAAAGGGCAGAAAGACTTCCAGTGTTTTCAACTTGACTTCCCTTAAGAAGATGAGATATGAATGAGCCCATATGAGATGAAATACAGCTTCTGATAGAGACATTAACCTGAGCCTTTCTCCACAAAGCAAATAGGCCTCTCGCTGTGCATTAAGTAAACAATGTGTGCTATTTCCCTAAAGGGAAGCACGGTGTTGTGGAGTCAGAAAAGTTGTCATGTGGCAATATGATTATTTCATTAACTCTACACGAACATTTATTGCCCTAGCCAAGCATCATCATCCATATCCCATTGTTGTGTTTTACTGAGGGGATGATGTCAGTGACAGGGAATGTGGAGACAGGAAAGTCGTCTCCAGTTGCCATCCATTAGGTATAGAGTTGATGGTTCACCAGACTTCCAAGGGCATGTCTCCAGCTATTCTCTTGATGATGACTGTTGGCTAACCTTATTCGTAATTAATGAATTGCCTACTTGTGTATTCATTTAATATTTATCTTCCATTGGAACTCTTTAGTAAGCTTCATGAGGACAAAGATTATGTCATATTTTGTGAATTGCTGTTTATTCCCACCACTAAGCAGTGTTTGACACATAATATGCGGTTAATTGTTGAATGAATAAATGCTGCAAAACAGTGTAGGAGGCTGGCAGGTGATAAATTACAATTACAGGCTCTGGGCCTGATATTGTGTGTCAAGATAACTTTGTCAAGACCTTTTAATAGATGAAAGAAAGACAGGCTGGGTGCGGTGGCTCACATTTGCAATCTCAGCACTTTGAGAGGCTGAGGCTGGCAAATTACGAGGTCAGGAGATCGAGACCATCCTGGGCAACATGGTGAAAACTCATCTCTACTAAAAATACAAACAATTATTCAGGCATTGTGGCACGTGCCTGTAGTCCCAGCTACTCAGGAGGTTGAGGCAGGAGAATCATTTGAACCCAGGAGGCAGAGGTGCCACTGAACTCCAGCTTGGGTGACATAGTGAGACAGTCTCAAAAAAAAAAGAAAAAAAAAAGAGATGAAAGAATGACAGCATGATGCTGATAGGGAACAATGTGTACCTACATGGATTATTTAATCTGTTCTCAGAGTTTATGAAAGGAAGAAAATGGTGTGGAAATGGATATATTCCTCTCCTCTGTAATTCTGACCATACTGCATACTCCTATCCCAATATACTAATTGGGTATGGGATTACAGTGAGTATTACAATTCCATAAGAAATTACAAGATGATTTTAATAACGAAGACTATTCCAGTGCTTATTTTCATGCCAAGCAGTGGCCTTAATTCAATCAACATCACTTTGAAGAGGTCATATTCTTGCTAACCCCAATAGAAGATAGAATATAGACTGAAGCATTCAATATATTTGCTGGACTGAGAGGGTTATTTACAATTATTTGGGCACTGTAAATTGTGTCTTTGCATGGTCAGGTCACTGAACTACTAGTAAAATCCTCACTCCCACCATGAGCACCAACATTGTCACCACTGCCATAATAAGATAAGCTACTGAGAGAATAAGTAGTAGAGCCGTGCTTTGAATCCAAGGTGGTCTGACTCCAAAGCGCTTGCCCTTTCTTTTATGCTCTTGCTACAAAGTGTAATCTTCATAGAAAATTCGGTAGGACAGTTACACCCCGTTTGATGGCACCACTGTCAAGTATTGTTAATCAGACAATTCCAAGGCTTTTGTGGTCTCAGTTCAAGCCTAAGCAGCAGAACTCCTGAGTTCAATCTCTGCTAACCTTTCCCTGATCTCTTAACGCTCCTTGTCCTTATCTTTTAAATGGACTCATAGTTCATGAGAGAGGGGTGTAAATCACTAATGAATGTAGAGCACAGGGGAGAGTGGACTAAAGAGATTAACTCAGGAAAGAAGGAAACACTATCACTATGAAACAACATTTTATCTTTGTTCTTGATTTTGGATCTAGGTGTATTGAAACCCAGAAAAAGAAAAAATAATTATAATAATTCTTTACGGCTACCATGTGTGGTCAAACTTTTATCATGTAAGGTTAGAGAGACAAGAAAGACACTTAAGGACCCATCAAACACATTTATTTGATATTTCAATTCTGTTTATTTTTCGTCTGCTCTATTGCTCTTGATTTTGTTGTACATGCTATGATTGGGAACATTCTTTTTCACTAAAACCATGTTCCTAAAATTGTACTATGGTTTGTCATGAGGAGTAATTCAATCTTTGACAGAGACTTGGGGGCAGGGAGCTAGAAATCAGAATCATACAGGTAGAAAGGAAATAACTTTTTAGAAAGTGATTGGTTACGCAAGCTGGCAAGAAAACAATTTTAGGCCAGGTTGGTAGCATCAGATGCATTATTTGGTCATAGGATTAGACAGGCCGTTGATACTTTTTTATGAAGTGTATCTTCACTTTTACTTCATTGTGAGAATAGTTAGGGTGTGGGTTTTATTTTTGTCATTCCAGTTTTATAGGGTTGTCTAATTGAAGTGAAATGGAAGTGTGCACCTCGTGGTGTGTGGTATTAGTGCTTCTGAACAGTGTACCCCAAATTAGCCACGTTTTAATTCAGATGTGTCTGTACAAAGTAATAGACTGCTTTGCTAGATATTTTAGTCCTAGTATTTCTCCACTTCCCTTTAACTCCAAAATACCAGATCTAGTCTTTGGTCTGTTTCTTTCTCCTGTGATGTCGCAGAGCTGTTCTGTTGCATTCCAATCATTGGTGTCATACGATAAGTGACTTGTCTCAGTCTGCTTCAACACAGAAGGCTGGGCTGAGTGAGGAGGCATGGTATAGTCTAAAACAAAACAAAACAAAGCAGTAGGTATATAGACTTACTGAGAAGACCTAAAAGGTAGATATCTTTTCATAAATAAATGTGGTTCTGTTTTATTAATGTAGTCTGCCTTTAGTTTAAACCAGAGGTTGGCAAAGTGTGGCCCTCTGTGGTCAAAGCTGGCCATATCCATCATTTGCATTTCACCTATAGCTAGCTGCTTTCTCACAACAGTGGCAGAACTGAGTAGTTGAGACAAAGAATGTATGCTGGCAAAGCCCAAAACTTTTACTCTCTCTTTACAGAAAGTCTGGCAACCTCTGGTGTAAACTAATTTCTTATCCTATTTCTTATTAAGTATACACTCATAAAATATAACAACACCTACATTCAAACTCTCCAGAAAAAAGGAAAAGTAGGCTGGATTTGGTGGCTCATGCCTGTAATCCCAGCACTTCGGGAGACCAAGGCAGGCTGATGACCTGAGGTCAGGAGTTTGAGACCAGCCTGGCCAATATGGGGAAACCCCATCTCTACTAAAAATACAAAAATAATCTGGGTGTGGTGACGCATGCCTGTAATCCCAGCTACTCAAGAGGCTGAGGCAGGAGAACTGCTGGAAACTGGTAGGTGGAGGTTGCATGTTGCAGTGAACTGAGATCACACCACTGTACTCCAGCCTGGGTGGCAGAGTGAAACTCCATCTCGGAAAAAAAAAAAAGAGGATTATTTTGAAGTTCTTCTTGTTATAGTACATCATGACCCAATGAGTTCCAAAATAAAAATTTCTATATGGCAGCTGGAACATTCTAAGGCTTGAAATACTAAATGTGTTAGTTTACTTTTTGGAAAGAAATGAAAAAAAAAATGTGAGCACATGTAGTTACTGTTTTTTAGGAGCTCCCAGAATCTTAACATTTTGAGCAGAGCAGCACTATTGTTTTTGCCCATAGAGCATAAGAGTGAAAGCAGAAGTAGCCAAGAGCCTTGAGTCCAGTTGTTTTGTCCATAGAAACAAAAGTTTCCTATTGATTATGGATCTGCAAGGGTAATAAGATCTTATTGGCTTACTAAGGAGTGAGACATTATTAAATAGCAGCAGTGTTAGAGCCAGGAGGCCATGGCTACAAAAATTGCTATCTTGGGAAATATTGTTTATTGTTAACACTTGCTGTACTCATATGAAGGAGTGATTAGTCACTAAATATTTTTGATTGTTGTAGAGGCAAAACAAATTGACATTATTCACTCAAAGGATAGCAGGTCCTAATTCCTAGGAAAATAATCTACTTTTAAAATTTAGTATGTTGCGTTAAAACAGTTTTCAAATCAAGGTATTCTTTTGAAAGAAATATCCTAATAACCAAGACCAAATCCTCCTAGTTCACAGGTCTCGTAAGAAAGGTGAAGAGAAAATATTGGGTGTTAAGAAAAGAAAAAATACAGAGGATTGTTTCTGAAAACAAAACAACTTTGTGCTCCAATGCCCCAACTGTTTGGCATACGTAAGAATTTTATCCATAAGCAGTCTATTCTATTTGTAGCTCCACTTATGTGAACTTAGAGATATCTGCAGGAAAACTGCTTATGGAATGTAAATGAAATCATAAGATTTGAAACATGCATCAGGGTTTTAAAACGCAAAGTCTTCCTTTGCGTCTAGCTTTTATGAAATTTGAATACACAGTACTATTAAACTTAGTTTTTCCGAGAAGAATTAAGTGCCAAATTTATGTCTGAACTTCAGATTCCTTATCTGTCCCATAGTTACCACCAACACAGTTATTTAACCTTCATTTGTATAAGTGAAATGACATTTAGTGTATACATTTTGCTTGGAGATTGCATGCTCCTCTAGAATATAGGGTTGAACTGTACAGGCTGATAGGTTTATAGTGTAGATGTATATTTTCCTTGAATGTCTGAGTAACTGGCTGATCTGAATACCACTGCTGTTTGATGAATTATGACAAAACTTAGTAGCTTACAACAATAAGCATTTTATTATGCTCACAGATGCTGTGGATTAGGACGGGGCTCAGCAAAATGGCTTGCCTCTTCTTCATAGTGCTTAAGGTTCCAGCAGAAGTGATTTGAGGGCTAGAGTGATCTGATGGCAGGGAGTTAGAATCATCTGGAGGGTTCTTGACTCACATGTCCGGTTCATGTGCTGGGAAGAGGAAGACTAGAGGTGCCAGTCAGACTACCTACAGATAGGGGCTTCTCCATGTGGCCACTCCAAGTAGCTTGGCTTGGAGCCAAGCAAGGCAGCATTAGGACAGTTGGGTTTCTTACACAGTAGCTCAAGGCTCCAAGCATGGCTATTCTGGCAAACAAAGTAGTAGCTGCATCATCTCTGCCACATAACCTTATTCCACTGTGCTATATTGGTCCCAAGTTCATCCAGATTTAAGGAGACGAGAATTAGACTCTGCCTTTTGAAAGGGGAGTGGCAAGTTCATGTCAGAGAGGAGGATGTGGAAGTGGGGATGTTGCAGATACCCTCTTTGGGAAATATAATCTGCTACATTAACCAAAGAAAAAGTGAGTATACAATCAGAAGAACGTGAATGTAAGTGTTACGTTAAAAGTAAAATGTTAAGATTTTTGTGATGTTGATTATTTACTAGAATCGGATGTCTAAAAGACATCTCAAACTTATTACGTTCAAAATAGTGTTTTTACTGTCTTTCCTCGAAATCGAAAGTGATTTTTGTCTTCCCCACAGATGGTCTTCATCAGGTTTCTCCATCTTAGAAACTGGCACCATTTCCAAACCAAAACGGAGGAGTCACCTTTGATTTTTTTTGTTCTTTCAGCTCTTATATCTAATGTGTCGACAAGTCAACTTAGTTCTTCCTCCAAAATGTCTTTAAAATTTATCCACTTTTCTCCATCTTCAGCCCTCACCTTTACCTTAGTCTGTTTTGTGCTGCTAAAATAGAATACCTAAGACTGGATAATGTATTTTTTTATTTTTAAAAATTATTATTTTTTAAATTTTAATTTTCATGAGTACATAGTAGGTCCATATATTTATAGGTTACACAAAATATTTGATATAGGCATGCAATGTGTAAAACAAGAAATACAAATAGCAAAGAGGTTCTCCTGCCTCAGCCTCCCAAGTAGCTGGGATTACAGATATGTGCCACTATACCCGACTATTTTTTAAAAATTTTACTTAGTAGAGGTGGGGTTTCACCATGTTGGTCAGGCTGGTCTTGAACTCCTGACCTCAGGTGATCCACCTGCCCTGGCCTCCCAAAATGCTGGGATTACAGGCATGAATCACTGCACCCTATTTTTATTTTTTTTTGAGGAACCTCTAAACTGTTCTTCATAGTGGTTGTACTAATTTACATTCCCACCAACAGTGTAACTGGGTTCCCTTTTCTATATATCATTGCTAGCATTTGTTATTGCATGCTTTTTTGATAAAAGCCATTTTATTTATTTTTTTAATTTTTTAATTTTTTTAAATTTTTTATTACATTTTAGGTTTGGGGGTACATGTGCAGAACAAGCAAGACTGTTGCATAGGTACACACACGGCAGGGTGTTTTGCGTCCTTTCTCCCCTTCACCCACATTTGGCATTTCTCCCCAGGCTATCCCTCCCCACCTCCCCCTCCCTCTGGCCCTCCCCTTTTCCCCTCAATAGACCCCAGTGTTTAATACTCCCCTCCCTGTGTCCATGTGTTCTCATTTTTCATCACCCACCTATGAGTGAGAATATGCGGTGTTTCATTTTCTGTTCTTGTGTCAGTTTCCTGAGAATGATGTTCTCCAGATTCATCCATGTCCCTACAAACGACACAAACTCATCATTTCTGATTGCTGCATAATATTCCATAGTGTATATGTGCCACATTTTCCCAATCCAGTCTATCATCGATGGGCATTTTGGTTGATTCCAGGTCTTTGCTATTGTAAACAGTGCTGCAATGAACATTCGTGTGCATGTGTCCTTATAGTAGAACGATTTATACTCCTTTGGATATATTCCCAGTAATGGGATTGCTGGGTCAAATCGAATTTCTATTTCTAAGGCCTTGAGGAATCGCCACACTGTCTTCCACAATGGTTGAACTAATTTACACTCCCAGCAACAGTGTAAAAGTGTTCCTTTTTCTCCACATCCTCTCCAGCATCTGTTGTCTCCAGATTTTTTAATGATCGCCATTCTAACTGGCGTGAGATGGTATCTCAATGTGGTTTTGATTTGCATCTCTCTGATGACCAGTGACGATGAGCATTTTTTCATATGCTTGTTGGCCTCATATATGTCTTCTTTCATAAAGTGTCTGTTCATATCCTTTGCCCAATTTTGAGTGGGCTTGTTTGTTTTTTTCCTGTAAATCCGTTTGAGTTCTTTGTAAATTCTGGATATCAGCCCTTTGTCAGATAGGTAAACTGCAAACATTTTTTCCCATTCTGTCGGTTGCCGATTCACTCTAGTGACTGTTTCTTTTGCCGTGCAGAAGCTGTGGAGTTTGATTAGGTCCCATTTGTCTATTTTGGCCTTTGTTGCCAATGCTTTTGGTGTTTTGTTCATGAAGTCCTTGCCTGCTCCTATGTCCTGGATGGTTTTGCCTAGATTTTCCTCAAGGGTTTTTATGGTGCCAGGTCTTATGTTTAAGTCTTTAATCCATCTGGAGTTAATTTTGGTGTAAGGTGTCAGGAAGGGGTCCAGATTCTGCTTTCTGCACATGGCTAGCCAGTTTTCCCAACACCATTTGTTGAACAGGGAATCCTTTCCCATTGCTTGTTTTTGTCGGGTTTATCAAAGATTGTATGGTTGTAGATACGTTGTGCTGCCTCCGATGCCTCTGTTCTGTTCCATTGGTCTATATCTCTGTTTTGGTACCAGTACCATGCTGTTTTGATTACTGTAGCCTTGTAGTATAGTTTGAAATCCGGTAGTGTGATGCCCCTCGCTGTGTTCTTTTTGCTTAGAATTGACTTGGCTATGCAGGCTCTATTTTGGTTTCATATGAAGTTCATGGTGGTTTTTTCCAGTTCTGTGAAGAAAGTCAATGGTAGCTTGATGGGTATAGCATTGATTCTGTAAATTACTTTGGGCAGTATAGCCATTTTCACGATATTAATTCTTTCTAACCAGGAACATGGAATGTTTCTCCATCTGTTTGTGTCCTCTCTGATTTCATTGAGCAGTGGTTTGTAGTTTTCCTTGAAGAGGTCCCTTACATTCCTTGTGAGTTGTATTCCAAGGTATTTTATTCTTTTTGTAGCAATTGTGAATGGCAGTTTGTTCTTGATTTGGCTTTCTTTAAGTCTGTTTTTGGTGTAGAGGAAGGCTTGTGATTTTTGCACATTGATTTTATATCCTGAGACTTTGCTGAAGTTGCTTATCAGTTTCAGGAGTTTTTGGGCTGAGGCGATGGGGACTTCTAGGTATACTATCATGTCGTCTGCAAATAGAGACAATTTGGCTTCCACCTTTCCTATTTGAATACCCTTTATTTCTTTTTCTTGCCTGATTTCTGTGGCTAGAACTTCCAGTACTATATTGAATAGGTGTGGTGAAAGAGGGCATCCTTGTCTAGTGCCGGATTTCAAAGGGAATGCTTCCAGTTTTTGCCCATTCAGTATGATATTGGCTGTTGGTTTGTCATAAATAGCTTTTATTAGTTTGAGATACGTTCCATCAATACTGAGTTTATTGAGGGTTTTTAGCATAAAGGGCTGTTGGATTTTGTCAAATGCCTTCTCTGCATCAATTGAGATAATCATGTGGTTTTTGTTTTTGGTTCTGTTTATGTGGTGAATTATGTTTATAGACTTGCGTATGTTGAACCAGCCTTGCATCCCCGGGATGAATCCTACTTGATCATGATGGATAAGTGTTTTGATTTGCTGTTGCAATCGGCTTGCCAATATTTTATCGACGATTTTTGCATCTATGTTCATCATGGATATTGGCCTGAAGTTTTCTTTTCTTGTTGGGTCTCTGCCAGGTTTTGGTATCAGGATGATATTGGGCTCATAGAATCATTTGGGAAGGATTCCTTCTTTTTGGATTATTTGGAATAGTTTCAGAAGGAATGGTACCAGCTCCTCTTTGTGTGTCTGGTAGAATTCGGCTGTGAACCCGTCTGGACCTGGCCTTTTTTTGTGTGGTGGGCTCTTCATTGCTGCCTCGACTTCTGCCCTTGTTATTGGTCTATTCATAGTTTCAGCTTCCTCCTGGTTTAGGCTTGGGAGGACACAGGAGTCCAGGAATTTATCCATTTCTTCAAGGTTTACTAGTTTATGTGCATAGAGTTGTTTGTAATATTCTCTGATGTTGGTTTGAATTTCTGTGGAATCTGTGGTGATTTCCCCTTTATCATTTTTTATCGCATCTATTTGGTTGTTCTCTCTTTTCTTTTTAATCAATCTGGCTAGTGGTCGGTCTATTTTGTTGATCTTTTCAAAAAACCAGCTCTTGGATTTATTGATTTTTTGGAGGGTTTTTCATGTCTCAATCTCCTTCAGTTCAGCTCTGATCTTAGTTATTTCTTGTCTTCTGCTGGGTTTTGAGTTTTTTTGGTCTTGCTCCTCTAGCTCTTTTAATTTTGATGATAGGGTGTCAATTTTGGATCTCTCCATTCTTCTCATGGGCACTTATTGCTATATACTTTCCTCTAGAGACTGCTTTAAATGTGTCCCAGAGATTCTGGCACGTTGTATCTTCGTTCACATTGGTTTCGAAGAACTTCTTTATTTCTGCCTTCATTTCATTGTTTATCCAGTCAACATTCAAGAGCCAGTTGTTCAGTTTCAATGAAGCTGTGCGGTTCTGGGTTGGTTTCTCAATTCTGAGTTCTAACTTGATTGCACTATGGTCTGAGAGGCTGTTTGTTATGATTTAAGTTGTTTTGCATTTGCTGAGCAGTGCTTTACTTCCAATTATGTGGTCAATTTTAGAGTAGCTGTGATGTGGTGCTGAGAAGAATGTATATTCTGTGGATTTGGGGTGGAGAGTTCTGTAAATGTCTATCAGGTTTGCTTGCTCCAGGTCTGAGTTCAAGCCCTGGATATCCTTGTTGATTTTCTGTCTGGTTGATCTGTCTAATATCGACAGTGGAGTGTTAACGTATCCCACTATTATTGTGTGGGAGTCTAAGTCTCTTTGTAAGTCATTAAGAACTTGCCTTATGTATCTGGGTGCTCCTGTATTGGGTCCATATATGTTTAGGATTGTTAGCTCTTCTTGTATCGATCCTTTTACCATTATGTAATGGCCTTCTTTGTCTCTTTTGATCTTTGTTGCTTTAAAGTCTATTTTATCAGAGATGAGAATTGCAACTCCTGCTTTCTATTGCTCTCCATTTGCTTGGTAAATCTTCCTCCATCCCATTATTTTGAGCCTTTGTGTATCCTTGCATGTGAGTTGGGTTTCCTGGATACAGCACACTGATGGATTTTGGATTTTTATCCAATTTGCCAGTCTGTGTCTTTTGATTGGTGCATTTAGTCCATTTACATTTAGGGTTAATATTGTTATGTGTGAATTTGATACTGCCATTTTGATGCTAGCTGGCTGTTTTGCCCATTAGTTATTGTAGATTCTTCATTATGTTGATGCTCTTTAGCATTTAGTGTGATTTTGGAATGGCTGGTACTGGTTGTTCCTTTCTATGTGTAGTGCCTCTTTCAGGAGCTCTTGTAAAGCAGGCCTGGTGGTGACAAAATCTCTGAGTACTTGCTTGTTCGCAAAGGATTTTATTTTTCCTTCACTTCTGAAGCTCAGTTTGGCTGGATATGAAATTCTGGGTTGAAAGTTCTTTTCTTTAAGGATGTTGAATATTGGCTCCCACTCTCTTCTGGCTTGTAGAGTTTCTGCCGAGAGATCTGCTGTGAGTCTGATGGGTTTCCCTTTGTGGGTGACCCGACCTTTCTCCCTGGCTGCCCTTAGTATTTTTTCCTTTATTTCAACCCTGTTGAATCTGACGATTATCTGCCTTGGGGTGGCTCTTCTTGCGGAATATCTTTGTGGTGTTCTCTGTATTTCCTGCAATTGAGTGTTGGCCTGTCTTGCTAGGTGGGGGAAATTTTCCTGGATAATGTCCTGAAGAGTATTTTCCAGCTTGGATTCGTTCTCTTCGTCACATTCTGGTATGCCTATCAAACGTAGGTTAGGTCTCTTCACATAGTCCCACATTTCTTGGAGACTTTGTTCATTCCTTTTTGCGCTTTTTTCTCTGATCTTGGTTTCTCATTTTATTTCATTGAGTTGATCTTCGACTTCTGATATTCTTTCTTCTGCTTGGTCAATTCTGCTATTGAAACTTGTGCATGCTTCGCGACGTTCTTGTATTGTGTTTTTCAGCTCCTTTAATTCATTCATATTCCTCTCTAAGTTATTCATTCTTGTTATCATTTCCTCGAATCTTTTTTCATATCTTTTTTCAAGGTTCTTAGTTTCTTTGCATTGATTTAAAACATGTTCTTTTAGCTCACAAAAGTTTCTCATTATCCACCTTCTGAAGTCTAATTCCGTCATTTCATCACAGTCATTCTCCATCCAGCTTTGTTCCCTTGCTGGTGAGGAGTTTTGGTCCTTTCTAGGAGGTGAGGTGTTCTGGTTTCGGGCATTTTCCTCCTTTTTGCACTGGTTTCTTCCCGTCTTTGTTGATTTATCCACCTGTCATTTGTGTAGTTGCTGACTTTTTGATTGGGTCTCTGAGTGGACACCCAGATTGTTGATGATGAAGTATTTCTGTTACTTGGTTTTCCTTCTACCAGTCTAGCCCCTTCACTGTACGACTGCTGAGGTACACTCCAGGCCCTGCTTCTCTGGGGTGTACCTATAGCAGCTGCGGAACAGTGAGGGATGCTACCAGTTTCTTTTTCTGCTATCTTTGTCCCAGGATGATGCCTGCCAAATGTCAGTCTTTTGGATATAGAGGGGTCAGGGAGCTGCTTGAGGAGACAGTCTGTACTTTGTAGGAGCTCAATTGCTGAGCTGTGAGCTCTGTTGTTCATTCAGGGCTGTTCGGCTGCTATGTTTAATTCTGGTGCAACATAACTCATAAAAAAACCCTTTTTTTCTCTGATGCTCTGTCTGGGGGGGGTTGGGGCTTTCCTTGTGAGTGTCCCCCGCGCTGTCCTGCCCAGCTAGGAGGCAGTCTAGTCACTATTTGCCTGCTGAGGCTCCGCCCTGCTGGTGTGAGGTTCACCCTGTTGCTGCAGGCTCTGCCCTTCTGCTGCGGTCTCCGCCCTGCTGCCATGGGCTACACCCTGCGGCGGAGTCTCTCTGTTGTAGTGGGTTGCCTCGGCAACGGCAGGCTGCGTCAGCAATGGGTGTGTACCTCAGTAGGGGCGGTTTGCCTCGGTAATGGCGGGCGCCCCTCCCCAACGGAGCTGCGACCTCAGGGAACCCCTCCACGGGGAGCGTTTGGAATCGCCGTTTTGTTTGTCCCACTGCGCTACCCCAAACGCTGTCACCCTGGAATCTCCTGGGCTGGTTCACTGTCCAAGTCCTGTTCAGTCTCAAGGTCAGCCCTCCCAAGTCTCAGGTTGCCGGCCCAACAGGGCACCCGGACAAGCGCGCTTTGTGCGGACCGCTGTGTAGCGCCGCCACAGCGCGGGCCGCCGCCGCACCGGCCGCTGGCTGCACCAGCCAAAACCTCTGCCTGGCGTTCCGCGTCTCCTCTATACCTAGGAATTTCCCCGTTTTGTGGGCAACAAAGATCCGTCTGGAAATGCGGCCCTGACTCACCCCTTCCGCACATTGACCACGAGCTTTAATCCTGGGTTGTTCTCACAGCGCCATCTTGAGTCCTCTCGGTAAAAGCCATTTTAATTGGGGTGAGCTATTATCTCATCGTACTTCTGATTTGCATTTCTCTGATGATCAGTGGTGCTGAGCACCTTTTCATATACCTGTTTGCCATTTGTATGTCTTCTTTTGAGAAATGTCTATTTGGATATTTTGCTTGTTTTATATTGGATTACTAGAGTTTTTTTCCTTATAGAGTTGTTTGAGCTCCTTATATATATTCTGGTTATTAATCCCTTGTCAGATGTGTTGTTTGCAAATATTTACTTTCATTCTGTGGGTTGTCTTTTCACTTTGTCAATGAGACTAGGTAGGTAATTTATAATGAACAGAAATATTGTCTCAGAGGTCTAGAGGCTGGGAAATCCAAGATCAAGGTGTCAGCATGTGGCAAGGGCCTTCTTACTAGTTCAGTTCTAAGAATGGACATCCCAGATTCTAAATTTGATCATGTGACACCTTTGTTTATAAATCTTCAGTAGTTTCTGATTGCTTTTGCAATAAGATCATAATTCCTTCCTCGACTCATAAAACCTTGTAAGATTTGTCTCCTGCCTCCTCGTCCAAACCTCGTTTCATCGCTGCTCTCTCTGCTCATTCATTGTGCTTTACCATCATCAATCTCCTTTCATTCCTCAACCCTCAAGTGCCTTTGAACCTGCTGTTTTCTCTGCCTGGAGCGCATTCCCCAACATGCACTGCATGGCTGGATCCTTTAAGGTCAGCTGTTGCCTCCTTAGACTTTCCCTGACCAGCCAGTCTAAATATTCTACCTCATTATTCTCTCCTTTATCATCCTATTTATTTCCGTAGTAGAAATTATCTTATTATTTTATATGTTTGTTGACTTGTTTACTGCCTCTCTTTTCAACTAGAATTTAAACTTCCTGAAGACAGTGGCCTTGTCTATCTTTCTCCTCCCTGTTTCTTCAATACTTTGCTGGATCCTGTGTATAATAGACATTCCATAAATATTTTTTGAATGAATAAATATTTATATATTTTAATAAATATTTTTTGAATAAACATTTTTTGATGAATAAATCTTGTGTATAATAGACATTCCATAAATATTTTTTGAATGAATAAATGAAAGATCATTTAAAACAAGAAGAAAATTACATGCTTAAGTCTAATTGCTCATGAAAACTTACCCATATTTTGCTCAAGCCAATAACTGAATATAAAAGATGACTTTTACATGACTAGCCACAGAAAAATTAAAACTTGCAAGTGTTTTTGGGCTCAATATTACCTATCAAGGGGGATTTTACTATAATTAAACCTGTAAGCATTATTAACTTTACTTATTGTTTTATTTATTCATTCAGCTTTTATTGAGAGCCTACTGTATGCGTAGGACTGTACTAGAGGAGACAAAGAATGTAAAAATGCATAGGGCACATTTCCTACTTTCACAGAGTCTAAAATTTAGTAAGGGATATAAGAAACATATACCAAAAGCCTCAATACCCGGTGACAGTGTTGGTGACATGTAAGTGGCACAGTCTAAATACTATCAGTATGGAGGAGAAAGAGGTCTTGAGGGCTGAACTAATCAGAGAAGATAATATGGATTAGGCAGCATCTAAATTGTACATTTTAAAATAAGGCTTTCAATAGATAGAGATGAAAATGGAGGAAATAAAGGTGTTCTAGGAAAATAAATGGCGTGAGCAAGGGACTGAGACCAAGAAAATAAAATACATGTTTAGAAAATGGTGAGAAATCTAGGTTGAGTGGAGCATCAAATTGTCTATGGGATCAGTAGCAAATACAGCTGGTTGACGCCAAGTCATGAAATTCTACTAATTCCAAGCTAAATAACATGGATTTTTTTCAATAGTTGATAAAGAACTACTGAAAAGTTTTTTTTTTAATTGAAGAATGGTGGGAGGTTCATCAAAACGGAGCTTTAGGAAAATTAACTTGGGTTTGTGTGCAGGCTAGACTGCAAATGGAAAGTGTAGAGAGGGGAGTGTAGACGTAGGGAGGCCATACTTAATACTTTATCCATCAAGGACCAAGTGGTGCCAACTTTCTTTATTAACCTCCTAGGGGTAGATTGAGAAGGCACAGTGTAGTAGGAAGAGCGTGGGCCTAGGCCTGGTTACAGAACCCTGGCTTCGAAACTTTGGTACTTGTGTGACTTGAGGTCAGTCACTTGGTGTTTCTGAGCCTCTGTTCCCTCAATTGTAGAACAGGGATAATTTTTATCCTGTCATCTAGTTTCCATGGGGATTAGGACATACTTGACAACAGTAGTTACACGGTGTTATTAATGATTGAATGCAGCATTGAATTCATTTGCCTGTACTTTGTTAGTATTATATGGGGTGACTTCCATTTGCTTTGACTGGTGATCTACACTAAAGCAAAATTATGAAAGCAGTTTATTAGTACAGCACCACTATACCTAGTATGTAAATTTTCTTTTGTATTCTGTGAAAAATCGCCTCCATCTTCTTGATTACTTAGGTCTTTATTCCAAATAGTAACTGCAATGTCAGCAGAAGCTTTTGAATAGTTGTTTCTCTAAATGGAATGTCCTTTACTCTTGCCAGGATAGGCAAAGTGTTAAGTAAAGACACAATACTTTTTGTATTTTAATTTAATCAAAGAAGCAGTAATGGAACTTGAGGGCTACTGGTGGAGGCAGACAGAGTTGTCTAGAACTCTTCTACTTTGTTCTGTTTGTTTCTTATTCTTTCCTCCTTATTAGAGTTTATTTTTAATATCTTCCTTGGACTATGATGCTAGGCTGTTGGTTCCAAGACATCACCACATCTATGAAAAAATTTGAGTATTGAGAAGTAATTGAGTTTACTTTCCTTGAATCAAAGTTACTTAAACACTTGGGTGAAAGCTTGAGAGGAAAGGAATTTATCAATAATTCAAAAACAATCTCACTTTTCCAATTTCTGCTTTACCATAACATATCCTAACACAGATTTTTCTGAAAAATGTTTGCAAAATGTGAATCTTTTTTAAGTTTAAGCAAGTAAAAATTGCTGAATGAAAAGACATATGTTGGCCTTTGTCACTAATTTCTGTGCAATCCTGAGAGAAATACTAGATACTAGGGTTTTTTTTGTAAACAGAGATAAAATTCTCCAAATTTAATTTAGGAATGGAGATTACTACATTAGGCTCAGTGCCTAGATACCAAACACCAGCACCACCACCAGGACACCAAGAAAAAGATTTTCCTCCCCCACTTATTTTATAATGAAAAATTAAAAAGTTAAGGTCACAGTATCAGTAGTTCTCCCCTTACCCACAATGGATACTTTACAAGATCCCTAGTGAATGCCTGAAACTGTGGATAGCACGGAGCCTTATACATACTATCTAGTACTGTGTGTACTATGTTTTTCTATATAGTACATTATAAACAAGTACCGTGGTATTACCAGTGCATGGGAAATTATTAATGGCCTTTAAGCCTATATGTTGTATTTCTACTGTGCTCCCGATAGGACGGACTACAGATAGAGCACATACCTGTGACTGAAGGTGGAAGAAAACACCGTTGAAAATCTCATGTGAAATAGCTGTGGCAAAATGTAGCTCAGATACCAAAGGAAAAAAAAAATCAAAGTCTAGTATTTTCAAATTCTAAAATTCTGTTTTTGGATAGCTGATTTCATAGAAGTATATGTGGGTATTAGTATCAGTATATATGTGCTTTGTCAAGTTCAGCTGAAATGAGAAAAGTAGATATAATTGACGTGTTCTTCTATTGTGTGGATGTCCCCAACAATTATATTTTGTTTTTAATATTTATTTATTTGAGATGGAGTCTTGCTCTGTCGCCAAGGCTGGAGTGCAATGGTGCAATCTCGGCTCACTGCAACCTCTACCTGCTGGGTTCAAGTGACTCTCCTGTCTCAGCCTCCAGAGTAGCTGGAATTATAGGCATGTGGCACCATGACTGGTTAATTTTTGTATTGTTAGCAGAGACGGGGTTTCACTGTGTTGGCCAGGATGGTCTCAATCTCCTGACCTTGTGATCCTCCTGCCTCGGCCTCCCAAAGTGCTGGGCTTACAGGTGTGAGCCACTGTGCCTGGCCATCTCCAACAATTACTAAACCTTCCGGACCAGATGTTTAAATTCACAGAGAAAGACTAACCCAACTCAAGTCCAAACTTTGTCAAATTTTGAGTAAATCTGAAACAGCTGACCATGTATAAAAATGTAGGGAGTTCTGACAGACACATAGCTTCTTGTGAACATGAAAGGGATATCACCAAAAAATAAATAAACATAATAGCAACGAGAAAGCAAGTGATACCACTACTAACAATGGGCTTATTATCCACATTAAATGAGTTAATTTGTCAGAACAGACCCTAGAACACGGTAATGGTAATAGCTATGTAGGTGTTGGCCGTATTAGTAATACTACTATTTTTAGTGAGGCTATCAATATTTTCATTGCCAGATAGCAGAAACTGTCAATAGACAGCTTATTCCATTGGAATCTTTATAGACAGAGGGGAAATTCTGGACTTGTGTTTAGATAAGAGCATAACAACTATGAACTGGATTTGAAAAGATGGAATCCCAGATTTCCTTTAATTTTTCTAGCCACATCTCTTAAAATTTGTGTTTTATGACAAAAGAGATTGTCCTCACTCAAAATTAGGCTCAATGACCACATTATACAGTTTTTTTTTTAGACAGTCTTACTCTGTTGCCTCTTAGTGCAGAGGTATGATCTTGGCTCACTGCAGCCTCTGCCTCCCAGATTCAAGCATTCTTGTGCCACAGGCTTCCAAGTAGCTGGGATTACAGGTGTGCACCACCATGCCCAGCTAATTGTATTTTTAATAGAAACGAGGTTTCAGCATGTTGGCCAGGCTGGTGTTGAGTTCCTGGTGTCAAGTAATCCACCTGCCTTGGCCTCCTAAAATGCTGATATTACAGGGGTGAGCCACCAAGCCTGGCCCACACACCATTTTTTAATACAATATGGTCAATCAACTGGAAACCACAAATCTAAATTATGCAAAGGAAATATGTAAAAAATGAACATCTTCTTTGAAAGAGATTTTTTTTTTACTGCTACTCCACCTATTTTTCTCTATTTTATGACAATTTAATAGTAAAACTACATTGCTTTTATAATCAAAAAAAGCAACACATTTTCTCTTATTTGTTTTTGAGACATGATCTTGTTCTTTTGCCCAGGCTGGAGTGCAGTGGCACAATTATGGCTTACTGTAGCCTGGCTCAAGCCATCCTCCTGCTTCAACCTCCCCAGATTTTGGGATTACAGGCACAAACCACTGCACCTGGCCCAATTTCATTTTGAAAACTAACCGTTCTAATCAAAGTTACAGCAAGATGCCTGATAAAATGTTATTTACAATTTTTTTTTACTGTTTTATTATTTGACAAGGTGCAAGAAAAGCAGCAATTTCTTTCTGAAAATATTTTTGTCCTTTTGGACACTGATTTGAATGGAGCACAGGTGGAAAGTGAACAAATGCTTTTGGCACTGAACAACATCCAATAACTATGAAAGGGGTTAGACATTCTAGTCTTGTCACTGGTGTCTCAGGAGCCATTGTGACATAGTTTGTAAAAAATATTAATCTATCAGGTGGGCTTCTCTTTAAATTATATACTTATTCATATGGAAAACTATAGGCAGATAAATACAGTTGTTTATATATTTTAAATCCAAATTTCATTTAAAAAAAAAGCAATCTACATGCATGGTTAAAGTTTTAAAAGTGTATGATCCTGTTAAAAGTCTTCTTCCCTATGCCTGCTCTAGTTCCCCTTCCTGGAAGCAAATAGTGCTTTTAGTTGCTCATGTATCCTTCAAGAGATGCTTTATGCACATGCAAATAAATACACAGATATAGTCCCAATGTTATTGTGTAAGAAGAATGATGTCATAAGGAATTCGTGAAGCCTGAAATCTGTCTTAATAGAAGTATATTCTGGGTAAGTAAGCTTCTCTATTTTTAATGTTCCGAAAAGAATGAATGCCATCAATCATTCCATAATTACTGAGTTCCTACTACGTGTAAGGCACCATGCCAGATGCTGTTTGTACTGTCAAGTTGCCTTTAAAATTTTTCATATTTATGTCCTGTCAAATCAGATCTGCGCTCAAACATTCCTATCTCAGAAAGGCGTTCCTTGATCCCCACTTGAAAGCAGCTCTCCCTTGCCTTGTCAACTCTATCACATCTCTGTGCTTTACCTCTTCTAGGGCTAAGGGGATTCTATAAGTCTTCACCATGTCTTCCTTTTGAGATGATAGAGAGTGCTGTTATCATTCAGAAGGATAACGGGTAAATTAGCAGTGTAACCTGAGATGGTTGGTCATCCTCTTCATAGTGTTTTTATTGCATTTAGTATTCCAAGATAATGAACATTATTTTGCCCACTTATTTGTTTACTTGTAAGTTCCATGAAGCAGGAACTTTTCTTGTTCTAGGAATCCATCATCCAGAAGAGTTCTTGACACAAAGTAAGTAGGTTCTTAATAAATATTGGTTGACTGAATGGATGACCCAAGAATGCCCCATATTCTGTGTAGAACTGAGAGCATCCTTTGTTTGGCACTGGAAAATTGAAAAGCCGTAAAGGCACATTTGCTCGGAGTGCTCTTTCCCTAAACAGAGGGGAAAAAGGAGTCAACTTTTAATACTCAGATTTTGATCTGCAGTGGTTTCCGTGAAGCAACATCAACTGTTTTGTTACTTGCAAGGAGACTGAGGTGCTGTGGTCTCCAAGATAGGCCTGGTCTGAAGAGCAGATGAGTAGGATGAGAATGGTTATGGCCCAGTTGGATCTGGTGGTCAGTTAGTCCATAAAGAAACCTGTCTCCAAGCAGTGGGATAGCTGAATCCACATGACTTAGTCCACAGGCAAAAAAAAAAAAAAAAAAAAAAAAAGAGCCGCTTTAAAGTGCTCTGCAATGTAGGCCCATTCATTTCTCAAGGAGGCGGGAAGCCAGTGGGATACAAAGGAGCAAGCACCTTTCTGTGTCTGGCAAGTGGCTGGTCTGATCATGTACATGTACACTTCACACACACACACACACACACACACAAACACACACAGATTATCAGAGTCCAAGGGCCCCAAGAGTCAGTTCTAGTAGAGAAGTCTGACATAATTCTCTACCATCTGAACTAAAACCAGATCAATCATTTAAATCAGGAGCCTGGGTTTTAGTGGCTTAGTAGCTCATTTTAAATTTTCCTTCTCCTTTGAAACAGAGAGGCCTATGTGCTGCGTTATGCTGATCCATGGGAGAATTCCTGTAGGGAGAATTCCTGTTGGCCTAAGGTTATTAAACATAGCCTTCATAATAAATATGTCGATGCCATTTCTGAAAGATTTGAATATTTCTCTCTCACAGACATACTGTTCAATTTTATTAGAGGAAATCATTGTGGTATCCTATTGGAATTGTTTAATTTTTGGGTATAATCTTAAGGTCTTTGATTTTAATGCTGTGGGAAATGAGACACAGAGATTGAATAACTTGCCTTCCTTGACATTAACCGAGATTAGCTCCTGTTTTCAGAAGTTACAACCTTGGATGGGCACGGTGGCTCATGCCTGTAATCCTAGCACTTTGGGAGGCCGAGATGGGTAGATCACGAGGTCAGAAGTTCGATACCAGTCTGGCCAATATAGTGAAACCCTGTCTCTACTAAAAATACAAAAAATTAGCCAGGTGTGGTGGTGTGCACCTATAATCCCAGCTACTCAGGAGGCTGAGGCAGGAGGATTGCATGAACCTGGGAGGCAGAGGTTGCAGTAAGCTGAGGTCATGCCATTGTACTCCAGCAGGGGTTACAGTGCAAGATTCTGTCTCAAAAAAAACAAAACAACAACAAAAAAAAAACAAAAAGTTAGAACCTCTTCTAATATTTCACTTTAGGCATGTGTTTTAAAAATGACAGTTGGATATGGTTGAGAGCTCAGTTGCTAAAGCTGTGAAACAACTTGTAACACATGTTTAACCAAATAAAATTATTTTCCCCAGCTCATGCTGGGCTGACAGCTTCCAAAAACTATGTTCACTTTCATTTTCTCCTGATAAAAAGGGGGCTATAGCTATTTTTAAACCTGGGGGGGGGGAGGGTTGAAGAAGAGAATGTAAATTATAAATCTAGGTTAGTTGAATTTATTCAAGAAATTGCCAGACTGAATATGAATACTTGTGGAGTGTAAGTGAAACAAAAATGAGGCCTTTGGTGACGGTAGATCTATTGTCTATCTTTCATCCCAGATTGGTTTCAGAATGAGAAGAAAAAAAGTGATTTTCTCATTTCTTACTCTTACACAATGAAGTAGTTAGCTAAACTGATACAAAGTGGCAACTTTAATGATCATTCTGTTGCAATATTGTTTACTAACAACAAGAAGTCCAAACAAACACCAGTACAAAGAAAATCTCTATTCCGTGTAGCAAATGTTGGTCAGACTTTCACCAATGAGCCACGTATTTAAAAAGGACTTGATATTGAGAAACACCTCTGACCAGTCTTTGATATTTGTAGTAACAAGCCGTAACAGATCTCCTACCACCTTTCTGTTTAGGCCCCAATATGAAATGCATATGAATGTTATAATTTTGTATAATTCCAGGAGAAACAAACAATATTATTCACCTTTTTTTCCTAATAGTGAAAACCCCCAAATATGATAAATTTATGGATTCTGCTCTTTGCTGAACACAGTGCTTTCTTTACAGATAACATCTGGTGACAAGCCATCACGCTTCTTATTTTATGTAATGAGTAACCTTAAATACAGAAATCTATTCAAAATGACCTATTCAAAGTCACACAAATACTGAGAAAATTCTATGGTAATAATTTTATCTGCAGGTCAGATCTGCACCTTACTTTCAATAATCAACATAGGGCCAATCAGTTGCATTATTTTACTACATACAACCTCTTATTTTAGAATCAAAGAATGCCATGCCTATATGCCACCAGGAACACCTGAACTACCTATTCAAAAACTTTCATCTTCATTCTTCTTGGAGACATTATGTTGTCATCACCTGCTGCCACTAGATGGTGCTTGTCATCGAAACAAAGGTCCTTCCTCCTTTCTGTTTTCTTTAGATGCCAATTAGGACCTTGGATGATAGGAAGGAAATCTGATTAATAAGCGAAATACTGGGCAGGTATTCTAAGAAATCATTTAGTGCAGAGAGTTATTGATTAAAAAGTAAACAAATGATTATCAGTAAAGCTTACTTACACCGTTTTTCTAGTTCTATCCATTTTTCTGCCCATTCTTCTTGTCACCAAGCTGTGTGAACCCCAAGGCAAAAAGAACTAATAAATCTTTCTCTGGACTTGTGAGAATCAAGAGATATAACAGAACTTTTAGGAGAGGTGAACAAAAATCTTAGGATTCATGGTTATCACCCGGAAAAGCAATCGAAAGTGACCACATGGAGAGTTTATAAGAAAAATTAATCAATGACCTTTCAAAAGAAAACACACACATATCTAGTGGACACTAATCAATAGGAAATAAAACATGCTCTTTTAATTGTGGGATAGCAAACATCAAGTAATGAAAATGATAACAGAGTTTGCAAACCCTTTGCCAAAGACAACTCTTTTTCTCACTAATAAAAGACACATACCAAATCTCACCTCTGTGCTCCTTTTCGGGTAAATTCTTGCCAATCTTGGTACTGAAATGCCTTCAGGAGTTACCTATTTAGCTTATGTGAAGGAGAGTTTGATATATTTCGCAGCAGAATGCTTGCAAAATGTGTTTCTTGAACTTTTTTTTTCTTATTCACCAACACTGACTGTACATGGCTGCTTCATGATTATAATGAGAAATTGCCAGCTATGTTGAAATACATAATCCACAGTGTGAAAAACTGCTGAACAGCAGTGGCAAATTCTTAATACAAAAGTGACTTCCCTTTGCCTATTAGCTTATCTTTGGGGTTGCTGATTCTTGCAAACTGCCTGCGTAGGGAGTGGAAGTTAATTTTAACATTAGCCTAGAAATAGAATATAATTACTTAGGTGAAAACTTTAAAGCTAATTTTTTGTTTTATCTTTGGTTTTGAGTTTCCTATTAACAAATCCTGGTGCTATTCTCATGACTGTCACTGCAGTGGGTTATGTAGAATGTGTGAACATATATGTGAGCCAGATGTGACAACAGACACATGACATTAGTACATTTTAATTGTAGACATCAGACAGATTGGGGTGCTTCCTTATGCCTTCTAAGCACTAACTAAGGTTTTTAAAAGTATACGTTTTTTAAAAGATACAAGCTCCATACCTGCTTTCCAAGCACTGGTCAGGCACCATGGATCTCTGGATCTCTTCCAGTTTTGAATACTAGAAAGAAAAGCCTTTGTCCTCAAATTATTTTCTCCCTACCCCATTTTTTCCCCCCTTGGAGGCTCTATTAGCTATAGCTTTGTACTGAAGAAAGACTGGGAGCAAGGAGCAGTCAGTATGTGAAATCATTTCTCTTGACTGAGCTTTATGTGTTTTGGTGGCTACTGTTGAAAACACAATTTGCTCAGTGGTGTCCACATATGTATTACATATAATATGTATTACTAGAAAATGATATACACTTGCATGATATACCATGTGGCTGAAATCCATTAAGTGACTATTCTCTAGCAGTACCCGGAACAATAGATGGTGTCTGTGCTGACAGTCTGTTCATATCTTAATGGTTTACTTATGATTTGACGGTTTACTGATGGCCCTGGTGCTGGGTCATTGTATGTTATTTGCTTGGCAAAGGGTACTTGAACCTCATTAATTAGACTTAGGAACAGAATAAATACAAATAATCACTTTGCATGCTCAAGAAACCGCTTTGAATAGCTAAGGCTGTTTTCCTAACTTCCAAGGAAGACAGAAAGGCACCAGTGACATAAGTGAAGGACACAGTTTGACAACCACCTTATCCTCAGATAACTTTTGCTAAAGGTGAACAATGACTTAATACTGTGTTATGGCAGCACTCTATATGCCCCAAGTTTTAGAAAGTAGAGTCAAGAGTGATCTGGGCTGGGAAAACGCATGCAATTTTAGGTCTGCATGGAAGCACAGGCTCTCCCCACTGGTAAACTCTTCTGAGTAAGACAAAAAGCTGGACCTATCACCCAGCCTAGGGCGTGAGAGAGAAGGAACCCAGGAGGCAAGAGCGACGGGTCTGGAAACGGGTCCTTTGCCAGCTGCGCGCAGAGTCCGAGCCCCCGGCGGAGGCGGCGCGGCTCTAGGCCCCGCCCGCCGCGGAGGCCCGGGCGGCTGACGCCGAGCGGCGGCCCGGAGCGGTGGGGGCCCGGCGGGCGGGCGCGAGCGAGGGCAGGGCAGGGGGCCGGCCGAGGCCACTTACGGCTTTAAATATGGATCGCAGGCTCGCGCTCGCGGCACAGCCTTCGTCGCGGCCGCCTTCCCTGAGCCCCTGCACCCCGGCTTGCTCCCGAGGGGCACCCGGGCTGGGCTCCACTGCTGCAGTGTTAGTTACTGGCAGTAACATCAGAGATCCCCATAAATATGCAGGAGCTGCAGGAGGCAAAGTAGAGTAGACGCCCGCGCTCTCACACACTCGCTCGCCGCTCACCACGCGGGCCGTGTAGACATCGCCCCGACCCACCGTGTCCCCCTTCGTTGCGGGCCATTCAGGTTCCAGTGCTGCCTGCTCCGAAGACCCTCCAGTCCCAGAGTCTTTGCCCCGCTCTCCCGCGCTCGCCTCCCTCCGGAGCGCGCACCCACCCAGGCGGCAAAGTTGTGACTACTTGGGCGCGGGTGACCAGCGCCCCGCTCTTTCCGCGCCCCGTGCAGACAACTTCCCGCGGCTCGGCCCCGCCGCGTCCCAGGCTCGCGCCTCCGGGGGTTCCGCGGCCCCCCAGCCTCCAAATCAGGCGGCGCGCCGGGCAGCGCTTCGGTGGCGGCGGCGGCCGTAGTGGCAGCGAAGGCGGCGGCGGCGGCGGCAGTGGCCGCTGCAGCCCTACACTCCGCCGCCAAACTGGAGGAGCGACGGAAGCCGGACCCCAGGAGGTGAGCGCCTGGCCCAGGCAGCTGCAGGGAGGGTCGGTGGGGTTCCTCGCTCCACGGCGGCGGCGAGCGCGGGCCCGGGGGCTGATCCCAGAGGGCGCACTGGCGGCCTCGGCGCGCTCCTGCGAGGGAGAGAGAGGTCAATTTCGGGCCGGGCATCCCCGGAGCTGGGCGCGGGCAGTGTGTGGCGGCTGCTCGCGGAAAAGTACTTTTTTTTCCTTCTTAAGGTTTAGAGGAAGAGTTTGGGTGGTCCCGCTCCTCCCTCATTGCTAAGCCCCAACTGGGCGTCGTTACGAGGACTGCGGGTCCAGTGTCTGCGGCGGGCTGGGCGCAGGCTCAGTGACACGTGTGTTGCTGTGAGCCTGGGTGGTCGCCCTGTGACCAGACACCTGCTTGAGAGGAACGCATCCCCAAAACCATCACAGGGGGGGACGTGGGGACTCTCGGTTGCACCGAGGCCACGGCCCCCGCTTCACTGCCCGCTCCAGGACGGAGCATTACATCTTTCCCTGGCACGCCGAAGGCGGGGGGTGAGTCAGGCAGATTGTCTGCAAGTGGCACAACACATTTATTTGCAATGGATTTGGATAGGGGAGGCAGAGGTTCAACTGGAATTTATTTTGGCCAGCGACAGCGGACCTCTTCCTCAGGTACTGGGCAGCATGTCGGTCTTGGCAAAGAGAGGTGATTTCTTTTTTCTTAAGTGCATTTTACTCAGCCGTTGCCAGTCCGTTAATAAGTCACCAAAGGAAGGCAGGAGTTGGGAACTACATCATCAGCAAACCGCTCAAGCACCATTAAGACAAAAGTTCTTACAGAACAAAAAGAAAAACTTGAACTTGACGTGATAGATGGAGAAGGAAGCAGTTCTACCTCTGTTCTGTCACTTTTTTCAGCGCCCTGTAAAACTGTTTTTTTCTACCCTTTCTTCCCTCTCAACGCCCTACCTTCTCTGCATAATTGATCGCAGCAAGCTCTTTCCTTCTTGACACTGAAGAGCAGCGACCCCTTTCGCTTACCCTCCCCATTTCTTTTACTATTCACTTCAGTGGCCTGGAAAGTTGCTCCTAATGAGAAATCAAGAACACTGGGCTGTACTAAACGCTCATTGTCTCAAATCCTGGAACAGCTCCTTTCCTAAGAGACACTGCATTGTACTGTATTTCTCTTTTTTCTTGTATCTTGGAACTTAGAGTTGTAATATTAACCTGAATTAAATTAATTAAAGTGTGCATTGCTCATTTGGGCTTTTTTTTTCCATTGTGATTTGAGTAGATTCGTCAATACCATTAGAACAATATTCAGTAGTTTTTTTTTTTTTTTTTACAGCCAATGTAATGTCTTTTGAAAACGCTTCAGACTACAACTCTCTTGTGTCTATCACATTAACATATAAACAATTTACATGGCCATTTTAGTACTTGGACTGAAGATATTAGTATAACTTAATTCAAAGGAAGTGTGCCGGTTTATTTTTCTATAGCTTTTATAGCTGAGAAAAAATTTTTACTTTCGTTTTAAAGTTAAAAGTTCTGATAGGATTCTGGTCTTTGTGTTAAATCTTGAAATTGGTTTGCTTTAACCTTATCCCAGACTGTCAAGTAAGATGACGCAGAAACTCTCATATATGTAGGTGGAGACAGGAAAGCAGTACCACTGCATTGTGAACTGTTGAGGCAGAGAGCATTTGTAGGAGTGGGGGTGACAAGGACAAGATTGGATATTTTGATAGTTCCAGGTATGTTTGAAAAAACTGAAAACTAGGAAACCCCCAACAATTTGGATTAAGTGTTCTTCAAAATGAGGGTTTTGGTGCCATTTGCTCTTTTTTTTTTTTTTTTTAATACAGAGTCTTGTTCTGTGAGTGGAGTGCGGTGGCGCAATCTTGGCTCACTGCAATCTCCATCTCCTGGGTTCAAGCCATTCTTCCGCCTCAGCCGCCTGAGTAGCTGGGACTACAGGCACATGCCACCACACAGGACTAATTTTTGTATTTTTAGTAGAGAGGGGGTTTCACCATGTTGTCCAGGATGGTCTCGATTTCTTGACCTCATGATCCGCCCACCTCGGCCTCCCAAAGTTTTGGGATTACAGGCGTGAGCCACCGCACCTGGCCCCATTTGCTGTTTTGGGGTCATTTCTGGAGATTTACAGGCATACATTAGACACCTTACCCAATGACAATGACAGGATGTACTGTCAGTTTAATGTATTTCTTTTAGTTCATGTAGTCAACATTAAATAACTTTAGATGTTTGAATGTTAGTGCCATTATTTCAGTCCTTTAAATAATTAAGAGACATTTTGGATTTACAAAAATGTTGTGTGAAAGAAATACAGGCAATCAGATTTAGAGGAATAATGTGATAGAAATCGGGTAACCTTGTTCTCATTGTTCAGCTTTAGGACAACTTCCAGTAGGCCTTGATGGTAATCTCACTTTTCACTGAGTGCTGGCAGGTACAGTTTTGAGGTTCTGATCCCTTGTTCTGATAGCAAGAGTGATATCTGGCCATGCTTACATCTTAAAGGAAAAGAAAACACTTAAGGAAATGGAAACTAGCTGGTGAATCCTGTAAATAAACAGGATTCCTTGACTGCCTCTGAGAGCACTGTAGACCATGAAGACTACTTGTCTTAGGGGAGAAGAGTCCTGAGAGACTGCTGGACTTAAGTGTGGCAAGATACATTATCTTTTTCTTAGAGTTTCTTTGGCTTTATTTAAAATAATATGAATGAAATCTAAGACTGGAGTTGATAGTTAAGATTGGGATTGGAAAGAACAAACTAAGAAGAGGAAAATCTAATGAGGATTAAAATTTCTAAGCAGCCTTTTCTTGATTGCTAAATGGAAGGAATCAAAATGCATGATTTGATGGGACAAAGGAAGCTATAAGTAGAACATGTATCTCAGTTGATGCTGTTTCCAAGGACAACCTGTGATTTATGAAATTTATGTATTTTTTAGGGAGTCATTTAGCAAAATGGTTAGTTAAAAACATCCAGAAAGCTAGTAAGACTTTACAAAACTAGAACTTACTATTTTTACATAATGTAGAGGAAAGAAGGAATAAGTTTTATATAAGGTCAGGGCTAAGTTATATTCCAAATATATTTTGTTTTTCTCCCAATATTTAAATATTTGATACATTTGGGCTGCAAAATGGAAAATATGTTGCTCTTCTTCTGACATGAAGGTGATCTTTTATATTCTCAGTAGTGTACACCTTTGGTTATTTTTCCAGCAATAGGGATGGATTCCCCTTTACTCAGTTCTGCCTAATGTATGTTTACACACACACACGCACATGCACAGACACACACCCCCTAATTTGTAGAGGTGGCTGATTTAATTTTGTGGGAAGCCATATTGACTACTTTCATAATACTTCTGTGGCAGTGGCTTTTATTGCATTTTGGCAGTCTCAGCAGTGCAATGACATTTCTAATAAGACATTGAAAATACGAGAGCCAGATATAGTGATCTTGGATACTTTGGAGGCTGAGGTGGGAGGATCACTTGAGCACAGGAGTTCAAGGCTGTCATGTACTAATATGCTGTAAAATTGTGCTTGTGAATAGCTACTGAACATCATCCTGGGCAATATAGTGAGAGCCTGTCTCTAAAAAAATGAACAAGTGGGTCGGGTGTGGTGTCTCACGCCTGTAATCCCAGCACTTTGGGAGGCCGAGGCAGGTGATTCATAAGGTCAAGAGATCGAGAGCATCCTGGCCAACATGGTGAAACTCTGTCTCTACTAAAAATACAAAAAAATTAGCTGGGCGTGGTGGCGTGTGCCTATAGTCCGGGCTACTCGGGAGGCTGAGGCAGGAGAATTGCTTGAACCTGGGAGGCAGAGGTTGCAGTGAGCTGAGATCGCGCCACTGCACTCCAGCCTGGTGCCTGGTGATGGAGTAAGACTCTGTCACAAAAAAAAAAAAGAAAAAAAAATGGACAAGTGTATAAATGCTAATGGCTTTATTTACTTGCTGTGGCAAAGGAGAGAGAAAACTTTTTCTTCCAATCTTCTTAATCATGCCAATAATTTTATTCCTTAATGATAATATCTTACCTGACTCTGAAGATAGGTGGTTCCAGACTTACTATGTTTGATTTAAAATTTTTCAGAATTACAATGGCGTGAAAGCATTCACATTCAGTAGGAACTGTACTTCAAGTACTGATAACAACATTCCGTTTTTCGCTTTCAGCACAGTATTCAATAAATTACATGAGATATCCAATAGTTTATTATAAAATACGCTAGGCTTTGTGCTAGATGGTTTTGCCTAGTAGGAGAATGTAAATGTTCTGAACACATCTAAGTTAGGTTAGGCTAAGCTATGATGCTCAGTAGGTTAGTTGTATTAAACACATTTTTGACTTATAGTATTTTCAATTTATGATGGGCTTATCAGGACATAACACATTGTAGGTTCAGGAGCCTTTGTATTGAAAAAGGATGGTGGTAGAAACAGTAATGTTGAAACTATGTGCCTCTGTAGTTTGTGTAAACCAAAACATCATCTTGTTTCTCTTCCCTAAAAACTAAGTAAATGTAAGGGATTGTTGCTCATTGAAATGAAGAGGAAACTATGACAGAGAATTCTCTATGCTTTTCTTAAATGTTAACTGTAAATTATTGGTGGAGGTAGGAATAAATATTTTATCTTTTGACTGGTGAGACGTGATGTTGAATAACCATCAATGAATGGGTGACTGTTTTTTTAGTCACAGCAGAAGATACTAAAGCGGTTAAAAGTTTATCGTTTTAAAGTGACAGTTTCCATTTTGTGTGGGTAATTCTGCTCAGTAGCAGTGCCCACTTGCCACAACTTTATTTCAGGTTCTGCAATCCAGGGAATGTTTCATGAGAGAAGAATTTTTAATTTTAATTTTAATTTGTACCAGTTTTAACTCGAATCTTGAGAGCTAACTTTTGTTTTTCATGTAGAATGAACACGGAAGGAAATTAAGTGAAATTAGGGTGTAAAAGGAGATAAATAACCACCAACTGATATTTTGGCTTTTTGTATTTTTACTTGGTGGATAATTTTGTGGAAAAGTTATACTCCTTGACTTGAATTTAACTTGAATTTCTATATTAGAAACCTTAAGAAAGTTTTAAATAATACTCCTAGTATACTTTTTTGGTGATTAAAAAATCAGTATGAACAAAAATACAAAATGAGAAAAAAGTATGTTATATTTAACACTGCTATAATATTCTGTGAGTGACACAACTAGAAAAATCTATTCTTGATATATTGAAGACATCTTATTTAAGAAGAAATTGGTGATTTCTTTCTTTAAAGTATATTCACTGATTAATATTCTTCTTAATACTGTTTGCAAGTATGTGAACTTGTGAGATATGGATTTCTATGTTAGTTAATTCTAGCTTTGGCCTGGAGATCTAATATTCACAGATAAGATCTAGTAACAACTTCACCTATTTGGATCCCCTACATTTGGCATATTCCCCAGCAAAAAGCCTCTGAGCAGGCAAAATAGAAGGTAAAAAAAGACATACATTAAAAAGGACTCACTTTACTCCCAGGAAATCCCTCAGGGTGGGTTTACTTTTAATACACATGCTGTTCTGTGGTTAATTATAAAGTTTCTAATCCCATGGCAAACAGTAAACTACGAAGTAGATGGCTGAAATGGGCTTTATTGGCAGATACATGGAAAACATTGAAAAGTGCCTGAGAACAGCTTGGTAGTAAAGGAAGAGGTAGATAGAAGTGAGAACTAAAGCAAGCACAGTGGTTGAGGACTGTTTAGATGTGGACTCTGATAGCATCACTTCATTGCACCCCCTTCTCCCTCCCTTTCTCCTTTCTTCCGTCTTTTCTTTTCCTTCCTTCCTTCTATTAAGTTTTTATTGAAATACATATGGTCAGAAAATTTCACATCATCATACCATCAGTAGACAGCTCAGTGATTGACCTAAGTGAACACATCCATGTAACCAGTGCCAAGACTAAAATCTAGGCTAGTGCTGGCATCCGGAAGCCTCTCTAACTCCTCTGCAAGTCATTACTTCCCCTCAAGGTAAACAAACGCTCTCCTAATTTCTGAGACAATAGGTTACTTTCACCTGTTATTGAACTTTCTGTCTGTGAATTACATGGTATGTATTCTTGTGTGTGACTTCTTTTCTCAACATTATGTTTGTGAGAATTATTCTTGTTTTGTGTGAAGCATCAGTTTATTCTCATTGCTACATAGTGTTCTACTTTATAAGAAGGCCACAGTATATTTATCCATTTTGTTCCTGATTTACTTATTTTGTTTGGGTTGTTTCCAGTTTTTAGCTATTATGAGTAGTGCAGCTATGACCATTATTATGTATGTCTTTTGGTGAACATGTGGGAATTCCAATTGTGTGTTTTGCCAGTTTAATTGATGCGATGGTTTTAGTAGATAGTGCCTTCCTTCAGAGTTGGTACTAATTCACATTCCTACCAGCATTGTATGAGTATCATCTACACCACATCCTTACAAAAGGTGTCTTTTTAAAAAGCCATTCTATTGGATGTATAGTTGTACCACATTATAGTTTTAGTTTGCATTTCTCAGGGTACCTTATCTATCTTTTCATCTGATTATTGTCTACATTTTTTTTGTAAAGTGCTGGTTCATGTTTTTTGCTCATGAGGTTTTTATCTAGTATCTTTTCCCAAGTAAGGAAGATTTTAATACTTGACGGGGAATTAACTTCTTTTATTTGTTTAGAAGACTCAGCTAACCAGGCAAACTCATTCACCGGTGCTTCCATCTAATAAGTAAATTCATTGGGTAAAGAGATTACAAACATTTTGAACTTGTAAACATGGTAGTCTGGATCTTTGAAACTTTATCCCTAAACAATAAAAATCCCAAACCAAAACAATACTAAACAACTTTAATACAGCACTCAGAAATATGCAAAACTAGTCCTCAATGCTTTTACATAAAATTAGAGCATCTTGTAATGTTGATTGCCCAATGACCAATGGAACATTGGAAGGTACGAGTTGAACATCTGGCTCTCTTACTTATTAGTTGCTTGATTTGGAGAATTAAAAAAAATCATCTGTGTCTCTCTTTTTTCATTATTAAAATAATTATAGAACCTCATTCACAGAGAAGTTATGAGGAACAAATAAAGTGATCTTTATGAAAGTTTGTTCAGCACTGTAAATGGCCATACATATGGTAGTTATTATTATTTGTTATAGTATTCTTCAACATTCCTTATTCTTGAGTTGAATTGTGCCAGCACTGAGAACAGTTCCTGGCATATTAATAAATGTTTGTTGCCTGAATGAATGAACAACACATTTAGGCATCTTTCTTAAGCCTACTCTGAGTGACTCAAACTGTGCTTTATATTTTTTTCCTCTAGGACTTTTACTTTTTATTGCTAAAGCTGAGTTGGAACCAAGGTTCATCAAGCATCAGATTGAAAAATTGAGTCTAATAGCCAGCAGTTTGCAGTCACCCATTTCACTATATAGTTCATATTAAATGTACGTCCCCTAACACACACATGACTTGGAGAACGCTTCAAAATGATTACACTGCTCTTCACTCCTTGAGTGATCCCCGAAGCTTATACACTGAATATTTTTTAGCTTCTTTAATTAGAATGCCCACAAAGTTACAGATTTTAAATATTACAGTGGGTTCTCCAGTGCCAATACTTTGGAAACCATGTTTCATGTAAAATCGAACATTTATGGATGAATAATAGCTAAAAACTGGGGCTTTGATAACACCTTTTCAGCTTAATATGAATAAGGTGTTTCACAGATATGTTGAGTATGATATGAGAGCAAACAGCATACACCTTATAAACATTTGTGTAAAACAACAATTCTTAACCCTTTGATAGGTCTAATTTTCAGCCGTTGGTTGATATTGTGACTCTATTCAAAAAGTGGTTTGGAATCATATCTTTTTTGTTTTTTAATTAAATAGAATTAAAATTTGTATGATTTTTGTTTTGGGGAATTACATGATTTTCCTTTAAATAATAGTAGGTATCCATTTGAAAAATCAGGTTTGCAGCAGAAGGAACTTGGATTTCTATATAGAAATGGAGTTAGATTTTCTTACCCGAAGACTGATACTCTTTCTTTTTTCCTGTATTTGAGCTTTTTTAAAAAGAGCTTATGGGGGTCTTTGTTGTTTGCTGCCATCATTTGAGTATAGCTGTTCTGTGGTACTCAGAATACTGAGCATGTAACATTTTACTTCGGAGTGATGTACGTCAGTCTACATTTTATAAGGAGGTTTACATATTAGGTAGTAGACCTCATGTGCTTGACGCAAATGTGGCTAATTTTGAGTGACTTAGTGGAAAATGGAATCATCTGGTATAGTAGACAGCTTTTGTTTTCTGTTACAGGCATAGTGCTATGGAAAATTGAAATAAATACAAAGGGTAATTATGGTGAACATTGTTAAACTACAGTTTTACAAATAGTGAATTTCAGAAAAATCTCATCTCCTGTTCTGAGTGATTTCATTCCTTTGTGAAGTTAAACTGGCTCTTTTTAAAACAAATGCATCCAGGCGTGCCTGATGATTGCTGTATTTAGTGTGGAAGCAAGGCTCCTCTTTTCAGTTCTCATTTGACACATGGGATTTAAAAAACAAGGGTGCTGTGGATTTAGGGAAGAATACCTGCTTAACAAATAAGGATTATGACAATGAAAGTATCTAAACTGACCTCCCAAGGGAATAGGATTAGTTCTTCCATGGAAGAACCAATTTCCATGCAGCATGGAAATCTGTGTCTATATGGCCTTATTGAAATTTTCCTAGTGTCTCTAATACAAACCAGGTTTTGCGCCTTCTACCCCAGAGGATCAGAAATGGAGTCCTGAAAGTGATATTTGATGAAATATGTTTTGTTCTGAGTGAGGAATCAGTGGGACCATCAGTTAGGCTGAAAGTTTAATGGGGTCTTGAGTGTTGATGGCTGCACTCCTGAAACTCTCCTTGTGTATTGCGTGACCACAGCTGCAGTGAGACATCACAGTTGAACTGCTTCACAAATTCTTTCAATTCCTTTGACCTCTGGAGACTATGTCCTTAGGAATGTGAGATGAGCACTCATGATGTTAGCAGAAAGTAGGGCCTCATGGTAGGGAGTTTGCTAAAGTACTGATTACAATCGCCTTTGGAAAATGGCTGAGCATTAACAGATTAAGCAGAAACACATAGCTCACACATTTGCACTTTCACAAGTTGAGCTCCTTTGCCCGGGAAAAGAGAGAAGGCCAATAGGAAAGGTCTCAAAAGATTTAGATAAACTAGATCAGATAACTTCTCTTGAAAAATCTATTAAGGAATGAAATAAAAACACCATTCCAAAAACATCAGAAGAAAATATAGTTCAAACACTTACATATTTTTATTGCCAAAACCTTAGGCAGTGAATTCTACACTTTAATTAATCACTTTATTGCTTACTGTTTTGCACTGCCCTTTAATTGTTTCGTATATGTTCATGTTGTCTTTCTACACTGTATACTTTCCTACCCTTTCTGTCAGTATGTCTTTCCTGGTCCTGGTAGTGGCCAGAAAATGCTTACTTAATGGAGAGATACTTAGTACTTTAAAAATGTGAACAGACCAGAGATGACAAATCATCCTTTCTAACTTTATTTAAACTGTATTTCTGGCTGGGCACGGTGGCTTATGTTTGTAATCCCAGCACTTTGGGAGGCTGAGGTGACTGGATTGAGGTCAGGAGTTCAAGTCCAGTCTGACCAACATGGCAAAACCCCATCTCTACTAAAAATACAAAATTTACCTGGGTATGGTGGCAGGCACCTGTAATCCCAGCTACTTGGGAGGCTGAGGCAGGAGAATAGTTTGAACCCAGGAGGTGGAGGTTGCAGTGAGATGAGGTTGCACCACTGCACTCCCGCTTGGGCAACAGAGCAAGATTCCGTCTCAAAAAAAACACAAAAAACAAAAAACAAAACAAAACACAAAACCCAAAACTGTATTTCTTCTGGAGATATTCCTCCAATGCAGGAGCTGTGATCATTGCTATTAGGCTTTTAATATATTTCTTGTGAAATTCGTTGTAATGATGTTTGGAATCCAGTAGCTTTGGGGAAGAATCTTTGTTATTAAAGTTTGTGATGTATTATAGTTCCTTGGAAAATTGCTTAACTTATTTTGATATGGCTGTATTGGATCTGTTCTTTGAATTGGATTCAATTTTACTGACTGATTATTTGAGATTAAAAATAAATTGTTAGCACTTGTATAAAAAAGCTTTTTGTTTTTAAATACAGGCTCACTGGAATTTGCAAAAATATAGTGCAGAGAGTTTTTCTGTACGTTTTACTCAGCTTCCCCTAATGAACACCACTTTAAAGATGCCTAAAAAGGTTTTTACCTAAAAAAGATTTATGAGGAATTGCAATTTTTATGCCTGCTCTGAAAAAATACATATTTATTAATTACTGATTATATGTATAACCACAGATTATAAAAAATACAGAGTTAGAGACCTGCTAACTCTCTTTTTTTAGGGCTTGTGTGTTTCCATTAGAAAAGGTGCTCATTTGACAGGCAAGAAGGAGGAGTCCTTCATTCACTTATTTATTCATATATCTGTGAATTTGGTGTTTGCCTCATTCAAATCATTTTTAAAATATTGATCATATTGATTATATTGAACTAAGAGTTTGAAGTTCAAGTGTTGGTCCTATAAAATCTTTGGAAAATATAATGCAAATAAAAGTGAATGAGAGTAGAACTTCTTTATTGTACAGGTGTTAGGGCAGCATGATAACACTGGATTTTTATGTAAAGGTGAGAGAATATCGTTGTACTATATATCTCTATGTGTTAGGTGCATGTTCTTGCCTTACAATATGTGTGAATGCACAATATATTGAGACGTTTTAGAACAGATGTTTCATTTATTACATATGCATAATATTTCCAGTGAAATCTCAGTGTTTCACTACTCTTTAATATATTGATATATTGATAAATATTACACTTGAACATGCATTCGAGTTCAATTATTTCTTAATAGGAATCTTTGAATGCTGTACATCTATGTTTGTCCATGTATCTGAACCTTATGCAGTCTTATCTGGAATACTCCTTTGAGGGTTTGGTCTTGCACTGCAGAGCAGATGTAACTGGGAAGGGTCTAGAGAAACACACTGCATATCATGAGAATGGAGGAATTTCTTTAAGAGAACACACAGAAAGTTATTTGAATGCTTATGGTCTTGAACAATGAAGTGTGAAGTCTGAAAGGAGACCTCACCAAAGCCTGTAATGTCATGAACACTTTCCCCAAATCCAAGAATGTCAGAACCAGGAGCACCACATATAACTGAGAGAAATAGCTGCATGACTCATGCCTGTAATCCCAGTGCTTTAGGAGGCTGAGGCAGGAGGATTGCTTGAGGCCAGGAGTTTGAGATCAGCTTGGGCAGCATGGTGAGACCCTGTCTCTACTATATATATACATACACATATATATAACTGAGAGAAATAGGTTTAGCTTAAATTTTTAAAAAGTTTAAGTTTATGCAGTAGGTATTTATGTGAGCAGATTTTTACCACAAGAAGAGAAGCTGGATCCTCTAACAGGAGAAGGTCCAGGACAAATCATTGGGTGGATTAAGTATTTATACAATTTAAAAGAGAAGATGGACATTTGGTAAATAGACCTAATCTTTTGGGTGATTATTCTCTCTTTACCCAGGACTTTACCCAGGGTTATCCTCCTTTCACAGAACTTTGTTCAAGTCACTAATCATTTTGTAGAATCATTTCCTGTTCTTTGAAGTCATTGTCAGATGTCACTGAAAGCTGATCTAGAGGATTATGAGTCTGACGACACATGACACTTTCTATAAAGTTTACGGGCCTCAGCATGTCTTATCTCAGCTCTTGACCTTGACTAGAAGGCACTAGTGTACATGCATGGTTACATTTGAGGTTATAAAATGAGCACTTAGAGTTCCTTATAAAATGTCTATGAATCAAGCCCATACCTTGCTACTGATAACATGAAATTGGATGTTACTTCTGAATTGAAACCAACATTTTTGCTTTGGGGTTCATTTGGTATAATCCCACTAATCTGAAATAGTTTACTTTTCCAAATAAACGCAATATGTTTTATTTTGGGAGGGTTTAAAAATTATCCTCTTGGATAGCTTTTTAAAATGTAATACTATGTATGCAAATTAATGAGCTTGGAAAGTCTGGTGCCATGTATTCCTGTTGAGCCTACAGCTTTTAGCTTTTGTGATAGATGGACTCTACCACATGGGCTTGAACAACACAATGTCCTTTACTTATTCTTATTTTTATTTTTTGAGATGGAGTCTTGCTGTGTTGCCCAGGCTGGATTGCAGTGACTTGATCTCTGCTTACTGCAACCTCCGTCTCCCAAGTAGCTTGGACTACAGGAGCGCACCATCACACCCAGCTAAGTTTTGAATTTTTAGTAGAGATGGAGTTTTACCATGTTGGCCAGGCTGGTCTCTCGAACTCCTGACCTCAAGTGATCTGCCTGCCTCAGCCTCCCAAAGTGCTGGGATTACAGGCGTGAGCCACTGTACCCAGCCCACAGTGTCCTTTATATAAAAACCAGAACAGTAGAAAAAAAGCAGGTTAGAACATGTGGCCCAGGCTGCTACTTGAGTTGAGAGCTGATGGAATAAGAAAGTGAGGATTTAGTCCTAAGGCGTGTCTGGGGATATGGGATCTAACAGAATCCCTATGGCTTGGAGAGCAGAGGTGGGATGATGTGAAAGCCTTATTAGGTACTCTGCAGTGTCTGTGGAATCAAGGAAGAGGAAATCATATTTGGAGGAGTCTGATTGTGAGAAACTGTGAACCTGTCTGCTTAAGTTATAAGAGTGGCCTGTTTATCTGCTGCCAACAGGGTATAAAATAGTCACTTTAACTGAATTTTCTGATAATTGAAGCTTACTTACCTAATTAGCTAAACTAAACTCAAAATATTTTCTGATGTACATCATTTTAAAATGAATTGCACACATTTATATTCTGTCTCAACATATTGAATATAATTTTCCCTCTTGTTCATCTGTTGGTATTCATTATATAATTCAGACGCAGTCCAGGTCTGGAGACATGTGGAGTTATTGCTCCATGGCATTATGCCTTAATTCTTGTTTAGACACAGCTATGACACCCTTGTTACAACATAAAGGATAAGAAAACGGATGTATAAATGTATTCTGGCAGGAAAGTGGCATTATTGACAGTTCATTAGCCATCAGCAAAGGGACCTGACTAGAAGGATATGAAATGATGGGTGTAATATTTGACAGGTTGATGGGTGCAGCAAACCATCATGGCAGGTGTATACCTATGTAACAAACCTGCACATTCTGCACATGTATCACAGAACTGAAAGTATAATTAAAAAAAAAAAAGGAAAAGAAAGGATGGGTGGTGAGCACAGCTGACACACCCCACAAATACCTAGGGGGCCTCAAGAAGGTTACTGAGATCCAGCAAATTTCAGTTATTGTTATTGAGACCTCTTGGCTCAATAGGCTGTTGAGGTCTTTGGAAACCTCCATCAAAATTGTTTTCCAAATCCTTTGTGACTATCAGGGTTTCCCTGTGTGAGCTAAGAGCATGAGCTCTGGAGCCAGAGAGCCCCGGCTTGAATCCTGTCTCTACCATTGTCTTAGGCTGAATTCCCTGAGAAACAGTTTCTGAGATTGTGCAAGAAGTTTACCAGGACTTGTACTGAGTGACGCTACCTGTTGGGGGAGTTAAGGAAGTTGGACTGGGAAGAGGGAGAAGCTGAAGACCAAGACAGTAACAGAGGCCTCCGCTGATCCCATCAGGAGCTCTGAAGTTGGGGAGAGAGACTCTTTGGAGTTGCCCCACCTCGAGATAAGGAAGCTAGGCCTTTTTATCCCACAGTAACTGGTCATGATATATGGGCTGCCTCTGGAGAGAGGTGTAACCTTGGGTCAGATGGCTCTCGTTGGCTCAGGTGATTTCTAGAACAAGGTTGAGCTGTGTTTCATCAGCCAACACTCCACCAGCTGGGGAAGCACTTATATTCTGAAGGGGAGATCCGGACAGCACAGCACAGCACCAAATACTTTGTGCCTTATGACGGGGGACTCTGTGCTTCCAAGTTCTTTATCCCAACCTTCTTTAATTCCTAGGGTTTAAGTAAGTAAGTTAATGAATGTGAAATGCTTAGAAAAAAGCATCGTATGTAGTCAGTATGGGTTAGCTGTTCGTCATGATGCTCCTGCCTGACTTTATCAGCCTTACCTCTCTCTCTTATACTGCGGTTCTTCTGATATGCTGTGAGTCTGAAAGCTGCTAATACTCTCATTATTTTTTTTTTCTAATTTTCTTTGCAAGAGGAAAACATCTGACAATATTTTAGTAAGAAATGATTTAACTTATAATGTGTTTTAGTACTATTTGTGTTTTTAATTTTTACCAGAAGAAAGATGCAAAAGTAGTAGTTGCTGATGATGACATTTGAAGGATTTGAATGTATGGTGGATGGAAGTTTATGTGTGTATGAGTTCTTGGCCTCCCTCAAAGTAACTTAGATAAGCAACTTCTGAGTTAACAGAAAGTCAATCCATTCACTGCTGTTGAGTTGGAGACTGGTGTGATAACAGCAGTTCATAACTTGGGGATAGTGTCCAGCTGAGAAGCTCTTTGAAGTGTTGGTGGTCACCTATCCCATCATTGTAGGCCTAGATATAAACATTAAAAAATACAGCCAATACATATAGCATTGACAGTTAAATTGCTTTATTTCTTAAATGTTTCAGAATCATTAATTCCAGTGTTTAAATTCTATAAATATAGAGCAAATCACCTGGAATGTTTTAGAAATTTGGTTTTGATTCAAAGTAATGTTCTCATGGAGATTCAGTCTCTGCTAATTCAGTTCTCATTCACTTTAGGACATGGCTAATTCCCTCGGACACTTTTTATCTCCTTCATATTTATATGGGTGGATAACATTTTATTTGAAATGACTCACCCTTCCCCCTCCTCTCCAAACATGGGAACTACGTTATATTGTTGATTTTTAAGGCACTGTCTGATTGCACTGTTAACATTAAAGCAGAGATAGTTAAAAATATATGCCCCCAAAACAGTTCTTTCAAATATCAATTGTGAACATTTCTTCTGTTTTACCAGTCATCCATTATTTGTACACCCTAATAAAGCCAGCAGAGTGGAGGAGGAAATAATACAATACCTCCTTTGAAAAATTTTTTAAAAGAGATGGCTTCCTTGAATCCATTTTCCTTCCCAGTTTTAATTAAATTCCTTATACTTATTCTCCATTTCTTTTAAAGAAATGAGATTGTTAGAAATGATCCATGGAAAATCATTTATCAACATATTTATTATATGATGATCTGTAGAAAATGAGGATTATATGGAAGACATAGTAAGCATCAAGCTGTCAATGAGAAATTTTGTCTTAGCTTAACTTCCTTAGACATTAACCTTGTTTCTGAGTTGAGCAATCTGTTGTGGGTTCTATGCAGAATTCCATGGTTACTTTTGTTATGTGAGTCAGGAACCTAATGGAAATCTGACTTCAGCAACCAGCTAACATTTCTTTTCCTGTTGAGACTTAGAATGTCGAACACCTTCCACATTTTAGTGGGGGCGGGTGGGGAAAAGGTGTTTGGGAAGAGTGAATATGGATAAAAGATTGAGGTAGACTAATAGATGTGCAAAAATATATTGTTTATATATTATGAGTGGTAAAAATGTAGTGCATAACAAGTCCTTTCTCCTTTTAGAAAGACAACTTTTAAAACTGTATTTTGGGGGATTAAAATACATAAACTTTCCTTTTAGAGAAACATTGTTGCGCTTGATTTAATGGAAAACAACTCCATATCCAAGAAGATAATGCTGGTATATCTTGTAATTCTCAAAAACATGAAATTTATGACATTTTTGTAGATGATCTTTCACTGTGTAAGAGATAATGAAGTAAAAATAATATTTTGGACAAAATCATGTTGTCCAAAATGGGTGTAAGTGAAATTTCTACTCTTGTATATTTCATCCCAAGCCAGCCAGTTTCTGTATAATGGCTTTGTGGAGGGTCCTGCTCATGACTCCCTATTTAAAAACCACTTAATGCCCTCTTTTTTGTTAGCATGCATGTAGGTAGGTTTCTATGTGGATTTTAGTTATACCTTGGTGGAAAACATGCATTTCTCAATCTTGAGCCACTGATCTGAGTTTTATAATTGAATAAATGCAAACCAGAATGTATTGTAAGAAGGAAAAGTTGTCGATCTAAAACACTTGTTTATTTAAATAGAATGGCTTATTACTTAAATTTAGAGTATAAAGGTTAATCAAGCCTTGGATCATTCATCTAAATATATAAATGTAATGTGGTCAGGGACACCTAGATATATGTTTGCTTAAATGATAACTAGCTAGTAGAAGTATATTAAACTAGAATTTTATCACTCACAAAGTTTTACAAATGAAATGTTTAGTAAACTCACTGTTTATTATATAACTTAAAGGCAGAAGAGAAAAGATACCTAATAAGCAAAACACTGTAAATTCCAGAAAAACCACGTTATTGTAATTTATATTTTCTCTGAAAATCAAGTAGTTTTTTACCCACAGGCCACTTAAAGGTTTATCAAAAGGAGAGGAAGATTCGATGTGGTATTGGCTATTTGATCTAATGGTCTAAATGAAATGGAAAAAGAAAACATGGCCTTATACTAATGGTCCAGTTTCTAACAATAAACCTGGTGGGTTCACTTTAAGTGTGGTTTACTGAAAATTGATGATGATTTTTAGCACTTAGCTTCTTGTCTTCAAAGCACTTTCCAAATGTTAAATATTTAATTGCCATAACCCCCATGTGGGGGTAGAATAGCAAGCATGTCTTTCTGTTTACCAGGAAACCATTATGACAGAGTCTGGAAATGTTGATTTTTATTTTTAGAGGTGTCTTTGCTTTCCAAGGTGACCAGCATTTTAAATAATGCCCTGGTTTCCAATCACAGGGTCACGGGAAAAGTAACCAAGGATGTTGAGTACTTGAAAACTTTTTCTTCTTCTTGTTTCCATACAGATTTTATTTTTCGTCTTACTTTTGCCTGTTCATTGTTTTGCAATACTATTTTTTAAAATGGAATATAATATATTAGCAAGTTTAGTCTTTGCTATTAGTATAGTCTCTTTGTACCTAGTAAATTCAGCATTTAGAAAACCTGTGGAACTAGGAGCGAAAAATATAAATTTTCATGTCATCTTAGGGAGGTAAAGTCCTTCCAAATCAGAAGTGTCAGATCACACTTATCTATTGAATGCAGGCATATCTTCCAATCATGAAGTTTGAGACCCACAGCTGGGCTTCAGAAAAACCCCTCTATATTGTTGTGTACAGAATTTGTGTATGTATTTATTTTTTTCTGGAGAAGTTTATCCGGCATATTTATGACATTGCTGAAACTGGGGCATACACAAAAATATTTAATATGTAATACTGACTAGTGCCCCTTATATATCACAAAGCAAAATATCAGTTTCTAGCTATCTAGTTCTCCAAAATTTGAATGAAAATAAAATCAGAGCCTGTAACTGGAAAAAAAATCACGTTTCAAAAACAAATAAATTAAAGAAATGAATTATTCAAAATGATAGTTTTTCTACCTTAACATTGGAGCCTGAGAAATAGTGGATATAGACCAGTTATATGCCTAACAGTGCATTATAAATAGTTGTACTGTATGACATATATTGAGGATGAACTTATGTAAAACAACTAGGGAACAAGAAAGACAATGAGAGAGGCTAATATAGACAAAATAAATATGGAATAAGATGGCTAATTGAACACTGGAGTTAACGGATACATCTTGAGGAGAGCAAGGTCATGCGTGATAGTGCCACAGGACCTTTAGGAAGGAGGTGGGTTAGAATTTACAAGGTAGGGGGTGACCATCCTACCAGACAATACCTGCATTAGCCAGACTAGTTTCCAGCTTGTTTGTGTTGCCAGCATCAGGATGTCTACTGATTAGCTCTCTAGAGAGATGCAGGATGGAGTCACTGTGACAGATGCAGAAGGCTCCCCATCCCTCAGCTTCTCAACCTTTGAAATAGAAAAGAGCCAGGACCTTACTTTGAGGGCAGTTTATCTTTTTATGCTTTGAGAAACCTACCAGATAACAAAGAGAATGCTGTGGTGATTATTTCTGATGAATGTTGTTTCTTTGCATATGATTAACAGCTTTAAAGGCAGAGCCGAGTTAATTTTCATGTCATCTTAGGGAGGTAAAGTCCTTCCAAATCAGAAGTGTCAGATCACACTTATCTATTGAATGCAGGCATATCTTCCAATCATGAAGTTTGAGACCCACAGCTGGGCTTCAGAAAAACCCCTCTATATTGTTGTGTACAGAATTTGTGTATGTATTTATTTTTTTCTGGAGAAGTTTATCCGGCATATTTATGACATTGCTGAAACTGGGGCATACACAAAAATATTTAATATGTAATACTGACTAGTGCCCCTTATATATCACAAAGCAAAATATCAGTTTCTAGCTATCTAGTTCTCCAAAATTTGAATGAAAATAAAATCAGAGCCTGTCAGCTGTAGGACATCACCTCTAAAAAATCTAATGTTTGTCTGTTATCAGAAAGTGCAATGATGCAGCCAAAATCAGTGACCATGGCTATTTAACTAGAGTACATTAAATTTGGAAAGGTAATGAGCAAGATTATCTTATCTACCATCAGTCATGGGACTTTCTTACTATCAGATCTGGAGGGGGTATGCCCATAAGGTTAAGGCAACTTCAGTCGTGCATTTGTAATTTAGCTTACATTCAAACACGAGTGTTTTGATAGCCTTTTTTGTGGGAAACTGCTCATTGACTATGTCATAGAACTCATTTGGGAAGTAGGATAATTCTTTGCCTCTCTACAGTTCTTTCTGTAAGCAAAGTAGCGATTTTCCTGTAAGTTTGTATACTAATTTAATCTTTGTAAATAAGACCATATTTCTGTGAAATTTTGCAAATAAGATCATGATTATAACTCATTAGAGGATGAGTGATATTTCAAGGAGTATTGCAATATAAGAGAATCATTAGGCCGGGCGCGGTGGCTCACGATAATCCCAGCACTTTGGGAGGCCGAGGCGGGTGGATCACGAGGTCAACAGATCGAGACCATCTTGGTCAACATGGTGAAACCCCGTCTCTACTAAAATTACAAAAAATTAGCTGGGCACAGTGGTGCGTGCCTGTAATCCCAGCTGCTCGGGAGGCTTAGGCAGGAGAATTGCCTGAACCCAGGAGGCGGAGATTGCGGTGAGCCGAGATCGCGCCATTGCACTCCAGCCTGGGTAACGAGAGCGAAACTCCGTCTCAAAAAAAAAAAAAAAAAAAAAAAGAGAATCATTAAATATGGAAAACAAGACCAAAATACTGTACTTTAATTGAAGTTTGTTGTTGGTGTTTGAGGTGTGAGCATTCAATAACCTCATGAAATGATAGCCACATTTAAATTATACATTCATATATCCATTTTATTTTGAGGTTACAATCCGGTTTTCTTCAGATTTCCAAAAGGCTCATGGCCCCCCAAAATGTTAAGAATTATTGGCTTATAATGTCAGAATTTTATAAGTTCTTAGCTAGGAAGAAGCCTTCTATAATTTTGAAAATTTTGTTCAACTTCAGTAATTTGAAAACAGGTCATTGATAACGAATAAAATAGTACAATATAGTGGAGTTCAAAACTGTTTAGTTCGAGTACAATGCTTTATAAATACATACTAGACTTGACAAATGTATAAGAAGATAAGCAAGAAAGCTCAAACTGTTAACTCTGGCTTATAACTGAGGGCCTGGGGCTGAATATATGGGTTGAAAGCCGTCGATAATCTATGAATCTCATTAAAACCAGTAGTGGGAACCATTTCACTCATGAAATTCACATTCATTATTATTATTATCAATATTATTTTAGAAGGAGAGGTTTCTGACCCTAGTGATTGGTTTGGGTTTCATTTCCTCTATCATAATTATGCACTGAAGACAAATCATGCAGTAGCTAAGTATTCAGGCTCTGGAATCAGCTTGGATGATCATATTACTTTGCCCCTATGACTGTGGTCTTGGGGAATTCTCTTGACATCCATGTGCCCTTCTTCTGTAAAACAAGCGTAATGGTACTACTAATCTCATGTAGTAATGGAAAATCAAATGCTGTAGTATATATTGAGAACAGTACCACTTGTCTCAACTGAATAATTTTAATTTTGTCATCACTTCTGAAGTGATGCCTGCTCATAAGATAGATAAGATACTGGCAACTGAAAGGACTGTAAGAAGAAATAAGGTGTTGTCTATATTCCAAACACTGTGGTCCCTTGAATAAATGAGAACTGACGATTTGTTTTATTGACACTAGTCTGAAGTCTCCTGGAAATGTTTCATCTGATTTAGTATGTCTAGACACATGGGCTTCCTGCATAGAATATTTCTACATTTATTAATTCAGAATTAGAAAAAGTTTAAAGATCCGTAAGCCTGTGTGAGGATACATTTATAGTATGTGCTCCTGTATCCTGAAAGGAAAGTATATCTGTAGGTACAAATTACTGTTGATCTTACAACTATGATTTCCCAACATTTGGTTGGCATTCAACTTTCTTTTGTTTACAAAAAAACTAAATGAAGTCCCTGACTGTGAAATACACTTTAAAATATTGAAATCAGATAATCTTAGATGATAATTTTTCTGAAGTAGTAAAGGAAGTGTTGGAAGTGACACAAAATTTGCTACTTTACATTCTCCTTTATCAATGACTTTATGGTCTTCCCAGTGAATTTGTACTTCTAAAAACTGCATCTAGGCTTATTTTCTGTGTGTAGAAAAATATTAATGCTTGAATTATATTTTTTTTCTTTATTTTCATTTAAGTTTGGGAAATTTTTGGAAGACTTTCCTCCTCTTTTTGGGGGAGACAGGGGCTCATTTTGTTGCCCAGATTGGAGTACAGTAGTGCAATCATAGTTCACTGCAGTCTTGACCTCTTAGGCTCAAGTGAGCCTCCCACCTCAGCCTCCTGAATAGCTGGGACTATAGGCACGTGCCACCATGCCCAGCTAATTTTATTTTTTATGGAGACAGGGTCTTGCTCTGTTGCCCAGGCTGGTCTCCAACTTCTGGGTTCAAGCCATCCTTCTGGCTTGGCCTCCCAAAGTGCTGGGATTACAGGTCTGAGCGACTGTACCTAGCTGCTTTCCTCCTTTGACAAATGATAATAATATAACAGTGTTACCATTACAGATAACCAGGTATATTATTGGCTAATTATATCTCTAAAATGAAAAAATTATTAGAGATAAAATGTATTATTACATAATTTATCACATTATATTTAAAGGGGCCTATGTTAGAATGTATAGAAGTAAGCCTGTTATTGGTATTAAAACATAATCTCATTTAATGATTTATTAATTATGGCTTTCTTTCCTATTGTGGCCTTTGCTTTTATTGTTGTCATCTGGACTCTTCTGTTTTAAATCACCTTCCTTTTTATGATTGTATAAAAAGCAAGTTAACCTAATTAAGTTGGGTTTTAGGATGCCATTTATACCATCTCTTGAGGACCTTAGATGATATTCAGATGACCCTCACTTGAGTGTAATTCCTGAGCTGTGACCAAAGGTTTGACATGAGACAAACATTTCTCAGTTTTTTTCTTGAGTTTCCAGACTTAAAATTGGCTAGCAATTAGCTGGAATATCTGGTTATGAGGGACAACTTTGATTACACTAGAACCCTGATCTTTAGAATGGCTTTATGTTCTTTATGCAACGCTGAAAGTCTTCAGAAAGTTTGTGTCAAATTTTCTTGCCTTTGTAGATTATTCTGCATGGTCAGAATAAGTATGACGTAAGTTACTTTATATGACAAGGGCACATATTTTTTTTCCCAATGCTGAATATAATATTCAAATCAAAAGGACCCTCATACTATGTGTGCTATTGGCTACAATGTATTATGTCTAACTTTTGAAATGAACAGCGGCAATTCTGTTTAATAGTCATCTATTGTTTTGAGCACTCTGTTAGTATCTTGGGAGAAAGAAACAGCTGGGCACATGCGTCCCTAATGTGTAACAGCCTACTGGGGGAGACAGGCCAGATGCATTTAGAAACAGAATTCTACAAGGATGTTGCAAGAACGGGATCAAGTGAAGGGTGTCTGAGGTTCACAGGTGCTGAGGCAGTTGAAACCTTTCTTTTCTTTTCTTCTTTTGAATATAACACTTAGATCACATTTTTGCAGCTAATACAGGTATATCATAAAATATGAGTACCAGTAGCTCTGTGTAATGCATTTTGGAGATTTTCATTTTATTGTATCTTTCTTTAGAAAATGATGAGCATTTCAATCTGTTAGTACTTTGAAGGTGCATAGCAATTGGACTCAACTTTCTCAGTCTCTGGTTTTCAGACCTATTTACTTTTTTCTTCTTAAGTATTGTGAGAAACCTAGGTTTTCAAGGTAGCTGATGTTTCCATTGTGGTGAGTTATGCTTAAAAATTGGAAAAATAAATTATGATGTATTCTTGGATTAATAATTATTTACAGTTTTCAGGAGACTCCAGCACTATATTTTATTTCATTATTATTATTTTTATTTGGTTGTATGTTATTTGGAGGGACCCTTCCAGTACTTTTTGTGGTCTGTCCATGTAAGTTTCTGAAAATTGAACATTTATACATTTTTGGTAAGAACCATGTGACAATATTTATTTCTATTTTCCTCTTGCTTTTCACCTTAGTTACCTGTCTTTTGAAGCCTGCCATGCTGGCAATGGTATCACATAGTTCTGGTGTTTTTTTGTAACTACCAGTGTGGATTCCAATTGGGTGCCCATCTGAGCAACCCTTGGTGCTGGCCTGAGCTCACCTGCATGTTGGCCTGAGCACTGCTGGTATAGTAGGGAAAGTCATTGATTGCTTCCTTTGGGCCAGCAGATGCTGCAAACCTGAAAATATGTAATTTTCTAAACAGTAAGCAAGGGTGTGTTTAGGATTATCCTTCTTGGCTCTTTAATAGCCATTATCTAATTTAAGGAGAAATCACAGCATTTATGCAATCACCGTCAAAAAACATGATGACTTAAACATACTTAATATATTTCTAGAACCAAAGTAACAATTGCCAGAAATGTTGAAGAGGTTAAATACCTTCTCTGAGCAACTTTAGTTTGTGGGCAATGCATTGTATGTGTTAAAATGCATAATCTTTGGTAATTTCTCAGGAAACATTTTCTTATCAATTGTTTCTCACTTATTTGTGGTTTCTCTTTCTCCATCTCTCCTTCCATTCTGCACCCTTACTCAAGGAAAATCTTAGGGAAATTAACCCAATGAAGGAGAAAGATTTCTTCTTGTTACTACGAACACTGTGTAAACAAATGATCAGAAGAATCTCTTTTAAATCTTTTAAAGTGTATTTCTTGGGGTTTGAAGCTGTGTAAAGATATGTTTATGTACTTTTCTACCTCAGTAGTCTATAATCTCCTCAATGAAGCATCTGTGTCTTATTCATTTTTTATGTCATCAGTCTCTAGCATGGACTGACACAGAGTAGGTACTCAATAAGAAGTTGTCTAAGTGAGCTGAACTGGAGACATACAGCTGCAGTTATAAAGATGAAAAGTGATGGAGAAAAAAATATTTGCTACTCAGAATTTCCAAAGAATTGTCTGAAAAATATGAAAAGATTTTGAGCCAAAGTATTACAAAGAAAACTCACATTCAGAATGTTTTTCTTTGTAATTTATCTTGGCAACATTTATTCATTTGCACACATCCATGTGGTTGTTAGATTGCTTTCAAATGATATCTTCGTGTGCCAGGGTGACTGCATCTACTTTTACCAGAAAACACCTTCACAAAACAGTTTTTCTTGTTATAATTGCCTTTCCTCTTCTCCTTTACTTACTCCTACAGATTTTAGGCTTTGGGCAGTGATTCAGAAAAGATTTATCTTTTATTTGCTTTTAACAGTATAAAGACATAGTGACTCTCCTATGATTCTGTATTCTGTAAGTTTGGATCTGTCACCACCAAGCTTTATTTAACATTCAGAAGTTTTTATATGTTACCTGTGAAACTCCAACCATTTGCAAAATTAAAACATCAAAATGGTATATGATAGCTCACACCATTCATGAGGTTTTTTTTACCAGGAGGTAGAAGGATACTTTGGGTCTGAAACATAAACTACTAACAATAAATTTCTGTCCATGTTAATTGAGAATATACCAGTTTTTAGCAGTGACCTTAATGTTGCTGCATCCTGAAGTTTTAAAAACGTGGTTATGTTTCACAGCTCCCCAGTGAATCTCAGCAAAAACCTGAAGAGTTGGAGTTTTGGTGGACAGATTTTTCACAAATCTCTCTTGCTAAGAAGACAGAACATTTGGCAATTCAAAGTCACATCCCCCATAAGTTGGGAGTAAACACATTAGTAGTAGTGTCACTTTATTTATCTTTTTTTTTTTTGTGTGTGTGTGAAGAGGTTACAATGCTTCATGGACCTTATCGGAGCTACATGGTGATGATTCTCAGGCCTGAAGTTGTGCAAAAATGAGTTTTAGCTCTGGCAGCTAAGGAAACTTAGACAGTAAAAATGAGGGACTTGTTTTAGAGTTACCTAAGACAAGGTTTGTAAGATTTACAACCAAATTCATGGATGTGATGATTTCAGCACTCCCTTACTAAGGAAGCCAGCCAACTGTCAGGATGTCTCACTGGTTGTATATGAAGACAACTTAGATGCCATCTAAGAAAATCTAACCTTCCAACCTTTGCTGGTGTAAGTGTGTCTGCCCTCAAAGAGTCGTTCCAGCTTTCTGTCTTCCATCTGAAAGAATGATTTAGGTCTAATTTTAAAATTATCTAATTTTCCCTGAAATTTTGAGTTTCTTATCTCTATTGTTACTATTCTGGGGCTTGGAATCCTCTGGCTTTTTCTCTAATGGGCTGTGCACTGAGCTTAGGTTTCTCACTTGGTTAGATTCAGGGTTAGTTTTAATGTAGTCACCATCCTGTGTTGAATCCTCAGGATCAGGAATGGATCTAGGCAGAATTATGTCTGACTGGGAGAGTAGCCAGGAAGAGGCCCAGTCCTCTGGAGCTGGGCAAAAGGTGGGGGTTGCCCTTGCTGGGAGCAGAGGGTGAAACCAGTGCTGACCTGCTGTCAGAGGGGCTCGCCAGAAATGAATGAGGAAAACTGGATGGTCACAAAGACCAGAGCTGGAATCCACAGCACAGAGGCACAGTGGGGTTGGAGAACCATGGGACATGAAAGTGTGAGGCAGAGGTTGAGACTAGATGAATGAGATGAAGTGGGCCATAGTCCACAATGGCAGTGACATTTTCCATGTGCACGTCACGTGTTTGCGTGTGTGCCCATGTGTGTGTGGATAGGGTAGCAGCTGTAGTTTTGGTAGGCCAGGTCACATGAAACAAACTGGGTTGCGGTAAGTACTAGGGAGCCAAGAAGAGTGGTTACCATGAGGCTGAAGCTCCTCTGGTGCTGGGGGAAGGTGTTCAAAAATGAGGACGTAAATAGTCATGCCCTGCATAATGACGTTTTGGTCGGTGATCGACCATGTATATGACAGCAGTCCCATACGTTTATATTATTGCATTTTTACTGTACCTTTTCTACATTTAGATACACGAGTACTTACTATTGTATTATAATTGCCTACAGTGTTCAGTACAGTAATGTGCTATATGGGTTTGTAGTTTAGGAACTATAGGTTATACCACATAGCCTAGGTGTGTAATGGGCTGTATCATCTGGGTCTGTGCAAGTACATTCTCTGATGTTCACAAAATGACAAAATTGCCAAACGATGCATTTCTTGGAATGTTTCCTGTTATTTAGCAATGTATGATTGCATAAGATCTGATGATAACTCAGAAGTCTGTGTTTTCCTGCCTACACTATGTTACTGATTTGTATCTGTTTGTATCTTCCTTTATTGTCATTACTAGACGCAATCCTGGATTTTACCCCATAAAGCATTGGCTCATGAGGGCCACTCTCGACATGCTACAGTGAGCTGGTAAAGCAGGCATAGGGAAGCCTCTGTTCTTGTTTTTGGGACTAAACCACAAGAACGCTCTGCTTCCAGGCTGGTGGGCTTCAAAGCAGGGGCTTCTTTTGCCACCACACCAGTTCGGTCTTACTGGAGTACTGAGTTTTCATGGCACACTAATTGCTCTTTATTAAGAATCATTTCTGTGGCTGTCATTATGATTATGTATCTTACTGTATTTTGATAGAGTAAAAGATGAAAAGGTGAGAAGGAAATCTCCCTGATATGGACCTAATGTCTGTATTCACCCCACCCCCACCCAGAGTCATAAGTTGAAGCCCTAATTTCCAATATGATGGTATTTGGAAGTAAGACCTTTAGGAGATAATTAGGTTATGAGGGTGGAGCCCTCATGAATGGGATTAGTGCCCCTTGTAAGAAGAGATATGAGAGAAATGATCTCTCTTTTGGCCATAGGAGGACACATGGTAAGAAGGTGGCCTTCTGCAAGCCAGGAAGGAAGGTCTCAACAGGAACTGAATCAGCTAGCACCTTGATCTTGGACTTCCAAGTCTTCAAAATTGTGAGAAATAAATGTCTGTACTTTAAGCCTGTGGTGTTCTGTTATAGCAGCCTGAGCTGACAAGACACTCCCTTTTCTCTGTCCCCCACTCAGGCTACTCCCTTGCAACATTTTTGTGCCTGTTCAGTTGGCCACTTAGTATCTCAGTCATTTTTCTTGACATGGCCCTCAGGTACCCATGTACTGGGGTTTTGTGTGGAGAACTGAGCTTTGTGCGGGCTCCACCTTTGGTATGAACTGATCCTGTACTGAGGGGTGTAGAAGTGTCCCCAGCTGTGGCCTCTTAACTTTGTTTACACAGCCCTGTATACAGTACTTCAGAAGTATGTCATCCTCAGCCTGGGATGATGCTGGCCAATGGCCCCATAAGGAGGAAAGAAGTTTGAAAGGGAATGATTATTGAAGCAACTTCAGGTACTTTGTGGGTTTTCCAGGATTTCCAGGTACATGTTAGCATTTCCTGATAGGAAGGTTTGTGATCTCAATTCTGTTTTCCATTAACACATCATCATGGGGAAGGCTGAGGGGCAGGGAGACAGGACATATGACCCTTGTATATAATGCAGAAGTCAGAGATGTGCTCCTTGCATCACTTGTACCCTATCCTAAGTGCATAAAACTGTCCCATATCTTTGTTCCTATGGTTTTTTTTTTTTTGTTTCATTGAGTTCTGTTTTTATTTTTGGCTCTGTGCCCAAATTGATTTAATAAACCACATGATCTGAGAAAAAATCTTGGTGAAATAATAGATTTATTTACTAATGTTTCTGAATCTTTTCACATCACAGAGTGCTTAGTAAATAATAATATTTGCATGGTACACTGGGTAAACAGTCTAGACATCTTTTGGCTGGAGGTAAATGGTCTGGGGCTTGGGATCTGCCTGGCCCTGCCTGGCAGCTTGCAGAAAATGAAGGACATCTCCACCCACTTGAAATTTATTCCAACCCTGGTTTGGAAACACGAGGATTCACAGTTGATGTAGTAGTAGCTTTATGCATTATGCAGCTTAGTGCATTCTATACTGGAAGCTTGGGTTATGATTTTGCTTTTGCTGTGATTTCCTAATGTGCTTAGAACCTTTTGTCTGAATTATCTGATCTCTAACCTAGAGTCAGTATATTACTTATCTTCTTATTCACAACTAGGTATGCTCAGAGAATAAATAAATTATGTGGAACTATTTGAGAATCTTCAAAGTAATACCTTGTGTTATTAACAATGGTATCACAAATGTTGGATCACAAATGTCATTTAGATTGTCCTCCTGTCCTCTCCTCAATCTTGCTGATAGTACAGGGTAGACTAAAGCATCGCAGCTGGGCTCCCCCTCCCTGCCACCCCGAATTTATTAATTCACTCCTGATTGCTTTTTTCTTGTTTTGTTTGACTAAGAAATTTGTGTTCTAAGGTGCAGATGGTTATGCTTTCAAAACACCTTATTGTCATAGTAGCACCCATTTCAACTAATACTCTGTTCTCAGTTTCACCATTTCAAGCACTATTCATTCGATTCCTGAGGAGAACACTATGCCCTTCCACTGACACTCTGGGCCTGATCCTCCAGGGAGGCTCTGTCCACCTTGTTCCTTTCCCAGGTTTGTAAGGAGGGTGGTAGCATCAAATGAACCCTGTGCCAGGCACTTTCATGTCCAGTAAGGAGAGCATCAGTTTTAGAGTCAGAGAGATGTAAGTGTGAATTTCTGTCTTTTCTTTCTTAGACTCTGTAACCTCAGCACATTAACTTTATAGCTATTGGACTGTGTTTTATTCTATGTAAGTTGGAGCTAGTGGTAACTACTGGGCTTGTGGATCACTGTGAAGATCACAAGTCAGCTGTCTCAAATGGGCTAATGAACATCAGGTGCTCAACAAATGATATGTATAATTATCATTATTGATAATTCTGTAATGCATTGTAGAGAGTTTTGCCAAACAAAATAAATTATCATTGCTTGTCTACCAACTTTGTCATTTCTATTTTTTTTTTTTTTGAGATGGAGTCTTACTCTGTTGCCCAGGCTGGAGTGCATTGGCAAGATCTCGGCTCATTACAACCTCCACCCCACCCCCCAGGTTCAAGTGATTCTCCTGCCTCAGCCTCCCAAGAAGCTGGGATTCAGGTGTGCACCATCATGCACAGCTAAACTGTATTTTTTGTAGAGACAGGGTTTCACCATGTTGGCCAGGCTGGTCTCGAACTCATGGCCTCAAGCGATCCACCTGCCTCGGCCTCCCCATGTGCTGGGATTACAGGCGTGAGCCACCGTGCCCAGCCATCATTTCTATTTTAAGAAACCATTCAATTCAGAAAATTAGTTCTTACCAAAGATGTGTTAACTGAAATACACTTTTTTTCTTGCTTTCATTCCTTTGTCACTTCTATTGTTAATTTTTTTTATTCTGATTTTTAAAAATTGGCACGTGGGGTCATTTTTAAGCTTTGTTCTTGTCAGAAACATAGCACAAACAGGTCTGTGTTTCCCAGGGTGACCATCTTTCAGAAATACCCAGCTGGCCCATTTCCACGCTCAGCCATGTGCCCAGTTAGTCCTCTGAGTATTATCAATAAGTTGAGAAATTTGACCTCTGATATATCAAGAGGCACATGCTTGATGATTTCTTTTCTTGATTCCCTGCACTTTACATAATGTTCAAAAGAGGGAAGCTTCTCTTATCCTTTATTCTTGGCTTCCACCTTGGGACTAATGAGCTTAGAAAAGACTTTGGAAGACTTATGTGGTTATTCCTCCTGCTCCATGCTAAGGAGACAGCATGGCATGGAGCATTGGAGCCAGACAGAGCTGGGTTTGAATTCTCTCTCCGCCAGTTGCTAGTAATGTGACCTTCATGATCTTGAGCCAGGGGCTAGCAGTTTGACCTTTATGAACTTGTACCTGTCTGGGAGAAATTAAGGACTTGCTGCATGACAATACTAGCTCCGTGCTTTGTCTACCCACTCTATGCTCAGTACCTACCACTCAGGGTGCTTTCCTGTCTGTTATCCCATAGCTTCCCCACAACTAAACAATGTGGGTATTACTAAGCCCATTTTTCAGATGAGAACATTGAGACTTAGAGAACTGGTAACTCGAATTACATTCACTTCATAAAAATTCTTTACTAATTTTGTTTTAAAGAAACTGTGAGTGGGATAAGATTGGGAAAATAAGAATTGAGTAAGAAATACCACTTTAGAATTGCTTTGACATTAAAGTTTTTTTTTAAGTGATTTAATTCTTACTAAGACTGAATAATATGTTTTTGCTAATGAACGGGCTGTCAGCTTTAATAATACAACAGTGCAAATCAGCAGTATAATGGAGAAATAAAGGATTTGGCCACTAACAAAATGGCATTTATAGGCTGGGCATGGTGGCTTACGCCTGTAATCCCAGCATTTTGGTAGGCTGAGGCTGGTGAATTGCTTAAGGTCAAGAGTTCGAGACCAGCCTGGCCAAAATGGTGAAACGTTGTCTCTTCTAAAAATACAAAAAATTAGCTGGGTATGATGCTGTGTGCCTGTAATCCCAGCTACTCAGGAGGCTGAGACAGGAGAATCCCTTGAACCTGGGAGGCAGTGGTTGCCATGAGCTGAGTTCATGCCACTGCACTCCAGCCTGGATGACAGAGTGAGACTCCATCTCAAAACAAAAACAAAAACAAAACCACCACAAAAGGCATTTATGTAGCTTATCGAGTAGTTTTTATCTGTAGATCCTTATTATATGGTTGCCTTTCAAAGACCATTGTAAACAAAAATGATTCTATGACTATAACAGAAATAGGAAGCTCTCAGCTGGTCATTACTTCTATTTGGTATAAGAGTGCCATCAATGTACTTAACTGGCTTTTCCTGATTGACTGTTGGTTTTTATAGAACTGGAAGCAGAGGCAGGAAGACTTAGAAAGCAGGCTCTGAGGTCTTCAGCAAGGCTGGAATGTGGTAGTAACAGTGAGACTTGCATTGCTTTTGGCTTTTCTTTCTTTTTGGCTTTGGCTGAAGCTAGTGAGCTGTGGAGACTCTGAAAGTTAAAACAAATGGAGAGTGTAGGGAAAGTGATCTTCAGTTTTTCTAAGACTCTTCTTGGCAATGGGGCTTTTCTTCTGATATTTAAAAGAAGAAATAATTCTTTTTTACTAGTAGCTTGCGAAAGTGATCCAAGTTGGTAATAGTTCATAAGCAAGTCCCAAATCTCCAGAAAGGAGACGTCATGACACTGAACAGCTCTTTAAGAAGCGAGTGATGTTTTACTTTGGTCTTTAGCTGTCTGTGTTTATTCGAATAACTGAGTATTGAGATAATGAAAAAAGCAAATGTAAAAAGTTACCTTAGACCACCCGTATATGTAATTCCTTCTTAGAATTGGTTTGTCTCAACTGATTATGGTTAATTTTATTTGTGATTATCTATGAGAGGTAACACTGGTATTTATGCTGAAATTTTATTTCAGCATAGAGTTGACCTATATTGATGACCTTTCTAAACAAATGCACGTGCTGCTTCCCACTTAATTTTGGAATGCCGTCACTTTATATTTATTGTTTAGTTGTTTGAAACTCAAAATGTATTTTACTGTAGAAAGCAATATTAGAATGATGCTTAGTATTCCAGATCCATTCAAATCCATACAAGTCTATTTCACCCATAATATACCTAAAACAGTACTATTAGCACTGTAATATTAGTAATTTTGATACTGCAAGCTAATAATCTATACGGGTTGCATCAGTTAGTAGCTGTGTGACCTTGCCAACTTGCTTACATCTTTAAATCTCAGTTTTATCATCTGTAAAAGGGGGATAATAATAGCACCTATTTCATTGACTAGGAGTCAAGTCTAAATAAAGTACGTATTATATTAAATTTTATTATTATTCCTATAATTTGGCCACATTTTCAGTAAATCGAACTTTGTGAGTTGGCCTTGGAACCTGACCAACAAAGGCAATATACTTCCTTGAGAAAAATAGGTATCCTGTGTTTTCAAGAAGGGATATGCTGTCACCAGGAACATCCTTCTTTTTCTTTTCCCTTGTATCCCATCAATGTCTAGTAATACAAGGGACTGTATTAGTTTTTGGGGAGTTTTTATTCTTCTAGGATCACCGGGAAGCTCACTCTTCTGCGGAGACATCACAAGAGTCTCAAAGTATTCAAGTGAAAGGAAGAGTAGCACGTCTCTCACTTTAAGTCAAAAGCTGGAAATGATTAAGCTCAGTGAAGAAGGCATCTCAAAAGCCAAGATAGGTCAAGAGTTAGGCCTCTTGCTCCAATCATTAGCTACATCATGAATGCAAAGGAAAAGTACTTGAAGAAAATTAGAAGTACTACTCCAGTGAATACACCAATGATAAGAAAGTGAAAACAGCCCTCAAGATTTATGATAAATCTACTCTGCCTGTGCTCTGAGGATGGAACAACACAGCCTAGATGACAGCACATCTGTTTATAGCATGATTTATTGAGTATTTTAAGCTCACCGTTGAGACCTACTTTCAAAATTTTGCCACTTATTGACAGTGTTACCCAAAAGCTCTGACAAAGAGGTACAAGGAGATGAATGTGGTTTTCATGTGTGCTAAAATAACTTCCACTCTGCAGCCCATGGATCAAGAAGTAATTTTGACTTTCAAGTATTACTATTTAAAACTACATTTTGTAAGGCTATAGCTGTCATAAATAGGGATTTCTCTGATGGATCTGGGCAAAGTAAATTGAAAACCTTCTGGAAAGGATTCACCATTCTAGATGCCATTAAAAACATTTATGATTCATGGGGGGATGCCAAAATATCAACAGAAACAGAAGCTTAAGTTTAAGAGGAAGTTGATTCTAATCCTCAAGAATGATTTTCAGGGGTTCAAGCCTTCAGTGGAGAAAGTAACTGCAGAGGTGATGGACATAGCAAGAGTACTAGAATTAGAAGTGGAGCCTGGAGATGTGACTGAATTGTTATAACCTCATGACAAATTTGAATGGATGGGGAGACACTTCTCATGGATGAGCAAAGAAAGTGATTTCTTGAGATAGAATCCGCTCCTGGTGAAGATGCTGTGAACATTGTTGACATGACAACAATGGATTAGGATTTAGAATATTGCATAAACTTAAAGTAGCAGCAGGGTTTGAGAGGATTGACTCCAATTTTGGAGAAAGTTCTACTGTGGGTAAAATGCTCTTCACCAGTAATGCATGCAACAGAGCAACATTTTGTGAAGGAAGAATCAATTGATGAGGCAAATTTCATTGCTGTCCAGCGGAATTGAGGCAAGACCTTCTACCAGCAACAAGAGGACAACTTGGTGAAAGCTCAGGTCATTGTTGGCATTTTTAGCAATACAGAATTTTAAAATTAAGATATGTACATTTTTTAGGCATAATGCTGTTACACACAACAGACAGCAGTGTAGTATAGACATAATTTTTATATGCATTGGGAAACAAAAATTTCATGTGACTCGCTGTATTGTGATATTTGTTTTATCGTGGTGCTCTGGAACCAAAACTGTAACATCTCTGACGTATGCCTGTAAAGACATTAAAAATACATATAACCTCACCACCATTATCATACCTAATAAAATTAATAATAATTCCTTAGCACCATCTAATACCCAATTAACATCCAAGCTTCCTTCATTGTCTCAAAATAGTTTTTTGAACGGTTGATTTGTTTGAATCAGTGTCTCAGCCCACATGTCGCATTTGATGGTTATATCCTATGTGTGTCCTTTTTTCTATCAGAGTTAAGGAGAGTGTTTTTATTTTTTCATTTTTTTAAACTTTTAGGTTTGGGGGTACATGTGCAGGTTTGTTATATAGGTAAATGTGTGTCATGGGAGTTGGTTGCATGTATTATTACATCACCCAGGTATTAAGCTCAGTACTCAATAGCTATCTTTTCTGTTCCTCTCCCTCCTCTCACCATCCCCCTTAAAGGAGACCCAAGTGTCTGTTGTTTTCTTCTTTGTGTTTATAAGTTCTTATCATTAATTCCCACTTATAAGTGAGAACATGCAGTATTTGGTTTTTGGTTTCTATGTTAGTTTGCTGAGGATAATAGCCTCCAGTTGCATCCATGTTCCCACAAAAGACATTATCTTATTCTTATTAATGGCTGCATAACGTTCCATGGTGTATATGTACCATAATTTCTTTATCCAGTCTGTCATTAATGGGCATCTAGGTTGATTCCATGTCTTTACCATTGTGAATAGGGCTGCAGTGCACATTCATGTGCATGTGTCTTTATGGTAGAATGACTTATATTCTTCTGGGTATATACCCAGTAATGGGATTGGTGGGTTGAATGGTAGATAGTTCTGCTTTTAACTCTTTGAGGATCGCTGTACTGCTTTCCACTATGAATGAGAGTGTTTTTAAATTGGGATGTAACATCCTTTCACAATGTGGACCACTCCTCTGTACAAACAAGCGGCTAGAATCAAACAAGGGATGTCATTCTTATGCAAAGGATGACAAGCTTAGGGGATTTCCTTCTCAAGTGCAGGAGGTGTGACCGTGGAATCAGAAAACTCACAGTTTAAAACAACTTTAAATGTATTTCTCTATTATTTAAAATATCAATTTGAATCATGGGTGTTAAAAAAAACCACCAACAAATCAGCTCTATGCTATTCTCATGATACCCACATATTAATCATCTGCTTTGGCATCTTCTCACACTACGTGTTGCCATCCCTGGGGCATAGGTAGGCGAGGATTCAAGTGGCAACAACTTGAGTCATGAACTTTGGAGTTAGTTTGGCAGAAGCTGATAAAGATTATATTAACAAGTTAATGCAGATTGGCCTTTGTCATGAGCACTGAAACATTGCTCAGCACCTTCACAAGGCAGAAGTCAATGTCAAGGCTCTGAACACTCGAAATGAAGTCTCCTAAGGTGTGTCAATGCACTTTTGGATCTGGAGAGGATTGGGTCAAGTTCTGACATGGTGCTGTAGGATTCTGACCAGCAGATCCTTCCTGTAACCTCTGTGCTATACTAGCTGTGAACCCAGAAAGACCTTCTAAGTAGGTTTTAGGAAGCACCTTAATGGAAATGTTTAAATAATGACAAAAACTTGAGTGAAGACTACAAGCTTGAGGAAGTATCACTCTAACGCTTAGACCCTCCAGTGGCTTTCTGGTTGTTCAGAGTAAACACCAAAGCCCTCCCAGATGCAGAGCAGCCTGCCTCGCCTTTACCTTCACCTCTCTGATTTTATCTCCAGTTCTCCTGGCTCACTATGCAACAGCCACTGGCTTCTTTCATATTCCGGTAATCTTCCAGGCAATTTCCTGCTTCAGGGCCTTTGCATTTGCTGTTTTCTCACATTACCACAAGTCTCACTTTCTTACCCTTTTCAATCTTTGCTCAACTCTCACTCCTTGAGGTCTTTCTTAACTACCTATTTAAAACTGCACCACTTCCCATTTTCACCAGCATTCCCTCAATCTCTTCCTTGCTTATATTTTTCCATTGCAGTATCAATTTTGACACATTATGCAGTTGATTTTTAAATTTCGTGTATTGTCTATTTCTCACCATGGATTTATCCTTAGTGCCTAAAATAATGCCTAGTCGTAGCAGACACTCAATACATTGAATAAATGAATGAGTAAACAAACTTTGGAAAATTAGATCACAAGTATACACTGAGAGATTTCTTGGGAAAAATGAAGGATAAACTTTGAACAGCATTGCGGAAAGAGACATTTTAATGAGAGAACACAGACTAGAGAAGTGTCTCCAATGTTCTTGTAATAGTGAACTGTGCTCATAAAGTTTATGAGATAAAAGTTGTTTTTCTCTTAGTAGTACAGCCCACATGGTGAGTGATGCGCTCTTCTGGCTTTCCATACAGTAGTTCCTTGGCATGTGTGAATCTAACAATTATGATTTCAACTATTTGCTGGCAGCCCTACGGGGTCCTACCATGTAGTGGGTCTGTGCTTTGGTGGAGAACCATGTGGCAGTGGTGAGCCCAGGCCGAGCCTGGCATATGGATGCTGTGTGATACCTGCGAATTGGGAAATATGCAAAATGGGCCTGGGGAGAGGATGTTCATGAATGTCCAGCAGCCAGTGAGTCTACGCTTTCACTGAAGCTTTCACTCTGTTTAACATTTGCGACCCCAGGTTCCTAGAGTTTTAATTTCCGTTTTTGTTTTGCATTGACATTCTTTTATTTGAGATGCAGAGATCTGTGCCCAATCAGGGTTGAGAGGAATGGGATTTAAAGAACTTATTGAGTATATAACTGAGTTCAAACTATTTTCAACTTTACATCTGATTCCCACGAATGATGCAGAAAATGAAGATGCTTGCCTGTGGGCCTCCTAGATCGAGTATCTGACACAAGAAAAGCCTGCCCAAAGCCAAGTAGGTGGCCCTTTCCCTTTCCTTTGTAGGGCGAACTCACATCCACAGTCCCTTAGATCCAGCGCTGTTAGGAGCTCAGGTCTTCACAGCCCTGTTCTGAGACTCAGTAATGCAGAGTCTCAAAGCCTGGATTTCATTCCCACAGCCCATCTTCACTGCCTGCTTCTGTTTCCTTCCAAATTCAGGTTTTCTCAGTCTGCTTCTGCCCCTCAGGAACCTGAGTCTTGGCAGCCTGTTTCTAAATCCTTAGGAACCCGAGTCTTCACTGTCCCGCTTCTCCCACGTAGGAGCCCAGATCTGCACTGCTCCCATTTTACCTCTCCGGAGCCTCTGTCTGTCTTCACACCCCGTTGCTTTCCGACCTTCTCTTAGGAGTGCGGCTCCTCACACCTCTGTTCCTCCCAGCCTGCCTTCCCTCAGAAGCTGGAGAACTCACATCAGTCCTGTTCCCTAATCCCATCTGGAGCCCGGGTCCCCACAGCCGCTTCTTCTCTGAGCCTGATCCTCTCAGTCCCTTCCTCAGAACCTGAATCCTCACAGCCCCATCTCATCCACAGCCTGGTCCTTCCAACACAGACCCACCCCGGGGCTCGGCCCGGACTTCCTCCTCCCGCTCTTGTTTCTCAACTGCCAGGGCTCCTTAAAGAGTTTTAACAGATCAATCAAACTGGCTAAAAAGAGGCAGCTTGACATTGAGTGGGTAAGAGAGCAGATTTTGGAACCAGTCCTCCTGGGTTTGAATCCTGACATCCACAGTTAGAGCTGTCTGATTTTTTTGGGCATGTGACTTAATCTCTCTGTGTTTCAGAGATGATGGTGATAAAAACAGTACAAATCTCGTTGGATTGTTGTGAGTATTAAATGAGTTAATAATATCTGTAAGGCAACTACAATAGTAACTAGGATATAGTAACCACTGCCTGTTTGTTAAAGAAAAATAATGACATTAATTTGCAGGGCTGTGGGGGGTGGGGGTGGATTGTTACGGGATGCTCCAATCTTTGGCCAGTAGGCCTACCAAAGAGGGGAAAGAGATAGGTGATGTAATTTGAAATTATAAGAAGGCATATATGTAAGTTCAACACCGTGAAAAAATATTCTTGAAGATAACCCTTGGTGGGCATTGATTAGCTGATTATAAAAGAGTAGAGTGGTTAAAATTGAGGGCTGCTAAATTGGTCTACATGCCTGGTCTTCACATCACATGTACTGTGTGATTTTGGGCAAATTATTTAACCTCAAAATTAGAACTCTAAAGTGGGTATGGGAAAAGTCCTACCTATGGTATTGTTGTGAAGATTGGATTAAAAAATAATCGTCAAAAAGTATTTAGCATAGTATGTGGCAGGTAGTAAGTGTTTAAAATGTGACTTAAAATATTAATAGATAATGGGCTGGGTTCGGTGGCTTACGCCAGTAATCCCAGCACTTTGGGAGGCTGAGGTGGGCAGATCACCTGAGGTCAGGAGTTTGAAACCAGCCTGGCCAACATGGCGAAACCCCTTCTCTACTGAAAATATAAAAGTTAGTGGGGTGTGGTGACATGTGCCTGTAATCCCAGCTACTTGGGAGGCTGAGGCAGGAGAATCACTTGAACCTGGGAGCTGGAGGTTGCAGTGAGCTGAGCTAGCACCACTGTGCTCCAGCCTGGGCGACAGAGCAAGACTCCATCTCAAAAATAAATAAATAAATAAGTAAATAAATAAAAATAAAAGATAATGAAAGTCCCTAATCTCAGTTCCTACATTGTTATGGGTATTGACATCCTTTAGCTAGAATCTTCAGTTCTACTCTGTTACTGAGTCAGATAAAATAAGATGGCATCTAGAAGGAAATAATGCATGCATGCTGCTTAGCACACTGACTGACATGAGGCAAGAACTTAACAAAATTTCAGGAAGCTCATCCCTGCCAGCTGCAGGTGGTTCAGGATGGGAGATGTGAACATTGTGGTTACCATGTTTGGTAGAAGTAGGAAGGTTTGCCTAAACCCATTTCAGAAGGCATCTCCCTAATGTCAGTTCTGTGTGTCAGAGGTGGGTAGGTCAGGAGGTAGTACTTGATCAGGTGCCATGGAACTGACTCCCAGCTCCGTGTCCTGGAACAAACTCCTGCTCTTGAGTCCCCATCTGTCTGCCAATCTGCATCTGATCTGAGATCCCTGTAAAATCCACAGTAAATGTGCAAAAATCACAGAGTACAAAGAATATGAATTAACTGAGGATTTTAGTTATCCATGCTATTGCCGTACTAATTGCTACAAATAATTTATCATCGACTATGTATAAACGTAGAATTAAGCTAAAATTTCTAGAGCTTAAGGTTTATATTGACATTTTGAATTCCAGTTTTATTTGCAGGTAACTGCCATCCAGCTTCTTTATAGGTTTACCTAAACACATTACAGAGTTTTATTTGTCCAGTTGCAGGCCTGATGAGCAAAATTGAACTTTCTTATAACTTTCATGCTGCTTCTGGGTATTTCTTATTTTTTTTCAGAGATGGATTTCACTATGTTGCCCAGGCCGGAGTGCAGTGGCTCTTCACAAGCATGACTGTAACGCACTACAGACTCAAAGGTCCTGGGCTCAAGCAGTCTTCCCACTTCAGCTTTCCTAGTAGCTAGGACTTTAGGCATACACCACTGTGCCAGGCTTTGTTCCGGGGATTTAAAGTAGTTTATGGTGGGATTTATTTTTATGTTGATTCATTCTTCTGTTTGTGGAACCAATTTTTATTTAGAACCTAGTATGTGGCAGGCCCAGGTACCTCTTAATTTTTTTCTTTAGCAGACAAGGGGAAATTCTCATTTAAATTTAATTTGGCCACCACATATGACAGCATAGTTATAGTCTGTGAAGAGCTGAGTTTTAACATTAGCCCATAAAGAGAAAATTATATAGTTAAAAATATTCTTGAAAAAATCCCTTAATTCAACTGTAAACATAACACTCTTCAGGGAGTACAGCATAGCCATTTCCCCCCCTTTGTTTGGAACAAATCACTGTTTCTTCAGTTGAATAACAGGGTAAGGAATTGGAAATTTGCTTGTTTATGGGGTTTATGTTGTTTGAAATACACATTCAGGGCCTTTGAACTTAGAGATCCATTTAATACAAAATGTGTGTGTGCTCTCACTTTGCCCATTTCTAACTGGTTGGTTGATTGATTGACTCATCAATCGATTCATAGTCAATGGCACAGAGCTTGACACTAGCTGTAGAAAAACTTTAGAAAGACAGTATCTGCCTCGAAGAGCTCATAATATGGTGGGACAAGAGCCATGACATGCACAAGTACAGTTGAGTAACGATAAGTTATAATGACAATGCATTGTAATGTGCTATATGAGAAGCAGGCACATTCAGGAAGCCAGTGGAGAACAGAGGAAGGAGCATAGCTGTGCTCAGGGAAGGTTATGTCTGAGAATTTAGAAGAGGTTGGATCTTGAGTTGGGTTTCAAAGAATGGGTTAACTAAGATGTTATGTTCATTAGAAGAACTAGCATGTACACGAAAGTGTGGTGGATGGCTCAGGGTGTTTGGTGTCGGGATGGTAGGACCTGAGCTTACATTTCATGTTGAGCAAGTTGGATTCAATTTTTCATGTAATGAAGAACCACAGAAGGCACTTTAAAAGGACAGGGATACCAAAGTGTTTCATAAATGGATGGATTAGTGGGGAATAAATTCAGATCCATGGAGGCCAGTGAGAAACCACTAGTGAGAGGGCAGATGGGAATCCAGGCATCCTACACTCATGTCAAACTTGAGCATGTTGGAGCTTCCCTTGACTAACAGCTGCCTTGCAGGGTGGGTTTTCAGCTATAGATATTCCTTTTCCTGTGATTGCCCTGTGGGGCATCCTCCTTTCCTCCCTTTGCTCTTTACTCTGCTGCTGTTTTGGGTCTGGCTCTTGTTTGAAGAGCTGGTAGTGGGAGGGAGGAGGGGACAGAGAATGAATGTGCCCACTGCCATCCTCTGTGCTGGTGTCTCATATGGAGGAGCCCAGCCATTTCATCTTGCCTGATTCATGTCTTAGGATCTTTCTGATTTTCATAAAAGAAGCCTTGAAGAAGGGTGACTGAAAGATAAACAGTTAAGAAGGGAGTTTCTTTTTCCTGTCCGTAACAGTAAAAACTCTGAGAAAATGTTTGAAGGACAAAATAGGAAGGAGGAGACTGCTCTATTCTACAATGGAGCTCTGGTTAGAAGCAGCACATGGTCTTTGTGGAGGCCCGTGAGATGGCCCATTAAAAACATTAAGTAGTGTCCAAGTGAGAGTGTAGGCTAAGTCAAGGACTGTCCTGAGGAGTCATGAACGCAGTCCTCCTTTCAACACTGAATACCCTCCTCAGCACTTTCTCTCTTCATCTGTCACCTCCCCTGGCCTCTGAGCCTTTTCTCACCCCAGAGTCTCTGTCTCCATCCTTTTACTAATTATTTTCTTGTCTTTTGTTGCTGAGCCTGCTCCAGCCTTTCGGAAGTCAATCAACAATCTGAAGACAGAGTTTAGGAGAACTGGACTCAGCATGGAAAAGGTGGAAAGGGAGAGTTTGATCTTAATCATTTGAGGGACAGTTTATCTGTGGTCTCCCCAGTTAAAAATCCTATGCATTTGCTCATGAGAAAGAATAGTGACCTTGGGGTCTGTAGGAGTAATGATACTCTATTCTCTAGGCCCTATGAACTTTAGATTTAACTAAAACTGATTGGATTTATTTACTCTAGGAAATTATTTAATTCCCTAAACTTACTTCTGAAGTGGTATAAGCTCATTTTAAAAGACACTGAAGTGAGAGGTTAGTTAACTTCCTGAGCTCACACACTTATCAAAGTGTGCATCTGGGATTTTGTATTCAGTTTTGCGTAATTCTGCATCTGTGTTAGTGGACCAGCTGATTGGACCTGACCACCATGCTGAATTATGTTTCTAGGGGAAATTAAAAAAACAAAGTTACAAATGAGATTTTTTAAATTGAAAATTTTATTGAGATAATTATAGATTCAAATGCATATTTGAGAAATTATACACAGAGCTTACTGGTGCATTAAAGCTCCACTTTGCCAGATTCCCCCAAGGTTAACATTTTACAAAACGAAAGTACAATATCATAACCAGGATATTGGCACTGATACAATTCACCAAACTCATTCACATTTCTTGTTTCACTTGTATTAATTTTTCTCTCTGTCTTCTCTGTCTGTATTAAGTTCTATTCAGTTTTATCACCTGTGTAGATCCATGTTTCCACAGATAAGAAACTGAGTAAAGCCAACACCACAGGGGTCCCTCCATCTTTAAAGAACAAATACCTCCATCTTTAACCCTTGGCAAACATGAATCTGTCCTTCATGTCTAAAATTTTATCACTTCATATAAATGGAATAATATAGTATATAAACTTTTGGGATGAGCTTTTCTCACTCAGCATAACCCCCTGGAGATTCATTCAATTTGTTGTATCAATAGTTAGTTCATTTTTCTTGCTAAGCAGTATTCCATGGTACGGATGTCCCGTAGTTTAACCACTCTCCTACTGAAAGACATGTGGATTAATTCTGGAGTTTCCTACTATATTTAAAGCTGCTGTGAACATTCATGTACATGTTTTTGAGTGTACGTAGGTTTTTATTTCTCTGGGATAAGTGCCCAAGAGTACAAATGAACTTTTAATACAGTTCATAAATCCAGAATTAGATTTGGCGTGATCCTGCTCTGAGTTGCATTTTCACCTTTTATCCAGTTCTCAGTCTGATTTTGTGTGGGACTCTCACCTATTTTCCTCTGGCCCTGGGCCTGTGTAAATTTCCAGGCTGATAGGGTTGCTTCTGAGCTCTGGAAGGAGATTTGCTTTGCTTTGTTGCCAGCTGATCTTCGGGAGTCATCTCTGCCATCAGTCATGCTAGTCAGTTTTGCTGCACCGATGTCCTTTCCCCCAGCATGGATGCCCAGAGCTCCAGCGGTCTGCACAGTTAAGTCAGCAACTGTGTTCTGCCTTACTTCCTGTGGGAACGAAAGGCCTTCTTAGAGGTCTTGTGAATTTTAAAGAGAATGGTTGCAGCCTTTTCTTGCCCTTCGGTTCCCTGTAGTGAACACATGTTGCCAAAAGATGGCAGTGCACTTTGCAGCCACTGAGATCGCTCTTCCTGTTTGTTGCTGTGGCTTAGAGAATTGTCTTGTTCTTTATGTGTATGTTGAAAATGTGCATAGCACATTTGACCAAACAGCAAAAGCACCAATAAAGTACCGTGAAGTTTAGAAGCATGAAAGAAAGCATCACGTTTGCAAATGATTTATGATGGAGATTCCCCCACTTCCTAGACTTGATTTGAATAGGGAATAAAACTCAGAAATGTGTGTATGAATGTGTGATTTAAGATGTCAGTACTGATTGTTACATTCTGTATAGCTCCCGAAAAAGACCTGTGAAATGCTGATTTTTGTCTTTCATCTGATCCAAGATTAGCCAAGTAACACGGACAGCCTGCTTTTGAACTCTGAGACTTCAGTCCTCAAGTACAGGCCCTGTATACACTTAGTTTCATGGCAAAAAATGGCTGATAATGAAACTCTTCACTTGCTAGTATTTGTCCACTCCCCTGTGTGCGGGCATGTGTGTAAGGAACTTTTAAAACGTTGGCTATGCACGGGAAAGCTGTGTGAAGTGAGAGATTATGGGGTTCATTTGATGTCATAAACAGACCAGCTAGTGAGGATAAAGTGGAGTGATCTGAAATACAAGAATAGCTAATAAACTTCAAGCTGTATGCACAGAGAGAACCAGTGATGTCAAACTCTGGTATGAACATGTTAAACACTGGTACTCTACTGCTCTCCAGGGTCCCATCCTCTGTATACCTGCCAGTGCACCGAGGTTGGAGGCTTCCCCTGGGCTCAGTGCTGTGGTTGCTTTCATCCTACAGCTTACAGAGTAGCTGTAATCCTGGGGTGGCAGGGAAACAGGCGGCTCCACCGCATAGCAGCAGCCTTTTTGCTGCTGCATCCTTCGGCAAAAGCTTGGGCTAGGAGGAGACATGTGCTGTATAAAGTTTTAACCCTGAATCCAGATGCTGTTACTATAGAGACAAGTGAAGTGCTACAGTGGAAGGAGTAACAGGGGAGGGATGGGAGAAGGGAGGTGAGAGGGCAATTGAGGCGAATCTAAAGGCTAGCACACTCGAAGACCTTCAACCTTTAGCAGCACTGTGACGGGGCAGGCTTGCATTCTGAAACTTGTGTGCTGGCGGCCTGCCACGTGCTGACTGGCTGCGTGGCAGCTGCTTGCGCTGTGTGGACTAGCTGGTGAGCACGTTGGCAGTTGGCAAGGCTCCGGGGGTGGGAACTGAGAGGGGTGGAATGTAGATGGGTGCTCAAGACCCAGTGGCTGACAGTTTTGCACAAATGTTTCTCATGCTGGGCTTAAGTCACCCTTAGGAGCCTGCTCAGTGATTAGGACCGGCTGGTGAAAGCCGGTCCATTTGGCAATAGATTTCACATGTGTTACAGTTAAATCATTTTGGTGCCCCAAAATAACGGAGAATAAGAAAAACCTTGCTTTGGGTGTGGACTTCTGCAGAAAGGGTATAACTTATATGGTCACAGGCCTATTTGAGGGAAGGCATTATTGGCCCTGAGTGGATTTTATACTGACTGGTGTGACCCTTATCCCCGTGATGCTGGTGAGAAGCTTCCAAATCTATTCTGAACTTTGCCTCATGCTGGTGATGTGAGCAACCCAGGGAGCTTTTTAGAAGCATGCTCTTCCCTTCTTTGTGTTTGGTGAATCCAGAGTGTGTGAAAGGAACTTTTAAGAATGGGTTTGGGGGCCTGATTAAGGACTGGATGAGTTAATTTCTTCCTATTGATAGAAGGAGGAACTAGTTGGGTCAGATGCTTATTTTAAAAGATATCTCTGTCTTACTAATAATAGCAAGCAACTGCTGAGAGGATTTGTGATGGGGAGGGTCACAAACCCAAATAATTGACATTTGTGGCATAAAGATGAAGAAAAGGTGATGAATTCCTGTATTTTGTGCAGAAGCCTAGGTGCACCAGGCTGGGCTTACTTCTAAGGAGGAGTGAGGGCTGCTCTGGGGAAAAGCCACTGTGGCTGCACAGGTTTTATACTTTCAGTTTGCCTTGCTCACTCCTTTTTTGCTTCCTACAGGGATGAGACTGCTATGAGATGCTCTGCATTGTCTGTCAGAAAGAACGAAGTTTCTAATTACTTGCTATGTATAGTCTTGGAGGGAATGTGAAATATGCATCAAAGAGCCAAGGAATGCACCAATCGTTATTCTCACTCTCTACATCAGATGGAACAAGTGACAGTGCCTCAGTTAGGCTGGATGGTCTTCTCAGCCTAGGAAGAGGGTTTTTCTGAACTTTTCTACTATCCCCTCCAGTTGTTGCTGGTTTTCATTTTCTCTTCCTTTCTGTTTTTTTCTTTCTTCTTTTAGGGATGGGAATTCATGTGTCACCGAGGCTGGAATGCAGTGGACTAATCATAGCTCACTGCAGCCTTGAACTTCTGGGCTCAAGCAGTCCTTGCACCTCAGCCACTCAAGTAGCTGGGACTATAGGTGTGCTCCACTGCACCTAGCTAATTTGAAAAAAAAGAAATTTCAGAGATGGGTCTTGCTATGTTGCCTGTGCTGATCTAGAACTCCGGGCCTCAAACAATCCTCCCGCTCGGCCTCCCATAGCATTGAGATTACAGGCTGAGCCACTGTATCACTTTTTCTTCTTTTACTTCTCCTTTGGTGGTTGCATGCAATTTTGGGAATGGCTTAGGCACAAAGGCTCAACCTTTTATTTAGGAAATTTGAAAAAAGGCTTTCAGACCAGTTTGATTAATGGTGGGGTGCAGAAATGATGTTCCACATGAATTTGTGTTGGATTCTACAGGCTGGAAAGAGTTAGTCCTGATAGGACTGGAAAGGGTTAGTTCTGAGCAGTCATGTGAGCTAAACCACTCTTTGTTTTCTAAAGAGGAGCTGGCACTATTCATGTACATGCAGTAGTACAGGGCTTCAGGATTTTGTTGTTTCTGAGGTCTCTTAAGAAAATTTCCCCATTAAACTGTCATCCTTATCTATGTCTACAAATGTATAATGGATGGGTTCTTGTCTTCTGAATTTATTTGCCTTGATTGCTAGGGATAATCTTTAAGAAGGTGGATGTGATTGCATTAGGTACCTTGTCTGTATTTCTCACTGTTAACTCCAGTGCCTTGGATTGTGCCTGGAAAATAGTAGGTATTCAGTAAATATTTACTGAATGAATGAATGAATGGAAGAAGGCAGGAAAGAGAAAAGAGAACTATTGAATGCCTCCTCTGTGTCTACTACTGTGTGTGGTATGTAAAAATTATATGTGGCAATTGGAAGACACTGGTATCATGACAAAAATGCTTTTAACATCTCTCTCTCCATCTTTCTCAGTCACTTGGTAGCAGTATTCTTCTCCTTTTGTGACTTCCTTGACATCACTCTTGCCTGGATTTCCTCTTACCCCATTGACTGTTTTTGTTCCTCTGCTCTGCTTGTAAATGTTGGCAGGCCTCAGCACTTGGTCTGGGGTCCACTCCTTGATTTTTACATTTTCTTCCTGGATGATCTTATTTAGTAATAGCTTCAGGTACCAGCTTTATTCATTGATTTCCCAATCTTTATCTCTTATCCTGAGCCTCTGAGCTCCAGACTCAGATATCTACTTGTGTACCCGATGGTTACTTTTTCATGTGTAATAAGCATCTTACTCTTCAAGTGGCTAAACGGAACTCTTGGTTTTTTCCCCAAAAACTCATTTTTCCCATAGCCTTCCCTTGGCTCCTGCGATAATTTCTTAATTTTTCTTGTCCCCTTACTGTCCATTTTTCACATGGCAGCCAGGATGATCTTTTAAAAATGAAAAACAGTTCAAGTCACTCTCCATTTTACAACTCTTCAGTGACTCCCACAACACCTAAAATTCTGACTTCTTACCCTGGTTTCATGGCCCCATCCAGTATCATCTGCTAAAGTGACCTTCTGGCCCTGTCCAGCTGCGCTAACTTTGTTTCTGTTCCTGGAACATCCTAAACTTGTCTTCACCTTAGAGCATTTGCTCTTGCTGTTCCCTTTGCTTGGAACATGTTACCTGCAAATATTCAGTGCTGATTCCTTCCTGTCATTTTGGTCTGTGCTCATTTGTCCTCCAGAAGCCTCATGTGAACCACCCTATTCCAAGCAGTCCCTGCCTCATTTTATTCTCCACAAAGCACTTAACGCTATCTGAGATTACCTCGTTCATCGATTCATTATTAATTTCTTAGGAACTTTGTCTCTCTGATTCACGGATATATTTCCCTCTCTCTGAAGAGTATAAGGAACACAGCAGGCACTAAGTAAATATTTGCTGAATCAGTGAATATACTGTATTATTTAATCTTCATGGGAACCATAGGCTTAGAAAAGTTGATAAAGGTCTTGACTTCTCAAGTCTTTTTTTTTTTGAGACAGAGTCTCACTCTGTCGTCCAGGCTGGAGTGCAGTGGCACGATCTTGGCTCACTGCAACCTCTGACTCTCGGGTTTAATTTGTTCTCCTGCCTCAGTCCCCCAAGTAGCTGGGATTACAGGTGTGTGCCACCGTGCCTGGCTAATTTTTGTATTTTTAGTAGAGACGGGGTTTCACCATATTAGCCAGGCTGGTCTCTAACTCCTGACCTCAAGTGATCTGCCTGCCTTGGCCTCTTGAGGGATTATAGTTGCTGGGATTACAGGTGTGAATCCCCATGCCTGGCCTCAAATCTTCAAGGAATTTTCTCTTCCACTAAAATCTTGATGGCTGATCCATATCCTGCTTGCATTCAGTTTTCTATTTTTAATTTGGGTATAGAGAAGGGAAAAGATATGTTATCACGATGGGCTATTATACACAAGGCCAATATTCTTGAAACAAAAAAATCTTGCAAGTGTCCAGAGGTAATGAGTTTCTTAGTGGTGTTGTCCACCATTGATTGGTCAGGGTAAAAACGAAGGAAACAGAAAGGAAGGAAACTTACAGTAATTAAACATGTATGTGCTGAGTCCTACACTGTGTGCTTTTAGGTATGTTACCTACTTCGAATCTCAAAGCCATCAATGCCAAGTTGATATTATTGTGTTGGATTAATGCATGATTGATATTACCCCAGTTTCATAGATGGAAAAACTGAGGCTCAAAAAAGCTAAAAACTTTGTTCCAGGTGGCACACCTATTAAATGGTAGAGCTAGCTTTCTTAAACCGAGAGCTTCCTGACACCAAATTTCTTACTTTTCATGTTATGATGGTTGCTTTGTTAGATGGATATGCTTCTAAAATAGTAAGGACAAAAATATGAATTCAATGCACATCCACATAGATGACAACAAATATCTAAAGCACAAGAGTAAGTTATATAGATTATATGGAAAAAAGACCTACAATATTCAATGCCTGAGCTTATAATTGGATGAACAGAATACAGAATGAGCCCTCTGGCAGGGCTCATGTACGGTATGACATAGAGCAGCTGTCCCCAGAGAAAGTTCTTTGTTTCCAGACTGGTACTACACAAGCAGCATTTGAGCAATTCAGGATTTCTTTCTGCTTTCACTATAAATAGAGCTCATGGAATTCTGTATATCAAAGTTAATGCAATGAAAAGGAGCTGCAGAGTGTGGAAATAAACCTTAACTCATTCTGTAAACTAGAAGCATGTTTGGCATCAGAAGGCCCTAAAAACGCTGTCATTCCTTGGATGGATTCTGAGGTCTTATTTAGCGTATGAAATCGCAGAGTAGATCCTATTATGTAAGGAGACGGGAGGACAGCATAATGTGGTTACAAAATGAAGAACTTTGTGCCCTTCAGGGAAGAGTTAACAGGGAAGATATGCATAGAGAAAGACGTGTGATAAGAATGTGGAAAATGAATGAATGGGTGGCATGTATCTGTGTGTATTGCCGAAGCCGGGTTGCTGGATAATCCTCAGATGTCAGATTTCCGTAAGGCCAACATGTGACTCAAAGCTTGCCACTCAACAGAGAATACTGGGCTGTGCTGGTATTAAGAGGCTGGCTGGAAGCTAGGCTCCCACTGTGCACTAGCCTAACTCCCCGTCGCTCTCTGCGTGTGGGTGGGTGTGCATATGTGTGTGTGTGTGAGGGTATACATTTTATGCAGTGGGTGTTTAAAGAGCAGCTAAGCACTGAAGCTGGATTTCCACAAACGATCATCACGAGCACTCCAGACACACCAAACTTCCTCTCTTGGTATTTTTTTTTTTTTTTTTTGCTTTCATCCTTTTTTAAAAAAATTTTAAAACCCCAAAGGAGAGAGCCCCCAACATCCTGCCTACAGGATTGGGATTATTTTCTCTTACTTGTCTATGTGGGTGCCCTCTCAAGGTTAGAACTGAAGCTATGTGGGACCGGCATATTCTCCAGCACCAGATGAGAGGAGCTGCGTGAAGCAGTAGCAGACACCAAAGGAAGAGTGACTCTGCCCTGCTAACATGAACAACAGCTTGCAGGTTAACCTGCCCAGAAGCTGGGCTGCTCCAAGTGGCTCGCTCCAGGAGAAGTCTGAGCATTCTTTTTTTCTTTTTTATTACTATAGGATGGAGGATGAAGCTGTCCTGGACAGAGGGGCTTCCTTCCTCAAGCATGTGTGTGATGAAGAAGAAGTAGAAGGTGAGCTTTATGGGTCTGGGAAAGTGTCTATTGACATACATATGTCTCTCTATATAATAACATTCATGCATTTCATTTTCAAAGTTAAACACCAAACCTTTTCTATAGGGTTTTATAAATCTCTACATTTTGCTTCAGCACAGAAAGTAATTTTAAGAACTTCATTGGACCATCAGAATCTGATTCAATATGAGTCTTGCCTGGTTTAAAAAAGTCTTATTTTAAGTAGGTACCTGTGTTAGCTGTGCCTCTTCATCAAAAATAAACATTTTACAAAAAATACTAATCACCTTCCAATGACTAATTCAAGAAAGCTGCTAGATTTATATAAATATATTCAGCAGCATCTTTAATATTCTTTCTTATAGCTTGTAGTGTAAAGATATAGATATTACAGAAGGATAATGATACCATTGTTGCAGGAAAAATGGGTTTAAGCTGAAGATATTAAGAGTGGTAATCATGGATGAATGAATGTCAGTTAGGAGAAGATGGACAAGCATTTTTTATTTAAAAAACTCAAGGATCTCTTTTGCTAATGTTTCCTAGTGCCTGTTAAAAACTTAAAGAAGAGTTGCGTTTTATCTGGTACTATAATACTTTCAGTAGGTATTCCCTTTTCCTATCTCCTGACTTATCAATAATGTGGGAAAAATGCTATTTATCTGAGAGTGAGAAGGCAAAGCTGAATTAATATTTATTAAAATAATTATATGAAGGCATCACATATATATATATTAATATTTATAATGAGATTTTTAAAAACTAGGGTTATAGGCAATACTCAAAGTTAAATGAAACTTGCAGGTAAATTATGTGATCAATTCCACATTTTAAAGTCACCTGAGAGACAATTCATCTGTGTTTTGGAGACTCTGGCCTGACTGGTGCCATATGGTAAACATTTAGTGCCAGCCCCAGACTTGAACCAGACGGTGGTGGGCTTGGGGAAAAGAGAGTCAGTATTGTATGTTCTGGAGTGATTCTTCAAGCAGACTGAACACCAAGTAATGGGCAAGCGATGCTTCTGTGCCACTTGGAACAGTTTGAATAGTGTGGCTCTCATGTTGTTTCTCATGTTTCTTTAGTAAGTTTCTTCTGCCCATGTGGTGTTAGAGGATTGGCGCCTCCACCCCCACCTCAACTTCCCGCATTTATGCTCTTGGGACTGACTAATAAGAGTTTGATGCCTAAGTTTCTTAGGAAAACGGAAACTACAGTATTTTCTTTCATATTGTTTTATGGGTTCCTTGCATTTTTACAACATGCTGTGGGAAAATGTCAAGCTGGTAAAAGCAAAATAGTAAAACTTCTGTCTTAAGATTCTTGGAACCCATGATGTTAAATCATCATTTTAGTGACTCGGTCACTGTCCCAGTGTCAAAGAGGAGATATAATGTAGCTTTGAGTAAATAGCCTATAGTTTTAAGTCAGGTAAAGTAGAGAAAGGCTTGGGAGTGACATGCACTGTGTGCATGTGTTTTCCTTTGAGAATAATATTCCAGCTAAGTTCACAAGAGATGTAAATCGCTTCTCAAATTTGTAAGGTCCACAGGATTGACAGTACTGCACTGCAATAAGATATTGTATATTGTTTCTTAAGGCTTTGACTAAGAAGTGTATTTCCTGAAGTATTTCCCTTGATTTTCAAGCACAAAATTAAGATGACAACATAAATGAATAGCACACAAATCTGTAGCCAGGTTTCTTTAAGAAGAAACAGAAACACAACCAAAAGTGGGAGAAACATCTGTAAAATTAAAGAAATGTGTTGGTTTTGTAATGATTAAACTTGCCGAATGGATGTATGTATTTTCCTGTTCTTATAAGACCTCTATTTTAGTGACTGTCTTTCATGTTGATTGGTACTTGAGCTGACTACACATCTTTCAAAACATGCTTAGATAGTTGCCCGTTGCTGAATCCTGAACCCCGCAGTAGGATTGCTTGCTTATGGTTATTTCCTGGGTAACTTTCAACAGTGCTGACTGTCTTACAGTATAGTCTTGAAATTGTAGTTATTGTTCATTAGAAATAAACAAAATTGTTCCTTTTTAATTTGGTGTTCTCCCGATTGACCCTCCCGCCTTTTCACCTTGCTTTATTGATGGGTGTGGGAGGACTTTGATTTTATAGTAGCTCTAGGTGATAGTATAAAGTAGTTGAAATGGACAGGGGTTTTATGGCATATCCATGGTTCCAGTGGTGGCCTAGGTAAGGACCTCTAAGAAGTATTCAAATTTTGAGGGGAATGTTTCTTCCCAAGGGCATGAGTCCATCTCATATTTTTAATTGCATAGAGAAGAGAGTACTTGAAGAGAAGCAAACTATTATCTCTATTCTAAAGTATCTTCCTGGCACATTTATGGCAGAAGTGAATGCCTCAGTTTTAAGGGTCAGAATTCAAAAGGCAAGGAGCTGGAACACTTTGCCTTTATGCTATTATTTACATTTCCTTTTATGCAAGTAGTTATTTCTCTTGCTTCTAGAATAAACACAGAAGTTTACAATGTTTGTAAATATTCTTGGCAAAGTAAACTTAAAGCTTTGTTTTTTTTAACAGTTATCTGCATAAATAAGATGTACTCTTAATAAATGATTATTAAAGTAACTAAGTTCTGATAGTTCTTGTTACTTTGAAATATTCATGCTTTAAAAATTCTTAGGGTCCCCTAATTTGGGGTGATTGGATTCAGCTCAGCCTGATGGCAAGAAAAATCAGATACTCTCTCATAGTTCCTTTGAATGCTGTGGATCTGAGGAGAGAGACTTCAAACCACGCCCTCAGTTCACCTTGTTCAACTTTACTCTCAGTGGGTGGCATGACACTTAATCCACGTTCTAAAAACTTAATAGAAAACCATCAACTGCAAAACTCACTAAGAATAGAGTGAGTCAGAAGAGGAGTCATCTGTTTAAATAAATTTATCTATGTGGCATATATTTAAAGACCTAAACCTAATTGTCACATAATTTTCTTCATGTGTTAATAGCTTAAAGAGATACTCTTTCAAAATGAAACCAAGTACCAGTTTTACTCTTTAAAATAAATAGAGGCCTTTAAATCTTCTCTTCCACTGGTTGCCTCGTACTATGTGGGGTTATGTAAAGTTAACATTTTTGGTGGAGAGTGGTTACTGTGGATACTTATTTTAAAATGTCAGTATTTCAGATATTGATACTTATTTCTTTATCAAAATGCTCCGGCTCCCACCCAGGCCCTTTCATGCTGCCACAGAATTGGTCTGTAGATGACAAATTAACATTACTAGAATGATCCAGAAGTGTTGACCATGAGGGACAACCACTCACTTTTCATTTCAAACATGGATGGGAGAAATTGCTAATTACATGGGGGTGAATGAAGGTTGAGATAGAAAGAGTCCCAGGCAGATTTTTCCAAACAGAAGAAAATCCTATGGATGTTTTATTCTTAAAAAAGCTGGCCAGGATTTTGGATCTGTATGATATAAACAGATTACTTAATAGTCTCATATTTTGCAATAGGGGAAAAGAGCAAACTCCACCTTATCCTTTGAGATAAGGCTTTGGCTCTGTGAGGCTAGGTAACTCCCAGCAGGCCTTGGCAACTCTGACTTCATGAGGAGGGGCCTCTTTTTAACATCATGTTCAACCAACAGCTCAGAAAATAAAAAACGAAGTAACACTGTATTGGTTGAAATGTGTCTCCATTTGAAGGCTTGGTTGGTACTCTTCTAAAGTGATTATACTATACTGTACTGATTTTCCTCTTCTATTCAAAACTTAATGCAGTAGGAAGTATGCACTGATCTGTCCCAATGGAAGAATAATTCTACTGATTCTCATGTCTACTGGTGGACATTAAGAGGGAGTGTTGTTGAAAACGCATGGAATTTACGGGAGGATTGTTTTCAGGAAAGGAAAAAAAAATGTCAAGGTCTGGGACAGGTAGATATTCACTAATTATTTGTTAAAAGAAAGAATGAATAAACAAATATATAACATGAACTAAGTAAAACATATGTAGAATCACTTTGTATAATCCTGTTGCATATTTAAAAATATCTTTTGTTAAAAATTTGGTTCTCGGGCCTGGCGCGGTGGCTCATGCCTGTAATCCCAGCACTTTGGGAGGCTGAGGCAGGTGGATCACGAGGTCAAGAGATCGAGACCATCCTGGTCAACATGGTGAAACCCCATCTCTACTAAAAATGCAAAAAAAAAAAAAAAATTAGCTGGGCATGGTGGCGCATGCCTATAATCCCAGCTACTCGGGAGGCTGAGGCAGGAGAATTGCCTGAACCCAGGAGGCAGAGGTTGTGGTGAGCTGAGATCGTGCCATTGCACTCCAGCCTGGGTAACAAGAGTGAAACTCTGTCTCAAAAAAAAAAAAAAATTTGGTTCTCAAGGCCTGAGGTGGTGGTTCAAACCTATAATCCTAGCACTTTGGGAGGCCAAGGTGGGAGGATAACTTGAGGCCTGGAGTTCAAGAATGGCCCTGAAAACATGGTGAAACCCCATGGCAAAATCCCATCTCTACAGAAAAATACAAACAAAAAATAGCTGAATGTGGTGGTGTGTGCCTGTAGTACCAGCTACTTGGGAGGCTGAGGTGAGAGAATTGCTTGAGTCCAGGAGATCAAGGCTACAGTGAACTGTGATTGTGCTCCTGTACTCCAGCTTGGGTGACAGAGTAAGGCCCTGCCTCAAAAAAAGAAAAGAGAAGGGGTGGGGGGGGGGAAAGAAGTTTGGTTATGTTAGTACTCTTATTCTAATGAAATGATATAGCCTCTCATCTTATCCTTGGTATTACTCCCATTTGATTTTGCAAAGATCATTGACATATAATTTATATATTTATACTGATAAGAAAAAGAAGGTCCTAAACATCTCCACTTCATTAGACTCTTTCATTCTCCTACTATGTTTTTTGAAGAGAGAGACTAAGCTGATGAAATGGTGGTTTTTGTCTTTTTGGAAGTCAAGACGTCAACATTTTACAGATATGAAATAATGACTTAAACCTATTTCTCACAAGAGGATATTAGGATGATCTACTCATGTGTATTGAAGAAGGTAGTATTTTTCTTAAAACAAAGTGGGGTCTGGTAGACATTTTAAAATAATTACAATGGTATAAAACGTAATTGCCAAGAAGGAGTGAATGAAAACCTATCGGATGGGAAGGGAGGGGTTGAGCCGGCACTGGGGCTATTCTGAGCACTGGATATAGGTGTCCGGTTGCATTTTGCTGGCCTCTTCTCTGCTGTTCACTCCAATTGCTCAGAAACAGTGTGTACAGAGGAAACTCTTGGGCAAATACTGCAAAAGGAAAAGCCTTCTTAAAAGAAACAATGTATCCACACATTGGACCGCTTCAAAGAAATATATTGAGGTGTTTAAAAGTTGGTACTTGAATAGCAACCTAGGTTTCCCAGAACAGATTGAGCCCATGCAGACCTTTCCCAACTCCTGCTTCTTTCTCCTCATGGCCTCAGCTGAACGCTGGCCAGAGGTCCTAAAGTATGCAGCACTTCGCTCTGTAGCTGCCTGACACCTCCTGCTGTGTCAGGGAAGTTAAATATTTATATATAGATTTCTTTCACTTCAAGGAAGGCTGATAGTTCTGTGTGTTGTTGAAACTAGAATCAGATATTCCTTCCGAGAGTTTTCCAACTGTGGAGAATTCCCTGGTAGTATAGTATGGGCTAAAGCCTTCTTGAGCCATTTCCTATCCTAGGTGTTGATGTTCTTTGATGGCAGTAAGCCATAGCAAATTGAACTTGGTACTTGCATTGTGTTTTGCAAGGATCCAGAAATTCTGAAATAATACACTTACAGCAGTTTTGTCTATATATAGATTGAGCTTCTTTTTAGAAGCTTTTTATCTGGTCATATTTGTGAGACATGTTGATGTTTATCTTTGGGAGTCTATTGTTTGTTTTATTCATGTGTTGTCAAAGCAGAGTGGCTTTGACAAAGCAGAGTAACAGTTTGAGAATAAAAGTTTAAAACTTGCTCTATCACCAAATCATCGCATAGGTGAAGGAAGCAACTTATAGTTGGATTTTGGGTTTTTCCCTTTGTAAAATGGGAACAATGGAGCATGTCATTCACCTTAGAACTCTTAAGAACTACCAACAGCAATGTTGCTGCTGTACCTGGCATGAGGAGCAGGAGTGCTTTATACCCCACCACTCGCTGTTTTTATTTCTGATTGAAGCCTCACCAATGATTTTCTTTGGTTGTTATCTTTTCTAAAAATCGTAACTGGCATAAATATTGTTTATTTGCTTAAATCATTTCTCCCTACATTTATCCTTTGCCTTCCTAACCATGCCTACCTACTGATTCTTCTATTGGAAAACTCAAGCCAGTGGTCCAGTGGAATTTCCCAAGGCCCCTCTCTTTTCCTTTGGACTCATTATCATCCTTTAAGCTCTGGGTATGAAATCTAATTCTCACTGTTAGACTGCTCTGACACACATTATCTTTAATTTGTTGAATTGTCTTCTTTTCCAAGAAGAGGCATATTAACCATAATTGTGTACTGGGTAAAATATAAATGCTTGTCCATTGTGTAATAAAGCCTGCAACATTGCTTCATTTGGAAAACAGATTCAAGAATGCAATGTTTTTCTGCCAGTGAGAAGGATTCAAGAATCTAGTATATGTATATGTATATGTATATGTATATGTATATGTATATGTATATGTATATGTATATGTATATGTGTATGTATATGTATATGTGTATAAACATGCATATATAAATGTATTTCCCCTTTCTGCCACATGGACTGGAATAATTCTGCTTCCTCCTGGCCATTATGTAATTTAGATGCCAATTAAATAAGATTATGCAACAGTATAGAAATAATACTATATATTCTAACCTGACCTAAATATTTCCCCCTTTTTATCACCACAAGATTAGAAATCATTGGGAGAATTGAGAATTGGGCCTGATGAGACTGAGCGAAATAAGAATTTAATAAAGATCAGTTGAGGCCCTCTTGTTGATATCATGAGCTTGCTGGTGAGATTTTTATTTTGTCTTATTTTATTTTACTCTTTCGGCTGATTGCATTCAGGGGACTGAGGTGAGAGCCTGCCATGGCACAGGTTCACGGGAGGTTCCAACATTCATCCCTGGAGCTGCTGATTGCCAGGTGGGATGAAAGGTGAAGGTAGTGAGGGTGGTGAGTGACATCCACTGAATCAGCAGTATAGATGACTTAAATAATTCACTTCTCTGAATACCTAAAAAGTTTTCAAATCTGGTAAATTGTTTCTACCTTTCCATAGAGTTAGAATTAAAAGGCAGGTATACAAAGGGCTATATCCAATGTATATACCTTTCTTCATACTCTGTTGATTTTTGAAAGAACAGACTCTACTTAGACCTCATGAAATATTATTTTATTGACTGTTTTCATGGTGGAATGCTCAGTAACTTTAACAAGGCCAAAAACTTCTGGGAATAAAAAGAGGTTTTAAATTTTAGTAATATTGGTCAGTATACCAACTTTAGAGGGATAGAATTACATTGTTATAGATGGGTTGAATCACTCCCCACCCCCCAATTGATTATTAAATTTTTAACAGGAAATTCGATTCCTACTGAAAAATAAAGAAAATGTTTTCAAGGTAGAATGAAAGCTCATAACTGAATTTAATGGATACATGTGTTTGGCAAATTAAATTAGTATCTGATTATTCAAGTTTTTCCTTGCTTTGATTCCATCTATGCTGTGCTTTAGGGAACATGGTGGTGGTCTCAGGACCTTTTTCTGTTCCTGGTTGGCCACCGTCTTTCTGGGTAATACAAGGCAAATCATCCTCATATGGTTATGGTTCCTTCATGTAAAGTGCAGTGAGTAACCTGTCTCCTTAGCCACCTGGAGATGCTCTAAGAATTTTTGGATAATACTGGAAAAATACCTTAATACTTCCAGTAAGCCATTAAGAAGTTACTTAATTTCTGAATCTCAGTTTTTTGTACAAGAAGATAGAGTTTGTACTTCTCATCTCCTAGTTTTTCTAGGAATATAAGTAAAGCAATTTGAAATCCCCCAGGGTGAACCCCATAAATTTAAAATATTTATCTACTTTGCATGTGATTGTTGCATGTAATTTATCTTTATGTGCAACTCTTTCTCACCAGTGATTGCAGAACACTGTCAGACTAAAGCTAATACTGATACCTGGTACTCAACAAATTAGTTGATTAGTACTTATGTTAACTCTTCTTATTAAATTTAATGTAACTGATGGACTATGTTTTTTTTTTTAAATTTAAGCCCATCAAAATTGTAAGAACACTTGCAGGTGTGAGCTCTAATATGTTGCTTTTCCAGGCTTACATGTATTGTTGAATGTGAGAACATATTGTAACTAGGACCCCGATTATTGTTCAGTCAAATAAACCAGCCATTATTTGAGGACACAAGGCTAGTTGATATGGTAATTTTAGAGATGTATCACATACCTAGGTGAGTTTACATGGAAGGCCAGGGAATGTATCTCCTACAGAATAACATTAAATTAAGACCTAAAAGAGAAAAAGGAATTTGCTAGGTGAATAATTAGGGAAGCATTCCAGGCAGGTGTGTGAAGGTCCAGAAGTGAGAAAGAGGTAGGCCCATTTAAGAAACAGAAGTAAGGTTATGGTAGCTGGACCATGTGAACAGGGAGAGAGTAGTCTGAGGTGGATGGGACCCAGATGATTCATGGTCTTTTATGTTATGCTAAATATTTCAGATTTTACTGAGTGTGCATTAAGGAAACATTGCAGAAGGGTTTTAAGCAGGGAAGTGATAAGACCAAATTTGTATTTTAGAAAAGATTCCTTTGGCTGCTGGATGTAGACAATATCCCAAGAGGGCAAAGATAAAAGTGGGGAGGCTGTTGCCAAGATTCAACTGGAGATGATTTTGATTTGGACAAGAGTGGGGACAAAAAGATGGAGACAAATGTGTTGAATTGATGGGTGGATGTATGGATGGGGGTGGCTTCTGGATTTCTGCCATGAGGAATTTGGGGGGTCATATACCATTTTGTAAGGTGGGGAACTGGAATAAGAGTGGTGGGAGATGATAGGAGTTGAGCCTTTTGTGTATACTGAATTTGAAGCAGCTGTGAGATATCCCAGTAGAACTCTGAAGCTGGTAGTTGACTATACAAGCAGGAGCTAAGAAGAAAGGACAGGGATGGAGATACAAATCTAGGAGTCCTAGGCATATAGCTAGCATTTGGAGGCATAGGAATGGATGACATTGCCCAGGGTGAAAGAATGGAATGAGAAGAGGACTGGATTGGACTCTGCAAGTGCCGACATTTGGAGATTAACAGAGTGCAGTCATAGAAGTAGTAGGAAAACCAGGAAGAGAGTGAAGCCTCTGAGCCTGAGAAAAGAGGGCTTTTAATAAGGAGCTGGTGATCGACAGTGCTGAATGCTGCCTTGAAGTCAGGTAGGATGAGAATTAAATAGTAGCTACTGGACTTGGCAAAAAGAAGGTGATTGGTAGTTTTGTTAGTAATGTGGGTGTCATGGTTAGTTGGGAATCAAATTGGGGTAGATTGAAGAGTGCCCAAGAGAAAACTATCATAATGAGAAGTTAGGAAGAGACTTTGAGGCGATGCTAGAAAACTTTTAGCCTTTCCCTCTATGTGCTCCATTTCACTTAACTACTTAAAATATTTGGAATTATTATAGTTGTTTTAGAACTAGAAAGGATCGTAGAGAAAATTTAGTTCAATGTTCTCAGCTTACAGATGACTACAGGAACCATCTGTAGTCTGAAGAAGTTAAGGTGATTTGCTCGAGGTAACATTGGTAGGAGTTGGAATAACTAGGAAGGATCCAGGTGTTCTGACTTAACCCAAGGCTGTGCTCATTCCAAAAGAGTGTGCTTGAGGTTGATTCCCTCTGCAGAGGGAAAGGAATTTAGGTAGGGAGATGGATGAGAACTAGGAGAAGCACCTGGAAGAACAGGAAGTGGAAAAAACTGAAAGGAATAAAAGGTGTTGAAAGAGCTCACGGAGAGGTGAGAGGGAAAGAAGACGCAAGACTGACCTCAGCATTTGAATGACCCCTGGTGGTAAGTGGGAAGACAGATGTCCCAGCTAGAAGATTTTCATATTTTGGAGCATCTTATGGGATAGGGTGTGGATTTCAGTTTGTCATTCTGTGACTCTAAGATAGAAACATTTCCAGAGAATCCTGAGCCCATTTTTCCCTTCTTGATAATTACTAACTTGAAAGGACTAATCGTTATTATTCTTTTGGCTGTGTTTTCCAGATAGTGGATGATGGCAGGGATGGGTGAAGGAGGGGTACCATGATAGTGGAAAAATGGGAAGGGAAGGCTTATATATCCAGGGGCACTGGGAGTTCTAGTCTCCATACATCATTAACTGGCTATTTGGCTTTAGTTAGATCACTGGAAAATGAAGAGGCTGAACCAGTTAAAGTGATTTTTAGGCCCCTTTAAAAGTATGATTATGTGCTACTGTGTCCACGAATGTCATCCTTCTTTTTCTTGGGTGCATGTGGAAAACCATAGTCGTGAAGATTCTGGGATTCTAGGCTGACAGAAGTCTCTGATAGCACTTTTCCTAATACTGGGTGATTGTTATAGCCCTAGAATATTACCTACATCTCATTCACCTACATATTGTATGTGAGGGAAGGGAATAATGTGAACTTTAATATTTATATTTTATAACAAATATAAATTAATATTAATATATTAAATATTTACATAATTTTAAATATATTAAAATATAATGTTCATCTATTGATACAATATAACATATGACCATATATAATAATTTGTATATGTGATATGTAATTATAGTAGATCCATGTATATTAAAATTATATTGAATATTTATATATTATATGAAATAATTGATACCTGATTAGCCATGAGTGTATTAACTATATTAGATCACCTATCCATAGCAACCAAGTACTCTTCATCCTATTGCCCAGCCAGGGCTTAGGCCACTGCAAAAAGAAAGCCATAATAGAATCAGAGATGGACAATGTGGTTGGAATGAGAGTGTGAACGTGTGTATTTATGTGTCTCTCTAAGCTGCCTCTCTGGCTGCAATTGCAAATCCAGTTATCAATGACCATTGAATTAGCTATTGTTTTGTATCTTCCAACCTTATTTCCCATTCAGTTGTGCAAATGGTGACCACAGAGAAATGATGGAAACTGTCCGTTCTCTGTGTTTGGCTCACAGGTGGATTTTGTCTGACGGCATGTGTACTGCACATTACAATGCAGCAGCCCTTGTGGGTGGTTCTGCGTGTCGGGGGAAGTGGAGGGTTCGTGTCTTCCCGTTGGGTGGCTTCTTTTCATGCGAGCACTGTTCTGCCTAGTGCTGGCCTTCCTAGGCCTTTTGGCTCTACTGTTTCCTCAGGGCAAGTAAAAGGACTTACAGACCTGTTTCCTGTGGATTGACAGCGAGCCAATAAAAGCCCCAGGGGAAACTTTGCCCAAATCAGGGTGGAAATTGCCAAGCCCTTGCTTCTGGACAGGGTCAGGGAAGAATGAGGTTATGGAAGGTGCTGGCTTTGTTGAAGAGCTGAATTCTGTAGGATGGCTAAAACTGCCAGTGAAGGGACAAGTTAAGAATAGGTCTGAGGTTGACTCTTTTGCCCTCCTCTAGGTGAATGTTCTGGAGAACAAAGAGTGTTCACAAGTCAGTTATTATCAGGGCTGGAGGTGGGTGGGAATGAGAAAAAACTGTGCTCTGTTTTTTCCCCTTTGAAAAGGGAAGGGAGAAATAGGATCAACATTTATGGAGCACCTTTGTGTACCAGACATAGTGGGAGGCCATGTTTAATTCAGATTGTACATTAAAATATATATTTCTATATTTCTATATAATCTATAAAGATTGTGTAGAGACAGATATATATTTGTACAGGGAAATTTATTTCTATATATGTAATTATATAGATGTAGGTATGTTTTATATCTGTAGATATGAATATAAAAGATTTTGCTAGAGCAAAGTTAATATTATTTTGGAGAATCAACTTTGAAGATGAAAAGCACTTCAGGAACTGCAGTTTACATAGGGTAACCTGATTTTTCATTCCATTAATTCCTTAAGGTGGGTTCCTAAAGTAACTTTGAGGGGAAATTCTTGCTTTTCTAGCTAAGATCTTTTCAAATAACTGATGATCACTGAACATAATTAAGTTGTATTTCTATAAACATATTCACGAATTCAGACTTTATATAGTGCCAGTCAGTTTTTGCCTTTCTTATCTGCCATTAATAATGGAAACTGCAAAGGAAGCTTAATTTCAGTGTGTGGTCTTAGGCTCCTCTCCTTCATCTAAGACTATAATTAATAGAACTCTTTTGCTAAAAATGAGCTCTTGGAAGACAGATGCATGTTTGCTGAGCTAAAGGACAGGAGTCTAGCTAACAGCCATAAGCTTGCCTCTCCTTTGAGACCTTTTATTCTGTAGCTCTTAGTTCTTGCCTAGAGATTGTTATCACTATTATCATCAAATATTAAATATTAATAGTACTGTACTCAGTAAATATCAAGTAACAAGCTAAGATTTCTTATCAGTCTTGCTTGGGGAACCTCAGGTTGCCTTGAGGATTTCTAGGAGGCTTTCAGTATATAAAGTTCCCACAGTTCAGTGGAAAGGAAAGTATTTCCCTGTTTTTCGTCACATTTGCCATTTGCTTGCGTGCATGGTCCTATGTAATTGGTAGCATTAAAATTAAAATAAAGTACTCATCAGTATTCAAACTTATCTATACATAAATTACATATGTAATATGTAATTATCTATTAATAAACATATACTTTTTAATGTAAAAAATCGCCCTATCTGAAATGTAAAAATAGAAATCATCCCTTGTTCTGAGTCTGGACCCTCATGCAAACATTTCATAAAGGTCTGGTTTACCCTCTGGTAACTATAAAAATACACTGTGCTTTTTAAAGGGGATTTTCTTTTCATGAGCTGGTATTTATACCCCAGTAAATAAGCAATGTTACTTTGCTGGTATCTTATTAGAGCTGCTTATGGATACTCTTTTGGGTTTGAGAATAATAAGCTAACAAATTAGTTTTATTTTGGCTGGGTGTGGTGGTTCATGCCTGTAATCCTAGCACTTTGGGAGACCAGGATGGATAGATCACTTGAGGTTAGGAGTTCGAGACCAGCCTGGCCAACATGGTGAAACCCCACCTCTACTAAAAATACAAAAATATTAGCTGGGCCTGGTGGCAGAAGCCTGTAATCCCAGCTGCTGGGGAGGCTGAGGCAGGAGAATCACTTGCACTGGGGAGGTGGAGGTTGCAGTGAGCCAAGATCACGCCACTGCACTCCAGCCTGGGCGGCAGAGCAAGACTTCGTCTCAAAAAATATTACTTGTATTTCATTAAGGTGTTTAGGATTATACATATGGGTCTATTTCTTATTAAATAAAAGTGCCAACCCCACGGTGTCCATTGTGCCTGGACTTGATACTATGGTTTGAGTTTTCTTATGCATATACTTTTAATTGAGTTTTTTTTTTTATTTTGGTCTAACAAGTAAAGTCTTTGCAGCATCTTTTTGTAATCTGTCACTCATCCAGGGTCTCCACCTCTTTTATATTTAAAAAAATAATAAATCTCTTAATTTTGCTATCCCTCATTCTTCTCAGCAATAGCTGCAACATGTTTTAGGCATCTTGGCAGAAGACTGGGTTATGTTAGATAAGCCAGAGAAGACGGTATTTAACTCATATTTGGGGAATATTGTTTATTAGTTCTTAAAGAAGTATGTAAAATACTGCATGTTGTAGAATCTTTGCTTTGAACTGGAGAGAACAGGCATTCAGTTGAAAGAGTAAAAGTGTAGCTATAAATAAAATCTGGAACATCCCTTAGTGTTTAATTAGAGATGTATGTAAGAGGCTGGAGGTAGGGATGGATGGTGGGAGGTACAGAAAGGTAGACTTCTGGAAAGAGATTTTACCTGTCCTTTGGTGATCCTTTAGGTAGAGTACAGTACTGACATATCAGGTTAAAAAAATTATATACTACGGCCGGGCGCGGTGGCTCAAGCCTGTAATCCCAGCACTTTGGGAGGCTGAGGCAGGTGGATCACGAGGTCAAGAGATCGAGACCATCCTGGTCAACATGGTGAAACCCCGTCTCTACTAAAAATACAAAAAATTAGCTGGGCATGGTGGCGCATGCCTGTAATCCCAGCTACTCAGGAGGCTGAGGCAGGAGAATTGCCTGAACCCAGGAGGCGGAGGTTGCGGTGAGCCGAGATCGCGCCATTGCACTCCAGCCTGGGTAACAAGAGCGAAACTCCGTCTCAAAAAAAAAAAAAAAAAATTATATACTACTTATTCCAAAAATGTTGAGGGTGAAGGGAAAATAACAATTGAAAAGTTGGGCGAGTGAGGTTAGCGTACAGAATGCATGTCATGAAACTCTATGTAATCATTACAGGTTTGCCTAAAATTTGTCTATTCTCTTTTTAGCAGCCAATGAGGAAAGAGACATAAGTTATTAAATTTATGATATAAATATAGTATGTTTTAAAGAACACAACATCAAAGCAGTGATGAAACACTCAACTCTTCTTGATATTGAGAAGAGAGACATATTTCTCCTGTGGGATTTTATGAAGAGAACACTTTATAAAAACCTAGATGGTTATAATGTCCTTGGCTTCCTCAAACTGTGGTTTTTGCATCTGTACAATGGGGATAGGAGCAGGATTGCATGAGGTGGTAGATATAAAACACCTCACAGTGCCTGGGGGCATGCTTGTAAGCATTCACTAAATGGTTGCTATCATCTGGATGTACGGTAAACACAGCAGCTTGTTTCCCAGGAAGGAACTAATAGATCTATCTTGCATGTAGATGCATATGTTGTTAACCATCCACTCAGCTATAGAAGTTATAGTTTGGCTGATCTAAAACCCTTTCTGGCTTGAAGGTTTTCATACTTCAAAGTGTTAAATCATCCTTGGTTAGCAAAATGTGTATTTGTGAAAGCCACCTTCATTTGAATGGCTCCAGAGTTACTAAGTGTAAGTTTTCTGTTTGCCAGAAAACATTATAGCAACTATGAGAAGTATGAAGTTAGGTTAGTAATACTTCAGGAATTGGGATAATTGGATGAGTGAGCTTCGTACTACTTCCTGCTTGTAACTGGGTGGAGCAGGTAAGGATGGGAAGAAACAAGAATCACATAGTGATCATTTCTGACATTCACAGGTACCCAGAAAAGCCATGTTTTCTTTCCAGTAGTACTGGCTGTGGTATGGATTGGGAGATATTCCCAAGATATTTGGAGTTTATTGGGAACTTGTACCATCTGTCAGAGAAAGGCATGCAGGGTATTTATTTGAACACATGAGACTGAAGCCACTGCCAAGTCAAGGACTGAATGTTCTTTGACTGCACACCTAAATGAACACTGTCAAGTGTAGATTCCAGTAGTTTTACTTCATGAAGTTTCAGTAGTAAGAATGTAACATTTATTTTGATAACATTGAAAACAATCACTTCTTTCTCAGACATGATAGATTTTACATTTTTTTTTTGCTCCTCCTTTTCACATTATCTTTGGAAGCAGTATACTCTGAGTTTTCTAGCAGAGAAATTTTTTAGTCTAAAAATTCTTGTATAAGAAGCAGGTAACTATCCTTGATTCTTTAATGGTCTTACTGTTTTGTAGTTCCCTTGCTGTGTTGGAAATCTTGTCTGTCAAGTTTCTCCTTTTCATGTTACATGTAAAACAATACTATACCCTCAACTTTATGACTTCTCTAAGAGCTTGCAGTCATTTTATGAGTTATAATTTTAAAAGTAGCCATCAGTCTTCATGACATATCCCTGAAACAGGTAAAGAGATTTTAATGAAAATAAATACTGAGATCCACATATGATATTCTCATCAACCATAGCACATTTTCAGCAATAATGAAGCTTCTATTGATCATTATGACAGGTATTCTGTGGGGGCAGTGAAAAGGCTTCCATTGCAGCTCATTTTACTTTTGGTATTTTGGTTACTTGGCACATAAAGCTTATTAAGTATTGAATTGTCCCTTTGAGTCAACATGCCTGTATTACCCCATCCACCAGAGCAAGGCTGTCTTGCTTTCTTCTTATAGGCCGGGAAGCTGAAGTGAGAGGTTGAGAAGTAACTGATGAAGCAGCCAGCACTGTTGCTGAGCTCCTCAAGGTTTGCTTAACCATGGAACCATGTTCCTTCTCCTCTACCTGAACACAAGACAGAAAAGGAAAATTTAGTTACTAAAAATGTGTGAGAGGAGGAGGAAGATGCTTTAAGTTTTGAATTGCTCAGCTTAGTGCCATGATTTTCTCTGGCAGTTCTTAGAAGGCAATATCTTCCTTACCAAGGGAATATCGTATTTCACTGTGCTGTAAGGATCTCTACAAAATGTACATTGCCATGTGAGTACCAGAGAATGGTAGCTTCCCAGAGGCCATCATAAGAGTATTTAAAAAATGCCCAAGAGTGGTTGCATTAGGCAGGAGTGGGAACAGAGAGTGACTGCAGATGGGTATGAGGGATCTTTTTGGATTGGTGGAAATGTTCTGAAATTGGATTATGATGGTTATCGCACAACTCTGTAAATATACTAAAATCATTGACCTGTATGGTTAAAATGAGTGGATTTTATGGTTTATAAGTTATACCTCAATAAAGCCGATTTTATTTTTATTTATTTATTTATTTTGAGAGAGTCTTACTCTGTTGCCAGGCTGGAGTGCAGTGACATTATCTCGGCTCACTGCAACCTCTGCCTCCTGGGTTCAAGCAATTCTCGTGTCTCAGCTTCCAGAGTAGCTGGGACTACAGGTGTGCACCACCACAGCTGGATAATTTTTGTATTACTTAGGAGAAATGGGGTTTTACCATCTTGGACAGGCTGGTCTCGAACTCCTGACTTCATGATCTGCCAGGCTTGGCCTCCCAAAGTACAAGCCTGAGCCACCGTGCCCAGTTAATAAAGCTGATTTTAAAATACCTGAAATTTGGCATGTCTTGAGAGAAACCACATTTCCGCTTGGCAACTGGGGACCATAGCACTCCATACTGCAGTGTCAGTTCTGAAAGCTCCCACACCTGTGTGGAAGTGCACAGGGAAGACCAAGAAGGAGGAGTTGGAGGAAATGGAGATACAGTGAGTCTGTTGCGGGAGGATGCTTATCATGACCATGTGACCAAAATGACACCACTTTCGTGATGACAACTCAAAGTAGGCTCCAAAACATCAAGTGCATTCCTCTCCAGGGTTTGATGGCTCACTCACTGAGCTGCCCTAACTCTTTCATTAGATTGACAATGATGATACTTTCCAGCCAGAAATCTTCCCTTAGCATCTTATCCACCCATATAGACTGTCTATTAAATGATTTGATCAAATGTACTATGCAGATTTCGATAAATACAATATAAGAAATCTTTCTATATAACATCAATATGACAATGTAGCTTAATTATAATTTTTTTTGCTTAGTTGCTGTATTTAATGAGGTTAATAGAAAATGTTTAATGTGACAGGTTTAAAAAAATTTTCTGACCTCTTAATTTGTGTGTGTTTTCTTGAAAATGACCAAGCATTTTGTGTTTGATTTATTGAAGCAATTGGTTGGCTCTCCTAACTTACATTGTTGAGACTTGAGATAAAACTTCAGGACTCCCTCAGTAACTGGAGCACAGGAAACAATTGACACTGTTTCTTAATTCACATTGTTTCTGAGACATTTCCTTCTTCCTAGTATAATATAGCTTTCCCATGAGAACGATTTGCTTGCAAATGGTTAGACATGATACATTTCTCACTGCCACACATTCTGTGGGGAGAATTTCACTGTGTTTGGTAGCAGCTGAGTTGCTGCGTGTGTGTTGGGAAGGAGGTCCTGCTTTATGTAGATGCCTCCAGCTTCATTCATGCAGCTAATGTCTTCTTTTGAATACTAACCCATTCACTTAGGTTCTGCATTGCTTAGCTGGAATCTCTTTCCTGAAGGAGCATATAATTCTTTTAAGCCCGCCAATTTAAGGAAGCACCCCTGTGAATTACTGTGTTTTTGGGTATACCCCATAGGTTACTGTGGAAAGTAGTTCATGACAGTTCATATCATACATACTACATGTACTTGTATTTGCATGTAGGTATGTGATGTTGGCTGTGGCATTGCTAAGTTGTCATTGGGTAGTAATTCCAGAAATGGGAAACAAAACCCATAAGTAAGAAAATCGAATCTAATTTGCAGTTCAGAAAAAAGTATTCACATTATTGCTGAAATGGTAGTTCCTAAGTTCAGAAGTTATGCTGTATTTAAAGTGAAAGTAAAAGTTTTCCAATTTAAAAAAATGATGTTGAACTTAGAGTTTCTTTTTTTTTTGTCTTATTAGATTTTGTAAAAATAATACCACTTGTCAGTTTTGCAGCTCCTTCCATCTAGAGAGCTGAAAGCATTTCACAATCTTTTTTCCTCCTGCCCTTCTCTTCAAGGCAATTTTTGCTGGGCTCGGTTTATTTTTATCGTTGCAACTACCAGTTTTTAGAAACTTTTGGAAACGAAAAAAGAAAAATGAGAATGGCACTGTAGCTGACATTCATTTAGCTCTTTCCTAGTGTGAACGTTTGAGTATTTCTAAAATCTTTTCTCCAAGTATGTCTTATTTTTCCTCAGTTTGTCCCAGTTCTACGTCTCTATTTTGCTGATTAGGTTAAAATAAAAGTTTTAATGTAAAGCCTTGCCCCCAGCAAAATGACTTTTTGAACTTTGAGTTAAATCTTTATTTTTGTAGCTCCAACAGCTCCTTTTCCAGCAGGCACTAATTCTACTCAGTATAGTCATAGACTCATGTAAGGTTGGAGCTGGAAGGGCCTCTAGAGATTACCCAATTTAAGTCTTCCCTTCTAGAAAGGATGAAGTTGATGCCCAGAGTGGTTAAGAGAGACATGCTTTAGGTCAGATAGCTAATTGATGGCAGAGGTCTGACCAACATGATTCCTGATTTCCAGTTTGATATTCTTTGTTTTTCCAAAACAAAAGTAGTAGATCTGGACAGAATTAGAGCACACCCTCACAGAACCCTAGTGTCAATCACCAGCTTGAATTATACTGAAGCTAACTGAAAATTGGGAGGAAATTTTATTTTTCTAGTTAGAGTTTGTCAAATATAGAATGGTGATGTTTAATTTATAGACATTTTCTTCTGATTTGTGCATCTTGTGCAATTCATCTGCAGTAGAGAATGTGGTTTGAACTGACTGGTGATTTATGTATCTCCCTTAGGCCACCATACCATTTACATCGGAGTCCATGTGCCGAAGAGTTACAGGAGAAGGAGACGTCACAAGAGAAAGACAGGGCACAAAGAAAAGAAGGAAAAGGAGAGAATCTCTGAGAACTACTCTGACAAATCAGATATTGAAAACGCTGATGAATCGAGCAGCAGCATCCTAAAACCTCTCAGTGAGTACTTTCTGGGTGTTGGTGCCTCTCTCTGCCTCACTCCCACATCTTTGAGAAGGAGGCCTTTTTGAATCTTGTGGCTAAAAGGGAGGGATGCTATAATACTGAGATGGTCTGCTCTAAAGGATAATGACTGTGGAGATGCTTTGCTTGTACTGGCAGGTTGACCTAGAAGGTCAGTCATGTAGTTGATCAGAAAGGGTCTGACCAAGTTTCGGCATCGCTGTGTATTCTACATGTTTATGTGTAATAGGGCAGTGTTGCAGATGGTATTTACAACAATTTACTGCAATGAGCAGTAACTAGAAGACTCTTAAAGAATTTTTGCATTGTTTATGCTTAGAAATAGGTTCCATTGAGACGGTAGCTCAAGATGAGATTATGTGTCTATATATTTACATATCTTTCCAAATGTTAGCATTCTGGGTGACATTTTACCAGGTTGTGAGCCAGGTCAGTGATTTAAATAGGAATTGTTGAAAATCATCTTGTAAGACAGAGAGGATTACAGAGTGACACAGTTATTAAGATGTTGAATGTATTTGATGTCGTACCTTGGATAAAAGTGTTACTAAGAGCAGAATAGCAGGAGGTCAAAGAACACCCTTGGATTCCAGTGACAGGGTGGGCTGTGTGTTTAGGTGTATGTTTATGTTGCTTTTTCTTTCTTTAATGTGGAGAATATTTGGCTACATGGGCCAAATATTGTGGCTGAACTGAGAATGAATATGTGCAGTAGAAACACATGCCAACTTTGGGAGATTCCCCAACAGGAGTTTCACAGTGACAGCTTTTCATGTTGGCAGAGCTCTGTACATTCTTCATGTCTTTGCTACAGTTGCAGAAATACGGACCCTGCAATAAAATGCATTATGGGTGGCACAGATAAAGATCGAGCTCAGTCATTGCAGGTGATGACAGGCCAAATTAGAATGAACAGCTCAAGGGTGTTGAAAAGTGAATTTACAGAGTTAAATTAAAGAGGGTGTGAGGCATAGTGATGTGAATTTTTATAGTCTCACTGTTGGAACTGAGCAAGTGGCTCAGGAAGTTAGCGAAGTGCGGTGCTGAGAGGAGCAATACAGGTGGACCATCGAATTAAAGACAAATGCTTGGAGGAGAGCTTGAGATGGATCATGAAATCTAAATTAAAAGGCATTGAAATAAATTTAAGACTAGAAGGACCAGAAGGCAGGAGCCTCACATTGTATAAATTTCACTGAAATACTGGGGAAAAGTCTGTCTGAAAGGAATCCTTCATATATTGATTAAGGTAGTGGAGTCTGTTTCGACAAAAGGCCTTAAAATGTATATAAACAGGCACAGTTAATAGGCTAGAGGAACAAAAGGTACCATTCTTTTCCAAATAAATGACTACCACTTATCTGGATTTACTATGTATCCCTTTTGGCAAGGCATGAGCCAGTGTCAAGTGTTCTCTCTGTTGTGCGTGTGCTTGTGCGCTTTCTCTTTTTTTCTCTCTCTCTCTTTCTCTCTGTCTTTTATAACTTGTCTTTCATTCTTCAGTTTAAGAACAAGAGTGCATCATCACTATAAATGTTAAAAAGTGAAGAGGTGCTCACTTAGACAGATGGGCCAAGAATTTTGAGATTAAAATTATATATCTGCTTTTGAGGAAGGGCAATGGAAGCAGTGCCACTAGCACTCAGACAGGTCATAAGGAATGAACAGATCAGGAAGATGCTGAGACTGCATGTGTATCAACTACAGAATACTGTTGTATTCTATGGCATTTGGGGACCAGTTTGAATGCAGCCGGTGAAACAAGGCAATTCATTCTCTTTCCCCTCAGAGGTTTCTTCCTGGGTGAATACTTATTATGTTGTATACTGGCTTTCTGAAGGGATCCTATGGAGAGACAGTTGTTGGGGATAAAACTGTTCAGTGGTCATAAGCAAATTATTTATAAATTTGCATTTTGTAGTTTTGTTCCTGCTGATCAATAAGTTATACACTAATTTGCCTTTGGCATATTTGATATGAGTTATCCAATTTGACATGAAGGTTCTCTTAGAAATTACTGTGTATCCTTGGCTGCTTTGATGGATTGGTAGTTAATTATCTGGAACAGTTCTGTTTAAAAGTCAGTTTTTGCACCTAGATATGGAAAATCATTTAACCTTGTGATTTTGGGGGAAGCCACAGGGCTCTGGCACCAACATAGCAGAATTCTTGTGGGAAAATGGACTTGATGAAATACTTGCCTAGTATTCCATTATTGTCTCTCAAGAACTGCCACTTACAGTTTCTGTTGTTCTGTGACCTGTGGTGTTTGAGTTGCTTATGTCCATAGACATATCATGTCCCTAGACAAGATTCCCACATGTGCCTGGCAGAGTATCATGTGATACTTACACTCTGAGAAAAAAAAACCCGCATAACCCTCATAGAAATAGTAACCCGATGGGAGTCATCTTTGATTCTTTCCTTGCCCTCACTCCCATATGCAATCCTTTAGTGATTTCTGTTGGTTCAACATTTAAAATAGATCTGAATCTGTCTGTTCCGTTTCAGTTTTGCGGTTACATTTTTGTCCAGGGAATCATCACCTCTTGCATAGACACTGCAGCCGTCTCTGCTTTTCAGGGCTTTCTTCATAGAGAGGCAGTATAGATCATCACAAAGTGTAAATTGAATCATGTTCTTCCTCTGCTGGAAACTTCCGGTTGTCCTCAGAGTAAAACTTCAGTTGGGCATCATGGTCTATTGTCTTTCTAGTCCTGTGATGTGCCATTCTCTCCTTGCTCACTTTACTCCAGGTACATTATGTAGTCCCTTGGTGCTAAAACCTTTTCTGCCTCAGGACCTTTGCTCATGCAAGCTTGTCTTCCTGGAATGGTCAGCCCATTCTTGTCCTGGTTAGTTTTTCTGTTCCTTTATGTTCTGGCTTTAAAATTTTACCTCTTCAGAGAGACCTTTCCTTACTACTCTCTCTAACGCAGATTCCCCTTCATTATTCTTTCTCAGCACTTTATTTGTTTCCTTTATAATATAGGTTTTCACTTGTGATTTTTGAGAGCCTACAGTTTTTGTCTTGAGCTGATGTTCGATTGTAAGCTTCATGAGAGCAAAGATCAGGTTGTCTTGCTCACTTTGTTTTCTTTGGTGCCTAGCACAATGCCTGGCACATGGTATGTGCTTGATATATGTTTATTGAGGAGTAACTCAATGAACAAATCACTACAGAGAAAGATGTAAGCATTGCTTTTCTTGGCCTAAAAATTTCTTACATCCTAGATAGAGATCCAGCTATTTTCTTGTTTTTAAGCCTTGCATATAGTATTTATATTTTTCTGCCCTGTCTTTCTCCCTTGACACATAAAATCTGGTCCTCACTTTTAATTATCCCACTTTGGAAAGTGCCTCATTATTTTGCCTATTGCAAAAGTGGGATTTTGTCTGGGTAGGTAACTCCCAAGTGTGTGGAGCTGCTTATTAACCACAGGTGATGGATGAAACTGAACCGCAAAGCACATGAATTTTTCATGTACACTTAAAAATACCATTTCCCAGAGAACTTGGGCAGCCCCCCCCTTCAGAAGCCACATTAAGGTGGCATGAGCTGGCACTGTGGCACATGCCTATACTCCCAGCTATGCCAGAGGCTGAGGTGGGAGGATCTTTAGGAGTTCGAAGCTATAGTGCTCTATGATTGCCCCTGTGAATAGCTGCTGTGCTTCATCCGTGACAATGCAGAGAGACCCTGTTTCTGCAAAACATGAAAGGGCATTTATAAGAAGTAAATGAAACATCTTCCAGTATTTAGGCATATTAAGAAGATGGTATAATTAACAGATTCATTTCATTTATAACCTAGAGCTTTCTATTTTCTTCATGGCTTTTGTGTCAAGATGGGGTTTCTAAAAAATAAATGAGTATTTGGTTTTTACACATTTGGAGCTCTGAGGAGGAAGCTAGCTAGCTTTGTATCCCCCTCTGAGCTCAGCAGCAGCTCCAAGTCCTTTCACAGCTGCTGTTCTCCGTGTGGTGTCAGAACTGGTGTCCCAGCTGGGGACACAGAGAAGGAAACGTGTGTGAGAGCGTGGAGCACTGAGCCATGGGGAGAGAGAGGCTGGGGAAGGAAAGCGAAATGGAAGAACAGGCAGGAGAGACAAGGGAATGAGGAGGTGGTGTGGAGTGGGTGGTTGAGAGAAAAGTTAGATTGTGCTCTTTCTTAAAAATAATCCTTTTGCCTCCTCCACTGTGCATTTTTTTTTCTAAGTTAGCAGCTGCCATCCTCTGAGGGTTGCCCAAAAAGTGGGTGGAAAGGTGGTCCTGGCTGAGACAGGCTTTGGAAACACAGTATTCCTTCTCAGCCTGGATGGTTTTGACCTCTGTGCCTCCCATTTTGTCAGTGTCCAGGGATACTTATGGGGGCCTCACAGGCTTCTTTGTGACTGCAGAGATTCTGAAGATGTGTAAGATGTTAGGAGACACAGCTACAAACAGAACATCTTGTTCAGCATTTGGATCTGATGTGTAAGATATTTCTCGACAAGCATGAACATGCATTTATGCTTCGAGGTGCTGACTGCCTCTCACACGTAGGTCTTGCCCGTTGTGGAATCATAGTGATAGGTGTGTCCATACAGACACTCATGCAGTCTTGTGGTATTCTTTCTTAGCCTTTTGGATGTGTACCAGAACTGACGGATTGATGCTAGTGAACATTGTTCTGTGAGCCTGGGACAGTGGATGCTGGTTGGTGATCCAGTTATATTCAGGAAACTGAAACAGAGAAATGGGCTGCTGCTTTTGTTTGATGCTTCCGGGTAAATGAACAGAGTAGCTTTTCATAAGAGCCAAGAATATTTGGTGTTGTGTCATTTGACTTCCCCTTTTCCCAGTGCACACCCCTGTCCCCTCCCCCAAACTGACCTCACACTTGTGGGTACATTTGTACTTTTTCTTGATTTTTTAACTGTTTTCAGGCAAGATCCTTAATTTTGATACCATAAAGTAAGGTTTCTTTAATTTTCTGCAGGCCATTGGCATTTCTCAAAAACCGATCTATGTATAGGAGAAAAGCCTTTGGAAATGTATGAAAATGAGATAGACCTGTCCCAATGTACAAAACAAAACACAGACACACACAAAAACTATACCATCTCTTTTGTCCTCTTCTCTGTTTTTCACCTTACGTAAGTAGGAGGAAGTACTTTGTCTTTAGGTCTGAGTGCAGAAGCTTTTTATATTAAAAAAATTTTAAAACTTAAAGTTTGCCATGTCAAAAGGGACACGTGTTGTAATTTTACTGGAAAGGGAGCCTATCAGAGTGGTTAAGAGTGCACATTTGAACCAGATTACTTGAGATTGAATCCCAGTTCATACCAGCAATGTAACCTTGGTTATTTGCTTAACTCTTTTGTGCTCTAGCTTCCTCATATGTAAAAAGGGGCTGATTGATTTTAATCATAGTGTTCTGAACATCAAGTGAGCACTGCATATAGTCAGCAACAATGGTTAGCAGTTACTATTGCGAGTTACTATGATTGCCTTCTTCAAGCTCAACTTTTTCTATTCATTGTACACAGGTAATGCCAGAAACTTCAGGCTAAAACTTTTGTAGAGTTTAATTCCTTGTGAACAATAACCACAATTCTTTAAGCTCTTCTGGTCTTTTCTGCCACAAATTCTCACTAGGTATTCTTTTGCTTTAGTCATCAGCTTGGCTCTTGGCTCCCAATGGCGTATTTGGGAGAAGCAACCTAAATTCAGTCTCTTATCTTGCTGGTGAATATCAGTCTGGATGTTGGCTGGCAGGTGAGAGGACCAGGGGGACTTTAAGGGGCAGAGGTGCTGTCTTTTGTGCTGCTCTTTTGTGTGGAATACTGCCACCAGCAAGTGGCTTGGTGTACCAAAGGTGTCCTTGAATTTGGTCAACAGTTGTAATCCCCGTTCTGGATGCCTGAAATCAAATAGGCTGTTCTTTCTTTCATAAGGATCTCTTTTTGGCTCTTTCTTTGTATTTCTTTGTGAAATTAATCTGGTTAAGAAGGGCTGTTGGGTGGGACACGTCAGCAATTTGGAGGCAGTGTTGTGCAGAAGGAAAAATATTTGGCATACTTGTGTTTTTGGTGGCAATGGGTTGTTTCAACAGTGTTGTATTGCGTGGTACAAATAATTGTTGTTTATTCCTCTGCGATGCTGATGAATACAAGAGGACTGTGTCATGGTGATTCTGCTTCTTTAGCCAGTTCACTGCATATATCTCTTAGAGAGCTACAAGTTTCTGAAATGCAGCTCTCTTGAAGTCACCTTGAAGTGTCCTTCAAATGGCAGGTTTTACACTGTTCACTTCTTGTTGCCACTGGCTATTCCAATAGTTATTCCATTTTATCATGCCATGAGATGTTATGAATAGCGTGTTTACATGTGTCATGGGAGAGTTGATGTTGTTGCTATTTATAGTGACTTATGAGTTCAGGAGGCCTCAAAGGGTTCTAGTATACTCCAGGTGCTGGGGTACTCAGGGCTAAAAAGAGATTGTCACTTAGGGTGGAAAATGGGGGAAAACCAGAATAGTGTGTGGAATTTAAGGTGTGAAATATACTTTAGTGAAGTAAATGGGGAAGAAATGACTGTCTGCCACAGGCATTACCACCTAAGTGGAAGGCAGGTCACATCCTGTGGTTTGGGGTTCAAATTTACAAGGCAGGAAGCTTGAATGTGTATTTATGAGTTTGTGTAAGTGTGTGTGTGATTTGAATGTGCTGAGAAAATGAAAGATGTTGGCAAGGATCTTCTTGAAATAGTATTCTGTTTGGACATTTTTCATATAGAAAGAACTAATTCTTAAAGGACAAGGGTCTTAATATCAGGGATTTACACTCAGGGCTTTGTGAGTATGAACTCATAAATGCAGAAGTAGTTGGGGTGAGGGACCACAGGCCTACTCTATAAATAAATTCTCCGGAATTCTTCCATGACCACAATCTGGAGGCAGGAATGTTAGGCTCTTTTAGTAACTTTCCCATGGATAAGAGTCTTACTTGACTTTTCATCACCTTTATGGAGGTGTTATGAGCGAGGAGTCTTTATTTTTCTGGTTACATATAGAATCAGGATCCCAGATATCCATTATTCCTCTCTGTTCTTTTTCTTCCATAGCCAGCCACACACTGAGCCCTGTTGGTTTTCCCTTCAAAGTTTCTCTTGTGTCTGCCACTTCCTTTGAATTCCTAAGGTGATACTTCTTAGTTGGAATTTCAGCCTTAAGTTTGTCCTTGAAATAGAAGGGAGTTATTTCAGACAAGGCTGCCAGACATCCAAAATATTAGGTCTATAGTCTCTCCTTAATTAAACAACAAACAAACAAACAATCTTGTCTATTGCTCATCATTACTTAAAGTAATTAGTAAACCTACAATGTCACAAAGTTTCCTCTGCTGCTTTCAATACTTTACATAGTTCAATAAAAATCATAGGTTGACTCTGTCTCAGCAAGGCCACTTTAAGTTCATTTTTACAAACTCATAATGACTTCCCGAGTTTTTGAACTCTTGCAGCAAGTATTGTCTACATCACACAGTCTGATACTTCGATCTGTAATGCTTCAAGTGGTGGCATACTTCTATCATTCAAATGCGTGTCATCTCTTCAGTGTCATCATTAGAGACTCAAAGGCAGAGGCAATATCACATACTTCATTTGAATCGTGTTCTGCAATAGCGTGTTTGTTGAATGGATAGGTAAATAAAATGCCCAGAAATTACCTATTAGGTTAAAATGATCTGGATTATCCAAGAAAATTTGCAACTATCTCTGTTAAAAAAAATGCTGTTCCTCCAATGTAAATTCTTACTGAAATGTGATTAAAATAGAAATAACCAAAGAACTGTTCAGTAGGGTGAGTTGAATCATGGTGAAATAAAAAGAGAGAATATAGGAAAAGTCATTTTTTTAATGCTGTAGTTCTGCAACTTAGTTTTTGCAATAACTAACTTATACATAATTAAGATAGAAATTGCCCATGTTTTTAAAACAGAGATGAAAGTGCTACTTGTGTGTACTTTTTTTCTCATGGGAAATGTACTAAAATATTAAAATGCATGAAAGCATGCAGGTAAGTGTTGGAATGTAAAATATTATAAGATGGCATTTCTCTAAAGAGCTACATAGCTTGCTGAGTTGGAATAAGCCTGCCTCTTCTTATGATTATTTACTTAGGGTTCATATTCTGCTGTGTTGAGTGAGGATGGAAGATAAAAGAGGTTACTTATGGCAGTGAGATTTGTTAATAACTGAATGTGTCACCAAGGCTGTTTGTGGAGTTTTTTACACAGAGAACTTTAAGCATTGGTACTACATGTGTGTCTGGGACAGATACACAGATTAAGATCCATGTTGCTTTCAGAGATGAAATTAGATGACTTAGTATCCTTGTCAGGATTATGATTTACTGAATCTGAAACAGCATCACTGGAATGTTTTATTCTTTGCTATTTGCCAATTAAGCAAAATTCTATTAAAAAAAAAACCATGTTGCACATGATATCTTTGTTTAGAAACTACTTCTGATGGTGATGGTATTGTGATTCAACAATTTGTATTAAAATTATCTCTCGTCAGTTACCAAAATTTTACCACAAAGGCCACAAGATGAAGCAATTATATTTAACTGATTCTACTTCATTTATGAGGCTTTGGGTAGAATAATTTTAGTGTAATGGAAAATATGACTTTTGGATGCAAATTTACAATAAACATGTGGGCTGTCTAGCTAGCTGTGTTCGTTCAAAGCTGAAGTTGTTTTCTTCAGAAAATAGGGCAATTTCTGTTACCAAGGTATGGAAATAGCAGTTTCTATAACTAGAAATTTACTGCAGATTCACCCAGCATCCAGAACACACACATTGAGTAACTATAAAATCCTAAGTCAATTATTTGTCTAATTGTACTTGGTTACCTCTTGTGACACTGATGAATGCCACAAACCAACCAACCAAGCAAATGCGCAAAAAAGCTTCAAAAAGATTTTGGATTATTTTTTATTGATGTCCACACACAGACAGAGCTAATACCCTTCCTTGGTCCTCTAATTCCTAAATACAGATTTTGAGCAAAAGATACTCTGGTTAAGAAAGACTCAAGATAGGAAGTTGGCATTCCAGTGGCCACTTCAGTTAAATGCTAACCAAGGTTTTTGAAAAGTATGGATGTGTGGCTTTACGAAAGTTTTCTGAGCTATCTTTGCATGCTCCAACCAAACTTGGAAGGTTTATAGATTTTTTTTTTTTTTTGCCTTTCATGAAACTGACGTTGGAAATCCATCTATGCTATACTTTCCTTAAGCTTCTTTTATCCTATTATTTTATGATTCTTTCTGGCATTAGTAAAAACATCGAAGCAATGAACACAATAGGATGAATTTGAAGAAATTCTTTGTACATTTCTGTGTACAGGAAGAAGTGGCAGAGATGCTTTTCTCTTCTGGCAGATGGAGAGAATGTGCCGTCCTTAGTGATTGAGTAGGAGTGGGGAACCTTTGACTTAATAAAAGGCTCATACAAGTTCAGATGAAAAAGAAATCAATCAGGGCAATGTATAAGAAGAAAAAACAACCTGGAGAATATATTTATTTTTAAATAACAAATTTCGCTGATTTCTGTATTATGGGCAGTCACAGGTAATAGAGGGGGATGTGCAGGCATAACACTGAAAGTAAAAGGAGAGAGAGGAGACGACTTTGAGAAAGAAGCAGAGGAAGTAGAGGAACTATATCAAGAAAGACAATGAGATTAAAGAAAAACAGAAAAATCACTGGGTGAATGGCAAGGGCTAATATCTTACCCCCTCAAAATAGGGCTATCTATAACTTAGGACCAGCTCTCTACATTCTGTCCTCAAACCCATTTCAGGTGGCCTCTACGTGCTTTATCTTTAGTTTCCTAATAGTTTTCTCACCATGATTTTCAAATGGTTATAGTGATTCTCTATCTTCCCTTTATTCTTATATTAACATTATCTCTTTGTGTTGGTTTTAGACTCATCCTTACAAGCTATTCCTCCTGTAAGAAACTTGGGCCTTGTCTTATAGTTATGCTAGTCCTTTTACCTGATGGTTAAAATCTACCAGCATACCATATAGTAAATATCTTTAGCTTCCTAAAACTTCCTTTTAAACGTACCCTAGTCTTCTAGCAGATTATTTAATATAACTTTGCAATTCAGTTTATACTTTTCATGGGAGGTTACCTGGAGGCTTTGTTTAGCCACAAGATAAAGGGTGGCTTTTTTTTTTTTTTTTTTTTTTAATACAGCCACAAGATAAAGAGTAGCATCTTTGTAAAAGATTTGGTGTCAACACCCAATCCAAGGCTGGCCTCTTTGTAATCTGCTTGATGACAGAGGAAATTTAGAGTCAGGCAGTGGGACTTTTTTGGAAGACAGCTGGGTCTGGGGGAATTTTTGTAAGCAATGAACCGTTCTTTAATTGTGAAACCACTGGATGTGGTTAGTAGTTTATTTTAAAAATACCGTATGTTAGTTCATTCCTATATACTGTGACAATCATAGTTTAATCAAAAGCTGCTTTTGACATTTCTGTTAGTGTTTATGAAAGTGCGGCTTGCTTCCTTGAAATCCTGAACTCTGTGCCAAATGCCAGCACATTGACAATTACAATTTGGCTTTTAGGCAATTATGCAACTTTTTGAGTATGTGGTAGGATTTTATTTATTTTTGTCACTTTCACTAATTTGTCGTTTTCTTAAATGGAAAAATATTTTCTCAGCATTTTGTTTGATAAATAGTGCCTTTTACTCTTTTCTCTATGGTTCCCCTGAGAGGAAATAAGCTAATGTAACTGCTTTTTGACTCTCTTTTCTGGCCAGAAAGCCAAGTGAATGCATGATCTCATTGAGACATGATCTATTTGTATGAACTGTAAGCTTGTAAGCTTGTCATCATCCTTCATGGCACTGGGGCAGGCACCCAGCTAGCCACCGTAACAGGATGAGGAAAGAGATGCAGTGAGATCCCTGAAACTTCAATTCAGTGTAGTGCAAGTCAATTTATTTCAATTCAACTAACTTATTAGAATATATAAGAAATATTTGTGGAGTTTTTAGGCATAGTCCTGGGCATTGAGGCTACAGAAATGAAAATTTCATAGAAACTGACATTTTAGTGGGGAAAATAACACAAATCAGATAAATCTAAAAGAATGTGATAATTACTAACCACAGCAGTATCAGGATCAGGAAGGATGAGATATCTTATTTATCCATCTATTTCTTCATCAAAAATAATGATTGAAGGTCTACACCGTGTACCAAGTATGGTGGTAGATGTTGGGGTGATGATAATGAACAAAATTAAAGATACTTTCTACCCTTGGGGAGCTTGTAGTCAGTCTGGAGAGACACTTACTAATCAAATACCCATATAAATAAATGTCAAGTTCTATCTTTGGTATGTACTGTTGGAGTGTGGCCTATGCTTCTATGAGATTTAATAATAGGTAGGTTCTGATCTAGTTAGGGGGGTCAGGAAAGGCTTCTCTGAGAAAATTATACTTGAGATCTGAAGGATAAGAGAAACAAATTTTGATAAGGGCTGTAAGTGAAAAATGCTGGAGGTCACAAGAAGAGCACAAAGCAAGGCTCTGGGCCAGGAGAAAGCATGATGAGTATGAGTGTGGCTATCTAAGGCAGTCCATCAGCACTGACCATGTACGTGAGGCCTCATTGAGGAGACTTCCATCTAGAAATTCATTTCATTATTTTTGACTAATATTTGAGAAAATGGCCGAGGCAGGCGGATCACCCAAGGTCAGAGTTCAAGACCAGCCTGGCCAACATGGTGAAACCCCATCTCTACTAAAAATACAAAAATTAGCCATGCGTGGCAGTGCATGCCTGTAATCACAGCTACTCAGGAGGCTGAGGTATAAGAATTGCTTGAACCAGGAGGTGGAGGTTACAGTGAGCTGAGATCGTGTCACTGTACTCCAGCCTGGGTGACAGAGTAAGAGTCTTTGTTTTTTTTTTTAAAAAAAGAAAAAAAAAGAAAATGAAATGTGCCAATTTTGGGTGAATAATTTTGTGTTTTAAATGCCATGATAAAAGCATATCTATATATGAGGCATACAGTAAGTTAAAGCACTGATTTTTAGCCTGAGTTTAAATGGAGCTTTATGAGTATGATTTTGCATTTTTTTCTCAACATTGATTATCTGCAGAACCATTCCCAACTTCTGCTTACATATTCTTTTCTGCAAAGATTTCTTCCTATGATATCAATGTGCCTAATAAAGTAGTTTTTTTTTTATAGTCACTAGTCAATCTCAGCAAAAGCTTTTGCATTGATATGAGAGGTGCATTCTTACCATCTCCGTGGCTCCATAATTTTGTCTATTTTCATGTAATATTCCACTGGCAGACAAGATAATCCCTTAAGGATACCAATTCTACAATTTAAGAAGTATAGAAGGTTGGAGGGGCAATTCATTCTGGGTGAGTATTTCAGTAGCATTGGCTGTAAATCATACCCAGGCCTTTTCTATCTGTGACTCACATGATGTAAGGAAGCGATCAGATGACAGGGTCAACAGGACACAAAACCTCAAACCTGCTTCTGCTCCCTCAAGGACTTCCGTCCAAAATGACTTTATGGTATAAACTCTGTCCAGTATGTCACCAGAGCATAGAAGGGTTTATACCATGGTGATCTACACCTTAGTTTTGGTTTGTTAGCTTATTCTGTCATGGCTAGGACAAGAAGAAACATTTCTGATGCAAAGGGAGATTTTGTTTAGCCAGAGGAATTTTGAAACCTTTATGTACTAAGTACACCAGAGTATTTTTGTTCATTGTATTTTTGAAGTCTGTGATCAGGAAATGTATTTTCTTTAAAAAGAAATCAGAAAAGGTCTCAGGAGAGCCTCACTGACTGTAACAAACTATATTTTTCAGAGGACTTTTTATGTTTTCACACTTTGCTTTTTTCCCCCTTTGCTGCAAGTTGCGGTTTTCCATCAAAGTTATTTTGGATGGTGTTGAAAGTTTTCTTTGGGTCTTCTGTGCACAGTTCAGAGGGCATTCAGGGAATCAACTAAGCTGAGTTGACTATATGTTGCAAAATGTTTTATTTTTGTGTAGTGCTATATAACATAGAGGCTTTCATACACAGAACCCTAACTGTTCCATAGCCCTTGATGCAATCAGAGCACCATTATTCCTATTTTAGAAATACAAATCAGAGGTTCCCACAGGCTAAGCAATTTGCCTGGGGTCACACATGCTGTGCTGGGAGTCAGAATTAGGACAAGGTCTTTGGACTTCTGGTCTGACCCTCTTTATACCACCTATATGATGAAGCCGACATACTTGGGGTTGTTGGGCAAAAACGAGGAGCCTTTGATAGGCTGCAGTCAAATCTTGGTGGATTCCATTATTCATTTCTCCAAAGCTGGTTGTATTCAAAATTAGAAAATTACAGCTATGAATAGTTGTTTTCCACTTGATTGGTCTAAAGTCAATTGAATTCTAGAGAAAACTCCTTTGAAAGTGTGTTGCCTTGGAAATGGATGAGCATAGCAGTATAATAGCTTTTACCGTATTTGAAATTCCAGCAGTTTAGGTGACAGTTGTGTCTTTCTGAAGGGCGTGGGCAGATTCTGAACGGGCTTTTCCCGTTGCTCATCAGCTTGGCCATGGCTGCTTTTATTACTGCAGTCACTCATTTTCACAGATGTCTTTTAAAAGTATTTTTTTTCTTTTCTGAGTTCAGAACATTTAGAAGTAACTTCTTTTTGGCATATTACACTGCGTGTCTTTGCCTAGCAAGTAGCTGGTGTTAGGAAATGTACATGGATTTGAGTGGGAACACATAACATTTGTCGTGTACTATAGACTTAATAAAGGCTGACACCTCCATGATTATGTTTGCTCCTTGTAAGAACGTTGTGAGAAATATAATGCCAGTGTTATTGTTCCCATATTTTACAAATCAAGAAAGCAAAATTTATTTAAAAACTATCATACAGTGGTTAAGACCACAGGTTTGGAATCAGAGTTTGTATTCAGACCCCAGTGTACTTTACATGAGCTTTTTGATGGTGGACAAGTCATTTGACTGGTCTAAGTCTCCATTCTTGTGATCTGTGAAATAAGATGATAAAGATATGTACCTGATCAGGTGGCTGTGAAGGTTACATGAATATAAAGCTTTCAACAGGCACTGGCAAATAATATAGCTTAGTGTTTATTAGTTATTATCATTAAGTAACTTGATAACATTCATACCTTAGCAAGGAGAAGAGCTGGGACTCGAACCTGTGACTTTTAACTCCAGCTTCTACCTTGTTTTTTCCCCAGCATACCAGGAATTTCCTTCTTTCTCTTCTCCATGGGCAAGCAGCTGCTACACTAAGTTGTTTAGTGAAGGGGATGGATTTTGGAATAAAAGACTTGAAGATTCTATGAGAACATTTGCCCTCCTGGAATAAATCAGCAAATTATTTAAAAATGTAGAAACACACTCCTTACTATTAAGAGCAGCTTGGTTCTAACCCAAGTTGAACTTAAAATCACCCCCCACTCTGAATCACACTATTAGTATATGTATACTTTTGGATGTACCAGTTGATGTAATGTATCCACTGTTCTTAGTAGGGGTTAAGGATAGATGTTGGATTCCCACATTATAAGTCCTCTTGCTACCCTCAACCTTTCCCGGCATGGGCCTGGTGAAAGTGAGGGGTGACGCTCACAGGCTCATTGGGGAACAAAGCATGGTCTCGTTTGCACTGTCTTGTAAGCAAATCAGTTAGAGTAGGAGCAAAAGAACAAATTAGCTTGAGAGACTTAATGAATTGGGATTGCCCCTTGAAGTGTTTACATTTATTTCCTTCATGCCCCTTCTCTTCCAGGGAGCCCTGCTAGAGCTTTCTAGACAGCCTAGTGGTCATGGTGGCTGCTGCAGCGACCACCATGACACAGCTTTCGTGCTTGCCTGCAGGGGTCCTCAGTGCTGCACCATAGAGTATGGGCATGTGCACACCTTCACTTCCTTCTCTGATTATAAAAGTAATACCTGACCCTTACATAGTGCTTGACAGGTTCCAAAGCACACTTGTATACAAAAATGATTCTGAGGGACCTTTAGAGATTATTGTTTTTGCTTTACATGAGAAAATACAGATCTGAAAGGTGAAGTGAATTACCCCCAGAGATGGGACAGGTGTGAGAAATAGGACTTGAACATTCCGAATTGGTGTTCTTTTTACAGTAACTACAGGGATATCTTCTCCTGGAACAGAATTAATTTGTTGGCTAGTTAATAGCTTCTCACATTCTACAAAAGATTTGAGGTGTCTTGTACTAATAAGATATGAGTGGAACTAGAAACCGCAACTGGGAAAACACAATATCCAGAGCTACTAGGCTTAATATTGTTTCTAGAGTTGAATTTAATTTGTCTTTGAGCTTCCTGGCAGCCAAGTTAAAAAGAGAGACACAGTCAGTTACATATTTCTTGTTAGAAAAGGAAAAGCATGCTACAGAGAAGTAGAGATTTTACTAGGATTGTATTCAAAATAATTGTTTAGCTTGAGGCTATAGATAAGAGGCAATAAGAATAATCGAAGATAATGTTCTCAACAAAAATTTACAGCTACACAATAACATAAAAATGCACTGCAAGGGGGCTAACATTAGCTGGGTGCCTATTATGTGTCTGACACTCTACTAGGGACTCTGCATGTTTTATTTAATCCTCATGAACATTTAATGATCACAACTATCTTTTAAAGGTATCATTATGACCATTTAATGATAAAGAAACTCAGCCTCAAATGATTTATACTACGTCTTCAATTTCACATAGCTAGTAAGGAGTAAGCCAGCAATTGAGATCCAGACCTTGTCTGTTTCTACAGCCCATGTCCTCCCCACTCTGTTCATGCTGCCTGTAATGTGTTAGAGACATAAATTAACTAAATGCAAGCATATCATCTTCTAGTGGTTCTACTTTATTCAAAGATATGTTTCACAGGACCCAGATTATAGGTTGATCTTCTGCAAACACCATTTCTCTCATCCAGGCTTCAGTAGGAGGTGGGTGTAGAAAAGCTCATGTTACAGTGCTGCTTGTGAGTGTTTCCCCAGAGTGGTGATTGTGGCCATGGGTTGTTGTTATTGAATGTTAAGCACTTTATATACAATACCTTCTTTTTTTTTAAAAAATTTTTATTGCATTTTAGGTTTTGGGGTACATGTGCAGAACATGCAAGACAGTTGCATAGGTACACACATGGCATTGCCATGTGTGTGCAATACCTTCTTTATTCCTTCCAGTAGCTCAATAAGGAAGGTACTTATTCTGGTCTTGCAGATAAGGACAGTGAGGCTCATGGGGGTTAAATGACTCAAAGCTATACAGGTGCTCAGTAGCAGGATTCAGATACAGACCTTCCCCACTCTAATTGACATGTGCTTCACCATGGTACTAGAGGGCCTCATGGTAAGCAAGTGGTAAAGTTGTTGATCTCTTGAAATATGGATCTGGACTCTCATTTGGAAGAATGACTATCTTGCCGCAGCACCGAGATGACTGCAGGAAGTCCTAGAGGCAAGTTGGAATTTTCCTAAAAAGGCGGTTTGGTCAGCCTCAGCATGTAGTCGAGCTCTATGTGCACAGTTCCAGTCATAATGCATGAAGGATATGACTTTGACATGAAAATTGTTCAAAGATGGTGTTCTGATGATTTTTCACAACTACAGGAAAACCTTAAAAATATTTCAGTGGATTTTATTTCATGGGTCTCTGAAGAACCTACTAAGGTGAATTAAGTACTACATATAGTAATGCCAGAAATCGATTTGAATAAGTTTAATTTTGGGAAATGCAGCCAAAGCAATAATTTTAGTTTAGAATAGTTAATTTAGAGTGGTTCTTTTTGACAGTCGTTAAATACCAGGATCAATTATGTAAAAGATGTCACTCCAATTTTGTGATTGTTCTCGTAATAACTGCCACATCCACCATCACTACAATGAGAATAGGTAATGCTCACTGAGTCTTGTTCTGAATACTTGATAACAAATAGCTCAGCTAATCCTCATAACAACCCTATGAGGTGAATATAATTATTAAGTCCATTTTATGGATGAAATATAGAGAAGTGAGTAACTAACCCAAGGGCATTCAGCTGGGAAATGGCTGACTATGCTCGTCTGTCTCTACATATGTGGCAGATCAGATAAAGATATATGTGCCCCTCTTCATTGCAGGGGAAATGCAACCAGTTCATATGCAAGTACTTTTAAATCATTAAAAGCAGAAATTAAAATAATTGGGGCAGGAATTCAGAAAAAGCATAATATTGCTTACTGAGTTATGAGGAGACTACTCCTGACCACCCTAATTCTTGCAGTGGGATGAGTATAAAAAGACTAGATGTCTCCATTGAACTCCTGTAGTTTGCTTCATAATTGGTTTCAGTCCACAGAGCCAAAAGCTGGTTGAAGTTCGAAAAGGCTCAATCTCATCACATTGTTCTTGATACGTTTCCTCACAAGGTAATGCATAATGTCTGTATTACTGATAGTAGAGTGCATTTGTGTAAGGCCCACTTGCTCCTTAAGCTGAATATTAGATTGAGGATTCCAGAATTCCATTCTTTTTTACAGAACAAGAAATTGGCATAAAATTTTGAAAGCATGTACAAGTAGTTGAGAAGTCTGTAGCTCTGAGAAGCATATTCATCAAGTGTTGCATGCTGAAATCAGATTGACCTAGTTTAGATGTGTGGCCTTGAAGCAGTTAACTAAGTTGTTTAAGTCTCAGTTTCTTTATCTGAAAAATGGTAGTGATGCTATCTGACTCATGGAACTTTTGTGATGATTAGATGAGATAATCAATATAAGATGCTTAGCCTAATGATTGATAGATAAACTTGCAGTAAATACAGTTGAAACTTGAACAACGTGGGAGTTAAGTTGTGAAACTTAATTAAATTTATGTGAAACTGTTGACTCCTCAAAACTTAACTACTAATAGCCTACTGCTGACCAGTAACATAAACAGTTAGTGAACACATTTTATATGTTATACATATTATATACTGTATTCATGTAATAAAGTTAGAGAAAAGAAAAGTTATTAAAATGTCATTAAGTGAATAATAATGAAGAAAGAATATATTTGCTACTTATTAAGTGGAAGTGGATCATCACAAAGATTTTCATTCTTGTCATCTTCACATTGAGTAGGCTGAGGAGGAGGAAGAAGAAGAGGGGTTAGTTTTGCTGTCTCAGGGGTGACAGAGTCAGAAGAAAATTTGCATGGTAGACCCATGCAGTTCAAACCTGTGTTGTTTAGTAGCCAACTGTATGTGCCATGTCAGATTGTTCATTAAAAATAGTATAAACTGTGTACTGAGTCCATTCAAATAGAATTAGACATGAAGAATTAAAGCAAATAGTTTGACAGGGAGTGGGGGTCACCAAACAACATTTGTAAGTAATTCACATGTCAGAAGTTCAGTTTCCAAATGCAGTTAGTATCTTTAGAGGAGCTAGGGGTTCTGATTATCAGTCTCTGTAGATTTTTTGTTCACCTGAGAGAGATGAAGTCGATCCCATGGTAGAGCAGAGAGCACGCTCAAGAGGTGGAGTTCTATTCTAGTGTGCCTTTTACTAGTTCTTTGACTTTTGGACACTTTGTTTAATGTTTTGGGGCTCCAATTTACTGAGCAGTGGAATGAAGAGGTAGTGTAGATAATCTCTAAATTTCTACCAGCTCTCATATTCTTTTATTCTAAATTAGTTTCGGTCATACAAAACAAGATAAATTAGTCAGTAAAGAAAAGTTGCCAGACTTTCTTCAAATAGTTTCAAACAAAACAGAGAGGAAATAAATGCAAAATAAGACAAAAACTCAAAAGTAGGTTGCTGAAGATTCTGTTTTTTATTCCAAAATGTTCATTTGAGGCCAATGACCCTTTCTTGTCTTTCATGATTCCTTTGGAGAAATGTCCTCAGCTTATTCACAGGCCTAGGATATTTTGCTTCCTTCCTTAATTGAAAAAATTTCTTTAAAAAATTCTTTCACTGCAGCAGCAGGAGTGAACCCAAAGGATTCAGGCACAGGAAATGTCTTTGCTTTAATTGTTGCCGGTGCCAGCACAACCCTTTTCCAAGTTGCCCTGAGCTGTCAGCAGCGTGAACTATGAATGAATCAAATGAATAGGGAAGATAAGTCTAAATAGCAGAACACATTTTTTTCTTTCCCCTCCAAAAGAACAACTTTGTCTATTGCAAAGGACCATTTAAACTGAAGATGCAGTTGGCGTGGTGCCTTGTAAAGGTTTGTCACTTCCTCTTGACAATACTTCCTGAAAAGTTTTCCTTTCATTTGAGACTTGTTCAAACTGGTTATCATAATTTACCTTAAAATATGGGTAACAGGGAGTGATGGTTAAACATACGATAGATTCTAAAACTGGTTCTTTGCCTTTCAAGGTTTCAAAGTAATAAGATTTTCATCAGAAAAGTAGCTCTTCTTTCTCTGATAGTGCTTTGAGAATAGTAGTGAATTTTAGCAGGCAGACACACCACAAATTACCTATTTAAACCTCTGCATTTAATAGGCAACTGAGGACAAGTGATTTGGCCAAGGTGGCACAAACAGTTAACTTAAACTTTTAGCCCTCAAGCAAGTGTTTTCAGTACCACACCACATTTCCTTCCTGTATTGGGCTGCGGCTTCCTAGTTCTTACATAATAACTCAAATTTACCACAGCAGTAACCATTTCCCACCAACGTGAGAACTTTAGAAGAGTAGAATGATTTTTCCATCATTCCAAAAGCATGCTTCTAAATGAATTTGAAGCTGGTGCTTTACCTTTGTTAAATCCACGAGATGTGGCTGTCAGAGTCTCCTGAAACAAATGAACACTAGCATAACAAAGTGAAAACACATGTGAATGAACTGCAGTTTCCAAGACAATTAGCAAGGCAGCCTCAAGTGCAGATGGAGGACCTACTAAAGGGGAGACAATATGGCAATCATTCTGGAGTAATCCTGCAGCAGTACAAAGTGGCATCATATGGCTCTTGTATTTTTGAAAAACTTTTTATTTAAAAAATATTATAGATTTGTAGGAAGTTGTGAGTGATAGTACAGAGAGGTCTCACGTATCTTTCAATCCATTTCCTCAATGGTTATATCTTAGATAATTAGAGTGTAATATCAAAACCAGGAAACTGGCATTGGTACGATGTGCATGCATGGTTACATATAATTTTGTCATGTATAGATTCATGTAACTACTACCACAATCAAGACACAGAATAGCCCATCACTACAGAGATCTTCCTTGGGCTGTCTCTTTACAGTTACACCCCCTCCTTTCACACCATCTCTATCCCTGGCAACTACCAATCTGTTTTCCATCTTTGTAATTTTGTCATTTCATGAATGCTATATAAATGAAATCATATGGTATGTGAATCTGCTTTTTTTTAGATCTTTTTTTTTTTTTCACTAGTGTAGTGCCCATAGATCCATCTAAGTTGTTGCAAATAGTTCATTATTTTTATTTCTGAGTAGTGTTCCATGGTATGGATGCACCACAGTTTGTTTAACCATTTACATGTTAAGAGGCATATTGGTTGTTTCTTGTTCCAGGCTATTGCAAATAAAGCTGCTGGCCAGGGGTGGTGGCTCATGCTTGTAATCCTCGCGCTTTGAAAGGCAGAGGTGGGCAGATTTCTTGAGCTCAGGAATTTGAGACCAGCCTGGGCAATATGGCAAAACTTCCTCTCTACAAAAAAGACAAGAATTAGCCATGTGTGGTGGTGCACACCTATAGTCCCAGCTACTCGGGAGGCTGAGGTGGGAGGATCACTTGAGCCCAGGAGGTCGAGTCTGTAGTGAGCCAAGATTGTGCCACTGAACTCCAGCCTGGGCAACAGAATTAGGCCCTGTTTTCAAAACAACAAACAAACAAACAAACAAACAAACAAACAAACAAACAACAACAACAACAAAATAACCCCAAAACAAATAAAGCTGCTATGAATAATTGTGCACACGCTTTTGAATGGACATTAGTTTTCATTTCTCTGGGATAAGTGCCCAGTAGTGCAATTGCTTGGTTGTGTGGGAATGGTTGTTTTGTTTTTAAAGAAACTACCAAACTGTTTTTCAGAGTGCTTCTATCATTTTACTGTCTACTGACAATGTATGAGTGATCTGATTTCTCTCTACCTTCACCAGCATTTAGAATTATTATTTTTTATTTTAGCTGTTCTGATAGTTGAATAGTGATAATTTTGTAGTCCTAACTTGCATTTATTTCTCTAATGGCTAATGGTATTGAGTATCTTTTTTTGCCATCTGTGTATCCTCTTTTGTGAAATGTCTTTGTATCTTTTGCCCATTTCCTAGTGGGATTTTTCCTTTCTTGTTTTCTTTCTTTCACTCCTTTTCCTTCTCCTTCTCCTTCTTTCTCTTAGCTTTTTCTTTCTGTTGAGTTTTCAGAGTGCTGTATATATTCTAAATATGAATTATTTGTTAGATGTGTGATTTGCAAATATTTTCTGCCAGGCTGTAGCCTGTCTTTTTATTGAGGTATAGTTGACAAAGAAAATTATATAAATTTAAGGTGTAATACTTCTATATACACTTGTGTTGTAAAAGGATTACTGAAATCAATTTTGTTAACATAGCTACCACCTCACCTAATTACTATTGTTTTGTTCGATGAGAATATTTAAGATCTACTCTCTTAGCGAATTTTGGCTTATGATATGATACTGTTAACTATAGTCACCATATTGTACATTACATCCTAGAATTTATTCATCTTATAACTGAAAGTTTGTGTCCTTGGACGAACATCTCACCATTACCTCAACCTTCCTGTTTCTACGGGTTTGACTTTTTAAAAAATTCTACATGTAAATGGATTATACAGTCTTTGCCTTTCTCTGTCTTATTTCACTAGCATAACGTCCTCAAAGTTTATTCATGGTGTAACTAGCAACAGGATTTCCCTCTTTTATACGGCTGATCCATTGTGTATGTCACAGTTTATCCATTCATCTCTTGAAGGACACTTTGGTCCTTTCATGTGTTGGATACTGTGTATAATAATGCTGTGGTGAATATGAGGGTGCCCATATCCCTTTGAGAAATGCACTTAGTTACTTTTGGTTGTATCCCAGAAGCTCAGAAGTGGGATTGCTGGATCTTATGGTAGCTTTGTTTTAAAATTTTTGAGGATGTTTCATACTATTTTCCATAATGGCTGTGCCAGTTTATGTTCCTGTCACTAGTGTCCAAGGGTTTCCTTTGCTCCATATCAACATCCATCTCTTGTCGTTTTCGTAATAGTTTTCCTAGCAGGTATAAGGTGACAGATATCTTACTGTGGTTTTAATTTGCATTTCTCTGATGATTAGTGATGCTCAGGTCTTTTCTTGGTAATTTATCTGTATGTCTTCTTTGAAAAAAGCCATACAATTAGGTCCTTTGTCCATTTTTAAAATGGGATTGTCCTTATTATTATTTTTTTGCTATTGAGTTTTATGAATTCCTAATATATTTTGGACATTAACTTCTTATCAGATATATGGCTTGAAAATATTTTTTCCCCATTCCATAGGTTGCTTTTCATTTTTTCCAGCTTTTTGAGGTATAATTGATATATAAAAGCTGCATATATTTATGGTATACAGTGTGATATTTTGATCTATGTATATGCTCTGAAATAATTACCATAATCAAGCTAATTTACATATTCATCACATCACATAGTTATCTTTTATGTGTGTGTGATGAGAACACTTAGGATCTATTCTTTTAGGAATTTTCAAGTATACAGTAAATTATCATTACCTCTAGTCACCTTGCTCTATGGTAGATCTCCAGAACTTACTCATTCTACCTAACTGAAATTTTGTTTCCTTTGGGCAACACCTCTCCATTCTTCCCACCCACCCGACCAGCCCTTGGCAGCTGCCATTCTGCTCTCTGCTTCTGTTGAGTATGACATTTTTTTTTCTTTAAGATTCTACATATAAGTCAGATCAAGCAATATTTGTCTTTGTGCCTGGCTTGTTTCACTAAACATAATATCTTCCAGGTTCGTCTGTGTTGCCACAAATGGAAGGATTTCCTGCTTTTAAAAGGCTGAATAATATTCCATTGTATATTATGTATGCATGTGTGTATATATCCATATATATATTATATATTTTATCCATTTATACTTGTGTTGATTCCGTTTCTTGGCTACTGGTGAATAGTGTTGCAATGAACATGTGAGTGCAGATATTAATATTTCCTTAAGATAGTAATTTTGTTTCATTTGGATGTATACCCAGAAATGGAATTGCTGGATCACATGGTAGTTCTTCATCTAATTTTTTGAGGAACTTCCATTCTGTGTTCTACAATGGCTGTCTAATTTGTATTCCTACCAACAGTGTACAAGGATTCTCTTTTCTCCACATCCTTGCCAGTGCTTGTTTTCTTTTTTCTCTTTTTTTGAGATGGAGTTTCATTCTGTTGCCTAGGCTGGATTGCAGTGAAATGATCTTGGCTTACTGCAACATCTGCCTCCCAGGTTCAAGAGATTCTCCCACCTCAGCCTCCCCAGTAGCTGGGATTACAGTCACCTGCCATCATGCCTGACTAATTTTTGTATTTTTTAGAGATGATGTTTTGCCATGTTGGCCAGGCTGGTGTTGAACTCGTGACCTCAGGTGATATGCCCACTTAGGCCTCCCAGAGTGCTGGGATTACAAGCGTGGGCTTCCACGCCTGGCCAATCTTTTATTTTTTGATAATATCCATTCTAACAGGTGTGAGGTGATGACTTATATTGCATTTCCCTGATGATTAGTGATGTTGAACATTTTTAGATATCTGTTGGTTTGTGTGTTTTCTTTGCCCATTTTTTGGGAGGGAGTATTGAGTTGCATGAATTCCTTATGTATTTTAGTTCTTAACCCTGTGTTAGATATATGATTTGTAAATACTTTCATTTCATATGTTGCTTATTTTGCTAATTGTTTCATTTGCTGTGCAAAAACTTTGCAGTTTGTTGTAGTCCATGTACTTATTTTTGCTTTTGTTGCTTGTGCTTTCAGTATTATAGCCAAAAAGTTATTGTCAAGATTAATATCAAGGAGTTTTTCTTTTTGTTTTCTTCTAGGAGTTTTATGGTTTCAGGGCTTACATTTGTCTTTAAACCATTTCAAGTTAATCTTGTGAGTGGTATAAAATAGGGGTCCAATTTCATTCTTTTTCCCAGCCTGTAGCTTATCTGTACATTCTCTTAATAGGGTCTTTCATGGAGCAAAAGCTTTAAGTTTTGGTGATGTTGTTTATTGATTTTTTTCTTTTATGACTCATACTTTTTGTGTCATATCTCAAAACCCTTTACTAAACTCTAGTCCTGAAGACTTTTTCTCTTTTCGCTTTTAAAAGATTTTTTAATTTTACATTTGACTCTATAATCTCTTTCAAGTTAATTTTTGTATTAGGTATGAGGTTTAGGTCAAGTTTTATTTTTAACATTTATTTTTCACTGTAAATATGGAAATATCTATATGAAAGTGCACAAGTTATAAGTTCTCATAGAGTTATTGTATTGCCCACTTTTTATATTAGATAATGTCTGCTACAGGAAATGATCACTGCAAAGAAATAAAAAGGAGAAAATTAATATAAATTTGATACATTTTTTGAGCAGCTGAATCTTTACATAAGTGAGAATTAGGAGATTTCAGGCAGAGCAGGTGTCTAAGAGGTAGCTCTCCCACCCCAAATTTTGTCTCCTGATTTTCATTTGCATACTCTGTACTTAACTTTGAGTTAGACAATGGATGCTAGCCACAAAGCAGATGCCAGACCTCATCTTTAGCACTGACTGTCCTGCAGTGTGCCTGGAGTCACATTCAACACTCTGCTTAGGGGCTGCAGAGCGGAGTCTGAGTCCAACTTTGTATTTAATACAGTGCTGAAGAATGATTAGGAAAGAAGAGTGAGTTTGGTTTTGAAGGAAAGTGTAATAATACAGAAGAACACTAGGATGCAGGTTGGGAGGCCTGGGATCTCATGCCAGACCTGCATCAAGTGGGTTTATGACTTTCTGCAACTTGGAAAGCTAGTATGAGACCCAGTTTTCTCCTGTGTAAAACCAAAGGGCTTTGACCTTAGGTAATCTCTGAAGTCTCTTTTAGGTTTAAATTACATGTTTCTAAGAAATTTTAAAAATAAAATGGACTGTGGTGTGATTTTCATTTTCTCTTGCTGATTACAATATAAAACCTTGATAAGAGAAGTGATATTTGATGTTTAATATTTCATTTAAGTGTAACATGTTATAGAAATTCTCCCTTTGGAATGCATATACAATATGTATTATATTAGTTGTTTACATGCATATAATGCTACAGTGGGTTACTGGCAGAGTCTTCCTCCTTCAAAATAATTTGAGGGATTATAATGCCACACTAAATATAGTGATACATTAGAATTGCCAGTGAAATGTGAACTATGGATTTGTCTTGAACAATACATAGCATTGGTGATGAGGCAAGGGTCATGTGACTTCTCTTTTTTTCTTATTTCCCTTTAATTTTCTGAATGAGATGACTATATTACAGAAGTTATTTCTTTCTTACACTTATTTAGGTGATCTCAGTTTCTGCTCATGGATACAAATTCTGAAAAAGAGCATTTGCTTCTTTTTAGTAAACCCCATTAAAAAATTTTGAGAAGTTTGGCTTGAGATTTGAAAAGAAAATAAATGAAAAAATGATTGGAGTTCTTAGGAGAGAAAAAGTAGCTGTGGCTTTGGTAAAATTTTAAGTAAGTCCTGTGGAAAGCCAGAAAATAATTCATTTGGCCAGTGTAGTATAGTTTGTGGCAAGTGGACAGGCAACTAACTGAAGTAGGAAAAAAGGCAGCCCTAGAGATGATTTTTTTTTTTTTTAAGACAGGGTCTCATTCTACTGTCCAGGCTGGAGTACCGTGGCCTTATCAGGGCTCACTGTAGCTTCAACCTCCTGGGCTCAAGGGATCCTTCCATCTCAGCCTCTCACTGTGTTGCCCAGGCTGGTCTCAAACTTTTGGGCTCAAGCAATCCTCCTCCCTTGGCCTCCTGAAGAACTGAGATTACAGGTTTGAGCTCCCATGCTTGCCCAGATTTTTTAACTAAATCAAAAACTCTGGGAATCTGTACTAATGAGTGGGACATCTGTGACTGGTGACTGAATTTTTCAAATATGCAATGAAAAAGGGATGATTACGTTGAAAACTGAGGTCTGAAAGTGCTGAATAGACTTGGTTAGTCAATTTGATGAGTGAAATTTTATTATGAAAATACCTACCAAGTGTTCTGTCATGCATTTCCAAAAAGGTATGCCACTCTTTGCTTTTATGACCAACCAAAATTGTGTATCTGCCTCAGTGTAGCAGCAATGACCAGAATTCTGTTGATTTGTTTGATATTCTGGAACAATATTAAAACCTTCATTCCCCTAACTCCCTCCTCCCATGGTCCTCATTTGTCTTCCATTGCCTTTTGAAGCATTTCAATGAAAAACCCAATTCCATCTTTGTGTGCTCTTTTATGTCTTTAGGAGTAGGACAATCTAGGTACAGAGTGCCTGCAATAGCTGAGATATGTGCAGGCCTGACATTTGACTCACGGAGAGCTGCTCTTTCTTGTTGTCAGAGTCATACAGGGCTGCACTAGGTTTGCCTCAGTTGCTTTGAATATTTTCATTTTTGTGGGTGGGAAGCCAACAGAATCTTGGCAGGATCAAGTGTAAAGGCCACTTTTCTCTAAAATATGCAAGTCCATAACCTCATTACCACAATTTCCAGAGAAGAAAATGTTAGGCTGGCAGGGGAGTGATTTTTGAGTCAACATTATTTCTATATCCTCTCTTTCCTTAAGAGTCATGGTTCTAGATCACCAAATTGTATCCATTAAGACTGTGTTGCTGTTTACAGAAATGGGAGACTGCATCGGATTGTGTATGAAACTTTGATTGCTTTTCCTCTACAACATTTCCACTGGTTTTGCATGTGTTCCAGGGCCTAGGGAACTTCCCTGCAGAGTTCACTGTAAGTTGATCCCAGGCTGGTCCACGGTGTCATCCTTTCAGACCCAAGTGCTTGATGAGCTTTTTATAGTCCTCTTGCTGCAGATGCCTCCTCCTTTTGCTTCCTTATGCTAAATGAGGAGAGTGAACAATCATCTTACAATTTTCTCAGCAGTCAGCTTTCAGGAATAAAGTCCTTTTCCCCCCCTTTGTCTTGACTTCTAAAGTCTAAACTTCTGTGGGAAACAACCCCCAGTGATAAGGGTAGTAAGAGTAATGCTAGGAGTAGAATGATGTCATAGGTAAAAATTAGCCTCTATCAGTTATATTTCCCAGAATGGAAATAAATGGCTTCTACTTGTAATTTAGACGGGGATCATTTTAGATGTTGTACTCTTTGCCAGATTCTGGTTTCTGCTTAAAATGTTTTTCATAGAATTTGAGTATAAAAGGAGTTTAAAGGCCAGCTGATCTATCTCTCGCCAAAACAGAAATCCTTGCTGTGATTTTTCTGACTGATCATAATTCACACTCCCAGGGCCAAAGAGCCAGTTGTTTTGCATGGTGGTCCATTCCATTTGTGGATGGTTTTATTTGCTAAAATGTCTTTCATTACATTGAATGAGTTAGACTTCATAAGATTTTGACCCTTTGGTCTTAATATTGCTCTTGATAATACAGTTAATCCTTTTTCCACATAACATCCCTTGAAAAATAGAATAAATGGTAACATCTCTTAGCTTTGGGTGATGTGATTTTTTTGATAAGCTATATTCTATTTATTTGTTGTCCCTTAAGTCATTGCTAACAATGTTAGACAAAACAGTATATTACTTCTTCCAGCTGATCTTGGTTTACCAGTCAACTCTGTGTTTATATCTTTTTGGCTCTTTGTATTTAAACAAGGATGATGAACTCACATGTGCACCTTGGTCTTTGAAGCTCTTTGCTCCCCATTCTTTTCTTTTATATATCTATAGTCTTATACTTTGGGTTCTGCTGATTGTTTTGAGCTTTATAGTGTCCCCTAGTTACCTCTGGCTTCCTGATGTTCCCTGATTTAGACACTTCGGGTAACTACATGCCCACCTACTTCTCTAACAGCTATCAGACTGGTGTCCTCAATGGGGAATCTGATTAGGCCATTATTTAGTCATGTAGTAATATTCCTTAGTGTGAGCTTTCCAACTGGTGTCCTATAGCAGTAGATTACAGATGTGCTGAGAAATTGATCTCTACAGCTCTTGAATAGCTGGGCAGAGTCTCAGTAGTCTCAGGTGTCAAGTGGCTCAGTGTGACATTCAGATACCATTATCTGCTCCATGGTGAGCAAAGCCTTAAGCACTGCAGCAAGGTATCGACATAGAGCACTGCTAAGTTAGTAGGGCATAGGGTTAGATATTTGCTTAACTCAAGATAAATGGTGCAGTCGTTTAGTCAAAAAAGGAAATAAGGCTTTCTTGGTGTAACATGTTCTTTGTGAACCTATCTTGACTCCTGGTAACCTCTTAGGTTGAAAGAATTGCTGTGTGTGAGGTGGATACTGTCAGTGGTTCTCTGGGTGGGGATTACCCCACTGGCTCACTGGGGGTGGCTGAGGGCATATTGCTTATATTGATCACAGTCCTCTCGTTTGGTGTCTGTAGCCTCAAAAAGATGGGTGGTAGTATTTCAGGCAAGTTCACTGAGGGCTGGGGCTTGATGAAACATCAGAACCTGGAAGTATGTTGATGTTTACCCCCTGCTTATCTTGCAGGCACAGGCAAGTGGGCAAGTGTTAAGAGAAGTGAAGTCAGCATCTGGAGCACTAGAGAAACCTGACTGTACAATAATAACCAGCTGTAAAACAATTCTCATAGTACTCTACGAGGTGTCATTGAAGATGCATTTAAAGGAAAAGTTAAATATTGATTTATTTGAACTTTGGCTACTCTATTTCAAAGTCTATATACTTAGATTACAAGAGAATCTAATCTGTTTGGTATTCCTTTGCTTCTGGTGAACAATTTTTTCATAGTGACAGTTGTTAGTCATGCTCATTATGACTTTTCCTAACAAAACTTTGAAACAGGAATTCTCAAATTTAAATGAGTGTTGGAATCACTAGGAGGTCTTGTTAAAAGTTCAGATTTCTGGGCTTCACTCTCACAGATTTTGCATAAGTAAAATTGGGGTGGAGCCTGGAATTATTTTACAAAAGCACTCCAAGTGATTCACTTCGAAGTCAACAGAAGACCAAACACATAAAAGCACAAGATGTAAAGGACCCTCCTTTCATACTGATGAGCTGGTGGATACTTAGCTTTGTATTGTCCAGGGATCGTTTGCTTTGGAGACTTAGGATTTTTCCATAGCATGTGTCTCTTCTTGGACTGTATTGAAATACAGAAACAACCAACCAAATGGAATTATCACAAGTAGTTTTCTATAACTTGGTGCAAAGTTAGACCAAACATTACATGTTATCATGGATTATGAAATTCAGAAAACACTGCCTCATATTTGCATATAGCTATACATTAAATAATATTTTCACTGACTTTGTTGATCTTTATAACAATCTTATGTGGTTAGTATTGTTATTTCCAATTTATGAATGAGAAACTTTAAGGTTACAAGTAAATGGTAGACGTGTTACCCTAACCTTTATTATCAATACTTCAAAATTAGGCAGGATTTATTATGTGCCAGGGACTGTTGTACATTCTGAAATTCATTCTCTCTTTGAATCTTTATGAAAACACTATGAGGTAAATGTTGTTATTTTTAGAAGTATTATGAGTCTTTTTTTTAAGTTGGATCTTGATGAGGTTAAGTAACAGTAACTTCTTAAGGTCATGCCTTTAGTCAATGGCAGAGCCAAGACTTGAGCCAGGTTTATATGACACCGGAGTTCATGCTTTCACTCTGGGTATTGTTAAGGCAGATTGCCTGGCCTGATTACACTCTTCTAATTAGATGTCTGTGTCCTAAGAAGGATGAGTGGTAGTATTTCTAGGCAAGTTACCAGCACACATTATATATTATAGCAGGCTGCCAGTATACATTATATAAAGCCATGCTATACAACTCATTCTAGAAAGAACAGAAAGCACCAAGAAGAAAGATCTAATAGGAAGGAAAGCAGACATTCAAAGGATAAAAATTAAAATGAAATGAAATACAGTTGTGCATTTTTAGAAAATTTGATAAAAATGGCATTTCACACTCTTCAGAAGTACAAAGAGTGGGAAAGGCGCAAGTTGTGATCTGCATACATTCTAATAATGTTAGCCTTTCTTGAAGAAGCAGTGGGATTGGCTTGTGTTTTATAGGCTTTTTGAGTGTTGTTTGGTGTTTCATTTATGGGCGCATTTTTCCATTACTAATACAAACTGGCATTTGACCTTTCATGCTCATGCCTTTGGCAGTATGGTCTTTCTATCTTTAATGTACAGTATGGCCTTTGTGTTTTAAATCGAAATTTATTTTCATCAAATGCAGCTTGTAGTATTATGCCCGTGCTTTTCCCTCATTGATAGAATAGTCTCATTGATGCTGCATTTACTCTGGGTTTCCTTATGCAAGTTCAAAATTAAAAATTTTGATTCTGATGGTTCTGTTGTAGTCCAATGATTACTCTCAACACAGGAGAAATAACAAAATGTTTAATTCATTTTCCCCTGAAGCTGAATCTGGAATATAAGCCAAAACAATATATTTTCTATTAAATAATTTCATAAGGATTCAGTATGAATAAATGACTTGGCGGCATCTTTTTTATCCCAAGTTAAGCTTTTTTCATGACTTTATATCATCTACTGATGGTAATGAAAATTCCCAGGAGTTAATATGTTACCGTATCCTGATGTGTTTCAATTGACGTCATGAATGGTCAGGATGATCTTTCAATCATTTTTAAATATCTATCCATCAAGATGCATTTATCAGCTGTCCATATTCATTTGACTTCTAATACTTGCCAATTGCATTTTAACATCACTTTTTTCTGGTAGTCTAGGGGAGACTGTGCTGGAAAGGGGTAGCATGCAGAATGGTCTTTCATGTGAATGGATTCTATCTTGCATGGTGACTTACTTGAAAGCCATGAGTGGCAGATCTGGGAGTCCTATGTTCATCTAAGTGATTTTCTTTCAGAAAGATTCCCTGAAAAATGTCAGTGCACTTGCTTTTTGATAGAGACAGTCTATGCAACACTTGATAGTCTGGCCTGAAATCAAAGAGTCAGAGAAAAAATGTAGGGTAGGGTTTTATTTATTTATTTATTTTTAAGAGAATTTTACTCTAGCCCAGGCTGGAGTGCAGTGGCACAATCTCAGCTCACCGCAACCTCTGCCTCCTGGGTTCAAGCAATTCTCCTCCCTCAGCCTCCTGAGTAGCTGGGATTCCAGGTGTGTGCCACCACGTCTAGCTAAGTTTTGTATTTTTAGTAGAGATGGGGTTTCACCATGTTGGCCAAGCTGGTCTTGTACTCCTGACCTCAGGTGATCTGACCACTTTGGCCTCCCAAAGTGCTGAGATTACAGATGTGAGCCACTCCACCTGGCCTAGGGTAGGGTCTTTAGAAGGGCTTTGAAGGGTGTTGTGAGCCATCAGGCCAATATCCTCATTTGAGACATTTTATGTAGTTCAACTATTTATTCAGTTAAAAAAGAATCTATGGAAATGGTATGTAGAAGTCTGTGGTATTTCTCTCGTTCCATCATATGAATTTAAAAAAATCAATCCTAATTCTCATTTTTTCCCTTTTTATATGATTGGCATCAAAATATACATAATCTTTGTATCTTTCAGTGAAATGCAGGCTGGTTCTTGACTTTTAGCAAACCGGTGGAATTACAATCTAGGTTCTCAGACTTTAGGGACTTAAGCTGAGATCTGGGCTGACCTTGGCCTTGTGCTTTGTTATACCTCTGGGAGTAGCACTGAGCAAAGCAGGTGCAGGATCAGGATTCCAGTACGGGCAGGACGGAGTAAATAATTAGGTTAGATAAGAAATTATTTGCCTTCCTTTCAGTAGGTGGACAAGCTAACAAGGAAAAACAGGAAAGGAAATGTAGCTAATTTAAAGAGGGGAAAAAAACAATAAAGAATCATTTAAAAGTTTTTATTGAAGAAAATGGGATTCCCTTGCACCCTTGTTTGAAATGTGTTTTGGATATGCATTGTTTTATATTGGATTTGGATATAGAATTATGACATTGTCCAGCCATAATAACTACTTTGTTAATTACAACTATTATTGGCTACCTGCTGATACTGCACTGTAGGTAGTACTAACATATTCTAAATGTTCTTATACGAGAAGTAAAATGTTATTATGTAAGAGAAATTTCCTGCTTCCAAGGAGTTTTATAATCTGGCAGAGAGAGAACATGTACATTCAACACAAGTTGAGAACACTTGCAAAGTAACATATCAATAAATGGAAAAAAAAAACCATAGTGCAAATGGAAGTACTGAGTGATTAAGACAGTGATGCCAAAGAGATAGGGCTGGCTGAGGAAGGATCTGAATTTTGCATTGGATAATGAAAGAAGAGAGAAGCAAATTGGCAGGCAGAAATGAGAAAGAAAGGTATATGTGAGGATATAGGTTTGGAAGTGAAACAAGTCACATTTGACATGTTAGTGACAATAAGCAAGACTATAAGCACAAAGGCTAAGACAAGGTGGAACTTCCATGGCTGTGGATAATTGGGAATGAATTTGATTATCGATTTGATTCAAGGGACAGTAGGAAAGTGCCATCATCCAGGATAGGCTGAAGTAGTGGAGCTAAGGGTGGAGAGAGTATTAGGGAGTTGTTTTGTAACCTAGATTTAAAATAATGAGGATTTATAGGAGGGCTTTGGGAAAGTCTGCTGGACTAGGAATAAAAATGAGCTCAGTTTTTGAGATACTACTTTTCAGGTGTCAGCGATCATATTCTGAGATGACCGGTCAGTTACTAGACAGGATTACAGTTTGAGAGCTCAAGCCTTGGTCGTTGACTTTGGAGGCATTTATGCAAGGTGATAGTTCAGTAATGCATATGGAGTATCTATCACTGTGGTGATTATTGAGGGAGAAATTCAGAAAGCTGAGTTTGGAACCTTAGGAGCAGCTGCCAGCCAAGGGGGTGGAGGCAGGCAGAAAGAATAGTCAGCAAATGAGACAAAGAGGTAGTAGAAGAACACAGAGAACACCCAGGGAAACCATGCGAGGAGAGAATTTCAACAGTGCTAACTGAAGCATAGAGGTCAAGGGTATTGAAGACTTGAGAAAGACCGATTTGACTTGTCAAGGGAAAGGTCTTTGGAGACTTAGAAAAATTTGTTTCCAGTGAAGTTTCAGTGCAAAAGTGCATCAGGGATTTTCTAGGTACTCTGCATGACAAGGGGATTAATGTTTAATAAATAAATCCCTTCTGTAATTGCTTCAGCACATATGACTGGGTATCTGGGTCTTCAGTATTCCAAGAGAAATTGTGAGGTCACCCCAGAAAGGAATTGAGGTTAGATTTCTCATATTATTCAAACCCATTGGGTGATTTTGTATATTATGTGGGAGAGAAACTCTCAAAGCTGAGCTATTGGGCTTATTTGGATTCACAAGATCTTAGTGGCTCTGGGAAAAATCTTTGGGAAAATGTAAAACCTGAGCAGTGTTTGAAAGCCTCTTCTTTGGTCCTGCTCTTTGGTTTATGTTGATGAATTAGTTTGGAGTATTTGTCAGAGATGTTGAGTTGTGGAAAATAATAAAAATCAGATTAAAATAATTAACCAAAATGATGAATATTAATTTACATGGAAGTGGAGGGACTAAATAAATTTTGGTCAAGACAGAATCAAAGCTCCAAATTTAATGACTTAGAATTAATTTCATGCCAAAAGAACAGAGCCATTTTGTAAGAAATGACAGTCTAGTTGAATAAACGGAGGTGATAGGTTAGATATGGTGAAGAACTCAAATTTTAAAGGACAAGAGACACTTTCTCATGATTTAAGAAAAGGAATTTGTAGAAAGAAATCAAACTTCTAAATTTATCTTCTGTTCAACTAATTAACAGTAGTCTCAATGATAAAGCCTGAATCTGTAATATGATCTAACTTAGGTGTAATTAGATAAAAATGTAGGTCTTTTCTGGTGAGTTAAATAATGTGATTTTTTTTATTTATAATCACATCACAACAAGCTAATTGACAAAGAATGAAAGTAAAGAAGAGATTAAATTTTATTTTGGCCTTTAGCTCAGTTTTATGTTCAGATGGTAGTTTCCTAGAACTAAGGAGGGGCTAAGTACAGTTTTGATATAATTGAGGGTGTGACTTTAATGTTTCTACAGATTTTTATATCTCTGCAGTAAAACATGAATTGCTTATGCTGTTTCTCTGATATAAAATATTGAGTTTTCCAATGCTCTATAAAATGTATTTTAGGCCGGGAGCGGTGGCTCACGCCTGTAATCCCAGCACTTTGGGAGGTCAAGGTGGGTGGATCACGAGGTCAAGAAATTGAGACCATCCTGGTCAACCTGGTGAAACCCCATCTCTACTAAAAATACAAAAAATTAGCTGGGTATGGTGGCACGTGCCTGTAATCCCAGCTGCTCAGGAGGCTGAGGCAGGAGAATTGCCTGAACCCAGGAGGCGGAGGTTGCGGTGAGCCGAGATTGTGCCATTGCACTCCAGTCTGGGTAACAAGAGCAAATATCCAACTAAAAAAAAAAAAAATGTTTTTTAGATAGGTGAACATGAACCTATGCTTAAACTTGGATTGCCTGGGATTCTAAAATTTTTCTGGTTATTTGTTCAAATTATACTTGACTTTGGTATTCACAATACTGTGCTTTTTATTTTCCCACCAGCTGCTCTACAATACAGGATGTATATTGAATTGAAATAATAATAAATAGGTAGGAAAAAATGAAAGGTAAAAAGAGGGACAAATGAAAGAGGAAAGAACAAATGTAAATCATTGAATAGTTACAGTCACAGTGAGTGTATGTCTCATTTTTGCTTCTAAGATTTCTACCTGCCAAGGCAAAATATGAAACTTGACTACTTGATTAATAGAGATCACCATTTAAAAACAAATCATTTGCTTAGGAGAAACACAAGTATTACCAATGTAAAATCCAGAAAGAGGCTGGGTGCGGTGGCTCATCCCTGTAATCCTAGCACTTTGGGAGGCCAAGCTGGGTGGATCACCTGAGTTGAGGAGTTTGAGACCAACCTGGCCAACATAGTGAAACCCAGTCTCTACTAAAAATACAAAAATTAGCTGGGTGTGGTGGTGTGCACCTTTAGTCCCAACTACTTGGGAGGCTGAGGCACGAGAATCATTTGAACCTGGGAGGTGGAGGTTGCTATGAGCCGAGATTGCACCACTGCACTCTAGCCTGAGTGACAGAGCGAGACTTCATCTTAAAAAAAAAAATCCAGAAAGAAATAAAGAAGACTCTGTATAATATAATGAATGACACATTTAACAACGTCTTGATTAGAGACTAGTGAAGTTTCCCAAATTCCACTGAGCTGGTTTCATGAGTTGGTAGACTGATGATATAAGGTCAAGTCAGTGGTGGACTTCAGGTCCAGTTAGATAATTCTTTTAGAACTTACGTTTGGGGTAACTATTTTTCCTTCTACCTCATGTGTTTTGAACTTTCAGGGCATATATTATAACTTACTCTGTCACTCTTAGTCTAAGTGCTCATATTGAAAGCACGCACTGTGTGAGCTGTCATCTCACTGTGAATGAATCAGCAGGAAGGTTAAGCTTTCATAAGATCAGTAAAGGGTGAGGTAATTATTACGCAATTGGTTTTTGGAGTACATGATAAAGAAATTCTGAGAAAAAAGTGAAGGTCTTCAGTTCCCTAATGGATATAAAGGAGAACTTAACCTGACAAAAATGTCCAGAAAGAGTTTGTGAGTTCCCCTAAAAACAGAAGCATAGTAGTAACTACCTTCAATTCTTTCTGGAATGAGGTAGAAAATTCCAAAAATAAACTAAATAAAATAAGCAGTATGATCTCTTTGAATTTAAGGGAGAAGCACTTTCTTCCAGTTAAGAAAGGTTTCTTCTGTGAAGCTGCCTAGGGCTGCAGTCAAACAGATTCCCACTGACAGGTGTGGAACTTGTCTTCACTCTACAGAATGGCCTGTTCATTCTATTTCCCTTGGCATGTAATTCAGGTTGTTGGAGACCTTGGTAAACTCATCACATGAGATCATGGGTTGATGTAAGTTTATGTTTGGTTGTTTTAAAATTGGTTAGAACCTGGCTAGGAGAAGAATATATGTCTACAACTGGCCCTCAAAGAGATTAAACATGTTTGAAATGTTTTTCTTTTAGTGGCAGTGGAGTGGGTAGTAATATTTCTTTTGCTGTGAACTAGCAAGTGTGCCTGTTAGGAGAATATTCCCAAACACATGATGAATCAAAGACTGATTAGCTGTACTTTAAATACCACATCTGGAAATTGCTTGTGAGGGAGGTTTTGCCATTAATTACAGAAGGCACATATGCCACTGGATTTAGGGCTAAAGACAGGGATTACCCTTTACCAAACTTATTTTATTGTGGGCCCTCTTTTAATTTAAACTTTAAGACCTGTTTCAAAAGTAGTTGGCTTTCTTCTGCCAGTGTTATGTAAAGAATGAATGGTGCCCATAATTGTTATAAATATAATATACAAAGTTATATTAAATTTATAACATAAATCAGCAGTCAAAAAAGACAGTTTAGTTTATTCCTATGACAAAAATCCAGTCTTAGTAAAACAAATGATTTATAACTCATTGCTTTTCTTAGGCTGTTTACTTTGCCGTAATTTCAGGCATTTAGGTTTGCTAAAAGCATAAGGTATGCTTTTTTAGATCTTAAATTTTTGGATATGGTTGACTGGTGGAAATTAACAATTTCAATGTTAAAAGTGGTAAACAGAGCTCATTTCTGTAAGGAGTGATAATTGGGAATGTAGATCATTGCAGATAGACTGAATTTAGGAACATCATGGTTGTAGATGTGGATTTATGAGTTATCTACTGAGATTTTGAGTCATTTCTCATGACACTCTAATACACAGGAACTGGGAACTATTGCTGTCTCTCTCTATATTTACAAATGGTGAGGGACTGTCTCCTGAGCCAAGGGGACATATTAGACCCTGGAGCTGCAGACCCTAGGTGTAGATCCAGCAACCCCTGGACTGGTACTTTTGCTTTGGGATGTATAGATCCATTTAAATACCAATATAAGAAAATTTCAGAGGTTTTACCTTGATTTTCCTAGAAGAGGAAGCAACCATAGAACTGAATTCCTTTTCATAATTCTTCAAAATTGATTGGAGAAGAAAATTGCCTTTTCTCTCCTGCCTTTTCATTTTGAGGAACCCCTAATGATGTCACTTACTTTAAATCAAAGATGCTTATTTATTACAGCATCTGCTCAGTCCTCCATCTCCCTCCTTCCCTCCTTTTTTCCACTCCACTCTCCTTCCCTCCCTCCCTCTTTTCTTTTTTCTTTTCTTTCGAATCTCTCTCTGTCACCCAGGCTAGAGTGCAGTGGTGTGATCTCAGTTCACTGCAACCTCCACCTTCAAGGCTCAAATGATTCTCCTGCTTCAGCCTCCAGAGTAGCTGGGATTACAGGCATGCACCACCACACCTAGCTAATTTTTGTATTTTTAGTAGAGACAGAGGTTTCACTGTGTTGGCCAGGCTGGTCTCAAACTCCTATCCTCATGTGATCTGCCAGCCTCAGCCTCCTAAAGTGCTGGGATTACAGGTGTGAGCCACTGTGCCCAGCCTCAGTCCTCCATTTCTAAAGCATTGTATCATTCCGTGGTTGTTTAACTGCTTTGGACAAAATCTAAGGTTTAACAACCAATGAATGATACAACGGTCCATTGCATTGTATCAATGCAATGATACAATGGTCCAATAATTGAGCCAACTCTTTTTAACCTTTTTTTAAAAAAAATTTTTCTTTTTATATCTTATACAAATAAAATATGATTGTGTTTTTATTTTCATAGTTTAAACAATATAGAATAAAAAGCTATATGATACAGAGCATAAATAATGGAGCAGAGAGTAAAAGTCTCTCTTCAACAATTTGCCCTGAGCCTGCTGAAGAGTTATTCGTCCAGTCTCTTCTCTTTAGATTTACATGCATTTAAATGTACATGTAGAAAGATACTAACTTGTGTTTTGCTCAAGATATAAGTTGACTTATCTCATGTATAATGATCAATAAACTGTTAACCTAACAATTCACTTCATACCTCTTAATGGCATGCAGCATTTCTATGTTAAAGGAACCATCTAGAAAAATGGCAAAACTCTACATTCCTGAAGTTTATTTTTATTCAGAGTTGGGTGTATTTTTTCTTTTGGGACCGTTACTACTTTTATACTAGAGTAGACTAAATCATAATATTTTAAAAATCAAAAGGTATTTGGGGAGATATAAATATGATTTGATGATTTCTACTGATTATATGTGCTGTCTCCTTAATATTTTCTTAATTTAAAAAAGTGGTTAACACGTATGTTTAGCATATTTTTGAGTTGATAATCTCAAATAATTCTTCGCTTATTACACATACTTGAAAATCTGCTCTCTGAGATTTTCAAGTTAAAAGTATTCTGTCAGGTTAAAAGTACTCTGTCCTTGTGGATCTGTCATTTCACAGACATATCAGTTTACCTTGTTGGCTAGGTGATAGAAAAAAAGGGCAGAGTATAAGAAATTATGTTCCATTGGATATTAGTTCGTTCTCTCATATGGATTTTAAAGTATTATTGGAAAAAATATCCTCCAATCTTCTATTAAAGTTCTTCCAAAGTATATGTTGTTTGTAAGACCAAGAAGTGTTGGAAATATGTCTTGGCTCGACTAGCTGGCCACCCTTGAGAGCCAGTAATACCAAGTGGCCAAGCTTAGTTGCACCCAGTGGCAAGAGACGTTCTGAGGTTTCCCATGTATTGGGAGGAGGCCCAAGACAAAGAGGTCCTTGTGAAACTCAGCTAGAGACTTGGCTGTGGAACAGAGTCCTAGAAGAATCTGCATTAACTGTGCCCTGCCCAGCGGCATGCTGCTACAGCCTTTGTGCTGAGAACTACCAGCATCATGGAATGAGTTTGCTTCTCCAGGTAGACACTCTGAGCTCTTTTGCTTACCGACACTGTTATTAACCCTGAGTGCTGGAGCTGCCATGTAGCATCATATGCCTTCTCTGCAATATGCAAAGTCATGTTACACTTAGATTGTTAGAAACTGTCTATTCTTTGTTTTTACGTGTGTGGTTGTTGCTCTAGAAGATTCCTTACATCTACCTTTCTAGTTTGACACACACACACACACACACACACACACACACACACACTTTGGCAAAAGGAATGAATATATTGGTGAATCTTTTTTTGTTTTTGTTTTTGGTAACAGAATCTAGCTCTGTCGCCCAGGCTGGAGTGCAGTGTCATAATATCAGGTTGTTGCAAACTCCGCCTCCCAGGTTCAAGTGATTCAGCCTCCTGAGTAGCTGGGATTACAGTCATGTGCCACCACACCTGTCTAATTTTTGTATTTTTAGTAGAGATGGGGTCTTACCATGTTGGCTGGGCTGGTCTCGAACTCCTGACTGCGAGTTATCCGCCTGCCTCAGCCTCTCACAGTGCTAGGATTATAGGCTTGAGCCACCATGCCTAGCCAGCATTGGTGAATCTTATGTATAATTTAAAAATTCACCAATATATTAATTTCTTTTGGTATAGTATAAAGAGCATAGGATTTGAATTTAGAAGACCTTGGTTCAAGTTCTGTTTCTGCAGCTTAATAGTACTGTGACCTTTCTGAGACTATGTTTCCATTTTCATTCCCCATCTTGATTGAGGCTTGCAAGATTCAAATGAGGTCATGTATTTAAAAGCATTTTGTGAACCATAAACTGCCACACAAATGTTGATTATTGTTATTTTAAATTTATTTTGGCTGTTATAATAAAACATTAGTAATAAATGTCCCATGAATTGTCTTAATCCTAGAGAAGACATATGAACTAATATACCCAGCTTGGGTCATCAAAAGGCACATTTATATAAGGGCTACTGCTAAGCAGTGACAATCATGAGTGTGCTAAGTTTATATTGGGAACTGCAAGCAGCCTTAGGTGGAGAAGGACGAGGCACAGAACAGAGATAAATATGGGCTTAGCTTCTACACGGCCTTGTGAAAGGGTTTTAGGGTTGAGTTCAACCTTTAAGGTTGATAGTGTTTTATAATATATATTGATGATTAAAGAGTAACATTTATCAGGCTGGACACGGTGGCTCAAGCCTGTAATCTCAGCACTTTGGGAGGCCAAGGCGGGCGGATCATGAGGTCAAGAGATTGAGACCATCCTGGCCAACATGGTGAAACCCATTCTCTACTAAAAATACAAAAATTAGCTGGGCGTGGTGGCATTTGCCTGTAGTCTCAGCTACTTGGGAGGCTGAGGCAGGAGAATTGCTTGAACCTGGGAGGCGGAGGTTGCAGTGAGCTGAGATTGTGCCACTGTACTCCAGCCTGGTGCCTGGCAGCACAGTGAGACTCTGTCTCAAAAAAAAAAAAAAAAAGAGTTAACATTTATCAATTTTTAAAATAGTTTTATGAGTTACCAAATATATAAATATGATCAAATGTGTATTCCACACTTTTCAGTGAAATTATCTCTCTTCTGGTAAAAGTGAGTCCTTTGCTTAGACAGACAACAGCATAGGGAAAGAGATGGTTTTCCTATGGCAAGTTTCACATCCTGGAAAATGCGTTCTCAGTTAGATGCTGGGGCCGTCTCTGGGTTAGAAAGTGTCAGGGGAAGTGGCTCAGGCTCAGGGAGGGGCAGGTTCTGTGCTTCCCAGTTTCAAGAAGCGTTTCTGGTGATGCGTTGGGACTTGGTTTTCATTCTTCTGGCCTCGTAGATGAGTGGCCAGTTTCATTTCATTGTTTGGCTCTATATTCAATTTATGTGCTTGTTCTTTCCATTGGAAACTCCTTTAACTCTTCTGCTGAAAATGGTCTCTAGGGTTCAACTTTAGAGAAATCTTCAAACATTTTATTTATCGGTCTAGCTGTTAGGTTTATTTTCATGAGGTCTTTTCTGAAGCAGGACGTCTTACACATCTAGGTGTTCATAATGTGAACATGATTTGTATTTTCAGAGAAAAGTTTTATCTTGAGTTTGAATGAACTGTTGAATTAGCTGAGTTAAGAGAGTCTCATTTTTGCTATCCATGAGGCAGAAAAGTGTGAAGGATGTATGACTTCAGCCAACTGGCTACTGACCAGTCTTTCTATTGTTTATGGCATAGGAAATAGGCCATTTGGACACAGGTGTTAAGGAAATGAATAGCACTTACTTTTTTAGTGTGTGGTTGTGGGAACCACTGTACACCCTAGAACACTTTATTAAGACCTTATTGCTTATGTAGTTGAAGAGAGATTGATTGAGCTACAGGTACCTGGTCAGATATTGATTGAGAGCTTGTCAAGGCTGTTGGGAGCTGGGAGACTGCTTGGCCTGGACAGGACCCAGAGTAAGAAGCATGGTACCTCCTATAAGCCTTAGAGTGGGCTGTGCGTTCAGGTGATCAGAGAGATCAGGAACGTTGGCTTAAGTCAGGGCCCAGGACCAACATTCCCTGAGATGAGTCAAGCCTCAGCCCTCTCTGGGGTTTGCCGAACAAAGGCTAGGTGTGGGGAACCAGCAGTCTTGAGAGGGTGCGGGGCATGTGTCTAGGCATTGCTGGAACTGGGGGGATTGTGGGAGTGACTGGTGTACTAGTTGTATAATCTGTGGCAGTTGGGTCTTCCTGCATGACAGTGGGAGGTTTGAGTATCCCTTATGGGAGAGTCATGCACCATGGCTGGGCTGGAGCAGCCAGCACCAGGCTTGGGGGCAGTGGCTCTGCTGGGGTGACCAAAGTAGTCCAGGAAAGCTACTTGTTGCCCACACCCTGTTTTGATCATCTGCTTTCATGCAGGATGAGGCAGGGATAGGAACATTTCTCAAGCCCAGGTATTGATGTTACCTTAATTCTTTAGTCTGGAAGAATTTGATGAGAGGGCAGGAAGATGAGAACGTCCTTAATCAAACCCATTATTCCTGTCTCCTAGGACTGCCCCTTCATTCATTTATCTCCAGAGAATAACCTGACTTCTCTCTCACTTCTCCAGCTTTTCTCACAAGGCAGTTGTTACTGGGCTGCTGAGGGAACTGGAAGGGAGGTCTAGGAGGGGACTCTGATGGTGGCACCCAATCTACAGGGTCTGGAGCCAGGGTGGAGGAGGTCAGGGACTAGTGGCTGCCATAGTATGGGCACACAGCCAGGGTGATGATGAGCAGTGTGGCCAGGAAGAAGGTGGCTGTGAGCTGCAGCTGCAGCAGGACTGCTGAGAGCATGGCATTGACCATCAGTGAGCAGGGCACAACCAAGAGGCATGTGATACTGCTGATGTGCTTCCTGACAGTGGACATGAGCAGTCCATTTATCCCTGACTCAGCACCACAAGTTCTGCCCATGCTGAGAAGCCTTCCAGGAGGCCTGGGCTGGGGCCACCAGCAGCATGAAGCTCTAGATTCAGGAGCACACCAAAGGTATAGAGAAAGACGTTCTAAAGTGCCAGGGGCAGCTGCTGTCTTCTCATGAGCAGCTCTGCAGTGACGACAGGCCTGAGATGAGGAAGTCCATGATGAGGAGGAGCAGGCCCAGGTGAGTCATGTGTAGGGGCATGGGGCTGGCAGCAGCTGCTGGAGGGGGCTGGGAAGGGTGTACCAAGTTCTTAAAGGCCACCTGATGGGTAACAGGTCCCGCAGCCAGCAGCAGTGCTAACCCCTGAGGTGCAGAGAAGCAGTGCTGGAGGCAGACACTGGAACAGGGTCCTGCTTCCAATTGCTCAGCACCTGGTAGGTGCTGGGGTTCATGTCATGCTGAAGATAGATCACTAGGCTGTTGTTAGTGCCATAGAGCAGGGCTGATAGTGTGAAGGGAGCATCTTGGTGTCAGAGTGGAGCTCCCTAGGGCCATGCTTGCCAGCCCACTAGAAGGGAGAAGGTACCTAACAGTAGCTTGGTCAACTCAGCTCCACAGCTGAGGAGGGCTGGATGGGCACCTGGCTGTCCACATGGCACAGTGCCAGCATGGGGCATGGGCATGAGTAGCATCAAGGTCCACTGCCTTCATACCCATGCTAGACTTTGGGTGGCCTGTGTAGTTAGCAAGGGGCAGTTGGGATTGTAACATATTTGGGGGAAATCAAGTTATGGAGCCAGCTCCCAGTAGGTAGGAGCCATGGGACATTGCCAGAGAGGATACTGAGGATCAGAATCATCTGCCAACTGCATAGTCAGGGCTTGAAGAGTAAGGGGCTGGTGGCCCTTGAAGTCACAGTCTTGGGGCCAGTCTGATGGAGTTGGGAGGGGGAAGAAGGAATCCAGGGAGCAGGCTGATAAGCCACTGTCCACAGTCTGCAGGAAGGGAGGCAAGGATAAAGTTGGCATGAAAGTTGGAAGAAAAATGGATGACAGCCAGAGAAGCCAGACAGTGTCTCTACCTGCAGGCTCCAGATCATTATTCTGCCTCCCCCATAGCATCTAGAGATAGTCGGGCCCCTTGCATAGTGACTGCAAATAGTCTTTCAATGCCATCTCCACATTGGGCACAGCATAGCCTGAGCCCTGAGCTGCATAGATGCCAGCACAGGTGCTCATGGCAAAGCCTAATACTGCTGATGCCCTCAGTGTGGCCACCACAGCTAGCCAGGAATCTCTTGAGGAATGGGGAGGACAATAGCGAGCCATCCTGGCCTGCCCTGCTGTTGACTTCATCTTCCACGTGCCACTGCTGGTTCTTGAGATCTCAAGATCTCTAGATGGTTCTTGAGAAATGCCAGGTCCTTAATCTTAGGCAGGGAATCTTTGTCATCTGTCATCTTCCCCGCCAAACTTCTGAAGAATACTTTCTATAAGTCAAAAGTAAGACAGTCTTAGTTTTGTTCTCCATATTTGATGTTTGGTGCATTGCAAATGATGGCATAGCTTAGAAGGATGTTATTTTATTTCAGTTGCAAGGTAGGAAGGACATTGATAATTGTAGAAATAGGGAGGAGGTACATATATGAGGTTGAGTCTGCATATTTAGTCTTCTGAGCTTTGGAAACAGAGATGATTTTTTTTTCAGTCTTAGCAAAGGAAGTATTTTAAAATTTCAGAAACAATCAGCTATTGATAAAGTATGTTTAAGTGGTAGAAAGAGCAATGCACTGAGAATAATGATTTTTTAAAAAGTCTCGATTCTACTAGTAACTTGCTGAACCTGGACATATCCCTTAATGTCTCAGAACCTCTGTATTCTTGCTTCTAAAATGATAATTCTATATGACTTAAAAGATCCCTTCCAGACCTAAAATTCTGTGACTCTGATTTTTCTCTAGGGTCACAACAATTCTTTGCTTACTTCCACGGAGTATGAAGGTAACAGATATTCCTTATCAAGAAAAATTACCTTTAAAAGTATAAGGCAGCAAACTATGATGCAAAGGGAATGTGTGGAAATGGGCTATGAATCTTGAGTCTAACGGGGTTGCCTGTAGCTCATTCTCTTTGCTGTGCACTACCTGCAGTGTTGACTCCTGGTGTGCTATGATTCTGGAAGAGAAGCACTTGGTCTTGAATGTGTAGTTTTTGGCGGCCCGTTTCTGAATTGGACACATATATTTCAATGGTGACCTTCAAAGGCAATGATGTCCCAGCCTTCAGTGTGTGACTCTTAGGTAGCACTAGAACTCTATGGGAAAAGAAGATAATCATGTTAGGCCTACATAAGGTATTTTGGGGATGGAAAACATCGAAATCTTTACTCTACCCAAGGATAGATTTTGGTAAATGGATTTTAGACAGGTTGTTTTTCAAGCTCCATTATGTTTCCTTAGATTTGTTCACTTTTTGTAGTAATCACTTTTTTTTCTGATGTTTACCATACATTCTATTATAAATGGGGTTTTACCATCTGCCATTAAGGAAAGTATAAAAATCAGGCTGTGCCAGTCTTTTTCTCTCCTTAAAGTAATTTCCATCAAACCTCATCTTCCTCTGCTTTAATCTCTTCCGTGAACGTGATAGTGTTCTTAAGTCATACAGCTTGTAAGGTGAGGCACAGTACAGTTTCAAATCAGGATTTAGCAGGGTAAGGGAGGGAGAGATAAATGGTAAGAAGGGAGGTGGAGAGTTATTGACTACTCATGTAGTGCTTCATTGTGAGTAAAGAAAAGCCAATTGGTTGTCTATAATAAAATGTATCCCAAGTGTCATTGGCACAGTTGTAAGGTTGATTTCACAGTAAATCTGTATGCCTATTAGCATTTCACACATATCTCTGTCTCTCTGTCAAGGGTGTTTGCAGATTCTTTGTTGTTTCATGCCGAAAGACACTTTTTATCTTCTGATATCTTCCCAATGGACCACCTCTTGAAAAACAACTCTTCCAGTCTACGCAGATCAAACTATCTCTCCGTGACCACACTTTTTCAGTTTTTGATTAGCTCATTGAAAATCATAATTTCTGTTACGATTAGAGAAATAATAAGATGGGGTTCATAATTTAACTTTGTAATTCAGGTTCAAAATCATAGGCTTTTGTGTGACTTTGAAGTCTTGCTGCTCCTTTTAAACAGAATTGCAGCTATAGCATCCCAGATAGGTGTTTTTCAAATCTGTTTTTCTTCCCTGCCTCTTCCACTTCCCTTTCTTCTTCCCCTCTCTCCTTTTTCCTTTTTTTCCCTTTCCTTCCTCCCTCCCTCTGTCCTTCCTTCCTTCTCTGTACCTAGGTACTTCCAATAAAAGCACTGACACTTGGCTGCATCTTGAAAACTCCAGATAGTTTCAGCAACATCTACTGAATGCCTATTATATTCTTGATTCTATGCTAGGCCTATTCCTTTGCATTGTCTTATTTAATCACTATAACAATTGGTCAAGAGATCAAGACCATCCTGGTCACTATTGTGAAACCCTGTCTCTACTAAAAATACAAAAAATTATCTGGGCATGGTGGCGCATGCCTGTAATCCCAGCTACTGAGGAGGCTGAGGCAGGAGAATTGCCTGAACCCAGGGGGCGGAGGTTGCACGCCATTGCACTCCAGCCTGAGTAACAAGAGCGAAACTCCGTCTCAAAAAAAAAGAAAAAGCTATTTTGTTCCCATTCCATCGATGAAGAAACTTTGGCCTGATTCACAGAGCTAATATGTGGCAGAGGCTGAATGTGAAACTACATCTTCTAAATTCTTCCTTTACTGGGTAAAAACTCTGTTTCACGTGGGAAGTTGTAGTAGGGTTCTTGAGAGGAACAGAACCAAGAGAATATAATGGAGATATACATGTGTGTATGTATATTTATTATAGGAATTGGCTGTTGTGATTATGGAGGCTGAGAAGTCCCACAGTATGTGGTCTGCAATTTGAGACTGGGGAATGCCAGTGGTGTTACTCATTGCGAGTCCAAAAGCCTGAGAATTAGGGGGCCAATGGTCTAAGTCCTGGTCTGAGTCTGAAAGACACCAGGAGCGCTGGTGTTTGAGAGCAGAAGATAAATGGCCCAGCTTAAACACAAAGCTGAATTTACCTTTCCTGCATCTTTTTGTTTGATTTTTGTCCCACAGCAAACTCAAATGGTGATCTCTGTCAGAAAGAACCTCATAGACAAACCCAGAAATAATGTTTTGCCAACTACCTGGGCATTCCTTAGCCCAGTCAAGTTGACACATAAAATTAATCATCACAGAATTGCCATTATAAAAGGAACCATACCTTAGTGTGGAAGCAAGCCAGCTATGATTAAATGAGAACATGTAACAAAATTCTGGGTCCAGATTCTCAATGACTGATTCAGCCTTGGGCAAGGTTTTGACCTTTGTATTTTAGAATCTCTACTGATTAAAAAGTGATAATAAAAGTTGTTTTAGAAGACTTTTAATCTATAGCTGTCTGTATTTACTGTGAAATCTTAGTTTTACAAAATTTTAATTTTGTGGACAACTTGGAACTCTTTAGTTGGGAAATAAATTCCAGCATAGTTGTTTTTATAGCACAGCAATTAATACAAGTTATATTATCTAAATAAATTGTTAACATATGTGCTCAATTACTGGGCAGAATCTTATTGGATGGAACTATCAATACATATTCGTTGAATACCTACTATGTGACCAACACTTTACATTTAGGAGCTCATTTAACCCTTATATCATTTTTGATAGTTTTCATTTACTTACCTCAAAGATGATAAAAATGAGGCTCAGAGGAGTTAAATAATTTTTCCAAGGTTACATAACTAGTAGGTGGTGAAGTTGGGATTTGGAACTTTGAGAGCACAAAAATAGTCCAGTTATTACTAGTGTGGGATTTTGAATTAGATTTAAGTTCCAGTTCTGTCGCTTACTAGCATTGTAACCTTGAGCAAGTAACTTAATCTATCTAAACTTTCATTTTTAGATTTAGCAACTTAAGAGGTCTGTACCTTTCTAAAGATTCAATTGCAGGTATCCCTATAGCATGGCCTGACACAGTAAGTGAGGTATGCAGTGGCCGTTGCTTATAAGGGATTAACATCTTAAATAAGAGATGAAGCATAAAGATGAAATATGAGCATTTTATTCATAACATATGCTAAAATGTTAAATCATGCAGTTTGGGCAAAAGATACTAGTGTGATACATGTGATATATCAGACAGAACTTTGGAGTGGAGCTGGGATATGCAAAATCTTTCCCCATCTTTACCACAAGCAGCCTATGAATCTCAGAGCATATTATTTGACTTCCATGCCCTCTATCTGTGTTTCATCTGTTCATGCATTCATAAAACATCTACAGAGAGACAGCAGTGTGTCCTGGCATACTTACAGGGAATCTAGGCACTGGAAAAGGAGCTAAAACATGGCATCTGTTCCCATCATGGGCCATAGAACTTACAGCCTACTGGGAGGAGAGACAGACATGAAAACTTTATAATGCAGTGTGAAGAGTGGTATAATAGTGTTCAGAGTCAGGGGAGGCTTTATGGAAGAGTTGACAATTGAAGAAGCAATGAAGATGAGAAGGGACTCTGTCTTATTTATCTTTATGGTAATATTTCCCAAAGCATTGAATGCAGTGCCCAACACACAGTAGGAACTTAGTAGTGAATTGGATACTGATTTGCAAGTCTGACTTGTTTTCAGCATCGATTCCTTCCTACGTTTCTTGTCATAGCTCCTCTGTCTCTTTTGGGAGCTCCATAGGGACTCAGTTCAAGTCCCTGATTCTCTTAGTGACAGCACAGCAGCATGGTTAAGAGCGTAGGTTCTGAGGTCAGATTTCCTGGTTTCAGTTTCTGTCTCTGCTACTTATTAGCCATCAGACCTTGAGCAGTTACTTAGATCTCTGTGCCTGTTTCCTTATCTATAAAATGGGATACTAATACCTAGCATTATTAAATGGAAAAAATTAAATACAAAGAACTTAGAATGGGGACTAAGCACCAAGAATAGTGATTGCTTAATGAATATTAGAAATTTTTATTTTTAATCTTGATACATTTTGTGCTGAGTTCATTTATTAGAGTGCCACTTCACAAATCCTCAGATACCTGCAAAAAAAAAAAAAATAATAACAAAAGGAATTTTTCTGATTGTTAGTGGACAAAAAGAGGTGTCTTATTTTAGGAAGGATATTGCTTTTTCTTCACCTGCTCTTGTTTTAAAGTATGGATCATAGGGTCCTGGTTAATGCTACAAGGAGCTCCCATGTATTTTGCTAATTATAAGTCATGCTTCTCAGTGGCCCTTTTAACTGTTAAAATAACATCCAGATTCTGATTTTCTTCACTCTTTATTTATTATTTATTTATTTATTTATGTAATTACATTTTAGGTTTTGGGGTACATGTGAAGAACATGCAAGATTGTTGCATAGGTAGACACATGGCAGTGTGATTTGCTGCCTTCCTCCCCATCACCTATATCTGGCATTTCTCCCCATGCTATTTCTCCCCAACTCCCCACCCTCAGCTGTCCCTCCCCTATTTCCCCCTGACAGACCCCAGTATGTGATGCTCCCCTCCCTGTGTCCATGTATTCTCACTGTTCAACACCCTCCTATTAGTGAGAACATGCAGTGTTTGATTTTCTGTTCTTGTGTCAGTTTGCTGAGAATGACGGTTTCCAGGTTCATCCATGTCCCTACAAAGGACATGAACTCATCATGTTTGATGGCTGCATAGTATTCCATGGTGTATATGTGCCACATTTTCCCTGTCCAGTCTATCATCGATGGATCTTTGGGTTGGTTCCAGGTCTTTGCTATTGGAAACAGTGCTGCAATGAACATTTGTGTGCATGTGTCCTTATAGTAGAATGATTTATAATCCTTTGGATAATGGGATTGCTGGGTCAAATGGAATTTCTATTTCTAGGTCCTTGAGGAATTGCCACACTGTTTTCCACAGTGGTTGAACTAATTTACACTCCCACCAACAGTGTAAAAGTGTTCCTATTTCTCCACATCCTCTCCACTGTCTGTTGTCTCCAGATTTTTTAATGATTGCATTCTGACAAGTGTGAGATGGTATCTCAATGTAGTTTTGATTTGCATTTCTCTAATGACCAGTGATGACGAGCGTTTTTTTTATATGTTTGTTGGCCTCATGTATGTCTTCTTTTGTAAAGTGTCTGTTCATATCCTTCACCCACTTTTGAATGGACTTGCTTGTTTTTTTCTTGTAAATCTGTTTTAGTTTTTTGCAGATTCTGGATATCAGTCCTTTGTCAGATGGGTATATTGCAAATTTTTTTCCCATTATGTTGGTTGCCTATTCACTTTAATGACTGTTTCTTTTGCTGTGCAGAAGCTCCAGAGTTTGATTAGGTCCCATTTGTCTATTTTGGCTTTTGTTGCCAATGCTTTTGGTGTTTTGGTCATGAAGTCCTTGCCTATACCTATGTCCTAAATGGTTTTGCCTGGATTTTCTTCTAGGGTTTTTATGGTGTTAAGTCTTATGTTTAAGTTTTTAATCCATCTGGAGTTAATTTTAGTGTAAGGTGTCAGGAAGGGGTCCAGTTTCTGCTTTCTGCACATGGCTAGCCAGTTTTCCCAACACCATTTATTAAAAAGGGATTCCTCTCCCCATTGCTTGTTTTTGTCAGGTTTGTCAAAGATCAGATGGTTGTAGATATGTTGTGTTGCCTCAGATGCCTCTGTTCTGTTCCATTGGTCTATATCTCTGTTTTGGTACCAGTACCATGCTGTTTTGATTACAGTAGCCTTGTAGTATAGTTTGAAGTCTGGTAGTGTAATGCCTCCCACTTTGTTCTTTTTGCTTAGAATTGACTTGGCTATGCAGGCTCTCTTTTGGTTCCATATGAAGTTTAAGGTGGTTTTTTCCATTTCTGTGAAGAAATGGAAGCTTGATGGGGATAGCATTGAGTCTGTAAATTACTTTGGGCAGTATGGCCATTTTCACGATACTGATTCTTCCTAACCATGAGCATGGAATGTTTCTCCATCTGTTTGTGTCCTCTCTTATTTTGTCCAGCAGTGGTTTGTAGTTCTCTTTGAAGAGGTCCTTTATATTCCTTGTTACTTGTATTCCTAGGTATTTTATTCACTTTGTAGCAATTGTGAATAGCAGTTTGTTCTTGATTTGGCTCTCTTTAAGTCTGTTATTGGTGCATAGGAATGCTTGTGATTTTTGCACATTAAATTTGTATCCTGAGACTTTGCTGAAGTTGCTTATTAGTTTCAGGAGATTTTGGGCTGAGACGATGGGGTCTTCTAGATATACAATCATGTCGTCTGCAAATAAGAGACAATTTGACTTCCCCCTTTGCTATTTGAATACCCTTTATTTCTTTTTCTTGCCTCATTGCTCTGGCTGGAACTTCCAATACTATATTGAATAGGAGTGGTGAGAGAGGGCATCCTTGTCTAGTGACAGATTTCAAAGGGAATGCTTCCAGTTTTTACCCATTCAGTATGATATTGGCTGTTGGTTTGTTGTAAATAATTTTTATTATTTTGAGATATGTTCCGTCAATACCTAGTTTATTGAGAGTTTTTAGCATAAAAGCTGTTGAATTTTGTCAAAGGCCTTCTCTGCATCTATTGAGATAATCATGTGGTTTTTGTCTTTGGTTCTGTTTATGTGGTGAATTATGTTTATAGACTTGCATATGTTGAATAAGCCTTGCATCCCCAGAATGAAGCCTACTTGATCATGGTGGATAAACTTTTTGATATGCTGTTGCAATTGGTTTGCCAGTATTTTATTGAAGATTTTTACATCTATGTTCATCATGGATATTGGCCTGAAGTTTTCTTTTCTTGCTGAGTCTCTGCCAGGTTTTTGTATCAGGATGATGTTGGGCTCATAAAATGATTTGGGAAGGATTCTCTCTTTTTGGATTGTTTGGAATAGTTTCAGAAGTAATGGTACCAGCTCCTCTTTGTATGTCTCATAGAATTCGGCTGTGAACCATTCTGGTCCTGGGCTTTTTTGTGTGGTAGGCTCTTAATTGCTGCCTCAACTCCTGCCCTTGTTATTGGTCTACTCAGGGTTTTGACTTCTTCCTGGTTTAGGCTTGGGAGGCTGCAAGTGTCCAGGAATTTATTCATTTCTTCCGGGTTTACTAGTTTATTTGCATAGAGTTGTTTGTAATATTCTCTGATGATGGTTTGTATTTGTGTGGAATCTGTGGTAATATCCCCTTTATCGTTTTTTATTGCATCTATTTGATTCTTCTCTCTTTTCTTTTCTATTAATCTGGCTAGTGGTCTATTTTGTAGATCTTTTTGAAAAACCAGCTCCTGGATTTATTGACTTTTTGAAGGGTTTTTTGTGTCTCTATCTCCTTCAGTTCTGCTCTGATCTTAGTTATTTCTTGTCTTCTGCTAGGTTTTGAGTTTTTTTGATCTTGCTCCTTGATCTCTTTCAATTTTGACGATAGGGTGTCGATTTTAGATCTTTCCTTGCTTCTCATGTGGGCATTTATTGCTATATATTTTCCTCTAGACACTGCTTTAAGTGTGTCCCAGAGATTTTGGTATGTTGTGTCTTTGTTCCTGTTGGTTTCGAAGAACTTCTTTATTTCTGCCTTCATTTCATTGTTTATCCTGTGAACATTCAAGAGCCAGTTATTCAGTTTCCATGAAGCTGTGCGGTTCTGAGTTAGTTTCTGAATTCTGAGTTCTAACTTGATTGCACTGTGGTTTGAGAGACTGTTTGTTATGATTTCCATTCTTTTGCATTTGCTGAGGAGTGATTTACTTTCAATTATGTGGTCAATTTTAGAGAAGGTGTGATGTGGTACTGAGAAGAATGTATATTTTGTGGATTTGGGGTGGACAGTTGTGTAAATGTCTATTAGGTTTGCTTGTTTCAGGTCTGAGTTCAAGTCCTGGATATCCTTGTTAATTTTCTGTCTCATTTATTTGTTTAATATTGACAGTGGGGTGATAAAGTCTCCCAGTATTATTGTGTGGGAGTCTGTGTCTCTTTGTAAGTCATTAAAATTTTGCTTTATGTATCTGGGTTCTCCTGTATTGGGTCCATATACATTTAGGATCATTAGCTCTTCTCATTGCATTGATCCTTTTACCATTATGTAATGTCTTCACTCTTTATTAATAGTTAACAAACTGTTTAATGCACAGCAGGAAAGCCAAGTAAGCCTGAAGCATTTAGAAAATGGCATGCGAATTAGTTGTAATCTGTTTTAGTAAACATTAAATGGGTGGCAATTACTTAAATTGATTGCCTAAGTTTCATTAAAGTAATTAAAAGAAATATATGTGCTTAATGCTGCTTTAATTATAAGGAACTTATTAGAATAGCTTCCATCTAGGATTTACCAAATTAGCCTAATTCATAACCTCAACCAGGGCATTTTATACACATGCATTTATACAGATATCTGATTTCACCCCTCACCCCGTGTCTTACTGAGACTCAAACCTGGTAATCTGTGTTTTTAATTATTTCAGGTCAATCTGCTGATAAGACCTGGTTAGACAACACTGCTCAGGTGTTGTCTGGTTACAAGCTTGCTACAGGTTTTGCTTTCACCAATAGGGAAAAGCTCTTAAAGATGCTTCAGTATAACTGGTTACCAAGGGTTAACAGTGATGAATATAGGATGAGAGTAGCTGAGGAAATGGAAGCCTGTGATTTTTGATTGCCTTGTTAAATCGTCAACAGCAACACCACCACCATCATTGATTGGGTTATGGCAGGAAATGCTATAGTTAGATTTGCTACAAATTAGTTTAGATAGAGAGTATGGGTGAAAATAAGGTAATCTTATCAGATGTTTTCTGATATCATGGAAGCAGTGCATTTATGAGCAGAGTTGCAAAAGAAATGTTGAGTACACCTCTGAAGCAAGGTTGCCTTCAATGGATTATAGGAAACAAACAAGTATTCTCAAGGTGTGTGGAACAAATAAAAACCAAAGGTGCAAAGATGCAAAGAGCAGTCAGCTTGTATAGGTGTCTACAACTACCAATTATAACTTTATAGGTGTGGAAAGAACTGCTGAATACCCTCCCTCCTGCACGTCCCCAACTATGGCACTGCCCTAGATAGCCTTCTAAAACACACATCTGATTCTGCCACTCCTTGCTTGCAGCCCTCAATACTTTCTATTTATGTGATAGGATAAAGTCTAAATGCCATATCAAAGTATATAGGGCCATTCACAAGTTGTCTACTATATATTTTATATCTTCTAGGATAAAGTCTAAATGCCTTATCAAAGTATATAGGGCCATTCCTGATTTGTCTACTATATATTTTATATCTTCTTTCTCTTCTCTTGCCACCCTTTTATCCTATATGCTCAAGCCAACTGGAGTCTATACATGGAGTCTTCCATAGTGCTTTCAGAAAAAAAATCACACACCACATTATTCTGTTATAGACCCTAACACAGTGCCTAGAAGGGGCTCAATACATAGTAGTTGTTTAATAAATGCTTATTGACAAATGAATAAATCAAAACACAATTACTATAATGATCTCTTTACATGTGGATTTTTCCCTTTTGGGATATAAGCCCATCCAGAGCACTATAATGTGCACAGTTACTGGCACATAATTGATAGTCATTAAGAGTTTGTGGGGATCTGGCAAAATGGCCAAATAGGAACAGCTCCGTTCTGCAGCTCCCAAGACAAACACAGAAGGAAGGTGATTTCTACATTCCCAACTGAGGTACCTGGTTCATCTCACTGGGACTGGTTAGACAGTGGATGAAGCCCATGGAGGGCAAGCAGAAGCAGGGTGGGGCGTCACCTCACCTTGGAAGTGCAAGGCACTGGGCAACTCCCTCCCCTATCCAAGGGAAGCCCTGAGTGACTGTGCCATGAGGAATGGTGCATTCTGACCCAGATACTATGCTTCTCCCATGGTTTTTACAATCCACAGACCAGGAGATTCCCTCATGTGCCTCTACCACTAGGGCCCTGGGGTTCAGGCACCAAAATGTGTGGCCGTTTGGGCAGACCCCGATCTAGCTGTGGGAGGTTTTTTTTTTTTTTTTTTCATACTCCAGTGAGACAGAACCATTCACTCCCCTGGAAAAGGGGCTGAAGCCAGGGAGCCAAGTGGTCTTGCTCAGCAGTCCCACTCCCACAGAGCCCAGCAAGCTAAGAACCACTGGCTTGAAATCCTTGCTGCCAGCACAGCAGTCTGAAGTTGACCTGGGACATTAGAGCTTGCTGGGGACAGGGGTGTCCACCATTGCTGATGCTTGAGTAGGTGGCTTTTCCCTGACTATGCTAAGAACTGGACATAAGTCAACACAGTATGGTAAAGTGGCTGTGGCCACACTGCCTCTCTAGATTCCTCTTCAGTGGGCAGGGCATCTCTGAAAGAAAGGCAGCAGCCCTAGTCAGGGGCTTATAAACAAATCTCTCATCTCCCTGGGACAGAGCACCAGGGGAAATGGGTGGCTGTGGGCACAGCTTCAGCAGACTTAAATGTTCCAGCCTTTTGGTTCTGAAGAGAGCAGTGGATCCTGACAAAGAGGGTTCTCCCAGCACAGTGCTTGATCTCTGCTAAGAGATAGACTGCATCCTCAAGTGGGTCCCTGACCCCCATGCCTCCTGACTGGGAGAGACCTCCCAACAGGGGTTGACAGACACCTCATACAGGAGAGCTCCAGTTGATACCAGGCCAGAGCCCCTCTAGGACGAAGCTTCCAGAAGAAGGAGCAGGCAGCAATCTATGCTGTTCTATAGCCTCAGCTGGTGATACCCAGGCAAATAGGGTCTGGAGTGGACCTCCAGCAAACTCCAGCAGACCTGCAGAAGAGAGGCCTAACTGTTAAACTAACAAATAGAAAGCAATAACAACATCAACAAAAAGGACCCTTACACACAGAAACCCCATCTAAACATCATTAGTATGAAAGATCAAAGGTAGATAAATCTATGAAGATGAGGAAAAACCAGTGCAAAAATGCTGAAAATTCCCCAAATCAGAATACCTCTTCTCCTCCAAATGATCACAAAACTAGACAGAATATGACAAATGGACAGAAGTAGGCTTCAGAAGGCTTTAAACCAACAAAGATCAAAAAAGACAAAGAAGGGCATTACATAATGGTAAAAGGATCAATGCAACAAGAAGAGCTAACTATCCTAAATATAAGCACCTAATACAGGAGCACTCAGATTCATAAAACAAGTTCTTAGAGACCCCTACAAAGAGACTTTAACACTGCACTGTCAGTATTAGACAGATCAACGAGACAGAAAATTAAGGATATTCAGGACTGGAACTCAGCTCTGGACCAAGCAGACCTAATAGATATCTACAGAACTATCCACCCCAAATGCACAGAATATATATTCTTCTGAGCACCACATAGCATGACTTCAAAATTGACCACATAATTGGAGGTAAAACATTCCTCAGCAAATGCAAAAGAATGGAAATAATAACAAACAGCCTCTCAGACCACAGTGCAATCAAATTAGAACTCAGGTTTGAGAAACTCATTCAGAACCACACAACTACATGGAAACTGAACAACCTGCTCCTGAATAACTACTGAGTAAATAAAAAAATTAAGGCAGAAATAAATAAATTCTTTGAAACCAATGAGAATAAAGACACAATGTACCAGAATCTCTGGGACACAGCTAAAGCAGTGTTTAGAGGGAAATTTATAGCACTAAATGCCCACAGAAGAAAATGGAAATGATCTAAAATCAACACCCTACTATCACAATGAAAAGAACTAGAGAAGTAAGAGCAAATTCACAAACTAGCAGAAGACAAGAAATAACTAAGATCAGAGCAGAACGGAAGGAGATAGAAACACAAAAAGCCCTTCAAAAAATCAATGAATCCAGAAGGTGGTTTGTTGAAAAGATTAACAAAATAGATAAACCACTAGCTAGACTAATAAAGAAGGAAAGAGAGCAGAATCAAATAGACACACAAAAAATAATAAAGGGATATTACCACTAACCCCACAGCAACAAACTACCATCAGAGAATACAGTAAACACCTCTGTGCAAATAAACCAGAAAATCTAGAAGAAATGGATAAATTCCTGGGCACATACACCCTCTCAAGACTAAACCAGGGAGAAGTTGAATCCCTGAATAGATCAATAAGAAGTTTTGAAATGGGGGCAGTAATTAATAGCCTACCAACCAAAAAAAGCCCAGGACCAGATGGATTCACAGTTGAATTCTACCAGAGGTACAAAGAGGAGCTGCTACTATTCCTTCTGAAACTATTCCAAACAATATAAAAAGAGGACTCCTCCCTAACTGATTTTATAAGGATAGCATCATCCTGATACCAAAATTTGGCAGAGACACACAACAAAGAGAATTGCAGGCTAATATCGCTGATGAACATCAAGGCCAAAATCCTCAATAAAGTACTGGCAAACTGAATCCAGCAGCACATTAAAAAGCTTATCCACTGCAATTAACTCAAGCCTGCTTCAACATATGCATATCAATAAATGTAATCTATCACATATTAAACAGAACCACTGACAAAAACCACATGATTATCTCAATATATGCAGAAAAGGCCTTTGATAAATTCAACACCTCTTCATGCTAAAATCTCTCAATAAAATGGGTACTGATAGAACATACCTCAAAATTATAAGAGCTATTTATGACAAATCCATAGTCAATATCATACTGAATGGGCAAAGGCTGGAAGCATTCCTTTAGAAAACTGGCACAAGACAAGGATACCCTCTCTTACCACTTTTATTCAACATAGTATTGGAAGTTTTGGCCAGAGCAATCAGGCAAGAGAAAGAAATAACGGGTATTCCAATAGGAAGAGAGGAATTCAAATTCTTTGTTTGCACACAACATGACTGTATATTTAGAAAACCCCATTGTCTCAGCCCAAAAACTCCTTAAGCTGATAAGCAACTTCAGGAAAGTCTCAGGATACAAAATCAATGTACAAAAATCAGGAGTATTCTTATACACCAATAGTAGACAAGCAGAGAACCAAATTATGAGTGAACGTTCATTCACAACTGCTCCAAAGAGAATAAAATACCTAGGAATAAAACTTACAAGGGATGTAAAGGACCTCATCAAGGAGAGCTACAAACCATTGCTCAAGGAAATACGAGAGGACACAAACAAATGGAAAAACATTCTATGCTCATGGATAGGAAGAATCAGTATTGTGAAAGTGACCATATTGCTCAAAGTAATTTATAGAATCAGTGCTATTCATATCAAGTTGCCACTGACTTTCTTCACAGAATTAGAAAAATACTACTTTAAATTTCATATGGAAGCAAAAAAGAAACCATATAGCCAACACAATCCTAAGCAAAAAGAACAAAGCTGGAGACATCATGCTACCTAACTTCAAACTATACTACAAGCCTTCAGTAACAAAAACAGTATGGTACTGGTACCAAAACCAATATATAGACCAATGAAACATAATAGAAGCCTTAGAAATAAAACCACACATCTACAACCATTTGATCTTTGACAAACCTGACAAAAACAAGCAATAAGGAAAGGATTCTTTATTTAAGAAATTATGCTGGGAAAACTGGCTAGCCATATGCAGAAAACAGAAACTCCACCCCTTCTTTACAACTTATACAAATAATAACTTAAGATGGATTAAAGACTTAAAGGTAAAACCTAAAAAAAATAAAAACCCTAGAAGAAAACCTACGCAATACCATTCAAGACATAGATATGGGCAAAGACTTTGTGACTAAAACACCAAAAGCAATTGAAACAAAAGCAAAAATTGACAAATGGGATCTAACTAAACTAGAGCTTCTGCTCAGCAAAAGAAACGATCACTAGAATGAACAGGCAGCCTACAGATTGCTAGGAAATTTTTGCAACCTATTTATCTGACAAAGGGTTAATATCCAGATTCTACAAAGAAGTTAAACAAATTTACAAGAAAAAAACCCCATCAGAAAGTGGGCATAGAATATGAACAGATATTTCTCAAAAGAAGACATTTATGTGGCAAATAAACTTGAAAAAAAGCTCATCATCACTGGTCATTAGAGAAATGCAAATCAAAACCACAATAAGGTACCATCTCATGCCAGTTAGAATGGCGATCATTAAAAAGTCTGGAAACAACTGATGCTGATGAGGGTGTGGAGAAATAGGAATGCTTTTACACTGTTGGTGGGAGTGTTAAATAGTTCAACAATTGTGGAAGACAGTGTGGCAATTCCTCAAGCATCTGGAGCAGAAATACCATTTGACCTAGCAATCTCATTACTGGGATATACCCAAAGGATTATAAATCATTCTACTATAAAGACATGGGTCTGTATGTTTATTGCAGCATTATTTACAATAGCAAAGACTTGGAATCAACCCAAATGGCCATCAGTGATTGAGTAGATGAAGAAAATGTAGCACATTACACCATGGAACACTATGAAGCCATAAGAAAGAAGGAGTTCATGTCCTTTGCAGGGACATAGATGAAGCTGGAAACCACCATCCTGAGCAAACTTGCACAGGAACAGAAAACCAAACACTGCATATTCTCACTCTTAAGTAGAAGTTGAACAATGAGAACACATGAACTCAGGGAGGGGAACAACACACACTGAGAACGGTTGGGGGGTGTGACAAAAGGAGAGGGAGAGCATTAGGACAAATACCTAATGCACGTGGGACCGAAAACCTAGATAAGTGCAGCAAACCACCATGGCACATGTATACCTATGTAACAAACCTGCACTTTTACATGTTTCCCAGAACTTAAAGTAAAATAAAAATAAGAGTTTGTGAATGAATCAGTAACCGGATAGAATTAGAGACTGCAGTGTATATTCACAGGAAACTCTTTTTTTTTTTTATTTTTATTTTTATTTTTTTATTGGATTATAGGTTTTGGGGTACATGAGCAGAGCATGCAAGACAGTTGCGTAGGTACACACATGGCAGTGTGCTTTGCTTTTCTTCTCCCCTTCACCCACATTTGGCATTTCTCCCCAGGCTATCCCTCCCCACCTCCCCCTCCCACTCGCCCTCCCCTTTTCCCCCGAATAGACCCCAGTGTTTAGTACTCCCCTTTCTGTGTCCATGTGTTCTCATTTTTCATCACCCACCTATGAGTGAGAATATGCAGTGTTTCATTTTCTGTTCTTGTGTCAGTTTGCTGAGGATGATGTTCTCCAGATTCATCCATGTCCCTACAAACGACACGAACTCATCATTTCTGATTGCTGCATAATATTCCATGGTGTATATGTGCCACATTTTTCCAATCCAGTCTATTATCAATGGGCATTTGGGTTGATTCCAGGTCTTTGCTATTGTAAACAGTGCTGCAATGAACATTCGTGTACATGTGTCCTTATAGTAGAACGATTTATAGTCTTTTGGATATATACCCAGTAATGGGATTGCTGGGTCAAATGGAATTTCTATTTCTAAGGCCTTGAGGAATCGCCACACTGTCTTCCACAATGGTTGAACTAATTTACACTCCCAGCAACAGTGTAAAAGTGTTCCTTTTTCTCCACATCCTCTCCAGCATCTGTTGTCTCCAGATTTTTTAATGATCGCCATTCTAACTGGCGTGAGATGGTATCTCAATGTGGTTTTGATTTGCATCTCTCTGATGACCAGTGACGATGAGCATTTTTTCATATGATTGTTGGCCTCATATATGTCTTCTTTCGTAAAGTATCTGTTCATATCCTTTGCCCACTTTTGAATGGGCTTGTTTGTTTTTTTCCTGTAAATCTGTTTGAGTTCTTTGTAAATTCTGGTTATCAGCCCTTTGTCAGATGGGTAGACTGCAAAAATTTTTTCCCTTTCTGTTGGTTGCCGATCCACTCTAGTGACTGTTTCTTTTGCCGTGCAGAAGCTGTGGAGTTTGATTAGGTCCCATTTGTCTATTTTGGCTTTTGTTGCCAATGCTTTTGGTGTTTTGTTCATGAAGTCCTTGCCTACTCCTATGTCCTGGATAGTTTTGCCTAGATTTCCTTCTAGGGTTTTTATGGTGCCAGGTCTTATGTTTAAGTCTTTAATCCATCTGGAGTTAATTTTAGTGTAAGGTGTCAGGAAGGGGTCCAGTTTCTGCTTTCTGCACATGGCTAGCCAGTTTTCCCAACACCATTTGTTAAACATGGAATCCTTGCCACATTGCTTGTTTTTGTCAGGTTTATCAAAGATTGTATAGTTGTATGTATGTTGTGTTGCCTCTGGTGCCTCTGTTCTATTCCATTGGTCTATATCTCTGTTTTGGTACCAGTACCATGCTGTTTTGATTACTGTAGCCTTGTAGTATAGTTTGAAATCTGGTAGTGTGATGCCCCCCGCTGTGTTCTTTTTGCTTAGAATTGACTTGGCTATGCGGGCTCTCTTTTGGTGCCATATGAAGTTCATGGTGGTTTTTTCCAGTTCTGTGAAGAAAGTCAATGGTAGCTTGATGGGGATAGCGTTGATTCTGTAAATTACTTTGGGCAGTATAGCCATTTTCACGATATTAATTCTTCCTAATCATGAACATGGAATGTTTCTCCATCTGTTTGTGTCCTCTCTGATTTCATTGAGCAGTGGTTTGTAGTTCTCCTTGAAGAGGTCCCTTACATTCCTTGTGAGTTGTATTCCAAGGTATTTTATTCTTTTTGTAGCAATTGCGAATGGCAGTTCGCTCTTGATTTGGCTTTCTTTAAGTCTGTTATTGGTGTAGACGAATGCTTGTGATTTTTGCACATTGATTTTATATCCTGAGACTTTGCTGAAGTTGTTTATCAGTTTCAGGAGTTTTTGGGCTGAGGCAATGGGGTCTTCTAGGTTTACTATCATGTCGTCTGCAAATAGAGACAATTTGGCTTCCACCTTTCCTATTTGAATACCCTTTATTTCTTTTTCTTGCCTGATTGCTCTGGCTAGAACTTCCAGTACTATATTGAATAGGAGTGGTAAGAGAGGGCATCCTTGTCTAGTGCCAGATTTCAAAGGGACTGCTTCCAGTTTTTGCCCATTCAGTATGATATTGGCTGTTGGTTTGTCATAAATAGCTTTTATTACTTTGAGATACGTTCCATCGATACCGAGTTTGTGGAGGGTTTTTAGCATAAAGGGCTGTTGAATTTTGTCAAATGCCTTCTCTGCGTCAATTGAGATAATCATGTGGTTTTTGTTTTTGGTTCTGTTTATGTGGTGAATTACGTTGATAGACTTGCGTATGTTGAACCAGCCTTGCTTCCCCGGGATGAATCCTACTTGATCATGATGAATAAGTTTTTTGATTTGCTGTTGCAATCGGCTTGCCAATATTTTATTGAAGATTTTTGCATCTATGTTCATCATGGATATTGGCCTGAAGTTTTCTTTTCTCGTTGGGTCTCTGCCAGGTTTTGGTATCAGGATGATGTTGGTCTCATAAAATGATTTGGGAAGGATTCCCTCTTTTTGGATTGTTTGAAATAGTTTTAGAAGGAATGGTACCAGCTCCTCCTTGTGTGTCTGGTAGAATTCGGCTGTGAATCCGTGTGGACCTGGGCTTTTTTTGTGTGGTAGGCTCTTAATTGCTGCCTCAACTTCAGACCTTGTTATTGGTCTATTCATAGTTTCAGCTTCCTCCTGGTTTAGGCTTGGGAGGACACAGGAGTCCAGGAATTTATCCATTTCTTCCAGGTTTACTAGTTTATGCGCATATAGTTGTTTGTAATATTCTCTGATGATGGTTTGAATTTCTGTGGAATCTGTGGTGATTTCCCCTTTATCATTTTTTATTGCATCTATTTGGTTGTTCTCTCTTTTATTTTTAATCAATCTGGCTAGTGGTCTGTCTATTTTGTTGATCTTTTCAAAAAACCAGCTCTTGGATTTATTGATTTTTTGAAGGGTTTTTCGTGTCTCAATCTCCTTCAGCTCAGCTCTGATCTTAGTTATTTCTTGTCTTCTGCTGGGTTTTGAGTTTTTTTGATCTTGCTCCTCTAGCTCTTTCAATTTTGACGATAGGGTGTCAATTTTGGATCTCTCCATTCTCCTCATATGGGCACTTATTGCTATATACTTTCCTCTAGAGACTGCTTTAAATGTGTCCCAGAGGTTCTGGCACGTTGTGTCTTCGTTCTCATTGGTTTCGAAGAACTTCTTTATTTCTGCCTTCATTTCGTTGTTTACCCAGTCAACATTCAAGAGCCAGTTGTTCAGTTTCCATGAAGCTGTGCGGTTCTGGGTCGGTTTCTGAATTCTGAGTTCTAACTTGATTGCACTATGGTCTGAGAGGCTGTTTGTTATGATTTCAGTTGTTTTGCATTTGTTGAGCAGTGCTTTACTTCCAATTATGTGGTCAATTTTAGAGTAGGTGTGATGTGGTGCTGAGAAGAATGTGTATTCTGTGGATTTGGGGTGGAGAGTTCTGTAAATGTCCACCAGGTTTGCTTGCTCCAGGTCTGAGTTCAAGCCCTAGGTATCCTTGTTGATTTTCTGTCTGGTTGATCTGTCTAGTATTGAAAGTGGAGTGTTAAAGTCTCCCACTATTATTGTGTGGGAGTCTAAGTCCTTCTGTAAGTCATTAAGAACTTGCCTTATGTATCTGGGTGCTCCTGTGTTGGGTCCATATATGTTTAGGATCGTTAGCTCTTCTTGTTGTATCGATCCTTTTACCATTATGTAATGGCCTTCTTTGTCTCTTTTGATCTTTGTTGCTTTAAAGTCTATTTTATCAGAGATGAGAATTGCAACTCCTGCTTTTTTTTGCTTTCCATTTTGCTTGGTAAATCTTCCTCCATCCCTTTATTTTGAGCCTTTGTGTATCCTTGCATGTGAGATGGGTTTCCTGGATACAGCACACTGATGGGTTTTGGATTTTTATCCAATTTGCCAGTCTGTGTCTTTTGATTGGTGCATTTAGTCCATTTACATTTGGGGTTAATATTGTTATGTGTGAATTTGATACTGCCATTTTGATGCTAAGTGGCTGTTTTGCCTGTTAGTTGTTGTAGATTCTTCATTATGTTGAAGCTCTTTAGCATTCAGTGTGATTTTGGAATGGCTGGTACTGATTGATCCTTTCTATGTGTAGTGCCTCTTTTAGGAGCTCTTGTAAAGCAGGCCTGGTGGTGACAAAATCTCTGAGTACTTGCTTGTTCGCAAAGGATTTTATTCTTCCTTCACTTCTGAAGCTCAGTTTGGCTGGATATGAAATTCTGGGTTGAAAGTTCTTTTCTTTAAGAATGTTGAATATTGGCCCCCACTCTCTTCTGGCTTGTAGTGTTTCTGCCGAGAGATCTGCTGTGAGTCTGATGGGCTTCCCTTTGTGGGTGACCCGACCTTTCTCTCTGGCTGCCCTTAGTATTCTCTCCTTTATTTCAACCCTGTTGAATTTGACGATTATGTGCCTTGGGGTTGCTCTTCTTGCAGAATATCTTTGTGGTGTTGTCTGTATTTCCTGCAATTGAGTGTTGGCTTGTCTTGCTAGGTGGGGGAAATTTTCCTGGATGATGTCCTGAAGAGTATTTTCCAGCTTGGATTCATTCTCTTCGTCCCCTTCTGGTACACCTATCAAACGTAGGTTAGGTCTTTTCACATAGTCCCACATTTCTTGGAGACTTTGTTCATTCCTTTTTGCGCTTTTTTCTCTGATCTTGGTTTCTCGTTTTATTTCATTGAGTTGGTCTTCGACTTCAGATTTTCTTTCTTCTGCTTTGTCAATTCGGCTATTGAAACTTGTGTTTGCTTCGCGAAGTTCTCGTATTGTGTTTTTCAGCTCCTTTAATTCATTCATATTCCTCTCTAAGGTATCCATTCTTGTTATTATTTCCTCGAATCTTTTTTCAAATCTTTTTTCAAGGTTCTTAGTTTCTTTGCATTGATTTAATACATGATCTTTTAGCTCACAAAAGTTTCTCATTATCCATCTTCTGAAGTCTAATTCCGTCATTTCGTCACAGTCATTCTCTGTCCAGCTTTGCTCCCTTGCTGGTGAGGAGTTTTGGTCCTTTCTAGGAGGCAAGGTGTTCTGGTTTCGGGTGTTTTCCTCCTTTTTGCGCTGGTTTCTTCCCATCTTTGTGGATTTGTCCGCTGGTCGTCTGCGTAATTGCTGACTTTTCGTTTGGGTCTCTGAGTGGACACCCAGAATGTTGATGATGAAGTATTTCTGTTGCTTGGTTTTCCTTCTACCAGTCTAGCCCCTTCGCTGTATGACTGCTGAGGTCTGCTTCAGACCCTGCTTGTCTGGAGTGCACCTCTAGTAGCTGTGGCACAGTGAGGGATGCTACCAGTTTCTCTTTCTGCTTTCTTTGTCCCAGGATGATGCCTGCCTAATGTCAGTCTTTTGGATATAGAGGGGTCAGGGAGCTGCTTGAGGAGACAGTTTGTACTTTATAGGGGTTTAATTGCTGAGCTGTGCACTCTGTTTTTCATTCAGGGCTGTTAGGCTGCTATGTTTGATTCTGCTGCAACAGAGCTCATTAAGAAACCTTTTTTTTTTTTTTCTCAAATGCTCTGTGTTGAGGGGTTTGGGCTTTATTTTTGGATGTCTGATCAGGTGTCCTGCCCAGCTAGAAGGCAGACTAGCCACTGTTTGGCTGCCGAGGCTCCGCCCTGCTGTTGTGTGATTTGCGCTGTTCCTGCCGGCTCTGCTGTGGTCTCCGCCACGCCCTGCGGCGGAGTCTCTTCATTGTAGCGTGTTGCCTCAGCAACGGCAGGCTGCGTCAGCAGTGGGCGTGTATCTCAGTTGTGGCGGGTTGCCTCGGCAATGGCTGGCTGCGTCAGCAGTGGGCGTGTATCTCAGTTGGGGCAGGTTGCCTCGGTAGTGGTGGACGCCCCTCCCCCACAGAGCGTCTCGGACCGTCTGCTCGGGATAGTTTGAAATTGCGGTTTTGTTCCTCCCACTGGGTATCCCAATCCCTGCAATCCCCTGGGCTGGCCTACTGTCCAAGTCTCGTTCAGTCTCAAGTCCAGCCCTCTCAAGTCTCAGGTTGCCGGTTCAACAGGGCACCCGGACAAGCGCGCCCTGTGGGGATTGCTGGGTAGGGCCGGCCACCGCCGCCCCGGCTGCCGGCTTCGCCAGGCAGACCTACTGCCTGGCGTCCCGTGTCTTTTTTATACTTGGGAGTTTCCCCGTTCTGTGGGCAACAAAGATCAGTCTGGAAATGCCGCTCTGACTCACCGTTTGCGGATTCAACGAGAAGAGCTCCAATCCTGGGTTGTTCTCACAGCGCCATCTTGAGTCCCCCCTCCAGGAAACTCTTATTTATTCATGCTGTTGAAAGGAGATTGGATAAGCTAGACATATTAAATAATAGTATGTTTGATTTTCTTGGAGTTTATAAAATTATCAAGCCAAACAATGACTATCTGAATCTTGAGAGACTGGCTGACTTTTTTAGGTTCCTTCCTTTCCCACAGATTCTTTGTTTTTCCCTCTGTTCTATTCCCATTAGTATCAAACTTAAAACTGATGCAGACACCGCAGATTTAAGCACAGCTGACCTGTTCAAAGCTACTTTCCTAATAGTTATCACTTTCCCTAGGTTTAGAAGACAGTTGTTGTGAACTATACAAGGACTTTGGCCTATTTCCCCCCCACCACCAAAAAAAAAAAAAAAATGACAAAGGATATTAAACAGTGATTACATTTTTTAATCATAGCTTTATTATGATAAGAAACTGATGCAAATCAAAACTACATTGAGATACCATCTCACGCCAGTTAGAATGGCGATCATTAAAATATCTGGAGACAACAGATGCTGGAGAGGATGTGGAGAAATAGGAACACTTTTACATGGTTGGTGGGAGTGTAAATTAGTTCAACCATTGTGGAAGACAGTGTGGCGATTCCTCAAGGACCTAGAAATAGAAATTCCATTGGACCCAGCAATCCCATTACTGGGTGTATATCCAAAACATTATAAATCGTTCTACTATAAGGACACATACACACGAATGTTCATTGCAGAACTACTTACAATAGCAAAGACCTGGAACCAACCCAAATGCCCATTGATGATAGACAGGGAAAATGTGGCACATATACACCATGGAACACTGTGCAGCCATAAAATAGAATGAGTTCGTGTCCTTTGCAGGGACATGGATGAACTTGGAAGCCATCATTCTCAGCAAACTGACACAAGAACAGAAAATCAAACACTGCATGTTCTCACTCATAGGTGGGTGTTGAACAATGAGAACACATGGACACAGGGAGGGAAGCATCACACACTGGGGTCTGTCATGGGGAAATAGGGGAGGGACAGCTGGGGGTAGGGAGTTGGGGAGAAATAGCATGGGGAGAAATGCCAGATATAGGTGATGGGGAGGAAGGCAGCAAATCACATTGCCCTGTGTGTACCTATGCAACAATCTTGCATGTTCTTCACATGTACCCCAAAATCTAAAATGCAATTAAAAACAAAGAGAAAGAAAAACAACAAAAAAATAAAAACACGTATTAAAAAAAAAGAAAAAGAAACTGAAAGGATGCATATGAGTTGGTGATACTTACCTGGATTCTGGTCAAGCCATTGCAAAGCTATGGTGCAAGCACTGATATGGATGTGGACCTTTTTCAATAGAGGCACAGAAGACTTCATCCTCAGACTGGGCTTTAAGTGCTCTTGGGGTTGAGTACAGGATAAATACATTTACCTGAAACATCGCTTTTATTTAGATATTTGGAAAAAGATATTTTTATAGTAAGTAAATCTAGAACTATTAATTTTAAATATGAAATGTGAAACTCTTTAAAGACAAACATGGAGATTTACAGAGATATTTTGAGGCTGGTGGATGCCTTAGTTATTCTGTCTCATTAAAGTGTTGAAGAACACACACATTATCCTAAAGGACTGGTTTATAATATGGAAGATTTAATGACTATAGCATAGACATTAAGTCTTTGTTTTTGAGTTAATCACTGAGGGAAACTGAAGTTCCATTTCACCACTTCCTGGGTATAGCCACCGTGGTACAATCTTTAGCTTCGCTTGGTTGCATAAGAAACCAGTTAAGACCTAAAACTGCAAAGAAAGATGCATTTTGGCCTTTAAGAACCAGTTTAAATCATGAACAGCTTTATTTAGAGCCAGTTGGAGGTAGCATACTGCTGGCAATTCCAAACCACTTAAAAAACAAAAGTTACGGTTATTAATTTTTGAAGCCACAGAAGCATGAATCAACATTATAGCAGTGTCAGTATCTCAGTAGGAACTAGTTTCAGCTGAACTGTGGCAACAAAATAAATGTTTGCAGATTGTTTTGACAAAATGTCAACCTCTGGGCTCAATTTATTTGCCAACAGCCTTACTTTTGAAAAAGCCTTGCTGCACGTGAAGTTTAGGAGAAAATCCTCCCTCTGAACATTCTGGACCTTAACAAATAACTCTATCTGTAAGCATTTGTAATGTAGATCTGCAAATGTTTTAATAGGAATGGAATATGTTGCTAAGAGAATGTGTCTATAAATATCTGTTTGACATATTTCACCACAGCGGAGATTAGGGAAATGGGTTTTTAAGGCAAAGTGGTCAGCTGGTACAGCTGGTGGTATAGGCTATATTTTTTAAAACATAATTCGCATGTGGTTTTTGAAAATTATTTATTTATTTTGATTTTTAAAAATTTAATTTTAAGTTCTAGATACATGTGCAGAATGCGCAGCTTTGTTACATAGGTAAAGGTGTGCCGTGGCAGTTTGTTGCACCTTGTACCCCTCACCTAGGTATTAAGTCCTGCTTGTATTAGCTATTTATCCTGATACTCTCCCTACCCCCAGCTCCCACAGACCTCAGTGTGTGTTGTTCCCCTGCTTGTGTTTCATGTATTCTCATTATTCAACTCCTTCTTATAAGTGAGAACATGCAGTGTTGGGGTTTCTGTTCCTGTGTTAGTTTGCTGAGGATAGTGGTTTTGAGCTCCATCCATGTCCCTGCAAAGGGCATGGTCTCATTCTATGATTTTTTTTTTTTTAAATGGGGTCTTGTTCTTCTTGCCCAGGCTAGAGTGAAATGGCACAATCTCAGCTCACTGCAACCTCCGCCTCCCAGGTTCAAACAATTCTTTGCCTCAGCCTCCCGAGTAGCTAGGATTACAAGTGCATGCCACTGCACCAGGCTAATTTTTGTATTTTTACCTTAATGGAGTTTTGCCATGTTGTCTAGGGTGGTCTCGAACTCTTGACTTTGTGATCCACCCACCTTGGCCTCCCAAACTGCTGGGATTACAGGCATGAACCACCTCGCCCAGTCTGATTTTTTTAAAGACATACAATCTTGCTGTGTTGTCCAAGCTGGACTTGAACTCCTGGGCTCAAGCAATCCTTCAGCCTCAGCCACTCAACTAAGTGAGACTACAGTTTTGCACCACTATGTCTGGCTCATGTGTGTTTATAAAGTTCTCTAGACAGGGCTGTAACAGGGTGGTATATGTGTGTGTGTGTGCTGTCAGATGATTTTATTCCTATTTTTCTAGTGTACACCCATCATTTGAAGCTTAGGCATATGCAACTCTAGGAAGTGAGTTTATTCCCTGGAATGAGGTATCTTTTTTGAAAGTTGCTTGACAAGTGTGAAGAAAATCATTTTCCAAAGCAATAACAGCCATTTTATATAAAATTCTGCCCGTGTGTGTTTATATGCATTTCATCTGACTCTTAAACAGATCTATAACTCCCAAAGTTAGAACTGACAAGTTTATAGGCTAAGTTGTTTGAGCTCTGGAATGAATGTAGACGGTTCTTAAAGCCATTTAAAATCAGAGGAAAATAAATTAAAAGGAATAGAAAGGATGGCTTGTTAAAAAGTAAAGGAATAATGGCTCAATTCCAAGCTTAGTCTAGGAAAAGTTTAACATTCATTGCAAAGTATTTGGTAATATATAGTCCTTGGATACTTTAAAGAGAAAAACAAACACTATTATTAACAAGATTTTAACATGCCTCATTTTCAAAGCGTTCAAGCCAATGGCTAGATATGTTTTTGAAATCTTCTGTTTGATAGTGGGGTTTCGAAGGGTGCCCTAGGTTCCCAAATACAGTAGAAATAGAAATGAATAGGGAAGCTCTCTATAGCAGGAAGACTATGGGCTTTATGGTCAGACAAAGCTACATAACTGCTAAGTCTAGAGCTCCCCATTACTAGATGTTATCTGGGTAATATATGCAATAATCTCATTGAATACATATCATATATGAATATAGAAATAATACTTCGGTTGTGGGAATGTTCCGAGGATTAAAGGAGATATGTTCATAATAATGGCTATTTACCAAAAGATATTCTTATTAAGTAATATTTCTAATTTAGATTCTACTTAATAAACCTTATGACTGTCTTTTGAAGAAGTTTGTAAGTGGTGATGAATTAAAAGAAGAAAAATAAAAACTTGTGATAATGGAAAATAGAAGTGTAAGTTTTGGAAGAAAAGACCGCAGTGGATGTGTAGCTGTTTGTGCATACCCCAAATAACATCGTAAAGCCAAGTTATTGTTCTGAAAGTCTTTGATCATTTTAGATAGTAATTGATTCAAGGTGTAGGAGAAACTCATTTCTGAAGTGAGTTTGATTTCAGCATGTGAAAGGATACATTCTTTTGACTCAGCTCAGAGCATGCTAATTTTATAGGCAAATTAACCAATTGTCATTCATGGCAGGACATACCATGTAGACATTTCAGAGGAATTTTAATTGCAGTTGACATTTTTGAAATGAATTCTTGGACATAAACATCTATATGATAACCAAAGAATAAATTGTAATATTTAGGCATATTTTACATTAGCAACCAAAAAAAAAAAACCAATTAGAAACTGACTTTCAGAATTCTGTTTAGGGAATTCATTTAGCTGATATCGCAAGTAACACTTAAATAGCACCTTTGGTGTATTTTAAAGTAGAATTAGATGAATATAACATTATAAAAACTAGGCATTGGCCAGTTTTTCTTTGAGTATACAAGACAGAAGTTTAGCATTTACTTAATTAACTATAATTTATTTTTATGTAAACCAATAATGAAATCTGTAAAAATATTTAGGTTCTTGTTCTGAAAAATTAAGATCATTTTTAAGGAACATGGTTAGTGGCTGATTTACATGTGTTATTTTAATATGAGTTTTGTTCTATTGTAGTAGAGAATTATGCTTCCTAACATCTCCACTATGCAAGAATAGAGTGACTGGACATATCTTATGCTATAACAATCTTAATATGTGTGTGTTTTGGGTGCAGCTCAGAGATAATCAATATTGTTTAATATTCATTGGTATCTCTTGGATTGCTGATTCTGTATTTGTTTTTAAGTCAAATTACTACTTAAAGAGGAAACCTTAAATAATTGTCAGTAGGACCTGTGAATCAAAACTTGTTCTGTACATAAAATGTCGATTCATTTCAGTAAGTCACCCTTGTGTATAGCTTAGTTCTTTTCACCACATATTCTTTTTATCTGTGAACCATCATGCAGACTTTTCCCTTTCCTTCTGTTTTTGGAAATCCTCATCCTATTCATGTGCTTTATTTTTCCATTGGATTTTCAGGTTTACTTAAGTCTCTGGAGTTGGTTATATGCCTTTACCTCTTTAGGTCACTTTCAGTGAGTTTATTTATGTTGGTCACAACTGATGGGACATTCACTGAAAAATTCATTCATTTTGCAACTCCTTTATGTAGTTAGTATTTAAATACTGTTAGTGCTAACTGTACACTTTGACTAAATAATGGAGTAAATAAAGAGTGAGAATATTGCTGAGCATTATTTTTTTTCTCTAAGACTGTCAGATTCAGTTTTTTCAATCTTTGTGTTGAAAATTTGTTGGTATTACTTCTCAAAAGAAAGATGAGATCTAAAGTGCCAGAATGAATAATAATACATCGGTAGATTGCTAAATATAATAGCATTATCTTGTCTTTCTGAATAGAATTTTGTAAGCCAGAAGAGTAAAATTTGATTCATCCAACCATGGATGTACCTTTAGTAATCTCTTCATTTTTCCTGTAGTTATTATATATCAAAAAGTTGCGGGAAGGTGAGTTCGAGGAAGAAGCAGCGATTTGCTCAGAGTTGAAACTGAGCACCAGATTCTGGTCTCGTAATTTTGATCCCATCACTCTACCTCTGATTACTGTTGACTCAGGGCTGTGTTATCTCATGAAGTGAATCCCCTGTGCTGTCACTAGATAGGAGTGCATTTGCAGAATCCCATCTTTTGAAATGAATGCTCCCTAAGAGATAAAGATTCATTTTCTCTGAGGATGTAGGAATCAGCTGCTGCAAACACTTCATTGATCACTTGGGGGAATTTTCCCAACAAATTGGCAAAAATTTAGTGTCTTATGTGAATTCTCCTAAAACTTACTGGGAACAGTCCCTCCTCCTTCCACACCACTTCCAAGCAACAGCACTTCTTTAATTCATTTTTGTATTACTAGACAACTTAGGTATTTATATTTAACATCTGCCTTGAGCTTTAGGTTCTACTGACTCCTACATATCAAGACTGGGTTGCTTTTATCTCAGTTTACCCTAGCTTTTCAGTCTTAAATTGACAACTTGACCTTGAGTCTTCCTTGTAGTCCCTTCAGATTTGCTGTTTGTATTTGCTGCTCCTGCATTTACACTGTGGCCTCCTCTTGCAGATTTTGGCTTACCTTATTCATCAGGCCCAGAACATCTTCCATTGCCTTCCTAGGAGTTCCCTGACTCACTCTTTATGCATTTCTATACCTGAATCTCAGACACCCCACTTTACTGAAGTTTTTCCTGCCCTTCTCACAAAGGAGGGGTGGCAGAGGGATTTTGACAATTTTCAGGTGAATGCCTAATCTCTACTTTACAAGGTTGCTAAAGCATCTTACCAGTGTAATTCTAAGAAAGAAAGATTTGAGCTTATGGAGGTCTTAAAGAGTGCCATGAATAGTCAAATGTATTTTCAAACAAGCTTCTGCTGGTATTTGATGGATCCAAAGAAGGGGTTTTCTGAGAAGGCAAAGGAATTGTAAGTTTTTTGATCGATAGTTAATTAATTGGAAATTCTTCACCCAGTTAAGGAATAGCCAAGCCTTACAGGTTACCATAAATCTTAAAAGCGACTAAATACTTTCTCTAACTGTTCTTTCTGAATAGGTTGCTGTTAATAGTCAATCTCTTTTGAGCTGGCACTTACTTACGTCACCCCTGATGAACTGAGGTTATCTCTAGATGCCTTGAAGTGTTATATATAGGTTTCTAATATAAGGGATTAAGAAATGTATAGAGGGATTATAGTGAAAACAGATTGTGTCAAAGGGGGTGAATCATTTACTTTTGTCAGTATTACTCTGTAGAATGCATGAGTTTTATTTGTAGCATACATTAACAGAAAATTAAGACCCTTAGCCAGCCCACATACTCACTCTAATCTAGGTTTTCCATTAGCTTTGTGTAGTTTAGTGATATGAATGATTTAGATGGAAGTTTATTTCTATAACATATTATGAACCTCTTCCCTAAAAGATGGTTCTAAAAACTTAACTGATCCCATTTTATTATTTCCTGAGCATGGATCTCCTGAGACCATCTCCGTTGGTCATTTGGGAAGGTGCTTAATGAAACAGCATCAGCATTTACTTGTGTTTTTATTTAGACTCTTGCCATTCATATGCCATTTCTCAAGTAGTTGAACTCAGTTTTTACAAGTGCTCTTTCAGTTTCTAGCCTGGTTTTTTGTCTTTGCTCATCAGTAGACAGTTGCTGGTGTGCTCTTGTGTGCTGCTACCACAGAATACCACAGACTTGGTCATTTGTAAAGATCAGGCGTTTATTGGCTCTTAGTTCTGGAGGGCGAGAAGTCCCCCATCAAGGTTCTGGCATCTGGAGAGGGCCTTGTTGGTGTGTTATAACATGGCAGAACGCATCACAAAGCAGAGGGGCAAAGAAGGCAAAAGAGAGCAAGCGGGGGTGAATCCATTCCCAAGATAATGGTATTAGTCTATTCCTGGGGGCAGAACCCTCGTGAGGTAAACACCTTTTCAAGGTTTGACCTACCAATGCTACCACAATGGCAATTAAATTTCCACATGAGCTTTGGATGTAAAAAACTTCTAAACCATAGCACAAGGCAAACGAAGCATTATGTTGTCTGAGAACAGTGAAACTTATAGATGTCAAGTAGGAAGTGTTGGAGGATCTGTTACATTTATTTTTTCTTTGCTGAGAATATAATTAAACTTCACAAAAGTTGAGGATCACTGCCACTAATTTTGGACCCTCAACTCTGAACAGATCTAAATAAGACAGAAAAGAAGAAAACCTTATTGTCGAATCTTGTTGACATTTCTATATTACATTCAGAGTTCCAGCAATATCTTTAGAGTGTTAATACATCTGTGGGGATGTCACCTTTTTTCAAATAAGAAAGAACAGGCATCCATGTAATATTTCCTTGAGGCCTCCATTCCTCTCCTGTTTTAAAAGAAATGGTATTTTTAAACCACATTTTTCAGTATTGCTATCCAGGTAATATGGGTAAGAATTTTTTGGCAATGTGGGGATGAAGTCAGAAATCCTAAAGATTTTTTAAGGTCCAGTGCCTCTATATTCTTAGGCATTTTGACAGAGTCTACAGGAAGGAGAGAGAAGTCTTCTTTTGTGTATGGAAGCATCTAATGGCATCATTAGTTTGGCGCTTGTGACACTAATATTGGAGCTATATATTTAGCTACTCTGTATAGAAAATAGCTGCACTCGAGCAAATCTGTAGAGTTTATTTTGGGAATCTTGAAGATTTCCTAATGTTGATGAGAATTGAGTCTGACTTTAGAAACCTCAGGGTATAAATTGTGCTGATAATGGGTCTGAGTTGAACCTGGAGAAAATGCTGATGTGTTCACTCTTAAGCAGAGTGATTCATCACGTAAACCTTATCATGGGCAGCTCTGGCAGAGAAGAAAGAAGTGATGTAGGGAGTGAGAAATTAAAAGTAAATGGAAATGATGTTTACAACATGCACAAGAAACTTTTAAGTCCTTCAGGAAAAGGTTGCTGGGCAGCCATATTCTTTCTTTACCATTTCAATTAGTAAGTGTTTTCCGTTCTGTTTACAGAAAGTATCCTTTCCATGCAACTTGCATGAAATTCCCCTCACTCTCATCCCCATTGTTCTGTGACCATGGGATTTTTTTTTAGGCTTTTGTGGCTTCTCAGTTAAGTAGCTTTCAGAACCATGGCCAGTCTTGGTTCAGAATTGGCTATTCCAGTCCCTACACAGCAGTAAAGGCAAGTGCTATAAGATTATGTTTGTGTTGGACATTTTTTTGAGAAAGATAATTGAGATTCTGCATTTTCAAATATTGTAAGGAAGTGTGTGGCAATAATTTGACATGCCTATTCTCAATTTAGCAACTGAAAAAACCTTAATTGGCTTGTTTTCCTTATAAATATGATATTAATACTAATTTTAGAAAATTTAGAACTTGCACAGAAGGAAAACAAGGGAAATAAGAATCCTCAGTGGTTCTATTACTTAAGAATAATAATTGTTAACATTTAGTATATGTCCTTCTGGTGTTTTTTTTCTATATATATTATATAAATTAATCAGCCTGTTGTTGTAAGTGCAAGAAACTTGTTTATAACTGGAATAAACAAACAACAAAAACGATTTTTTAAAAAAATTCACTAATGGAAGGATCTGGGTATAGTTGAGTCTTTGGGGAAAGTAATTTGATCTCAACAAAAGACTGCAAGAAGCTAAACACAAGTAGAAGTAATAATTATTTAGATACTTAAGGCATTGGGTACCTTGTAATTTTAACAAGGCAGATATGCCCTGGTGGTTAAATGTGGTTGAACGGATGTGGTTGTATGAATTCCTCCTTTTTACCTGAGTCCTCACTTAACGTTTCTTCTGGAAATTCTCTGGCATGTGATATGTGTCAAAAGACATAATTTAGATCTGAATCAGGGGCAGAATGATGTTCTGAACTCTGTACTTACCTCCAAAATTCCTGTTACCCACTAAGTCCATCTAGACTTCCTTGTCTCCTGCTTTTGTTTTCACTACTGTGTTGTTTTGGCATCTCAAGTGTTACCTTCTTGGGAACATTGGGAGTTGACATCCTTGGCAGCGTATTGAGAGTGACTCTGATGATGGTGTCTGTAATGTGGTACCTCTTCCAGGTGTTGTTTTGCAGAGGGCTGGAGCCAAAATAATCAATATGTGTGAAACACTCCTTAAGGACCCAGCACATTCTTGGGATGTTAATCTACTAGGGAGAATGCAGTCTTACAATATGAAGATGGAGCCATTGGGTGATTACTGTTTCTGTGAACCCATTTCTTCTCAAAGCCGTATAAATACCATGCAGACTTGTACTTTGTACACGTTTGGATTAAGTAAGGAAAATGATATCATGGAAGGTGAAATTTGGAAAAAAATGTCAAAATGTTTAGTTTTATCATTAGTTACTTAGCTTTAGGTCATCACTGAGGCTGCTAAAAACCAAGTGATTGATTTGAATTTTACTTTTCTCTCTGATAAAGATTATTGAAATATTGAAATAATATTAATAAACTACTTAATATAATGACAATGAGTATAATTGGGATAATTAATAAAAGAAGCAGCAGACCAAAAAGGCTGTGGGCCAATCATTTTTTGAAACATGGAATTTCATGGACCAAACTTGCTTTACTGCTGTGCCATCACTGAGACTACCCCTTTGAGAGTGGCTTAGCAGCATTTAAAAAAGAAAAATACATATTTACATCACTGACAGAGATCCTGGTTTTAATTTTTAACCCACTGCTGTGACAGAAGTTGGGAAGGAACTACACCGAATAAGTTATAGAATGCAGGGAGTACCACCTTTATATTCTAAAGAATTCTGTGTATCTTATAGACATGACCTGAATTTGTATAATGTTTGTGTAATGTAAACCCCAGGTAAATTATTTTTCTACATTTTTAAGATAAAAAGCGACAGTACAGATATTTCTTAAAAATATCTGAGTAAACTCTTGTTTTTTATCACTGCTTGCTAGCTGAAATTGAACTTACTCTGCTCCTAACTAATGCACTTTGATAATATTATGAAACTCAGACTCTTCGTGCTGTTGACGCTCTACAGCTGAATAATAATGTCATGACATATTAAGAATAATTTGTGATAATTGACAGCTTTTCTTGAGTGGGAGCTTATTAATACATGGATACCTAAATATGTTTAAAATTATCTATTTTAATGAATACTATTTGACTGTTCCAGTTTTTTGGCTAATTTGAAACAGAAAAAGTAACTGTCTAATTTACTTATCTGTGGCTTGCTAACATGTAAATTGATGGTGATTTTCTGGATTGGTTGGGGTAAAGGTATGTTAAGGCATGAAGAAAATCTAGGTGACTTGTACACATCTCTCCAAAACTTGGATTTCATTTAAAAAAGTTGTTCAATGCAATTAATTTAATGATACACCTAACACATGGAAATTAGTTGTACTTTAACCAGTTACAATAATAAGAGGGTATATCAGGACTCTTGGTTTCAAATGACAAAAAAATTCAGCTCAGATTGCCTTAAAACAATTTTTGCTTTTAATTTAAATTGTAATTATTAAGTATGATTGAAAAATAACTGACTGCAGGCATGGGTGGATCTAGGCATTAGAAACCTACCCCTGCCTTGCTTCTGAGTTATTACATGTTTATTATTAGGTAGACTTTTCCCTTAGGGTTGCAAGATGGCCATCTGTACATCATAGCTTTTATTGCCATTTTGGCCTCTTCGCATAATGATTTACTTCCTAGTAGTTCTAGCAAAAGGCTGAAATTTATTTACTCTGTTTTGCCTGTATTAGGTAAACTGTCCATTCAAAAATAAATTGCGGTGGCAAGAAGTTATGATAATCTCATTGCTCAGACCTAGGTCATAGGGTATGGATTGAACCAAATGGTTATACAAATATAAAGATGGTTCTCTAGAAGAAAATGGGATGCCATCATTAGAAAAAGAGCTTAAAGGTGGTTCCTAACAGATGGTGGCCACTACAGTGTCTGTTTGTGTGTGTGTGTGTGTGTGTGTGTGTGTGTGTTTGTGTATGTGTGTGTGGTTTAAACATTTATATGTTTATAAAACTTCATTCATTTAGTTATTCTCATTTGTTTTATTTTTAAAGGTGAAAATGAAGTTTGAGGATTTTATATATATATATTTAAGTGTGTTTTTAGAGTGCTACAGTGGTCTGGTAATTATTATTAATAAGAATTCAGTACCTTATGTCTACTTAACCTCCCTTCATGCTCCATGCCCCTTCTTCTCTTACTTGTGATATCCTGGAATTGCCCTCTCAAGAAAGAGTTAGCACATAAGCTTTACCTAAGTTTCTACTTTCTGGGGAATATGAATGGAAAATGATATCAATCAGATTCACTTAGGGGGCTGTTTCAAATGGTAAATATACCACCATGACAGTTCTTTGACACATGGTATGCTTCAAGTTTATAAGGATGAGAAAAGGTGTAACACCGCAACATTAGACTTAGAAATAGTTGACCTACATTTGAACCTGACTCTGCTACTTACTATATGACACTGAGTAATTTGCTGAACCTCTTTGAGTCTCATTCCCCAATCTGGTCAACAAAGGCTCAGCATGATAACAAGGGTTCTCAGGGAAGACTGCTTAGGGTGCCTGTGAATCATTAGGCAATTTACATGCATATCCAAGCCTCAGTTTCCTTATGTGTAAAATGGAGATAGTAATATAATCTACCTCACAGGTTTGTTGTGAGGATTAGATGAGATCATCATTCATGCAAAGCATTTGTGAAGTGCCTTATCTATAATCATCTCTAAAAAGGAGTAAAAAGCTGCCCCTTTGAAAGGTTGTGAAGATTAGCTGCCCTCTCTAGGCAGCCCTTGGAACCATTTGGGATAGGTCTGGGCTCCTGAGCTATTGTAAAGCATGACATAACTATAAAATGATGGCTTTTTCTAGGGGAAATAAACTACTGTGATATACTTAATACATAAATTGTGGAAGTTTTAATAACTGTGATATCTACCTACAAACATTTGCCTAGAGTGAAGGACAGAAATGAATACTTAAAATGATAACTATGTAAACCAGTTGATAATAGCACATTAATAACTTAAAAATATTGTTTCTTTTTATACTTCGGGTTAAAAGCTGGGATTGAACCAAATTGTGGACTCCGTTAAGAAGAAAATGCAAAATCCAGAAGTCCTCATTTAACTTGTTTAGAGGAATTTATATGTAGACTTGTCATGCTCAGCAGGAATTCTTCATTGTGATCACAATTTCTATTAAAACAATTTTTCTGGTAGCCTGCAGGGTGGCCACAGCGGAATGCTTGCTAGACCAAAACCAAAAGGGTGCATTCGCAAAGTGCCTTTTGGTGAATAATGAACCAGATGTTCATTTTACTTTCTGATTGTTTCATATACCATTGTGATTTCTGTGTCTTCTGGAATCCACTATGTTTAACTGCCTATGTTGTTCATGTAGCAGTATGATTGTGTTTTACTTTTAATTCTTTTTAAATATGAGATTAACTCTTAGAATGTGGTAGCTAAGAAGTGGTCTTGGAAATAACACAAATGGATTTGAAGTCATATCACTTAGTAGTTGTGTGATCTTGAGGAAGTCCCTTACTCTCTTAGGATGCATTTTCTGTATAAGAGTAATGTAGGAGAATAATAAAAGTTGCTATTTCATAGACTTGTGTAAAATTAACGACATAACAAATGGAAAACATTTAACATACTTCCTGGGGTAGTGTAGCCATTCAAAAATATTAGTTATTGCTTATTCTAGTTTTATCCATAGCATTTTCCCTTCTATGTATTATCTTTTCTTCTTTTTAAAAAATTCTTGTGGGTACATAATTGGTATATATATTTATGGGGTACATGAGATATTTTGATATAGCATACAGTGCATAATCACATCAAGTAAATGGGGTGTTCATCACGTCAAGCATTTATTATTTCTTTGCGTTGTAAATTCCAATTACACTCTTTTAGTTATATTAAAATGTACAATAAATTATTATTGTAGTCACCCTGTTGTGCTATCAAATACTAGATCTTATTTATTCTAACCATATTTGTGTACCCATTAAGCATCCCCCACCCCACCTGCTCCCACCAACTACCCTTTTCAGTCTCTGGTAACCATCCTTGTACTCTGTGTCTCCATGAGTTCAATTGTTTTAATTTTTGTTTCCGACAAATAAGTGAGGACATGCAAAAATTTGTCTTTTTGTCCCTGGGTTATTTCACTTAAAATGTCCTCCAGTTTTATCCATCTTGTTGCAAAATGACTGAATCTCATTCTTCTTGTTTATGGCTGAATAGTCCTCCATTGTATATACATACCACCTTTTAAAAATCCGTTCGTATGGCTGAAAAGTGCTCCATTGTGTATACGTACCACCTTTTAAAAATCCATTCATTTGTTGATGCACACTTAGGTTGTTTAAGAATCTTGGCTAATATGAAAAATGCTTCAGTAAACATGGGAGTACAGATATCTCTTCAATATACTGATTTCTTTTCTTTTGAGCATATACCTAGCAGTGGGGTTGCTGGATCTTATGGTAGTCTTGTTTTTAATTTTTTTTGAGAAACCTCCATGCCGTTCTCCATAGTGGCTATACATTCCCATCGACAGTGTACGAGGGTTCCCTTTTCCCCACATCTTTGCCAGCATTCATTATTGCCTGTTTTTGGATAAAAGCCATTTTAACTGAATTATATGATATCTCATTGCAGTTTTGATTTGCATTTCTCTGATGATTAGTGATGGTGAGCACCTTTTCATGCACCCATTTCTTATTTCTATGTCTTATTTTAAGAAATATCTCTTCAGATCTTTTACCCATTTTAAACTGGATTATTAGATTTTTCCTATTGAGTTTTTTTTTTAAACTCCCTATATATTCTGGTTATTAATTCCTTGTCAGGTGGATAGTTTACTGATATTTTTCCCCATTCTTTGGGTTGTCTCTTCACTATGTTGATTGTTCCCTTTGCTGTGCAGAAGGTTTTTAACTTGATATGATCCCATTTCTCCATTTTTGCTTTGGTTGCTTGTGCTTCGGTATTTCTCAAGAAACCTTTGCCCAGTCGAATGCCCTGGAGTTTCCCTATGTTTTCTTGTAGTAGTTTCATAGTTTGAGGTCTTAAATTTAAGTCTTTAATCCATTTTGACTTGCTTTTTGTGTACGGTGAGAGATAAGGGTCTAGTTTTATTTTTCTGCATATTATTACCAGTTCTCCCCACAGCATTTATTGAAGAAAATCTTCTTTCCCCCTTGTATATGTTATTGGTACCTGTATGAAAAATGAACTCACTGTAGATGTATGAGTTTGTTTCTTCTGGGTTCTTTATTTATTCTGTTCCATTGGACTGTGTGTCATTTTTATGGCAGTACTGTGTTGTTTTGGTTATCATAGGTCTATAATATAATTTGAAGTCACATAATGTGTTTCCTCCAGTTTTGTTCTTTGAGCTAAGGATGATTTTAGGTGTTCTGGGTCTTTTGTAGTTCCACATAAATTTTAGGATTTTTCGGCCGGGTGCAGTGGCTCACGCCTGTAATCCCAGCACTTGGGGAGGCCGAGGCGGGTGGATCACGAGGTCAAGAGATCAAGACCACCCTGGTCAACATGGTGAAACCCCGTCTCTACTAAAAATACAAAAAAAAAAAAAAAAAAAAAAAAAATTAGCTGGGCCTGGTGGCGCGTGCCTGTAATCCCAGCTACTCAGGAGTCTGAGGCAGGAGAATTGCCTGAACCCAGGAGGCGGAGGCTGCGGTGAGCTGAGATCGCACCATTGCACTCCAGCCTGGGTAACAAGAGAGAAGCTCCGTCTCAAAAAAAAAAAAAATTTAGGGTTTTTTTTTTCTATTTTTGTGAAGAATGACATTGGTATTTTGATAGGCATTGCATTAAATCTGTAGATTGGTTTGGGTAGTGCAGACATTTTAGCAATACTGATTCTTCTAATTTATGAACATGGAATATCTTTCCATTCTGTTATGTCTTCAGTTTCGTGTATCAGTGTTTTGTAGTTTTCATTGTAGAGATCTTTCACTTTCTTGGCTAAGGGTGTTCTTAAGTATGTTATTTTATTTATAACAATTGTAAATGGGACTACTTTCTTGATTTCTTTTTCAGATTGTTCACTTCTGGGATATAAAATACTACTGATTTTTGTACAGTTGATATTGTATCATGCCACTTTACTGAATTTATTAGCTCTAATAGCTTTTTGGTTGAATCTTTAGGTTTTTCCAAATATAAGATTATATTATTTGCACACAAAGTTAATTTGAGTTTATCCTTTCCCATTCAAACGCCCTTTTTTTCCTCTCGTTTGATTGCTACTGCTAGGATTTCTAGTGCTATGTTGAATAATTGATGAAAGTGGGCATCCTTATCTTGTTTTAGATCTTAGAGGAAAGGCTTTTAGTTTTTTTGTCATTCAGCATGATACTAACTGTAGGTCTGCTCTACTATTAATATTATATTGAGGTATATTCCTTCTGTAATCAGTATTTAGAGGGTTTTTCTGGAAAGAATGTTGATTTTTACCAAATGCTTTTTCAGCATCAACTGAAATGATTATGGTTTTTGTCCTGCATTCTGTTGATATGATGTATCATGTTAATTGATTTGCATATATTGAATTATTCTTGCATCCCTGGGATAAATTTCACCTCGTCATGATGAATGATCTTTTTAACATGTGTTGAATGTGGTTTGCTAGTATTTTGTTGAGAATTTTTGCATTGATGTTAATCAGGGATATTGGCCTGTAGTTTTCTTTTTTTGTTTTACCTTTGTCTGGTTTTGGTATCAGGGTAATATTAGCCTCATAGAATGAGTTTGGAAGTAGTCCCTCTATTTTTAGAAATGGTTTGGATAGGATTGGCATTAGTTCTTCTTTAAATTCAGCAGTGAAACAACTGGCCCCAGACTTTTCTTTGCTAGGTGACCTATTATTATGGCTTTAATCTCATTACTTGTTATTGGTCTATTCAGATTTAGAGTCTTCTTGGTTCAGTCTTGGTAAGTTGAGTGTGTCTAAGATTTGTCCATTTCTTCTAAGTTTCTCAATTTTTAGGCATATAGTTGCTCATAGTAGTCGATAATGATCCTTTGAATTTCTTTTTTTTTTTTGTTATTTTTTGTTTTTTGATATGGAGTCTCACTCTGTTACTCAGGCTGGAGTGCAGTGATATGATCTCAGCTCACTGCAACCTCCACCTCCTGGGTTCAAGTGATTCTCCTATCTCGGCCTCCTGAGTAGATGGGATTATGGGTGCTCATCACCACTCCCAGCTAATTATTGTATTTTTAGTAGAGATGGGGCTTCACTATGTTGGTCAGGCTGGTCTTGTACTCCTGACCTTGTGATCTGCCTGCCTTAGCCTCCTAAAGTGCTAGGATTACAGGCGTGAGCCACCATACCTCGCCTGATCCTTTGAATTTCTGTGTTATCAGTTGTAATGTCTGCCTATTCATCTCTGATTTCATTAATTTGGGTTTTCTCTCTTTTTCTCTTAGACTAAAGGTTTGTCATTTTATCTTTTCAAACAACCAGCTTTTTGTTTCATTGATCTTTTGTATTGCTTTCTTTCTTTTAATTTCATTTATTTGTGCTTTGATCTTTATTATTTTTCTTCCTCTACTAATTTTGAATTTGGTTTGTTTTTCTATAATAGTTCTTTAAGATGCATTGTTAGGTTTTTTATTTGAAGTTTTTCTATTTTTTTTTTTTTTTTGAGATGGAGTTTTGCTCTTGTTACCCAGGCTGGAGTGCAATGGCGCAATCTCGGCTCACCGCAACCTCCACCTCCTGGGTTCAAGCAATTCTCCTGCCTCAGCCTCCTGAGTAGCTGGGATTACAGGCACGCGCCACCGTGCCCAGCTAATTTTTTGTATTTTTAGTAGAGACAGGGTTTCACCATGTTGACCAGGATGGTCTCGATTTCTTGACCTAGTGATCCACCCGCCTCGGCCTCCCAAAGTGCTGGGCTTACAGGTTTGAGCCATTGCGCCCGGTCATTTTTCTATTTTTTGAAAACAGAGTGTAGCTCTGTTGCCCAGGCTGGAGTGTAGTGGCATGATCTCTGCTCACTGCAACGTCTGCCTCCCGGGGTCAAGCGATTCTCCTGCCTCAGCGTCCTGAGTAGCTGGTATTACAGGTGTGCACCATTATATCCAGATGATTTTGGTATTTTTAGTAGAGACAGGGTTTCACCATTTTGGTCAGGCTGATCTCGAACTCCTGACCTTGTGATCTGCCTGCCTGGGCCTCCAAAAGTGCTGGGATTATAGGCGTGAGCCACCTTGCCTGGCCAAAATTTTTCTACTTTTAAAATTATCCCTTTGAATAAACTTTCTACTTCAACCAATCTTTCTCTCCCTCGTCTTTATGCCAGTAACCTTTAGATTTGCCCTTTTAAGGCTATTTTCTAGATTTCATAGGTGTGCTTCATTCTTTTTTCTTTTGTCTCCTCTGACTGTGTATTTTCAAATAGCTTGTCTGCAGGCTCACTAATTCTGCTTGATTAAATCTGCTGTTGAAAGACTCTGTTGCATGCTTCGATATGTCAGTTAAATTTTTCAGCTCCAAAATTTTCGCTTGATTTGAAAGAAAAATGATTTCAATCGCTTCGTTAAAGTTATCTGATAAGATTCTGAATTCCTTCTCTGTGTTATCTTGAATTTCACTGAGCTTCTGCAAAATAGCTATATGGAATGCTCTGTCTGAAAGGTCATATGTCTCTGTCACTTGGGATTGGTCATTGGTACCTGATTTAGTTTATTTGGTGAGGTCATGTTTTCCGGGATAGTCTTGATGCTTGTAGATATTTGTTGATGTCTGAGCATTGAAGAGCTAGGTATTTATTACAGTGTTTACAGTTGGGGCTTGTTTGTGCCTGTCTTGGTAAGGCTTTTCGAGCATTCAAAGAGAATTGATTGTTGTGATCTGTGACTTTGGTCACTGCAGCCATACGTGCATCGGGCAGCACCATAAGCCCAGTAATGCTGTGACTTACAGACTTGTAGGTGTATCACCTTTGTGGTTGTGATAACATCTGAGAGAATTCCCTGGATTACCAGGCAGAGACTCTTGTTCTCTTCTCTTACTTTCCTCCAAACAGAAGGCGTCTCTCTCTCTTTCTCTCCCCATTTGAACTACCTGGAGCTGGGGGAGATGAGGCCCAAGTACCCCTGTGGTCACTACTACTGGGATTGTGCTGGGTCAGACCTGAAGTCACCATAGCATTGGGTCTGACCCAGGGCCACAGTGCCCACTGCCTGGCCACCACCGATGTTCACACAAGGTCCAGGGGCTCTTCAGTCAGCATGTGGTGAATCCAGCCAGGTTTGTGTTCTTCCCTTCAGGGAAGTGAGCTGAGGGCAGGTACAGACATGCCATGTAGTAACCAGGGCCTGGAATCGGGAACTTTAGGAATCTGTTTGGTGCTCTGTTCTACTGCTGCTGTGCTGGCACCCAAGCTGCAAAGCAAAGTCCTTTCTACTCTTCCTTCCCCTTTCCTGATGCAGAAGGAGTCTCTCTGCATGGCTGCCACTGTCCCATAACTGGCTACTGCTGATGTTCAGTCAAGGCCCAAGCTGGCTATTCAGTCACCTTATGGTGAATGCTGCCAGGCCTGGGTTTCTACCTTCAGGGAAGTGGGCTCTTCTCTGGCCCAGGGCAGGTCCAGAAGTGCTGTCCAAGAGCGAAGGTCTGGAACTGAGGACCCTAGGAGACTGCTTGGTGCCCTGCTCCATTGTGGCTGAGCTGGTGCCCAAACTGCTAGACAAAGTGGGCTTCATTCTTCCCTCTCCTGTCATCCAGCAGGCATTGCTCCCCATAGCCACCACACCTGGGAATGTACTGGGTCACACCTGAAGCCAGCACAGCTCTGGATCTCACTCGAGGTCCATGGCAAGTATTGCCTGAGTACCCCTGATGATTATTCAGGGCCCAAGGGCTCCTTAGTCAGCAGGTGATGAATCTTGCCAAGACTGGGTCCTTCCTTTCAAAACAGGAGGTTCCCTCTGGCCCAGGGTATGTCTAAAAATTTCATCTGTGAGCTAGGGACTGTAACTAGGGCCTTAAGACTCTGCCTAGTATCCTATCCTACTGTGGCTAAGGTGGTATCCAAGTTGCAAGACAAAGTTCTTTACTCTTGCCTCTCCGCTCCTCAAGCAGAAGGAAGGAATTTCTCCCAGAGCTGTACTGCTTGGGGTTTGGGGAGGGATGATGCAAGCACTTTCTTGGCTGCTCCAGCTGGTGTCTTGCTAAGTCATATGCACCCCAAGTCTGCTGGCTCTGAGCCCAGTACAGCACCAGTAGAAACTTTCTGAAGTTGCGAACTAGTTTATGGCACACAATTTTGTAATTTTAATCCCCAAAGAATTGATATACTGGTTCCTCAGCTGCCTACATGTAATAAATAAGACAACCTGTGAAAGAGGTTAGGCATGATGCCTAGAGGAAGACCTGGAGGTAGTGTGACATCCTTCTTCCATTCCATTTTGCAGAAGTCACCACTGAGTTGCTGTCTAATGAGCAGAGTGATTTATGTTTTGCTAAATTGAGACGGCTGGACCACACAGTAATGCTCTGTCGAGTAGAGCTGAGCAGGGATATGTACTGTCTATGCAGAAAAGCCTGTTTTTTAGGCATTAGACAAATTTTTCTTTTTCTGTTAGAGGTGGGGACAAACCTACATCACATCTTTAGGAATGGACAAAAGGTTGATTATCTAACTTGAGACATCTCCCTTCTAAAAGCTAGCTCTATATAGTACATATGAATACGAAGAAGGGAACAGACACAGGGGCCTACTTGAAGGTAGAGGGAGGGAGGAAGGTGAGGATCGAAAAACTACCTATCGGGTACTGTTCTTACTACCTCAGTGGCAGATAATCTTCTGTACACCAAGCTTCTGTGACACACAGTTTACCTATATAGCAGACCTGCACATGTGCCCCTCAATATAAAATAAAATTAAAAAAAATTAAAGCTAGTTCCGATTTAGAGATCTTTGATGTTGAATGTTGATGGAAGGGGATTCTTACTTGTGATTGCTAGTTTCAGAACCACTATGATGAAAAAAGTGACTGAACTTTTGGTAGTGTGAATCCTACTCCTTAGAAGTATTGTACAGACTCCAGACTCCAAATTCTGCCTATCATTTCTTCATTTTCATGCCCTCCTGATCCCTAAAATAATTAGACTTCCCATTTCATGATTGAAAAGGCATTGCAAATATTTTTACAATAAAGTCCTGGAACTTTAAGATTATTATCTACCAGAGATATTAGGAAATTTCAAAGCCATCTTTTCTAATCACAAAAGTAAAACATATTCACTGTACCCCATATCAATATGTACTCAATTATCTTATTTTAATGTTCTGCGTACACTTATATTTAGCAGGCTTTTTTGTGGTATTGGTTTATGTACTAATTTAGTTATTTATTTAAATAATGGATTACTTAGTTAATATTTATTTTCCCTACATGCGTGTAAACTCTATAAGGTCAGAGATATTTTTGTCAGAGACTGAAGATAAAGCCTGTTAAGCCAATTAAGAGCATAAACAGTACTGAACAAATATTTGCTGAATGGAATACTTGAGTGAATTGTAAATATTTGGGAATGTATAGAAAAATGAACATAAGAAAGTGGAAGCCCTAGAAATAAACCATATAACACTGAAAATATACCTGTATATTTAAATATCCCTGGATATAAGGCGTCCTTGCTTTGTACAGTAGTGCAAGACTATAAAAATGACTTTGTAAACTGAAATTATGCAAAGCAATCCTAATAATCAACGATAAAAATTATTATTGCTCTTTGACCTTAAAAACATTGTTAAATCACTAAAATCTCTCTTGTTGTTAGATATAAAGGTATAGGGAAATGAAAAAAGGTAAAACCAATACTCAGTATGCAGTAATTTAAAATACTAGAAACATTGATATTAAAGTCATTTCATTGTACAGTCTCATCAGGAGTAGTGTGAATAGTGCTTGTCTTCTTCCTACTATATAACTTATGATATAGAGCGTGCATTTTTTTTCAATGCCTAGGCAAACTGTCATGCTCTCTAAATATGGATCAGCTTACATTTTATCTCTGTGTTTTCCATATCAAGAAATGTGGCCTAAAATTCCTTGAATGTGAAGTTTTTAGCCAGTATCATTTCTCTAGGTCATCATCCTTTCATCACAACCACTTTTCTTGTTTATACTGATTAATTCACCTTCACTAAGTTCCTCTGCAGAGTCTCTCAATGGTGAATGGCAACATCATTTACATTCCATGGTTAGCTACGTCTTCTCTATTTATGTTTGATACAAATTTTACTTGCAATGGTATTAATTTTTGTTTCCCTGCTGCACTTTTTGTCACATGCATTTGTGTTTGGGAGACAAGAAGGCAACACAGCTACACACTTTGCTGTCTATGTGTGAACCGAATAACAAACATGCAGTGATCCATCACTGACATATTTTAAAGAAGCACCCTATGATTGGTCAATGATCATTATGCACATACATTAGTTATGTAGTATTTATGGACTGAAGAGCTAGCAGCAAAGTTTGTACTTTATGAAATTACTATTAGTATACCATGTTAACTGAAGTTTGAACTGTATTGTTAGGGACTAGTGTTGTTTAAATAAATTGTGGTATCTAAAATGCACATATATCAGACTGAGCACAGTGAGGGCTGCCTCAATTCCTAGCTTTACTTTATAGAAATACAAATTTATTGTTTCTTTACTAAAATGGGATCATTTCATGCCTTTTTTTCTTTTTGAGATGGAGTCTTGCTCTGTCACCCAGACTGGAGTGCATTGGCACGATCTCGGCTCACTGCAACTTCTGCCTACAATTCTCCTGCCTCAGCCTTCTGAGTAGCTGGGATTATAGGCATGCACCACCACGTCCAGCTTTTTTTGTATTTTTAGTAAAGACAAGGTTTCACCATATTGGCCAAGCTGGTCTCAAACTCCTGACCTTGTGATCTGCCCGCCTCAGCCTCCCGAAGTGCTGGGACCGCAGGCGTGAGCCTCCATGCCCGGCTGATTTTTATTTTTTAAATTTAATTTTATATAGTATACATGTCAAAAAAGTCCAGCTATTTTGACTTCATGTTTTATGATTGCATGGTATTGTATAGTTGTACCATACATTATTTAACCAATCTTACTTTATGGATGTTTAGGATTTTTCTGTTTTCTCTGTTACAAACAATGCTAGAATGATCACCCGTCACTAAACATTTGAAATAACTCTTATTTATTTAGAATGAATATATTTTCAGTGGAAGAATTGTTGGTTTACAGGATATATACACTATTTAAAATTTTTCATGTCCTTCCAGAAATGTTCATGTCCTTCAAACATCTCCCTTTAGTGAGATGTTTCCATTAAGGCTCCTACCAATAACATAAATCAAGAAGTGCTGGGTGCATGATTCCCAAACCCTTGCCCACGTTGGGATTATCATTATTTTTTTCATTATTTGACATTTTATTTAATTGATTTATTTTGAGACGAAGTCTTGCTCTGTCGCCCAGGCTGGAGTGCAGTGGCGTGATCTTGGCTCACTGCAACCTCTGTCTCCCAGGTTCAATCGATTTTCCTGCCTCAGCCTCCTGAGTAGCTGGAATTCAGGTGCTTGCCACCATGCCAGCTAATGTGTGTGTGTGTGTGTGTGTGTGTGTGTGTGTGTGTGTGTGTGTGTGTTTTAGTAGAAATGGGAGTTCATCATATTGGCAAGGCTGGTCTTGAACTCCTGCCCTCAGGTGATCTGCCTGCCTCAGCGTCCAACAGTACTGGGATTATAGGCATGAGTCATGGCACCCAGCCATTTTTTTTGACATTTTAATAGGTAAAACACATTTTATTTTAATGATTAGTTTTGATTTTTAATTAGGTTGAATATTTTTCATGGGTTTACTTGTACTAAATAAGTTTTGATCTATGGAATTTTATTCTATCCTGTATTATAAAGTTTTCAGATGGTAGGGATTTTCTGGTTTTATTGGGTTGTTTGTATACATATATTTCTACAAATTTATATATGCATGTATATGTGTGTATCTGTCTATCCATAATAAATGTACTTGTGTATACTTGAGCTGCATTCACATGTATATACTATTGTTGGTTTTACCCAGGGATTTTGAGGAGTATTTGTGGGCCTTAATTTTGTAACATGGCCATCAATTTCCAGCTGCTTTTCTTTCTCTTTCTCTCTCTCTTTTCTTCTTCTTTTTTATTTTTGAAAGGGAGTAACCCATGACCTGGGGGAAATTCTAGTTAATTTTTCATTACATGATTTTCAGGAGATAGGGTCAAAAGGAGCTAGTAGGGCATTCAATTATGTGCTTGAGTATGTTGGAAAATGTTTTTTTTTCCTTCCCCTCAAGTGTACAATATTTTACTTGGGCTTGTTTTTCAAGTGCATTGAAGTGTGACTGAACATTTTTGGGCACAACCATTGGGTAGTACCATTGGGTAAAGAAGGGGGCTCATCTTGTTAAATATTCCTTCATCAACTTTGCATTTAGCCAGTTTTTGGCAGGAGATGAGCTTTAGGCATTGGACGGCCTGCGAGGACGTGAGCTTTAGGCATTGGACAGAGGGAGAGTGGGTGGGAGGTGGGGACTTGGGGAAACCTAGGATTGGGGTGCTTTGTTGCCCCTCCTACTGCTCTATGAAAAAGTGATTGGTTCAAGCTTGCTTTTGTCTAATAATTTTGGGTGGGTCATAAGTGGGGAGGGAGGGGGAGTGAGTGGTTGGATCTCAGCTCATCTGAGGGCTAAAGGTTCTTTGTGACACATCACACAGACTTGGAGTGCTGTCCTTCTGGAGAGTGGCAGAGAACTAAGATATACAGTTCAGAACCAAAGGAATAGAGAAGGGCTTTGATTGCTTTTTGGCTTTAGATTGGGGATTTGGGAGGCTCAGCAAGAGAGATGTCCACTGAAAATGTGGAAGGGAAGTCCAGTAACCTTGGGGAGAGAGGAAGAGCCCGGAGCTCCACTTTCCTCAGGGTTGTCCAGCCAATGTTTAACCACAGTATTTTCACTTCTGCAGTCTCTCCTGCTGCAGAACGCATCCGATTCATCTTGGGAGAGGAGGATGACAGCCCAGCTCCCCCTCAGCTCTTCACGGAACTGGATGAGCTGCTGGCCGTGGATGGGCAGGAGATGGAGTGGAAGGAAACAGCCAGGTGAGGCATGGCTGACTGTATGCAGTATTGACCCAGGGAAACAAGGGCAAGATGCTTTGATCCTGGAGTGCTGTTCTTTAGACTTAGCACTTTGAATGGCCAATAGGGATGATGTTGGCTGGGATGATAAGGAATAAATAATTTTATTTCTTCTTTCTTTTTCTTTTTTTTTAACATGAATGCAGGGAACCTCTTATTTCACTATTGGGCCATTATTTCATTGATCCACGTTGCTATAATTTTGGCTTTTATAAGGAATTAGAAATAAAGCTCAATTTATATATTATTTAATAGTAAAATATTTTAGAGAGATAATAAACTCATGTACCCAACAATGATAGCCAAGATATATGTTTCCAAAGTGTCCACATGCCAAGATCTCTTGTGAGATTTTGTATGACTAATTACTCATTCTCTGTCAAGAGGGAGGTTTTGGCTAGGTGCAGTGGCTTGTGTCTGTAATTGCAGAAATTTAGAAGGCTGAGGCAGGTAGATTGCTTGCGCCAAGGGGTTCAAGACCTGCCTGGGCAACATAATGGGACCCTATCTCTACCCACCCCCAAAAAAAAGAAAAAAGAAAAAATCAGCTGGGTGTTGTGGCACATGACTCTGGTTCCAGCTACTCAGGAGGCTGAGGTAGAAGGTTCCTTTGAGCTTGTGAGGTCGAGGCTGCAGTGATCTCTGATCACATTATTGCACTTCAGCCTGGGTGACAGATTGAAACCCTGCCTCAAAAACATAAAATAGAATAAAATAAGAAAGAGAGTACTAGAACAATGAGGATTAACACAAAGTTGCTCTTATGGTAGTGCCCCCAGGTTATCCACAGTTTAGCTTTTTATGATTTCGATTACTCACTGTACAGTACAGTAAGATATTTTGAGAGAGTCATCACACTTATATAACGGTTATTATAGTATATTATTATATTTATTCTATTATTATTAATTATGGTTGTTAGTCTCTTACTGTGCCTAATTTATAAATTAAACTTTATTAGGGATTACATATAGGAAAAAAAAGATACATAGGGTTTAGTACTATCCATGCCTTCAGGCATTCGGTGGGGGTCTTGGAATGTATCCTCTGTGAATAAGGGGAACTACTGTATTTCACGTATAAACCTGTAATCTTTTAAATATCCAGCGGAAAGTAGAAGGTTCATCTGAGTTTGGGGTTCAGAGGCCCAAGTTTACTTTGACTCTGTTGCTTCTTAGCTACAAGACACTCAGTTTCTTAGAACTTTGGCTTCATTATCAATAAAGAGTGGATAATAATGCCTATTACATATATATATATGTATGGTATATAAAACATATGTAAATATAGTATGCATATACATATATATGTATGGTATATAAAACGTGTAAATATAGTATACAATTTATATAATGTTACATATATTTATACACATACACATGTATATGTTTTTATATGAAAATGCTTTGTAAATCATTAAGCATTACACAAATACATAGGGTTTCATTAATCTCATAACAGAGCTTTTCTTTTACATACATATTCAGAGATATTCTCCAGGCTAATCATCATCTGTGACATAAGGCAATTATGTAATACAAAGACTTTGATTATAATGCAGTTATTGATCTCTCATTGTCATCATTATGTGCTGATTCCAATGTATTTCACTTTCACAAACAAGATAATGTTAAGATAAACATTTTATAGTCTATAACTTAATTCAAATTGATTCAACTCGACCAATGTTATTTGAATGAATAGTTTACGTCAGGCACTGTTTTAGGTACCATGAATATAGCAGTGAGCAAATGAGGCGCTTAGGTAGATCCCTGAGGCTCTAATATAGATCCCTGTATCTTATTAAAAAGTTTGAATTAAGTTTAATATAGTATCTTACAATATGAGAATAAGGAAAATGAAATCATTATCTCAGCTTTGAGTGTAAGCAAAGCAAAGATAGATGAACGTTGTCTTCTGCGGTTATAGACAGAAAAAGAATTTATGGCTGCTATTTTTTCTAGATAGAAAGAAATTCTAGTTAGAAAATATTTTCAAAAATCACTTTAATCAATTAGAGCAGATGAGCTATCAAGAAGCAATAAGCCAATAGCCTTTTTCTTTACGATTGAAGATTTTTTGAAGAGTTAAAGAACAAATTTTAATTTTCTGAGGCATGTTTTAAGATTTCATACCTCATACCACTTGTAATCAAGTCTTTATGAATTTAATTGGATTTTTTGTAGCTTAGTTACTTAGGCTTATGCTTTATAGGCTTATGGATTTATTTTTATTTCCTTAATTTTAAGTAATGTTTAATGTCTTTAGCCCTTTGGGATTTTTAATACTGGAGAAGCTTCATAAATTAATTTATTTGATAATGGCAGAGAAATTTTTATTCTTTACCAAGAGTTTCTAGGTAGCTTAGCCTTGCAGAAATACCTGCTTTAAAAACTTTTAGAACTGATGGAGAATTTCTTATCTTTCATAGCTTAAGCAATAGTCAGAAAAAAAGTAATTCTGTTTTACCCCTGGCTCCGACAGTAGTATTAAGGAAAGAGACCTAACTTTTAAATACTTTATTTTCCATTTACCGGGTAATTCTCTTTCTAATAGATAGCTACAGTGGTCATGATTGTTTAACTCTTCTGTTTGATAGCTACTTAATATTTTCTTCTTCTAATTAAAAACACTTTCATGGCACATTTCTTTCTACTCCTCACCGCTAATACTTTCTCTTGAAGCTCTTCATTCTTTGCTCTGTTGGGGCTTCTTCCAAGGATACAGCAACTGTTTCTTGTTCCCCTCTCTGAGAACCAATAACCTGTATAGAAAAAAATCCTCTGTAAAATACAATTTTAGTTCCTAAGACATCCTCCAAAAGAAGGCTTCCAAAGCAAAACTTTTACTAGTGAATCTGTTTCATTCTTTCTTTTCCTTCTTTCTGATAGAAAAATACAGTGTGAGAATTGTCCTGATGCAGCCTGAATTAAGTGTTGGGAGATTTTGGTCTAGTCTTGGCTTTGCTGCTCACTAGCTGTTGAACTTTAAGCAAGTCCTGTAGTCTTTCTGAGCCTGAATTTCTGTTCTATCAGATGAAGGTCATATTGGGTTGCATCTTCTCTAATATTACACATATTTCATAGCTCTCAAATTTCTTTCCTGTGTGTATACTGGTATTCTCAGCTATGACTCTAAGAGCTACTTTGACTTTCCTATTTTCATCTTGAAGTTCTTTGTGAGTTGTTATCATAGAGTAGAATTCAGATATAGTTTTCTGTTTTTTATTTCAGTCAAATGCAGACCATACCTTATTTTACATAATCCCTGGTCCCAGAAAGGTATACAATTGTTCATTGTATAGGTAATTCAACATTGAATGATATGAGCATAGTATTTTTACTTAGATTTTTAAAGACTAAGATGGTTTTGAATACTTTACCATCCTTAGAGACATTATATCTTTGGGAGCACATGTGCCATTTTGCTGACATAGTCTGTCTTCAAGACATCACACTGCTGAAGAGGAAGAGTGTTAGGAGTGTACTGTGTGTCAAGTTCACGCTGTATAGCTTCTCTTTATAGGGTTTACCACAATTGCTGTCGATCAATTCATTATATATGGTTTTCATATGGTCTCCCTCATTACATTAATTTATCTGAAGACAGAGACTATCATGTCTGTCTGTTTACTGTTATGCTGCTAGTACCTGGAAGTGTCTGATTCATAATAGGTTCTCAATAAATTTGTTTAATGTGTGATTGATTGAGAACTAATTGCTTTTGACACAACTGCTCTGAATATAATACTTTTTTAGAAATATTAATTGACCAAATTAAGGTTCTATATAATTCTTCTCTTTCTGACCAGTAAACAACCTTGGAATGACAGACCCAAGGTACTCAGCAAGCCATTGATAAAGCATAGAAGAGGACCTATGTTTAAAGTTTCAAACTATTTCATTAATATACTGTTGACCTCTGCATTTATAAAAGCATAGATATAATTCCTTATTTAGTTGGAATTAAATAATTGGAGAGCTAATAGGAGTCTCAAAATTGACATGTCTGAAACTGAACTTCGGATCTGGTCTTCCTACAGGTTTCCTCATCTCAATAAACAATTCCATTCTTTTAATTTCTGAGCCAGAAACATTGGAGTCTTCCTAGATTTCTCTCTTTCTCTACACTCAATATCTGACCAATTGGCAAATTCTGTTTTCCCCTAAAGATATTCACATATTCAGAGATCTCACTATATCTGACATTCAGTACTGCTGTGATGCTAGTTCATCCCACCATTTCTCACTGAGATTACTGAAGATACCTCCTAATTAGTTGATCTCTTTGCACCTGCTCTTCTTTTACAAACTGTCTGCCATGATCTCTTTGATTTTTGTCTTCATTTTCATTTCCTTTGCTTCACTCGGTGTGAGCTTCACTGGCCAGTCATGCTAATCTGTCAGGAACTTTGCACTTGTTGTCCCCTCTGTCTGAAATGTTCTCTTCCCTGAATCCCCACAGTTATCTGCATGGTTCATTCCCTCATCTCCTTCAGGTCTTTATTCAAATATTACCTGCTTAGTGGTTGTCCTATCTATTATTGAAAGCTTCCCCCAATACGCCCTATCCCTCATCTTTCATTATTTTTGTCCTTAGGACTTGTCATCATTTAGCATATCATATATCTTGTTATTATCTCTTCTCAATAGAATTAAAGCTCTGTGAGGGCAGAAATTTTCAGTTGTTTTGGCATTCTGTACCTAGTGCCTAAAACTACCTGGCACACAGTTCATGCTCAATAAAGACTGGCTAATAGAATCAATGAATAGAGAAATATAACCTTGATTCTTTTTTTTTATTATACTTTAAGTTCTGGGGTACATGTACAAATCTTGCAGGGTTGTTACATAGGTATACACATGCCATGGTGGTTTGCTGCCTCCATCCCCTGTCACCTTCATTAGGCATTTTTCCTAATATTATCCCTCCCCAATCTCCCTACCCCCTGATATCCCTCCACTAGCCCCCCACCCCACAACAGACACCAGTGTGTGATGTTCCCCTCCCTGTGTCCATGTGGAACATTGATTCTTAGTTTGCTACTCCACTTTAATTCTCTGGAGAGGCTTGGAGGTGAATATGCCTCTGGAAATATTTAGCTTTTCAGTAACCTTTACTACCTGGGACATACCCTGCTTTCAGAATGTTTTTGCAGTAATTTCTGACTTCCACATGTGATGTCCAATTTCCAGACATGGTAGTTCCCCCCTCTGCCGTTAAAAGATCTCAAACCTACCAGACTAATGAAAATTTAATGTTTAGAAATAATCAATTTTATATATGAAGATGTGACATGAATCTTTTTCTGGCCAACTTATAAATTTGATTTTCTGTGAAAACTGCAATTGATAGCTTATTTTATTCCATAGAGAGCTAATTCTCTGAACTTCTCCAGCTTTCTGTAGTTTCTATTATAAGTCTACACCCCACATAACTCAGTATCAGACTCCTTTCTCTTTTCAGACTCTCTACTTGTCAGTTGGCTAATGATTTGATTTGACCAAGAACATCCTACACTGAGCATCAGCATTACTGTGGCTTCAGACATTTCAGGCTGGCCCTGTGCCTGAAAAAAATGAGAATTGTTTCAATAATAGGGGGAGTTGTCCCCTTTTAAGTTATGGAAAATACAGTAGTTATACTATGAACAAGATTAAGTATTTACAAGAAGTTTAAAGTAACAATCAACTCTATCACCATCACCATCCTTTTTACATTTTTGCGTGTTCTTTTTCATAAAAGTTAGAACTTTGAATTTTCAGCGGTTCTTCCAAAAGAGAGTACAAGTTAAACACTGTGCAAAGGGTAGTCTTATCAGACCTGGAAAATCATTTGGAATTGGTGAAGAAGCCTGTGCTCCCATTAAGAATGTCTAGGTGACTAGGTCTCAGCTAATGGGTTAATGAAACAAACTGGTAAAAGAATAACTCATGATCCAACTTTGATGATGGCCCAAAGTCAGGAGAAAGGGACCTTTTTTTTCCCTTCCCAAATTCTTTATTCATTTGAGTAGGGATATCGCTACAAAAATGATTATTAGCTGTCTGTTTCTCTTCAGTAAATTTTCAAATGGACAGTGCTGGACTTAACCACCGTTATATGAATGTTTTTAAAGATAATATCCCCATACCAGGCATGGTGACTCACACTTGTAATCTCAGCACTTTGGGAGGACAAGGCGGGTGGATCATGAGGTCAAGAGTTCGAGACCAGCCTGGCTAACATGGTGAAACCCTGTCTCTACTAAAAATACAAAAAATAGCTGGGTGTGGTGGGTGGTGCCTCAGGAGGCTGAGGCTGGAGAATAGCTTGAACTCGGGAGGTGGAGGTTGCAGTGACCCAAGATTGAACTATTGCACTCCAGCCTGGAAAAGAGTGAGACTCCATCTCAAAAAAAAAAAAAGATAACTTCCTCAGCATAATTCAAAGTGTGCTGCCAAACCTCTTGAGTATAAAGGAAAGCCATCACAAGTTTCAACAAACACAAGCCAACAAAGGAAAAGGGTATTCATGTTTTATTTCCAAATGGACACCACAAATGTACACCCATGTGTGTTTCAACTTGGCAGATTGACCTGAACCACCTCTGAAGAACCTGATTTAAGGGCATGGCCATTAAATACCAACATGTGCACTTATACTGTGGGTTTGGGCAAAGACTGCTATCTCCCAGTCTACACTGATTTTTCTGTCTTTTTTCTACTGAATTACTTTGGGGAAATTCTATTTCAGACCAAGTTTATTTTTCTGTAAGAAAAAGACTCAAGGAATTTAATCATCTGTGTAATCATATGTAGTTATATACAATAACTTTAATAGTTGATCTAGAATTTTAAGAATTCTCCTTAAAAACCTCATTTCTTCCAGGTACACACTAGCATTGTCTTCTTTTATGGGTGATAAGGCACTTGTTAGTTAGCAAGAAATTTATTATCATTTCAATAGTTGTACTCAGTTGAATTTTATATAGTGTAAAGGTCATGTCTGGTTTCCGCTGTACAACTGGTATGTTTTTAAGTTAGAGGTCTTGTTTTTTTCTTAATTATATTTAATCATATGATTGGAAAGTTGCAAAATTCAGTGATTCCCAGTGGGTCTTTTTTTTTTTCTTCAACAAACAAGTGAAATGCTGTTTGTTTCGCAGTCACTGAAAATGTCTTAAACTGCAAAGCATTTTATCATTATTCTTCTAAGACCTTGAAATAAATAAACTTCACCTAATAAACCCCTCCTGTAAGGTTAAAACAGTTTTGTAATTGCAAGCATTTAAAAAGCCTACTTTTGAAACACATTTTTCTGTAACAAGTCAAGTACTGAAACAAAAAGAAAGTAGGAAACTTATTACAAATATGTAATTATTCATAGTTATTATAAAGGAGAGATAGTGGCTTTTAGTATACCCTACAGTAAAAATGTCTGTTTTTTAAAAAAATTGTAATTATATGGTTCTAAAGCACCTTTGCAGATTCATTGGCACTTGGAGAGGGTGAACTTTGGTACTTTTGCCTTAGCCTTTTCTTTAATGGGCTCTGATTTGATTTGAGTAGTTTTCAGGTTTTTTTTTTTTTTCTCCAAAATCCAAATTTGTCCTTGATGTGCACGGAGGCTAGACAGAGTATGTGCAGTTTCTGGAATGAAACTATCTGCAAATGATCTATTTAATTAGGAAAGCCAGTATTTTAGGTCCAAATGCATTTGTTGGAAGTATAATCAGTTCCTTTAACAATTAGAGCAATACATTTTAAAGGAATTTAATAGGCATTTTTCCAGAGTTCCCCTTGTGCTGTAAGCTGTGCTGTAATATGACATCATCACAATATTCAATATTTACTGAACTTAAAGTAAAATAGATGCTAAACTGAGCTATGAGATAATATTTATCCCTTAAAAATATAAATTTTAAAGAACTGCCTAGTTTTGAGAATTTATATTTCCATTCCTTTATGGTTAAATCTTGACTTAAGGAGCTGGTGTAATTCAGAAGGGTGAGTAATGCTATTTCATAAATCCACCCTCGTTTGGATTTATGTTTTCCAAATGCATTTTTTCAATGTATTCAAAGTTATATTTAAGTCTAACCAGGTTGCCTACAATATAAACTATGGAGAGGAATAAATAAAAGATGGACTACAAAGAACTGCAATGGTTTTCTTGTTTTTCTTTTTAAATTAAATCTTATTAAACTGATATTGTTTGGACAGTTGAGAATTATCTTAGCCTATTTAGGCTGCTATAACAAAATACCATAGACTGGGTAGATTACAGGCAACAGAAATTTGGTTCTTACAGTTCTGGTGGGTGGGAAGTCCAAGATCAAGACACTGTCAGATTCAGTGTCTGGTGAGAGCCTGCTTTATCACAGATGGCACCATGTCATTGTGTCTTCACATGGTGGAAGGGGCTAGAGAGCTGTCTGGGGTCTCTTTTATAAAGACATTAGTCCATCTAATCACCTCTCAAAGGGCCCATTTCTTTGTATCACTACCTTGGGGGGTAGGATTTCAATATATGAATTTTGTGGGGACATAAGACATTCAGACCATAGAGAGTATAATGGCAGAAAAGAGCTAGTGTATACAAGTGACACTTAGTTTTTTTTAAAGGAATAGATCTGGCAGTACAGGCTCTTGGCAACTGATAAAAGTTGGGCTCATTTAGGAAAGAAAAGAGGGAAGTAAAGGCCTTGTAAAACATTTCCCTTTACAGGACTTCTGGCTGCTCCATGTTATTCATTTTGGGCTTAAATTCTACAACCAAACATTCTATCCCTGAGAAAATAAGCATACTCTTAGGAATTCAAGAGTAATCAAGAATTATAGATGACATAATTCTAGGTAACTCTGACTTGATTTCATATGTGATGATATCTTCCTTTTTCTAGAGTCTTATCTTGAGCAATAAATTTTAGCATCATATGTAAATATTATTCATATGCCAATTACCAACAAACATGCTTAGAAATTCTATGAGCAAGCATGAAAAGATGATGTACCTGAAGTTAACCAGTGTGATATTCTCCATCAGAAATGGATTATTCTCAAAATAACTTCAATCACCTTATTACCTTTTATAGTTTTGGTTAAACCCATAGAATTCTTTGAGTGTAATATAAAATTATGTCATTTTTCTCCCAGTTCCTTTTATTTCTCTGGGTCTAACTTGAACCAGAGTGAAGAAATAATAGTTTAATCACACACACACACACAATGTCTTTCATTCTGTTTTGGAATGTGTCACAACTACTTTTGTAGAAATAAACCAAGTCCAGTTCTGAAGTTTTAGAACTTCTTTGGTGGTTTTGTGGACTTCTTAATTCATGAGGTAACCACATAAAAATCTCCACTTCCTGCATTTTTGGGGAGGATACAAGGAAAAGGTGGAGGGTCTTAGAATTGTCGGTAAGGTTGAGATAAGGTTACCATTGACATTGGAGTTGCCTGGCTGTGAGAGGCTTCCTGAGAGGAGCATGGGGGGAGAGTCTTCAGATATGGCTAAAATACTTCTGAAACATATGGGTGTTGGGTTTGATTAAAATTCTAAATTTTCTTTGACATTGTGGGCTGATCTCTTGATCTATTTTCACTCCTGGTTCTACTAATGTGTTTTTTTTCCCCCTCTTCTGGGGGTGGTAAGAGGTCTATAAATAATACCCTATGTAGAGCTTCCTCTGATCTCTGCCCTTTGTTCTCATCTTTAGTGAGTTAGGTGAGCGTTTAGCTTTCTCTAGGAAAACACTTTTCAATCATTAAACCTTTGGGTGAAGAATGTAGAAAACAATTTTAATTCCTTCTTTATCTCTTTCAATATCTCTCAGAAGGTTTAAAGTGAAAGAAAGAAGTCTTTTTGTTTGTGTCATGATGAACAGCAAAATGATGATCCTTTCCCATTTTCCTTTAGCAGTGTAGGAAGTGTCTGTTTGTGTAATATGTGGGATATAAAGTCTGTCAAATGTATTTTGCTCTCATTTCCATTAAGGGTTTTTTATTGCTATATATTGCTGAGTTATCAAATGTCTAGGAGTCTTAGAAAGCAGAAGCTAGAAAAGAGGGTTGTTAATCCCTAAGGTTAATGGGAAATCTCCTATCATCAGAATAATCTGTTGTTCACTGAACTTGTGTATATTTAGACACATATGGAACCAGATATGAAGGGTAAAGTTTTTAAAATCTTAATGAAAGGGGGGAACATGCATCTGCTGAGATATGTATATTAAAGGAAGACACAACAAAACATGCTGGTCTTCCATAAGCATCAATAAAATGAAATTTTACGTTCATCTTGCCACTTCACACATCATGCTTTTTATGTCTGAGATAAATATTGGTTCATCACTGATATTTCACCTTATTTAAACTTGCCTCGTGAAGTCACAACCGAATCTTCACAGTGGTGGTTATTTTTATACACTGTAGGCTGTACCCACATGTAGAATTTTGAAATGCATATTTTTCTACCTTATTAAAAATTTAGTTAAATAATTGTTCTTAAGGATCTCATGGTTACATACAGGCAGATATAAAACCAAGGATGCTTCGGCTTCTCTTGATTTGCTTTTATCCTCTGTAACTTCAGGGGAGCAGTCTAGTGCTTCTCTGAGTGTGTTTATGAAGAGTATGTAATTAATGATATAATAAGCTATTAATACTCCACAAAAAGAGACATTTTGGAAATGCTGGAAGGGGTGGTGATGGAGGGGTTGAGACTGCTATTTCTAGAGGACATTAGAACACTTTTAATTGCTCTTTACTAATCTCATTTTCCTAGATGGATCAAGTTTGAAGAAAAAGTGGAACAGGGTGGGGAAAGATGGAGCAAGCCCCATGTGGCCACATTGTCCCTTCATAGTTTATTTGAGCTGAGGACGTGTATGGAGAAAGGATCCATCATGCTTGACCGGGAGGCTTCTTCTCTCCCACAGCTGGTGGGTAAGTATGCTATCTGAACCTTTTATTATTTTTGTTGGCTTTACCTATCCACAGTTCACCAAGGCAGATGACTAGTAGTGTAAGCAGAGTTCAATATTTTATAATATTTATTCTCTCTTTTTGTATTATAATAGTAGTATGTTTTATTGCAAGAAAATTTGAAAAATACACAAATATTAAGAAAATAGTAAACTATCTTCCATAACATCTTCCTCTGGTCATTGTTGGCATTTTGGAATATTTCCTTCTAGCTTTGCTTCTGAATCCTTTCCTTTATGCTGTTCTTTTTTTTGAGACAGAGTGTCACTCGGTTGCCCAGACTGGAGTGCAGTGGTGTGATCTCGGTTCACCACAAGCTCCACCTCCTGGGTTCAAGCGATTCTCCTGCCTCAGCCTCCCGAGTAGCTGAGATTACAGGTGCCTGCCACCATGCCTGGCTAATTTTTGTATTTTTAATTGAGGCAGGGGGGGTTTAACCATGTTGGCCAGGCTGGTCTCGAACTCCTGACCTCAAATGATCCTCCCACCTTGGCCTCCCAAAGTACCAGGATTACAGGTGTGAGGAACCATGCCCTGCCATGCTTCTCATTTTTAGTTATTTTTCATTTTATATGCACAGTTTTACATTCACTTCCTTCACTTATTAGCATAAGATTAATATTATAAATAGAGTCTCTTTATTCACCCATCCTTGGTTATATTGGACTGGAAGTCCAGGCACTAGATTTCTAGAACTTTTTGATCTTAGAGATCTTAGACTTGCACTTAACTTCTCTGGACCTCAATTTCATCATCTGTAAAACAGGACTTAAATCATCTGTAAGAATGGAACTAATCTAGCTCCTGGGTTAGGGTTGATTGTAGGCAGAAGTCAAGCCCCTTTAGCTGCATGTGACTAAAGGCTGGGTGGGGCAGGGATCCAGCAGGACGTTACAGGTGACTGCATAAGGTCACACTGGTGGCAAGTGCCATTTGTATCACCACCATCAAAGTCATTGAAACTCATGGTGCAGGGTAGCTTTGGCATCCTTTGTTGTTAGTATTTTGTGCATTGAATGTTAACTCATCATGCTGAACACCTTGAGTACACATCACTGCATTCCAAACTGGAGCCACTGTTTTCATTTTTTATCAGTGGCTTGGCCCTAAAACTGCCATATTACCTTGCAGATCTAGGTGTGCCAAAGATCGCATTTTTAAATTTTTTTAAAGAAGTACAGGAACTCCACTCCTTATTCCTAGGAAAATTCCATAACCAGGTGAGCCCTGGATCTGTAGGGATGTGACTGGATTTTTCTAAGTGGTCTGCAGTGTGCCTACCCTGGCATTGTGGGAAAGAAGATGTGGATCAAAGACCTGAAGAAGGTGATCCGTGTAACATTCTTATATGTTCCAGACTTACTGCAAAGTTTCTTTGCATATCTGTAGACAAAAGGCTTGTCTATGACATCTGTTCTTTATATTATAGGTAATACGAATGCTGCAGCATTTGTGTTGGAAGAAAAGATTAGCTGTCAAATGAGGCATATATCTGGCTGATGTATATATACTTGGTTCTTTTTCAGAGACCTTGTTAGTTAGATTTGCAAAGAAGACCCATGCTTTTCATGCATCTGAAGTACGTAAGGTACAAGTGTGGAAGGTAGAGGACTTATGTGAAGATGCTGGATGGACAGAAATAATTATTTAATACATTTATTCTGTAGTAGTACATGAGCTTCTATAATGTGCCAAACACTGTTTCTCAGGCTTTGGTGAAATTAGGGTTTGCAAATCTACCACCAGGTAAATGAGACAAGGTATAAGTCAACATAGGTACAAATCTGCATACGTAGTTAGAAGATAATGGAGGAAACACAGTTTTACATGGTGTTTTTCATATTGAACAAGGCAGGTGAGGCTGAAAATGGAAATCTGATATATGAGGAGAGATCTTGGATTATGGTACCCAGGGAGAGTGGATTACATCTACAGAGACAGAAGCAAAGAGAAAGAATGATTTCCTGGGCCATCTCTTCCATTGTCTTTTTTCATTTATTAAAAGCTGCAAGAGAGATTATTATCCAGAAAAGTATAATGATCAGCAAAAATCAATCCAGATTTTGAGTGAAAATTGTAATTCTCAGACTTTAAGAACTAACCTGGAGCAAAGATGTCAAAAATTACACGTTGAAAATAAGTCAAATGGCATAAATATAGGGCAAACTGGAGAAGAAACTCATGTCTTGGTAGTGTATAGGCAGTCTAGGAGGAGAATAAGGGTCACCAAGCAGATTCCCATTAAAAAAAAACAAAACAGTTTTTACCACAGATGATCATTACTGCCTAAAGTTTCCCCACGTAGGGATTCATGCCACAGTGCTCAGCGTCTGTCCTCTGTTAAAATATACATACTATATGGGAAAATGCCATTTGTTAATTCCCATGAGATGCAGAGTGATGTAGAAGAAGGAATGCTAGAGTTAATGTTGGGGGCTTTTAATTAAAGTCTAACCCTACTAGCATGTATGATCATGGGCAAGGCCAGTTACTTAAATCTTTTGGAGTCTTCATTCCCTCATCTCTAAAAGGAAGATAAAGGTGAACCTTTCAGGGTTGTTATGAAATTAAATAAGATAATTAAATAAGATCATCAGACGTATTTGCTGTCTACTTACATGTCTATCCCAGTATAAATAGTTTATCCAGATCTTTCTGCTTGTCACCTAGCAGACTGTAGATGGATTGAGTCAGATAGAGAGACACTCAGTGACTTCATGAACAGGAAACAAGATTCCAAACGGTGTGGTAGGTAGAGCTGGAAACAGTGGAACAGCATCTCTGCTGTACTTGGAGCTGATCTGCAAGGGTGATGAAAGTTAAAAGTTGAATTACACACTTCGATGTGTCTGTAAAACTGTCTTTGGGACCTTCATCACCAGGAAGAGCCATTTTAAGGAGTTTCTGTTCTTCAGCACCTAACTGACTCTTTTCATGTTGTAGAAGAGAAAGTACCACATTATACTGGAACGTTTTTAGCCAATGGCCAAAGAGAGAATGTTTTGGTATTTAGTAAGAGAGGTTAATCAAGCATTTTATGGTCTCCTTTCAGTTTTTCATTATTTTTTATTATCAGTAATGAACTTTTTCTCTAACCTTCATGTATTTACTTTAAAAATTGTCATAACATGTTAAAATTAGACACTACTAGGTCACTTTGAGGTATCATCACTCACTAATATGTTTGCTCTGCAGCCCCTGGGGCAAGCAGGCAGAGAGCCAGTGCTGTCATTCTGGAGCTGATAATATGAAAAAATGGTTCAGGGACAAATAACACATCACAAGTAAAATAAAGGGGAGGAAAAGGGCCAGATTTTCAGAAGTAGGGAGAAGAGCATGTTTGAAAGAGTGTCACTAGCTAAAAAATTCTTAATCCTCTGAAAGAATCAAAACCTAACACAGGGTAAAACATGAAGGCAACAGAGCCCTTTTTCATCTAAATGACAGAAGATGGCACAGTAACTTGAGAAGTTATAGTCATTATTTGGTTATTTAAAAAATCCTTTTGTAGTAGAGGGTGAGGTGGAGTTGTTTTGTCCAAAATCATGCTGATACTTCTGAGTTGAGAATTATGCACAGCTAATTCTTAAGATGCATCTCCCCCCACACCCCAATTTTATATCAACAAATGAGAAAAAGAAATAATAGCAAGCGTGATTATATCAAACAAACAATAGCTGCTTTTCATTTTCTGTTGCAGTCCACCTGCTTCCCCTCACTAGCCTGCCTCTGAGAGGCATCTCACTCTGCAGGCTCAAAGACAGCACCATGCCACGTGAGGGCCCTGCACCACGGTGGGCGACTGTGTAAGCAGGTGTTACTTCTCACACTTACACAAAAAATTCAGCCTATTTTTGATTTGTCTCAGGACCTCTACTTGATTTTTTCTTGAAGAACCTCTTCTGAATCTTAATAGAAAAATTTATCTTTGAAGTATTATAAAGGATAACACATCATTTTTGCAGATTATTTAATAGCTTTATTATTAGTATCCTCATTGTAATTCTACATTTAAAGAGTGTCATTCACGTGTGAAGCTGAGTCTATGGGAATTTTCCTCCCCTCTTAAGTTAAAAAAATTATAAGCCATTTCAGGTATTTTATCATGATGGGAAATGGATTAAGAAAATGTAGCTCTATTTTTGGAGTCTCATTTTTATATTTAAAGGCATTCCCGAGCTGTGCATGTTGGCAGATAGGTTGGTCCTATTGTTTCTTAGTTTTTATACCTTTTATATTTTTAAAATGGCATTAACTTTTTTGGTAGTCACAAAACTAATGCATGTTCATTTTTAAATAATCTGGAAAACTGTAACGTGTAAAATTTAAAAAACTCACGAATATAATCTCTCAGAGCTGTCCTCTCAGCATTTTTTTCTGTAAATCTCTGTTTACACATATATAATTGATTTTACAAAATGGAACCATACTTCATCATTTTAGTATGTTTTTTTAAAAACGTAAGAACTTTTTTATGTTATTAAATAGAAATATGACCATTACTATAGTAGCTGTAAAATATTTAATAAACTATTCTTGGGCATTTAGATTGCCTTTAGGTTTTAATTATAAGAAAAGAAGTGGACATCTTTATTATATTGTTGTGAAATGATTTCTTTAGGATATATTTCTAACGGTAGACTATTCAAAAGGTGTAAACATATTACAAAGCTTTTGTACTTCCTAGTCAATACTGCACCATTGTCATCAGAAATGGAATTGCCCATTGAATACATTTCACATCATGGTGGTTGATTCAAATTTTTAATTTTTATTTCTTTGACAAATTAAAAAAATTCTCATAATTGGTCATATTTGTACATTTATTTAAATTATCTTAGTTAATCTTGAAGTTGAATATGTATTTATCTACTTTTGGCTCTTTGTGTTTCTTTTAAGAATGTGATTTTTGTCCATTCTTCTGTTACATAGCCATCATTCTTTTGGTCTGCAAAAGCTCTGCACATATCAATTTTCTTTTCTCTGGAGCTTAGTTTTTAAATAAAGAAAAGTACTGTATGACATGGAGAAAGATCTAAACTTTGAGTCAGAAAACCTGATTTTATATAGGAGTTTTGCCTTTAATCAGTCTATGTCTGCGGGCAAGTCACCCTGTGGCCCTGTGTTCTCATTTGCATAACAGGAGATTGAACTTGATGCTCTAGGAGGTTCCTTTCAGTTCTGCTATCATCTAGAGTTGGTACATTCTCTCCCAATTGGTAGTGTCTGTGGGATTTTGAACATTGAAGGCTTAATTTCAGTGTAGCTGTGAAATGTTACTGCCCCCTCTTTCCTTGGAATGATTTTGTAGTTTATGCTTAAAGAGATCCCTATAATGTTGGCCATTTTAATGGAAACTTAATGAAGGGCATAGAGCCACATAGATGTTTTAACCTGTTCTAACTGATGATTTCCAGGCATTGGTAACAGAGGACTGGCTGTGCATACATAAAGATTGGTTTGAGATTTCAAGGGAGGGCAGGAATAGAGGGAGGCTCTGCCAGGAAGAGTAGATAAGAAACAGTTTAATCTACAACCCTGAAATTAAAGTAGGAGTTTGATAGCACTCATAGCAGATATGGTGGGTCTGTTTGTTTTTCTGGTTCTTCTGTAAAATGGACTTTCCACTTTAAAAGGACTTAAAGGGAAAGTAGAGAGGTTGTGTTTTGTAGGCACCTAATTATTTACTGTAGAACAGAAGTTTAATGTAATTATAGGATCAATTCTGATAGTTTTACTGAGTGGGGTTTGTATAGTTAAAAATACTCAGAGCTAAAAGCTACTCTCAAACCAAAAGTTTCTCCTATGGGAGAAACTTTTCCTGCCTTGCCCAGCCTCCCTATCAAGTGGTCCCATGTTATATAACATTTATGGCATCTCTGTGAGGCATGTGATGAAAAATCCTGGATTCAGCTTCTGCTTGGCTTCCAAATAGTTGACTGTACACTGTGTAAATTGCCAGTTTCTAGCTATAGGCTGTGAGGCCAATTCTATGAGTGCTTAGAAGATGGACTTTTGAGAAGTTCAGTCATGCCCAAGCAAAACCCCTTGAACATCTATAACTTCTCTTTACAAAGAAGCGAGAATCCTTGGGAGATACTGTTATCCTACCAGTACTCATTGATTTTCTTGACAGCCTTTTGGAAAAGAATAGCTATTGTTCATTTCTCTACGTTTATATACTAAAGTTTGCCTAAGAGGAAAATATAAATGTATGTGCTAGATGCATCCATATACCAGAAAGGGAGGCATGGGATCCATTACTCTGGTTCTGTGCAGAGGACTAAAGTTCTACTTGCATACATTGAGATAGACTCCTACTAATGCATATCTTCATGGATTCTGTAATGTTTTGTCCTCAGCCTCATCCTGGCTAGAGATAAATGTTGGCCTGTCATGTAGATGTAGAGTAGAATGCACCAGGCTTCATTTATGCCATATTGCTTACATGTTGACTTGTGAGAAAGAGGGTCTTTTATTTTCTATTGGAATAAGAACTTCCCTTCCAGCAGAATGAACTATGAGTAATTTCTATGAAACAGTATCATCTTTCTGGCTAAAATCACACTAAAAAAGAGTAATAGAAACTTAAATTTTTTTGTTAGTAAGACTAAGGTATTACAATTTCATAAAAAATTCTAGTCACCTTATACTTTAAAATGTCCAATGGAAATACATTGGAAAGTCTTTAGTTGGATCTGAAGGAGGAGAATCAGCCTCTTTTCTTAGAAAAGACTGCAGCATAATTTTGTAATTTAATATTTCTTTCATGGGATTAATTCAGATGACCTGATATTGGGTATTGTTTTCCTTTACTGTATTCTATTCTTAAGTATATATAACATTACAGAAGAATTTGGGAAAATAGATTTTAAAAATCAACAATCTCATCAAATTTTCTATACCCTTTAAATTTTTGTATATCATTTACATTTCTGATGTACATTTGCTATAAGTACATGAACTTTTTGAATCTTACTTTTTTAAATTGAAAAATATAAATTACTGACTTACTGTGTTACAGAAGAATCTAACATGTGAATATGCCACAACTGGGATTGAAAAAACATAAAATGAATACTCTAATATTTGTAACTCTCATTAATGCCAGTATCCGTGTACACATTATCTTTTACATTAAGTGGGAAATTTGGAAAATAATATATTGATATTGAATTTGAGGGTGACATCCATAAAGTTGGAGTAAAAAGATAACTTTGTGGTTTTGTGACTGAGTTTTGATTTTTGCTTTTGTTTTGCTTTGCTTTTGTGTTAGAAATGATTGTTGACCATCAGATTGAGACAGGCCTGTTGAAACCTGAACTTAAGGATAAGGTGACCTATACTTTGCTCCGGAAGCACCGGCATCAAACCAAGAAATCCAACCTTCGGTCCCTGGCTGACATTGGGAAGACAGTCTCCAGTGCAAGTAGGATGTTTACCAACCCTGATAATGGTAATGCAGAGAGGCCAGTGGCTGCTGCTTTCTCTTGTCTCACTCACCTTTACACTGTCTCCTGTCATCTTTGTTTTAACCCTTCTCCATATTTCTTCTTTTCTTGAGTTCATATGCCATAGTCATTTCATAATGACATTTTCAATTCAGTTGGGCAGGTTTGCAGTCCTGCTGGAAAGATTTCTGCAGTTGTTGTAGGCTGCTACTGCCATGTGCCTTGCTTACTCCAGAGGTGGTTCTGTAGTAACTCTATGATTAAACAATGGAATATTATATGAGTCAGCAAATTCTTAGATTATTGAGTACCTCTGTGAATATGTCTTCAACATGGGGTTTGCCAGAGTTAGGAGAATAGTAAGAATGATAAATACCTTGAAATCGCCTATCACTGTTTGCTTAGTATGTAAAATGGTGTTCAGCTTATATAAATGATTACTTCATTAAAGTTAGACTCAATATTATTTTTTACCTCTAATAAAGCCAATCCGCCTTTTTGATATGTGATAATGATAGATCCAAGAATAATTATTTGAGATGGAATATTAACCCCATTATTTAATGATAAGGAAGACACTGTATCCTAACTGTAGTTTATTGATTTACTAGAGTTTCCTTCAGAATGTCTATCACTGCCTTTGTTTCAAATAAATTTCATGACTGGGAGCAATCTGAGAAGGGAGAAGTTGGTTTCTGTGAGGTATGGAAAATGAAGGTATGGTGGAAAGAATTACTAAGCATTGGGCTGATAGGGTTAGGTCTATCTTCCCATCCCACCCCCAGTCTTTTTTTTTAGTATTAAGAGAGATGAGGCCAGGCATGGTGATGGTGGCTCATGCCTGAAAATCCCAGCACTTTTGGAGGCTGAGGCAGGTGGAGCATGAGGTCAGGAGATTGAGACCATCCTGGCTAATGAAAATATTGAACTCTCATCTCTACTAAAAAAATACAAAAAATTAGCTAGGTGTGGTGGCACATACCTGTAGTCCCAGCCACTTGAGAGGCTGAGGCAGGAGAATCGCTTGAACCTGGGAGATGGAGGTTACAGTGAACTGAGATTATGCCACTGTATTCCAGCCTGGGTGACAGAGCGAGACTTTGTCTCAAAAAAAAAAGAGAGAGAGATGAGTAGATAAGGAAGATTCTAATTCATTGCCTTCAGCTGCATCTTCAGAATAACGTAAAACTGATTTTCATGGAAAAAGATGGAATAAGCTAATTGTATCAACTGAACTGCAACTCAGCTATGCCATTTCTGGAAATGGGTTTTCTCTTCTTAGTATAAAGGTAACAGTTGGCTGGAAGAAAGCTACTAGCAGATTTTCTATGCTTTATGTTTTTAGACCCAACTGGTTATGGGGAAATAATTAAAATAAAATGCTTCTTATAAAAAAAATTTACAAAAGAGAATGGAATCTGCAGTATTTCCACTGCAGTTTGATGGTTCTACTGTTACTTACAGTATTTCTGCAGATGGGAAATATTTTGGTTTTTGTGTCTCCCCTGGCTTTTTTTTTGTTTTTGTTTTAATTATGGTTTGGGGGAGAGAGGTGACTTAATGGTTAGAAAGTTATAGGATGAGTAGTTTATTATATCTGATGTCACAAATATTTTATTTCACAATTTATTTTTTGAAATTATGGCAATTAAAATTGAAGTTACTCTTTTCTTAATAAGAAATAAATTTTCATTTTACTTTCTCATGTAAAATAAAATCCCAATATTTGATGATTGAATTAGCTTAGCATGGGGTTGGGGGAAGTATAGAGAAGTGAATGAGTGCATTGTTTTCAAATATCAATGTGTTTTCAAAAAGAAGAGGAATGAATATGGCATGCAGGAGGCTTTCTACCAGTATGGTGAACTTCATTTCCGTGAAACTGCAGGCGGAGTCGAAATTAGGAACAGATGGATCTTGGCGGCCTGAATCTTGTGCTTTAGGAGAAAGTATTTGGATGAGGAATACAATTAAGGAGCTGATATCACTCACCATTCAATCTTTCATCCTATCTGTAGATCTCTGTACTTCAGAGAAAAGTTGAAATGCCTTTGTCATCTACCTTTTCACTTGTGAAATGTTATCTATGCTGGGCAGAAAGCAAATAGGAAGGGCAGGCAGTTCTTTTCCAGCTCTTCAGCTGATCAGCTTACACTCTGAGGCGTGGAATGTGATTAGACCTTTTAAAACATGTTGTTATTGGCCTTAATGCTACCTAACTTCTTTTAAATATCCAGAGGCAAGATTTGGCTTTGAGAGATCCTTTAGCAATGAATTTTGTATGCCTTCAAGGTACATTCTTATAAATTATCAAATGGCAAATTTTTGCTTGAATCTTTAAATCTGTTATATTTGGAGCTAGATTCTAATATCTCCATGTGAAACCTAGATAAATTTGTATACCTTTGTCTTCTACATAGGCTACAAAATAGATTCAGTGATACTGCCAGCTTTAATTATAGCTAGCAACAATGTAATAAATAACTGAAATTTATAGATAACTTCAGAGTTGTGAATTTTTTTATTTCCCGATGGTGTACTGGAGCCAGGTCTAATCTATTAAGGAGAGCCAGTTGTTATCAGGGATTTGCGAGCTGGTTGTTAAATATAGTTATCAGGGATTTGAAAGCTGGTTGTTTAATTTTTACTATTAAAAATTAAATTATATAAACTTACAATTAATTATATTAAAGCAAAGATAATGAATACTGAAAATTTATTGCTTTCTGCCTGTTCACTGTGTTTTACTGTAGTCTGTGCTCTTAAGGTTTTTACCATTATTATTATTTTTTGAGATGGAGTCTTGCTCTGTCACCAGGCTGGAGTGCAGTGGCAAGATCTTGGCTCACTGTAACCTCGACTCCCTGGTTCAAGCAATTCTCCTGCCTCAGCCTCCTAAGTAGCTGGGATTATAGGCACGTGCCACCACACCCAGCTAATTTTTAGTATTTTTGGTAGAGACAGGGTTTCACATGTTGGCTAGGATAGCCTCGATCTCCTGACCTAGTGATCTGCCCGCCTTGGCCTCCCAAAGTGCTAGGATTGCAGGCATGAGCCACCGCTCCCGGCTGGTTATTTCTTCTATTGTGTCTGTATGGTGGTAGAAATGCTATAAAATAGTGTGCCATTGTGCATCTCTTTTCAGCTCTGCATTCAGTGACTATATTGGTAGCTTGAAATGGGCTGTTATGATGGTATTTACCCCATAGAAACCAGCAAATGCTACAAATCAGGGCTTGAGGTTTTTATTTTTATTTTTTAGTCATTTGTCTCTAGGCTTAAAGAAGTGATGGGGAAAAATGCTAATAATGTAGATTAAATTTAAAAGTGTAAAGTGCCTATCGCTGACAAAATGAATAACAGAAATAAATTGAAGAACATTTTTTTCAGTAATCAAAAATTATTATCTGATTTAGGAAAAGAGTCACCCAATCATTGACAAATGGATGAAGTCTGACATATTCCTTCATTGTTTCACTTTTGTCTTACTGTTTAACATACATAATTTTAATCAACAAATGTCACAAGTATTTGTTGGATATCTGATGGATATTGGAAGTATACTACTTACTCATTTGCCAGTTGCAACCATGTTAGCTGCTGATGGAAGAGTTAGGCCAAGATCAACTAAAGTATTGTATGATAATCAACTATTTGCAATTTACAATAGAGTATTGTATATTTTATTATTATTGATATAATGTGTGCTACATATTGTCGTTGGACTTTTCCTTAGTTCAGCCAAAGATGAGGTCCTTGGCACACGATCATGAAAAATTCGGCTTGCAGACAATTTGAAGAGTGAGAAAAATGGAATTTATTGGGCAAAAAGGAAAAATAGGGAAACAAGGACTTTCATGAGAGCAAGAGTCCTGGTAGTACAGGCTTCCTGCCTCATAGATTGAATGCCAGTTACCACCCAGGAAGAGGAGGGGCCAGGCTTCTCTTCCCTGCAAATAGCGCAGACTTCCCAAGGCTCCACCCCGGTGTACACTCCTCCCAGTACATAGGCCAGTCGGAGTTTCTTCAGGAACCCCTTTATACTTGGTTGTCACAATATCCTTTTTATCAGTAAAATTCACCACATACACATACACACACATATTCATATACAAGTAAGTTTTTTCCCTGGAAACTGGTTTGCAAACATTTACTGGAACATCCATTACCAGCACACTACCGTCTTTATTACCAGCTACAGACTAACTCTCATCTTTTAGCATCCTGGTGTGGCTTAGGGTTCAAGATGATTTTATGGTTTTAAAAAGGAGCAAAAAACATTTTTTATCTGTAATAAATCAGGGAATAATGAGGTGAGCTTTCAAAATGCTAATTATTGTGAAATTCCTACTTGTCTCAGACATATGTAAAGTCTATGGGCATATCTATCAGATACTAAATTTCAGGCAAGTGCTATAATTTCTCAATATACTAATTGAAGCATTTCTATAGTGCCTCATTTAATGAGGTACATGAAGAAATTAATGAGGTTTTAGGTTACTCTGGTGTTGGATTTTTCTTTACCTACTTTTTATTTCCCACTATTGTTTTAGGTTGAATTATATGAAATTGCCATTTTTTGGGGTTAAATTAAGGTGTCAGCAGTTTCATATGATTCTACCTAATAATTTGGTCTGAGATACTTAGCTAATAGTTCTGTATTATTTTAGCGTATTATGAAAAAATAATGTTTAAGCCTGGAAACATTACTTGGTAGTATTTTAAAAATAAAGATGATGCCGGGCGCGGTGGCTCATGCCTGTAATCCCAGCACTTTGGGAGGCCGAGGCAGGTGGATCATGAGGTCAAGAGATCGAGACCATCCTGGTTAACATGGTGAAACCCCATCTCTACTAAAAATTCAAAAAATTAGCTGGGCACAGTGGCGTGTGCCTATAATCCCAGCTACTCAGGAGGCTGAGGCAGGAGAATTGCCTGAACCCAGGAGGCAGAGGTTGCGGTGAGCCGAGATCGCACCATTGTACTCCAGCCTGGGTAACAAGAGCAAAACTCCATCTCAAAAAAAAAAAAAAAAAAGATGAATTTAGTTTGCTTTTTATTAGAAAGTAAAGTTTATTCTTAATTGGTATTCATTCAATAAATATTTAGTAAGATGTTTATCACAAGGTTAACAATTGCATTTTAAAAAGTCATAGTTTATAAGAGGATCTGATTTTTTTTAAATGTATCATTTAAATGGATACTTTTTCTATCTATTGTTTTATCCGAAAGCTTGCAAAAGATGATTGGGACCTGAATTTAAGGACCAAAACTAATGAGGAGCCTAAATTTGAGTATTCACCTTTTCTTACCTTTGTAGAAATTTGGATAAAGCCATCATCGACCTGTCCCTGATTTTTTTCCTGACTTCTTCATTTTTTCCCCCTAGATTACCATGAAGATCATCAGTTCCTTGCCTTACAAGGTCTGGGAGTATAGATGCCCTTTATTGAGAATTGGCTTTAGTAATCTAATTGGATCTAGACTATGAATTTTATTTTTCCTTAATCTAATTTTATGACCTCGCTTTGTATTAGTGAACAGTTTTTATTTTTTCAGTAAAAAATTGAAAAGGTAATTTAGTACTTGGTTCTGATGTCTGTAAAAGAGAGATAATGAAAATTAAATAAAAAAATATAAAATGTTTAGAGTGGTAACTGGCACATAGTCACCACTCCACAAATGTTAGTAAATTATATACAATATGTTTAAGAACAATTAGAGAAGAAGAAAAATCTTATATTGAGTAGGAGTGGTTTCTGAAATGATGCTTACTCTGTAGCTTACTATTTGAAAAGAAACTTGCAGATATAGTGCTGGTTTATTCTCTCTGCCCTTTGGTAAGTGATAACAAGTCTTTCATTAGCAATGGGAGGTGACTAAGACCTTTCTCATCATAGCCTTCTTACAGAATGGTTTGTTCCCTTCATTGGTTTTATCTTTCGCTAAATGGGTGTCACGGGAGCCCTAAATCACACTGGAAATCCAAGACTTGTTAACGTTTTAGCATGAGGCAGATAAGGAGTTGGAGACAGTGGCAGCTCCAAGGAGAATGCTGGCTCCTATGCCTCTTGCTGCTTCCCCCGTACCTTCCCCTATGCCTGTGGCCTCCTCCATATTTGTAGGCACCCTGGACCTGCTCCTGATGGAACCTCTGGGTCTTATCTTCAGTTTACCACCATTTTCTTCAAATATGAGAAATTCAATCCACTTGCTCCCATTATGGGTTGCCACTACTTTCCTGAACCTGGACTCCTCTGTTTAATGTCATCTACCAGGTGGGATACCACTCCCTAGCTGTCTCCCACATTGCTGGTTTGATATAAGCATACTCATCTTTAGGTATTTTTAAAAGTATAGTTTATTGCTGTTTGTTCGCAATGCAGAACAAACAATGGAAAGAAATCAATTTTTATGTTAATAGTAATTTTAGACTCCAGTGAAATAAAAGTGATATTAGTTGGGCTCTTGTTGTGTTGGATCTGATTTGAGATTAGGCCCATTCAAACTATTTGGTTTCATATTAGATTCAGCTGCCTTGACACTGGCATGTATTTGATCTGGCTGGAACCACCACCAGATCTGGGAGCTTTCTCATTCCCTTTAGAAATTCTTTGTTTTTTGCCTGCACTTGGGATTCCACCTTGCTCATTTGTCTCAGGCTGGGTTGTTGTTCTTTCCAGGCCATCTCCCACAACTGCCCCAAACCCTTGAATTCAGACATGGTCTCTGAATCAATACGTAAGGCAGATATTTTCCTAACCTGTATCTGAAGCTGGCCATCATGCTTCTTTAGTTCTCAGGTAGGTCAGTTGACATCTTGCAATTCTCAGGCCCACATCTCCTTAAGATTAGAATCCTCTTCCAATATACCTTTCTGCATACAATTAACCCTTTCCCAAAAGGAACAGCATACATTCACCTGTTTTGTTCAGGATTCTCATTTTCATTCATTTTCAAAGCACAGGTGAATATCCTGACCAGCACCCAAACAACCATGGAGCTCTTTCCCACCTAAGAATAAATGAACCAGTCTATGGAAAGTTGCTAGCAAAGTGCCTCAATGAAATCCCATTCCTTAATAACAGTAACTATTTTGGCTGTTGTTATTATTGCATTTCTAATTGATCCATCAGGCACCATTCTTATTTTCTTATTTTCCTTTTCTTTCCGTAGACTGATTTTCCAAATGTATGATGTTCAGATCTTTAAAAACCACATTTTTCTCCAAGGGTCATTCCCTGTCAGTATTTGCTAACCTGTTCCACTCTTTATAGCAATGAGGAATTGGGCTTAAGAGATATAACACAAGTGGAAATTTAGTTGTTTGACATTAAAGGCCAACTTTATAATCTTCTTCTTGAAGACATGCACCATCATTTCCAGAGGTTTCATTCAATTCTTGGGCTAAGGTTTAGTAGCACTGTGATTATGAGCAATTTACATAATCTCCTTGAGCCTCAGTTTTTATATCTGTAAAATAAGGGTAGAAATGTCTTATTCTGTGCATATAACCAAGAATAAATGAGACATTTTTGTGAAAATTATTAAATAAGCAAAATGTGAGATACCGTTGTGCCTTAGTGTATTCATTCTGCTATTACAAAATACCTTAGATTGGGTAATTTATAAACAGTAAAAATTTACTGCTCACATTTCTGGAGGCTGGCCAGTCCAAGATCAAGGTGCCAGCAGATTTGGTGCCTGGTGAGGGCCCTTTCCTCATAGATGGTACCTTCTATGTGTCCTTACAACGTGGAAGGGCAAACAGATTCCTTCAAGCCTTTCATGAGAGCATGAATCCCATTCCTGAGGGTGGAGGTCTCCTGACCTAATCAGTTTACAAAGGCTTCACCTTTTAACACTATTGCATTGGAGGTTAGCTTCAACCTAAGAATTCTGGAGAGACAAAAACATTCAGATCATAGCACACTGTAAGGGACAGCTATTATTCAGAAATATTTTAAGGGGAAAATTTAATGACTTTCAGCTTTAAAACTGAGGACAGAACTTCAATTCACTACCATTATTTTGTACTTTATTATTTTCTATGTCTCTCCATTTTTTGTCTATGACTTCATTTATATGAAAATATTCTTGGAATTTTATTTTAAAATAGTGCTACTTTCATTATCGACTTTGCAGATGCCAAATAATATATAATGAGTTGTCACTCATGGGCTTTCTAGTATTTTAAAATTTAGAGTATAAAGATTGATCATTATGTCTAAGAAATGACAGTTTTAGCTATCAAGAAATAATATGTGTACAGCAAGATGTTACCCTGTAATAAACATATTTTTAAATTTTACTAGTTGTCAGTCTGTTTTACACAGCTAGGGTCTCTGAGAGATTATAGGAACTGAAATGACTCTCTTTGCCTTTATCCTACCACATGTGAGTACTCTCTTCTTCATTTTCCTTTCCCGGAGAAAATGTATTTCAAGGACACTGAACTGATTTGCTGCTGTCAACCCTGAGTAAATCTCCTTCCAGGGCTTGGTTTCCTTAGTAGAGCCACTCTTGCAAAGCTTTTTGTATTCCCAAGTCCCATGATGCTCTGGGAGCAATAGAAGTGTTGATGTGGATCTGGGACTACATCCTGCTCCTTGTGAAAGAGAAATAGGAGAGGGAAAAACAGAGAAAAGTAAGGAGAGAAGGGTAAGCAAGATAGAGGCATAAAATGCGAGCACTGTGGACTCATTTAAAGGAGGGGATAAATTAAAGTCTTCCAAGAATGACTAAGCATGCCTCATTCCACTCAACTCCTGTATCCATAGAAATACAGAGGACAAATCTTTCTAGGTTTGTGAACCTAATTTCTTAAAAATCACACTTTGAAATTAAAGTAGGCCAGTATTTCTGTCTTTAATGTTTTTCAACACTCTTCAAGATGTTGAAAAAGGAAAGGTCATTCCATTAATGATATGAGTAGTAGCCTCATGTTATTTCAGCACTTGTTATACATCAGGCATTGTTCTATATGGTGGCTCTAGTGTATATCATTTCAGATGAAAAACCTGAAAGTCAGAAATATAAATAACTTGTCTAAGCATAGCAAATGGAGGAACCCATTGTGCTTAATAACCATATGCTGATTCAACTACAAGAGGATGAGCTTCTCAAGCATAATTTATTTCCCATGCATCACTCAGTCCAGGTCTTACATGTAATAATGTGGTGGTGAAAGGTTCTAGAGGCCATTCTGCATCTTTGCAGGAAAACACACCAAACATGGCAGACAGTTGAATGTCTTTATTGGCTTTCCAAATGGAGATTCCTGGGCAACATGTTTCATGTGTTTAGGTGAAATGCTGGTATGTTCTTGGGTTAGATTTCTTGACTGAATAGCAGTGCAGAATGCATAGGAAGTGTTCAATGACTATTTGAACATATTATGTTGCAATCCCAAAAGAGTCTTACAACTTTACCATGAATAAAATTTATTTTCTTCTTAATAGGATTGTTCAAAAAAAAGCATTTTTCTGGAGACTTTTTTTCATTTTCTTTTTTTTTTTTTTTGGTGGGAGGGTATTTATTTGCTTGATTCAAGTAGAGACACTCTCCTCACTTGAACAGATTTAGGATTGATGGTTTTGGACAGGTTGATTCTCAAGGGGAACATACCTCATGTAAAAAGATGTTCCAACATCTTTTTCTGTAGTCTAGATATTGAATACCATCACTCAAAAGCCTTTGTTGAATACCATCACTCAAAAGCCTTTGGAGCTATATCTTTCCTCATCAGGTTGTGTTAATATAAACAATTTCTACCTTGTTTATACCTGAAGTCAGGCAAAAGTGATTTAAAAGGGAATATATAAGATAATAGCAAGTCTAAGCTGTTTATTTTGTAGCTCAAGTGTAAAAGAGGTACAATAAAGGCAGTATGTAGACAAGGCATACATAATATATCATTACCATGGCATAATTACAAAAGTTCTGTTCTAGCTTTGGGAACGACTTCTCAAAATTTGATATTTGAAGTTAATTTGTGAAGAGAAAAAAGCAACATGAAAGGGTTACAGAGTTTGTATCTCCTCCTGCACAGAAGTACGTAGAGGGTCCAACAATTCAAAATGTAGACATTTGTCAACATAAGTAATGGATGCTGTGCGAGTCCCAGCTTTCATAAGGGTAAGCTGCCAGATGGCTCCAGTCAGACCTTGCTAAAACACAGGTGCTGAGTCTCTCTGGGCAGTTCCATTTTCATGCCTGTCTTTGGAGCCAGGTTCTTTGCTGGCAAGTGCCAGGCTCCATTCCACTGTCCCCTTGATGGTGAGGCTCAGCCTCAATGGAGGCTGTATATGCAAAAAGAAATTTCCAGCTTTATTTCCCAACAGGACACTGACGGGAGTAGAGGAGAGAAGCTGCTGGGGAACATTAGTTATCAGCATTGGAGTTTAGACGAAGCTGCTGACTCTGTACTCATGTTAGAAGCAAGCCATGGTATCAGTGATAAAATTTGGGTACCTACATACTGATGAGAAGCCAAAGGAATGTGAATTCTCATTCTAAAAAATTAGAAGCTAAAGGGCATGTCTTCTTTTGCAGAAGTTTCCTTTGCATTATCAGCCTTTGTCAGTTTTCACTGATCTGTCATTTCAATGGGTCCTTGCTTGAGCCTGGATAAATGTTTGCCAGTTGTTTAGCCTCATTCATTTTATTTAGCTGTTGCAGGAATATTGGGTCTTTAAGCAGATCACTTAGTTGTCAAAGGAAATAGGAGGTGAAGCTTGGTCAGTATAATAATGTACACTTCTAAATGTCTCCCTCTTAACGAAAGCAATTTTGGAATAATCTCAACCCGTTCATTTCCCTTTTCCATTTTTCTTAGTGTAATAAAAACTTGCAAAGAACTTCAATTATGGGAAACAATTAAAAATTCAGATTGCAAAGAGAAGACATCAGATTTGCCTCAAACAGGTGCTGGCACAGATGGCCCGCTCACAAGTCCTGGCTTTATTTACAGCTTTTAAACACAGACAGATAAATTGACAAAAATGTTTCTGGATTTTATAATGTGCAGAATTCCCAAATTTGGCTATAAACTTATATAAATTTGTAAATGGTTCACTTTAAACCTTGACCTCCCAAGGCATCAGTAGCCTTGAAAAGACCATTTGTCTCCCCTGTTGTTTGCATACTTATGTGAATAGATTATCTAATGTTTGCTGTTGGTTGAATATGCTTTGTATACTGCCTTGATCATTTAATGATTTTTAAGGGAAAAAGGCATTCTTAAGTCAAATTGCATGTAGTCTGATGGCTAGATATTTCCGACCTCATTGTGGTTCCTTAAAGGATGATTATGCTGTCTATACCTTACTAGCCTTGGAGCATGGCATTTAAAAGGAATAGTAAAATAAATGACATGGAGCCCCATTGAAACTATCTTCAGGAGGAAGTGGATGGTGTTGTTTCACCCAGGCGATGAAATGTATCTGGAGGAACCATTCTGTATATATAGTCTGCAACATTATTTCATCTTTGCTGTGGTCTAAGATTTGGCACAGGTGCACCAAAGGTTAAAATATTAAAATTAAAGTATTAAAGGGCACCAGGAAATGAAGGACTAACATGCATTCCTAGATTGGCTTATATTAAGGTATTAATTTATCCGTACCCCAGTCTCATGTTTCTGAAGGGCTGAAAAACAGGAAATCGAGATCCAGCTCTGTATTCATCAAGGAAAACATTTCAGAAATGAAAGTATGAAATGTTGCTTTCTGCATTTGTGCACAAGATCCACAGACGGGTCTGTTGAGTAGATAATAAGAAAGCCGCTTACTAACAGGACACCCTGCCCCCTGTGCTTTAGAAAGCTGTGTGTAACTTCCCTCTGTGTGTGCTTATGTGGTGCAGAATTATTAACAATCTTGATCTTACATCTTGAGATTAGTGTTTATTATGTAACTCTTTCTTCTTCTGAATATGATTTACATTTTGTCTATTAGAACTGCAACGTGGATCATCTGTTGGTTTTTGGGGAGCTACAATGATTGAATGTAACTTTTTAGACTTTTTCATTCTTTGTTGGGATTTGTTTCATCTAAGGGTGCAGGGTCATGGGAGGGGTTGTGTGTCATTGTAATATGTCATTGTTCTCCTTTAACCCGCTTGTGTGATTTGCTTTAGTATTTTTTTCTTCTTAATTAATGCTTCCATCCTCATCCTTGCTGTGGCTGCTCATGTGTTCTCCTCCTCCTCCTCCTCCTGTCTTCTGCTTCTGACTCTAAAGCCCGCAGCCCGCTTGAGAACTCAGTGCCCTGCCTAGCAACCCGCACCTTGGATGATGACCCCCGAGTGCGACGCACTCCCAGCGTGGGATGGCTAAGTAAGTCAATGGCTGGGGAAAGGGCAAGGAAGGTGGCGGTGGTGGGGAGAGGGAGGGCAGGAAGATTGGGTTCGTGGTTACTGAGTGGAGGGCAACCTCAAGAATGCCTGGAAGTGTAAGATGTAAAGATTCCTAAAGTCATAATTGCTGGTTTATTTCTTCTACTATCAAAGAGGGCAGTCATAAAGAACTTCCTAGGTGATCTGTCCTGAATCCAACTTGGGGACCTTGCAAGGCAGTGGGAAGATTGTGAGACTAAGGGGTGAGGCTGGCACTGGCAGCCCTCCCTCCATGGGACACTTCTCTGAATCTCAGTTTCCTCATGGTGATGTGATGCTCAACCTTACTTCAGAGGACTGGGAGGAGGGTCACTGGAGATGAGGCCTCTGAAGGTGGTTAGAAAGCATTAAAGTGCTAAGAGGAAGAGCTTACTAAGTTAACAATTTTAAATACCTCAAATACCTGTTACATGCCAGAAAGACAGAATGTGCTATGGACAAGAAAGAAGGGTAAGGTAGAATCTTTCCTTTTTAAAAAGTTAGAGCTTGGTAAAAAGACAAGGCTTATGTACCTAAAACCAAAAGAGAACATGCACATGAAGCTACATGCACTTTCCCAAGGATTTCTAAATTGATAATATGTGATACTGTTTTTAAAGTAGAGTATTAAGAGATGAATAAGGTGAGTCTCTACCCTCGGGGGGGGGTTTCCTTTTTAATGAAGGAGACAGGACATAAATAGATAACAGTTTTATAAAATGATAAGTAAAATGGATGAAAATACACCACACACACACACACACACACACACACACACACACACATACACACACACAATTGTGGGAACATACACTTGGCCTGGGAGTGGCAATAATAGAAAAGGCTTTTAGAGAAGGTGTTTTTGGGGCTAAATCTTAAAGGAAAAGTATGAGCTTGATACATCCATAAAGTAGAAACCTAATCATTTTCCTTGAATAATAAAAGTTACGTATGTTAATTTACTACTTATCAAGTATAATCACTGAGCTAAATACTTCATGTGATGTTATCTAATTTTCTGAAGAATCTTGTGAAGTGGCTATTGTTATTACCCACATTTGACAGATAAAGAAATTGGACTTAGAAAGGTTAAGTAACTTCCCCAAATCACGCAGGTCATAAGTGTGTAGGGCAGGACTTGAGCTTCATCATATGGTAGTTTCAGTGATAATATTATGGATGATGCCTTATTGAAGTTAAAGTATAGAAAATGTACATGGTCAGATTGCCCAGCAGATCTGCTGATCCCACAATGACACTCTAACACTCACATGACTTTCTCTGCAAGAATCAAGCATTTCTACAAATAAATTCTTTTATTACTTAATGATGACTCTTGGGGAAAAAAAATTTCAGTTAAGAAGTTTGGGCCTTTTAGGAAGTCAGGCAGGAGTGAGTCTGAATCCTGGATCTGCCACACCTGGCTTCCTGACTTGGGGCAAATTATTCTTTTACTGTAAACCTCGGTGTTTCAACTGTAAAACTGAATTAATCTTACCAACATAGGATTGTTGTGAGAATTAAATTAGAAATATGTAAAGTATCTAGCTTAGTGCTCAACACTTAGTTAATCCAGTATTACTGCTGTTAGCAAAGTGCTTATTTATAGGAATTGCTCAAGAAATTGTAGCTGTTTTTATTTTTTTAAGTTTTATTTATTCCTTGTCAGACATCCAGACATTGAAGTATTTTTGTAGATTAAGTATCAAGGAAATTGACCAAAGTGTTCAGTTTGCAGATGATATGGAAATATGGCAACTATTTGGAAATCAACCTGAGACCACATCCTAGACCAATCCTTCTAAGAAACACATTTTAGTAATGAGAGAGGATTCTTCTCATTGTCTCTTATGTAATATATTCTCTCCCTAAAAGTTTGGTGTATAATCACCTTCCCCAGGGCTTATATTACTTACTGTATCCATTCAGTAAATAAAATAGACACCTATTGAATAATTAAGGTGTGCAAGGTAGTGTTAAATATTGCTGGTTCTACCTACCTATTCAACCTCACTTTTGTCTCTTCTCAGTATAAACTCTGATCAGCTTGTCTCTTTTCTTTTGTCCTATATCGTGGAAAATCCTTCCTCCTGTCCTTTCAGGAATTCTCTCTCTCTCTTTCTCTCTGATGGAGTCTTGCTCTGTCACCCAGGCTGGAGTGCAGTGGTGCGATCTCTGCTAACTACAACCTCAGCCTCCCAGGTTCAAGCACTTCTCCTGCCTCAGCCTTCTGAGAAGCTGGGGTTACAGGCACCCACCACCATGCCCAGCTAATTTTTATATTTTTAGAAGAGATAGGGTTTTGCCATGTTGGCCAGGCTGGTTTCAAACTACTGACCTCAGGTGATCCGCCCACCTTGGCTTCCCAAAATGCTCAGATTACAGGCATGAACCACCACAACTGGTCCAGGAATGCCTTTTCAAGTATGCCTATCCAAAACTGTTCAGTAGGAACTGAATGAAGTTCCATCTCCTTTGTAAAATACTTCTTTAAACACAGAAGATCTTTTCAAGTTTTAAAAATTTCATAACTCCTCTTTTCTGTGCCTCACAATGGAAGAAGATGTGCCATCTATTGTTTTATGTTGTGCTCGGATGTTTCATTGTCTTTATTTTTTCATTTCAACTATCTACATTAAAAAAAGTCTTCTTTAGGGGCTGTATCTCATGCTTTCGTGTCTCCTCCGGTGCAGGTACTTGAAACAAGGGTGTTGTACAGTATATGTTTGTTGACCCTTGATACTCTTTCATTTCATTAAAAGCAACCAACAGTTGTTGGGTAGAGAGTTCTAGTTCTGCATATGTGTTCGACCTAGTTAGTTTATAATCTCTTAAGTCCTCTATTTCTTTCTTGATCATTTGTCTAGATGTTCTGTCCATTATTGGAGTGTTAAAGTCTTCAAAACCCTATTGGAAGAAAAAGAGGAATTACAAACCAAAAATACAATAATATTAGCTTTATTTATATATGTATTTATCTTTATCAGATCTTTATTTCTTTATGACATGAGTTACTCTAGTGACCTTTCATTTCAATCTGTAGGACTACTTCTAGCTTTTGTTACAGAGCAGGCTACTAGCAATAAACACCTTTAGTTGTGTTTACCTGTCTTAATTTCTTCTTTTAAAAAAATTTCTAAAATTGACAAGAATTACATATATTTTTATATAATTTTATTTATATGATGTTTCAAAAAGTGTATACTTATGTAATATCTAAAGAAATTAAACTAATTAACATATGCAATAAACTAAACTAATATATGCAAAAAAATAAAAATAAATAAAAGCAACCAATAGCCTTATTTTGACTAGGGCCCATCTTGGTCACCAGAAACCATTAACCAGAAGTGAATATTGTTTACTTGTAAAAACTGTTTCCTCATATTTCTGCATGTCCTGGTCTGATAAATTTTATTATTAATTTTTTTCTAAAGTTAATCTGGACTTTAAAAACTGCCAGAATATGAGCTAAAAACAAATTTGTAACAAGTTTTTTAAATGTTTATCTTTAAATATTTTAGCAAGATATTTTCAGGCCTAATGTAACTAGAAGTAACTACCTTTAAAAAAATTCCTTTAAAGTTGCTTTTAGGGAGTAAGCTCTCATTTTTACATTGTGTGCTTCTTATCTTCCTTGTCACCTGAGGCAGATGTGAGCTTAGAGCTCTTATCCATTTCAAATGCTGCCAAGGTATTGAATTAGAATTTGGAACAAAATCAAAAATAATTTCCTCTTACAGATCTCACCGGCAGGTCTGAAACCAGCCTGGGCCAGGGAAATCAAAAGAGAAGATACTTTTCAGGACAAGTTAATACCCAGCTAAATGCTTTGCCATTATTAGAGCATAAGAACATACCCTATCTTGTTAGATCCAGAATGGCTTTTCACTCTGAGTGCTTATCTGTGAATTCAGTTTGACATCTAGCAGCCAGCATCATCTGAGCCCTTAGAAAACACCTGTGTCCTTTTGCATTTACTGGGAGTCGAAATCAGCTGCTTCAGACTGTGAGATCTGAACTTCAAAGAAGAAAAGGAGGTTCAGAGTTTTTTCTGTCATCTGATGCACATTCCTGGCATCTGTCTTCACCTTGCTTTGTGTTCTATCTGTCAGTTGGTCAATCTATTGGGCAAGGACCTGGTCCAGTTCAGTGTTTTGCTTTGCAGGTACTTACCCAGTATTTAATGTTGTGATTATCCCAAGGATTGTTAGTAGTAATACTGTTTGCTTTTTTAAAAAATTATTTAATGAAACCACAGTGGTATACCTATAGATTTTTGTTTCATTCTACCCTCAGGCTACAAAGTTAACATTAGAATTTAAAGAACTGAATTGTAATTGGGACTTTTTTTTGCTTTTAGAAAAAACTTAAAAAATTTTTCTTTGAGCATTTCTGGAATTAAGCAATTCAAAATCTTTTAACTTTCAGTGAGTTTACTGACTAAATAAAAATTATATAATTTTTCTCTGGCTCTAGGGTCTTCATAATGTTTTACTTCTTTAGGAAGGTAGTGAACCCAAAGAGTTCACTTTAGCAAGTTCAATTCAGCAGCTGTTCACCAAGCTTCTACTCTCTAGTTATATGGTCCAATAAGAGGCAAGGAGATGAGGGAAACTTGCAGATAACAATCATTTCAGAGAAGCTACGGTAAGTGCCACCAGGAGGGTAGGGGACAGACTGGTTTGTCTACAGCATGTAAAACAGTGGCATGTGTTCTACTCCCTGCAAATACTAATTAGAAGAATGAATGGTGGAGTATAAATAGAGAATTGGGAAAATAATTCATGGGAGAGGCAGACTTTTCTTTGTTAAAAAATTTATTTATTATACTTTAAGTTCTGGGGTACACATGCAGAATGCGCAGGTTTGTTACATAGGTATACACATGCCATGGTGGCTTGCTGTACCCATCACCCCATCATCTACATTAGCTATTTCTCCTAGTGCTATCCCTCCCCAATCCCCCCATCCCCTGCTATTTTTCCCCTAGCCCCCCACCCCCTGACAGGCCCCAGTGTATGATGTTCTCCTCCCTGTATCCATGTGGTCTCATTGTTCAACACTACTTATGAGTGAAATCATGTGGTGTTTGGTTTCCTGTTCTTGTATCAGTTTGCTACAAATGATGGTTTCCAGCTTCATCCATGTCCCTGCAAAGGACATGAACTCATCTTTTTTTTTAGTGGCTGCATAGTATTCCATGGTGTATATGTGCCACATTTTCTTTATCCAGGCTATCATTGATGGGCATTTGGGTTGGTTCCAAGTCTTTGCTATTGTGAACAGTGCTGCAATTAACATATGTGTGCATGTGTCTTTAGAGTAGAATGATTTATAATCCTTTGGGTGTATACTCAATTATGGGATTGCTAGGTCAAATGGTGTTTCTATTTCTAGATCCTTGAGGAATTGCCACACTGTCTTCCACAATGGTTGAACTAATTTACATTCCCACCAACAGTGTAAAAGTGTTCCTATTTCTCCACATCTCTCTGGTATCTGTTGTCTGCTGATTTTTTTAATGATCGCTATTCTAACTGGTATGAGATGGTTTTGATCTCATTGTGGTTTTGATTTGCATTTCTCTAATGATAAGTGATGATGAACTTTTTTCATATGTTTGTAGGCTGCAGAAACGTCTTCTTTTGAAAAGTGTCTGTTCATATCTTTTGCCCACTTTTTGATGTTATTTTTTTCTTGTATATTTGTTTAAGTTTTTTGTAGATTCTGGATATTAGCCCTTTGTCAGATGGGTAGATTGCAAAATTTTTTCCCATTCTGTTGGTTGGAGATGCAGACTTTTCAATGGACCCTAAAGGATGGGTATTTCCATAAATTTTGTGGAAAAATTCCAAAAATTATTTCCATAAAGATTGTAGTAAGAGCAGGCTGAGACATTGAAAGGTCATGCTAGGCGAGAGAAAAGAATCAAGGCAACTATGTTGTTGAGAATGTATAAATAAGAGTTTGTATGAGGCAGAGTGAGTTGATACATTAAATTAGCAGGGAGGGCATAAGAACAAGATGTGTGGAGCTAGGGTGGCAAAATAATTGGGCCATTTTGTGGAAGGTCTGTGAAAGTTTTTAGTATGGAGATAGCATGATTAGAACTTTATATTAGGGAAATTAACCTGCCAGTCATTCTTTTAATGAGAGACAGGACATGATTTCAGTAGACCAAAGACAGTGCTGCAAAAAGAATTTAAACTAGGATTGTGACTGTGGAAGTGGAAAGGAGGTGATAATGCTAGAAATGTTATAGGAATGGTGTCGTCTGGACTTGATAACTGACTGAATGGAATCCAGGATGCCTCGGGAGCTAGCTGCCAGGAAGATGATAGGAAACCATTCATACACCCAGGTCCTGGATTTACAGAAGCATGTCAGTTAAGATTTCTGCTCCCATTATACATGTTGTGACCATCTTTGAAGATATATTTCACTAACAGATTTTTAGGGTACCTATTATAGGCCAGGATGCTTCTAGATTTCTGCTTTGTTAGGGCATGCTTAGCTCATGTTTTATTCTCCTAAACCTTCTTTTGAGGTGGAGAACAACCACCACATCACAGCTATTTTTATTGCCCAGTGAATTTTGACCATTCTCATCTTGATTCCAAGCATCTCATTTTCCATCCCTCTGTTTTTTTGAGATGCAGACTTGTTTTTGAGAGAGAATATTATTTGGGTCACTCGTTATACCATTTCCACATATATTTTTGGCCTTTAAAATCTAAAGCAATTCCAAGTACAACTTAAAAAATTCCTTCCCTGTAGCTTTCTATTTTTTAAAAAAATATTATTATTATCTTTTGAAACTGAGTCTCACTTTGTCACCCAGGCTGAAGTGCAGTGGAGTGATCTCGGCTCACTGCAACCTCTGCCTCCCAGGTTCAAGCAATTATGCTGCCTCAGCCTCCCGAGTAGCTGGGACTACAGGCGCACATGCCCAGCTAATTTTTTGTATTTTTAGTAGAGACAGGGTTTCACCGTGTTGCCCAGGCTGGTCTCGAAGTCCTGACCTCAGGTGATCTGCCCATCTTAGCCTCTCAAAGTGCTGGGATTACAGGCATGAGCCATAGCGACTGGCCCACTATAGCTTTTTATAGTCATAATTTTCAAAAGATTATAAGAAATAAAATCTTTCAGAAACCTGACATCTATCTTCAGACTTTTTAGGTAACATAAGACATTCAGAAAATGTATATGGTATGCAAGAATGAGCTACAACATTCTTAAGGTATAGGAAGTTCTAACCACATTTTAATAAAGGAATTAGTTACTGTTTATTCTGAATTTCTGAAAGATATTTCATGAATTATTTCCTTGATATCTACTATTACATTTACAATGGTCTAAAATATATGTTGACTTTAGACTCCTATAAATAGAGAAAATCAAGATGAGACAATAAAAATGTAGAAATTCTGTTGTATTTCAGAGTACTGGGGACTTGGAGGAGATTTTGAGGCACAGATTTGGAAAAACGTTGGCAGTCTGCTAAAATTATGAAACAGGTTTTTTCTTTTCTAATACGGTTTTGGGATTTTTGAGGATTCAGACCTGTGCTTGAGAAAATGGTGATATGTGTGATATATTTGTAATCAAACTCTCCTGCTCATCACCAAAGCTGTCTCTGTTCCAAACTTCCCTGATCTTTACCATTTCCTCTCTTCTTTTGGACGTGGAACCTTGGCGTTGACTTTGATTATGCAGTCTTCCTTCCCTTCTACCTCCAGTGAACCACTAAGCCTGTTATATATTACCTCTGTATTGTTGCTTGCCTCAGTGTCCTTTCTAGTCTGACTGCCATTGCTTTTGTTCATGTCCTTATTTTCTTTTGCTTAATTTGATCCAGTATCTTGTTATGTGAGGTCAGTGTTACAGTTGGCTGCATGCAAATTTATTTCACACTTTGTGTTCCAGTTGATCTTATCACATCTGGCTGATAAGTTACCTCCTCATGTGGTAGTGTTCGATGGCACCTGAGTGCGTCTGAGGAAGCATCCATACCCTTGAGTCTGGCATTCAAGTTCCATCCCATGGTGAACTAAAGTTGATTAAGTAGCATTTAACACATCTGTATTTCTCTTTATCTAGACTACATTTCAGCAGTGACTTCCCATTACTTGAATTTGCTGGGCACTTAGTGCCTTTATCCAGAATGATTTTTCCACTTTGAATATTCTCCTTCCTCCTGAAACTTTCTGTTAAAATTTTGACCATCCTTCATGGCCCACATTCTCCTTGAAGGCTTCTTAACTTGAGGTACTCGCTACTGACCTTGAACTCTGAACCTCTTCTGAGACTCCTCGCATGACATTTATCTCATTCTACTTTGCACTATAATGTGAGTACATGTCTCATTGCCTTTACTAGCTATTAATTCCTTAAGGGTAGGAATATGTCTGATTCACTTAGGTATCTTCTATTGCAGGGATTGACAAACTGTGTGCTGTGTACAAAGTCCAGCTTGCCGCCTTGTTTTGTAAATAAAGTTTTGTTGGAATAAAGCGATGCTCATTAGTTTATATTGTCTGTAGCTACTTTCATGCTGCAATGGCAGAGTCATGCAGTTGCGGCAGACTACATTACCCTTATGCTATAGTCCTGGTTCTCAAAGTGGGAACTAAAGAGCCTTAAGTATGCCTGAGACCCTTTCAAAGAGATGAGAAGTCCTAGGATTTTCGTTATGTAATTCAACAAAAACAATATATTTTAACAGGTTGAACACAGAAGCAGACAGGCGAATCCAATTGTATTTCATTTAGTCATATATATATATATGTTTAAAAAATATATGTTTAATATATATGTATATTTGGATTCATTTTATTTATTTATTTTTGAGATGATGTCCCACTCACTCTGTTGCCCAGGCTGGAGTGCAGTGGTGCAATCTTGGCTCACTGCAACCTCAACCTCCCAAGTTCAAGCAATTCTCCTGCTTCAAGGTCTCTTGAGTAGCTGGGACTACAGATGTGTACCACCATGCCTGGCTAATCTTTGTGTTTTTAATAGAGACGGGGTTTTGCCATGTTTCCAGGGCTGGTCTCGAACTCCTGGCCTCAAATTATCCACCTGCCTTAGCCTCCCAAATTGCTGGGATTACAGGTGTAAATGACCTCCCCTAGCCTCATTTAGTCATATATTTAAAAATGTGCAACAGTGACTTTCTTTTTATTAAATTTTTTGTTTCTGAAGGTATAGTTGTTTTTCATAAGATATATGACTTAGGTTAACACACAGTGGTTTGTTGTTAAAGTGAATTAATAAATATTAAAAGCTTTTTAGTTGTAATACATACTGATAGATATGACCTGAATAAACAGACCTTCTTAATATTTAAGTGTGTAAAGGTGATCTGAGACCAAAACGTTTCATAACTGCTACTTTTTTTGTGTCCGGTAGAATGCCTTATATATAGCAGTAAATCAATATATGCTGAATGAACGAATGAACAATTGAACTAGATGCTCCAAATGAGAAATTAAAGTATAGTAGTAATAATTGAAAGTATTGAAAGGGAAGGTTAAGAGTCACTGAGAAATGATATCTACTATGTGTTTGTGATTGCGATTCCCTCAGTGTTCCCAGAGAACATTGATGAGGGATAGTGGAGTAGGAATGGTTTTTTGGGGGTGAGAGGAAGAGCAGGGCTTCCTGACTTTCTGTCTTTGCTGCTTTCATGAGAGTTAGTAGTCATAAAGAATGGGTTAGATTTTGCTGTAGTGTCAGCTAACCCCAAACGTCTGTATTGCCTAAGAACACAGAAGTTTCTTTCTTACTCATGCTACTATATGTGTAATGTGGATCTTCAGGGGTCTCTGCTCATCATCGTTAGTTAGGATCAGGCTAATAGAAGCCTTCTCTCATCAGTGCTTCCAAAGTCACTGTAGCAGTAGGCAAGGGTCATTGTGACTCACAAGCTGCCTCTTAAAGTTGTGCCCAGAAATAATACATCATGTTCGTGTATTTCATTTGACATAGTGAGTCATGTGTTGTATTAGTCAATTTTCATGCTGCTGGTAATGACATACCCTAGACTGGGAAGAAGAAGAGGTTTAATAGACTTACACTTTCACGTGGCTGGAGAGGCTTCAGAATCATAGTGGGAGGTGAAAGGCACTTCTTATATGGTGGCAAGAGATAATGAGGAAGAAGCAAATTGGAAACCCCTGATAAACCCATCAGATTTTGTGAGACTTGTTCACTATCACAAGCATAGCACAGGAAAGACCAGCCCCAATGATTCAATTGCCTCTCCTTGTCTACCTCCCACAACACATGGGAATTCTGGAAGATACAATTCAAGCTGAGATTTGGGTGGGGATGCAGCCAAATCATATCGTGTGTCCATATCTAACTTCAAAGAATAATTATGCTACCGTGTACCCAGAAGGTGATTCAGAAATATTTTGTATACAGCACTAATGACTATCACCCAGTGACAACAGGAATTATAACTTGACTTTGGAGTTTGCCCTTCTTGGCAAGGCTGAGAGCAGTGTGAAGTTATGGAAGGCCACCGTGCAGAAAATCTCTTCCTGCATATTCTTACAATGGAGGTTGAGGGCTTTTCTCATAATGAGGGAGGGTTACCAGTTCAAGGTCTACTGAAGAACTGGTGAGACTGTGGTTTTACAGGAGACTTCTGAAGTAGACTACATTAATTTGAAACTGATGGACAGTCTTTCATGCAAATATACAGTAAAGCACTCTTATTAGACCAAACAATGTCTGGATTTAATGATTGGAGACAACGCAAGCTCTAAATACTTGAATTAGTCTGTCTTTGTACATATGAGTGAGAGAGACAGAAGGAAAAGCAAATGCAATATTCTAGCTACGGATATCAATTTCAAAGTAAATAATGAAATTTCTTTTTGGCAGCAAACAGTAGAATTTTACTTTGAAGGAAATTGCTGGCAAAATCTTCAGAAACAAGGCTTTTATTTCTGTGGTAAGCTGAATGTTTATTATGTTTAGACTTGTCCTGGTAATTCAGATCTGAGTTCTACTCCTCTTAATGTATCCTCTACCTCAGTCGATCCTCATTTATCCCTTTGCCAGGCGAAAAAGTCCCTATCATCGAAGACTTCTTCTTCCCCTTCCCCTTCTATAACCTTCAGTAACCATACTCTTCTATCATTTTACTTCTGATTTATTCCCACCCTTCCCTGACTATTACAACTGCCCTAATTCAGGTCTTCATCATCATCTCTTGTGGGACCATTTGAATATCATCTTGTTTTCCAAGGCTTCACTCTGACTTCTTAAAATCCATCTTTCACAATTGCCTAAAGAAGAACCTAAGCTACAAATGTAACACATCACTCCCTCTTATCAAAAACCTTTAGTGATGACTCCCTATCATTTTAAAACTCAAGCTCATGTTCCCTAGCCTGACTAATACTTATAAGATCTCAAGCCTGAGTTCTCTAGCCTGTGGAATGCTTTTTGACTTGGTCTCTGTCTAACCCCCTAATCATCTCTTGCCATTCCCACTCCTGTACTACAAGCTCTTGTAATTTAGATTTTTATATACTTAGATTCCATGCCTTTCAGTCTCTCTATCACTTGTTCATGCTATTCCAATTGCCCCCACTTGATGTGACTAAATTTAACATATTCTTAAATTTCTCATGTCCCCCAGGAGACTTTTTTTGTATTGCTCATTATCTCCTCCTCCTCCCGTTCCACTATAGTGCCTCTCCCTTATTTATGCTTTCATAACCCCAACCCCCTTCCCTCATTGACTTATGATACAATAGTACAAATATGTTTCCTTCTTTGTTGGCAAAGTATCTAAGGAGCTTGAGCACAACCCATTCATTTTTGTATTCCCAGTGCCAAGCATAATGCCACATTTAGTAGATGTTCAGTAAATGTTGGACTTGACAGATTCATCCACGTGTTTTTTGCTGTGGCTAAATTATTTGCTAACCATGCAGTGTCAGTCATGCTTGTATCTCTTTTGTTCCCATGCAGTTGGTATGGATAGAATGTGTTCTGATCATCTTTAAGAGCTTAGTAAATTGGAAAACAAGTAAGAGAGGAGATAGAATATGTAGTATCCACTTAACCAGAATGTGTAGTATCCATTAGCCTGAGACAAACATTCCAAACAATAAGGTAGTGCCATTTTTGTTTTTGACTATTGGACAAAACAGAGTTTGGAGGGGTGATGACAGATTTCTCAAATTCATCTAGATTTCTTTATTTGTGTGAATTATTATTTTTTTTCTGGTGGTGGTGATGGTGGTATGGGGAGCTGTTAGTGGGTTACAAATTGTGATTCCTCTTGCATAGATTGGGGCTTTTCTTGGAAGAAACTGATTTATTCCTCACCTAAGTTCTAACATAGGGCTGGACACACAGATACTTCATAAATATTTGTTGATTAAATGGACACTTAACCTGAAAGGGAGAGAAAAGATGAGGTAACATGTAAATCTAGAGCAGGAATGATTTTTATAAATTGATCAGATTGTAGTCTTCACATCACCCAAAAAACTGACTGGACTCAGTGGCCTGAGGGAAGCTCTGCTGCTTTTCTATGGCTGCTGATAGTAGTAGAATTTGAGAATTAGATTCTTTGGTCAGGGCCTCCATTTCTTGCTAACTGGATCATTCTATCCATGACTGAGATGTCACAACTAGGGAAAGTATGACTACTCCAGCTATCATTGATTAAACCAGTCCCCACAAAACATTTCTCTGAAGTAAGCATCACTCACTCCGTATGACAGATGAGGGAACGGAGGCTCAGTGAAGTTAAGTATTAATAGTAGTCATTAGGGATATTCATCAGTATTCCAGATCTGTCTCTTTCTGGGCATGTATGAGGACCCCACTTCTTCAACCCACTTGAAGTTAGATGTGAGCTCATGACTTGCTTTGGCCAAGGGATTGTGAGCAGGAGTGATGGAGGCCATTTCCCAGGAAAGCTTCAAGAGAATGGCTGCTCCATGCATCTGGGTCCTGGCATGGAGGACCAACCCCAGCCAATCCACAATAGTTATTACCATGAGTAAGAAATAAATGACTGGTGTTTTAAGCCTTGAGAATCAAATACTGTTCTACTGTAATCTTGCCTATCTGATAGGGATTATTTGAGGTCACTCAGTTAGTTGGGGGGAGCAGGGTTTGAACTCGGGTGTGTAGACTCCAGATGGCACATTTTCTTGCCATTCCTCTCTCTGCTTCTTGTTCTCTCTACTCTCAGGTTTCCTTACTTCCAGACACAGATGCTGCTCTTGTCTGATAATAAGAAGTGTGGACACTGATGACTCTGTCTTTTACTGTTTCAAGTCAGAAAATGAAATGCCTGATGTTTTTCAATGAAGGGCAACAAGTCAGAATTCTGAAGTGTAATTTTCTGCAATGGTTCTGTTTTCTGAGACCCATTCCTATCAACCCCAGGAAACAGCTGGAGCACACAAACTATTATGGGCTGTGATCAGCTTGCCTCAGAAAGAGCTATTCACTGTGATGCAAGCAGTAACCATGGTTACAAAGCGAAGTGCAGTCTTATTAGGTGAATATAGCAGAGATACTAATATCAGCATCCTTTTTGAGGACGAAGAACAGGATAAATTCAATTACAATGACAAGCTTTTCCCTCTGCAAATGTCTTATTTTAAAAATTGACTCTTCTAGCACACATTTAAGCTGGGGTCTTGATTTCGGGAATTGCTGTAGGTTTCAAGGTTGAATTATTCTCCGTTTTCCAGAGATCATCTTTAGATAATTTTTGTCTGGGTTTCTAGGTTCTTTTAGAACCTGTAAGAAAGTGGCACTTCCTCTTACTTAGCTAGTGGCTCAGGTTGTATAGCTTGTTATTATTATAATAATGACTGAGATAGTTTTGACTGTTGTCTTCAGTAGCAGTGATTATCATAACCTCAGACTGGGAAGATTCCTTCTCTCTTTATTGGTAATAATTTTATCATATGCAGTTATAGGGGTAGAGTTTTGGGATGTATACTAATTTATTCAGACCCTCAATTCATTTATTCATTTAAATATTTTTGAGTACTATTCTTCTTTGCTCACTACTCAGTTAGGTGCTGGGAATATACAATGATTAAAGCAGACACAGTCCCTATCTTAGAGAGCTACAAGTTAGACCTTTTTGTTTGTTTGTTTTTTGAGACACCATCTTGCTGTGTCACCCAGGCTGGAGTGCAGTGGTGTGATCTTGGCTCAATAGACTTTTTTTTCTTTTAACCAAGGAACAAGTGATGTTTTTGATAACTGGACTAGTTGATTGGATGAAGCTGAGCTTATCCTGAACAGAGTGAGAAGTGCTTGTAGAGAGAGTGGTTTACATCTGAAGGAGGAGAATGAGAACGTGGAGACCATGGAGGAGGTGGTTAGGTAGTGAGAGATCTAGATATGGCCATAGGAGTGTTGATTAAAGGAATTGGAGAAAAGGCAGCTAAGTTAGTTCATGAGAGCTCACTCAATACAAGTACATAGAGGAAAGTAGACTTTGCTGTTTCGGAGAATAGACTAGGCTCTATGGGTGATCATTTTAGTGAAGAAGATATTTTATTGAGACTCCTGATGTTTTTGGATAAGGAGTGAGTGTAATTTTTGTAGTCCATTGATTTTCCAAAAAAAAAAATCAATGACCTGATTGAAATTTTAGTTTTCCTAGATTCAGGCTGGCAAAGGCCTGTTGGTGAGGATATAGTCCTCTTATATAAGGAAGATGGGTTTTTTTTTTTTCCTTCAAGGGACCTTTGTACACTAGTTTTTTTGAGAGGGATGAGGACTGCAGGGAACAACTTTCCAGTGCTAGAGAATTGTAAAAGATAAAGCAAGGGCTTCTGTTTATGAACATCTGAGTTAAGCCTGGGAACATTGGGGTCCAAAGTGGCTCCCGCCGGAGGTCATGGCGCTTGCGAAGGCGAGGTCATCAGTTCAAGGCTAACCTCATAAGCTCAAACTGATTGGCAAAAAAAAAAAAAAAAGCCTGGGAACATATGAAGACATCATTATTTCTAAGGCAACTAGTAGGAGCTGTACATGTTTAAGTGAAAACCAGCTTTTTCTGAGCATCTGTGTACTTGGATTGGCACTCTGAACACAATCCTCACATTTTTTCTTGGTCTGTGCAAATGCTCCTGCTTACCTGGGATATTGAAGCAGTTTACCACATGTAAGAATGAGCTCTATTACAGTGAAATGGATCACTTCATTAGCAGCAGGCTTCCTGTCACTGAGAGCACATAAATAGATGCTATGAGACTGTCTATAATGTAGGAGAGAAGCTGCTTGGATGAGAAGTTGGTTAGATGAGCTCCAGTTGTCCGTTAACTCTGTGATTCTATGAGCCACATCTATAATAACATATAGAGGTTCTCTAGCCTCCGGAGAACCCGCCCTCGGGGGCATCTAAACTCACTGTTCCCACTGTATTGTATTCCTGGTCCAGAGATAATGTACAACTGTGAGAAAGTTCTAGTTGAGCCGTGCTGGAGGAATTTCTCAAACCAAAGTTTTGATACTGATTCTGATATGAATTTCTTTCTCATTCTCTGATTTTCTCTTTACGTTGATTCAGCAGAAAATGGATTTAAAAAAAAATGCACCTTTGTTCACTGACTTAAGCAAACTTTAACCAGTATAACTAGGCTCAGTGAAGCATTCCCAGAGCTGTTTTTTGTATGTTGATGCATATATTTTACCACTTGCTCTCTTTTCCTACCCAATTCATTCTCCACACTGCTTTAGTAGTAAATATCGGAAAGTATATATTGCCTTCAAATCAGAATGACAGATACTAGAATGGGCTAAGACCATCCTTTCCTCAAGAGAACATTAGAAATTACCATTAAAGAACTTTCTGTACCTGTGATGTATATACATAAGTAAGCAAGGTACTGCATCGGTTTCTCAAGTAAAAAATTACTAATGAGCTATGTACTCAGTAAGACATCTAACATTTTTCCGGGAAGCTCTCTTGTATTGCTTTGCCTAAGTTATCACATACCCTTTGTGTGATGAGTAACAGCCACATTTAGGTCTCAGTCCTCCTTTCTTAAGTCAGCTCATGATTTCAATCCTCACCTCAGGATATGAGTTAGAACTGCAACCTCTCAATTCTCTGAACTCATTTTCTTAGACTAGAAAAATTACAAATGGTGAGTATATGGTATCCCACAATGGCAAATATAGTTTACTGTTTCCTAAGGATCTTGAGTTCAGAGGGGATTTATGCACAGGGTTGCAGGGCAAAGGGAGAGACAACTAACATCTATTGAAGAGCTGAGCAAGACACTTCCAGATGTGTTTCCTTGCTTAATCTTTACAATGTCCTGATGAGAGATTTTTATTCCCATTTTACTACCTTTTCTTACTTTGTCTGTTTTCGATGATAATAACATATTGGCAATAATTCTTCTTATATATATCTTTATGGATTCATTAGGCCCATCCAGAAAGCAGAAGTGTGAGCCATCACACTGTCTTCTCCTCTGCTGCCACCTTCCAGTCGGAAACATAATGCCTGCAGCAGATAATGTTAGGCAGATCTGTGTTGCAAAGCCAAATATCCTCACCAGTGGGACTTCTTAGAACTGGATAACGTGATGCCATTTAGGATTAGACAATATCAGCCAAGAACTGCAAGCATGTCAGTTCAGCTTGGGCTTTTCAATAGAAGGCAATCCTGTGCCTGTCATAGCTCTGAACAGAATTTTCCAGGGTAACTCTAGGATCACTTGGGGTCCTGAAGCTATAGTATCATTTGGACCCTAGATGTCACTTTGGCTGAATTGCATAATTAATCTCTCTAAGGGGGAGAAAATGAGTGCATGAGCAAGTGCACAATGGGACAGCTTGTATCCTACCTTTCTTCTCTCTCAGACTTACAGCACTTTGGTCTACAGTGCCTTCAGGGCCACTTGGGTGAAAGAGGCATTATGTGTCCAGAGGTGTTTGTGCCCTTCTTTCCTGGAGGCTACTCCTATGCAGTTGTCCTATAATCATCGATTGCTAGGAGTGTATCAGTTAAATGAATGTGTAGTCAGCAAGACCTGAGGAGTTTATTGCGTGAGGAAGACAATTGAATGGCTTTTCCCAAGTCATGTTTTGTGAGCTAGAAGTCTAGAACAGTGAGGAGGGAGGCTTGAACCTGGGAGGTTGCAGTGAGCCCAGATTACGCCATTGAACTCAAGCCTATATGACAGAACGAGACTCTGTCCTTTCCCCACAAAAAGAAAAAAAAATACCTCATTTGTACACCTTTTTCTTTCATATACATTTGAAATTATTATTTCTAGTCCATTATTAATTACATTTTAATTTTAAGTAGTAAACCTATGCTTTTATGTCTTTTTGTAGCAAATATTGACAGGGTCTTTTGACTTCTTACCTTGTAAAAAACAGATGTTAGCATCTCTACCCTTTGCTGCCCCTCTTTTGGCTGCTTACCTTCTAGAATTCTGTCATTGGTGCTTGTACTTTTTATTGTCAATGTAGATTATATATATATATATATGTGTGTGTGTGTGTGTGTGTGTGTATCATTTTTTTATTATTTTTTGAAACAGAGTTTTGCTCTGGTTGTCCAGGCTGGAGTGCAATGGTGCGATCTTGGCTCACTGCAACCTCCGCCTCCTAGGTTCAAGCAATTCAGCCTCCTGCCTCAGCCTCCCGAGTAGCTGTGGTTATAGGCATGTACCACCACACCAGCTAATTTTATATTTTTTGTAGAGACAGGGTTTCTCCATGTTGGTCAGGCTGATCTTGAACTTCCAACCTCAGGTTGTCTGCCTGCCTTGGCCTCCCAAAGTGCTGGGATTACAGGCGTGAGCCACCATGGCCGGTCTTTAGATTTGTATTCTTGTCTTTATCTCTAAATTCTATGCTTTCTCTATCAGTTTGTGCTAATGTTAGAAATTATATCATTATGACTATGAATATGGTTTACTCTAAAGCTGTGTAATGAACTGTAAGTACATTTTCTTTCGTGTAGTTTTTCAAATGTGGAGTTTTAGGTTGCATTTAAAACACTGCCTATTGTGACTACATTCCTAAGCTCTTCCAATATCTCAAAGATACCAATACACCTTTAGAATCCCTTGATATCTCCTTGCAGATCTGCCCCTCCTGTTAGCTCCTCTCTTCTCTACACTGCCCTCCTGCTTTACGAGATGGGTTGCTTTTCAGACCACTGCACAATGGAAATTCCAGCATTGACTTTCATTGTCATTCTGAGTTGGAGACCATATATTTCTATTTCTTAGTTCATTCCCTCATTTTACTTGTTACACTGTCAATAACTTTGTATAAAAGGAAAAATTAAGGTTAACATTTTTTAGAGTTTTTTTGACCCCAGCTTCTCCATATTATTTTTATCACATTTGATGATTTGGAAGCATATAGAATTCTTGATTGAGGATAATTTTCTTCCAGTACTTTGAAATCATGGTCCCATTATCTTCTACCATTCTGTGTTGCTTAAGAGAATTCCAAAATCTAATTCTTAGACCTTTTCCTTTCTAGATAGAACATTTTTGAATTTTTTCATTCTTAGTGTTATAAAGTTTCACAATGATTCATTTACATACAGGACTTTTAAAATTATTTTTTGGGGTTCATTTTATTTTTCCCCAGGTGTCCTTGCGATCTGAAGAAATATGTCCTTTATCTGTGGGTTCTTGAATTCTCTTTGATAATGTTCTGGGATATTATATTCTCTTTGATGATGTTCTGTCCACAATTTTCCTTGTTCTTGCTTAGCAGGACTCCTAATAATCAAGTATTGGCATTCCTGGATTGATCCTCTTACCTCTTATCTATACTTTTATGTTTTCTGGCTCTTTGTCCCCCTTTTCCCTTGCTCTTTGGAAGATTCTTGTTATAATATTTTCTAATGGTTGTATTGAGGGGTTTTTTTTGGTATGTGTATAATCTCATACATATAGGTTTTAAGGTAATTAATGGTCCATTCTAAAACATTTTTCTTGTTCTAGTTTTCATATCAATCTGTTTATGTTTTGTGGATACAGTATCTTCTCAAATCTCTAAAAACTAATTAAAATTTTTATTTCAGCTTTCTAAATGATATATTTTTTTGGAATTATTTTGCCTGTTTTTTTTTCTTTAAGGTATGGGTTTTGGTCTTTGGCTTCCTCTCAAACCTCTGATGGTGCTCTATTGTACATTTACATTTAAGAAAGAGCATTTGTTTTAGTGTGAGCAGGAGGAGTAATCCTGAGGGGTCCTCTAAGCTCAAGAATTCAGAAGACTTTGCTGTGAGATACAAATACCTGTGCTAATTGCCCTGGTCTTTTCTGAATATGTCTTTAGCAGAGCCCTGCCGTGTAAATGCTTTGGCTTCAGGGTATGCTGCCCAATGGGGTGGTGGTTTACTTCCTTGAACCCATCCCTTTCCTTGAATCCATCCTTTTTAGACTTTCCCTTATTTCTGCCTCCATTGTACTTGGCAGTTTCCAATGTGCAGCTTCTTCAGAGTTTTGCTGGGAAGATATTCTCTTAAATTTTAACTCCATGTCCCTCTGCATGGAATTTTACACTGAAATTTCTAAATAGCATAAATGGTGTCATAGTCTACTATTTTATCTGCTCTTCTTCTTCCAGAAAGTTTTCAGAGTCTTTTGTCTATGTTGGTCTTCTATCTGTTCTTTTATTGGTGTGGCTTTATACTTTTGTAAAAAAGTATATATATATATATATATATATGAATCTATCACTTTAAAAGTACCTAGGAAGGTTGAGGAGATAAATCCAGTTACTAAGTCACGTACTAAGCTTACCATTTTGAGTTGGTTGCCTACGTAAATTACTTTTAATTTGGATGCTTCATCAAATCAGAGAATTCTTCCACTCTTCTAAATCAGTGAAATTTTACTTTGTCTTGGATCTCTTGTCTACATATATATATACAAGAGAATAGACCAAACATATCTGAATCAGACACCATATGTGTCCTTGTAATGATGTGGCTGCAGGAACCTACTTTATTCCAAACAGGCACTGACCCAGAGTGATTTTCACTAAAATCACTCTGGGTCAGTGCCTGTTTAGAACAAAGGCAGTGGGATATTCATTTACTTCTGTTATATTTCATCATTGATAGGTTTTCCTGCTTAGCCTTTAGCTAGCATAGACTTGCTGAATGTACTGTTCTTTTCTCTTTCTACTTTTGTGAGATAAGAAGGTCACAAGTTACTTTATATGTTTTCATCACATTATGGGGAGGGAATAACTTTTTTTTATAATTTTGTGTTGTGTGTGTACATGCATGGGTGTGCGTCTGTGTATATGTATGTGCTCATGTATGTGTTTGTGAATATGGAGAAGGATAACTATCCAATCACAAATACTATCATCACAAAGACCACAGATTCCTTGAAGTACACTATAGGGACTCTTTCATTTAGTAAATTTTCCAGTCTGTATTTGTCTTTTGAATGCTTTCTCAGCTGAGTGGAGATTTTGTATTCCTTATTAATGTATGTGTGTTTGAGAAAGATAGTGAAATATTTTTTTAAGAAATGAAGCATTCTATTCTATCCTGTTCTGTTCTATTCTATTCTATTTATTTAAGTTGGGGTCTTGCTCTGTTGCCCAGGCTGGAGTGCAGTGATGTGACCATAGCCAACTGTAGCCTTTAACTCCTGGGCTCAAGCAGTCCTCTCCCCACCCCTGCCTGCCTCTTTAGTAGCTGGAACTACTGGTGTGCACCACCATCCACAGCTAACTTAAAAAAAATTTTTAAAGAGGTGGGCTCTCACTGTGTTGCTCAGGGTGGTCTTGAACTCCTGGATTCAAGTGATTCTCCTGCATTGGCCTCCCAAACTGTTGGGATTACAGGAATGAGCCACCATGCCTGGCCTAAGCTATTTTAGATCACAATAAAAATTAAATTTCCAGTGCAATATTATTAGAGTAAGACTCATAGTGAATTAGAGCATTTTGTTTTTGCTGACTGAAATTTGAAAGAATTAGAAGAGATGAAACTTTCGTACTTGATATTGAGATGTATGCGACCTGACACTAAACTGTGGGAAAGGTCCACAGAGTAGTAAGAAAATTAAAAAAACAGGAGTGAACAGCATCAAGAAAGTTGAGGTTAAATGATTATCAAGGGGGGCTATAGATAACAAAGGTCCCAAAGGGCAGGGAATAGCTATTAAAATAAGAGAGTAGTGTTTATGAAGCCTGACTGATGCAGGTATCTGTGATTTGACCTCTGCACACTTCTACCTCTTCATATAAGGACGTCCTCTCTATTATATTTGTCCCATATGTTAGGAATGACATCAGCTTTTGGCTTCAACTTTACTCATATATTTTGATAGTTATCTGGGTCTTTTGATGTCTTCTTTTCTCCACAGTTGCTCCACTTTCCAAGATAATTATATGCTTTGAGTTATTTTAGTTTCCCCCAGCTTTTTGCTACCCCAGGCTCTCCTTTCATTTAGCTGAGATCCTAACACTCTGCCTTATTTCTCCTCCATCCTCATATCCTCATTCCTCCTTTACAGGGAATTTCTCTTTTCCCTCTTTATTGCTACTTCTTTTTTCCCTGCTGAACAACAGGCTTTGGGCCAGTTTGGCAGAGTCTTTTAGTTCTGTTAGTTCTGGGCCAGCTACAAACTTCTTACTGATTTACTCTAAGGGTGTCCAAGTCTGAAGGCTCTTGGAGTATGCACACAGCATCTCCCTCCATAGGAAATGGACTTTGCACAGTAGTGTTTATAGTAGTAACTCCAAATGGAGGTAAAATGATACCCCATCACTATTATTCATTCACAAAGTATTAAGTGCCATGAATGCCAAGGTCTGAGGCTATAGCTGAGAACAGGACAAACCAAGGGCCTTGGCTCTGGCTCTTGGAGTTTATATTACATAAAATAAAAACAAACATTAAAAGTATTTTAAACAAAACAATCATAAAGGAAACCAGCAAAAAAATGCTCAAACTGATTTTTTCTTGTTATGAAATTCCTTGAAAGGGCACCTTCTGACTGATGATGTTTATAATAACTTTCCTTAGTCTAATATTTTAAATATTTTTATATTTTATTTAGGGGATGGGGGATGGAAATGGGTTGGGGACCATAACGACATGTTTATTTTATTATTTTTAGAGGGGACAGCTCTTAATAACCTGTTGCTATCTAAAACTAGGAAACTGCTCTGTTAGATACAAACTCTTTTAGCCTTCCTTCTAGATTTTGTCAGTCAAACCCATTGTAAGTATTCTAAGTGATTTGTTCTCTTTGTCCCATTTTATTCCTGCTTTTAGTGAGTAAAATGGGAAGAAATTAGAACTGAAGTAACTTGAAATATGTAAAACTAATGTAGAAATGATGGAGAATAGGCTGTATGTATATTGTGGAATTTTACAAACACTTGGCTATGGCTATAAATTAAGACATCGAGACGCATGTGGTGTAATTATTTTATAATTATATTGCTGTTGCTACTGCCCTTGGCATCCTTCTTTGTCACAGAGCTGTGGTTTGGAACAACTATTTAATTAGAATGGTAAACAGAGTGGCTGAATTCAATATTTCCCCCTTCTTTTCTTTATGAAAATGAGAAAGTAGAGTAATACCACCTCCATCTTTGGAACTGCTAAGTTGGAAACCAAGAACATAACTGCCTTAAACCTCTGTAGTGATGTTATCCTGCACATAATTATCATGAAAATAGAACATATTCTTTGTGGTTGTACATTACATTTTCTCTTTATTAGCCATGATGAAGTTTATGTGTTTATGTAAATAACACAGGGAGAAAAAGTTCTCTTCTCAGAGGCAGTGGAATTGGTATTAAGAGATCCAGGTTTACATTATGGTTTTACCACTTGCTGTGTGACCATGAACTTAGCCTCCTTGAGGATAATTTATTATCAAATGGTAATAATAATACCAACCTTACAGTGTTGATAAGAGGATTAAGTAAGATAATGTGAGTTCAGGTACCTAGTACTCAAAAAGATTAGTTGACCATTACTCTTGACTATACGCATCTTCTACTACATTTGTTGCACCAACAAAGGGAGAAGAAAGAACATCAATGAGTCAGTGTGGGTACAGAACACATTAACATCCATTATTCTGAAACAACATTTATTGCTAGTTTTGGGTCCGAAGCTGTGAAAACTAGACCCATACCTCCAAATATTCTGACAGGAACATGCAGATTCTCTTGTATGTCTATTACATGTGAGTTATCTTAGTTATTTCTTGTACTATAAATATTACTTATTTATTATTGAGAATAAAAAAGATTCAATTTATTTCATAGATCATGGGATCTTTGTTTTAGCTTGTCCCTGGGTTCTCTATTGGCTCATTATGAAGGTATGAGACGAGGGGGGATTTTATGTGTCATTGTGTTACATTAATAGGTACACATTCAACTATCTTCTTTCTTCTTTCTGTGCCATAGCTTCTCTTCACCCCTTTTTATTGTATCTAATAGTTATAATTGCAAAGGACTTTATGAATTGCTACATGTGTGCTAAAGAATAACGATGATTTTCAAACTTAGTACAGAATGTAATTAATTTTTATAGCAACAGTATGTACCTGCCAAGTGGGTACTTTGAAAATGAAATTGTTTTTGATTGTGTGAAACTGCTTGAAAATGTGATTCTCAAAGCTTTTTTTTCTTATGGCCAGAAAACAGTGATATGGAAATTAATTATGATTATGCACTTGAGACTGGTTCTTCTTCTATTTTGTTTTTTTAAGTGAATCTTAAAAAATACAAAGTTTCTTTGGACCAAGAACAAGCATAAGACATTTTTATGCCCTGGATTTTGGGTGGGAAGGGCCTACTGGTTGTAGCTTTGAGTGAATGAATCACCGTTGCCCGAGAAGCAGCATACTTTTTCCTTTTTGGCGCACGGTGACATTTTTCTCTAGCATCCCCACTTGCTCAGGATTGCGTATAATGTATTTACATTATAGGCCAAAAATCTAAATAGAAAATATTTATTCTGACAATAGGTCTTATGAAATGTCAGGTGTAAAATATTCACAAGAATGTTGTTAGGGACTTGTTTTTTAACGCGTTCCCAGGTTAACAAAAATGCCACACACACATTTTTTATTCCCTTGTACAATCTGGTTGATAATCTCTTTTGGCCCTCATTTTTTTATTATTGGATTTGGGTGATATGTTTCTGGAAAAGGTTGATTAAACAGTGAGTTTCCAAAACAAAATTATTTATTTATTTGGTTATATAGGTGAGGATTCAGAGGAAACATCAGGTAACCTCTTTGCATGTTTATATGGCACGTATGATAAGCTAATGATTTGCTTGACATATGATAGTTTAGAGCAGTAGCTTGGAGGAGGGCAAGATTATCAGAATTACCCATCTGGCGATACTCCTTCAATGTATATGCTTCTTTCAACTCAGATTCTGATTAGTATAGATACTTTTAAGATAACTGGTTTATGTAGAGCGCTGGTTCTCAATCTTCGGCATGATTCAGATCACTTTGAGGGCTTGTTAAAATGCACATTGGTGTCCACCCTCCTGCCTCATACCCAGAGTGTTGATAGAATTGGTCAGGCATTTTCAAAGAAGAATTGATACCAATCCTTTGACACTATTCCACAAGGTAGAGAAAGATGGAACATTCCCTAATTCATTCTATGAAGCCAGCATCACCCTAATACCAAAACCAGGAAAGGACATAACCAAAAGAGAAAACTGCAGACTGATATCCTTAATGAACATAGATGCTAAAATCCTTAACAAAATACTAACCAAGTCCATATTGGTTAGCTAGTATTTTGTTAAGGATTTTAGCATCTATGTTAAAATAAAAAAGATATGATTTTTGATTTTAACATATCAAAAAGATAATCCACCAAGATCAAGTGGGTTTCATACCAGGGATGCAGGGATGCTTTAACATACACAAGTCAATAAATGTGATATATCACATAAACAGAATTACAAACAAAAATCACATGATTATCTCAATAAATGCAGAAAAAGCATTCGACAAAAATCCAACATCCCTCTCAGCAAAATTAATATACAAGGGACATACCTCAATGTAATAAAAGCCATCTATGACAAACCCACATCCAACATAATACTGAATGGGGAAAAGTTGAAAGCGTTCCCTCTGAGACCTGGAACAAGACAAGGATGCCCACTCTCACTGCTCCTCTTCAACATAGTACTGGAAGTCCTAGCCAGAGTAATCAGACAAGAAAAAGATATAAAGGGCATCCAAATTGGTAAAGAAGAAGTCAAACTGTCACTGTTTGCTGATGTTATGATTATTTACCTTGCAAACCCTAAAGACTCCTCCAGAAAGCTCCTTGAACTGACAAAAGAATTCAGCAGAGTTTCCAGATACAAGATTAATGTGCACAGATTGGTAGCTCTTCTATACACCAACAGTGACCCATCAGAGAATTACATCAAGAACACAACCCCTTTTACAATAGCTGCAAAATAAATAAAATATTTAGGAATATACCAAACCAAGGAGGTGACAGACATCTACAAGGAAAACTATAAAACACTGCTGAAAGAAATCATGGATGACACAAACGAATGGAAACACATCCCATACTCATGGATGGGTAGAACCAATATTGTGAAAATGACCATACTCCCAGAAGCTATCTATAAATTTAACATGTTCTCTATCAAAATACTACCATTCTTCACAGATTAGAAAAAGCAATTCTGAAATTCATATGGGACCAAAAAAGAGCCTGCATAGCCAAAGCAAGACTAAGCAAAAGAACAAATCTGGAAGCATCACACTACCTGATTTCAATCTATACTATAAGATCATAGTCACCAAAACGGCATGGTACTGGTATAAAAATAGGCATATACACCAATGGAACAGAATAGAGAATCCAGATATAGACCCAAATACTACAGCCAACTGATATTTAACAAAGTAAACAAAATCAAAGTGGGGAAAGTTTGCACTTTTCAACAAATTGTGCTGGGATAATTGGCTAGCCACTTGTAGGAGAATGAAACTGGATTCTCATCTCTCATGTTATACAAAAATCAACTCAAGATGTATTAAGAACTTAAATCTAAGACCTGAAACTATAAAAATTCTAGAAGATAACATTGGAAAAATCCTTATAAATGTTGACTTAAGCAAGAATTTCATGACCCAAAACCTAAAAGCAAATACAATAAAAAACAAAGATAAATAGTTGGAACTTAATTAAACTAAAGAGCTTTTGCAGAGCAAAAGGAACAGTCAGCAGAGTAAACAGACAACCCACAGAGTGGGAGAAAATCTTCACAATCTATACTTCTGAAAAGAAGATATACAAATGGCTAACAAACATGAAAAAATGCTCAACGTTACCAATGATCAGGGAAATGCAAATCAAAATCACAGTGTAATATCACCGTACTCTTGCAAGAATGGCTGCGATCAAAAAATAAAAAAAACAGTAGATGTTAGTGTGAAATGCAGTGATCATGGAACCCTTCTATACTGTGGAGTGGAATTCCAACAGGTACAGCAGCTATGGAAAACAGTGTAGAGATTCCTTAAAGAACTAAAAGTGGAACTACTATAGCTGCACAATTCACAGTTGCAGAATTGTGGAACCAACTCAAATACTCATCAATCAATAAGTAAAGAAACTGTAGTATATTTATATTATGGAATACTACTCGTCCATAAAAAGGAATGAATTAACGGCATTTGCAGTGATCTGGATGAGATTAGAGGCTGTTTTTCTAAGTGAACTAACTCAGAAATGGAAAACCAAATCTCATATGTTCTCACTGATAATGTGGGAGCTAAGCTATGTGGACTCGAAGGCATAAGAATGAGACAATGGATTTTGGGGACTTGAGGGGAAGGGTAGGAGGGGATGAGGTATAAAAGACAACAAATAGGGTCCAGTACGTACTGCTTGGGTGATGGATGCACCAAAATCTCACAGATCACCACTAAAGAACTTACTCATGTGACCAAATACCACCTGTTCCCATCTGTTTAGTGGACACTAGAAATCTAACTTATGGGAAAAAAAATTGGCATGGCGTGAGTGTCAATAATCTGCCTTTCTAACAAGTGTCCAGCAAGATGTGGGTATTGCTGGTCTAGGGATCTCACTTTAGAAACCACTGATTTAGAGCATTGGGGAGGATTTGTCTCTGCTTCAAGGTCTTAGGAAGTCCAGATGGGGTGTTTGGTAGGGAGGGGGATGGAAGAAGATTGAAGAATGCTGATCATCTTGCTTAGTTACTGGAAGTGTTGACTAGCAAACTCTTGCAGTGTTAAACATTAGTAAAGCTGTTAATATTAGTTACTTTTATTAATGAGAATCAGAGAAAGTTAGGAACGGAAACAGATTTAATTATTTCTTAATACTAGTCTTCTCTCCCTCTTCTGGTTCTTGCATTTGTCTTGGACGTGTACCTTTCTCTTGCTCCTCATATAGCATAAATATAGATAGCCATACTATCATTGTCTTTCAGAAATGCGAAGAATGATGAGATGGTATCTAAGGTTTCATGAAAAAGCTGTCACACCAATCAAGATTACCATTACAAAGAAAACCTCATTAATTTGGCTTCTACCTATTCAGATTTTGCAGCAGTTAGGACAGCTTGGGCTGAAATGTCCCTTTGCAATATTTACGAAGTGTGCCCAAAGCAAATCAATGACTTTAGGCTATCGCCTTGGAAATTTAAATTACTCAATGGAAACCTGCTTTAAATTTATTTCAGTACTGCCACTTACATATAAATGACTTGATGAGTAGAAATTTGTCTTACCTATTTATTTACATAAGCGATTTTTAACTTATGATTAGAATTGCTAAGGCTTTATTGTTTTAGGATTGTATAATTCAGATTTCTTCACTTATTCGGGCAGAACTTTTACCCAGTTAGTCCAAATAGCTGGTTTTGTTTTTAAATGTAAAGTGCAAAATTGTCTGTACTCATCATTTTCTATTAGCTTCAATCACAGCATTATTTGGGGGGCATTCAGGATTGTCCCTGGTATCTTTTGTATTGAGTGGACACTAGAAATCTAATACATGGCTCAAAGAAGAAAATGTGTTCTTCAAAGAGTTTCTTTTAATTTTGCACATAAAGCACATTTTCAAATGTTATTTTCCTTTGAATAATGCCCTGAGCTCAAATTTTCCTAGAATAAAACACCCAACCAGGTAAAAGATTTAAGAGATCTAGGCCATGCTTACTCAATGAAATGCAGCAGAGTGGAAAATATCCTGTCTTGCCAGTTCAAGGATATTATAATTTTTCTGATCTGTTAGTTAAAAGGAATGATATTATTTAAAGAGCTGCTCTTATATAGGCATTAGCTTATTAGGAGTAGCTTTTAATGTTTTGCGAAGTTATATGTTAAAGTTTCTATCTGAAGGAATTAAAGTCTGTAATCTAAAAAATTATTGGGAAGCAAATGTGAAGCTATGTTAGAACTTCAGTGCTTCTTTTCAACCCTTGTCCTCTTGCTGTGAAGACCAGCCTGAGTCAGATCATTGAGGATTAAGGATGAATGCATTACTCAGCACCCTGCAGCAGTTGGGTCAAACATCTTGGCTTTGAAAAGTTAGTCTTTTTGCTTGGTGAGCCTAAATTTCAGGTACAACTGCAGAATGAAAGTTCAGTGTTCTGAAGTTGATTAACATGGTCTATTTGAAAACAGTCTGTGGCTCTTCTACATGTCTTTCCTCTCTATTCATGTATGATAGTGTCTTAAATCATTGGATGGGTTACCAGTGAACCATACTGACAGCTGCCATATGGTCAGGAAGATTGGTTCCCATGTAGTGTTCGGATGACATCCATCCTTTCACTTGAAGTGTTTTAACATATTAAGGGGTAAAAGAGGATATGCTTATTTTATTCTGGCAAACAGGAGTGCAGAGAAGTAAGAGAGCCTGTGATAACTCTGTTGAGGCATAGAGTGAGGATTCTAGATCAGATGCCCACTAAGGAGAAATATTCTAGATCCAAGTGTTAGCCAGAGAAGGAAACACTTGACCAAGGCTTTGCAGGTTGATCTGAGTGAGCAGCATTCTAGGAAGGGCTGCCAAGGCCTGGGGACAGGAGGCCTGGGCCTGGCATCCGGGGTCAGCTCTGCTGAAGATGAGGAAACAGCTGTTCTCTGCAGGCAACAGGAAAAGGAAAGAAAACCAGGTATATTCACACGTATGTAAAGGGGAATAACAGAGTGAACCAAACCTGGAGCAAAGTTATGTTTATGCTTCCTGTCTTAGAAGTTTTTTTCAAAGTTTAGCTTATCTTCAAATTGAACCAGGCAATAAGCCCTAAACCAGGTATTTGAGATTTTACATACTTGGCATTTAACTATGTTCTTATTCCAACCTGGCCTCTGGAAAACTCTTCAGAAGAATCCTAGAGTGGTTAAAAGTATCATTTCCATTTCCATCATCATCTATTGGTGTTTATTAATTAGAAAGTCTTTGTGCTCTTGAAAACACATCTTTAATTAGCATTTACTTGTGTTTTTCCAGGTAGCCCAGCCATGACCCACAGGAATCTGACTTCCTCCAGTCTGAATGACATTTCTGATAAACCAGAGAAGGACCAGGTAAGCGAAATATTCTTGCTTCTTTGAAATGTAAGACAACATATGTCTAAAAGATGCTGAGAAAGGATTAGGGGTGATGGTTGCCTCACTTAAAATGGACCTTTATGTACAGACAGCAGTTTGGACTTTTCCTGAGAGAAGGAGAAGCAGTGTGTGAAGGGAGCTGGAATCAGAAGGAAATAATTTGAGTCTACTTCAGTTGTTGCAGATGCATTCACTTGAGCAATTTAAGTCTTAGAGTAATAGTTGTCTCAGCTTTAAAAAATAGCAGTAATCTCTGCCTTCTGTTTATTCTAGGGATTAAGTGAGATAATTTATGAAAAAAATATTTTGGTAAATTGTGAAGAAATACTGACCAGGCACAATGGCTCATGCCTGTACTCCCAGTACTTTGGGAGGCTGAGGTGGGCAGCTCAGTTGAGGCTAGGAGTTGGAGACCAGTCTGGCCAATGTGGCGAAACCCTGTCTCTACTAAAAACACAAAAATTAGCCAGGTACAGTGGTGCAGGCCTGTAATCCCAGATACTCAGGGGCCTGAAGCATGAGAATTGCTTGAACCTGGGAGGCATAGGTTGTAGTGAGCTGAGATGACACCACGGAGCTCCAGCCTGGGTGACAGAGGGAGATTTGTCTCCAGGAAAAAAAAAAAAAGAAATGCTAAGAAATGCTGATGTTGTTAACTTTTGGGGGATACTGTAGGGAAAGATGATAGTTGTCTCACTAGCTATATATTTGTCTTTTAAAATGTATAGTTGAATGAAGAGCAATCAGGTTTTGAGTATCTGTTTACTTTCTTTTGAAGAGAATATGGTATGAACTGGGCCATTTTTCCAGCTGGGTAAATATCTGTGCAAGAAAATTATATTTTAAGAATATATTGAAAAATGATTCTTAAATAAAAAAATTTCAAAGTTTTGAAGAAATGAAAGCAGCATATTTAAAAAATCATAGAAATCCTAGACTTTCCCTGGGGTTAGAGGGGAAGTAGTATATATTGGAAAGAAGAAGGAACATGAAGCAAGAAAATTTGGTCTTGCCGCTTATTCCTGGTTGTGTAATGATGGACAGCAGTTTTGTTCTATGCTAAATGGAAACTATAGTACATAACTCACCTCAGAAAATCAAATATCTGATTCTTGCTCTTTTAACTTACCATTTTGCTTTTTGATATAGTAGAGTGTGATTCTATTTGGCTTCATGCTTGATGTGCTGATTGTACAGTTAGCCCTCTGTATCCATGGTTCTGCATCCATGGATTCAACCAACCATGGACAGAATGAAAATAAAATTGTGTCTGTGCTGAACATGTAGAGACTTACTTTTCTTGCCGTTAGTCTCTAATATATCGTAACAACTGTTTACATAGCATTTATATTGTATTAGGTATTATAAGTAATCTAGAGCAATTTAAAGTGTTTGAGAGGATGTGTGTAGGTTATGTGCAAATAGTATGCCATTTTATATCAGGGACTTCAGCATTCTCCAATTTTGTTATCTGATGGAGGTCATGGAAGCAATGACCCACAGGTACTGAGGGATGACTTGTTCTTTTCCTTTCTGTCTTTTAAGTAGGTGGGTTTGAAGTTTTCTCTTTTCATACTTTGCTGTTTTTAGTTTTTTTAAATTTTTTTCCCCAAAACCCATATTTATGATGGTATTCCTCTTTAACTGACAGTACTTGTAGTAGTGATAGAGATTTATAGGCCTTGGTGAATTCTAAAAATATGGGAAGGGTGTACATTCCATTCCATCCCACCTCCCTCCCTCCCTCCCTCCCTCCCTCCCTCCCTCCCTTTCTTCCTTCCTTCCTTCCTTCTTTCCCTCCTTCCTTCCTTCCTTCCTTGTAGTATCATCATCTCAGATTTGAATTGCTAGAAGAGCTGTTGGAATTCATCTCTTGTCCTCATTTTCTCTCAATTCAATATGTTTTTTACATTGTTGCCCTCATTTTTCTACTCTAGATTAAAAACAAATAGTGGCTTCCTATCGTTTTAAGTTCAGAACTTCTTGATGACCTTTATGATTCTCTGAAAGCTGATGTTATCTTCCTTATCTTCATTTATTCGTTTGTGTTCCCCAGAAGAGGGACTCTGTTTAGGTCAGGACTAATTACTTTCCTACCTCTTTACATTGAGATACATTCTTGAGTCCTTGAGCTGCTCCTCCTTCAGATGCTAATGTGAATTGTCACCTCCCTTATATCTGTCTACCTCTTGGAATGATCAGGAAGAAGAGCATTTAAATATGGGTACCTTGGTAGATAGCTACCTGTAGTGGAAAATGGAGAACTCAGGCCACTAGAAGTTTCCTTAAATCAGTTTCACATACTTTGTCTCCATTCATTGTTTACCAACTCATGCTGATTATTTGTAAGGCTTGCCATGGGTCTTAATACTGGATAAGGCAGTGTAGTAATTAGGCTTAGAAATAGCTTGTTGATGGAGCTTTTGAGGAAGGCTTCTTTTATTAAGGGCAGCTCTCCTCTTGCCAGGAATTTGACAAGAAGCAGCTGGTAAATGCTTACAGAGAAATTTACTAACTTACTGGGTCTTTTCATATCTAGGCATATGTGGAAGAAATTTAATGGCTTAAGATGCATATTACATAAAATTTTGATTCCAGTAGTAGAAGAAATATGTGGAACATTTTTTGTGGGTATTAATTTTGTTATAAGCCCATAAGAATGGAGTCTTTAAAACCAGAATCATCAGTGTATATCTCTAACATCTCATAGTCATCAAGGTTCATGTTAAGATGAAGCCAGGAGAATTTAATTTAGGAATGTTGTTCCTTTTTTTTTTTCAAAGCCAGCAAAGGAAGGTTGATGAATATAAAATTGTAAGAACAACTATTAATCTAATTTGTATCTTATGGCAGTAGCTATAGTTAATCCAATGAGTTCTTCAAAAGAGGAAGAAACTCCATTCTTTCTTCCTACCAGAGTTTGAAGAGAAGCTTTGTAACTAATCCATCATCTCTTTTACAACCAAAGGTTTAGGCACAGAAATCAAACTAAGATTTCAGTTTTTACACCTACTACTTTGGTAACTTCAAATACAAAAACTCCTAGATCATTTTAGGGCAATAAAAAGGAAAGTGGATTTGCAAGTAAGATGAAGCTGTGGTAAACCCTAGCTTTAATTTTTTTAACTTGTTTTTTCTCTGTTTGGACAGGGAAAAAAAGGTTTCCAGGCTTACATTTATTTTGAGAAAGTTTTTATAATTAATTAGCCAATGTCCTGGTAGTAATCCTGGCAGGAAACTCAAATTTGTCTTGTGTGTTTGTCCAAGTTGGCCCCAAAAACTTCCATCCAAAAAAATTTCTGTTTTCCCCAAAAACTGAAATTTCTGATTGACTGATTATTCTGCCTGGATACAATTTGAATAGTTGTAATGGTGCCTTGCAACATACTGGAGCTATCTAACTTCTTAGTAGCACAGGGAATGGGCTTAATGTTCAGAGTTATGAAGAGGAACAGAATTACTCTTTCTGACAGCTACATACTGACAGAATTTTAGGGCATATTTTTTATGAGATTCTGTTTTGGGAAAACAGAAGAAACAAATCTGTGGGCTGTACTTTTTCTTTCTGGCTTTGCCAAGCTTATGTACTTATGATTTCAGTAGCGGCTGCTTTATTGAAAAATAGCTTAAAATAGTTAACAGCAGAAGAGCATAGCCAGAATTTAGGTGATTCAGTGCTTCAACCATATTCCAACTTGGATGTTATATTTATTAAGCAGAAAAACACCTGTGGAGAAGTAGATTTAAAAAATACATCTGGAGTTCATCTCGTTGTAAATCTACATAAATAATCTCTTCTATTTTGTTGTTATGGAGTGTTTTTTTTTTACATTATCTAATTATCTTTCTTGATTATATTTGATTTGTTTTTCCATTTCTTCTTATTCTTTTTCTGTTCTTTTAAAAGTTTACATACATATGAGATGGGTGCTTATCAAATACAGTGGTTTTAATTACAGTTTTCATGTGAACATGGGTTCAGCTATGAGGATAAGAAAGAGCTTTTTCATCATTTTACCTCTTAGCTTTAACTCTTGTAGAAATACGTTGCTTAGTGTGCAACGACTTTAAAAAGGTTGACTTTTTCCAAGTTTATTAATAATACAATAACATGTCACAATTACATGTCCAACCTGAAGTGAAATTGTAGTCTGTAGACTGCAGTGGATACATTATGTAGAAATATCCCACAGATTCTCAGGGGGACCCTTGAGGTCCATACAACCTTGTAACTGCTTATCTGGTTATTATTTCTGTGATACTCATTATTTAGCTAGCTAATCTGAGAATCTATTCCATAGATCTCATGGTGGAGTTTTACGTCAGGTTAATTTCTAAAGTATATTATAATTTTTAGTACTGTCTATTGCTTATTATGTTTAAATATATTTGGCTGCCTTGATTCCTATGTTTGAAGTCTTGGTCTTTTAAGAAATAGATCTGAATTTAAATATTTTGTCAGAAAGTAAGAGGATGAAACCATTAAGCCATGTATAAGTTTAAAGTTTCTAAGCATAACTATCTTAAAATGAAATCTAGAAGGAAACATCCTATGATTGAACAACCCCTAATTCTTTTCTTGCATATACATGATAGTCAACCCAGTCCACTGAGATGACTTCTTCTCATGATTTTGAACATATAGTTCCATCACAGGGCTCACATAAAGCTTCTCTTAGCATTAATAGTTATTTCATGCTTATAGTGAAGGAAACATACAAAACCACCTCCTTTTCCTTTCCATGGCGCAGTGAAAAAAACCTACAGTTCACACTGAATATGAATGGTCTTACTTCACCTCTCAGAGGAGGTACAATGGCTAAGAAAGGTTCATGTTTTCTGAGGTTATAATAATTGTCTTAAGCATGTTTTCAGTCAGGGACCAGTGAGACATTACTATGTCAGAGGAGCTCAGATGGAATCACATCTGTGAAAACCTAAGAACAAAGGAGTGTTGTAAGAAGGTAGTTATGGTCTTTAGAGGTCCTTAGTCACTACAGTTTTGGTGACTTTGGTGAGCATCTCTCTGGCTCAGCAGCTACAGCTTTCCTTCAGCAAGGTGTCCCTGAGGGGAACTTGTATGGCTTTGCAATGATTTTCTTTGGGCCCCTTTCACAGGGGGACAGCTTGTGCTTAGATAATTAGCAAAACATGTTTGTCATTATCTTTTCCCTCTCTAGAAGAAATTTGGGTTAAGATAGCTTCCTTTTTCCATTCTATCCTTCTCCCAAAATCTTAAAGCTTAAACAGTTGATAGTTATGGGTAGGGTTTGAGAAGCATTGGTATTAATACTGATTTAAAGAAGGTATGTGTTTTGAAATTGGGACAGTTGCATCTCTGAATTTGTTAATATACTTTCTTAAGCAGTATTTGTCTGAAACAGAAAACTAGCACTCATTTAAGGCCAGGTTTTGTGTCAGCCTTAAAATGAAGCAGATGAGTATATATGAAGTAAACTGAGCTCTGTCTTATGTATTCACTTAGGAAAAAAGGAGCCTTTTGTGAAGTTTAGAGCTTTGGTTTTAAGTGACTGAAGCTACAATAAATTTGAATTCCTAAATCACCCCATCACTGCATGTAGCTGTGATCTGAATTCATTCATTCATCTAAAATGTATATTCTGTGCTAGAAAATGTTCTTAGTTGTGGGTTCCATAAGTGAATGAAACAGATACATCTTTTGACTCATGGAACTTCCATACTTTTGGGAAGAGACAAAAAGTAAACAAGAAAAACAAGTAAATATGTAGGATAATTTTACATAATGAAAACTGCTGTCTTGAAAATAAAGCAGGGTAATGTGGAGAGGTACAGGAAAACTATCTTAGGTAAGAGGGTTAGCTAGTGAGGAGAGGATCTGGAGAGAGAGGTTTCAAGGCTGAGCAAGAAGCAAGAGTAGAGGCCTAAGGCAGAAATGAAGATAGTGTATTCAAGAAACAGGAAAAAAATGTCGTAAGTGGCTGGAGCAAATGTAGCAGGTGTGCAGCAGTAGATAAGGTCAGGAAAATATGCAGGAGGACCTTTTTATTTTATTCTAAGTACAGTGAGATACTCTTTTAGGATTTTTACCTAGAGAGTTGCATGCTCTGATTTGCATTTTAAAAAGCTCACTGGAGATGCAATGTGATAGGATGGAGGAATTTGCCAATGTTTTGGATCATCTGGTGTTATTCCTATATTAAGTACTGTATGAGTACCCTGGTGCATTAAAATGAGAGCTCACAGACCCATGGGAGCCCATTCCTTAATGTGTTAGCCACAGCCATTAAGACTATTATTATCAGCAAAGGAAGTTCTTCTGTGCCATAGAAATAGTGTAAGAAAGAAAAAGAGTTTCATAGTTAAAAGGTCATCCATGTATTGTTAATTATATTACATTATTAATTAGTAAATATTATTGAAATATTTAATGCACTAGAAGTGGGTGTAGGCCACCGAGAATAGTGAGATTGAATTTTTGAGTAATTATATCTGCACCTGTGGTCCTTTTAATGTTACTGTTGGCTAACATCAGGCATGCCACCTGGCTAATGACACATGACTCATGAAACCTTCACTGGAGGCCTTGCTAGAGGAATGGTGACAGGAAACCTTCTTAGTTTTTATGGTTCAGAAAGGAGCATCAGGATGTGTAGGAACAGGACAGCACAGCCAAAAAAGGGATTCTGTGCCACATTCTTACCTGCCCCTGTGAAAGAATTGAACTCCAGTAGCACTGCATCTCTGTATTCGACGTTTAACAAAAGAAATTGTAGCTATGATATATCTTAATAAACTGGCAGTATTACATTTGATGTCACTTTTTTCTCTTTTCAATATGTATCACTCTGACAGTATGTCAATACCAGGAAGACCCTTAGAATATATTTCAGAGAACAGTAGCATGCTGTCAGCAATAGTCTGTGATGGAGGTATACTCTTACATCACAAATTACATACGTCTGATGAAGTCTTCATAAAAGAAATGAGTATTTTTTTTTTGGAAGTGGCAAACTGTTACAAAACCAGAAAATAGCAGTACCTTGTGATAAACACTCTTAAGAGTACAGTTTTAAAAACTTTATAGTAATTGTAAATATATACATGAATCATTTTTTATTTTTTTTTTCTTTTTGAGACAGAGTCTCACTCTATTGGCCAGGCTGGAGTACAGTGGCATAATCTTGGCCCACTGCAGCCTCTACATCCTGGGCTTAAGATATCATCCCATCTCAGCCTCCCAAGTAGTGGGGACTACAGGTGTGTACCACCTGCCCAGCTAATATGTGTGTGTGTGTGTATAAATGTATACACACAGACACACACACATATATATATATAAAGAAATTTTTTTTGGAAAGATGCACTTTTGCCATGTTGCCCAGGGTGGTCTTGAATTCCTGGGCTCAAGCAATCCACCTGCCTCGGCCTCCCAAAGTGCTGGGATTATAAACGTGAGCCACTATGCCCAGCCCACAGAATCATTCTTTACTTATATTAACATGTTATTATCTACAATATTTTTTAAAACTTTAGAATTTTCTGATTCAAAATACACAACAATGCTGTCAAATTTAAACAAAGCAAAAACGAACAACATAAAAAGTGAAAATTCTTAAATTTGAATCCTTCAAAGTAACTGCCATTAGCAGGTTGATGTTGAGTCTAATGAACTTTTCTGATACATGAATACTTATATATTTATATATAAATAAAAAAATGGGATTGATTGCATTGTTCTAAAATTTGATTTTCTTTAACCTAACAATATCCTGGATACCTACCTTATTCTTAAAGGCCATATAGTATATATGAATCATATTTTATTGAAAGTCTTCTATGACTAGATATGAGTTATTTTCAATTCTCTGCTTATAGGCTGCTTATACAAATAAGCCTTTAAGAAGTACCCTCATTGTAATTTTTCTCCATTCTTTCAGGAGTATTTCTGGAGGAGAAATTTTTATAAGTGGAATTGCTGGATTACTGTGTATTACAAATTTAATTACCTTCCCAAAAGATTCTAGGAGTTGTGTCCTAGATCTCTTCAACACTTTGCTAAATCCTCCTCCACTGCTAAGATACTATTTGTCGGTCAGATTTGAGTTTTTTCTTTATGTTTCACTCCACTAAAAGCTTAGCGACTCAAAGTGAAAAGAATCTCAGTATCTAGCATTTGCCTCCCAACTCACTTTGGGGGCTTATGTCAGAAGCTTAAAGTATAGAAATAAAAACTGGGTTTATTTTCCTGGTCTAATTCAATGTCTGAGCTGGATAATCACCACATTCTGAAGTAAGGAGGTGAAAGGTGCAGTGATCGTAGACTTGGCCACCTGTCTGTTTCTTCTTGCTTTGACTGAAGATGTTGCTGTTTCCATCTCTGAGAGCACTTTTCAGGCTCTGTGGGAATTTCCTTGGCAACCAAAAAATGGCTTGATCTCAAGAGCCCTTCTTGGTGGTCAGCATTTGGAACAAAAAGAAAAATTGCAAAAGAAGTTGGACAAGTGTTCCCTTTGAACATTATTCAACACATTTGCAGCTTGGAGCTACATTTCCTTCTTTTCCTTCCCCCAACTCCCAAGAGAATTTTAAGTGAACATGCATCTAGACTGTACTGTTAGTTAAATAAAAAGCGTATATCTTATCTGGAGTGCTATATTAGGAGCTTTGAAGGAGTGTGGTTAACTGAAATGGCTAATATAAAGATCAGCCAACAATTTTTTTTAACATGTTGGGTCATATTTGCAGATTCTACCATTCCCCAATTTCGCTCTCAGTAGGGAATCCCTGCAGAGTAAATTTAAGAAGAGGTCACACCATGGGAGGAAGCTTTTCCTGTTCTTTAGAAAGAGAAGAGCTTCTCACTGTTCCCACTCACTTGTCTGATTGATCCGGTGGCTCGTTGATTTTGTGTGCCTCAGCAGAATCTCATGACCTTATCAGTCACCAGCAGAGCTTCCTGATTTCTCCATGTGTCACCTACCAATGGGCTGGTTTCACTCCCTAGAACTGAACTGAAATGAAAACAATTCTTTTTTTTTTTTTTTTTGCCACCATGTTAAAATGGCAGCAGTAATGTTTTCTGCAGTCTGAAAGCCAGTGATTAATCATGCCAAGATGACATTCCTGCCTAATCAATGTTCCATGCATACACATATAAGAGGGTAGGAAGTAACTGAGTCATTGCATAGGGAGTGATTGTAAGCTTTGAACCTCAAAATTATCTGTACTGTTGATCCCTCGGTAGCTCTGTCTGATAGTATTGAGTCTATTTCTATGTAAGCAATAATTAACAACTGGCATAGTTTGGACACTTACTTACAGCTAATGCTTTGGGGTTGGTAATGGCAACTCTGTTTTACATATTGGCAAACTTGAGGCATGAAGAGATTAAGTAATTTCCCTAAAGTTAAATAGCATTTAAGTGGTAGAGCTGCATTCTGATCCTAGCGCCTCTGCTCTTAGTGAGTATAATGAGTTCTGCCTAGTTGGATAAAGGTCTTTTTAGGTCCCTGAAAGCTACAGTGGAACAAACAGATGTTCAATCAGTGTTTCTGGCCTTTGGTTTGTCTTTGAGGGACACATCATGCTGAATAGGCTAATTACCAGAATTACTATTAAAAAATGAATAATTAAAAAAATTTTAAAGGTCTTATGGTGACAGCATGGATGTTTCTGTTGCCACAGTGATTAAAATACTCAATGTTATGTGCTGATACTGTAGATGTGATTGGTGGAGGTCAGTGAAAAAAGACTGATGTAACAAAAAAAAGTATAATATCTAATCTCAAATTCTGAGTCTGTATCTTAGCCGATTATTCACACCAAATAAACTGTGGTGCTGATGGTAAAGTGCAGCTGGAGTTCAGTGAAAGACAACTCTGTGGGCCAAAGCCATCAATCAAAGAGAAACCAGGGACTTTAGAAGCATCTTTCCATTCTAGAGAACAAAAACAACAGAAGAAAAGAGTTTTAACCAAATTAAACATTCTTCCTTGGATAAAAGGTTAGGTAAGAGATGAGAGAAATAAATTGGAATGCAACGATCTAGAGTTTAACAATACGAGTAAAAGGCTTAGTTCATCTAATAAATGGAAAATATTAAAGCTTTTAGAATTATTTGAAATAATGGTCTAAAGTTTTCCAAATTAGAGGAAATACAACATTTGAATGTTATTTTTTTTTTGTAGTTAGTGTCATGTGTAGAATTAGTAAAAGTAGATTAGCTAGTCGACTTGTCCACAGACCACAGTGATTAGAAAGTTAGAACACACTTGATTTACAGATCTTCACTTGTGCTTTGCTAAACCCCAAGGTTCTTTGACTTCAGGGCTGCTACATACTCATTTTCAGCATAGATAGAGTCAACTCTAGTTCATTTAGTCTGATAAATACACATCATTATAATCTTCAAATTTTTTTCTGGTAAGATGAAAAAGTGGTTATTATTCAACTTTTTTATTAGTATGATCATAGGAACACTTAACCATGGTAAACCTTAACTCTTCGGAACTTCAGTTTTCTGATTCATAATACAGATATTATACTTCAGTCTGAGCTGCTTTTTCTACTGAGTTGTTTTGTGAAAAGGAAAATACTTAATATACTTCAACATGTTATGCAAATCTTTGTTGTCCTTGCCATTTTCATTATTTAAATGGGCTACTGCTTTTTTACTTTTGGTTTTGTTTTGCAGTAAGATTTGGTGGGATGAAAGTCCATTTCATGTAGATATCATTCCTTATTTTTAAAATTTGCATTGTTAATTTGCCTATTTGGAGTTCATGCTCTGAACTTCTGCACTATACTGTTCTGTCCACAGTCTAATGAAATGTATTTCTGATTGTTATTCCATGAATGTTATTGCATTCACATTACTGTTGGACCCAAATTTCTCTTTTTCTCTCTGCTTTTCCAAGTCTTGCCTTTACTACAAAACTTGTCAAGTGGTGCTTTTCCTTATATCCATCCTTGACTATTCCAGCTGATGTTAATTACTTTTGTCTTGAATTTCTAATACTATCTAGTACTTATTATTTTCATCACTGATATGGTTTGGCTGTGTCCTCACTCAAATCTCAACTTGCATTTTATCTCCCAGAATTCCCACATGTTATGAGAGAGATCCTGATGGAGGTAATTGAATCATGGGGCCAGTCTTTCTCTTGCTATTCTCATGATAATGAGTAAGTCTCACAAGAGCTGATGGGTTTATCGGGGTGTCTGCTTTTGCTTCTTCCTTATTTTCTTTTGCTGCCACCATGTAAGAAGCGCGTTTTGCCTCCCGCCATGATTCTGAGGCCTCCCAGCTATGTGGAATTGTAAGTCCAATTAAATCTTTTTCTTCCCAGTCTTGGGTGTGTCTTTACAGCAGTGTGAAAATGAACTAATATAATATAATAAACTGGTACCAGAAGTGGGTGTTGCTGAAAAGATAGTAGCAGGCAGAGGTTGTAACAGTTTGGAGGGCTCAGGAGAGGACGGGAAAATGTGGGAAAGTTTGGAACCTTATAGGGACTTGTTGAATGGCATTGACAAACATGCTGATAGTGATATGAACAATAAGGTCCAGGCTGAGGTGGTCTCAGTTGAAGATGTGTAACTTGTTGGGAACTGGAGTGAAGGTGACTCTTGTTACATTTTAGCAAAAAGACTGGAGGCATTTTGCCCCTGCCCTAGAAATTTATGGAACTTTGGACTTGAGAGAGGTGATTTAGGGTATCTGGTAGAAAAAATTTCTAAACAGCAAATCATTCAAAAGCTGACTTGGGTGCTGTTAAAAGCATTCCATTTTTAAAGGGAAACAGAGCATAAATGGTCAGAAAATTTTCAGCCTGACAATGAAGTAGAAATGAAAAACTCAGTTTTGAAGTAGAAATGAAAAACTCAGTTTTTGAGGAGAAATTCAAGCCAGCTGCAGAAATTTGTATAAGTAACAAGAAGCCTAATGTTAATCCCGAAGACCATGGGAAAATGTCTCCAGACCATGTCAGAAACCTTCATGGTAGCCCCTCCCATCACAGGCTCAGAGGCCCCATAGGAAAAAGTGGTTTTATGGGCCAGGCCCAGGGTCTTCATGCTATAGTGTGCCCTAGGGACTTGGTGCCTTGTGTCCCAGATGTTCCAGCTGTGGCTGAAAGGTGCTAATGTAGAGCTCAGGCTGGCTTCAGAGGGTGGAAGCCCGAGCCTTGTCAACTTCCACATGGTGTTGAGCCTGCGGGTACACAGAAGTCAAGAATTAAAGTTTGGGAACCTCTGCCTAGATGTCAGATGTATGGAAACACCTGGATACCCAGGCAAAAGTCTGTTTCAGGGTAGGGCCCTGATGGAGAACCTCTACTAGGGTAGTGCAGAAGGGAAATGTGGGGTTGGAGCCCCCACACTGAGTCCCTATTGGAGCTGTGAGAAGAGGGCCACTATTCTCCAGACCCCAGAATGGTAGATCCACTGGCAGCTTGCACTGTGTGTCTGGAAAAGCTGCAGACACACAGCACCAGCCCATGAAAGCAGGCAGGAGGGGAGGCTGTACCCTGCAGAGCCACAGGGGTGGAGCTGCTGAAGACCATGGGAACTCACCTTTTGCATCAATGTGACCTGGATGTGAAAACTGGAGTCAAAGGAGATCATTTTGGAGCTTTAAAATTTGACTGCCCCACTGGATTTTGGACTTGCACAGGCCCTGTAACTCCTTCATTTTGGCCAGTTTCTTGTATCTAGGAAGTAACTAGCTTGCTTTTGATTTAACGGGCCCATAGGGCAAACACCATAGGCAGAAGGGACTTGCCTTGTCTCAGATGAAACTTTGGACTGTGGACTTTTGGGTTAATGCTGAAATGAGTTAAGATGTTGGGGGACTGTTGGGAATACATTTTCAATATTGGAGAAGTTCAAGAGAAAGGCAGTTGGAAAATAGAACATTAGCATGTTTTTTTTGTTTTTGTTTTGGAATAGATCGGAATTTAGAATGATTCCCCATTTATTAGTTTCCTAATTTACAGGCAAATTTTATATCGATGGTATTCTCTTCCCCTCTCCTTTATTGAAAATAACAAGTCACTAGCCAGCCTGTGGTAGTGCACTAATAATTTTAACGTTGATATAAACCATTGTGATTTTTTAAAGCTGAGACTGTAGAAAGCTGACCAAGCACTGTGGGCACATACAGCAAATGTAAGACAGGCTTTTGTGCTGATGGAGTGTATGGAAAGTGTCACTCCTGGCTTATAACCATTTGATGACTACCTGTTGACTTTATGATAAGGACCAGAATCCTTGGCATGACCTTCGTTATCCTGCCTGATGTCCAAAGGTGATAAAAGTTTTCTCCTTTCTTGACTTCACTCCAACCAGTTTCACTAGCATGCCAGTCTTCTTCCTGCCTTTGAGTCTTTGGACATGCTGCTTTTGTTCACTGAAACGCTCTTCTTTGTTCAGGCAACTGGTATTTGCCCATTATTTCTCTGTAAATGTCACCTTTTCAGGGAAGTTTTCTGTGACACACCCCCGCCCCCAGTCTTGGCTAGGGGCTGCTGTTACAAGCTCTTACTGAATATTATGCTTTTCTACCATGACACCTACCACAACTGTCATCAAATAGTTGCTTATTTTAAATTTTGGCTAAGTGTTTGTCTTCACAAATAGGCCATTGGCTTCAGAATTGGAGAAATGATGTCTGGCAATCTATAGTTCGTGGACCATAGCCTGCCGGTAATTTGGTTTTGTATGGCTGGCAAACTCAGCATGGTTACAGTTTTAAAGAGCTGTTAAAAAAAAAGAATAAGTGACAGATACTATATGTTTGCCCATAAAGTCTAAAATATTTACTGTTTGGTCTTTCACAGAAACAGTTTGCCGATCGGTGGTCTAAGTTGTTGCTATACATGTTGAGTAGAAGAATGTAAGTGTATTTATATACTATGTTTTCTTTTCTGAGCAGGACACTTCATTGTAGTGTGGCATCTATAGGGCCTAGTGATGCTTCATTGTAGTGTGGCATCTATAGGGCCTAGTGATGTTGCTGTGAGCACTTTGACAGACTGAGAGCTGCATGAACATCAGAGGGTTCTTAGCTGGATAAACAACTGTACTCAAAGTGTGTTGATTAATAGCCAGTGTAAAAGTGGGAGAGGTTTCTAATGCCATGGCACTTTTTAGTTTGTATTGCTCTGCTAAACAAATGTATTAGCAATTTAGATTAAGACATAATACATTATTATGAGATTTTCAAATGACATAAAACTGACAAAGTTAGCCATCTAAAAATTAAGTAATATAATTAAGATGAAGCATGATCTTGACAGGCTTGAAACCACAGGAATTTCACAAGAATAAGATAAACTATATAAGTTCTAAATCTGAAGTGAATAAGAACATGCAAAATTACTACTTTATTTGGACAGAGAATTTATGACTTTCAGCAGATTTAGACTATACAAAGGTGTCAATTATTCAGAAATAGTTGAGGAGATGTAGTTATGGTAACAGTGAAGTGAGATACCTGGACACTAACCTAAGAAGAACAATAGAAGTAACTCACCCAAAACTTTTAGAGATGAGAAGGCTTAAAGGGTATAAAGCTGTGAAAGTTGCCTTCCAGTGAGAGAGAATAGATTCATTGTTTTTTCTCCAGATATAAAATTGCAATAACAGATGGATGTTTCATGGAAGCAGATTTGATTTCAACATAAGGATGAATTATATAGGAAATTGAGCGTTGTCACTAATGTATATATGTACTTTTTAAAGCCCTTCTTTGCACTTAAATGCTGCAGTAGGTATCAGGACTACACAAATGAACAGTGCACAATCCCTGCTGTCTAGGAGGTCTCATTATAGACTGTGAGATGAATCGGTAAGTAACATAGGCTGTTAGATGTCCTAGCACAGAGAAGGAAGTATGAACTTTGTCAGGAATTGTGGAGTGGGCAGAGGTGATTTTGAACTTACTCTGGAGTTGATGCTCCTTCTTTCACAGTAATGTTCCAGAAGAAACAAATGACTATATGTTAGGAATGTATTCATTGAGTGGGGTATCACAAACTAGTCAGTCTTTAAATGATTTAAAGACTTTGTGATTTATTGAATGTCAAATGGCCCACAGCACCTAGGAATTCAAAAATAAGAAGCTGACTTTGGGCTGGAACTTAGAACAAAGGAGCGAAAGGATCTCAGGTCAGTATGTCAGTTAAGTAACCATAACCTACTGGTGGCTCAGTCAGAAGCCCCCATATGCAGATGAAGAACCTCGTGGCCAAATTTCCGTAGAGTTGTTGCCTGCCTTTGTTTCAGAGCCTTACTTTCCTCTTGATTCATTTTTTCCGTTTCTTCAGTATATTTGTTGTTCTGATTTGGTGCATGTTCTGAGACCTCCGTGAAGGGTATGTTAAAAAAATCTGCTAAATAAATAATAGCGTGACTACTACAGATTTAATTATAGCTATACAGCTGCCTGTTTGAAGTGTTCTGCTGGGGCCATATGTTCTCTTGTGTATCTCAGCCCTGGAAGGACCTGGTTTAAATGTTTCCCAGCTGATCGTACTGAATTCTCAAAGAACTGCTAGCAGTCATTTGGAAGTCAATAGATTGTGTATTTTACCTCACCTGTCTTTCTGCAAATGGATGTTTTATTGACAATTTCTTATTAGATCCCAAGTAATCAGATATTAAAGCACTCATCCAGACAGGGCTTAAGAACGATGTCTACTTGTCAGTTTTACAGGCTGATTTTTGTCATTGTATTTGATGTGTTAAGTGAAAAGTACTTCTGCATTTAAGAACTCTCCCTCAGTGGCTTTTTAGAAAAAAAAAAAAAGAAAAGTTTTTTAGTAGATGATTCTTTTAATTGTTTTCTGTCCCAGTGGTATGGTGGTAGCAGGAATGGAGGAGGACTTGGGAAAAGGCGCTTGCTACTGTTCTCAGAGTATAACCTTGAACATGTATTTAGCTTCTCTGGTCCTCAGGAGGGCCAAGACTGAGCCCTTTGAGATCTCTTCCAGTTCCAAAATTCTGTGATTCAGAATTAGCTGGGGGAACATGCTCTTGCCAGTGAAATGCATCTGGAGGAGACAGGTGGTGGTTCCTTTTCCCACTGTGGTAGTCTATGTATCTCTTCCCTCTTGTGCTTAGCCCAAATTTCCCATTGCTTGAACCACAAAAATCTTTCAATATGAACTCTGTTTAGAGGTCAAAGCCTCATAGAGTAACAGAGCTGTAGCCATTCTTATGTACTTTTTCAGTGCGTGGACTGTCTAATGCAGTGGTTCGTAAACTTTTCTCCTGTCAAGGATCCACTTGAGCTTATGATGAAACTGTGAATGCTTTAAACAGAAAAATACACAATAAATATGGAGGACAAAAGGTTGCATGTAATTTTCAGGTGCCCATGGGCTTCTTGGATCCCCATCAGCCAACCTTAAGAACCATTGCTCTGTGCTTCTATAAGAGTCCTGGCTTTTCTTTTTTGTTCTGAGTGAAGGGAACTTCAGGTGAGGTTGAGAACAGTGAAGTAGAGGGCCTAAGCCCCGAAGCACCAGCCTGGGCTTTAAATGGTGCCAAGAGCAGAGCTTTGTTGGGTTCATAAACTACACTGGGGTGGAGCAGGGGTGGGAGAAGCAATGGAAAGTGTTTTTTTCAGTTTCTGCACAAGATAGACATTCTGCATAAGTGTTTGTCAATCCATTAACTTTTATTTATTTATTATTTTCAAACTATTAACTTGTAACTCTTATTTGCCTACATTACCTCTGATTATTCTACCCTTTACCATGCACGCCTTGAACTTTTTAAGAGAGAAGTTTATGTTTTCTTATTAGTTACCCCAGCTGGGGTATATGCAGAACACAATGCACATGAAACGATTCCCTTTAAACTATATTTTTATTTTTCTTGAAGACACTAGCCCCACAACGTTTTTTTAAAATTTGTTTATTTATTTTGACTTCATATAGTTGTTCCTTCTATAACCTTTCTTTCCTAATGGCAGCTGGTGTTTGTGGGGCAGGAAGAATAAAAGAAACCCTATGTTTATGATCTTTCTTTTTGGGGTAGGGGAGGGGAGACTATTATCAGATAATGCTTTTTGATGACAATAGGTAGGGCAAAAGTTAGAAATAAAGCATTTCATTTTAAAACAAAGTGTTCCCGCTGAAAATAGTCCTTCAAGGACAAGGGTGTCATTCTGAGGGAATAAAGATAATTTAAATGGGTACAGTTATCCTGAGGAATTGTATTTGTTTTACACTGTAGTTGCACTGAACCACCCACGCTCACCTCAGCCTTCGGTTCATTTTGCAGCTTTAGCATGGGAGGCTCTCTCTGCAACCTTCCCAAGCTAAAATGTGTGCATCTGTAGACTTGGTAGAATGAACTTTCTTAGGGAGGTATTTTATGGATAATATGTTTTTAAGTCTATGATACAAACTGATAAAAGAAATTTCTTCTTAAAGTTCAAATGATGGCATATCTGAGTTAAATGTGGTGGCAATCTAGCTGTATTTTACTTTATTCCCTTGGGAGAGAAAAATTTCATTTTTGCCAATTACCTCTTCCCCTCTTTCTAGGATTATATTAGAACTCTAATGTGATCATAATTATCGGTACCATTTATTCACTATTTCAGGTACTGTGCTAGGAGCATTTACCTATATCATGTTATATATTATCCTCAACCCCACTTTAGAGATGAGTACGCTAAATGTAGAAGATAACTTTGTGGTCTTCTCAGCAACTGTGGCATAGGTTAAACTTTAAACAATTTAGGACACAGATATTTTAATGCATAGCTGAATTTTCAATGATTTACCTGTGAATCACCAGTATTGGTGAAAGATTTCCTTTTAATGCTCGAGAGCGCTAAGCATTTGAAGAAATCAAGTTTTGTGTTGTATGTCATGCTGGATTCTTCCTACTTTGTCACCTGCTTTACCCGGGCATTCAACAAGTCCAAAATATTTTGTCTTTTAATTTTTCTCAAATCTATCTTCAGCATTCAGTCCCACTGGTGCTTTCTTGATTCAGGGCTCTATAATGTTCCTCCATTTAACATATTTATTGAGGGACCTATTACCTGCTCAGCATTGGGCATAAATACTTTCAAACATCACCTCATTTAACTCTTCTTAATGCCACAAAGTAATCATTTATTATTCTCAATATACAGATGAGGAAACTCACTTTAAAGAAATGAAGTCATTTGTCCAACGTTAGTCTGCTGATAAACGGAAGAACTGAGATTTGCTTCCAGCTCTGTCTAATTCCAAAGCTCATTCTTTTTTTCTCCACTTGAATTTAGAACACTGGATAACAATTAGCAAGCTTAGCATGGTGAAGCTTGGACTCTGGAGACAACCAGTCTTTTGTTTGAATCTTTGTTCTGCCTTTTCTAGTTTTGTGATGTTAGTTTTACATAGCAGTTTCCTGTTATTTCAGTGAGACATGTTCCAAAACCCCAGTGGATGTCTAAAACTGGACAGTACCAAACCTTACATATACTGTGATTTTTCTTATTGATGCATACCTATGATAAAGTTGAATTTACACATCAGGAACAGTATGAGAGTGACAACAATTATTACTAATAAAACAATTATAACATCATTCAGTAATATAAGTTATGTGAATGTGCGCTCACACTTGATCTCTCAAAAAACATCTTATTATACCGTATGTATTTACTTATTTTCAGACCCTGGGTCACCATAAGTAACTGAAACTGCAGAAGTGAAGCCTTAGATAAGGGGGAATTTCTAAATGTTACTTTCTTCTTGGGCATATGGAGACCACAGTAATAACTTACTTATAGAAATGTGGTGAGAATTTAAGAAGATGACCCATACAAAGTTTTTGGTCCAGTGCCTGGCCAGAGATGATTGATTGAAAACATTTGGAATCATTATTATTTTACTACTAGTAATTTTGGAATGATTATTGAAGTTCTTTCTGCATCTTGGTAATAATGGTACCTTTAGAATTAAGTCTTACCAGTATGAGTTTCAAAATCTTAAATTTGGAAGGAATTCACTGTACAGCTATTCTCCCAAAGAAAGACTCTTTTTCAAAATCTCACTGAGAAATCCTGGACAAGGATAGGATTTTCAGTCACTTCAGTAGGGAATTTTTTTAAACAATGACTGGTAGGGACTTATGGTCATAGTTTTGGAACCTGTAAAGGCCCTTTGCTTCTTCCCGGAGACGTTTCTGAGGTTGACAATCACCAGATGGAACACCTTTTTTTTGAGACCAAGTCTCTCTCTCTGTCACCAGGGAATGCAGTGACACAATCTTGGCTCATTGCAACCTCCACCTCCAGGGTTCAAGTGATTCTCCTGCTTCAGCCTCCCGAGTAGCTGGGATTATAGGTGCACACCACCACACCCATCTAATTTTTTATATTTGTAGATGAGATGGGGTTTCACCATGTTGGCCAGGCTGGTCCCAACCTTGTGAGCTGCCTACCTCGTCCTCCCGAAGTGTGGGGATTACAGGTGTAAGCCACTGCATCCGGCCAAGATGGAGCACCTTTAGTGGAGATACCAGTGTCCCTGCTTGTTTCTGTGCATGATATAAAGATGCCAAAACACAGGTGTGAGCACATGGATTTCATGTGTTTAACAAACATTTATGGAATGCTTACTGCAAGGCCATCACTTTGTAAGGCAATGAGGAAACAAAGGTGAATAATACAGGGTTTATTTTCATAGGGTATTTTAGACCTGTCTTTAAACTCTTTGTCTAGTAAGAGTCACAGCCAAGTCAAGCAATGAATGCCTGGTGATAAGAACAATTTCAGAGGTCAGGCTAGGGAAAGTTAGAGAAGGTGGGGATAGTCAGGGAAGTTAGCCTTTTTGAAGGCCTGGCTAAAGATCGGAGGCATACGTGGAATTTGCCAACTAAAAGGGCCAGGTAGGAAGGGAGGGTGATGCAGGTAGAGGGGCTTTCCATCTCAGATAGATGAATGAGGATTTCAATTCTACTTCCTTCAGGCATGGAACAAGTGACCATGGAACAAGTGACAGTGGAGTTCATGACACAGCAATGAAAGAGGAAAAGAACTTATTAGAAAAGAAAAATTATATAACTTAGCTAGCATCTAGAACCTGCAGTTCTTGTTTTTCTTTAAATCCTTTTTAAAGTACCGTTGTCTTTATTTGGTCTTCTCCTTTCCCTGTCTCTGTCCCATTTTATTTTATGCAGTTAAATATTATGAAACACTTTAAAATGGACTCATTAAAATTTTTCAAGGTTATCTTTACAGAGACTAAACATTAACACTGTTTTTCTATATAAAAGGCTCAGATATTTCAGGATAATAGCTTCTAAATTTTAGGTAGTAAAATCTATTCCTCAGACATGTAAGGGGTTCACAGTATAGTGAACATTCAAGTCATGGCCTGGTCATTTTAGCTGTATGAGTTTGGTGAAGACCCTTAAGCTTTCTGAGACTTAATTTCCCTCATTTGTAAATTGGTGTTGCAATACATTTCTTACAAGCTTGCTGTAAGAATTCCAGTAACATAGTACATATGAAAGTGTTTTAAAAACTTTAAGTAGCTATATGCATATTGACCATTTTAAAAAAAAATAATGTGAGACATTAAGAAAATGTGACTTGGAAATTTGACCAAGTTGATTTTTAAACTAGAGCAGTACTTGAAATTTCATCCTGTTTAGGAAATTAGAACTAATGGATCGTACTTACTGTTATATTTAGTTTAATAGCCATTTGTAAATGTGTTGCTTTGCAGAATCATTTGCATTAATGGTGGTGAGATGTCTATATTTGGAAGGAAAAATTAGAAAATCAAATTTCTACGTTCAGGATTATTTTCATTTTGAAGTAGTGTTTTTAAGAAATGGAATAAACACAAGTAGAAGAGTATTCAAAAAGTAAAATAATGCAGCCAGAGCCTTTTGGCATCTTGTCTTATTTAATGATTTTTATCTGCAGTCTTTCATATTTTATACACACTGGAAATCTCAGACTGCATCATAAACATTAAGTTCCAAAAACATCAAAAGTGATTGTCTAAATTTTGGATTCTATGGGCTATCAAGCAATGGTTCTTTTTAGGCCATTTAGATATTAGGCCAATGGTATGTAAATTTAGCCCTTGGAAATATTCTTCTAAATTATACCTTTAAGAGCCTGATGGGCAATCAGCATTTCCATTAACAACAAAACAAAAATATGTTCTAATAATTATCCAGTGGTTTTCTTTTATCACACCATAATTATCCTATTCCATAAATTAGCCTAATGAACACGTAAATAATATCCTTATTTAACAAAAAACTTTAAGATAATTTTTCCTGTGTAGACTTAGAATAAAAGGCAATGCCTGATTAAGTTCAGAGAACACTGATTCTTACCCTTTTTCTTCTTCTGCTGTTCCTAGTTGGGCAACCATGCTAAGAAGCGAGATTTAGAAATCGACTGTTGAGGTGTGTTTAAGATGGTATTTGTCCAGGCTATTCAGGAACACCCAAGCCCTGTCCTCAGCCCAGCAGTCTCTCCAGAAGATCATCAGGGAAATGTGTACACAGAGAAACAAAGGCCAAGGAGCCTTTATTGTTGGCTGAGACTTTGTCTTCAAACCCAGAAGCATAACACTGATGAACTATGCAGAGCCTTCTGCTTCATCTTCCTAGCTGTGAAGAGCCTCTCAGAAAAGCAGACTGGTTATACTAGGCCTGCTCTTTGTACTTGGAACCCAGATTCTGAATCATGGGTCTTCCTTCTCTTCTACGATGAAAAGCCAGAATACAGCTTTCAGTGAGAAAAACTGCTGTCTCCTGTAAACCAAAAAGTATCTAAGACAAGTCTCATTCAATTTAAAAGTTTATTTTGCCAAGATTGAGGATATGCCCATGACAGCCTGAGGAGGTCTTGATGACATGTACCCAAGGTGGTTGGCTACAGCTTGGTATTATACATTTTAGGGAGACATAAGGTATCAATCAATAAATGTAAGATGCACATTGGTTCAGTCCAGAAAGGCAGGACAACTCAAAGTAGGGGTCGGGGAGTGGGGTGGGGAGACAGTCTTTCAGGTCCTCGATGGATTCCAAGATTTTCAGATTGGCAGTTGGTTGAAAGAGTGTATCTAAAGACCTAGAATCCATAGAAGGGAGTATCTGGATTAAAATAAAGGGTTGTGGAGACCAAGTTTCTTCTTACACAGATAAAGCCTCCAGGTAGCAGGGTTCTGAGAAAATAGATTATAAATGTTTCTTATTGGACTTAAAAAGATGCCAGAGGATCAGGGAAAAGACCCGGAAAGGGAAAGGGATTCTCTATGCAATGTTGATTTTCCCCACAACAGACAGATTTGTAGGACCATTTCAAAATAGGTCAAAGAAATATATTTTAGGGTAAAATACTTCAGTTTCTTTCAGGGCATGCTTTGTACCATGTGATGCTATACTATAGTAAGCTTGGAATTTTTTTATTGCTAGAATAAAACTTTTTTATTGCTACAGAAAGTCTTAAGATCTCTGTTTCAATGTTAATGCTGGTCACTTGTATCTGAATTCCAAGAGGAGGAGGGTGTAAACAGGATGTCTTACCCCAGGCTTTCCATCATGGCCTGAACTAGTTTTTCAGGTTAACTTTGGAATGCTTTTGGATGAGAGGGAGGGGTCCATTTAGATGGCTGTGGGGCTTGGAATTTTTAGCTTACGCTTGATACTTGAAGTCAAACTCCTATAGGATTAGAATTTGAGAAGTTCAGATAAGCCCTCTATTTCCCCATGTATAGAATAAGAGGGGTTTGAAGGTATGGGAAGGGTGTGGATAGGAACAGCCTTTGATTAACTAAAGAAGCCAGTTGTAGGAATGTACTGGTCTCTAGCCAGCATGCTTTCAGATTCCCAGAGTTTGCGACTGTGTGCTCCACATAGGTACATACAGTTCTTGGTAGGTGAAACCTATTTCAGAACTGCCCCAGTGATAAATTTTCACATGGATGTTTTTTATGGCCTATTTCTTCATCCCAGCCCTTGTTAAAGTCTAATTTTAATCTAAGAAAAATATAATTGCTAAGGTTATATTTTATTTGTCTAGAGTAGCGGAATATTGGAATTTGATTGCCATTGGAGATTAAAGGCAGGATTGTATCTCCTCGGACATAGCTTGGGTATGGTGTGCACATTTATATAACTTCTAATCTTTATAAAAATCTTTAATATATGTTATGGCTGTGAAATATGGTTTTAGTTTTTCACTGTCTTTTATTTCATTTAAGGATTTTCTGCCAAGGAATGCTACATGTATGCCATGTTTGCAGTGAAATAACAGTTTATTAAGAAATTTATTGTAGTATGTTTTATTAAAGTACAACACACATCTGGGTGTGCATAGATGCACAAATCATGTCTAACTGATGATTTTTCACAATGTGAATACACCTATATAATTGTCACTCAAATTATGAAACAACATGAGCAGTGTTATATATTTGTTTTTAAATTTATTAATTTCTTCTCTTTTATTATTTTTTCCTTCTGCTTTCTTTGAATTTATTTTGCTGTTTTCTTATTTTTTGAGATAATGTATTTAGACCATTAGACTTTAGCTTTTCTTTTTGTAACATTGACAGTTAAGGGCATGAATTTTACTGAATGCACATTTTCAGCTGCATTTCTCAAGTTTTGATATGTCATGTGTTCATATTATGAATAATACTAACTTTAACAAGGCAGTGATACACATTTTAATCTCTAGGACAACTATTTTGCTTTATAAATAGATTCCATTGAAATTCCCATCTTGAAATCAATATTTAAAAAATAGGAAGTTATTTCAAAGCCTGTGTCTTATAACCACAGAATATAACTCTCCTTTCTTATTTCTAAGTTCTGCTTTTTCCTGCCTTGGGATTCCAGTCAATTGATCTTGTCTTCTGTCATGTTTAACAACTTTTGATTAAATGTCAGATATAAAATATCCATAGTAGATATAATTTTTATACTCTAGATGATATCATCTTCTTTCAGAGATGATATCTTTTGTTTTTAGCTGGCATTTGGATTAGGCGCAGGTCACCTTAATGTCAGCCTGGAATTAAGCAGATTGGAAGCTGAATTTCAGTCTTAATATGGTTCACCACGTACATAGGCTCACAACCATCCACACAGAATCTAAATCTTGGGATTCACAGTCTCAGAGACACCAGCCAGGATAGAGAAATATAGTTGGGCCTATGAAGCAGACTCCAAGTCAACTTATATAACCAGCCACATAGATGATGTCAAGTCTCTTTTTTTTCTATTTAGTTGTCTTACTGTAAGAGAAAGAAGTCAACTTACCTCCTGTCTTCAAGGCACTAGTCCCATTGAACTCTAATTCAGGAAAGATTGGCCACCTTTCCTGAGGTACAGACAAGAGGAATAAATAGGCAGGGGCAGAAACATGGTAAGGTGAGAGAACACTTTTCCCCTACCTTAACAGTTAATATTGTTGTTTGCGTATGGTAAATGAATAAATTCATACTCAGAGAGCATAAGTGACCTAGTAAGATGCTGTTTGACCTGGGCTCTCCCTTACACTTTTGAGTTTCTTGAATGTTAGGTTCTACAGTATGTAATTATTTTCTAACACTATTATTTGGCCTAAAAGCCAGTGTCAGTGAGATTAACATGTAGGGTGACCATAATAATTTTTCTTTTAGACCAAGACATTTTTGAGAATGAAAGGAGGTGCTATTAGTCATTATGCCAGGACGGTAGGGTAAACTGGGACTGTTATGGGCCAACCAGTAGATATGGTGATCTTACTTTACTACTGATAGAGATATCTTTTGCAATGGAAGGACGTGAAATTGGGTGACCTAAAATGATTTTGAGCTTACCATGTGAGTTTGTTTGAGAAAGAATAAGAGCTGAAAATACCCAAAAACAATGGAAGGGTGAGGGGCAGGGAAAAATAAACAGAAAGAAGAGAAAATAAGCTATGAAGAAGAAATGGAAAGAGGAAGGAACAGCAAGAATGCCAGAAAGAATATCTTTGCCCAGGAAAACAGATGAATGTTAGCATGTGGACATAAGGCAGGGTGAATAGAAAACAGGTACAGATTTGAAGATTAAAATCATTCTCATGGAGGGGAAAAGATAATGTATAGAATAGGGCAGGGGGTGTAAGCTTTATTAAAAGAATGAGAAAATACACTCAAGTTTAGATGTTGTTAAAATATCATTTATAGCAAGGACATTGAAGAGCCTACAGGATAACATTCTAGTAAATCAGATTTAAAGGACAAATCGTGAGTATTCTTGGTTATAAATAACACTTTATTATTGGTGCTCTTATTTTAACACATGCAGAAAAATGGCAGAGAAAAAAGGAGGTAGAGTGTAAATGTCCGCCTAGTGACTGGGTAATAATATAATATCCTGGACCTACAGGTGATGTTGCAGGACTGAGAGTGATGATGAGGAAGCTAGGAGTACATAATATTTTTAAAAATTTTTATTTCTTTATTTATTTTTCTTTACCGTTCAACTTGAAGGAGTATATAATATTAATCATATGATTATCCCACCCATATAGAAAACCTGTGTCCTTGGACTTCAACCAAGGTATCTGCTAGACGTGCTCACTGGCATGTCCCAGCTCTCCACTGCTTTTACCTGTTTAGAAAATTTTAAGTTATTAGCGAATCGAGTTTTAGATTGTGAGGTTTGGCTCCAGCCAATGGAGATCAGACACAGCAGTAATGACAACCCCAAATGTGTAAGGGATACATTTGCGTATTTTCCTTTGTTCACTGGGGGTACCCTTCCCGCAGTCCAGGAAGTAAAAATTACATTGTTGGAAAAAAAAAAATTATGCTAACTGCTTTCATAAAAGGCAGAAGAATCTAAGACCTGAGTGGAGTGTGAAAGACTAACCTTTAAAAATAGCTATATTTGATGTATATTACTTGTGTATGAGTAACTTTTCTATCATCACATACAACTGTCATCCCAAGTTAAGCGACCTCTTATGCTAATACCGTGATAACTGAGTTGTTGTTAGAAAACCACTCAGAAAGTAGGAAAGGTTAAAAAAATTATAAGATAAAACATTTATAGCAGAAGGTAAAATGTATACTTCTGAATAACTATAGTATGACTTTACTCTGGAAGAAAGTATCCAGGCTAGTATAAAAGGAACCTAGAATGTAGCATCTGGATTCACAGAGCTGGTGTTAATAGCCTGGTCAAGACAAAAAGGTCACAAAATCAGTGAACTAATCAAAGTATTTTTTAATAATTCTAGTTCCACAAGGCGGCTATTTGAAATTCACTCCTCTGAAGCCTAGGTTGGCTAAAATAACCAGCCTGGATTTTATGCAGGGCCAACTACAAGAACACACGGAGTAAAAAACAAAAATTTGTTTTTTAAAAAAAAAAAAAATTTGTTTTTGTTTTTTACTCCGTGTGTTCTTGTAGTTGGCCCTGCATAAAATCCAGGCTGGTTATTTTAAGAAGCAACTTACGATCTTTTCGAAAGGGATGTTCAACTTTATCTTTGGAATTCAATCTGGATGCATTTATTGAGTGATTTCAACGTGATCTGAAAGCCATATATTCTACTTTTGTTTTTTATTATTTGTTTTATGTTTCCTGGTGTTGTTTACCTTTGGGTTAATCTTTACATTTTTTTCTAGTATTTTATTACAGTTTACAGTTTATTGTATAAGCCTGGAATTGGTTTTCATACTTTAGCCATTACTTTTTCCTTTATCAGATGTTATTGGGTTACTTGGAAAAGATAACATATGTGAATCAGTGTTTGATGAGCCAAAATTATGGGAGAGTTTTAAACTTGACTTAGGGAAGAACCTTCTTTGAACTCCGTTACTAGGTGTGATTGGTGTGTCTTGTGACCTCCCATTCCACAGTGTACTTTTCACATATATTTATGTTTCTTTTTTTAATTGCAGCATTACAGGGTGTCTGTTCTCTAGTGTCTTCTTCTTATCAGACTTTGAACATTGTAGGTACCCATATAGTCTGAAGACAATTAAGTACAGTTGAGAGTAGGATTAGATGGAAGATGAGAAAATTTCTGTCCAAAGCAGAATTTGCTAATCTGATTCCATATCATAAGGTGCCTTATCTATTTGCCAGTAGGAGATAAAGAATTCCTAGGTATACTAAAGTTTAAAAAAATCTGTAGTATAGAAAGTTGTTTAATTTTATTTAACCTGCTGTTCCTCACATTTATCTGACAAACACACTTTTGTATCTGAGCTCTACAGTTGATAGAAATGTACCTCAAATTAATCAAAGCCCAAAAGGGGATTTAGTGGCTTATGTAACTGAGAAGAATTCTTGGTGCGTTCATAGAACAGACAAGCTGCAGGATGTCACTGACTGAGACTGGGGACTCAAGAGCCTTTCTCTTCATCCATTTTTCTTTTTTTGATTCTGATGGTTTCATTTTGGGTGCTGACCTCACTCTTTCCTGGCGTGGACAGTCCTGTGCCCTTTCGACATGATAGGGAACAACCTCAGCTGAAAGGGAATGTGTTGATTTCTACACTTCTAAATATTGATTTTTCCCAAAGGTTTGGTTCCCTGTAATTGACTCCATCCTGTAGACCAATGACTCTTGTTAGGAGAGGAGTTTACTAAGATTGGCTATATCTAGGTCTTTTGTCCATGTATGTGGCCTCGTTGGGATGTGTAGAACCTACTTCTTTAAGAGAAGATATAGGAAGGATTGTTGGAAAGAGCAGAAATGATAACCAACACTCATCATTCAACAAATATTCATGAACCTTTCTCCTCAGCTCCTTGGGCACTCTTCAAGCACTAGGGATACAACACTGAACAAAACAAATGAATATTTCTGCCTTCAGGGAGCTTACATTGCAGTGTAATAAAAATAAAACTTTTCAACAAAAATGAATATAGATGATAAGGAAAACAGTATGTTTGATTGCAGTAAGTACAAGGTAGATAAAGCAGAAGAGTAAGAAGTATCTGTGGGGAGAAGGGAGTTAAAATTTTAGTGTGTCCAGGGAAAGCCTCTCTGATGAGAAGGTAAGTTAATTAAATATTGGAAGGAAGTGAAGGGGGGAGCCCTGCATACATCCCTTTCAGAGGACACAGCAGGTGTGAAGGACCTGGGGTAAGTGTGCTTGGGGTATCTGAAGGAGGACATAGAGGGTATAGAGTGTGGACTTGGAGAAGATCATGGAGGACATGGAGGGTAGAGTGTGGGCAGTAGGTTTCAGATTTAACCTTTCAAATCCTAACTTTTGAGGACATTTTACAGTCTTCTGGTCTGATTTTCAGTGCTACAGAATCCATTTGTTCATAATATTTATTACAGCTGAATTATGTGCGAAGCATCTGTTCAGTAGGAAAGTAGGAAGTATGAAAGTATGAAACAAGGTCAGGGAGCTGATGGGCAACAAGTTAATGCTGGGGTTTGTGGCTGTCATGAAGACCTTAGCTTCATTCTTACTGGAATGGAAAAGCCCATAGAGGGTTTTGGGCACAGGAGTGGCATGATTGAATTCCTAATTTGCCTGCTCTGCCAGCTTTGATGAATAGACTTGGGGCAAGGGCAGCAACAGATAATCCAGCCAAGAGGCCAAGGCCATCATTCAGGAGAGAGATAAGTATAACATGGAGAAGGGTGTTTCACTATTTTTAACAATGAAAGTGGTGAAAAATAATCAGATTCTGGATATATTTTTGAATGTAAATTCAACAGGATTTGCTGATGGAATGGATATGGGAGTCTGAGAGAAAGAGAAGAGGTGAATATGATAGCAAGGTTTGTGTCTAGAGCAGTGCGAGAATGGATTTGCCATTAATCAGACAGGAAAGATGACAGAAAGAGCTGGTCGGGGGTGGGGTGGGCTGGGCTAGCGAAAGGGCTCAGTTTGGACATGTGAAGTTTGAAATGCATATTAGAAATCCAAGTGGTGGTGTTATAGGTCTAGGAATTCAGGAAAGAGGTCCTGGCTGAAGATATAAATGTGTGACATCAGCATACAGATGGTATCTAAGGCATGAGACTTGATGAGATCACCCAGGTAAAGTGTGTTAGATAGAAAAGAGCCAACCAAAGACTGAGTGCTAGGGGTACTTCAGGGACCACATACTTTTTAGAATTGCTATTGATTTATCTTAGCTATTGCCTTAAAATGTATATACCTTAATTTTGAATATGGGTATAGTGATTGCAGAACTGGTAAAATGATTTATGGAAGAATATAATCAACTGTGGGATAATCTGCATGTGTTGTGAGTTAGGTAGTTGCTGTGACAATCCAGTTAGTAGGTTCCAGGTTGAACCTTAAAATCCTCTCTTTTTTTTGGCATTTTATGGTCTTCTGGTCTGATTTTTAGTGCTACAGAATCCATTCCTTTATAATATTTATTACAGCTGAATTATGTGCAAAGCAATTGTTTGGTACAATGGAGAATAAACTGCTCTTACCCTTGTGAAACTTGGGGAAAAGATACTTTGGTAAAAATGTGATTCAGAAATGAGTATTTAGGAAGTTACCAAGGAATTGGACTGAGATGGTAGAAAGTCTTGTGCTGATTTCTAAAGGCTGTTTAGAAAAGGCATACATGAAGAAAAGGCAATTTTTGATAAGAAGTGTAGGAGTGTAAGTATATAAAACAGAAGAGGATTATGGTCAGATCACCTGCCTAACTGGAGCAAGGAGTCTGCTGGAGAAAATGGGAAGTAAAGTCAGATTATTAGAGAGCTTTGTGTTCCATGTTAATAGCGGGAACTCTCTCTGGAGAGAGTTTGAGGAAGATTATTCTAGAAATGTTATTTTGTATGGGTTTGGGCCACTTGACCATATTCCACACTCTGCTCTGTGTTATAGGGGACAATTTATAGTTGCAACTTCCTTAGGTAATAATAACAATTTTGGCAACTTGATGTTTTTTTTTAGACCCTTCCCATGTCTATTCTTTTCATATCTGTAAGATGTAAAAAGAAATTTTATAAATATTAGCATTTCTTCAAGGATTGATGGGAGAAACTTTGGAAAATTCCCTACTGCTTAGAAGTGGTTTTGTTTGTAGCATGTAAGTTATATATACCTTGTCTTTGCTCTTTTTTTTTTCTTTTTCTTTTTCTTGGTTTACACTAAATTCTTAGCCCTAAGTTCCTTGCTTTTTTGCCTCACAGCTTTCTTCTTATATGAAGAATTAAAAAAAAAAAAATCTATAAAAATCCTACAGAGAGTGATGGAGCTTAGGGATTAGTTCTCATGCTGCTTATTTCCCCTGATTAAGAACTCTGAAATGGAAGTTGAAAATGTTGGTGTAACCTTTTTATTAATGGAAAAATGCATTCATGCCTCACACCTCCATCTTCACAATAATCAGTTATAGAAAATATTAAGTTTTATGGTTCTTTTGATTTGAGGGGAGGGACATTTATGTTGCATAAGTATGTATCAGAAGTCTGTGTCTTTTGAATGGTCTTCCAAAATTCTTATCTCCATTTTTCCACAATTGTTGAAAAATCTTCCTTAAATTGTGCTGCAGAGTAACACCTATAAGCTTTCAAAGTGACTGTGTTAAGCAGCCTTCATTCTCCAAGAAAACCAGTTTGTGCCTTCTTTTCTCAAAACCCGACACAAATTCTTCCTCCTCAGGATTAGCACCCTAGTGTTTCACTGCAAAAATAAATCCTAAGAAGCCTGCATTGTCCTCCCACCAAATCTCCCAGTCTCCCAATGGGTACTCCCATTAGTACCCATCTAGTCTGCTTTCCCTGGTTAGTATTGATGAACTCTCTGTGTTCCTATCTAAAGCTAACTTTTCTACCTGTGATGTGAATATTGTCTCTTGTCAATAGTTTAAAGATGCTTAAACTCTTCTGCATTTACACCTATCTATCTCGCAGCATTAATCTGTCTCTACTAGACCATTCTCACTTACATTCCAAAAGTGCTGTAATATCTCCCATTAAAAAAAAGAAATCTGTAAATTTAAGTTCCTTATAGATTCTAGATATTAGCCCTTTGTCAGATGGATAGATAGCAAAAATTTTCTCCCATTATGTAGGTTGCCTCTTCACGCTGATGATAGTTTCTTTTGCTGTGCAGAAGCTGTTTAGTTTAATTAGATCTCATTAGTCAATTTTGGCTTTTGTTGCCATTGCTTTTGGTGTTTTAGTCATGAAGTCTTTAGCTAGGAGCCAGGAGGAACTTCTTTAAAACTCAGGAATTATTCTTTTAGGTATACACATTAAATAAGCTCAAATATTGAGATCATAAGGCAAAAATTTTGCATATTGCAACACTGCAGAAATATTTATAACTGCCTAATAGTACAATGTATAAATTGTGTTATATTTATACAATGAAGTAGTATGCAGCCCTTCAAATGAATGTAGTAGAGCTACTTTCATCAATGTGGATTTCTCTCAAAAGCATGATGTTGAGTTAACAAACGTAAACACAAGGTAAAGAATGATACATTGAGTATGATACTATTTATGAAAAGCTTAAATGCCTGAGAAACAATACTATATCATGTGTATGCCCATACACATTTATAATAAATTCTACATGAGAAGAATAAACACTGGTTTCAGAACCCTCGGGGAAAAGTGAAGGAAGTGGAGTTGGAATGTACTCAACTGCAGTTGTGGGATTTTTCTTTAAAAATAAAGATTGAAACAAACATGGCATAAGGGTAAAATCTGATAAAGTTGAGTGGTTGATAAACAGGAATTTGTTATTACATACTCTATTTTGCAAGTACTTTTGAAATTTTTCTCAGGGAAAAGTATAAAACGAAAATAATACAACAATTTAAAAAATAAAATGATTGTTACCAAAGGAAGTAACAAAAAATCCTCAGATTGATAGCTTTAAACAGCTTTAAAGCTTGAGCTCTTTTTAAATTTCCCAGAGTCTTTCAGCACTCTTTTTTCACCTGGGTCTCCTCTTCAGGGGACAGCTTTATCTTCATAAGATCTGTAATGCCATGCTGTCCCAGGATACGAAGAATGCTGAGGAATACTTCATTGATTCCATAAAATCCCTTAATTATGGTGGAAACTGGATACACTCTCTTATGATTCTTCAAAGGACATTCTGTTAAATCAGCTACAAATAGGCTAATGGCCCAATTAGTGTAACCTTTCATTTTAACTGTCTCGTAGCCACAGGTAATCACTTCTTTGTGGACTTTTCTCCACTGTTCAGGATCTTTATGAGTTCCTCTATCTGAGTTCAGATCCTCAAGAGGGGCGCCAGCATTACTCACTCCATTCCACACAGGAGCACTTAAGTCCCCATGCTCTTCAAGGATCCACCTATGACAGCTTTCAGAGTGGATATCAAGCCTTTGCCCAATGAAGAAACGGAAACAGGCAATGTCTGGATTACAGCCACTCTCAATAACATGGTTTTTGGGAAATGCGCTCAATTTACAGGATATTTAAGTTAAAATAGCCACTGGATTAGAAACCACTATCAGTTTGTGGTGCGGATTGTACTGGATAGTACTTTAAATCATCAATTTAAAAATGGACACATTTCACTGGACTGTATGGAGATGCGTTTCTCCTTTTGCCGGACGTTCACCTGCTGCAATAATGACTAAGCTGGACTTTGCAGTGACACTGTAATCTTCGCTGGAAAACATGTTTGGCATTTTTAAGGAAGGGCTGACATATTGAAGATCCATTGTCTGACCCTTCAATTTGCTTTAATCGACATCCACAAAGGCGAATTCATTGCCCAGACCTTTTAATAAAATGCTGAGAGCACAGGCCATGCCAACTGATCCAGTTCCTATAATGGAGCTCTTATTGGGATGAGTGGCCTCCTCCAAAGTAAAATTCCTGGCAAGTTCACACTTGACAGTCACCATCTTGGAAATGGGAGTGAAGGGCCAGCCACCCCCAAGTAGGATGCATGCAGCCTGGTGGGGACATGGAGCCAGCCTCCCATGAAGGAAATGAGCTTTGCAGCACCTATTCTCTCGCTGGTGGGCAGGACTCCCACAGCCCAGCTCATGGTTGGTAGCTCATGCAAAAGGCAGACGGAGGAAAGCAGCGCCAGAAATCTCCTTGAGGTACGGAAGAATCCTTGACGGTTTGAAGGCCCCTCGCCCGGTGCTACTGCAGCTGCGCAAGGCCACTCCCATCTCATGCAGGGCTCACACAGACCTGGCCCCTTAATATGCTATTTTCGTTTTTACAAATATGTGGTAGTTTTTATATCATTAAGACAGTTCTGAAAAAATGGACTGTGATCATGAGGGCTAAAAGTAATTTTAGCTTTGCTTTTCAAAGTGCCATATTTTGTTGCTTAGAGAAGTGCTGTACCTTTGCAATCATTTTTGTCATGGTGCTCAACATGCTGGAACTAAATATGATAGATGCAAAGAGAAAGAGATGAGAGTTTAATCTCCACTCCACACTTGGACTTTGTGAGCTTCTTTTAAAAAGTTATTCTAATGTGATAATAAGACTTGTCCTAACTACACGGTTGCTGTGAGAAAGTCATGGTGAAAAGTCTAGGGAACTTTAAAAAGAGTATTGTATAGCAAAGACCTGGAACCAACCCAAATGCCCATCAATGATAGATATATACATCATGGAATACTATGCAGCCATAAAAAACAATGAGTTCATGTCCTTTATAGGGACATGAATGAATCTGGAAACCATCATTCTCAGCAAACTGACACAAGAACAGAAAATCAAACACCACATGTTCTCACTCATAGGCGGGTGTTGAACAATGAGAACACATGGACACAGGGAGGGGAGCATCAAACACTAGGGTCTGTTGGTGGGGGGTGGCTAGGGGAGGGACAGTCGGGGGTGGGAGGTTGGGGAAGGATAACGTGGGGAGAAATGCCACATATAGGTGACAGGGAGATGGAGGCAGCAAACCACCTTGCCATGTAAGTACCTGTGCAACAACCCTGCATGATCTGCACGTGTACCCCAGAACCTAAAGTACGATAAAAAAAGGTATTGTAAAGTATTTGACAAACTATACCATTGAGTCAGTGGCAAAATCAGGTCAGATTTTTCCTTCTTCATGAAAATGATGCATTAAAAATTAAAGAAATAAAATCATAGAAGTCCTCAATGATCTGCTTTTTTTGAAGAAAAGGTAGTCATAGATAAATGAAATAAACTGTTAACTAGTAATGTTTAGATAATCTCAAGTCATTCTACTCAAACTTTAATAACTTTTATTCAAAATCAAATATCAGCCTCTTTCTGCTATCACCATCTCCTTTGTAATTAAAAAGGAGCAGCAGGGGGTGGGGCAGGTGGGGAGGGATAACATGCGGAGAAATGCAGGATATAGTATATAGCTAAAGTAAAATTTAAAAAAAAGTGAGGACTATGAAAACAAAAAGGCTTACCCATGAATTAAAATGATATTTCTCTAATATGCTGAAATTTTGCCTTATGACTGTTTTAACTACATTTTTTTAAGTTGGTAGATCTTAATATATGTTTATTTATTTATATTATCCAAATAAGAAATTTGATGGAATCTTTTCACTTCTCAACCAGTTCCTTAATATTTGCTATCAAGAAGCATTGTTTGTTAATACAATAGTTATATTTTTAAAAAAATCTATTTTATTCCCTCCTCCCCTAGCTTTCCCATTTCTCAGCTTTTTTTTTTGGTAGCAACATTTCTCAAAATAATTATCTTTACTCCCTGGTGTCTACTGTAACAGCTCTTATCAAGATCCCCAGCACCTCCATCTTGCCAAATTCATTGGTCCCTTCTTAGCTGCCATCTTAACTGAACCTTCAGCAGCCTGTGATTCAACTGATTTACTCTCCTTATTGAGCTGTTCTTTCACCCGGCTGCTGGTGAAGCCCTGGTTTTCCTCTTCTTTTTCAGTGTTCTCTGCTTATCTTCTCTTATTCCTGTAAAAGTTAGAGTGGTCCAGGACTTACCCCTCTGCTCTGTCTACACTCACACCCAGGATTGTGCCATCCTGCCTTATGATACCAAATACTGTTTATGCGGTGATGTCTCTCAAATTTGTGTCTTCCTGTTCCACTCCATCTTTCTACTTGGGCTTTTGGTAGGTAATTCCTGCCTGCAACTTCCAAAACTCCTTATTGTGGCCTATTGTGCCCTACAATCTTGTTCACCCCTTACCTATGCAACTTCTTTGGCTACTGTTTTCTCTCCTTTGCTCCTTTAGTTTCTGCCACGCTTGGCTTCTTACTTTTCCTGTAACTGCCAAACAGCTTCTTGTCACAGAGTCTTTGCATTTACCATCCATTTGGCCTAGAATATTCTTTGCTCTGATTTTTGCATAGCTTGTATCTTTACTCCAGTGTCAAATGTATTTCTTCAGAGGTCTTCCCTGATCACCCTCTCTAAAATAGTATCTTTTTTTTAACCTGTTTTAACTTAGTGCTTATCAGCACTTTATATTTTATTTTTCCCCTATGGGAATATGAGTCTAAGAGGGACATGTAATTAGTCTATCCATCCCTGTGTTCTTAAGGCTTATAGTATTGCCTGGCTTACAGTAGATTTTCAACAAGTTTTTGTTGAGTGAATGAATATATAAATGAATGGAGTTGTATGATACATTGTTTTATATGTAAACCATGTGATTATTCCCCAATATTTTTGAATCCAAGTAAATGTTTACTATAATAGAATGTTTAAACATAATAGAGAAGTGGCCAGCTAGAACATGTATGTAGATTTGTAAAAAGGAATTTCCTGTGAGTGATACATGGGATGTCTCTTTTTGTTCCCCTCTCTGGAACTAAATTGTGTTTTCTTGGTTCTTCTCATGCAGCTGAAGAATAAGTTCATGAAAAAATTGCCACGTGATGCAGAAGCTTCCAATGTGCTTGTTGGGGAGGTTGACTTTTTGGATACTCCTTTCATTGCCTTTGTTAGGCTACAGCAGGCTGTCATGCTGGGTGCCCTGACTGAAGTTCCTGTGCCCACAAGGTAAGCTGCTCTCCTACCTGCTGGGGTCTACAATGTGCTAATAGAGTTATCTCCTCCCTCTCAGGCTAGAGAATCAATAGAATGTGGAAATGTTTAGTGCAAACACATTGGAGATGTTTAACTTGAAATAATGACTGTTTGACTTTGATACTATCAAATTTTTTGCACTGATATAGTAATAACAATAGCAATTATAATGGTTTATTGGTCAACGCACTAGGTTCTTCTTATGGATTATTCTACTTAATCCTTACAATAATAGTTTAAGGGACAAACTATAGTTATCTGGTTTTTACAGATGAAAAACGGTCTAAGAATTTAAGTAAGTTGTCCAAGGTCATATAGTTAGTAAATGGTTCAGAGGTCATAGTTGCTTTCATTTACTCTGTGTTTTATCAGAAAATTGGTAGTAGGTTTATGTACACATATTATATATGTTGAAATCATCAAGCTGTATACTTAAATTTGCATACTTTGCTGTTATATGTTATGTCAAAAATTTTTGTTTTAAAATGAAGTATATTAATGTTATTATAATCACATACTCATTTCACTGCATAGTACCTGAGAAGTCATTTCATCTGCCTCTGAAACTGAGCTCCACAAAGTTGGAAAGCTTGACTTGGGAGTGCCATTAGTTGACTGAAGTTCATTTTTCACTTAAATTTGTGCTGCAAAAGAGTTTAAAGAAAACTTGTAGTTTTTAGGTTGACAGAAAATTATCATATGAATAGAACCTTTTTTTGCGGGGTGGGAGGTGGGAGTTGTTTCTGTGGGTTCCAGGGCAAGGACAGGTGAATTTCCTTTAGGTTTCCTCATGTGAGCAGGAAGAACCCTGAATCCTCCTCAGTGATAGATGTGTCCTCCTCAGCTCAGATGGTCTGAGCATGATTAACCAACAGTGTAAAGAGTCTCAAGATTTCTTTAGAGCCAGTTAGGAAGAAAATTAAGAGAAAATTTTCTCTAGGTCTCTCAATTCGCACATCGAAGGACATTCTTCCACATCATACAGGTATTTTTTTAACCCATTTTGATATTTCTTAGACACTTAAAATAGGAATGATACATAGGGCTGTTATTGGACAAATAGCAGCAGAAAGGAGATGACTATAGCTTATTCAGTTAATAGGATTATGATGATTTGTGTTTTCTGTAACATAGCATTTTGCTTGAAAACATTCCAGCTGAGCCTTGTGGTTCTATCTGTACAGTCACCTGGCAAACAGCTGACTCAGATAATGGCTGAAGTCCAGCTCCGTGCCCCTATGGCTTTATTTATGTCTCTCTGGCCTAACTTTACTGGGGCTTGAAAGAAAAAAAAACATGCTGAGAAGTGTTAAAGAAAATTGCTCTTGGCTTTTCATTTTTATTACCATTTTTCTTTAGAAGGTACAAATAAAAAATACTTTAAAAGGCTTTTTATTTAACAATAATATGCATGCATTGAGTAGCAAATCATGACCATTTTTGTATCCTGCTTGTCATTTGCTCCTATCTGGCTCACTGACTTTTTTCTTTTATTCTGGAAGGTAGGGCTAGTGTAAAGGTAAAATACAGTATCACTTAAATTAGCAAAAGGAGCCAAGCAATTCAAAACAATGTAATTCAATAATATTAGAGACTTTTTCAGGGCAATAATCTGAACAATATATCCTTGCATGTTATCATTTTTCCTGGAAATAGTTTCAACCATTTGCTGTCCTCTGAACCAGTACAAGCTATAATCACTGAGTAAGGAGTGTCATTAGGTTTTTTTGTGTAGGTAATGTAGGGCCATTTATAATGGCTGCATCCTGTGAAATCCAATAAAACAAATCCCACAAGGAATGTGGTAGGCATTGTGAGGGACAGCATCTACACTTCAGGATGTGCTTTGACGTGCATGCTACTCTGTTGTACTGAAAGAAAACCTGAAAAATCTGTTTGCACACATCTTTTTATGGTCATTTTTCCTTTTAAAGGTGGAGGAAGGTTATACTGCTGCTGTTATGATTATTACCATTTCTAATAAACAGTATTACTACCATCTGCCTTTTAGGAAGTATGGCTCCAGCAGCTCCCCTTTCTTGTGTACAGTTCACAAATTTCACTAATTACTCTGTTACTTGCTTGATCTATTTTAGGCCTCCACTTGCAGCTAATGACTATCAACTGGGTGGATGTCTACCAATGTAGGGGCCCCTCTTAACATTCATGTGAAAGCAAACAAACTGTGTTATTTGATCTTTGGTGATATGATAGGATGTGTTTATGATTTTCCTACTATCTTGCAGGCACTTTGCTTGCTGTCATCTTTTTTTTTTTTGAGACGGAGTTTCGCTCTTGTTACCCAGGCTGGAGTGCAATGGCACGATCTCGGCTCACTGCAAGCTCCGCCTCCTGGGTTCAAGCAATTCTCCTGCCTCAGCCTCCCGAGTAGCTGGGACTACAGGCGTGCACCACCATGCCCAGCTAATTTTTGTATTTTTAGTAGAGATGGGGTTTCACCTTGTTGACCAGGATGGTCTCGATCTCTCGACCTTGTGATCCACCCGCCTCGGCCTCCCAAATTGCTGGGATTATAAGCATGAGCCACTGCGCCCGGCTGCTTGCTGTCATCTTATGTCTGTCCACAGAGCTGCCACTTACTCATATATATATATATGTATGTATATATATATATATGTATATATGTATGTATATATATATATATGTATATATGTATGTATATATATATGAGTAAGATGGAGTCTTGTTCTGTCACCTAAACTGGAGTGCAGTGGCATGATCTTGGCTCACTGCAACCTCCACTTCCTGGGTTTAAGCAATTCTCCTGCCTTAACCTCCTGGGCAGCTAGGATTACAGGTGCATGCCACCACACCCAGCTAATTTTTGTATTTTTATGGGGATGGGGTTTCACCAGCCTGGTTTCAAACTCCTGACCTTAAGTAATCCACCCATCTTAGTCTCCCAAAGTGCTGGGATTACAGGCGTGAGTCACTGCACCCAGCCTCACTCATATTTTTTAGTTATATAGGGGATGAATCTTCTTCTTATACCATTTTGCAGTTGAGAGATGAAGGCAAAGGGAAGATTCAGCATCAGTGCTGGGAATAGAACTTTAGATATATTTCTGAATCTGAGGCAAGAGTTTTAGGGAGAGTCTGGGGAGATTCTAAAATGGATTAGAATAAAATGTTTTAGGGTTCTCTCATAAAGAAGAATGAAACCCTAGTTTGTACTTTTGTGATCTTTGATTTGCACATATAAGGCAATTGTAAGGTCTAGAGTGTTAAAAATTTAGAATGTTTACCCTCTTAGCACTTAAGGTAATATATATGTTACAAATAATTATTTATCTAAAAGTAGTAGTTTGTGGTTAATTGTCAAAACCATTAAGAAAACAATTAGAGGGGTTGGGATGGAGGTCCTGCTAGTTAAATTTTGTCACATCCACCAGTTTAATTGCTAGCTGTTATTAATATTTACTGTGTGTAATGCAGTTGGTTATGGTGGGTTTGTGGTCCTCATGAATTCATTATGGAAGCTACATTTTCCAAAGCTGATAAAGATGAATAATGGGTTATTGAATTCCCTGTCGTTTTGTTAGAAGGATATAAAGGGTTGGTACATGCTGAGTTTATGCTGGAAATAACTGTGATGTATCAGGAAAGATGGGGGTGCACATCTTTTCTGAAAACATCAAATGGTTTAGGAAGGCTTACTCCTTTTCTCATATTATGCTCTGTTTCTGCCTATAATTATTTTGTGAATGTGAGTACAGGCCATCGGTTCTGGACACAGATTGGTTAATACTTCCTTTTGTTGTGGAGAATGCTGGAGGCATCCTCCCCAGGCATAATAAACTATATGAAAAACTCAAAAAAGTAGAAAAGGGCCTCATGAAGAGTCTTCAGATAATTAGATGCGATTAAAAATTGTAACTCTGACTTATTTCTGAGTGAATAAAAAGAACTTAGTAACATAAATAATTTTTTTTTCCGAGCTGTCAATGTAAGCTGTGCCCTTGCAGCCACACAAACGTGATGTTTACTCTAATTTGTTAATAAAGAAAAAAGCTTCTGGATAAAAATAACATCTGTCCATTGAGAAAAATCAGCTTGGGTCATGAAAGGAATTTTCAGTACATTATAAAAACTGAGTTTGGCAGGATGTACTTCAATTATAAAAGTTGTAACAGCTTTTGCTTCTTCGAAGGTTAAAGGAGAGAAAACATATTTCAGGCAGAGGGAACTTCAACTTGCTAGATTGTCTTGTGTTCAGTTTTCTCAGATGTCTCCTCCTGTTTCAGTAATGCAGTCCACATTAGAAGCTTCTTAAGGGTCTCCATTCCTCCAGATGACATTTTTGGCTTGAAGTTATGTTTCTTGCTGCTTACGATGCTTGGATTGTCTCTATGCATCATTTTAAGGAGGCAGATTGACTGAATTTTTCCTGATTGGAGTAATGTGAAAATTTTAACTGGTGTGTCCACCATGATGGTTTGGCACTAGGTGTTATTCTATTAATGAAGAAATATGTTCTTTAAAAAATAAAAATTGCACTACCCAGGAAAGAGGAATACTACTTTTATATCTGGGTTACTGAACCAATATAATTCTCATACACTGGGTTTATTGCTATCGTTGTAGACAGCATTGATCTCCTGCTTCCTTTCATTCTTCAACCGGTACTATTTGGCAGTGAACAAAGAGTAATTATTTTATAGAAAATGTCTGTCCTTATCTCTTAGGCTGTAACTTGGAGGCTCAATTACTCTGTCAGCTATGGGAGTGCTCATCGCCTGCCAAAGTTTATGTTTGAGGACTACTAATGACTGAGAATGTTTTCTCACTAACAAGATAGTATTTTGGCTTTGTTGCCATATAGTCAACCTGATAATTAACTCGTGTCAGTTGGTAAATACATTTCCATAATATGTATTTGCAAGCTATAGTCATGATGGAAGTGCTAGAGAGAGGTAGGAAGAGATACAGAGTGGTTTTGGGAAAGTTTTGGATATGTATTACTGAAAAGTTAATATTTAGATACATGAAGATAATAAAAAATGGAAGCAAAATAAATCCATTATTTAAAAATGTACTAAGTAAAGGATCCAGGTGTTAGATATTTTCCCTTGTAGCACACCATCTGCTCCTTTTTCCCTAAACCTGCACCCTTATTGTCTTGAAAAATGGCCATTTGTAGTCAGGCAAAAGGAATTAAGAAATGTGACTAGTACTTGTGTTTTTTAATGGGATTAAAGCATTATTTTGCTTTAAACATTAAATATTTTTTATGTATGTTGCACTCAAATCAGTGATCAGTTCCTTTAGAAAAATCCATTTTATGGTCCTAAAGAAGCACTTTATAATACTATACATAGTGGCTTATAATTAGGATCCAGCTTCAAAGGAACAAAAGTTCTAGTGTCAATTGAACTTCAGTGTTAGAAGAACTAAAATTCAATTCAAATAATGACTTCCTTCATACTTGAACAGCCTTTGGTGTCTGCTGATTCTATCTACTATGGTAACACTTGGAAGTGAGTGTGCTGCTTTACTCCAGGACTGGTTTCTAATCAAATAAGTGCTAAGTGGTTTTATGATTATTCTGGTATAAAACTTCGGTATTCAAACTTTCAGACACCTTTTTACATTCTTTATTTCTGGGGTTTTACAATCCCTTTTGGGTTGAATTTTATAATTAAAAAAAGTAATTATACATTCAAGAGCATTTTGGAACAGACCCAAACATATTTTAAAGTATTTACTGTCAATTCTTTTTCATTTTAAGTGAGGTATATAGATAAGTAAGTTAAGTATAAAATTTGGCTAAGCAGGCTGGGCATGGTGGCTCAAGGCTGTAATCCCAGCACTTTGGAAGGCCGAGGCGGGTGGATCACGAGGTCAACAGATCGAGACCATCCTGGTCAACATGGTGAAACCCCGTCTCTACTAAAAATACAAAATATTAGCTGGGGATGGTGGTGCATGCCTGTAATCCCAGCTACTGGGGAGGCTGAGGCAGGAGAATTGCCTGAACCCAGGAGGCGGAGGTTGCGGCGAGCCGAGATCGTGCCATTGCACTCCAGCCTGGGTAACAAGAGCGAAACTCCGTCTTAAAAAATAAAATAAAATAAATAAAATAATAAAAATAAATAAATAAAATTTGGCTAAGCAAAGTGGCAAGCCATTTCTGGTACCATAAAAATCTTACGTAAGATTTCTTGTTCCTAGCTAAGCATCCAGAAGTTCTTTCCCCAGGGTGACCTATAGAAGCCATTGTTGGACTTCTGTTAATTCACAAACTTGGTATATTAGTAGGGCAGGTAATATTAGGCAGAAATATGTGGTGAAAAGAACAGGAGGTAAGAGTACCTATCTATCTGCCCTTTGTCATTTACTAGGCACAGATCGGGGCTCTTCCTTTAACCTAATTCAGCCTCAATTTCCTCACCATTAAGTGGGAATAGGATACCTTCTTTATTGCAGGGGGTCATATGGAAGTGTAAGTAAAGTGATGAATGTAAAATGCTTTGCAGGCTTTAAAAGCTGGGCAAGCCTATGATGTTTTCATTTTTATTGTCCTCACTGTCTCCCCATTAGGTGATACATGATAAATATCAAGGTGGAATTTATCTGATGTCACCTTTGGTATATTTTTTGTATGTTTTTTCTTACTCATTTACTTATCAGATACCCTCATCCTCAGTGCTGACACGCTGCAAGGGCAAAGGCCCTCTGTGATCAGTGAGGGATTTTTTTTCCAACACGATTAGAGGTGAACCTAGGTGGGTTTAAGTTTGTTATTGCATGTTTCAGGACCTGTTTGCTATGGAGCAATGTTTTGTGCATTATGAAGAAAAAATGTTGGTAAATGACAAGAGGACACCCACAAAAGAATTTTGACTGTCTGTGAATGATGCTTTATTTTGAATTTCTCTCATATTTCTCTGTCCTTACTTTGGCTGTCAGCATGTGGCTTACTTGTAGAGGATTTGGTTTTTGCTGAATCCCAGTCACTTCTGAGTAGAAATATTTCTTAAAACTGTGGAGCCCATAATCTGTCATTACCCATATTGGATAAGGAAAAGTCAGAAAAATGTAAAGATGTACTGTCTCTTCAGTTACTGTGCTTAATGGGTTTGCTCCAAAGATTCCAAAAGTCAGTAGAAATGGAGAGAGAAAAAAGCTTTAAAAAGGAAAGATTGAATGATTCCTCTAAAGTGCTTGAAATGCACCTTTCCTGCTCAGCGAAGAAGCTTCTCAGATTTATATGCTAGATTCTCATTTGCCGCCAAATAAACAATAAATAAATAAATAAATATTGCACTGTGTTTTGCAATAGTGCAAAAGAGTATTCTTCATATTACCAAGAATATTACCTTTGTTTTAAAGGTGAATTCTAAACCTAACCTTTTTATGAACTAAGTTAAACATTTCTCAGTTTTATGTATGTTGAGTTTGATGAAATTTTTTCCTTTTCTGTTAGGTTCTTGTTCATTCTCTTAGGTCCTAAGGGGAAAGCCAAATCCTACCATGAGATTGGCAGAGCCATTGCCACCTTGATGTCTGATGAGGTAGGAAATCAGGAAGATGGAGTTCTGTGAATGCCCTACTTGTGTTGTTTTCATACTGTGAATTGGCTGTCACAATTTATTTAGTTAGAATTATGTGATTACTAGACTTCCTTATAACATAAGGTACAGTCATTTGAGACAAATGAGCTGACTCCTATATGGTTTTCAAAAAGTAAGGCATGCATTTTGGTTTCATAAGGGATTCTAAACTCTGTTGGAATAAAACATATTTTTCCTTCTTTTGCAAAACACTTTCATGTCTTAAAACTGATATATGTTAAATATTCTTTAAACAGTTTCAAGGTCAGCCAGGCACGGGGGCTCACGCCTGTAATCCCAGCACTTTGGGAGGCTGAAGTGGGCAGATCACCTGAGGTCGGGAGTTCGAGACCAGCCCGGCCAACATGGTGAAACCTCAAGTTTACTAAAAATACAAAAATTAGCCAGGCATGGTGGCACATGCCTGTAATCCCAGCTATTCGGGAGGCTGAGGCAGGAGAATTGCTGGAACCTGGGATACTGAGATTTCAGTGAGTTGAGATCACGGCACTACACTCCAGCCTGGGCAACAGAGCAAGACTCATTCTCAAAATAAAAAAGTTCGAGGCCATTGTATTGACTTAAACTTTATCTATTGAAGTTTTTAATATACTGATTCTGTGAATTCAAATCCTTATATACTATGTTTCAGAAATGATGGGTTCTGTAAAATAATGTTTAATAAAATGGATAATGCATTTTTCCTTAGGTATCAGAAAGCACATGTTTTTATTGTTTTCTATTTTGTGGGAAGGAATGATACACATCTAAAAATGCATTAGCAACCATTATGGCAGAGTACTTTGGAATTAGGACGCTTTTACTTTCATAACAGCCTGGATGTTGTTACATGTAGTTTAGATATGATAAAACTCTGAACTATTCCTAATAGCAGAAGAAATACTGTTAGAATAGAGGATCATTAGTTGCTGCTCCTGGATCTTTCTGGCTTACTATTTCCCCAAATATGTTGCTTTTGCTTCATTGCTTGATTTGTCATTTTTTTTCTGTGTGTTAAATGGAGAATGGGGTACTTTTCCCCTTAGTTATAGAGGTTCCCTGTGGTAATTACTCAGGTAGCTACTTTATTCTGGGACCAAAAGCTTTATGGCTATGCTGCTTTTTTCCCTAAAGGAAACATCTATTTCACTCATCTCAGTGGATTCATTTTATTTTTTGCATTTTTGTAATTTATCTGTTTTTTAAAAATACTTTCTCCTAAGATATTTCAATTAAGAATGCTTTAACAAGTGAGATTTAGAGTGGCTCAAACAATTTGGGGTTTTATTTGGAAGTTTGGAGGTAGGTAGTTGCTGGGGTTATTTTAACATAACGGCTTAATGATAAATCAAGAGCTGAAGCTCTTGCTAAATTTATGGTCTTAAAATGGCATTTTTTTTTTCCTGTCAGTATGGTAAAACGACATTGCCTACCATCAGCTCGAGTCATCTTGTCTATATTCATCTTATCTGTATTAAAGGTAGGAAGGATGGTATGGTAATGCTAGCTGTATCTCATCTTTTATCAGGTATTCTAAAGCTTTCCCAGACAGCCTTTTTCTTACATCTTATTGGTTGGAACTGTTCATCTTTATCTGCACAGTTGGCTAGGAAGTGAATCTGTGACTTTCCAGCCTCTGTCATGGGAAGTAGCAAGAGAAAATAAGGTTAAAATAAAGTCAAGGGTGGCTGTATCTGCCACCAAAGGGTGCTGGCATTTTGTGTCACCCTTCCCTCAACCCCACAACCCCCAGACCATTAATGTTACTTAATTGATAGCTTAAAAAATTCTTTTCCAAGAGAAGTGATTTAGTCGAAATCTTTAAGAATAGGTAAGGGTATTGAACAGGGACCATCTTCTCTTCTGAAGACTGAAGAATTTGACATACGAAGTATGAAAGACTTAGGTTATGTATAAAGAGATTTCAGATCATCAGTTCTGTTAGAAAAATGGAACGATTGACAGGAGGGATTGTGTACATTTTGGAACCTCTTTCTTTGGAGATTGTATAAAAGATATGAAACACTTGCTGCATTGGATGGTTTTGTTGTTTCCTTGCTTAAAGATAGGCAGATGATCTACTATTCAAGGCCCTTTGACTAATGTGCTGCCAATATAACCCAGATTTTTCTTTTGTAAATATCTCACATTATTTATATGTTTGAGAACTCAGTGTTTGGGTGTTAACCTAATCTTAACATTCAGCTTGAACTTTTCCTTCTTGAGTTATGAGCAGTTTTTATCCCACTTGTTTTTATTTCAGGGAATGACTCTTAGTATGTTTCTCCAAACCATTTTAATCTGACTTCCATAGCAACTGTATTAGTAGTGGTACATGCCAGTGGGAGCAGAAAGGCAATGTTGTTTTACATTATTGGTAGGAAAGAAACCACATGAAAACAAAGCATTTTGTTCAAGCCTCTACCTCTATTCTTTGAAATTAGAATCCATATGCCTGTATTTTTGGGGGACAGACTGAATAATAGGGACTATGAGAGCATGGCTGTTATTACGGGTTGCATTCTTCAGGCTTGACATGGTGTGAAGCATGTGCAGAGGTCTCTCTTTGAATGAGCACATCTTTTATTATTCTTTAGGTGTTCCATGACATTGCTTATAAAGCAAAAGACAGGCACGACCTGATTGCTGGTATTGATGAGTTCCTAGATGAAGTCATTGTCCTTCCACCTGGGGAATGGGATCCGGCGATTAGGATAGAGCCTCCTAAGAGTCTTCCATCCTCTGACAAAAGGTAAATTATAGCCAGTTGATAGTTTTCAATTGCTGGGATGACTCTGAGAAGGAGATTGTGTTTTAAAAAAAAGTGAGGTCAGCCTATTGCTCTAATATTTTCAGGTTCCTGCTTAATTTGACATATTTTCCCAAATGGATCACTTATGTGCCTTGGCTTCACGTTTCCTCGACACTGTAAAATAAATGTTATGGGTATGACATTCTTCAGTTATTATAAATTGGAGATCTCAGATTACTACATAGGAATGTATCACAGACATTCTTTGGGGGATTTGGGGACTCCCTGTATATCTGGAAACATGAAGATGAGTCCTTGTAGATGTACATGGTTAAAAAATAGAGTAAAGTAGTTGAAGAGAAATAATTTTCTGGAATATTTTTTCCCAGTTGAAACAGTTTCCCTCTTATAAGATATACAGTTAATTCAGCTTTCCCATTCATCCAGTCATTTGTGTTGGCTCTAAATGCAACACTTAAAGAATTGCCTGTTAGGCAGCAGAAAGAAATAATGATCTTTCACCTTAAGGATTTTCACTCCATCTTTCCGTTAGCCAGTGCATGATACAGCTAAGAAGCAAATGAATAAAATAAACTAATATGCTCTTGGTGTCTGTTGTCTTGCTTAGAAAGAATATGTACTCAGGTGGAGAGAATGTTCAGATGAATGGGGATACGCCCCATGATGGAGGACATGGAGGAGGAGGACATGGGGATTGTGAAGAATTGCAGCGAACTGGACGGTAACTGACAGTTCCTTTTGCCATTCATGACGACATTCTCCTTAGGTGTAAATTTCCCTTCATCTTTCTGTCAGCATTTTATTCATCAGTTTGTTCATCTGTTCAGCCAACAAATATTTACAGTATAACAATTTGTCACAGGCATTGGGAATATAGCAGTGAATTAAATGATGCTGTCTTCCCATAGGGTCTTTTATTATAGTGACAAGACGTAAATAATAAGCAAATTAGTAAATGAGGTAATGGTTTTATGAGGAGAATTAAGGCAGAAGTAGGGACTTTGGGGATGGGAGTACTGTATTCCAGTTTTAGATAGAGTGTCCAGAGAAGGCCTTACAGAGAATGGCAACATTTGAGGAAAGTACTACAGGAGATGGGAGACAGACCATGTGGGTGTGGTGGGTGTGTAGGGGTGGGACTGCAACAGAGTGCCTGGTGTGTGGCAGGGCTGGCACCAAAGCGAGCAAGACTGGAGGGGAATGACTGTGGGCATGTTAGGGTCAGGGAGATGGCAGAGAACTGACTGATGTACCAGCCTTCACCTCTTGGCTTTCATAATTACATTTCTTGCCTGTATGTGTATTCAAAAGTGAGGAACATGATACAGGAATGAGTTCTCACTCTTCTGCCTCCTTAGCCTGAAGTTGGGAATTCAGGTTTTGTAAATTACTTCAGCTAATTTCTTTCCATGATAACTCTTCTTTCCCTACCATTAGATTCTTTCTTTTATTGGGGATTAAGTAAGTTTTTAAATGGGATACTTATTTTATAAAGATACAGTTTTTAAAAAACACTTCAAGGTTTTTGAAAATGAAAATGTATGTCATTTTAATATGCAATTGAATCTGAATGAAATGAAGTTATTTCCTTCTCCTGATGACCCACTTGGATTTCTCTTCCAAACTGACGGGATATTATTCCCCTCTCCTTTATTCTCAAAACATAGAAAACACAAAATCTTCTTTTCTCTCCTCTCCTACCTTTTTTTGAATAGTTTTTTTTTTTGTAAACTATTTTCATTAGGAATATCCTTTTCTTTTCTACAGATATGAGTTCTGGAATTTAATTTTTAATTTAATCAGAATCGATTTCATTCTTTTATATTTCACCTTTGCTAAATTCATTGATTGTCTGCAGTATGCTTGGTACCATGCACAGCCCTGTGAATTCTAAGAAAACTGAAGCAAGGCACTGAGTCAGCTAAAATCCAGTAGGAGCACAGACAGATAGATGGATAATCCTCATAAAGTATAATAGCCCAGAGTGGAAATATGAACCTTAAGTTCTAGGTCAAGACTTCAGAAAGGTGTTGAGCTTCATAATAGGGCATTCTAGGCAGAAGCCCTGGGGAAGACTGAGGTTAGAAGTTTGGTTGGGAGGGTGAGTAGACAGATGTGAAAGTCACTCAGCTGACCTGCTGACACTTGTCATGGGGTTCAGCTGCATTTCCTCCCATCACACACTTGCATGGCTTCCTCCCTTAGTTCCTTCAGGTCCTTACCTAGTCACCTTCTTGGAGGCCTCTTCTGGCCACTCTATCTAAAATCTCAACCACTTTTCTCCAGTACTACATAATGTTCTTCCCCATTTAGTTTTTCTCTTGATTTTTATCACTATGTGTTGTATTTATTCATTTATTATTATACAGTTATTCAATGTAGAATAATCCATATGTTCATTTATTATGCATTTATGCATTTATTGATGATTACTATTGTTGACCTCCTTTTGGTCCCCAGAGTAAACTCCATGAAAGCAGAGCTTTTTGACCCATGTTGTTCACTGTTGTGTCTTCAGTACTCGGAAAAGGGCCAGAGTGTGGGCAGGCGCTCAATAGCATTTATGGGATGAAAGAATGAATGATGAATAAATGAGTGAGTGAGTGAATGAATGAATGAGGGTGGAAGGATATGGTGGCAAGATGATGAAGGGCCTTATATGATCTGCTCACATATTTGGATGTTTTTCTCTAGGCAATGAAAAATTTTAATGTATTTACATAGTTCACTTTTATCTAAAGACCAACTGGCTGGTCTTTAGGAAATGCAACACCTAATTCGGTGATCCAAAAATAAAAAGATAGAAGAAAATTTATTCCTTTATAGTTTTCTGGTTTCATCATAAGTGGTTAAGTAGTATCTTATCACTGATTCAAGCATTTTAAATATGTTATGTTTGATTTAATGAGTTACCTCTTGATTCATTTTATAGTCATTTACTTTACATTTAGTAGATGTTTGCATTCTCTTTGCCCAGGTTCTGTGGTGGACTAATTAAAGACATAAAGAGGAAAGCACCATTTTTTGCCAGCGATTTTTATGATGCTTTAAATATTCAAGCTCTTTCGGCAATTCTCTTCATTTATCTGGCAACTGTAACTAATGCTATCACTTTTGGAGGACTGCTTGGGGATGCCACTGACAACATGCAGGTGGGTATGGTTTTGGGGAGGACACAAATAGTACAGCCCAGATTGCCTTCCTCACCCCTACAGCTCAGTTAGAAGCAGATGGCCTTTCAGTTACTCAGCGTGATTTTCTTTCTTTTGCTGGATGCTGCATTTTACTTTGCTTCTGGCCTGCTGCTGTATTTCCAGCATTTTAGTAATTATAAAAATAGCTCGATGAAATCTGGCTTGAGTCACAAGTGGGGAAAGGAAGGGAAGGAAATGAGGATATACAATTCTATTTGGGCAAAAGCTTATCAGCTGCTTTAATTTTGTTCAGTGCACAAGGTTTAGACCTTCTACTTTGGCTATGTGGAACATATTCTGTTAAGCTTGATGATTACACTTTCTTTAGGAATATGTGATTAGCCTAATTTTACATATGAGCAAATAGCATGAAACCATTGAGTGATTTGCTCAAAGTTGGGTTTGCATGTTTTCCGGGTTTGCATGTTTACCGGTATAATTGGTTTCAATGAATTCAAGCTAACAGTTGTATCTCCTGTAGGTGGACCTGATTCTCATTAAGCTGTAAAGACTCTGGCTTGACTTATTTTGTATGATTAATTGTAACTACAATTAGTTGTTTGCTTCTCAGATAGCATTTTCCTTCCCTTTGTAACAATAATAGCTAAAGTTTTGATGATAGAAAAGATGCTTTTGATTCCCTCCATCAACAGAAAAATATATCCAGAGCTGTTTTTAGTTGATCCAGTCATTTGAAAAAAAGGTATTGTGCTAGGTGATGAATACAGAGTAATGAATGAAGTTATATTCTTATGAAAAGGACCAGATTCAAGCCTTTTTCACACATTGCCCTTCCACTTTACTATTATTCTATGACATATGGGGCATTCATAAGTGGTGCCAGCCAGCTTTGTATGATTATTTTTAATGCAGCTGATTCCAGAGGATTGGTTTTTTTTCTACTTTGGTTTTCTTTCCTGGGCACAGGCATGTTTAAGATTTTTGTCTAAATACAGAAATACTATGGAGATTATAGCATCTATGTTGAGCTAAGTAAAAAGGGAGAAATTATACAATTGTATTTTATTTTGTTAAGTGTACTTTTATCTTTTAGTGCTTATCTATCACTGAGTAGCATGTTACCCCAAAACTCAGAGGCTTGAAACAACCATCTTATTAGTCTCTTTCATGGTTTTGGTGGTGGGTTGGCTCAGCTGAGTGGTTCTCTCTTTGGTCCGTCATACACTTGCAGTCAGATGGCAGCAGAGGTTGAGGTCACGCAACAGCTTCTTTACTTATGTGTTGGTGCCTAAGCTAGAATGTCCGGAATATTTGGGGTCTGGAAACTCACTCCGTGATTTCTCCACATAGCTAACTTTGGCTTTCTTACAGCAGGGGGACTGTGATGCCGTCTAAGAGCTCATGCTCTATCAGAGTCAGTGACCACTCAGCTTTGTTTTTTTTCCCACATGAATGTGTACCCAGTATTGCTTTATTTTCTGATTTTCAAAGAGAGGCTGAAAATTCTAATTCTTAATGAAACCAGTCATTTTAAATTATTGGCAACTGATTAACATTTTAGAAAATAACATCATGCTGGTCAAAGAACATTTATCTCTGTGTTACCAGTGAGAGACCTGCAGCATGGTTTGTAAAAACCGACTCTAATGGGACATAGAGTTGAAATATACAGTGCGTTTTTTTTCCTTTTCCCTCATTTGTAAGACAAGAATGAATAAATTATAGTACTGATGTCAGTAATAGAATTTTTATAAAGTTTGATCTATATCCAAGTTGGGCAGCTATTCTTCATCTAAATGACAGCATAAGGATAACTGAAACAGATAGTTTGAGAAAACAAATGGAGAAGATGGCACTGGGGAAACACCCTATGGCCAGCTTGAAGAAGATAACACAGTCAGCCACATGTTAAGAAAATAGAAGAAAGCTGTGATTTTGAGAGGGCGGTAAGAACAAAACTGTCTTCCGTCTGTCAGAATGTACAGAGACTTTCTTGTGTTGTGCAGATAAGTTTTAGACTTTTTTTGATGGACATTCTCATTGAGATGGGACATTGCAGTACTACCTATGGGTATTAGTTTATTATCTTTTTTGAATTGAATTGTAATTCTTTGCAATCTCGTAAGACTTGGCTTTACAATGTTGCATCTGACTCTAGAGAATAAGTCTGTTCAGGTCCGTTTCGATCCCTTCTATGTGTATGAACTTCTATATGAATAAGTTTTGGCAAAGTAGAGGACTCTATTATGTAACATATATAGTTAACTGGCATTTTTTTCCTCTGTGATATATGACCTGAAAAAGGCCTTGCTGGTGGAATTAGCTATTTTCTGGGTTGTAAAAATTTCAGGAGAAATGCATATGCTTTTAGTGCTTAAGGATGTTAAATAGTCCACTAAAATAACTATTTGTTGGAAGTGACTCCTAGGAGTTGACTTTCAAATTTATGGGGAATTTTTCCAGGTGTAATTTGATTATTTTATTAATAGATTTTTTAACCTCCATTGATTATTTCACTGAAACTGTAGATGGATTATTTTAAAGGTTTCTGTGAGTGAAAATACTGAAGAACATACTTTTCACCCCCTTTCGAAGCTTTTTTCCCTTAAAAAATATATTGGCAATGTCTTTCTTCTAGACTACAGTTTGATACATCTAAAAGTCACAGTAGATGATAGAAACACTGAAAAAAGTAGATAGAAAATTAATGACTGTTAATATAAATTAGTTGAACTGAAACTCAAGAAATATTAATAATTTTATCTATTTTAAGAACTAGGGAGTAAGGTGATTTAAAATGTGGAAGATAATCTCTTCATTAAAAGGGTGTGGACTTTGCCACTCAAAATTTTTTATTTTCTGGCAGGAGAAGTCTTCTTGACCTGTGATTAGGTTAAGAAAATATTTTTATGGATTTGGTGGTAAGGCCTAGGTCATTTTACAGGTCTACGGCAGAAGTTGACTTGTTTCTTTGCAAATATTTATGGAGTGTCTACTATGTGTTTGACACTGTTTTAAGTGCTGGAGATAAAGATAGATGAGCAAAATAGACAAGAATTCCAATTTTGAATCCCAGTTATAGTGTCGAGTGTTGATGAAAACAGTCTTTTTCAGTTACCCCAAGAGATATTAGTAGTCGTATATAGTGGGCTTATTTGGGGGGTGAAATCCTCTGGCTTCACTTGCTTTTCTAAACACTAGACCAAGACTAAGCAGAAATGCATTGGCAGAGCCTGAAATAATCTGCCGTTGTGTCACATGCCTTCATAAATGTGGCAGTGGGTTATTCTCAAAAGCACAGGCAGCTCAAATGAGTCAACTGAGAAGCGTCCTTGCTTCTAAAGGCAGACAGCTCAGAGATAGTTCACATAGGGCCTTTATTGTTAGGCTACAAATAGACATGGGTGCTGGGTAGAAACGTGTTGTGAAAACACAGATGAGTCACTGCATGGCTGTTGTCTAAGCAAACTCTTCTGCCAGCTTCTGTTCAGAAGGTCTTGCCTGCTTGAAGCATTTATCTTAGAGCATATATATACACATATATAATTAGAAGCAGATTATTTTGGGAGCTATGTAGATTATTTCTCATGAAATTATGTTCAAAATAGAACAGTTTAGTCTACAGTGGCTCTAAGTACAGTCATAGAATTATAATGCTGACATAGATGATTGTATGAATTTCCCAGTTTGGGGGACACATTTTGGCCATTAGGCTGCTCTGAGAGAACTCTGGGACTTACAGAATGGGTTTTCACAAATTTCTTGTTAAATGTAGCATAAAGTTTAGCTGGGGTTTCTTTGAGTAACTGAACCACTCAGCCAAGAGTTGACCTTATATTTATCTTGGTTGCAACCCTGGCTTGTGACTGTTTCCTTTCTCTATAGTTCAGCAATGGAGGACTAGAACATAAGCTTTCTGAAGTCCAAGAATTGTAAGACACTCTTACTATCCTTTTCTTATAGTAAGTCCCACAGTAATGCTCTGGTCTGCTTGTCATATTTTCAGGCAGACAAATGCTTTTCAGCCTTACCGTCCTAAACAGCATGTCCCCTTCAATAACTAAACTCTGTAATCATGCTTGCCAACTCACTGCATTATTACAGTCATTCCTCGATATCAGCAGAGGATTGGTTCTAGAACTTCTTTTCCTCCTGTGGATACTAAAGGTCATGGATGTATAAATGGCTTTTACAAAACAGGGTACTATTTGTGTATTACCTTTGCACATACATATATTTTAAATTATCTCTAGATTACTTATAATGCCTAATACAGTGCAAATACTATGAAACATGTTATACAATATTTCAGATTTTGTATTGGTTTTTATTATTTTTTATTTTTACTTTTTCCTATTTTTTGATCTGCAGTTGGTAGAATCCACTGATGTGGAACCCACACATATGGATGGGCCGATTCATTTATATTCTTGCTTGCCAAACAAGTATACTGCTCGATTCATTTTGCTACTTCTAATTAAATTGTTAAATGTCAGGGTATAAATGTATTTCTGTAGAATTTATTACTTCTATGAGTTTTTCATTCTAAGTACTATCTGAATGGAACCTTAATGTGAACTAAATCAACAAATATTTATGGATTACTGTAGTCTATGGGCAAGATACTTATACAAGAAATACTTTTTGATACCTTCTGACAAGTCTCATATTATTTAAAAAATTGTTTCTTTTAGTGTTATGAAAGACAGAAAAGTATTTTAATTAAAATCTACATTGTTGATTGTGAATGAATAAGCATAGTCTAGAGTGAAGACTGAGTGAAGAATGTAATTTTAATTTTTTTCCAGGAGTAAATATAATCCTATTTTCATAAACCTTTTAGCAAAAGAATACAGTAAGATTTTTAGATTCTGTGAATTTTGTGATATTTATGGAGCTTAACAGAGCACATTTTAAGGGAACTTGTCTCATAATAAGGAACATTTATAGCTGGCATCTCCAAATTTGAAACTTTATTTCAACATAAAGCCGTGCTGAGAATATTTAATCAATCTGCTTAAGTTGGAACTATATCATTCTTACTCACATGTGATGTTCCTTGATAAGACAGACACATCTTTACAAAGCCTATTATGTGTAATTTATAACAGCAAGATTAAAGCAAATTGGTAATTGCTTTACTATACTGAGAATTGTACATGAATTTCAATTTAGCTGAGTGTTGTACTTTGGCACCAAAATGCATTTCCTCCTTGAAGTGAAAATATAAGGTGACATTATTCCACACTATCAACATATTCCACTTTCAAAGTTAGATAGAGATGGTTTGTTGGAATGACACAATTTTGATAGGTAAAAATAAATAGACCTATTTAATGACAAAATAAGGATTTTGCATTACTTGGTTACCTCTAAAATTTATTAGCTACTTCTTCTTCCTGAAAGGAACTTTAAATAATGTACTCTGCTTCATGTGCAAATTGTGAATTAAATCCTATTTGATTGAGGTTAAGTAATGTGTATTTGGTGGGTTGTTTGATTTGAAAGACCTTTGTCACCCTATTTTCTTGGCGATCAGAAAATGATAGTGATTTAGTCAGGGTCATGGGAAGTCTCAACTGATGCTAAATTCTAATTCTTATTGTGTATTAGGCTTGCAACTGTTTTGAGAATAAGATGTAATTACGTATTGTAAAAAATTCCAAAAATCTAGAAAAATAATGTAGAAGGGAATTTTACCCTTAAACCCATCACCCATAATTTATCATCATTAACATTTTTATGAACATTTTCCCGTACATCTTAAAGTTTATGTGTATACAGATATATAGGCTTTTATATAAATAAGATCCCATATGTGCTGTTACATAACTTCAGTATTTCATGAATGTCTTTCCACTTTAGTATGAATATTTAACATCATTTTTAATGACTATATATACACATATATATACACACATGATGCATGTGCCATAATTTACTATAACAGAGCCCCTTTTAGTAGACGTTTAGTTTTTCCCAGTTTGTTATAAACAAAAAAGTGTAGATGATTAACTACATTTTTATTCTTTGTGATTACCTTCGTAGGGCAAATTTCTAGCAGAATGATTGCAAGATATGCTCATGTTATTTTTTGATATTTGTTTCAAATATGCTACACATGGTCATACCAGTTTATACTTCTACCAGTAATGGGCACTTGCTCATACCCTTGTGAAAACAGAATTTTGTCCCATATTCTCATTTTCGTCATTCTGTGGGTTGAAAACTGATGGTTCATTTTATTTAATTTAAATTTCTTTGATTACTTAGTGAGGGTGAATCTGTCACATTTTTATTGATTACGTGCTCTACTTCTTTATACTTGTATCATTGGTATATTTTCCTTTTGGGGCAGTTAGGGTTTTTTTTCATTGACTTAGAAGAACTCTGTGTATAATAAGGATACTTTCTCTTTGCTTGTGAGAAATATTACAAAAGATATATTTTTTAGAGCTACCATATGTCTTTTAACCTTATTTATGATTTCTTTTGTGTATAGATTTTAATTTTTATGTAGACATAATCATTAATTTTTTAGTAGTTTCTTACTTTTATGATATATTTAGAGAGGCTTTCCCTACCCCAAGATTAAAAAAATATTTACCACATATTTTAGTTCTTTTCTGTTTTTGTTTAAATTTTTTATCCATCTGGAATTGGTTTTTGTGTAAGGTTATACTGGCCTAACGTTTCTGATGATCTAGATACATATTCACAGCTCTTCAAACAAACAAAAAAAAATTAGAAAGGTCTCCATGTCTTACCATCCAGTCTATTAGACTTGGAGTTGAAACTCTTGGTAAGATTTTTGGCTTGTACTTTTTATCAAGCAGGGAGATAATTTGTCTTTCAAGTCTTGCCTTTTTTTTTCACTTCCTGTTGAGTATTGTAAACAGAAATCCTGCTTATGACGACAAAGTACTGTAGGCAAAGTGGATGGCTATAAGGACCTGGCAGCTGTGATGTGTCAGGACAGAAGCCACTGATTTATAGGCTGTGCCTACACACAAGGGAAATGAAAAACGAGGGTTGTATATCCAGTCTTCTTCCCCAGTGTAGATGAATGGTGTGCGTGACCAATCGTTACTGCTGTTCTGAAGGAGAAGGGGAGGTACATCTCACATTTGGGCCACATGGGAATCACTTGGGGAACTTAAGAAGATACTGATTCCCTACACATTATTTTCACTGGTCCTGACTTGTTTAGGGTGGAAATAATCAGTATTTTTTTCTTATTAAAAAAGCTTCTGAGATAACTCTCATATGACCCAGATTTGCTTTAGATACTTGAATCATTTCTCCACTTATTTTTGATCACGTGGCTTGGCTTGTGCTGGTGATCTGACATCAAAGCTCATAGAGGTAATTCAGCTCTGACTGCTTATTTCCAGTGGCATTGGGCTACCTCATAATTCCTGACTAAACTTTAGCTTCAAGGGCCTATCTAGAGAAATTTAATTTTATTATTTATTATTCAATATGCTGCAGATTTCCTTATGAACACCACCAAAAGGGCTAGCATTTCTTTGTACTCTTATAAACAAAAAAATTTATAAAGTCTGAAACATGAAAATAATGCCGTTAAATACTTTACCATTTGATGCCACCTAAATATTTTATTTTCCATACTTTAGTGTGTTGAAAATTGTCAAAAGAAATAGAAATCTTTTTGTTTTCCTAGGCTGTTGTGCAACTTTTCTCCTTAGCCTTTTTTCTCCTTCTGTTATTGTCATTCATCTTCCCTAATTGGGGTTATAATTATTAATCCAAATAATAAAGTCCATAATAAAAAAGAACATAAAAAGTCGCTTTTTAGTGTTATATGAAGAAAGCAAAGTGCAGTAAAGTCAAAGTTGACCGCACCGATTTTAAATATTTAATGTTTTATCATCTTGAATGTGTTTGCTTTGCATTAGCCATGACAGGTAATGGTGGCCCCAACAGACCTTGTCCCAAGTTGCTCAAAGACATAAAAGTCTGATATTACAAATTGTGATTGGCTTTTAATTTAGAATCTTGCTCCTATGGTCTGATTTCTTTTAGTAAAATGTATGTTTTACTAAAACATAGTAAATTGGGACTTGTCCTAATTTCTTGACTTTTAAAAAACAAGGGCTATCCATGGTTTAATTTTATACCCTAATACAAGCTGAAAAAGATTCACAATTTTTTTTGAATATGGATTTCAACTTCACTGCTGAAAAGTAAAACAAGCTATTTTGTTTATTATCATTGTCTTGCATGTGATGCAAAGGAATGAAAAGAAGCAGCCCTCAATGGCTATAGTGTTGCATCTAAGACTTCTGTAGATTTAAAAATTTGCTGTGGGAAATACTGTCGACCTAAAGAGACTTCTTTTCACCTATTTCTTCTAAAGACTAATTTTTATCTTTTCACATTATTTCTTTTGTCTTTCTTTTTATCTCCTTTGTCTCTTGAAGGAAAGAGAAATAATAGAGAGAGGTTGAAAAGAAAAATACGAAGAGCAGCCAAGGAAAAGAAATCAACATTAGATTGTATCTCTGCTTTATGTGAACCTCTGTTCTTAGCTCTTTACATATTATTGTTTCATTTTATCCAAATAATTATCCTTGAAGTAGCTGTTGACTTTACAGAAGAGAAGTAGGATTTAGAAATGTTACCCAGTTGGTCACTGGTAGAACTGAAATTTAAATTCAGATGTCCCTTACTCCAAGACATGTTCTTTGTGCTGAGCCACCTGGAAGAGATTTTAGATGTTATCCAGTCTAACCTCCTCATCTTTTTCTTTTTCTTTTTTTTTTTTTGAGATTGTCACCTGGGCTTGAGTGTAGTGGTGTGATCCCAGCTCACTGCAACCTCTGCCCCTGGGTTCAAGCAATTCTCCTGCCTTGCCTCCTGAGTAGCTGGAACTACAGGCATGCACCATCATGCCCAGCTAATTTTTGAGATTTTAGTAGAGATGGAGTTTCTCCAATTTGGCCAGGCTGGTCTCAAACTCCTGCCCTCAGGTGATCTGTCTACCTCAGCCTCTCAAAGTGCTGGGATTACAGGCATAAGCCTCCTCTCCTGGCCGTCATCTAATATTTAAATAAGTACAGTGTACACATATGGTTGCCATATATCAAGAAGGTTTTTATCAGTCAGAGACTATGCTAAGCACTTTACATACATGATCTGATCTATGTGCATACTAACTTCAGGAAGCAGAGATAGGTTAAATAACCTGTTTAAATTCATTGATCTAGGAAATAATATGGTATAGATGTCAATCTGGGATTGTCTGACTCCAGAGTCCAGTACTCTACTATTGTGTTTCAGTTTTTTCTTCATAAAAATACTGCAGTTGACTGAGGTGAAGTGACATTCATAAGACCATCAGCTCCCTTTGGCAGAACAGAGCCTAGACGCCAGATTTCTGACTGCCATTTTTCTGCTCTTTCTACTGTTCCACAGTGGTGTCATATGATCAGAAGTGGAATAAAATGAAAGCCCAACCAGAACGGACTAGAGCACTTTGTGGGATGTGATTGCTCCACACCTCAGAGCTCAGCTGTCTACAGCATCATAAATTGCTAGGGAATTTGTTCCTCTGAACAATCAGGTGTAGAAATGACTTTATGAGTTATGGCTTTTAAAACTATACATATCCACACATTGTTTTCCTTTTCATATCAGTGAACACTGAATATAATAAATCAGAAAAGAAGTTTCTGATAGTTCACCTTATAAATTGCTTTAAACTTGAGTTACAGTTAAACTAGAGTTATTCATTACACATTATTTTAAAAATTTCTGTATTATAAAGAGGGAAATGTCAAATAGTTCTTTTCTCAGAAATGCTGGAAGCATCTCTAAGTTTAAGCAAGTTTCCAGTACAGTGTGTTTCATAAATAACCTGTCTCTGTTTCAAAATTGTCAGCAACAGAATGGAAACTGTAGCACTTACCAAAGGATCAAGTGCTGAAATAAAAATAATCTGCCTTTTAACAGTCACATGGCTTCCATAAATCACAGTGGTTTTCTGGAAGAAATTGGTTGTTATCTTTACTGAATGAGCAACAACGCCTGTTGACCTTTGATAAGTGGAACATAGACTGTGATTTGGGCCTTGCTTCTTGGTTCCCTTAGCATTTGCTGTATGCCTGCAGAGCACATGTAGAGATGGTGGATAGCATGATGAGAGAAGAAGAAACGTGGATGATGCCAGGAGACCTCATTCCTGTCCTCTCAGAGATTAATAGCTGTGTCAAATCAAGTAGAGAAAGCGAAATCTCTCCTTCTGTATTGCTCCTTTCCCTTTTATATTTCCCCTTACACCCAGTCAGTGCCATGTTTTGACCCTATGGTAGTGATGAGAAATATTACTCCTTGCTTGATAAAGAATGATGCAGTATATCTGCCTATCACATGCACCCAGAGTGTGGCTTGTCCTGCCACAGGAGACATTCAGTTTTCTACCTTTCATCTTATACATACACTGGTATAAGTTGTAAAAAAAAGAAAAATAAATTATAAAGACATAGAAAGCCTACTTTCTATGCACAAGGGTTGGAATCCCAGCCTATGGTACACCTTTCATCCTTGCCAGGGGTGAAGTGTGGTTGGGCAAGTACATGCGCCAAAGACCCAAAGACTTTTTGTGTCACATTGAATGTGAATTTGTTCATATCACTTAACTCCCCTGAATCTCCCTGTCTACATGTTTAAGAAATCAAGGCAAATGCTATTTGTTGGCATAGGAGAACCCTTTTCTGTCTTCTCTGGATAACTACATTTGGTTCTGCTGCCCTTCCTTGTTATTCTGGTTTCTGTCCCTGTGAGGAAGAATAAGCAAGATACTCTCTCCACAGAACAGCTATAAATAATGAGATGGCACCATTCAGCTGTGCCCTGGACCTACATCCATGTAAATGGAAGTCCCTATGGGACCTTCCTACCAGACTTCAAACCTAGTTTCTGTATAAACTGAAATTGTTCTGGATTGTTTCAGAGTGTGTTTATTTGCCATAGAAAAACCAGTCTTACTACTTAATTGTCAACTCTTGTTTTTTATCCACCACTGTCTCAACTCCATTATTACCTAGTGCTGATCTAAAGGATTTTCATTTGTTTTCTGAAGTGAATTCTACCCTAAAAAGAGGAGGATGTGCTATTGCTAATGTCGGTCTATGGAGAATCTTACTGTCTTGGAAGTAGTGTAAGAAATATTTTTAATAATCATTGTAATAATGGTCTACTAAGCTTTTGATGAACTTACTGTGTTTAAGTATTGTAAGTTGATTAAAAAATTTCTTCTTAATCATTTTATATATATATTTTCTTTAAAAATGATAAGTGAATGAGAAGTTGCTGGAGAACTTTTGGGGCAGTGGAAAGAGGTGGCCTAGTGAGGCTGACAGATGGAGAGGTCAACTTGGGGGTTGAGGGTCACAGGTAATGACTGAGGGGTGCTGCAGACTCCCCCGAAATCCACTCTCCTCTAGTCAGGGGGTGGTTTCAATTAAAAGGCTTGTTTTATGTGGCATAAATCATACATCTAAGAACAGGTAATTTGTTTAATTGAAGAAAGAACTCTTCCTATACCAACAGAGATCACATGATTTTGCTTCACTGTTTGATCTACCACTGAATATATTATTGTGTCCTTTAAAGCTACGGAATTTCTTTACTCATTTGAAAATGTTTTATTTCGCAAATTAAATGTTCAGATTTATAGCTTCATGTGTTAATAAAGGCTCTCTGTCATCTTTTGATGTTTAAAAGTCATGTCTTTATAAAATATTATTTTAAGCCTACGAAACAACCTTCCTACAAATACACATGTGCTTATCTATAGGTTGGTGCAAAAATAATCACGCTTTTGGCTGCGATGACTAATAACTAAAGCTGGAAATAATGAAAAATATAGGAAACAGGCTAGATTGTCATCCTTGAAAGCGTTGGTCCTGAGTGATGTGATTAGGAAAGTTAGGACAGTTTCGTAAGTCAGTGACCCTGGTTGACATGCTGTCTTTGTTTTTATTAAGCTAAAGGAAAATAATGGGTAGATTTCCACAGATGTAATTAAAAGAAAATGTGGCCATAAAAGACTACCTATTTATGTTCCAGCACCTATATTTTCTTTAGAAATAGTTAATTGAAGCTCGTATATAAGTTTACATTGGACAATGAAAATATAATGAGAATGTCTTTTGAAATTGGTGTCTTAGAAATTGCAGAATGGAGGACAAATCACTATTTTGGTCCTCTTTGTTTCCCTCTCTTCTTCAAAGGCATTTCTCTAGGAAAAAATAAACAGCTTTTGTGCATAAAAGATAGCTACTTATAAGTGTTTACTATGTGCAAGGTGAAATCAGGCTAAAACACTCTGGTTTTTCATTCCCTAAAATCAGGGAATCACAAAGAGAAAAATGCCAGCAAAAATACCAAGTCACTTCTAACCACTTGAATTTTATGTCTAGAAGCTTCTATCAGTATTTTAATAAGGATCAGAGCCACCTTTTGCATTGTACTCACCAGTCACTATAGTAATTACAGTGCTTTAGAGAAGGTTGACCCTTGAAGTAGGGAACAATAACTAAATGGCATGCAAGTGAAATAAATAGTGGCAATATGCATATTGGTAAGTCTTTGGTCTTCATTCTTGATACGTTTCCTAAGACCCCCCTAATAGTATATCCATGTGGCTTTATTTGCTTAGAGACATCACAAATGAGAAGAAAAAGAAGACGTGCCATTTAACATCTGTATTTTCTTTCTTTTAGGGCGTGTTGGAGAGTTTCTTGGGCACTGCTGTCTCTGGAGCCATCTTTTGCCTTTTTGCTGGTCAACCACTCACTATTCTGAGCAGCACTGGACCTGTCCTAGTTTTTGAAAGGCTCCTATTTAATTTCAGCAAGTATGTATATACATATTTAATTAAAAATTAGAATTGCTTAATTGTAGAACCTTTTATAGCTTAGATAGAGCACAGAAGAGTGATTAGGCAGATCCAAGAATCACTCAGCATACTGGAATGTTCAGATGGGAGAGGTGAAAGGGCCTTAGCAATCAGGTAGCCACCACTTGTTTCGTATGTGAATGGACTGAGGCTCTTACGTGGTGTGCGTCCTTGCTCCCTCCCCACTTACTCTCTTTCCTGTTGTTCTGCCTTGTGCTCTAGGGGCTGATGCCTGTGGATGGCAACACCCATGCCCCTTTGCCTTTTGGCTTCCTCTTGGGTTTGGTTATTGGGGAGTACCAGCAGGGCAGGAAGAGAGAGAGACAGGTCTGAGTATGTCTGCCTTTCTCCAGCTTACCGTCTGCTTTAGCACAGCAGTCTGGCAGTGCTTATTCCAGAGGACTGTAGTCCCTGTCGAGTGGCTTATCTACCTTGACTCTAGCCTTCTCCAGGCTCTGGTAGCTCTGTTCCTTCGCTGGCCTTTTCAAGCCTGAAGTTATTAGTGGCTTCCTGCTGTTGATGGTCTCTGAGTGCCTTGCCACTCATTGTTACGTCAGAATGCCTTCTATTTCCTGCCATGATCCTGAATGATATGCTAGAGAAATTAAATTGATTAAGTTCACATCATTCAATAATGAAAGAGACTGGATGTGTTTACTTGGTTCACTGCTCCTAACTCCAGTTGTGTGTTCTTAACTAAAGATAGCTTCCAAAACTCAGCTGAATAAATACCTAATATTTATTGAGAGCTGATCATGTACCAAATATTATCCTAAGCACTTTACATGTACTAACTCATTTAATTCTTACAGCAATCCTGTGAGGTAGGGACCATCCTGATTTATAGATGAAAAAGCAAATACAGGAAATAAAAGTAAATTGCCTAATATTACATCACAAATCATTGGTAGGGCTGGGATATGAATTCCTGCTTTCTGACTCCAGAGTCCACGTCTCTTCAGGAATCACTAGACATTTCAAACAGGCATCGCAATTAAGATATCAACATTTTCTTTTAGAAATTGATGGATCATTTTAAGAAGGGGAAATGAGTTAAGTGAATTATCCAAGTGGCCGCATTAATACACAAATAGATTCAAAATCAAATTGGGTATTCTGGCTTCTTTCTAATGTAGTTGATACCTCTAAAAGAGAATTGCTTTTACTGGCAGATCTCAATCTTTAGATTGCAGAATGTCACATGGCTTGCTGGCACTCTTTGTCGCATTCCCATAGTCTTATATTGTTATATATTTTTAGGATTTTAATTTTAGTATGGTCATTACCTTCATAGTACATCATGGACTTAGGGGCTCATATGCAGCCTTTGAAAGTGTGTGTGCTATCAAAAATGGTCCTAAGGTGGAGGAGGCAATGAGGATTTCAAACTAGTTTTTTGAAAACAGGGTTGAGGATGTCATCGAGAGTCTTTTGAGAATGTAAAGTTCCAAATTTTAAGTAATGTTGTGAATTTTCTGTAGGTAATTATTATTATAAATCCCTCCTCTATCATAATTCTCAGAGGAACTTTGGAAAGAATTTTATTCATGTCAGTTTATAGAAAGAGTCAAACAGTTTTTATATGTTTAAGGAAACATTGTGTGGGACAAGAAAGCCTTTGTGGAAAGATTAAACAAGGATGTATTATAAACAGGAACAAACATGAACAAACTTAGAAGAAAGATTTATTGGATGAAATGTGATCAGAGCCTTAATATGCAGAAAATGTTTGCATCCCAGTTGTTTTAAGTAATTGTGAGGTACAGATTATATCCTTTTACTAAGCAAGTTCTTTCCATTCCCCCTTTTTTTCATCATAATTGGTAACATAACATAGTTCGAGGTGATTAATTTGAAAACAGTTTTAAATCAGCAAGAAACATTTGAGAAGCCATGCTTTAAATCCATCACTGAGCAATATGTAACAAGCATTATTTTAATCACAATGCTGTATCATTTGTTTATGTTACTGCAGCAGCAGTGATAATATGTAAGCTATATATTATCTAAGCTATATAAGAACTTCACAATTAAAAGTTGGATTTTAATTTGTACTATTATCATTTGGTCATTCAGTATTTATTTTCCTATATTCTTTAAAGCCTTCAAATTATTATTTCTTCCATGATATTACTGGATGTATTTCTTTAGGGAGTTTATTCGTCAGTGGCTGCCCACTAATTTCTGGAGCATGTTTCAGATGTGACTTCTTCAGTTTGTCTGTATCCTTGGTTTTATGTTACTAAGAAACTATGACTCCAAATATCTAGGAACACTGAGTGGTACCATAATGATATTAATCTATTTTCTCCTTCTAATTCACCATAATTTCTTCTTTGGTCTCTAATATCATTTCCTGTTGCTTTTTAGAACTTAATTGCTATTTAAACTTGGCACCAAGGGAACTTATTGGATGTAATAATATCATTTTATTGTAGTCATTACTGATGATCAACTTATTTAAATTTTTCTCATCTCTTATTCTTCCTTCTGATTGCTCTACACATATGACTTCATAATGAAGTGCCATTGGTTTTATTGACTTTATTTGGGTCATTCTTGTTGAACTATTCTAGGATTGCCTAAGTCTTTTAAAGCAGCTAGTTTAGTATATTGTTTAGGTTCTAAAGTTTAAGTTTATACATGCATCTTTTTCTTTGTACCCAATTTAATGTTGTTCCTAACCACTGACTAGTTAATAGATTTGTTTCTCATCCTATCCTGTAAACATCAAATCTATAAACAACTACTAGCATTCCTAGAACAAATCAAGATTGCTCTTTCATCTTCTTGCTAGGGTAGCAAAACTAGGTAATTGTTTAAAATTTTTATTTTAAGGAAAAAGTATGTTGGCTCAGAAGTAACAAAACTGTTTATTAGTTGTTATTCTGACATTGACTCATTGTATGATCATGTAAATTATCTCAAATTTCTAGAACTCAGATTTTTTTCTATAGTTTACTTATCTCACATAGGCATGCATGGGATTTAAACTGTAGGGTTCTGGACGTAAATTGAACTGCAAAGGAATGCAAAAGCTGTCTTCAGAAGGATCCCATAAAGTGTATAGAAGATAACTATTTACTCCAGTGTTAATCTCCTTCTTTGGTAATGTATTTCAATTTGCATGATTCGATGAGAAGAGAGAAACAAAGGACAGTGACTTTAATATGCACACTATCTGGAGCTAAATACAAATCAGTTGAGGAAAGATGCTATAATTTTTAAAGGGAACATCTAAGAATCAAGAGATTTGGTTTCTGGTCAAGCTCTGTCATTAAAACCTTGACGTTGGATAAATGATTTAACTTCCATTGGTCTTGATGTTCTTATCTGTAAAATGAGACATAATTTGACAGATTGGTGTCTGTACTAGCCAGTGTTCTGCAGAGAAACAGAACCCATAAAATGTGAGTGTGTGTACAGATTTATTATAAAGAGTTGGCCCATGCAATTATAGAGGCTGACAAGGCTGGCAGGCTGGTGACCCAGGGGAGCCAATGCTCCAGTTTGAGTCTAAAGGCTGTCTGCTGTAGAACCAGGAGGAGCTGATGTTGCAGAAGTTCCAAGGCAGTTGCTGGAGAATTCTCTGTTACCCTGGGGAAGGTCAGTCTTTTTTCTTTTATTGAGGCCTGCCACTGATTGGATGAGTCCCCCACTTACTATGGAGGGTGATCTGCTCTACTCAAAGCTCACCAATTTATATGTCTATTTCTCCAAAAACACCTTAACAGAAACACCCAGAGTAATGTTTGACCCAGTGTCTGAGTACTTTGTAGCCTGGCCGGGACATACAACTAATCATCACAGCACCTAAAGAACTTTTAATTCTAATATCCTGTCATTTTTAGCTAGCACAGGACCAGTCACGTCTTGGTTACATGTGATATAGTTCATAGGCCAGTGTCAGCAACTGCCTCAGTCAAGTCTTAAGTTACTTGCATGCATGTATTCATCCTGCAAGTCTTTGTTGGGTAATTTCTATGTGCCAGGCACTGTCCTATGTAAAAAATTTGAATTTTATTCTAAGGGCAATGGGAAGCTATTGAAAGATTTTAAGCTGGGGTGTCTGACTTACATTAAAAATGATAATTTTTGGCTGTGGTGTGGAAAATGGCTTTGAGTAAGGCGAATATAAATATCAGTAAGGATATCAATGAGGAGGTTTTTATCAGGGAAAGACTTACCTATGACCCATATTGGGTTGGTGCTGGTAAAGGCGGAGAGTTGATTACCTATGGGAAAGTTTTAAGATATATCATTAGCAATTATCAGAAAGTCATTGTCTAAAAACAAGGCTATAAAGTGTGAAGCATGAAGTGTCATACAGTGTCAAACAGTCCTTGACTTATTTCTTATTCTCTTGCAAGTAATACTGTTACCTGCTTTATCATCACAAATAAATTGAGTATAAAAAATCACTGTAAAGCACTTGCCACATAATTTAAAAATAATCAGTATAAAAAGGTCAACGTTAACACTTGACCCATCCTTTCAGAGTTGTGAACCTTGGACTATTAATAATTCAGTTGTAAGAAATGGGAAAGTCCTCAGAAGACAATGACCTCCTTAGATAGAAGCAGCCTATTCCAAGTCTGCTGTGGGACAAACACCAAAAGCTGTTAGTCACCAGATGCTTCACACCCAGCTTCAGCAGGAGGATATCAGATCTGTGGACAAGCTTCATAAGAAGTGGTAGGGTCTGGAAGCAGCATGGCAAGATAGCCTTTCTTGATCTGATGCCTGTTCATATGTCTTATTCCATCTCATGTTGGTGGCACTCTGTCCACACACAGTGGGCATTATAGGCCATCTTATGCCACATATCTTTTTAACCACTTTTTTCTCTCCCTGGCCTGTCCAGAAAGCTTCTACTACTTATCCTTGAATACCTTGAGTTTTTTTCTGCTACTTCATCTTTCCTTCCAGCCAGAATTATTTCCTCCTTCTTCTGTAACATTATCACTTAGTATTTTAAAGTGTGATTACATTTATTGATTTGTTTCCCTCAGTAGATTGTGATGACATAGGGACAGAAAATATATTGCTCTTACTGTCTTTATAAACCCATAAAGCTCATACTAACATTTATTGAACACACACTAGGTGCCAGTGTTATGCTTGCAAATTATTTACTCTATAAATTCTATGAAGGTAAGGACCATATTTTTGAATGAGAAAAAATAATAAGTTTTTCACATATGAATGATAACTACTTTCAATGTGCTTTCCTCAAACTTCTGTTACTCTTTAAAATATTGTATCGTTAGACTAAATCCCTAAACTTAGTGCTTTCTAGTTAAAATTGAGTTTTACAATTAGTGGCTAAAAGTGATCTTATATTTTTGTCAGTCATTCTATAGACATTTGGTGGTTTTATATTATTCTTTATGTTCCAAGGAGAAGGAATCTAAACACCTTTCTTTCTTTTTTCCAGGGACCATAATTTTGATTATTTGGAGTTTCGCCTTTGGATTGGCCTGTGGTCTGCCTTCCTGTGTCTCATTTTGGTAGCCACTGATGCCAGCTTCTTGGTTCAATACTTCACACGTTTCACAGAAGAGGGCTTTTCTTCTCTGATTAGCTTCATCTTTATCTATGATGCTTTCAAGAAGATGATCAAGCTTGCACATTACTACCCCATCAACTCCAACTTCAAAGTGGGCGACAACACTCTCTTTTCCTGTGCCTGTGTACCACCTGACCCAGGTGAGGGCGTCATGGTTTGTGTTTGTGCTTGCTTTGTATTTGGAGGAAGGTGTAGGCTTCATGCTTGCAAATTTTCAACATGCTGTTACAATCCTGAGGAATTAGTCTTATTTTATTTTCTCTGAAAAACTATGCTACTGAATTTGAAGTCTCATTGCCTGAGATGTTTTAGCTGTATGATTCAACCAGGAAATGAGACCAGGAGCTCTGGAATGCGACTATAACCACCTCAGTATTTTGAAATTAACTCAAATTGTAGGATTTGCAAGGAATTCATGTGTACATTATTTTTAATTTGATAAGTGGGGAAACCTGGATACATGTATTAACATATAAGTACGTGACAAGCCTGTCCTCTGATGCTTCTTTATTGGTGTAGGAATCTCTTCCAATAAGTAAACTTTTAATAGATTATGTTAAGTTTATAGAAGAAAAAAATAAGAATCTACTTCATATAATTTGAAACATTAAATTAAAAAAAGAGAAATTCAGATTGAAATTGCCTAGTGGTAGAATTTTATGGTTTATCTCTATGAGACAAATAAGAAAAGAAAGGAAGAGAAAAGAAGAAACCAAAGAAGGAATATGATGTTCTAGGAGTAGATTTATATTCTAGACTCATGAAGAACGTAACAGCAAAAGTAATTTCTGGAAAGGAATGTGAGTCTATATATCTTAGCACTTTAAAATCTGTCATACCAACCATGAGTTGACATCAGAACTTTTTCACAAAAAAAGGGTTCAGCTTGGTCTTTGGAATTCTTTCTTGGAGGAATTCCATTATAAAATTCCATTTTATACTATGAAAGACATTAGAAAAAATGATTTTCTTGGAGGGAAGTTGTTTTAGATCTTCTCTTGTAGAAAAAGGGATAGTGACTGGGTGCAGTGTCTCATGCCTGTAATTTTGACATTAACTCAAATTGCAGTATTTGCAAGGAATTAATGTTTGTATTATTATTTGTATAGCACTTTGAGAGGCTGAGGCAGGTGGATTGCTTGAGCCCAGGAGTTTGAGACCAGTCTGGGCAACATTATGAAACCCTGTCTCTACAAAAAATACAAAAATTAGCTGGGTGTGGTGGCACATACCTGTAGCTACTCAAGTGGCTGAGGGGGGAACAAGACCCTGTCTCAAAAAAAAAAAAAAAAAAGAAAGAAAGAAAAAGAAAAAAAAAGAAAAGAAGAGAGACAGGTATTTGTGTCAGACAATTAAATATTAATAGTACTGATGATCCTAAGTTATGCAATTAGCTACAGGTCTGTGTCCCTTAAAGTAAAAATTGAGATATAGCCCATATTTTTTAAAAGGTCTTTTAGCACCAGAAGTAGAGCAGTGTTCAAAGGGCTGGGACATAAATGTGGGGCATATTCATGCAATATGCACAATGACTTACAGATTCTGAGGAAAAACCTCTTAATAATTACAGTAAAACAAGCATAGTTATAGACTAGAATGCAGAATGCTTATGAATTTAAAGAATAAGCAAGATACTACAAATTATTTTTATGCTGTGGCGTGCCATTTCAGATTACTCCTAGATATTTTGGTATGCAACACATTCTTCTCTGCCATATTGGTGAAGTCTTAGTAGACTGATATGTGTCTTGAATTGCAAGAAAAAAGAGAACACTACTTCCCTCACAATGAGGCAAGTAACATCAGTAACACTGATGATAAGTGAGGGCATTGTTGGGCCATGCACTTAGGGATTCTATTTGTGTTAAGATAAATCAACGCACGTTAAAATGAAACCCATACTTAAAGGCAATGCAGAAAGATATACAAAGTAGAAATTTAAAGATTCAGACTAAAAAGGATGTCATATAGTTATAAAAGCGAACTAGTGTTCAGCTGTATACTGATTTGAAATATTTAATAATTTAAAAAGTACTTGGAAACAAGTACAATATATATCACTCAGCCCATGATATGTAGTATTAATAGATCAATTAAATGTGCTCCCCAGAGAAACACAAATGTTACCGTTACACAACTGTATGGACCTTTTTCTAGGAGAGAAAGTGGGTAAAACTCTCAATAAACATACAACCTGGACTTTCATGGAAGTCCAGATGTCCAAAATAATGGCTTCACAAACATTTAATTGTGGGATTTTCAGCTCTCCTAAAAATACATTATATATAAATAAATGTATATGTTTATTTAATGATTTATGACTTCTTAGGCAAGTTTGAGTAATCATACCAAGATTTTCTAAAAGAAAAAAAACACTTTGAGATATTTAAGAAGCCAGATGAGGGCTTTGCCAGCACACCTGTCACACAGAAAAAAAAAAAAAAGTCTAGTGTCAACCCCATACCCACCTGCAGCAAATGGAAACTTGTGTTTGTTGTTTTATTATGTGGATGTTGATAGAAGAGGTAACGTGAAACCAAGGAAGACATATCTAAATGTGTTCAAACTGTAAAAAGTACGACAATGGTTTTACATGTAATCTCCTTTTCAAGAAAGATCTTTGTTTTTTGAAAAAGTGACACTGAGAGTTGAATCTATTTTACACTTGCATGGCAAGTGCTGGCGTAAGTGGTGATAGCATTTCCTTCGTCTTGTTTTTCCTGGAGTGTGTAAAAAGTCAGCGCTGAGTAACTAGGAAGTTGTTCAGAAGGACTCCAACAATTCCTACTCCCTTTAGTTGGCACCAGTAAGGTAGTGTAGCAGGGCTTTGAAGTCAGAAGATCTTGTATCCAAGTCCTGGGTTGGCTAAGGTCAAATATGTGACTTTTAGCAAGTTCCTTTTCCCAAGGTAGCTTAGCCCCATCTTTCTAATCTGTAAACTAAGGTTTGTAATAGTACTTACCTTATAGATTTGTTTTGAAGTAAAAAAAAAAAAAGAAGAACTATTACAGATAAAATACTTACAATAGTTTCTAATATATAATAAGTAATCAACTGTTAGCTGCCATTATTATTGCTATTACCAATCCTTAATATTTAGAGTTAGTATTTAGCCTTGAAGTGTAAATGATAGAATAAATAGTCCTGTCTTCATCATCCTTCCTTCTAGGCATACATTGTTGGGCAGTTGGCCCATTCTGCAACAAGACTGTTGGTTATACCTCTTATTGGTACTCATAAAAGATACATGTGAACATGAAGAATTATTTAAATCTATGGAGATGAAATCTATTTGTGGTTTGTAAAAAGGCAAATGGATAGTTATTTGCATTTTCATGACAATTTCATATTTAACAAAACCCCATAAGATTAATGATTTTGTATTTCCCACATAACCCTAGTACTTTTTGACAATGTTATTATTTCTCCATAACCTCAATGTTTTTTGGTAGCAAACTGCATCTATTCATCATAAATTTAGTATTTCCTGATAGCAAACTGAAAGATGATAGTGAGAGAATAATACAGTTGCATATACAGCTTAAGTAAGTATTCTAAAAATAACAAAAGACTGGCCTTTCATCACAACATGCACTCTTAATAAAATAATTCAATGAGTCAATAATATTTAAACTGGCATATGACTTGTTTTTCAACACTGGGACTGTATGTAATAATGAACCAGCAATTGCACAGATGGATTTATGATTCTGCAAACTGAGAATTGATTTTACAGGAATGGAAACAGGGGCCACTAATTACTGAAGAAACCTCTCTTCATGGCCACAATATATTGTGGCTTTCTGTAGTGTGTGCTTTGTTAAGGCAACGCTTTCTTTTCTCTTTTTTTCTTTCTTGTTCTCACTTGCTTCGAGAAAGCCTAATCACTTCCTTTTTTTCCCCCCCAATGCATCTTTTTCTCCATTCATTTTACTCCCAACTACTGCTTGGTAACTCAAGTTATATACATAGGTTTACTGAACAACTAAGGAAGCTCAGTTGCAAGTGCTAGTCGGAAAATCAGTCAGTAAGTTTGACATGCTTGAGCGGATACATCCCATTCATGGGTGATTTTTGTGCTAAGATTTGCTTTTCTTAGAAATGGGATAGCTATTAATTAGTAGAGGAAATGGATATTACATTTCCCACTGTACTTTGATGATTACATGGTGGAGTATGTAAGAAAGAAGATAATTTAGGTCAAAAGCCAAAAGGGAAAACTGAAAAATATCAGTTGAAGAACAATAGACTATCTAATTTTATCACCAACATCCCAATTTAGAAATGTTAATGTGATGAAGTGTAAACACTGCGTGCTTTAGAGTAAACAAAACTGAGTGTGAATTTCAGCTCTGCTACTAGCTAGCAGTGCGACCCTGAACTAGGCTAATTACTTAATCTCTTTGTTTGATAATCTCTGAACTGGATTAGTAATTGTGCCTATTCTTAGGGGTTACTATAAAGAGTAAATGAGGTAGCATATGCAAAATTGTTTGGTACCTAATGGACACTGAGTAAAAATTTGTTCTTTTTCATATTTCTCACTGTCCTACAAAAGATGCCCTAGTGAGTTTAATCTTCCAATAGTTGTATTCTTTAAATATTCAAACCTTTAATTTTCCCATAAATTTTCCTAGGGAAAGATACTAACAAGGCTTCTACTGCAAGTCTGCTTTCTCCCCCAAAATTAACAACCAGTGTGCTGTTATAGATAAATACGAAACATTGAAGCTGTGTTTACAAAAAAAAAAAAAAAAAAAGTTAAGGCTTCAGTGCATTGTAGTTAGAGTATTTAATAGTATTTAATTGAATCTCAAGACAAAAAAGTGTTGTATACTGTATGTACTCATGCAAAAAAAGGCTTTGAAGTCCTAGAGGCAAGGTGTTCATTTCTTCTAAGAGGTATCTATTTAATTTATTCAAAAACATAAATGCCAGAATTTTGGAAACAGGGGACAGAACATGGGCATCACACCTTTCACTTGTTTTCTCATCTGTCCTCTGCCCTTTTTCACTTCTCATTCATTCATCAACAAAAATTTTCTGAGGGTCTGTTTCACTGTTTTTTAAGAATTGTACAGAAATTTTTTTGCAATCTATCCATCTGACAAAGGGCTAATATCCAGAATCTACAAGGAACTTAAACAAATTTACAAGAAAAAATAACCCCATCAAAAAAGTGGGCAAAGAATATGAACAGACACTTACCAAAAGACATTTATGTGGCCAAAAAACACAAGAAAAAAAAGCTCATCATCGCTGATCATTAGAGAAATCCAAATAAAAACCACAGTGAGATACCATCTCATGCCAGTTAGAATGGCAATCATTAAAATCAGGAAACAGCAGATTCTGGAGAGGATGTGGAGGCCTAGGAACACTTTTACACTGTTGGTAGGATTATAAATTAGTTCAACCATTGTGGAAGGCAGTGTGGCGATTCCTCAAGGATCTAGAACCAGAAATACCATTTGACCCAGCAATCCCATTACTGGGTATATACCCAAAGGATTATAAATCATTCTATAAAGGTACATGCACACATATGTTTATTGCAGCACTATTCACAATAGAAAAGACTTGGAACCAACTCAAATGCCCATCAATGATAGCCTGGATAAAGAAAAAGTGATACATATACACCATGGAATACTATACAGCCATAAAAAAGAATGAATTCATGTCCTTTGCAGGGATATGGATGAAGCTAGAAAAACCATCATTCTCAGCAAACTAACACAGGAACAGAAAACCAAACACCGCATATTCTCACTCGTACGTGGGAGTTGAACAATGAGAACAAATGGGCAGAGGGAGGAGAACATCACACACCAGGGCCTGTCGGAGAGTGGAGGGCTGGGGGTGGGATAGCATTAGGAGAAATAGCTAATGTAGACAATGGATTAATGGGTGCAGCAAACCACCATGGCACATGTATACCTATGAAACAAGCCTGCATGTTCTGTACATGTATCCCAGAACTTAAAGTATAATAATAAAAAAAAGGAATTGTGTTATTTGCAATGAAGTAGGATACATACATATACACACAAATTAGAAAATGTATTGTTTTTCTAAAATAGTGTTAAATTGCTTTTTGAATGAACAAAAGTAAGAATTCTATTTAATCCAAACTTTAGAAATAAATTTCCCCTCTAATATCTGTGTTCATTTGCCTAATGTGTAAACCTTACAGTGACTATATACTCAAGGCATATTAATATTTTGAAAAGGGTCAAAGAAAATTTTCTGACCAGGTGTCAGTTTTACTTCCAGAGGAAAAAGAAACTTCTCTAAAAATGATGACTTATAAAAGTAAGGAAAATAGCCTCAAAGGGGTAGACACTATGTTAACAGAAGGGATATATTTTATTGATTTATTGTTGACTGTTCCAGGAGAACATGCTTAATAATAGATGCATGACTAAGGTGAGTAAATTCTTTCTCAGGCACTAAGTGCATCCTGTCTATATTATCTTAAAGTTGGCTTTTTTCCTGGTATGAAACTGTAAGACCAAGCCTAGTGATTGGAAGTAGCCATGCTTCCATTTCCATACCTTTATGTAATTCACAGCATAAGGAGGCTTCTAGATGCTCTAACATAGTTGTCACTAGAATTTTAACATCATTTCTTTCTACATAATTTTTCTAATATATTAATAAGTGCTATGCACTAATTTAACCATTCAAAAGAATTTCTGGATTGCATCCCTTGTGGTCCCATATTATAGTCAATATGTATTTCATAATTAGCCTATTAAAAGAAAATTAGAAAATAAAAGATCATTCTAACTTACCTTCCATGAACTACGTCATAATATATGCAATTTTATTTTTATTGTGTGCCATTCCCTCTTTGTGAAGCAGGTTTAAACATAAACTAATGGTAAAACAAGGAAGTACAAGTTCTGCTGTAGCATCCCGCAGGCTTGCATTTGTGAGAATCCTTTTCCAGCACAGTTGACATTTTATCACTTATGGTAATAGTGTTTTGGGAAAGAGACTCATCATTTTAGTTTTCTTTTATTGTCTTAACCTATGTTTTAGCAGTTTCTGCATAATGCTTGCAAAAATCAAAAAATGGAATTGTCATAAGACCTGGAAAATTCTGTAGTTTTGGGTTTGTATAAAAACAGTTTTGTGAAAGTTTCCCCATTACAATGTCTATGACACATCCAAAATGTAATGATGGGTGGGTATGGAAGAGAAATTTTGGTGAAATTGGTGGCAAAATATACCCATATTTTTTTTTTTTTCTTTTGAGATGGAGACTTGCTCTGTCACCCAAACTGGAGCATAGTGGCACGATCATAGCTCAGTGCAACTTTGAACTCCTGGGCTCAAGTGATCCACCCACCTCAGCCTGCTGAGCGGCGAGGACTACAAGCACGTGCCACCATGCCCAGATTAAATATATTCATCTTAATGTCTTCACAGTAGCTCAGCTCTTTAACTTCCAGCTCAACATCGTAGGCGAACTTGTGAAAAGAATGCCTGTAGATTAAAGAGTATACAATTTGAACTTTCCTAGTTGTGGTGAAAACTCAAGCCTTGGTGAAAATACTTAGGGAAACTAAAAGGATAATAAAAAAAAATAAAGAAAACCTACTATTAATTTTATCTTTTTTAAGATTTAATGCTGAGATAGTGGCAAACAATTTCCCTAGAAGCTAATTCCCCCAGTTTTCTTAATTTACTTTGTCTTCCCTCAAAAGCCATTTTTACCGTTTGTTACCTTTATTGACCTGGAAATTAAAAGCATACATATTTGACTTTATCAAGAGGCACTAGTGGGCTCAAGCTATCCAGAACCCTTAAATAAATCTGACATGACCGTGTGGCAGAGCTTATTTAATTTTATCCTTTATCTATTTTATAGTTACTTAATTCCCTTAAGATGTTTCTTAAATGTAATAAAATAAAACTTTAAAGTTTCATTATCATGGAAAATTGTCTTAAAGATTTTCTTGTACACATATGGTTAATCAGTGCCACATTATTGTAATCATAAGAAGCGATGTTGAGGGCACAGGTTCACATTAGGCTAATATTTATTAAGCACCATCCAAATGCCAGACATTTAACTAGGGGATTTTAATAAACTGTATTTTAGTAACATAATGTATGTATATTTAATTATCACATAGATCTTGAGAGATAGCTGACATTCATCCTAGGGACAAGGTCTGCTTTCTCCAGGGCACAGAGCTATGAGTAATCTTTTTTTTTTTTGAGACTTAGCTGCCATTTACTTAGATCTATCCTGGTACTGGACACTGTGTTTATAATTTTGCCTACATTGTGTTATTTAATCTGCACAGTAACCTTATGAGGTAGATAGTTTCAAATCCAGTTTTACAAATGAGGGACATGTGGTCAAGAGGTGTGAAGTAACTCCTCGAGATTATGCAGTGAGGGAGCTTAAGGGCACTGTGCTCAGAAGGTACTGGGTTCAGAATTCAAGCCCAGTTCTCATGGTACTCCCGTCTCCACATTGTATTAGGGGATACATAAAAGCAGACAGATCTGACCTTAGTGACCAACTGTTGCTCACATTTGACCTCACAATCTCAGCTGAGTTTGTTCCTGATCCTGACGGTACAGTTCTTGCTAATATGTAGAGCACAGGAGCCACACGGTAGTTCCTGGGGCCAGGCCACTAGAAGATAAACAGGGACAACCTTTAATGATCCAACTGATTTTCCCCTATGCCAGAGGTTTACCAACACTGACACGTAGATATCATCTTCTTTTTTCTCTCATACGTCTTACAGCTTCAGCCATAGTTGATCCCCTTGTTCTTTCTCTAAATCTCTCATTAAGCATAAGGAAGAAAATTCAGCTTAAATGCCTAGTGTTCCATTATTGGAATGCTAAGCTTCTGGGAGTTATTTATATCCTACTGCTCAAGGTCACCGCCAAGGTCTGATTTTTCACACAAAATATTTTGCAACCTCTGGCATAAATGGGTTAAGAAGGAAAAGTCGGCCAGGCACGGTGGCTCAAGCCTGTAATCCCAGCCCTTTGGGAGGCCGAGGCGGGTGGATCACGAGGTGAAGAGATCGAGACCATCCTGGTCAACATGGTGAAACCCCGTCTCTACTAAAAATACAAAAAAAAAAAAAAAACTTAGCTGGGCATGGTAGCGTGTGCCTGTAATCCCAGCTACTCAGGAGGCTGAGGCAGGAGAGGCCTGAACCCAGGAGGCGGAGGTTGCGGTGAGCCGAGATTGGACTCCAGCCTGGGTAACAAGAGTGAAACTCCATCTCAAAAGAAAAGAAAAGAAGGAAAAGTCACAGACACATTTAAAAATTTCTGTTACTTACAATATTCGTTCCCTCATTCCAAAAGATCAGCTAAAATTTGATACATGGGAGGGAAGAACAATATGTGAAAATCCACATATGGAAAACGATCAACCTGTGTAAACTCCCTGAAAGCCAGTATGAAACAGAGATTGTCCCAGTGATAATTGGCTAAATCTAAATTAGCCAGACTCCTAGGACAAAGAATTTCTTTGCCTCATGAGCCAGGATGCTGAGTAAATGGGAGAGACATGCAGAGTGTTTTGGCTTTTCCATTTGACTTTTCCAGAATCCTAATTAAGTAGATTGCAGATTCCATATAAATGGATTATTCTGCAATTGGTTGCCAAAATATCTGCACCTGGATTCAAATGGTAACCAATGGTAGACCAAGCTTCCAATTGGGATCGATCATTTTCTGTGAGCCTAAAGAAATTTACTTTTTAATCTTGTTTATGGACTCTAACATACCCTGCCAACATGCATTTATGGAAGTACTTTTAAAATATATTTATCTTCAAGTTTTTCATCTGAAGCAGCTGCTTATTAAAATAAGTAGGGAAAGTGTTATATACTTTTTACTGTCCTTTTGATGCTGGTCTTTTGGGATTTTGAGAGCCAATGTGCTTTAATAACCTGTCTTAGGGGAAGAAGATTGAAATTCTAAAAGGAATTTAAACGAACAGACTTGATGCTTATCCAAAACTTGAGAGCAGCTACTAAAAGTTCAGATTGCAATCCTATTTTAATACACCCCCGGCCTTTATTATCCATCATTCACTTCATGAAGAAAAAGCCTTGAATATCTTTCCTCCTCAGTCTTTATGCAGAAAAGTGGGGTTGCAAAAAGACTTTCGATCTCTTGAGAGAGAAAGCTGACAAAATTGCATTAAAGAATCTATCTCAAGAAGGGCAGCTTTTCAACACCATCTAAATAGTACCTGTGATTTCACATATGCAGCTTTTCCTCAAAAGCTCAGACAGATTAGACATTTTGGGTCACAACTGAGAGTCACATCATCTAATATTGGCAAGTACTATCTCACCTTTCATTCCATGGCCACATAAATCATCTGATTTTGATCGTAGAAATGCTGTGTAAGAGAAGAAATGCTGAACAAGGTCTTGCTACCAAGTCTGCTTCTGAAAAACTATAACCCTGGGCAAGTAACCTGGCATATCTTGCTTCAGAGTCCCATTCAATATGAAATGGGTATAAAAGTATACCCATTATATGACCTAGAATGTAAAATGAGGAAATACAATGTAAAAAAAGTTATTTAAGCTTTTTATAACAACATGGTAATTTAAACCTAGATTTTGTAAATAATTATTTACGAATATTTTCGTCCTTTTGAGAATGTATTCATTTGGCTTTATTGTTTAGGTCAAACATCCTTTAGCCTGTTTTTGTTTTTTTAACTTTCATTTTAAGTTCAGGGTACATGTGCAGGTTTGTTACATAGCTATATGTGTGTCATGGGGGTTTGTTTTAAAGATTATTTCATTACCCAGGTATTAAGCCAAGTACCCATTAGTTGTTTTTACTGATCGTCTTCCTCTTCCCACTCTCCACCCGCTAGTAGGCCCCAATGTATGTTGTTCCCCTGTATGTATCCATGTGATCTCATCATTTAGCTCTCATTCATAAGTTAGAACATGCATTAATTGGTTTTCTGTTCCTGCATTACTTTGCTAAGGATAATGGCCTCCAGTCCTATCCATGTCTCTAAAAAGGACATGATCTCATTCCTTTTCTGGCTGCATAGTATTCCATGGTGTATATATACACCACCTTTTCTTTATCCAGTCTATCACTGATGGGCAGTAAAGTTGATTCCATGATTTTGCTATTGTGAATGGTGTTGCAATGAACATACATGTACATGTATCTTTATAATAGAATAATTTATATTCTGTTGGGTGTATACCCAATAATGAGATTGCTGGGCCAACTGGTATTTCTGTCTCTAGGTCTTTGAGGAATCACCAAACTGCCTTCCACAATGGTTGAATTAATTTACACTCCCACCAACAGTGTATAAGTGTTCCTATTTCTCTACAACCTCACCAGCATCTGTTATTTTTTGACATTTTATTAATAGCCATTCTGACTGGTGTGAAATAGTATCTCATTGTGATTTTGATTTGTGTTTCTCTAATGATCATTGATGTTGAGCTTTTTTTCCTATATGATTATTGGCTACATATATGTCTTTTTTTGAAAAGCGTCTGTTCATGTCCTGAGTCCACTTTTTAATGGGGCTGTTAATCTTTTTAATATATTTGTTAATTTCCTTATAGATTCTTGATATTAGACCTTTCTCAGATGCATAGTTTCCAAAAATTTTCTTCTATTCTCTAGGTTGTTTACTCTGTTAATAATCTCTTTTGCTGTGCGGAAGCTCTCTAGTTTAATTAGATTCGATTTGTCAATTTTTGCCTTTGTTGCAATTGCTTTTGATGTCTTTGTCATGAAATCTTCTCCCATGCCTGTGTCCTGAATATGATTGCCTATGTTGTCTTCTAGAGTTTTACAGTCCTGGGCTTTACATTTTAAGTATTTAATCCATCTTGAGTTAATTTTTGTATATTGCATAAGGAAGAGGTCCAGTTTCAATTTTCTACTTATGACCAGCCAATTATCCAGCATTATTTATTGAATGGGGAATACTTTTCCCATTGCTTCTTTTTATCAGGTTTGTCGAAAATCATATAGTTGTAGATGTGCAGTCTCATTTCTGGATTCTCTATTCTGATCCATAGGTCTATGTGTCTGTTTTTGTACCAGTACTATTCTGTTTCGGTTACAATAGCCAGGTAGTATAGTTTGAAGCTGGGTAACGTGATGCCTCCAGCCTTGTTCTTTTTGCTTACGGTTGCCTTGGCTATTCAGACTCTTTTTTGGTTTCATGTAAATTTTAAAATAGTTTTTTCTACTTCTGTGAAGAATCTCCATGGTGGTTCAATAGGAATAACATTGAATATATAAATTACTTTGAGCAGCGTAGCTGTTTTAACAACATTGAGTCTTCTTATCCATGAGCATAGAATGTTTTTCCATTGTTTATGTCATTTCTGTTTTCTTTAGCAGTGGTTTCTGGTTCTCCTTGTAGAGATCTTTCACCTCTCTGGTTAGCTGTATTCCCTAGGCATTTATTCTCTTTGTGGTAGTTGTGAATGGGAGTGTGTTCCTGATTGTTGTTAGTGTATAGTAATGCTAGTGACTTCTGCATATTGGTTTTGTATCCTGAAACTTTGCTGAAGTTATCAGCTTAAGAAGCTTTTGGGCTGAGACTGTGGGGTTTTCTAGATATAGGATCATGTTGTCTGCAAACATGGATAGTTTGATTTCCTCTCTTCCTATTTGGATGTGCTTTGATTTTTTCTCTTGCCTGATTGCCCTGGCCAGGACTTCCAATACTATGTTGAATAGGAGTGGTGAGAGAGAGCATACTTGTCTTGTGCAGGTTTTAAAGGGGAATGCTTCCCTTGAAGCGTACAATGTTGGCTGTGGGTTTGTTATATATGGCTCTTGTTATTTTGAGGTATGTTTCTTTAATACCTAGTTTGTTGAGAGTTTTTAACATGCATCGATGTTGAATTTTATCCAAAGCCTTTTCTACATCTATTGAGATAATCTTGTGATTTTGTCTTTAGTTTTGCTTATGTGATGAATCACATTTATTGATTTGCATATGTTAAACCAACCTTGCATCCCAGGGATAAAGCCTGCTTGATCATGATGGATTAGCTTTTTGATATCCGTCAGACTTTTAATTCCCTCTGATCTGTAATGAAACAGAGAGAATAAGAAAACAGATAATATGAACATGTACTTGCTTTACTGCTGAAATAGAGAAACTCTGGCAATAGCTAGCTTTAGCTTAATAGTTACACAATCTAGAGTCTTGAAAGATCAGAGTGAGTTCCAAAATTGGCCAAAGGCAGGGCCCAAGCTAAATATTTTCTCTCTTTTCGTTTGTTTTTCTTATTTCTCTTTTTCCCATTTATCTGCTCTCATTCATTTTGGCCATGAAATGGCCTCTTTTCTAACTTCCTTTATTGACAGCAAATATTTCTGAGTTCCCATTATGAGCTACACTGGGGAGATTTTTGGGAAAAATTATAGCAAGATAAGCTTCTTCTGTTCCTCCCTTATGGATTTTATATTCTAATGTCAGCTATCAAAACCTGTGTGTTTCTTCTTAAGCGTTTAGGTAGGCAGGACTTGAAGCATGCAAACTAAAACGGCCAGCTAGTGGCTTAGAGGGATGGGGGTAGGGACCAAATAGTAACTAGCAATTCAGATGTTAGATAAACTGTATGATCCTAAACAAACACATAAAAACGCTGATGTGTTGTTTTTTATAACATTTTTATAAATTAGGAATATGCTCTAATAGTTTATTTTGTAATATATAAAGCTTCTCAAAATAGGAAAAAGGATTATCTGATAAAAATATTTTACCTATAGAATACTTTTAAAATTCTGTGTTTTAATTTTCAGACACATGCAATTTAAAAAAAGGAACGAAACATTTCCAAGAGGAAGTTCGGGTTAATAAGTTAGGTTCTTCTTCAAGTGCCATTTTAAACCTATAAATGATGCCAAATTGTGTGAATATAATTGTAAAAGTTAGATTAAATATTCATCTTCATTAGTTTTATATTATTCATTTAGTACTTACTCTTGTTTTCACACATTTTGCAAAGATATTCTTTCTCATACACTGTCAAAATTTCCATAAGTTATGAATTATTTAATTCTTAGTTAGTAAAGATTCAATTTGGGAGATTTTCCTGTACATGCTGAAGCCAGTGATCAACTTATCCAATTTTAACATCCCTTGTTCCACAAGGTAAAATATATTGAGTACTTGTATCAGGGAAGTATTTTTTTTTTTTGAAACCTGAAACAAATTTTAATCCCATCTTCTTAAATATCCCTCATCATTTCTTATCAGATTAGAGCACAGCAGATGTGTCCAAATCTTTGTTTTATCTAGGTGAAAGATAAACACATTTATAATAAATAAAATTTCATTGTTCCCTTATGTTTTTATTAAGGACCTTTATAAAAAAACTGTTTAGCCCTGATTTTAAAAATACCTAATTATGCATTTAAGGTTTTCTTCTATTTTATTTTTATATTATAAAATAATTGTCTTTTGCTTACAGCTAATATCTCAATATCTAATGACACCACACTGGCCCCAGAGCATTGGCCAACTGTTTCTTCTACTGACATGGTAAGTGACTTACTATTTTAAATTACCTTCATACTGACTGTGTCTTGTATACCAGTTTATAATATTCATAATATATGATGTCTTCTGTCATTCAGCAATTCCGGCATGAACACAAATGTAATGATTATTGACAGTGGAGGGACAGGGAAAAAAAAAGCCACTTTCCTTTCCTGTAGTAGCACTATTTTTTTTGCCTTAAAAAAAAAACTGAAGCCAATATTTACTTCTATAATATGCTTTTTAAAACTTCTTAGGAATTCAACTGCCACATCACATTAATTGTAACATTGAAATATTTTCACAAAGGAAAATGTGAGAAGTTGGAAAATGAGAGCACAGTATCCTCTCTCTCTGTGTCTCGTATGGTTAAGAATTCTTACTAACCAAATGGTGCTGTGTTTTCTTCACTAAGAGTGATTGTAGTAGGACCTTTCCACTGTCACTTAGAAAGGACTGTGCCTCTGTCACATGATATCCTTTCCCATGGCTTGTAACCAAGGATCTTTAGGAGACTGGAACTAAGCTTTAAAAATGAGCTGTTTTGCATGGAAGGTCACACACTGGAAGGAGGCTTTTGTGTTAGAGAAAAAGGGGAAAGTGCTGTTTCAGACTTCCAATTGTGCTCCTTCTATGCTGAATATGGAATCTTACCAAAGAATATCAATCTTTCAGTTATAAAGACAGAAGCCATAATACCTTGTATTGATAGAGTGCCCATCTCTCTGGAGACTCGAACATTTCTACAGATATTATGCAGTGAGTGCCCTAACATCCCTTTCAAAGATGATGTTTTCTGTCTTTCCTGGGCAACTTTCATGTGACCTTTCTTTTCGTTTTTATATTCTAGGGCTCTCTTGACTACTTTTTTTGCTGTTAAAGTTTTCTCTGACTTTCCTCAAACTTTACCTCTCTATTTCTTTCATGTTTGATACTGTGTATGTGAAAAACTATTTGTACATGTTTTACCACATGCATGCAGAAAGGAGTTCGGTTTTCAGTCTTTCAGCTGGTCAGTTTATTGCCTGAAAGGTCTTGCCTAAGTACAGGAAAAACTAGTTCCTTCTAGATTTGAAAAATTTTATTCAAATTCTTATAGTAAAAATATAATTAATAAACCATAATTTAATAGTATATATTTTAATTAAAATATAGTTAATAAAATATAATTAATACAAAATAAGTTGATTTTCAATAAATATTAATAAAACATCACTTCCACTGACTTAAAAAAAGAGATTAATTTTTAACTTAATTCTTTTTGTATCTAATCAAGGAAAGCATTAAAATTAATGAACTTTTAAGTCCCACCTTTGGGCAAGTCCTGGAAGAGACTTCAGTAACTGATATGTATTAAAACAAGATGTCACAATAAAGTTCATGGAAAAAAATGGAAGTTCTGATTGACTTCTAGCATGATTATGATAGAAACACAGAGTCATAATATCTAATTATAGAGCACCTACTAGAGACCACATGTGTTATACATATTTTCATTATTATAGACTTTAATATGTACTATAACTATCAATAAAAACTACCAGAGTTAATTATTTATATTTTATACATGAGAGAAAGTGAAGCTCCAGAGGTTTAATAACGTTTTTGCTTTAGCCATATGTTAGTAGAACAAAGATTTGAACTGAAGTCTGGTTGGTTCTAAGACTGGTGCCATTCCTAGTGTACCATGATGCTTCAATGTATACAAGTGAAAATGTTTACCGTTTCAGTTCCTATAGATGCCCTATATTCCAGGGCAGGGCAGCAAACCCCTCATGTGTGCATCAATTGCATACCTTAATTAAAATGTTAAGTTGCTGTGTTCAACACCTCTAGGGAAATAAGTTAGGGGGAAAAATGTGTGTGTGGTCATGAAGGACAACTCTTAATCTTCATTTCTCCTTTTTCATTTATGTCAATGCCCATGTGTATACATTGTATATACACACACATATGTGCACACACACATACAGTATAGGTAAATGACTCAGAAATGAGTTTTAAGAGGGAATATGATTTGTTATCATCAATAATTATCAATTATTGAGCATCTACTAGGATCCAGACTCTTCACAGTAATTGTCTATAATTCTCACAACCACTCTATGAGTAATTAGATGTTACCTCTATTTTATAGATAAAACAGAGACTTAGAAATGTTAACTGACCTTCCAAAGGCCATGTTGCAAGTATATGGTAAAATGGGAATTTGAACTCAGGGTTTTCTGGCTGTAGAGTCTGTGTTGTTTCTGTTCTTTTAGGAAGCAGCATAGTGTTTCATGTAGAAGAACTTACAGACAGTGAGTTCTTGTGTCAGACTGCCTGGTTTCAAATGCAGGGCTCCATTACTTAGCAGGCCATGGAACCTTCTCAACCCATCTGCAACATTGGGATAGTCATAGTCATTATCTCAAAGGTACTTTAAGTGTCCACTTAATAGATAGGCAGGACTTAGCATAGTGGATGGCATGTAGTCATCTCTCAGTCAGTGTTAGGTATTGTTACTGTTCTTTCTAGATACTAGCATTTGATTAGGTCATACTGCCTGCATAACTCAGAAGCTTAATAGAGAGAGGACATCGGGAACCCCACCTTCTGAGAGGCCGCTAAGTCCTCTATCTGCTTGGTCATGAAAGCTGGCTCCATTATCCTGAACCTTTTCTAGGACACGCAGTCATCAAGACTTTATTTTCCTTTTTTCATTTCAGGCATAATTAGATTGTGAGAGAAGGTACAGGAAAAGTGACATGCAGCCCTGGAGCCAGGAAGGCTTGCTCTCACAGGCCTGAGTACATCCTGTCAGACAAAGGAAGGTCTTTTCCCTTCAGCTTCACTAGCATGAAGACAAGCTTTCCTTTTCATGGTGATAGGGATGTGTTTTGGGGGAAAGAGCAGGAGAGAGGGGTATTAAGACATTTAAACAGAGATTAAAACTCTAGGATAACTATATTTCAAGATAAAAAGGCAGGTTTTAAAATTTCCATTTGTTGTTGCAATGGTGTCTTTATTTCTTCTTACTTTCTCTAATTTTTCTATAGATTTCTTGCTTGGTATATCCCTTCAACTTGCAAACCAAATTCCTTAAAAGATTCCTGTAAACCTTTAAGACTAGCCACAGCTTGCTCACACTGTAGCTGGATAATGAGCATTAATACCTGTTGGCTTCCAGTTTCCTACTCTCAGAGTGTGAGACACTAGATTTCAAAATCAAATGTCAGTTTCGTCTGAGGAAGTAATTGAAAAGATCAGTTAGTATTTTGTTTTTTACATCAGAGTCCTTTTTTTTTAAAATTGAGGCTTACTTTAAAATACACAATTCTGAAGTTTTCATTGAAATGAGTTTCCATGGTTGTATACCCTAGGTAACCATCATCCAAACGAGATATAGAACATTTCCATCATCCCAGAAGGTCCCATGGAATGCTGTATTTTGTTTGATACCCCAGGTTTTTCCTTGGGGGATCTTTCTTTGCCCAAATACTCTGCCCCTTCCCTTCAGAGGGCAGATACCTGAGCTCTTTCCAAAGTGGTTGAATGCTTCAGAAGGGTTTCTCTCAGCTCTATCCCTCTGCCTCCCATCTTAAGAAAGTGGCCTTCTTACACTTAAGGGAGGCTCCATGTATCTAAGGGGAAACTCTTTTAGCTTTCCTGTCCAACCTCCAGTCTTGTGTGTATTACCCATCCACTTGGCAAAGACCATGAGAAACTTTGGTGAGTGGATTCAGACTGAGTCTATGCCTAGGACTCCTCTGAGTTCTCCTCACCCTGTCTGCATGTAGTCATTAAAAATTCATTAAATAGGCTGGGTGTGGTGGCTCATGCCTATAATCCCAGCACTTTGGGAGGCCGAGGTGGGTGGATCACGAGGTCAGGAGATCAAGACCATCCTGGTCAACATGGTGAAACCCTGTCTCTACTAAAAATACAAAAATTAGCTGGGTATGGTGGCACTCACCTGTAGTCCTAGCTACTCAGGAGACTGAGGCAGGAGAATTGCTTGAACCCAGGAGGCGGAGGTTGCCGTGAGCCGAGATCACGCCATTGCACTCCAGCCTGGGTAACAAGAGTGAAACTCCGTCTCAAAAAGAAAAAAAAAATTATTAAACAGAAAAATTAGTTGGGTGTGATGGCACACACCTGTAGGATTACTGTGAGCTATGATCATGCCACTGCCCTCCAGACTGGGCAACAGAGTGAGTCTAGGTATTAATATCTTACAAATAAATAACAAAAAATAATTTAAAAAAATTAAATATTTGACCTCTTTCCTCATCTTAATGGTGAGTTTTTTAAAACTATGATTTTTTTATAGGGTATCTAGCTTTCTTTGGTTGTTAGGATGGGAGTGATGGCCTCTTACAACTTTCTATAATCTTAGTCACAAACAGAACAACCAATTCATCTTGATATTTTATAATGGTACAGACAACTGTAACTCAAATGCATGCTGTAGGTAAGGTAAGGCTTCAGAATACTGCAAATCTGGCTCACCACTGGGGGGGACTCTAAAATAAAGTATATCAACAACTTAACTTAAGGCTTTTATTAGTGGTGTCACTCTCGTTTATATTTTTAAAAGCATATATTTTATCAGTGGATACTCAAAGAGGGTACAGCAGGTCCTCAAATAACACCGTTTCATTATAATGTTGGTGGAAAAAAGATGGTGATTCTCAGGCTGCTGCTTGTGTGGAGTTTGCATATTCTCCTCATGTCTGGATGGTTTTCACTAGGTACTCTGAGTTCCTTCCACATCCAAAAGACATGCATATTAGCTTCATTGGCATGTCTTAATTTCCCAGTCAGACTGAGTGTGGGTATGTGTGTGCTTGCACCCTGAGATAAGATGGTGTCTTCTCTAGGGATAGTTCCTGCCTTGTACCCTGAGCAGCTGGGATAGGCTTTGGCCACTCACAACCCTGAACTGGAATGATAATTATTATCTTACTTGTTTTATTAATCTTTCTTAAATGGATGTATAGCTTACATTTATTTTAACATTTAATATAAGACATTGTTTTGTTCTTTGTGATGGTTTTGTGACCCGGAGTATGCCTTAGGGACTTAATTCTTGTTTGTAGTGATTAGCCTATGGTAAAATTGGTACAGTTATACATCATTTTACTTAAAGTTGCAGTTTCCATTAACCTATTGATGACATTAAGTGAGGATCTACTGTAATACAGAACCATTAATTATTATTTTTATCATTATTACTTATTATATTATCCAGAGATGCTGTTAATCATGGGACTAAGAACCTTCATGATTCTAGGAATTATCATTCATTTTCATGGGAAATGGAATGTCATATTAATCTTGTGCAAAGCATCCTTGGGATTTTCTCCCACTGAGATAGTCAAGTGTAAAAACCATTCTTTCCTTAAACCTCCTTGACGATTACGTGTTTTTACTTTTAAAAGTATTACGGAAAATTTTAAAGATGCACTAAAACAGAATAGTGCAGTGAAGCCCCATATATGCACCACCTAACCTCAATGGCTTCAAACATTTTGTCCATCCTGTCTCATATATCCCCCACTTTTTCCTTTAGGTAGGATACTATGGTCTTTTAAATTTTAAAATAAATCCTGTGTTATGCATTCTATTTTTAAGAATTGCAAGCAGGTCCACTCTGTATAACAGGGTAATTCTCTTGAAAAAGTTATCTCAAAAATAGATTGAAATCTCTTTTAATGAGATTCGCCACAGTAAAGATCCTCAGCAACTTGATCTCATTTTCTTTAAATCTTTTTCCCTAATACCCGTTTACCTAAACAATCTGCTTCAGCCCATCTGGTCTATTCACTGTTAGATCCTCCACAAAGGTGAGCATTCAGTAAGTCTTTAAAACTGAATGAAGCTTTGTATGTCCCCATATCAGCATCTTTGCTCATGGTGTCTCTCTCTAATACTTTACCTCCTTTTTGCTGCCAATGCCAAAAGAAATACACACCTAACTTTTACACACCTAATGTTTGTTACTTTTATTCTTTTTTGTTACCCTCACTGTCGTCCCTTTCAGTTTTGCTGTCCTTCTGCTGTTACTCCTGCTGCCTTTTGAATATGAGAGTTCTACAAAAACCAATCCTTCGTTTAGGGCTTAAATTTTATTTTCTCTGTGCTCAATGAAGATGATTATTCTCTCTTCGGATAATCTGATATTCATACCACTCATCTAGATACTTTCCTTAACTGCCTTATATTTTTAAATATTTAAGTAACTATATCTTATTTCTCTAGGGAAAGTTTTAAAAGTTGTTTTATTGTTATTGCATCTGTAGATGTTACAGTAGTTCATTCATGCAGTCAGGTTTCAGTGCATTTTCTATTTTCTTGTGGTCTTATTTTTCTTCTTTGTAGATGTGACTGTTATTAAAAATATTCTATATTTAATTGAAATAGTGTTGCCAGATTTAGCAAACAAATATAAATTGCGCCCGGTTACAGGTGAATTTTAAATAAATATTGAATAATTTTTAGTATAAATATGTCCTAAATGTTATATATGAAACACTTATACTGAAAATATTATTTATTGTTTATCTGAAATTCAAATGTAACTGGGCATACTACATTTTACCCAGCAACTCTAAATTGAAAGTTTATTTCAATTTAATTTTTGTCCTCCAAATAAAAAGAATAGATAAATTGGTAGATATCTTCTTTGAATATGTCATATATTCCAGACCTGATGAGAGATTTTATTTGTTCAACAATGATTTCTTCAGTGCCTAATGTATACCAAATTCAGTTCTGCTACTGTTGTGCTCTGCTCTTTTTTTCTTTTCCTATTGATGCACAGTCCCTTTGGTCCTCAGGCAAAATGTAAATTCATCATTTTTAGCTTTTCTCCATCCTCAGTCCAAACAGTTACTAAGTCCTGGTTCATTTCTCTCTCTCTCTCATTTCCTTTTTCCATTCTTGCATTTCCCATCAGTCTATTTTCCTTTTCATCCCCATAACCAGATTATTTCTCATCCACTATAAATACCTCAAACGTTTTTGCCAACCCCAAAGAACTTGCCGTAACCTTGCAATTTACATATTCTAACCTATTCTTTTGTTACTGTATTTCTTGAAAAAAAATAGTCTGTAATTGCTGTTGCAATTTTTTCACTCCCACGGGTTTCTCAGCTCATTGTACTTCTTTTACCCATCACTCTGATGACTTTTTCATAGTGTTTTGTGGTATCTTCACTTCCATTGTGGATACCCTAGATGTTTTACACTCTTTTATTCCTGCACATTTTCCCCTTTTTGTTTTATTGTCTTACTACTCCAGTTATCAGCTCTTTGCCGAATGACTCCTAAGTAGATGTCACTACACTTGACATTTCTTCTAGATCCAGGTCTCAGATCCACTAGATAGCCCTCTGAATATTTCCAAACTTACAACACTGAATATTGAGGGAAGCTGTAATAAATTGTAATAAAACATTACAAGCATCTAAGGAAAAGAGATAATGTGCTAAGAGAATTCTAACAGGCAGAGAGGACTTCTGAAATTATGTTCCCATTTGTCTTGTTCTTTGTTTTTTTTCAGAGACAGGATCTTGCTCTGTTGCCCAGGCTGGCGTATAGTGGCACAATCATAGCTCACTGTAACATCAAACTCCTGGGCTCAAGTGATCCTCCTGCCTCAGTCTCCAGAGTAGCTAGGACCACAGGCATGCACCACTGAGCCTGGCTAATTTTAAAAAAAATAATAGAGATGAGGTTTTGCTATGCTGCCCAGGCTAGTCTCAAATTCCTGGTTTCAAGTGATCCTCCTGCCTTGGCTTTCCTAAGTGCTGGTATTACAGGTGTGAGCCACCATGCCAGAACGGTCTTGTTCTTAAAGTTCTGATTTAACCATTTAAAAAATATGTATAGAATTTTGCATAGGAAATAAAGGTCAAAACCATAGAGAAGTGAGAATCACTTGTAAGTGCTAGAGGATAGTAGCAGTTAGATAAGTTAAGGGTCTCTTGCATTAAGTCCAGAGGAGATAATCATGGCTTAAACATGGGTGGTAGCAGTGGTTGTGGGTTAGTTTGTTTATGAAATGGACCTTGCCTGAAGTTTTATAGAGTTATTCTTCACTAACATCAGCTTATATGGAATAATAACACTGAAGTAATACAGATAATATAGATGTCTTTTCAGTGATATCTAAATAGAATTAATTATTAGCTAGAATTTAAGTTTTATGGGAGTAGGAAACTTTGTATTCTGAAATGCCAAATATGCTGAGATATATGCATACCATCTACAATATTTATATTGAAGTCCTTAATGATAGGTGTATTTGGAGACTCAAGTTTCTGGATAATCATACAAAGAACATTTGAGGCTTACAAAATGCTGATCATTTGGCATTTTAAGTTGATGTAAGCAAGAAAACATGTCCATCATTTCATGGACATCTGTATAGTCACCTCAACCTGAATCTCTGTAAAAAAAAATCAATGGAACTTCCTGTCAGTATTGCTTTAATACAACTTATCTGTGGGCAACTCTAGTTATAGAGAAGAATTCTTTTGTTATTAAAGTGCTGAAGTGGAATTATGTTAAATTTTTGCTGACTTTAAAACAAAGAAACCTGTTAGCTCTTATGACATCTAACCTTTAAATGTATGATACTGTAAATGTCCATATGCAGAAATCTCAAAAACAAAATGATATTTGGTTAATCACCTTTCAGAATCAGAGTTCGATAAAAGCAAGTATGCAGTTCAGCTGTTTACAAGTTGAAGCTTCTATAGGAAAGTATTTCAGGGAAAGAGAAAGTTTGTTTTACATTGACTTATGTAAGCACTTTACCTTTTGAGCTCTATGAAAAAGTAAACTCTTTCTGGCAAGAGATTCTTCTTTTATGACTGTGGTACTCATACAACGAGAATTCATAGAATAGTAAAAGACATTGATGATGTGTTTGATGTGAGGTAGAACTCTTGTCTGCAAAGGACAGAAAAATTTATCTTTCCATATTTATTTGCAAGGTGTTTTCAAATAACTCTTCTGATAGCATATGACATACCCATTAGCCTGCATCTAAAAGGAGTAAATTATGGGTATCTAGAATGTTTCTAAGCTAAGACACCCAGTCCCTTCCATCCAACCACACTGGCATCCATTTAGATAGGTAAGATTTTGAAAATCCGCAGGAAAGAGCCAGATTGTCACAGTATGCAAGAAAGTGTTACTGTATAGCAAAAGAAACTTAGTTAAAGTGTATTTAAGCAGATTCAACTGTCAGTATAAGGAAGATCTATGAAGAAGTTTTATTAAGCCTGGGAATGAGCAACCAGGAGACTGCTCATCACATAAAATGTTCAAGCAGAGAATGAATGTTCATCTTTCAGGACTATTGAATACTAGAGGTGAGAAATCTGATTAAATTATTTCCTCCAAACTCTGATATTTTAGAAAAAGTTTCTTAGGCTTAGAGGCCATTTACTTTTGGTTGACTAGTAATTTAAGTAAGTCGGCTGTTTTAGAAGCAGATTCAGATACAGGGATTTTGGGTGACGTGACTTTATTGAGACAGTAGTCTCAATAAAAACAGATTGAGAGAAGCAGTTTAAGACAGGAAAGGAGTTAAACAAGGATGCAGTTTCAGCTGAGTTTTGCTTCAGCCTGATCCCATGGGGAACTCTGGAGCATAAATTGTGTGTAGAGTTTCTCTCACCTGGAGACAAAGCGGGCAGAGTTTTCAATTCTGGTTAGTATTGGTCAGCAATCAGCTATGAGAGGGCACTATATTGCAGGTGGGGTGGCTCTTAAATGGCTAATGCCAGTTATCTAGAGAAGAATAAAGCTATAAACTAAGAGCAGCTAATACTCAGAGCAGCTGGGGAATGGGTGTGCTGGCCCTATCTGCTATGCTAACAAAAGGATTCTCCTCTGTATTAGAAACAAAAAATAGGAACAGGAGTGAGCTGCTAGAGAGAAGCACAGCACTGACTCCACGGCAGCCATACGTGAAAACTGACCCTATGTTTGAGGCCATGTAACATGGAGACGGATATTCCATACTTAACTACACAGCCTTAAGGGCATCAGCCCATACCAAGAACAGATGCTTACAAAGCTGACCTAGAGTCAACAAGAAAAGAATCTCTGCTGTATTAGAATGTGCAATTGAAAAAGCAGGGAACATCCACATTTTTATAGTTTAATTGCTTAAATCACTGGTCTCTAGTTATTTAGAAAAGAAATACAGTACTTGTGAAAGTGCTCGGTGAGTAGTTAACCCATTGCAACTTTTAGAGCGTTAACCGTAGGGTAGAGGCATAAGAGGCTGTGCCTTACAATGGTAAGTACTTTTTGAAAAAGAAAAGTGTTTTAAAGAGTCTTACATTTTGAGACTTAGAATATTAATGTGTCTCATTTTACTCTCAGGAAGACTGGCAGGAAAGAAGTACTTTGTGGTGGTTTATGTCTATTGAACAAGTGGGCATTTTAAGGCTGTTGCCCTAACTAGGTAACAAATTGCATTATTCCTTTGTATTTTCAATAACTGCCACCCTCTTGGCCCATCTTATCTGTTATTCCATTAACACCTCATCAAGTTTCACCCCCCAGTGCTTATTTTCAGGTTGTTTTACAGAAACTTTTAGTATAATTCCTATATAGCCTGTCAGGTATCAAAGGCTGTTTTTTGCATGTCAGTGTTACCTAGAAAAATTTTAATGTTTTTCTTCTTCAGCACCATAATACTACTGTTGACTGGGCATTTTTATCGAAGAAGGAGTGTTCAAAATACGGAGGAATAGTGGTGGGGAACAACTGTAATTTTGTTCCTGATATCACACTCATGTCTTGTATCCTCTTCTTGGGAACCTACACCTCTTCGATGGCTCTGAAAAAATTCAAAACTAGTCGCTATTTTCCAACCACAGTAAGTACCTCAGCTTTAAATCATTTTCATTGGATTTACACTGCATCAACAATAATACAACTTTATAAGGCAAAAAAGGCACCTGTAATTCAACCTGTCCAATATAATTTCGTGCATTTTACTAATTACATTTCAATCTTTGTTCACGTGCATACTTACTAACATAAGTGTAGTCAAGCTTTAGGAAAACCTTCCAAGGATTTGCTCACATAATTCTGTCATATAGCTCTCATAATTCTGAATGTGCTAAAAGGAAAACAAAATGAGATGAATTCTATCTAAAAATGCATGAGGGAAGAAAAAGACCTTTTGAATTTATAGCATTTAAGTATATAACCAAAAACTCTTCATGTTAATCAGGAATTTCCATGTTGTGGAATTTCTTCAGCAGCTGTACATGTGAGTATTTTAGTACTTGAATTATGGGCTGTGGGAGTAAACTTAAATTGTGTTGTTACACAAATACTGGTATAAGATACGACTGTCATATGAGCCAAACTTCCCTTCCCATAATGATGAATTCCATAGTACAGAGAAACAGATAATTAAACTGAGTTGTGCAAACATCCTGTCTCCCATTAAAATGCTTGAGTGAGCTTAGTCAAAACTGTGGGTTCATGGAGATGCTACAAGATAAGACCAACATTTAGTTAATGGCATTTTGGTTTTTTTGCCTGCAGAATCAAACTAAGATAATCCTTTGTTTTACAGTTCAGTTTTTAGTGTTTAGGATGTCAGTATTTCTTAGGCAATCTTGATTACACCTGATTTATATCAGTGACCTACTCTGTACAGCTGACATCTCATGAAATAGCTCTTGCATTTTGTGTAAAAGGAGTGGAAAAATTTTAGAATATAAGATACACTTGATGAAATTCCTTGGAAATGAAAATATATTTACTTTCACCTAGAAAATTTTTGACTCTCTGATTCTTCTTATAAAATTGTAAATAAATGGGAGGGTTGATAATGAAATGTCTAGAACTAGATAGCCCAAGGAATGAAAAATTTCCACAAAGTGAAATGTAGAAAGAAGCATTCAACTTAGTCTGCTTAACATGGGCATTACAAGCTGGTGATCCACAGCCAGAAAGCATTCAATCCACAGCCATTCTTTGTTTAGCCTACACACACACACACACACACACACACACACACACACACTCTCTCTCTCTCTCTCTCTCTCTCTCTCTCTTTCTCTCTCTCTCTCTCTCTCTCTGTGTGTCTCTCTCTCTCTCTCTCTCTCACTTGAGGCTTTTGGTAGAATCTGTACTTTGCAGGTAGATATTTTTCCAACTCTCTATTGTCTAAGACTTGGCTGTTTCACCCATTCAGATTAACTGCTTGTTCTTAAAGACACTGGGAAATGTGCTTTCTTGATATACCTCTTCAACTGTATGAGTTTTGTGTATTACAGATTCCTGGGTAAAAATCTTTGAGGACATTTTTTATTATCTATTGAGGTTTTCCCTTATTAATTATTTTTGTTTGTTTGTATTTTTGGCTTATACTTTGTGAATCATCACCATCTGACAAATTCTGATATAATTTAAGTATAGTAAGTGGGAAAGGGGAAAATCTATGAAGTACTTAATAGGTCATAATTTGCAAAATAAACTAGTTTCAACCTTGAGATGAATGGGGATCCTTTTCCTAAGTTTTAAAATCTTAATTGAGAAACAATAATTGTAAACTATATATTTCTGTACTACAATATGACATATGTATATGTTGCAGAATGATTAAATCAAGCTAGTTAACATATCTGTAACCTCACATACTTATCATTTTTTGTGAGGAGAACATTTAAAACCTACTCTTTTAGCAATTTTAAAATATACAACACGTTATTATTAGCGGCAGTCATCATGCTGTGCAATGGATCTCAAAGACTTATTCCTCTTGTCTGATACTTTGTACCCTTTGACCAATATCCTCGCATTCCCCACCTCCAGTAGGCACCATTCCACTGTCTACTTATGTGAGTATGACTTTTTAGGTTTCACGTATAACTGAGATCATGTAGTATTTGTCTCTCTGTGTTTGGCTTATTTCACTTCATATAATGTCCTCCATTGCTAATGACATAATTTCCTTTGTTTTAAGGCTGAAGAGTATTCCATTGTTTATATGTGCCACATTTTCTATATTCATCTATTGATGTATACTTAGGTTGATTCTGTATCTTGACTATTGTGAATAATGCTACAAAGAACATGAGAGTGTTGATATCTCTTTGAGATCATGATTTCATTTCTTTTGGATATATACACAGAAGTAGGGTTACTGAATCATATAGTAGTTCTGGTTTTATTTTATTTTATGGGGAAACGTCCATACATTTTCTGTAATGGCTGTTCTAATTTACATTCCCACCAACAGTGTACAAGGGTTACCTTTTCTCCACATCATCACCAACACTTATCTTTTATCTTTTTGATAATAACCATCCCAACAGGTGTGAGGTCATATCTCATTGTGGATTTAATTTGTACTTCCCTGATACTTAATGATGTTGAGCATTTTTTTATATATCTGTTGGCCGTTTATGTACCCTCTTTTGCGAAACATCTATTCAGGTCCTTTGTCGAGGTGAGCTTTTTGTTTTTTGTTTTTTTTTTTTTTACTATTGAGTTGTTTGAGTTCCTTATATATTTTGGATATTAACCCCTTAACAGATGTATGATTTGCTAATATGTTCTCCCATTCCACAGTTTGTCCCTTCACTGTGTTGATTACTTTCTTTGCTGTTCAAAAACATTTTAGTTTGTTGCAATCCTGTTTGTCTATGTTTGGTTTTGTTGTCAGAAGATAACCTTATGTTGAGATGTCATGTTAGGTTGTTTATTTGATACTAAGAATAATCTTTGCCCAGACTAAAGTCATGGAGTTTTCCTTTATGTTTTCTTGTAATAATTTTACAGTTTCAGGTCTTATATTTAAATCTTTAATCCATTTTGAATTGATAATTGTATATGGTATGAGATGAGAGTCCAATTTCATTCTTCTGCCTGTGGATTTCTAGTCCTCCTAGCACCATGTATTGAACAGACTACTGTAACCCCATTGTATGTTCTTGGCATCTTTGTTTGAAATCAATTGGCCATAAATGCATGGATTTATTCCAGGACTCTTATTCTTTCCCCTTGGTCTACATGTCTGTTTTTCTGCCAGTACCATGCTGTTTTGATTCCTATAGGTTTGTAGTAGATTTTGAAATAAGGTAGTATGATGCTTCCAGTTTTTTTCTTTTTGGTCAAGATTGGTTTGGCTCTTTGGGGTCTTTTGTGATTTGATACAAATTTTAGGATTATTTTTTCTATTTCTGTACAAAATATTAGAATTTGGATAGGGTTTGCTTTGAATCCACAGATTGGTTTGGTAGTATGGACTTTCTAATAACACCACTTCTTCAAATTCATGAATACAGGACATCTTTCCATTTACTCATGTCTTCTTCAATATCTTTCACCAATTCTTTATAATTTTCAAAGTATAGCACATTCATCTCCCTGATAAATTTATTCTTTTTGTTTGTTTGTTTTTTAAGTGTAGTTTAGGTTCTGGAGTACATGTGAAGATCATGCAGGATTGTTGCATAGGTACACACATGGCAATGTGGTTTGCTGCCTCCACCCCCCCGTCACCTACATCTGGCATTTCTCCCCATGTTATCCCTCCCAGACCTCCCCACCCACCCACTTTCCCTCCCTTGGCCTGCCACAACAGACCCCAGTGTGTGATGCTCCCTTCCCTGTGTCCCTGTGTTCTCATTGTTCCACACCCGCCTATGAGTGAGAACATGTGGTGGTTGATTTTCTGTTCTTGTGTCAGTTTGCTGAGAATTATGATGTCCAGATTCATCCATATCCCTATGAAGGACACAAACTCATCATTTTTTATGGCTGCATAGTATTCCATGGTGTATATGTGCCACATTTTCCATGTCCAGTCTATCATTGATGGGCATTTGGGTTCGTCTTTGCTATTGTAAACAGTGCTGCAATGAACATACATGTGCATGTGTCTTTATAGTAGAATGATTTATAATCCTTTGGATATATATCCAGTAATGGGATTGCTGGGTCAAATGGAATTTCTCTTTCTAGGTCCTTGAGGACGCACCACACTGTCTTCCACAATGGTTGAACTAGTTTACACTCCCACCAACAATGTAAGAGTGTTGCTCTTTCTCCACATCCTCTCCAGCATCTGTTGTCTCCATATTTTTTAATGATCATTATTCTAACTGGCATGAGATGGTATCTCAATGTGATTTTGATTTGTATTTCTCTAATAATCAGTGAAGATCAGCATTTTTTCATATGTTTGTTGGCCTCGTTTGTATCTTCTTTTCTAAAGTGTCTGTTCATATCCTTCACCCACTTTTGAATGGGTTTTTTTTTTCTTGTAAATCTGTTTTAGTTTTTTGTAGATTCTGGATGTTAGCCCTTTGTCAGATGGGTAGATTGCAAAAATGTTTTCCCATTCTGTTGGTTGCCAGTTCACTCTAATAATTGTTTCTTTTGCTGTACAGAAGCTCTGGAGTTTCATTAGGTCTCATTTGTCTATTTTGGCTTTTGTTGCCAATGCTTTTGGTGTTTTAGTCATGAAGTCCTTGCCTATGCTTATGTCTTGAATGGTTTTGCCTAGGTTTTCTTCTAGGGTTTTTATGGTGTTAGGTCTTATACTTAAGCCTTTAATCCATCTGGAGTTAATTTTAGTGTAAGGTGTCAGGAAGGGGTCCAGTTTCTGCTTTCTACACATGGTAAGCCAGTTTTCTCGAACACCATTTATTAAACAGGGAATCCTTTCCCCATTGCTTGTTTTTGTCAGGTTTGTCAAAGATCAGATGGTTGAAGATGTGTGGCATTGCCTCCAGGGCCTCTGTTTTGTTCCATTGATCTATATCTCTGTTTTGCTACCAGTACCATGCTGTTTTGATTTCTGTAGCCTTGTAGTATAGTTTGAAATCAGGTAGTGTGATGCCTCCGGCTTTGTTCTTTTTACTTAGGACTGTCTTTGCTATACAGGCTCTCTTTTGGTTCCATATGAAGTTTAAGGTGTTTTTTTTCCAGTTCTTTGAAGAAGGTCTTTGGTAGCTTGATGGGGATAGTGTTGAATCTATAAATTACTTTGGACAGTATGGCCATTTTCATGATATTGATTATTCCTAACCATGAACATGGAATGTTTCTCCATCTGTTTGTGTCCTCTCTTTATTTCCTTGAGCAGTGGTTTTTAGTTCTCCTTGAAGAGGTCCTTTACATCGTTTCTTAGTTGTGTTCCTAGGTATTTTATTCTCTTTGTAGTAATTGTGAATGGGAGTTTGCTCATGATTTGGCTCTCTGTTATTCTGTTATTGGTGTATAGGAATGCTTGTGATTTCTGCACATTGATTTTGTGTCCTGCAACTTTGCTGAAGTTGCTTATCAGTTTCAGGATATTTTGGGCTGAGATGATAGGGTCTTCTAAATATACAATCATGTCATCTGCAAATAGAGACAATTTGACTTCCTCCTGTCCTAATTGAATACCATTTATGTTTTTTTTCTCGCCTAATTGCTCGGGCTAGAACTTCCAATAATATATTGAATAGGAGTGGTGAGAGAGGGCATCCCTGTCCAGTGCCAAATTTCAAAGAGAATACTTCCAGTTTTTGCCCATTCAGTGTGATATTGGCTGTGGGATTGTTGTAAATAGCTTTTTATTTTGAGATACGTTCCTTTGATACCTAGTTTATTGAGAGTTTTTAGCATAAAGGGCTGTTGAATTTTGTCAAAGCCCTTCTCTGCATCTATTGAGATAATAATGTGGTTTTTGTCTTTGGTTCCATTTATGTGGTGAATTACGTTTATAGACTTGCATATGTTGAACCAGCCTTGAATCCCTGAAATGAAGCCTACTTGCTCATTATGGATAAACTTTTTGATGTGCTGTTACAGTTGGTTTGCCAGTATTTATTGAAGATTTTTGCATGATGTTCATCATGGATATTGGCCTGAAGTTTTCTTTTTTTATTGAGTCTCTGCTGGGTTTTGGTATCAGGATGATGTTAGTCTCATAAAATAATTTGGGAAGGATTCCCTCCTTTTTTGTATTGGTTTCAATAGTTTCAGAAGGAATGGTACCAGCTCCTCTTTGTACATCTGGTTCAGCTGTACATCTGGTTCAACCCATCTGGACCTGGGCTTTTTTTGGTTGGTAGGCTATTAATTGCTGCATCAACTTCAGCTCTTGTTATTGGTCTGTTCAAAGTTTCAACTTCTTTCTGGTTTAGGCTTGGGAAGGTGCAAGTATCCAGGAATTTATCCATTTCTTCCAGGCTTACTGGTTTATGTGCATAGAGTTGTTTGTAGTAATCTCTGATGGTAGTTTGTATTTGTGTGGAATCTGTGGTGATATCCTATTTTAAATTTTTTATTGCATCTATTTGATTTTTCTCCTTTTTCTTTTTTGTTTATCTGGCTAGTGGTCTATTTTGTTGATCTTTTCAAAACACCAGCTCCTGGATTTATTGATTTTTTTGAAGTGTGTTTTTTTGTGTTTCTATCTCCTTCAGTTCTGCTCTGATGTTAGTTATTTCCTGTCTTCTGCTAGCTTTTGAGTTTTTTTTGATGTTGCTCCTCTAGTTCTTTCAATTTTGATGACAGGGTGTCGATTTTAGATCTTTCCTTGCTTCTCATGTAGGTGTTTATTGCTATAAATTTCCCTCTAGACGCTGCTTTAAATGTGTCCCAGAGATTCTGGTACATGTGTCTTTATTCTCGTCGGTTTCAAAGAACATCTTTATTTCTACCTTAATTTCATTCTTTATCCAGTCGACATTTAGGAGCAGGTTGTTCAGTTTCCATGAAGTTGTGTGGTTCTGAGTTAGTTTCTGAATTCTGAGTTCTAATTTGATTGCCCTGTGGTCTGAGAGACTGTTTTTGATATCCGTTCTTTCGCATTTGCTGAGGAGTGATTTACTTCCAATTATGTGGTCAATTTTAGAGTAGGTGCAATGCGGTGCTGAGAAGAATGTATATTCTGTGGATTTGGGGTGGAGATTTCTGTAGATGTCGGTTAGGTCCACTTGGTCTTGTTCTGAGTTCAAGCCCTGGATATCTTTGTTAATTTTCTGTGTCATTGATCTGTGTAATATTGACAGTGGAGTGTTAAAGTCTCCCACTATTGTTGTGTGGGAGTCTAAGTCTCTTTGTTGGTCAGTAAGAATTTGCTTTATGTACCTGGGTGCTCCTGTATTGGGTGTGCATATGTTTAGGATCATTAGCTCTTCTTGATACATTGATCCTTTTACCATTATTCAATGACCTTCTTTGTCTACTTTGATCTTTGTTGGTTTAAAGTTCATTTTATCAGAGACTAGGATTGTAACTCCTATTTTTTTCCTCTTCATTAGCTTGATAAATTTTCCTCCATCCCTTTATTTTTAGCCTATGTGTGTCCTTGCATGTGAGATGGGTTTCCTGAATACAGCACACCAATGAGTCCTGAATTTTTATCCAGTTTGCCAGTCTGTGTCTTTTGATTGGGACATTTAGCCCATTTACGTTTATGGTTAATATTGTTATGTGTGAATTTGGTCCTGCCATTTTGATGCTACCTGGATGTTTTGCACATTAGTTGATGCATTTTCTTCATTATGTAGATGGTCTTTACCATTTGGTATGCTTTTGGAGTGGCTGGTAGTAGTTGTTCCTTTCCTTGTTTAGTGCTTCTTTCAGCAGCTCTTATAAGGCAGGCCTGGTGTTGATGATATCTCTCAGCAATTGCTGGTACATAAAGGATTTTACTTCTCCTTTACTTATGAAACTTAGTTTGGCTGGATATGAAATTCTAGGTTGAAAGTTCTTTCTTTAAGGTTGTTGAATATTGGATCCTACTCTCTTCTGGCTTGTAGGGTTTCTGCCAAGAGATCTGCTGTGAGTCTGGTGGGCTTTCCTTTGTGGGTAACCCAATCTTTCTCTCTGGCTGACTTTAGCATTTTTTCATTCATTTCAACTCTGATGAATCTGACAATTATGTGTCTTGGGGTTGTTATTCTTGAGGAATATCTTTGTGGTGTTCTCCGTATTTCCTGGACTTGTATGGTGGTCTGCCTTGGTAGGTTGGGGAAGTTCTCCTGGATAATATTTTTCCAGCTTGGATTCATTCTCTCAGTCACATTCAGGTATACCTATCAAAGGTAGATTAGGTATTTTCACATAATCCCATATTTCTTGGAAGCTTTGTTTATTTCTTTTCACTCTTTTTTCTCTATTCTTGCCTTTTTGTTTTATTTTATTGAGTTGATCTTCAATCTCTGATATCCCTTCTTCTGCTTGGTCGATTCAGCTGTTTAAACTTGTGTATGCTTTGCTGAGTTCTCATGCTGTGTTTTTCACCTCCATCAAGTCATTTATATTCTTCACTAAGCTGTTTATTCTAGTTAGCATCTCATCTAACCTTTTTTCAAGGTTCTTAGTTTCTTTGCATTGGGTTATCACATGTTCTTTTAGCTCTAAGAAGTTTGTTGTTACTCACCTTCTGAAGCCTGTTTCTGTCAATTCATCAAACTTGTTCTCCATCCATCTTTGATTCCTAGCTGTGGAGGAGTTGTGATCCCTTGGAGGAAGAGAGGCATTCTGGTTTTTGTACTGGTTTATTCCCATCTTAGTGGCTTTATCTACCTGTGGTCTTTGTAGTTGGTGACTTTTGAATGGGATCTCTGAGTGGACATTTTTTTTGTTGATGTTGAAGCTGTTTCTTTCTGTTTCTTAGTTTTTCTTCTAACAGTCAGGCCCCTCTGCTGCAGGATTGCTGGAGGTCCACTCAAGACCCTGGGCATCACCCATGGGGGCTATAGAACAGTAAGGGCTGCTGCTGGTTTTTTCTTCTGTTGTCTTCATCCCAGAAGGGTACCTGCCAGATGTAGGCCTGAGCTCTCCTTTATGATGTGTCTCTTTGGGTATACAGGGGTCAGGGAGCTGCTTGAGGAGACAGTCTGCCCCTTATAGGAATTCACGTGCTGTGCTGGGAGCTCTGTTGTTCTGTGCAGAGCTGCTGGGCAGGTTCCTTTAAGTCTGCTGCAGTGGAACTTACAACTGCCTCTTTTCCCAAGTGCTCTGACCTGGTAAGGTCAGCTTTATTTGTAAGTTTCTGACATGCTGCTGCCTTTTTTCAGAGATGCCCTGCCCCACATGGGTAGTCTAGTCACAGTCTGCCCACAGAGGTGTTGCTGAGCTGCTGCAGGCTCTGCCCAGCTGCTGTGTGAACTGCTGTGGTATTGGTGGACTGCCTTGGTAGTAGCAGGTGCCTTTCCCCCCACTGATCTGGACTGTCCCTGGTCCAGCTGCCCTTGCTGTGAAACTCTCAAGCCAGGGCATTTCAGATTGCTTGTTTTGTGGGGGTGGTACTCGCCAAGCCAGATCGCCTGACTCTCTGTCTCAGTCCCCCCCTTTCAGTTGAATGCACAGCTCTGTCTCCTAGGTGTTCCAGGTAACAGTTGAAACAGCCACCCAGATTTGTTTTGAGTTTCTGTGCACCAACCCGTGGCACTGGCTGAAACCACTGTGCTGAAAACTCTTGGTGCTTTTCAGCCTGGGAATCTCCTGGTCTGTGGGCAGTGAAAACTTGTTTGGAAATGCAGCAAGCACTCACCCTCTGCATTGTTCTTGCTGGGAACTGCACTCCAGAGCTGTTCCTATTTGGGCATCTTGGATCCTCTCCCCCTAAATTTATTCTCAAGTATTCTTTGTAGATATTTTAAGTGGGATTATGATTTCTTTTTCAGTTAGGTTGTTGTTGGTCTATAGAAATGCAACCAAATTGTATGTTGATTTTGTATTCTGCAACTTTACTGAATTTGTTTATTCTGAAATATGCTTTGGTTGAGTCTTTATGTAAGGTCATGTTGTCTGCCAACAGAGACAATTTAACTTCTTGCTTTCCTTCCTTTCATATGTTGTATGTGTCTAAGAACTTACCCATTTCTTCTAGGTCATTTAATTTGTTGTTGTATAATTGTTCCTAACTGTCTCTTAGGGTTTTTCTAAATTTCCTTGTTATCAGGTATAGTGTCTCTTTTTAATCATGAATTTATTTATTTCAGTCTTCTTTCTTTTTTTTTAGTCTAGCTGTTGGATTGTTGATTTTGCTTATCATATTTTATTTTATTTTATTTTTGAGATGGAGTCTTGCTCTGTCTCCCAACCTGGAGAGCAGTGATGCCTTCTTGGCTCACTGCAACCTTGGCCTACTGGGTTCAAGGGATTATGGTGACTTGGCCCTCTAAGTAACTGGGATTGCAGGGACCCACCATCATGTCCAACTAATTTTTGTATTTTCTGTAGAGATGGGGTTTCGCCATGTTGACCAGACTCATCTCAAACTCTTGACCTCAAGTGATCCACTTTCCTTGGCCTCCCAAAGTGCTGGGATTACACGTGTGAACCACTGCATCCCAGCTGATTTTATGTTTAAAGAAACACCAACTTTTAGTTGATTTTTTTTTACTTTTCTTAGTCTTTATTGAGTTTTATTGTTTTCTTCTTTCTAACAGTTTTGAGTTTAGTTTATTTTTGTCTTTCTAGTTCCTTGACATACTTCCTTAGGCTGTTTATTAGAAATTTTTCGTCTTTTGATATCGTCATTTATTGCTTTAAATTTCACTTTTAGAACTGCTGTTGTTGTGTCCCATGGGTTTTGGTATGATATATTTTCATTCTCATTAATCTCAAATTTGTTAATTTCATTTTAATTTGTTCACTTACACATTGATTATTTAGTAGCATACATATTCAGGAGCATAAACTTCCAAGTGTTTATAAAGGTTTCAAAGTTTTTCTTATTGTTCATATATAGTTTTATATCATTGTGGTCAGAAAAGATACTTGATATGATCTCTGTTTTCTTAAATTTTCTAAGACTTGTTTTGTAGCCTAGCATATAATCTATCCTGGAGAATGTTACATATGCAGTTCAAAAGAATATGTTTTTTGTAGCAGTTGTGTGGAATATTCTGTAACAGTCTGTTAGGTCCATTTGAGACATAGTGCCGCTGAAGTCCAATGTTTCTTGTTGATTTTCTGTATAGATGATCTGTCCATTGTTATGGGGTATTGAAATCTATTATTGTATTGTCTTCTGTTTCTCCCTTTATATCTAATAATCATATTTGCTTTATATATTTGGATACTCTGTGATTAGGTGCATATAGATTTATAACTATTTTATCTTCTTGTTGAATCAATTACTTTATTATATAATGACCTTCTTTGTCACTTTTTACAGTTTTTGATGTAAAGTATATTTTATATGGACACCTCTGCTCACTTTTGTTTTTCATTTGCATAGAGTATCTTTTTCCATTCTTTCATTTTCAGTCTGTCCTTAATAGTGAGGGAATCTCTAGTAGGCAAACTATAGTTCGGTGTTTTTTAAAAATATACATTCATACACTCTGTATCTTTTCATTGGGGAACTTAATTTATTTACCCTCAAGGATTTTATTGATAGGTAAGGGACATACTCCTATCATTTTGTTAATTGTACTTTGGTTATTTTAATATCCTTTGTTCCTTTCTTCCTGTCTTGTTGTTTACCTCTGTGGTTTGGTGCTAAGCTTTGTTTCTTTTCCCTTTCTCATGTGTGTTTCTGCTGTAATTTCTATCTTTGTGGTTGCTATGGGGCTAACATAATGAGTTTTATAATTATAATACTCTATTTTAAGCTGATAACAACTTAACTTTGGTCACGTTAAAATACTCTAGACTTTTTTGCTCCTTCCCACAATTTATATGTTTGTTACCTTAATTTACTTTCTTATCTACTGTGTGTTTCTTAGTCACTAATTATGGGTTTTCTTGTTTTTGACCTTTTTAAGTTTAAACCTTCATACTAGAGATTGAAAGATTTATGTAGCACCATGAAAATTCTGCATTTTATTATGAATTTACCTCTACTGGTGAGTTTTATACTTTCTTGTGTTTTCATGATAATGAGTATCATCCTTTTGTTTGCAGTTATAGCTCTTAAGCATTTTTTATAAGGCTTATCTAGCAATAATTAATTCCCTCAGCTTTTGTTTGTTTGGAAAGATCTTTATTATAGCTTGCTGAATGTGATATTGACTAACAGTTGGTTTTTCTTTCTACACTTTGAATATATTATTCCATTCTCTCCTGACTGGCAAGGTTTCTGCTGAGAAATCTGCTAATTGTCTAATGGAGATTCTTTTATATGCGACTTGATGCTTTTCTCCTGCAGCTTATAGAATTCTCTCTTTGTCTTTAGCTTTTGACCATTTGAGTATAATATGCGTTGGAAAACATCATTTAGGGCTCAATCCAGTTGGGAACTTTTGAGCTTCTTAGATCAAGATGTCCATATTTCTCCCAAAACTTTGAAGTTTTCAGTTATTATTTTGTTTAATAAATTTTCTGTATTTTATCTGTCTCTTTTCCGACTTTCACACATATCATACAAAGATTTATCCACTTAATTCTTATTTATTTTTCCTCTTACTTGACTGGGTTATTTCAAAAGGTATTTTCAAGCTCAGGAACTCTTTGATCTTCTTGATCTACTCTGTTCTGGATGCTCTCAATTGTATGCTTTTTAAAATTTCTCTTGCTGAATTCTTCACCTCCAGGATTTCTGTTTGATTGTTTTTTTTTTATGATATATTTTTTTAATTTTTCATTCAGATTATGAATTATTTTTCCAATTTCACTGAATTGTTTCTATTCTACAATATCTCTCTGAGTTTCTTTAATATCATTATTTTGAATTCCTTTTGATCTATTTTATAAATATTCTTGTTTTGGACCACCTAATGACTTATGGTGTTTCATTGGGGGTAGTATTTTTCTCTTTCAGTTTTGCTTTGTTTGTATTTCTCTTTTAAAATATCCAACCTTTACTTTAATTCAGAGTGCATGTGCAGGATGTGCAGGTTTGTTACATAGGTAAATTTGTGCCATGATGGTTTGCTAAACAGATCAACCCAAGTATTAAGCCCAGCATACACTAGCTATTCTTCCTGATTCTTTCTCTCCTCCCACCTCTCCCCCTCCAACAGATCCCAGAGTGTGTTGTTCTCCTAGATGTATCCATATGTTCTCATTGTTTAACTCCCACTTATAAGTGAGAACATGTGGTATTTGGTTTTCTGTTCCTGCACTAGTTTGCTAAGGATAAATTGCCCCTAGCTCCATCCGTGTCCCTGCAAATGACATGATCTTGTTCCTTTTTATGGCTGCATAGTATTTCATGATGTATATGTACTACATTTGCTTGATCCAGTCTATCATTGCTGGGCTTTTAGGTTGATTCCATGTCTTTGCTATTGTGAATAATGCTGCAATGAATATATGTATGCATGTGTCTTTATAATTGAACAATTTACATATGTTTGGGTATATTTCCAGTAATGGGATTGCTGGGTCGAATGGTATTTCTGCCTCTAGGTCTTTGAGGAATTGCCACACTGTCTTCTTCCACAATGGTTGAACTAATTTACACTCCCAGCAACAGTGTAAAAGCATTCCTTTTTTTCCTACAACTTTGCCAGCATCTGTTATTTTTTGACATTTTAATAATAGCCATTCTGACTGGTGTGAGAGAGTACCTCATTGCAATTTTGATTTGCATTTCTGTAATGATTAGTGATGTTGAGCTTTTGTTCATATGTTTGCTGGCCAAATGTATGTCTTGTTTTGAGAAGTGTCTTTTCAAGTCCTTTGCCCAGTTTCTAATAGGATTTTGTTTTCTTGTAAATTTGTTTAAGTTCCTTTTAAATGCTGGATATTAGACATTTGCCAGATGCATAGTTTGCAAAAATTTCCTTTCATTCTGTAGGTTGTCTGTTTACAATCATGATTGTTTCTTTTGTGGTGCAGAAACTCTTTAGTTTAATTAGATTCCATTTGTATGTTTTCGCTTTTGTTGCAATTTCTTTTGGCATCTTCATCATGAAATCTTTGCCTATGCCTATATCCTGAATGGTATTGTCTAGATTTCATTTAGGGTTTTTATAGTTTTGAGGTTTACCATTAAGTCCATCTTGAGTTAAATTTTGTATATGGCATGAGGAAGGGGTCAAGTTTCAATTTTCTGCATACTACTAGCCAGTTTTCTCAGCACCATTTATTAAATAAGGCATTCTTTTTCCATTGCTTGTTTTTGTCAGGTTGGTCAAAAATCAGATGGTTCTAGATGTGTGGTCTTACTTACTGATTTTCTGTTCAGTTCCACTGGTCTGTGTCTGTTTTTGTGTTGGTACCATGCTGTTTGGTTTCTGTAGCTTTGTGGTTTGTAGTCAGGTAGTGTGATGCCTCCAGCTTTGTTCTTTTTGCTTAAGATTTCCTTCCTATTTAAGCTCTTTTTGGTTTCATGTGAATTTTAAAATAGTTTTTTCTAATTCTGTGAAGAATATCAATAGTAGTTTACTTGGGCTAGCATTGGATCTACAGATTGCTTTGGGCAGTATGACCATTTTAGCATACTGATACTTCCTATCCATGAGCATGAAATGGAAGTATCAATATCAATTTACAAATAAAGTCCAATTTATTTGTGTCATTCTGAGCATACTTCCTTGAGCAGTAGTTTGTAGTTCTCATTGAAGAGGTCCTTAATTTCCATCATTAGCTGTATTCCTAGGTATTTTATTCCTTTTGTGGCAGTTGTGAATGGGAGTTTATTTGTGACTTGGCTTTTGACTTGCCTGTTTTTGGTTTAAGGTAGTGCTAGTGATTTTCACACACTGATTTTGTATCTGGAGATTTTGCTGAAGTTGCTTAGAAGCTAAAGAAGTTTTGGGGCTGAGATGATGTGGTTTTCTAGATATAGTTTGATGTAACCTGCAAACTAGGTTGTTTGACTCCCAGTTTGGGAAACACATTTCAGGGTATCTTCCCCAACCTATCTAGATAGGCCAACATTCAAATTTTTGTAATGCAGAGAACCTCAGCAAGATACTCCACATAAAATCATCCTCAAGACACATAATCATCAGATTCCCCAAGGTTGAAATGAAAGAAAAAAATGTTTAGGGCAGCCAGAGAGAAAGGCTAGATCACCTGCAAAGGGAAGCCCATGACACCAACAGTGAACCTCTCAGTGGAAATCCTACAAGCCAGAAGAGATTGGGGGTCAATATTTAACGGTCTTAAAGAAAAGAAAAATCAACCTAGAATTTTATATCTCACCAAACTAAGCTTCATAAGCAAAGGAGAAATCAAATTCTTTTCAGACAAGCAAATGCTGAGGGAATTAATTATTACCAGACCTGCTTTGCAAGTGCTCTTGAAAGATACACTAAATATGGAAAGGAAAAACTGTTACCAGCCACTACAAAAACACACTGAAGTACACAGACCACTAACAGTATGAAGCAACCACATAAACAAGTCTGCAAAATAATCAGTTAGCATCATGATGACAGGATCAAATCCACACTTAACAATACTGACCTTACATGTAAATGAGCTAAATGTCCCAATTAAAAGACACAGAGTAGAAAGCTGGATAAAGAACCAAGACCCATTTGTATGCTATCTTCAAGAGATCAATCTCACATGCAAAAACACACATAGGCTCAAAATAAAACGAAGTAGGAAAATTTACCAAACAAATGGAAAGCAGAAAAAAGCATGGATTGCAGTCTTAGTTTCTGACAAAACCGACTTTAAGCCAACAAAGATGAGAAAGGACAAAGGGCATTACATAATGGTAAAGAGTTCAATTCAACAAGAGCTAAGTATCCTAAATAGAAATGCATCCAATATGGGAGCACCAAGATTTATAAAGCAAGTTCTTAGAGACCTTCAAAGTTACTTAGACTTCTACACTATAGTGATGAGAGACTTTAACACCCCACTGACAATATTAGACAGATCATTAAGAGAGAAAATTAACAAAGATATTTAGGACCTGAACTCAGCTCTGGATCATGAGAACATTATAGATATCTCTAGAACTCTCTGCCCCAAAACAACAGACTATAACTTTTTCTCATTGCCACACAGCACTTACTATAAAATTGATCACATAAACAGAAGTTAAACACTCCTTGGCAAATGCAAAAGAACTGAAATCATAACAGACAGTCTCTTGGACCACAGCACAATCAAATTAGAACTCAGGATTAAGAAATTCACTCAAAACCCTAAAATTTCATGGAAATTGAACAACCTGTTCCTGAATGAATTTTGGGTAAATAATGAAATTAAGGCACAAATCAAGAAATTCTTTAAAGCTAATCAGAACAAAGAGACAATGTACCAGAATCTCTAGGATATAGCTAAAACAGTGTTAAGAAAGAACTTTTTATCACTAAAAGCCCACATCAAAAAGCTAGAAAGATCTCAAGTTAATAAGCTAACATCACAACTGAAAGAACTGAAGAACCAAGAGCAAACAAATCTAAAAACTAGCAGAGGACAAGAAATAACCAAGATCAGATCTGAACTGAATGAGATAGAGACACAAAAAACCCTTCAAAAGATCAACAAATCCAGGAGCTGGTTTTTTGAAAAAATTAAATAGGCCACTAGCTAGAGTAATAAAGAAGATAAGAGAGAAGACTCAAATAAACACAATCAGAAATGATAAAGAATGATATCACTGACCACACAAAAACACAACCAACCATTAGAGAATATTATAATGGAGTTTATAATATAAACACCTCTATGCACATAAACTAGAAAATCTAGAACAAATGGATAAATTCCTAGACACATATGCCCTCCCAAGACTGAACCAGGAAGAAGTTGAATCCCTGAATAGACCAATAATGAGTTCTCAAATTGAGGCTGTAATAAATAGCTTAACAACCCCCAAAGACCAGGACCAAACAGATTCACAGCTGAATTCTACCAGCCATATAAAGAAGAGCTATTCCATAAATTAAAATTCATCTCCCTAATTCATTCTATGAGTCCAGCATCATTCTGATGCCAAAACCTGGTAGAGATTAAAAAAAAAAAGTGAAAACTTTAGACCAGTATCTTTGATGAACATTGATGTAAAAATCCTCAACAAAATGCTGGCAAACCAAATACAGTAGCACATCAGCCTTATCCACCATGATCAAGTAGGCTTCAACCCTGGGATGCAAGGTTGGTTCAACATATACAAATTAATAAATATGATTCATCACATAGCCAGAACTAAGGAAAAAAACCATGTGATTTTCTCAATAGATGCAGAAATGCCTTTAATAAAATTCAATATTCTTTTATATTAAAAACTCCCAATAAACTAGTTATTAAAGGAACACACCTCAAAATAATGAGAGCCGTATATGACAAACCCACAGCCGGTATTATACTTAATGGGCAAAGGCTGTAAGCATTCCTCTTGAACACCAGTACAAGACAAGGATACCCTCTCTTACCACTCCTCTTCAACATAGTATTGGAAGCTCTGGCCAGGGCAATCAGGCAAAAGAAAGAAAGGCTATTCAAATCAGAAGAGAGGGAGTCAAACTCGCCTTTTTATATTTCTTGTGTCTCTATGTTGATAATCTACACATCTAGTGAAATAGGTATTTTTTAAAATTCATGGAGGAGCTTTTGTAGGGAGGGATTTTTTTTTTCTGTAGATGGGTCTTAGGGTATCATTTGGTATCATATATTGGCTTTGATTCTGGGTAGGCTCAGTAGCATGGTTGCCATACATTTTCTTCAGCTTTAATTTTTGTCAGCTATCTGTGATTGTCTTAGTGGCCTACTTTATGGGAGTTTGTGATGGTCGCTCTGCAATTTTGCTAGGGTCTGTAGAATTCCTGAGCCAGTTTCGTAGGTGAGAACATTTGTGCATGGTGGGCCATCAGGCTGTGTGGCAAGCAATCTGGGGTTTGGTGACCGGGGTACCACCAGGTAGCCTCTTGGGTAAGGTGCATGGCAGACTTGCTGGCTGTTCAATGACTTTCCTGCTTTGCAGTTCCACGTGTTCCTCATGGGTGAGGATGCTCCATGGGTTTGAACACTGGGTTCTTGGTTGTACTGTTGGTTCTATGCTTTGTGCACCTGGGGTTGTAGTGCTGCAGGCACCTGTGTGAACATGGTGAAATGAGGGTGGGGCCTCAAGGATGGAGAGAGGCAGTGGCTTCTGGGCTCCCAGGACAGGATGCCCTATAACAGTTAGTCTAGTTTAAAGATGGTGCCATATTATAGCACCTTAGCTTGAAAGGTAGAGTATATACAACCTGAGTTCCTACTCTGGGGCAATGCGGTTGTGTAAACTCCTAGAAACTCCCTAATCTGGATCCTAATCACAGTCCCCTGTGAGGACTGGGGACTCTTCTGTAGCAAAGACTTCTGGCATCTCTGGTGGCTATGGGGACTTCTGGCCATCAGTTCATCTTTTTGTTGTAATAAGAAGTCTGCCCTGATTCTGAGCCAATCCCAGCAAGGAAGATAATGTGGCAGAAGCATAAGGATGCCTTTTCCTTTCTCTATCCTGGGCTTTCACACTCCACAGGGATTTCATTGCTACTCTGGATCTCTCCCAACATAATTTCTGTCACTCTAGTGTAAATGTAATTATTTATTTGCTATTTTGGTCCTTTTTTTGTGTAGTGGATGAGTGCCAGGCAACTCTAGTCAGCCATCTTGATGTCTGAAATGAAAATTTTTATGTCTTCTTGTGAACTGATCCCTTTATCATTACATAATGACCTTCTTTGTCCTGTTTTTTTTTTTTTTTTTTTTTTTTTTTACTTAAAATTTATTTTATCGGATGCAAGTACAGACATCCCTGGTTTCTTTTGGTTTTCATTTGCATGGACTATTGTCTTGTATCCTTTCAGTTTTAAACTATGTATGTCCTGAGAGGTGAAATGAGTCTCTTTTAGGCAGCATATAGTTGGATCTTTTAAAAAAAAATCGATTCAGACATTCTGTGTCTTTTTAGAGTAGAAGTTAACCCATTTATATTCAAGGTAATTTTTGAAGGTACAGACTTATTACTACCATTTTATTGTTTTCTGGCTAATTTGTAGATTCTTTGTTCTTTCTCTTTCGTTGTTTTCCTTTGTGATTAGATAATTTCCTCCAGTGTGTTTTGATTTCTTACTTTTTATCTTTTGAGTGTGTTCTAGAGATTTTTGCTTTGTGGTTACCATGAGGCTTACATAAAGCATTTTGCAATTATAACAGGCTATTTTAAGATGATATCAGCTTACTTTTCATTGCATAGAACAACGTTTTACTTTTACTTTACATCTCCCTCAGCACTTTTTTTTTAATGTTTTGCATGTCACAATATATATCTTACAAATTATTATAGTAATTATCCTTTTAAATAGTTTTGTCTTTATCATTTATACCAAAGATATAAGTAACTTACCACAATTACAGTGTTTTCTGAAATTAACTATACACTTACTTTTACCAGTGAGTTTTATACTTTCAAATATTTTTCAGTTACTTTTCCCTTGAAGAATTCGCTTTAGCATTTCCTTTAATACAGGTCTGGTGGCAATGAACTTGCTCAGCATTTATTTGTCTGAGAAAGTGCCTCTCTTTCATTTTTGGAGAATAGATGATATTCTTTGTTAGCAGTTTCCCCCCCCTTATATATTTTTTTTGTTTGGAGATTTCTTTTATTTTTTATTTTGTTTTCAAATTTTGAGTTTTAAAGTGAATTTTTAAAAATTATTCTTTAAGTTCTGAGGTACATGTGCAGATTGTGCAGGATTGTTATATAGGTATACACATGCCATGGTGGTTTGCTGCATCCATCCCCCCCATCACCTACATTAGGTATTTCTCCTAATATTATCCCTCCCCAATCCCCCATTGCCTGCTCTATCTCCCCTATACCCCATCCCTCAACAGGCCCTGGTGTGTGATGTTCCCCTCCCTGTGTCCATGTGTTCTCATTGTTCAACACCCACTTATGAGTGAGAACACATAGTGTTTGGTTTTCTGTTCTTGTGTCAGTTTGCTGAGAATGATGGTTTCTAGCTTCATTCATGTCCCTGCAAAGGACACGAATTCATCCTTTTTTATGGCTGCATAGTATTCCATGATATGTATGTGCCACATTTTTTAAATCCAGTCTATCATTGATGGGCATTTGGGTTGGTTCCAAGTCTTTGCTATTGTGAACAGTGCCACAGTAAACATACGTGCACATGTGTCTTTATAATAGAATGATTTAGAATACTTTGGGTATATACCCAGTAAAGGGATTGCTGGATCAAATGGTATTTTTAGTTCTAGATCCTTGAAGAATTGCCACACTGTCTTCCACAATGGTCGATCTAATTTACACTCCCACCAACAGTGTAAAAATGTTCCTATTTCTCCACATCCTTTCCAGCATCTTTTGTCTCCTTACTTTTTAATGATTGCCATTCTAACTGGGGTGAGATGATATCTTGAAGTGGTTTGATTTGCATTTCTCTAATGACAAGTGATGATGAGCTTTTTTTTCATGTTTGTTGGCTGTATAAATGTCTTCTTTTGAGAAGTGTCTGTTCCTATCCATCATCCACTTTTTGATTGGGTTGTTTGGTTTTTTTCTTGTACATTTGTTTAAGGTCTTTGTAGATTCTGGATATTAGCCCTTTGTTGGATGGAGAGATTGAAAAAAATTTCTCCCATTCTGTAGGTTGCCTGTTCACTGGGATGATAGTTTCTTTTTATTTTACTTACTTGTGCAAATTTATGAGGTATGTGTGAGATTTTGTTTTATATATATAACAAAAGGTTTTTAAGGGTGTTAAGGGTATCTATCACCCATTTTCAATACATTTTGTTAAGTATAGTTACTCTAACCTTTTATCAAACATTGGATTTGATCCTTCTGTCTGTTTCATTATACCTATAATCCAATTTATCCTTGCCCTACCTCCATCACTCTTTCTAGATTCTGTTAACTCTCTTTCCACTCCCTACCTCAATATGATCAAATGTTTTAGCTCCCACATATGAGTGATAACATGCGCTATATGTCTTTCTGTGCCTGGCTTACTTCACTTAAAACAACGATCTTCAGTTTTATCCATGTTGCTGCAAATGACATTATTTAATTCTTTTTATGGCTACATAGTTTTTCATTATATATATACATATATATATATATATATATATATGTCACATTTTCTTTATCCATTTATCTGTTGATGGACACATAGGTTGATCCCATACTTTTGCTGTTGTGAATGGCGCTGTAGAAAACATGTGAGTATAGGTATCCTATCCCTTTGATATAGTGATTTCCTTTCCTTTGAGTAGATTCCCAGTACTGTGTTTGCTGGATCAAATGGCAATTCTGTGTTGAGGTTTCTGAGAAATCTCAATACTGTTTCCATAGTGACTGTAGTAGTTTACACTTCTACCAACCATATAAAAATTTCTTCTTTCTCTGCGTCCTTGCCAACATCGTATACTTGGTCTTTTTTAGTAATAGCCAGTCTGATGGGGGTAAGATGACATTTCCTCATAGATTTATTTGACTTGCATTTCTCTGATGATTAGTGATGCTGAGCATTTTTTCATATACCTGTTGGCTATTACTATGTCTTCTTTTGAGAAATGTCTATTCATGTTCTTTGCCCACTTTTAAGTGGAATTATTTGTTTTTCTTTTCTTGAGTTGTTTGAGTACCTTGTTTATTCTAATGTTAGTCCCTTGTTAGATGAATAATTTGCAAATATATTTTCACATTCAATAGATTGTCTCTTTATTATGTAGATTATTTCTTTTGTTGTGCAGAAGCTTTTAGTTTAAGTCCCACTTTTCTATTTTTGTTCTGTTGCTTGTGAATTTCAGATCTTAATAATAAATTATTTGTTACGGGAAAAATTTTTTGCAATCTACCCATCTGACAAAGGGCAAATATCCAGAATCTACAAAGAACTAAAACAGATTCACAAGAAAAAAACAAACCCATCTAAAAGTAGAAGGATATGAACAGACACTTTATAAAAGAAGACATATATGAAGCCAACAAACATATGAAAAAATGCTCATCACTGATTATTAGAGAATGCAAATCAAAACCACATTGAGATGCCACCTCATGCCAATTAGAATGGCGATCATTAAAAACTCTGGAGACAACAGATGCTGGAGAGGATGTGGAGAAATAGGAACACTTTTACACTGTTGGTGGGAGTATAAACTAGTTCAACCATTGTGGAAGACAGTGTGGCGCCTCCTCAAGGATCTAGAAACAGAAATTCCATTTGACCCAGCAATCCCATTACTGGGTATATACCCAAAGGATTATAAATCATTCTACTATAAAGACAAATGCACACATATGTTCATAGCAGCACTATTTACAATATCAAAGACTTTGAACCAACCCAAATGCCCATTGATGATAGACTGGACAAGGAAAATGTGGCACATTTACACCATTGAATACCATGCAGTCATAAAAAACGATGAGTTTGTGTCCTTTGTAGAGACATGGATGAATCTGGAAACCATAATTCTCAGCAAACTGACACAAGAACAGAAAATGTTCTCACTCATAGGCGGATGTTGAACAATTAGAACACATGGACACAGGGAGGGGAGCATCACACACTGGGGTCTGTTGGGGGTTGCCAAGGGAGGGACAGTAGTGGGGGTGGAGAGGTCAGGGAGGGATAACATGGGGAGAAATGCCAGATGTAGGGGATGGAGGCAGCAAACCACATTGCCATGTGTGTACCTATGTAACAATCCTACATGATCTGCACATGTACCCCAGAACCTAAACTACAATAAAAAATAAAAAATAAAAGCATCTCAGAGACAAAAATAAATAAATAATTTGTTTACACCAATGTCCAGGAAAGTTTTTCCTAATTTTTTTCCAGTATTTTTATAGTTTGAGGTCTTTTTAAGTCCTTAATGTTGAGTTGATGTTTGTATATGGTGAGGAAGGAGTCCAGTTGAATTTTTCTGGATGTGGGTATCCCGTTTTCCCAGCACCATTTATCAGACAGGGTGTACTTTACCCAATGTAAGTTCTTGTCAGCTTTGTTGAGGATCAGTTGGCTGTAAGTGTGGCTTTATTTCTGGATTATCTACTCTGTTCCATTGGTCTATGTGTCTGTTTTTATAGCAATACTACGCTGATGTGGTTACTAAAGCATTGTAATATATCTTAGTCATGTAATGTGATGCCTCCAGCTTTATTCTTTTGTTGCTCAGGATTGCTTTGGCTCTTCAGGTTCTTTTGAGTTCTATATGAATTTTATTACATAGGATTTTTTTCTAACTCTGTGAAGCTGGCAGTATTTTGAAAAAGATCACATTGAATCTGCAGACTGCTTTGGACAATATGGTCATTTTAATGGTATTAATGCTTCTGATCCATGAGTGTGAGAAGTTTTTCTGTTTGTGGCCTCTTTATTTCATCAGTGTTGTGCAGTTTTCTTTCTAGAGATGTTTCATCCTTTTGGTTAAATTTATTTTTAGGTATTTTGTTTTATTGTATTATATCTCTTGCAAATTCAGTTACCTTTTGAATTATTTTCTTGGCTTGATCATAGTGTATAGAAATGTACTGAGTTTTGCATGTTGATTTTATATCCTGCAACTGTACTATTTTTTTCTATCAAATATAAGAAATTTTTGTAGAGTTTTTATTAGACTGTATCATCAGCAAAGAGGCACAATTTAACTTCCCCCTTTTTAATTCAGATATCTTTGATTTCTTTCTCTTACCTAATTGCTTCAGTTAGGACTTCCAGACTGTGTAGAATAGGAGTTGTGAACATGGGTTTTCTTGTCTTTTTTCAGTTCTTAGAGGAAGGGCTTTCAACTTGTCCTCATTCAGTATAACATTAGCTGTGAGTTTGTTTTACAAGGCTTTTATTATTAGGAGGCATGCTCATTCTATTTTTAGTTTATTGAGAGTTTTTATCATGAAAGGATGTTGAATTTTATCAAATAGTTTTCTGCATTGATTGAGATGACTGTATAATTTTTGATCTTTATGTGTTTATGTGATGTCACATTTACTGATTTGCTGAATCAGCAAATGTGATATCACATAAACAGTATAAAGATCACTGTTTATTGTGCTGTATTATCCCTGCATCCCTGGGATAAATCCCACTTAATTGTGGTGTATTATTTGTAGACGTGCTGTTGGTTTTAGTTTGCTGGTATTTTGTTGAGAATTTCTGCATCTGTGCTTATCAGAAATATTGACCTATATTTGTCATTTTTGTTGTTGTTGTTCTTGTCTGTCTTGGGTATCAGGGTGACATTAGCTTCATAGAATGTATTAGGGAGATGATATGGTTTGGATTTATGTCCCCACCCAAATCTCATATCAAATTGTAATTTCCAGTGTTAGAGGAGGGGCTTGATAGTGGAATATAGGAGCAGATTTCCCCCTTATTGCCCTCATGATAGTGAGTTCTCACAAGATCTTGTTATTTACAGTTGTGTAGGCCCTCCCCCTTTACCCTCTTCCTGCTGTTCCAGCTATGTAGGACATACCTGCTTCCCCTTTGCTTTCCATCATGATTGTAAGTTTCCTGAGGCCTCCCAAGCCATACTTCCTGTACAGCCTGCAGAACTGTGAGCCAATTAAAACTCTTTCCTTTATAAATTACCGAGTCTCAGGTAATACTTTAAAGCAATGTGAGAATAGACTAATATAGAAAAAAAATTCCCTCTTGTTCAATTGTTTGGAATAGTTTGAGGAGGACTGGTTATTTTTTTACGTGTTTGGTAGAACTCCACAGTGAATCTATCTAGTCCTGGGATTTTCCTTATTGGGAGACATTTTATTACTGATTTATTCTCACTACTAATTATTGGTCTTTTGAGGTTTTCTATTTCTTAGTGATTCAATTTTAGTTGGGAGCATGTTTCTAGGAATTTATCCATTTCTTCTAGGTTTTCTAGTTTATTATTCTATAGCTGTTCGTAATGGTCTGTAATGATCTTTTGTATTTTTGTTATATCAGTTGTAATGTCTTCTTTTTCATTTCTGATTTTTTCTTTCTTTTTTTTCTTGTTTAGTCTAGCTCGTTTGTTGGTTGTTTATATTTTTCGAAGAGCCAACCTTTTGTTTCATTTGTTCTTTGTACTTTTTTAGTCTGTATTTCACTTAGTTCTGTTCTGATCTTTATTATTTCTTTTCTTCCTGAGAGTTCTGGATTTGGTTTGTTCATGGTTTCCTATTTCCTTGATGTACATTTTTCGATTGTTAACTTGTAATCTTTCTACTTTTCCATGGAGATATTTATTACTATATATTTTAATCTTCATACCGTTTTTGCTGTATTCCACAGATTTAGGTATATTAGGTTTGTATTTTCATTTATATCAAGATTTTTTTTTGATTTTCATCTTAATTTCTTTGTTGACTCAAAGGTCATTCCAAAGCATGTTTAATTTTTATATAATTTTGTAGTTTCTGAAGTATATCTTTGTATTTATTTCTAGTTATATTGTGGTCTGACAAGATACTTGATATGATTTTCATTTTGTGAAAGTTTTTAGGAATTCTTTGGTAGCCTTACATATGGTTAGTCCTGGATAATGTTTCATGTGCTGATGAAAGAAATGTATATTGTGCAGTCATTAGGTAGAATGTTCTGTAAATATCTGTTAGATCCATTTGGTTTAAAGTTCAGTCTAAATCAGTGTCTCTTTTTTGATTTTTTAAATCTAGATAATCTATTTAATGCTGACAGTGGGGTGTTAACGTCTTTTACTATTATTGTATCACCTTCTGTTTCTTCAGATCTAGTAATATTTGCTTTATGAATCTGGGTGCTCCATTGTTGGGTATATATATTTTTAGAATTGTTATATCCTCTTGCTAGATTTATTGCTTTATTTCATAGGTAATTATATTTTTTAATGTTCTTGACTCAAAGTCTGTTTTATCTTATATAATTATAGCTACTCCTGCTCCCTTCTGGTTTTCATTTGCATGGAATATCTTTTTCCATCCCTTTACTTTCAGTCTGTATATGTCCTTATTGGTAAGGTGAGTTTCTTATAAGTAGCATATAGTTAGATGCTACTTTTGTAAATTCAGTCAGCAGTTCTGTATCTTTTAAGTATAGAATTTAATCTGTTAATATTCAGTTATTATCAATATGTGTGGCTTTGTTTCTGTCATATTACTAATAGTTTTCTGGTTGTCTTGTATATTCTTTCTTCCTTTTTTTTCTCTAACTGTGTGGTTTGGGGGATTACTGTTAGTGATACCATTTGAGCCCTTTTTCTTATGCCTTTGTGTAATTGCTTTACCAGTGATGACTGTGCTCCCAAAATGATGCCCTGCCACAGCTGCTCAGTGCTTGAGGGAAGGCCTGGGGCCTGGGTCCATGGGCACTGGCCTAGAACTTGAGTCTGAAGGAATGGTCCAGGAGGCTTGGTTCATAGGAGCCTTTCTGGCTTCAGGGTCTAGTGAGGTGGGCCTGGACCCTGTGTCTACTAGAGCCTGGCTATATGGGTACCAGCCTAGAGACTGGAGTTGGCCTGGTGCTGGGGCCGATGTAGACTCTGGGATCACAGATGCTGGCCTAATGCCCAAAGCCAAAGTGGCTGGTCTGATGCCTGTGGCTATGGGAACCAGCCTGAAAACTGGCTCTATGGGTGCTTGCCTGGAGACTAGGTCTGTGAGGGCTGTTTTGGGTCATGCAACCACAGGGCCTGTCCTGAAACATGGGTCTGCTAACGTGTGCCTGGATCCTAGATCTGCTGGAGTGTGGGGTTTAAGGGTCCAGTCCAGAGGGTGGAGCCACAGGGACTGACCTGGTACTGGGCAAGCCTGGAGCCTGTATGCATGGTACTTACCAAGTGCCTAAGGCCAGGGCTGCTGGCATTGTTCCGCAGCAGGCCTGAGGTCGGGTTCTCTGGGCTGACCTGGCTCTGGGCTGGTCTGGAACCTAGGGTGGGCCTGGAGCCTGAGGCCATAGGGGCTGATTGATACTGGACAGGCCTGAAGCCTGTATTGGCAGGGGCTTGTTTGGAGGTTGAGTCTGCTGGTACTGACCTGATGACTAAGGCCATAGCATCTAACCTGGTGCTGGGGGTGCTCAGAGCCTATTGTACCTGGGGCTACCCTGGCCCTGGGGCTCATCTGGAGCCTAGGGCCACTTGGTTTGATCTGGCAATGGGGTGGGCTCAGATACCAAGTCCCCAGGACAGATCAGGAACATGGGACTGCTGAGCCAGCCTGGTGTGGGGGCTGCCCAGATCAGTCTGTGGTTGATTTTAGAGTCTGGGGTTCTCTACCAACCTAGCATCTGGGGTTGTGGGGCCTCCTTCTCATTTGGTTTTACTGGGGCAGGCCTGTTGGTGTCCAAGGTGAAGACTGGTTACTCATTTCCCTCTTCTCCTAAACAGAGGCTTTCCCTCTTCAGCTCTTGTGAAAGTATTTTAATCAGTGGCTAGTCGTTCAAATTGATGTTTCTACAGGGGAGTGACCATTGGAAAGTCTTAGTCTGCCATCTTGCTGATATCACTTCCAAGACTAAATAGAATGGTCATTTTACTTTCTATGTGTGCAAAACCTTTTCCTTGTGGCAGCAACACCCAAATTGAGTAAAACTCTTCAGACTTAAAGAAATTCTCCCCTTATAAGAGCCTAAGCAGGTAATTTCTCAGTCATTGATGAATACTGCACAGAATGTCATGATGATGTAAAAATAGAATAATGATAGTATTCCAGTAACAGTTCTTTTAAAGAAGATTCTCAGCATCATTTAGAATAGTATATACCAAATTATAAGATACACAGAGAGGAGAAAGTATGTGTGATTTCTAAAGATCAATGTGTAACTATGTAGGCTTTCAGTCTGTCATCTCCCCTTATACCCTAACTCACTTCACATTTACAGCTAAGTAATAATATATACCTAAATGTATATGCATACATAAATGAATAATAAGAACCTCATTTTTTTTGACAGAGTTTTGCTCTGTTGCCCAGGCTGGAGTGCAGTTGCACAACCTTGGCTCACTGCAACCTCCACCTCCTGGGTTCAAGCGATTCTCCTGCATAAGTCTCCTGAGTAGCTGGGATTACCGGTGTACACCATCATACCCAGCTAATTTTTGTATATTTTTTAGTAGAGACTGGATTTCACCATGTTCGCCGGGCTGGTCTTGAACTCCTGACTTCAGGTGATCTGTCTGGCTCGGCCTTGCAAAGTGCTGGGATTACAGGCGCAAGCCACTGTGTCTGGCTGAGAACATCATTTTTATGTCTCATTTACTAAAATATGTTTTAATTTAAGCTGTCATTTAGAAATATGGTTTCTACAGGTCGGTGCAGACAGGTGTATACAGTCTTATATATATTCTTATATAATGTTTTATAATTAAAACACATGCTTAAACACTATACATAAGACAGGCTTTTATAGTTGTGGAAACAATCGAGACTATTTTTAGTTCCTTCCTTGCACCGACAATTCACATGAAACCTTTAAAAACTCAAAATGCTAATGCTGAATGACAATGTTCTTGCCATGAAAAATGTCTCAGTCTCCTTTAGCTTACACAGTCATTTCTCCTTTTTTCTTTCATTTTTAAACATTTGTATGAATCGTTAGTTAAGGCTAAACTACTTTAAAACAGTTATACTTCTCTTTTATTAGTCAGATCAACTGTCACAAGGTTGGATACAGACTAAGTACTTAATACTTGTTGAGTAGTAGACACCAGTCAGGTACAGATTAGTGCGGCATTTTGTGGGAAGAGCGCAATGTGTAGGAACCCAGGAGCTATAGATTCTAGTGTCAGCACTACCATTAACTAACAATGTGCTCTTTGATAGCCAGCTACAGACTTCAGTTTCCTCACCTATAAAGGGAAAGCTTGGCTAGGTGACAATTAACAGCCTTTTGATCTCTAGTACTTTTATAAATTTAAAGAGTTTTCTGGCTCCATTTCCTAAATGAATTACATTTCCTATATTATTCTAGGCTTATGGCAATAATTAAACCTTACAAATTTGCAAAATATAATTATCTCTATCATACCACATCTGCCAGTCTCCCTTTGTGGATGATTCACACTTGTCATGCAGCAAAGACAAATTCAAAACATTGTTGGCTTTCTTGACAAAATTGAATTTACTCATCTCTCTGTATTCCTTTTTTGGGGTTCTAGAGGGTCGGGGAGAGAAAGGATTTCACTGTGTTGCCCAGATTGATCTCAAACTCCTGGCCTCAAGTGATTCTCCCACCTCAGAACTCCTGGCCTCAAGTGATCCTCCCAAGTCAGCCTCCCAAAGTGGTGGGATTATAGGCATAAGCCACCGCACCTGGTTTGATCAAACTTTTAAAGTCATATTTGGTCTGTGAGTCAGAATTCCATTAGGAAGCAAAGGGTATGCTCAAGTTAAGATAATTTGAGGATTTAATAAAGGCATTATTTATAAACCAGCATTAGCCACTGCATCTGGTTCCTTATCTCAGCTAATAATATCACCTATCCTTAGAGCCACCCAAGATCAAAATCTTTTTTATTCTCTCTCTTTTTTTAAAATGAGATGTGGTCTAGTTCAGTCACTCAAGCCAGAGTACAGTGGAATAATCATGGCTTACTGCAGCCTCAACCACATGGGCTCAAGCAGTCCTCTCTCCTGTCTTCCGAATAGCTGGGACTACAGTCACATTCCATCATGCATGGAAATTTTTTTTTTTTAATTTTTATAGAGATGGGGTGTCACTGTGTTCCCCAGGCTGGTCTTGAACTCCTGGGCTCAAACAGTCCTTCTGTCTCAGCTTCTCAAAGCAGTGGGATTACAGATGTTGGCTACCACACCTGGTCTGATCAAAATTTTAAAGTAAGATTTGGTGTATGGGTCAAGATCCCAGCAAGAAGCAAATGGTATGTTCAAATTAAGATAATTTGAAGATTTAATAAATACATTATTTATGAAGGTGAAGTTAGGGTATATGGAAACCACAGAAGAAGATGTGGTATCCCAGTGAATAAGACTGGGGAACCCATAGTAGACCATACAGATTAACTTCCGAAGGCAGAGAGTGTAGTAGAGGGGGATAGAGAATGAATCTGATGTGACAAATAAAGATATCCATTGCGGCCGGGTGCGGTGGCTCAAGCCTGTAATCCCAGCACTTTGGGAGGCCGAGGCAGGTGGATTACGAGGTCAAGAGATCGATACCATCCTGGTCAACATGGTGTGAAACCCCGTCTCTACTAAAAAAGTACAAAAATTAGCTGGGCATGGTGGTGCGTGCCTGTAATCCCAGCTACTCAGGAGGCTGAGGCAGGAGAATTGCCTGAACCCAGGAGGCGGAGGTTGCAGTAAGCCGAGATCGTGCCATTGTACTCCAGCCTGGGTAACAAGAGCGAAACTCCGTCTCAGAAAAAAAAAAGATATCCATTGCATGTGGCACTCCACATATTTCTTTATCAAATTAAACTTGTCACAGTCCTTTTGTGATGTTTATTCCACTGCAGTCTTTCTCCTTTACACTTACACTTCAGTTCCCCTCCTGGCTCTCATTACCTTCACTGAGGCCATGGTCAATGACCCACTCTTTCCCCTCTCAGAGCCACTAGCAATCCATGAGTATGAGCACTGAAAATGAAACGGATTACCTTTGCTAGCCTGTCTATCAGGTATTTACTTTGTATATTAGACACTTCTACAGAACCCTAATGCTAAGCGGAACATGTGTCAAATACCAGTACTCCTTTGACGGTCTTTTTTGTGTTCACCATTCTTTTTAAAGGGGCGTATCAGTCTCTTATCCCACACTGTGACTGGTCTGTTATATCAGCCTTGAGTCTTTAATCAAAGTCTTTCAGCATCAAAACTTCCATTAGGAATATCACAGCATAATCTGTGATTTTCTGTGGCAGATGGCTCAGGGCATTAACATGAAATGTTCTTCCAGAGTCCCACACCAACAAATGATCATAAACAAAGAACAAAGATGCCATCACACACCTTATGTGCATATGTGGTGGCAAAATGAAAACCATAGCTTAAAAACAGAGCAGTATTAGGATTAGTAGAAATCAGAAAGCCCCAGAACCCCATGAATTAGGCAAAATTATTGGTACTTTGATATAGTCACATTCAATGTGGCTGGCATATGTAATAGGCCCAGGAATGCCATTCTTAAAGAATTGCTTGATTTTCTAATTTTCCTCCTTAGAATATGCATTAATTCTAACCTTCAGATGAATTGGTATAATCATAAGGTGTTTTTAATATACTTCCTGGTTTGTTTATTTAAATATAAATAAAATCACTTAATTCCAGGTAGCATCAATAGCTATAACAACTTCTATGCTATATTTAGATAATGCAGAATGTTCTTTGAAGAGTGAGGCTTCAGAAACTAATGAAAACATGAGGAACAGTTTATTTGGGTGATGCATTTAGTTTTTGTTGGCATGAAACACAGGAAAGTCTAGAATTCTACAATTAGCTATATTCTAGAACCATGATTTTTTTGTTGACATTTTGGTCTATGGCCATTCTATTAAAACTGGATGTGTTTAGTTTATAAACAGCCCTTAACAAGAATCAGGAGACATCCCCATTCTGGTTTCTTTTTCTCTCAGAAATTGTCTTAGTGAATGGTAAAAACTGTCAAACTAAAACAATATGTTAAAACATGAGTAAGAAATGTCCTCTCTTACATGTCTCACTTAGTTTCGCGGTCTTGGGTGGTATTTGTCTTCTTTAGTGACAGCAAAGCGACTTTGCTGTCACTAAAGAAGAATCAGATTTCCAGATTCTTGAAGTATTTTATATCAAGGAAAGTAATTTTTGAAGTCAAATTTGTTTTTATACTTATTTTGTTAAGAATGACAAAGGGATATTTGGTTATAAACACAACTTAATCTGTTAAACATTTAACAAAGACTATACAAATACTTTAGTTCTTACAGACATATGACCCAAAATAAAAATACAATCAACCTGAATTGAGCCCTAAGAAAAACAGGTTGGGAGCAGTGATTGGCCAAAACATTTTGAGAAAGCTTTTACTGGTTGCAAAGAGGCAGTTTATGGCTAGAAGTAATAATTTTAACCATGATAATCTCTTGGTCCTGAGCTCTTTCAGCTTATTTATCTAGCATAGAAAAGTCAACAATATTGAAATCTCTGCACTAACACATAATGATCTCTTATTCCATTTTGGGGTTGTCTAATTTATACAGATGACTTAACTAATTATACTTTTAAAACTTTTATTGTATATTATTGTAAATTATAAAACCATCTTTTAGGCCCTGGTTCACTTTATTATACTGATTTATTTGAGTTATATCTAAGAAGACTCTATTAGATGGTCAAGCAATTTTAATAATTGGATCTTAATGAATTTTAGTGTTAGGACTTTGAACACTATCTAGTGTAACGTCATCTCTGACATGTGGTCTTCATGCTGCTTAAATGCTTTCTAGAACAGGATTCTAGTATCCCGTAGGCATTCTTGATAGAAACAAAAATCTACCTTTCCATAGCCTCTGTCCACAGGGTCTGCACTTGCCATCTGGAGCTACATAGAACTAGTTAATTTCTCTTTCCTGAGATAGGCTTCACGTATTTGAAGACAAATTCTCCCTACAACTTCTTTAGGCATGCCATCATTCTTCTTGTGACGTGTTTTCCACATTCCCAAATCCTCCAGCTGCCCTTTTCTATATTAGCTCCAGATTTTAAGTTTCAATTTAGAAGATAGTAACCAGATTGGGACATAGTATTTTCCATGTGTTTTGATCATTTGCTTCTGGAATACACACATTGTGTTTCTTGTTCTACTGCCTAGTTTTGAGATATAATGAAAGTAAACATCTTTTTTGATTGCCAAAGTCTCCTTAGTATCTTTTCTGAACCACTTCACTAGGTTTACTCTCCTTCCAGTAGACTTCCCATTGTCAACCTCCAAGCCCTATGCAGATAAATTCTCCAGTTCATCTCTCTTCTTTGCTCCCCAAGTCTCTTTGACTTAGAACTAAGTCAAACTTAGAACCATGGCACTAAAATCTTAGAGTCAAAATCAGACTTTCCTTTCATTAAATTCCGATTATAGTGGATATTACTGAATCAAAGTACAGTGAACTATGATTATTGCCATGACTACTATTAATGTTCTTTTTTTACAGTGCTTTATAGCTTTGGCTACTGGGGGACAAAATTCCAAAATTTGTAGGTTATTTTGATGCCTTTTTTTGATTACTGAAAGACCCATAATTGTCTGGCATAATTTGTTTTTCATCTAGAATAAATGGTTTTTTACACTGTGTTTAGCGTTTTCCAAGTACCACAATCACTAGAGGAACTGACATCATGATTTAAAATGTATTGAGAGCTCACAGGGTGACTGCTGCTGTCCTTGTCTCTTCATAACAGCCTGATCCATTGAGAACTGCTCTGTAGATGCATGGCTTTTTCCCTCTAGTTAATTTAGGAGCAGCTGTAGACCTTGCAAAGTGAAAACCAAATGTCCTCTGGGCTTTCCAAAAAACCCAATTCATTTTTCCCCTATAAATCAACTAGCTTCTCACTGTTGGTGTCTGTATGATTACAACTCTCTCAATAATTAATATAGTATCATCTTTCATGAATATTATGTTTATAACAGATTTATTAGGTTGTTTTTCCAGAGAAGGAGAGAACAGCATATGTTTATTTGGATTTCCTTTCCCATCCACTTAATTTCTTCTTTGCTTTGGTAGTTTAAATATTTAAGCTGCTGGCTTCTTATTAGATTAATTGAGATACTGTCTAATTAATCCTGAAGAGGACAGAAATATTTTTCTTCTCTTCATTTTATAATTAAACATAGTAAACAAAAATTAAAGAGTTAAAAACTGGTCTGATAAAAAAGGCAGTACAGTCTTAATTGAGGCATGCTTCTCTTTCTGTCTTTCATAAATTGAGGTAGGAGTTTTGTAGCACATCTATATATTATTTAAAAATATTTAATGGCAAGCTCTTGCTATCTATTAATTATCTTAATTTGTGTTCTCTTAGATTGTGATAATTTATATTCCTAAGATATTGAAGTTTGAGCCTGGAGAGACTTAACATTTGATTTGGATGGACAACCACAATTTATGATGTTTGTTCAGGCTAGATTTGAGGCCTCTGAATCCACTGGTTTGGGCATGAAATCTTGAAGGAACAGGTTTTCTCAGGAAAACTTTGGCACTTCTACTTTTAACCATTACCAGTAATAGCTGTTAATAGTAGAGAATTAGGAACTATGTCTTTCTAATTTTATATCTTTATTGATAGATTGACCTACATAACAGGATGTTTTTGGAGTTTTTGAAAGAGACCAAGTTTGATGAAATGAAAGGGAAAACAAATGATGAAAGAAAATCACATAGGTGTCTCTTTCTAAATGTGTTTAAAACTGTGAGAAGGGCCCAAAGAGAGCAGTTCCTATCTCTTAAAGTCAGACTTGGAAGTCTCATTTACAGACTCCAGAGTGTATCTAGTAGACTGTATGTACTCATTGCTAGACATTTTTAGGGCACTTTCTACTTCTATGTCAGTTTTGCCTAGCTCAAACTAATCATTTTAGTATAGAGTAAGACATGAATAATCTGCTAAAATAGCACCCCTACCTGTCTTCTCTAATTAGGAGATTTAGAGTTGAATACAACAGTGGTCTGGGAAAAATCAATTTCCTTGACTATGAAGTTTAAACTGGATCCAAGATCTTAGAAATGAATATCTTAATAATAAACACTCTCCAGGAGTGATTTGTGCTGTAACTAAACTAATATTGTACAATTTAAGGGGAAGGAAGTGGAAATAAAAGTGTGTATATTATACAGGATATATCACCCTGGCTGTGATTTTTAATGAACTATTTCCATACACATATCCTGCTATCAGAGTTGACTCCATATCCACTGATAATTCTACATTTACTCTCTATTCGTGTAATATGTGGTTTATGAAGTTTAATGAGATACTTTTGAGTACCCATGTTAATGCCATATTTAGAGGGTGATATATCCATGTAGGCTGTGTATTAAATATGAGAGTTCAGCATGGAGTAAGAAATTCAGTTCATTCCCTACAGAAATGGAATTTTAGGAGATTTGACAATTTTATATGCTTTTGAATATCCTCGGTGATGACAAATTTCTCTTGCTTTGAATGGATTTAACTTTACAAACTGTCTGCAGTAATTTGTGTATCATTGAGTAGAATGAAAATTGGAAAAATCAATGTAATGTTCAAGAAGATAATTTGGCATTACATACCAAAAGACTTAAATTTTTATATAGACATTGATACCATAATTCTTCTAACAGGAATTTATTCTAAGGAAACAGTCTTATATATGTGCAAAGATTTCTTTATGATATTGTTCATTATAGTGAAAAGTTAAAAGCATTCTAAACAGTAGAGTATTAGAAAAGTAGATTTTAGGATAACCATTTAGCATAATACTGTAGAGTCAATATTGTATACTATTATAGAAAATATCAAATGAAATAGAATAAAAGTAGAAAAAGCAAAATATCAAACAGTATGTGAAAAATTCTATATGTATACATATAAATGGACATAAATGTGTAGAAAAGGATATATTTGCAAATGTTATAACGTATTCCTATATAGTTCATTAAAAATATTTTCTTACCTATTTTTTCGAAATATTCTGCAATGAACACATATTAATTTTGAAACAAAAAAGATTACACTTCAAAGAAGATAGGATTGTGGATCCTTCATACATGTGATAGTTAATGTGGATAATGTGAGTCTTTGCTCAGTACTAAAACTATAAAAGGAATTTTTAATTTTTGGAACAATAGCAACACCATTAAAATAAATAGCTTCCCAAAGAGAATGATTTGAAAGACAACCCTAATTTGGATTTGGAAGTTCTGGGATTTCTGGGGGTGTTGCAGTATATTTAAAATTGAGCTTTAATTTACATAGTAAAATTCATAGATTGCACATCTGTGTAACCAGCACCCAAATTAAAATGCAGCTGGTATATTCGTCTGAAAAAAGAAACATTGTTTTTCTTTCAATATTACTATACCTTAAATAATTTCTTAAAGCAATATAGATCTTCCAGGGAACTTTCTCTTTGTTGGTACTTGGAATTGTGTGCCTTGATCTCACTATCTCTTAGAGTAGCGCAGCCAAATTAGGAGCCCCATATGTGGGCCCTCAATGATGAGGCTCAGTTTGCCATATAGGTTTTGCAGGGTGTCCAACATATGGAAGGCTGAGAATGCCTCTTCCACCAACTGAAGAAGCAGAATTGCCCAGGTGCCTGGTAGTGATCTTGGTCAAGCAGGTCTGTCCTTCACCAGGGCTAGAGGTACAGGTCTATGGGAATTTATACCAAAGAATTGCAGTTTGAATTTATTTTCTACTATTTCCCTTCTCCTTTTTTTTTTTCCAAAATTTAATTTCTTATTTTATTTTTTGAGATGGAGTTTCACTCATGTTCCCCCAGGCTGGAGTGCGATGGCACAATCTCAGCTAACAGCAACCTCCACCTCCCATGTTCATGTGATTCTCCTGCCTCAGCTCCCGAGTACCTGGGATTATAGGCATGCACCACCATGCCTGGTTAATTTTGTATTTTTTTTTTAGTAGAGATGGGGTTTCTCCATGTTGGTCAGGCTGGTCTTGAACTCCTGACCTCAGGTGATCCGCCTGCCTCAGCCTTCCAAAGTGCTGGGATTATAGGCATGAGCCACCACACCTGGCCTCCCTTCTCCTGTTCATTAAAAAAAAAAAAAAAAAAAAAGGAGGAAAGCTATCTGTCCTTTAAATAACTATTTCTCTTCTTTAAAACAACTTAGGACATCTGTGTTGCCTACCAGTTGTATTTTCTAGGTGAGGACTGTAAGGGTGATAAATAAGAACTAACTTCCACTTTGCCTTTGCAATGACCTCTGGTCCTCCAGTGATTTATGACCTACTGGTCTAGAGGGGTGGTTGTAACTTCCTGACATACTCCTGAACTGCTTCATGGGACCATCTTTTGCCAGACCACTCTGAACTGCCAGTGTCAACACTATTTGCACAAAACTTAAATAAATGAGTTTCCTCCAGTATAGAAACATCCTTTCTTGTGTGAGATTCCAGATACTTCAAACCAAAATTAGCTCTGAGTGGCAGTCTCATGTTATTAGTGGCCTCTTATTTTTTGCTTCTTGGATTTCAAGTTTCATTTCAAAGACCTCCTGACAGTAGATCATTTAGTTATTCCAGTGGTCTCTGCAGCCAAGAGAGCTTCTGGAACTTTAAATAACAATAATTAACTTATATTAGGAGAATTTATTATGTTCCAGGCAATATTGTTAAACACTTTGATGACTTTTCTTATTTAATTCTGATAAACCAGTGAAGTTATAGGGATTATTTTGGCTGTGTTTTGCAGATGAAGTAATTGAAGCTAAGAAAGGGTATTTACAAATAGGAAATAATGGTGCAGGAGTTCCAATAGTAATTATGCTCCTAACTGCTGTACTATATTGTCCACCCAAATTGATTCATGCCATCTATTGGTTCTTTAAACTTATTGTTTATAATTGATGCTAACTTGCCCACAAAAGTCTCGCCTTCTGTTCCTCAACGTGTACTTTTCAAGAAAGCTAAACCTAGCATAATCTAACCCTCCAAGAAGTAAAGGAACTACTGGCCAAAAGGAACAACTTTGATCCTGCAGCCAGTTAGTATCAGGCTCTTGACACCTGATAAAGGTCAAGCATCGAACATTAGAGCCTTTACCACACGCACCCTGCCAAGTAATTTTCATCCCTTACTTTTAGTTTCTGTTGACTGCCTGGCTGCAGTGATATTATTCTCTTTCAAGAAATCCTTTGTCTTCAGAACTTGCATCCACTCAGCCCATCACTGATCTCCCTTCATCCAGCAGCATCAGAAACTGACTGCTCACCCTGAGATATCTACATAACCTCTGAATCAACCTTGGTTTTATTTAGGAGCAGGCTTCCTTGTTTATAACTTGGCATGAGCTTTGTGAAGACATGGATTGTGTCTGTTTTATTTACTGTGGTATCCTTAGCACCAAGCCAAGTATTAGGAACTGAGTAAATTTTTGTTGAATGATTAAATTATGTGTTAACATGTGTATCCACCATATGGGAAGCTCAAATATCTGTGCTCTAGAAATACACTTAATCCTCATTAGTGCTACTAGAGACTACAGAGAAATCTCAAGCAACCAAATGGTACTATGCTCCCCTTACCAACTTGCAGATGACCAATATTCACCCACTTCATGGGAATGATCTTAGTTTAATGCTGTATTCTTTAAACCTCAGACTGTGTCCTGACCAGAGGGAGGTACTTAGGAATTTGGAGGGTTATCAGATAATGGCAGTTACATGCAAAAGTGGTGGAGAAGAGATGTCACACAGTGACAACTAACTGGGATTGAGAAATATTTTATTTAACAAAGCTAGCGCAGCCATCACATTTTCATTTTTCATCACTTGACATTACTCTGAGCTCTTGATATTTACTTCACTCAGGGACAGGAACTTCTAAGCCTTCCCATGCTAGATTCTTGGTGTTTTCAGGCTATCTTATGAGATTTGTCATACTTTGTACTCACAGTGCTGCCTCCCAAATAATAAACAGAATTTCTCTGTTGTGCAGATTTTTATAATATGCACTTAGTTTTCATTCTTATCCAGGTGACCTTCATATTGCAAGCAGGATGAGTTTATACAATATTTCAGGGATATGTTCTATTTGATTGCCCTCCCTGCACACACACGTGTATGCGTGCACATACACACACACACACATACATACATGTGTGCTGCACACATACATCCCAACCTGTTCTTTGGGATTAGATTATGTCTAGCCAGGTGATATACTACTACAAAAACAATTTTAAAAAGAATCTTTCTGCACTCTGATACCTCCTTCAATTGGTTGATGAAGCTGTTAGAAACTATTAGCAAATACAAATTTCTTCATTCAGTTCAAACATAGACAAATACATGTATCTGGTACTAAATGCTTCCTGGTTTCTTTTTATTTTTTCCAGGCAAGAAAACTGATCAGTGATTTTGCCATTATCTTGTCCATTCTCATCTTTTGTGTAATAGATGCCCTGGTGGGCGTGGACACTCCAAAACTAATTGTGCCAAGCGAGTTCAAGGTAGGTGAATGTCTATCTTTTGGTCATTCCTGGAACTCTTTTTCTTTCTTTCTCCCTCATTTATTGTGTGTTTCTTTTAGTTAGTTTTGTACAATTATTCATTTTTTTTCAAAATCAGTCCCTCTTAGGCTCATATATACATGTAATTTAATTTATTCACTACAATTAACTGTCAAGACTAGGTTTTTTATTTAGCACAACTGATAATACTATTACAAACACTGCCTTATAGTTTTAGAATATTTTTTAAATATCTGAAATATTTTTATATGCCTTATTACCTTGATCTATATAATAACTTTGAGAAGTATGGAATGTCGCTATCATCCTTCTGATTATTTTTCTTTTTTGAGACAGAGTCTTGCTCTGTTGCTTAGGCTGGAGTGTGATGGTGCAATTTCAGCTCACTGCAACTTCTGCCTGTCAGGCTCAAAGAATCCTCCCACATTTAACCTCCCAAGTAGCTGGGACTATAGACACATGCTACCACACCCAGCAAATTTTTTAATTTTTTGTAGAGATAAGGTTTCACCATATTTCCCAGGCTGGTCATCATCCTGATTTTATAAAGTTAAGATTGAAGCTCAGAGAATTAAGCAAAATGCCCAAGATTATGAAACCAGTAATGTCACGGTATGAAGTTAGAACCCAAGCCTACGGATGTCTAGTCTTAGTACTCTTTTCATACTATGAAACTACCTACTACACACATTTACATATAATGTGAATTTTAATTTTTACAAAGTAGATATAAGAATTACTTATGAACCTATTCATACGTGTAGATAATGGATAAAATTTATATTTCAGTCATTCCTAAATATATTCCTAAGTTTTCATTGCAAGTCTTTCATCTATTTTCTAGAATAATCCTCACTCTCTCCACTACTGAAACCATATACTTGCTAAGAATTATTAACCTAGTTGCAGTTTTAGTTTATTAACTACGTAATGAGGAAGGGATATATATGTTATAAGAAACATTACTTTTTAAATTGTCTCTGCTATCACATACTCATTAGTAAAGATAAGTTCTCATTAATTCAATAATCAATTGATTTGAGTTAATATTTATTGAATGTTGAGTCAGACTCTAAACTGGCGATTTGAAATGCATTTGTGAGTAAAAAAAAATTTTTTCCCTGACAAGCTCACATCTGCTAATTGTAGTAAAATAAGGTTAGATTCAGTGATAGAATTATGAGACAGATGATGGGAATATTCTCAGAAGAGAAGTGAAACTTTCCTCATAGCAAATAAGGAGAAAATAATTCACAGACTGTTCTATTTTAGCTTTTTAATTTGCATTGTTGAAAGTAAGGAAAAGCCTAGGAAAACCTTTTTTTTTCCTGTAGTAGACACATATGATCTACTGATAAAAAACAGACTAAGAACTGCAAAAAATCACATTTTTCCCATTGTTTTGTGATATTTCCTAGAATTTGCCAAATTATTGTAGATCAATATTTCATATGTAAAATAAGAGACAAGAATGTTTACATTAGTTCACTTATAAAAAAAAAAGTTGTGGCTTTTTATACATATTATGAAGCTGTTAAAATTTGGCAATAGTAGAAACAACTTCAGTATAATTGCTACAACCCATGAACAAAATTCATGGTGGTTTGGTAATTTCTTGCTGCCTTTCTACTGAATATTACATTTGGAGTTTTCTTCTGGCTACTCTTTAAACTTAAATCACTTTCTTACATTTTGAGTCCTTATCTTAAATCATCCCAAATACACAAAATGCCATTCACTATTTTCTAACAGCCCATATTCTTTCTCTCTTTTCTTTAAAGAATTGCCTCAAAAATTACATCCTTTGGGAAGGTTTTGGTAAATAATCTTCATTCTCCAACTCTCAGCTGTTTACATGTCTCAATATGTTGGTTTTCCAGATATAAAAGCATGTCTTCCCATTGATTTTTCACTGAATAGTATATATTAACTTGATAATTTTCTGAAAAATGTCCCCTATCCTTTTCAAGCCAACAAGTCCAAACCGAGGTTGGTTTGTTCCACCGTTTGGAGGGAACCCCTGGTGGGTGTGCCTTGCCGCTGCTATCCCGGCTTTGTTGGTCACTATACTGATTTTCATGGACCAACAAATTACAGCTGTGATTGTAAACAGGAAAGAACATAAACTCAAGGTAAGTGTACATAATAATGTCTATCATTGCCTTCTACTTTCTTTTTAGTACCTGAAAACATTAATTGATTAAAAAACAAGAAAACTTTGTTGGTAGTTATACTATAGCTAATGTTCCTTCAGAGTCAGCAGGACCATAGATCACCTTGTATTGGCACATGTCTTTGGTATAACACTTTAGGGAGAGCTCATTTAAATCTGAAACAAACAAAAAAAAGGTTTCAAATCATATGTCTTTCACTAGGAAAGAGTGAATACAAACATAATTTACTATTTAGCCACAGTCATCCTACATCTGATTTTAGTGGGGTAGCTATCTTCAATAAAGACACTGACAATCAAAGATTTAATTAATCTGTACTGAGCATCTGCTTTCTCTTAAATCAACTCAAATTTATTCTTAAAGATTATTCAGATAGTTCATGATTGTAAGCTGCTGGTGTGCATTCTTGTTTTTTCTCTTCACATACATGTGTCAGTATGTTATTAACCATAAAGTATGGAGAAAAACACTTTATTTTGCACATTTTAAGAATAAGTTATTAACTTTATGAGTCTAAAGAAAATGCCATAGTGGTCTGAGATGTCTTTAAAGAGAGCTGCCTAAAATGCCTATAATGTTTTCCCAGCTGTAGTGACTTTTTTAGTTGTGATGGATTTTTACAATACCATTTGAGGAAGTAAGATATGAATAACAACAACAAGAGCTATATATAATTTAGTGGATGGCTACCATGAGCCAGGCGATCTTCTAAGCACTTTGTATTATATATTAACTCATTAACTTTTCATAACCACCATATGAGGGAAGCATGAAAATTGCATTCAAATCCCAGAAGGAGACGATATTACTAAGAATAGAGTTCAGCACAGTAGGTATATCAGGAAAAATATTCAGGAAATATAAAGAATTGTCTGACTATAGAAACCCATTGAGTAGAGGAATGAGAGAGATGAGGAAGATTCTGATAAACTATGGGAGAACTTAAAAAGCTGTAGATTATGGTAAGAAAGGAGCAAATCCCATAATAATAAGACCAGGAGAAGAAAATTAAAGGCTTTGGTCAAAGAAGAGATGCTTAGATTTTGAGAGTTTGAGAGGAGAGGAAGCTGAGAGTGATGAAGTGGTTCAAAACCTGTGGCTAGCTCCTGAAGCATATGGAAGATGATGTCCATCAAAACTTGCAAGTTAGAGTAGTGTGAGTCTGGTGTACTGAAAGTATCACCTGCCTCAATATTGCTATGATTGGAAAGTGGCACAGGGTATGGTAGAGAAGAACATCATGGCAAAGTTGCTAAAACCAGAAGTGAGATTATATAACTGACATGGAGGTCAGCGTATTTAGTGATGTAGAAGGACAGAATGAAGAATAACTAGACTTCAATAGAAGACAGTTTATGGAAGCATGAAAATAAGTGAGGTATGCTCCCATCTAATATAGGGAATAAAAAAAGAAAAATACTAGACTTTCACTAAAGAACAGGTATCTCCAGGAAATCAGCGGTTCCAAAGGAAACCAAGTGGTTTTCACTTACGATGAAAGACAAGGTTGCAAATTCATTTGGAAACTTACATTAAAATGACTTTCCCCCTATGCCCACTCCTGCCATGGGTAGATATTGTACTGTTCTGAGATACTTGTCTTAATTCTAAGATCACTGAGCTTCTCACATTCTGGTAATGTTGGGTTATTTGCACTTGTTACACAGCAGCTGACTTAAGAATTAAGAAGTGGAAGATGCTAGGCCATTTAATGGTTTTTATCTGCAACTGATACCGCCTTACTTCTTTACTTTGCAATAGTCAAAAGGTCAATATAGTCACAAGGGCAGCCTCCATTTAAGGGGGTGACAGGGGGGATTCTCCTTTTAATGGGGAAATGGCAAGGTCATATTGTAGAAAACGATGTAAGACAGGAGATATTTTCCAGCCTTTTTTGGAAAATAAGATCTGCTACATTTGTACTGAAAATTTTGCCATAGTCTAGACCTTGGTGATTGCTTCCCTGTGATATATATATATATATATATATATATATATATGGCCTCATCTGGCCTTTTATAAATTAGTCTTGAGCTTCTCCTTCCATGTGTGTGTGCATGTATAGTTTTGAATATATAGTTATATATATTAATGATATATATTTGATTATATATAATCAAGTATCTATTATATTTATAATTATAAAGTTTTAATTATATATATAATCAAATATCTATAGATATAAATATAGATATAGACATCTATCTATCTACACATACACATGGAAGGAGAAGCCCAAGGCTAATTTTTAAAAGGCCAGATGACTTTAAACTTCAAACTACAAGTTTGGCTTAGGATTTTCCAGGCCACAGAGATAATGTGAATTCCAGCTCTAAACGCAATTGTAGATCTGTGGTTAGGAATATCCTGGGAGATTCTTTCTATCTTTTCCCTTCTTTTGGCACGATACCCAGTGGCAAGGCTGAGAGAGGCATGTGTTCTCACTGTCTTTCTCTGTGGGGTATTTTTTTTTTTCCTGATTGACCAACTGAGTATGCCATGTTTAGAGTGTACTAGTTTTATTTTCGGTGGTATCTCCCATCTGTGCCCTCTCCCACATAGCCCGAGAATTGGTCTCCAGTCCCAAGAGTTCAGAGGGTCATTCTAATTCAGGCCCAAAGCCTCCAAGGATTGGCACAGTCTCTCTCAGAGCAGTCCCAGGCTCCAGGGCTTACTGACTCCATGGATTTGCTTCTTCCTGTGGCTATTGTATTTTGTGTCCAATTGCTCGCCTTTCTAGTGGATAAGCCAGTTTCTAAAATATATTTTCTGTGCCTTTTTTAGCATTTTTAGATGTTCTGAATTGACAGAGTTTTGGATGTTGGTTTAATTTACCAAAGGCTACAAATGGATATGGACTAATGTATTTTTATTCTGAAAAATATTTGTAAACAAATTATTAATTGTGATCTACAGTTGGCCAGATTTATTATGTATCTTTAGAGGTGAATAAATGGCTACTAATTTTTGCTATGTTTTCTTATTGATAAAATTAAGAATTTAGAATTTCACAAGTTTAGGAATGATAAAACATAGACCTTTTTTCCTCTTAGTTCAGTAGAAAACATTAGAAAATCAAGGTTTATTAGGGTTTGCCTCTTAAAATAAGAGTTGAATATATAAAAAAATAAATTTTTATCACCTTCAGAATTACCACTTGAAATCATTATTTTGAATAATGAGGGTTATGGAATGGGTGTCAATCTTTTGTCACAAATCTGATGATACCAGTGGAGATTTCATCATGAATCAAAGGCTTTTCACTCTGAAAATTGTTTTGTTCATATTTTGTTAGGAAAGGAGAGCTGTGGAATGTGAACATTGGAGATTCTGTCTAAAATTGTAAAGGGCCTTAACTGTTATGAAATTGATTCAAAAGAGAAACCTGAAACAGTGAGAGAAATGGAAGCATTGTGACATTAAAAACAGCATGTTTTTGGGTGGCATTTGCTTTGGCTTCCGGTCAAGTGGCTCTGGCTGTCTTTTCTGCTTGGGATGGGATCCACCTTTCCACTCTGCTGAACAGCTCAGTATTGATAAAGGAACGCCAAGGCACTTGGCTTTCTTTGGCCATTATTTTGGTTGGTTATGCCTTGCATTATCCCTGCAGAGTTCTCAAAAGCAAACCAGGGTCAGCAAGGTCATGACTTCCTTAAGGTTATCCCTGAGTCATTGACAGAAGCAGGAAGAGAGTCTGAGCTTCAGGCTGCAAAGCCAGGGATACTTCTCACAATAAAAAGTGATTTCAAGAGTGTTATAGATTGGGTGTGGGAGGGAGAAATAATTTAGTATTATATCTAGAAATAGATATGAGGTGGTTATGGCAACCAATTTGCTCTGATATCTTTTATGGTAAAACCCTTAATTTGAGGTTGTTCTTTTATGATAACTCCCAAATTCCTATTTTTACTCTATTTTCATTTTTTATTTCTACTCCTGTAACCCTAGACTCAGTTCTTTTATTTCATGCCTAGACTCTTCTAAAGGGCTAGCTATGAGTTAATAACCAGCCTTCCTTGCTTCCTTCCAAAAGCATTCATTTATTAAAAAATACTATTCTTGTATGTCAGTCCTGTGTTTTTAAATGTTCACACTTTGGCCCCTTTGAATCTTTACCTCTCAGAGAACTTCCATTTGCCCTAGTTGATTTTTCCTTAAAACTGACAGTTTCTTCTGTTAGGTATTCCAGCCAGAAAGTTCTTCTCCCTACTTCCTAATGATTGCTATTTTTCAAAATCTTCTCCATCCTTTAAGATAATTTAAATACAAAAACTTCTCAGTGTAGCTTTCACCTTTAATGTAACTCATATTTCTCTTGTTTTTGCTCTTAGTATATTTGTATTACTCTGTGGCACAAGTCACATATGTCTTTCACATTATCTATTTTGTTTAATTACCGTATCTCTTTTCTGGGCCAAAATGTTTTCAAGGTAAGGACCATGTTTTATTCCTCTCTTCAGCTCTCATGTGGCCCACCAGTTCCATATGGTAGACTCAATAAATACATGCTGGAGAATTTTTTATTCTCTTTGGCCCACATGACTCTCAGTTGTTACGCTGTGTGAGATGCGTGATAACTGAAATACATGTAAACTCTCCACTTCTCAAAGTGTGTGCTTACATTGTTCAAAGCCCTGTTTAGATGGCATCATTGCAGGGCATTTTTGTGAGTTAACTCTAGACATAGTTGAAAACTTCATTATCTGTATTTTTATTATTGTTTCCAAACCTCTTTGAATCTCTATTTAGAGTACATTATAATTTGTGTACAAGTCTGTGTCCCCTTCAATTCTGAGCCCCTTGGTGGGAGTTACCATGTCATGGCTCTCAGTGTCCCCATAAACGAGCATAATGTGTGGATCTTTGTGGGCCTCTAGCATGAATGTTTGCTCTGTGTCCCTGCACGTCTGAGTGCACACTGTTCCTACCTCTCCTTTGTTACCATCTGTGTACCACTTGTCAATGTTAGGCTGCTAGGCTAGTCTTCTTTCATAGATTTTGATTTCTGTGGATTTATTCCTAAATGCCTTCTATTCTGTATTAGTAAAGCATATATCATTTCAAAAGGAAATAAAGTTTCACTTTCTCTCCTTATACTTAAAATAATCTTAGTTTTAGAAAATAGAACAACTGGTTTGTATTCATGCCTAGTCTTTTAAACTTTCAAGGGCATATTTAACCTTTTGAGCATTTATTGAGTGGTTGCTATGTATGGAACACTCGTGTTAGATGTTGAAGATAAAAATTGTTCTACATTGCAGTCTGTGCCCCGAAGGAGTCTAATGGATTTTCCCTATTCACCACCTGTCTATTACAACACCAAGGTTAGAACTGACCATGCCTTTCTTTGTGCCTTGTACCTTATATGTACATTAAATTCCTTGTTTTCATATCTTTCCACAATTAATAATCTGTAACTCTTAGAGGGCAAGTATTCTCTTATTTATTGTTTTGTCTTACACAGAGCCTAGCACACGATAGGTGTTCAATAAATACTTATTAAAGAATCATTTTCCATGCAAAAACATGAGTAAATGCAAAAGCCCCAGGGGTGGGAAGGAGCTTGGGGTATTAAGAAGAAACATATAGTAAGCCAGTGTGACTGAAACATGGGGAAGTAGTTTGCTGAGACGAGGTCAAAGGTAATGGGGCCAGGTCACATGAAACAAAGTTTCTGAACTTCAGCATTGACAGTTGGATGTTTTTTTGTTGGTGGTAGCTGTCCTGTGCATTGTCGGCTGTTTATCAGCATCTCTAGTCTCTCACCAGTAGATGCATTTCCACCCTCCAGCTGTGACAACCAAAAATGTCTCCAGGCATTGCCAAACGTCCCTTGGGAGTGGAGATGGGAGCAAAATAGTTCTGGGAGGAGGCTCTGATATAGGAACTTAAAGATAATTTTACAGTGTTTAGTTTTTCATTCTAAGTGAAACAGGAATTACTGGAGGGTTTTAAACTGGGAAATGGCATATAATGATTTTGATTTTTAAAAAAGATTAGTTCGTGAGGAGAGTGGGTTGTCAGGGACAAGAGAAAAACAGGGACATTTGTGGTGAGAGCAGCATTGAGGGCTGCAGGTTGGTTGCTGGATGGTGTGAAGGAAGAAGGGGAATTTTTGCATGGAGCATTGAAGGTAGTGAATGGCTTTTAACAAATGTCAAGGAGTAGAAGCAGAATACCACTTCAAAGAGTGGCACCTAGAAAGTACAGGAGCAGGGAATGTGTAAGGCATATTTAGGGATTGGGAGAGCTTCTGGAGTTTTTGAGGGCGAGGGCCTCCTCAGTTTTAGATGCAGGAGCCTCGGTATGGCTTTGTATTGCTCAGCCTTCTCATCTGCCTGTGGCTTCCCCTTCTCAGCAACATCCAGCTTGGACTTGATGGGGTCAGAATTGCATTTAAACACTGTGTCTGGCAGCAGTGAGGATGGACGGGAGAGGAGCAAGAGTGGAGGTGGGTGGGGGAGCTCAGTGGAAGGGGAAGGTGGGTGGGAAGAGGCTGCTGTATAATCCAGGAGAGAAAGAATGAGAATCTGAAAAAGGTAATGGCAGTGGGGAGGAGGAGTACAGAACAGATAAAAAGTTCCATGTGTTATTTTTGAAAAATACTGTTTTCCATATTTCTTGCAGTATTCTTTATATAAAAAGGACCAGTATTTGAATATTATTTTTATTCCATTCAAATCTAGTCATTCAGATACTTTTAACTCAAAGGGACATCTTAGAAGTGGCTTGTTTTTGTACATATATAGGTGTTTGCAGAAATAACTTCTTTGACATAACCATTTGGGTTCTTGGGTCTCATGGCAATAGCCAGGGGCAACATGAATTTGAAGCATAGCTTCTACCATTCCGTTCCACAAAGGTATTCTAGAGTTTACTGTGTGTCAGACACTGTACTAGACATGGTAAACCTTGCATGTTGCAATCTGACAAAATAAATTTATCAGTTTTTCCTCTTTGGTCTTGGTCTCCTTAAACTCTCCCCAGTGTTCCTTCGGCTTAAGCTGCATCGTCTCAAGCCTGTATTATGACAGTGTTCTCATGTCTGTCCTCTGCCTCTAATCCTGACCACTCCCAAGATATCATTTGCAGTTCAACAGAGCCGTCCTTCTAAATAAAAATCTGATCATATCACTCACCTGCCTAAAACCCTCCCATGACTTCCCATTGCTCCTGTGATAAGAACTTCCAAAGCCTTTAGCAAAATACAAAAGTTCTTAACTTCTCCAGACTAATTTTCTACCTCCCCCATCTCCTGTGCTCCAAATCTATTTCATTTTCTCAGAATGGCAACTCTCTTTGCATAGTTTTTCACCGACTTTTTATCTCCGAGCTGGTTAGGGCTCATATTTTAGAACTCAACCTAAATACCACACCCCATGCAAACCATCCCTGACTTTGTGCTGAGTTGGGTATCCCTCCAGGATGCTTTCTTAATGCCCTGAATTCAGCCTTACTGTAGACCTTTAACACTGCGGTTTTACAAACACCTGTTGTCTTGACCAGTGCTACTATTGCAGTAAACCACTGGAGGGCAAGGGCAGTGTATTATCTTTAGTTTTTCTTCTGTGGTCTGACAGAGTGCCACTGAATGAACGAGTTAGCATTTATTCATTTATTCATCAAACATTTATCTAAAGTATCCACTCTGTGGCAGGCACTGTGCCAGGTGCTATTTTGGTGGTGAACAAAAGCATACATGGTTCCTGTCCTCATGGAGCTATGAGAGAGAGAGAGAGGCACAATTCACATAATTATGCAGAATGTGACACTGCAAATGTGGCTGGTGTCATGAAGGAGAAGGAAATAGTATATTGAGAGGGTTTGACTTAGTCCATGAGGTGCAGGGAGTTCCCCAATGTGATGGCACTTACATTGGGACCTAAATTGTTAGCAAGAATTAGCTAAATGAGGCTGGATGGGAATACTATTTCAGGCACCCAAAGGAATCACTGTGTGCCTAAGCCTTACAAAAGGAGGTACCTGGTGAGAACAAGTGATTGAAACAATCCTTTGTGGCTGCAGTGAGAGAGGGAGAGTTGAGGTTGGAGAGGAGGTAGGGGCAGACCAGGTAGGGCCTTCTGGTCACATTGGTGATTTTCCCTTCCCTTAGGCCAGTGTAGCTGAGGAGAAGGAAGACTTTTTGGAAGGAACAATGTCAAGGGAACAGAGAGTACTTATGTATCTATAACTATTTTATCCCAGAACTGTTTTTTTTATTTTGATGGTTATATATAGTTACCTTTAGAGTCTGTCATCTAAAATCTTTAGTTCACCCTCTTTCATATGGCCCCTTTTTGCTAATCTTCAGCATATCTAACTCAAATTTGTTTTAGCTGAAATAGATCCAGAAAGCATCCAGATGACTCAGGGTAACATGGGTGACTTTTTTTTTACATCACCTATTCTTTTGACCCATTCATCTGGCTGGTGTGCACATCCTTAGGTTCCTACAGGTTTTTTGGTAACAAGATTTGGGGATTATGCTCATTAGTTACCCTGCTGGTACTTCTAATATGAACTTGAGTGATTTAGTCTAAAGAGGGCTTGAAAATTCTGTGATGTCTCCAGCTATTTTTCTCCTTTTTTCCCCTCTCCACAATGTTAATTAGTTAATGTCTACTAATTAACAAAGTTTTGCATTTTTTTCAGGGCTAAATAAGAGTTTATAATTACCAGTAAGGGGAGTATATGAATGTTATTTGTCCTTTTCTAGAAATAAACACTAATTGAGAATTGGCTGTACATCATGCACTCTGCTAAGGTATTCAGAATACAGAGAAAAAAAGATCCTGTCCGGGTCTTCATGTTACTTATAGTCTACAGTTAAAGACAGATGAATACATATATAATTTCAGAATTAGTGTGATGAATGCTGTGATAGAGGAAGGTATAAAATGAAAAACAGGGAAACATAAAGGAGGAGATCTAACCTAACTTGACTTACCTATCTCACCTAGGTTGAGGCAGGAAACCCTACCAGAAAAGGTGAAGGCTAATTTAAGTCTTAAGGATAAAGAGGACTGAGCCAGAGAAAGAACAAAAGAAGAGTAGAGGTTATTCCGGGTAGAAGAGGCTATGTGGGCAAAGACACAAAAGGTGTTAGTGAAAGAAACACATATGAGGCATTGCATGTGGTTGAAGGTGGTGGTGGCATAGGATCCAGGTAAAAGATGAGGCTGCAGATGTGAACAGAAGCCAGATCATGAATGCCCCAAAGCAGGGTCATAGACATACGAACAGGCAGGAGGGAGAAAATTCTGTAGGCTCCACCTTAAGGTAGAGCCAGAACCCAACCACTTCTTATCATCTTCACTGCCACCACTCTGGTTGTAATCATCACAATTTATTCCACTGGTTATGTAGTCTTACTATCCTTTACTCATTCAATCTGCTCCTAACACAGCAGCCAGAGTGTTTAGAACATAAGCAAACCATGACTCTCCTCCATTTCAAACCCTCCAGTGGTTCCCATTATACTCATTATACAAACCTAGGGACCGACAGTTCTCCTTAGTACTTATTACTATGTGAGAAGCTGTATATTTTATTTATTTATATTATTCATTGTTGTCTCCCTCAGTAGAATGGAAACTCCATGAGGGCAGGATTTTTTTGTCTGTTTTATTCACAGATGTGTCACCAGCATGGTCCTAAGTTGGCAGTCAATATTCAAGAAAGAATGAAATCTCAGATATATCATGGTATTAATCCCATTAGTCATTATTGAACAAGTTTATTTCAGCTCATCCCACCTCTGCCCTCTTTTCGTCTGCCTTACACCACTCTGAATTCAAACTATTATGTCTTCCTGAAAAGAACTGGTTTTATGAATGTATATTAGCCTATATCTATTCATAATCCCAAGTTGATTTTTGTTCTTAGCCAAGCCTGGACTAAGTGAATACATGCTTTTCTTTCTTGTACCAACTCCCCTTGCCTGTGATGAGTTCTTAGAACATGATTAGATCCATGTGTGCGAACCAGGGGTGAAATCTTGGCATTTCAATGAGAGGAGAGCAGTGTTGCGAGGAACTGTAACAAGAGCTGAATGATAACAGTCACCAGGTTCCTAGTGTAAATCATATCCTCGTTGTTTAAAACCAACCTCTTTATTCCTTGGATTGGTCATACTCTTGGTACTGCTGCTTCCATGCTGTGAAAATGGACTGCTCTATTTTCTCAGGCTCCATAGGGGTATCAAGTATTTGATTTCTTCATAAATAAAGCAGAGAAATATAACCATAGAATAACATTGCGGACACATTTAACAATATTTATTTAATGAGTAAAAGAGCTAGACCTTTTGTTACATTGTCTGCTCTTCCAGTCAGCAAATGTTATTGTGACCATTGGGCAATGTTTGAAATCGGCCTATTCTGATTAAGGGAGTGTTTATTACCTTAATGATGATGTGTAATAGACTGTTAAACATTTACTTTTGTATGTTATGAAAGCTGAGAAATGGCCCACATACCTTCTCAACGTTGCTTTCGGATCCTTACATAAAGTAAGTACTGTCTAGATGAACAGCGTACTACTCAGCACTGTCCCGCAGAGAAGGCAGGGTGACTGCTTTCAAGGTGCTTATTATGACTATCTGAACAACAACAACCAGTACCACTACTGCCACTATCACTGTTTACTAAGCACCTGTGACATTAACAACTACTACGGTTTAAATTGTTATAAGATGCTTTGCCTCTGTTACATCATTGAAAGATCTCAGTTCCTCTATGGAGTGGGCATATCTTTCCATTGTTCTCATTAGAAAATTGTATGTAGAGAGATTAAAGATAAACAAATAGTAAGTGTAGCTTTGACTTACCTCTTAAACAATGATTCATTGTTACAGTAGAGAAGGTGTCTACCAAAGCAGCTGTCAGAGGCAGCTGTATGTTTAATTGCTAAGGGGAATAATATAAACAAGATACAGTCTCCTCCTTCAAGGAGTTTAACTTACCAAGCAAAGTGAGTCCATTTCCTTTGCTAATCTTAATTCCCTTCTGGAAATGACTAGATAGCAAATATGAGTCTTTTCTCCACATGGTTTTGTTATCTCTTTCCACAGAAAGGAGCGGGTTATCACTTGGATCTCTTTTGGGTGGCCATCCTCATGGTGATATGCTCCTTCATGGCTCTCCCGTGGTATGTAGCTGCTACAGTCATCTCCATTGCTCACATCGACAGTTTGAAGATGGAGACAGAGACTTCTGCACCTGGAGAACAACCAAAGTTTCTAGGAGTGAGGTGTGTTAACTCAGAGGAAAATGGCTCTTCAAAACATATTGTGCACACGTTTATGTGGCAATCATAAGGAAATGGGCAGATTTAGAGGAGATAGGGCTTGTGATGATTAATTCATTCTTATATTTTTTGTTCCAGAAAGGACTAAATTTTCATCAGAGTTTTCAGTGATCTTTTTCAGTTTACTCCTTATGATATATGATTTTCATTGATTTCCAAAAGGCTAAACGTTGCCATGTAAAACCACAACCAGATCATTTTTTTCTTCAACATGCGGGTGATTTTGGTGCTGCAGTGTTGACTCTATCACAATCACATGTGACGGCCCTAAAACTCTTGAGTCTGCTTATGACTTTTAAGATTCTGTAAAGGGAAAGGCATTCTTATTTTCCAATTCTTTTTCTGTCCCCATAAACACTGAGAAACTTTAACCTCCAGCTGTTCGATTTGGGTAGATATGAAGGGAAGAAGTAGAAGGTTTTTATACTCTGTTAAGTACTTTTTACAGCAAACTCTGCTCTTAAGTGCTTGGGTAGAGAGCTCACATGACAGAGCCATTGTATCCCTTGCCAAAACAGTGGGTGGGGGAGGGGTGTATGATGGGAATTATATTTGTTGAAAAGTACTTTTATTGTTGTAGATTTGGAAATTAGACTGATGTGATTTATTGTGCTAATGAAATTTCCTTGAGCTGTTTGTTAATTAGAATATAGGACAATGTTATATCTGTCTCCTATAAAAGAAGGTGTAAGGGTAATTACACAAGTGGATAAATTGCTTTAAAAAATCAGGTCTTCAAAGAGGCCAGTAATTGATGGACCAAGAGCAAGTGATTTTTCTTTGATTCTAAAAGGAGCAAAAGATTTAGCAGGAGTACTTCTTTCTTCATGAATTCAAATCACATATTGGAGTCACCTTAAGAGATTTTTTTATAGTTACATTGAGTTTATATACTATCCTTGAGGTATTAATTACATAATATCAACACCTTTGTTGTTTTACCCAAACATTGATTTTGTCAATGTGTAGTTTTTTTTTGAAAGTGAAAAGACAAGAGCATGTTTATGAAGACAAGAGGTAGATTGGTAATCTTCTGATTTGGTTTCAGGGAACAAAGAGTCACTGGAACCCTTGTGTTTATTCTGACTGGTCTGTCAGTCTTTATGGCTCCCATCTTGAAGGTAAATATGTGAAACATTCACCTCTTCCTTCTTCTCAGATCACTGACATATAATTGGACATGTGAAGAGTGGAATTCTTTGTGAGATATTTGAAAGATTCTCATCAGTTCTATCACACACTGAAGCAGGGGTCAAGTAGAGAGAGGGCCTTAAATAACTTGTCTTGATTTCCTTCTCACTCTTTCATCCCTTCCCTTATCCTTAGTTTTGCAATTATTTGATTGAACCATATTAAGTTAACAATATCCAAACTTTCTGATCTGTGAAAACGGTAGTTTCATGCAATTTAATCAGAATGATCTTCTCCCCTCCTCCACATACATATTTCTATTCTCCTTGTCTCCTATACATTCTTTCTTCTATCACCTTCCATTGCTTGTATCCAAATCTCATTCCTCTTCCCCCATTAGACTCCTAGATAATGTGAGTGATGCAGGATGACAATTTTGAAATTTTCTGCTATTCTTAATTATTGCTTTTGTTTCTATTTTCTTTGACTCAGCTCCGTAATTCACAAAGGTAAATTAAAGTAGAATTACTGACTTGTAATTAGAAAGCTTTAGAAATGAACTTTTGAGGAAGAAAATTACATGGTATAGGTTGTTTAGAAAATTAGGAGTCAATATAGGTTTCATTGATGGGATGGATACACAGAAACTATATATGAAACCTATTAAGAAGTAGGAAAAAAACTAAAGAAAGTTTGCATATACCTCTTCATGAAACTTCAAATTTTCTTTTGCAAACATTTTATTCTTTTTTCTCAATCCTATAAACATACTTGCAAATTATTGATAATTTGTATCTTATGCTTTGTATGACATTACAAAGCATGAAAGTTACCCATGGACTTAACAGCTATAAACAACCACTGTTAATGATATCCTTCCAAATGTTCTCTTAAAATTTTTATTTTTAAACAATTTTAATTTTAAAGGCTTTTAAAATGTTCATTTAATTACATAAGTAATCTTCTGAAGAATTCAAACAATATAGAAGTACAAATAATGAAAAGCAAAAACCCTCTGTTTCTCTAAAATTAGCAAATTTTATGTCAGTTGCCAATCAGATGAAGTTGAGGAGAGTAGAACTGTTGTATCTTTGACCTATAAATAAGACTAAGATTGCCTTCAGGGTATTTAGACTGATGTATACACTATGCAGAAAATACTTGTTAAACAGTTAAAATATGTAATTATTCATCTTTTTCCCTTGGTTTCCACAATGTCAATTAACTAGTTTAATTAATTTCTGACTGGATTCATGAGGAAATATCTCATCTTACACTTGAGACATTGAGATTAAAAATAACCTGGGAGAAGTTGGTTCTGATTAGGTACAGAGGACCTTAAAAGAGTTTGGAGCTTATGTTCTGCAGGGACAGAGGGAACCCTATTGTCACCTTTGCCAGTGCAAAGCAAGTTATGGGATAGGCGTGAAGAGGTGACTTTCACAGCATCGAATCTGCTGCCAAATGCTTTATGTTCCTCCATTATCCTATAGGCACCAGCACATCAGCTGGCAGAAAGCCTAATGACAGTTACCTTTTAGGCAATGGAACCTCATCTACTGAGATCATTTTTAGAGAGTCCATTGCAGACAATTATGAGCCCATGTTGTGAGAGGCTCTCCTAGAAATGAATGTGGGTTCCTTGAAGGTGGGCTCACTTCGAGCAGCTGCAGAGTTTCTTCTTTGAGCTCTGTGCTCAGTCACTAGTGAGGGATAAATGAGCAAAAATCTTTTCATCAGTTCTAACTTACTCATCACCTCCCCCATTTTTCTTTTATGTTTATGTAATTTCTTTTCATTAATACAGTATAAAATCCTAATTCAAAAGAGTCAGATGTGTTTAAAAGTTCCTTTTGTGTGTATATGTTATAGCAAATTGGCTTTATTCCTAGAGACTCTGACAGTTGAGTAATCATGGATGATTCCAAGGGGACATAGAGAACAGATACTATATAATTACTATTTTTAGGAGAGATGCAAGACTTACATTTTCAACAACGCCTCTTCCTGTTTTCCCACCCTGCACCCAAATATGGCTGCAGAGGAGTTAAAGCTAAAAGTTCTTTTCTTTACAATGATTCTTTTCACCCCTGATAGGCAAAGTACCTTAGTATTTACAGAAACAGATAAGAATGCAGGGAACAAAGGCAGAGAGCTGTAAGAGATCAGTGAGTATGAGCTTTCTTTTCTTTTGACCTTCCTTAATTGATCCATACCTGGGCTCACCTTCATTCAGCTGCTAGTGTCCATGATTGTGGCTATTTCCACCTGGCAATTTTGAGTTAACCCAAAGAGTCATTGTAAGAATAAATGAAAAATGTGGTCCAGCAAACATTTTTGTTAAGCAAGGTTTTGCCCATAATGTGGGAAATGAAATTGTTTTGTCAATATAGTTTATAGCATACTGTACAAAACCTATATTTGAAAACAACAAGAATACAATAGTCAAGCATTCGCAGCTGTGATTCCTTACTTCATTAAGTTATGCTGTTCCTTACTTCAGGAATCACATCTCCTGATAAAGTCAGCTACTTTCAGATCATGTATCATTAAGGTTTGGTAAGTTATGTGCGTTTATCACAAATCCCTTGTTATCTCTGAAAAGTCAATACAGGAAGAAGCAGATATTGAGGGTACAGTTTAACCAAAACCTAAGTTATGACTAAGTAAGAGTCAAGATTAACAATTAACCTTAGAATTCACACAGAAAGTGGTGTCAGGGTTTATGTTTTAGTAGGGAACCTTTTTCCATCTCCTTTGCGACTCTATTTTTTTAAAGAACCAGAGGATAACTTCAGAGAATCATTTTACTTAAGAGTCTGTCTTTGAAAGGACAGATCAAATAAATGGGAAAAGAGAAATGTGTTACTTTTACTTTTTTAAAATGAAATGGCTCAACACCATTTCTGCCAACTCCTTACATCCCTTACAAGTTTAATGGTCTTGGGTGATCCAAGTAATTTTCTTTCATGCATTAAGCAGTGTAGGTAATGTTTCCCCTGTATGTTTATGCAAGCTTACTTTAAATATGAAGTTTTTGGCTTTTATTTTGATCTCTTTGCTGAGATCTGCCTTTTATGTAGAAGAATGTAAGGAATTACAGTTTTAAATTTATGAGGATACCCCTTGACCCTAGCCAGCAGCAGTCATACATGCCTCAAAGCACTGAATCTAACAACCGATTCGGTACTGAACAAGAATAACTGGCATCCCTGGCTGGCTAAACAGTTTACTTCTGGGTTTTTGCAGCAGAAATATTGCCTGGCAAGTGAGTATTCTGTGTGGGGAAAAGAGAGGACGCTAAAGATCATCAAAAAGATGAATGTCACTTGCTTGAGCTTTACTTTTCCCATTTTTTCTAGCAAGTCTGAAGAAGTAAAAATCAAGTGAAGTTCACTGCTACTTTTGTTGCCTTTGCTTGAAATAGTTTAATTCAAGTTAATTAGGAGTAATCTAATTTATCTTTAAGATTTGTTTTGTGTTCTAAAATCAGGACACCATTTAATTTGTATTTGGAAATATTTAAGCTTCTACAATATGCCACTTTATTCAGTGCTAGAGAAATAAAGATGGTCATGGTGATGCTGATGATGATGATAGGAGTAGCTACCATTTACTGAGCTTGGCATTTGATTAAGGGCTTAGCACAGATTTTTAAAATTTAGTCCCTCAATGAATGACACCTATAAAAAATGTCTCTGTTTTACAGATAAGAAAAATTATCAATAACTTACCAGGTCACAAAGTTCTTAAATAATAGAGTCAAAACGTGAATTCAGGCAGTTCTGACATGAAAGCCAATCTCATAACCTTCATGGTTTATAACCATTTAAAACAAAACATAGTACTTACCCCCAAAGAATTAATTTACTTTCCTTTTCCATGAGATGATCTTCTTCAGTTTCTTTAATTTCGAATCCTCTCATATGCAGATAAATACAGCATTTTTACAAACTCCTCATCATACCTCATTCCAGTTTCTTCAATGACTAGGAAGCAGATTGCAAGTCAGCTACTGCTTCCTTACCAGCTTAGATTTTTAAGACTTAAGGGAATTAAGATATTATTTGAATAGCATGTTTCTAAATATAGTTGTTATTGCTGAAAGGGCAATATTGTAGAACTTAAGTCAGACCAGGGCTTTGAGTCTGACCTTTGCAGCCATTCTTCTGGTCTGTATCACTGCCGTTTTCCGCCCTGATGACTGAGGACCAAAGAGAGTTCTGCTAAGGAATTGCGGGCTTCTCAACTTGCCAGTCAGATCCTCCTCATGATAATTATGACATTAATACCCCATTTGTCACTTATCTATTCAGAACCAGTCCCTGGATTAGATACTTTATGTGATATAGTCTTTATCATAGCCTCTTTTAAATGACAATACTGAGGATAAGTTAATACTTTTCTCAATGTTACAGAACTGGTAGGGCCAGAATTTGAAACCAGGTTTGTCTGACTTTTGTGCCCATGCTCTTAATCAGGATCTTGTTCTGGGTTTTACATGCACATGCATGCACACACACACACACACACACACACACACACGATGACCATTATTCTGCTAGGAGGTCTCACTGCTGTACCTAATTCTGGGCTGGACATGAAATTTACCCTTTTCTCACTTGCTACTCTGGGAATATTAAAATACTATTAGCACATTAAAGGGAGGCATAAGTGAAAAAGAGTAGAACTGAATTCACCAGAATTTGAAAAATTGACGTGGTCTGATTATGTGAACTCCTATTTTGATTTTATCCAAATTTGGTGACATGGTCTGAATATGTGAACTTCTATTTTGATTTTATCTCAATTATTCCATCTGGTTGTAGGATCAATACTTGATTTCATGCATGGTAATCTTATTTATAATTATAGTTTTGTGCTTTTTGGGTATGACTGGTTATCTACAACATTTCCTTTACATAATTTTATCATTTGGCAGTTCCTGATATGCCTGTAAACTTGGTATACTTTGTGTTTTTTATGTTTTAATTACTTCTGTATTGCTTTGTAAAATTGTCTACTTACTATTATTAGGTATATTATATTGGTTTAACTTAAGATGGATTTCCATCTTCTTAAAGCATATCTTCTCTTTCCTCCTTTGAGAAATTTCTGTTGCAAGAAATGATTATTTTGTGGTAAATTTTTAAGGGTTGACCTCATGTAACTCATGAACTAAATCCAATAAAAAGTATACTCTAACCCAATAATTCTATTAAGTTTCACCAAGGTTTCCACATTGAAAGATTTTTATTGAGAGGTTGCACTATTTTAAGGAAAATGGCAAATTTCAAAGGATATATTTGAATCACGTAGAAGTTGGCCAAAAGTCAACTTAGTAGCCTTCTTTATGTATTATTTCCTTTCCAACAAAGAATAACTGTTTAAAAAACATTTTCATATCTTAAGCTATTTTTCTACCCACACCCCATGCCATTCTGTTACTGGTACCTTCTGATTTTATTTTGTTGTAGATTTGGTGATATCATAATCATAAATTCACAGAGAATGGACCTAAGCACGAAGGCACAACTGTCCTTCACTTTGACATCAGAACCACATTAGAAAAAAACCTGTAGCTAAGCCTAGCTGAAGGGTGAGGATGAGGCCAGGGATGGTCCCTTTTGTGCTAGCTTTCTTTCAAACTAGAACAACGCTTTAATCAGATGAAAAAGTAACTACTGCAGGAATTCTAACTAGTTTTCCACGATTGAACTATACTTCTCGATTCCCTTCTTTTCTTTCCTTCCAGCCACCCCACCCCCACTGCTCACCAAATTAAAAATGAAATGACAAGAAAGAAAAGTGGAAGATGTTTAAAAATGAATCAAAGCTATTAAACGATCCTTTTATTTTTTTACTTTTTGGTACATTTATACACAAGAATCACAAGGAATAGAAACATGCACATTGCAAAGGAAATGAAGGCATGTATCAGAAGTAAAGAGGCTTGAGTGTGATGTGTTCACCTCTTTGTGGTGACTGTTGGGTACTACAGCTTCCCCAGCAGGAACTTCATCCCTCCTATCCCCATCATTTTTTTTTTTTTCTGACATCAAGATCAAAATTAGCTACGTTAAAAATGTTGTCTTTTTCTGAAGAAGCATTTTATGTTTTATATGTGTAAATAAGTATATTTCATATAAATTTAAGCATCCCTATGTCTAACCAGTAACAACTGGAAATATTTGTTACACATTTTAGAATTTACTCATTCTCTAATAGTGGCCGAAGAGTCTCAGATGCATAACTACTTTAGACAATCACAAGGAGAGACTGATAGAAATTGTGCTTCACTTAATGCATGCAGTATTTAAAAAATTACTCTAAAGCCATACTATGTTTTCTGGTTACAGTAGCCTCCTTTATGTGGATTTGGTAAGATTGGCCTTAATTGACTTGTGGTTTTAGTATTTTAGCTTTGAAAATTCCTGAAATTACTTGAACTTCTTTTCAAATTCTAAGGTTGAGAACCTTTTGTTTTTCAAACAGAAGTCTTCCCAGAAACAGAATCATTTTTTATTTGCTTAGTTTCCTTAGTCCTAGGAGACATTTTGAAGGTTTAGCAATAGATACAGTTTTAGACAGCAATAGAACAAACATCACTTCTTCTTGTTAAAATGCTTTCTATTAATGTAAAATATTTTGGCTAGTTAATGCATGAAAGGTATTAATTCAGTTTTAAAGATGTGTATTAATCCATGGGTGTAATTAATTGCTTCCAGATGCTCCTTTCAAGCAGTGTTCTCTTTAGTAAGTTCTCATAATATTCCCGAGAAGAGAGAGGACAGTTTTTTGATGTTTATTGAAAGAGGCATATATACATCAAGATGTTAAACAATTTGGCAAAAATTATTAAGGATAAAAATCAACAGACTGTATTGAAAGGAACTTGGTCTCAAGAGTGAGGCAACCATCTATTAATACCTCTATTTCTGTCTACCTCACAGTTCACACAAGTATCTGGTTTACATAGTCATTCCTTTTCAGGGTAAAGGAGAATGGAACTTTTCCTCCATTAATTAAAAAAAGTTGTTATTAAGGTACATACTCACTCAAAAAACAAGCATCCAATGAAAATTCAAAGTCCTTTTAACTCTTGATTTATTGCTAGTACAAAGAGTTCAGAAGTTCATCAATTGATTAGTAAAGCATACTAGTTAGAGGTCACTGTGTTATGATAGCCTGTATTGTAGTTTTAGATTTAGCCTTTATTTAAATGACTCCTCTTCATTCCTCTTTTTTCTTATTATTGCTTTTAACTTTTATTCATTTTTTTTCTTTCTAGTTTATACCCATGCCTGTACTCTATGGTGTGTTTCTATATATGGGAGTAGCATCCCTCAATGGTGTGCAGGTAAGTTTTTCCACGGCAATATAAGTACAGTAGTGTTTTTCTAATAGTAAGACTAGTCCAGTAAAAGATCTTTGAAGAAAAGTGCTAATCATTAACTGCTAAATTTTAAAAATACATTTTTTCTCCTTCATCATTCAGCTGCTTTTCATTTCTGGTTTAGTTGACAAGTTAGCCAGTATTAACAAAAGTTACCATACATACCCATTCTTTAAATAAGCTGTTAAAAGTCATTTGATCAAGAAAGTGAGAGGCTATAATCTTTCTTTTCCTCCTCCTTACCCATATTTATCTCTGTTTTGCTGTCTCAGGAAGGATATCTAACTCTTTCTGTGTGTTCTTCAAGATGGTATTTATTCATTTGCCTTAACGCTATACTAAGAACAGGCTATTCTTGGTTTGCTTTTCACATGGCTATTAGCAATAATCAAAAGGTTTTTACCAGTAAAAGAATAAAGTCAATGTGGTTTATGTATTCCTTTTGTTGAAAACTTCAGCTATTCATAACTTTGGGAAAAAATCATTATCAGCTGGGCACAGTGGTGCACACTTAGTTTCGGCTACGTGGGAGGCTGAGGTGAAAGGATCACTTGAAACTTTGAGTCCAGCCTCAACAACATAGTAAGACTCTGTCTCTTTAAAAAAAGAATCATTAGGGAAAACTTCATAAGTGACTTTGTCTTTCAATTAGGTTTTAATTTATTTGGCACCAGGAAACTGGAAGTACTTATGCTGTTTTCTGGCACCTTGTTAACTGTAGCCTTATTTAACACTTAGTTATATTTTAATGGGAAAAGACTGCATGTCCTGTGAACATCGTAAGAATTTATTTGAACCCCTTCAAAATAGTCCTTGATTTTGCTTATTGAATTCAGATTAATTTGGTTTTAAAGTCAGATAGAACTGGGCAAGTGGCCAGATCACAAAAAAGAGAAAAGGCTACTTTACTTTTCTCTGTTTAGAACTGCTAAGTAGAGTTTGTCATCATATGGATATTTGTTACAAAATACAAGGTGGTTCTTCATAGTCTGGACTAGATGAATGTGACTTTTGGGAAGTATAAATTTGTAAAATTATTTTATTTTTACCTGCCATGGTAAATATTCCTTATTTCCCAAAATGGAAAAATATGAAACAAAAATGGCTCCCAGACAGATAGTTCTTATTTTTGTTTGCCCTTAATGACCTGGTCTAGATCATAAGTTTAATTCTATGTGTTTTAAGGGCTTTATTGGTTGAAACTCATATTAAACTCATACATATTTGTTTAATTAAAAAAGAAGAGGCCAGGCGTGGTGGCTCACACCTGTAATCCAAGCACTTTGGAGGCCACTGTGGGTGGATTACCTGAGATCGGGAGTTCAAGAGCAGCCTGACCAACATAGTGAAATCCCGTCTTTATTTGAAAAAAGAAAAGAAAAAATCAACCATATAATAATGATGGGGAAAAACAACCAGAGACAGCTAGTAGATTTCTTAAATTCTGCAAAGCTACTACCCCTAATGGCTTTTCTCTTTTTCTTTCTTTCTTGATTCTCCCTTGTTTAGACATTTTTGGTGAGCTTTGATTTAGCAAGAAATTTTATAACCCAAACTTTATAAAGAGAAGGTCCCCACCAGTTAAAAATAGTTCTAGAGGGAAAACGAAAACGCTTTAAGTAGGAAAGGAAGAGAGGAAGAGAAGGGATGTAGGAAGAGAATATCGTGATAGTCTAGTTTACTTTTACACTTGTTTCCTTCCAGAAAGAAAATAGAGATTATTTCAGAGTTAATATTCCTTGATTGTACAATTCAATAGCTGTTTACTGAGCATCTTTCACTGAAAGAGCCTGTGATAGGTTCTTGAATATCTTCCCATTTGTCATTGGCAATGTCAATTCAGCAGCTATTCTTTGAGGCACAGTACCTGGCACATAGATGCTCAGTAGTTATTTCAATACCTGTTTATACATGACCATTTGATAGCCTCTCTTAGATTCAGATGTCAACCCTGAAACTCACTGTAGTATTCATATGGCTTTTCTCTGAAAAGAAATGGTGATATATTGCTGAGTGTATTAGTCAAGTTATGTCACTCAAATAATATGGAATTTATGAAAACATAATGTATTCCCTTTAAGTTGGATACCTCCTTTATATCCCTAAAACATTCCTGAAATATATTAATATATGATGCATAGTATCATCTCCTATTTTTTCAGATAACGCAACTGAGGCAGAGTAGGATTCATGAGTTAGACATCTTCCTTCAGCATATTGTTACTATAATAGGCAAAAGATCCTCTCTCCCAAGACTCAGAGAGTAAAAACAGAAACCAGGAGATGAGCTTCTAGAATTTATGTGTTTCTTTGTGACTTTATTCTTTAGTGGACACTTTTTCTTATACCTCAGCATAACATTCCTGCAATATAATAACAAAACTTTGAAGACTTGTGCTTTAGTGTGCCTGACTAAATTTCTGCATTCCTTGACCATTCCTTTGTCCTCTGAAAAGGACACTGCTTGCCTAAATTATAGAATATTAATCAGTAGTGATTAGTTAGATATACTGTAAATGACTTCGTGCATCAGCTCTTGAAGTAATGCAGTTGGACTCCTTTCCTCTTTCCTCCCCAGTTCATGGATCGTCTGAAGCTGCTTCTGATGCCACTGAAGCATCAGCCTGACTTTATCTACCTGCGTCATGTTCCACTGCGCAGAGTCCACCTGTTCACTTTCCTGCAGGTGTTGTGTTTGGCCCTGCTTTGGATCCTCAAGTCAACTGTGGCTGCTATCATTTTTCCAGTAATGGTAGGGATTTATTTAATTGAACCTAACTGTGAGATCATATGGATCATGTGGTTATTGTTATATAGACACACATCTCTTTTGTGTGTGGTTTCAAACTTTTCCAGCTTTGACCTCATCACTTTGATCAGTTGTAATTTACATTTCCCATGTCTATGGTTGTTTAGGATGGACCTTAGAATTAGGCTCACCTGAGTTCGAATACTGGCCCTGGTCGATACTCATCAAAACTTCTTTGAACTACTATTAACTCATCAGTAAAACAAGGGGTGGATTGTTGTTTTCTGATCATCAAAATTGAATATCAAGCATGTAGCAAATGCCTGACACACAGTAGACATCAGTGCATGTTAATTACTTTTTAAATGTTGTTGTACAATAGAATTAATCTAAGTAAGAGTGTAGGACAGGAGGAACGATCCAAGATGGCCAATGGATAACAGCTCGGGATTGCAGCTCTCAGTCAAAGCACAGAGAACTAGAGGACACCACACTTTCAGACAAATTCTGGTCTCTCATGGAGCAGAAGATCCCCAGTGGAGGAACCACACGGGTCATCAGCGCGACTCTTGTGGCTGGTGCAGCAGTTTCGCCTGCACCTCAGCGTGGCAGCTCTCGGAGCAGAGTAAACAGGGCTGGCTCCTCTTCTGACTGAGGCTTGAAGGACCCACATGGGCCGCCAGCGCAACTCTTGTGGCCAGCGTAGCGGCTTTGCTGGCACCTCGGCGCAGCAGCTCTCGGCGCAGAGAAAACGAGACTGGTTCCCCTTCTGACTGAGGTTTGGAGCCCAGGGAAGGCAGAGTCACCCTTTACGGACACAAGAAGGAAGCCAGACAGGAGAATCCTGGGCAGAAAAGCACCATCAGTCTTAACGCCACCGTTCTGGCCCTGGGAACTAACAACTTGGACGTCCAATCAAGAGACCTAATCTGAAAGTTGGTAATTTCAAAGATGAAAGGAGGATAAATTTACAATTATGGGAAGAAACCAGCATAAAAAGGCTGAGAATACTCAAAATCAGAATGCCTCTCCCTCTAAAGATGATCACAGTTCCACATCAACAATGGAACAAGGCTTGACGGAGAATGAGCGCATCCCAATGACAGAATCACTCTTCAAGGAATGGATAATAAGAAACTTCTGTGAGTTAAAAGAACATATTGTAGCCCAACATAAAGAAACTAGGAACTTTGAAATAAGGTTTGACGAAATCCTATTGAGAATAGACAACTTAGAGAGGAATATAAGTGAATTAATGGAACTGAAAAATACAATACAGGAACTCCGAGAAGTATGCACAGGTTTAAACACTCAAATTGTTCAAGCAGAAGAAAGGATAACAGAGGTCAAAGTCCAACTAAATGAAAGAAAACAAGAAGACAAGATTAGAGATAAAAGGATAAAAAGGAATGAGCAAAGTCTCCAAGAAATGTGGGACTATGTGAAAAGACCAAATTTACGTCTGATAGGTGTACCTGAATGCGACAGAGAGAATGAATCCAAGCTGGAAAAATACCCTTCAGGATATTATTCAGAAAAATTTTCCTGAACTAGCAAAGCAGGTCAATATTCAACCCCAGGGAATACAGAGAACACCACAAAGATATTCCTCAAGAAGAGCAACCCCAATGTACATAATCGTTAGATTCACCAGGGTTGAAATGAAGGAGAAAATACTAAGGGCAGCCAGAGAGAAAGGTCAGGCTACCCACAAAGGCAAGCCTATCAGACTTACAGCAGATCTCTCAGCAGAAACTCTATAAGCCAGAAGAGAGTGGGGGCCAATATTCAACATCCTCAAAGAACAGAACCTTCAGCCCAGAATTTCATATCCAGCCAAACTAAGCTTCACAACTGAAGGAAAAATAAAATCTTTTATGAACAAGCAAGTACTCAGAGATTTTATTACCACCAGGCCTGCTTTACAAGAGCTTCTGAAAGAGGCATTACACACAGAAAGAAACAACCAGTATTAGCCTTACTAAAAATATACCAAAAAGTAAAGAGCACCAACATAAAGAAGAATTTTCATCAACGAATGGATCAAACAGCCAGTTAACATCAAATGGCAGTAACCCTAAATTTAAATTGACTAAATCCCCCAATCAAAAGACACAGCCAAAACCCAACGGCATGTTACATCCAGACCTGTTTCACATGCAAGGATACACAAGACTCAAAACAAACGAATGGAGAAAGAGTTACCAACCAAATGGAGAGCAAAAATAAATAAATAAATAAATAAAAAAGCAGGAGTTGCAATTCTCGTAGCGGATAAATTAGATTTTAAAGCAACAAAGATATAGTGGTAAAAGTATTAATACAACAACAAGAGCTAACGATCCTAACACCCAGATACATAGAGACTTAGATTCAATGAGACAGAAAATTAATAAGGATATCAAGGACTCGAACTCAGATCTGGAACAAGTAAACTTAATAAATATTTATAGAGCTCTCCACTTCAAATACATAAAATATACATTCTTGTCAATACCACATCACACTTACTCATAGGTTTAAATGAAACATTGATTGGCCATTATTAATACCCATTTTTTTTTAGAATAAAGAAATATTTCTGTTCACCTCCCTCTCTCTCTTCCTCTTTCTTTCTCTCCTTTACTCATTTTTTTTTCTTTCCTTCTCTCAAAAAAAGAAATCAACTTGTAAACCTCTAGATCTAGGTCGGCAATGTCTCTCTCATTGCTTGAATTCCTTCCTTCCCTTCCCTCCCTCCCTCCCACTTCCTCCCTCCCTTACTTCCTCCCTCCCTTCCTCCTTTCCTCCCTAAAAAAAAAAAAAAAAAAAAGAGTGTAGGACATTTCAAGCAATAAAGAAGTGCTTGGCAACTTGTGAGAATGCATCCAATACATTAGAAGAAATGGAGTGAGAAGTTCAGTTTTTAAATTTCTTGTGGTTTGCATAATGCTAAGTTTAAAGATAAGGTGGGGACACTCTATCCTTTTCATAATACGATGAGAAACAAGGTAAAGCAACTAACGTTTAACTCTGAGTCACAAGTGAAAGAAGAGGAAAAGGAGTTATGTATTTGTCTTCGTTACAGAATTTGATAATTTACCATAAATCTGTATTTTTTGCAAGAAAATGCATATATGTACACTTAAAACAAGACACAAAGGGAGCCTCGAGTGTGTTTTGTTTCCCCTGCACCTTTGAAAACAGAGTTTTCATACGCTTACCACATTTATTTTTATAAAAAAATCCTCTTACTCTTAGCCAGGATTATTATTTTTTGTATTTGTTGTTTAAATTTTTTCTTCTCCCAAGGATGCAAGAAAAAATGGATATTGAATACTAGTGATATTTGTTAGGTTGGATTTTTTTTTCTTAATAGTCCCTTATGTCTTATTTTTTTAAATAAAAAGCTATATTTACTGAAGAACATACTGAATGTAAGAAGCAACTCGACTTTACCTACTAGTAGTATCTACCTGCCTATAAATTTTGCTGAAGTCAGGAAAATTGAAGCTAGACCAGGATACATTCGAATTATATTGAATCAATCACTTTTTGCCTGTGCTAAATAAGAATTTTTAAATGCTTTACTTTTCTAAAGTGTTTTTATCTTTTCAGAACTTTTATTTGGTCACAGTATAATTCTGTAATAAAAGTTAGGGTAGATGTTATTTATTTCTCTAGGGGATGAGGAAACTGTCATAGAGAGCATGATGCTGATAAAGACAACTGCTTAATTTGAAGCAAGTCAGGATGCCTATAACTTGATGCATGTTAAATTTAATGTGGAATAAAGATACCTTTAATGTACCTTCAGAAGTCATTCTTCAAGAGCAATTCATAGAACCAAAAATACACAGGTCAAGAATATTTGTTTTGGAAGCAGACAACTGGGACCCTTTGTATTATTGTGATCTGCATTCATTTCCCTCTGCAGACATTAAGGATCTTGGATAACGTACTTAATGTCTCTAACCTTCAACTTCCTCAACTGTATAATGGAAATAATAATACCTACTTTTGAAGTTTGTTAAGAATAAATGAGATAATATTGCCTAAGAGTTGAATAAAGTGTCTGGCACATGTTAACTGTTTAGTTAACGGTGGTGATTGAAGTACCCTATGAATATTCAAATACTACCTTATTGTGAATACTTTGAAGATGTCTTAGTGTTCTATGTGTTGTACAGATTTTCTTGATTGCTAAAAACTTTTATAATGTTTTAATTTTTAATACTTAGAAATCATATGCCAGCTATTTTTTTACTTTCAACTTTTACTTAAAATCTCACATAGAAGGAAATGGTTTTGAAAAACAATCCTTTGATAATAAAATTCTGATTGAATGTGATCATGCATTTCAGTGAACAAAAGAAAGTGAGTTTCAACTAAGACTTTTATAAAACAACAGTCCCCATGTAGAAAATTATTAGAGTTCACTTGGTATAAGTTCATATAGTCAAGATCAAGTTTGTCATACTCTAGCGTTACACAAAGTAGGTTTCTGAGGAATTTGATGGAACATTATCTATGCTCACTGCAACTTCATCTAATATGGTTTCTTTCATACTTTTAATATTTGCCCTTTCAGATCTTGGCACTTGTAGCTGTCAGAAAAGGCATGGACTACCTCTTCTCTCAGCACGACCTCAGCTTCCTCGATGATGTCATTCCAGAAAAGGACAAGAAAAAGAAGGAGGATGAGAAGAAAAAGAAAAAGAAGAAGGGAAGTCTGGACAGTGACAATGATGATGTAAGGAACTTTCCAATTTCCAAAGGAAAGCTAGTTAAAGAAAAACAAATGTGAAAATTATCCATTTTTATACTTGATGTGAAATGGAGGGCCAAGTTCTAAGAATGTTTATCTGGAAGTGTCGCATATTACTCATTTCACCTCCCTTTGCCCTTTATATTCTCTCTGGTTTTTTATATTTTCTGAAGTCTTTCTGTAACCATTAATACACTAATAATGACATAATGACTAATAATGACTTCTAGAAAATTTTAAAACTCACCACATTTAAGAACTCTGATCTCATAGATATGAAGGAAGTTTGCTTAGTAATACTATAAAATGTATTTGGTTTCTATTAATAATCCAGGGCTTATATTTAAGATAATAACTCAATTTTATGTAGTTTTAAGCCTAATGTGGATAGATGTCAGTGATCTCACTTCGTGTGAGCTATGAATCTATTTGAGTAGGCTCTCCACCAAAGTTCCATGCTGTTTTATTAATATTAGCACTATATTTATGCTAATAAGATTTAGCATTATTTTTCTGTTGCTCTTCAGTAAAAAGATAAGGGAATTGGAGTTTGGGGTCTTTTTACGTAATTATAGTGGTTAGTGTCATGGTGGTTAGTGTCATGCTCCTGCAATTAGGGGATTAAGTTGAGAAACAAAATTATTGCCCAATTTTTTCTTTAGGTGACCAGCTCACAGAATACAGATTCTCCAGTAGGGATCTGTAATCTGTGCTAGAAGAAAAGCTGGGATTTGTTTTCTTTAACACGTGTAGTAACACCTTATTACAGTAGCCTTTTGAAAAGATTGCCAAAATAATGTTTTCCATTTGAAAATCTGTTCTGAGTTTTACACAGTGCAGTCTCACAAATGATTTTTTTGTGCATCATTACCCATTCTAAAGTAGGAATATTGTTAATTTTTAGTTTCTACTTAGTACTTGATAACTTTGATCATTGCATACCTTATCCTTAATTGTCTTAATAGCTTGTTATCACAGTATTTATTTTTTGCCCCCATTTTTACAGACGAGGAAATTTAGACTGAGAAATGTTAAATATTTAAAATTTTTTTAAAGTTTTAACGAAGTATGATTGACATAATATTGTATATATGTAAGGTGATGCTTTGACATATATATTTAAGTCATTTGTCTAATTGTATGCAGCCATAGTGGCAAAGCTAGAACTCGAATCCAGGCCTCTCTGGTTAGTTCCAACTGATCAGGCTGTCTGACTGTATTCTTTTTGTAGAACTTGGAAATAGTACAGTGAAAGAAGGCAAGAGACGTAATTGGATTTCACATAAATTGATTCAATAAGCAAAAGACTTAATGCATGAGGCACATTTAGCTAAAGAGAAAAAGAGGTGAAGAGAGCTTTATGACTGTCATCCATCTGCAATGAGAACAGGTATATAGATTTTTGTTTCCAATGATGACAGAAAAAGAATGCATTTTAATTGCAGCAGAGATTAAGATGTAATAGAAGAATGATGCATTTACACATTTAATACAAATTAAAATTTGAAATGAATTTCTGGACCAATCAATACAAAAAAAAAAGGTTGCCTGAAATATTAAAATAATTAAAGCAAATATTTTGTCCAAAATAAGTATGTCAACTTATGTACATGGACCTCAAATATAAAGTTCATTATATATTATGAATGTATGAATGTACAAAGAGGGAGATTATGGAATACCCCTCTAATGATTTTTAAGAAAAAATAGTAAAATCCCAACTTTGGAGAATGTTTTAAATATACTGCTCTCGAGTGACAAAAGTTGGATCAAATGAACTCCTTAGAAGTTCTTCCAATTCTTAAATATGATTTCCAACAAATCCTGTTCCATTTAAATAGTTTTTCATATGAATATTTACCATTTTCAACTGTTTCCAACAGATTTCTTGAAGCCAAAGTGTCATAGTTGATATTTTTCCTCTTCTTTTTCATCCTACCTCTACCAAAACAAACAAACATATACATTTGTTCCTGGGCACTGAATCCAGCCAGGCAATTTAGAGTACATCTGTGCAGTGTGTTCTTTGGGTTGAGCTAATTATTTAGGGCTCCACATTTGGAATGTGGCCCTCCTAAGTTTGCCTCTTAGTCACATGGTTTGGGATCTATGGATACAAGAAGTCACAAGGGGACATGCGGGTAACAGCTATAATGTAATATTTATGAGCACATATAGTGAAAATTATGGCTTGCCAACATTTTGAGCCACTCAGTCATTTTTTAGTCTGCTTGGTAGGCTGTGATTAAGGGTGGGCTGCAACCTGTCCATGTATAATTGCTATTATTTTGGAAAATATTTAAAAGAGTATAATGTCTTACTGTTTTTGACATTCTCATAAAGGTACGTGCATGTGGCATCTTTTTATTATTACTATACTTTAAGTTCTGGGATACATGTGCAGAACGTGCAGGGTTGTTACATAGAAATACACTTACCATGGTGGTTTGCTGCACTCATCAACCTGTCGTCTACATTAGGTATTTCTCCTGATGCTATCCCTCCCCTAGCCCCCAACAGGCCCCAGTGAGTGATGTTCCCCTCCCTGTGTTGATGTGTTCTCATTGTTCAACTCCCACCTATGAGTGAGAACATGCAGTGTTTGGTTTTCTGTTCCTATGTTAGTTTGCTGAGAATAATAGTTTCCAGCTTCATTCATGTCCCAGAAAAGGACATGAACTCATCATTTTTATGGCTGCATAGTATTCCATGGTATATATGTGCCACATTTTCTTTATCCAATCTATCATTGATGGGCATTTGGGTTGATACCAAGTCTTTGCTATTGATCCAGTCTATCATTGATGGGCATTTGGATTGGTTCCAAGTCTTTGCTATTGTGAATAGTGCTCCAATAAACATATGTATGTGTGCCTTTATAATAGAATGATTTCTAATCCTTTGGGTATATACCCAGTAATGGGGTTGCTGAGTCAAATGGAATTTCTATTTCTAGGTCCTTGAGGAATCGCCACACTGTTTTCCACAATGGTTGAACTAATTTACACTCCCAGAAACAGTGTAAAAGTGTTCCTATTTCTCACATCCACTCCAGCATCTGTTGTTTCCCGACTTCTTAATGATCACCATTCTAACTGTCATGAGATGGTATCTCATTGTGGTTTTGATTTGTCTTTCTATAATGACCAGTGATGATGAGCTTTTTTCATAGGTTTGTTGGCCGCACAAATGTCTTCTTTTGAGAAGTGTCTGTTCATATCCTTTGCTCACTTTTTGATGGGGTTATTTTTCTTGTAAATGCGTTTAAGTTCCTTGTAGATTTTGGATATTAGCCCTTTGATGAATAGATGGCAAAAGTTTTCTCCCATTCTGTAGGTTGCCTGTTCACTCTGATGATAAGTTTCTTTTGCTGTTCAAAAGCTCTTTAGTTTAATTAGATCCCATTTGTCAATTTTGGCTTTTGTTGCCTTTGCTTTTGGTGTTTTAGTCATGAAGTCTTTGCCTGTGCCTACGTCCTGAATGGTATTGCCTAGGTTTTCTTCTAGGTTGTTTATGGTTGTAGGTCTTATGTTTAAATTTTTAATCTCTATTAATTTTTGTATAAAGTGTAAAGAAGGGATCCAGTTTCATTTTTCTGCATATGGCTAGTCAGTTTTCCCAACACCATTTATTAAATAGGGAATCCTTTCCCATTGCTTGTTTTTGTCAGATTTGTCAAAGATCAGATGGTTATAGATGTGTGGCGTTATTCCTGAGGTCTCTGTTCTGTTCTGTTGGTCTATATATGTATCTCTTTTGGGACCAGTACTATGTTGTTTTGGTTACTGTAACCTAGTAGTATAGTTTGAAGTCAGGTAGCGTGATGCTTCCAGCTTCGTTCTTTTTGCTTATGATTGTCTTGGTTATATGGGCATTTTTTTTGGTTCCACATGAAATTTAAAGTAGTTTTTTTCTAATTCTGTGAAGAAAGTTAATGGTGGCTTGATGGGGATAGCACTGAATCTATAAATTACTTTGGGCAGTATGGCCATTTTGATGATATTGATTCTTCCTATCTATGGGTGTGGAATGTTTTTTCATTTGTTTGTGTCCTCTCTTATTTCCTTGAGCAGTGGTTTGTAGTTCTTCTTGAAGAGGTCCTTCACATCCTTTGGAAGTTGTATTTCTTGATATTTTATTCTCTTTGTAGCAGTTGTGAATGGGAGTTCACTCATGATTTGGCTCTCTGTTTGTCTGTTATTGGTGTGTAGGAATGCTTGTGATTTTTGCACTTTGGTTTTTGTATCTTGAGACTTTGCTGAAGTTCCTATCAGCTTAAGAAGATTTTGGGCTGAGACAATGGGGTTTTCTAAATATACAATCATGTCATCTGCAAAGAGAGACAATTTGACTTCCCTCTTCCTATGTAAATACCCTTTATCTTTTCTTTTGCCTGACTGCTCTGGCCAGAACTTTCAATACTATGTTGAATAGGACTGGTGAGAGAGGGCATTCTTGTCTTGTAATGGTTTTCAAAGAGAATGCTTTCAGCTTTTGCCCACTCAGTATGATATTGGCTGTGGGTTTTTCATAAATAGCTCTTATTATTTTCATATATGTTCCATCAATGCCAGGCTTATTGAGAGTTTTTAGCATGAAGGGGTGTTGAATTTTATCGAATGCCTTTTCTGCATCTGTTGAGATATTTATGTTTTTTTTGGTCATTGTTTCTGTTTATATGATGGATTACATTTATTGATTTGCATATAGTGAACCAGCCTTGCATCCCAGGGACGAAGCTGACTTGATTGTGGTGGGTAAGCTTTTTGATGTGCTGGTGGATTCTGTTGCCAGTATTTTATTGAGGATTTTCGCATTGATGTTCATCAGGGATATTGGCCTGAAATTTTCTTTTTTTATGAATTAGGGAAGATTCCCTCTTTTTCTGTTTATTGGAATAGTTTTAGAAGGAATAGTACTAGCTCATGTTTGCACCTCTGGTAGAATTCCTCTGTGAATCCATCTGGTTCTGGGCTTTTTTTGGTTGGTAGGCTGTTAACTGCTGCCTCAATTTTAGAACTTGTTATTGGTCTATTCACGGATTCAACTTCTCCCTGGTTTAGTCTTGGGAGGGTGTATGTGTCCAGGAATTTATCCATGTCTTCTAGATTTTCTAGTTTATTTGCATAGTGGTGTTTATAGTATTCTCTGCTGGTGGTTTGTATTTCTGTGGGGTCAATGATGATATCCCCTTTATCATTTTTTATTGTGTCTATTTGATTCTTCTCTCTTTTCTTCTTTATTCCTCTGGCTAGTTGGTGGTACATACATTTGGTTAATTTTTTCAAAACACCAGCTCCTGGGTTCATTGATGTTTAAGGGGTTTTCATGTCTCTCTCTATCTCCCTAGTTCTGCTCTGATCTTAGTTACTTCATGTCTTTTGTCAGCTTTTGAATTTACTTGCTTTTGCTTCTCTAGTTCTTTTAATTCTGTTTCTTTTAGTTGTGATGTCAGGGTGTCAATTTTAGATATTTCCTACATTTTTTTTTCATCCCAGAGATTCTGAGTACATTGTGTGTTCGTTTTCATTGGTTTCAAAAAATATCTTTATTTCTACCTTCATTTCACTATTTACCAAGTAGTCATTCAGGAGCAGGTTGTTCAGATTCCATGTAGTTGTGGGATTTTGAGTGAGTTTCTTAATCCTGAGTTCTAATTTGATTGCACTGTGGTCTGAGAGACTGTTATGATTTCTTTTTTTTTTTTTTTTTTTTTTTTTTTTGCATTTGCTGAGGAGTGTTTTACTCCCACTTCTGTGGGCAATTTTAAAATAAGTGTGATGTGGTGCTGAGAAGAATGTATATTTTGTTGATTTGTGGTGGAGAGTTCTGTAGCTGTCTGTTAAGTCAGCTTGGTCCAGAGCTGAGTTCAAGTCCTGAATGTCCTCATTAATTTTCTGTCTCATTAGGTCTAATATTGACAGTGGGGTGTTAAATTCTCCCACTATTATTGTGGGAGTAAAAGTCTCTTTGTAGGTCTCTAAGAACTTGCTCTAAGAATCTGGATGCTTCTGTATTAGTACATATATATTTAGGATAATTAGCTCTTCTTGTTGCATTGATCCCTTTACCATTATGTAATGCCGTCCTTTCTTTTTTTATCTTTGTTGGTTAAAATCTGTTTTATCAGAGACTAGGATTGCAACTCCCACTCTTTTTTTTTTTCTTTCCATTTGCTTGGTAAATCTTCCTACATCCCTTTGTTTTGAGCCTGTGTGTGTCTTTGCACGTGAGATGGGTCACCCAAATATACACACTGATGGGTCTTGACTCTATCCAGTTTGCCAGGCTGTGTCTTTTAATTGGAGCATTGAGTCCATTTACATTTAAGGTTAATATTGTTATGTGTGACATCTTTTTTATTCTGTTTTGCCAGTTTGAGTGCATTATATTAGTTCTCTTAAAGGATATTCTAGTTCATTAACTTCTTTAGAGGCGTCATAAGTAAATTTTCCATGTGGGTAATAAGCTTTATGTTAAGATTTTTTTAAGCATTACGTCTCATTTTTTTTTCAGCTAAAGATGATCATCTTTTTGTTACTTTAAGTTAAGAGATGTATTGGTCTTTGAGTCCAAACATAGACTTAGAATCAATATAATGCAATTTAACAAAGCAAAGTTGGTAATCTTTGGGAAATCTATTATAGCTTGGGGTAGGTGGCCTGTTCTTTAAGCAGTCCTATGATTACCTGCCTGGTTTTGTCATTTTATTCTGGTTATGATCTTCTGCTTATCTAACCATCATAGACACCTTTTTAAATATTTTATTTTCTTATGTTTGCTTACATTTTCAGGTATCTTTGGCACAAACAAATCAAAATGAACCTTTACCCATAAAATAGTACTTAGAGTAAGTGAGGAAAGTTTATTTTCTAGTGTACATAGAAGGCTCCTGGATCGTGGATATTTTAAAAGTCTGTCACTTGTTCTAGAGGAAAGATGGGTCATGATTTTTCTAGAGACAGAATCAGCAGAAACAAAATAAGAGTTTCAAGACCATTTATAATTTAGGAAGTTTCCTAACTTGAATCTGTTTTTGCATTGAGATAATTTGCTTCACACATACAACTCATAAACATTTGCTGATTGGGAGTCTAACTTATAGAAAGCTTTACAATTCAGTTGTAGTGATCTCTATTTGGCATAGTTCTAGTTTTAATTGACTCAATACCATTAACTCAGAAGAGTGGAAAACAAACATGAGGGAGAAAGAAGCCATGCAGTTAAAAGCTAGCAAACTGGAAGTAATTACAGGGCTTTTCTCCTTAGTATTAAGTAAGTGATTATATGAAAGGTTTGTTCGATACTGGGAGATAGGAAGGGTTGTATAATAAAAATATTCTAAAACGTGTTGTACATTTTTTTCACAGTCTGACTGCCCATACTCAGAAAAAGTTCCAAGTATTAAAATTCCAATGGACATCATGGAACAGCAACCTTTCCTAAGTGATAGCAAACCTTCCGACAGTGAGTAGAACTAACCTCTTGCTTGCTTGCTTGAATATGATTTGCACTTACAGAGAAAACACTTTAGAATTGCCATCTGCATTAACTTTCCCTCAATTTGTTTCTCATTTTTTCTGTGAGAAGATTTACACTTAATATAATAAAACTTTATTTTTACATACCCTATACCCTAAGCTTCACTCTTAACTTCTTCCTTTTATCCATAACCTTTAAAATTTTTATTTGGTAGTCTTTTCTCTTTCCCAAATCATCCCCAGTTTTTCCAATTGCTAAATTAATAACCATGTTTTAATTGATTTTTCTTTTTTTTTCCTGCTGGTATTTAGAATTGCAGCTACATCACTGTCAACTGTTTGTCTTCCTTAGGTTTTAACCAATGATCAAATCAGCTCAAAAGAGAAATTGATCAATAAATTGTTAATATTGATAATTTGGAAAAATTATTTTGATTAAATTAGAAATCGGAGTATTAGTACAACTTTCTAGATATAACTTATATGCATTTGCTTTCTAATTTCTTCATCTCCTCTTTTGCTATTTCAAAATTATCATTATAACTGCACTGGTCTTTCTAGGGTAATAGCCTGGTGGCTACAGTGCAATGATTTGTGACATTTTCCTCCTGTAATTGAATTAATAGGTCTCTTAGAAATGGGGTAAACCTCTAGAGTAATGTTAGTGACTGTTTCAGACTCTCTAATAGCAAGTAGCAGTTGCTATCAAGCTATCTTTCACTTTTCATTCTCATTGAAGAAAATGTATCCTTTTAGATTCAGATGCACTTCAAAGTACACTGATCTGTTACAGAAAAAGACAGTTAAGACACTTTTATTTCTATTTTATCATGCCACCTCGACTTCAATAAGAAATTACTGTTATCAAGAAAAGTTTGGAATGAATATCTATTGATAAAAAAAGGTATATTAGTTACCAATCATTGAGTAACAAATTGCTGTAAAACTTAGCAGTTTAAAACAGCAAACATATTTTCTTATGTTCCCTGCCTCCAGACCTTTTTCCTGCCTCATCTCCTCACTGAGAGATGTGATCTCCCTAAAGATTCATGGAAATCAGAGGGACCAGTGGTTTTTTTTTTTTTCCTGGAACTGCTTCATGCTGGTGTGGTAGATAGTACCTACCTATTGGGGATCACTGAACTTTCTTCATGCTTTATCTAGTGGAGGCAGGGTAGCTCCTTGATGAACAGGGGTGGTATCTTCACCTGTAACTGGCTGGCTGGAACCTTTGTTCCATGATCATCTGAAGCTTGATGGTCTCTAGACAAGAAGAAATGAACTTGGTTAAAAGGGGGAATTTTTTTAAACAATATTCTGGGATGCCATTGTTCTGAACTAAGCTCATGCACTAGGCCCCAAGAGACCAAACCAAATCAAACCAAAGTAAAGTAATTTATGCCAAGAATTTAAGGAAACACATGAATTCTGAACAGACCAGGTTTTGTTTCTTCTTCTGCAAATCTCTATAATAAACATTTTTGACGGCATAGTATCCACCCCCTGAGGTTCCCATTAAATATTTTAGTCTCTGAAGAGTTGGTTGGAGCTGGAGATCTGCTTCCAAAAGCACACTCATGAGGGCCATGGCATGACATTTGTTTCTTTACCTGTGGATATCTCCATAGGGCTGCCCATGATATGGCTTCTCTCAAAGCCAGTCATAAAAGAGAAAGAAACCAAGACAGAAGCTACAATCTTTTATAACTGAATCTCAGAAGTAACAGACCATTACTTCTGTCATATTCTGAAGGTAGTGCAGACCCACACTCTTAACACTGTGGGAAAGAATTACACAAAGTCGTAAATACCGGGAGACAGGGATCTCTGAGACCCATCTTGGAGGCTGGCTACCAGCCTGGAATTCAAGAACAAAGGACTAAAAGCAGTCTTACCTTTGGTGTCCAATCTGTAATCTATAACTTGTAACTGAGGCTAATTTCTGTTAACTCCTATTAATGGGGTTTTGTTACAGATTTCTTTTTGAATTTAAGCTCCTCAAACCATGTTCTGACTTCATTTTTTATCAATGAAACATTAACAGCAAAAGCAGACAGTAACATACATGTGCCTAGCATGTATGTTTTCTGTTGGCATTATAACCTGGAATAGCCCCACATCAATAAATGTAAAAGCTATTAAAAAAATCACTAGCCAGAATTTGAGACTCATGGACAAAGTTTATGTGCCAGTTGCCCTTTACCCTCTCAAACCCCTTTTAAGGGAAAAATTGCAAGTTGATATTAGAAATTTACTTAAATGAAATACACATGAGCATTTTGCCTGAAATGTTTCCTAATGTCATATTGATCTTTATCATCCATGAAAGAACAAAACTGATAGAAATAGTGTTGTGGTATAAGTAAATAACTCAAAAAAAAAATCTTTTTTTTCCCTGTAAATAACAGCAGGGCCAACTTAGGAATTCTGAAGACAGAAGGAAATCTAAGAGCAAGCCTTAGACATTAAGAGAATGCTACCACCCTTTAAAAATGATTTGCTGCTTATCCTTCTCACTGACAAGACAATAGTGACCCATCCCAGAAAACCTAAAATAAAGAAAACTAAGTGATTTTGTCTGCATCACACTAGAGTCTTAGCTTAATACATTGTTTACTGAAGTGTCTAAACTTGACTTTTTTACTCTTTCTAGTTATGGAAGATGCATCCTTTTGTGAAGATTTTTATTTTATACTTTGCCAAAGACTTACTATTTATGTTTTCAAAAAATTTTATTTTTTAGGAGAAAGATCAGCAACATTCCTTGAACGCCACACATCATGCTGATAAAATTTCTTTCCTTCAGTCACTCGGTTTGCCAAGGTAAAGGAGAGCCCAGTATTTTACGTTGTTCTGTGGGATAATTGCCCCACAGAAGTGTAGTTAATGGTGGGTTATTGACAGAACTTCTTGTCCTCCTTCCTCTCTATGATTTATCTTAAATAAATTACCCAGTGATCAAAACTTGTTCCAGCTTTTACTAGTAAAAAGCATTCTAAAAGACCTATTACTCTTAAAAATAATAGAATCTTTCATTAAGTCACAGCCCAGGATCAACATTAGCTCTTATAATTTCAGTTTCATCCCTGCTTTGAAGGGATAACTGGCACTTTTTTTTTTTTTGAGACAGAGTCTCACTCTTGTTGCCAAGGCTGGAGTGTAATGGCATGATCCTGGCTCACCACAACCATCACCTTCCTGGTTCAAACAATTCTCCTGCCTCAGCCTCCTATAATCCTCAACTGGGATTATAGGCATGCACCACCATGCCCAGCCAATTTTTGTATTTTTAGTAGAGATGAAGTTTCTCCACATTGGTCTCAAACTCTCAACCTCAGGTGATCCACCCACCTTGGTCTCCCAAAGTGCTGGGATTACTGGCATGAGCCCCCGTGCCTGGCTGGTAACTGGTACTTTCTGATAGCTCTTCTTCAGTGGTTTCTTTCCCTCTTAACAAAGTTCTAGAGATTTCAGGTTCTAATTGATTTTCTGAAATCTCTGAATGTTTTTATTATGTTGGTCTTTTTGTCCTTTAATTCCTGACAGCATTACTCACCTGGTAGTGCTTCTTTTCCTTTTGTGTTTGTTTTTATTGTTTTAATCTAGGTATGAGATGTGATGAAATCTTTTACTTGAAGTTTTTTACTCTGCTGATACCTTCATCCCATTTAAAAAGTTTGTTTTTAATACACAAAGAGGATATAAATTTTAAAAGAGAACAAAGAAGGACACATTTACTTCTATACAATGCATGTACATTTGACAGATGATGAAGGAAATCTGATTTACTTACTACTTTTTTTTAATTTTCTCTAGTCCTCCTAGAACTCCAGTAAAAGTTGTGCCTCAAATTAGAATAGAACTTGAGCCTGAAGACAGTGATTATTTCTGGAGGAGCAAGGGAACAGAAACTACGTTGTAACCTATTTGTCTTTCTTAAAACTGACATTTTGTTGTTCATGTCCTTCGTTTTTGTTTGGCTGTTTATTTTTTAACTTTTGTTTTGTCTCAGTTTTTGGTCACTGGCCAAATAATACAGTGCTCTCTCTGCTTCTCTCTTGCATAGATATGATCAAGGTAATAGTGCACCGTTCCTTAAAATCAGCATCTGAGGAATCCCCCTTTTGTTCTTAAACGTTCAGATATATCCTCTGATAACCAAATTCTTCTGTCACTCAAGACACAGACATGCACAGACCCTGTCCTTTGCCTCTATTAAGCAGAGGATAAAAGTATTAAGGATTTTATAACACATTTTATTAAAATATTGAAGGAACTTATAACTTTAGCTTTGGAGCTGTGCTTACTGGCTTGTCTTTGTCTGGTAGAACAAACCTTGACCTCCAGACAGAGTCCCTTCTTTCTTATAGAGCTATCTGGGACTGGAAAAAGTGCTGCTATTCAAACTTGCTCTTGCTTGTAAACCCTAATCTTAGAGTTATCAAAAGAAGAAAAACTGAAGGTACTTTACTCCCTATACAGAAACCATTGCCATCATTGTAGCAAGTGCTGGAATGTCCCTTTTTTCCTATGCAACTTTTTTTAACCCTTTAATGAACTTATCTGTTGAGTACATTGAAGAATATTTTTCTTCCTAGATTTTGTTGTTTAAATTATGGGGCCTAACCTGCAACTTATTTTTTGTCAATTTTTAAAACTTTTTTTAAATTACTGTAAAGAAAATGAATTTTTTCCTGCAGCAGGAAACATAGTTTTGAGTAGTTCTACCTCTTATTTGTAGCTGCCAGGCTTTCTGTAAAAATTGTATTGTATATAATGTGATTTTTACACATACATGCACACACAAATACACAATCTCTAGGGTAAGCCAGAAGGCAAGATCAGATTAAAAACACCATGTTTCTAAGCATCAATTTTTCCCTTTCTTTAAAAGAAACTTAACTGTTCTATGAAGGAGACTGAGGGAGAAGAGACAAACTCCTATGTCATGAGAATAACTGATGTTCTGATAATAGTAGCATCTGGGTACAGATGCTGATTGTATTACCACGTCAGTGTCCTATGCAGTATTGTTAGACATTTTCTCATTTTGAAATATTTGTGTGTTTATGTATGTGCTCTGTGTATGGCTGGTGCATATATGTACAATAGTAGAAAGCAATAGAGTGATGGTAGGCAGAGGGCAAAGTCATTGAATCCCTTGTGCCAGTTTTCATGAAGCCTAAACCACATTTGAAAACATTCATCAAGGGTCCAAGAAGTCTATCCTTATGAAAATGAGGGCAAATATAGTATACTTCCCAGGTATCAGTCATTATAATTGATATAATAGCTCATAGTTATAATACAAAATCATAAAAGTATTAATAGCCCATTTACACGCCTATAAAATGTAATGGGGTTGCAGACCTGCAGAGTACACTGTAACAGTACTCTCATGCAATTTTCCTAGGATACAAAGGCAATTATTCTTTGTAAATGGGACATTTAGAATGTATTTGGGTACATATTATATGTATGTATATTTCAAAGCACCATACTGAAAATTAGACATTTATTAACCAAATTTAACATGATATTTAAATGTAATGTTTTTAATGATACATTACATATTGTGAATGTATATTAAGAAACTATTTTAAATGTTGAAATTATAAGTTTAGATTCATATAACCACAACTGTGATATATCTTAACTATAACCAGTTGTTGCAGTTGTTGGGGAGTATCCTAGAAGCAGAATGAAACCACATTTTTTGGTTTGATAACATGCACTTATTGATTACCATTCGTTGTTGTGTTAATTAAATTATAATTCTGTCTCCTTGTAATTTTGATTACAAAAATTTTATTATCCTGAGTTAGCTGTCAGTTTTACAGTATCTGATACTCCTAAAACTTTTAATTTATACAAATTAGACAATAATGAACCCAATTTTTCCATTAAAATAATAGTGGTTAATTAGATGCTATTGTGTTAAAACCTCACATGCCAAACTTTGGCATCACATTTGTATTTAGGGCTATCTTAAAATGATTATTCTATATTATCTAGCTTTCTATTACCCTAATAAAAACCCGTATAAGAAGGCTTTCCCTTTTTCTTTACTGATGGAAGCATCAACAAATTGTGTAAAAACCATGTATAGTACATTTAGCTTAACCTGTGATCTTGTTAAGTCAAAGGCACTTTTGTTTACTTTTATAAAAGCTCTAGATACTTTTCTGATCAGGAATCAAGTATTTATGGTTTCACTGCCCTCTCCATACCTTGCCAAGAACTCCTGAAGCAACTTAACTCATCTTTCAGCCTCTGAGTAGAGGTAAAACCTGTATGTACTTCTGTTTATGATCCATATTGGTATTTATGACATGAACACAGAATAGTATATTACATTTGCTAAATAAACAGTTAATATAAAATCCTTTCAATATTCTAGAACCCAGGAAAGTTTTTCAACATGTTATCATTTTCAGAGGAACAGAAGTAGTTAACCAAACTAACAAGCAAAACCTGAGGTTCAGATAGAGACACCGAATTATCAGTATTTTAACTGAACTTACTCATTGACTAAGAATGAGCCAGATTTGGCAGTGGTTTTGTTTCTATGCAAACTGTACACAAGTTACAACCGTAAATATTTTTTTATAAGTGTTTCTCCCTTTTCTCCATGATATGAATTCAGAGATAAAAGATTCAAGAGGTAAAGGCAAAGTACACTCAGAGTTGTTGTTAACCAGAAAGTCCTGGCTGTGGTTGGAGAAACACTATTGGAAGAAAAGAGAGAAATACGCCAAGCCTCTGCCTTATCAAAGGAGCATAAATGCCCCTGGTTTTGTTTTTGGGAGAAAAATCTCTTGGACACACTGTTTTCCTTACAAAAGTCATCTTCTCTACTGTGTGAAACGAATACTCGGAATCCTAATTGTTTTGTGTGCCAGAGGCAGTAATGTCCCTGCCTCTTCTCCCAGTCAAGGTTGAGAAGTGGGGCTGGGGAGATATACTGACTTACGAAGTAGGAAAACAAAAACCTCTCTCCTCAGCCCTCCACCTTAAAGAGTGGAGGAAAAACAGTTGTCTGCTGTCTGTAATTCAGTTTGTGTATATTTTACACTTATGCACCAACCCACACAGAGTAAATCTTTTATCAACTATATACTGGTGTTTAATAGAGAATGATTGTCTTTTGAGTTTTTTGGTTTCTTTTTTAACTGTGTTAAAGTACTTGAAATGTATTGACTGCTGACTATATGTTAAAAACAAAATGAAACCATTTGAGTTGTATTACAGAGGTTGACATTGTTCAGGGATGGGACAAAGCCTTCTTCAATCCTTTTCATACTACTTAATGATTTTGGTGCGGGAACCTGAGATTTTCTTATTTATAGTTCATGATATTTCACATCTGCTCTTCACGCATGAGCATGAAGCCCAGTGGCACCAAGAGGCTGGGTACAATTAAGTGATATTTTATAGCACTTCACTATCTGAAAGGCCATGGAAATTTTCAGATGATTTCACTAAGCTTCATTGCAGCCTGAAATTTTAAAAAAAAGTTTTGTAATACACTAACCAGTTAAGCTGTGTTTTGGACAGAAATTTAGATATGTCTGATTTCCTGGCTCATTTCATTGTTCTCTTTGGGTACATATAAGCAAGAATTCTGTTTCCTAGGCAAATATTGCAACTCAGGGCTAAAGTCATCCAGTGAAACTTTTAGAGCCAGAAGTAACTTTGTCCCAGTCCTACAATGTGAAAAGAGTGAATAGTTGCCTCTTTTTAGCCATTTTCATGGCTGGTACATATTCGTACACGTTACTTTTCAGAATCAATACGCACTTTCAGATATTCTTATTTTTATTCTCTTAAGTCTTTATTAACTTTGGAGAGAGAAATGATGCATCTTTTTATTTTAAATGAAGTAGATCAACATGGTGGAACAAAATGATAAAGAACAGAAAACATTTCAATATATTACTAATAACTTTTTCCAATATAAATCCTAAAATTCCTATAACATAGTATTTTACAGTTTTATGAAGCTTTCTATTGTGACTTTTATGGAATTAAGAGATGAAGAAGATGAGATATTTTAGCATTTATATTTTTCAAAATTATATGTATACTTAAAATAAAGTAACTTTATGCATTTATGGGTGTCAAGTGCTTCTGTTCAACCCCTCATATAATTGTTAAATGCCTATTATTTATTTTATTTCTTTGGGTGCTGCAGGGAATACAAAGATGAGCAAGTCAGAATCCTTGTCTGACATTGCTTTAGTTACTTCAGGCAGGAGGATACAATTAGTGTCCAAATTATATGTTTAAGAAAGATTCTAAGAATTATGTAATTATTAATGAAATGCTATTATGCAAAGATTCAAAGGAAGAAAAAATAGGTCCAACTAAGAGCAATAGGAATGGTCTTTCTTGAGAAGATAGTATTGTCTTCTTTTATATAGTGAAATATAAAATACTATTTTCTTGAATCCAGGATGAGGTATAGAGTAAATTAATTCTCAAAACAAAACTGCTAAGCATAATAAGTACTTACTAAAAAAGAATTATTTAAATGAATGAAATCTTAGAATGATTTTTCACAGAAGATACAGTATATACACTTTTGCTGGGTTTATCTAAGGTTTCACCTAATATTTAAAATTATCCAGGAAACTTCAGTCCAAAATTATAATCAGAGAGTGATGATGTTGGGTGGGTGGGGACCAAATAATAGAGGTGATAAGAGAGAACTGCTGATTGCAGTAAAAGGTGACATAAAAACAAAAATAATGAGGCAGTGACATTGGCCTAATCCTTTAATCTGAAAATTTAACAGAGAAAATAGCTCTGAGCATGAGGAGACTGATAGTGGTGGTGATGATGGGGGTTAGGGAATGGGATTGGGATTTTATCATTGAGCTGGAAGCAGCAGCAGAAGCCACACACAGAACAGATTCTAATTTGGGAGAATTTGTATCTTCAACATATACAAAGAAGAGTCATTAAATAATATTGCCATGTATAACAATAAAAGTCAAGGAATTAGATCAAATTATATTTAGTAAATTATGAAAAAGTATACTTGTGCATATGCTTTTGCATTTTACCAACTCTTCATTATACTATACAGCCTATCTGAACCCTGCTCTGAGAACTAGGAGGTACAATACAAAACCCTCTGAGCTACCAAATCATCTTTCTCAAGGTCTAGGCATGACAGCTTGAGCACCTTAGGTCTCAAATCCTCATTCAGAATAATTAATGCTCATTTTATTCAAAATGTTAACAAGCTTGGTCATCTATAGATTTATTGAATTGGAAGAAATTAGAAACAACAGAGAAAACTATTGATAAGAGAATTGATGTAGCCGGAATCAATAGCTTAGTCCTAACAGGAAGAGAGAAAGAAGATATTAAAAAACTGTACACAATCATAAGACAAGTTCTTAATGACTTATAGAGACTTAGATTCCCACACAATAATAGTGGGAGACTTTAACATCACATTGTCAATATTACACAGATCAATGAGACAAAAAATTAACGAGAATATCCAGGACTTGTACTCAGACCTGGAACAAGTAAACTTAATAAGCATTTATAGAACTCTCCACCCCAAATACACAAAACATACATTCTTATCAGTACCACATCACACCTATTCTAAAAGTGACCACATAATTGGAAGTAAATCACTCCTCAGCAATTGCATAGCATTTCACAGGTTTAAATGAAATATTGGTTGGCTGCTTCTTTGTTATTTTCCTCCCTTATTCCTTCCTGTCTCCATTGTCAAGCACAATTATTGGCATAAAAGAGGTTCTCAATACCTATTTTTAGACTGCATTCTAGCCTGGGCAATAAAGCAACACTCCAGTTCTCTCTCCCTCTTTCTCTTCCTCTTTCTTCCTCTCCTTCATTCTTTTTTTTATTCTTTCTTTATCTTTTTTCTTTTTTTCTACAAAAAAAAAACTGTACAAAATATATTCAAATACTTAAGAATTAGGTTATCTAGTACAAAGGCAGGACACCACAACTGACCTTAAAATATGTTGCTTTTATATTGACTAAAATCTACTGATTAAATTATTAACCTGATTAAATATCTTAAGGGTTAAATACATTGTAATTAATGGTCTGAATAATTATTTAGGGACATCAAGACAATATTAAGCCATATTTGATTTTTGTTGATTCATCCTTGATAAACATTGAATGAGGTAGTTGCTGAAGAACCAAAAATAAGACATGATTCTTAATTTTAAGTAGCTTACCTTCAAGTGAGAAAGACAGGTAGTCAAAGGAGTGCAATAAAAATTTATAAGTACCACAATAGAAATATGCGCTGGGTACAGTGGGTAACAATTCATTGTGGGAATAAGAGGCCAAACTGTCAGGAAGTCTCAAAGCAGTCTGTCAGGTTTTGTGAGCAAATGTTTGCCAGACATAGTCTGAAGTGGAATTAAGAAAGTGGTTAAAGACATTTCAAACCTGGAAGCTGTAAAACAAAATGGTGCAGGCAGAGAATTGGCATGCATTTGTTCAATTTAATAATAATGGGACATACATGTGCAAGACTCTTTGCTTGGTTAAGGAAATGAACAAACAAAAGATACAGTCCTTGCCCTAATGAATTGTGTGTTTTAGAAGAGGAGATATATAATAAATTTTTAAATGGTAAATACAGTATTACGAATTACAGCACTGTGAAGGGAAAGGATGGGGAAATGGGAGAGTAAACCTGACCTAATGGATACTGGGTAGTCCTTGGAGGGATAGTTAAGTGAAGAGCAAAGCATGTGTGAAAGAAGGCAGGTAGACAGTGAGCAGACTGGCCTAGGCAGAGGAAACACCATGGCAGTTAAGACTGAAGGGGCCAAAGGAGAAGGAAAATATGGAATGTTCAAGACAGTATATTTTTGTGGAGTCAGTACCAGCTGAACACATTGGCTGGTTAAGAGGATGTGATCTGAGTAGGGAAGGTCTGAATGAGGCTTTTCAGAGATGATCGTTTCTGAGAAAACAAGGTCCATGATGTGTCTCCTGGAGATAGTATACATCTCAGCAGTATTTGTCACCATGGGACCCTTTCTGCAGCCCAGAGTTTGGCCCGACATTAAAGGGCAATGGCAATCTGTTAAGGGTTTTTGGAAGAGAAACAGCGCATTAGATTTGCCCAGAATAAGGACTAAATTGGAGAGTTGATGGACAAAGGTAGACTGACCAATGGAAACCATTGCAATAATCCAAATGAGAGTTGATAGTGGGATTGGTCCAGAGTTAGGCTTTGCCAGGAGGGTGCATCAGATGGGCAGTAGATCTTCTGGACACTGCCGTCTCCGGGATTTTCTCATATATTTATGCCTAAATCTTCTTAGAACTTGTCACACCTCTTACTCCTTCCTCAAATAAATTATCAGTGTTTAAGTCATTTGTCTTTCTCTTTCTTCCTAGGTTCGTTTGTGAGCTCACCTTCCTCTTGTACTTTTTATCCTTGTATTGTTCCAGATTTCTCCTCAAGGCCTGACTCTTGCTCCTCTTATTGTGTCATAGCAATTACACCTATTCCTGTGGCATCAAACAGCACCCATATGCTGATAACTCCAAAATCTTCATTTTCGGTCCAGATCCCTCTATTGAGCTTCTGACTTAGATATGCAAGTGATTCCAGAACATTTGGATTTAAATGACATGTGTTAACTTATCCAAATCAAACTCACCCATCGATCCCACTGAAGCACATCTTTCAAGTTCCCTATGTCACAAAGAATGCCATCAGCCACGAAGTAGCTCAGTTCATGCACCCGAATGTCATTCTGAATTCCCACCTCTTGTTTTACACCTTCAATGAACCACGAGTACTGTTCTACCTCCTTAGCAGATTGAAATCATCAACTTTTAATAAATATCTTCATGAACAGTACACTAGTCTAGATATCCATCATCTACTACTTGGATTATAAATTAGTCTCCCCACTGGTACCCATGCCACCAGGTTTTTTCATTGAAAGGAAACATATACTTTCTACTCTGTCTCCAATGTATTTTTTTTAATAGAAAAATAATTTCTATACAAATTGGTGAAGCAAGACCTCTCCTTTCAAAGACTTTATTACAATGATTCTTAATAAAAACATTATGGAAGAGGGCACAGGTAGAGCAGACTCCCACAAAGTTTAGAATGATACAGGCAAATGCAACCTTTAATGATGAAGCCAGCTGTGGACCAAAACACATGCAAAGTAAGCCACAGTAAAAGCCATAGATAGATGGCCAAGAGAATCTCATGAAGGTTTGGACTCAGACATTGCAGGTAGTACTGAGAATGGGAATGGGAAGTGGGGCTGGCTGAGAGTGGGTGTCTACAGTATGCGTGTATAGTAATTCCCCCTTCTTCTTAGGGAATACGTTCCAAGACCTTCAGTGGATGCCTGAAACAGTGGATAGTACCGAATCCTATATATACTATGGATTTTCCTGTGGATACATACCTATGATAACTAAAGTTTAATTTATAAATTAGGCACAGTAAGAGATTAACAACAACAAAAATAAAACATAATAATTTGCCAACACCATTAGACTTACTCTTTGGGGCCACTATTATGTAAAATATGGGTTGCTTGAACACAAGCACTGCAATACTGCAACAGTCAATCTGATAATCTAGGTGGCTACTAAATGAGCAATAAAATGGTGGCATAGCCAGTGTGGAAACACTGGGCAAAGAGAATATTCACATCCCAGGCAGGATGCAACAGGATAACACAGGGTTTCATCACACTACTGAGAATTCCAGGCCATTTAAAACTTATAAATTGCTTATTTCTGGAATTTTTGAATACTTTTGCATTGCAGTTGAATATGGGTAACTGAAACTGTAAAAACCAAACCACAAATGGGGGTCTACTATATATAGAACTCCCTCTCCCCCCTCTGCTTGTCAATCAACCTAATGCCTGGCTCTTATCTTAGGTAAAAGATCAGAGGGTTTTTCTCTAAGATTATTGAACCATTGCCTTGGGAGAAATTAGGAACCCTAATTCCCATGTTTATGACAAAGCAATATCCCACAATAAAAACTATGGCACAGACCTAAGAGAAACTGGTTTGGATCAGAACAAGAGGATGGTGAGCTCCCAGAGAAATACTTTTAAGGAAAAAAATGGAACTGATGGATCATTTGATAAGAGATATTATAAAGTATTATAAAACCAGTAAGAAAAAGAAAAAAGCTCTCCTCATTCTGACATTAATAGCTGGTTACCTTTCTGTATAACTAGGCAAAGTACAAGAATACTCTCCTGAAGACATAAAGCTCCCTGTCAAATATTTCTCTCAAGTTCTAAAATGTAAAATGTATAGATAAGACAATAAGAATTACAAAACACTTGAAGAAATCCTTTAAGCATCACAGAGAAAGACTGAAATTAATAGAAAATATAAACTCTATGAAAACAAATATCTCAGAGAATAGAAGATAGCTTTTTAAAATCATTCTAGGCTGGGCACTTCATGCCTGTAATCCCAGCACTTTGGGGCTCCAAGGCGGGTGGATCATGTGAGGTCAGGAGTTTGAGACCAGCCTGGCCAACATGGTGAAACCTTATCTCCACTAAAAAAAAAAAAAAAAAATTAGCTGGGCATGGTGGCAGGTGCCTGAAATCCTCCTAGCTACTTGAAAGGCTGAGGCAGGAGAATTGCTTGAATCCTGGAGGTGGAGATTGCAGTGAGCTGAGATCACACCACTGCACTCCAGCCTAAGGGACAAAGTAAGATTTCATCTCAAAAAAAAAAAAAAAAAAAAGATGGCCAAATAGAAACAGCTCCAGTCTGTAGCTCCCAGCAAGGTCAATGCAGATCGGGGGTGATTCCTGCATTTCCAACTGAGGTACCCAGTTCATCTCATCGAGACTGGTTGGACAGTGGGTGCAGCCCACTGAGAATGAGCTAAATCAGCGTAGGGTGTTGCCTTACCCAGGAAGCACAAGGGAAGCTGCAAGAGACTCTTCCGGGAGAAATGGTGTGTTCTGGCCCAGATACTGGGCATTTCCCATGGTCTTCACAACTGGCAGGCCAGGAGATTCTCTTCAGTGCCTGGCTCTGCAGATCCCACCCTCAAGGAGCCCAGCAAGCTAAAATCCACTGGCTTGAAATTCTTGCTGCTAGCACAGCAGCCTGAGGTCGACCTGACCTGGGATGTGAGCTTGGTGAGGGGAGGGGCATCCACCATTGCTGAGGCTTGAGTAGGTGGTTGAACCCTCACAGTGTAAACAAAGCAGCCAGGAAGTTCAAACTGGATGAGCCCACTGCAGCTCCTTGGGTCAGAGAACCTGGGGGAAGGGATAGCTGTGGGTGCAGCTTCAGCAGACTTAAATGTCCCTGCCTGACAACTCTGAAAAGAACAGCAATTTTCCTAGTACAGTGCTTGAGCTCTGATAAAGGACAGAATGCCTCCTCAAGTGGGACCCTGGCCCCCCATGTATCCAGAGTGGGAGACACCTCCCAGTAGTGGCCAACAGACCTCATACAGGAGAACTCTGGCTGGCATCTGGCAGGAGCCTCTCTGGGACAAAGCTTCCAGAGACAGAAACAGGCAGCAATCTTTGTTGTTCTGTAGCCTCCACTGGTGATACCCAGGAAGACAGAGTCTTGAGTGGACCTCCAGAAAACTCCAGCAGACCTGCAGCAGAGGGTCCTGACTGTTCAAAGGAAAACTAACAAACAGAAAGGAATAGTATCAACATCACTAATATCAAAGAACAAAGGTAGATGGATCCATGAAGATGGGGAGAAACCAGAACAAAAAGGCTGAAAATTTCAAAAAAAACCAGAGCACCTCTTCTCCTCTAAAGGATAACAACTCCTTGCCAGCAAGGGAACAAAACTGGATGGAGAATGACTTTGATGAATTGACAGAAATAGGCTTCAGAAGGTAGGTAATAAGAAACTCCTCTGAGCTAAAGGAGCATATTCTAACTCAATGCAAGGAAGCTAAGAACATGGAAAAAAGGTTAGATGAATTGCTAACCAGAATAACTAGCCTAAAGCAGAACATAAATTACCTGATGGAACTGAAAAAATGTGGCATGAGAACTTTGTGAAGCATACACAAGTATCAATAGTTCAATCAATCAAGCAGAAGAAAGGATATCTGAGATTAAATATGTCAATAAAATAAAATGAGAAGACATGATTAGAGAAAAGAGAGTGAAAAGAAATGAACAAAGCCTCCAAGAAATATGAGACTATGTGAAAAAACCAAATCTACATTCAATCCATGTAACTGAAAATGACAGGGAGGATGGAACCAAGATGGAAAACACTCTTAAAGATATTATCCAGGAGAACTTCCCAAACCTAGCAAGACAGGCCAACATTCAAATTCAGGAAATATGGAGAGCACCACAAAAATATTCCTTGAGAAGAGCAACCCCAAGACACATAATCATCAGATTCACCAAGGTTGAAATGAAGAAAAAAAAATGTTAAGGGCAGCCAGAGAGAAAGGTCAGGTTACCCCCAAGGGGAAGCCCATCAGACTAATAGCAGATCTCTCAGCAGAAACCCTACAAGCCAGAAGAGCGTTGGGGCCAATATTCAACATTCTTAAAGAAAATAATTTTCAACCCAGAATTTCATATCCAGCCAAACTAAGCTTCTTAAGTGAAGGAGAAATAAAATTCTTTACAGACATGAAAATGCTGAGAGATTTTGTCACTACCAGGCTTGCCTTACAGGAGCCCCTGAAAGCAGCACTAAACACAGAAAGGAAAAACTAGTACCAGCCAATGCAAAAATATGCCAAATTGTAAAGACTATCTATGCTTTGAAGAAACTGCATTAACTAATGGGCAAAATAACCAGCTATAATCATAATGGCAGGATCAAATTCACATATAGCAATATTAACCTTAAATGTAAATGGGCTGAATGCCCCAATGGAAAGATATGGACTGGCAAAATGGATAAAAAGTCAAGACCCTATCTATGGTGTGCTGTATTCAGGAAACCCATCTTACATGCAAAGACACACATAGCCTCAAAATTAAAAGATGGAGGAAAATTTACTAAGCAGGTGGAAAACAAAAAAAGCAGGGATTGGAGTCCTAGTCTCTGATAAAAAAAGTTCTAAACCAACAAAGATCAAAAGAGACAAAGAAGGGCATTACATAATGATAAAGGGATCAATGCAACAAGAGGAGGTAACTATCCTACATATATATGCACCCAATACAGGAGCACCCAGAATCATAAAGCAAGTTTTCAAAAACCTACAAAGAGACTTAGACTTCCACACAATAATAGTGGGAGACTTTAACACCTCATTATCAATATTAGACAAATCAATGAGATAGAAAATTAACAAGGCTATCCAGGGCCTGAACTCAGCTCTGGACCAAGTGGACCTAATAAACATCTACAGAACTCTCCACCTTAAATCAACAGAATATACATTCTTCTCAGCACCACATTACACTTATGCTAAATTGATCACATAATTGGAAGTAAAACACTCCTCAACAAATGCAAAAGAATGGAAGTCATAACAGTCTCTCAGACCACAGTGCAATCAAATTAGAACTCAGGATTAAGAATGTTTCTCAGTGATAAATGGAGATACATATGTTCAGACACAAATCTGAGTGGCCAGAACAACAATAATTAAAAATACATACTCATAACATTGTCAAATTTTAGATTACCAAAAATAAAAGTTTCAGAAGATGGGATTAAGTATCTTAAAATTGTCCAGAAAAAAAGAGCTATCTTTCCCTGTAATGTTGGAAATACAGGAAATTAAAAAAAAGGCCACCTACAGAACAGAGATGTCAGAACCAAGCTGTAACAGTCTATGCAACAGCAAAATTGTTTACTAGGACATAATAATATAATATCTTAAAAATTCTGGAAGCAAATTATTTTAAACCTAAAATTCTAGAACCAACTAACATTAATCAAATGTATATTAGAATAAAGTATGCAGTACTTTATTTCAAATGTTCATATTCTATTCAACTGTTCTTAGGAAATTAATTATGGATGTACTTCACAATGAAGGATTTGACTGACACAAAGAGTTAGGGTCAAAAAAAATATGATTCAACCTTGTCGAACAATAAAGTCCAGAATAATCACTGTGCCTCAGGCCTAGTAAACAACCAATCAAAACTAAATTTGGTCCAGGGTGTGGTGGCTCATGCCTGTAATCTTAGTACTTTGAGAGGTCAAGGTAGGCAGATCATTTGAAGTCAAGGGTTTGAGACCAGGCTGGCCAACATGATGAAACCTCCATTGCTACTAAAAACACACAAAAAATAACTAGGTGTGATGGCATGCACCTGTAATCCCAGCTACTCAGGAGGCTGAGGCAGGTGAATCGCTTGAATTCTGGAGGTGGAGGTTGCAGTGATCAAAACTGCGCCAGTGCACTCCAGCCTGGGTGACAGAGCAAGAGTCCATCTAAACTTAACACATACACACACACACACACACACACACACACACTCACTCACTCTAAATTAGGAGAACAGAAGTCTTGGGAAAAGCACATTTTAAAAAGTACCCCATAGAATGGATAAATGGCTGAAAGCTTGAACATATGACAAAGCCCCCACCTTTTAAAAGGCAATTCAAAATTTCTAGAAAAACAAAAAGTTGTACAAGAAAGTGGTGACCCAGATATTATAAAACCAATCCAGATCAGAGTTAGTAGACCAATAGCAGTTAGTAGATTTCAGGGGAAATAATGTGCTAGATTCCAACAATAAGGGAGAATCTGTAAAATATTGAAGATTTGGAGATATGGTGAAGAAGACATATGTTAATATACCTAAAAAGAAAACAAAAGCAATCAGAAACTCCAGGAAAAATAAAAACTAAATACCACTTGAGCAATAAATACTCCAAATATATAGCTGACTTAAAGTTTGAGCTATTAATGGTGCAGATAAGGAAACAGAATTTCTTTGAACTTGACATTCTCCTTTGAATGTCTCAGATGTTATATTGGATATGTAATTATAGCCCACTACTTGGTCCTACTAGAACATTAAAATTATAACAATGGAAACACAATTTGTTGGTTTTAGCATTCACAATGAACCCATAAACAAGGCATAGAATTTTTTAGATGTTAGAGAAATGAATGCAAATGATATTTTGCCTAAAACGTATCAGGCAGCTGACAGAATACTGGGCAGCAGAGTGAGAGAAGAGATGAAGAGCAGTGTGAAGACACTGCATCAGTGGTTGGAAAAAATGACAACTTTGAACCCTGCCTCAAATAGTCTGGGGTTAAGTCACTTTCAGCTTTTGTTCCATGTGTTGATGTCAGAGCTAGCATCTCTGTTATTCTCTTGGTTTCTTCATTCATGTTCACAAGATGGGTGTTACATTTTCAATCATCACATCAAAACACAAAGAAGCTGGGAGACAGGTAATGGGCTTTCTCGTAGCCAAGATTTGCCTTTATATTGGGATGGAAGTTCAACCTGTGAGACTTCCCTTTATGTTTCACTGGGCAGGTTTGAATTACCTGCCCACAATTGGAGCAATCACTATTTAATGGCATTTTGATTAGCATTTTCTGAACATAGTCTGGGGTTAGAGTCTAATTCCGGAGCCAAGGTAGCTCAGTCCACTACCTGAACAAATTGGAGTTAATGTGACAAGATAGGAAATGGATGTTGAAAAGTCAAATAGCACTATAATATTTTTTGTTTTGAAAACCAGCATTCTCCAGTATCTGGAATGATTTTTATCTTCTTTACCTTATTTAACCTGATCTTCTATCTCAGATTTTCCAGGTTAAAATTTAGCTTAGATGGGAAATTCCAAACATTAGAATTTAGCAATGGAATTGTCAAGGAGTACATCAGTCAAACATTAGCAGTTGTGGAGGTTCAATTACTAAGTTACTCAACTGGCAAACAATTGCTGACTTTGGGCAAAACTACAAGAAACTATGAATTAGTGGATTAGTGACTATACATTAGCTGTTTTTAAAGGATCAGGTTTTTGAATGGTGAGACTAAGATTAGATGTTATAATTAGAAAGGTGCTGAGTACAGTGGCCAGCAAGATAGCTGATTAGAAACAGCTCTGGTCTGCATTTCCCAGTGAGATCAATACAGAAGGCAGGTGATTTCTGCATTTCCAACTGAGGTGCGTGGCTTGACTCATTGGGACTGGTTAGACAGTGAGTGCAGCCCAAGGAGGGTGAGCCAAAGCAGGGTGGGGTGTCACCTCACCCAGAAAGCACAAGAAGTCTTTACCCTATACAAGGGAAGCCATGAGGGACTGTCCCATGAGGAATGGTACATGTGGGCCCAGATACTATGCTTCTCCCATGGTCTTTGCAACCTGCAAACCAGGAGATTCCCTTGGGTGCCTACTCCATCAAGGCCCTGGGTTTCAAGCACAAAACTTGGCGGCTATTTGGGCAGACACCAGGCTAGCTGCAGGAGGGTTTTTTTAAATCATACCCCAGTGGCATCTGGAATGCCAGCATGACAAAACTGTTCACTCCCCTGGAATGGGGGCTGAAGCCAGGGAGCCAAGTGGTCTAGCTCAGTGGATCCCATCTTCACAGAGCCCAGCAAGCTAAGATCCACTGGCTTGAAATTGTTGTTGCCATCACAGCAGTCTGAAGTTGATCTGTGATGCTTGAGCTTGGTGTGGGGAGGGGTGTCCACCATTACTGAGGCTTGAGTAGGTAGTTATCCCAACACAGTGTAAACAAAGCTGCCAGGAAGTTCAAACTGGGCAGAGCCCCCCAGAGCTCAGCAAAGCCACTGTAGCCAGACTGCCTCTCTAGATTCCTCCTCTCTGGGTAGGGTATCTCTGAAAGAAAGGCAGCAGCCCCAGTCAGGAGCTTGTAGATAAAACTCCCATCTCCCTGGGACAGAGCACCTGGGGGAAAGGGTGGCTATGGGCACCAGTTCAGCAGACTTAAACATTCCTGCCTGTTGGCTCTGAAGAGAGCAGTGGATTTCCTAGAACAGTGCTCAAGCCCTGCAAGGGGACAGATTACCTCCTCAAGTAGGTCCCTGAATTCCATGCCTCCTGACTGGGAGACATCTCCCAGCAGGGACTGACAGACACCTTATAAAGGAGAGTGGCTGGCATCTAGTGGGAGCTCCTCTGGAATGAGGGAAAAACAGGCAGCAATCTTTGCTGTTCTGCAGCCTCTGTGGGTGATACCCAGGCAAACAGGTTCTGGAGTGGACCTCTAGCAAACTCCAGCAGACCTGCAGCAGAGAGGCCTGTTAGAAGGAAAACTAACAAACAGAAAAAAATAGCATCAACATCAACAACAACAAAAACGTCCACACAGAAACCCCATCTGAAGGTCACCAAAGACCAAATGTAGATTAATCAATGAAGATGAGGAAAAACCAGCACAAAACAACTGAAAATTCCAAAAACCAGAAAGCCTCTTCTTCTCCAAAGGATCACAAATTCTTGCCAGCAAGGGAACAAAACTGGACAGAGAATGAGTTTGACAAATTGACAGAAGCAGGCTTCAGAGGTGAGTAATAACAAACTCCTCTGGGCTAAAGGAGCATGTTCTAACTCAATGTTTGGAAGCTGAGAAATCTGAAAAAATTTAGAGTAACTGTTAACTAGAGTAACCAGTTTAGAGAAGAATATAAATCACCTGATGAAGCTAAAAAACACAGCACAAGAACTTCATGAGGCATACACAATTATCAATAGCCTAATCAATCAAGCAGAGAAAGGATATCAGAGATTAAATCAACTTAATGAAATAAAGCATGAAGACAACATCAAAGAAAAAAGAATGACAAAGCATGAACAAAGCCTCCAACAAATATGGGACTATGTGAAAAGACCAAATCTACATTTGATTGGTATAACTTAAAGTGATGGGGAGAATGGAACTAAGCTGGAAAATACTCTTAAGGATACTATCTAGGAGAACTTCCCAAACCTAGCAAAACAGGCCAATATTCAAATTCAGGAAATACAGAGAACAGCACAAAGATACTCCTCAATAAGAACAACCCCAAGACACATAATCATCAGATTCACCAAGGTTGAAATTAAGGAAAAAAATGGTAAAGACAGCAAGAGAGATTGGTCGGGTTACCCACAAAGGGAAGCCCATCAGACTAACAGCAGATCTCTCAGCAGAAACTCTACAAGTCAGAAGAGAGTTGGGACCAATATTCAACATTCTTAAAGAAAATAATTTTCAGTCCAGAATTTCATATCCACCCAAACTAAGCTTCATAAGTGAAGGAGAAATAAAATCCTTTACAGACATGCAAACATGGAGGGATTTTGTCACCATCAGGACTGCCTTAAAATAGCTCCAGAAGGAAGCACAAAATAGGAAAAGGAAAAGCCAGTACCAGCCACTGCAAAAACATATCAAACTCTAAAGACCACTGATACTATGAAGAAACTGCATCAGCAAACAGACAAAACAACCAGCTAGCATCATAATGACAGCATAAATTTTATTCACAAATAAAAATATAAACCTTAAATGTAAACAGGCTAAATGCCCCAATTAAAAGACACAGACTGGCCAACTGGATAAAAAGTCAAGACCCTATCATGTGCTGTATTCAGGAGACCCATTTCACATACAAAGACACACGTAGGCTCAAAATAAAGGAATGGAGGAAGATTTACCAAGAAAATGGAACACAAAAAAAGCAGGGGCTATAATCCTAGTCTCTGATAAAACAGACTTTAAACCAGCAAAGATCGAAAAAGACAAAGAAGGGCATTACATAATGGTAAAGTGATCAATGCAACAAGAAGGGCTAACTCTCCTAAATATATATGCACCCAATACAGGGCACTCGGATTCATAAAGCAAGTTCTTAGAGACCTACAAAGAGACTTATACTCCCACACAATAATAGTGGGAGACTTTAACACCCCATTGTCAATATCAGATCAACGAGACAGAAAATTAACAAGGACATTCAGGACTTGAACTCAGCTCTGGACCAAACCAACTCAATAGACATCTACAGAACTCTCCATCCCAATTCAACAGAATATACATTCTTCTCAGCACCACATCACACTTATTAATAAAGAAGAAAAAAGAAGAATCAAATAGACACAATAAAAATGATGAAGGGAATATCACCACTGATCCCACAGAAATATAAACTACAATCAGGAAATACTATAAACACCTCTACATGAATAAACCAGAAAATCTAGAAGAAATGGTTGAATTCCTGGAAACATACACCCTCCCAAGACTAAACCACAAAGAAGTCAAATTGCTGAATACACCAATAACAAGTTCTGAAACAGAGGCAGTAATTAATAGCCTACCAACCCCCCTGACCTCCCCAAAAAAAAAGCCCAGGACCAGATGGATTCACAGTTGAATTCTGCCAAAGGTACAAAGAAAAGCTGGTACAATTCCTTCTAGAACTATTCCAAAAAATAGAAAAAGATAGACTTCTCCCTAGTTCATTTTATGAGGCTAGCATCATCCTGACACAAAAAGCTGGCAGGGACACAACAAAAAAAGAGAAAATTGAGGTGAATATCTCTGATGAATATCAATGTGAAACATCCTCACTAAAATACTGGCAAACTGATTCCAGCAGCACATCAAAAAGCTTATCCACCACGATCAAGTTGGTTTTATCCCTGGGATGCGAGGCTGGTTCAACACATGTAAATCAATAAATGTAATCCATTACATAAACAGAACCCAATGACAAAAAACACATGATTATCTCAATGGATGCAGAAAAGGCCTTCAGTCAAATTCAAGACCCTTTATTATAAATACTTTCAATAAACCAGGTATTGATGGATTACATCTCAAAATAATAAGAGCTATTTATGACAGATCCACAGCCAATAGCATACTGAATGGGCAAAAGCAGGAAGCATTCCCTTTGAAAACCATTGCAAGAAAAGGATGCTTTCTCTCACTACTCCTATTCAACATAATATTGGAAGTTCTGGCCGAGGCAATTAGGCAAGAGAAAGAAATAAAAGGTATTCAAACAGGAAGAGTGAAAGTCAAATTGTTTGCAGATGACATCATTGTATATTTAGAAAACCCCATAGTTTCAGCCCAAAATTTCTCATGGGAGTTGCTTATCCTTAAGCTCATCCTTAAGCAACTTCAGCAAAGTCTCAGGATACAAAATCAATGTGCAAAAATCACAAGCATTTCTATACACGAATAATAGACAAAGAGCCAAATCATGAGTAAACTGCCATTCACAATGTGACAAAGAGGATAAAATACCTAGGAATACAACTTCCAAGGGATGCAAAGGACCTACTCAAGGAGAACTACAAACCACTGCTCAATGAAATAAGAGAAGACCCAAACAAATGGAAAAACATTCCATGCTTATGGATAGAAAGAATAAATATTGTGAAAATAGCCATACTGGCAAAAGTAATTATCGATTCAATGCTACCCCCATCAAGCTACCACTGACTTTCTTCACAGAATTTTAAAAAAACAAAAACAAAACAAAACAAAACAAAAAACTACCTTAAATTTCATATGGAACCAAAAAAGAGCTAGTATAGCCAAGATAATTCTAAGCAAAAAGAACAAGGCTGGAGGTATCACACTACCTGTCTTCAAACTATACTAGAAGTTTGCAGTAACAAAAACAGCATGATACTGGTACCAAAACAGAGATAGAGACCAATGGAAAACAACAGAGGCCTCAGAAATAACACCTCACACCTACAACCATCTGATCTCTGGCAAACCTGACCAAAACAAGCAATGGGGAAAAGATTCTCAAATGGTATTGAAAAAACTGGCTAGCCGTATGCAGAACACTGATACTGGATTCTTTCCTTACACCTTATACAAAAATTAACTCAAGATGGATTAAAGACTTAAACATAAGACCTGAGATCATAAAAAACCTGGAATAAAACCCAGGCAATACCATTCAGAACATAGGCATGGGCAAAGACTTCATAACTAAAACACCAAAAGCAATGGCAACAAAAGCCAAAATTGACAAATGGGATGTAATTAAACTAAAGAGCTTTTGCACAGCAGAAGAAACTATCATCAGGCAACCTATAGAATGGGAGGAAATTTTTACAGTAGATCCATCTAACAAAGGGCTAATATCCAGAATCTATGGAGAACTTAAATTTACAAAAAAAAAAGCACCCTATTAAAAATAGAGGAAGGATATAAACAGACACTTTTGAAAAGAAGACATTTATGCAGCCAAAAAACATGAAAAAAAGCTCATTATCACTGGTCATTAGAGAAACACAAATCAAAACCACAATCTCATGCTAGTTAAAATGGCGATCTTTAAAAAGTTGGAAAACAACAGATGCTGGAGAGGATGTGGAGAAATAGGAATACTTTCACGCTGTTGGTGGCAGCAAAAATTAGTTTAACCATTGTGGAAGATAGTGTGGCAATTCCTCAGGAATCTAGGACCAGAAATACTATTTGATCCAGCAATCCCATTATTACTGAGTATATACCCAAAGGATTATAAATCATTCTACTATAAAGACACATGCACACATATGTTTATTGTAACACTGTTCACAGTAGAAAAGACTTGGAACCAACCTAAATGCCCATCAATGATAGTATGTATAAAGAAAATGTGGCACATATACACTATGGAATACGATGCAGCCATAAAGAAGGATAAGTTCATGTCTTTTGCAGGGACATGGATGAAGTGGGAAACCGCTTCATTCTCAGCAAACTAATACAAGAACAGAAAACCAAACACCGAATGTTCTCACTCATAACTGGGAGTTGAACAATGAGAACACATGGACACAGGAATGGAACATCACATCTGGGGGCTGTCAGGGGTGGGGGGCTAGGGTAGGGATAGCATTAGGAGAAACACCTAATGTAGATGACAGGTTGCTGGGTGCAGCAAACCACCATGGCACATGTATTCCTATGTAACAAGCCTGCATGTTCTGCACATGTATCATAGGACTTAAAGTATGATAATAATACTGAGTATGATAATAGTGCTGAGTATATTTTTGATGCTATGATACACATCCTCATAATAAATATGTAATTTAATACAAACGTATGTTTTTATACAATACTTCTAGAATACCATGCAAGCTAACATCTTGTTTATGGATACAAGTTAATGTTTTATTACCTTGTTTATCTGACATGAACAGCTTGGCTTTTCTGATAAGAAAATGCAATATAATACTGTTGGGTTATTATTGAATGTTTATGAAGACAGGTTTTCTTTGAGTGCAATGCTTAAGAAATCAAACAGATATTTCAAAGATTTGGAACAGCTGAATGTGTGAGTGGCTTATATGGAAGGAAGTGTAGTGAAGTGGTTAAACATCAAGGCTTTGGAATCAGCCTTGAAGTCTGGCCTTGCAAACCTTTCTGAGTCTGTTTCCCCTCTGTACAAGCGATAGAATCTTTCTCTTAAAATGGTTGTAATGAGGAATGAGAAAATGCACATAAGGTATTTAGCATAGCACTTGCCAAAAATTATACTCTTTTAATTTATATTTCAGCAATTCAAAATATGTAATTTGAATAAGGCCTAGGATAATTCTAATACCTACGTGATTATTAAGAAATAACTACCAAGCAAATTAACACTTTTCTTAAGATTTTCCTGTAGAACTAAATTTCTTGAGAATTAACTGCTTTCAAACATTCAAAAGTACTTCAGAGTGACTTATCCCCATGAACCATTTAATAAACTATTATACAATTCCTCTATCTGTTTGTTAAAGTATATTCTCTAATAACGTCTACTGGACAATTTTTTATTTAACAAGCACTTTATATAGTCACACTATGTGGTAGGGAGTGTTCCAGATACTTAACAAATAATAATTTATTCTAATAACAGCCCTAAAAGAGAGGTACTATTATTACTCCCATATTATAGATGAAGAGACTGAAGGACAAAGAAGTTCAATAACTTTCCCATGGGAACTGTAGCGCTCCTGAAGGACTGCTATGCCCTTCCCAGCACTCCTTCAGATCCAGCTGTATTGGCTGCTGACAGTCACAGTTGAGTCCCTCCCCAGGAATTTTAGTGGGCCAAAGCTTTACCCACAGTTATTCCCCTCCCTCAGGAGCAATCCACATCCAATGCCTTTTGCCTCAATTCAGGACATTCCTAAAAGGCCATTCCAGCTCTAGATTTCCTCATGGAATCAGCTGAGGCCCTGTTGCAACTACATCATGGTTCAACTTTTCCTTTCCACTCAATTCTGTTCTTACTCCCTCACAAGTGTTGAGAGCACTCTTTGGGAAGCAATGTGACAATATAAATTACTTTTGTAAAGACACATTTTTGGAGCATTCTCCATTAAGTCTCCTGCGTGAAAATCTCTGCCTTGGAGTTGGCTTCCTGAAAACCTGACTTAAGACAGTCATATAGCTAATAAGTAGTAGAACCAACTCAAGCAGTCTGGCCCTAGGATATGTACTCTTAACCACTATGCTATGCTACATATTCATAATAATCTCTTTTAATACTATGCTTTGGAACATAACATTTTTCACTAGAAATTATATAAAACAGATTTTCCAGGAATCCAGCCCTCCTCTCTATTTGCTCAGACTATCAGGGTTATTTTTGTCATTCCTTTTCTGGGAAAATGGTTTGAGTTCTTTTATACTACAGCCACAAGCCAATGTACTCAACAAATGGTTATTAGATTGTGATGATAAACACATACTTTTACTGGTAGTTTAGAAGCCAATAAATGAGGGAATTAGCTTTACAGTAGAGGCTTCCTCAAATCCTCTTAGATATTCAAGCCTTTTGAGTTTCTGTGATATCATGAGAGTAACCAGTTTTCCAGTTCAAAACAAGCACAGGTTATACTGCTGATGAAACATCTAATCTCTTCTAATCTCTTAAAGTAGGTTTTTAATAATCTCTTGTGCAGTTCTCTAAGAATACATTGTAATCCTAAGCCAAAGAGGAAACCTGCTAAGCCAGACTTCCACAGGTCTATTATCAACACAAGGATACTAACTGCGGTGATGTCATGAGAAGATGAGAAAGCAAGCCTTACTCCCCTAACACTACATTTTAGCACTTATTTTTGTCGTACAATGAAGTGACTTATATTTCCAACCATTGAAGCATCTGTTTGGCGAAGGCGAGAATATATTAGAAATTTGCCCTCCATGTAAGTGTGAGAGGGCTCAAGGATATCTTTTGGAAGGGATCAGAAAAACACCAAGAAAGAAAGCAAAGACATAGCAATCTACTTAGGCAAAATTATGTTGAACTAACAAAGGCTTCAAAACTTCCTAAGCTTGTAGCAACAGAGGTCTATTTCTGATGTGTGTAGTAAGTCTTTATAGGTTAGTTAATGGACTGAAACTCTGCTCCATCATCTTTGCTACAAGATCCAACTTGACGGAGTTCACCCTTCTGGATATGGCTGACTTCGTGGCAGAGGGAAATTAGAGCATGAGAAAACCTTTGATGCATATTAAAGCTTTTGCTCATACTGCATTGTTCAAAGCAAGTCACATGACCAAGCTTGAGGTCAACAGGGAGGGATTTATAATCCTCTCTCAGGGTAAGACAGCAAATAATGCATAATACAAAAAACCTAGCACAGTCCCCAATTTTATTCACAAATATTTGCTTCCATCTGCACACAAAATATTTTCATTTCTCTCCTCAAGAGGAGAAAAATCCAAAAGTCAAGGAATGACATCAGGATGAAAGTAAGCGATTTTGTGATAGTCTTTACTAAATTGGATCTGGTTGTAATTTCTCTTTGTAAAGGGCATATAAACAGAAAATAACTTTCCTTCCACCCACAAGTCTCAAATTCACTGATAGAGAGAAAATAATTGCAACAAGTATTATTTTTCAGAAAGGGAAATAACGGGAGGGACAGAGCAATTCTGAAATCACATTGGATAGATGTTTCAAGAAGTCTCCTCCCCAGAAGATAGGTTATACCTTTTGATTAGGCCGCTTTTCTGCCTCCAGAGAAGAATGCCCTAGTCTGTTTTTTACGTTAGCTCTTGGCTTGTACACTGAAAAATGTTTTTTCTCCAATATCCTTGTTGGCCACAACTGAAAAAGACATTGAAGAATACATCCTCCTTGGAGCTAAGCAGATTTCTCAGTCTACTTCCCGCACATGAACTATTAGAGGTGCCAAGGATCATTTTAATCTAGAACAATCACAAATTGTATTTAGTCCCAACTAAGACCATATTCTCAGCATTAGGCTCTTTTATTGATGAGATTTCAGCCACCTTCATGTGCCTATAGCCTCATCTTCTATTCTTTTTACAATATCTCTTTCTGTAAACTTAATTACCAATGACTTGAGCTAATCAGGTTTTGGAGGTGGGATAGATTCATGCCTTTAGCCTCTTATCCATAGGCTATTTCATCTGACTGAAGGGATGTTATAGGCTCTAACTTAATCTATTAAGAAGTTTTAACATAGGATACTTTGGCTGTATACTGATGTATTCATTGGTATGAGGTGAGTTTTATGCCCTCTCAGTTTTATCTTTTATGTTTGGAGAGGAGAAACAGATGTACCTTTCTATTTTGTTCCCTTTCATCTGTGATTGCAGACTGACTTTAGTTTCATTTTGCTTTAAAAAAAAATTCATTTCTGTTGTAATATCTTGTCAGATACAACAAGCAAATTATGTCATTAACTTTATGTTTGCCAGTCTCTATGCCTAAATCCAAAGCTCACTCAATACATTCACTGTCTTCCATGTTAACACAGGCAGGCAACAGTTTATAAAATGTTTTGCCAATGCATAATATGGACTGTCATCTTTCTAGAGTCCATTTACAGTTTCATTGGTCTGTGAGACAATTTCACCTATTTTAGTTTTTTTGTTGTTATGGTGACACTTCTAGATACCAATTTTTATATGTCAGCTTGGCCTAAATTATGCCAACAGATAACCCCAAAATTGTAGTGGATTTAAAAAATAAATGTTAATTTCTTAAGCTATACTAATGTGGCTCTAGGCCAGATCATCTCCATTTCAGAACGTAGGCCGACAGAGCAGCCTTGTCTAGACATTGCCAGTTTCAGAGCAGAGGAAACAGAACATAACTATCACATAATAGCTCTGCACTCAGTGAGTGGTCCATACCCTATCTACTTAGTTTTAACTGACCAAAAGCAGGTCATTTGGCCAAGCCTGGAGGTGGTGAAGTATAATCCTAACAGCTAGAGCAAGAGCTCTAATAAAATATGCCACAACTGTAACCTCGTCAGTCCTATAGAAACTAAGGGAAGACACATATTCTTTATTCTGTGAACAGCTATTTCAGGATTCCCCTGCCTTGGTTTGCTAATTATATTAATACAATCAATTCACAGATTCAATGTGAATTGATAAGGCAGTTCTTATTGGGGATTACTGGCAAAAGCACAGCTTGTGAAATTTTGCTTATTTGTAACAATATTTCTGCTAAACATAGTTTACATTTCATATATAAGGTAAACTATATGTAATGTATTTCTTAATTTTTATATCTTTTCAGATTTAAAGCAAAAAGTGAACTAAATTTAGGTAGTCAGCCAATGAAATTTTACATTTGTACACATCTGTGTAACCACCATTTAGATCAAAGTATAGGATATTTCCAGTAGTGCAAAAAGTCCCCTTGCTTATTTCTTTGTTGTATCAGTTCATTCTTGCACTGCTATAAAGAAATACCTGAGAACTATGTAATTTATAAAGAAAAGTGGTTTAATTGTTAATGGTTCTGCATGCTGTACAGAAAGCATGGCAGCATCTGCTTCTGGGGAGGCCTCAGGAAACGTACAATCATGGTGGAAAGCAAAGTTGGAGCAAGTGACTTACATGGCAGGGACAGGACTGAGAGATGGGGGGAAGAGCCACATACTTTTAAACAATCAGATTGCAGGAGAACTCATGATCACCATGACAACACTATAAAATCTGCCCCCATGATCAAATCATCTCTCACCAGACCCCACCTCCAACATTGGGGATTACAACTGAACATGAGATTTGGGTGGGAACACATATCTAAACCATCTTGTCTGTCAGTCTCTATCCCTTTTCCCATAAGTAACCACTAATCTGACTTTGATCACCTTAAGTTATCTTAGTTCTTTTCTATTCTTAAATTTCATCTAAACAGAATCATTCTATCTGGTTCTATTCTATTTCAATTTTTTTGTTCTCTATATTGTCTTTAAAAGCCATCCATGTTGTGTATATCAGTAATTTGGGTTTATTTTAGTGCTGTGTAGTTTTCCTATGCTTGTGTGTATGTTTGTTTGTATATACATTCCCTACTTCTTTGGATAAGCATCTGGGATATTTTCAGTTTGAGGCTATTATGAATAAGTCTACTATGAGCATTTTGTACAGGTGTTTTGGTGTTCATATGTACAATAGTCTTTTGAGCATCTTGCCATAGGGCATCTTGACATTCCTGAGTCCTTCCTGTTGCTGCACCTGGCCTCACAGAGCCTGGGATACTGCCCTGTCCTATCATCCCGGGGTCTACAGTCACTACTGAATGGTACTTCATTTCCTAGAACCCAAGCTGCCGCTGTGTCCTGTTGGTTCCTAAATTGTAGCTGTGCCTTGCTTCTTGGACTCAACCCTTCAGAGCAACTCTTCTTTCTCAGAGTTTTGTCGGTGCTGTGCCCTGCCTTTCATAATTATAAACACAGCTATATCCCAGTCCTCTGGCCCCAGCTGCTATGGTGTGCTTCAGAGCAAAAGACCCCAGCTTTGTAGAACTACATTCATTTGTGCCTTGAAGAGTGAAACTATACCTAAAGTCCCAGGTGCTACAGTGGTTTCACAGGATGCTGAGCCCAGGAACTCAGCTTCATAGCTGCTCTCAGCACCTGTACCTTGGATCCAAGTGCTGCTATGGCTGATTTTGAGCCATGTCTGACCTGGTGCCAAAAAAGATCCCTTTAGTTAAGATTTCTCACTGAAAAAAATAAGAATGGAAGAACCCCTAAATCTCATGCCCTGAAAACCTATGCAGCCACAGAGTCACTGTGATATATTTCTGCAGTCTAGACAACTGAAGCACTTACAGTCATTGCCAGTGTTTATTACAACTGAAAGAGCTACACAGACATTATACTACTGTGCCCACATTGAACCAGTGTCACCATATCCTTCCCAAGTAGCACCCTTAGACCCATCTGCATGTGAAATTCTTCCCTTACAAAAGCCAATCTCTAAAGTTTGGAAGAGGTGGCTGTTCCACCAGATACACAAATATCAGTGTAGGAACACAAGAAACATAAAAAAGAAAGACAATATGACACCACCAAAGGAACACAATAATTCTCCAGTAACTGACTGAAAATAAAGGACAATTAGGGAATTTTCTGAAAAGGAATTAAAAATCTTTATCTTAAGGAAACTCAGTGAGATACAAGAGGAAACAAGTAGGTGATTCAATAAAATCAAGAAAATTATTCATTATTTGAATGTGCATTTCAACAAAGAGATAGGTATTATTAAAAAAAAAAAAAAAGAACTAGACCAGAAATCTTGGAGCTAAACAATTCAGTCAACGAAATAAAAATGTAACTGACAGCTTCAACAGCAGGATGAATTAAGTAGAAAAAGGAATCTGTGAACTTGAAGACAAGTTTTTAGAATGACTCAGAGGAAAAAGAAAAACAAATAAAAAAGAGTAAAGACAGACTATGAGACAGCTTACAGAACTTGAGACATCATTAAGAGACATATATTTACATTATGTGAATTTCAAAAGGAAAGGCAGAGAAGGGAGACTTATTTAATAAAATAATTGTTTATTATTTAATAAAATATTTAACAAAATAATTGTTATTTAAGAGACACTCATTTAATAAAATAATTGTTATAAACTTTTTAAGTTTTGAGAGAGATGTGGACATCCAGATCCACGAGACTCAAAAATCTCCAAATAGATTCAACCCAAAGAGGTCCTCTCCAAGGTATGTCTAATCAAACTATCAGAAGTCAAAGGCAAGAAGAGAATTTTCACTTAAAATTTATTTTTTTTGCCATAAGTTATAGGGGACACTGGTGGTATTTGGTAACGTGAGAAGGTTCTTTAGCAGTGATTTGTGAGATTTTGGTGCACTCATCACCTGACCAGTATCCACTGCACCCTATTTATAGTCTTTTATCTTTCACTCCCTCCCATTCTCCCCACCAAGTCCCCACAATCTATTGTATCATTCTTATGCCTTTGCATCCTCATAGCATATAACTCCCACATTCAGTGAGAAGATGATGTTTTTTTTTCCCATTCCTGAGTTATTTCACTTAGAATAATAGACTCCAATCTCATCCAGGTTGCTGCAAATGCTGTTAATTCATTCATTTTTATTGCTGGGTAGTATTCCATCATATACATATATATAGACACACACACACACATATATATATATACACACACACACACACACACACACACATATACAATCATCTCTCTATATATATAATCTATATATATAAAATTGTGTGTGTGTGTGGCGATATATATATATCTCACAGTTTCTTTATCCACTTGTTGATTAATGGGCATTTGGCTTGGTTCCACGATTTTATAATTGTGAATTGTGTTTCTATAATCGTGCATGTGCAAGTATCTTTTTCATATAAAGACTTCTTTCCTCTGGGTAGACACCCAGTAGTGGGATTGCTGGATCAAATGGTAGTTTTACTTTTAGTTCTTTAAGGAATCTCCACACTGTTTTCCATAGTAGCTGTACTAGTTTACGCTCCCACCAGCAGTGCAGAAGTATTCTCTGATCAGCACATCCATACCAATATCTACTGTTTTTTGATTACGCCCATTCTTGCAGGAGTAAGGTGGTATCGCATTGTGGTTTTATTTTACATTTCCCTAATCATTAGTGATGTTGAGCATTTTTTCATATCTTTGTTGGCCATTTGTATATCTTCTTTTGAAAACTGTCTATTCATGCCCTTAGCCCACTTTTTGATGGGATTTTTTTTTTCTTACTACGATCATTTTGGGATAAATTTCTCAAATCTTCTTTATGACTCTTGTATTTGGATATCTACGTCTCTAGCAGCCCAGAGAAATTTTTCTTGATTTTCCCCTCAATATGTTTCCCAACTGTTTAGAATTCTCTGCTTCCCCAGGAACACTGAATATCCTTAGGTTTGGTCATTTAACATAATCGCAGACTTCTTGGAGGCTTTCTTTATATTTTCTTATTCTTTTTTATTTGTCTTTGTTGGATTGTGATAATTTGAAGACCTTGTCTTAAAGCTCTGAACTTCTTTCTTCTACTGTTCAGTTTTATTGATGAGACTTTCCAGAGCATTTTGCATTTCTGTAAGTTTGTCCAATGTTTCCTGAATTTTTTATCATTTTTTCTTTAAGCTATCTATTTCATTGAATATTTCTCCCTTCACTTCTTTTATTGCTTTTTGGACTTCCTTGCATTGGGCTTTACCTTTCTTTGGTGCCTCCCTGATTAGCTTAATAACTAACACCCTGAATTCTTTTTCAGGTAAATCAGGGATTTCTTCTTGGTTTGGATCCATTGCTGGTGAACTAGTATGATTTTTTGAAGGTGTTAAAGAGCCTTGTTTTGTCATATTACCAGAGTTGGTTTTTTGGTTCCTTCTCATTTTGGTAGGCTCTGTCAGGCGGAAGGTCTAGGGCTGAAGGTTGTTGTTCAGATTCTTTTGTCCCATGCATTATTCCCTTGATGAAATACTCTCCACTTTTCCCTATGGATGCAGCTTCCTGTGAGCCAAACTGCATTGATTGTTGTCTCTCTTGTGAGTCTAGTCAGCCAGCAAATCTACTCGACTCTGGGCTGGTACTGGGAGTTGTCTGCACAGAATCCTGTGGTGATTTAATGCTGTTTTTGTGCTGATTGGCCTTCTGCTTGGAGGTGGTGCTTTCCAGAGAGCATCAGCTGTGGTAGTATAGAGAAGAACCAGCAGTGGATGGGGCCCCAGAACTCACAGGATTATGTGACCTTTGTCTTCAGCTACCAGGATGGGTAGGGAAGGACCATCAAGTGGGAGCAGAGCTAGTCAGGTATAAGTTCAGACTGTCCTGGTGGTGGGGGAGGTGTCTTGCTGTGGCTGCTGTGGGGGATGGGAGGTGAGGTTCCCAGGTCAATGAAGTTGTGTGCCTAGGAGGATTATGGTTGCCTCTGCTGAGTCATGTACGTTGTCAGGGAAGTGAGGAAAGCTGGCAGTCACAGGCCTCGCCCAATTTCCCTGCGAACCAAAGGGCCAGTGTCACTCCCATCGTGCCTTCCTCGCAGCTCCAAGTCTGTTTGCAGGCAGTGGACGAGTCAGTCTTGAGAACTTTCACCAGGCTACCTACCTCCCATCTGTGAAAGAAAAGGGCTTGTTTCTTCTCCTGTCTGTGGTGTCTGCACATTGGATTCACACCCTCCCCCAAGTTCTGGCCAGAAGATTTCTTACCCCATTCAAGTTGTTACAAAGTTCAGCTGGAGATTTCCTTCTCTCTGTGGTGTTTTCTGTCCCTGCTCCTCTGGCTGCCCTCCCGATGGATCCCTGTGATGCTAGGCATGAGTGGCCTGTTTGGGGATCCAGGGAGCTCTCAGGGCCTTTGGCTGCTTCCTCTACCCCTGTATTTCACTGGGCTCTCTAAATTGATTCAGCTCCAGGTAAGGTCAGAAACTTCTCCTGCACATAGACCTTTAGTTTCTCCAGTGGGAATGTGTGTTTAGGTGAGGAAGCTCTCCTTTCCCACTTCTGCAGTTGGGGCACACACTATTTGGGGTGCCTCCCAGGTCCTGCAGAAGCCATCTGCTTCCTTTGGAGTGTCTGCAGGTCTTCTTGGTTTCTTCTTGCAGTAGATCTGGAGTTAAAATTCACAATGCAAGTCTCCACACGCTGCTCTGCCTGTCCAGGTCAGGGCTGCTATCTAGTCCTGCCTCCTGACCACCATGATGATCAAGAAGAGAATTTTAATAGCAGCAAGAGAAAATTGTCTAGTCACATATAAGGGAATTACCCTTAGACTATCAAGACTATTTGCATATTTATCAGCAGACACATTACAGGCCAAGAAAAAACAGAGTGAGATTTTAAATATGACCAAAGAAAAAACCTTCCAGCCAAAAAGACTTACCCTGCAGAACTAAGGTGCACACAAAAACTCTAGTTTTATTTTTCCCCTCAAACAATTTATGTTTTTGATATCTAGATTTATAGATTTTTATATTGTGCATTACTAACAACTTATTGCAGTTCTGTTTTTATCATTTAGACTTTTAATTTTTATTCTAGAGATATATATGATTTACACATCACCATTACAATATTGAAGTATTCTGGGTTTGACTATGAATTTACCTTTACAAATGAGTTTTATACATTCACGAAGTTGGTTTTTGTTTTTGAAAAAATAAACAAAATTGAAAGACCCTTAGTAGTCTAGTTAAGAGAAAAGAGAGAAATACTTAGAAAGATACCTAACCAAGGAGGTGAAAGACCTCTAAAAGGAAAACTACAAAACACTGCTGACAGAAATCACAGACAATACGAACAAATGGAAACACATCCCATGCTCCTGGATGGGTAGAATCAATATTTTGAAAATGACAATACTACCAAAAGCAATCTACAAATTCAATGCAATTCCTTTAAAAATACCACCACCATTCTTCACAAAATTAGTAACATTTCTAAAATTCATACAAGACTAAAAAAGAACCTGCAAAGCCAAAGCAAGAATAAGCAAAAATAATAAATCTGGAGGCATCACATTACCCAACTATGGAACTTCAAACTATACTATAAGGCCATAGTCAACAAAATAGCATGGTACTTGTAAAAAAATAGGCACACAGACCAATGGAACAGAATGAGAACCCAGAAATAAAGCCAAATGCTTATACCCAATTGATCTTCGACAAAGCAAACAAAAACATAAAGTGAGGAAAGGACACGTTGTTCAACAAAGCTTGCTGGGATAACTGGCAAGCCACATGTAGAAGAATGAAACTGGATCCTCATCTCTCACCTTATACAAAAATCAACTCAAGATGGATCAAAGACTTAAATCTAAGATCTGAGCCCATAAAAATTATAGAAGATAACATTCTAAAAATCCTTCTAGACATTAGCTTAGTCAAAAAAAAAAAAAAAAAAAAAAGAGAGAGAGAAAAGAGAGAAGGCAAACAAAATTAAAAATCAAAGTGAAGAAACTGTAAGAAATTCCACAGATATAAAAAAGGATCAATAGAGTTATTATAAAAAAATTATGTGACAACGAATTAGATAACCAGAGAAAATAGGTAAGTTTATAGAGAAATGCAACCCACCAAGACTGAGTCAGGAAGAATAGAAAGCCTGAGCATACTAATAAAAAGTAATGAGAGATTGAAGAAGTAATTAAAAAGACTTCCTACCACCACCACTACCACCACTACCACCACCACCACCATCACCTAAGGACCAGATGGCTTCACAGATAAATTTTACCAAATATTCAAAGAAGACTTAATACTAGTATTTCTTAAACTCTTTCAAAAAATTAAGCTAGCACATTTTATGAAGCTAGCATCACTTTGATACCTAAGCAAGACAAAAACATCACAAGAAAGGGAAACTGTAGGCCAATTACTCAGATGAACAGTCACACAAAATTTCTTAATAAAATATTAGCAAACCAAATATAACACATCAAACAGATTACATATCATAACCAAGTGGGATTTATACCTAGCATGCTAGTCTAGTTGAACATATGCAAATTAATTAATATTATACAACACATTAATAGAATGATAGTAAAAAATCATATGATTATCTCATTGACACATACAAAAATTTGACAAAGTCCAACATCCTTTCTCAATTAAAAACTCTCTCAACGATATGGGTATAGAGTTTCTCAACATAATAAAAACCATTTATGAAAAAAACCTATGGCTACCATTATAATCAATGGGAGAAAACAAAGTTTTCCACTAAGATTTGGTACAAGGCAAGGATGTTCACTCTTGCTGTTTCTATTCAACATAGTCCTGGAAGTGCCAGCAAGAGCCATTAGACAAGAAAGAGAAACAAAATGTGTACAAACACAAAAGAAAGAAGTAAAATTTTTTCTGTTTTCAGGTAACATGATTCTCTGTGTTAAAAAAACCCCACAGATTCAACAACAAAAGCCTGTTAGAACTAATAAATGAATTCATTGACATTTTAGGATACCGAACCAGCATATAAAAATCAGTAGTTATGGATTAGACTAGAAAAATCAGTAGTATTTTTACACACAAACAGTGACCTAACTAATAAATCAAGAAAACATTCCTGGTTGGGCATGTTGGCTCACACCTGTAATCCCAGCACTTTGGGAAGCCAAGAGGGGCAGATCACTTGAGGTCAGGAGTTCAAGACCAGCCTAGCCAACATGGTGAAACCCCTGTCTCTAGTAAAAATACAAAAAACAATTAGCTGGCTGTGGTGATATGTGCCTATAGTCCCAGCTAATCAGGAGGCTGAGGCAAGAGAATTGCTTGAACCTGGGAGACAGAAGTTGCAGTGAGCTGAGATCGTGCCACTGCACGCCAGCCTGGGCTACAGAGGGAGACTGTTTAAAAAAAAGAAAAGAAAACAAAGATTCCCCTTTATAATACCATAAAAAATATTTAGAAATAAATTTAACCAAGGAGGTGAAAGATCTGTATATAAAAGCTATACTAAAAGGTATAAAACACTGAAGAAGTAAATTAAAGAAGGCACAAATAAATGGAAACTGTGCCATGTTCACAGATTAGAAGAATCAATTTCGTTAAAATGTTCATGCTGGCCAATAAAATCTACAAATTCAATTAATTTCTAAGAAAATTGCAAAGGCATTGTTCAAAGAAATAAGAAAAAAATCCCAAAATTTGTATGGAACTAAAAAAAAAACCCCTGAATAGCCAAATCAATTCTGAAAAAGAAAAATAAGTCAGAGGGATCACACTTCCTGATTTATAATGTTACAAAGCTATATTAACCAAAACAGTATGGCTCTGGTATAAAAGCAGATATGTAGGCCAGTGAAACACAGTTAAGAGCTCAGAAATCAATCCAAACATCATGGTCAACTACTTTTCAACAAGGGCATGCAAGAGGACATGATGGAGAAAGGAGAGCCTTTGATAAATGGTGCTAGAAAAACTAAATTTTAACTTACAAAATAATAAGACTTTTATCTTAAACCATACACACAAATCAACTCAAAATGGACAGAAGACTCAAATATAAGGTCAGAAACTCTAGAACTCGTGAAAGGGAACATAAGAGAAAACCTGGACATTGGTCTTGGCAATAATATTTTGAGTATCACACCAAAAGCTTAGGCCACAAAAGCAAAAGTAAATAAATTGGACTACATAAAACTAAAAAGCTTTTGCACAACAAAGGAAACAACAAAATGAAAAGAAAATCTGTTTATAGCTTGAGACACATTATTTGCAAACTGTATGTCTGATATGGGGTTAGTATCTAAAATTTATGAAGGCCTCATACAACTCAAGAGTGGAAAAACAAATAACTTTATTTCAAAATGAGTAAAGACCTGAATAGATATTTTCCCAAAGGAGACATACTAATGGAACAACAGGTATTTGAAAATGTGTTCAACATCTTTACTAATCTGAGAAATGCAAATCAAAACCACCATAAGATCGCCGTGACTCACCTGGAATTGGCGCAGCTGAGCCGGCGGGATCCCCGCAACCCACCCCCATGCCCTCCTTAAAAAAATAAAAAATAAAAATAAAAAACACATAAGATACCATATCACACCCATTAGGATAGCTGTTATCAAAAAGTCAGAAGTTAAATGCTGAGGGTTTGGAGGCAGAGAAATCTGTTACATTGTTGATGGGAATGCATATTGGTACAGGCATTATGAAAAACAGTATGGAAGTTTCTAAACAAACAAAAAGTAGAACTGCCATATGATCCAACAATTTTTCTTCCAAGTATATGCGAAAAAAAAGATATCTGCAATCCCTTGTTCATTTCAGCATCATTCATGATAGCCAAGATATGGAAACAACTAAACTGTCAACAGATGAACAAATACAGAAACTGTGGTGCAAATATATACTGAAATATTATTCAGCCTTAAAAAAGAATGAAATCTTCCCATTTTCTACAACATAGATGAGCTTGGAGGAAATTATGCCAAGTGAATTAAGCCAGGGACAGAAAAAGAGTATTGCATAATTTCACTTATATGTGGGATCTAAAAAAAAAATTAAAAAGTCAAATATACAGAGACAGAAAACAAAACAGTGGTTACCAGGAGCTGGGGAACAGGAGGAGGAAATGAGACATAGATCAGAAGATACGAAGCAGCAAATATGTAGAATAAACAAGTTTAAATATCTAATGTGCAATATGAGAATTATAGGTAATAAAATTGTACTTATATGAGATTTATGCTAATTGAGTAGATTTTAACTGCTCTTGTCACAGAAACAAAATAATTGGTAACTATGTGAGATGATGGATATGTTTTCATCACTATAGTAACAATTTTACTATCTATGTGTCCTGTATATTACGTTATATACCTTAAGTGTACACAATAAAATTTATTTTTTAAAAAGCACAAGAACATCATAAAGAAAGCAACACCAAACACCAGGTCACTAAGCTTTTAACAATTTTATAATTTTAGTTCTTATAGTTAGTTCCATGCTCTATTTCAAGAAACATGTAGATGGTATGAGGAAAGAATCAAGGTTTATTATTTTGCATATAGATAATAAATTGTTCTAGTACTATATATAAAAAAGTATTCTTCTACCATGCAATTACTTTGTACCTTTGCTGGATGACAATATATGTGTGGATATTTTACTGGGTTCTTTATTCTGTTTCTCTGATCTATTTGTCTATTTTGACACAAATCACATACCATCTTGATTATTGTACTTTTAGAATGTCTTAAAATCAGATACGGCATGTTTTTCAATTCTTATTTTTAAAACTGTTTAGGCTACACTCATGTCTTTGAATGTCCATATATATATTTTAGAATAATCATGTCAATTTCTTAAAAAGTTGCTGAAATTTTTAAATTGCACTTGTGCCAAATCTATATACCAGACAGCAATTCTACTCCTACCTATATATCTAAAAAAAAAAAAAAAAAAAAAAGGAGGCATGCTCATGTGTACAGGGACACATGCACAGGAATGTTCATATTAGTATTATCTATAATAATCCCCAATTGTAAACAAAGCACATTTCTAACCATATTAAAATAAACATATTATATAGAGAAATGGACGTGAACAAACTACAAGTACATGCATTAATGTAAATTAATCTCTCAAATAATGTTAAAGGAAAGAAGCAAGTTACAAGTTATGCATCCAGTATAAATCCATGTATAAAAATTTAAAAACTGTCAAAATAAACTATCATTTTAAGGATCCATATATATCCTGTATATGGAAAGAAAAGCCTACAAATCAGGATTATGGCTATCCTTAGGAGGAATGGCTTATAAATCAGCATTTTCCTTCTATGGTACTTGCAATTAACTACAGAATATTTTACAATTATGTTTATATATTATGTATATAAAATACACATACATACATGTATGTGTGTGTCCACATGTATTATATATGTTGTTTATGTATACCTTTAATCAAAAAAAATGACAATAATTGTTACTGCAAATTTGTGTGCAAGCATTGGTGTTATTGACCTGTGGACTTCATTGCAAGGTAGATTTGAGCTACTCATTTTGAAACTCCAACTCTAATCACCTGTGAGACTTTCTCTTCTGTTCAGTTTATCCAGAGAGGAATCCTTAATCTGGTTGACTGTGTTCTCAGAAATAAATGAAAGAAGTGAGCTAAGATGTTTCACTATTTCATATAGCTATATTTCATTTAATTCTGTTCAACTGAGCTTAGTATTCCCAATTCCAGAGTCCTTCTGGTTGAACCTCTATGGAGCATTAAAGCCTCAGTCTTGTGCTTGTGTAGGGAGGAATACTGCCTGGGTAATGTATTAGTCTCTTTTCATGCTGCTGATGGACATACTTGAGACTGGGAAATTTATGAAAGAAAGAGGGTTAATTGATGGTTCCACGTGGCTGGGAAGGCCTCACAATTACGGTGGAAGGTGAAAGGCTTGTCTCATATGGTGGCAGACAAGAGAAAAGTGCTTGTGTGGGGCAATTCCCATTTTTATACTTGTGAGACATATTCACTATCAGAAGAACATCATAGGAAAGACCTGCTCACATGATTCAATAACCTCCTACCTCATTCCTCCCATGACACATGGGAATTGTGGGAGTTACAATTCAAGATGAAATTTGGGTGAGAACACAGCCAAACCGTATCTGGTATACATGGTGTGGGAAGGAAATACAATATTTCCTTGCATATACTTTTACCCACTCTTTTTTCAGCCCATCATTATGCTCATTCTCAGAGTTAGCTTGTTCCCTCAATTCCAAGACTTTTTGGAGTTCTGTGGAACCAGTTGGCTTGCTTCAATATTTTCACCACTGCTGGTTTACCTTTTATTTTTCTCAGTCTGTTAAATCACTTCTAGTTGGCTCATTGCTTTCCAGCTTTGATTATTTTGTTTGCTGCCATCTCTTCTCTTTTCTTCATCCTTGTGTTTTATCTCAGCATGTGAATACACAAAAAACACATACTCAGCAGTCATATCTTGATTTCTAATCCTTTTCTCCAATAAAATGAACCAGGGCTCCTTGGGGGAAATAGCTGGTTCTAGAGCTAGTTGTGGATGATACAAGATGATCCTGGAGCATCTTGTAATGTCAAAATGCAAAAAAGTATTAAAACAATAAAAATACAGAGGTTGAAAGAACACAGGCAGTAAACTAAAGAGCATCCACTGGCCAAATCTGGAAAAATTTGGGCAGCAAAATAAATAATAAAGTTTTTGTCCAATACAAAAAGTATTAGATAGATATACATAAGTACAAATTGATACAAATGCATGACTGAATAGATAGGGAAGAAGGGATAAATCTTCCTTACAAAGTAATTCTAAAGAATATAGTAGATACTCCCTGACCTAAGAAGTGGAGCTTAATTCCTTTCTCTTTGAGTGTGGGCTGGACTTACTCACTTCTTTCCAAAGGATAGAATATGGAAAGGTAAAAAATAACTTCACTGTACCTTTCAGACATTACCTTAACCAAGTGATTAACGTTAACATCAACAGTGATATGTCATGTTGATATCATGTAGCCCTGTGATATAGTTTGGCTCTGTGTTCCCACCCAAATCTCATCTTGTAGCTCCCACAATTCCCACATGTTGTGGGAGGGTCCTGGTGGGAGATGGCTGAATCAAGGGGTGGGTCTTTCCACTGTTGTTCTTGTGATAGTGAATGGATCTCATGAGATCTGATAGTTTTAAAACACAGGAGTTTTCCTGAACAAATTCTTTCTTTGCCTGCTGCCATCCACATAAGATGTAACTTTCTCCTTCTTGCCTTCCCCCATGATTGTGATACCTCCCCAGCCATGTGGAACTGTATGTCCAATAAATCTTTCTTTTATAAATTGCCCAGTCTTGGGTATATCTTTATCAGCAGCATGAAAACAGATAAATACACCCTGATTTGATACCATGAGAAGGATACTTCTGTGATGTTGTTCCCCAAATCTCATAATTTCAATTTAATTATGAGAAAATCTCAGATAAATATAAATTGAAGTATGATTTACAAACTGCCTGCTATGGTCCGAATGTTTGTTGCCCCCCAAAATTCATGTTATTGAAACATAATCTCTATAAACATAATTTCTACCTCTTAATAATATTAAGAGGTAGGGCCTTTGGGAGATCACTAGGCCTTGAGGTCAGATCCCTCATGAATAAGATTAGTGTTCATGTAAAAGAGGCTCAAGGGAACTTGTTCACTCCTTCTACCAAGTGAGGTGCCATCTGTATGAAAGTAGGCTCTTATCAGTCACCAGATCTGCTGGTGTCTTGATCCTGGATTGCCTGACTTCAAGAACTTTACTGTTTATATAGTATGAAGTCTAAAACGTTTTGTTACAGCAGCTCGGATTGATTGAGACACTGCCTGACCAGTATCCTTCAAAACTGTCAGGGTCATGAAAAAAAGAAAAAAACTGAGAAATTGTCAAAGATTAGAAGAGAACAAGGAGAACTGACCACTAAATTCAATATAGTATCCTGAATTAAATACTGCAACATAAAAAGAACATTATTGAGAAAACTGGGGAAATACAGAGTGTCTGTTTTCTAATAATAAACATTAATATCTGTTTTGACAAATATACCAAGGTCATGTAAGATGTTAACTTTAAGGGAAACTGGAATCTCCCTGTATTGTTTGTAACTTCTCTTTTATAAATTTAAAATTAAGAAGTTCATTGAAAAAATCCATATAGTAAAGTTCCAAGAAGAAACTATGTTCTCCCAGGTTTAACCAGAAGTTCATAATCCTGGAAATGTCCTACTTCTGCTTCAGGACTCTGCTGGATGGTGATGTCCTTGGGAAGCTTCCTATAATTTCTCCAGAAACATGGTTTCCATAGAACCTGGTACTTGCCTTCTGATATGGTTTGGCTGTGTCCTCACCCTAATCTCATCTTGAATTGTAGCTCCCATAATTCCCAAGTGTTGCAGGAGAGACCTGGTGAGAGACAAGTGAATCATGGGGAAGTTTTCTCCCATACTGTTTGCATGGTAGTGAGTCTCATGGGATCTGATGGTTTTATAAAGGGAAACTCCTTTTAACTTGGTTCTCATTCTCTCTCTTGCCTTCTGCCACGTAAGACATGCCTTTTATCTTCTGCCATAATTGTGAGGCCTTCCCAGCTACGTGAAACTGTGAGTCCATTAAATATCTTTTTCTTTATAATCCAGTCCCGGTATGCCTTTATCAGCAGTGTGAAATGAACTAATATACCTCCTTTTAATTGTACTTCTCACAGTGTCTCTCCAGGGGACTGGGCAACCTCAAAGGCAAGAGCCAGAATCGGTTTTTATTTTTTTCCCAGTATCTGGAAAAATGCCTCTCACAAAATGATTGTCTACATTCAATAAATATGTGTGTGTTAGAGCCAATTTGGTTATGGAGTAGAGCACAGCTATTTCAATGTAAAAAGTAAAGGGAAGAAAAGCCACCAATTACTACTTTAAATAAATCTAATTTTCATTGGAAATTATTTTTTTCTGATAACTGTTTGCTTCAAAGTACACTGTATATTTTGGAAGTAAAATATGGTCCAAGACCATTGCTTCAAATCATAGAGAAGTATGGCAACTATACACTGTGATGAAAAGCGAAGGTTTAATTAGCCTTGTTCTGGTGACGTTTTTCTAAATAGTAAACTAAGGACTCTGAAAACCTTCCCACTCTTAATTATTAGGGAAATTATGCCTTGTAAAAGTAAACCCTACCCAGATGATGTTTCAATGGGCCAGACAGGCAGGAAATGTTTGGCATTTGTAGTCTCCTGGTGTCGTGTTTTTCTTTTATCTTTGCTGATTTCTTTCTCATTAAATGATCGGAAAATTACTGTGACTTTATTCCCATAGGCTGAAAATTAGCCTGCTAAGCTTCGGCCTTAATCAGATTCTGCTGACTAAGAATTAATCTATTTTAGCAGAAGCATGTCTAACGGAAATCAGTATAGCTCTTCTCTGCCATAGCAGAGCAGTCACTGCTGTCTCCAGTGATTGATATGCAGTAGCCAAATGTAGAAATCATTCAGGTCTAAATCCCTTTGTTCTCTGGCCAATATTGATTAAATTTGATTTTCCCAGAGCACATCTGTTCACATGCACAGCTTTCACAAAGTTAAAAAAAAAAACAAAACCTTCATTTTGAAGGCTAAAAATGAAATGCTTTAAGAGAGTATTTAAACCTTTCTGGCATAACTGCCTGGGGCTGTGTTTTCCCACCTCTGATGTTGTGATTCAGGGTTATTCCAACTATTTCAAGGGAGGGCAGAAAAGTTGTTACAATGTTTAAATTCAAAGTTAAAAAATATAAACAAATTATATTTTAGTATGTCACAAGAGAAGGTTACAAGGATAAAACAGTGTAATATAGAATTGTAACTCCAAAGAAACTATACCTAGATAATTTATTCAAAATGAATTCCACATTTATTTACTGAGCACTTACTAGGGCCAGGTAGTATGGCATATGTTTAATAAAAACTGGTGAATAAAATAGCTGTTGTCTCTCACTTCATGGAGTTTTCAGTCTGGAGGGAAAGAAGTTTTAAAAGACGCTCATGTTAGATTTGGAGTTGCTTACTGGGTTTAATGGTGCTTCCCTTACTTCAGTAAGAAACTAACTTAAATACGGTCATACCCACATAATGGTGTTTCAGTGACCATGGACCTGTTTATGGCGGTGGTACCATAGGATTATAATGGAGCTGAAAAATTCCTGTGTCCTAGTGATATTGTAGCTGTAGTAAAATCATACAGCACAACACATTGCTCATGTGTTTGTGGTGATGCTGGTGTACTGTGCTGCCAGCTGTATAAAAGTAGATCACATATAGTTATGTACAACACAGAATATTTGATAGAGTAATAAATGGCTATGTTATTGGTTTATGTATTTACTATACTATGCTTCTTATTATTATTTTAGGGTATATTCTTTTTTTAAAAAATTTTACTGTAAACAGTCTTAGGCAGGTCCTTCAGGAAGTATTCCAGAAGAAGGCATTTTCATAGGAGATGAAAGCTCCATGGATGTCATTGCCCCTAATGATCTTCTAATGGGGCAAGATGTGAAGGTGGAAGACAGTAGCAGTGATGATCCTACCCTTTGTGGGTCAAAGCTGATGTGTGACTTTTTGTTACTGTTTTTAACCAAAATGGTTTAAAAAGTAAAGAATTTAAAAATAGAAAAACCTTATAGAAGAAAATTAAAAATGACAATATTTTTGAACAGCTGTATAATGTGTTTGTGTTTTAAGCTAAATATTAATACAAGAGTTAAAAAGATGAAAAAAAGTAAAAGCTTATAAGGTAAAAAAGTTATAGTAGGCTAAGGTTAATTTATTATTGAGGATAGAAAAATTTAAAAATAAATTTAGTGTAGCCCAAGTGTATTCAGTTTATAAAGTCCAAGGTAGTATCCAGCTGTGTCCTGGGCCTTCACATTCACTCACCACTCACTCACTGACTCACCCAGAGCAACTTCCTGTCCTGCAAGCTCCATTCATCGTAAGTGTTCTGTGTAAGTGTACCATGTTTTTCTATCATATTTTTACTGTACCTTTTCTATATGTAGATATGTTTAAATATACAAATACCATTGTGTTAGAATTATCGATAGTATTCAGTATGGTACAGGCAGCACAGATTTTTAGCCTACGGGTAGTCTAGCCATGCAGGCTAGACTGTAGTAGGCTTTATTGTCTAGCTTTGTGTAAGTACAGTCTATGATGTTTGCATAACAATGAAATCTCCTAATGCATTTCTCAGAACCTATACCTGTTGTTAAGTGACACGTGACCATAAGTCAAGGGTAAACAGACATTGTAGGGTTGGTCAAAGTAGAAATTGATCTAGATAGTAGGAGTTGAGGGTTCTGCTGTTTAAAATATCTTTTCAATCCAGGTTTGTCATTGTCTAATTTCCCAGGATTAGTAATCATCGTTATAAATACAAATACTCCCAAGAGCTTTATAAACTGCTTATTTCAATAACTTCTCCCTCTAGTCACCTGCCTCACCTGCAAGCACCTTCTGCTCAGCCAAGTGAGGCTCATAATTCCATAGTCTGTGCTCTGGAGTCATTTTCTTCTGTCTCTAAATCCTTCCCTTTTATCTTACTTTTTAATCAAGGCCCATATCAAATGCTATCTCCTTTGTAAAGCTTGCCCTGGTATCATTCTTTATATCACTCTTATGGTTTGTATCATTTATTTGATAACTAATGTTTTGCCTATATCATGGCAAGTAAGCGAATTAATTGTTGTGGGATGTATGTATGTCTGGAAAACCCTAATATAGTTTGTTTCTAGGAATTTCTCAACATTCCTTTAGGTTGTCTAATCTGGTGGTGGATAATTATTAATTATGGCCCCTTAAAATAATTTTCGTTTCTATGGGTTCAATTATAATGTTGCCTCTTTCATTTATTATTTTATTTAATCAAGTCTTCTCTCTTTCTTCTTAGTCTAGTTAAGGGTTTGCTGATTTTGCTCTTTTCAAAAAAAATCAACTCTTTTTTTTCTTTCTTTTTTTTTTGAGACAGAGTTTCGCTCTTATTACCCAGGCTGGAGTGCAATGGCGCGATCTTGGCTCACCACAACCTCCACCTCCTGGGTTCAGGCAATTCTCCTGCCTCAGCTCCCAAGTAGCTGGGACTACAGGCATCAAAAAATCAACTCTTAATTTTTTCAATTTTTTTCTCTTTTCAGTTTCATTTATTTCTGATCTAATTTTCTTTATTTCCTTCTGTTAATTTTAGGTTTAGCTTCTTGTTCTTTTTCTAGTTCCCGAGGTCAAAGTTAGGTCATTTATCTGACATCTATTTTATTTTTCAATGTAGGTATTTATGATTATAAGTTTCCTTCATAGTACTACTTTGGTTGAATTCTGTAAGTTTTGTCTTATAATTTTCGTTTTGAGTTTTTTGACCCAAGAGTTAAGAGTCTGTTATCTAATTTCCATGCATTTGTAAATTTTTCCATCTTTTAATTATTGATTTTTGTTTCACTTCATTGTTACTGCAAATATACTTGGAATAATTTTGATCTTCTTAAAGTTGTTGAGACTTATTTTGTGATCTAGCATGTGACCAATCCTGGAGAATGTACATTTAAGAAAAGTAAGTGCTCTGCTGCTGTTTAGTGGAATGCACTGTATATGCTTTTTGGGTCCACTTGTTCTCTAGTATAGTTTAGTTCTTTTGGTTCTGCTATTTCCTCATTAATTTTCAGTCTGAATGGTTTATCTGCTATTTCCTTGTTAATTTTCAGTCTGAATGGTTTATCTACTATAAATAGTTGGATATTAAAGTCTCCTACTATTATAGTATTTCCATCTATTTCTCCTTTCATATATACCACTGTTTGCTTTATATATTAGGTGTTTTGATGTTGGATTCATACATATTTATAATGGTTTTATCCTTCTTTTGAAATGACTTTTATTATTAAGTAAGGCTCTGCTTTGTTCCTTGTGATAGTATTTGACCAACAGTCCATCCTGTCTGATAGAAGTGTAGCCACTCTGCTTTCTTTTAGCTACCAATTGCTTGGACTATTGAGGAGTTTAGTTTATTTACATTTAAAGTAATTATTAATTTGTAAGGCCTGTTTTACAAAAGTATTATTTTTTTCTGCCTGTTTTGTACTTATCTTGTTCTTCTCTTCTTCTTAGTTCCTTTGTGTTTTGATGAATTTTTAAAAATAGTACTATGCTTTCATTCTTTTTATCTTTACATACTATATTTTTTTGTGGTTACCATGGGACTTTTATCAAACATTTTGTAGCTATAACTGTTGATTTTAAGCTGATAATCTCATAGAGAAACTATATTTCTGGCTCATGCCTGTAATCCCAGCACTTTGGGAGGCTAAGGTAGGTGGATCACAAGGTCAGGAGTTTGAGACCAGCCTGGCCAACATGGTGAAAGCCCCATCACTACTAAAAATATAAAAATTAGCTGGGCGTGGTGGCAGGTGCCTGTAATCCCAGACACTCAGGAGGGTGAGGCAAGAGAATCATTTGAACCAGGGAGGTGGAGGTTGCAGTGAGCCAAGACAGACCCATTGCATTCCAGCCTGGGCAACAGAGCGAGGCTCTCTCCAAAAAAAAAAAAAGAGACTCTGTATTTCCTCCTCCCTCTTATGTAATTCATGTTAGATTCTTCTTCTTTCTATATGGTGTTCTATTAAAAATATTCTGTGGTTATAGTTATTACGCCTATTTTTGTCTTTGTAATTTAAATACTAGTGTTAAAACATGACTTACATGTCATCATTACAGCATTACAATATTCTGTGTTTGTCTTTATATTACCTGTAGAGTGAAATTAATTATACTTTCATATGTTTCTGTGTTGCTGTTTAGCATATTTTTATTCTAACTTGAAATGTTACTTCTAGCACTTGTAAGGCATGCCTAGTCATAATGGATTCCCATAGTTTTTGTTTTAGAATTCTCTCTCCATCATTTCTAAACAATGTATTTGCTGGGTAAAGTATTCTTAATTAGCAGGTTTTTTTTTTAGTACTTTGAATATCAGCTTACTTTCTCCTAGCTTGAAAGGTTTCTGTTGTGAAATTCACTTACAGTTTTAGGAAGCTTTCCTTGTGTGTGAAGAATTGATTTTCTCTATTTTCAAAATTATCTCTCTTTCTCATTTTTTACTTTTGACAATTATAGTGTGTCTCACTGTAAAACTTTTTGGGTTTCACCTATCTAGGTGTCTTTAGGTTTCATGAATTTCAACATCCATTTTTTTGTCTTTAGATTTGGGCCATTTTAAACCATTATTTCTTTAAATACACTCTGTCACATTCTCTCCTCTCCTTTTTGGATTTTCATAATACATATATTAGTGTGGTTGATAGTGTCCCATAAGATGTGTAGGCTTACTTCACTCTTTTCTGATTCCTCTAACTGGATAATTTCAAATGACCTGTCTTCGATTTTGCTGATTCTTTCTTCTGCTTCATTGAGTCTGCTATTGAGACTCTCTATTAGAGATTTTCAATTCAGTCACTATAGTCTTTATCCTCAAGATTTCAGTTTCTTTCTTTTTTTGGTTTCTATTTCTTAATGAATTTTTAATTTTGTCCATATCTTGCTTTCCTGATTTCATTGAATTGTCTACCTATGTTATCTCGTGGTTCATTGACCTTCTTTAAAATGGTTACTTTGAATTTTCTGTCAAACAGTTTATGAATCTACATTTATTTAGGGTTGGTTACTGGAGCTTTATTAGTTTCCCTTGATGGTATTACAGTAGCCTGATTCTTTGTGATCCTTGTAGCCTTGTGGTTTTGTTCGTGTATTTGAAGGAACAGTCACTTCTTCCAGAATTTATTGACTTCTTCAAACATTCTCCTGAAGGGTCCCCAGATGGACAGGACTGCCTCTGAACTGTGGTCAAGTGGGGATAAAGTTGGGTCATGGGGTTGCTTCCGTATCTGCAGTTGGGTCTACTGTCAGCAGGCCTGTTACTAGGGTCATAGGCGAATGTGGCTCTTGCCAGGCCCCTTCTCAGAAATAGCCTTTCTCTGAGGCCACAAATAAGCAGAGCTGAAGTCAGTTCCACAGGGGAATGAAGCTGTTTTCAGATGTATAGTAGGGTCTGTAATGATAAGCCCACTACTGGGGTATAAGCCTGCTTTTTCAAAGCAGCTCTTCTCAGTCTTGGGTTCACTGGGGTGTTACAAGCTCCTTCCACATAGGTACTTTTGTCTGTGGATAGTTGCCAAATTGTTATTTGTATAGAGGACAAGGACTGGGATGTCTTATTCTGCCATGTTGCTAACATCACTGCTCAGGAAATTTCCTCATGTTTTTAAATTATAGCAAGTAAGTTCTAGATGTTATTTACAGTCTACAGTGAATTTTGGTCTGTGTTACATTAACAGAAGTCCACCATTATTTGTAATGGAAATGGCCTCAGAATGTGTTTATTTTAATATTTTAGAAATAATTTATTTGTTTGGGGTCTATAATATTTGCATGCTCAGTGAAAATGATATAGTAAATCAACTACTCTTTAATTTTACAAATATTATACCAACATGGTCTGAGATACCACATCAAACCACAGAGAAAGGCCTCCAAAGACATGATTCACATACAGAGTATCTAAACTGAGAGAAAATTCCCTTTCCACACTGTTGACCCTCTTCTCTTCATAGCTATAGAAAACATGGAAAAAAAAAAATCACAATCTCAGAAGAGAAGAATCCTGCTTATCTCCCTGTCTCACATCTGATTTGATCTCTTGGTTGAGTGCATATTTTTCATCATTATAATTTAATTGTTTAAATTATGTAGAACAAATTAAGGAAAAATTAAAGAAGTACCCAAATCCATTAATTTTACTAATTGGAACTATTAACATTGTAGGTTGCTAATGTTTTTCTTCTTCTGACACTAGAATCCAGGTTATTCAGGAATAAAGATTACAGGTGTGTGTGTGCATGTGTGTGTATGTGCACATGTGTGCATTCAGGAAGCAGACAACTTATTGAGAAAGAAAAAGCAAGATGATCAGCAAGGCACTGTTCCTGTTTTCATAGTTAGGAAACTTCTGTGATTAGATTAAGCTTTAAACCTTAACTCAGAAGTTAGTTAAGGTTTTCACTGCCTTCTATTTCTTTCCACAAGAGTGGCAAAGAGAAGTCTGCATCCTCTCTTGAACAACTTTCAAGGAGCCCAGGGATGCCTTGCACATGGTAGGTACTTGATAAATATTTGTTAAATAAGTGAGTTGTTAAATGTATATATAGCCAGTTCACTCTTCCCATGTCTCTTCTTACTCATGGGAGGTTTTAAGAATGGGCTCAGTTCCAGAATTATACAATCAGACTAATTACATATATTTATGATTGGATGCTAAGATTGTTATAAATTCCAATCTTAGTGCTACCTAGAGTAGCCTGTCATAAGATCAGAATGATCATCATGAAGCTGTGATTCAATCCAAACAGTATGGAGTCAGAGTCTGGCCCTTACTCAATAATCCATGTGGACTCTCTGCAAATTCAGGGTAAGTAAGATGGGATTGGCAACAGGAGTTGTACTGTTTTAGTAACAGGGTCAGAGAAGGCTTCTTTGTTGGGAACCATATGAGCAGAGATCCAAATGAAGTGTGATGTCTGCTGCCTTCTCACACAGAATGCATTATAAGGTCATTAACCTATTACCAGGTTCCATATTATCTGTAGTGTTTCAACTAGATGGCTTTCTTATCTCCCTCAAGATCCTATTCTGGCAAAAAAAACGTAGCTTCAGGTGTGGGTACTTGAGCTTTAACCTCCATTCATATTCTCTCTCCTTATTTATTTGAGTTCCTTGCTCCCTCCCTGTCATGGAGGTAGCCATGCTGACCTGTAGACTAGTCTTATAGCACCCTCCACTGGGATATTAGGAAATAGATAAATGAATTTAAACTATGATCCAAAAGACCCACGTGAGTGGCATGATTCTAAGAAAATGCACAAAATGTTTTCTTGATCAGGGCCACTAACAGATGACACAGGAAGAAGGCAAAGTCACATTTCAGTGACTTCATGTTTCTGTCCAAGGGCAGCTTGGACCATGTCAATCTCATATGTCTTGTGTGGAATGGTGTCCACACTATAGGACAGTGACTGCCCATCTAGAGTTAGAGGCAAGATAAATGGAACAGAAACAAACTGGATAGCTAAAATAGGCAACAGTTTCCACAAGGAAAAGTTATTTAAAAACTAAGATGATCAGATTTTAAACTAGTATGGGTCTAAAAGGGAAGAGAACATCTATGTAGAGCTCTGTAGAGGCATGCCATTTATTTTCTGAAGTGGGCAATTTTAAGATTAGTTAGGACAAGACAATTAAACTAATATATTTCAATAGTTCTATCCAATAAATATTTGTTTAGCAACTGCTGTGTCAGGAGACTTTTTATCAGTGAGGAGCTCACAATCTTGTGGGGGAAGATGAATCTGACTGCAGAATTCAGGAAGAGCTATTACCTTAGCTGTCATCTAGCTTAGGAGTCTGGGAAAGCTTCCCAGCTTTGCTTATTATTCCAAAAAGCAAGTACAAGTTCCACGTTTCTTAGCCCACAAGTCTGCTAGTATACAAGACATTTAAATGTAGATCTTGAAATTTTTATGGACTATTTCTAAGCCTGTTGCCATTATTAGAGGCTCCCTCTTTGCCCACCTCCTCAAACACTTTCCCAACAACAACCTCCTCCCCCAACTGAAGCCATACCCTCTCTTTGATTGTAAATTTCTAGTGATAAATAAGATTTACTGTTAGTTAAGCTTCTTCCCAACCTATGTTCAGTGACTCTGCTGATCAATTACCTTTGTTCTACTAGAAAATTTTCTTCAAGTTTCCCTCTGTAATTTCCAGAACCAGAGGTGCTTAAAAGTGACCCACTTGTTGGTTCTCTGTGAATCTTCAAACTTAAAGGAGAGTGCTGTAATTTGCTTTTCCAAGCAAGTTCAGAATTGACATCTTTGTGATGTTGATTCTGCTCAGAGGAAGACGGCATACCTTTCCAAGTATTCATCCCAGCCCATTGTTTCTGACTTGAAGGGTTTCCTTCCAAGCATCAATGATTATATATGGCAAGATAATAAGCACATCTGCATGATTTATTACTCATATTTTCCACCATTGAAGTCAACTTGGAAAGCAACAACTTAGTAGGACTCAAAGTCTCTTTCCCTCCCTTTGATGCAGAGCCTTTAGGTAACTCTTAAACTTGTCATATCCATTAACTTTATGATATCTTTCTTGTTCTGTATGGCAAACCACACCTCAATCCTGCCTAGATCTCACTTACTCCAAAGTGGAAGGAGTAGACATTTCTGACTCTGTCTCTAATGACTGTCTATTTAATTTGCATGTGATTTTCTTATTATGGGCCTATTACAATAAGGAGTTGGTACTAGGGCTGGGATAACTAAGGGTTGAAGTTGTTTAATGTGACTTTGACAGACCCTTAACTCAGCTTGGTCTGTTCTTAGTATAACTATTGTGATTAAAGGATATAAATGATTCTAGATTCTGCCTTCATTATCTCTTTTCCCTAAAAGAGTTGAATAAACAAATCCTCTTTTCTGGATTTGTTTATTCAACTCTTTTTATTCATACTGTCTGGTGCTAAATTACAACTTCTATCATATAGATGTCTCCCCAGACATCTTCTCACAAAATTGCTGGGCATCTGTGATTTATTCTGGCACATACTCTCTATTGTTATGCCCAAGTATAATCGAATTAACAATCTGAACAAATGCCATATTTTGATATAGCCAAACATAATTACATTAATAATTTAAGGCTATTCCTTTGAAATTTTTAAGTAACTAAATTTGTAACACATTCAAATAATTTGGCTCTGTTGACAGGTGTACAGTAGAAAAAGCCCTGCTCAAGGCATCAGTCAGGCTTGGATCTGACTCTCACCTCTGGCAGTTATAATCTGTTGCTTTGCAAATTTAGACATATTTCTCAAGTATTTTGAGCCTTGGTATTATCTTCCGTAATGGAGAAGAATAACAGAGACATTGTGCATTGGAACTGAATGAGAAATACACATGAGAGCACCTTAGTGCCTTACGTTGCAGCCGGTATATATAGGCAGTTGGGTGCATGAATATTGGTGTCACACTAGGCTTTGATTCCTGGAAATGCTATTCAATTTTTATGTGACTTGAGAAAGCTATTTGTCTTCTTTATTTTTCAATGTGCTCATATATTAAATGGGGATAAGTTTTCCTGTCTTACCAAGCTATTCTATGGATTAAATTGTATGATGCAAGTAAAGTACTTAGCACAATATCTAGCAAGTGAGTAAAAGTTCAAAAAATGTTTGCTCTATGAATACAAGCTATTTCATAACTATTAGTTGTGCAAGAAGTGAAATTACATATAAATTCAAGGGAAAGCTTTTCTCTGTAAAAGAAAAATTCTTTTAAACAAAACAGTAGGTATTATGTATCATATGACTAAAAAATAGGCTCAATTAGCCTAATCCATGATTATAAGCCATTGTATGAAGAACTTTCAACAAATCTTAAAAAAATCAGCACTGAAACAGAATGACTGGAGTTTGTTTACTTTCAGTCTTTCATTAAGATGAAATTAGAGACTTGTATGTAGATGATGTTCAAATAATATTTGTAACATGAATTCTTTTGAATAGCATGTGGATATTTGAAAGAGTTTTAAAGGAATTTTTCAAAAATTATCTTTATTCACCGTGGGTTGCATGTATCAGGACATGTTATTTTTCTTGGCAAAAGAATTTCAAAAATATTATCATTCCATAAATGACCCATGGAAAGACTAATAATGACTATACTTCAAGTGAGATACCATAGTATACAGGTAATGTTTTTACAAAATTATCTGAATGCAGATAACATTTTTCCATTTTGAGAGCATGTTATTTTCTGGGAATATTATTTTTCTGTGTTTGAACACTAGTGAGATGAATAGAAGCTATGTAAAAAACAAATTCAAAACTGTTTTATATAGTCTGAAAACGGGAAAGCTTTAAAAGTCCTCAATATCTTAGAATTCTGTTCATGAAAAATTGCTGTAAAGGTTGATAAATCTGCTAGTTTTATAAATATTACTTGTTAGTTGCACTTATAGAGAACAAATGGGTCTTGTAGTACATAGTGACATCTCTATTCAACACCCTTTTGTCTTCCTGATTCTAGCCCTAGAAAGAAATACTCCTATTCAGGAGTTTCTGGTATTGAACAACCTACTCTCAGGAAAATAAAACATCCCTGGTCTGTAGCATATGCTTTTTTTTTCTGTTGTGTAAATATTTCCACCATCTGGGGTTGTAAGAAAGATACACACAGTCAACTCCAGCAAGCTGGAACTGGCCCACCACAACTCATATTCCCTACCAAACATGTGACTCTTGTAGGGCTGACATTTGCAATACTTGAGACAAAATGCTGGACACAGGACAGAGACATGACCAATCCTGTGCCCAATCCCTTTGCCTCAGGTATTGGTCCAAAGGTGGACATGTGACCCAGTCTGGATTAAGGTCTTTATAAAAAATTTAACATTTGAAAGCTGAGAGAATTTCCTTCTTTGTGCTTGAATGATGAGCCGTGATATCTTAAACTCAGAGCTTCCTGGGGCTTTTTATCCATGCATGTTATAGAAGAGAAGGAGGCCCTGCAGAGAGTGGAAGACATGAGAGATGGATGGAGAGAGAGAAGAGCAAGGAGAAAGAGAAAGCAAGCGTGCACATTTTAAATATCTTTTACAGCGACATGAACCAAAATTTTCATTAGTTGCTTAAGTTAACTTGAATTCAGTTTCTCTAACTTGCTACTTAGTATATATATGTCATATTAAAAAAATAGATTAATATTAGAATAATGACTTAGAAGAACCATGATTTATATTTCAAGATTTTTTATGGCACTTACCATGAATTTAAGATTAAAAAAAATTTTTTTTAATGTGTATAAATTAAGATCACATGTTTTCTATGCCTTTTGAAGCCCCATTGCCCCACTGTTCCTTAAAAGTCAGTGATTTAGTGGGTCAAATGGCTCCCTGTCTCTCTCTATATATATAGATGGTTTTTTCATCAAAATAAAGACATGTATGTATAAAATCTTTACAAAACATAATCTCAGGCCCCAATCTGAGTTTGAGACATACTTATCTAGAGCAATAATGGATAGCAATAATAACTACATTTTATTTCAAAAGGCAAAAATGAAAACAGCCCCCTTTCCTAATACTGTACATAAGATCTTAAGGCCTATCTGTTCTCAGGGCTGCTGAGATAGCTATCTGCTTTCCATGGTGCCTGCTATGGTTTGAATGTGTCACCCAAAGTTCATGTACTGGAAACTCAATTCCTCAATGCAATAATATTGAGAGGTGGGACCTGTAAGAGGCTCTGCCCTCATGAATGACTTAATATCATTTTCATTGGAGTGGGTTTGTTATCCTGAGAGTGGGTTTGTTATCAAAGTGAGTTTTACCTCTTCTCGTTCTTTCATACTCTCTTGCTCTTCCGCTTTTCACCATGGGATGATACAGCACTAAGGCCCTCACCAGATGGGGGCCTCTTGATCTTTGACTCCTCAGCCTCCAGAATAATAATAAATAAGTCTGTTTTCTTATAAATTACCCAGTCTCAGGCATTCTGGTACAGTAGCCCAAAATGGACTTAATGCCAGAATCAGTTAGATTTGTTATGTAATCAGTTAGATTTCTAATTCCAAAAATTTTCATTAATGCCTCTTGTACATTTTTGTTTATAAAAGAAGCTGCCACAAGGATCTAGTTATTGAGCCACTGTCACTTCATGGTTCAGAGCATTGGCTGGGTCTGCATCTGCATTTTGGCTCAGAATTTTCTAACTGTGTGATCTTGGGAAAGAAAGTATTCAACTTTATAAAAATTAGTTGTCTCATGTCAAATGACAACATTTGCATTTTAGAGTGTTCCGATTTTTTGCATCTACCATACAAGCCATGACAGCCATTTTTTTCTGGAATTTTCCTTCCTCTACCCTGTCATCCGCATGGCTACCCTAGAAATTGCAAAAGTGGTTAAAAAAAAAATCGTGGGTTTTCCACTCTCCAGCCTACCCAAATACCTGTACTGGGGCTTTCCCTTTTTTACCACTGCGGTTTTTGGTGGGTCAAGTTTCCTATGCTCTGTTTTGGGGCACTTATGAGGGTCCCGGCTAATGATAGTGACAGTACTCATGGAGGTTCTGCAAAATCTTGAGGTATAGGTAGATACTAATATGGTGGACAGTGCACTGCTGAGGTGGAGGCTGCTGATGGTGGCAGCTATTATCTGCCCAACAATGATGGCAGCCACTGACATGGTTTTTCCACCAAAGTGAGGATAGTTTATCATCCAAGCTTCCACTCTGCTCACTAGAGCTGGCCAGTTAGTGATAATTGGCCATATTTTCATGGTAACTCTTCCCTTTTATCTCTACCTTCCCTGTGATGCTTTAGTTCTGAGAATTCTGCCCTCTTTTGAGGTTTTGGCCCCTCCATGTTCTTTCCTCTCTCTCAGCCTAGGTAACCCTAAACAATTTTCCCTCCAGTTACAGGAGTTGAGGTTATTGCCTTACCTTTTTCAATTTAAAATTTTTGTCATGTAATCTCTTTGTCCCACTCCCTTCAGGGATTTTCTTTTGAGTCTCAAGCGACTAGTTAGAAAGCATTAGAAACAACAACAACAAAAAAAACCCAACCAACCAACCAACAACTAAACCAACCAACAACTAAACCAAACAACCAAACAACCAACCAACCAACCAACCAACAACTAAACCAACCAACCAACCAACCAACCAACCAACCAACCAACCAACTAAACCAAATGAACAAATTAATGTAAATGTATTTTTTGGTTTGCTTTTCTTGTAGAAAAATTAATGTAAATGTATTTTTTCTTTTTACTTTTCTTGTAGAAAAATAGTGATGCTTCTGTGTTCACTGACTCATTGGAGAAAAGGTATGAGTGTGTAAAAAAAAAATAAAATCAGAAAGACTGACACTTCAAGATCCTGTTTCCTCGATGTAACAGAATCCACCTATGAACACTGTTGGTCTGGTGTTGGGCATCTGGATCAACTTTGGCCAATTGTGGTTCTTTTTCAGGAATCTTAGAATTGCAACCCATAAAGCATAGCCTTTTGTTAGGTGTTAATATTTTAAGATATAAAACTTGAGAGTTATTAATGGTCTTGTTTACTGTCATATACACAGAGAGGAAATTCACCTACAGACAAAGAATAAGGGGGACTTGAAAAGAAGAAGAGAGATGACAGACACAGTAAGGAACTTAATAGCATTTCTTCTAGAACCTGGTCCTAGGGGTGCTGGATTTTAACTATATTCTTATAAGTTGCATTTCTGTTACTTGTGACTCAGAGTCCTATAACAAATATACCCACTCTTCACAGGGTTTCTATAAAGTTTAGGGACAGTAAGACCTTTTAGTCTCTTAGTATAATGTCTGGCACTTAATAAGTATACAGAATGCTGCTGTTCTTTTCACAGTTTGCTTTTTGATATGTGACTTATCATTACTAAGATTTCCTATCACTATTTATGTTTGTCCAAGATAAAATGATTTACTTATTCACCATCTATTTTGTCCATGTCACAGTTAAGGACTCACACTTGTTCCTTATCACCATCACATGCTTTTAGGCACCATCACTTATTTAGTGCAGTTCTCACACATAGTAAGCATTAGATGATTTGTTCAATGAATGCGTTTGGGATATAATGTGGTAATAATTGTTTAATTTCGGTGACTTAAGAATAAAGAAACAAAAATATCACTCCTAACTGTTGCTATATATATTGAAGTTAAAACTGACAAGTAGTGAAAAAATTTGACTTTTTCTTGAAAATGTTTGATAAAATTTCTATTGAATAAAGGGCTCTTTGGTTTTGTATTTAATTGTGAAAACTGAGATACTCCTGCAGGTTTGAGATTTCTTTAATAAAATGCTACATGTAAGGCAATCACATTCTGAATTTACGTTAACTAATGGAGAAAGACAGCTGTACTTGGGATTAGTGTGTTTGGGGCAAAGGTGCAGAATATTACCATTCTACAAAATTTGCTACATGTCTTTTACTATACATTCTGTCTTTATATTTTTTAATATACAGATTTTCTTTGGGAGGCTGAGGCGGGTGGATCACGAGGTCAAGAGATCGAGACCATCCTAGTCAACATGGTGAAACCCTGTCTCTACTAAAAATACAAAAAATTAGCTGGGCATGGTGGCGCGTGCCTGTAATCCCAGCTACTCAGGAGGCTGAGGCAGGAGAATTGCCTGAACCCAGGAGGCAGAGGTTGCAGTAAGCCAAGATCGCGCCATTGCACTCCAGCCTGGGTAACAAGAGTGAAACTCTGTCTCAAAAAAAAAAAAAAAAAAAAAAAAATACAGATTTTAAAAGATATTTCAAAAATGCCTGCTTTGTTGCATGATTTATGGTAGGGAAATGAGCATTTTTCTAGGAAAGCATGTTAATATTAACTTTTACTATTTGAGCGAAATGTTGACTTAACAAAGGTGCTTTCCTAATGACTTACCTGGCTTGACATTCTTTTGTGATTTAGTACTATGAAAGTTATACATTGTCAATCAATAAGTTTTGTAGTTTTCTTTGCTACTCCAGTGTGGACACAAAATATCTCTGAAGAGACTTCAAATTTGTCCCTTTTTACTTACTTTAAAACAATTCCTCTCAACTACTACTCTTTCCAATAGAGCTTTGTCACTCTTTTGGAAAAAAAGAATATTGGGCTGTTACCTAATAAAAGCTGTCAAGAATAAATTGTACAACTGCAAGGAAAAAGTCGTGTTGATCTTATCTGAAAACAGATGGAGAAGATTCCTAGTTTAAATCATGGAATGGAAGAAAAAGAACTGGCTTTGAAGAAATAAAAGTTTGTTTTGTGCTGTTTTTGTTTGCCATGGATGCTTTAAGAAACTAGTGAAAGCTAGGACTCCTCTTCCTAGAGGAAATTTTAAATCAGTTATACAAAATTCTTTATGACATTCAGAGACTTAACAACATGCTGGAAGTCTTCTATGAATTCTGTAAGAACACTTGCTCTCAAGAAAAACATGCAAAGAGTAACGATTATTTAATACTTAACTAAGTTGCTTTCCATGAAAATCTGTTTAAATAGCCTTTGTTGTTTTACTTCTGAACTGACTTAGTATCAGTTTGCTGAAATACTGAGATACTGAGGGCAGTTTCTGCCTTAAATCTTTAGATGATGTTTTCTGTGAAATGCATGTGCATTCATATTACAAATACTGAAACTGAGGGAAGCATCTGCTCTGTCTGAAATAGTTCTCACTATAATAAAACATGTTTCATAATTTGGGGTGGGGAGAATCAAATTACAAAGAGTTGGTTATATAGGATTAGATGGAAATTCAGTTTAAGTTCATTAATCATAAGTAAATACACTGAAATGCTCTGAGCATTGTCCTCTAATATCATAAATAAAATTGAGATGACTTACTCTTTATGGAAAACAGTAAGTTAAGAAGAAAAAAATTGCCTGGGGGAAATGTATTACGATTTCTGTCTTAAACATTTCAAAAGTCAAAATTCTTCTGCTGGTGGCAATTAGTTCATACGTAGTTTGCCAGAGTGTTTAATACGCAGGATCATATCAGCCCTCTAATGCTATTTGCTTTTAAAAATATGAATGGATATCATGATAGATAAAGGCTTCTTGATACTTTCCTTCACTAGATTAAGGTTAGAGCAAAAATGTATTTTTTATATATTTCCGTAAGATGCCTCTAACATGGATACTGGTAATAAATAGTATCCTCTGGTGATACAACCAACCCATCATTTCTGCCAAAGCCACTTCCCTATCTCTATGTATCATCATAGAATTTCAAAGTACTCTGTTTCTGTAGTGGACAGTTTATTTAATTAAAACAATTTTAGGTAATATACTGAAACTTGCCTAAAGGATTTCTTTGAAATATTATTTCTTATTTTCCTAGAAGAAACATATTGTGACTTTCTGGAAAATTTAAGACTGGCATCCTGAAAAATGTGACCAATGAGTGCTATGCTGAGGTCAAGTAGCAGTTACTCAGATGCTTATAAATATTTGTATGTCCATCCCAGTCTCCCAACTGTTTTGGATAAAATTTCTACATATGAATATTAATGATGTCTAACTCTTCACTATATTTCAATGATTACTCCATGCTGAAATTTTACTGCGGGTTATAGAAAAATAATTAAAATATTTTTCCCAGTAGAGATTATCTTATCACTGAATGGACAACTGGGGTCAGTCTTTCTGGAATCTTCTGAAAAGCCATGTGAATTGCCACTCAGAATTGTCTCTTGGAGGGACCAAGGAGGAGAATAATTCAAGAATCACCTACTAACTTACATTCCCCATTAATAAAGACTTGTCCCATGGCTATTAGTCTTTTGAGGTCAAGATTATATATACATGTGTGAACCATGCCAAGATGTCAGGAAGATACCAGGGAATATGTCACAGCTGAAGTAAGGAGTCACCAGTTTATACCTCTACAAAGTTCATTGCTACATCAATGACTCAAGTAAACAGTAGGCAAAGAGGATATAAAGTAGACAGAAGAAATATTCAATTGCATGACAAACATCACCTCCCACCCACCTGCTCCCACCAGTATTATTATTAAGATCACCGATTTCTTAATATCTAGAAATAGCTTGAGAACTTTTTGCAAATATTGATAATTTTCTGTACAGAAATAGTATAACATTTATTCCTAACTTCTAGAACTTACAACATAATTATTTTAAGTTATGTTAGGGGCTTATATATGACCTATGTAATCAGAAATGTTATTTTAACTATAAAATCTGTTCATTCATGTTAGCAAACATTTATTGAGTGCTCACCTAGTGCTAGAACTATGTAAAGTGCATAGAAACACTTTAGAGTTTAGAAACAGTTTTAGAAATAGGAAAATAGTCTGGTCCTTTCTCCTAAGGAGCTCAGATAAAACATTTCAGATTTACTGATTGTGACCAATAGAAATCTGCTCTAACTTAAGCAAAATGTAATTTATGGGAATAACAAGAGAATCATAGGCTTGAGAACTAGTATAGAAAGAGGTAGCAATCAAGGAATCGCCAGACAGTAGAAAAAGAAACATGGCCCACTCTAATAGCGAGAATTACCTACTGACTTCTATTTCCCATTAATGAAGACTTGTCCCATGGCTGTTAATCTTTTGAAGTCAGCAACTACTAATATTATGAATGATTGATCTCCAACTGTTTCTTTTCTTCTTTTACAACTCAATTAAGATTCAAAGTCCCAGAAGAGAGCACAAAACTTCCCAAGCTTGGGTTTGTTTCTTGACTGACCACAGGGGAGAGGAGGCTAGCTTTTTTGATTGTTTATAGAAGATGGTCTCTCCCACCCAAGACTATCCACAGCAAAGAAGCAGCAGTTGTGTATTAGTCAGGATTATCTAGGCCAGAAATAACAGGATAAAAGAATATATGAAAAGGAGTTTATATAAAAAGAGTTGACTCACATGATCACAAGGCGGAGTCCCATTATAGGTCAACTGCAAGCCAGTAGTGTCTCAGTGTGAGTCTCAGAACCTCAAAAGTAGGGAAGCTGACAGTGTAGCCTTCAGTCTGTGGCCAAAGCTCCGAAAGCCTCTGACAAACCACTGGTATAATTCCAAGAGTCCAAAGGCTGAAGAACCTGGAATCTGATATTCAAGAGCAGGAAGCATCCGGCACAGGAGAAAGATAAATCCTGGAAGAATCAGAAAGTCAGCTCATTTCACCTTCTTCCACTTGCTTTTCCTAGCCAGGCTGGCAGCTGATTGAATGGTACCCATCCAGATGGAGGGTGGGTCTGCCTCTCCCAGTCCACTGACTCAAATGTTAATTTCCTCTGGCAATACTCTCACAGATACACCCAGGAACAATACTTTGCACCCTTCAATCCAATCAAGTGACACTTAATATTAACCATCAAAGTCCATCCCTTGTCAACTTGAACCCGTATATAGCTTCTGAAATTTTACTTAATCTCCAAATAAAGGCAATAATAAGGTCATAATTACACTAACATAAAACAGCTATCCATATAACCAGAAGCACACTGATCCTGAACCTAAATGCTATTACACCAAGTTAACAACACCTAAATGCTGATATGCAGTCAATAAATCTTATGTCACATGATAAAGGAAAACAAAGAAAATAAAATGAAGAATTTTCTCAGTACCACTGTATACATCCACAAACATATTGCTAACAAAATAGGGAGAAAAAATTCATAACAATTATAGTCCTCATTTCTGCAACTAGTCACGTGGTCATAGCTCCCTTTTTATACTACCCATTCTGCATTCCCTTTGCCTTCAGCAAATACCTCAGCTTGCTGTGGATTTTTACCTGGTGTAGTGACCCAAACCTTCATTCCTGAAGGTTCTGGGCCATTTGTAGTCCTGCCTGGATTGAGTCATTATAGTTTCCCATTGACCTTAACACAGAGCATGGTAATACTAAGAGAAGTTCTCAGAGATCTCCTAGGATGCATTCTATACACACTCTTCCTTACCTCTCTTGTAAAGTAGTAGACTGATTTTTATCATGATAGTTTGGGTCAATCACCCCAGCCAACACTGTAATTCCCTGCTTAGCTTGTTGACTTAGAGGTAGGAGGAGACTAAAGTGTCCATGTGGCAACCTTAACTTCCACTTCAACAGAATCATTGTTGTGTCTCCTCTTGGCAGCATCCCTCCCTCTGGAACTAAGACCTTTAGGCCAGCAGAAAATAATGTTGTGGAAAGAGGAAGCAAAAATTTTCCTGGTGGATCACTAGGGATGATGGTGAGTAGTACCACTTCCACTTCCACCCCTTGATTCCTGGACCTGTGAATCCTGGCTGTGGGAGAAACAGTACCATATATTGAATGCTGATGCAGAGCATACACAGCCTTATGCATGCTATACAGGCACCATCAGACTAGTATTGTCACCTAGTTGGCATTGTAATTGTGACTTTAAAAGCCCATATCACTGTTTTACCAATCCAGCTGCTTCAGGATGATGGGGAACATGGTAAGACCAGTGAATTCCATGAGCATAAGCCCACAGCTGCACTTCATTAGCTCTGAAGGGTGCCTTGGTCAGAGGCAATACCATAATGGCGGATAAGACATTCCATGAGTCCACAGATGGTAGTATTGGCAGAAGCATCGCATATAGGATAGGCAAACCCAAACCCAGAGTAAGTGTCTATTTCAGTGAGGAAAAACCACTGCCCTTTCCATGATGGAAGAGGTTCAGAATATCGACCTGCCACCAAGTAGCTGGCTGATCACCCAAAGGAATGGTTTCACATTAAGGGCTCAGTATTTGTCTCTGATGCTGGCAAATTGGGCACTCAGCAGTGACTGTAGCCAGGTCAGCCTTGGTGAGTGGAAGTCCATGTCGTTGAGACCATGGATAACTTCCATCCCTGCCACCATGGCCACTTTGTAAGTGGGTTCATTGGGCAATGACAGGGGTGGCTAGGGAAAGAGGTTGAGTGGTATCCACATAATAAGTAGCCATCCTATCTACTTGATTATTAAAATCCTCCTCTCTTGAGGTCACCCTTTGGTGAGCACTCACAGGAGATGCAAATATCTTCACAGTTTTTGATCACTCAGGGCTATCTACATACTTCTTCCCCATATTTCTTTGTCACCACACATGTGGCCACTTCTCCCTACAGCAAAGTGCACAACCAAGTTCACTGCTCAAAGTTCTGCCTACTGGGGAGATTTCTTTTCACTGCTAACTTTCAGGGATGTCCTAAGGGCCTATAATGCTGGAACTGTCCACTTTCTGATGGTGCCTGTACAGCATGCAGAATCACGTATAAACCAGGCTCTAGTCTTCTCTTTCTCTGTCAACTTATTGTAGGGAACTACCCATGAGGCCATTGGTGCAGGCTCAGGGAGAGAAGACAGGCTGACAGGAGTGGGGACCATATACATTTGAACAATTTCCTCATGTAACTTATTTGTGCCTTCAGGATCTGCTTGAGCCCAATCCTGTATACGCTACTTCAATTTGATGATGAAATGCCGCTCTGCACACCCAACTTTATGGCTGGATGGGTCAGAAAGCATCCAGTTCATAATAGGCAGCTCAAGTCACATGGCAACTTGGTGACCCATAGTCAAATGTTCAGTTTTGACCAAGGTCAGTAAGAGGCCAAGAGCTGTTTCTCAAAAGGAGAGAAGTTATCTGCAGGAGATGGCAGGGCCTTACTCTAAGATCCAAGAGGCCTCTGCTGTGATTCACCTATGGGGTCCTGCCAAAGGCTCCGAACAGCATCCCTATCTGCCACTGACACCTCAAGCTCCATTGGATCTGCTGGGTCATATGGTCCAAGTGGCAGAGCAGCTTGCACAGCAGGCTGGATCTGTTGCAGAGCCTTCTTCTCTTCTGAACACCACTCAAAACTGGCAGCCTTTTGGATCACTTGAGAAATAAGCTGGAGTAACACACCCAAATTAAGAATGTGTTGCCTCCAAAATCCAAATAGGCTCAGTAGCTGTTGTGCCTCTTTCTTGGTTGTAGAAGGGGACAAATGCAACAACTTATCCTTAACCTTAGAAGAAATATCTTGACAGACTCCACACCACTAGACCCCTAGAAATTTTACTGAGTTGGAAGGTTTATGAATTTTAGTCAGATTTATTTCCCATCCACTGGCATGCAAATGTCTCAGCATCTCTGCAAACAAGATTACGATACAAAGCTGGAGAGTTGATTTATCTCTAGGTAGGACAGTGAAGGTATATTTCTGGCCCTGCCAGCTGAAGGCAAATTGCTTTTGGTGGTCCATACAGACAGGAATGGAGAAAAAGTCATTTGCCAAATCAATGGCTACATACCAGGTACCAGGAAATGTGTCAATGTGCTCAAGCAATGCAACCACATCTGGTACAGCAGCTGCAATTGGAGTAACCACTTGGTTAAGCTTATGATAGTCCACTGTCATTTTCTAAGATCCATCTGTCTTCTGCACAGGCCAAATAGGACAGTTGAACTGGGATGTGTTGGGAATCATTACCCCTTCATCTTTCAAGTGCTTGATTGTGGCACTAATCTCTGCAATCCCTCCAGGGATGCAATATTGTTTTTGATTTACTATTTTTCTAGGTAGAGGCAGCTCTAATGGCTTCCATTTGGCCTTTCCCACCATAGTAGCCCTCACTCTACCAGTCCGCGAGCCAATATGGGTATTCTGCCAGCTGCTAAGTATGTCTTTGTCAATTATGCATTCTAGCACAGGGAAAATAACCACAGGATGACTCCAGGGACCCACTGTAAGTAAGACCTGAGCTAAAATTCTATTAATCACATGACCTCCATAAGCCCCTACTCTAACTGGAGGGCCACAATGATGTTTTGGGTCCCCTGGAATCAATGTTAGCTCAGAGCCAGTGGCCAGTAATCCCCTAAAGTTGTGATCATTTCCCTTTCCCCAATGCACAGTTACCCTGGTAAAAGACTGGAGGTCTCTTTGGGAAAATGTGGGAAAATGATTAACAGCATAAATTGTTGGTAGTAGAGTGGGGTCCTTCCTCAAGGAGACTCAGCCTCCCCTTCATTCAAAGGGTTCTGGGTCTATAAAGTGGTTCAAGAATGGAAATTGATTGAGGGGCTATGATTCTCTATTTTTATAATTCAAATTAGTCTTTTGTCAACTTGACCTGGAAGTTTTCTGCTTATACAAGTTAAATAAGAATGTAATAGGCTTCCTATCAATGGCACTTCTAGGAACATCGTGATTAATTAACCAAATGCCAGAGTTCTACACAAGTCAGAGTAGTCTGATTGCTGCTTTACCTCTGCTGTTCATTATGGTAAATATACCCACCTTGCCTTTGACAACTGAGTGTCGCCACTTCTGCCACCTCAGGATTTAAGTTTTCCCATTGCATTTAAATTCTGTAATTGAGTGACTGTGGTTTCCACTGTAAGATCTGACATACAGAAAAGAGCCATCATAGAGCTCTTTAAGGATGCAGGTGCTCCCCTCACAATCAGTTTCTCAAGCTATTGGTGAAGGGCATGTCTTCTGAACCCTCCCAACTGAGATAAGTAGGTCTAAAGTGATTCTACATTCAACTTTCCCTAAGCCTTTGGACCCCTTCCTCTATAGTAAACCAAGGGAGATCAGGCATTTCCAGCTTACTCACAGTGGGCCATCTTTTGAACCATGTTTCAGCTAACGAAGCAAATAAATGATTAGAACCATTTTGAACTTTCCAAGCTGTAACATTAAATGCAGAATCCCTGCTTAGTGGGGCAATATCAATAAATTCAGTCTGATCCAACTTTATGTCCCCTCCACCATCATCCCACATACTTCATACTCATTCCCATACCTGTTCTCCAGATTTCTGCTTATATAAATTAGAAAACTCAAGGAATTATTTTGGAGAGTAGTGCACCTGCTCATAGGTCACACTCTGAACCTCATCTACAGGAGCCTGCCAAGACTTGAGTCTAGTTACAGATCTAGATGCAAAGAAGGGTGTTGGGAATGGGTCCCGAGGAGAATCAGCATTGTCTTGCCTGGCAACTGCCTCAAAGGAGGGCATCACTGTTGCCTCAGGCAGTGTAGGGTTGATCTCCTTAGACAAAGGTGGAAAGACTGATGGCAGCATGGGTCAGGGAGGGGATGTTGAGACCTCTGAGGGTGAGGAGGTTGTTTCCTCTGGCAAAAATGGCTCATCAGAATTTATAAGCTCAATGTCCCCAGGTTCATCAGTGTTCTCCACACATCCCCATTCCGAGTTGCAGGGTCCCATACTTTCCCAATTTCTCCCTTTAACAGTAGACACCTGGCAAGACTAAGCATGCACCTTTCCTGTTGTAGGTCACCCACTTGCATGATAAGTGCATGTGTCTAATTATCTACAATTTCAGCCCTTTTTCTAGGGGAGAGCAGACTCTCACAGCAATCTCAGAAGATTTGAGGTTCAGTATGTGCTTCTGGAGCTGGGAGTTAGAATCCCTGTGTTCATCCTTTTCTTTCATCACGTCTTCCAGTGAACTAAGGAGCAACCAAGCAACTTCATTATATTCCTTGGTTCTCCACATATGGACAAAGGTATTATGTACAGAGCTGCTAAACTCCTTGCCTCTCAAGAGTGGTGAATCAGGAGTATCAAATGCACTAATTAGGCATAACTCTCTAAACAGTTAATGACAAGTGTTCTCTATACCACTAGAAGTAGAGTCCTTATCAGTGTTCTCTATATACTAGAGGTAGAGTCCTTATCAGTGTTCTCTATACTACTAGAAGTAGAGTCCTTATCAGTGTTCTCTATACTACTAGAAGTAGTGTCCTTAACATTTTTGGATCTAATAAGATTAAGCAGCCAACTCCAGAAACCCCCGAACCAACTTTAGAAATCTAGCCTTAAAATTCTGTTCCACTGGAACCACTCCTGGTATCCAAATCTGTATTAGTCAGGGTTTTCTAGAGGGACAGAACTATTATAACAAGATATGTGTATATATGAAAGGAGTTTATTAAGAAGAATTGACTCACACAATCACAAGGCAAAGTCCCATGGTAGGCCATCTCAAGCTGAGGAGCAAGGATGCCAGTAGGGGCTCAGTCCAAGTCCCAAAACCTCAAAAGTAGGGAAGCTGCCAGTGCAGCCTTTATTCTGTGGCCAAAGTCTCAGGAGCCCCTGACAAACTGCTGGTGTAAGTCCAAGAGTCCCAAAGGCCAAAGAACCTGGAGTCTGATGCTCATGGGCAGGAAGCATCCAACATGGGAGAAAGATAAAGCCTGGAAGACTCAGAAAATCAGCTCATTCCACCTTCCACCTGCTTTTTCTATCAGGTTAGCAGCTGATTGAATGGTGCCCACCCAGATTGAGGGTGGGTCTGCCTCTCCCAGTCCACTGACTCAAATGTTAATCTTCCCTGGCAACTCCCTCATAGACACAACCAGAAACAATACTTTGCATCCTTCAATCCAATCAAGTTGCCGCTTAATATTAACTATCCCAAGTGATAAGTTAGATGTATCTTCTATCTGCTCCTGAGAGCCAATTGTTAAAATTTTAGAAGTCCTATAAGCTTGTTATATGTAGATATTATTTAAAATTAATATTAACTTGCAATTAAATAAATTATATAAAAATGAAGGTAATAAATACTCAAAGGTTTTTACTTCCCAAGTTATTTTACTTGTCACTGATGCAATAAAAGTTTTGACATAGGGGTTTGTTGTTTCACTTTGCCTTACTCATTAACATGAATGAAAATATCAACCTGCCTTTGAGGCAGAACCACACCCCTTTATCAACTACAACTCTAGTTTGCAGAAATTTGGCAAAATCAACAAAAATATTCTGTGAGAATTAACTGGTTGCACGGAATTTAAAATGAAAAGAAAATTAGATATTTTATTATTTATAAATTATCTATGATCTTGATATGAGTAAATGTATAATTACATACACACACACACACATACACACACACACACAACCAGTTGTTGAACATATATCAGCATGAGTATGAGTAATTCCCCCACAAACAATTAGGATGCTGAGCAGACAAAAACAAAAATAAATTATGTCTTCTAAGACAGGTATATAAAGAGGCAATTGCAAGATAACACATGTAGTATATATGGGGAAATAGAGTTCAACAAACAAAAAAGAAAATGCAAAATAGAGAAAAGAATGAAAGGAGAGAAGGGGCTAAATTTGGAGTAAGTCAAAGTCAGAAGGAAGTACATTGTTGATCCTTATTTCAACTATGAAATAGAAGGCTAGATTACATCTTTGAAAATTTGGGATTGAGGCAAGGAAGGGGGATTGTTGAAAGTAGCCAATGTTTGGAAGAGATATTAAGGGATATTTTAGAAGGTGCTATGTCTTGTTCCCTATAGTGTTCAGATAACACTTTTCAGAGAGTGACTTCAGTAAATGTTTAGGCATTGAGTGTGGAAATCCACCATTATATTATATAGTAATTCTGGCTCTGCTATTTACTAGCAGAGCAACATCGGGGAATTTAATCTGTCTCTCAGTTTTCTGTGTGTAAAAAGAAGATAATATTAACTTAATGTATATCTTTGAGAATTGAAAATGTTTGCCATATGTATGACCCTCACGACAGTCCTTAGAATCGGCAGCAGTTAACATATTATTATAATTATTTTGGGACCATGTTTTAAAATTTTTTTTGTTTCCTTTCTTAATGGCAGGTTTTGGTGATTACTTCCTGTGTTTACATTGTATCTGCATCTTACAGTACTATTCATCTTCATCTATTTTTTTCTGGTGAGAAATTGAAACATGGTGCTGATGACAACCAGACAACAATATTCTCTCCCATTACAACGCTGTGTTCTTAGCATTCTCATAAACAATGCTAAAAACAAGGCATAGACCAGACTGCTACATGATCAGAGAAATGACTAAATACGCCCCTCTTTTGACTAACATGAACGATTCCTGCTTCTTTACCAGTGGCAACTCTAGATTTGCTTTATTCTTCCTACCTCTTAGACAAAAAGTGTTAAGATTCCCAATCACAGAGTTTTTCCTGCTTCTTGAAAACTCCCAATTCAGAACTGGTTCTTGTTTCCTTACTTAATTCCTCCTTAGAATCATTAACACAAGCTCAAATCTCATAAGAAGCCTTTCTTAACCTGCTCCTCCTTATTGACGTGCTCCTATGTTCCTATGGAGTGCTGGTCTTCCTTCCTGCAGCAAGCTAAATCACCTTCACTTTTAAAATTTATTTTACAAGTTAAAAGACTAAAGTTAGTCTTTAGTCTGCTTCAACAGTGGCCATGTAATCAGCTATTGGCCAGAATGACTGAAAACCAAGAATGATTTTTTAAGAATTGTGTGCTAAAGTAAGAACAATATGAATTTTAGTGAGTTGCTAAGGGAAGCAGTACATTGCCTAGGGTTTTAAGAATGAAGGTCCTTCTGCATTACATCTGAGCTCAAGCTGAGTTCTGGAGAACTGAGTTGACACATATGTGGGATTTTATTGTTGATTTGTTTCTTTATTTAAAAGAAGAATCTCAACCTTCAGAAACTGTGTATATATAGTACAAAGAACCTTTTTTCCTGAATCTATTTTTGAGTAAGTTGCTGATATTATGCTTCATTATCCTTGAATACTTGAATGTGCATTTCTGATAAAAGGAGGACATAACCTCAGTACAACACTCAAAAGCAGGATATTAACACTGATACCTTACTACAATCACATCCTCAGCCTGTATGTAAATAACATCCTTTGTGTCTAAAGAATGCAGTTAAGATCACAGGTTGTCATGTGTAGTCTTCTTCAGTAAGAAACAGTTACTTCTTCAGGCTTTTCTTAACTAATACCCTGACACTTTAGAAGATTACAGGTCAATTATTTTAGAGACTATCTCGCTGTTTGGATTTATCTAACATTTCCTTATCTTTAGTTTCAGGTTATGCATCCTTGGCATAAATATTTTTAAAATGTTACTATGTTCTGTTCTTTGCGTTTTATTAGGTGGACCACAATTTCATGTTGTCTTATCACTGGTGTTTAATCACTTGAATGAGGCGGAATCAGCTAGGTTGTTCACTGTGTCTCTTTCCCTTTGCAGTTAATAAGTGTTTTTGCAGGTGAAAGTATTTTGAGATGATGTAAAATCCTCTCTCAGCAGTTTGTTCATTTGCTTATATCAATATGAACTCATAATTTCCTATGTTATTTAATGCATTATTGTCTGCCACTTTGTATTCATTTGACCTCCAAATTATCTCTGATTTGTCCAGTGGAAGCTCCTTCAACCTGACTCTTAATATTTTTTACTAGTTTCTATGATTCTTTGAGCACTTCCTCATTTCTAGACACCATAAGTTGTTCCAGGCTCATACTGTAGTTTTTCAACCCCAGCACTGGAATCAGCTATTTCTTCACAAAATCCCTAGCTCACAACGGATAAGTCTTCAGAAATCAAGATCTAGGTGCTAGCTGTGCTTCCTGTCTTCGCTTTTATCTCATGTCCTTTCACTGGACAGAGGTAGGGAATATATACCCACATGCACACACCTCTATTGATTTCTATATCTAACATATATTTTGAGACCTAAGTTTACACAAATGCCTCCAATGCCAAATGAAACCATAAAGTTTCATATTTGCAGCTCATTCATGAGAAACTGACACATTACCCTTAATGTACTTATTTATTGATCAATTTCCATGGTTGGAACTCATTCCCATTACTGGTCCTGTCTCTTCCCTCACAGGGACATCCTCTTTACTCCCTTCAGGTTTTACATCCTCATTCCAGGCTACTGCCACATCATCCTTTACCCATGCAGGCACTCCCTTTACTCTCATTGGGCTCTTACACCCCACATCTGTCCACTATCCCAGAAAGAAATCCTCCTCACTGCAACTGGGCTTGATACTCTGCACTGGATCACGCCCCATACCCAGACATCCTTCTCACCTGCCCTGGACACCCAGTTCCTTTCATCATGCCATCCTTCTTACACAGACATCCTCCTCGTGCTCTGTGGCTTTGACACCCTGTGTTGGGCTTGCTCCTTCAGGATTGTCTTCCTTACCCTCCTTGGCTTTGAGATCCTGCACTGGGCTAGTCCTCTGTAGATATGCTCAGGCTCCAACACCTGCTGCCAGGCTGCCTGTTCACACAGATGCTCTCCTCATCCTACTTAAGCACTGGCAGGCCACTCTGGACTGGCTCCCTCAGTGGACAATTTCATTACCGTGAGCTTGCTCTCAATTCTCACTCTTGACCACTGTGACTTTCCCACGTTGAGCTGGACACATGCTCAGCTACACCTGATTGGCTAGGACTGACGTGTCCAGGAAAGGAAGTGAAGAAGAGAAGAGAGCTGTTGGTTTATTTTAAATTAGGAACTCCTAACTTTTGTCTTTTATCATCCATGTGTTTCAATAAATCTGGCACTTTTCTTATCTCTTTGGTAGAATTGTACGGGCCTAGCATTTTAAGTCACAGAAAGTTATCTGAATTTTCTTTTTTGTACACCAAATCTATCATTGATTTTCTGTTGTCCAGATTAGATTTAAGGCAAGCCTTTCCCAATTTGATCTATACCTAATTTTGTTGCCTTTTTTCTGTGTACTTTCTGCCATGTAACTTTAGCAATTCAGCTCCCGTGAACTCTTTGCCCTAAAACAAATATGTCATGCCCTTTCCCATGTTTATGCATACATTTTTCTTCCTCCTGGAATGCCCTCACACCATTTTCTATTAGGAAACCTTTGACGCATGCTTTAAAATACAGATCAAATGTCACTTCTCAGTGAAACCTTTTTCAACTCCCTCAGGGTGAGTAGGTTCTTCCTGCCTCTCGAGAGAGTATTTGGAGAACATGCTATTTAACTTCTATCCCTGACTGCGTAAAATTGGGCAAATTGCTTACCTTTTCTGAATTTCAGTTTCATCTGTTAAGTGGAGATAATAGATAATAACAATAATCAATAAAGTTGTCCTTAACATATTTGCAATTCACCTTAATTATTGCTATTTTTATGATTATCTGATGTTAAAACTGTGCATTCTGGTCTGATGTGGTGGCTTATGCCTGTAATCCTAGCACTTGGGTGGCTGAAGCTGGCAGATCACTTGAGACCAGGTATTGGAGACCAGCTTGGGGAATCACAGTCAGACCACATCACTTAAAAAAAAGTAAAAGCCTGGGCATGATGGCTCATGCCTGTAATGACAGCACTTTGGGAGGTCAAGGCAGGTGGATCACCTGAGGTCAGGAGTTCAAGATGAGGCTGGTCAACATGTACACCTGAAAATGGTCAAGAAATACATAAATACTATAAGAAATATGGTACTTTATCTTGAAAAGAACATGAAGTTTGCTTGTGGAAGTGAGCATTGAAGGGTTGTGACTTGTGAGTTACTGTTAAAAGGCAGAAGAAACATTATTTTGAAGAATGGAAAGTTGTAATATCAGATATAGAGAACTGTAGATACTTGTGCTTGAGCTAGCCAGAATCAGGTTTGTATAGTTAACAGCCTTGAATCCTGGGGTACATTTTCCTGCCTTTGAGATGTAGGTTTTTCAGGTGTACAATGATAATAGTTACATGTTTCTTCAAAATAGAGAATTTAATCTGAAGTATAGCCTTTTTCTTCAATTGCCTTCTGTATCAGTGCTGGGAACTTTTTTTTTTTTTTTTTTTTTTTTTTTTTTTGTGGCTAATTTGTTCTTATAGCTCCATCCAGCAGCTGAAGCCTTTGGAAGTTTTACCATGTTTGAAGCCACTGTTATCACTGAAACAAAACAAAACAAAAAACAAAACAAAACCACTTCTACAAGATTTGGTAATTTCTATTTAGGGCCTTTGAATATAGATAGTGCTGTCTCTTCAATTAGGGGAAAGATCGTTTCCAATTTTCTTACCATTTTGTGTTTAGTCCATATACTTTAAGATCTATTTCTTTCTTCTTCTTTGGGCCTTGCTCTTACTGACTTTTAGCACCTAAATTGTCCTGACTATGGCCTTTCTTTTATTTCCCAGTGTTGTCTCTGATGGTTGGCAATATGGATTCCTTTACATCTGTTGCTCAGAATGTATCACATGTTCTCTCATTTTATTCAGAATGTTTTACTATTTCAAACTTCATCTCAATTCTTAAAGCTATCCTTCTGCATGCATAGTTTGGCATTTCTGAGCCAGGACATTTAGATCAATATAAGATGATGAGTTTTTTTTTTTTAATAAACAAGTTTACAAACACACAAAAGAAACAGCAAACAAAATAAAAAACAACCCTGTAATTTAACACTTGCATTAAGTGGGGTAGATATTTAAGGAGTGTGTATATATGCATTCTGCACATTCCTACTTGTCTCAGTCCAGCTGGTTAAACATTTTTACCTTCATGTAGTGTTTTCTGCAGATAAAATTATGCATGTGATATACAAAACTCATATTATACTAAAAATTGTTTCTAATATACCAATTGCTTTGAAACAAATTTGCATTTTAAAAACAAACATTTTTGAAAAACTGACTATATTTACTTTTATTCTCAATTTTCTTTTCAGTAGAACACCCAAGTTTTGGAAAATAGAAATACTTATAATTGGTTAAGAAACAAATTTTACCCCTGAAAATTTGTAGTAAAACAATTCTTGTTGACATGGAAAATGTTGGCTAAAAGAGCATTAAAGAGATATCCAATTTATACTCTAGATCTTGAGTAACCTTTTAAACTTCAACTTTGTAATAATTTAATTGGATTCCAAGAAATGTCTATTTTTATCAGACTATCACAAAAATTATTTGTTCTCGTCTTTTCCACCTTTGTTATCGACCTCTATCTATCTACCATCTTCTATTTCTCTGTCCATCCATTTGCCTTGTGCCAATTCAGTGTGAGAGGTGCATACATAGCAAATATAAGAAATCCAGAAAAAATACATTAGATTGAAATTTAAAAACTTTAAGTGTAATGAAAATAACCTGTAGATAAAATTTTTAGGAAATCTATTTTACACCAAATATATGTTTATATTATACATATTTCTATAAGGGTCTGGTGTTTTAAATTTGAATCCTGTCACAAATAAAAATTGGTTGCAGTTGACAAGGATTATTCTGTTTGATGACTACCAAAATTAGAATTCTTAAAAGCTGATGGTGAAAAATTTACAGCTAATTTTTAGAAAAATTATTTATTTCCTCTATAAAACAAGTACAAATTTAGTAAAACTAAAAGTTTAATTAAAATGGCTGCCCCACATTACACACATACACACACAACACACACACGCACCCTACAGCAATGGGAGTTATTTACTATGCATTTTTCTTGGCCCAGAAATTCTGTTAGGTGCTTTTAGATATGCCCTCTTTAATCTTCACTTCAAATCCTCATGTGATAGGAACAAGCTCAAAACCAGAAAGGAGTTTAATTTGACCAATAATTACTTTTAAGAAACTAAATCTCAACTTTTCCCAGAATTTCAGAAATGTTGAATTATGTTATGATACTAGTGTACAGAGAAACTCCTTTCCCATAGCTGAATTTTGTTTCACTCTTCACTTTACTGTATGTATTTTTACCTGAGTTAAAAACAAGTGTTTTAAAAAATTTAAAAGTTGGGAGACAGATTAAAATGATGGATAGGAGACAGGACTAGCTTGCAGCTCCTGCTCTGATGATCAAAGCAGTGTGTAGAAACTCATATCATTAACTTTTGCTCCAAGAACTACTGCAAGAACATACCAGGAAAGCTGAGAGAATCCACAAACTCTTTGAAGGAACTGGATCATTGCTGCAGACTCCCTGAGATACCAAACAAGGGTGATTCTGCTTGCTCTCTCAATGGGGAGGCTTGTGGTCTGGGGCAAGTTCTCAGCCCTGGTCACTGGCTGTCTGGAAATAGACTTGGTGCTGTTGTGGGGCATAATGGAAGTGAGACTGGACTTTAGGACTGCAGGCTGTGTGGGAGCAGGGTGAGGCCTGTGACTGCCAGCTTTCCCACACTTTCCTGGTGACCTATGTGACTCCGCAGAGGCAGCCATAATCCCCCTAGGAATATAACTCCATTGGAACCACACCCCATACCCCACAGCAGCTGCAGCAAGCCCCACCCAAGGAAAGGCTGAGTTCAGACACACCTATCCCTGCCCTCACCTGGTGGTCTTTCTCTATCTGCTCTGGTAGCTGAAGACAAAGGTCATAATCTTATGGGAATTCTATGGCCCACCACTTGAGAATCCTGAATACTTAGCTAGGTGTCCCTAGGGCAAGTTTGTATCCTCCCTACAAGACTGCAGCTGATGCAGTCTTGAAGTACCACTTTTTGGCTGTAGGCCAACCAACGAAATCCAGTACACTAAGAAACAACACAATCAAGGACCTTCACTAAGTCCACTTCACTTCCCTGCTAACTCCAGTGGAGCAGGTGATAGTGTCCACAGCTGCAAGACATGTAGATGGATCACATCACAGTACTCTTTGCAGACACTTCCCAGTACTGGCCAAGAGCCCAGTAGCTCTGCTGGGTGGCTAAATCCAGAACAGCGAAAACAGTCACTACAGTTCATCTCTCAGGAAGTCCCATTCTTAGGGGAAGGAGAACACCACATCAAAAGAGCACTCCATGGGATAAGAGACTCTGAACAGCATCCCTTGAATCCCAGATTTTCCCTCTGACATAGTTTACCCAAATGAGAAGGAACCAGAAACCAATTCTGGTAATTTGATAAAACAAGGTTCTTTAACATCCTCAAAAGATCATACCAGCTCACCAGCAATGGATCAAAACCAAGACAAAATCTCTGAATTGTCAGAAAAAGAATTCAGAAGGACAATTACTAAGCAAATCAAGTAGGTGCCAAAGAAAGATGAAGTTCGACTTAAAGAAATAAAAAATATGATACAGGATATGAAAAAGTTATTCCATGAAATAGCATAAATAAGAAACAATAATGACTTCTGGAAATCAAAGACACACTTAAAGAAATGCAAAACGAACTGGAAAATCTCAGCAATAGAATCAAACAAGCAGAAGAAAGAACCTTAGAGCTTGATGATAAAAATTTTGAATTCACCCAATTTGTTAATACTGTAATGATCCATTTTCATGCTGATGATAAAGACGTACCCAAGGTTGGGTAATTTGTAAATGAAAAGAGGTTGACTGTATTCCCAGTTCTACATGACTGGGGAGGCCTCACAATCATGGCAGAAATTGAAAGTCACATCTTACATGGTGGCAGACAAGAGAGAATGAGAGCCAAGTGAAAGGGGAAATCCCTTATAAAGTCATCAGATCTCTTGAGACGTATTCCCTACCAGGAGAACTGTATGAGGGAAACTTCCCCCATAATTCAATTACCTCCACTGGTCCCTCCTATAACAAGTGGGGATCAAGGGAACTACAATTCAAGATGAGATTTGGGTGGGGACAGAGCCTAATTATAACATTCCAGCCCTGGCCCTCACAAATCTCATGTCCTCACATTTCAAAACCAATCCTGCCTTCCCAACAGTCCCCCAAAGTGTTAAATCATTTCAGCATTTACTCAAAAGTCCAAAGTCTCATCTGAGCAAGGCAAGTCCCTTCTGTTTGTAAGCCTATAAAATCAAAAGCAAATTAGTTACTTCTTATATATAATAAGTGTACAGGCATTGGGTAAATACACTCTTTCCAAATAAGAGAAATTGACCAAAACAAAGGGACTACAGATCCCATGCAAGTTCAAAATCCAGGAGGGCAGTCAAATTTGAAAACTCCAGAATGATCTTCTTTGACTCCATGTCTCACATCTGGGTAATGCTGATGTAAGAGGTGGGTTCTTGTGGTCTTGGGCAACTTGGCCCTTGTGGCTTTGCAGGGTATAGCCTCCCTCCAGGCTGCCTTCACAGGTTGGCATTGGTGTCTGTGTGTTTTCCAGGCACACAATACAAGCTGTAAGTGAATGTACTATTCTGGGGTCTGGAGAATGATGGCACTCTTCTCACAGCTCCACTAGCCAGTGTCTCAGTGGGTCCTCTGTGTGGAGGCTTCAATCCCACATTTATCTTCCACACTTCTCTAGCAGAGGTTCTCAAAGAGAGCCTCGCCTTCAGCAAACTTCTGCCTGGACATCCATGTATTTCCATCCTCTAAATTGTAGTCAGAGTTTCCCAAACCTCAATTATTGACTTCTGTGTACTTGCAGGCTCAACACCACATGGAAGCTGCCAAGGCTAAGGGCTTCCACCCACCAAAGCCATGGCCTGAGCTATACCTTGCCCCTTTTAGCCATAGCTGGAGTTGCTGAGAAAAAGGGCACCAAGACCCTAGGCTACACACAGTAGGGGTGCCTGGCCCTGGCCCATGAAACCATCAGAGGCCTCTGGGCCTGTGATGGGAGGGTCTACCACAAAGGTCTTTGACATGCCCTGGAGACATTTTCTCCACTGTCTTGGTGATTAACATTTGACTCCTTGTCACTTATACCAATATCTGCAGCAGGCTTGAATTTCTCCCCAGAAAATGGGTTATTTTCTATTGCATCATTAGGCTGCAAATTTTACAAACTTTTATGCTCTACTTCCTTTTGAACACTTTGCCACTTAGAAATTTCTTTCACCAGGTACCCTAAATCATCTCCTTCAAGTTGAAAGTTCCACAAATATCTAGGGCATGGGCAAAGTGCCACCAGTCTTTGCTAAAACATAGCAAGAGTCACCTTTACTTCAGTTCCCAACAAAGTTTCATCTCTACCTGACTCCACCTCAGCCTGATTTTTTATCCATATTATTATCAGCACTTTAGTCAAAGCCATTCAGCAAGTCTCTAGGAAATTCCAAACTTTCCCACATCCTTCTGTCGTCTGAGCCCTCCAAATCTCTAGGAACTTCCAAACATTCCCACATTTTCCTATCTTCTTTTGAGCCCTCCAAACTGTTCCAACTTCTTCCTGTTGCCCAGTTCCAAAGTTCTTCCACATTTTTGAGTATATTTACAGCAGCACCCTACTCTACCAATATCAATTTAACTTATTAGTCCATTTTCCTGCGGCTGATAAAGACATCCCCAAGACTGGGTAATTTACAAAGAAAAAGAGTTTTTATGGAGTCACATTTCTATGTAGCTTGGGAGGCCTCACAATTATGGTGGAAGGCAAAAATCTTGTCTTACATGCCAACAGACAGAGAGAATAAGAACCAAGTGGCATTATTTACTACCATGAGAAAAGTATGGGAGAAACTGCCCCCATAATTCAATTACCTCTCACTAGGTTCCTCCCACAACACGTGGGGATTAAGGGAACTACAGTTCAAGATGAGATTTGAGTGGAGAAATCACACTGCCAAACTATATCTGTCAAAGACAAAGAAAGAAGAAGAAAAATAAAATGAACAAAGCCTCCAAGAAGTTTGGGACTATGATAAACATCCAAACCTGAGAATAACTGGTGTTCCCAAGAAACAAGAGAAACCTAAAAGTTTGGAAAACATATCTGAGGGAATAATCAAGGAAAATTTTCTTGGCCTTGCTAAAGATATAAGAACCTTAAAGAACACCTAGGAAAATTATTGCAAAGAGATAATTTCCTAAGCACATAGTCATCAGGTTATCTAAAGTCAAGATGAAGGAAAGAATCTTAAGAGCTGTGAGGCAAAAGCATCAGGTAACCTGGAAAGGAAAACCTATCAGATTACCAGTAGATTTTTCAGCTGAAACCCTACAAACTAGAAGGGACTGGGGTTCTATTTTTAGCCTCCTTAAACAAAACAATTATCAGCCAAGAATTTTGTATCCAGTGAAATTTAGCTTCATAAATGAAAGAAAGATACAGTCTTTGCCAGATAAACAAATGCTGAAAGAATACACCACCACCAAGCCAGCACTACAAGGACTGCTAAAAGGACTTCTAAATACCCCCCAGAGAATCTAAAAATACACCAAAGTAGAACCTCCTTAAAGTATCTCACAAGACCTATATAACAATAACACAATAAAAAAAAAACCAAGGTATTTAGGCAACAAATAGCACAAAGAATAGAATAGTACCTCCCATTTCAATACTAACATTAAATGTAAATGGCCTAAATCCTCTACTTAAAAGATAAAGAATGAAAGAATGAATAAAAGTTTATCAATCAAGTTTCTGCTATCTTTGGCAGGCTCACCTAACACATAAGGGCTCACATAAACTTAAGGTAAAGAGACAGAAAAAGATATTCCATGCAATTGGACATCAAAAGCAAGCAGAAGTAGTTATTTTTACATCAGATAAAACAATAAAGTCATAGCAGTTAAAAAAGACAAAGAGGGATATTATATAATGATAAAAGCACTAGTCAACAGGAAATACCACAGTTCTAAATGTATATGCACCTAGCACTAAAGCTCCCAAATTTATAAAACAATTATTACTAGATGTAAAAATGAGATAGATGGTAACACAATAATAGGAGGGTACTTTAACACGCCACTGACATCATTAGACAGGTCATCAAGACAGAAAATCAACAAAGAAACAACAGACTTAAATTTTATGGTACAACAAATGAACTTAACAGATATTTACTAAACATTCCACCCAACAACTGCAGAATGTACACTCGTTAGCACATAGGACATTCTCCGAGAGATCATATGATAGGTCACAAGACAAATCTCAGTAAATTTAAGAAAATGGAAATTTTGTCAAATGCTCTCTCAGACCCCAGGAGAATAAAATTGGAAATCAACTCCAAAAGAAACCCTCAAAACCATGTAAATTTATAAAAATTAAATAACCTTTTCCTGAATTATTGTTGGGTCAACAATAAAATCAAGATGGAAATTAAAAAATTATTTGAACTGAACAATAATAGTGACACAACTTATCAAAACCTCTGAGATACAGCTAATGTGGTGATAAGAGGAAAGTTTGTAGCATTAAATGCCTACATCAAAATGTCTGAAAAGGCACAAATAGACAATTTAAAGTCACACCTCATGGCACTGCAGAAACAAGAACAATAGAATAATCCAAACCCAAACCCAGCAGAAGAAAATAAATAAGATCAAGGCAGAACTAAATGAAACTGAAACAAACAAAAACAATATCAAAGATAAATGAAACAAAAAGCTGGTTCTTTAAAAAATGTATATATAAAATTAATGGACTATTAGTGAGATGAGATGAATCAAAAAAGAAAAGAGGAGATCCAAAGAAATACAAAAGATTATTCAAGGCTCCTATGAACACCTTTACATGCATAAACTAGAAAATCTAGAGGAGATGCATAAATTCCTGGAAATATACAACTCTCCTATATTAAACCAGGAAGATACAGAATCTCTGAATAGACCAATAACAAGCCACAAGATTGAAATAGTGATAAAAACATGGCCAACAGGCTGGGCATGGTGGTTGACACCTGTAATCCCAGCACTTGGGGAACCTGAGGTGGGCAGATCACCTAAGATCAGGAGTTACAGCCTGGCCAACCTGGCAAAACCTGATCTCTACTAAAAACACAAAAATAGCAGGTGTGGTGTCATGTGCCTGCAGTCCCATCTACTTGGGAGGCTGAGGCAGGAGAATTGCTTGAACTCAAGAGGCAGAGGTTGCAATGAGCTAAGATCATGCCACTGCACTCCAGTCTTGGTGACAGAGCAAGACTCTGCCTCAAAACAAAAACAAAACAAAACAAACCCAATAAGAAAAAAAGTCTAGAACCAGATGGATTCACAGCTGAATTATATCAGGCATTCAAATAAGAATCAGTACCAATGCTATTGACATATTCCAAAAGAGAAAGAAAGAGAGGGGGGGAAAGGGGGGAGGGGGCGAGGGGGGGGAATCTCCCTAAATCATTCCATGAGGCCAGTATCACCCTAATGCCAAAAGCAGGGAAGGACATAACCAAAAAAGAAAACTACAGTGTAGGGGGCTCATGGCAACATATTAAAGCTTATGTACATGCCATTTGAGGTCAGTCATGGAAAAATACTGAGGCACTGTGCATATGTTATTTGTGCATGGAAATGAAATTCCTTGACTCTGAAAACAGGACAGGGAGTGGAGTGTGTGGTGTGATAAGGAACATTGAAAACAGCCTCCCGAGAATGCAGTTTGAGTGTTGTGCAAGGTCACAGGTGCCTCAGCAACTCACCTCAAGTGACCATCTAGTGGATATTTGTAGTTAATACAAGCCCTTTCAATAAATACTTGGTGGATGGATGCTGGGGTGGACTCTTTCGGAAGAGCGACCCCCAAGCCCTGCTCAGCTGGAAGTGTCTGATAGCTTCATTCTTGGCTTTCACTGCAAGTTATAAGCTCTGCAACTGGTGATCTCGATGTGATCACCTTGAATTTATGAGTGAAGAAGAGCTCATCAATATTCAGGGAATCCAGGTAAAGGAGTCTTGACTTGTATCAGGAGGCTGGGATGCCAAAGCATAATTAAGTTTAATTCATCTTCTCAGGGCAAGTGTAGCAACAGGTGTATAAAATATCAGGGGTTAGGTTATCGTGGGTCAAAAAATAACCAAAGAGCAGAAAGTGTTTTTTAAAACAGTGCAACAGCTACCTAAGGCTATCCAGTGCACTGTAGAGCCTGGAGCTCTACACAAGCTTATGCTTTTAATTTGGCAGGAATCTCCTTGGTTTCCTGGTCAAAGAACCTTAGATTTAGAGTTATGGGAGCAGGTAAGTCGCTACCTGAAAAGAGGATATGAGCAAGGTCATTTTACTAATGTTACTATTTTGAACACCTGGGTTCTGGTACACTCTGTATTGTATCCTCTACCTGCTATATTGTGGTGAGTCAGACCACCCATCTTCTCCACCTGAAGGAAATTCAGGAGATTTAAAGGAGAAGGAAAAGCAGAAACCAGAACAACAGGGAGAGACCCCTCTCTCTCTTTCATTTCCTTCTGTGGGGAATAAGGAAGAGATTTTTTGCAGTGAGGATAAGGACAGACTGGAGCCTTTTCCTCCCCCCAATAGAAAAGCTACTGCCCTCTTTTTCTCCACCCTTAAAGGGACCTGCATCTGTTGGCTCCGTCCAGGAAACAGTGCCTCCTATCCCCCTTGAGGAGATTGGAGGCCAATTTCCTAAGGGACAGTTCTTAGATAAGACCCCTGGTCAGAGGACATCTATATGATTGGATGTCTGCATCTCCTTGACAAACTTCCCCACTGGAGGGGTGACCCAGGAGGGAAGGAGAGTGACTGACTATAATTGTCTTCCTAATATGCATGCTCTCACTACTTCCTACTTCCAGCATCGGCCTTTCTGGTTTTGTCTGTTTTCTGTTTCCCTGGAGTATAAGGGAAAGTTGCAGGCTGCCTCTTGAGTTTTATCTAAGATAGCACTGGCTTTCTTGCTGCACACTGAGGCCTGGGGCAGGAGAGGTGCTAAGATGCCATGGAGTGCCCACTTAGTCACTAGCAATCTAGGCAAGTTGCCCCTTTCTGAGTTTGTGGTGACAAAATGGAGGCCAAGAACCACAGACCGAGTCCCGGGGTGGCTGCAGGCAGCTCCAGCTTGGTCCTCAGAATCCTCCTCGCCATGGTCACCTGCCTTAGTAACTGTGCCCAGAAAGTGGCCTGCTGCTTGTTGTGCTGCTGCTTTTCCTACTCCTGCCACCCCTCACAGGTCCAGCTGACAAACAATTCCTCATCTTCCCTGGCCCCCAGGGGAAAGGGCTAAGAAACAGTCCATGTGCGCCCGTCTTACTAGCCTAAGGTGGGCAGAGGAGTGTAGAGCAGCCTAGAGTACAGAGCTCTGGGGGAGAAGCCCGCTAATAAGGGGTGCTCTCCTGTAGCCATATGTTAAATACTAGGCTGGGGTAGACGAGCTCTGCCAGCTGCTGTCATCTTCAGAAGATAGACGCAGCAGTAAGAAATGTTTGTTTCACTTTTTAATAAAATGTTTAAAAAACACTGTGCTGCATGTCTGCTCCTCCCCTGAGCCTCTCTGCTTGAGGGTGGTAAAAATAATAAAAAGCCCAATATGTTTTCAGTACCTTACGTAACAGGGTTGGCTCCAAGCATAGGTGGTCTAGAGGATGAGGAGAGTAGTCTTCTCCCAGGCTGTTACCTTCTTGCCTCTTGCCTCTGTGCTTACGTACGCACACTTGACCACCTGGTCATTCTCTAGCCCCTTACTGCCTCTTGTAGTCTTCCTTCCTTCCTCTCAGGGCAAGAGTTTCAACAGGTGGCAGGCTGTTAGAGAGAGGCTGTCTAAGGAGCCCAGAGCAGCTGGGAAGAAACCAGCCCCAGCCTTGCTTTCCCAAGCTCTCTTCTGAAACATTCCAGCTAAAGGCTAATGCAAGAAAATGTCCAGCACCTAAAGACCTTTTTAAAAGTTTTTTTTTTTAAATACACATAAGCTAACTCAATGCAAGTTTATTATCCTGGCAAATTTCAGTCACATTTTAATGACTTTCAAAGGCCAAAATATGGTAAAAATCACTTAAAATATCTATCCCTTCCATGCCTTAGTTTAACAGGTAGGCTTTATCTTTTGCCATTTCCATATTTTTATGTGCTGTGTACCTGTCTCATAACCCCTCTAAATATATACAAAAGACCACAGATTTACTAGCTTCTCTTATCATAAAGGAACACCAGCATTGTGTCCAGTTGTCAGGATATGACCCTGATACTCTTTTCCTACCATTAAGCGAGGAGCAATTTCATACTCTCTTAGCTTGTAATCTTAATTGGCAAGTAGCTCTGGCTGACTTTCTTGGTAATATCAGCTTCCATTTACCAGCCTCTAAGCTTCTAAACTTTTTACAAACTGTGCCTGTTAAATTTGTATCTATTGTTGTTTCTAAGCCTTTGTTTCACACCACTACTGTCTTTACAGATGGCTCAAGAAAAACTGAAAAGGCAGCTATAGTGTGGCATTTAAATCTTGCACACGTGAAGGGGATTACTAATTAATCTCTACTAAATTTGTTTCTTACAGTGCAAAGCCTCCTCTATGCCCATCATCACTATTTTTACATAACACATATTCGCTCTCATTCTAGGTTACCTGGTCCCTTATCAGAAGGGAATGCTTGACCTAATGCTCTGGTACAACGACAAATGTGGTTTGCTAACTTTCCTGCTTTATTACAAGCTAAAGCTAATCATGCTGGGGTTTTTTTCCATCAAAATGCCAGCACTCTTAAACAACAGTTTCATGTAACACTTGCTCAAGCTCACATAATCATTAAAAGTTGACAACGGCATTCTCTCACCCTTTTTTCCTTGGCTTGGTGCCAACCCACAAGGTCTGGTGCCTAGCGCTATCTTGCAAACTGATATTACTCAGTATCCACCCTTTAGACTTTTAAAATTTCTCCACGTTACCATGGACATGTATACAGGCTTGATAAAGGCTACCCTCTGGAAGAAGGAAAAATTTAAGATGCAATTACTCATTTGTTTAAACCTTTTATAACTTTAGGCCTTTCAGAAACTACAAAAACTAATAATGGCCTTTGCTATCTTAGTGCTCAGTTTACATATGTATTGCAACTTTAACACATACAACACAAAACTGGCATCCCCTAATTACTCAACAAGTTAGGCCATTATTGAATAAACTCTAACTCTTAAAGTATATCATAATAAACAAAAAAGGGGGAATATGGGGCTCCTTCATTGAAAAAAGGACCTGTTATTGGAGAATTGACCAGCAATGATGGTGATGACTCGGAAGGCATCTGACATTACGTAAGGACAGCTAAAGAAACAGGATAAACAACAAACTATCTGGCTAGCCACCATGGAAGTCCCTGCAAGTCCAGAAAATCAATTTGTCATGTATTTGGTGGTAACTGGGGAGACTTCTAAGAAAGTAAGATAGAGATGCATGTTAGGGTGGCTGGTGATTCTTGTCCTTTGCCAAGTGGGATCAGCTTAAGAACATGCTTACTGGAGTCATGTTCTAAATCCCTCTGTTTTTAATGTTATTACATGGTGGGATGCTGACCTATCTTTGTCATCTAATGATATTTCTTAGACAGGAGGTCAATAGATGCTCCCATCTTACCCCTTAATTGAAAATTTGAGATGGATTAAACTTAATTATGCCTTGACTTTATTGTTCAGTAATCCCCCTCTTTGTTTTCCACAATAGCACATGACAAGTTTGTTACTCTCATTCCTCAGGAGTATTTTTACTTTCAGATGGCATATACTATCCAAGTAGGGACTGGTGATATAAGTTTGAGGCTGTCCAGTGGTCTCTGTGCAGACAGCTTGCACCATACCAAGGGCCTCTGTTTGTTAATGGCAGCTTACTTGATTGGGGTTCCCACAGTTATCTTATGTCTGCAAATCAAACTACTGGATTTGGGAGTCTCTCCAATAGTTCTATCACCTGGTCAGAGTATGAGCTTTTCAGGACCAATATTACAACTGAAAGGGAAACAAGCTTTAAGCCTGCTCATACTCAAATTTGGAGACTAGGTCTTCCTTTTTTAAAACAGTTCTTTCACATGGTGAGTATGTTACTAGTGGTGAAAACTATGCCTTTGCTTTGCAGAATAATGCTAGTGATACAGTCCTGATTTGTACTATGCACCCTTATATACTTCTGTTTGGGCAAGGTGTTCCTAACATAAAGCAGAACCAATCCATTATAATATTAAAGCCTCTTCTTGTAGTTGGTATGCTACATCCTTGTCTTAACAAAGCGTTGTACAGTTAAATATAACCTATGTCATGATTTTAAAATGGCATGAAGAATTATGGCTGCCTGTAAGTTTAACCTGGAACTGGGAAGGAGATTCCACCTTGCAGTAATTTAGAAAAGCACATCTGCAAGGGGCTTATCATGACTATTTGTCTTCTCAAATTTCCACTTTTGAGTGTTAATTAAAGAAACAACTTGGAGGAATGATCACAGCAATTACAGACAAGTACCCTTAAGTAATTGCAAAAAGGCTTTCAATGGTTACACTCAAACACTTAGTTGTGTGGCTAAACACACATATTTGGGTGATGGCTGCTATACTTATCTTTTTTGTATCTGTTTGCTAGGCATTTGCAGATGGCTCTTTGCTGCCACCTGATGCATCTATAACCAGGGAAGAGCTTACCTTGCATTGGATGGTGTAATAATTAAAGAAGGGGGAGATGTAGGGGGTGCATGGCAACATATTAAAGCTTATGTACATGGAGTTTGAGGTTGGGCATGGAAAAATACTGAAGCACTGTGTATGCTATTTCTGCATAGGAATGAGACTCTTGTCCCTGAAAACAGGACAGGGAGTGGAGTGTGTGGTGTGATAAGAAATGCTGTAAATAGCCTCCTGAGAATGCAGCTTGAATGATGTGCAAGGTCACAGGTGCCTCAGTAGCCCACCTCAAATGACCATCTAGTGGATGTTTGTAGTTAATACAAGCCCTTTCAATAAATACTTGGTGGACGGATGCTGGGAAAGACTCTCTTGGAAGAGCTTCCCCTATCCCCGCTCAGCTGGAAGTGTCTGAGTACTTCATTCTTGGCATTCACTGCAAGCTATAAGCTCTGCATTGCAGACCGGGCACAGTGGCTCATGACTGTAATTCCAGCACTCTGGGAGGCTGAGGCGGGCAGATCATGAGGTCAGGAGATTGAGACCATCCTCACCAACATGGTGAAACCTCATCTATACTAAAAATAAAAAAAAAATAGCTGGCCATGGTGGCATGTGCTTATAATCACAGCTACTCAGGAGGCTAAGGCAGGAGAACTGCTCGAACTCAGGAGGCAGAGATTGCAGTGAGCTGAGATTGCACCACTGCATTCCATCCTGGCGACAGAGCTAGAGTCCATCTCCGAAAAAAAAAAAAGCTACAGACCAATATCCCTGATGAACATAGATGCTAAAATCCTTAACAAAATACTAGCAAACTGAATTCAACTACATATCAAAAAGATAACCCACCATGATCGAGTGGATTTTATACCAGAAATTCAGGGATGGCTTAACATATACGAGTCAATAAATGTGATATACCACATAAACAGAATTAAAAACAAAAATTGGCCGGGCGTGGTGGCTCACGCCTGTAATCCCAGCATTTTGGGAGGCCGAGGCGCATGGATCACGAGGTCAAGAGTTCGTAGACCATCCTGGTCAACATGGTGAAACCCCGTCTCTACTAAAAATACAAAAAAATTAGCTGGGCACAGTGGCGTGTGCCTGTAATCCCAGCTACTCGGGAGGCTGAGGCAGAAGAATTGCCTGGACCCAGGAGGCGGAGGTTGTGGTGAGCCGAGATCAAGTCATTGCACTCCAGCCTGGGTAACAAGAGCGAAACTCCGTCTCAAAAACAAAAAAACAAAAAAATAAAAAACCAATAATTATGGGTTTATCTCAATAGACACAGAAAAAGCATTAGACAAAATCCAGCATGACTTTATGATTAAAACCCTCAGCAAAATAGGCATAGAAGGGACATAAGGTAATAAAAGCCATATATGACAACATTATATTGAATGGGGAAAAGTTGAAAGCATTGCCCCTAAAAACTAGAACAAGAAAAGGATGCCCACTTTCACCACTTCTATTCAACATGCTACTGGAAGTGCTAGCCAGACCAATGAGCTAAGAGAAAGAAATAAAGGACAGCCAAATCAGTAAAGAGGAAGTCAAATTGTCACTGTTTGTTAATGACATGATCATTTACTTAGAAAACCCTAAAAACTCTTCCAAAAATCTTCTAGAACTGGTAAATGAATTCAGAAAAGTTTTAGGATACAAAGTTAGTGTACACAAATCAGTAGCACTGCTAAACACCAACAGTGACCAAGCAGAGAATTAAGTAAAAAACTCAACATTTTTCACAATAGCTGAAAAAAAAAAATACTTAGGAACACACCTAACCAAGGATGTGAAAGACCTCTACAAGGAAAACTACAAAACACTGCTGAAAGAAATCATAAATGACACAAACAAATAGAAACATCCCATGTTCATGAATGGGTAGACTCAATATTGTGAAAAGGATCATAATGCCAAAAACAATTGACAAATTCAATGCAATTCCCATCAAAATACTACTGTCATTCTTCACAAAACTAAAAAAAACAATACTAAAATTCATATGGAACCAAAAAAGAGCCTGCATAGCCAAGGCAAGACTAAACAAAAAGAACAAATCTGAAAGTATCACATTATCTAACTTCAAACTTATATAAGGTCACAGTAACCAAAACAGATGATACTGGTATGAAAATAGAGACATAGACCAATGGAACAGAATAGAGAATGCAGAAATGAAGTCAAATTTTTACAGCCAACTGATCTTTGACAAAGCTGAGAAAAACATAAAGTGGGTAAAGGACACCCTAGTCAGCAAATGGTGCTAAAATATTTGGCAAGCCACATATAGAAGAATGAAACTGGAGCCTCATCTCTCACTTCATACAAAAATTAACTCAAGATGGAACAAAGACTTTAAGATCTGACACCATGAAGATTCTGGACCATAACACTGGAAAAACCCTGCTAGATGTTGCCTTAGACAAAGCGTTCATGGCCAAGAACCCAAAAACAAATGCAACTAAAACAAAGATAAATAGATGTGACTCAATTAATCTGAAAAGCTTCTGAACAGCAAAAGGAATAATCAATAGAGTTAACAAACAACCCACAGAATGGGAGATCTGCACACTCTATCCATTGAAGGACTAGTATCCAGAATCTACAAAGAACTCAAACAAATCTGCAAGAAAAAACAGTGACATAAAAAAGTGGGCTAAGGACATGAATGGACAATTATCAAAAGAAGATATATAAATGCCCAAAAAGCATATGTAAAAATACTCAACATCACTAATGATCAGGGAAACGCAATTCAAAACAATAATATGATACCAACTCACTCCTTGCAAGAATAGCCAAAATAAAAAATTTAAAAAATATATATATGTTGGCATGGATGCAATGAAAAGGGAACACTTAAACTGTTGATGGGAATGTAAACTAGTACAACCACTACAGAAAACAATGTGGGGTTTCCTTGAAGAACTAAAAATCAATTTACCATTTGATCCAACAATCCCACTACCAGGTATCTACCCAGAAGAAAAGAAGTCATTATATGAAAAAGATACTTTCATATGTATCTTTAGAGCAGCACAATTTGCAACTGCAAAAATGTGGAAACAGCTCAAATGCCCATCAATCAATGAGTGGATAAAGAAAATCTGTTATCATCCTTACTTTAAATTTAAACTGTAAACTAAATTCCTCCCAAAGAGAGCTTGACTTATGCCCAGGAGTGACCAAATACAGCTTGGAGATTAGAAGCAAGGTGGAGTCAACTACAGCAGTTTTTTCTTACTGTCATAATTTTCAAAGTCAGTTTTAGTTTTTCATGGAAGGATATAGAATAAATTTTGGAGTTTTTCTTAAAAGCCGTCATTATATTATCTTACAAAACTTGGTATTTTCAGTGCCTAAGAATGGCAAGTACTCATGATGAATATGCTAGATAGGTCAGCATGAAAATCTTTTCTTTCAGGGCTGAAAAAATATGTTATACCAGTAAAAGCATTTTACAAATTCTCAGCCAGGCACTGTGGATGTGATTCCAGCATATTGAGAGGCTAAGGAAGGAGGATCACTTGAGGCCAGAAATTCAAGACCAGCCTGGGCAACATAGCAAAACCTGTCTCTACAAAAAACAAAAATTAGCCAGGCATGGCGGTGCATACATATGGTCCCAGCTACTCTGGGAGGCTAAAATGGGAGAATTGCTTGAGCCGGGGAGGTCCAGGCTTCAGTAAGCTGTGACTGCACTCCAGCCTGCATTCTACCCTGGGTGACAGGGTAGAATTCAAAAAAATTAAAGAGTTCAAAAAAAAAAAATAACAATGACTGAAAGTAAGACTATTTTATAGTCACACTGATAATGTTAGAAAGCATAATGAAAAACAAGATGACATACACATCAGAAACAGAAATAAATTCTTAATAATATAAATTGAAATTATATTTTATATAGAAAATTGCAAAAATGAGAAATAAAAATATTTAAATAAATGAAGAAATACTTCTTCAAGGGAAAACCAATTATTATAGAGAATGTGAATTATTTACCAATTTGTTGATAGGCTTAATAAAAATGCCAACTTCTTTTTAGATTTCAATAAAAGGATTCTGTAAGTCACTTAAAAAAGTAAATAGAGAAAAATTGCTTTAAAATTAGAAAAAATACAAGTTATAAAATTTATAAATATCTATAATACAAAGCTTACATAATCACTGACGTGATAGTGACAAAGAAAATAGTCCAGAAGGAGCTCCAGGAGAATAAAAATTTAATGTATGTTAAGATAGAAACTGTGATGGATCTGTTTCCCTATTTGCACAATTATATATTTAGATAGGTAGACAGTTGAAAACTTAACAGAAACACCTGCAGACAGTCAGAGATCAGAGCTTTATTGTACTCAAAGCTAAAACAGCCCTTAGAGATGATAAGTGTATGGATAAATCATAAAATATGCTGTGGGATTGCACTGTAGGCTAGGGACCCAGAACTTTACGTTTCTCCTTCTATCCAGAAGGGGAGAAGATCATCCGTTCCTCTTTCTGTTAGAAGAGGAAGGATTCTGGGTTCCTAAGTTTGTAGTGCAAATGAATATCTTCAAGGGCAAGATAAGACGAGTTCTTCAAGTTTGCAACCCAGAATTGTCTCTTTGGAAATGTAAATACAAGGAAACATAACACTCTAAATTCTTCCAGTAGTCTAAGCATTATTCAGTGACCCTTTCCTTTAACTCAGGTTCCCATTCCGAAATGAAACCATTTGAATCCTAGGGGATAAGAAGTTTATTATCTTTTGAATGGAAGGCAAATGGATAAAGATGTCCTACTCAGGCAAATGAAAAGGATTTTTTTTCTGGAAAAAAATAAAGCCAAATATTTTCTAATTTGCAACATACCATGGCTCAGGAGTCCAATGCTTTGCAGGGAAACCTAAAAATCCAGTGATGATTTATTTTCCCATAATATATATGAACAATATATTAACATATAATAAAGGTTTTCAATAAATAGTACTAGAATAAATGAAGTTATAATTTGGGAAACTTCATCTAAAGGGCTTAAAGAGTTAAAGGTAAAAAAAAATCAGTCTGTAAAAAGTCTCGAAAAAAATAAAAATGAATATACTATCAAATGTTTGCATGAGAAAAGATTTCCAGACTTAAAAGTAATATAAGAGATTAGAAGGGAAAAGATAATAGATTTAACTGTATTAAGACATAAAATGACTATAAGCCAAATACATAAATTAAAATTCAAACAAAAATTATTCCAATAAATATGACAGACAAGAGGTCTGTCATAGTCTTTTAAATATTTCTAAAAGATATGACTGCTTTAGTAAATTATTTCTATAGTTTTTGTGAGTATAAAAGTAGATATTACCTTTTTGGAAATTAATCAGTATAGTTATATCTTTAGCCTTAAAAATGTTTGTATTGTATGGAATAGTCAAACAAAAAATTAAAAGTCAAACAAAAATTATTCCAATAACTATGACAGAAGATATGACTGCTTTAGTAAATTATTTCTATAGTTTTTATGCATATAAAAGTAGATATTACCTTTTTGGAAATTAATCATAAAAATGCCAACTTCTTTTTAGATTTCAATGAAAGGATTCTGTAAGTCACTTAAAAAAGTAATTTTTTTGTCCTTAGCCTTAGAAATGTTTATATTCTATGGCATAGTCAATCTCATTTTAGGAATCTATCTGAAAGATATGGAAGAAATATGATAAACAGCCTTAATGCACAATACAATTTCATAAATGCTTTTTTTTTTTTAGACACAGAGTCTCACTCTGTCACTCAGGGTGGAGTGCAGTGTCATGATCTAGGCTCATTGCAAACACTACCTCCCGGATTCAAGCAATTCTCCTACCTCAGCTTCCTGAGTAGCTGAGATTACAGGTGTGCACCACCACAAAGCTAATTTTTATACTTTTAGTAGAGATGGGGTTTCACTATGTTGGTTAAGCTGGTCTAGAACTCCTGTCCTCGTGACCTGCCCAGCTTGGCCTCTGAAAGTACTGGGATTACAAGGTGTGAGCCACCATACCTGGCCATAACTTCTTATTTTTAAAGAAGAAAAATAAAATAAATGGAATTTTCAACAATACAAATCTTTTTTGTAACAATGGAATATCCATTGATGAAACAGTATATAGTCAGGAAAATATTTACTAAGAGTAATGCTAATGTTATTAAGGTCACCTGAAGAAAAACAAATTACAAAACAATTATGACACATGATCTCAGGAAAACAGAAAGTATATGGGAAAAATTAAGAATGATTATTTCTTGATTCTAAGATTGAGTAACTTTAGTTTATTTATTCCTCAGAAATTTTTTACAGTCTCCAAGCTTTTTGATAAGCACATAATAATTTATAATCATACAAGTGATTATTTTTAGGTGATTATTAAAAGGAGCGTTTGTGTAGCTTTCACATGAACAGTGGCAATCAAACAGGATTTAATTGGTAAAGAACATTCTCAAGACCCAAAGTTGAAGTATTTTCAAATCTAGTTTTACAAGAAAATTATACAATATAGCAACAGCATTAAAGTAAGAATATGTATCATAGCCCAAAGCAATATTCTTAGTATGAAACTAGCACCAATAGCAGAGATCTTCTGGGATCTTAACACAATTGGATACAAATCATCAGTCTCACTGTTATCAATGAACAATACTAACAACATGGTACAAACTTCCCTGAAACTCCTTGGACTCTTGGTTACCAAGCAATTTTATCAATTATAATAATTAATTCATGACTTGACCAGAGATCACAGATTTTTGGAAGATCTTTTATTCAGTAATATAACACAGGCCCAATTCTAGGCTTGCTAAAATTAATCCTCGAGCAGCTTGAAATATTAGAAGGAGATGCCTGATATGAGGATTTGGGATAATTATTTTTTCAAGAGGGTGATGAGTGAGTGCATCAGCAGCCCTTCATAGTGTGACTGATCCTTAATATGCAGCTTTTAGATTGTATGGTTGCTTGTATATCAATCTTGCAGTGTATGTAAATAGAGAATACATCCAGAGCATCCTGGGACTTGAAGGACATTGTTCTGAATTGTCCATTTAAATGCAAATTAGATTCACCAGCTGTTGTTGCTGCTAGTCTTGGCAACCTTAAGGAGACATTTTATCCTAGCAACCAGAGAGGATACAGATAACAAATTTCACTCTTATGAGAGAAAACAAATGATCAGAAAGCATAGGAGCAATATTTCATGCAAGTCCATCTGTTTCACAACAGAAATCTTTTAAAATAGAGCTTAAGAAGGCCACAACCAATTGCTTCTAAAGACTTTAGCAGAATAACTAACATCATCTAGATGCATGAGGTCAGCAGTTTACAACAATATTTGGTAAGTGCTATTCTAGGCAGTGATTTTGTTCCATAAGTTAACAGAAATTGTATGAGTGGAGTCAATAATTTAACTCTCCCACTTAAACTCATCGGTGTTGAGTAAGCCAAATTTGCATGAATTGTGTCTAATTCAACCAGAATTATTTTTAGATTATTAACTTTATCTTCTATTTTATATGGCAAATATTTATTTCATGGTCTATGCTTCTTTGGAAAATGAACATCAGAAAATTTTCAAATATTTAAGCCTCTGACAGACTTGAACCCTTGAAAGGTCTCTTGCAGCATGTTCTTAGTAGAAACTTAATGAATTAATTTAAAATATTAAGTTTAGCATCAAGTTTTAGCATTCATGCAGGTTGTCCCTGAAACCTCACTTTCTGGAGTACAAAGCTTAATAATTACAACTCTATAAATAATATTTGACTATTTTGGAAAAAGACCAAATACATTAAAAAAACCCTTTTTATAATAGGTCTAGAAATATTCTTATGCATATATGTAGATAAATTGTAGATATTCTGTGACATAATAACAAGAAAAATTTTCAGGACTCATGGAGAGCTAACATGTTCATGAATGTCAAGCAGAACAGGAATTAACTGCATGGAATGAACCAATCTTTTTTACTTTTTGCTTAAAATGTTTGCCGATCCTTTTGTTTTATTTTTGAGACTCTTTTATTTTTTTGAGATGGAGTCTTACTGTATCAACCCAGGCTGGAGTGCAGTGGCACAATCCTGGCTCACTGCAACTTCCACCTGCTTGGTTCAAGTGATTCTCCTGCCTCAGCCTCTTGGGTAGCTGGGATTACAGACATATACCATCACACTCAGATAATTTTTGTGTTTTTAGTAGGAATGGGGTTTTGCCACATTGGCCAAGCTGGTCTCAAACCCTTGAATGCAGGTGATCTGCCTACCTTGGCCTCCCAAAGTGCTAGGATTACAGTATGAGCCACCATGCCTAGCCTTTTTCAGTCTTAAAACTTTTCATTTAAGCTATTGACATCTTTAAATAGGTAAGTATACTGTTGTTTCTCTCTGATTTCTCCATAATTTGGAAACTATTTGTGAGTATTCTTAACTTATGGCAATACAATTATTTGCATAAGTGTAATAAAAATCTTTTTTCATTTGTAACAGGATGGAATTGGAGGAAATGGTTATTTTATCAAGGCTTTGACTAGAATAGTGTAGGGAATCAAACATGACTTATGAATTAATAAAGCCCCTTGGGAAAACTGGCCTTATATCTTTGTCCACACACCTCCTGTATAGGGTTCCTGACCTGTGGTAAGTGAAAAATGTCACTTTCTGACAGGTCTAGGATCCCTGAGTTTATCCTGGAATCTCAAGAGAATCACCCAACTCACAGACATTTGATGACACAAATCCATGGCTTGTTCAGCTTTAAAAAAGACTTATCTGAGATTCCTTCTATGAAACAAAGATGCATCAAAGTCAATTTAAAAGCCTATGTAAAAAATAATTATTTGTGCTACACTGTATACAAATAATTAGACCTAGGGCAATAAGGCAACTGTTCCACCATGATTTGTCTTTAGCAAAAATAGGAAACTGGAGCAAGAAAAATTATGTTTCAAAAATTATAGTATACCTATTTTTAGATTATAGTCTTGCCTTATGTTTTTTAATTTTTATTATTTTCTACAGTTTAGACTGAATTCTAATATCTTCTTGGCTAAAAGTCTTCAAAATATGTTTTCAATTTTTTTCTTCTTTTTCATTTTTTCTAATTGGGAGTCACTGAAAACTAAGCTGTTCTTTTTTAAAGCCTTGTGAACTGAAATTAGACAACTTAAACTTCAGAGGAAAATAACAGCAACATATGTACATACATAAACCACTTTTATAACTATCTACTGATGTACAGATTTCAGAGTAATGTGGCCTATATTGATTTTTCAGGATTGTTCTTCTGTGTGTTGTTTTTATCCCTTTTCCCACCATTTTTCTCTTAATAAGACATGAGATTTCACAACCTGCTAAAAATGAGTTTTCAGGACCTACCCATCTAGGAATAAACCTTCTTAACCATGAGAGATCAGATGAATCTTGAGACCAGAGACTCGTTTTCTTCTAAAATGCCTTCTCCAAAACATTTTAATAAAGAAAAGGGGAGAAATGTGAAAAGAAAATATCTTGGACCCCTTCAAGCTTGTAACTGTGCGGGGTATATCTGCTACCCATTCTTTTCAAAGTCATCCCTCTGCTCACTGAGATAGATGCATATCTGATTTCCTACTTTGGAAAGGCTAATCAGAAACTGAAAGAATGTAATTGTTTGTCTCTCACTTATCTGTGACCCGGAAGCCCACCTACCTGCTTCAGGTCTTCCTGCCTTAGCTTCAAGTTGTCCCACCTTTCTAGACCAAACTAATGTAATTCTTACATATAATGATTCATTCATGTCTCATGTCTTCCTAAAATGTATAAAGCTAAGCTGTGCTCTACTACCTTGGGCACTGAAAGATTCCCACTGGGGCCTGAAAGCTTGGGCCTAAAAGTGCCCTGTCCCAAGGCACAAGGCCACTTGCACCAGTGGCATGTGTCAGCAAGAGAGCAGAAGCTGGAAGAGAGCTGGCTGGAAGACACGTATACCCTGAAGATCAAGAGAGAGGCTGTCCAGGTACCACGCAGCAGTTATATCGTCTGGGACACTTCCTCTTTACAGGAGACCATAAAATTCCTGCCCCATTCTCACTTGGTCCTGAAGCCATTTTAGGTCTCAGCCTGCCTGCACCCAGGTGCTCATTAAAACCATGTGTTATGAAGATGGATGAATAGGAACAGCTCTGGATTGCAGTTCCCAGCAAAAAATGCAGAGAGTGAGTGATCACTGCATTTCCAAGTGAATTTTTACTGCCCACAGACCAGGAGATTCCCGGGCAGAAAAGCACCACAAGTCTCCAGCACAGCAACTTCAGCTGGCGCAGCTGGTTTCTGCACAAAAACTCACAAATCTGGGCACTGGCAGCTGGAACACCTGAGACACAGAGTCACCCATTCAACTGAAAAACAGGGGACTGAAACAGGGAGCCAGGTGATCTGGCTTGGCTGGTCCCACCCCTACAAAGACCAGCAATCTGAAACACTCTGGATTGAGAGTTTCACAACAAGCACAGCTGGACCCAGGATGGTCCAGCTCTGTGGGGGGAAAGGCATCCACCATTACCGAGGCAGTCCACCACTACTGAGGCAGTCCACCATTACTAAGGCAGTCCACCATTACTGAGGGAGTCCGTCATTACTGAAGCAGTCCACCATTGCTGAGGCAGTGCACCGTTGCCAAGGCAGTCCACCATTACAGAGATAGTCCACCATTACTAAGGCAGACCGCCATTACTGAGGCAGTTCTGACTATACTGCTATAAACAAAACTGCAAGGAAGTCCACACAGTAGCTGGGCAAAGCCCACGACAGCTCAGCAATGCCTCTGCTGGCAGACTGTGACTAGGTTACCTCCTTGATGGGCAGGGCATCTCTGAAAAAAGGCATGAGAATGACAGGAACTTTATAAATAAAACCCCACCTTCCAGGGACAGAGCACCTGGGAAAAAAAGGTGGTTATGTGTTCCACTGCAGCAGACTTAAACATACCTGCCCAGCTGCTCTGAACAGAAGAATGGAGCTCACAGCTCAGCATCTGAGTGCTTATAAGGGATACATTGCCTCCTCAAGCAGCTCCCCTACCCCATATAACCAAAGAGACACCTCATAAAGGAGAGCTCAGGCCAATATCTGGCAGGTATTCTTCTGGGACGAAGATAACAGAAGAAGAAACTGGTAGCAACCCTTACTGTTCTGCAAGCCACTGCAGGTGATCCCCAAGCAAGAAGGGTCTCGAGTGGACCACCAGCAATCCTACAGCAGGGGGGGCCTGACTGTTAGAAAGTAAACTAAGAAACAGAAAGAAATAACTTCATCAACAACAAAAAGGATATCTACTCAGAGACCCCATCTGAAAGTCACCAACCACAAAGACCACAGGTAGATAAATCCACAAAGATGGAAAGAAACCAGCACAAAACAATGAAAACACTCAAAACCAGAACACCTCTCCTCTTCCAAAGGATCACAACTCCTCACCAGCAAGGGTACAAGGCTAAATGGAGAATGAGTCTGATGAATTGACAGAATCAGGCTTCAGAAGGTGGGTAATAACAAACTTCTCTGAGCTAAAAGATCATGTTCTAACCCAATGCAAAGAAACTAAGAACTTTGAAAAAAGGTTTGATGAAACGCTAATGAGAATAAACAGCTTACAGAGGAATATAAATGAATTGGTAGAGATGAAAAACACAACTCAAGAACTTCTCAAAGTGTACACAAATTTCAATAATTGAATCAATCAAGCAGAAGAAAGGATATCAGAGATTGCAGATCAACTCAATGAAATAAAACAAGAAGGCAAGATTAGAGAAAAAAGAGTAAAGAGAAATGAACAAAGCCTCCAAGAAATATGGGATTAAGTGAAAAGACCTAATCTACGTTTGATAGATGTACCTGAATGCGATGGAGAGAATGAATCCAAGCTGGAAAATACACTTCAGGACATTATCCAGGAAAACTTCCCCAACCTAGCAAGCCAGGCCAACAGAGAAAACCACAAAGATACTCCTCAAGAAGAGCAACCCCAAGGCACATAATCATCAGATTTACCAGGGTTGAAATGAAGGAACAAATCCTAAGGGTAGCCAGAGAGAAAGGTTAGGTTACCCACAAAAGAAAACCCATCAGACTCATAGCGGATCTCTCAGCAGAAGCCCTACAAGCCAGAAGAGAGTGGAAGTCAATATTCAACATCCTCAAAGAAAAGAACTTTCAGGCCGGGCACAGTGGCTCAAGCCTGTAATCCCAGCATTTTGGGAGGCCAAGGTGGGTGAATCATGAGGTCAAGAGATCGAGACCATCCTGGTCAACAAGGTGAAACCCTGTCTCAACTAAAAATACAAAAAATTAGCTGGGCATGGTGGCGCGTGCCTGTAATCCCAGCTACTCAGGAGGCTGAGGCAGGAGAATTGCCTGAACCCAGGAGGTGGAGGTTGTAGTGAGCCGAGATTGCGCCATTGCACTCCAACCTGGGCAACAAGAACGAAACTCCATCTCAAAAAAAAAAAAAAAAAAAAAAAAAAGAAAAGAACTTTCAACCTAGAATTTCATATCTAGCCAAAGTAAGCTTCATAAGTGAAAAAAAAAAAAATCCTTTATGAACAAGCAATTGCTCAGAGACTTCATCACCACCAGGCCTGATTTATAAGAGGTGCTGAAAGAAGCACTAAACATAGAAAAGAACAGCCAGTGCCAGCCACTCCAAAAACATAGCAAATGGTAAAGAGCATCCAAACGATGAAGAAACTGAATCAACTAATGGGCAAAGCAACCAGCTAGCATCAAAATGGCAGGATCAAATTCACACACAACAATATTAATCTTAAATGTAAATGGGCTAAATGCCCCAGTCAAAAGACACAGACTGGATAAAAAGTCAAAAAACAGTGATCTGCTGTATCCAGAAAACCCATCTCACATGCAAGGATACATATAGGCTCAAAATAAAGGGATGGAGGAAGATCTACCAAGCAAATGCAGAGCAAAAAAAAAAAAGCAGGAGTTGCAATCCTAGTCTCTGATAAAATAGACTTTAAACCAACAAAGATCAAAAGAGACAAAGAAGGGCCTTACATAATGGTAAAAGGATCAATGCAACAAGAAAAGCTAACCATCCTAAATATATAAATGCCCAATACAGGAGCACCCAGATATGTAAAGCACGTTCTTTTTTTGTTTTTTTTTCTTTTGCCAATCAGTTTGAGCTTATGAGGTTGCTCAGGTTAGCCTTGAACTGATGACCTTGCCTTCGCGAGCGCCATGACCTCTGGCGGGAGCCACTTTGGAACCCTAAAGCACGTTCTTAATGACTTACAAAGGAACTTAGACTCCCACACAACAATAGTAGGAGACTTTAACACTCCTCTGACATTACTAGATAGATCAATGAGACAGAAAATTAACAAGGATATCCAGGACTTGAACTCAGACATGGATCAAGCAAACCTAATAGACATTTACAGAACTCTCCACCCCAAATCCACAAAATATACATTCTTCTCAGCAACATGTCACACCTACTCTAAAACAGACCACATAATTGAAAGTAAATCACTCCTCAGCAAATGCAAAAGAATGGAAATCATAACAGTCTCTCAGATCACAATGCAATCAAATTATAACTCAGAATTCAGAAACTAACTCAGAACCACACAACTTCATGGAAACTTAACAACTGGCTCTTGAATGTTAACTGGATAAACAATGAAATGAAGGCAGAAATAAAGATGTTCTTTGAAATGAACGAGAATGAAGACAAAATGTACCAGAATCTCTAGGACACATTTAAAGCAGTGTCTAGAGGAAAATTTATAGCAATAAATGCCCACATGAGAAGCAAGGAAAGATCTAAAATTGACACCTTATCATCAAAATTGAAAGAGCTAGAGGAGCAAGATAAACAAAAAAACTCAAAAGCTAGCAGAAGACAAGAAATAACTAAGATCAGAGCAGAACTGAAGGAGATAGAGATACACACACACAAAGAACCCTTCAAAAACTCAATAAATCCAGGAGCTGGTTTTTGAAAAGATCAACAGAATAGACAGACCACAGCCAGATTAATAAAAAAGAATAGAGGGAATAATCAAACAGATGCAATAAAAATGATAAAGGGGATATCATCACAGATTGCACAGAAATGCAAACCATCATCAGAGATTACTACAAACAACTGTATGCACATAAACCAGTAAGCCTGGAATAAATGGATAAATTCATGGACACTTACACCCTCCCAAGCCTAAACCAGGAAGAATTTGAATCCCTGAATAGACCAATAACAAGGGCTGATGTTGAGGCAGCAATTAATAGCCTACCAACCAAAAAAAGCCCAAGTCCAGATGAGTTCACAGCTGAATTCTACCAGACATTCAAAGAGGAGCTGGTACTACTCCTTCTGAAAATATTCCAAACAATCCAAAAAGAGGGAATCCTCCCAAATCTTTTTATGAGACCAATATCATCCTGATACCAAAACCTGGCAGAGACTCAACAAGAAAAGAAAACTTTAGGCCAATATCCATGATGAACATAGATGCCAAAATCTTCAATAAAATACTGTCAAACTGATTGCAACAGCACATGAAAAAGTTTATCCATTATGATCAAGTAGGCTTCATCCCAGGGATGCAAGGATTTTTCAACATATGCAAGTCTATAAACGTAATCCACCACATAAACAGAACCAAAGACAAAAACCACAATTACCTCAATTGATGCAGAGAAGGCATTTGACAAAATTCAACAGCCCTTTATGCTAAAAACACTCAATAAACTAGGTATTGATTAAATGAATCTCAAAATAATAAAAGCTATTTATGACAAATCCACAGCCAATATCATACTGAATGGGCAAAAACTGGAAGCATTCCCTTTGAAATCTGGCACTAGACAAGAATGCCCTCTGTCACCACTCCTATTCAATATAGTATTGGAAGTTCTAGCCAGAGCAATCAGTCAAGAAAAAGAAATAAAGGGTAGTCAATCCAGAAAAGGTGGAAGCCAAGTTGTCTCTATTTGCAGATGACATGATAGTATACCTAGAGGACCCCATCATCTCAGCCCAAAATCTCCTGAAACTGATAAGCAACTTCAGCAAAGTCTCAGGATATAAAATCAATGTGCAAAAATCACAAGCATTCCTATACACCAATAACAGACTTAAAGAGAGCCAAATCAAGAACAAACTGCCATTCACAAGTGCTACAAAGAGAATAAAATACCTAGGAATACAACTAACAAAGGATGTGAAGGACCTCTTCAAGGAGAACTACAAACCACTGCTCAACAAAATAAGAGAGGACACAAACAGATGGAGAACATTCCATGCTCATGGTTAGGAAGAATCAATATTGTGAAAATGACCATACTGCCCAAAGTAATTTATAGATTGAACACTATTCTCATCAAGCTACCAGTGATCTTCTTCACTTAAACTTCTTAAACTTCATATGGAACCAAAAGAGAGCCTGCATAGCCAAGTCAATTCTAAGCAAAAAGAACAAAGCTGGAGGCATCATGCTACCTGACTTCAAACAATACTACAAGGTTACAGTAATCAAAACAGCATGATACTGGTACCAAAATAGAGATATAGACTAATGGAACAGAACAGAGGCCTTGGAGGCAATGCCACACTTCTACATCCATCTGATCTTTGACAAAACTGACAAAAACAAGCAAAGGGGAAAGGATTCCCTGTTTAATAAATGGCATTGGGAAAGCTGGCTAGCCATGTGCAGAAAACTGAAACTGGACCCCTTCCTGACATCTTACACTAAAATTTACTCCAGATGGATTAAAGACTTAAACATAAGACCTAACACCATAAAAACCTTAGAAGAAAACCTAGGCAAAACCATTCAAGACATAGGCATAGGCAAGGATTTCATGACTAAAGCATCAAAAGCATTGGCAACAAAAGCCAAAATAGACAAATGAGATCTTATGAAATTCCAGAGCTTCTGCACAGCAAAAGAAAGAATCATTAGAGTGAACTGTGAACTGGCAACCAACAGAATGGGATAAAATTTTTGCAATCTACCCATCTCACAAAGGACTTATATCCAAAATCTACAAAGAACTAAAACAGATGTACAACAAACAAACAAACAAGCCCATTAAAAAGTGGGCAAAGGGTATGAACAGACACTTTTCAAAAGAAGACATATATGAGGCTAACAAACATATGAAAAAATGCTCATCATCACCATTCATTAGAGAAATGCAAATCAAAATCATATTGTGATACTATCTCACACCAGTTAGAATGGTGATCATTAAAAAATCTGGAGAAAACAGATGCTGGAGAGGGTGTGGTGGAATATGGAAACTTTTACACTGTTGGAGTATAAGTTAGTTCAACCATTGTGGAAGACAGTGTGGTGATTCCTCAAGGGCCTAGAAATAGAAATTCCATTTGACCCAGCAATCCCATTACTAGGTATATATCCAAAGGATTATAAATTGATTGTAAGGACACATGCACATGTATGTTCATTGCAGCACTGTTTATAATAGCAAAGACTTGGAACCAACCCAAATGCCCTTCGATGATAGATTGGACAGGGAAAATGTGGCACATATACACCATGGAATACTATGCAGCCATAAAAAATGATAAATTCATGTCCTTTGTATGGATGTGGATGAACCTGGTAACCTTCATTCTCAGCAAATTGACACAGGAACAGAGAATCAAGCACCACATGTTCTCACTCCTAAGCAGGTGTTGAACAAGGAGAACACATGGACACAAGGAGGGGAGCATCACACACTGAGGTCTGTGTGGGGGGACTAGGGGAGGGGCAGTGGGGGGTAGGATAACATGGGGAGAAATGCCAGATACAGGTGATGGGGATGGAGGCAGCAAACCACATTACCATGTATGCATATATGTTCCTATGGAACAATCCTGCATATTCTTTACATGTTCCCCAGAATCTAAAATGCAATTATATATATATATAATTAAAAGAAAAGGGGTGGGGAAAACAAAGCTGTTTGATGCGGATTTTATTTAATATATATTAAAAATAAAAAATATATGTATGAAAAGCAAAAAAAAAAAAAAAAAGAACCAAAAACAAACAAACAAACAAATCAGTGTGTTACTCCACATTGCCTTATGTTGTTTGTTGGTATGCTCTCAGGGTTCAAACCAGTAACAGAGCCTTACATCTGGTGCCAAAACCCAGGAGGGGTTCCAGTCCATGTCCCAGTGGACCTACCCCTCCACCCTGGAGAGCAGGCCACTGCAACTGGACAAAGGAAGATCCTCAGCCTCATCACCTCTCTGTATGTGCACATTGGTTAACTAATCTCACCTACTGGTAAGTTTCCTGGGAGCCCAGTTAACAGAGAAAAATCTGCATGGACTCTATTGATTTCTCTGGTCCAAAAATCCAACCTTGGTCCAAGAAGGGTCTCCCGTGTGCCAGGCACTCGCTGATCATCAGGTCTTAGGGGGACACCTCTGAGCCATTTGATCCCATTCTGGGAATAAAAAAGGCAGCAGTGATGTTCATTCCTTTTATCGTTTCCCTCTTGCCATCCAGGATGGTCTCCTTTTCCCTCTTCTCCCAAGTCTACCCACCATTATGGGAAATTCCTGGTGTTCCATTCCAAAGGACAGCCCTCTAGGCTGCCTCATAAAAAAAGCTGCAAACCTTAGGCCTCAGGCAAGATATCCACCCTAAGCACCTCATCTTTTTTTTGCAATTCGATCTGGCCACAATACGAATTGGATAATAAGTCCAAATGGCCCACAAATAGAACATTTGACTTTATAATTTTAACTGACTTAAGCAATTATTGCCAATGACTGAAACAATGAGAAGAAATTCCTAATGTACAGGCCTTTCCTGCCCTCAGATCATAACCCGACCTCTACAATTCTTGCTTGCCTGTTCAAATTCTCCTCCATTCTTGCTGCCCAGATGGCCTTTCTCCTCCTGACCCTACCTCTTTTTCCTCATTCCATCCAGCAGACTGCTGTGCATTCCTCCCAGCCCCTACCTCTCCCTCTCAACCACCTTCTCCAATCTCCCAAGCCTCCTCTGTCTTCCCAGCCACCATCTTCTCAGCCGCCACCATCCCAGCTGCCATCTTCCCAGCCAGCACTACATCCAAAAGTATCCACTTATTTTCCTACACCAGCCTCTTCACAGGACAATTCTAGTGTTGCCCATACTTGTACTCTCCCATCACCCTCCTCTGAGGCCTGTAAACCCATCCTGCCACCTTATGCCCCTATTTATCCTCCACTGCCTATTAACTCAACCCCACTTCTCCCTTGAACCCTCAGCCAGAACCACTTCCAGGTTTTTTCTTTTCTTCTGCCCATACTCACTCAGGTGCCATCTTTGGCCCATGCCCCACCCCTACTTCAGTGTCTGTGCTAGAATACCCCCTTCAGGACATAGCAGGAACTGAAGGTATTGTAAAAGTTCATGTTTTAATCTCTCTGAAACTAACAAAAGACTCAGTTCATTTCCAGAAGAAACTACCTCTTATATTAAAGAGTGTCAGTACCTTACCCAGTCTTCTAAACTAACTTGGCATGACCTCTATGTTATCCTCTTTTCCACCTTCACCCCAGAAGACCAGGACTGTATCTGGACCCTAGCTCAGGCACATGCTGATACAATTCGCCACCAGGCTCCTGCCCAGCCTACAGGCGCAGAGGCAGTCCTTAACCAGGACCCCCACTAGGATCATCAAGACAGGCCCCTGGATGCTGCCATCAAGACCACATGATTGTGTGTCTCCTTATTGGACTCAAAAAGGGTGCCCATTAAACAGTCAACTAGGGAAAACTTTCAGAAATCACCCAAGGTCCTGATGAAAACCTAGCCTTCTTTTTCTCGCATTTAACTGAAGCCATGAGAAAGTATACCAACCTAGACTCAGCCAGCCCAAAAGGAACCACTATCTTAATCCTTCAGTTCATCCCCTAATTCAACCCCGATATTTGGGGCAAGCTTCAGAAGCTTGATGACGGCCCTCAAACCCCACAGTGACACCTTCTTGATTTAGCCTTCAAAGTCTTTAATAATCATGATGAGAAAAGTAAAAGACAAAAACAGGCAGAGTTTCAAATGCTTGCCTCCGCCACCAGGGGCCCTGCAGGCCCCACAGAAGCCTCCTAGTAATCCACCTCCACCTGGCGTTTCTTTCAGGTGTGTCAATGAGGGCCACTAGTACAGACAATGCTCACACCCAGGTAAGTCTAACAGGCTGTGGCCCTCCTCTGTGGAGGACTCCGCTGGAAGTCAGACTGTGAGCGGTCCCCACAAGAACCACCCTCATCCCTTCCTGAGCTGACCAAAACCTTCTACTCAGATCTCATTGGCCTTGCCACTGAAGACTGATGGTGCCCTGGAACGGACGCCTCAGCAACCACCATCTCTTCATCCGAGCCAAGGGTAACTCTGATGGTGACATATAGGCCAGGATGTTTTTAAATTAATTCCAGAATAACCTACTCTGCTTTACCTAACTTATCAGGATCCACCCAGTCCTCCCAAGTTTCTGTTGTAGGAATTGATGGACAACTCTCCAAACCCCAAGCCACCCCTCCACTCTTCTGCTCCCTACACACCTTTTCCTTCACTCACTCTTTCTTAGTTCTGCTCTCATGCCTAGCTCCATTCCTAGGCAGAGACATCCTTTTAAAACTCCACACTACTCTCCACTTCCACGTTCCCTATAGTATCCAACACATCCACCCAGATGCCTCTGGTTCTTCTTTCTTCTACTCCTCCAGCCTCCTAACCTTTCCTTATCCCCCCATCTGTAGTTAACTCTGCTCTTTAGGATTCTTCCACATCCTCAGTCACAAAACACCACACCCCTATCCACATCACCCTTAAAACTCCCACCCAGTTCTTATCACAGAAGCAGTATCCAATTCTTCAAGTGGCTCTCATAGGCCTAAAGTCTGTCATTTCCCACTCCTCACCAGTCACCTACTCTGCTCAACAAACTCCCCTTTTAACACACTAATTCTACCTGTTAAAAAGCCAGAGAGAACTTAGCGCCTAGTCCAGGACCTCAGGATCATTAACCAAACTGTGCTCCCAGTATGTCCAGTAGTTCCTAACCCATACACTACTTTCCCTTCAATACCACCCATTTTTCCGTTTTTGGTCTAAAGGATGCTTTTTTCACAATTCCTTTGCACCCTGATTCTCAGAACCTCTTTGCCTTAACATGGGAAGACCCTGACACCCACCTTTCACACCAGCTCACCTGGTGTGTACTGCCTCAAGGTTTCAAGGATAAACCCCACCTTTTTGGACAGGCCCTTCCTTGCCACCTCTGTACCTTATCCCTAAAACTGTCCATTCTCCTTCAATATGTTAATGATCTGCTCTTGTGTAGCCCCTCTCAAAAAGACTGCAATACCCATACTATCTCTTTTAAACTTCTTAACAGAAACGGAGCATCAGGTCTCCCCTAAAAACACACAAATACTCACCTCCTCAGTCACTTACCTAGGCCTAGCTCTTACTCTGCAAACCCAAGGTTCACAACTGACCATGTATCTCTCCTCCAGTCCCTCCTGCCTCCACAAACTAAACAAGAAATTCTCTCTTTTCTGGCACTAGTGGGATACTTTAGGCTCTGGGTTCCCTCCTTCACTCTACTTGCCAAACCATTATACCAAGCTGCCAAAGACCCTCTCCATAAGCCTTTAATCCTACACAGCCTATTACCCAGCCTTTCTGTCTACTCCAAAAGGCTCTCACCTCAGCCCCCGGACTCACTCTCCCAGACCTTGCCAAACCTTTCTCCCTCTCTACTGATGAACGGCGTGGAGTTGCACTAGGTCTTCTAACCCAGTCAAAGGGATCCACCCTCCAGGTTATTGCCTACCTACCTCTTTAAACAGTTTAAAGCCACTGTTCTTGGGTGGCCTGGCTGTCTCCAAGCATTGGCAGCAGCAGCTGCTGTTCTCATCTTTGAAAGCCTAAAGCTATCCCTTCATGCAAACCTAAGTTTATTCAACCCATGACATCAAAGACATGTTAGCTTACTACAGTGTACTAAGTCTCATCTCTGCCCCATGGCTCCTCCAACTGTATGCTTTGTTCACAGAAACTCCCCAAATCACCATGCTAACCAGCTCTCGTCTAAACCCGGCTATTCTCTTACCTGAAGCTACTAACTCCCAAAACCCCGCACACTTCTGTGTAGACACTGTTCAAACCTTTCTTACACCCTTTCCAAACCTAACAGACCAACTTCTTCCAGATGCCTCCTTTACTTAGTTTGTAGTTGGCAGCTCCTTCCTATGTCAAGGACACCGACATGCTGGCTATGCGACGGTGTCACCCCCCATACTACTGAAGCCAATCCACTCCCCATAGGCACCACCTCCCAAAACGCTGAGCTCATTGCCTTCACCTGGAGCTCTCACTCTAGCAGCCAGACAACAAATTAACATACATTCAGATGCTTGCTATACGTTCCATAGTGCACTCATACTCATTCATCTAGAAAGAATGGGGTTTCCTAACTACAAAAAAACCCACTCCTGTCCTAAATGGCTCTCTCATCTGCAAACTCCTTCAAGCTGCCAGACTCCCGCAGAAAGTTGCCATCATCCATTGCAGGGATCACCAAACCCCAGACAATCCAGTATCGGCTGGAAATGCTCTAACAGATCAGGCAGCCAAACAAGTAGCCCTACAACCTGTACGAGGCCAGTTTCTGTCCCTGTCCTCATTCTCCCCTCTTTGCTCCTTAAAAGAAAAGGTGCACTTCCAAGCCCCAGACCTTCAAAAGCAGGGACCATAGTATGTCAAGGAAGGGCGCTTCGTGCTTCCTCACTCTCAAACAATCCCTATCCTCCAAAGCCTCCACAACTCTTTCCAGGTTGGTTACAGACCTCTCTTGCAACTCCTCCACCCTATTCTCACTTGTCCTCACCTTTCCAGACGTGTTTGAGAGATTACTCAGTCCTGCTCTATCTGCCACTCAGTGTCACTCCAGGGCTCCCTCCGGCCGCTGCTTTTTCCTACCCACCAAGCACAGGGCCAGGTTCCCAGGCAAGATTGACAAATAGACTTCACTCACGTGCCACCCAATAAATGGCTCCACTATCTTCTGGTCTTTGTCTTCACTTTCTCTGGGTGGGTAAAAGCCTTTCCAACAACTTCAAAATGTGCAAATACTGTCAGGCAAACTCTCATCATACATATAATTCCCTGTTTCGGACTTCCAATATCCATCCAGTCCGATAACAGACCCACCCTTTTCAGCCAAATTACCCAAGGCGTCACTACATCCTTAGGAATAAAATAGGTTCTCCACACACTCTATAGGCCTTAATCTTCAGGCAAAGTTTAAAAAGTCAGCTCTGTCCTCAAAGCCCAACTCCCCAAGCTGGCTCTAGAAACCCTCCAGTCATGGACAAAAAAGTCTCCCTTTGCCTTCATGGGACTCCATGTAACACCAAAAGCACCGTGTTTTTATAGTCCCTTTAAAATCATGTATGGGCAAACTTTTCTCTTAGGGCCTCCACCCTTACCAGACTCTGAGCCACTCGGGAATTACCTCCCCTCCCTAATCCAGACACGGTCTTTCATTCATGAAGCAGCAAATGAGGCCACATCTCTGCCTGTCGACACCTCCTTGTCCTCTTACCCTAACTGTCTTCCAGACACGGATGTGTTTATCTCGACCCTCACAAAAAGTTACAATGGAAGTGGACAGGCCCCTACACTGTGAGACTCAGCATGCCAATTGCAGTGAGAGTCCAAGGACTCCCCGGCTGGATCCATCAAACCAAGGTCAAGCTTGCCCCCAAGACTACTTCGTCCTCCAAAACGTCAGCAGCAGGCAACACACTCAGAGTCCCTGTGTATGATAACCCAAACAGAAAAAACAGTCCTTAAAGTTAACCACCAGACAATCCAGACGATCCTCCTGCTACGACAACGTGATGGATGCCAACCTGTCTCTCAAAAATACCCCCCTAATTAAGTTCTCTTTTTCTTTTTTCCAAGGTGCCCATGCCACCCCCTATGTCATGCCTGAAGTAATTATTGAGAAAGTCGTCCCTTTTCCCTTTTTTTATAACCAAATAGACAGGAATGAAAGATTTTTCCTGGGGCCTGAAAGCTTAGGGGAATGAGTAACTCCTCCCTTCTCAGGCCGGGTCCCACGGTGCAAGGCCACTTGTGCCAGCAGCGAGCATCAGCAAGATAGCAGAAGTCAGAAGAGAACTGGCCAAAGACACGTACCCCCTGAAGAAGATTGAGAAAAAGGCCATCCAGGTACCATGTAGCAGTTACATCAGACTGGGACACTGACTGTTTACAGGATTAGGTCTCAGCCCACCTGCACCCAGGAGCTCATTAAAACTGCGTGTTACTACACATCGCCTTGTGTTGTTGGTTGTCGGCTCTCGGGTTCGAACCGATAATTAAGCCTTACAGGCACATGTAATCAGGACCTCCTGAGGCTGTGTCATGGATGCGCATCCTCAACCTTGGCAACATAAACTTTCTAAATTAACTGAGACCCATGTCAAATTTGGGGGTTCACAATATATACCTTTTAGAGTCTTGATCCCAAAGCAAAACTCAGGGACACACACAGACAGACACAAACACACGTATTTGTTAACAGAAAAATAAAACTGTAACATATTTAGAGAGATTTACTCTGAGCCAATATGAGTGACCACGGCTCAAGGACAGTCTCAAGAGGTCCTAGGAAAGTATGCCTGAGGTGGTCGGGTTACAGTTTGGCTTTACTCATTTTAGGGAGAAGGAGTTACAGGCAAAGACATAATCAATACATGGAAGGTTTACATTAGTTCAACCTAAAGAGGTGAAATAACTTGAAGCAGGGAAGTGAGGGTGGTTACAGGTCATAGGTAGATTTTTCTGATTGGCAATTGTTTGAAAAACTAAAACTTTGTTTTTAGACTTTAAGTCAGTAGAAATAAATGCTCAAGTTAAGAGGCATTGTCGGCACCAAGGTTCTTATGTAGATGAAGACTCATAGGTAACAACCATCAGAGAGAATAGATAATAAATGTCTCTTTTCAAACCTTAAAGGTGTCACACTTTCATTTTATCTTTTCCAGATCTAGGACAAGGCTAGAAAGGGAGGCCTGGCTGCCTCAGTGGAGATTCTCCACAGACGCTAATCTCCACCTGCAAAGATAGCTTTGCAGGGCCATTTCAAAACATGTCCAAGAAATATATTTTGGGGTATATTTCTATTTCTTCTAGGGTTTACTATCTGTCATGTGATGCTATAGCAGGGTCAGGTTGGAATTCAGTATCTTACTGCCACAAAGAGTCAAAGAGTCTGTTTTGCCAGTCTTATAATCTCAATTTTAATGTTAATTCTGGCTAGTTGTGCCTAAACTCCAAAAGGGAGGGAACATAGCGAGGTATATCTGACCCCCTGTTACTTCATGACTGGGAATTCAGTTTTTCAGGTTTCTCTGGGGTTCCCTTGTCCAAAAAGGGGTCCATTTAGTCAGTTGAGGGCTTAGGATTTTATTTGTAGTTTACATAGTTTATATATAAACATTTATATATGTAATAAATGTTATTTATAATATATAAAACCATAATACATATTATATGTAACATGTATAATATCCTTTCACCACTTTGGACTTCTCCTAAAACCTCAGAGGAGAAATTTCATTATTTGTTAGATCACGGTTTTTCAGAATCACATGCATTCTAAACCTGCAATATGAAATCATTACTGGATATTTTCTAATTTAGTTCCTTGCTTTGAATCTCAGTTTTTTAAATATCAAGTAAGAAAATTAATATCTTCACAATTTTGCCTGTTATAAAGGTGTAAGTCATTTATCACAATTTCTCAGTTATCTGTGCTGTTCTGGAAAAAAAGAGGCTCGATTATTGATCCAGTCATAATTGAAACCAATATTGCCAAAGCCTTTCTAAGTTATTGTTTTGGTCAAGTTGTTATATAAAATAGCTGGTTTAGTTACAGAAACAGGTCCCAATCCAGGCCCCAAAAGAGGGTTCTTGGATCTCATGCCAGAAGAATTCAGGGCAAGTCTGTAAAGCAAAAGTGAGTTTACCAGGAAAGTAAAGGAATTAAAGAATGACTATCCATGGAGAAGCCCCGAGGGTTGCTAGTTGCTCATTTTTATGGTTGTTTCCTGATTATATGCAAAACAAGGGGTAGATTATTCATGCCTCCCCCTTTTAGACCATATAGGGTAACTTCCTGATGTTGCCATGGCATTTGTCAACTGTCATGGTGCTGGTGAGAGTGTAGCTGTGAGGATGACCGAGGGACTCTCGTTGCCATCTTGGTTTTGGTGCATTTTAGCCGGCTTCTTTACTGCAACCTGTTTGATCCACAAGGTCTTTATAATCTGTATCTTGTGCCAATCTCCTATCTCATCTTGTGACCAACAATGCCTTAACCTTCTGGAAATGCAGCCCAGTAGGTCTCAGCCTTATTTTACGCAGCCCCTGATCAAGATGGAGTTATCTGGTTCCAGTGCCTCTGACAGTTTGACTTTTTTTCCCCCCATCAATCAGACTTAACTGGATGAACAAGAAAGAATTGAGAAAAAGAAAATAAAGGATTTATGTAGTTCACAAAACAAGATAAAATCTGACCATTTCCTAAACGTCTTAGAAATAGATAAGGCATACCTGGTATTGCCAGTCATACACATTTTGAGATCCTTACATTTAAGTTCTTCACAGTCAGATGTGCCAACTTTCCAACTCTCTAGGTGCTGATTATGAGTTTAAAAATTATGCAGGCTAACAAGCTGGGTTGTGGCCAAATCTCCTTGAGAAACACGGGTAAATAATTTTAAGTTTTTACTGTATGACTCCTTGCTGAGCTAAAGTGTTTGAAAAACCTCTAAGAGAATGACACAGCATACAACAAAGGGATATAGTGTTTCTCAAAACTTAGATTTCTACATATTTTAATCACCTTCTTTTTCTGAAAGCCTCATTGGACCAGTGTTCCAGAGGAGTGCTAAAGCTGGTTCCTACCAGCTCATGAAAGCCAAGTGTATGCATCATCTCCCAGCTTCCCAGTGATGCCATGTCAGTGGCTTGAAATTGGCCACAGTGGGAGTATTTAAACTACAGAACTCTAGAAACCTGAAAAACCGGTTATTAAATAATTACCACTGTGGTGTTCATAGGATTCACTTTGCTTGTCTTATTCACTGCTGTATCCCCCACATTTAGAGAAAGTACCTGTTACATATAAAATAGGCACTTTGTAAATACTTGTTGCATGAATAAAGACTAGACGAAATCACTTAGTGTTTTTACTTTTTCTTGAAGATTTCTAGGATTTACATGTTACCATTATCCCTAAAATGTCAACTTCTCTCGTAGTAAATCTCTCCCCTTTTTCTTTTGCTTAAATTTAAGGATATTTTTAAACTTCTCAGTCATTAGGAAGCTGTCAAAAATCGGGCATCTTTTTGCTATAAATTATTTGTTACAAGAAATCTGCACGCAAACTTGGGAGAGATACAGTCTTCTGTTGACTGTGGCATTAAATCAGTCCCTCAGGTGGAAAGAATGTGCCACAGCTGGCTTGTTTTAGTAGCATGGCAACCAGGTGGTAACATATTGTGAGCTTAATATGGGGCAATTAATATGTTTACATGGCCAATTATAAATTCATCCTACATCATTCTGGAGCTGCCTCAATCGATATTCATTCAGTGGTTACTGGAAACAGAATAGGAGGTATTGTGGGGGATCAGTCACAGTGGTGGGAACAACTATAGAGAAAGGATGCAAACCGGAAAGGTCGGAAGGTTCTGCAGAGCCCCAGGGGAGAATAGTTGAAGGCAGCTGCTCTATAACCTAGAGGCAGAGGGCAAGGGAGTTCAAGGGAGTACAGGGGAATTTATTTTAAACATACTTGCTTACTTATATTGATCAGGAACTGACCTTTGATCATCCCCATGCCTGACGTTCCCTGAAAGGGGAATGATAAATGTTAATTACCTACAGGTGGTGTTTGCTCCAGGTTTTTGGTATTGTGCACACACTGAATAAAAGCAAGCAGCTCCTGCTTCTCGAGGCTGCCTCTCTGGCCACTAGGGCTAGGTGGTTACCTAGCTGCTCTTACACTGCATACCTCTGTCTGAGGACTCATATCATCTGTCGGCCAGGGTCTGTGGGACAGACCTGGCAAGGTATTTACATTTTGTTATTTGGATTAGAATTATGCAATTCTTCTCTCAGTTTACCTTCTGTTCCTGGAAAGTTTTTCCTGCTAAGAATGGCATCTGACAATGATTAAAATATCATTTGACTTTTTGCCAAGGCAGTTACTGGAAGTCTGATAGATGTATAGTTAAATTTCTTGGTTTCTGCTAATATGACATGATAAATTTCCGTAAGAAACTTTCAACACCTAAAATAGAAGATATTCTTGGAATTGTTACATATGGGCCAGTTAATGACACTCAAATCTTTTGAGAAGAGATTCCAGTAGTATCATATGAAACAGAGGTTGTTTTTTTTTTGTTTTTTTCTTCCCTGGGGACTGAAGAGAACTTTAATTTGGGTGCCCAGGCTACCAGCAAGCTCACGCCTAAAATGGTCGCCGACCCCAACAAGGTTAAGCTGAACAGAGGTTCTTAAACTTTGTAAACTATCTAAATCACCTATGGCTTTAGTTTAACCTTCAGTGTGAAGGATTTCTACTAGTTATTTCTGATATCTGTAATATCTCTTCCACTTGTCACTTGATTGCTGTTAAGTACTTGCATATCTAAAAGAAGGGAAAGATACTATATTTTTAATTCCTTCACTCCTAATCCTCATTTTCTATCAATTAGTCCTATAAATTTTATTTGCTAAGATGTTTCAAAACTGCCACTATCTCCATTCCCCACCCACAATTACTATCTTAGTTAATGCTATAGATATTATAGTAGTCTCCCGTCTGGTTCCCCACATATGACCTTTCTTCCTTTAAATTCATCATCTTAATAGCACAAAGTTATTATGCATATTACTCATATATAAAAGTTCTTCAGTGTTTGCTTATCACATCTTTAACAATTCTGTAGAATCCATAAAACTGATAGAATGAAAGTTTTTAGGTGGGAATTGGATAACTGTATAAAAAAGAATCATTTGTAGGTTTATATTTATGTAGACATAAACATATAACTGATACCTGCTATTTGAGACAGGAGAGTTAGGGTCTTGATATATGCTAGAGTAGCAGATGCTGTCAGTGCCCTGTCCATATTTTCATGGCCCACCCGGATCTGCCTTAGAGCTTTCATGGACCATACAAACTCATTATTTCTGATTAACTTGCTGAGGGAGGATACTTGGTCTACGGCTAGTTTAGGCCTGACTGGGAGAAGAGTGTTAACTGCTCTCAGAGCAACCAACAATGAGGGTCAGGAATTTGTCAATAAATATCTCAACTTTCTTGCCCCTTAATGGGACAATTCCATGCTGAATTCTACAGTTTCTTAGAGGATATCTCTTGTTGCTGTGATAACTTGCTCTTTAAAAATCTGTTTATTGGCTTCCCTCCATTTCCTTTCAGTTTCCCAATCCCTTAACATGCTTCCTGAAATTGCTTCCCAAGTAAATTAGTTGCATCCAAATCCTTGACTCAGGAAACCTAATCTAAAGCCATTGGTAGCAGAGGTGGTCATGGAAAGCGAGCCCTTAGAATGAGAGTCTAAATCAGATCATTCTCTGGCCAGACTAAATAGAGATCCCATTGCTGGTGCTAACTGGGGTGGTAATAATACCAACATGTGGTGGCATTGCTATTACCAGGTTTCTGGAAACCCTCAAGGTTTGGAGAAACAACCTTCTCTCTCTGGCTAGCAGCTTCTATTGCCTGGAAGCTTCTTCACTTGAGGTCTTTCAAGATGATGCTTGCCCTCCTTAAGAACTGCCTACATATTTTCTCATTATTTCTAGGCTAATAACTAGGGTCAAGTTTTAGCATGAAAAAAAAAAAAAAACATGGACGTATAGTCTCTGCTATTGGAGGGAATGGATTACTAATTAAAGACCTGTAACCTATGGCTGATACTGACAGGAACATAGAACATATACAGGAATAGTATAGAATAGGGGCAGGGGCAAAATGCATGATTAGATAGGGAAGAGTTTATTGCTATGGAGGTATTTTCTCATAACTCAGGGTTTAACATACTGGCAATAATGCTGGGATCTAGTCTTAATATACATATTTCAGTAACTCCTTGAAATTATGGTGATAGCAATGACACAGGAAGTGAGGTGGAGATGTTGAAACTGCCATAGTAGATAATGAAGCAAACGATCAGAAGTCCCAGAGGAATCATTATGCTAGAATAAACATATTACAGGAAACAGCTGATTATATCTTTTGGTAGGGCATAGAGGACACTTACTGCACTAAAGCAATGAAGAGTACACTGGCAAGAGGGAAGATAGCAACCCCTAGAAGCTCAGTGATGGCTGTGTGTTGTAGGCAAGTTGATGATAAAAGTTGCTACTATGGGACTAACTGCCTAAAGTCAGTGGTGGTAACAGGATTTTAGAATAGAAGGGGCCCAATGGTGACACTTAACCACTTGAGGCAGGGTGATTTTAATTACTCATCAACACAGTTGGAAAGCCACCAGGGAGCCTATACTTATAGGGATATGTAACAATGGCAGATGAACCATGATTTCTTAGGGATGAGAGAGATGGGCAGCCAATGAAAGTATTGCTTGAATTACATAACCAAATAATATTAAGAGCTTGCAAGTAGAAGATTGAAATCAACGTTTTTCTTACAATAGAAAAAATTCACTCTTACTAATTTTCCAGACAGGAAGCCTATTGACTGAAGAGGAGGCTGGTCAACTTGAAGGACGATAAAATACTACAACATGTATTTCCAAAAAGTGTTTACCAGTTCATCACTCAAGGGCTCTATAGCTATTTATCAATGCTCTGTACTCTGGGGTTGGGTATGTTCAGCTCTTGTGAGGATTACTGTATATGAGGGGTAAGCCAATAGTGATACCAATCAAATGCTCTCATGGCATCCTTGTTAGAGTTGCTGAATACAAGGGCCATGAAACACATGGAGTCTTGGCTGAAGTTCAACTCATAGCAGGTCCAGAGTAGATCTAACCCACAACTCATTCTTGGTAATTTCTTTGGTTCCTGAGTACAGAAAAATGGGAGCAACATCAGCACCTAGCAGAATCATCATTTTGATTCTGCATTTGTGGAGTAAGAGCCATCATGTTAGATAAGGCCAAATGGAAACCTCTGAGATTGTCTTCTCCTACCACTCCCTTATACTTTGTTTAATATGGTAAATAAGAAGCAGTAACACAGTACTCTATCCCAGGAGGAGTTGCAGGAACTCTATCAAAGACTAAAAAGATGCAGGGGTAGTCGTCTTCATCATATCAAAGTTAAATTGAACTATATAGCCTTTACGAAAAGCCAGATGAATCATGGTAGATACAGGTGAACTTCAAAATAAAACTGTACTAGTTTGTTGGTCATTATTTTTTTTACAATTATCCTGAAAGTCAATGGAAGAAACTGTTTCCACAAAGAGGAAGTAATCATGTATGTAACTTGCTGCCATGTCAACTAAAATGAGAACTAAGACTTGAATTTAGCATCACTGTTGACCTTGACAAGAACTATTTAGGTGCAATCGTGGTGGCAAAAGCTTGATTGGGTAGAGGTCAAGAAAAAATGGAAGAGAATAATTGTATATAGAATATATAAGCAATTCTTTTAAAAAATGTTTGTTAAGTAGAGAAGCAGTAGCCAAAGGGGATTTGAGTTCAAGAGGAATTTATTTTTTCATGGGAGAAGCTATAACATTTTAAAATGTAGATGGGACATATTCAAACAAGAAGTACTTATGTGGATTAGGGAAGAATTGCTGTAGCAATTTTCTTGAGTAGGTAAAAAAGGTTGGAACCTAGTATAAAAGTGGAGGGATTCAATTAAAAAATTGCTTTTAAATAGATGAGGGAGTATATAAATAAATGAAATAACTAGTGAGTGTTCCCTTCAGATAACTGTGGTTGGGTTAGTAGAACGCAAATATGGCTTCAGATAATACCATGCTCAGGGGATTAAAAGTATTTAGGACATCTGAAATACCTTGTCATTTATTATGTTCAGTTTTTGAAAGTTGAAGTTGTAGTGCTGTAATTTCGTCTACTATCAACAGTGATGACTGGCTTAGTATTTTCCATTTACCACATGCAAAAAGTAATTACTCTTACCTTTCATATTCCTTTTACTTCTCGCTGACACATTTTGAGGGAAAAATGCTATGATAGTCTAACAATTCAGATGAGATAAGAGGCTAGTATAACTCTACATATGAGAAAACTAGAAAAAGTTTGTGGAAAAAGATGGAATGAAAAGATAAAAAAATATAAACTTTTTCAACATAAGCTTCATCAAGTTCAAGACACTTTTAAAAGTGATGATACCAGCCAGTCATTTGGTCTATTCCTAAAGAATTGAGGCCATGAGAATTTAACCATATCAGTGTTTTGTTTTATTTTTTATTTTTTTACTGAAGAGAAATGGGAGTCCTTTACAGACATGTTAAGATCGGGAAACAAAAAGAACTTCAGAAGAAGCCAAATCAGGACTGTAAGGTGGATACTTAACAATTTCCCATAAAAACTCTTGCAAAATTGTCCTTGCTTGATTAGAGAAATGAAAAGGAGAATTGCCATAGTGGAGAAGAACTCACTGGTGAGGCCTTCCTGAGTATTTTTCTGCTAAGGCTTTGTTAATTTTCTGAAAACATTCTTATAATAAGCAGATGTTATCATTCTGTAGCACTCTAGAAAGTAAATGAGCAAAATGCCTTGAGCATCCCCGAAAAACTGTTGCCATGACCTTACTCTTGACAGTCCTCTCTTGCTTTGACTAAAGCACTTCCACTACTTGGTAGCTGTTGCTTTGTTGTGCTTCGTTTTCAGGATCATACTGGTTAAGTCATGTTCCATTTCCTCCTATAATTCTTTGAAGAAATGCTTCAGAATATTTATCCTACTTATTTAAAAATTTTATTGAAAACTCTGCTCTTGTCTGCAGCTAATCTGGGTGCAATGGTTTTGTCACCTAACAAGTATGGAAAGTTTGCTCCTTTAAATTTTCAGTCAGAATTGTGTGAGCTGAACTAAACCAGACGTCTATGGTGTTGGGTATTTTTTCTGTTGCTAATCATTGGTTTTCTTCAATTAGGCTGCAAACAAGGTGAACTTTTTCTTCAAAATTGTTGTGGATAGTCTGTCTCTGCAGCCTTCATCTTCAGCATTGTCTCCTCTCTTCCTAAAAGAAGATATCCATTTGTAAACTGCTGATTTCCTTGGGGGTATTGTCCCTATACACTTTTTGTAAAGCATTAGTGATGTCACCATTCTTCCACCCAAGCTTCACCATGCATTTGGTGTTTGTTCTTATTTCAATATTAGCAGAAGTCATGCTGTTCTGAAAGTATCTGTTTTCAAACTGATGGATGTCTTAACCTTCTTATTGCCTCAGACTAGATCATGTTCAAACATGTTATAACAAGTTAGTTCAAAATGGAAATGTATGCATAGTTTTTTTATAATATCCATTTTTCATGAGTTTTTGAAGACCCCTCTTATATTTGAACAATTGTGTAACCCTAAATCAAATCCTTTCACATGCTTTTATTATTCATTTTTAGGCTATGTCTCCCATTTCCAAGAGCAAATATCTGCAAGTGAATAAGGTCCTTGGTGGTTTTGAATAAATTAAAAGTATGTGAGACAGGAGAAAATCTCAGGAAGGCTGAGCATCTGTAAAAGCATCAAAAAAAGACTTTTCTGGGCTGAAGGATCAGAAATTGCCTGGCTCTGCCTCTTAAGTTTACAGATGAAGAAAAGGAGAGTCAGGGAGAATAGGTGATTTACCCTAAAAGATGTGATAGTATAATGGCAGAGCCAGAGTTAGAGGCAAGATTTCCTGACTCCTACTCTAGTGTCCTCCCTAAAATGCCTGCCTTTTGATTGTAATGCATTTGTAACAAAATTAATGTGTCAAATTTTAGAATATACATAATTATTTTTCAGTATGATATACGATCATGAAGTAAGGATTTACATAAATGACCCACCCAATATTTCTTTTATATAACATAATTTTCATTTTATAAAAATATTTATAATTATAAAATGTTATTTATATTATGTATAATTTATTATATATTTAAAATATTTATATTCATAAAATATTTTCAAAGCTTTTTTAAAGATGGTGTAAATTAGTTTTGCCAAAGAATAAGTTAGGTTAAATACTTTTTGCTGCTTTGATATAACAGGTTGTTAGAGACTAGAAAACAGTATTATCTTAAGAAAGTGAAGAGGAAAAAATGTTTTTCATCAGCTATGGTTTGGCCGCTAGACAAGGACTCACATTTAGTTAACTTTTTCCACAGCTTTGTGAATAGGCATTGTCTCCAATATTCCATATGATAACAAGCTCACAGAGGTTAAGTGATGGTTCCAAGGTGAGGAAATGGTATATTACTGAAGAGAAATTTGTGAAAGAAAGGAAAATGCTGCTGACCTTATAGTTTTGTGCAGGTCTGACACTTCCATATGACTCTGTTCAAATTTATCCTACCATAAATAATTGTATAATAATGAGAACAAAAGGTTTGTGCAGTTAATAATTGATTGATTGAGACTGGTGTATTTTCTTTCACCAAATTCCTTGAGATACTAAGAAAATCACTTAAGCTTTCTCTGTCCTCATCTAATAATTGAAGCCAATTTTGAGTTCTAATATTTGATTAGTGTATGGGCTCATATATGTTCTGAGAATTTCAGGTTTTCATAGATTAGACACCATCTTCATATCATTTGATAATTTTGGTGACTATTCTGATTCTATTTCTGTTGTGATATTTGGACTTAACACAAACTAGTAATTTGCCAGACGAATTGTCAGAGTTATACACTACTTAAAGGAACACAGACAAGTAATTTAGAAACAAAATAGAGGTGTGTGAATTTTTTTGTATGTGAAAAGGTGGAGGAAGGGAAATATATACAACTTTTTAAATGACACATTTCTCAGAAGCTTGTATTAGAAAATAGGTGGTAGATGAGAATATAAATGTAAACAGGGTTCGAAATTAATATAAAATGGTGAAATAATTCTATTTTGTGATATATGTTCTATATATGCCAGATCTTTACTCGTATTTTAACCAGCTTAAGGTATAATTGATTATAACATTAAAAATTATAGAATAAGAAAAATTGAGAAGCTCCTCAAAACTGATGTGTCACTTTATTCATCTATTTTAAAAATAAGAACTCTTCCTTGGACAAATTCATGGAAAATGAACAATGTACTTTCACAATCTCTTTCCTTTCTTTCTTTAATATGTATTTCTTTAAGCATCTATCATAAAAGGCATTGTGTTAGGTGCTCTGAGGAATTTAAAATATGGAGAAGAGATTTCTATACTTCTAATGATAGGTAAGTAATGATTAGGAGGATAGGAATGGGAGGTTTAGGAGGAGGAATAAGTACACTTAACATTGTGATGCAAAAGGAAGAATTTGAAAAATCTCAGAAAAGTGGTAAAAATTTTGTCTGGAGTTTCACCTGAGATGACATTGAAATTATAGATGTTAAGTTATCTAACAATGATCATGAAATACCTATTTCATAAGACATTCCATATAAGGCTAGTTCCAGTTCATATTGATATTGTGAATGGATCTTCATTTTGTAGTTGACTTTGCCAGTAGAGGAATATTTAGATTTTTCAAACTGATTCAATAATAATGGCTGATTTGTTTTAATAGTGCCAACAGATAGTTGTTTATGTTGGTTTAGAATTTTGGCATAAAAACCTTATATAATGGAATTTTCAAGTTTTCTGTTCCTAGGCTCAGGAAATGTTTCACTTTGTTTTAGCTTTTAAATAACAAATAGGCATTAAACTTGGTCAATTTTTTCCTTATCATTGGAGAAATCATATGATTATTCAGTTTGCATCTTTGTATTTTGCTATTTAATTATTTTTGCAATCCTGGAAAAACTCTTAGTCATTTTAAAATGCACTGCTGGATTTAGTAGGCTAATATTCTACTTGGGATTTTGGCATCTATGTTTATAAGTGAAATGGCCCTGTAATTTTCCTTTTCTGGACAAGCCTTAACAAGTTTTGGAGTTAAGGCTATCTTAGCATCCTAAAATTTATTAGGCGACCACCTTCCCAACCATGTTTAAACTTATGGAACAGCTAGTATAGAGTTACTTGTTTCTTGAGAGTTTTGTAAATCTTACTTGAAACTCTCTGGGTCTAAGCTTTCCAATTCTTTGTTACTTGTCATCAAAGATATTTAAATTTTCTTGTACCAATTTTGGCATTTTATGTTTTGTCAATAAATATATCCCTTTAATCTAGATTATTACTATTTTAGCATAGAGTTCAGATTATATGTTTATTTAAAAAAGGTTAAAAATCTTGCTGTGTTTATACCTCTTTGCCTCTGTATTTCACTGTTTTTGGTGTTTGCTTCTTTCTGCTCAAAAGAGGAAGATGAGTCAAGGAGACTCAGAGGTTTCCATGGATCAGTCAACTTATGTGGAAGCCAGGGATGCAAGAATAATGAAGTATAACTGAACAGAAGTAAATAACAAAGCTATCGAGGTCAGAAAGATTTTTTATTTTTGAGAGGAGTGAACTAAATGTTATTAATTTGCTTGGAGCATAGAATACATAGATTATAAGGCAGTGACCTAGAAGATTATGCCTTAAAGCATAAGGTTGGCACTTGCACTGGAGCAAATAAACAAGTCTAAGGCAAGTTTAAGAGGTAACGACAGAGGAAAGTTTTGAGAAAGTAACATGGTTAAGAGCAGAGATTTAGCTGACATAGATTGTGAAATAACTAAACAGGGACCAACCAAAGAAGAATATCAGTCATTTGTACATAATTATGAGTTACTTTAATTCAGTAATGAAGCATCTCCAGAATCGCTGTATTGTTCTTTCTTTTCCGTTTCCTGTCTCACCTTTTGAAAAGTTTATACTGCATTCACTCATACAGCACCTCCAGTCAGTGGTGTCTTCCCTGACTGTTTAGCTCCTAAAAAGTGTCATAGACCTGATGTTGCCAAATCAAATTACTTGTTGTATTCGTCATCTTGTTAGAAATTCGGATACTCTTTACCTCTGCAATATTAGGGAAATTTTCTCTTACCTTGGTTTCTATGAAATTTGGTTATTTTATTTTCTTTCTTTTCTTATAATTATTTATTCCATGGCTCCACCTTTTTCTTTCTCCTCTGACCCTATTTTTTCTTATTTACTATGATTTTGTTTTGTTTGGGGGAAAAGTTAGTGGTTGGGTGAAGAAATCTAGCTGACTGTGTTTTCTCTTATAGCCTCAGTTATAGCTTCTACCATAATAACTCTCAAATCTCCAGTGAACTTCCTGAGAGCAGGGTCTGTATCTCCTCACCACTGTAAGCCCACTGCCTAGGATTCATTCGATATGTCTGTAACAAGGGGCTGCTGTAAATCAGGAACCTGCTAGATGCTAGACATACAATAGTGATAAGATGACCACGATTCTTCAAGAGGTTATAGTAATAAATGGTTCTTGAGTAGGTGAGTCAGTATCTGTCCTCAGTGTTGGTCTCACTTGCAAGCTCCCTACTTGTCAGATATCAGATATGTTCATGCTGAGGTATAAAAAAATCTAAAACTAGCTAATCATGTTCTCTAAATTTTTTTTCCCCATGTTGTGGTTTCTGCCGATCATACTAATCTTTTCCAAGTTTATTAAGCTAAAAAAAAAATCCCAAACATCACTGATGTTTTTCTCTATTTAACTTTCCACAGTCAACTAATTGCCAAGTTTAAGCACTTGTCATGTCTTTACAAACAGTCTAAGAATTTTCTCATGGTTTTCCTTCCATGTGATCTCTTTCCCTCCAATGCATATCATGCATTGCTGCCAAATTGATAGATCCGAAGCCCACCTTGATCATGTTACATGCAAACAATTACCAGCTAGCCCCTGACAAATACAATCATTGAGTTTTCCCCCATTGCATTGTAGGTGCTATGTATTCTAAGCATGCTACTATTTAGATGTTACATGCATTCCCATCTCAAGGCACTTTCATGCACTTGAGTTACCAAGATACTTCTGTCACTACATGTTCACTCCTTCCATTGTTCAAAGCCTACTTTAATTCCCACTTTATTTTCATAAAAATCCTTTCTGATACCCCAGCATTCTTTATCTCCACTGATTTACACTGGCTTTTATTAATATGCCATATTAATTTCTAACACTTTCTAATCGCATAAAATGGGGGTTCATTCAGTTGGTTGCTGGGCTTAGGATTTTATTTTTATTTTACAGAGTTAAGGTGAGAAAACAGAAGGCATGTCCATTAAAAATGTAGAGGGTGGTGAGAAATTTTCTGACTATGGAGCAAAAGTTCTAGAAGCCAGAAGATTCTGTCTCTACTAAAATTTCAGCCAATTGAGGCAAGGGAGGAGGTTATTAGAAGATATCTGTAAATATAAATTAGAAAGAAAATCACCAAAGTCACATTCAGACACATTATTTTCACCTTGCTTACCATAAGACCTCATGAGATAATTAAAAGAAAGTTTGGATAGAGTTTGACTGCAGATTTCCACGCCTTTGGAAAGAACAGGCAGTATATTGTCAACTTCGCAAAAAAAAAAAAAAAAAAAAAATCAGAATTAAGAGAGTGTTTTGTATTTTCCCTCAATCTGAACTTCAAGACATTTAATTACACTCTAGTTACTTAAAAGAAGTCAGAATACAATTTAGGTTAAAGTTAGTTTATATTTATGGAAGAATTTCCCTCTGGAAATGGCAGCAAACACCTGATGTTTTTAGAAAATTCCTGGGGACTTATTTGATATTTAGATACATTTCCTTCTCAGACAAAGACCAATACAAAATATGTGACTAATTTACCAAAGGTCTTTTCCCTTGGACACGTCAATATTCTGTGAACCAGAAAAAAATAAAAAAAGAAGAAAAGATAATCAGTGATTAAACTTAATTTTAAAAACAAGAGTCAATCACAGGACTGAAGGGTACTTAATTTGTAAATGTTCGGTGCTTCTTTTGACTAGGATTTGACTGTGCTGTGTTCACATTCCCAGAGATGTTAGCAAGCTAATTATAAAAGAGAGCTTGATTATTCTCCCTTTTCCCCCTTTCCAAATTCATAATTTATTCTCTTTTCTTCTCTGCTCTGCTGTTGTGAGTACTTTTGGTGGAGTGACCCTATTAATTACAGTTCCTGGGTCGACTACCCTTCTGGCTTCTGGGTGGGCTGAGAGAGTCAGAGGACCTGAGGAAAAAGGGGCTGGGGCTTTGCTTCACCTGCTCCCTTCCTGTCTTTGTGCCTTAAAACTCTAGATGGTAGTACTGGGCTACTCTCACTGGACTCCAACACTATCAGTTCCTCTCCTTATCTCTTCAGGCTGGGGTAACAGCTCCCTCCTGTTTCTAAACCCTGGGTGCATCCACATTTTCTATAGGTTCCCTTAACTTACCCACCCTCCAGAAATAGTCCCCTCACTAAATTCTCTTAAGCCTTTGGGCTGTCAACTGAAGAATGATGAGATCCATACATTTGGATAGGAGAGCTTTATGTCTCATAAAGGGTTGCAGCTTGCTGGGTGGCCAGTCTCTCAGGCTAGAAAGCATAGCCTCTGGTCAGAAGCTGGAGACCTACACTTCAACGGAGGGGCAGAGGGAACAGGAATTTATGCTGAACAAGGTTGCTAAAGATACGTAGTTAATAAGCTGTAGGAGTCGTAAATATTTATGAGAGGAGACACATGTGCATGTGCAACTGAGCTTCATGCTTCTCCATAGGATCCATGTTCAAAAAAAGGCAGCGTGTTAGCATGGTGTGAGGGTGGAGTTTTTGGTCCTGTGGTGTCAAAAGGTGAAGCAGAGGACCTGAAACTCCTTACTATGCATCCACTGTGGACTGGCCAGGAACACTCCATGGCCAGTAATCTCTCTTCTTTTTTTTTTTTTTTTTGAGATGGAGTCTCGCTCTTGTTACCCAGGGTGGAGTGCAATGGCGTGATCTCAGCTCACCGCAACCTCCGCCTCCTGGGATCTGGCAATTCTGCCTCAGCCTCCTGAGTAGCTGGGATAATAGGCGTGAGCCACCGCGCCTGGCCCCAACAATCTCTTATTAGGAAGAAATGATGTTTTTTTTTTTTTTTTTTTTTTTTTTTTGAGACGGAGTCTTGCTCTGCCGACTAGGCTGAAGTGAGCAGTGGCTCAATCTTGGCTCACTGCAACCTCCGCCTTCAGTTTCAGGTGACTCTCCTGCCTCAGCCTCCCAAGTAGTTGAGACTACAGTAGTGCTACCACTCCTGGCTTAAGTTTTTGTATTTCTACTAGAGATGGGGTTTTGCCACATTGGCCAGGCTGGTCTGTAACACCTGACCTCAGGTGATCTGCCTGCCTCAGCCTCCAAAAGTGCTGGGATTACAGGCATTTTTTATTTTTTTAATGAGACACAGTCTTGCTCTGCTGCCCAGGCTAGAGTGTAGTATCTGATCTCAGCTCACTGCAACCTCTGCATCCAGTTTCAAGTGATTCTCCTACCTCAGCCTCCTGAGTAGCTGGGACTACAGGGGTGTACCACCATGCCTGGCTAAATTTTAGTATAGTATTTTTAGGAAAGATGGGGTGTCACCATGTTGGTCAGGCTGTTCTTGAACTCCTGACCTCAGGTGATCCATTGTCTTGGCCTCCCAAAGTGCTGGGATTACAGGCATAAGCCACCGTGCCTGGCTGCTGGTACTGCTTTGTTGAAACTGCAAAATGGAGGGGCAGTATCAGGCAATTGGTTGATATTCATGTGTAGTCTTTTCGAAGGCCTGGTTTCAGTTTAGCCCTTAGTGAAGAAAATGTCATGGCAATAAGCGAGGGAGGGGCTTCTAAGGAGACATGTCTGATGCCCCATCTCTTCTTGGTTGAGAACTCAGTTTTCAAGCTTATTCTGGGTTCCCCTTGGCCAACGGGGGCTCTGTTCAGTCAATTGGGAGGCTTAAATTTTCATTTTTATTTCTCAGGGCTGAGTGTGCCTTTTGCTTTCCACTGGGACTCAGACTGATCCAGAGAACTGAACTGTTACCTTTATTTACAGAAAAATATATAATTGAAAAATGGGCCCCTGAAGCTTCAAGATGTGGTGTTGGAAATTACGACTGTGATGCTTCATGGCTTTACGGTGAATTCTGCATATGATTAGGAAATAACTTTGCTCTTTCTCACTTCTGAGTGCCCTTCCACACACAGACCTAGGCAAAAGGCTCCTGCTCTGAGTCCTGTGCTTTAGTAGACCCTACCTTGGCCCTCCTCTAGCTGTGGTCCTTCCCTGAGATTGAGGAGTCTGTCTGGCCCACAGGATGTGCTGAGTAGAACCCTTGTCTCCATTCATTACCCTTCACCCCAACGTCTCATCCTCTCGCCTTCTAGCTCCTGACATCTAAATTGTGTTCTGGATATATTGGCCCCAGAATTCTCCACAAACTGAGCCCACTTCCAGGCCCTAATAGTTCCTTTTTTTCCTTTTTGGAAAGAACCATGTTGCTGCCCTGGTGATATGAATGGAGGTAAGGATGGGAAGGGAGAGGCGGTATTCAGACTGGGGTGCAGAACCTCAAGAAATCCACTCAGTCTGAATTTAAATCTTCCTTTCTAGCTTCAGTTTCTTTTGAGAAAACTAAAAGGATGATGCCAATCAGGGAGGGGGCTGGAATACTATATGAGCAAACATTACTTAGCCTGGACTGGATAAGGTGAGGGGAAGCCTCTAGGCATGGGGTAGGAGGAGCTGTGTGCAGGGCTGGACCTCTGTCTTGATCATTTCCTTCATGTTTTCCTTTTCTATTTTCACTAAAACAAAAACATATTTGATTCCTCTGATGTGTTCGCTATTAAGCACTAAAATGACATAAATAAAAGCTTTTTGATAATTTCCTGAAGCAAATAATTTATCTTAAAGACCAGTTTTTGCCTACTCTAGAGGCAGAAAAGTGGGAAATGTTTTTTTTCATGTATCACAAGGAATACTTTTGTAAAAAAAAAAAAAAAAAGAGAGAAAAGCACAACAAATTAATCCAAGTTTTACATGATGTGGAAGCCTTCATAAATGAAGACTCAAAGACCCAGGGAAAACTCTATTTTTATGCTTAGGTTCAGTGAAGAATGAACAGCCATGTAGAAATGTGATTGGACAAAAGGGGATGGTCTAATGGAAAGAGACTAAGTGGGGCAGCAAGGCCTGTCTGTTCAGATCTTCTTGGCCTCTCTGTGTGGCATTACTTTCCTCTGTATTTAGGACAGGGTGCTTGTCACATAAGGGTTAGTAAGGAGAAGGGAGAAGGTCAGAGAGTGATCTTTCTAGGTTTTATGGCCTGCCTTAGGGAAGTGGAGTTCTACTTTCAATGACCTGAATTAGGGGTGAGGAATTCTGGTTTCTGTGAATCACTTCAGGGGGAAAAAGGGGCAAGAGACAGGAAGGTGGGAGAAGGTCAGAAAGACATTGCCACTAAGGCCCTTCAGTTCAAAATACTCAGCATGCCAAGGTGTCATACTTTGGGTTATCGTGTTCTGAGCCCCAACACTAGCTACTTTAATCAAAGAACTCATGTTTTATGAACTCCTTTAGATATTCTAGTAATACGTTATGAAGTTAAAAAAATTCATGGTGAAGTAAGTTAGAGTAACATGATTATATCACATACAGCAAGCATTTGAGGTTGACCACATCAAGACCATATCTCTGTTCAAGACTTCCAGATAAGCTGTCTTTATTTGAATGCTAATTTCCACATTGCTCTGCATCTCTCTCAACCTGATGACCAAACAGCCCACCTGATCTTTCAGAACTTTCTCTTGTGCCCTCCAGAATTCATAGCCTATCACCAAAGAGCTACCTTACATCTCTACTGTCTTGTGTGAGCATTCGTTCCACCTTACTGCAACTGAAAACTGCTTTGAGATTAGTACTTTCCTGGTGATTTTTCTCCCCATACACTAAACACATCAGAGCTGGAAGCTGAAGGAGGTATCCTTGGTAACACTTTCTTGTGAAGATCTCGTTCCTCACTGTCTCTTAAATTCTTCCCCTTCTCCCTGTTTTCACAGCAACTACCCTAATTTGAACTCATTAAAGGCTCTACATTCCTGCAACTGTCCCCCAACTACCTCTCCTGCTCCTAGGATGACCCCATTCCAATCTGCTCTCCACACTGCAATTATACTGATCTTTTAAATCATGTCATTTTCTTGTTTAGAGTCCTTCAATAGCCCCCCCATAGCTTTCAAGGATAAAGTTCAAAATCTTTAATTAGTACATAGGGCCTTTCATGACCCCATTTCTTCCTATAATCTCAGCTTTGTTGTCTGCTACTCCTTCACATTCACCCTTTGCTCCAGCCATACTGGGCTTTTTGTAGTTCTCTGTGGTTTCCGAGAGAAGCAGACCACTTTTCAGAATAATTCCCTCCTGGGATGACTTAATGCCCTCTATTTTCCTAACACTCTCTGACCACTGTGTCCATCTGTCACTGCACTTGTTGTACTGTGCCACATGCTTTTTGATTTGCACCTTCTTGAGAGCAAACACCGTGCCTCAGTCAGATTTGAATCCCTAGTACCTGGTAGGTGTTTGCTGAATAAATGAATAAACAAAGAGGTAACCAAAGCTGTTCTACCAATAGATAATGGGGCACAATTTTGAGTTGTTTGGAAAGTTGGTCGATGTTGACTAGTTAATTTTCTTTCTATTGCTTCCTATGAAGTTAAGTGTTATATGTGTATGTTGGGTGATGTTGATGTTGGGGAGAGGGTGTGACTGTATGTGTTGTGTATGTTTGGGAATGGAGAGGCTGCAGGGAACAATTGCCATCTTAAGGATGCCCCCAAAAATCTTGCTCTCGGGACCTGTGAGAATAAATTCCCAGAACTAGCTGTTGAATAAATTCCTATGACTACCTGTCTTGGAATGCCCTTATGGGCTAGGATTAAAGTATTCTAGGGTTCTTTACCCTAGTTTCTCTGTGTGCATTCTTTTGGTAAGCCATTAAGTTAGCAAAGGTTCTTATTAACATCAAAATCTAATCAACCAAATTTACTGTTAACGGAAATAACTCTTAGAGATTTGACATGGACTAACCAGTTAATGAGGATAACGTGCTTTAAAATCAGGCTGGCTGAAAAATTAGGCAGTGAAGGTGTCTTTCATGCCCTTTCTTTTCTTTGCTTGGAATGTTCACTCCTTGCTTTTCTGCTCAAATTTGTTCCTCAGGACTTCCCTAAGTTACCCAAACTGACGTAGGCATTGTTGCTGCATTTCCATAGCATGCCATGGTACCTCACTAATAGCACAGACTGAGCAATAACGTTTTAATGAATATCTGTCTCTCCTAGACCATAAGTTCTTTAAAAATGCGAGCTGGGTTATTTTTGTTTGTTTGTTTCATCCTAAGATTGTATCTAAAACACAGTATAAACCAATTCATATTGCTTAACTTTCTGGATCATGGGAAGCAGGAAAATTTGATGATGGCTGTAGGCTTGGCCAGAGAAACTACTTGTATTTACAACTATATACTTATTTATATGAAAGTAACATATACTATTTAGAAAATTGGGAATGCATAGAAGTATACAAAAAACAAAATTTAATTTTTCTGTAATCTTTACAACTACCCAAGATGAATTACTTTTAATAGCTTGAATATTTTACTTTTGTGTACATACAGTATTTGAGGGTAAAACTTAAATATTTATGTCAAGTTTAAGTATTTGACTTAAGTTCATATTGAACCAAGAATCAAAATGTAGAGCATTCCTAAGGAATCAAATACTCCCTTGAGGCAAAGCAGTTTCAAGGACAGGAGGGACATGTGAGATTTTCAAATTTAGTTCAATTTAGGGAACCATTTAGCCTTAAAGGAACTGTTTATGTTGTATGAGTAAGCGTTTTATTCTGAAGCCAGATTTTATTTGTTTAGAATTAGTCTTTTGACTTTTTTTCACTTTCTAAAAACCTGTTTAATAAAGATTAAAGAATCAGTTAAAATAATCTACAGAATTTTGTTCATCCAGCTTTTTTGGCTAAGGAGTAGTTAGCAGTTGGAATGTGTGTAAATGACTCTGAAACTTTGAGTAGATGTTCTAGAATGTCGTTTTCTCCAGGTAATGTCGTTAATCTTCCTGGATCTCTGATCTCTTACCTGGGGGCTATGGTGACAAGCAACGGCTTCTCTATGTCCCTCCCTCCATCCCTAACCACTCTAGCCCTGGTATTATAGTAATAAGGTTAAAGGAACAATCACTCCTCTTAAAGAAAATAAAACCCTAGTCTTTCAAGGTTGATCCTGGAGGGAAGTCTTACACATCTCAGAAGAACTCTTTATTTCCTCTGTTCTGTAGTGAGCTTATGGTACTGTTTTACATTTTACATTCTAGCCCCAAAGTGAATCCAAGGCCTTTCCCTTTAACTTTCTGTAACATAGATGAGATGAAGCTAAAAAATTTTTTAAGGGCTTTGTAGAGAAGAAAAGAAAATGACTTCTCTTCACCCTTCTATTTCTTCTAGTCTATGAATTAAATTGACATAAAAAAGATTAACAGGAGAAAAACCCTATTTAATTATATACATCTATACAGGAGACCCACAAAAATATGAGACTTGAAGAAGGGTGAGATGATTAAAGCTTCTGTAGCATCTTGGGCTATAGAAAGGAATAAGGGCTTGGAGCTTTTGGTGGTGAAGGCAAGTTATGAGAGGGTGAGGGGAGGAAATATATGGTAAATAAAGGCTACCTTGTTATGTAAATAAAAGTCTCTCGGGTGATAAAAGGAGTAGCTCTCTTTCTGATATAGATAACTTTACTAAAAAAATTTATTTCAAAGATGTAAACTGATTTTACAAAGGGCAGCTTTTCAGACCTATTTATGTATCTGTAGCTTCTCAGAATAACTCACTTAAAATAGTCAATATGCCAAAGAGAAAGATTTTGAAGTGGTATTTCCTGAGCCCTAATAGGAAATACCACCCCAAAATACTTCATTTTGAGACAGAGTCTTGTTAGCACTATCACAGCTCACTGAAACCTTAATCTCCCTAGGCTCAGGTGATCTTCCTACCTCAGCCTCTTGACTAGGTGGGACTACGGGCACATGCTACCACACCTGGCTACTTGTATATTTTTTGTGGAGACAGAGTTTTGCCATGATGCCTAGGCTGGTCTCAAACTCTGGTGCTCAACTGATTGGCCTGCCCAAACTGCAGGGATTACACATATGAGCCCAGCCTTATGATTCTGCATTTCTAATAAGTGCTCAGGTGATGTTTCTGCTGCTGGTCTGCATATCAAACTTTGAGGAACCAGGATATATGCCTGGTAAAATTAGAAATGATTGAGACATCACTACAGAGGTTGGAAACCATGAGCTGCCTGGAAAAAGGGAGGAGATGATAGTTTGGGAAACACTCCAGGAAATTCTCCTCTAACCAAATTTCAGGACCTTTCTCAAATCATGTGACCCTGAAAATGTGTCCCTCCTTAAATCTACATGCCATGTGCTTCACTTTACTCACTCTAGGTTCTCTCTGTCCAGAATAAAGATACAAGCATAAAACTGATGGGAAAGTATATATGTCAGATTTTTAGAAAAATTCCAAATCTTAAAATTGTAAAAATTAAAAGAACCTTACTACACAAAGCAAACCAACATTTAGTGAATGTCTACCATATGCCACATACTATGGAGAGTTTTATCCTAAAATCCTTTGGGTGTAAGTCATTATTAAGTTCATTTTGGGGATGAGAAAATTAAGGTTTAGAAATATTTAATGCCTTTTAAAATTCCCACTAGGAGTTAGGGAGAGAGTTTGATTCCAAAGTTATACTGTTCTACTCCACCACCACTCCTGACTATCCTTGGAGGGTTGGGTGTCTAGCTTTGTGAAAGGTAACATTCTGTTACAGTGAATATTTAATGAGAAATCTAGGGAGAGAGGAAATAGTATAGGTAACCAAACACCAAAAGGTATACTTAATTTTGGAACAAACCATTTTTTTTTAGTAGTCCTAGGTAACTTTATTTTCCTTCTGATGATATTAAAATTTAATATTCTATCTATTAAGTGACAGGAAGGAGTTTTTAATAAAAATATCTTGTTACATAGGCAGAGAAAAACCTGACTTGGCAATAAATATTTTTTCAAATAAATGCTGGCATAAAAAAGCGATGAATGAGTAATTTGAAGCTATCTTTACAAATTATTCTAAGACTCCTAAATTTGAAAGTTTATCTGAAGCATTGGATAAACTTAAAAAAATCAGTGTTAACTGAAATTAAATTAATTTTGAGATATGCTGTGACCAAATTAGATACTTAATGAAAATGTACTACTATGTAATTCTTTTAAAATAAGCAGCTCTATCAATAGAACTTGTGCCTACACATGCAAATTAAATTTACAGAATAGTTGATCTCTAACTACTAATATATAGGCCATTGAGTCACTGAATTTCTTGTTTCTTTCTTTTGTTTTGTTTGAGATGGAGTCTCGATCTGTTGCTAAGCTGGAATGCAGTGGTGCGATCTCAGCTCACTGCAATCTCTGCCTCCTGGGCTCAAGTGTTCTCCTGCCTTAGCCTCCCAAGTACCTGGGACTACAGGCATGTGCCACCATACCCAGCTAATTTTTGTATTTTTAGTAGAATAGACACAGGGTTTCACTATGTTGGTCAGTCTCGTCTCAAACTCCTGACCTCAAGTGGTCTACTGGCCTCGGCCTCCCAAAGTGCTGGGATTACAGGCTTGAATCACTGCTACTGCCAAGTCATTGAATTTCATTTGTAACCATCACAGGAGTGAACATTTGGTCTTAGCATTTTAAAATCACCTTGCACATTACTTGTATTAATTGACACTACATCCTAGTTAGTAGACAAAATGAATTTCTTCCCCTAAAAGGCCAATTGAGCTAAATTTGATCCTTGAACTAAAATTGCTTTAAAATTTAGTTTGTTCTGAGGCAGAATAGGTTAAAAATGGAGATACCAAACTTTTAGGCATAGGGTGAAAAAAATTAGATTACCTTTTAGGTTACTAGTGATGTTAGATCTGTTGATTTTAAAAGAGAGCTTATCAAAGAAGCAGAAGGAATAATGAATTTTTTTTGGTGAAATAGACACACCAAGTAAATTTTTTGAACATTTAACAATATGTTACTTTTTTATTAGATTCTGTTTCATGTATTATTGTAATCTCCCATCAAGAAAGGACTATATTTCTTTTATTTGCCACAGTTACAACACATTATTAAATATAAAACATAATAAATAGACTTAATGATCACTACAGAAAAAAAAATTCCATGAAACTTGCAAATGGGAATCAAATTGTTCTGGATGCTGTACACGGCAAATTGCCAAATGATGCAACTCTGTATTTTCTATCCTGAGAAACTGCATTAAAACCAGAAAAACCAAATACAACCAAATTACTGTTGGTCATAAAGTAATTCTGGAATTTTTCTAAGTAAAATATACATATTTTTCTTCTTCTGGTTCTCATTGATGTTTGAGGTGATGACATTCACAAGGAGAGGATGCCTGATCTAAGAATAGTTTCAAGGGGAGGTAAAGTATCACATGAAACAAGATTAAAAGCAGATATAACTAGAAAGATTGTTTTAACCAAGAAACAACTTCTTTCCTAATTGTCAATTTCCTTTCAAGGCCCTCTTTTGCTCAGAAAATGTAATATCCCTCATCCCACAGTTAAGACAAAAATCAATAGAAACCTTAGGCAGTTGTCATCTTATAAGTTCAGTGCCATTAGGTTTTCACCCAGAGCCTTCTGTAGTCAATTCTGGTACATGGAGTCATTTAAGGGTAAGGGGAGTATTCCAGGAGTTTGTAGGAAGATGGCAATACATGAAATAATACTAGCACTTATTCACTGACTTATTTATTCAACACTCATTTATTGTTCCATATGTTAAAAACATAATAGTGAACAAATCAGACCTTCACCCCATCCCTTAAATGTATGTCCTCATTGAGCTTATATTCTATAGAGGGAAGAAATAAATAAGTAAAATACAAAGGAGATCAAACATTGATATGAAGAAAAAGCAGAGAGAGGCGATAAGGAGTGTCAGGTGGTGGGAGACTTAGTCATTTGCTATTTTAAGTAGAGTGGTCAGGATGGCCTCAGTTAGAAGCTGCTATTGAGTGGAGATCTGAAGAAAGGAAGAGAGGGAAACAGGTGAATGAACATGGGAAGAAATGTCCAGCCAGAAGAAACTGCAGGGGCAAAGACTCAGGAGAAGCATGAAGGCCCAGGTTGCTACAGTGCAGGTAGTGAAGGGGAGAGACATTCAGATACACGTTGGGTATCTGCATAACTGCAAGGAAGTGAAGTCAGAGAAATGAGCCGGACCAGGACGTGGGAGTCCATTCTAAGTACTATGGTTTTCCCCAACAGAAAGATGGGTTTTGAGCAGAAGAAAAGCAAAATCTACTTTATGTTTCAGTGTAGTCACTTCGATTGCTGTTTTGACAAGAGAGTATAGAGGTCATGGAAGAAGTAGAAAGACCATTAAGGAGACTGCTGCAAAATCTAGGTGAGAGATAATGATGGTTTTGACTAGAGTGGTAGCATGGAGGTGCCAAGGAGCATTCAGATTCTGAATATACTTTGCAGGTATCTCTAAAAGGATTTGCTGTGGAAATGGATATGAGGTCTGGTAGAAGTCAAAGGTAATTTCTCACTCATCATTGACATTGAGTGACAGTTGGGCCCACAACTCTTCTTCCCCCTGCTCAATCTCCTCCTTCACTTCTTCAAGTTCTGGGTCAGTTGAGCTGGGAAAGGGTACCAGCTTTTTGTGCACGTCACCTGTATCATTGAGGTTAGATGCAATGAGAGACAGTTGAGTGTTTCAGTTGTTCTGTGTGCTTCCTAGCCTGTCCTTGCTCATCTCTGCCTTCAGTCTTTCTTCTGTATTCCAGTCCTTGCTGACCTACAACAGTACAGTCAGGTCCGTTACCAGACACAGAGGCAAAAGCCTTCCATTAATGCCTTTACCAGCCATGACAAATGCATAATGTTTAATCCCTATAATAAATATCTTTTTCCGTATCATTCATGATTCTGGATGCAATGATCTGCTGCATTTGTCATTCTTTTATGTCCAGTTTCTTGGTCTTGCTTAACTAGATTACAGGCCTTGGTCTTCCTGTTGATGTAATATTTCATTATTTTAGACATTCATTATATTTCCTATAAATGTTATATTTTATTATAGAATCAATCATATTTTATTCATGTTAAGAGTATCTGTATGAATATTCAGCCATTCTGGCTAAGATTTTAGAATTCTGACATTAAACCTTGGTAAAAACTTTGTCAATTAATTAAGTATAGAAGATTTTTTGTGAAGCAGTTAATATTTTATTGAACTAAAAATTGACATGATGAACATGTGATCCAGCAATCTCAATTCTGGATATATATCTGAAAGAATTCAAAGTACACTTCTCAAAGACACATTTGCACACCCATATTAATTGTAGCATTATTCTCAACAGTCAAGAAGTAGAAGCAAACCAATTATTCATCAATGGAAGAGTGGGGGAAAATGCGCTATGTTCAGATAATGGAATATTATTCAGCCTTCAAAAGGAAAGAAATCCTGTCACATGCTATAACATGGATTAATCTTGAAAACATTATGCTAAGTGAAATTATTCAGTTACAAAAAGGCCAGTATTATATGACTTCATTTATATGAGGTATCTAAAGTAATCAAATTCATAGAAACAAAAAATAGATTGGTGGTTACCAGTGTAAGGCCAGTTGCCTTGCCGGGAGTTAAACGGACACATTCATCAATCTCCATGCCTGATAACTGCATCATCACCCGAGCTCATTATCTGGCTTCCCCACAAAGCTTCCCTGCACCCGCCTCGGCATACCATGTCCAAGCCCACACTCAGCACTAAATTATGCATCCAACTTCCAGCCCTCTGTTAAAAAACCCTGCAGATAAATTTTTTTAAAGAAGCCCCACCATTCCCTGCCCAGCAACAGCTTTCCCCAATACCCCCAGCAGACCCGCATACTCAAGGTCCTGCCCGCCCACCAATGGCAGCTAGTTTCATGTACTTCCTACTTTAACTCCATGTACTTCCTGCTCCTCAACAGCCAATAGAAATGCCTTCTCTTTGTTTCCCCAGTAGTCAATCAAGGCCCACTTACCCAAAGTCCCGCCTGCCTACCAATGGCAGCTAGTTTCATGTACTTCCTACTTTAACTCCATGTACTTCCTACTCCTCAACAGCCAATAGAAATGCCTTCTCTTTGTTTCCCCAGTAACCAATCAATTTCCTGCACTCCCCATAAAACCCCACACCCTGAATAGCGGGGTGTGACTTCTCTGGCCCCCTCTTGGACCACTGAAGGTTGCATGGGAGCTGAATAAATTGGCTTTTCACTTTTTTATACCTGCCTTAGTTTCCTCATTTTACCTCAGCAATAAATCTTACAACCAGGGCCTATGGGGATGAAGGAAAGAGAAATGCTTGTTTAATGAGAACAGAGTTTTAGTTTTACAGGATAAATAATTCTGGAGATATGTTTCACAACAATGTGAATTTACTCAACACTACTGAACAGTAGATTTAAACATGGTTAAAATGTAAATTTTATGCTGTGGGTTCTTTGTTACAATCAAAAGTAAAATAAGCAAAGCTAAAATTAAAAATTTTTAAAGGGAAGAACATTCTGACACATGCTGCAACATAGATGAACCTTGACTATTATGCTAAGTAAAATAAGTCAGTCACAAAGGAACAAATAGAGTTATGTGTTGTTTAACAATGGAGAATGGGATTCATGTTGCAAAATGTAGCATTAGGCAATTGCATCATCATGCGAATTTCATAGCATGTACTTACACACACCTTGACGTTATAGCCTATTAAACATCTAGGCTATATGGTATAGCCTATTGCTTCTAGGTTGCAAACTTTCACAGCTTGTTACTACTGAATAGTCTAGTAAATTATAACATAATGGTAATTATCTGTACATCTGTACATATCTAAGCATAGAAAAGATGCATTAGAAACATGGTTTTATCATCCTAATAGGAACACTGCAGTAAATGCTGTCATTGGCTGAAATGTCTTCATGTGACATATGACTGTTCTCTCTGATTCCACTTACATGAAGTATCTAGAGTAGTCAAATTCGTAAAGACAGGAAGTAGAGTGGTACTTGTCAGGGGATGGGGAAAAGGGGCATGGGAGTTATTGTTTAATGGGTATAGTTTCAATGCGGGATTATGAAAAGTTCTGGAGATGGATGGTAGTGATGGTTGCAAAATGATGTGAATGTACTTAATGTCACTAGTTGTACACATGAAAATGGCACAAAAAATTAATACAGAACATCCAAAAGTCAGCCCTAGACCACAGGGTCCAGAGGGGAACCTTAGAGAAGGAAATACTATGAGAGATGAAGGAACCAGTAGAGAAATCATAACACCCACTGCTATAGCTTGGGCCTGATGACATGAAAAAAATGTACAAGACTAAGGTTGATCTGTTGAGACATCATAAAATATTAAGAATGTAGCCAATGGACTAGAAGTACAGTATAGCCTATTCTTACATAATTTCTCGAGTTTAGTCTGTAAAAATCTGGAATCTTATTTAAATATTAAAATTTCAGTGTTAGAAAGGTTAGATCCATAGACTATTCCTTTTAGATTATTTTTTATAGATATTTCAGTTAAAGTTTCACAATTAAAGAAGGCAAGGTAAGGTTTCCGATTTCCTGTCTGGTGTTCTTTCCTCTATAGCCACTGCTACTCTCTTTTATTTTGAATATGTAAGTTCATCATTTCTAGTCTTATGCTTCTACCTACAGTAAGACTGACTCTAGACCTATAATTATTTCTGAATGGTCATTGTCCCTTTCTTCCATAGTTAAAGAGTTCTGGCTGTACCAGTGGCCATCCAGTTAGAGGGTACACTTCCTAACTTTCCTTGCATCTAGGCATGGCCATATGATTAAGTTTTGGCCAATGGGACATGCATGTATGACTTTTGTGTCACACCTGAGACTATCTCTACCAAGGATTGGGCATCTGCTTCCTTTATCGCAGTTACTCCTTTCTGGCTGCCTGGATCATGGACTTGGTGGTGGTAGATCAACTTGCCTCCATAGATGACCCTACTGAATGCTGGAGCAATAAGATAAAAGAAACCTGACTTTCCTAGGCAACTCGGTTGAACAGAGTTTCCTGCCCTTTATCAATTTGAATGTTTATACAAAATAAAAATAAGCTTCCTATCTCATTTAAGCCAGTGTGTTTTGGTCTTTGTTATAATAGCCAAGACAATATCCTCCTTAATGTAGTGGATTTAATTTTCCAGAGCAGTTGCAACCTCAAAAAATAGTGTTCTATTCTTCCCATGAACTTTGATATGTTCAAAAAATTTCAGCTAGATCAACTATTTAAGTTTCATCTTTTTGATGCCACTTTTACCTCAAGTTGATTAAGAAACACAAAACAGGACACTATTGGAAAATGTTTTCTTAATATTTGGGAAAAATATGCTCAGAGAGTCCCAAATTCATGCTCAAACTCATATTTAATTATAAGGCCAGACTCGGGAAACAACAAACCAACCCAAAATACACAAGCAAAACAAACCGTAAACTAATCACAAAGATTATCTTGGCAAGTTGCGTGTCCCTGTAGGGTGATCATTTTCTTCTTTTTATTTCCTCTTGACCCTCCAGGACATATCCTTCATCCCTCATGGAGATGCATACAGAATCAAAGACCAGCTTGTATTAGCTCTGCCAGGGAGAATCAAGTGAAACCAAGTTTAATCTAAAGGGTTTAAGGATCAGCAGTGGAATTTTTGGAATTTGTAAAGTGGGAAAGGATATTATGAGTTGCCTATAAAATCCACTTCTTGAACTTGCCTCTTTTGCCAGTATTGTATGTTTTCCTTGCCACACCAGCCTGGTGGCAAAGCTAGAGTTATAATAAATAAAAGTCACACAAAATTTCTCTGGCTCTTGGCACTTACCTGAGATTGTGTGACTTGTAGCTCTTCTCACTGTCTCCTGTGGTTATTTCTAATGGAACTGTTCATGCCTGAATCCAGTTGTGACATATGAAGGAATACTCTCATCCTGAGACAGTGAAGATAAGGATGTGACTGCTATTTGTTCTGGCAGCAACTACAGAGGGTGTTCATGCCTCTAGAGTAGAGAGGATAAGAGCATGGGCTTTCGCATCAAAAAGACTTGTGTTTGAATTTTGGTCTTTTCCTTATCCGCTGGGTGATGTTGGCAAGTGATTTAATCTCACTGAGTCTTAGTTTCCTCAACTATAAAACAGAGCTTGGGAAAGTGTCAAATGAGATAATTTTGTGAGGTTGTTAGTATAAATACTTGTCATGCACTAGGCACTCATTAAGTGATCTTATAATTGTTGCCACTCTTGTCACCCATTACACTAAGAGCTGTTGATATACCCTGAAGCTCTAGTCTTGCTTCCCACTTCTTATCAAGGCCTTTTGGCCTGTGATACTGTAGTGTTTGCTATGGAGAACCGTGCTGCCTCTGCTGGTTCCAGGTGATGAATAAGCATTACCGTCTCCTGACCCCTCACAAAGTCAGACAGTGATGGCACAGCACTCTGCTGAAACCTCACACCAAGAAAAAAGGAGGAACTTTGTGCTGTGCATCTCAGTTTCTTTTTGAATCTACAGTCTCTTACTAGGTGGACTAGGGAAAAAGAAAAGACATTACTTTGCAACATTTTCTATCCATCCCTTCTAACTAAACTAAATGAAAAGGGAATTTTCTAGAACAGTGCTTCATAAACTTCACATGATGACATGATATTTGTATAGGCCATTTGGGTAAATGGATGAGGCCCCTGTGGCTAGAAATGATCCAGGAACTTCAGCAATGACAAGTTCTGTTCTTTAGCCATCCCCAGAGCTGAAGTTATGAATATCTTCACCCATTTGTGGTATAGCAGTAGGGTTTACTTAGAACTGAAGGGTTCCCTGAGATGTGAATTTTTCATTGCTAAAACTAGAAAAATCCTGGATAAACCAGGACAAGCTGGTCACCCTATGTGCCAGTTGGAAAGCTCTGGAGTAGACTATACCTTGTACTTTGCTGAGTCAATGGAGAATACGAGTGGATGAGGAAAAATGGAGAATCTAGAGAGAGCAGCTGGGTTCACACTCAAAAGGGAAGAAGGTTGCTGGTAGAAGCAATCTGGAAGAGAAGAGAAAATGGGCCAAGAAGTTTAAGATGCCTTTGGGAATGCATTTTTGAGAGACTGCCTTTTGTGGGGAGATTAGAGTGAAGCAAAAAGAGACCCTGAGAACAGACGTTTTCTAGTTATTTTGGGGTCTTAGCCCCTGTTAACATGACTGGGCCTCATGGTGACTTAGTTTTGTATAGGTAACTCTGGGAATTAGACATTGGGCTTTGCAAACTAGGTCAGGGGTTATCTGAGGATAGGCTGTGTGAGTTTCTCAATACTGCTTTTCTTTCTGATATTGAAACATTTTCTTTCTTTTTTTCCTTTTGACCCCAGATACCTCCTTGGGAAAGAACAATTTTCTATAAATCATATTTGTGTCATTGATTCTCACTTTCCTGGCAGTAGAGCAATCTCTCTCAAGATAGTCCTTGGCCAGATAAGCAAATGAATTCCTGTAACATCTGCTTTCCTTATCTGTTATCAGAGTCCCAGCAGTGTTACAGTTTTGGTGCAATGGTGGGCACTCCAGGTTCACGTGGACCGACACTTTTCCAACACTTATCACTCTGCCAAAGCTCAGTCTTTGCTTCACAAACTAAAATGCAGCATTGAGACTTTAAGAGGTCTTATTTATTTCCTTAAGTTTAAAGTATTTCAGTATTCTTTATAGTTTTTTTCCTTTTTCTAACTATAATATTCCTCACCTGACCAAAGAAAGGAATTATTAAACAATCAATCAATAATTGTGATTAAAATTGTGTTTTGATTAAAAATGCATTCTGCCTGTTTCTCTTATAATTTTAGCTACACTAGTCAGGGGTACTGCAGGAAGGGTGAGCTAACAAGCTTTCAGTAGCCAGGCCATCTCTTCTCAGCAGGTCACTCCTGGGTTATTCAAGAAAAAGTTGCACATGGTTAACACTGAATAGTAAATTTGGCAGTGGCGGCTGTCAAAATGATTTGTTAAACCTTAGGTCCTGGAAATTAGGTTGTTCTTGCTGTGGTTTTCTTTGTGGCACTATAAGATTTATTGAATGCAGTTAACGCACTCAAATTTTTCTTCCTTTAGGAGTTGGTTGTTGGCATTAAGTTGAATGGAGAGGTAATAACTTAGGAGACAACAATAGAATTTAAGTGTCTTTGACAATGACCTATGTTACTGCCAAGCTGAGGTGAAAAGACAGGAAAATTTAAAATGGGGAGCAAAGGAATGTGAACACACTTAAGAAGGAGTAATATATCTCACATTCAAGGAGAAGGGGTAGAAAGCAGCTATTTGAGAGTGAGAGAAAAGATCTTGGACTGTTAGTTGATGGTTAAGGGAAGGGAAAGGAAGGGAAGTCAGGACTTATGCTGCCTCTGTTCCTTAATGTGTTAGCTTCTCTCTAAATGTGTGAGCTTAAGTTAACAAGATTGGTGCTGAATCTCCAGTAGAACATTGAAGATGGTGCCTTAGCCTCTGCTGAAACGGCCCTGAGTATTTCTTTCATGTTGGCTGGGAATATTTTCCCATCAGCTCTGTATTCTGCAGTTCCTCCATAAAAGAAGTAATAAGTCTACTCCCTCTCCCACCTAGTTTGCTTATTCCAAAAAGATATTTTTTTGGGGGGTGTAATTCGACAAAGTGGGGTGGGAAAGACCTTTGCCCTCTGATAAAAGGCAAATCCCAAGGAAAGGAAATTCATCCATTACATATTTAGGTACAGTTTTAATATGAAGAAAGAGTAGATCATTATTTGGCTGAGAAGGTGGGAGAGAGACGGCACCACAAGGAGAGAGCATCAGAATAGGAAAGGAGACGACAAGCTCTTCCAGTAGGCGAGCTCTGCCTGATGTTTTTGCCAGCCTCCTCTGCCTAATTGGTTAAAACAAGAAGTTTGGGAGTTCTCCCAAGTGTTTTCCTGCCTTCATTTTAGCTTTGTCATATCTTTTGCATAGCTCTCTATAGATTAGACTTTGTTTCAAAATGGTATTTAAAAATAATTAAATATTTAAAGTAATGTAGCACAAATGTCTCCAGATACCAAAAGGAAATGAGGTTTTGTGGGGTTCCCAAACTTTTCTATGTAGAAGAGTTAGGCCACTGTGTTCTTGGGAATCTCTGAAATGTTAGCAAATGAACATGTACTCACCTAAACTTATAGGTTAAAGAAAATGGAGGAGAATCAGGTTCTAGAAAGGGTGGAGAGGTAAGCATGCTATTAGTACTTTGTGTGAATGATGGAAAGGAAACAGGAAAATTTTCCTGGGCCAGGCAGTTTCTGGCACTGAGTTCTTTATTTAATTTACAAGTATTTTCATTTGTTTAGTATAGAAGAGAGAATAAAAGAGGGAGGGAAATTTGAAGTCAGAGTTAGAGTGAAGCTATAGATGACATGATTTAAAAAACTAGGACTTACTATGGGAAACTAGAAATAGTTGGTGGGGTTTGTGGTCAAACATAATTTCCTCAGAGACGCTTTAGATTAGAAGCAATGCCAGAATGAAAAGGGAGCCAGAATAAAAATATTTAATAATTCTTCCTGTTATGAAAAGTCCTTTTTCATATTTCTCTCAACTTACTTTAGATAATGTATCCTATTCTCCTGTAAAATTCATTCTGTTTGGATGTTTCATTCTTGGAGGACTCTAATTCTCTTTCATCCATTCAGTCAAGCAGACAATGCTTCATTCAAAAAACATTTGAGTACCTATTATGTGGCCATGCATGGTGCTAGCACTGGAGAAACCAAATTAAATGAATGAAACATAGTCATTGCCCTCAAGGTAGAGCCTACAAAAAAGCGCACAGTCTTTCTTGGGGTGATATTCAACATCAAATGAACCATGACAATATTGGACAAAAATGGGTAACATAGGTCAGACTTGAAAGAGGCAGTGATGAAATCTTTGGTACATCAGAAATGTCTTCATAGAGCAGGGTCAAAGCTGAATCTTGGATAAAAAAAGAGTTCACTATGGTGGGGATAAAGGTGGGTATTTCAGTCAGAGAGCATTATAGAAAGCAGTAGTCTAGCTTAGATGATGGAGGGCTTTGTGTGCTCTTCTCAGGAGTTCAGACTTTATCCTATAAGCTCTGGGGAACCATAAAAGGTTTTTTTAGTAGATGAATTACATGATCAAATTTGTAATTTAGAATGGTCACTCTGGTGACTTTCAAGAAGACAGAACAGTTACAACATTCTAGATTACTTTGGGCAGAATTGTTTGTTATCTAAATACTATTGAGTTTTCTAATCTACAAACATGGTATATGTCTCGATTTCTTTTGGTTTTCTTTAACTTTTTAAAGTAATGTTTTGTTGTTTTCATTAAAAAGTTCTTGGACATATTTTGTCAAATTTATTCCTCAGTTTTTCATGTTTCTGGTGGTAAGATAAGTGCTATTGTTCTTAAATTATAATTCCCAATTGCTGTTGCTAGTATACAGAAATGCAGTTGATTTTTGTGTATTAACCTTGCTAAACTAGAATATTAATTCTATATTAGCTTTTTAAAAAACGATTTCTAAGGAATCTAGCAAATGGACATGATTATGTTGTCTGAAAAAAGAGTTTCAGCTTTCTTCGAATTTTAATTCTTTTTTTCCTCCTTGCCTTTTGCACCAGCTAAAACATCCACTACAAGTTTACAAGTTTCAGTAGAAGTAGCCATGGACATTCCCACCTTCCTCCTGATCTTAGTGGCAAAGCATTTGGTCATTCATCTTTAAGTATAATTTAAGCTGTTGCCTTTTCACAGATATTTTCAGGCTGTAAAATGTTCCCTTCTATTCCTAGTTTTCTGAGAGTTAAAAAAAAAACAAGAATATTAAGATGTATCAATGATTTTTCTGTGTCTATTGAAATGATTAAATTGGTTTTTAAAAAATTCTGTTGATATGAATTACACTGAATGATTTTTAATGTTAAATCAAGCCTGGTTTCTTAGAATAAACCCCACTTGGTCCTGATGTCCTATTTTATTGTGCATTTCTAGATTTTGCTTGTTAAAAATTTCTGCTTCTAGGTTTCTAAGGGATATTGACATGTATATTCCTTTTTTGGGAATGTGTGAGTCTGGTTTTGGTATTAGAGTTATTCTGGCCTATTATGGTGATTTGGGAGTTCATCTTTATCCTTCTCTTTCCTGAAAAAATATGTGTGAGACTGGTATTTTTTTTCTGTAAATGATTAAAGTAATTTACCATTAATGCCATTGGTAATAGAGTTTTCTTTGTGGGAAGATTTTTGAATGATGTACTCAGTTTCTTTAATAGATTTAGGGCTATTTAGTTTTTAAAAATTGCTTCATCAGTTAGTTTTTGGTAGTTTATAAATTTTAAGAAATTTTCCTATTTCATCTAAGTTGTCATTTTTTTGGTGAATTTGTTTTGCAATATTTTCTTTTTATCTTTTGAACCTCTGCAGAATTTATAGTAATGTCTTCTATTTAATTCTTGGTATTGGTCATTTGTTTCTCTCCTCCTTTCTTCCTCTCTTTCTCTCTTCCTCTCTCTTCCTATCTCTTCTCTCTCTCTCTCTCTCTCTCTCTCTCTCTCTCTATCTCTTTTTCCTTCTTTGTTTCTTTTCAAGATCTCCTGCTGTTGCCCAGGCTGGAGTATAGTGGTACAATCATGGCTCACTGATGCCCCAAATTCCCAGGATGACATGATTCTCCTGCCTCAGTCTTCTCAGTAGCTGGGAATACAGGTGTGCACCACCATGCCCAGCTAATTTTTGTATTTTTTGTAGAGACAGGGTTTTGTCATGTTGCCCATGCTGTCTAGAACTCCTGGGCTCAAGCGATCCTGCCACATCAGCTTCCCAAAGTGCTGGGATTATAGTTGTGAGCCATTGTGCCTGGCCTCTTTTTTTTCTTTATAAGTCTAGGCAGAAGTTTATCAATTTCATTCATTTTTGTTTTCCAACAATTACCTTTGGGTTTTTAAAATTATCTCTATTGGTTTTTTAATTTTCTAATTTCTTGATTTCTATTCTTTACTATTGTCTCCTTTCTACTTACTTTGGGTTTAATTTGTACTATTTTTTAGCTTGTTAAAGCATCATGCTTAGGTCATTTATTTAACGTCTTTTCTCATGTAACCGTTTAAAGCTATATATTCCTCGCTAAGCACTGGTTTAACTGCTTCCCACAAGTTTCAGTGTGTTTTGTTTTTAATCTTCAATTCATTTAAAATACTTTCTAATCATTTTGTGATTTCTTTTTTGACCAAACTTAAAAGTTTAATTTTCAAATATTTAGAGATTTGGTAGATGTTTTGCTATTGTCGATTTCTAATTTAATTTGATTGTGATAAGGTAATAAATGTGGTATTATTTTAATTATTTTAAATTTGTTGTAACTAGTTTTTAATTGCATGGCATTTGGCTATTCTGATGTAAATTCCATATGTACTTGAAAAAATGCATTTGTTGATGTTACTGTGTGGAAGGGTCTGTGAAGATCAGTTAGCTCTGATCAGATGCTATAGTGTTGCTCAAGTCTTTCATATCCTAATTGATTTTCTGTTAAATTATTTGAATAACTATTGAGAGTACTGTTGTCTCCAACTACAATTTTGGATTTGTCTTGCTTCAATGTGACAAGGGTTGCTTTTTTTTTTCCCCAAATTTTGAAACTCTAGGTTTTAGCTTTATTATGTCTTTTTGTGAATTAACCTCTTTATTATTATAAAATGTCCATCTTTGACCTGAATGTATTCCTTTTTATAATGTTTACTTTGTTTGATGTTAATGTAGCCACTCCAGCTTTCTTATAATGAATATTTTCATGCTTTATCATCCTTCTATCCTTTAAGTTTTCATCTACCTGAGTCTTTATCTTGAAAATAGTTTTCTTGTAAACAACATACAGTAGAGTCTTAGTTGGGTCTTGTTATAATCCAGTCTGATGATATGTGTCTTTTAATTAAACTATTTAGACTATTGATATGTAATATGATATGGTTGAGTTTAAACCTATCATTTTGGGGAGGAAGGCAGCAAACCACATTGCCATGTATGTACCTATGTAACAATTTTGCATGTTCTTTACATGTACTCCAAAACTTAAAATGTAAGAAAATATATATTAAAAAAATAAAAATAAATCTATCATTTTACTGTTTGTTTTCTCTGTTTTCATATTTCCTGATTTAACATTTACAAATATTAAATATTAATAATGCTTAATATTTTTAGGGTTATATTTTACTTCCAGGAATGATTTATTTAATGGATTATCTCTGCTTTTTACTTGCCCGATAAAATTCTTCTTTTTCTTTTTTTTCCCCTCAAGAATATTTGCATTGGTTACAGACTCTATGTCAACAGCACTATCATCTGGCTTGCATAGTTTCTGACAGGAAGTCTATGGACATTCTGCTTTATTCTTTTCTATATATGTGCCTTTTTTCCTTTGATTGCTTTAAAATTTTTCCCTTTAATGCTTGTGTTCGGTAATTTGATCATACTACATCTTCGTGTGATTTTCTCTGTATCTTGTTCATCATTAAACTTCTTAGATCTGTTTGCTGCAAGATCTCAGAAAATTTAGAATACATCAGACCACCATTTATTCTTCAAATAATTTTTCTGCTCCCTCTCTGCTTCCCGCAAACTCCTGTTATGTCTGTGCTAAATTATTCACTATTATTCTACAGGCCATTGAGGTTCTGCCAATTTTTAAGTGTTTTTATATTTGTGTTTTATATCTGGATAAGTATATGGCCCCAAGTTCACTAATTTTTCTTTCTACAGTGTTCAAACTAATGCTACTTGCTTCTAGTCATGTTTTCACTTTCACTATTGTAATTTTCATTTCTAGATATTGCATTTGGTTTTCTGTATGACTTTCATTTCTTTTATTATTATGTTCATTTTCCTCTCCTTTGCATCCTTCAATATGTGTAGGAAATGTATATCATCTTAAGCTTTTAATCTCCGAATTAAATCTCTATTATTTTGGGGTGTGTTTTTAATTAACTGGTTCTTCTTCTGGCCATTTGTTGTATTTTTGGCTTCTTTGTATATCTAATATATGTTTAATTGTTTTCTAGACTTCTGAATTTTATATTGTTGAGTGGTAGATGTTTTTGTGTTAATTTAATATTTCTAAAATTTTGCCTGAAGACAATTAAGTCACTTGTGGGTTAGTTTGATCTCTCAAAGTTTGTTTTTAAGCTCTTTTATCTTAGATGAGTATAGAATATGTTTTATTCTCAAGATAAATTTTTCCCACTTTTAAGGTCTGAGCCTTCTACAGTCTACTGAATACCTTGTGTATTCAGAGAAATCTCTCCATTCTGGCTGGAAGGAATTCAAACTGTTTTTGGCCCAGTCTCAGCTCCAGAAACTGTTCATCTTTCAGCTTCATGGTAATTGCTTTTTCTGCAGAAATTATTCTTGTCTGCCCTCCTGGGATTTTACCTTATAAATGGGCAAATATCTCCTTAGCCAAAGGCTCAAGGTGACCCTTACCCAGATTTCTAAAGTTTTTTCTCTATGTAGTTTTGTACTGTCAGATACATTGCCTTAAAAATTCCAGCAACTCTGACCTTCCTGAACTTTATCAATGTCTGTTCAACGACATTCTAGGTTCTTCCTTCCCGCATCACTTGGGCATGGGTTCCTTCTTCCCCTTCCCCAATTATCGAGGAACATTATTATTTTATTGTCCATTGTCCAATATCTGAACATAGTTGTTGTATTTTGTTCAGTTTTATAGTGGTTTGAAGGGTAATTTAGACTTCCTTACTTTCTCATTGACAGAAATAGATGTCTCTTGTCTCTTAGTTTTCAGTCTGTCCTCCTTGTCTTGCTTTTTTCCCCCATTACCCAGCACCCCAGCATTTGTTTCATTCTTACCTTTTGGATCATAGGCTGAAAAGAGATCAAACTTTGTGTACAGGCAAAGAAATGAAAAGAATCAAAGAAAAGGCAAGCAAATATTTCTACTTCTAAGATGGGTTCCTTCATTAGTAAGATTCCCAATCATCATTGTGAGAAAGGATTCGCTGTCCCCTTTTTCACCCTTACCTAACATTGCTAAGATTGTCCCCATCACACAGTCTGATTATTACATTGCTAAGAGTTTCCAAATTTTCTTCAGTTTTAATACAATCCTCTTGTTCTATTGTTAATTTTCCATGGTTCACTATCCCAGAGGGTAATGAAGAGTGGAGAAAACAGTAAGATGTTATAAAAGTGGGAGAAAACTGGGTTTCAGGCACTATGGTTATGAGAACATTCTTCTTGAAGTTAATGTTTGCTTCTTGTGGAAACATAGTTTAAATGTCTGCCCACAATCATTTATCATTCATATTTCTACCTGGGAGAGTATTTATTTAAGAGCTAGGGAGGCCAGCACAAATACTGTGCAGGAACAAACTCAGAAGATAAAGTAGATTTTTTCCCATATGACCTGCTTTTTGGTTTTGTATTTTATGATTTTGACATAAATAGTTCTTCCTTTATTCACCTCAAAAGATACTGAGGTTATTTTTCATAGGCACTATCTTCCTTAAGTGGAATGAAGTCACCTTAATATACTTGATAAATATAATATTTATAAACTTTTCTTCACCCCTGAATTTTCAGAAAGTGATAGTTAATATTGGAAAATCTTTTTTATATTATACAGTAAGTTTATTTTTCACAGTACTTATTATCATGCTTTGTTCTCAATTGTTTCTCACAGATTTCCTCCTGCTCCACTAAATCTCGCAGATTTACTCTGTTCTGTTTTAATCTGATTTAATGTGTTCTCTTTACTTCCTTCCCCACCCTCCATATTCATTCCCTATCCTTTTTTTGACGTATTTTGACTACTTGGTAGCTGACCATTATGAAAGGAGTTATCTGGGTCCACTTGCCGACTCTCTTGCCTTGATGGTTGAGAGTCTCAGTAGAAGTTTGAAGGTCCAGAAAGTTGAGTCCCAATAGAAGGTTGGAGAGAGAAAGATGGGAAAGAGATATCTCTTTTGCCTCATTATCCCTTCTACAGTCTGGCAGTGGTTGTGTATCTCCATAGTTAACAGCTCTTGCGGGTAATCTTCTCTTGCTTCAGCTCTCCCAAGGCTTGTATGTTCCTTTTTTCTTCAATTTGTCCCTTCAGGCTTTAGGGTAACAGCGCTTTGCTGTTGCTAGTCCCTGGGTACTTCACTAACCCTTGTTGGCTTCCAAAATCCTACCCATGACTCCACATGCAGTTTCTTCACTAACCTCTCTTGAGTTAAGCCCTTTTTGAGTGTGGCTGTTTTTCCTGCTGGGACCCTGACAGATATAAATTCTATACATTGCATAGAGAACTCTTTATAAAATTGAAGTCAAATAACATTGCTACCCTATTCCAAACTCTTCAGTGATCTTCCTTTGCAATTAGAATCAAAGCAAACTCTTTGATAGAACCTCATGATCTTAACTCTCCATTTTTTTCTCCTTCCAGTCTCTCTCTCATTCTGTTCCACGACACCCATCCTTTTTCCCTTGAACATGCTGAGGTCACTCATACCTTGGGCCTGTACACTTGCTGTTTTCTCAGCCTAGCTAGTTCCTCTCCTAGACCTTAACATGGCTGACTTTTTCTCAACATTCATGTTACTGCTCAATTTTGACCTACTCTCAGAGAATGTCATTGATCAATGTATTTAAATCGATCACTTCCCCTAGTATTACGTGTCTCATTACTCCATCTTCTTTTGAAATAATGATTGCTACTGCTGGAAATAATTCAATTTGCTTTCTCTTTGTGTATGATCTTTCCTTCCCCACTACAACATAAGCAGCTATATTCAGGACATTTTTCTCTCTTGTTCACCACTGTATCTCTAGTGCTAAATCACTGTCTGGGTGCATCATGTACTCTCAATAAATGTTTATTCAGTGATTGAATGAGTAAATCCATGGTTAATTTAATGAAAGATTGAAATAACAAATGAAGCTGAGGAAGCCAAAGAATTCTTAATCAATCCTCTCAGAGGTAAGCTGTATATATTGATCTATTCTTAGAAAATTCATCATGTCTCTCCCATAATTCTGGATTGAGAGGCAGAACTTATTGGTACCAGTATAAGCAAGTTTGACTTGGGAGAAAAAAAGAGGAGATCAGCCAGGAGCTGAGACTATGGAGAAGACTAGGAGTAGGAGAATGGCAGTCACAGGCCAAGGCATTAGTGGACAGAGATGCCCTGTTTCAAAGGGAAAAAACGCAGCACGAAATAAACCAATGCCAAATCAGGAATGAACTGTCCTAGTCAAGGCCAAGAAATGCAAAAGGAACCATGGAATCAAACTGATATGAAGTCCATGGAATCATCAAAGGCATGGGAGTATGAAGAAAGTGCCGATATAAGACCCATATAAACATGTGCTTAGGTGCTCTAAGTGTAGTTCTGTGGCTCTCTGTTCTCCAGTTCAGCATCTTTTCCTAGGTGGTGTGCTCTCTCAATCATCTGTCCACCCACAGCTCTCCCTGATCATCAGCATATCGGCAGGAAAGCCTTGGAGTTTCTTAGTTGGATTTGTCAGTGACTGCACTTTTTTTCCCCAGCGGAGTCAATAATTCTGGCAGAAAGATTTCCTTCTCTTGAGACACTAATTCTCTCTTGTAATCTCAACAGCATCTGCACATCTAAACTCTTTCAGAGCAGGGTATCTCTAAAGAGGAGGCCAGACTGCCTAAACCCATCAGTTGAAGCACAGTTTCTTCCTCTAGCTACAGGAATCTTCCAGACCCTGGCTCTTCTAAGACAGACTACACATGATGCTGATTCCCAGGTCCATGTGGTTTTCCACAGCAGGGTTGGTTCTGCTTTTGCTAGCCCATTGCTTTTTTAACCGGAGCTTTCATTGTCCTAAAACTTAATCCCATTAGGCAATGCATGGAAAGAAATCAAATAAACTAAAGATTTCAGTGAAGTTTTTTGGTTACTAATAATTATCCCAGATAAAACTGAGCCTTCTTTGGTGCCTCCTAAAAACAGTGGCACAGTCTTTATGCCTCTTTAGTAGACGTGAGGAGGAGCTGTGCTGGAACAGTGGCCTTACACTCTCTCTCCACACCAAAGCTGAAATCACTTTAAGAAGTCAGTTTACTGTTCTGTTCCAAGAGAATTCCTCTGGAACAGGACTGTTTAAAATAATCTTTTTTTGATGATGAAAATATTCTATATCTGTGCTATCTGATGCAGAAACCACTAGTCACCTATGACTGTTTAGCATTTGAAATGTGGACAGTGCAGTTAGGAACTAAATTTTAAATATTACTCAGATTTAAATAATTTGATTTTTTTTTCTTTTTTTTTTTTTTTGAGACAGAGTTTTACTCTGTTGTCCAGGCTGTAGTGTAGTAGCACGATCTCGGCTTACTGCAACCTCTGCTTTCTGAGTTCAAGCTATTCTGCCTCTGCCACTAGTAGCTGGGATTACAGGCACCTGCCACCATGTCCAGCTAATTTTTGTACTTTTAGTAGAGATGGGGTTTTGCCATGTTGGCCAGGCTGGTCCCCAACTCCTGGCCCAAGTAATCTGCCCACATCAGCCTTTCGATGTAGTAGGATTACAGGCCTGAACCACCATGCCTAGTCTATAATTTGAATTTAAATTTAAACAGCTACATGTGGCTAGCGGCTACAATATTGGACAGCACAACTCTAGAGTCTGCTTACCAATGCGCCACAGCCCAGGTGCAAAATTCTGCACCTCTTGTTGTCTCTAGGCATGATGTAATGGAGGAATTGGCAAGGCTCAGACTTATTTTGGAAGAGTACCATATATAAACAAGAATGTATCTTGCTGAGGCACCAATCTGTAAGAGGTGTTATTTCTCTTTCTACTCGTTCTGGAAACTCACTGAATAAAGCCAAATTATGCATTTCTGGTGCTAATCACTAATCACTTTTTTAAGTGGTGCTGGGAAAACTCATGGTCAGTGTGACTAGGAAAGTCTCTGTCTTTGTTTTGGGTCTGCATCCATGATTCATTCTCAACTAAAGCTCATGCTAATCCTTCTCCCATACCCATGCTTGCTAAACAAAGTCAGTAACAGTTCTGAGAAATCCAAATGCTATTATTTCTTTCTGACATTATGCAAAATCCTTCCTTTAAAGTACAGGACCACCCTGCATTGGCTATAGAGCTGCATTAACTATATTCTAAGGCTTTAGCTAACTGTTGTTTTATTATTTTATAAAGTTGTATAGATGCTGATCTCTCTGACTCTTTTCCAGTATAAATAGATTCTATTGGTACTGTCTTTAAAACTTTCCCTCAGGGTCCTCCAAGAAGCAGACACCAGGATGAGATTAAACATATAAGCTCTATTAAGGGAACATGCTTGTGTGCAGGAAATAGGAGGACCACCTGACCACTATCCCAGTCTAATCCAGAGTGAAAGAGAGACAGAGAGACAGAGCGGCAGTGAATGTTGAGTGGAGTGCCATACAGTTTTGGCAAAGCCACCAGGAAATCCTCAAACAAAGCTGGCCAACAAAAAGTTCTGTGTCTCTCTGGAATGGGATCTGCTTTAGTATCCCTGCTACACTCAGTCACTGGCTGGAGCAGCCTATGAGAGGAGTAGCCTTGAAGCAAACCCTGGTACTGATTTCCAAGCTGGAACCCCTAGTTCATCATGCTCTCTAGAATAAGACATGAGCAAAACACATGCCTTGTACAATTCCTACTTCAGTGATGATGGGTAGAAAAGAAAATGAAAGATCAAAGATGGGGTAGCTAGAAAATGAAATATCTGAACAATACCTAGAAGACTTTCTTCTATTAGGCAGAACTGTCCCCATTTACTGCCTCAGTGTTAATTCTAATTCTCTTCTATCCAATGGTTCCATTGGCTTCAGAATTAGGGATAGAAACTATCTTCTTGTCACCTTTCTGGGCTTTTGTTAAGTCACTTCTATCAACCTCTAGTCATTTATTTCCAGAATATGTAAAGGAGAAACATTTTCTTTTGCATTCTATTTACCAATTATTGTTATCTATTTATGTATAGTTGGGGTTCTTTGAAAAGGTCTGATAAATAATACACTGCTTCCACATTCAGTTTCTGAATAAGTGAAGAACAGAAAGAAAAGGGTCAGCGTATAGAAGCCTCAAAAATGACCTTAATTAATAATAAAACTAGATAATTTGACTATGTCTCTGGATAACTTGGCTCCATGATGCTGTATCTGAAATTTGAAGGGCATCTACTCAGCTTCATTTGTACTAGAACAGGGCAGGAGTTTCCTGCTCCAAGTGTAGGTTCTTCCCAAGCTGGAGAGGGGAGCATGTTTCCTGGAAGCTTCCATTCATAGTTACTCTCCCAAATTCACTGATCAGGTTAAGTCTTTCCTCTGTATCTGGAATGGAACTAAATGAGTGAGGGAGGCAGAGAGAGGCTAGGAGTATTAAATCCACAGAAGGAAAGATCAGTGGCGGGCCTGACAGATAAAATGACAGGTGCCAGGGATGCACAGGCTCGGTGGCCAATTCTCTACTTTACAGTGGTTCTACGAACATCTCCAGAATCCTGAGTTCAACCAGTGGGTACATTTGTATCCTGCCTTCTCTTTGGATTCTTGAAAAATATTTTCCCCACTTTTGGTTCAAAATTTGGGGTCAAAATCTTTTTGGAGAATTTAGGAAAGCTTTGGATTCTCCCTAACCAAAAAATGTACACAGATTCAGGTTTTTTTGTGTTGTGTGACTAAAACCAGACTGAATTTATTTATTGACTCAAAACTCCAGCTCTCTTTTCTATACCATTTTAATTTTGCATACACACACATGCACACATACACACACATATTGAGCTTGAGGTTCTGAAGGCCTTTTCTTTCATTTTGGTTTTCCTTTAGCCACTTGAGTCAAGTCAAAATTACTATAATCCTGACTTTTGAACTTGGAGAGCTTATGTGAAATGGTTCATAAACTCATTCTAGGAAAAGATTACTTAATGCCATTTCTGTATAACGTGGAATTAAATCCCCTTTCTCAAACCTACTTTTATATTATCTTTCTTAGGTCAAAATCCCAACTTGCATTTTATGGATTTGGGGAAAGAATTTTAGTAACTGAGCCACGCTATAATGTGAAGTAGTATAATTGAAGTAGTACTGGGTAAGAACTTAGGCACTGGAGTAAAACAGAGCTGTTTTTAAATCCTAGCTCTTTGACCTTGTACAAATTACAAGGTCAATTTTACAAAACTTCTCACACCTCTCTGAGATTTACATTCTCCATAAAATGAAGAAAATAATAGTACTTTTGTCACAGGAGTATGGTGAGGGTAAAAGGAGATGATGTATTAAAGCATTTAGCATAGTACCTGGCACATAATGAACTGGTGATAAAAATCAGTGATTCTTGCTGTTACTATTATTTTTACTCAGCTTGCATTAGCAGCATTTGCTGCAATGGCTGACACAGAATAAATGCCTAAGAAATATTTACTAAATGAAGACTAGGGCAAATTTAGTCACCTTAGTCTTCTCGTACCCGAGAGTAGTAGATCGTACCATATCTTATGCCCACTGTATGATGGAAATCAAAATGAACTCACCACTCTTTAGTTCTTCTGTGAACAGCAGAACCTGTCTGAAGATGTGATACTAAATAATATAGTATCTCCAGCTATTATCCTCTTAGGAAAATATTTGTCAAGTTCACATTTATTCAAAACTTTTTCTCTAGGATAAAGCAAAATGTTTCTACTCAGTGAACATAATCACCAAGATCTTTATTACACATTTCTGAGTCTGTCTGTTTAAACAGACTCTTTTCAAGAATTGGTGCAATTCTTTGAGAAAAAAAAAAATCAGACCAAGTTAAAATTAACCAGACAGGTACAAATAACCTATCCAAAACCTTTGTTCTTTTTGTCTTTTTACAAATATACATAGAAAGGCAGGTATATGGATAGATATAGATATCAATGTTTTGAGATTGACTTTTGCTATTCCACAGATTCTAGATAGTTTTCTCCAAACCCCTCACTTCAGTACCTCATCAGAAGTTTCCATATCAGAAAATACAGGTTAAACAAGTGTTTGTTTTATAAAAAGTGCTTCATTCCTTTAGTGTTCTCTCTCACATGATTTCTCTCATCTGTCTTGCAGAGCAGATAGAATCTTATGAGGATGTCAGCTTGCCAAATAATTAAGATTCTTTTCAGTAATATAGGACTCAAATCAAAAACATTCCTGGGGACTAGTACATTTACAAATATTATTGCTTATACAGATGTGTGGTGGAATGGGATAAAATGTTAGGTATGACAACAACGAATTATAGAAATATGAGGCTGCCTTCAGGCACATGAATATATACATGAGGGTAGAAATATTTTGGTGGGAATTATTACTAAGGATGTGAAATCTTTGAAACAATATTTGGAAACAAAGGCATCCAAGTCAAAATGAAGGAAGCCAGTCAATGAATGTTTCTTGAGCACAAATTATGTGCCAGCTACTGGTCTAGACACAGAGAACATAGACATGAATGAGACAGACATAGTCCCAGACTAGGTTCACAGTCAAATGCAGAAGATGGAGACATTAAGCCAATAATGAAATAGCTCAGAAGAAACTAGGGCTTTGAAGAACTGTGAGGTCCTGTAAAATTTGGGGCAAAGGTAGCATGGAGGAGAAGATAGATCTAATCTAGTATGGAAGGTTAAAGAAGGTCTTACTTTAAAGTCAGTGTTTTCTAAAGCAAGACCTAAGGCTCTCTTAGCTAGGAAAAGAGGGAGGGAAGTTGCTCTATTAGATAAAAGGAACATCATGGGCAAAGGTCCATACAGAAGTTGAGAGAATCCCATTGCCTTATTTTCCTAGGGCTGCTGTAACAAAGTACAGCAAACTGGGTGGCTTAAAACAACAGAAATTTATTAACTTGCAGTTTTGAAGGCTAGAGGTCCAAGATCAAGGTGTCAGCTGGGTTTGTCCCTTCTAAGGGCTGTGAGGAAGAATGTTTCATGCCTCTCCCCTAGCTTCTGGTGCTCTGCTGGCAATCCTTGGTCTCTTTGGCTCAGAGAAGCATCATCTACATCTCTGCCTGTATCCTTACATGGCATCTTCCCTGTATGAGCCTAGGTCCAAGTTTCCCCCTTTCACAAGGACACTATTGAATTAAGGGTCCACTATGTTCTAGAAGGAGTCATCTTAACAAATGACATCTGCAATAGCCCTATTTCCAAATAAGGTCAAATTCTGAGGAGTCAGAACTTCAACATGTGACATTTTTCGGGGACATGCCTAGCCTGGGGAGCGGGGTGGGGATAATGGTTTGATGTGATCTCAGAAAGGTAATTAGCATACCAGCACATAACACACTTTTAGGTGAACTTAGCATTTTGTACATTTTTTCTAAGGGCCATGGCAAACCATTTATGAATTTTAGGCAGGGAAGTGGAAACGATCATATTTGTGGTTTTAAATACTTGCCCTGATTTCAGTGTGAGTGATGGATTAGTAGGTGGTACAGCATCATATTGTATCCCTCCACTTTTCTTTTTGGCATCTCTTTAGTTCTCCCCAAAGATATCAGCTCTCCCTACCCCATGTTCATAATGGCTATTTAGCTGGCCTTTGAGAGGTCCAGATTTCTTTCTTGTACAAAATGCTCTCTTGGGAAATATTCTCTGTTTCTGAATCCATCTGTCATCCATTATGTATTTTTCTCTTTTAGATATCAACAGACTGGAAAGTTTAAATTTGCACAAAGAATTCAATTTAGTCAAATGACTCTTGATCTTTTCAGATCATTGAGACTTTACATTAGCTTCAATTGAAAAAACTGCTAATAAAATGCTGAATAATTAATAAAAAGACAACTTGTACATGACTGTAAAATTTCTGTAAAATCAAGTATTCAAGTTTGGGCTTTTACAAAATGATGAGAACCTTTGTTGTTGTTGTTTATTGATACAGGGTCTCACTCTGTCACCCAGGCTGTAGTGCAGAGTGTGATCTCAGCTCACTGTAGCCTGGACCTCCGTGGCTCAAACAATCCTCCTGCTTCAGCCTCTAGAGAGACTGGGTCTACAGGTGTGCAGCACCAGACTTGGACAATTTTTGTATTTTTTTTTGTAGAGATGGGGTTTCACCATATTGCCCAGGCTGGCCTTCTAGGCTCAAGCAATCTGCCCACCTCAGCCTCTCAAAGTGCTGGGATTACAGGCATGAGCCACTGTGCTTGGCTGATGAGAGCATTTTTTATGTTCATGTTGGGAATTGACTTGCATAAGCAAGAGCAATGTTGAGTCAACTTAAGTTGATTCTCCCAGAGCTCCTTCTGGCTCTCCCATGTGAGCTGCAGGATTTCAGGTTTCAAACCTCACATCAACGGCAAGCCCTCCCTGGCTGCTTTGTGCTGATAGGCAGAAAACTACTTTATGTGATCTAATCTTCTCATAGGATTATGTCTGAGGATAATGAAACTTTACTAAATGCCTGTGGGAATTTGAAGATAGCCTTTGTAATGAAGGTAATCTATTGTCATACTGCATGATAGTGAAGTAGAGGAATATTGAAAGTGATTAACAGAGCAATTAAAAGATATAATGATGGGGCCTATAAGTCTGAGATGCTGAGAAAAAGAAAAGGCTATCATTTAAAAATTGATCTTAAGCTTTAGCATGCATTTCTGTGACCATCACTGGCAGAATAGCAAGGTTTATTCTGTGTGTTTTAGTACTAAGGCAAAACTTCTGTTTCTTCCATTATATTTATGAAAAGTCAGATCTAGAACATACTTTAGAGATAGTTTGTGTAGGACCTTCTGTGTTAGGTAGGGTTCACGCTGAGCTAATATAACTAAAGCAGCTTGAACAAGATAGAAGTAGTTTTGCTTCTCTCTCATGTAAGAATCCAGAATTAAGTAGTGCAGGGCTGATGGGCTTCTCTGTTTAGTGATGTCTATCGGGATCCTGTGCTGGTGGCGGGCTCTGCTATCCTCATCACGGGGCTCTCATTCCTGGGTATAGGTGGTGGATCCGTGGCCATTTCCCAGCTAGCGGGACAGGAGAGAGTCCAAAAAAAGTGGCTTTGTCTTAAAGGAAATGACATAAAAATTACAATATAATTCTTGCTAGCCCACAGCCACTCTTAGCTACGAGGAAGGCTGGAAAGTTAGTCTCTAGCTGGGCACTCTTGTGCCTAACTAACATTTGAGGGTTTTGTTACTAAAAGAAATACTGGGGCAATTAACTGTATCACACTGTCATTCTCTGAGGAAGAAATTAAGACCCAGAGAGGGTAAATGACTAGTCAGAAGTTGCACTGCTCTTAAAACTCTGATCTCCAGAATTCCAGAAGGAGACAAACTTTACTAAGTAGCTGTGGGAACTGCCCCTTGTCCTGTTCCTTCCACACCACCAGTATTAAAAAGAACTGTGCCAAAGGTCAAGAGTTTGTCTTTGAAATGGCAAGTTAGTCAGTTGGCTTCCAGGGATTTCCAGGAGTTAATTAACTTTAAGCATTTGTCCAAAACCGCCCCCAAATCTAAGTTGCTTGTCAGATTAGCAAGCTATTGGTAGGCTTCCCATGACTTGTTTTAGAATAGTTTTCTCCGTTTTAATGTGTTGCTTTCAACCCCAAATTCATATCAACTCATATTTGATTCTTTTAGAAATTTTCAGATTGAAAATCCAGCTTCCTGAGTAAATCTGTCACTGATTCCCCTTGTTACCATTTTCACATGTTGTCTTTCATTGTGAGATTATCACACAGTTTGCTGAGATACATAAAGTAGCATATAAGACAAATGTGACCACTCTATTTCTATTAAGAAAAATCCTTAATTTCTATTTGTGTAAGTATCTTCCTCAGCATTTTATTGAGAGGAAAGTGGATCAAGAAAACTGAAAAGGCAAGTGTGGAAACAAAGAATTAGATTTCATTCATTCATTTTTAAAAACATGTTTTAAAAGTAATAGTTTTCAGAAGACCTAATTGATCCTTGATTTAATTTTAGAATTATATTGCCTTTGGGAGTTCTTGATCAAACTTAAAAAAAATCTGTGAGCAGTGGCACTTCAAGCTTTCTGGGGCCTTTTCAGGTAATACAGTCTCAGTGTTCTGCTTCCTCTTGATAGATCCAGGGCAAGATTGCTTCTTCTTTTCAACGTAGCAGGGTTTTAGTTCCACAGAATATATCTGTCTCACTTACGTACTGGTAAAGCCCTGGGGTTGTATTTTTCTGAGATGAAGATCGTTTAATACAATCTCCTTACACAACAATTCTAGATGTGTTTGTGGCTAAGCATTAAGTATTGAATAAAGCCTTCAGGAAAATATGTGTTTGTTAGTAGAGCATTTATTTTCTTTAAACATAGGAAAGGTAACTTTTCTCGTAAGTTTCTTAAAAATACTTAAATACACTCATAGTCTGTTAAGTCTAAGAATGATGTATAATGGGGAAGTGGGGATGGTGGGATTTGAAATAATACTCAGACTATTCCTTCCACAAATTCAAGCACTGGACATTTTAGTTGTTTATCTCTTTTTAAGAGAATGTTGTCTTATATATCTGTGCCTCTTCTGGAACTTTAATTTTCTACCCTTTCTTCTCTCATCTGTACACTTCGATTAATACTCCCTTCTTCAGACCTAGACTTATCATGCTGGTTGCCCTCTATTTCAATAAGAATCACATAGAATTCTGGGGGGTGTCAGGCAGCTGGCAAAATAGAAAGGTTTGCTAGCTGAGTTTACCCAGGACCTGTATCCAAACTCTGCTGATGTTTTTAACTTCTCATTCATAGCCTCTCCTGTTTGCTATGACCCCTCACATGCTATGAACAGAGTTTTGACCTCTTGTAGGTCTTTGACTATTAGAATTACTGCGTGCTTTCACTGCTAATGGCTCACAGGGTTCTCCTTCCCAAGTCTGACACAGTTCTATGCACTCCCCATCCTTAGTGTGGCCTCAGTTATCCTAATAATCTTATGTCCATGACCAATATAACTTCCTCTTTTGAAGGTTATAACCAAGAGCTATGCTATATCAGGAACATATACAATTCAGATAATGTATCATACTGTTATTTGTTTCAATTAAAATTACAAAAAATTAAGTCAATATAGTTAATTATATGCATGATATTTATTGTGTTAAGATTTATTGGGCTCTGAATTACACTTTAATAGTAAACTATCCATTTAAATGAAAACAGTAAGATTTTCATATAGTGAAGCTAAGTACATTACTTGGGAAAGTGGTTCAGAGATGGTGGAACTAAAGTCTGTATATACCTTTAGGCTTCTTTTCTCTTGATCAATTTCTTCTTCCTTGAATCCCAAGGTATTACTTAAAGAGAGTTTCTGCCCAGACTCAAGTATTTACTTTGAAAACTTCATAAGACAAGACAAAAATCCATTATGTATCTGTTCTAAATTTCCAAAAGCTGGGGTGGGCAAACAAGTTAGTTGAGGTTTAGAACATCTAGATTTCAACTGTACTCAGTTTTCCAGGAAATAGAGAATGGTCACTGGAGGGAAACTTATTCAGATCATTAGAAGGCCAAGGTGGCAGCTGATAACAAAGAAGATAAAGGAAGCTACTCCTTGCTTATTGGAATAGCTTTTAAAAAAATCTAATTTTAAAAAATAATATTTCTCTTTTTATTATATTCCAATTTATTATAGAAAAATTGGAAAATGAAAAACAAAAAAAGAAAAATGTCGGCCAGTGACCACTGCTGTCATGGGGACTTTCAGCCTTAAGGAGTAATTAAAGGGGAGGTGACAGTCACAGGGAAAAAAGATGCAACCCAAAGTGGCAGGGCACAAAAACAGCAACATTTCCACAACATTATAGTATCACTTAATCAGATTCTTTCCTAAAACCAGCCTTTGAGGAAAGTGTGGTGTGGCTGAGGGAAGAGGTAATTTTGGTTGCTAAACAGGGTGCGGGATTAGGGGTTTTTGTTTGTTTGTTTTGAGACAGTCTCTATTGCCCAAACTGGAGCACAGTGGTGCCATCACAGCTCACTGCAACCTCAACTTCCCTGGTTCCAAGCAAGTCTCTCCTGAGTAGCTGGGACTACAGATGTGTGACACCATACCCAGCTATTTTTACAAATGCTTTTGCCATGTTGGCCAGGTTATGTCTCAGACTCCTGGGCTCAAGGTATCTGCCTGTCTTGGCCTCCCAAAGTGGGATTACGGTCATGACCCACTGTGCCTGGTGGATTATGGGTTTTTATGGAGAGAACCATGGGGGCACCAAAGAAAAGGAGCTTAGAGGCTGGAAACAGGGAAAACAAGCTCCCTCTACTTAGACATGTTGCTTATTGCAGCCTTGCCCACTCTCCTTTGACTTTCAAGTCTGTTCTCATACTTCCTTCTCTTTCCAGTACTCTCCTCTCAACTCTCCCACACCCCTGGCTTTCACCAGAATAATAATAGTAATAACAACAACAACAGCAATACCAAAAGCAGCTAACATTTAGACAGCACATTACAGCTTACGAATGCTTTCATATATGTCAGGTCATTTAATATTTGTATTTGCATTTATTCATTTAACCAAAATTTAATGATCACTGGCTAATTTTTACGTGAACAGAACAAGCCTAGTGAATTAAAGTATTATAGAACAAGCCTAGTGAATTAGGTATTAATAGTCCTCCAACTGCAAATGAGGAAACTGTTTAGGAAGTTCAGAAAACTTTCCCAAGAGGATACAACTTTTATTTGAATCCAGTATTCAGTTCCAGGACGGCTTATTTTAAGTAACATTTTTTTCTTTTTCATGGTTTCTTGATTAGTGAGCTAAAGGGTCAGTGAACTGAGTGTGTTTCTGTGACCTGAATCCTTAGTACTCTATAATAATAATTTGTTTCTAATGGAATTTTAAGCCCTGGAGTTTGTTTGGGACTAATTTTTATTGGATACCATTTCCTCAATTCTTTCATATGAATATCTTACACTGAGAGACAAACACTGAAGGATTTTGTTCATTGAGACATAATATTTTGCTGCATAAAATCCAAGGGGCTTTTCTAAAATTCATGGAAAAATAGTAGATATCCTGTACTAACTGGCACACCTTAATTCTTTACTGTTTATCTTTTGACATACTAAATCTAAACTTCATTAGAATAAGAGTGTTGTATGTTTCCTTCAGGACTAGATGTATTCCAAGCATCTAGCTAGTGCCTGATCCATAATATACGTTTGACATACGTTTGATTCTTGAGTGAATTAAAGTATATTGTTGGCGTACATGTGAAGTTGAACTGAAAGTGTTTTATATACATCATTCATTCAACAAATTCAGTACCTGGCTAGGCACTGTGCTAGGAACTGAGGATAAAATGTAGATTATGTCCTAGTGAAATAATTTTGTAAGTCAAAACATAAATTGACAGTTATGGAAATCTAGTAAACTTAAAAAGTCAAAACAAAAAATGAAATGCAGCAGCTCAGATAACTCGAAAGTTCCAGATAGAAATGTGGCTTCAGGCATGGCTTACCCAGGGGGTTCATGTACTATAGAAGGCATCTTCTTCCTTTATACATCTCTGTTTTGCCTTCCTTTGTGTTGCCTTTATTTTTAGACAGGCTAGTCTTAAGGGGAAGCAACACAGTTCTCTCCCTGGCATACTTTTAGCTAGTGTTTGCAGCTTCTTTCTAAAGAGTTGATCTAATATACAGGTGAGAGGTGATAATGATTTGAATTAGGGTAGTTCAATGGCAATGATAAGAAGTGAACTAATTTGAGCAATGTTTACAAAGTAGAACTGATTTAATATGGAGGAAGAGGGAGAAGAAAGAGTCAAGGATTACTCCCAATTTTTTGAGTAGGGAAACGAGTGAATATTCACACCATTTACTGGTACTAAGTACACTGAAGTTGGGAGAAATAGTTTGAAAAAGATAAGTTTAGTTTTGGATGTGTTGAGTTTGACGTTTTCATAATATTTTAAAAGGTGTAGGCATTTTGATCTAAAAAGCGTGAAAGAAATCTAGCTGGAGACGTATAGTCAGAAGCCTTTAGTATGAAGATGATAGTTGATTCCATGTGAGTAGATGAGATTACATAGGAAGAGTTCGTAAAGTCTGAACATTTTTATGTTCAAGGTCTCACCACACAACCTTGAAGAACACTTATGAATAAGGGATGGGTAAAAAAGAAGAAGTTCACAATGAATAATTACCAGAAACTTAGAATGAAGTGTTATAGGAGTTATGGGAGAAAGTATTGAGAAGAGCAGCAATACCAATATTATCAAATGTAGTTGAGAATTTAAGAATGATAAGGGCTCAGATTTATTGGAAATGGGGTGGAGGCCACTTGTGATCTTATCAGGACCACTTCAGTTGAATATTGGGGGTGGAAACCAGATGGCAGTGGTTAGAGGTGTAGTCGGAATGGAGGAACCAAGTAGAAAACTTCCAATAGATTTTTCTGTAAAAGAGAGGCAAAAAACAGGGTAATAATTGGTATGGTGCATGGGATTGAGGAGGGACTTTTGTTTTTAATTGGGAGAGGATGAAGAATATTGGAAGCTGTCTTTTCCAGCTTTTAGAGGACATTCACATTCCTTGGCTCATGGTCCCTTTTCTCCATCTTCAAAGCCAGCATCATTGCCACTCCTCTGCTTCCTTCTTGTACTTTTAAAGACCCTTGTAACAATATTGGATCCACCTGGATATACCAAATAATTTCCCTATTTTAAAGTCAGCTGATTCACAACCTTAATTCCTTTTGCCATGTAAATCAATATATTTATAAGTTCCCATGATTAGAATGTGGACATCTTTGGGAGGCCATTTTTATGACCTCTAAAGCAGACCATACTAACTGATGAATTTCAGGGATCTGATGCAGAACAGAAAAAGGTATTGGAGATGTTTAAGGAAAAGCTGAAACTAAGGAGGAGTTTTACACATAAGCAACAGATAACTTATTTATATGTGACTTAGAGTTGAAATGTTTTTGTTTTGTGTTTATAAGTTCTACATATCTCATTAATATTACCCAGATGCCAATAACCTTATGTTTTCGGTCAAAAACTTCATAAGCATCAGGTTTGATTAAAAGTCCATTTGATAGCCTGTGTGGTTAGAAAACCAAATAAATGCATTACATCTGATTAAATGTAAGCCTAAACTGGATTTGGAAGTGCATTTTAACATGATAAATGTAATCAGGAAACACAGAAAAGCAATAATTATTGATTTATATGTAAAAAATGAATATAATTTCATTAGTGGAGAAAACTTTAGAAGAAAATAGAATAATGGATGGAAAAATACTTTAATAACCAAAATTATTCTTACCTAATTTTTGTTTTTCAAGAATAATTTCTTGATTAATCATATAACTATGATCATATGGGGTAGATTAAAGAACTATTTACAAGAGGTACCCCTGTGTTAAAAATAAAAACATCTCCATCTGGCTATAGCTAAAGAGAAATATAATCTAGGATTCTGTCAGATACAGGATGTCAATGTTACTTTTCAATAAACTACATCGAAATATCACTATTGTTCCATGTTGGTTTTCCTGGTATGTCTGGTGAACAAAGGTACCAGTGATTCTCATCTGTCTTCCACAATAAACACTCATGATAAGTGATGGCATTCATGTATGCAATACACATGAATGAAATTTAAACTCAATTCCCTTAGCAGTATTTCTGATGCTATCCTTTTATCTCTCACTCAAGATCATATAGCTGATAGTTTGAGAATTAAATTCATGTTGTTATAGATGTAATACAAGGGCCTGCTAGCTTCTTAGATTTAGCCTCCTTTTAATACCCAAATAATTATCATCTGGCTTTTTATCATATGGGAAGTCACACAGTGCAGACAAGTCCTGGGAATCCACAAGTCCTGGGAAGCCATGGTTAGAACTTACCTTCCCCTGGCTGCGGCTTTGCCCAGTTTCTCCACCATTTTTCCCACCCCTGCTATCTCATAACTACTCTTCATGCAGTGCAAATATCTCTGCTCTGCCTCACTATAAAACTAGACATCACTTTTCTCTCTCCAAAACACAGCTGACAGGCTTTATCCTTCAAAAGACTTCACTCAAGAAAGTGAACTATAATATAAGGTACCCTCAGGCAGGGGTCTTTATTTTGTCATAGACAAATCTCAAGCACCTAGAATATTGCTTGGCACATAGTACAAGTTCATTAAAAACTTGTTGAATAAATGGAAAGTTTATGGAAACATAAGGTAATTACAATGCAGAAAAGTAGGAAATCCTACTCCTAAAATCTATTAGTCGTTCCTCAGCCCTCAACTAAATTCCTAGGACTTAATTCACTTTTCTTGCTGAGAAAACCTTATTTTAACTTTATTCTTGCTGTCCAAGAGAAACCAAAATGGTTAACCCCACGATAATCTTTCAGAAATGCTGCTGTGACCACAGAAAATAGCGTTTTACATTGCTTTTTTTGTAGTTAGGTTTCTTTTATTCCAAATCCAGTGTTTCAAAACAGAATCTATTACCTTTGCATAAGCAAAGGCTCATGACAACGTTTACTCTAAAAGCCAAACTCCTTCTATCCCAAAGGTGATAGAAAATTTATTTTTAGCAACATGAAATATCGTTAAAGCTTTGATGTTCCAGGTGGTTTTTTTCTTAAATATTTCAAAGAATCCAGATCAATATTCGCCCTTTTCCTGCTTGCATATACACAGAAATCTGAAAGTGGTAAAAGTGGTAAGCATTTAACAATCATTGATAAATCTGGCATTGGGAGAAGGCAAGGAGAAAATTTGTCTTGGTTTTTAGACTCATGGGGATCATCCTTCCTCCCGTTGTATACATGTAAAGATGACTTTGAATCTCCTCTAATTCTTTTTTTTCAAAATAAGTCATATGCAAACTGCCCTGTGATAATTATTATTAGTAACATGATTCTAGTGACCTTCCCTCGTACCAGTATGTTGTAATCATTCAGCTGAAAGCACAAAGCAATAATTAAACCCAAAGGTCTTCATTCTCCTAGCTTCGTTTTCAAATTTGCACATGGTATGAAAGAAGTCTTTTCTAAATGTATAATTTACAGATTTGAAAAATAAAGATGCATGTGTATAATTAAACCAGTGACAACTGTATATCACAAATGTAGAAAATATAGACAATATATCATGGTAGTCAAGAGGACAGGTAGCACTTCAAACTACCTAAAATCCCCAGAGACTCCATGACAATAAAGCGTAGCGACTAAGTATACACATCTTGGAATCAGAAAGACCTGGGTTTGAATCCAACATTTACCTCTTATTACTGTGTCCTGATCTACATAGAGGTAAAATAATACATTGTGTTGTTTTAAGCCTTTCAGTTTGTGATAATTCGTTAGAGCAGCAATGGAAAATTCATATACTTGCTATTTGCAACATTGGGCTGTTCATTTTTTTGATGCCTTGTCTTTCTCTTTGTACCTTTTCTGCTTCTTTAGTGATGTTCCCCCACAGGAGGCATGGATAAGTCAGAGTGGGTTAGAGATGTAGTCATGGTAGTACACCTGAAACTTTTAGCCTATTTAATATAAGCTAGGGCACTTTTCTTGACACTAGCTTTCCTCTTCTCATGCCCTTGACTCATAATAGACATCCTCAGAAAGACCACATTATTTGTAAGCATAGTGCAGTGGTGTGAACTGAGGAGAAATAAGCAAACCATGCTTATAGCAAAAGTTGGCATTTTTATTCCTTAGGGAATGTTTCTGGAGTCAAAAATTAAAATTTAGTTAAAATTTTACTATCTCATTGTCATCCCTTTAAAAGGCTTGTGTGATCTTTTGCTACCTATTGTCTATAGCAATGAATATGAATCAGAGGATGAGTTGGGTTTTTAAAAATTTTATTTTTAAAATAAGCATATAGTGAACTTGACTTTTTTTAGTGTACATACCTATGAATTCTAACACATATGTTTACTTCTAAAAGTTTTATAATTTTATGTTTAGATGTATAATCCATTTTGTGTTAACACATAAGGTATGAGATTTAGGTAATTTTTTTTTCTTACAGGTATGTGATTGTTCCAATGCCACTTGCTTAAGCACTATTTTTCCCCATTGACTTGTCTTTACATCTTTGTTAAAAATCAATTGGTCATAGTTGTGTGGGTCTATTTTTGCAGTCTTCATTTGTTTTCCTTGATGTGTTTCTCTTTTTGCCAATGACACACTGTCTTGATGACTGTAGCTTTGTAAGAAGTTTTAAAACAGGCAATGTGAGTCCTGCAACTTTATTCTTCACCTTTAAAATTGTTTGGGTGATTCTAATTCCTTTGCTTTTCTATATAAATTATAGGATCAGATGGGTTTGTATCCACAAAATCTCTCATGGGATTTTGATTTAAATACCATTATAGGGCTGGGCGCGGTGGCTTACGCCTGTAATCCCAGCACTTTGGGAGGCCGAGGTGGGTGGATCACGAGGTCGAGATTGAGACCCTCCTGGTCAACATAGGTGAAACCCCGTCTCTACTAAAAATACAAAAAATTAGCTGGTCATGGTGGCATGTGCCTGTAATCCCAGCTACTCAGGTGGCTGAGGCAGGAGAATTGCCTGAACCCAGGAGGTGGAGGTTGCAGTGAGCTGAGATCACACCATTGCACTCCAGCCTGGGTAACGAGTGAAACTCCATCTCAAATACATAAATAAATACCATTATATGAGTAGATCAATTTGGGAGAAGTGACATTTTTAGTACATTGAATTTCCCAATCAATGAACATAGTGTATCTCTCAGTTTTAAAGTCTTATTTGCTTTCTTTTGTCAACATTTGTAATTTTTGCCCTACAGACCCTGTACATCTTTTGTTAAACTTACACATAACTATTTTTAGTTAATGTAAATTGTATTTTTTAAAAGTTGCTTTTCATTATTCATCACTAGTATATAGAAATATGATTGATATTTGTACACTGACCTTGTATACTGCAACTTTGTTAAAGACATAATTCTGAGAGGTTTTAGAATAGACAATAATGTCATCTGCAAATAGGAAAAATATTCTTTCTTTCCAATCTGTATGCATTTTATTTCTTTTTTGCACCTGATTTCACTGACTGTGACTTCCAGTGCTGTGTTGCATAGGAGTGATAAGAGTTGTACACTTGCCTTGTTCTCATTGTTAGGAGGAAAGCATTCAGCCCTTCACAATTAAATATGATGTTAGTAGTATTACATTGAGAAAGTTTCCTTCTATATTTAGTTTTCTGGTATTTTTAGATCATAAATTGAATTTTGTCAAATGCTTTCTTCTGCATTAATTGCTTGAGTTTGTGGTCTTCTGTAGAGTTTGTAGTTTTCCTTATATATGGTGAATTATTAGGTTGGTGCAAAATTAATTGCCATTTTTGCCATTACTTTTAATGGCAAAGTTTTCAATAACCCAATATATTGACTGATACATATATATATAAATTCAGTTTGTTAATATTTATATATATATATATTCAATCCGTTGAGGATTTTTGTATCTGTGTTCATGAGCAATATTGTGTTAGTGTTTTTTTTTTCTTCTGTTATCCTTGTCTAATTTTGGTATTAGAGTAAGACGTTAGGAATGTTTCTAACTACAAAATTAATTCCCTTAATATTTATGAGACTCTTCCAATTTTCTATTTCATCTTGAATGAATTTAAATAGTATGCGGATTTCAAGCAATTGGTCTATTTCATCTGTATTGTAAAATGTATGTGCATAGAGTATTTCATAGTATTTCCTAACCTTTAAAAAAATATTTCCATGGTCTGTTATGATATCTCTTTTGTTTCTATTTTCAGTCCTTGAAGTGCTATTTGGACCAGACCCATGTGTATAATTATTCAGTAGCCTGAGGAATGATTTAACTTTTAGTTTAGTTTTCAGAGTCTTTGGTATGCCGATTAGGGCATATGCATGCAGGTATGGTTTGGAGTTCAGAACCAACGTTATTGGGTTGCTTTATTCGGCTTCTCTCCATGAATATCTCCATTACCTTCCAGTTCCCTGAAGTTCCCCTTTTCAGTCTTGCTTCCAGAGAGCTGGACTTTTATTTACTCTGTTCTGCCTGGCATTACTTACGACTCTCTACCAGTGCTGTGGCTAAACAGTAGAATGACAGAGAAGATAGAAAACAATGGGGCTTACCCTACCCTCTTAGGTTTTGGAATCTGAGCTCCTACAAGTGGATAGAAAGTTTCTTATTCCTCAGAATTTTAGATAATTGCAGCATCCCCTGCATTGGCCACCCCTCAAGTCTAGATCTCTTTCTGTTTTCACGGATGGCTACTTCTGGCTTTTAGGCTGCTTATAGTTTAGGCCAGAGGACATCAGTGGAATACATGATACACACACTAGTGGTTAGTGGTTCTTTAAATCTGGTCTTTGTTACTCATTTGCCTGCTGCTGTTTACTTTTCAGAGTCTCCAAATGTCTACTTCATGCATTCTATGTAGGTTTTTAAAATTACATTCAGTGAGAGAGACAAGGTAGAATTTGCTTACTGTCTTATTCCAAACAAGAATTAAATAGAATTTTTTTTATTAGATTGGAAAGTGATGTGCTTTGAACTGAAGAACTTTTGTGATAAATTTCATGGACAGCACTGAGTATCCTGGTGGAATGGTGATGGCAAGGGGATTAATATTTTGGAGATTAAAGTTAACTTCTTTGTAGCCTTATCCAGGGCTGCCTTAGCCCCAAAACTCATTATCCCCTGCCCCTTTCTAGCTGGCTTGAAAACCTCATATTAAAGAGTTGAACAATTATCAACTCAGGGACACAATTTGACATCACCTTTGGTGGCACATGGCTTTAAACTGAGTATCTGCAAACAGAATTCTATCTTCATTGGCTCATTTTTCCAGTCAGCTGTCTACTGATAGTTTAATCTGTCAACATTTGCTAATTTCATCATCATTTCATATGACATCTGTAGAAAACTTAAAGACCATTGCATATAAGATTTATTGAATGAAGCATAAAATTCTTATATTTTATAGCTCCACTTCAAGTTATTTAAAATTATTTTTAGGCTCTATAGCCAACGAATTCAGTGTGTTGAAATGATAAGAGTTTAGTCCTGCCCTAAGGTACACAAAAAGATGATTACATGTAATTTGGTGGAATACTCCTTGCATTTGTGTTGCCAGTTAATCCTCCTGTAAGCAGTTTAGTTGTTCACACACTGCAAAGTATGTGGATTAGGGTGAGGCAAAGACTGTGTGGGAATTTATAAAGATCAGGAACACTAGTTTGCCCTATTAAATCCAATTTTCTCTTCTTTATGACCAGCTTAGCATCAGAATATTGCCCCTAAAATGAACATTAGAGGCAATTAACCTAACTTACAAAAAAAGAAAAGTAAATATAGTTAAGTGACTTGCTTCAGATTATATAGCTGGCAGGTGAAAACACTAGGCTTAGGATATAGATTTTCTGACTTCCAGCCTATTGGACCATGTTTACAAAGCAATTCTATAAATTCATCATTAGCTGGAAGGGTGTTCAGGATGTTAGGAGCCACCAATCGTAATAGACACACAGGAAGTTTACATCCGTTTAAAGCCTGCACCCTGGTCTTATTTCCTATTTGGTGTGATTAAACTTTCACATGCTCACATGCATGTTCAGCTTGAAGGTTAGGAGAGGGTTAAAGGTCAGAAGCATGCACTGTGGTCACTTAGAAGCAGGACAATATCACAAGCTTTCACCTTGGTATATATTCAGTTGCATCATCCACAACAGCAGTAACAAAGGCAAACATTCTTTGAGAGCATATGTGTGGCAGGTACCAGACTGGTCACTGGTGATAGAAAGGGTAGCCCGGGTTTGGTCTCTGCCCTCAGTGAGCTCACAGTGTAGTTACTGATAGTTGGTTTGTGTCTGCAGAGTGTTCTCCGAGCTAAAGAATACATAATTAGAGGGCAGCTTTTTTTTTTTTCCATTTTCCCTTTCTCTAATTTTGTATTCATTCCTCTTTCTAAATGTGGGATGTGCACTCAAGAGCTACTTTAATCTTATTAGCCTTTTTGGAAGTCCTGAGGCATCTTTGGGTGAACAAGAACCAGCGGTGTAAACAGACAGATTTCCTAACACTGATTCATTACGGGGGTAGCCACACTGTTTTCTGGTTTCCTCAACACCGCTGACAGCCTGAGGTCTTGCAGTGCTCCTAAAATCTCTAGGTTCTTGTTTTCATCTCTGTTAGCACGTAAAGATAAAGGGTGTGGGGGTGTTTCTAGACCCCACTCATTCCTGGTTCTGCTTTCTTATGATCTGCTCTACTGTTGAGTGTCTGGGCTACATCCTCTGCTACATTTGCCCTGGCTTGGGCTGTATTCTCTGACTCACAGCTTCCTATCAGCACTGATATTTTGATTGGGCTCATCCTGTTGCACAGAATAAAGTATCAGAAAGCACCTATATTATTTCTAAATAAATGCGAAACAATAAATTATTAAAAAAAGAAAATGGAGAAATGTGTTACAGTATAGTTTTTGGAAAAAAGACATGGGGCAAGTAAGGGAATGGTTCCTGGTAATAACCATAGTTAGTTTTTGCTCTGCCTCTTACCTTAATTCTGCTAAGTTATCATATCAAATATTTTCAAAAGTGATGATAGCTAATGAGGGCAGAGGAGCAGGGTGGAGTCTAGGAATTTTATTTACCTCAATGACTTGGTACCTCTTGCCTCTGGCCTCCTTGGCATTTCAAATCTTCAAGGCTTTAAAACAATATTTAAAAGAACACAGCAACTGTGTTCAGATAATATGTAGCAGTAGTTACCAGTCTGTATAGATTTTTGCTAAGATTAGAAGCCAAACATGTTTACCTGGAGGCCTTCAGGCTGACTCTGCACTCTTTAAGGGGAATCTAAGTGAACACAGGCTGCGAATTCAGATCAGAGGGCTCGGAGATGGCCCTGTCAAGAAATTTTAGCAAAGATAGATTAAAACAAAGATCTAGGTTTCTACTGGAATTACAGATCAAGGATCTGGAAATTTTTACAGCATCTTAGACTAGAGAGGATTCTATGAGGTATTTCTGGGCCCATGGCTGTTCTGTGCAGTCTCTGAACCAGTCCATACCCGCTGGCTTATGTCCACAGTTATTAGGAGAGAAGAGTAGTGAATAATCTGAGGGTGTCCAAACGGCATGGGACAAAATCATAACAATTTAAAAAAATCTGCCAAAAATTGTTGCTAACATTTATTAACTGCTGTATTTGTGTGATCTTATTTAATCATTACAATACCCTTTTAGGGGTGGATACTATTATTTCCCTAATTTTTAGATGAGGAAACTAAAAAATATCGATGACTTGATGTCTTGTAGATAGAAAATGAAATTTTTCTTCATGTCATATTCAGACTGTTTGAATGGCTCAAAAAAAAAAAAAAAAGGAGGCCATTACTGCTTAAATGTCTTGTTTTGATTATGGTAACAATATGCAGTAAAGTTTTAGATCTGCAAGACTCCCTTTGATTTTATGGTGGGAAATCAAAAACCTTGCAATTTCTCATTTGCCAAAGATCACGCAAGGAGTAAATGGCAGAGCTGAGAGTAAAACTCATGATTTTTGACAAACAAGGCAAAATCTTTTTCACTAACTTCTCGATGGTAGAATTCAGGTTATGAAAGAGGTTGGAAGCCTGCAATTATACAGTAACCAGGAATCTGCTACCATCTAGTGGGTCAATTGAGTAATTTACATCTTCAAAATCAGTTTCAGATACTGCATATAGAGCAGCAAAAACACACACACACATACACACACACACCACTTCACCCCCACACACAGGCAAAGGAAGATAATACTGTTGTCAAAGAATATGAGGTGAGTAGGAATTGTGAAGGTCCTCTAGTCTATTGCCAGCATTTTACAAATGGGAGCGTTTGAGTGTGAAGAATTGACTGACTTCTCCAAAGTCACACAGTAAATATAACGGTGGCAAAACTGGGAGTAAAACTCCAGTCTCTTCGCTTTTGGTTCAGTGTTCTTTTCCTCTGCTACTCTATAAATAGGAAAGAAAAGGTTCTTTCAATGAACAGAATTCAAAATCAAAGTATTTGCCTCAAGTATTTTGAGTCTTTCAGCACAAATATCATTCAGCTTTCTATTTTGGCAGTCAGGTCTCAGTTATATTAGTGGAAAGGAAACTTGTTGTATGTAATAGAAATATATATCTATATATCCATATTTATATACGTTTAGGTTTATATTCCTGTGCTTATAACTATACCTATACTTACATACCTACACTCTGAGTGCTCCTAAAGTTGCTATGTTCTTGTTTACATTCCTGTTAGCATCTAAGTATAAAAGATATAGGATGCTCATTGCTGCTTTATTCTTAGATACTAACAGGGATGAAAACAAGAACCTAGCAACTTTAGGAGCACTCTAAGACCTGGGGCTGCCAGGGGTGTTGAGGAAACCAGAAAAGAGTATAGCTATCCCCTTATTGAGTCAACATCAGGAAATCTGTCTGCTTACATTGCTCATTCTTATTTACTGAAATATGCCTCATGATCTCTAAAAAGGCTGATAAAAGTAGTTTTTAATCTATTTATCTATTTATCTTAGGCTAATACGAGAATAAATTTCCATTTCTTAGGCACATAATAACTTGTGATAGACTAGAAGTAGGCTGGATGGCAGTAGACTACTGTTTAGCATTTAAAAAAATAATAAAAAAGATGAATAGATTGTAAATAATGAAGTATATATTGTATAAAGTATACTTCACACCATTATTGTCAGAGCAGTAAAGGAGTTTCGTAACAAATTTTTTAAAACCTGATTTCAAAAACATTTTTATTTCTACTTTTGATAAGTAGAAATACTTATTTTGCATATCAAATAGCATACAAAATCTACTATAATGCACTTTAAAATATTCTTAAGAACTGGTTTGTTGTGTCTATACATGAATAGACCATTACTTAAAATGGTGGGTCTTTCTTTGTCATATTTGTTAGTTTCTTTCTTAAAACAATGTATCTTGGGAAGTAAGAACTGTTTGGCTGTGTTCTTTTGAAAGACAGTAGGGGAACTGGGGCAGAGACAAACCTGGGCTCCTCTCGGGAAAAAGTCCTTTTCTTTCCTTGGATGATTTCTAAAATGTCCGATATGGAGATTATAGAGGATTTCATGTTTTTTCACCCCCTTTCCAAGACATTCTCATAGGTGGAAGCCACCATCAAGCATCTTGCCATCTTCGCTGTACTCATTTGTTATCATTTGTATTGCAGGATTGTAAACACAGTGAAAAGTGTCAATATGCTTTTAGTAATTTTAAAATGACAATGAGAGAAATAAAGCAAAAGAAAGGAAGGAATGAAGGAAGGAAAGAGAAGAAAAGAAAGTCAGCAACAAGTAGAAAGGCAAGCGTTAAAACTTTTAAACCCAAACAAAAATACGCAAAACAAATCTGGTTGTCTGTTTGGATACATATGTAGAAAAATGTCTTTCTGACAGAAGCAAGAAAAATTTCCTCCATTAGGACTTTGGCCATCATTTAGAGAAGCTGCTTTTCTTTGACGACTATGCCCAATAGATAGAGATAGAGTGAGTTCTATTTAAGTTCACAGACTTTGAGTTTAGATTGCCTAGGTTTGGATCTTAGCTCCACCATCATTTATTATGATTTATTAATGATGATGGAGCCGAGAGCCACCATCATTATTTAACCTGTAGCCAATCATTTAATCTCTGTATGTGTTACTTTCCTATTATAACACCGGTATAGTTATTATAGCTATCTCACAATTTATTTGTGTGTGTGTGAATATGACATACTGCAGTTAAAGTGTTTAGAACAATGTTTGGCACATAGTAAATAATTTTAAGTTATTAGAATAACTATGAATGGTTTGTAGTTAGAGAGGTTTTTCTCTTACTTTTTAAAAGTTTTTGTGCATACATACTAGGTGTATATGTTTATGGTATATATGAGATATTTTGATACAGGCATGCAATGTGAAATCATTATATCATGAAGAATGGAGTGTCCATCACTTCAAGTATTTCTCCTTTGTGTTACAAATATCTAATTACACTCCTAGTTATTTTGAAATGCACAATGAAGTTATTATTGACTATAGTCACCCTGCCCTGCTATCAAATAGCAAGGCTTATTCTTTCTGTTATTTTTTGTACCCAGAAACCATTCCCGGCCCCCTGCTAGCCCCCCACTACCATATCCAGCCTCTGGCAAACAATCCTTCTATTCTCTATATCCATATGTTTTGATTTTTAGACCCTACAAATAAGTGAGAACATGCAGTGTTTGTCTTTCTGGTCTGACTTAATTCATTTAAACAAAATGATCTCCAGTTTTATCCATGTTGTTGCAAATCACAAAATGTCATTTTTTAAATGGCTGAATATGACTCCACTGTGTATATGTACCACATTTTCTTTTTTTAAAACATTTTATTTTATTTTACTTTAGGTTCCAGGATACATGTGCAGAATGTACAGGTTTGTTACATAGGTATACACGTGCCATGATGATTTGCTGCACCTATCAACCCATCATCTAGGTTTTAAGCCCCACATGCATTAGGTATTTCTCTGAATGCTCTCCCTCCCCTTGCCCACAACCCTCCAACAGGCCCCAGTGTGTGTTGTTCCCCTCCTGTGCACATGTGTTCTTATTGTTCAACTCTCACTTGTGAGTGAGAACATGCAGTGTTTGATTTTCAGTTCCTGCGTTAGTTTGCTGAGGATGATGGCTTCCAGCTTCATCCATGTACATGCAAAAGACATGATATCACTCTTTTTTATGGCTGCATAATATTCCATTGTGTATAGGTACCACATTTTCTTTACCTAGTCTATCATTGATGGGCATTTGGGTTGGTTCCATGTCTTTGCTATTATAAAGAGTGCGGCAATAAACATACACGTGCATGTGTCTTTATAGTAGAATGATTTGTAATCCTTTGGGAATATACCCAGTAATGAGATTGCTGGGTCAAATGGTATTTCTGGTTCTGGATCCTTGAGGAATCATCACACTGTCTTCCAGGATGGTTGAACTAATTTACATTCCCACCAACAGTGTAAAAGCATTCTTATTTCTCCACATCCTCTCCAGCATCTATTGTTTCTTGATTTTTTAAGCATCACCATTCTGACTTGTGTGAGATAGTATCTCATTGTGGTTTTGATTTGCATTTCTCTAATGATCGGTGATGATGAGCTTTTTTTCATGTTGTTGGCCAAAGAAATGTCTTCTTTTGAGAAGTGTCTTCATATTCTTTTTCCACTTTTTAATGGGGTTGTTTGTTTTTTCTTGTAAATTCATTTAACTTCCCTGCAGATTCTGGATATTAGACCTTTGTCAGATGGGTAGATTGAAAAATTTTTGTCCCATTCCGTAGGTTGCCTGTTCACTCTATTTCTTTTGCTGTGCAGAAGCCCTTTAGTTTAATTAGATCCCATTTGTCAATTCTTGCTTTTGTTGCAATTGCTTTTGGTGTTTTAGTCATGAAGTCTTTGCCCATGCCTATGTCCTGAATAGTATTGCCTAGGTTTTCTTCTAGGGTTTTTGTGGTTTTAGGTTTTACATTTAAGTATTTAATCTATCTTGAGTTAATTTTTGTATAAGTTGTAAGGAAGGGGTCCAGTTTCAGTTTTCTGCATTGGCTAGCCAGTTTTCCCAGCATGATTTATTAAATAGGGAATCCTTTTCCCATTGCTTTTTTTCCCCCCCAGTTTGTTAAAGATTAGATGGCTTTAGATGTGTGCTGTTATTTCTGAGGTCTGTGTTCTGTTCCATTGGTCTGTATGTCTGTTTTGGTACAAATACCATACTGTTTTGTTCACTGTAGCCTTATATTATAGTCTGAAGTTAGGTATATGATACCTCCAGCTTTGTTCTTTTTGCTTAGGGTTGTCTTGGCTATAGCTCTTTTTTTTGGTTCCATGTGAAATTTAAGGGAGTTTTTTTTTTTTTTTTTTTTTTTTTTAATTCTGTGAAGAATGTCAATGGTAGCTTGATGGGGATAGCATTGAATCTATAAATTACATTGGGCTGTTTGGCCATTTTCACGATATTGATTCTTCCTATCCATGAGCATGGAATGTTTTTCTACTTGTTTGTGTCCTCTCTTATTTCCTTGAGCAGTTGTTTGTAGTTCTCCTTGAGGAGGTCTTTCATGTCCTTTGTAAGCTGTATTCCTAGGTATTTTATTCTTTTTGTAGCAGTTGTGAATGGGAGTTCATTCATGATTTGGCTCTCCTCTTGTCTTTTGTTGCTGTATAGGAATGCTTGCGATTTTTGCACTTCGATTTTGTAGCCTGAGACTTTGCTGAATTTGCTTATCCGCATAGGAAGTTTTTGGACTAAGATGATAGGATTTTCCAAATGTAGAATTATTTCATCTGTAAACAGAGACTATTTGAATTCCTCTATTCCTATATGAATACCCTTTATTTCTTTCTCTTGACTGATTGCCCTGGCCAGAACTTCCAATAATATGTTGAATAGGAGTGGTGAGAGAGGGCATCCTTGTCTTGTATGGGTTTTCAAAGGGAATGCTTTCACCTTTTGACCATTCAATATGATATTGGCTGTGGGTTTGTCATAAATAGCTCATATTATTTTTAGATAAGTGTCATTAATACCTACTTTATTGAGAATTTTTAACATGAAGGGATGTTGAATTTTGTTGAAGGCCTTTTCTACATCTATTGAGATAATGATGTGGTGTTTGTTATTGTTTCTGTTTATGTGATGGATTACTTTTATTTATTTGTGTATGCTGAACCAGCCTTGCATCCCAGGGATGAAGCAGGCTGACTTGATCATGGTGGATAAGCTTTTTGATGTGCTGCTGGATTCTGTTGCCAGTATTTTATTGAGGATTTTTACATTAATGTTTATTGAGGATATTGGTCTGAAGTTTTCTGTTTTTGTCCTGTCCGTGCCTGGGTTTTGGTATCAGGATGGTTCTGGCCTCATAAAAAGAGTTAGGAGGAGTCCCTCCTTTTCAATTGTTTGGAATAGTTTCAGAAGGAATGGTACCAGCTCTTTTTGTACCTCTGGTAGAATTTGGCTGTGAATTTGTCTGATCCTGGGCTTTTTTTGTGTTGGTAGATTATTAATTACTGCCACAATTTTATAACTTTTTATTGGTCTATTCAGGGATTCAACTTCTTCCTTGTTTGGTCTTGGGAGGGTGTATGTGTCCAGGAATTTATCCATTTCTTCTAGATTTTCTAGTTTATTTGCATAGAGGTGTTTATAGCATTCTTTGACAGTAGTTTGTATTTCAATGGGGTTGGTGTTGATATCCCCCTTTTTTTTTATTGTGTCTATTTGATTCTCCTCTCTTTTCTTCTTTATTAGTCTAGGTAGCAATCTATTTGCTTTGTAAGTCTTTTCAAAAAACCAGCTCCTGAATTCATTGATTTTTTTTGAAGGGTGTTTTGTGTCTCTATCTCTTTCAGTTCTGCTCTGATCTTAGTTATTTCTTGTCTACTGCTAGCTTTTGGATTTGTTTCCTCTTGGTTCTCTAGCTCTTTTAATTGTTATATTAGGGTGTTGATTTGACATCTTTCTACCTTTCTGATGTGGGCATTTAGTGCTATAAATTTTCCTCTTAACACTGCTTTAGCTGTGTCCCAGGAATTCTGGTATATTATCTCTTTGTTCTCATTGGTTTCACATTAGTTTTTTTAATTTCTGCCTTAATTTCATCTTTTACCAGGAGTCATTCAGGAACAGGTTGTTCAATTGCCATGTAGTTGTTTGGTTTTGAGTGAGTTTCTTAATCCTGAGTTCTGATTTGATTGTACTGTGGTCTGAGAGATTGTTTGTTATGATTTTAGTTCTTTTGCATTTGCTGAGGAATGTTTTATTTCCAATTATGTGGTCAATTTTAGAATAAGTGCCATGTGGCACTGAGAAAAAATGTATATTCTGTTGATTTGGGTTGGAAAGTTCTGTAGTTGTCTGTTAGGCCCACTTGATCCAGAGCTGAATTCAAGTCCTGAATATCCTTGTCTCGTTGATCTGTCTAACATTGAGAATGGGGTGTTAAAGTCTCCCGCTATTATTGTGTGGGAGTCTAAGTCTCTCTATAGGTCTCTAAGAACTTGCTTTATGAATCTGGGTTCTTCTGTATGGAGTGCATATATATTGAGTTCTTGTTGCACTGATGCCTTTACCATTATGTAATGCCCTTCTTTGTCTTTTTTGATCTTTTTTGGTTTAAAGTCTGTTTTAGGTGGGGCATGGTAACTCACACCGTAATCTCAGCACTTTGGGAGGCCTTGGCAGGTGTATCACTTGAGATTGGGAGTTTAAGACCGGCCTAGCCAACATAGTGAAATCCAGTTTCTACTAAAAATACAAAAATTAGCCAGGCATGGTGGCAGGTGCCTATAATTACAGCTACTTGGGAGGCTAAGGCAGAAGAATCACTTGAACTCGGGAGGCAGAGCTTGTAGTGAGCTGAGATTGTGCCACTACACTACAGCCTAGGTGACAGAGTGAGACCCTGTCTCAAAAAAAAAAAAAAAAGTCTGTTTTTTCAGAGACTAAGATTGCAACCTCTCCTTTTTTTTTTTTTTTTTTTTTTTTTTTTTTTTTTTTTTTGCTTTCCACTTGCTTAGTAAATTTTCCTCCATTCCTTTAATTAAGCCTATTTGAATCTTTGCATGTGAGATGGGTCTCCTGAATACAGCACACTGCTGGGTCTTGACTCTTTATCCAATTTGCCAGTCTGTGTCTTTTAGTTGAGGCATTCAGCCCATATACTCTGAAGGTTAATATTGTTATGTATGAATTTGATCCTGTCATGTTGATGCTAGCTGGTTATTTTACACACTAGTTGATGTGGTTTCTTCATACTGTCATTGGTGTTTATATTTTGGTGTGTTTTTGCAGTGGCTAGTACCAGTGTTTTCTTTTCATATTTAGTGCTTTCTTCAGGAGCTCTTGCAAGACAGGCCTGATGGTGATGAAATCCCTTAGCATTTTCTTGTCTGGAAAGGATTTTATATCTCCTTCACTTATGAAGCTTTGTTTGGCTGGATATGAAATTCTGGGTTAAAAATTCTTTACTTAAGAATGTTTAATATTGGCCCCCACCCTTTTCTGGCTTATAGGGTTTCTGCTGAAGGATCCACTGTTAGTCTGATCGGCTTCCCTTTGTAGGTGACCTGATCTTTCTCTCTGACTGCCTTTAACATTTTTTCCTTCATTTCAACCTTGGAGAATCTGATGATTATGTGTCTTGGAGGTGATCTTCTTGTGGAGAATCTAGTGGTGTTCCCTGTAGTCCCTGAGATTGAATGTTGGCCTGTCTTGCTAGTTTGGGGAGGTTTTCCTGGATAATAGCCTGAAGTGTGTTTTCCAACTTGGTTCCATTCTCCCCATCTCTTTCAGGTTCAGTCAATCATAGGTTCAGTCTTTTTACATAGTCCCATAATTCTTAGAGGCTTTGTTCATTGCTTTTTATTCTTTTTTTCTCTAAACTTGTCTGCAGGTCTTATTTCAGCAAGGTGGTTTTCAAACTCTGATATCCTTTCTTCTCCTTTATCGATTTGACTATTGATACTTGTATACCACAAGGTTCTAGGTCTGTGTTTTTCAGCTCCATCAGGTCATTTATGTTCCTCTTTAAACTGGTTATTCTAGTTATCAGATCCTGTAACCTTTTATGAAGGTTCTTACCTTCTTTGCATTGGGTTAGAACATGCTGCTTTAGCTGGAGGATTGTGTTATTACCTACCTTCTGAAGCCTACTTCTGTCAATTCATCCATCTCATCCTCTGTCTAATTCTGTGCCCTTGTAGGAGAGGCATTGCCATCTTTTGAAGAGAAGAGCATTCTGGATTTTGGATATGTCAGCATTTTTGTGCTGGTTTTTCCTCATCTTTGTGGTTTAATCTACCTTTGACCTTTGAGGCAGATGATCTCTGGATAGGGTTTTGTGTGTGTGTCGGAGGGGGGATCTTTTTTTTTTTTTTTTTTTTTTTTAATTTCATTGTTCTTACTTTCTGTTTGTTAGTTTTTTTCTAACAGTCAGCTCCCTCTTCTGCAGGTTTGTTTTAGTTTGCTGGAGATACACTCCAGACCCTGTTCACCTGGGTATCACCAGTGGAGACTGCAGAATAGCAAAGACTGCTGCCTGCTCCTTCCTGTGGAAGCTTTGTTCCAGAGGGTCACCAGCCTGATGCCAGTCAGCCCTCCTGTATGAGATGTCTCTTGATCCCTGTTGGGAAGTCTCTCCTAGTCAGGAGCCCTGGAGGGTCAGGGACCTGCTTGAGGAGGCAGTCTGCCCCTCAGCAGAGCTTGTGTACTGTGCTGGGATAATTCCCCTTGTCAGGATAAGCTTCTCTCTTCAGAGCAGGCAGGTAGGAAAGATTAAGTCTGCCGAACTTGAAACTGCAGCTGCCCCTCCCCACAGGTGCTCTTTCCCAGGGAGATGAGAGTTTTATTTGTAAGCCTTTAACTCGGGCTGCTGGATTTCCTTCAGAGATGCCCTGTACAGTGAGGAGGAATCTAGAGCAGCAGCCTGCCCATGGCCGCTTTGCTGTGCCATGGTAAATTCTATCCAGTACAAGCCTCCCAGTCTCTTTAGCACTGTCAGGGGAAAACCGCCTACTAAAGCCACAGTAATGGAGGTCGTTCCTCCTGGCACCAAATTCAGTCATCCCAGGCTGACTCCAGACTGCTGTGCCAGCAGTGAAAATTTTAAGACAGTGGTTCTTAGCTTTTTGGAGTCCATGGGAGCGGGACCCTGGCTTCAGACCTTTTTTCCCAGGGGAGTAGATGATTTTTTTGTCTCACTGGAGTTCCAGGCACTGCTGGAGTATGAAAAAACTCCTGCAGCTCATTGCCTGCCCAAACAGCTGCCCAGTTTTGTTCTTGAAATCCAGGGCCCTGGTGGTCTGGCCCACCAGAGAATCTCCTGATTTATGGATTGCAAAATCCATGGGAAAAGCATAGTACCTCAGGCAGCTAGCACAGTCCCACACCACTTCCTTTGGTGCTTCCTTTGGGTGGGGGAGGGAAGTCCCCTGGCTTCCTGCACTTCCTGGGTAAAGTGATGCCCCACCCTGCTTCTCTCTCTCCATGGGTCGCACCAGTCCCAGTGAGATGATCTGGGTACACCAGTTGGAAATGCAGAAATCACCTGCCTTCTGTATAGGTCTTGCTAGGAGTGGCAGATGGAAACTGTTTCTATTTGGCCATCTTGGACCCTCCTCCAAAATTTTCTTCATCCATTCCTGTGTTGATGGACACTTAGGTTCCTTCCAAACCTTGGGTATTGTGAAGAGTGCTGTGGTAAACGTGGGAGTGCAGGTACCTTTTTAATATACTGATTTCCTCTCTTTTGGATATATACCCAGAAGTGAGATTGCTGGATCATATGTTAGCTTTATTTTTAGTTTTTTGAGGAACCTCCAAACTGTTCTTCATAGTGGTTGTACTAATCTACATTCTCACCAACAGTGTACGAGGGTTCCCTTTTTGCCATGTCCTTGCCAGCATTTGTTATCGCCTGTCGTTTGGATATAGGCCATTTTAACTGAGATGAGATATCTCATTGTAATTTTGATTTGCATTTCTCTGATGATCAGTGATGTTGAGCATATGCCTGTTTGCCATTTTTATGTCATCTTTTGAGAAATGTCTTTTGAGAAATTCAAATCAAGACTATACTTTCAGGGATCATTTCTATAGTTTTTACTAGAGAAGTTTCTCTGCATGTGTAGAGTACCGAAACCCATGAGGAAGAGATGTAGTGTTCTCTCTTGAGTGTGAAGCTGACTTTTGGTGTTGCTTGGGAGAAATTCAAATCTTTTGCCCATTTTTGGATCAGATTATTAGATTTTTTTTCCTTTAGTTGTTTGATTTCCCTATATATTCTGTTTAATAATCCCTTCTCAGATGGATAGTTTGCAAATATTTTCTACGATTCTGTGGGTTTTCTATTCACTTTGTTGATTGTTTTCTTTGCTGTACAGAAGCTTTTCAACTTGATGTGATCCATTTGTCCATTTTTGCTTTGGTTGCCTCTGCTTCTGGGGTATTGCTCATGAAATTTTTGCCCAGATCAATATTCGGGAGATTTTCCCCAATGTTTTCTTGTAACAGTTTCATAATTTGAGGTCTTAGACATAAGTCTTTAATCTATTTTGATTTTTGTATATGGCCAGAGATAGGTGTGTTGTTTCATTCTTCTGCATATGGATATCCAGTTTTTCCCACACCATTTACTGAAGAGACTGACTTTTCCCTGGTGTATGATCTGGGGCCTTTGTCAAAAATGAGTTCACTGTTGGTGTACAGATTTGTTTCTGGTTTCTCTATTCTGTTTCATTGCTCTGTGTGGCTATTTTTATACCAGTACAATGCTGTTTTGGTTACAATAGCTCTGTCACATAATTTGAAATCATGTAATGTGATTTCTTCAGTTTAATTATTTTTGTTTAGGATAGCTTTGGCTATTCTGTGTCTTTTGTGGTTCCATACAAATTTTGGGATTGCGTTTTCTATTTCTGTGAAGAATGTCATTGGTATTTTGATAGAGATTACATTAAATCAGTAGATTGCACTGGGTAGTATGAACATTTTAACAACAATTCTTCCAATTCATAAACATGAACTATTTTTCTGTTTATTGGTGTCTTCTTCAATTTCTTTCATCAGTGCTTTATAGTTTTTGTTACAGAAATCTTTCACTTCTTTGGTTAAGTGAATTCCTAGGTATTTAATTTTATTTGTGGCTATTGTAAATGGAATTATGTTTCTTATTTTTTATTCAGATGGTTCACCATTAGCACATAGAAATGCTACTAATGTTTGTATCCCATTTTTGTGTCCTGCAACTTTACTGAATTTATCAGTTCTAATAGTTTTTTGGTGGACTCTTTTAGGGCTTTCCAAATATAAGTTTATATCATCTTCAAACAGGAATAATTTCTTCCATTCCAATTTGAATGCCCTTTAATTTTTTCTCTTGTCTGATTGCCATTGCTCAGACTTCCAATACTTTGTTGACTAACAGTGGTGAAAGTGGGCATCCTTGTCATGTTTCAGTTTTTAGAGGAAAAAGTTTAAGTTTTTTCCCCATTCAGTATGATACTAGCTGTATATCTGTCATATATGGCTTTTATTATGTTGAAGTATGTTCTTACTATATTCAGTTATTTGATGGTTTTCATCATGAAGGGATGTTAAATTTTATCAAACGCTTTTCAGAATCAATTGAAATGATCATAAAGGTTTTTCTTCCTCATTCTGTTGATGTGATGTATCACATTGACTGATTTGCATATGTTGAACCATCCTCATGTCCTAGGGATAAATCCCACTTGGTCCTAATGAATGATCTTTCTAATGTATTGTTAAATTCAGTTTGCTAATATTTTGTTGAGGATTTTTGCATCAGTCTTCATCAGAGATAGCCTATCATTTTCTTTTTTTGATGTGTCTTTGGTTTTGGTATCAGGATAATACTGGCCTCATAGAATGGTTTTTGAAGTATTCCTCTCCTCCTCTATTTTTTTTGTATAGTTTGAGTAGAATTGGTATTAATGGTTTATATGTGTGGTAGAATTTGTCAGTGAAACCATCAGGTCCTGGGCTTTTCTTTACTGGGAGAAATTTTTTATTACGGCTTTGATCTCAATACTTGTTATGGGTTTGTCCAGGTTTGGATTTCTTCCATTTCTTCCTGGCTCAATCTTAGTAGGTTCCATGTGTTTAGGAATTTGTTCATTTCTTCTAGATTTTCCAATTTATTGACATATAGTTGCTCATAGTAGCCACAATAATCCTTTAAATTTCTGCAGTATCAGTTGTAATGTTTCCTTTTTCATTTCTGATTTTGTTATTTGGATCTTCTCTCAGTTATTTTCTTAGTCTGGCTAAAGGTTCATCAGTTTTGTTTAACTTTTCAAAAGCCCAACTTTTTGTTTCATTCATCTTTTGTATTTTTTAATTTCAGTATCATTTCTTGCTGTTCTAATCTTTATTTTTTCTTCTACTAATTTTGGATTTGTTTTGCTCTTGTCTTTCTAGGTCTTCAAGACACATTGTTAGATTATTTGTAATTTTTTCTTTTTTTTGATGTAGTCACTAATTAGATATAAACTTCCTTCATCATACTGCTTTTGCTGTATCCCATAGATTTTGGTACATTGTGTTTCCATTATCATTTGTTTCAAGAAATTCTTCAATTGTCTTCTTAATTTCTTCATTGATCCACTAGTCTTTCCGGAGCATATTGTTACTTTTCTACATATTTCCTAAAATACATGGTTCCTCAAATTCCTGTTATTAATTCTAGTTTGTATTCCATTGTGATCACAGAAGATACTTTATAATATTTCATTTTTAAAGTGTTTTAAGACTTGTTTTTTGACCTATGTATGATCTATCTTTGAGAATAATATATGTGCTGAGCAAAAGCAGGTATATTCTGCAGCCATTTGATAAAACAGTCTGTAAATAGCTATTAGATTCATTTGGTATATAGTGCAGATTAAGTCCAATATTTCTTTAATCTGTATGGAAGATCTGACTGTTATTGTATTGAGGCCTGTCTCGTTTTTTAGCTCTAAAAATATTTGCTTCATATATCTGGGTGCTCCAGTGTTTGGTGCATATATATTTAAAATTGTTATATCCTCTTGCTGAATTCACCCCTTTATCATTTTATAGTTATCTTTGTTAGTTGGAGATTGTGAAGCTATCTAAGTCTAGGCTTAGCTCTGTGATACCAGGAATCAAATAACATCCCTCTTGAACCAATCTTTATTCTAACCATTTGGAACTAATTTAGTTCCTTAGAGAGTAGTTCTTTAACAACTTGGAAAGAGCAGGATTTCCTCCAATAGCATCAAATATGCCTCTGCTCTCTCCTAGGTGGGGGCTATGATAAAATAGCAGGACCCAAATTAGTCTAATGTAGGTGGAGCTATTATCCTTTTTCCTCCTCCAAAAATGGTTAGAATTGGCTGGCATCCCAAGAGTAAATAACGAAATAGGCTACTTTTCAATAGCATAAAGACAATGCTAAGTTCTAGCCTTGTCCTTGGGTTTCTGGTTCCTGGGCACCAGGAACCCTGCAGGGTATACACTGGAGATTCCTTGGAGCCACACAAGATCCTCTTGACCTTGCTCAACTGTTAGCTCAGACCATGGGAGTTCTTGGAAAATGACATGGGAAGTGTAGACCTAAGGATCCTCATATAGGAATGAAATCATAAAGTCACAGCATAGCATTTTGAGGTTTCAGAGCCTATTTCTATATCTGTTAGAATATAATTTTCTTGTTGGATCAAGTGCAGAAGGTTAGTTTAATTACATTTATAATACTCTTTAGTTCATGTATTTTATCATCTTTGGTCCATGTAAGGCTCTTCTCTTTTTAAATTTATTCCCATTCCCAATTCTCCACTTTCCTCTACCCATAAGTAACCATACTATGTGTTCTTGTGTATAATTTCATTGTATGTGTTCTTGTTAAATATAAATTTTGTTTTGTATATATGTATTTTTAATATACATACATGGTATTGTGTAACAAAATCATTGTATTTCTTGAATTTTTTGTCAGCACTATGAGTTTAAAACTGAGCCATGTTTCTTTATGTACATCTGCTGTTTTTAACCAATGTGTACATTTAATGGTCTGCATCTATCACATTCTGGATATATATTATTCCAGGGCTGGAAACACAGTTTATGTTTGACTCTGTCTTTACAAACAACACTACAGTAACATCTTCCTACAGGTTTTCTTGTGAATCCTTGTGAGGGTTTCCTGTGGATATACATACCCGGGTGCAGAATTGTGGGGTGAGAGTTATTTAAGTATGTAATCAACTAAAGGCCCCTAGATTCCTCTCCAAAGCACATACATACTTAAGGTTGCACTCTAACCATAGTGAGTAAGGGTTCCTTTATCTCCATGTCTTCACCAACACTTGGCATTTCCCAGATTTCCATGTTTATTCAGTCTCACAGAGGTAAAGTGGTAACTCATTTTTGTTTCAATTAGCATTTCTCTGATCATTAATAAGTTTATCTCTTTACATGCTAATAAGCCTTTGCATTTTGCTATAACAAAATACAATAAATCAGGTAACTTATGAGCAAAAGAAATTTATTTCTCACAGCTCTAGAGGCTAATAAGTCCAGGATCAAGATGCTGGCAGATTCAGTGTCCAGCAAGGGCTTACTTCCTGGTTCATAGATGGCATCTTCCTAATGTGTCTTCACGTGGCAGAAGAGACAAGATGGTTCTTTGGAACTTTTTTTGTAAGGGCACTAATCCTATTCATGAGAGATCTGTCCTCATGACTAATCACTTTCCAAAGGCCCCACTTCCTAATATTACATTGGTTTTAACATGAAATTTGAGCTGACACAAACCTTCACACCACAGCAGATTTCCTCATCTATAAAGTGTAATATTTTATTAGTAGATATTATTTTTTATAACAGTAGTAGATTTATAGAAAAATTGAGCAGATTGTTCAGAGGTTTCTCATATTCTCTCTCCCCTCCCTATAATCTCTCCTATTATTAACATCTTATGTTAGTATGGTACATTTATTATCATTACTGAACCATGGTATATTCAGATTTTCTTAGTTTTACCCAAATTCATTTTCCTGTTCCAGGAGGCCACACAGACCGTATTACATTTGGTTGTTATAGCTCCTCAAGCTCCTCTTGAATGTGATTGTTTTTCAGAATTCCCTTGTTTTTGGTGACCTTGACAGTTTTGAAGAGTACTGGTCAGGTATCTTGTAAAATGTTCCTCTATTGAGATTTTTCTGATGTTTCTTTTATCCCTAAACTGAGTGTATTGATTTTGGGGAGGAACACCACACTAGTAAAGCACCATTTTAATTATCATATTAAGGGGATATGTACCATCTACATGATGTATGCCTCTTGATGTTGACCTTGATCACCTGACTGAACTAGTGTTTTCCAGGTTTTTCCACTGTAAAGTTTCTCTTTATTTGTCTCTTTCTATGCTTTGCTCTTTAGAAGAAAGTCACTATACAAGTCCACACTTAATGAGTGGGGAGTTATGTTCTTCTTTCTTTAAGTGGGAGTATCTGTATAATTCATTTATAATTCTTTTCCAGGGGAGTTTTGTCTCTTCCCTTTATAAATATATTCAATCATTTATTTCTATTAGTATGGACTGCTTTATGGGCATTTATTTTATATGTTGGATTATAACCCAATACTACTTTATCTATCTTAAGGTCAGGTTGTTCTAGCTTTGGTCATTGGAGCTCTTTCAGTTGGCTTATGTGTCCTTTTGACATACCCCAGTTTTGTGTGTGTGTGTATTTTCCGAGTACTTGCATTGGTTCTGGCACTACCAGAAGGTGTAGGCTTATTATGTATATTTCCTCCTGTAGTCCTAAACTCTCCACAGATCCCTGGTTCTTGCTATTGGCACTTACTATTAGAAAAACAATAATCTGGCTGTGGGTGCCAGGTGAACTCATTACTTTTTGGGTATTGTGTCTTTGGCCCACTCAGTTGACAGAACAAACAAGTATATGTGTACACATATCTGTAAATATTTCTCCATGTAACCACCTGTATCTGTCTTAAATTAAACATGAATTCTTACTGATGTTCCTAACTCAAATTCATTTTAACATGGAGCATTCTAGCCTCTTCCCCTTGTTTATTTGTAAATTCCTACTCCCACGGTGAGAAAGTTGGCTCCCACTATCTGCCCTCTACTCAGTCACTTAAATGTTGAATCCTAGTATAATGTATAGGTAGTATCAGAATTGTTAACACATATTTCCTTGGGAAATAACTTTATAAACTGGAGTGCAGTACTTATGTGCAGTTCTTTTTGCCTCTAGTCTTAGAGACTTCACTGATTTCTAAGGGTATGTAGATAAAAGCCTTTTCTTCTAACTCTTTCAATCAACTTGTTTCATACAAATGTAATAAAGTTAGATTTTCTTGTCACAGTTTGCATTCTTTCCTGGAATCCTCGACCTCCTAAACAATGTTTTTAAAATTGTATAGATTAAGGTTTACTTTTTGTGTTGTACAGTTTTATAAGTTTTGACAAATGCATAATGTCATTTGCCCACCATTACAGTATCATACAGAATAGTTTTACCATCTCCAAAAATCTTCTGTGCTTCACTCATTTTTACATTCTCTTTTTTTGTTTTTGGATTTTTAAAATATTTTCTCAATTTTAATGTCTTGCTAGTTTAGGAACTATAAATATTTTATCCCTACCTGCACATGTCTGTGAACTTTATTCATGATGTCTTTTGTTGAACAGAACTTCTAATCTTGATAATAAAATTCATCAAAATTTTGCCTTATGATTTGTCCTTTTTGAATATTTTTTTTAGTTAGGCTATTCCTACCTTCATGTTCCAAATACATTTATGTGCATTTTTTATTAACTCCAGAGATATATTTTTAAGTCTTTATTTGTAGCCTGCCTTTGCATGTGCTGTTAGGGTTTCACTTTAAATTTTTTACACATGGTAGACAAACTCAATACCACCTCTAAAAGAATACAATCTTTTCATGTTTTTTTCAGATACTATCACTATAGTGTTTTAAGTTCCTCTACATTCCTGGATTTCTATTTTATTCTGTTTATTCACTGCTATATTATATGTTACTTGTTGTTTATATGGCTTTGTATTATGTCTTAATATTTGGTTAAACACATTACCACACATTACTAATGTTTTAGGCAGATTTTATTGTAGACTTTTATATTTCTACATAAAATTTTTAACAAGAATGTTGAATGACTAAAAATTCATCTGGAATTTTAATGGAAATTGCATTTAATTTATTGATAAATTTGGAAAGAATCAATACTTTTATGATAGCCAGTCATTTACTGCAAGAGCATGGATTGACTGTCTTTTCACTTACTCGGACTATCTGTTAGACTTCTTTAGAATTTTAAACTTTTCCGAAAGCAAAAGCAGATTGTAGAAGATTTTCTTCAGCTTTCTCTGCTCCAGGATGAATCTACTACAGTTCAATCTCCTTCCCTCACAATGTTCCTAAGTTCAAGGCAGGCTTTAAGGAATGCTTCCACCTTCAGACACCTCAAGGGCTCTCATGTTTACTGTTGTTATGGTTATTAGTTTCTTAAATTATTCCTAGTTTCCTCTCAGATTTACAGCTTTCCCAGACTTGACTTTGGAGGAAAGAGCCAGTAGTTGGTTTTAAATCACCATCCTGGGGAAACACCTGGGGATATGGTTTGGCTGTGTCCCCACCCACATCTCACATGAATTGAATTCATGTGAGTTCACTTGTACCTTGAACTGTAGTAATCCTCAGGTGTCAAGGGTGGGGTCACGTGGAGATAATTGAATCATGGGGGAAGTTTCTCCCTTACTGTTCTCGTGGTAGTGAATAAGTCTGGTGAAATCTGATGGTTTTACAAACAGGAGGTGTTTCTGTACAAACTCTCTTGCCTGCCACCATGTGAGACGTGACTTTTCTCTTTCTTCACCTTCCCCCATGATTGTGAGGCCTCTCCAGCCTTGTGGAATTGTGAGTCCATTAAACCTCTTTCCTTTAGAAATTACCCTGTCTCAGGAATGTCTTTGTTAGCAGCATGAGAAGGGACTAATACACCTGGCTACAGTTTGTTGTTAAACCTGTTTGGATAAGGCTGCCTATTGCTGTTGTGTAGAAGGAGAGAGAAGTCACTTACTTGATCCATTTGAGGACCTGTAAAATAAATACCTGACCCTGAAACTGCAGGCGTATGCATAAGAGTACAAATGGAGGCCCACATAGCGTGTGTCTAAATATTTAAACCTTTGAAATCTAGCTGACAAGCTAATAAATAAATAAAACATGTTCTACCCTCCTAAGTTGGCAAATATACCTTTAAATCACCTGAAAATTAAGGTTTAGCTTTAAAATTCTTATTTCCTTTGAGTTCTAAAATAGAAATTGGCAGAATAAGGAGAACCAGCTTTCAGTCCACCCCTGTCCCTCTTCCTTCCCAGCCCCAACTCTGCCTAGCTCTGTGGGATCACTTACATATGCATGTGCAGACCTTGGCCCGTATGTCTAAATACTACATCCTCCACAAACAACTGCCTCTTGACTAATCCTTGTGCCTAAGTCTGGTCTGCTTAGAGAAGAAGTCTGTTCAGTTACTGAAAGTTTGCATGTGATTCTGGCATCCAAATGCATAAAATTTATATTTGACCCTGTTATTCTGTTTTTTCAGTGCCCCTTCTTCTCCAAGACTTTTCCTGACTTCTTCAGATACCGTATTCCATAATGGCCAAAAATATTCAGATGCAACCCCCTCCATATGTCTCGGTTAGTTGCCAGTTGTTCATGGCCATGTCCTATTGACCAGCATCCTATTCAGGCCATATGCATGGCAATTGTTAAGTACTGTATTTTGAATCTCACCCCTAAAAATGGTCTTTGGTCTCATTTTTTTGCCCTAAATATTTGGCTTTTAGGAACACAATTGGTGATCTCATTTTTTAATATATTTCTATAAATTTGGGTCAATGTTTTACATTTTTGAAGAGCACTGCATTAGAGGATAGTGAGGTGGTTTTGTTTAAGGTTGGGGGAACTAAGTAGTGGGTAAGATCACTTACAGGGTTGATTGGCTTCACAAAGAGTCCGAGAGGACACATCCACATTCTGTTTCCTGGAGAGTCAACTGTTTAAAATCTATTTTCCTTACATGTGTCTCTAAAACCTCTAACATATTGAGTTCCTTGGCTTCCACTTTCAGTCAATATGTTTTTTAAAAAAATATTTCCTGAAAAGATATTAAATCACTTTGGGCATTAGTCAATCTGGGGATAAAATAAGCATATCAAATCCAGTAATAAAATGAAAAATGCATTAAAATATAAAAATAAGGAATTATTATGATTGTTATTAGAATACCGGAAACCTTGAGGAGAGATTGAGGAAAAGAGAGAATTCCTAAAAGTACAAAAGGAAGTCCAGAGCTGGTTGTTGTGGGACTTGGAAGATATATCCTGCTTCCTCCCTGTTTGTCCAGGACCTGGTGGTGTAGAGGTGGCAGCATGATTTATTTTACTTAGTATTTGATGTGTCAACTCTCCACCTATCACCAAAGTAAGCAAAAAAACCCAACAACATATAGTGACTTTTCAATGAGAAATCAATCAATGATATATTGTTCTCATTGTCCTTCTGAGCTTCAACTCCCAGATGGAATTTCAGGAAAGCTGTGTTGGCTGTTGAGATGAAGGAGGACAAATGGCAGATGGCAGCTCCCTGCACAGGACAAGAAGCCTTACAAGGTAATCTGCCCTGGAGCTGATTTAATAGCAGAGAACACTACTTCATATTAAAGAACCTGTGCCAATATTCAAACTGTAGACCTGCCACTGACCAGTTTTCCTCTCAGCTCATCCTCAGTGATACCCTTCTCTCTACCTGCATCATTCAGTTCCTAAGTTTATTAGTGCATGTGCCTGTCTTCCCTATTAGAACAGAAGTTCCTTTGATAATAGGCATTGTGCTTTGTAAATGCTGACTAGATGCTCAATAAATGTTTATTTAAAAGATATATTCCACAAAACATAGCCTGGCTAGATATAATTTTCTTATGAAACTAGGATAAAAGGAAATAGAAATAAAGCCTTAAAAATTTTTTTTACCCGATAAGTGTGATTGATAGCAAAATACCCTTCAGAATTGTTAGTATATATCCGGCTACGAATTTCAATGTCAGGAGTATGCATAGAGGTTAAGGATGTATAGTGGGCCAGGTGCAGTGGCTGAAGCTTGTAATCCCAGCACTTTGGGAGGTGAGGTGAGAGGATTGCTTGAGTCCAGGAGTTAGAGAATACCCTGGGTAACATAGTGGGACCCTGCCTCTGCAAAATAGAAAAAATTAGCTGGGTGATGTCATATGTACCTGTAATCCCAGCTATTAAGGAGGCTGAGTTGGGAAGATCACTTAAGCCCAGAAGGTCAAGGCTGCAGTGAGCCATGATCACTTCACTGCACTCCATCTTGGGCAACAGAGTGAGAACCTATTGATACAGAGGGCTGTGCTCCTGGTAAACCCCACCCTTAAGCCGAATCAAGGTCCTAAGTGAAAACATTTGACTCTGTTTTTCTACCCAAATGTTGCCTTTTTTTGGCCTGGCACATCCCCTATCCTCTGCCCATAAAAAGATTTCAGCTGGCAGAGCAACACAAGCAGCTGAGTGTTGAGGATACAAGCAGCTGAGTGGTGAGCTGAGAAGCAACTAAGTGTTGGAAACTACAGATAGATGTGGCTAACTACAGATGGTGTGACTTCGAAGAGGGGCCTAGCCCAAAATAGCCGGGCTTCAGGGAAAGATCACCTTTTACCCACACCATCCCCTTCCAACTCCCCAACCCGCTGAGAGCCACTTTCATTACCCAATAAAATCCTCTCATGCCTATACTACACTTCAATCCATTGGTGTGACTTGATTCTTTCTGGATGCCAGACAGCAACCTGGGTGCTGAGAGGGCAGGGGCTGCTACCTGGACCCTCCACTGAGCTGGTTGGCACTTGAACATTCTTGGATGGCAGAGCTGAGAGACCATTGGTTGTAACACACTTGGATGCTGCTGCAGGGCCTGCACAGAGCCTACTCCTGCCACAGAGAAGTGACTGGCCAGTTTCAGCGTTCATTAGCTCCAGTTCCTGTACTTGTTCACACACTCCCTTTCATGAGGAGTGGCCAGCGGTGGGCAGAGTGAAACAAGTAACTCCAGTACCTGTCCATGAAAGGAATCAAGGGAATTACCCCACCTCACTATCGAGAGAGAGAGAGAGAGAGAGAGAGAGAGAGAGAGAGAGAGAGAGAGAGAGAGAGAGAGAGAGAGAGAGAGAGAGAGAGAGAGATATGCAGGGTCAAACTATCTGGAATTAAATTCTACCACTGAAACTTGTCCTTGGGATATTATTTGACCATGATGTGCCTCAACTTCCTCATCTACATTATAAAGATAATAGCAGTACCTATCTCATGGAGGCTAATGAAGATAATGTATATGTGATTATTTTAAAACATCTGTACATTCTTTGATACCATACTCATCAAAAATTGCAGTCTGTTTCTCCTCTTGAACTTAAACGGGTCTTTTGACTTCCTTAATTTAATACAATAGAAAGGAAGTTGCCTGACTTCTGAGGGTTGACTAGAAAGGATAACTTCTGCCATTGACTTGTGGGAAACTCACTCTAGGGCTCTTCAGCCACCACGTGAAAAATCTGGCTGCCCTGAAACTGCCATATGAAGAGACCACCTGAAGAGACCACTTAGAGATACTCAAGAAGCCCATCTGTTCCAGACCCCAGATGTTTGATTTTTTTCCCAGCCCAACTGCCAAACTACATGCCTAGGAAACCTTTCAAGATAGTCAGGCCCAACCTCCAGCCACTGCCTGGCTGCAACTGCATGAGAAACTCTGAGCCCACTCAACCCCCAGATGTGTGAGCACAGTTAATGATTCTTACTGTTTTAAGCTATTTTTTTTCTGGTTGGCATGTTACTATACAGTAGATAAGTGACTCAGTTACAAAGCAATAAGAACTGTACTTAATAAAAGTTCTCAACAAATGCTTTATATTGTTAAATCAGTCTTTGCTGTTTGCTAGTGTGTGCCCTTATTAGTGTGTTCATCTCACTGCACCTTTCCTATCTGTAAATTATATGTAATAGGTCCTGGGTTATCGGCCTCATGCAATTTTGATGAAGATTAGATGAGAAAATAAGAAAGTTCTTTGAAAAGTAGTAAAGTTTATAGAAAGTGAATATTACTGTTTTGCACATTTTTTTCTTACCTTAAATTTAGCAGGTGTTTAATATTGAGTAGATATTTGTACTCTAAAACTAGTGCTATTTTAAGAGATAATTTTTTTCATATTTTTAAACATTTTCAAACTAAATGACAAATTTGGATGGATTATTTGTTCTGTGTGTACAAAGTTGCCAAACTGACATAATTGTTAAAATCTCTGAGTATAAAATGAAAAGTTCTGTATCTTGTTAACTGCTTTTCACATTGCTCTACAGCTATAGCATAGAGTAAGCATATCCCAGATGATTTTGTATTAATTTAATTAAGAACTGATTTAAGAATCTATTTTTGCACAGTCATCTGCATTTTGACATGTCATCCACAAGGTGGAGGCAAAGGTTTTTATCTGAAATAGGCATTTCTTTAGAGGATTTTCATGGTGCAGCATACAACAGATGCAAAGATTTATACTTTTGATATTAAAGAGAATATCTGGCATAGTCAATCTATTATTAGAAACTTTCTTACTTGGTAAGAAGTAAAATATGAATCCCAAGTGCCTTATCCATGGATGAGCAATAAGGTACTACTATTGTTAACTGCAAAGTGGAACTTGCCAGAATGCATTAGTTATGAAACTAGTAGCTTTGTGGTGGTGGGTGTCATGGAAGAAACCATTAGATGCTTTCTTGGCCCAATGGAGGAAGGAATATTTCAGATCCTTGAAGAAACAGACAAGGATAAAATAGACTGTGGGAAAGAGAATTGTTTGACCTGATTATCTGTGACTGGGATTTCTTTAGTGAGAGATAAGAGATTATTTTATAATTAAGGACAAAAATACTCAAAATGTAATGCCAGAGTGAGATAATACAGTGTTAGAAATTCACACTTGCTACAGTTTCATTAGTCATTTAGCCAAGATCTTTAATCAGTTAATCCAAGATACTTTTCTCTTTCTGATTTGGGTGAAGGGACCAAGCTTTTAAGGCAGTGATTGGCAGGTTTGGTTGCAGGGCAGGTTTCATTCAAGATTGCTTAAATCTGAATCTCTGAGGGGGTGCCTGGGCACTGGTATTTTTTCCAGAATTCTCCATATAATTCAAAGATGCAGCTGGGGTTGGGAATCACATTTATAGGTTGGGGGAGGGTGAGACCTCTGTGGTGGGGAAAGGTGTACAAAAGGGAGAGCAGAGATGTAAAAACAACCTTCTAAGTCTTCTTATTTATTTTTAGCTATTTATCTCCAAATGGAAACAGTCAACTCTCAAGCTGATCAAATTCTTTCTTCATTAGGACCTATTGCTATTGAATGAAATGACACATTAGAAAGGTCTTTCACTTGTTTTTAAATTAAAATCTTCATAAAAAGCTTTGTTTCTTTAGAATTTCCAGGTGAGGTATTAATATTCTAATTCTGTGAGGACTGTTTAAGGTAATGGGTCCCAGGTGATGTTTAAGAACCAACCATGAGGCCAGGCACGGTGGCTCACACCTGTAATCCCAGCACTTTGGAAGGCTGGGGCAGGTGGATCATGAGGTCAAGAGATCAAGACCATCCTGCCCACCATAGTGAAACCCTGTCTCTATTAAAATACAAAAATTAGCTAGGTATGCATGGTGGGGTACACCTGTAGTCCCAGCTACTTGGGAGGCTGAGGCAGAAGAATTGCTTGAAGCCAGGAGGCGGAGGTTGCAGTGAGCGGAGATCGGGCCATTGCACTCCAGCCTGGTGCCTGGTGAAAAAGCGAGAAAAAAAAAAAAAAAAAAAAGAAAGAAACACTCGTGGGATGACCTAGGAATCCAGAGAAATATAGGAAGTCAATACTGCAACTTGAAAGACTTTAGACCTTATAGATGGCAAGAAAAGATTTGTGTGATAGTTAATTTTTGTGTGCCAGTTTGTCTAGGCTATGGTAATAGTTTAGTGAAACATTAGCCTAGATATTGCTGGAAAGAGATCTTGCGCATGTAACCATTGATAATGTTAGTGACTGTCATCCAGTTGAACGCTTTAAGAGCAAAAACAAGTTTTTTCAGGAAAGAAGAATTCAACCTCAACACTGTAATATAGAAATTTTGTCTGTTTCTAGGCTATTTAAGACTTGCCAGCTTCACAAATGCATAAGCAATTTCTTAATTTTTTTTTGAAACCTCAGATTTTTGGGATCCAGGTTAATTTGAGTTAGTTTAGAGTGAAGGTAACAGAGGTATCAGTAAGTCCCTACTGACATCATTTAATAGAATGCCTGCAGTCACCTAGAATTTGACAGGTCTTGTGAAAGTTACAACGAGTACATTTGCTCCAGGGATTTTTCATTGGTCTTCCATTTGTGGATTTTATGTGGCAAAAGGAAAAAGCAGGTATAACACATATATATCTCAAGTGGAGTCTTAAAATAGGATCCTACAGCAAGGACATCCGTTCCTGACTGTGGTCAGCAATGCACAGGGCTACTAATTACAGAGACTCGGGCAAGAAGGCAGGAAACGCTGTCACCAAAGCAGAAACAGCTTGTCTGTGTCCTGACAGGGAGATGGCTTCTAACCGAAAGAACTGAACCTGCTACAGGGAAGGAATGATGGATTTGGAAGGGAGTTCTGAATCTGAGTTTCTGCTCTCCCACTTACTAGCTGTGTGATTTTTAGAAATAGATGTCCTCTCTGAAACATAATTTCTTGTCCATAAAATATAATAGCCCTGCCTTTCAGCATTGTAATTATTACCAAATGACTTAAAATGAGTGAAACATTTTATAAATGTGAAAAAGCACCTTACAAATATTAGATACTCTAGGATCTTGGTCTTTATTTATGGAAAATAATCCATGTTATTGTGTCAGGAGGAAAAGTGACTTAGGGTCTTATTAGTGTCTTTATTTCATTCAGTGGCACAACTATTGTTTTATGAATGGAGAGATGAATCTGGTGGCGATATGTATCCTCTCTTTCCATTTATCCCAGCACTTTCTCCACTCATGAGAGCTGATTAATCCCTTATCCTGCTGATTTTATTATCAAAATGTTTCTCGATTCTGTCCCCTTTTCTCCATTCTTTTCGTCACTACCATGGTTCATGCCTTTGTAATTACTTTTCCAGATCATTGTAATCACTTCTAATGGCGTTTTTGCTTTCTGTCTGTTACTCCCAAAATTACCCTTAAATTCACCTGGGTAGCAGGCCGATCTTAGATGCTGGCCTAACTATGGCTTTTTCCTGTTCCCAGCAACAGCCCTGTTTTTAAAAACACCCCTGGGCTCACGAACCTGCAGATATCTGCCCAACCAACTCCACTTCCACCAAAATGGTTGCACCATTTTTATACCCTAAGAAAGTTCAGACCTCAGTGAGGCCTAACCTTGACCCCACTGCCATGCACACACTTAATTCTCATCCCTAGAAATTCCCTGTTCCTCCCCAAGACTCTAGGAATGCTCTGTGCATACCTCTATCTTAGGACACTTATTTTCCCTCTAGAGGCCACCTGGAATTTGGTATACCATAGGGGCTTAGTCACTGAGTTTGGAATTGAAGAAAGGATGTCTAGATGGCAACGTACTCTTCTATGGGTATTTCTTTAACCTAAATGTAAAATACTTAATAAAATGAACTGGCTACCTCATCCCTTTATATTTTCTTCCATATCTAAATATCTAGTTAGCAATTGCCAAGTACAGGATCTTTTTGTATTTGTACGTTTGCATAATTTGAGAAATATTAGGACATCTAAGTGCCTTTTTCTTTTTTTTTTAGTCTTTTTTTTAATCGCATTTTAGGTTTTGGGGTACATGTGAAGAGCATGCAAGATTGTTGCATAGGTACACACATGGTAGCGTGATTTGCTGCCTTCCTCTTCTTCATCTATATGTGGCATTTCTCCCAGATTTCTTAAAATAAATCTCTTTATCTCCTGTTTTTTCTGTTTCCTCAGATAATCCTCACTGATAGAACTTGTAAACATCATTCTTAGAAACAAATTTGATATGGTTTGGCTGTGTCCCCACCCAAATCTCATCTTGAATTCCCATGTGTTGTGGGAGGTAATTGAATCATGGGGCCAGGTCTTTCCCATGCTGTTCTCATGATAGTAAGTCTCATGAACTCTGATAGTTATTATAAGTGAGACTTTTCCTGCATAAGCTCTCTTTGCCTGCTGCCATTCATGTAAGCTGTGACTTGTTCCTCCTTTCCTTCTGTCTTTATTGTGAGGCTTCCCCAGCCACGTGGAATTGTGAATTCTCCACAAAACCTCTTTCCTTTGTAAATTGCCCAGTCTTGCATATTGTGTTCATCAGCAGCTTGAGATCAGACTGATAACAGTAAAAGTGGTACCAGTAGAATGGGGTGCTGCTGAAAAGATACTTGAAAATGCGGAAGCGACTTTGGAACTGGGTAACAGGCAGGGTTTGGAAGAGTTTGGAGGGCTCAGAAGAAGACAGGAAAATGTGGGAAAGTTTGAAACTTCCTAGAGACTTGTTGAATAGCTTTGACCAGAAAACTGACGGCCATATATACAATAAGGTCCAGGCTGAGGTGGTCTCAGATGGAGATGAGAAACTTTTTGGGAACTGGAGCAAAGGTGGCTTTGCCAGGAATTGGGAAATAAAATGCCTGCTCCTTGAAGCTTCTACATAGAAAGTGCAGCCCTACCTTTCACTAAGATTTCAAAATGAGAAGCAAACCTCAAACAGAGAAGTTCTTTGGATGACAGAAAGTGACTTGACCTTGGCTCAGTTAATGCAATACTCCTTCATGGGACTTAGAATTTTGAGAAGTGACAGGTATGTTAGTTAATTTAACTCCAATTATATTTGCCATAAAATTGCTTGATATATTGTATAACTCTACATCTAACATGAGGTGAATTCAAATTCCCTGACGCAATTAACTCTACATATAGAAGCTTGCATGATTTGTCATAGTTTCAGAGAGGTATTTATTCTAAATATTTGAACTTTCCATTAAAGCAGAATAGAGAGAACACTTTCATTTCCCCTGGGCCAAGAAGACATATAGAATATTATATATTTTTTTATATGTGGTACATTTAGTTAAGCAGAAAAATCGTGTTTTTAGAACTTTATAAATTTCTCTCAGGCATTTTTTGCAAAAATAAATTTGTTCAAGTTACAAAGAAAATTTGTAGCAAGGCAGATGCTACCTAGTTAATTCCAAGCAACTTGTAGCTGGAAGCAGGAAGGTAGTTTCAGGAGTCTTTTTGTTGCTGTTGTTGTGTTTTTGCTGTTAGTTTTTAAGAAGTGAAATATTCTAGGCGTTATGGTGGAAGTCTGTCTAACTTTTTCTTTTCTTTTTCTTTTTTTTTTTTTTTTTTTCAATGGAGACTTGCTCTGTCACCCAGACTGGAGTGCAGTGGTGCAATCATAGCTCACTACAACCTCCACCTCCCAGGTTCAAGCAATTCTCCTGCCTCAGCCTCCTGAGTAGCTGAGATTACAGGCACATGCCACAATGCCTGGCTAATTTTTGTATTTTCAGTAGAGAAGGGGTTTTACTATGTTGGCCAGGCTAGTCTCAAACTCCTGACCTTGTGATACACTCACCTTGGCCTCCCAAAGGGCTGGGATTACAGGTGTGAGCCACTGTGACCGGTTCAACATTTTCTTGATGATACCTACTAAGCCTGGGAATCAATCAGAGAATGGAGTTTAGCATATTGGGAATTTTAAAGTGGATGCTTAATGCTGAGTCTTTTAGAATGAAACAGCAGAGATATAGACAAAAACAGGCCTTATGAGATTGCTTACTGTAGCATTTTTGTGAAAGACACAGGAGCAGTTCTCAAGATCAACACTGTGAAGATCCACATAATTCTCAGTCATATCTATGGTTTGCATTGTATTTCAATTTATTTTGATAGCAAATCATCATACTTATCATTGTATGAAGATGCTGTAGCTAGAAAAAGTAGAAAGTATCCTGGTTGTCTCCCCAGAAGCTCAGTGGTTTTGCTTAGGTTAAGTCATCAGAGGTCATTCCCCAGGGTGCTCCAGCTCTAGGTCTATGAGAATAATGAAATAAATTTTATGTTAGAAAAACAGAGCTAATGGGCAACAATCATAACATTGCTCAATAGATGCATACAACCTCATGCTATTTTAATATTTATGCCAAAAATTACTCTGTCTAGAATGACCCATATATCCACTATGGCCCATCTCATAAGTCCAGATTAAGAAAAGAATGTAAGACATTTCCAATACAAATAGTGATGGATTTATATACTATATACATACATAAAGCATATAAAGCCATTACCATTGATACACCAGGGTACCTTGTATGTTGTGCAGTGTTTTAAAAATATTTTTTAAACTGGTGATGAATGTGACTTTCTGCTTTATGTTAATAACAATTACAGCCAGGGCAAAACTGTCAACCAGTGGCATAATGAGTACACTTGATCATGGAATTGAGACAATAGTTTAGTAGTTTTTATTTTAGCAAAACACTGAGTATGAATTTTATCAAATCATCTTCTACATTGTGTTAGGGCCAATTTGTCTACCTTTAATTTTTTTCCCTCTTCCAAGACAATATAATATAGTTATATCATAGTTCTATTTGTACTGTATAAAAAATTCCATGTTTCATTGTCTTCAGTGAGTTTATGCTTTGGAGTGAGGATAGGATGAGAGACTCGAATCTTTTCTCATAGCCTCACTTCCTGTGTTTCTCTCATAGTGAGAGCAACTCTGTGTTGGTTGTGATTCTGGTATCTAAAATATTTGTCACCCAGCCTGATTCTACATTGTGAGCCAACTCATTTATTGTTTTGGCAACCTGGAGGGACCACTACTTGCTTCTATAGCTAATGGCAAAAAATATCGGGCTTTGTGAGATTTATTAAGACACAGAGATTCTCTCTCCAAAAGTGCATGCAAGTATGACCACCATCAATTTGGAGCTTGAAGGCTTGAAGTAAAAGATTGATCAAGGAGACCAATAGCTGTCAAGATGAGAACTGAAGTTTTTAATAAGACTCTAATTGACAGTGAAATAGTGTGAAACTGTTGAATTGTAGATGTACTAGAGATTGGAACACCTTGAGATAAAAGGTGTTCAGCTTCAGCTTCTAAATGAGGGATTCAGATCCCTAACTAGAGATGCGTAGGCTTAAATGGAAATGAAATGCACAGCCAACCAAAGTTGGCTTAATGGTTTTAGACACTGCTTCAGTCTAAACTATGTGCCACTTCTGGGGCTGAAGAGATTACCTGCTACAGCAAGGGAAAAATCATTGAAGAAAATTGATATTTTCTACTTGAATAATTTAATATATATTGAAAAGACTGATCTATCTGAGGGAAAGTACTCGGCATTTACTCTGAAATCATTAAGACTTAGATTTAGAGCAGCTCATGACTAGGATTGTGTTATTTTTGAGGCAATGCTGCTGTTAGTTGAATGACTTCACAGTTGTCCAATACAGCTACAAAATTCCCCCTGGAACCCAGGAACTGCAATCAGTTGGTTGTGTTCTGGAAACCTGAGACAAGTGGTAAAGTTGTGGTCTCATTATTTCTGGGTATCAAGTACCTCAGGCTGGTCACAGTGGCTCATAGCCTTGTGAATGAGGTATAATTTTCCTTTTCAAAGTCATGTAACTATTCCCAAAATAATTGAGTGCTGGTAGGCCTTCATCATTGCAGAATGCAATAGTGATAAATAGGCAGTGGATAAAATTGAGCTCAGAAGAGTCAATGCATGTTGCCAAAATCCATGGAAGGAATATGTGAACAACCTTAGGAAGGAATAAGTGAATATGTGAATAATCCATCCAGATGATCAAAATGTATTTGGGAAGCCAAACAATTGAGTGGTATAGAAATCAAAGAATTAATTAAAGGTCAGAGAAAAATGTAGACTAACACAGGTGAAATAATAAGAAATGTCTACAGAAGATGAAAATAATGACCATGAACCAGAAGAATCAGTATATTAGAATCTTCATTAATATGTCATTGACAAACTGAATTTATCTCTTGATTTAGTTAGCATTAAAAATACTTGTGAAATTTGTTCTGAAAAGAAATCTCTTGAAATCCATCAGATTATTACTTCCTCCTTTACTTATCTTAGGATATCTTCTCCGATTTTAATTAGTTTTCCCAAAGCCTGAAAACATATAACATTAAGGAAATGCACTCTGAGTTCTGAAGAATAATAGTCCAGTGAAAAACATATTTGAAATCAAAGTTATCATATAGCTTTCCAAATAACCCTGACTCTTAATTAAAACTTAAGAAATCTTGAAGGATGAGAGGTGAGGTAAATGTTGTGTATTGGGATTTTAACTTTTTGCAGATTATTACATGTGGATTGAGATAAAGGAAAAGTAGACTCATTCCAATGGGGAGGAGAGTATAATTTAGCAGCTACTGAGATCAGAAAGTGTTTTCCTTGGAAGTTGTTGAGAAAACTTACTTTATCTTTAGGACAGTGGCATATTTTGTGCTTTGGCATATACATGGGCAGAAAAACGTTTGAGATTCATATCAGTACTAGTAGGAGAATCAGTGCAACAACTTTGCTAGTATTACTGCTAATATTCATTTTGATTATTTTTTAGGCATTTTATATACATCTCAATCATAAAAATTGAAATTTTGTATTAAGGTCGATATTGAAATTTTCATTTTAGATAAAAGGAAACTCATCTTTAGACAGGATAGATAACTTGCTCAAATTTACAAAGACAGATAGTTAGAGTGGGGATTCTAATCCAGGTTGAGTGATTTCGAAAATGAGTTTTCTTGACAATCACCCTAGTACTGGTTCTCAGAGTGTTAAGTTTCTTTTTTACTGATTCACAAGATTTAAATAATTAATAATTGAAAATATGAACATGGTGAAATAATTTAATGTTATTAGTCAAGGGATTGGAAGGCTTTTGTGTCTACATTATTTTGGGCAGGGTTGTCAGCAAAATAATAACTGACATTATTGAAAAGCCTCAGTTCAGCTAAGAACTGAAATCCAAACCAGTTTGCATCTTTTAAAGTCTCATGTATAATATCTTTAGAATAAATACAACTGAATCTGGACAGAAAATGTTTTTGTTGAAATGTGCAGAGTTCAGGTCACTTTCAGTTTAAGATGTGAAGTTATGTCAGAATAAACTATTTTAGGTTCTTAATGTCTTCATCTGGCATTTTTTAATAGGTGAAAATATAGTAACTGAAAAAAGCAAGTAATAATTTAACAGTGTTGTTTTAATTTGAATAAGAAAGTCCCTTTCCTCCTAAGGTCCCTACTGTGTTATTTGTAAGACTTGATGAACGCTGTCTTTAAACTCAGAGTTCTTCCTGTTGAAGTGCATGAGAATCCTTTAAATGTTCTTTATGCTGTCATTATATTACATGTGAGATTATGATAGATGAAGCACAAGTCAGGGGGCCAGTAAGCCTGGATTCTAGTCTTAAATATATCAGAAGTTGGCTGTGTGCTCTTGTGTAAGTGTAAACTCTTTAACTTTTCTCATTGCTTAATGTTCTTATCTGTAAAATGAGTTTGAGTAGATAAGAGTAAATTTATTAAAATCTCCTTCCCATTCTTTGATATTTAGAATACACTGTACAGTGCTGAATTCTTTGGTCCTGAATTTTAAAAATACACTTACCAAAGTTAATACACATGCTTCAGGACTATAGGATATTCTTCAATTCAGTATCAATCTGATAATGAAAAAAGAATGTTACATCATTTACGAAGTATTTCATTTGTAGACTACTAGATTATGCAGAAGATATACAAAATCTTGAAACCTTGGTTAGAGGGGACAATTCTTGCCAGAATGCAATGTTACATTGTAGTTTTTATTAACCACCCTTCACGTTTATTTAGCTTTACATCATCCCTGCCCTTGAAGGGCTTACAGTCTGCTGGAAAATGTAAACAAGAAAAAATGACCTTAGAGTTTATAAGTGCTAATTATTGGGTGCACACGGAATCTTATGGGACAACAGAGAAGTTTGAGTGTCAGGGAAGAGTTTTCAGAGGAGGTAATGTCTTCTAACTTGAACCCTAAAGCCTGATGAATAATTCAGCCAAAGCAAGCCTGATGCGAGATAGGGCAATTGAGCAGAGTTATTATGTGCAAAGGTTTTGAGGTAAGAGCAAGTTTAACGTGTTTGGAAAATGGCAAGTAGCTCAGGAGAACCCAAGCAGGAGGCACAACAAGTGGTGACAGCAAGTTACTACCTGGAGAAGAAATCAAGGTCCAAAATATCTCTATTTTGTAAAAAAAAAGTGTACTTTAATTTGGAAGCAATGAAAACTATTAGGGGAGTGTATAAACCATTTTTGTGTTTTAAAAACATTGATTTGACCTCAGTATAGAGATGGGATTGGAAGTGAGGCACTGTGGGCAGACTGGAGGTGGGAGACCAAAGGACAGGCTGTAATCTAGGTGAAAGATTGCCTGAAACTAAATACTAGGAATGTAGAAGAATGTGGGTGGGAGATTGGGAGATGTTACAGAGTTAGAATTGATGGGATTTGCAATTTTATTTGCTTCATAAGGAAAAAGAGAAAGAAAAATAAAAAGAGTCACTAAATTTTTATCATGGGGCAACGGGTAAAAGGATGATAATATTCATAAACTTAAAAAACACAAGAGAAGGTTATGGGAGTTGGCCTATGTTTTGGCCATGTCGATTTAAAATTTCTTATGGGACAAGCTATTGGGGGAAAAGAGAGTCCCATAGACAGTTAGATAAAAAGCCTGATGCTGAAGGAGAGATCTTGGTTGGAGGTAGAGATCTGGAGATTAAAAGCGTATGCATTGATGGAAAACATTGGGAAAATGTAGCGCCATGGAAGTGGAGACCAAGGAAAAAACTCTGGAAAACAAATTTAAGGGATAGGTAAAGGAAGAGGACAATATGAAATAGAACAAGAAGAGAAGAATTATAGAAAGACAAAAAGTAGAAAATAATAATACAGATGCTAAAGAAATTGTTTCAAGAAGGAAGGAATACTTATGGGTATCAAGTGTATTGCAGAGACAGCTGGTAAGAACTAAAAAATGTTTATTAGATTTAGCAATAAGGATATTGTTGGCGTGCCTTTGTTGATAGTCATACAGTACCATCAAAAGCCAGGCTCCAAAGGGTTGAGAAATTAATAGGAGGTGTGAGGAGTTGGTGTATATGGTATTCTTGCAAGAATCTTGGCTGTAAGGGGAGGTGAAAGAAATATAGCTAGGGAGGTGTCTAAAGTGCCTTATCTGTTATTTTTTCAGATAAGAAGAATAACTTTAATACAAATTAGACAGAGCTGGTAAAAACGTTGATGCAAAAGAAGAAAGAATATCTAATGGAGGAAGAGTCCAAGGAAGTGAGATGGGTAGGATTCAGAGTGATGCTACCAACATAGTATCATTGTTTGCTACTTAACAATAATTTTGGATTTTCAGTCAGTAGTCTTTTGGTAGCAATACTTTGCTTTTGTCATGATTAGCTAAATTAGGGCTAAAGTCTATGACAAGGACATTGAGGGAAAGTAACAGACTAATACAGAATAAACAGATTTTCTTAACATCATATAGCCTCTATAAATTTGATTCAACCCATCTGTGAAAGGGGAATTAAAATAATAACATCTAGAATTGTTTTGGGTTATTCTATAAGTACATACGTGTCGGGCTATTAATAGTTCTGCTTAACATATAGCAATAGCTTAATCAATGATAGCTGTGACACTGAGGATTATAAAATCTAGTTATACCAAGAAATAAAACAAACTACAGTGAATATACTAGTTTTTCCTAATATAAGAAAGACAGCGGGGAGGGTATAGACAATGTATCACTCTACTTGTCAGTCTCCTCCACTTGGCTTCCACTTGGCTATTTGTATTTGTCTCTATGTTTTTAGGACTTTCGTGATCAATTCCAGCATATTACAGTGACTTTCAGAATACTTTGGGAAATCATATCTGATGCTCACTAGCTGAAACATTTTAAAGGAAGCATAGTAATGAGTTCTCAGGAGAGTACAAGGGCATGCCCTGCCTGAATAATGGTAGAAAAAGAAAAAAAAATTCAAGTCTAATTTTATAACTGTGTGTTTTTCTGCAGGCAAATGGGCCTTTTTTGGCGTAAACAAATGAATCAGTTCTGAGAGTGCTATGGTAAAACCAAAAGAAAATGACATGGTTGTTGTATTTCCTGCTCATTTCACGATCAGGGTGAGGATAGGGGTAGATACCCATGCAATGACACACTAAATTAATGTGGTTCAGAAGCCTCTTTTGCCAATCTTCCAGTACTTGTGCCAAGTGTATTTGGAATGACAAGTAGAGACTGATTCCTGGATGCAAGTGATGGGAGGAAAAGGAGTAGATGGATATTACTTTTAAGAAAAAATTTTGTCAAGCAAATATATAACAAAGACATCTCACAAATTATGATCCAAATATTATAGGGAAAGTGGGACATTCACGTTAAGCATTGGAAATTCAAGAGAATGCTGTTCAAACAGATGTTGTATTAAAATGAAGTCAGAAAGGAGGGGTGAACTTGCTTACCTAGCTATAAGGTCAGTTTAGAAAAGCAATCAGAAGGCTAATTGAAACAGCAGAAGGTTTAATCTCTGAGGGCTCTGAATAATCAAATTTGCACAAGTAACTCAATAACTGCATTCATCTCAATAACTCCATTCATCTCACTCTACTTTAGCAATTACTGAAAGATAAGCTGCTCAGCTGCTATAAATTTACTGGCCATAAAGCAAGAAGAGGGATAGCTACAAACCTCCCTTCTCATCATTGTAGTGATTTGAATGGCAATATGTTAAAATGAAAAATATATTGAAAACCAACTCAAATAAAAAACAAGGAACTTGAAGCGAGCATGAATTTACGCTTAAAGCTCAGTTTGTCTTGTATAGTGTTAGGCAGGACAGTGCCTATCTGTATAGACAAAGGGGGCAGGGAAGGATTTCAAGAGTGATGTTTCTTATAGAATTTAAAAGAATATTTAGACTGTTTTTTTTTTTTTTCCTTTTTTTGTAATAGACTCTCAGAGCAAATTTTCTGGTAGGAAACAACTTATATGTAAGGTGATTTTATTTTTCTAGGTTTTTTTTTTTTTTTTTTTTTGAGACGGAGTTTCCCTCTTGCTACCCAGGCTGGAGTACAATGGCGCGATCTCGGCTCACTGCAACCTCCGCCTCCTGGGTTCAGGCAATTCTCCTGCCTCAGCCTCCCGAGTAGCCGGGATTACAGGCACGCACCACCACTCCCAGCTAATTTTTTTGGATTTTTAGTAGAGACGGGGTTTCACCATGTTGACCGGGATGGTCTCGATCTCTTGACCTTGTGATCCACCTGCCTTGGCCTCCCAAAGTGCTGGGCTTACAGGCTTGAGCCACCACGCCTGGCCTTATTTTTCTAGGTTAAGGCCACCTAAATTGCAACTAAATTTAGGTTACCAAAAGCAAGTTGTTATTATAAAAGGAAGGAACTGTTCAATTTAATTATTTTATGTGAAAAATGTTTTAATGCCCACAAAATATTCTGACAATCCAGCTTCTTCTGATTTTATGTTGAAAATCTTAAGTAGCTTGAATTTTAATGAACAATAAAGATGGCATATTTTTCAGTAGAATTTAAAGAAAGGGCTTTTATTCTACTGTACTCTTTTCATTTGGAATTCTGACTTTATAAATTTTTACAAACAAGATTAGCAAATAGGTTTGGGACCAGAGTGTAAATATGGAAATTAGAAAAGAAACCAGAATCCCTAAGGTTATAAGGAAGGCATTAGAAAAATATGTAACTCCGTTTGTCAAACTAAGACTTTTTTCTTACGTACCATACAGTAAAATAAAGCAAAACAAAACAAATAAAACTTTACTAAAATATGAATATTAAGAAACTTGGTACGCATAGCCCAAGACTTTAAAAAAATATTTTACACAGCCTAATTTTTTTAAAGCCACTTCAAGTATAAGACAACTGCTCTTGCTAACAGAGACATTTTCTAGTTGCTAACAAAAGCCAGGGTGATTTCAGGAGAAATTACAAAGGGAATATTACAGCTTAATTTATAGTTCTCATTGAATAAGAGAACATTCAATGCAGTTATGTGGTAATAGAATAGGCCATTTCCATTTCTACTCCTAGGAGTAGATAAATTGACTATGGAAATTTAAATGGCTGGGTTCGGTGGCCCATGCCTGTAATCCCAGCACTTTGGGAGGCCAAGGTGGGTGGATCACAGAGTCAGGCAATTGAGACCATCCTGGCCAACATGGTGAAACCCTGTCTCTACTAAAAATACAAAAATTAGCTGGGCGTGGTGGTGTGCACCTGTAGTCCCAGCTACTTGGGAGGCTGAGGCAGGAGAATCACTTGAACCCAGGAGGCAGAGATTGCAGTAAGCCAAGCCAAGATCATGCCACTGCACTCCAGCCTGGCAACAGGGCAAGACTCCGTCTCAAAAAAAACCCATAAAAAACCAAAAAACTTAAATGAAGGCTGAATGCACCTCTGGAAGGAATTAACTGAGTGAGAAATTACTCTAGATGATATGTATAGTTTTCTTTGAACATTTATACTTTTTAAAAAATACAAAGTTTGACTTACTTTTTTAAAAATTAAGTTCTTGAAGATTTTTAAATGTGCACTAATAGAAATTGGGCTTTGTTGCTTTCGTGGCTAATAAATGAACAAAACTTCATGTAAATGCTTAAATTATTTCACTTACAGAAAGGGGCTTCTGGCCAGGCATGGTGGCTCACACCTGTAATCTCAGCACTTTGGAAGGCCGAGGCGGGCAGATCACTTGAGGTCAGGAGTTCCAGACCAGCATGGCCAATATGGTGAAACCCCTCTACTAAAAACACAAAAATTTCCTAGGTGTGGTGGCACACACCTGTAATCCCAGATACTTGGAAGGCTAAGGCAGGAGAATCACTTGAGCCCAGGAGTTAGAGGTTGTAATGAACCAAGATCTCACCACCATCTCACCACTGCACTCCAGCCTGGGTGATAGAATGAGATTCCATCTCAAAACAAAAAAACAAAACAAACAAACAAAAAAACCAAAAAAGCGCTTAAGGGCTTCTAATTGGCATTAAATCATTTACTCTAAGTATCATTTGGTATGGCATAGAATTGTTCCTTACCCTGCCTCTATATTTCAGAAATAGAGTGGACAAGACAACAAAATTCTTGGAGTTATTACTAATGTCTCAAAATAAGCAGTAAAGTGAAATGAAGTGTTTTTACCTTTTGGCTCTTCTGAAAAAATGAAATACTTGCTGGAGAGTAACAGGTAAAAACAGAGGATGTGAACATATGGGCTGACATTTTCTGAAAAAAGCCATCAGAATACACCCCTCACCATGAGAACAGGGCAGATGCTTACTTAGTGAAAGAAATCTTAGAATAAGACACTTGAAGTCTCAGAAATTGGAGCATAGCTCAGGTCCACTAAGAGTGGGCTCACACAGCCTACTTGAGGTCTCCTCCCCTCTCTCACACCTTCAGTCTATATAAAGATGGCAGAATACAAGATCCCAACCTAACACTGTGGTTTATAGAAGAAAACCAATATGCTTCAGATGCAATGATTAGATAAACAATAATTCATCTATTGATACCATCAGAGAAAGCAGAAAGGTCTGGCCAGAACTGCCTGTGTTTTGCACAAGTTAAAAAATAAATGATCTGGCAGACATGCAAATACATTTATGGGAAAGAAGGGGAAAGAGAGAAAGGAGGAGGGGAATAGGGGAAGGGGTTATTTTACTGTTAACATTATTGGACTTGAACCAGGAAGTAGGAGGGGAAAAAAGAAAAAGGGAAGGTGGGGATGAGGGGAAGGGACATTTAAAGAAAGATGAGCCCAAGAACTATCCAAAATTGAGGGAAGTAGAGACGGAAGTTGGAAGATATAGGAGTTCTAATATCTTTATCTTTCAGAGTTTGGAGCCAACAAATAGTGTCTAAAATTATTTTTTAGCTTTTAGAAAATAACTCTTAAAGAAGCATTTATGTGACCTTTAGAAATTCTTCTGTTGCATTTCTTTTTCTTATGTCATATTAAAACAAATGTAATATTTCTATAATTAACATATTAATAGAAGCTATGATATAACCCCATTTTTCTAAAAGTATTTCCTTTTATCAATCTACCTACCTAAATATGCATATGTATCTATCTACATAATCACACATACAGATACATGAAATACAATTTACCCTCACTATGTGAAGGTAATGAACTTGGATGTTTTCACTGTATTCTTATTCTTCTTTTTCATTTAAAAAGGCTGTTACTACATTACAATTCACAATTTGTAAAACACTACATGTTCTTTGTTGCCTGTATTCACAAACTTTTTTGTTTCTTAAAAAAGTATCAAATTTCATGTTTTACAACTGCCTCAACTTGCTTTTGAAGAGTATAACATAAAAGCAGTTATGTTTCTTACTTTCATTGCAAAGACAGTCAAGTTATAATAACACCAGGAAAGGCCTGTCATAATGGTGTCTCAATAACAGGAAAGAAATGAGTAGATCTGAGTGAATAAGTTCTTAAGTTATTTTGCTGTGTTAAGTAGAGGGTTATATTTTCCTACCTCTGAATCACAGTAAAGAGGAGGTGAGTTTACGGAACAGCAGTGGGAGGCAAAGTCTGAGCGCCTGTCAACCAGCTCTGCCAGTTTCTTGGGTGTGACGTCGGGCAATTTTGCTCCTAGTCGCTCTGCCAGTCTGAAAAACCATTTAAATGTCAGATCTTACTAGATGTATTTATTTTATAAAAATTTCTAATGCAAAATAGTAGCCATTTCAGATCTTTTACAATAAAAATGAAAATAGAAATACTTGCCAGTCTCAAGAAAATTCTACACCTGTGGTATAGAAATGTCAGTTTGAGATTAGAAAGTGAAACCTATGCCTCTTCAAGATCATGAAAGTAAACATACAAATAGCTGCTGAACTGGAATTCCAGTCTTTATTCTTTCATTTGCTCATTATTTCAACATGGAAGAATACTTCTAATTTTTTTTCTAACCTTTCATCTTCTCTTCAGTTTTAGATTTAAAATTCCTTAAAAAATATTTCCTTTACAGGACCTCATACCAGCTTAATGCCTTTTTTTTCTCTCCTAATTTATATGCTTTCACCTTTGGTTTACCTACTTCTCAACTCACTATGTTGGAAAACACTGATATGAGAGTCAGAAAACTTTGGCTTTTGTTTTTAGCTCTACTGAAAATGAACTCTCCGTCTCTGTTTCAGGATGGTGATGGGACTTGATGTCTCCTGATTCTTTCAATTTGAACAATCAATGATCTCAGTGTCTCTTCACACTCATAATAAGCAACCCAGCCTGGTTTTACGACTTTCTTCAGGAAGTGCTTGCCAGCCAGCAGTGGGCAATGGGAGGTAAGAAGACCCATATTAATCTAGACTTGGGCTTGGCAAGGGTGGGTGCTGGGAAGGCACAAAAGGTAAAGGGGACCCATTAGTTCATAAAAGCATTGTTGAACCTCAGGGTGGTAGGGATGGGGGGCTCAAATGAGGCAAGGAGAGACTCATGCAAAAAAGAAGTGGGGAAGAGGTGGGTAGGGATTAGGATCTGAGAAATTTACTAACTATAGCTTGGGAAAATGACATGGTTTTCTCAGTGGAGACTTTCCTCAAGAACCCAGTACCACTTCTTTCCTTACTATGGCCTATTATTTTACAGTTAATGCCTACTTATAGAGAAATGCTTTTTCCTCCTTTTCATTGAGAAAAATGACTTAATTGAGAAAAAAACACAATTAATATTATTGGTGGTTAAGATTTCTATTTCTGATTTATAGGGAATATATGCAGGTGATGGCTGACACTATGCTTGATTGAAAGTTTGGGTCTTCTTGCCAGGCACTATGCCATGAAGTTATAATGTTTCTCAGCAGTTTTATAGGTCCTCAATTTTATATAGCAATATCTACAGAAAATTCTGAGATAAGAATGTTGATAAGCTATGTACTCATTTTTCCATTTTGAATCAAGTTCCTGCAGATAGATTTTGTAATCTATACTTTTGTGGCTGTGTTTCTATTGCCCACCCACTTGATACACATGACAATTTTTCCCCTGAAAAACACTTAGCTGCTTCTTGTACAGATAATAAATTCTGAACTACTTTTTTAAAACTAAAACGACTTAGGGGGTACAAGTGCATTTTTGCTACATGGATGTATTGCGTAGTGGTGAAGTCTAGGTTTTTAGTATAACCATCACCCAAACAATGTACACTGTACCCAAGAGGGAATTCCTTATCCTTCACCCTTCTTCTACCCTCCTACCCTTTGGGGTCTCCAATGTCTATTATTCCACTCTATGAGATTCTGACTACTTAAACTCCTCATTGCACCTCCTCTTTTTATTGTTCACTGAAGAGAATCTTATGTTTTCAACTATGCTTTCAATTCATAGTACTAAGAAAATATTATTGATAAATTTGAAGGATAAAGCCAGAACAAGTTTCTTACTTTTTCTTGTACTCAGTAAATGTGTTTTCTGAATAATCTGCACATAGTTCTTGTCCCTTGTCAATGAAAGAAGCTAGTTCCTTCTTTAGCAGAGGGCCCTGTAAGAAAACAATAATTGCATAACAAAATTATTTGTCTTCAAACATTGTCCCATCAGGCTGTCAAATCAAGATGTTACCTACATTAAGCATTGGCAAATGTCTTCTACAGAAGGCTGGATAATAAATATTTTAGGGTTTGCAGGCCATATGTGGTCTTTGTTGAAACTACTCAATTCTGTACAGAAGCAGTTGTAAGCTTTGCAGGAGCAATGAGGATGACTGTGTCCCAGTGGAAGTTGATGTATAAACACTGAAGTTTGAATTTTGTATAATTTTCATGGGTCATGAGATACTGATGTTCTATTATGTTTTTCCCACCAACAATGTAAAACTGTAAAACCATTTTTCTATTTTTGGTTTGTAGCCCATACAAAAGTAGGCAGTGAGCAAGTTTTGGCCCATGATCTATAATTTGCCAACCCTTTATGTACGTGCTTAATAAAGAAAATCTAGCAAATATACCTTAACATTAAAACAGGCAGTTGAGTCTTCAACATCACAGCATTCACCTAGTCTTTTTAGGGTGGGGTCAAGTACTTTACTGAGGAATACTTCTGGAAGACGAGTCCTTCTGCTTAGTTCAAACGTATACCTAGCATGAGGGAGAAAAGGAGATATTGACTTCTTTTGTCTCTGATGGAGTCTCCCTCTGTCACTCAGGCTGAAGTGTAGTGGCTCCACCTTGGCTCACTGCAATCTCTGCCTCCTGAGTTCAAGCGATTCTCATGCCTCAGCCTCCTGAGTAGCTGGGATTACAGGCGCCTGCCACCATGCCCAGCTAATTTTCATATTTTTAGCAGAGTTGGGGTTTTACCATGTTGGCCAGGGTGGTCTGGAACTTCTGACCTCAAGTGATCTGCTTGCCTCAGCCTCTCAAAGTGCTGGGATTATAGGCATGAGCCACTGTACTTGGCCTACATTTTGAAATGTGAAACATCTATCATAAAGGCAGAGCTGTGGTTTCTGCATTTTAATTAAAGAAAGAGATTTAGCTCAGACTGACTCTAAATTAACATGTTTTGGATTGTAAAATACTTTCATTGAGATACAAGTTATTAATACTTGCTATTGTGACTAGTTAATACTGAATTAAAGCTTTGTGTGGAATATATATTTATATTATATATAAACATATCTATTTCAAATGCATATGGAACTGTCTTTGTGCAAACATAATACGTTTGACGCCATATAAAGCATCATGTGGGTACTTTAAAAGGCTTTTCTGTGAAAATAGGTTTGTGTAAATTCCTTCATTATGTCTTATCCCACTGCCGTCTATGCACTTATAAAAACAATAAACATTTATTAAAATGTAAATTAAAGTTTTAGTCCTATCTACCTTCTGCCATCTGATATTGCTAATTGCTGCTTCAAACTGTATGTGAATTTTTTTTTTTTTTTTTTGAGACAGAGTTTCGCTCTTGTTACACAGGCTGGAGTGCAATGGCATGATCTTGGCTCACCGCAACCTCTGCCTCCTGGGTCCAAGCAATTCTCCTGTCTCAGCCTCCCGTGTAGCTGGGATTACAGGCGTGCACCACTATGCCTAGCTAATTTTTGTATTTTTAGTAGAGATGGGATTTCACCATGTTGGCCAGGATGGTCTCGATCTCTTGACCTCGTGATCCACCTGCCTCGGCCTCCCAAAGTGCTAGGATTATGGGCGTGAGCCATCGTACCTTGCCTATTACTGAAGTATTTTTATGCCACGAGTATGCATACACATCTATTCAACCCATGGTATATTTATTTTATTTCTTTTTTTAGTTGGATGAAACAAGATAAAAACTTACCATTTCTTTGGTTTAATCTCTTTTCAAATTTAATGAAAATGAATAATAATTGTTAAGAAAAAATATTCTGTGTTTGCCATCTCTTTTATTTGCATCAAATGCTTATTGTCCAAAAGTTTAGTATACTTTAGGCTTTTGATTTGTGACTTTAAAACAGAAGTATTATGATAAAACTAGTAAATAATATGATAAACATTTCTGGCTGCATGATATATTTTACATGTGTTCAGCATTGTAAACAAAGACATGTTTTCCCATTTACTGTTACTTACATTCCTACATGTATTTCTCATTAGCAATCTGTGTGCTAAGGCAAGTATAAACATTTTCAAATTAATTAATGATAGGCTGAAGTTCAAAAATGTCAAGTTACTTCTTTTGGCCATCCACAGGAATCAAAGAAGGCAGAATTAGAACTCTAAGCTGCTTTCTCGCTATCCAAAATCTTCCTGTCAAACTCAATGAATTGTGATGTTTTGAAAATTCTAGTTATTTACAATAGATTAACAGATACTTAAAGTCCATGAAAAGCATAAAAATAGTACTTTGCCTATGTTTGAAATGGATGACAGCAAACCTTCCCTCCATCTGGTGGGCCCCCATTTTTTTGTCCAGAGAACTTAAAATGGGAACACATTTTCACATGACCACTACTTACTTATCCAGAGCTTTGGTGTTTCCTGAATCACACACATCTTTGTTTGTCGGCAGCTCCACATCTGGAAGCTCAGGGGTTTGGGCAGCTGGCATGAAGTAAATGCACACAAAAACATCCATGGGTGTTTTTTCTTGACAACAGTCTTCAAATTTAGAATTCTTTGTGGATAAATGTTCACAGATTTTTACTGTGTGTAAAGGCAGCTACAAAACAAATGGTTTGTGCATTGTCAGTTTCCTGATAGTCTAATTAAAAATAAAAATTACATAGGCTTTGGCATCATATTTATGAAAGTCAGTGTGAATACTCTCAGAAAATTGGTAAAATATGTGGAAAGGCAATTTGTCAATATGTACTAAAAGTCTTAAAAATGTACAATTCTATTTTTAAAAAATTATGGTCAGAAAATAATTATGGATAAAAGGCCAACCATTATAAGGCTATTAAGTGCATCATTGCTTAAAATATTAAAAAACCAGCACAACCTAAATACAACAATAGAGGACTAGTAAAAGAAAAATATGGGCCGGGCGCGGTGGCTCACGCCTGTAATCCCAGCACTTTGGGAGGCCGAGGCGGGTGAATCACGAGGTCAAGATATCGAGACCATCCTGGTCAACATGGTGAAAACCCATCTCTACTAAAAATACAAAAAAATTAGCTGGGCATAGTGCCGCGTGCCTGTAATCCCAGCTACTCGGGAGGCTGAGGCAGGAGAATTGCCTGAACCCAGGAGGCGGAGTTAGCAGTGAGCCAAGATCGCGCCTTTGCACTCCAGCCTGGGTAACAAGAGCGAAACTCCGTCTCAAAAAAAGAAAAAGAAAAAGAAAAATATGCTGTGTCTAGGTAGACCGATGTAATACATGACATAAATATATGAAACAGACTCCTATTTTGCCATTATAAAGCCTTATAGAAAAACATTTATTAACACAGACATGCATTTTTTATGGAAAAGGACAAGGCAACTCAATGTATCTATTACTACAGAGATTGACAAGACCTTGGAGACTGACCTTCAGCTAAAGCAATTATTCACAAAGTTTTAAAGGATTATGAAAATAAAAAATGGTAAAAAAATTTGAGATGGGCATCAAAGTATAAAAAGTGTAATAAAAACAGTAGTAGCTTCCACTAGTATATTGGTTCAAGTGCTGCCTAATGGAACTTTATGCAATAATAAAAATGATCTGTGTTTGCACTGTCCATGCTATTGTGCATTTGAAATGTGGTTAGTGTAACTAAAGAACTGAATTTTAAATCATATTCAATTATAACTATTTTAACTTTAAAATTAAATTTAAATGACCACATATGGTGACGAATACCATACAGTGCAAGTAGTGTAAGGTCTTGAGAATCAGATAATCTCATTTTTGCATATGGACTTTGCCACTTACTACTTGTGTGGTCTCAAATTATTGACCCTTGCTAATCTTCTGTTTCCTCATCTGTACAGTGGCGCTAAGAATTGTTTATGTCTCATAGAATACATGTGAACATCCATGAGGATAATGCACATGAACTAGGGCTTAGAAGAGTACCTGCCACTCAGCATTTGGCATTCGAAACCTGGTACATGGTGATAACGATAAGAGAGATTGTCTTACCTCTTTGGCCATGCAATCATCAGAGGTAGACTCACAGCATTTGGAGAGGACGTTAGTAATATCTTCAGCTACTGGCAAAACATCCTCCAGATCAGCGGTAGGCACTTTTTGGGCTAACTTTATGAGATTGCTAAACAGTTAAAAATAAATTTGTTAGCTTATCAACATTCTCAGTTTTCTTGGTTTCAAGATGAACACACTACTGGGAGAAATAATATCACAGTTTCAACTCTTTGGCCTCAAGAGCTGCATGGGAGCACATCTGCCATGCGATAGATCTTATGTACCAAAGCCAAAGACTCAAGATTGAAAGATTCCTAATGAATCTTTTCAAATGTTCAGTACTCAAATGCAGCTTCTCTTCTTGCAAGTTCTATATAGTTAAAGCACACCTTTAAAATGTTAGATATAAAGCATTAGTGAAGCAATCACAAATGTCTCTCTCTGTATATTCATAAGGCCAATGTTGTATTTTTTTGTGGGCTCTCATAAATTGTAAAAAGTATTTTTTATAAATTTTATTAGAAAGTATAGATAAAAGAAGTATTAAAAGACCTTTTAGCTTTAGAGTTAATAAATGTTCACATTTTAGGTGTATAACCTTTAAGTATTTTATATGTGAATGATATGCTATACTATTCTCAGATTTGCCTTCTTCACTTACTATACCAGGAATATCATTAGTTTTTTTTAATATTAATATTTTAAATATGTCGTGAATATGATTAAGCATTATTTTTAAAAATTGTGATGAAAATGACATTAAATTTACTATCTTAACCATGTTTAAGGTGTACAGTTTAGTATATAAGTATATTTACATTGCTTTGCAACAGATATCTAGAAGTTTTCCTTGTGCAAAACTAAAACTCTATACTCATTAGACACTGATTTGCTCCCTACTTCCCCTCCCTTACCCTCCCATCCCTTAGCAACCACCTTTCTGTTTTTTGTCTTTATGATTTTGATTCCTTTAAATATTTTATATGAGTGGGATTATATAGTATTTGGCCTTGTGAGACTGGCTTATTTTACTTAGCATAATGAAAGTCCTCAAGGTTCATCCTTGTAGCATGTGACAAGATTTTATTTTTTTCAGGCTACATAATATTCCATTGTAAGTATATACCACATTGTTTTTATCCGTTCATCTGCTGATGGACATATGGGTTGCTTTCACCTCTTGGTTATTGTGAATAATTCTGCAATGAACATGGAAGTGCAAATCTCTTCGAGATCCTGCTTTGAATTTTTTAAATATATACCTAAAAGCAGAACTGATGGATTGAATGTTATTTCTATTTTTAATGTTTTAAAGGACTTCCATACTGTTTTCCATAATGATTGCAGCATTTTACATTCCTACCAACAGTGTACAAGCATTCCAATTTCTATGCATCTTTGCTAACATTTGCTAGTTTCTGTTCTTTTGATAGTGATTATCCTAATGGGATACCTCACTGTGGTTTTGGTTTGCATTTCTCCCATCCAAGTATTATACTAACCAGGCCTGACTCTGCTTAGCTTCTGAGATCAGATGAGATTGGGCATGTTCAGAGTGGTATGACAGTAGACTTGATTTACATATCTCTTAAGGTTAGTGACTTTGAGCATTTTTTCATGTTTATTGGCCATTAGTGTATTTTATTTCAATAATTGTTTATTCAAGTCTTTTAACACTATTTTAAGTAAGTTACTTGGTTTTTGTTGTTGTTGAATTATAGAAGTTCCTTATATATTCTGAATATTATATGATATTTTATATGATATATGATTTGCATTATTTTCTCCCATGCTGCAGGTTGCCTTTTTACTCTGTTAATTGTGTCATTTGATATGTAGAAGTTTTTTGTTTGTTTGTTTTCTCCTTTTTGTGGAGAATGGGGTCTTGCCATATTGCCCAGTCAGGTCTCGAACTCCTGAGCTCAAGATATCCTCCCTCCTCTTCCTCCCTAAGCTCTAGGATTACAGGCATGAGCCACCACACCTGGCCAGAAGTTTTAAAGTTTGTTGTAGTTTCATTTGTTTATTTATGCTTTTCTTGGCTGTACTTTGGTATCATATTCAAGAAATCATTGCCAAATCCAATATCCTGACAGCTTTTCTCCTATGTTTTCTTCTAGGAGTTTTATAGTTTTAGGTATTAACATTTGGTCTTCAATTTATTTTTGAATTAATTTGTATATATTATATAAAGTTCCAACCTCATTCTTTTGCATGTACATATGTGGTTTCCCAGGATCACTTGTTGAGGAGACTATCTTTTAATCCCATGGTGTAATCTCGGCACACTTCTTGAAAATCATTTGGCAATATATCCAAAAGTTTATTTCTGGACTGTCTATTCTGTTCCATTGGTCTATATATCTGTCTTCATGCCAGCATCACACTGTCTTAATTACTGTTGCTTTGTAGTATGTTTTAAAATCAAAAGTGTTAGACCTCGAATTTTACTCTTTTTTCAAGATTATTTGGTTACTTGGGATCTCTTGAGTATTTTAGAATATGTTTTTTCTATTTCTGAAACAAATGCCAGTAGGATTTTGATAGAGATTGCATCAAGTCTCTAGATTGCTCTCATTTAAACAGTGTTAGGTCCTCCAAACCACAAGCATGTGCTGTATTTTCATTTATTTGGATCTTTTAAAATTTCTTTTGGCAATGTTTTATAGTTTTCATTAAATATTCATTTATTATATAATTTTAACAATGTAATGTAATAACCAAGAGGCAGAAGCAATCCGTTTGTTCATCAGCAGACAAAGAAAGAAAGCATGGTATACGCATGTGCACACACACACGCATACACACACACACACACACAGTGGAATATTATGTAGCCTTAAAAAATAATATGTGTATGTCATAATTTGCTATAAACAAATATTTAGCCATAAAATGTTGCTACCACTTTTTAATTTTAAAAACCACCATATTTTAATTTTAAAAAGTGGTAGCAACATTTTATGGCTAAATATTTGTTTATAGCAAATGCCATTTCCTTGAAGTACATTTCTAGACAGTATTATATATGGTGGCTTTATATTATAAATTCTTCTGCTTTACCCACCAAATGCACTATATCTATGTAAAAAAAAAGTTATAGAAAGAACTAAAGAAACTGTCAGTGTGTATTCAAGTAATTCTGAGAGAATGTTATATTTAAAGAACTTAAGTAGTTTCTATTTCCAATATAGAAGCTTATTATTATTCATTGCTGGCAAAAAGTTCTATCATTACTATTAGGGAAGAAAGCTTGTGGGGTATATTAGAAGGAATTAAAGTCACTAAGTACTGAGGGAAGAAAAGTTGGTAAATCTAGATGTTTGAGAAGGTATGAGAGACATGCAACCTAGAAACTACCAAAATTAAAATACAGGTTAACAGTAGTAATACAAAAATCAAAGGGAAGTTTGCAAATATAAGGTTGATGTGGTTTGGCTATGTCCTCACACAAATCTCAGCTTGAATTTTAGCTCCCACAATTCCCACATGTTGTGGGAGAAACCTGGTGGGAGGTGATTGATTTATGGGAGTGGGTCTTTCCTGAATTGTTCTTGTGATAGTGAATCAGTCTCACAAGATCTGATAGTTTTAAAAGCAGGAGTTTCTTTGCACAAGCTCTCTCTTTGCCTGCTGCCATCCATGTAAGATGTGATTTGCTCCTCCTTGCCTTCCACCATGATTGTGAGGCCTCCCCAAACATGTGAAACTGTAAGGCCAATTAAACCTCTTTTTTTGGTAAATTGCCCAGTCTCAGGAATGTCTTTATCAGCAGCATGAAAACAGAGTAATACAGTAAATCGGTACCAGGAGTGGGGGCTGCTGAAAAGATACCCCAAAAGTGTGGAAGCAACTTTGGAACTGGGTAACAGGCAGAAGTTGGAACAGTTTGGAGGGCTTAGAAGAAGACAGGAAAATGTGGGAAAGTTTGAAACTTTCTAGAGACTTGTTGAATGGTTTTGCCTAAAATGCTGATAGCATTTGGACAATAAGGTCCAGGCTGAAGTGGTCTCAGTTGGAAATGAGGTACTTGTTGGAAACTGGAGCAAAGGTGGCTCTTGTTTTGTATTAGCAAAGAGACTGGTGACATTTTGCCCTGGCCTAGAGACTTGTGGAACTTTGAACTTGAGGAAAATGATTTAGAGTATCTGGCAGGATAAATTTCTAAGCAGGAAAGCATTCTGGGAGGATAAATTTCTAAGCAGCAAAGCATTTAAGAGATGACTTGGGTTCTGTTAAAGGCATTCAGTTTCATAGGGAAGCAGAGCATAAAAGTTTAGAAAATTCACAGCCAGACAATGCAATAGAAAAGAAAAGCCCATCTTCTGAGGAAAAATTCAAGCTGGCTGCAGAAATTTGCATTAGTAAAAAGGAGCTGAATGTGAATCCCCAAGACAGTGAGGGAAAATGTATCCAAGGCATGTCAGAGGTCTTCACAGCAGCCCATCTCATCACAGGCCTGGAGGACTAGGAGGAAAAAGTTGTTTCATGGACTAGGCCCAGGGTCCTTGTGCTGTGTGCAGCCTAGGGATTTGGTGCCCTGCACTGCAGCTGCTCCAGCCATGGCTAAAAGGGACCAGTATAGAGCTCAGGCCATGGCTTCAGAGGGTGCAGGCCTCAAGCCTTGGCCACTTCAACATGGTGTTGAGCCTGTGGGTGCACAGAAGTCAAGAATTGGGGTTTGGGAATTATGCTTACGTTTCAGAGGATGTATGGAGACACTTGGATGTCCAGGCAGAAGTTTGCTGGAGTGGCAGGGATCTCATTGAGAACCTCTGGTAGGGCAGTGCTACAGGGAAATGTGGGGGTTGGAGCCCCAAAATAGAGTGCCTACTGGGCCACTGGCTAGTGGAGCTGTGAGAAGAAGGCTACCATTCTCCAGAACCCAGAATGCTAGATCTACTGACAGCTTGCACTATGCTCCTGGAAAAGCCACAGATGCTCAACACCAGCCTGTGAGAGTACCTTGCAAAGCAACAGGGGTGGAGCTGCCCAAGACCATGAGAATCCACCTCTTATATCAGCATGACGTGGATATGAGACATAGAGTCAAAGGAGATCATTTTGGAGCTTTAAGATTTGACTGCCCGACTGGATTTTAAAGTTGTGTGGGGCCTGTAGTCCCTTTGTTTTGGCCAGTTTCTCTCATTTATAATGGCAGCATTTACCCAATGCCTTTACCCCATTGTATCTAGGAAGTAACTAGCTTGCTTTTGATTTTAAAGGATCAAAGGCAGAGGGACTTGCCTTGTTTTAAATGAGACAGTGGACTGTGGACTTTTGAGTTAATGCTGAAGTGAGTTAAGACTTTGAGGGATTGTTGGGAAGGTATAATTGACTTTGAAATGTGAGGACATGAGATTTCACAGGGGCCAGAGGTGGGATGATATGGTTTGGTTGTGTCCCCACACAAATCTCATCCTGAATTATAACTCCCACAATTTCCACATGTTGTGGGAGGAACCCAGTGGGAGGTGATTGAATTATGGGGTGGGTCTTTCCTGTGCTGTTCTTGTGATAGTGAATTAGTCTCATGAGATCTGATGGTTTTAAAAACAGAAGTTTCTCTGCACAAGCCCTCTCTTTGCCTACCCATCTAAGTAAGATGTGATTGCTTCTCTTTGCCTTCCACCACGATTGTGAGGCCTCCCCATCCACATAGAACTGTTAGTCCAATGAAACCTCTTTCTTGTGTAAATTGCCCAGTCTTGGTTATATCTTTATCAACAGCATAAAAACAGACTAATACAAAGGCTGATAACTAGTGAGAATAAATTAATGAAGGGCAAGACATATATACTGTATAGCATGAGTCTTCATACAATAAGTAAGAATTCAGATGTCTTATTCCAAGAAAAATTGGGCAAGGCAAATAATAGGTAATAAACTAAAAAGGTTTTTTGTTTTGTTTTGGTTTTTGCTTTTTTTGTTTGTAACATATGCTAATATAAACACTGAAAAAATATTTTCTAGTGGTCAACTATATGGAAAAGATTGATTAAAAGCAAATCTCATGGTTTATGACATAACCTTGTTCCTTATTCTTCACAATCTGTATAGAGAGAAGAAAACAAGAATTTGGCCATGTTTTTAAAGATTACTGAAGCATAAAACTATTTTATATCTTCCAATGCAGACATCTTCTTAAAGAACCATAATATTATGAATAGATAATGCAGAACCAAACTTCTAAATACGAGGATGGTGCTTAATGTTTACCTGAGCCTTGATTTCTTCTCCCCATAAGCAGCATATTGTGAACAGACTCTATTTGACATAGTGGTGAGAAGTGATAAATGTTTAATCTGGAGTCTCTAGAAAACAAATGAAAGAATCCCATTAGATGGTCAAGGTTCATTGGATACCATGTAAATGGCAAAAATAGGGACTATTTCATGATATTTTTTTATGAAGAGGAAACTAAACACTGGTGAAAGTAACTTATTGCTATTTCTTTTCCAGAGGTATTACATTTATTTTCCAGTTAACAAGTTGCAAGGGAGGCATTTTAGAAACTTTTACTCATTGCAAAATCTCAATTTCTACCATTGTCTAAGAGGAATGCTATTAGAAGAAAAAAACATAAACATGTAATAAGTAAAATGGGACATACCTCGTTCAAAAAGCATGTAGTTGGGTTTGCAGAGATACAGCAGGACCCTACCATAGAGAGATAACTCTTGGTGTAACTGACTAAAAGTGACAGAGGAGCTTGTCCATAATTAGTGGAATATTCCCACATAAAGCTATGGAGGAAAAAATAGGATTAGTCAAAAAATTTGTGAATAAACAAAACTTGCTTTTCTTTTTTGAGCCAGTATCTTGTCCTGTCACCCAGACTGAAGTACATTGGCACAATCATAGCTTGTGGCAGTCTCAACCTCCTGGGCTCAAGTGATCCTTCTGCTTCAGCTTCCTGAGTAGCTGGAATTACAGGTGTATGCCACCATGTTCATCTAATTTTTAAATTTCTTATAGAAATTAGGTCTCACTAATTGGCCTAAGTTGGTTTTGAACTCCTGGGTTCAGGTGATTCACATAAGTCTCCCAAAGTGCTGGGATTATAGGTGTGAGCCACCATGCTCGGCCCCCAAAACCTACCTTTTAGTAAGTATGTTGATGGAGAAAGGATGTATGTTACATTTATAGTTTAATATCTAAAAACACTAAGAATTTAGAGAAAAGGTTATAATACTGGTCACTATTAATATATTCATTAAAAATAGATTACTAAATTTCTGTGTTTTTTGCTTGAGAGGAGGGGCCATTTGTTCCTTCGTTCACTTCATGTCTAGACAGGTGCATCACCCATTTTAGCAGCTTGTTAATTAAGCTGCTGATTGAATTAATTGAAATAAATGTAATTACTAGATTTGCTTTTCCTTATGTATCTCAGTTTACTTTAGATAATTGTCATATATACATTACTTATTTTCTGGAAATAATTTCTATGTTGGGGATTAGATGTCCTTATGAATCTAAAAGGGACTCTGAAATTCTCAGCAAAATCCTCTTTGAAAATTGACAGGCATGAGCAATCCTACTCATTTTTACAATTTGTGACCACTTTGAATGACATTGCTTTTGATTTTTGAATATATATATATATTTCTTACTTTAATAAATGTATTTCCCCCCATTTTTGTTCATTTTTGTTACCTTCCAGACCAGCATAAAGAATCAGTGTGTAATCTGGCCCCTTATGCATGTTAAACAATGAAAATATCAAGGTTGCATGTTCACTTGATGTAGTAGATGCTCATATTCACATATACATATCATGTTTCTGGGATGTATAGGAGTGAAGAGAAAAGCTGTTCATTTTTTATGGTTTACTGGAAATTAAGAACTTAAAATGTGTATGGCAATAAAATGCTTCTATCATATGACATATGCAATGATCTTTAGCATCAGAAATCATAGGGGCTGTCAAATATTTGAAAATATATCATGTGGATAGGGGACTCAAGTGATTCTGATTCAAATAATAGGATTAGGGTTGCTAAGAGTTTGGAAAAATTGATTTCATCTCTGAGAAAGACATACACAAAACTCAGCACCAAACGGAAGCTGGGCTGTTTTGAATGAGAGTCAAGTTCTCAGAATTGGTTCAGGTTGCTGTAGAGGAAGTGTTTGCACAGAGTAGGGGGTTAGATTAGAGTCATTTCTGATATCTTAGGCCCTAAAGGATGAAAACACTCACTGATTAGCAAATTCCTTTGGATCTTTCCTGAATGCCTCACAGATTTCATCATTTGTGGGTTCTACATAGGAAGGGAATTCTTCTGGCGGGTGCTTCAGAGCCGCCATGCAGAGCTTCCGTTCCAGTCCTTCTTTGGTGCAGCACTCGGCAGTGCCTGGGTGAACTGGGAATGGAGAGTTTCTTTCACAGGACTTGGCAGACAGTGCTGAGGTCTGGAAGAGAAGAAAATAGGAAACTCATCTATGTATGTAAATTTCCAGGCTCTTCGATCTCCATTCAATATAATATCTTAGCCTATAATTAGAAATTTCTCATTCGTAACTGTGTATTCATGCCAAGGGCGCCATGAGGTGATTTTCAATATGACAAGTTGTATGATTATCAGCAAGTATAGAATCTTATTTATGTTAATAAATGACTCCTCAGAGTAGAACAAAAATAGAACTTTGAATAATAAATGGACAGTGTTTTTCTGATGAGAGCCATTAGGACTGCATTCTCCAGCCCAGCGTTCCTCCATGGGGATAGTAAATCTCTGAGGATGAGAGGGTCATTTGAAAAACTTCCACTGGTGATTCTGTAATCATCTCCCACCTGCTTTCTGCTGCAAATGCCCCATTAAGAGTGAGGAGGACCTCCCTCTGTTTATGAAATGAGCTCTTCTCCCCTCTCTTTATGAAATGAGCAGACTCTTGATTGCTGGCTCTTTTAATCTTCTGTTGGGGTGGCTGGCAAAATATTAAAGATATATTGGGAAAAGTAATAGATTAGTCTCAAACCTTTTGGAAGGCTGAAAGGTTTTACTGGAGTAGGCCAAAGGTGGCAGATCCATTTAGTTAGGGAGAAGATAGGGCAGTAAGATTCTTTTCCCAGTTTAAGTCTATTTACCCCACATCCCATTGTCTTTACTCTAACTGTTTATTCAGGTGAACTTTGTGCTGGATGGCCCACTCAGGGGGAGATTAAAGGGGAATTACCTGTTAATAGTGTTTACTCTGGGCCCCACAACCTAAAGCTTTTATCATTCATATAACTACTCTTTTAACCATCTTAATTATCCACAAGTGTGTTAATTTAGAACCTCTGTTGTAAAATCTTGAGGGAATAAATGTGTGGATATACAGGGAGTCTGGGTCGATTAGTTGCATTTCACCCTCTGAAAGCAGTCAACAGCCATCCCTAGCCCACTTGAAATGCTGTAATGGTGTGAGAGTGCATTCATTCATTGGTGGTTGAGTCAGGGTCTGCAGGTCAGACTCCGCAGGTGGTGACCGATGTCTCATTCTACATTATTTACATTCTCTTACCTAACGATTCTTGAGCCTGCTTTTGCATCATAATTACTTATACATAAAATAAAAAATGCTTTGGTTGCACAACGCAGGAATTATGTTTCAGTAGGTGAAAGATAGGGCCTGAAAGTCTGTGTTTCCCAAAACTCCAAGATTTATGTGCAAGTGCAGTGTAGGTTGAAAACCACTGATGCACCTTCATTTACTGCTTCAGCAATGATACACTGATACCTGTGAGCAGACTAAACACCATCAAGGCAATCGTAGCATCAAAATGTTCTTTTTAGAAACAATTTGATATTTGAAATTAAAATCTAGAATAGAAATAGCATAAAGGAACAAAGATTAGAAATAGTCATCATGGAAAAAATTACCTTGGGATTTATATGGGAAAAAGTACTTTGACATTCTTAATTTATAAGTTAGTCATTTTTTAAGGTAAAGTTTCTAAAAATCTTTTCTACCAGTGAAGGATGGCAATGTGATAAATTAGTTATGTAAACTAACTTCTCACCCTCTCCCATATCATCCTTTCATCAGATTTGGAGAAGTTAAAAATTAGAATCTTTCTCTTTTTTTCACTTATCTCTCTTTTCAGTCCATCTTTTTCCTTTCCATTAATTTCTCTGGCAACCCTTTTTTTTTTTTTTTTTTTTTTGCCTTTTTAAAGTTATCTTCTTTAAAGTAAAAAAAAAGGTTGACAAAATATCAAAACAATTTTCAAAATGTTTTGATCCGGAGAAAGAGAAATGTGCAAAAAATATCAATGCCATATCTGTTCTCTTATGCTCCAGGATTATAAGACAGGTTATTTCTTTGGTCAAGGGATGTATTAGCAAAATGTGAAATAAAATAAAAATGTGCTTGTTACGTTGACCATGGTTGACAGCTTGATGCTTTTATAGTTTCAGGTGGTGCAGAAGTTCCGGTTGAAATAAAAAATATTTATGAACTTGCCAGTGGAAGAAAAGGATTATAAAATTCTGAAAAACTAGATAAGGGACAGAACAGATAAAACAATTAGTGGGTAAGAATATTCATTGTGTAGAATCTATTCTAATCAGATCTTTGGAGCATTGTTTCTGTAGAATATTTGCTGAAGGCTTGAACAGTGAAATGAATCTGTCTGTAAAGGCCTTTATCAAAATGCATCTAAATGTCATTTGCATCAGGCCTGATAACTACATTAATAAATTGCTGAAACTCCTTAGATTTCACCCTTTTTAGCTACGGTTAGAACACTGTAACTTCAGCATTTTAATTTCTCCATAAGTGCTATAGGGGAGAAAACCTAGAATTTAGTTATGTGCATACAGGGCAACTTTTGAATCCTCCTCCTCAATTTGAAACCAACGTGAAATTATTCTGGAGCAGTTGGTAACAGTCCTGGCGTGATGATAAAAGGATAAAGCTATGGTTAGGTTTTTAAGCTATACAGGATATTTTAGGATTATTTCAAGAGGTTAATGAACTGATATATATAAACATAATTATATATATAATTTCATGTGTCTATTTAATTCATAGGTATATTTAATTTCAATAGTTTTGGGGGAACAAAACTATTTTGTTTTTGATAACATGGCTAAGTTCTTTAGACGTGATTTCTGAGATAGATTTTGTGCACCCATCAACTGAGCAGTGCACACTGTACCCAATGTGTAGTTTTTATCCCTTGCCCCCTTCACCCTTCCCTCTAAGTCCCCAAAGTCCATTGTATTATTCTTATGCCTTTGCAACCTCATAGCTTAGCTCCCAATTATAAGTGAGAACATATGGTATTTGGGTTTTCATTCCTGAGTTACTTTACCTAGCATAATTTCTGTGAGCTGATATTTGAGGAGGTCAATATGGTGATAAAAACTTAGGTTTTAGAGTTATATCTGGATTTATATCCTCTAACTGCTTCTTGCTAGCAATGTGTAGTTAATAAATCACTAAATTACTCTATGACCCAGTTTTCTCATTTGAACCTTGTAGGAATAGTGGATAATATTGACTCATTATGTTAGAATAAATTGGGCTCTAAAGATATTAGGCTTCATATTTCCCCCAAACTAGAATAAGTGGAGTTGCTGTCTAAAATTTTCTCAACACATGGCATAAAGGGCTATTTTGGTTTCCTTCTCTGGGCTGCCATAGAGATGGCCAGCCACAGAAACCTACCCTGGTGTCATAGCAGTCGGGGTCAGCCCCTTCGGCACAGCAGGTTTCAGTCAAGGAGACAACTTCCTCCACAAGCTTGGTGATTTGTTCAAAGGTACCACTGGGAAATTTTCTACTGTACAGAACTAGTGACCTGAGGGGAAAATAAGACAATATATCAATTAGAATGGAATTTTTTTTTTTTTCGAGATGGAGTCCTTGCTCTGTTGGCTAGGCTGGAGTGCAGTGGCACAATCTTGACTCACTGTAACCTCTGCCTCCCAGGTTCAAGCAATTCTCCTGCCTCAGCATCCCGAGTAGCTGGGACTACACGTGCCTGTCACCATGTCTGGCTAATTTTTACATTTTTAGTAGAGGTGAAGTTTTGCCATGTTGGCCAGGCTGGTCTTGAACACCTGACCTGTGATCCGCCCTCCTTGGCCTCTCAAAGTGCTGGGATTACAGGCCACCATACCCAGCCAGAACTGAAACTTTCTTTTTACATTTTGGCACATTAAAGTATGAATGTGCACATTAAAATGAGTTCAGTGTTTCAATGAAATATTGTACACATTTACTTTATTTGGCTAATGAAAAAAAAAGAGATTTAATTTAAAAAGCAACTTTTGTTGTAGGCAAATTTATCTTGGAAAGCATAGATGTTGAACCTTAGGGATTCTGTCAAACCAGTCTGGTGTGGTCCTTCTTGAGCTTCCCCAAATGTACTTGCTCTGTACCTCATTGCCTTGGTTTGCTAGATTCCTAGGATGTATTGTTGCATTTTAATTGACCTTAGAAAGCTATGCTGTATGTATTCTCTTTGAACTCATTCATAAACTTACTGGTGACAAGTCCTTAGACTGTAGTAACCAAAGGTCAACTGGAATCTCTGGATGTCCTTCATTTGCTTGACTCATGTGTCTACACTGGCCCCAGCGTTCTGTTCTCTTAATTTTGGCAAGGATTAAGGATTTGCCTCCATGCTGAGTCAGTTCCTAACACTCAGTTTTGTTCAAGATCAAATCACCAAGAGAGTGAGTGGCTATGGCACACTTACAAAGATGTGAAGTCCCCCTTTCCCAGATCGGAGAATTCCTTGCAGACTTTATCCTTTTCATAATCTCGGCCTAAGGAGGCAGAAACAGAAAAAAATTGTATGTTTCCCCTTTTGATCAATATTATGTTACATGTATATGTATAAAGTGATCTTCCATGTGGTCTATGGTGAAAGTAGCATTTTCTCAATGTTTATATAAAATTTCATATTTTGAGTGGCTTTCTAGCTCTTCTCTCACAATAGGCCACAATTTTATGGCATTCTGTTATATTTTAGTCACCAGCAGAACAAAAGGAGAGAGTAAACTAATACTGAAAGTAGGCGAGTCAAATGATACATGTGAACTAGTGAGTCAGAAGCTACTGATGTGGCAACTCTTAGTTCCTACCTTTATAATGATGCCAAAATGAGAATTTTTCTCTTTTTCTCCCTCCTTCCCACCCTCTTCTCCCTTTCTTCTTTTATTGTCTCAGTTTCACCTAAGGCCTGAAAAGGAAAAAGAACAACAAACAAGTAGAGAGTGTCTCCATTCCAAGGTGAGGGGGAGCACCACTAATGCAGGACTTTAAGGGAGGTACAGAAGAGTTAGTGCTGCCACCCGTGCTCTGTTACTCACCTCCCGCTGTCTAAGGGAAGGCTAGGAATTCAGCTGGGGACAAGGTGGAAATCAGACAAAGACTATTTTGGACAGAGTTAGTGTGGTGAGTCTGGGGGATGGTGGGGAGTGTTCCCTTTCACTTTCACATAGCGACAAGGGCTTCAAGAAACCACTCAGTGCTTGAAAGGGGACTCTTGGAGTTTGGGGTGTCATAGACAGGAGTATGATTCAGGCTGGAGAAATCTAGAGGGTGATGGGCTGGCTAGGTGGCCTGGAGAACAAAACAGAGGACTGGGTGGGAAGCAATGGTGTGGCTTGCAGACCTGACATAGCTCAAGCAGGAGAGCGAACTGGTCAAGAGTTGTCTTAAATATATTTCCCCCAGTTCCAGCTTCACCACCAAAAAAGTGCTATCTGCAGGGCAGTGGACTGTCAATAGCTGGGTGTCTATGTGGAGGCAGACAATTTGAAAATCAAGGGCCCAAAGGAGAGTCTTAAGGTGCCAGCTGCATACGAAACATATCCAGGAATAATGAGGGAAAGAGATCATCAAAGAACCCAGTATGAGTGAATGGCAGCTTTGCAAGTCTTCATAACCAGAGGAGACAACCTTGGCTCACCATGCTGCCCACTGACTTTTTTTTGTCCATTGTATTGAACTTTTCCTGCTGCTGTCTCTCTTACTAGCTTCTCCTTTCCCTGTGTTATCCCTGGAGGAGCTAGAAGCACCCTAGAGGGTACAGAGGAAGGAGAAGAGGAGAATAGGCAAAGAAGAAGAGAGGCAGGTGTCTGTGTTCTCCTGTCCCACCCCAAGCAACAGGACTGCAACAGGCCTGAATGGGGGAGTAGCTTCAACTTTCAATACACTAAAACATTTTGACTATTAAATACAACTAGACATTCTCATGATGAAATAAGATTGGTATTTGAAAGGGAACAGAAAAATCACAGGACCTACTCTTGAGTTCATTCACACTACAGGGAAGAGCTAGTTCCTGCAGAGGGAGAAGAGTTCTTTAATAATCATGAGACTCTTGTTCAGCATGCCCATCACATATGTAATAGGGCGGACACATCAAAGTCAGTCAGTGTCCTCCTAATCTGACTCATTATTTATGCAAATAAGCCCAGGAAATTTCCCTCCTGTGATGTTATATCTTCAGAAATGCCCTACTCTCTGTTTTAAGTGGCTTTAACTTTTAGTGGTTTATCCTTCTCACTTCAAATGTTGGGAAAGTCATCTCAGGTGATATGATGGTAACTGCCGTCAGGCATTAATCCCAAAGAGTCCTCTCCTCTCTAACAGTTACAGTTCTATGAAAGACTGTGTAAACATATGCCTGGGTGAAAATTTCTATTTGACGGCTTGCAGTGGAAATGGTTGTGATTGGATATAGACTTGAAAGCGTTGTATTTTTTTGGGTGAAGATTCTCTTTAGGAGTCATCAGATTAATGCCACCTGTTTAATATCAGTTTGCCTATAGAGGAAGCAGTCACAGCATGTATTTTTTTAGATGGATACCCTCCAAAATATTTTTGAGGTGAGAAAAGTCAGATTTGATAATTGTGAGAAAAAGACATTCTTCAGCAGCACTTTTTAACAAGAGACCTACTCAAACACCCTGAAAACCACAGGGAAAGTGGAAAAGAACCCACATGCCTGAATCTGATATTATTCTGGCAACTAGGACAAGGCAGTAGGGTTGATCAAGCTGATTGTCAGTGGAACCAAAAAAGCCGCTTGCAGCAAACCTCTGTTACGTCTGAGAACCTTCAGATCTTGTACATTTTCTGAAATTTATTGATTAGTTTACAAGGTTGGCTATTGTGACACCTCCAAAAGGTTAAACAAGGCAGAAAACTTCCATTAATCGTTAATGGTATTCTATGGAGTTGAAGACTAGAATAGGGAGAAAAAACAATTGAGGCTAAACTGTTGTCATGTGGTGATAAGCTGTACTTAGGATGTCAAGAGTTGTCTTAGTTTGCTTCTAAAGTAGATTTCGTTTATTAAAGTGAGCTAGAAAAAACGGCTGGGAGTTATATAGCAGTAGATTTTAGTTCAATGTAAGATATCTTTATTCCAACTGTGGCTATTTTGTAACTGAAATGAAAGCAGTGTTTTAAAGAGGGGAGTTTGTTTTGTCATTGTAAATATCAAAATAGATTTAAATAACCATATCTTGTAAAGATCCTTGAATTTAGTACAATGTATCCTCATGATGTGTAAGATCACTTGTTGAGGACTATAAACTAGTCTCTTAAAAATAGAGATTACAAGGAATTTTTTCTCAAGGCTTACTGTGTTTTAACACACACACAAAATAGCTCTAATAAGAATTCCTTTTCCTTTTAATAAATAGGAGCTTTGTTTAAATCCCCCCTATAAAATGGAAGAGGTTATTTTTGTTGGTACTTCTATTGTGACCATTATTCAATAATATGCAAAGTGAAATCCTGTATTCAAATGAGGTACCTCTGATGAACATTTTGAGAAATATTTTGCTTCTAACCTCCCAGGTTCTGATTTTTCATTTCACCGAAAAAATGTGAAGTTTTCTTTCATATATTATGGGAATGTGAATGTGCATGTCAAGGTAGTATAAATGGGCCCTGCAGATTATCCCATTAAATAGTTTGAATTGAATTAACTATTCGAGTTTGCACACAGCGCTTTGGAATTCATGAACATTCTATACTACTTTAGTTAGAATGCAAACTGAGGAGAAAGAAGTGGGAAACTGGATGGACTGTATAAGGCTTAAAATGGTTTTGAAACTATTTTTGCTGGAACATTCATCCTTGGGTGTGACAGGAAGCAAGGGAGGAAGCTCAACTTGGATATTGAGAAAGCTCAGAATTAAAATATAAAAATAACATGTAGAGGAAACTGTTGCACCTTGATCTTTCAGGTGAACTACCCAAAATATAATTCTAATAAAATAATTTTAAAAATTTATCTAAAGAGAAGATATCTAGCTTACAAGACTAAGCCAATGTATGTTAATCATTGTCTCAATTTGCAGATATGGCAAATAAATACTAAAGTTAATTTGCAATGTGATTATTACGAATTGACTCCTCATTCCATGGATACTACTAATAAGTATGCTTTTTTTTTCTTGCACCAGTTGAGCTCAGTCCAATTCATGTAGTTGAAACCTGTCTCAAATGAATTGTAAATGATATGCTCTGTTTTTAAATGTGCCATTTAGTGACAAAGAAGGTGATTTGGACTTTGATATATCCCTAGTAAATATTGGAATAATCTTAGTGACTCTGGTGAAATCACTTTCACATCAAGTGACCACCACAGTACTAAGTGTTTACAAATTTCATTAACAGAATTTTTGCTTTTTGGAACAGCATGTTCCATTTTTTTATCTATATTGTGAAACATTCTGGTAAGCATTGTTTAATTTTGAACTTTTGAAAGCCAGTTTAATTTATTTTCAGGAAATCTTTGCTGTTTCAGGCACCTTACCTCTGCCTACGAAGTTGATAATATTCATTCATACATACAACAAATATTTTTTGAGGCCTACTCTGTGCCAGGCATTGGGTTCAGTATCAAATTTGAATATACAATGGAGCCCAAAATAGACACATCCTTGCCTTCATGAAATTTTTATAATAAGTCATAAGATAGTTTCTTGTTACTAAGTTTATTCAAGTAAGTATTTGGATCTCACTATTATTAGTTTTTCACTCAAATCTAATTTGGTTCCTTAGAACTGTTATTTGTATACCAAGAACATTAATGGATGCTAAATAACATTGATGTAAATAAATGCTCATACAGGATGCTAGGAATTGTCTCAAGTTGCTATTTTCCTGTTGTGTTCTGGAGAATCATGGGCTTTAACAGCTCTGTTGGGTATTTTATGTTTTCACAATTTCATTTCTTTGGCATGATGAGTAATGAGATGGTAGAGGAGTTCATTGATGATTTTATCATTCCCCATTATATATGGATATCAAACTACTCCATTGTGCCCCCATGATTTGCCAATTAAAAAACAATACATTTTAAACCAGGAAACACTGGACATGGGTGATTTCCTTTCACTGTTTCCTATCAATATACACATCTCAATGACTACTGAAGTTATAACTGTATAAACTGAAAACAAATTATGCAATCTAATGGCAAAGATATATTGTACATTATCATTATTTATGTTTCTGTCATCACGTGGTTCTGTCAAACAGCTCTCCTGAGCCATTTAAATGCATTTTAAGTCCAACAGATTGCAGTATCTTGATAGGAAAAATTTCATTTCAAAGATTAGTAATTTATCTTCTAAAAGTGATAAAGAGTAGATTTGTGTATATTAATTTTTAGTATGGCCAAAACAATTTTATAGTGCTGTCTCCTATAGTGATGTATCCGCAGTATTTTTTTCATAAATGAAATATAATTTTCTAATTTTTCTTTTTAAATCCCAGTAAAAAACTGAAGGCTTATTATTAGACACTTGTGAGAACTGTAATTTAAATGGGAAATTTTACTATCAAGTACTCAGTGCTATTTTGTGTTAACCACTGTGATATATATTGCTTTAAGTGCTTTTGTAGCACTTCATTTGTCTTAGTAAGGCTAAAGAGAGCCTTTTAAACAAATAATAATGAATTTTGCAGTACCATGTAGACGGAAAATAGAGGCCCGGTACGGTGGCTCACGCCTGTAATCCCAGCACTTTGGGAGGCCAGGGTGGGTGGATCACGAAGTCAAGAGATCAAGACCATCCCGATCAACATGGTGAAACCCGTCTCTACTAAAAAAACCAAAAATTAGCTTGGCGTGATGGTGCGCTTGTAGTCACAGCTACTCGGAAGGCTGAGGTGGAAGAATCAGTTGACCCAGGAAGCGGAGGTTGCGGTGAGCCGAGATTGCACTACTGCACTCCAGCCTGGTGACAGAGCAGTGAGACTCCATCTCAAAAAAAAAAAAAAAAAAAAAGAAAGAAAGAAAGAAAAAGGAAAAAGAAAGAAAGAAAATGGAATGCCACTGTTTTCTAAAGGATATATACTAGATGTTACACCCCAATTGTCATCAGGTTATAATTCCTTAGACACATATTTTCTAAGAAAACTATTAAGGAACACTCACTTCAATGTTAGCCTAGTCAACAATCCAACCATGTATTTTGTTATTTATATTTTTTAAAATCTAGTATGTATTTGTCAAATGAATACGTTTCATTTTAAAACCAATTGTTCACTTTGGGAGGCCGAGGCGGGTGGATCACGAGGTCAACAGATCGAAACCATCCTGGTCAACATGGTGAGACCCCGTCTCTACTAAAAATACAAAAAATTAGCTGGGCATGGTGGCGCGTGCCTGTAATCCCAGCTACTCAGGAGGCTGAGGCAGGAGAATTGCCTGAACCCGGGAGGCGGAGGTTGCAGTGAGCAGAGATCGCGCCATTGCACTCCAGCCTGAGTAACAAGAGCGAAACTCCATCTCAAAAACAAAACAAAAACAAAACCAATTGTTACCTAACATTTGCAGCAGAACTGATAAATATCAAAATAACAAATTTACTTTGATATGTGGTAGAATTTGAAGACTGAAACGTGTTATTCTATGTGCTCTTGCTATTATATTTTTAAACAGATAAAATCAGTTATTTGCATTTAAAAATGTTACTTAAGTTTTGCTTCTGTAGGATAAAAACACAATTTGTAAAATGTAAACATATTTAAATAATTCACGTGTGATTTCATGAAAGGTATGGCTGATAACTAATTATTTTGCCTATTTTAAATGCAAAGATAAAATCACTGGTTAATATTCTTTTCTGTTTTTAGACGGAGTCTGCCTCTGTCGCCCAGGCTGGAGTGCAGTGATGTGATCTCGGCTCCTGGGTTCAAATGATTCTCCTGCCTCAGCCTCCCAAGTAGCTGGGATTATAGGTGCACACCACAACACCTGGCTAATTTTTGTATTTTTATTAGAGACAGGGTTTCACCATGTTGGTCAGGCTCGTCTTGAACTCCTGACCTCATGATTCACCTGCCTCGGCCTCCCAAAGCACCAGGATCATAGGCATGAGCCACTGCACCAGGTTGGTTAATATTCTTTTCTTTAGGTAGTGTTAAACCTCAAGTTACTATTTTACCATGACACCCAGGTTAGCAAACACAAATGCTCATAAGATCTAGGAACTACACAACTTACATTTGATCTAAGGGAAGAAAGGATTAAATACCCAATCATGAGAACTGGGGGTTTAGACCAAAAGCGGGAGTCACAATTCAGCTCCAGTTCATCATTGCCATGTGGAAATTTGCCCCTTATTACCACACCTTCCTGTGCTTCCAGAGAAGCTAGAAATCTAGATTTTTATGTGGAACCAGGTTTTAAAATGTTGACAAGTCAAATGAGACTTTAAAGACAGCCTTAAAGAAATTTTGTTGGCCCAAACCATGAGGACCAAATAAAACATCCATAGGAGGCTGTATTTTATCATGATTTAAGAAAGAGACTTTGGATGCAGACCACATGGATTTGAATCCCTGCTTCCCTGGGAAGTTGCTTATCCTCTCTGTTCTTCCTCAGTTTTCTCATTTGTAAGGTGAAGATGATTATATCCTTAGGAAGCAGAATATACCTGGCAGTTATTATTATTAGCTAAATCCAGTTAGTTCGTGACCATTGTTATACATATGAATATATATATATATGTACCTATCTATCTATCTACAAACACTCACACATACACAGACACCTGGACTATCTACTGGGATAGTAGATAGTATGGCATCATATAAAAGAAAACTCTAAAGCCACCAATCTTTAAGGAACCTGAGTCTGATAGTAGACATAAGTATACAAAATCCCAATTTTGTAATATTACACAAAAATTTATTGAACACTTACTGAATGCCAAGTAGTGTTCCATAACTGGGAATTACAGGAAATAACAAAAGTTCTTAATTTCAGAGCTTACATTCTACATTTGTTACAATAAACAAATGAACAACCAGTGATAAGGTAAGGTACTAAGTGCTAAGAAGAAAAATAATCCAAGTAAGGGGATAGAAGGTAAAAGAGTGGTAGGTGTCATTTGTGGTAGGTTGGTTAGGGAAGCCCCCTCTATAAGTAGACTTGGAGTAGGCACCTGAAGAAGGTGAGAAAGGAAGCTATGAGAATATCTGGACAATCAATATTCCAGGAAGAGGGAAGAGCTAATGCAAAGCCCTGGGCTACAAAGGACTTAGACGTGTGCTCAGATCAGGATGAATGAGAAAATTAGAGAGAGAAAGCAATGGGTAGAATGAAGAAGTTAGGTGACCAAACAATTGGGGAAGGGTATCATCAATTCCTTTTAGAGGTGTCTTCATCTTCCTCCTATCCTAAGTGGATTAAGTTGGTGGCCTTTTACAGAGTGTGTACATTTATCCTTTTATTACACACATAATGGTGACTGCATATGTGGCATTACACCCAATATCAATAAGATGAAACGTTGCTATTGATTTTCAGGGAGGTTAACATTGCTCTCAGAGATAACGTTAGCTGCCTGTATGACTTCAGCCCTTGTGTAGGGCTGTTTTGACAGGGAAGAAAGAGAAGGAGAAGTGTAGCTCACCCACCAACCCAAAGGGAACTTTCTTCTTACAGTTTAGTATAATGTTTTATATATATGTGTGTGTGTGTGTGTGTGTGTGTGTTCTGAAAATGAAATGCTTAAAGCAAAAAAGGACATGTTCATAATAAAAGCCTGTTCTTGTCAACAACTCTTATCAACTGCAGTGGTTTATTTCCTGCTGGCATAATTACTTTGATAATTTTGTAGCTCTGTCACTAGTCTTTGCTACTTGGTTTCTTTGGAAGGGAAGAGGGAAGGATATGTTGTGTATTAGTATTTCATCCATTTCAGTCCTAGGGGAAGAAGCTACTTGGAGGCAACTGGCAAACACTGCCTTCTTGCTTCTCACAGGGTAGCAAAAGTGAACATTTTCTTAAGACACTATCCAGATTTAGCAGATTTGGTAAGCTCTTTTCTCCAAGATATACCAAAGGGGTTGGGGACAAGATTCCCAATGCTGTTTGATAATAGAGGACTGGCTTAACTGGAGCCTGTCCAGTAAAGATTGAGCTGTAACTATCCATTTCAGACCCAAGATTTCCAAAGAATAGTTCCGAAAAGAGTCAATGTATTGAGACACTCTGAGTTAAATTTCTTTCTGGTAGTGTTTCTCATAACCTTTAGGACAACAAAGGCATTGATTGTGAAACCACCAAGAAGGATAATGTATGACTCATTTCTTAAGTATGTTTGGCTACAGAAACTTCTTTTCAAGACAAGTCTCGAATGTAATATATTCTGGAACAGGTGTTTAAGTAAATGCCGTGGGTGGTCAGCTCTCTAGAACTATAACATGCAGAGAAAACTGCAATCCAAACCAATCTCCCATAATCCAAGTCTACTCAGAACCTAAGAGTCCTCAGAACTCCCTTAATTGGTACACTTTATAACTCCCAGCTGGGAGAAAACACAGCTAGCTTCTAAGTAGACTACTGACTTGGTATTTGGGTCATGCTCATGTATTAGAGAATAGAGAAATAATAAATCAGAACTACTGCCCCCAAATATTGAATGTTAATGCTTACCAAGTGTATTATGTATATCTCAAGATATCATCTGGCTCATAGCTCATGAGTTATAAGAATAAAGTTCAGATCTTCAAGGGGTCTGACTGGTGGTTTTTAGCATCTGTTTCATCAGAACCTGAGGACTGCTGAGAATGTTGAAATAGAGAATGCAGAATGCTCTTTCTGTTCCTCTCCAAAGGACACTGTCATTCTTTGAGGTGAAGCCAATGTACACCTATTGAGTCAACAGTCTAAAATGGTGATTCATGCTTCTGGTTATGACCTCTACATATAATTCAAATTCCTAGCCATTATTGGACCATCTATGTTTAAAGATCCTGATCTGAACCTGCTTCAGTAGGATTTTTCAAGATGATATCTGCCCCAGCAAAGCCTTAGCAAAAAGAATAAGGCTTCAGGATTTCTTGGAAAGTGGCCTATTCAGAGGTCTTATAAGGGATACAGTTTATGTTGCTTTTTTATACTCTACACTATCTTGGAAAGACTTTGTAGTCTTACCTGAGGACACACGACTTACTTAAAAATTGATGGGTAAGACAAGAGTTAAAATAATTTGAATGATGAAAGTAAGATCAAGGAAAAGTAAATTTAAGAAGAAGAAGAAGTCTGGAGTAAGGTTATTCATGTCACATTAAGTAACTGATAATTTCTGGGAACACACATTTTTTTCCACTGGTTAAATATATTACTAATATGAATAATAGTATACGAGTTAGGTGAGGCTGTTAACTGACAGCACTAAATGAAAACCTTAATTTTACAAAGCAGGGTAAATGCAGATTTCCCTTGTGAACATTAAATAATCAGCCAGAAAAATAAATTGAAACTAATGATGAAAAGTTTTCCAGCTGTAGAATTCATGAAGTTGTATACTTCACGTTATCTCAGTTTGTATCATATAAAAAAGTTTTGAAACATTGCCCAAAGATGAAGACACCATCTGAAGAATAATTTTAATAAAAAATATAACTCAATTATCTTATTTGTGGTTGTGTTTCATAGCTATAGAAATTTTATGTGATGGGTATTTTTAAAACAGTACGTTTTCAAATATTGCATGTATAGGATTCCTCTAAAGGGGTCAAAGAAATCTCTACGTTGACATCACGCATCATTTACTTGGCATCTTATACTCTTGATGGCAATGAATATTTGAAGTCTGAATCAATGCTTAGTGATGAATCATGGTCTTTATTTGTATCATCTTGTAACAATTAGCAAATGTCTAATTTTAAATCATTCTCTTTAGGTCTTGCTTATTAAAAAGAGGGGAGGGATAATTGGCAAATTGTATAGTTCCATTTTCTTTCTTTAACAAGATGCTTGTCTTGATTTTTTTGTCTATTCCAATTCAACATTACATGGCATAGTGGAGCTCTGATTAATGCCTCTCTGGTCCTTACCCCTCTCCCCAACATATTCACCAGTTCTTCTGTTTCTTAACCTTTTATTTCATTTTTAAGTGGTAATATAAAATTAAACCAGTAAAAGTTCCTGTAAATGGTGACAACAAATAAATCTTACCTCTCTCTAAAGCATGTCCAAATGCCACAGCAAGCAGGAGTAGTACCAGGGCCTTCTTCATTTTTCTACCAGGGAGTCTTGCGGCACCTCCTGGCTCCTGTAGGTGATCATGTAAAAGGTGGTAGCCAAAAGTAACTGGTTTCCTTTTACGAAGATTCCTGACTATAAACTAATCAATTATTAATCTCTACACAGAAGCAAGAGGCTATTATCCTTGGCCCCAAAGAGATACAATCAAGGTAAATAGACACCCTGGGGATACTGTAGTGGAAAACCTAGGAGATTTTAATCATTAACTTTGTCAAACTGCAAAAGAGCCAAGGTATTAGGTTATTTATCACTGCTGTTCCTCACTAAAGTTTATTTAATACATTTGTAAGGGATACCTTCTCCCCCTGTATAGGGCTATGTGTCTTGTTTGGATTCCACCTTTCTCATGTGTAAGTGGAAAATTGGAAACTATCTCTCTTTACCTCTCTTCCTCTCTTTGTTTAAATCTACTACAAATAAGCATTACCTTAAAATATTGCAAACCGATGTTCTAAGTAATAAGGGAGAAGCCCATTCAGCACAGTTTCTAGAATTCATAATCCTGATGCTATAAAGTAATTTTCTTTGAGGTGATGGCATAGTACTTTGTATTTATGTGCTATGTTACACTTTGTGAAGCACTGACATATATATTAAAAATAAACTTTGAAGTGAGGCAAATAACCGGAGAGATTAAATGGTTCATCCACTGCCAATGATAAAAAGTTAGTGGCAAATCTTGGACTTCCTACAGCAATTTTAAAGCTCCCTCTACTAATAGTTCACATCTAGTATATTTTATGGGCGTGTAATTTGAGAGCTCAGAGAGGTCTTGTAGGACATGGAATCCAACATCTTCATTTTACAGAAGAGGGAACTGAGCACTGGGTAAATTCTGTGACTTATCCAGAGATTCACAGGTAGATGATTCATTGGAATTAGATGAGTTCCACTCCTGTTTTTTTCAGTAGTCGTCCTCTTTTCAGGAAATGGTCAGTTACAGGTTGTTACACAGACTCTAAAATCAGATCCTTACTCAGCTTTCGTAGCTATGTAACCTTGGGAAATTAATCCCTCTGAGTTTCATTTTCCTTATATGCAATGTGGTGATAACTGAGTACACTGGACGCAGCATGGCTATCAGGTTAAGATAATCCAGGTGCAGGGCTCATGGTAACATCCGTCAGGTAGTAACATAGATTAATGTCACCTATTACTCTTATTCTAGTTCTTATTGCCACTTCCTCCTGCTGGCTTTCCAAATTTATAATATCTGGGAAGGTCGATGGAACTAATGAGGCCATTGAAACTCAGCAGAAGATGTTAAAACCAGCCCTGTGTCCAGGGTCTCACAGATAAATGATTTAAAACTTCGTTATCAACTCAGTAGCCAAGGATTGTCTACAAGGGCAGAGTCCATCAAAATCTCAGTAAACCAATTTAAGCAGTTACATGTTTAGTCAGATTCTTATCTATGTTGAAAATTCCTGGGTGTTAGTTTCAGAAAATAAGTCCAGCTAGCTGGACAAATATACCTATGTCAGATCAAAGGACAAGTATCTCTGTAAGGCCAGTGGCAATCCATATGGTCAAGGAGATAGATTTCCTGTCCAAGAGCTAACTCTCCCGTTCAATGATCAACTTTCTGACTAATATAAATCTAAATTTTCTGTTCCCTTTGGCCCAATTCCTAGTTTACTGTGCAAGTTAGTTAAAAAATATATTTTATTTCTATGGCAAATTATTTGGAAATGAAACTCCAAATGAGTGTGGAAAAACTTAAGAAGTACTCAAACACCCAGAACTCAGAGAAATAACTAACGCATTAGTGTATTGCTACAGCTTTCATTTTTATGTAAGACAATATAATGTATTTATACTTCTGTATCTCTTTTATTTAACCATATTTCAGTTATCTTCTGATGATTAGTTCATTCAAAAAGCTACACTCAGATTATTCCCCACAAATTTTAATACAGAGTTAAGACCAGCTCATTCTTTCATTGTTTTAAAGATTAAACTTTATCTCTGTTTTGCAATAACATTTGCCACGTTCGTTTAATGATAAACTACATGTAGCAAGAATTGCAACATCTCATTTATGTGTCCTCTTGAGAAATCTCTAAACAAACAGCCAACGTTTTTCTAACTGAAAATCAGCAAAACAGGCTAGAAGCTAAATATATAAGCCTTTTTTCCGTCTCATTTATGTAGCTATCCTTAATTTTTCAAATGTTGATTGCTTACTGTGATTCTAAAACTGGGAAGAAATAATCATAATTGGCCTAAGTGAGAGGCCTCATGTGACAATGATTGCTCTAGTAAGTCCGATGGAGGAAAAATGGGTGAAAAAGACCAAATCAAACCTTTTGACATTGCCTATCAGAGCAGCAGTTACAGCAACTCAGAGATTTATCACAGAAGTATGTATTTAACAAGAATCATTTATCGAATATTTAAGCAGAATTTTGCAGGAGCTGTTTTTCCTGTATAACACTGATTTGAAGTAGCCTCTTTCCTCTTTTCTATCTTGCCATTGGCTTCAGAGGAAAAGCATATTTCTCCCTGACTAGGGCTAGTTCCAGGCAAAATTGTGTGGCAGACACAGCCTATCTTTAGTTCTTTTCTCTATCCCATGTCTCTTCCTTTAGGAAGGCTTAGTTACTAAAAGGTAACACTAATACTGCTCTTTTTCAAAACAGTATCTTTTTTTTTTTTTGAGATGGAGTTTCGCTCTGTCACCCAGACTGGAATGCAGTGGCGTGATCTTGGTTCACTACAACCTCCACCTCCCAGGTTCAAGCAGTTCTCCTGCCTCAGCCTCCTGACTAGCTGTGATTACAGGCATGCACTACCACGCCCAGCTAATTTTTGTATTTTTAGTAGAGACAGGGGTTTCACCATGATGGTCACACTGGTCTTGAACTCCTGACCTTGCAATCTGCCCAACTTAGCCTCCTAAAGCATCAGGATTACAGGCACGAGCCACTGCACATGCCCAAAACAGTATCTTTAATATTTTAATGTTGCTACAGGTTTCTTAAAAACTCTTAGAATACTTCTGTAGAAATGACCTTCTTCAGAATGATTTTGGGAGAGTATTCTCTTTATTCAGGTTGTCTTTATACTATTAAAATGCACTATCAGTATCTTTTCCTGATAAATGACCTGATGAAATTGATATTAGTAGCTTGAAGTAATAATACCCTTAAAGTTGATGAATAGAGAGTAATAAAGCATAATCCAGGTTTCAGAATACACTTATAGCCCAGCCATTTATCTATGATTGACTTCCATGAGAAATTCCAATATCCTTATAGTAAATCTCTTTTTACTTAAGCTGCTTCTTGCTGAATTTGCAATTAAAAGCATTCTAACTAACCTGCCTTTAAACATTCTCCCCTCTGTTGCTGTAATTATTTATCAAAAATGCAAATAAGACTGTGTTACTGCCTCCCTATTTAAAACAATTTAGGCCAACGCCTGTGCTTAAAGTTCATGAATCCATGCTACCTACCTCTAAAAGGGATGCTTTGCTGTGTATGTATATTAAAATTAAGTACAGCTGAATTAGTTGTGGTTCACTGAACGCATTGTACTATTGAGCTTTCCATAGTCTTTGTTGAGATTCTTCTTTTTCCTCTTCCTCTGTTTTATGTGTTTGTTGTCCCTTGTCTGTCAGCCGTTCATTTATTCATTTAACATATATTTAATTCATACCACTTTGTACCAAGTAACATGCAAGCTATTGGTACTACTATGTCAAAATATCTACATGGTTCTTCTCACAGACCTTCTAGTCTAGCTAAGAAGACAGACGTTGAAGACAAAATGCCGAGTGTGCTGAGTTGTGAGGGTGCAGAGAATAGAGGGGGTAAGAGTAGATACAGTAAGAGCAGTTTGAAGACTGCTTTAGAAGTCCAAGTGAGGGATGACAGAAGTGTGGCCTGTGGTGCTGGCAGAGGGGCAAGACAGTTTTGGAGACAGAATCATCACGTGGTTTTGGAGGCAGACTTTGACTGAGTAGGGAAGAGTGAGAAGTTATGCCCAGGTTTCTAGCTTGTGCAAGTGCATGGATATTAATGCAAATCTCTGAAATAGAAGACACCAAAGAAGACATACAGTTTGAAGGAAGATGTGTTCAGGTGATATTTTGAGTAGGCAGTTGGGTCCATGACTCTGGAGCTTGGAAGACACCCAAAATTTCCAGGTGGTGCTGAGTCTTCCTCCTCTGTGCTTTGCTCTCCCACAGTGCTCCTACTATGGCTAAAACACCTTTATTTTGGTATTCCAACAGCTAGCACCGATAGAAACTGAATGCGGTAAATTCTCAGTCATAATCAGTTTAATAAAGGATTTTAAATGTCTAGAGAAATTTGTTAACCCTGGATTTAGAAATGAAAGGCCATGCTAGAATTATGCAATTTGTTTATGCTCATTGAAATCCAGGTATAATTTGAGTAATCATGGTTTTCATGAACAAGCCAGTTTATTTTTAAGTTTACTTGAATTTTCATGCAAATCTGCAAATGATTTATTTGTATTTTAAAACAAAAGGAGCTGTTATATAAATACATTCAACAGAGTACAGGAGTTCAGAAAATGCTGAAAAATATAAATGTATTTATTAAGCAAGATGTATTCCTTTATTTTAAAATAAAAATTTGAGCTACAATTAGAGATAAATTGACTTCTGCTGTGACTCTGTTTACTAAGGCTATAGTAGTTTATGAGGTCTTGTATAACTAACAAACTGGCACATAACCATTACTATTCCCAAAACACTTTCATAAAGAAATATACATCACTGAAGAGAACCATAGATATTTAGGAGAAATGATGGTTCAGACTAGATGCAAATAATTTTATCTTCTCCTTGAAAAAAAACACAGAGAGAGAGAGAGAGAGAGAGAGAGAAAGAGAGAAAGTAAGAAAAGAAAGAAAGAAGAGAGAGAGAGAAAGAACAAGAAAGAACAGAATTTAAAAAATAGTACAGGAGCAAGGTTCATATGAGACTTGGCTGGTAATCTTAGGCAGGCAGCTACATCTCTTTCTACCTGTATTATTCAATGGTATGAGGAATGCCATAATATTCACCATTAAATATATAGTCATAATTATTAAACTGTCAGCTAAGTATTTTTAGTATTCTTAAGTAAAAATATCTAGGTTCAGTTAGTTAAAAAGAAGTTGCTTTATAATGATTTTTTTACTGAACTATTTCCAACACTGGAGCCAGGTCATTTGTAGAAACAGGTCTGAATACTAAAACTATGTAATTACTTTTATAAATATTAACAATGGTAGTATGTTTTTGAATTATATATGGAGAGAAAGAGAAGCAGAAGGTGATAAAAAGAAAATGAGATAATGGAGAAAAAAGAGAATAAAGGATAAAATACAGAGAGAATGAGAAAATAAGCCAATATATACTAAAACATCCATATGTGAGCAACCCTGATAGATGTCTCCAAATGTACATATATGCATTTAGATTTTAAATATATATTTTCCAGGAATAGAATGGAGTTCTCAAAAATAGAACAAATGTTAATTTTCATAACCTGGCTAATCTTTGTTAAGAGCTTCTAATAATGCTGTTTTCTGTACATTCTCTAATGAATAGGACTCTAAAGAGGAAGGACTGGCAATTTGAATAAATGAAGGTGACAAATTGGGTTATATGAGCGAGTTTTAAAAAGTTTTTGGGATCACATTGCAAAATAAGTTAAAATATTAGATGATCTAAGAGATTATCTTTACTGAAGGGGAAATGAATTTTCTGTTTTCAGGAATTTCTTTTTAGAGCCTCTAGAAAGTCAGGAAAAGGCAGAATAATGGCTGACCAAAGAGGCCCACACCCTAATCCCTGCAACTGTAATTGTTATGTAACCTAGCAAGGGGGAATTGAGGTTGCAGATAAAGTTAATCAGTTTCCTTTATAGGGATTTTATTGGCTTATTAGGGTGGTCTCAATGTTATCACAAAGGTCCTTTAAGTTTAGAAGAATCAGGCAGAAAGTCAGAGTGAGAGAAAGAGATGTGAGAAGCAAAGCAGAGCTTGGAGTGATAGGATGGCTGGCTTTGAAGATGGAAGGGGTCTGTGAGCCAAGACATGCAGTCATCTCCTGGAAGCTAGAAAGGTCAAGAAAATGGAAAGGAGTGTTAAAATCTCCAACTCCCATTGAGGATTTTAGCATTTTCCCTTATAGTTTTTAATCTATTGTGTTTTCGCTTCTTTAAATTTGAAGCTCTGTTATTATACACATAGAAATTTGTAATGATTATCTTTCTGATAAGTTATTCCTTTTATCAGTATGTCCTCCTTTATCTATGATAATACTTTCTCTAGAAATCTATTTTGTCTAATGCCATTAGTCTGGTGCAAAAGTAATTGTGGTTTTTGCCATTAAAACCCATATTTTTATTTATTAGTTTTGTCATTACTTTTAACGGTAAAAACCATTTTGCACCAACCAAAAAAACTTTTGTACTCACCTTATAGTATAGCCATGACAGCTTTCTCATACTTAATGTAATGGTAATCTTTTTGCATATTTTTACTTTCAATCTAGTTGTGTCTTTGTGTTTAAAGTGAAGCTCTTGACAAAAGCATTCATACTTGCTTGTTTTATCAAGACATAATCTTGGCGTGTTTAGTTCATTTATGTTTAATGTTCTTATTGGTATGATTGGTTTTGAATGTACATTCTTACTATTTTTTGATATATTTGCTTTCCACTTTTTTCTTCTGTATTTTGTTCCTTTTTTGTTCATTTCCTGACTCTCTTGTCTCAGTTGACAATATTGTTTTATTTTAGCATTTGTGATTTTTAAGCCATTAATTTTGTTAAAATGTAATAGATTTTCTAGGGCTGATAAGATTCATCTTCAGTATTCCAAAGTTTATTGGTTTTTTTGTCCTACATGTTTCACTTTCTATTTTATACCTGAAAGTTTTTTTCTTCACATTTTCACATCTCATATGTCATATGTTTATATCACATTTCCCACATTTAAAAAGCTTACAACAGTATAATATCATTTACCAGTCTTATCCTTTGTACTATTTTTTGAATACTTTGTGTTTATTCCAGCTTTATCAACATTTCTTTCAAAGTTATTCTTTTTACTTAAAGTTTTTTAAGCACTATAAACATGTTTTTTTATTATCTTCTGTTAAGAGGTTGGCAGTTAATCTTTTCATTGCTGTCCTGATTGCAGTATTTTTTTTCCTCTGGTTGCTTTTAAGATGATTAGTTTGTCTTTGGTTTTCAGTGACTATCCTAGGATATGCATTGTATGATTCTCTTTATATCTGTCTTGATAAGCATTTATTGAGCTTCTCATAAGTCAATTTTTAAAAATCAAATTTGTAAAATGTCTAACGATTATTTCTTTCCTGCTCTGTTCTTCCTGTCTTCTCCTTAAGACTTATATTCCCAGTGTTGTGTTAGACCACTTGATATTAACCCACAGGTGCCTGCTCAGTTTCTTCAACCTTTGTTGTCTCTGTTCTTCAGATGGAATAGTTCTTACTCATTAGTCTCAAGTTCATTGCTCTTCTGATATCCCCAATTCTACTCAATAAGTTTAGCATTTTTCATTTCAGAATTTCCATTTTATTTTAATTTACATTTTCTATTTTGCTGCTGATATTCCCTATCTATTCACTTAAGACTATATTTACTTTTAATTCTTCCAACAGATTATCTTTTAAAGTTTTCACTTTATAAATTAAAACAGCCTTTAATTTTTGTCTAGTACATATTGTGTTTGCACCATCTCATAGTTGGTTTCTGTTGACTGATTATTCTCTGAGCCATGAATGATTTTGTTTGTTTCTTTACAAGTACAGAAATTTTGTTTACTGTACAATAGACATTGTTCAAGATATATTACAAAGACTGTATTCTGTTATTTTACTGTAAAAATTTTACTTTTGTTTCTATTGACACTTCAGTTACTGGTTAATCAATCATCTTGACACTTCAGTTACTGGTTAATCATCTTGAACCTGTGTGAGCTAGATTTGTCTTTTCTTAGGGCGATTGTGTGGAGGGCACACAGTGGTTCCCAAGGCCCTCTAACTTTTGGAGGACTCAACCTCCAAACTCAATCTCCTATAGCTCTTGTAAGGACTTGGATTTTAGACACTGTGAGGGTGAATCTACAAAAGGCCTTTCTCTATTAGTGTATTAAGGTATAGTCTTCCAATGTGTAGTCTTCCTGGAGTCTTAGCTGGATACTTGGGAGTAAAAAAGCTCGTAATGAGGTCTCTCCACTCTAGGTGGATGGGAGTGCCAATGTCTTTTAGCACCATCTGACTTCCAGTCTCTATTTTTTATTCTCAACAACTTAGTAGCCACGTTTAGGCAAGCCTCATATACCTCCCTCTCTCTCTCTCTTAAAATATATTTTAAGAAGCAGAATTACTGAGATATAATTTAAATATGATAACATTCACCTGTTTAAAGTACAAAATTCAATGGGTTTTGGTGTATTTGCAGATTTGGGAATCATTACTATGTTAATTTTAGAACATTTTCATTACCCCCAAAAAGAAATCCCATGGTTCCCCTTTTTGGCATGACAGTGTGAGGAGCTTCATGGACTTATTCTCTAGTGAAATGGGTGAAAATTATCTTAAAAAGAATCATTTCCATTCTCTGGAAATGGTTTTAGGGTCATATAGCAAATGAAAAAATCATTTACTTAAGGAAATCTACCACACTTGGTAAGAAAAGTAAATCTGTGATATTTGAACCAAGATCTGTTCATTTAATTCTTGCCTCCCAGCTCAACAAGACAGATATAACTGAGAGAACAGGGCTCTGTTTACCCCTATCTCTCAATGGAGGGCTGTCTTCCCAAGATGGGCAGCATGACAGCTTTTCTCCTCCTGCCCTCACCTACTTTTGCTGAGGCTAAGTTCCTGGTGAGTGTGGCCAAGAAGTCATTGCTCTATTTTGTGCAGCCCTGGATGATAGGATGTAGGTTCAACTTGGGCATGGCACTGCTGAGAATATTTAAATCCTGATTGCTCTTGCATTGGCTTGTGGGCAGGGTTTCTAGGTCAAGAGAGGTAAGCCAAGGGGTCCTGGGGCTGATGCTTTCCCCCTCCACTGAGTACTTATGTCTAAAGTGACGGGGGTCTTCTAGAGAGAAGCGACATTGTGCCCACCAGCAGACAGAACTAGACCAACATCTCAAAGACTTCGCCAGGCAGGAGAAGCATGCTCTAGCATAGAGAGCCCTGAATCTCTCCCACAAAAAACTTACTTCATTTACAACAAAAAAGTAATGAAGGTTGTGGTGAAAGGCAATGGGGGAGGGGGGCTGATGGATTCATTGGAGATACAGTCTAAGCTGTAGTGTGGCTAGATTACTGGAAAGGAATAGGGATAGATAAAGCTGTGAGGAGCCCCCCTGGGGTCAGAACAAATCTCCAATACTGGCCTCAGGGGCTATCACTTCCAAGGAGGTCCAATTTGATAATATGAGTGTGTGAAGCAATTTATGTCACAGGACATTGATGAAAACAATAGAACAACCAACACACAATTAGTAGAGATTTATAGCTGACACTTTATACTTCAAAAAAAAATTTTAATTTCCAGGATACATGTGCAGAACATGCAGGTTTGTTACATAGGTAAACGTGTGCCATGGTGGTTTGCTGTACCTATCAACCTGTTATCTAGGTGTTAAGCCCTGAATGTATTAGCCATTTGTCCTGATGCTCTTTATCCTTGCCCTCTGTGGCAGGCCCCAGTGTATGTTGTTCCCCTCCCTGTGTACATGTATTCTCATTGTTCAGATCCCACTTATGAGTGAGAATATGTGGTATTTGGTTTTCTGTTCCTGTGTTAGTTTGCTGAGGATTATAGCTTCCAGTAATATCCATGACGCTGCAAAGGACATGATCTGATTCTTTTTTATGGCTGTATAGTATTCCATGGGTAAATATACTACCTTTTCTTTATCCAATCTGTCACTGATGGGTATTTGGGTTGGTTCCATGTCTTTGCTATTGTTAATAATGCTGCTGTAAACGTATGTGGGCGTATATGTTTATAATAGAATGATTTATATTTCTTTGGGTATATAGTAATGGAATTGCTGGGTCAAATGGTATTTCTGGTTCTAGATTCTTGAGGAATCGCCACACTGTCTTTCACAGTGTTTGAACTGATTTACATTTTTACCATCAGTGTAAAAGTGTCCCTGTTTCTCCACGGCCTTGCCAGCATCTGTTGTTTCTTGACCATTTAATAATTGCCATTCTGACTTGCGTGAGATGATAACTCATTGTGGTTTTGATTTGCATTTCTCTAATGATCAGAAACTTTGCACTTCCTATTTTATGATTAAATTTTTTAGAACAAACTAAGAAATCTAAATTCTAGAAGATTAGAGGTAATCTTCATAACCTCAGATTTGGCAATGGATTTTTAGATATAATACCAAAAGAATGAACATCAAAATAAAATAGAAAAATGGCCTTCATCAAAATTAAAACTTTGTGCTTCATGGACACTATCAAGAAAGTGAAATGGCAACCCATGAATAAGAGAAAATATTTGCAAGTCATAGATATGATAAATGCCTCATATCCAGAAGAGAGAACTCTTATAACTTAGCAATAAGAAAGACAAATAATCTAAATTTTTAAATGGGCAAAGGATATGAATAGACATTTTTCTGTGGAAGATACACAAATCCAATAGGCACATGGAAGACTTTGACCTCATTAGAGGTAAAGAAATGCAAAGCAAAACCAAAATGAGGTGCTGCTTTACACTTACTAGAATGACTACAATCTCATAGTCACATATTAAGTCCTCCATAGTCTTCTGAGCACATTTCCTGCTCCCAGGCAGATTCTTCTCCTCCGGTACTCTGTCCTGCAAATTCCATTTGTTTTAGCTGCCCTAAACTCCTCTGCCTCCGCTCAGTGAGACTACTGTGCTATGCTTGGATTCCAGCTTGGTAAACTGAGGTCCGGACGTTTTTGACAAATAGCCAGGGTGACTTCAGGGCTCACTTTATGAAATTCCTTACGCACAGAAATCTCAAACTTACAACATCTGCTGTCCAATACGTGAAAGCAGGTACCTCCTGAATGGTTTCTTATGGAAGAAACTCCAGTATGGAGGAAATACTCCACATGTACACAATTAAAAAATGCCTAAAAAAAACTAAAATAATGTTTGCCTATACAAATGAAGAATAGTAAAGAGACAATTATCTAAGAATAAATTTAAAAAGGATATTTTGTTCTAAAATTTAAAATTAACTGGACTCCAATTTTTAAACATTTCTACTAAACCCTAAGCGTCACAGCAATTTTTTTTCTTTCTTTTCTTCCTGTTTTTCCCTTTTTTTCTTCTTCTTTATTTCTTTTGCCCTGAAAGTCAATTACCATGCTTAGATTACAAATTAGTATTAGTACTGGAAAGATTAGGTGTTTGAAAATGCCAGGTTAATTGTTCTGTAATTTTATGGAAATGAACAAAATATTGAATTATTTGAAGTAATTGACTTTACAGTAGCCTTTAAAATCCCATTGTTTCTTGCTTTGTGTGGACAGTATATTTTATTCATCTTGCCTCTGAACATCAGATATAAACTATTATGTGAATAACATCATATCATTTAAATTACTTAGTTTTTTTTAACATTTCACTGTTTTAATAGTCTTAGGGTTTCTACTGCTTTTAGTCAATGCAATTAGTGCTTATTTGGGGTTTAAGCTTCATATTATTTTGTGTATCCTTCTCTTTTTCTGGATTGACATTTACCTTCTAGGATTATTCACATGAAAAATGAAATTTGTAGCCTGCACAGAGAATGTCTGAACTGAATAGGTTGTTCAATACAGTCTTTTAGAGAAAAACAAGATCTTTCAGATAGCCTAATTAGTACTTGCAACGTTAAAAGGGAATTTTTAAAAATTAAACCATACAATACAGATGCTGCTAGATTTACAGTGGGGTTGTATGCTTATAAACCCATCATAAGGTGAAAATATCATTAGTTGAAAATGTATTTCATACTCCGATAAGCCATCCTAAAGTTCAAAAGTCATTAAGTGGAACCATTGCAAGTTAGGAACCATGTGTACTATCAAGTTTTTTTTTCTCATTTCTTTTCTCATTCTCGATATCCCAGAGTTTAATTTGTGTCATTAAGGCTTTTTTTAAATTGAATTGATTAGATAGCTGTCAAATTGCTACCCTGTTCAGTCAAACAATCATCTGAAATATAGATGCTCTTTAACTTACGATGGGGCTATGTCCCAATAATCCCATCAAAAGTTGAAAACACTGTAAGTCCAAAGTGTGTTTTTGACTTAATGATACCTTCAATTTATGATGAGTTTAATATAGCTACAACCCTGTCTTATGCTGAAGAGCGTACTGAGTATGTATAGCTTTCACATCATCACAGTCAAAAAATTATAAGCCAAACCATTGTATAATAAGTCAGGGACTGTCTGTATTCAAATGTGTGAAGGAGATAGCGAGAAAGGGATCTGGTGAACTTACAGTCTGATAATAATGTGTTATGAATGATGTGCTGCTATGCTTATACCACATGCCTAGGATTAGGGAGAGTTATGTTCAAAAAGAGTGAGGCTTGTTATTTTACTTTTTCCTCTGGCTTATATCAGTCAACATTGGCAGAATCCAAAGGTTTAACAAACTGTGTGATGCTATTCCTGTATTCTGATTTGGCTGAGCATGAAAAGAACAAGTAAAGGAAAGTTGCTTTCTAGTAACAGAAAAATTGCTTTTATTCTCATTCTATTTCTAATTCAGTTACTTCCTTTAAAAAGTGGAACCTCTGTTGATTCCCTCATAGAAAGTACACTAGATTTTCACTTCAAATGTGAAAACTTTAAACAAAAAGTTAATAATCAATGATGATAAATAACTTTACAAACTTTTGTCTTTTTTATTCAAGGTATTGCCATGTGAGTTCTATGCAATGATATACTCAGGAAAAGGTAACTAAATATAAAAGGCTATAGTGCAGTAAAAATACTGGCTGTTTTTGGTATTCTATGTATTATTTACTTTTTGTGATCTTACTTCAGAGATTTGGGATTCTATTTCATTTCTACAGAAAATTTGATATAAAGTCATTGTTCTCAACATACTCTGTCATTTGACAATATGAATGAATACAGATGAGAGCTAATACCACCAACAATTCTCATACACATCAATATTCCTTTAAAATCAACAAATCACTTTCCTATACTTTTTATTTTATTTCCTTTGCACAGGAATCCTATGAATTGGTAGTCAGAATATTGTAAATTCATAGTATAAGGAAGCTGAAGCTCAGACAGTACCAATGGTAACTTGAAATTCTTTGGAATTAGAACATAGTACCTGACTCCAAGACTACAGCATTTCCTACCAGTTGGACTAATCAAGATCATCACCAGTGTTAGATTAGGTAGATATCTTTCTCCTAGTGGAGTAAGCAATCTTTTTGAAAAAACAGTGAAAAAGAGACTTTGGTTTTAGAGAAAGATTTGTATGCAAGCTCTACCAATAACATTAATTATATATAAAATAGATTTAATGATAACAGATTAATGGTTAATGTATTCAAAGTACCTAGCTAAGTACAAATAAATAAATTCAAAAAACATACATATAACTTGTGGATTTTTTTTGGAATGCATCAGTTTTCTCAATCATGGCTGATTTATGAACAGTGAGTTAAATCTTTGGATTCTACAAATGTTGACTAATGTCATAAATCAGAGGAAGAGGTAAAATAACAAGCCTCACCATTTTTCAAATGTTACTCTTTATAATCTGCAGTCATATGGCATAAGCATAGTAATATTGTTTATATCATATTCTTTATTATTTTGTTAATCCTAGTAATACAGCTAACATTAATAACAAATTCATTCATTTATTCATTCAAATAAATTATTATTGATCCAGGCACTGTTCTAAGTGTTTAGTTTAAGATAGAAAACACAGACAAAATATTTGACGTCATGGAGCACAATTTTAGTGGGATAGAATGGGTACTAATTATATTTTAATAAACAAGTAATGTTAGGTAGCGGATTATTTTTCTGATACAAAAGTCTTAGTGGAACCTCTTTGTTACACCTCTAGAAAGCAGAGGTGCCCATTTCCTTCTCAACTGTGTGTACCACAACTGTTCTGGTAGTCATTCCTTTTAGTAGATATAATCATATAAATTAAAAAAATAAATTTTATTGTATATGTTTGAGGCATACAACATAATGTTATAAGATACATGTACAATATTTTTTAATTCTAAGGATAAACGAATCACTGTTGCCTGAGGGAAATTGTTTTATAGTGAGCAGCCATACCAAGACAATTTGTTTTTTAAAGTCTTATGTCATTCTTATCACAAAGTCACTGAGTACCATGGAGAATTAGATCTGTGATTGTTCTATATTTATTTTTACCTTTGTAGTCAATAACCAGATTAAAGAGATTTTTTCCCAACCTCTTTTTGGGGAAAGGGATCAAGGTCATTGCAAATGGTCAGTAGATCCATATGCCTACTAGTAAAAAACATTAATATATAATGAGAGCTCAACATATACTATACATTATGCATAAAACTTTACATTAATTTTTAATTTAATCTTTACAGCAAACAAAATATATCATCTTTTTTTTTTTACAGATAAGAAAACTGAGTTTTACTAAGTTTTCTAGTAAGTAGTCTGAATTTTAAATTGAGCATTTTGATCCAGAGCCCATTCCTAATAGGATACATAGTATTCTACTATCAACAAATCTACTATTAACAGGTAAATAGTGACAGTAAATGGAATATGTTTTCCAAGCCACTGTGTGAAAATTATATTTAAATGTCTTCTGATTAATAAAATGAAAATTCTTTTAAAAGAATTTTGTTAAAAAGTAGTTAGGGAGGAAAATGATAAAGTTTTTAATCGCAAAAAAGAATATGTATACTTGAAAAAGCTGGAAGTCACAAAAGTGGAAGTTGGCAAGATTGACTTTTGGGCTCACTAGCTCAGAACTTAAGCCTATTAGCATGAGTCTCATAAAAATGCTCTGACTATAGTTTCTCCACAACTGGTCACTTTAGATATGCAAGCTTTTTTGTCTTAAAAGTAACAGAGAAATCCAGGACTTGAACTCAGATCTGGAACAAGTAAACTTAATAAACATTTATAGCGCTCTCCACTTTAAATACACAAAATATACATTCTTGTCAGTACCACATCACACCTACTCATAGGTTTAAATGAAATATTGACCGGCCATTATTAAGCACAATTATTGGCAACCTATTTTATAATAGGTTTTCAATACCCATTTTTAGAATAAAGCAACATTCCCATTCTCTCTCCCTCTTTTTCTTCCTCTTTCTTCCTCTCCTTCAGTCCTTTTTTTTCTTTCTTTATCTCCTTTCTTTAAAACAAACAAACAACAAAAAAACCAGTTTGCTAAATAGCACTGGGTGATGAAAGTCAGAAACACATTGGTGAACCCCTGAATCCTAGGCAAATACTTGGCAGACCTGTTGCTCCTATGCAATGAGCACCTTTGATAGCTACCAACAAGCATTTGCCACAGTCCACTGAGCACGTAACTCTGCCTATGAATCTGTCTCCACACTTTGTTGCAGAAAGTCACTATCAATCAAAAGCAGATGGCATGTAAGATAAAACTTGATGGCCATCCAAGACAGCAAGTTACAATTTCTGTGATGTGACCCCTCCCTAGCTTTATAAAAGTATCTCTTTTAACATATTTCCACATTGGTTTCCATTATACCAAGAGTCTTATGGTTTTCTATCAGCACATCTCATCTTAATACTCCATCATAAAAATGGAATATTACTTACAATGCCTTTAAAGGTAAAGTTGGGCATTTGCTACATTTCTTTAAAAATAAATAAATAAACAATAAAATAAAAAAAGAATTTACTTCCTCTTCTTCCTAAAATGCACATGCTTATATGCACACTTGTGTGTATATGCATGTACCACAAAACCCTAAACCATATTAGGAAAATCTAAAGGGCCTTTTTTTTAAAAAAAACTATAACATTTGTCTGATGGTGAGTTGTATTTTTAATTTTGGGGGATGTGTTGTTAGAGTCAGGTGAGGTCCATGGATTAACAGACATGGAGAATTCTGTTAGTTTCTGGTTTATTATTGACTACTTATGGCTTTTTGCGATCAGGGTAGGACATAAATACATTAAGATAATGAAATGTAATTTTTGTTATAGTAGGTGTTATTTCTTTGTAAAATGGTTATAAAAAACTGATTACTCATATTTAGAAGTCTTTTATCATAGTTCAAACTGTCACATCTTTAATTTGATTAGAAAAGTATTATGAGCACTTGTGTGTCAGTGCAGCTCCAGATGCTGAGGACATAACACAGCTGAGAAACAAAACAAAGTCCCTGCCCTCAAAAAAAAAAAAAAAGTAACAGAGAAATTAAGGCACTATAACAGAAGTAGCAATTCAAATTATTTGTGTAAAATAAAAATGAATAAATTCTGAAATATTTCTACTTGGTAGAGGCGACTCTTTACAATTCATTCAGATTGAGCTGAAACCTTATTTTCTTATTTGATTGTCTCTCTCTTTCTGTTATTCTCTCTCTTAAATATATGCACAAAATACATAAAATTATACCTATTAGGTAAAGGTCTGGAGGTTTCTGGAGAAACTATATAGCTTTGTGATTATGCTGGACTTGCATACCTTCTATTTCCTTTTGAATTGGGTAGAGCAGAATATAATATTTCTCAAAACCAAAATTAAAAAATAAAAACTGACTACATATGCATAAGTTTCTGAGCTGCCTTACATTCTGCTTCATTTCAACTATATCTTTCATGTTAACTTTGGCTGAAGAACAATTATTCATTATTCAAGTCTCCCATGTATGTTCTCCAAATATAGGTTGATTAAACCTATAGATGGTACAGGATCTTTGGGATGCTGCTTTTCTGGCTGGAAACTTCTGTGGCCAGTGCAACCTTTGCCCAAGTTTTGCTTCTACCCACTTGGCCTGTCAGGCTGTGCTCGGCTCACACTACCAGCCTAGGTCCCATGCCTCCAAGGGAGACTGCAAGTCAGGTGTGGAGTGGTGAGGGGTGTGTGATCAAGCCACTGCACAGTTAGATGCACCAGTTGCTGCCATGGGGTGGGCAGCTCCAGGTTCCAGCACAGGTGCTGGTTCTGGAGGCTGCAGCTGGACCAGGTGCACAGTAAGCAGCTTCCACTGAAGGGGCCGAAAGCGGGAATCACAGCTCTAGCTTGGGGAGCTCCCAGTTCTGGGCTCCCTGAAGGGCTGCAACTTTCCTCTCCTTCTTTTTGCCAGCCATGTGGAGAGCAAGATGCATGTTTCAGCCCTGTTTGTGTTGCAGCTCTTTTGTCCTCACCATTCTTCGGGTCTCAAATTCTTGTTCTGCAACCAGGAAGAATGAGGTATGCAGAAGAGTGAAAGGTGAACAAGACGGAGAGGAGCTTTATTGAGTGATAGAACAGCTCAGAAGAGACCTGCAGGGGGCAGCTCCTTTCTGCAGCAAGGGTGTCCAGTCCAGTATTCAGCTCTCAACAGAGAGGGTAGCTCTTGTCTGCAGCTGCTTGTCACATTGTGCAGCTCTCAGCAGAGAGGAGGCCCTAGAGTGGGTGGGTCCTCTCTGCCTTCAGGTTTCCCATCCTGTGTCTAGCTCTGGCTGAGCCTGGGGCTTTCTGGGTCTCAGTGGGGAGGAAGTGTGCACTGATTAGTCCGTGGGCAGACATGGGTGGGCTCAGAAAAGTCCCCATAAGTTCCCTCTCTGGTCCGTGGGACTAGCAGCCCAGCTCCCAGCCTTCAGGCTGTCCCTGGCCTGAAAGTAGGGCTTCGCTAGGGACCTGCCCTCTTCTGCCTAGGAGCCTGTCTGCTTCCTGCTGCTGTCCATGGTTCTCACAGCAAGGAGCACCGCAGGCCAGTGCTGAGCTGCCCTAAGCACCCCCGCCCCAGCTACTTCCTCATCATGCTCATTGGCACTCAAAGTCTGTAGGGGACCAAGGTGGCAGGGGGCTAGCATGTCAATGCTGCCCTGAGTGTGCGCACACCTAGCCAGGCTGTAACAGCCTGGATGTGGCCCCAACTCAGCTCCAAGATCAAAGTGGGCACCAGAAGTGGGGAGAGGCCAGACAGTGGGAGCAGATACCCCTGAGCCTGTGGGGGAAAGTGAGGGTCTTTTCTGGAACTGTGAGGGTACAGACTGCAGAGATGCCTGGGTCCTGTGCCTGGGAGGGCAGTGCTCTCACCCACTCCATGGAATGTGCAGGCAGCCCTGGCAGTGACTCCTTGCAGCCTGGGGCAGGGGCTCCAGGCTCCCCCTGGGCCCCTCTCTGTCTACCCCTCCATGCCTGATCATGTTGCTCCCCCACTGGAGGGCAACACGACTCAGCTCTATCATTGTGGCCCCCAGGGCCATGGGCTCCCAGGAGGGCTCCCATTTGTCTCTGCCTCCCACCAGTTCCAGGCCCAGCTAGCTCCACCTCCTATATACCTAGAAAACCTTAAACACTTGTTCAAAAAGCTCCTAGATCTGGTAAATGAATTCAATAAGTGTTCAGAATACACCATTGGTGTACACAAATCAGCAGCACTGCTATACACCAACAGCAACCAAGCTGATAATCAAATAAAAAACTCAACCCCTTTTATAACAGCTGCAAAAATAAATAAATAAATAAATAAAATACTTAGGGATATACCTAACCAAGGAGATAGAAAACCTCAAGGAAAGCTATAAAACACTGCTGAAAGAAATTATAGATGACACAGACAAATGAAAACACATCCCATGTTCATAGATGGGTAGAATCAATATTGTGAAAATGACTATACTGCTAAAAGCAATCTATAAATTCAATGCAGTTTCCATCAGGATACTACGATCGGCCGGGCGCGGTGGCTCAAGCCTGTAATCCCAGCACTTTGGGAGGCCGAGGGTGGATCACGAGGTCAAGAGTTCGAGACCATCCTGGTCAACATGGTGAAACCCCGTCTCTACTAAAAATACAAAAAATTAGCTGGGCATGGTGGTGCATGCCTGTAATCCCAGCTGCTCAGGAGGCTGAGGCAGGAGAATTGCCTGAACCCAGGAGGCAGAGGTTGCGGTGAGCCAAGATTGCACCATTGCACTCCAGCCTGGGTAACAAGAGTGAAACTCCATCTCAAAAAAAAAAAAAAAAAAAAAAGATACTACCATCATTCTTCACATAACTAGAAAAAGCAAACCTAAAATTCATATGGAACCAAAAAAGGGCCCACATAGCCAAAGCAAATCTAAGGAAAAAGAACAAGTCTGGAGGCATCACATTATCTGACTTCAAACTATACTACAAGGCTAGATTTACCAAAATAGCATGATGCTGGTAAGAAAACAGCCAGGTAGTCAAATGGAAGAGAATAGAGAAGCCAGAAACAAAGCCAAATACTTACAGCCAACTGTAAACAAACCACACAAAACATAAAGTGGGGAAAGGACACCCTATTCAACAAATGGTGGTTGAATAATTGGCAAGCCACATGTAAAAAAATGAAACTGGACCTTCATCTCTCACCTTATACAGAAATCAACTCGAGATGGATCAAAGGCTTAAATCTAAGACCTGAAACCATAAAAATTCTGGAAGATAACATCAGAAAATATCTTCTAGACATTGGCTTAGGCAGCGTTAATGATCAAGAACCCAAAACCAAGTGCAACAAAAACAAATATAGATGGGACTTAATTAAAGAAAAACCTCTGCAAAGCAAAAGAAATAATCAGCAGAGTAAACAGTCAACCCACAGAGTGGGAGAAAACGTTCACAAACTAGGCATCCTGGAAAGGAGTAATATCCAGAATTTACAAGAAACTCAAACAAATACGCAAGAATAAAACAATCCAATCAAAAACGGGGCTAAGAATATGAATAGAAAATTCTCAAAAGAAGATTTACAAGTGGCTAACAAACATATGAGAAAATGCTCAACATCACTTATTATCAGAGAAATGCAAATCAAAATCACAATGTAATACCACCTTAATCCTGCAAGAATGGCCATAATTAAAAAACAAAAAAGTAATAGATGCTGGCATGGATGTGGTGAAAAGGAAAGCCTTTACACTGCTGGTAGGAATGTAAACTGAAACACCCACTGTGGAAAACAGTATGGAGATATCTTATATAACTAAAAGTAGAACTACCATTTGATCCAGCAGTCCCACTGCTGTGTATCTACCCAGAGGAAAATAAGTCATTATATGAAAAAGACACTTGCACATGCATGTTTATAGCAGCACAATTTGCAATTGCAAAAATATGGAACCAGCCTAAATGCCCATCAACCAATGAGTGGATAATGAAAATGTGTTATATATACACACACACCATGGAATACTAACCCATAAAAAGAACAAAATACTGGCATTCACACCAACCGGGATGGAGTTGGAGATTATTATTCTAAGTAAAGTAACTCAGGAACAGAAAACCCAATATTGTATGTTCTCACTTGTAAGTGGGAGCTAAGCTATGAGGACGCAAAAGCCTAAGAATGATCTGGACTCTGGGGCCTCTTGGGGAGCAGAAGGAAAGGGGAGAGGGGTAAAAGACTACACATTGGGTAGTATAATCTACACTGCTCAGGTATTGGGTGCACCAAAATCTCAGGAAACAACACTAAAAACTTATGTAATCAAACACCACCACCTGTTTCCCAAAACCTGTTAAAGTTTAAAAAAATCATTAAAAGTTCATTCCAGTAAGAATTCAACTATAAGCTGCATTCTTCATTTACTCACTTTTTCTTTAACTCATTTATTTAATACTTTGTCAGCCTGGGCAGCATGGTGAAACCTTGTCTCCATTAAAAATAGAAACATTAGCTGGGCGTGGTGGCATGTGCCTGTAGTTCAAGCTACTCGGGAGGCTGAGGTGGGAGGATCACACCACCCTGGGAGATCTAGGCTGTAGACGGCATCACTGCACTCTAGCCAGGGTGACAGAGTGAGACCTCGTGTGTAAAATAAATAGATAATACAACTATACATACATACTATGATAAAAAGACTTGGCCTTGTGGTGTTTACAGATTGTGATCTTATTATATGTTTAATGGGATCTATGCTGTCCCTGACAGTATTTATCAGGGTTTTCAGACTTCCTCTCTTAGAAGAACATGGCTTGCTGTGGATGTTGCTTAATGCCTTGTCTCACATCCTCTCAGCCTTCCTTTCCCACCATCACCTCTCCCCACAACATTGGTGTAGAAACTTGGTGTCAACAGGTATACCCTGAAAGTACCTCACTTCAGCTGCATTAAGGATCTCTCATTTACTACCTCTGGGCATCTCTGCCACATCTGCATGGGACTCCTGCAAAAAGCCTCAGTCACCCTGATGTATGTTCAAAGCTAAATGATGAGGGAGATGACACCTATGAGACAAGCCTGCACAATGGGGATGGAAGTTGGTAAATAAATAGTACTGTTCCATTCACAGGCAGAAAATTTTGAGGTTTTAAATGGCTCCCTCAGAGGAGGGTGAGCATATTTCTAAAGAAAATATATGTATGCAAACCTTATCTCAGTCTCTGCTTCTTGTGGGATCCCAGGCTAGGGTAATTGGTACTAGAAGTAGCTCTAGGAATATCTTTTACCGAACCTCCTGATTGGACTCTGGAACTGGTAATTAATTGTTAAGACAGTGATCAGACCCCACTGCTACTGGTAGGTGATAGACTGGTGGTAACTTTCAGCATATAGTAGCATTAGTATGATTAAAACTTTAACTGATGATGAATTGAGAAGGACAGGAGATGGTAAGTTATTGGCCTATACAGAACACTAAGTAATATTATAGCAATAATTGTGAAGTTAGCTGGCTTTTGTTAACTTCTCTAGAAACTTTGTAAACGCAAATGACAGGCTCAGTTTTGCCACTCACCAATTTAGAAAGCCTCCATGCAGTATTTAAAGGTGGCCACATTTCCTGTAGTCATTTAATAATCAGTGTCTTATCTCAGGATCATATCATCTCTCCTGTTCTTTGTGACAATATATTCCTCAGAGGCCCTGAGTTTCTTGACATTCTGTAGAATATCATGCTGGCTCACTATATTATTGACATAAGGCTAATTAAACATATTAAACAGGAATTAGTGTCCAGTAGGACATGTGAGTATCAGAGGGTGAAGGATAAAAATCCAGGAATTTTCATATAACTGTTATATAGGTAAAAAATTTTGGAGTCTTGTACAAAACAGACTCAATACTCAGCAAGCCTCTTTGGACTTTGGAGACAGTATATAATATACTTGGGAATACATTTTTAATCCATTTAAAAGTTACTTGAAAGTCATCCAGATTTAATGGGATCCAGAGCAAAAGAAGACTTTGGAGAGAATTCAGTTTACTAGCACACCACTGATTCAGGTGTCCTTCAGAATGCATTGTATACAGTAAACTGATGGTTGATATACTGTGCTATATGGTACTATCTTCACTAACTAAAACATATTGAGGTAGGAGATCAGCAGGACTTTTTTTCCTGGCACTGGTCACAAGACCTCACTGAACAAAACAGGAGCTGATCTAAAGAAATCAGCCCAAACTAGCCGAACTAGAACTTTTAATGCATTTGCACAGTACACTCCCACCAGCACCATGACAGTTTACAAATGCCATGGCAATCACCCTGAAGTTACCTTATATGGTTCTAGAAATTCCATGCCCCTTTTCCAGAAAGTTCTGGACCCTTATTTAACATATAATTAAGAGTGGGTATATAAATAGCTAGCCATAAACCCACCAGTGTTACTCTGTGGTTATCTTGCCTATGAGACAGTCCTGCTCTCTCTATGGAGCAGCCATTTTGCTGTATGCTTTAAGTAAACTTGCTTTCTTTCACTGTCAATTTACTCTTGAATTCTTTCCTGAGTGAAGCCAAGAACGCTCCCAAGCTGAGCCCCAGTTTTGGGGTTTGCCTGCATCAATACGGATATGAGTTGCAGGGAGGATTGGCTCCCTCACCATAATTCCAAATGATTATTTTTTGGAATTCTGCTTCTCATACTTTTGCTTTTCAGGAGTAGAGCTCCTGTTCCATCAGGGACACATTTCTATCAGAGGGCGTAGTAGAGATTCTAATGCCTGAAGCCCCACCACTACTTTGCTATTTTAATTCCTAATGTTGCAGAACCAACAAGTAATAAAGGAGTTACTGTGAGAGCTGAATGATTGATTCTGATTACCTTGGATAGATATATTACACAGTGGAAGCAAGGAAAAATACTTGTGGAATTCAGGAAAATACGTTGGCGCTTCTATGCACAGTCATGACTGCATATAATGAATCATGGCAATGGTATTAAACTATAGTAAGTAACTGGAAGCTTTGCCTTCCCCTAGAGGTCTATGTTTTCTCACTAAACAAGAAATCTGGAGTTATTGAATCATTGCTCAAAGGTTAGGGAAATCTAAATTGTGTGATGGTGGAGAGAAATAATAAGTACCAATTATAGCCTTGCGATGAGTTGTAGCAGGGGGACTGTAGCTTGGTTCTCTGTGACATATTGGATTTACTGTAGTGTATTGGATTTACAAGTGGATCTGAGTGGTATAAGGGATAAACTGTATATGACAACACCTGTGCTTTGCTTCTCAGCATCTCTGCCCAAACTTCTGTTACAGAGATTACAGTGGCAATCCAGGACTTAGAGGTATGACTTGACAGTGACTTGCCTCAGCTGTACTGTATGTCTCTTGCTTTCTGCCCTGGTGTTTCTCTGTGAACCAGTGTAGAAGATGAGCACCATGACACATACACCAATCAGGAAGTACAGGAGAGTGTTTACCATGGGACAGTTCTTGACAAGTAAGGCTGGAAGCAGATACAAAAATACCTTTGGTTCCTTTTTAAATATCACTCTCATGGGAAATTTTTAGGTATATTTTTCATGGCTCCTCTGAGGCATCCCAGCATGCCTGAGTCTCAGAAACCATCAGCTTGATCATAAACCCATGAATTGCTTTTCCTTCCTTCTCTGTATCACTTTCTCAGTCTGCTCCTGTACTTAGGATTACTTTTAAAAAAATCAGTGAGTTAAGACACAGCCCTTTGAGTCTGGGAATATCCATGTGATGTATTTGGCCATATTTGGAAACACTTGAGATCCTTCGTGCTATTAATTATCCCTGCTCTCTTCCTTAGCCATGGTGATCATGTTCAGTTGTGCCAACACAAAGACAAGTGGAATGTGGAGCCACCATAAACAAGAAAGAGTGAAATTTGGACTTTTGTTTAGTTGTGACATATATATTTGGAGGTTTGTTAGTGAAGCATAATCTGGCCCATTCTAGCCAAAATAGTTTAAATAAAAATAAGTGAAATGGTGCAATAGGAAGAAGGAATGTAATAGCACTAATATTTCTTCTCCCCACCCTTAATCCTACCTCTAAAAAAGAACAGGTATACATTTAGTTTCTTTAACTTATCCCTTTATTATGAATTATTGCAAACATGTTGAAAAAGTAAAGAGGTTAATATAATTAAAATCCATGTATGCATTACATAAAAATGAAGCACTTCTGATTACATTCTCCTACCTCCTACTCTGAGGTAACAAGTATCCTGATCTTTTTGTGTGTATGCTTTTCTTTACACTCCAAATAAATGTCTTAATATTTTTACTCTAAATAAGTGATTTGCTAAACAAGTATTTAATATTGTTTTGCTGCTTTTATACTTTACACAAATGCTATCAACACTGTATGCTACTTTTTGCAACATGCCTCTGTTTTGGAAACAATATTTCTGATATTAGGTGATACTAGTAACTCCACTAATTCTCACAGCTTTGTAACATTAATTTCATGGATATGATGTATGGAGCCAGCCCTACATCATCTTTGGTACCCCTTGTTTGGTGGTGACAAAGGAATGAGGAAAAAATTAAGAGTGTTAAGAGTGGGACCAGGGGTCCATCACTTATTACTTTGGAGGGGACAGTGAAGGCCCTGTGCTCTGATCATCCACACTATTTATTAGCTACAATCACTTTGATCTACAAGGGTAGGGGTGGAGTAATGGTGGGGAGTGGGTGATGTGATGGAGTGAATCAGTGAGCTGGAACTAGTGTGTCATTCTATGGATTGATAATGGTGGTGGTTTGGGAGTTTCACAAAACAAGAACGTGGTTATCTTTAGCCTATCATCTATGTGCAGCTGATGGAATGAGGGTCTTACAAGGAGCCTATAAGTCTGGCTACATCATAGTGCTACAAAGCGGTTTTACATCCTTGAGCACATGTTTATGGTAACAGAGCCAAGAACATGAGGCGTGGAGAGGTCTTCCTCCTCAGAGGCCTCCTGCAGCCTTCTGCAGTTTGTTGTTCCTTGTTTATGTGTCACTCATAACCAATTTATGTAGGCACTCTGTAAGTCCTTTCTCCTTTGCTGCTTTTTCCAACATATGACACATTTTATTTGTCCACATTTAGATTGTTTACAAAATTGAGCCAAGGTCTAAGCTGTTCTTATACCTTCCTCTCTTGCTTCCCAGAAAAAGTAAAGAGCTTGTGGTTTATGTTCTTTAAGAAGGATTAAATTGTTGTTTACCTTTGTGAGAGCTGCTTCAGTGAACTACTGGGGCAGAGGCCAAAACTCTATTTAGGTCTGTGTGAGCGGAAGACAAGGAGGAGAGGAGTGCCTAATAGAACCATTAAAAGTCCCTCTGGGTTAACTGGTTTGGGGGTTTAAAAATGTATGAAAAAAATGTGCAACATCATTAATGATCAAGGAAATGCAAATAAACAACAATGTCATATCACCTTACTCCTATAAGAATGGCCATAATAAAAAAATCCAAAACAGTAGATGCTGGCGTGGATTTGGCAATCAGGGAACAGTTCTACACTGCTGATGGGAATGTAAACTAGTAGAGCCACTATGGAAAACAGTGTGGACAGTCCTTAAAGAAATAAAAGTAGACCTACCACTTGATCCAGCAGTCCCACTGCTCAGTATCTACCCAGAGGAAAAGATACTTGCACACACATGTTTATAGCAGCACAATTCATGATTATAAAATCGTGGAACCAACCCAAATGTCCATCAATCAACTAGTGGATAAAGAAACTGTGGTATATACAATCACAGTATAATACTACTCAGCCATAAAAAGGAATGAATTGAAAGCATTTGCAATGACCTGGATGAGATTGAAGACTATTATTCTAAGTGAAGTAACTTAGGTATGGAAAACCAAGCATTATATGTTCTCACTGATATTTGGGAGGTAAGCTATGAGGATGCAAAGATGTAAGAATGATACCGTAATGGAGGAGCATCCCCAGCTCCCAGAGCTCAGAGGTTCTTGGCTTCTCTTACCCCAAAGAATGGGGAAAGGGCCCTGGAGGCTGAATAAGTACCATGGAAGGAAAGAGTTTTGTGGAAGAGCAATTTATTAGACAGAGAGGGGGTGGGCAGCTCCAACACTGTTGTGGGAGGGGAACCCAGAGAGGGAAATTCCTTCAGGTAAGGAGCAGCTGATGTTTTAACCCTTGAGTTATTCCCTCCCCATTCATGTTCTCTTCCAATGAGAGGAGTTTTTTCAAACTTCCTCTGGAGTGATTAGTCTTTGACTCTGAAACCAGATTGGCTACTTGGTCCACAGCCTTGAGTTACAAAGACCCCTTCTCCCAGAGCTCTCAGTGGGATTTTGGGACAAAGGAGCCCCACCTGGCTTTCCCTACTTAGCCTCCACGTGGGCAACCCAGACAAAGAACTTTACATTTGAAACCCCTCTGGTCTCCAGTTGGAGTTGCAGAGCTGGCAAATTCCTGCACCTGAAACCTCTCCCCTAGGGGACCTGGGAAGAGAAGTTTCTTTAACACAATCCCTCAATACAACGGACTTTGGGGACTTGGGAGTAGGGAATAGTGGGAAGGGGGCAAGAGATAAAAGACTATAAATATGGTACAGTGTATACTGCTCAGGTGATGGGTACATGAGGATCTCACAAATCACCAGTAAAGAACTTACCATGTAACAAAATGCCACCTATACCCCAATAACTTATGGGGAAAAAAATGGATGCATATTTTAGGAGAATCTATGTCCAAGTGTCAGGAGAAGCTCCTTTCTATTTGTTGTTTTCATAAGGCACAATGTATACTTTTAGAAGATTCAAAACTCTAAGAGCCAGATATCTGTCAGATGTGTTGGTAATGGTGCTTTTATTTCCTATTCAACATAGCATTAAATAATTGTCCAATATTACTCCCATTGAGTTCTCTGTTATAAACTCTTTGTATTGTTTCAGTGATTTGAGTCATAAATGGAAATTCTTATCTCTCTCTTTTTGTCTTAGGAAGAAAAATTAGAAATGCATTAAAAAGTTTTTATTTCATTGTACTTTGAGGACATGGTTTGGTCAGTGCTTCTCATTAAGAAGTGAGCAGTCTTCCTCTTTTATACCCACATTGATAGGAATTATTTCTATATCTATATCTGTATCTATCTATCTATCTATTTTTCTTACCTGAGATACTGGTAAGTATATATATGTATATATATAAGATATATATATGTGTGTGTGTATATATATATACATATATTTTTTTTCTTACCTGGGATACTGATACCTGACAAGGAAGCAAGCATGGAGATAATCCTATGATACAGTGCGAGCTATAAAGACTGAAGACTACCTCATGATTTGCTCTTTTCCCTTTCGTTTATCCTACACAAATAATCTCCTGGGAATAAAAGGCCCCAAGACTTGCTGAAACCAGCACCATCAGTTCACCAAGTTCATTAGTTCATAGATGAAGCCATTTGTCATATGGCAAAAGGTCAAGAAGATGTTACTTCTTACTCTGACAGTATTATTGTAAGTTCCCAGGAAGCTTAGAAATCACCTATGTGCTGAATGTAAGCAAAACTGAATAATAATGCATTTTGAACAATAAAGAGAGGAGGAAAGGGATTGTCATACTTATAATAGAGGAGAGCAAAAGGAATGATAATAGATAATTCCCCTTCAGAATCTGGGAAATTATCAAATTATATGAGATACTTGACTTGTAGGGTTCAGTTCTCTGCTTTTATTCAGCACCATAGGGAGGTAGGAGAGCCTCAGAGGATATTGAAAGTTGCTTACCAGGGACCTGACTCCTCTACTTGGCAAAGATCATGGTGCCTAAATGCCCAACAAAACAGCAGTACTCCCTGCTTTACAGTGACCATAGAGGTGGTCAAGTGTGAACTGATGAGAAGCCCTTGTAAATGTTTTAGAATAAATAAGATACTGAAACTCCTATATAAAACCTCCAAAGGAAAATAAATTGAATTTCATGATGGTCAACAGTGTAGAGACTCAGAGCAGATTTAAATAGATTTAGAGAAATACATATATCAAATCTTGGTTCTGAGAGTTGAGAAATACATTTCATACCTGCTATATTTGAAAAAGATAAATGTAGCAAACATGTCAATAAAAACCTGAGTATATACTCAGCAGCTATGACACAAGTAAAGCAAATGGGCTTACCTAGACTATAGCTAACTGTTCAGGCTTGGCACAACCTCTGGTGATGAAAATAGTGCCCAGCACACAGATTATATATGTCATAAAAGCCATCAATAAGTCCTGTAATTTCTACTTCCAAGGTGGTCATTATAATTACAATGGCAGTAGCTAGCATTTATTGGTCTCTTTCTCTGTGCTAAGGAGGCTTATGATCATTTTCCATGTTATTATCTAATCTTCACAGATTTGCACAAAGCAAAAAGTAACCGAGGCAGGTCTCAATGAATTTAAAAGTTTATTTTTCAAAGATTAAGGATCATGATCCATGACACAGCTTCAGGAAGTCTTGAGAACACATGCCCAAGGCAGTTGGGTACAGCTTGGTTTTATATGTTTTAGGGAGACATAAGACATAAATCAATGTGTGAGATATTCATTGGTTCAGTCCAGAAAGGTAGGGCAACTGCAAGTGGGGGAACTTAAAAGTGATGGTGGATTCAAAGATTTCCTGATTGGCAATTGGTTGAAAGGGTTAAACTCTGACTGAAGAGTTGAAATCGGTTTGAGATAAGGTAAAGGGGTTGTTGTGGAAGCCAAGGTTCTTGTCATATAGCTGAATCCTCCAGTTAGTAGGCTTCAGAGAGGAGATGTCACTATTCTCTCACATCTTATTGAAGGTTTTAGACTCCTAGAAAGACCTAGTAAAGGTAGGAGATTCTTTATAGAATGCAAAATTTTACCTCCAAGAGACAGCTTTGTAGGACCATTTCAAAATATGTTTCTTTTAGAACCCTGCTATCTGTCATGTAATGCTACACAAGAGTTAGGTTGGAATTGAGTATCTACGGTTACAGAAGCAGTTCTGTCAGTCTTAGTGTTTCTGGGTTTTGGGGTGTAGGGGAGCACTCAGCTACCCTGAAAGGATGTTTTTTCCAGGCTCTTGGTCTCTCACCCAACAATGGGAGAGGGACCACAGCATGGTGCATACGCAAGGGAACATTGGACCCCAAAGAGTTTTTGCAGACAAGTGATTTATTTAGGCAGAGAAAGAGAAATAGGAGAGAGAAAAAGGTGAGAGAGAAAGCTTCCACGAAGAGTGTGGCAGGGGATCCAAATATGGAATCAAGGAGAAGAAAGCAGCTTCCACGAGGATTGTGAAAGTGGATCCAAAGAAGGAGTATGGAAGAAGGAGACTTTTAACCTGGGAGGAATTCCCTCCTTCTCCAAGCCCCCTGGCCAATGAAAAGAGTTCCTTTAAACTTCCACTGGAGTGGTTAACTTTGATTATTTCCCCACACCCTCAAAAGTTAAACAGAAACCGTTAAGTCTCCTGGATGGAGAGAGACTTTTGGGCATTGGGAAGTTCTTGACCCTGAAACTATACCCCCTCATGGACCTAGGAGGAGACTGCATTCCCTCAGTCCCCCCTCTGAACAGGAAAGTTCAACTTCTGTTGGAACACAGGCATTGACTGTTCTTTAACTACTTCCTCCTGAAATGGGGCATGGAAGGTGCCTTGCAGTCAAGGTTTCCTCCAGAGGGCAGACTTTCAGGGGTGCAGGTTGATCCTGAGGTCCACAATAGAGCTCATGAGCCAAGGACATTTGGGATTCCAGTGGCAGGATTATTCGTGACTGTGTGGCTCTAGAAGAAATGAATGTGACAAAAAGGTTAAAGATCAGAGACTCAGAGGCCAACAATTATAGAATGGTTATAACCAGAAGTTATAACTAGGAGATGTTATAGCCAGGACAGCCGGTTGTTAAACAAGCTTCACAATACTGTTTCTTGAAGGTCGCTAGCCCTGTGTTTGATTGAACCATGAGTTCGTTAACTATGTTTAAGACAACATGTAACTGGTTTACAATGTAGCAGCATTTTTTCTAGAAAGAGGCAGGTTCCCTTCCTGTTGTTAGCAGATTTGAGGCCCTTTTTACTTTGAAGGGCTATGGCAGCTAAAGAGTTAAGCTGTTTTGCAGAGAGAGCTGCCTTTGCAGAGAAAAATCAACAACTTTTTAATGTTATTAATTAACTCCTGAGATAGTTTATAGGAACTGAACAGAGGTAGTAACTTTCCTAACACCAGCACTGAGTTTTTCTATTATTCTACCCCCGCCCCCGCCATGAAAGGAATAATTGGAGTTTGAGAGATAGCAAAGTTAAGAGTTGCAGTCCTGTTAATGCCAGGATACAAATTAGACTCATAAAGAGTTAGTTTCCTTGGGATCTTGTTGGAAAAGCAGGAGAGGATCCTCTAATGGCTCACAGGTGTATGAAAGTTTGTCTCCTGGAACTTCAGGCTGTGGAGTGGAGGGTCTGTGACTTTCTTCAGGGGGTGTCCAAGGTGGCAGCTGAGTGTGACAAATCCATGAGTCAATTCCCACTACCTTAACTGCCATTGGGGTAGACAGAATAACCAAAAATGGTCCTTCCCAAGATGGGCATAGAGAGGGAGAGTCTGAGGGGAGAGATTTGACAGACACCAAGTCTCCAGGCTGGCACTTGCTCCAGGAACCCTCAGTCCTGTCATTGGGTTATCTGGTCAGACACCTCAGGCCCTGGGGACCTTTGTTCTCAGGGACAGTGTACTTTTCAGTAATTCCTTTGGCACAGTGGGCATGGATGAGGTGGTGGTCCATTTCTCTGGGGGCAATTTCTTATAAAATGTCCCTTCAGACCACACTGTTAACAGGCTTTGCCAGACTGGCAGCTAACCCAAGTGTTTCCCTCATTTGAGTCCCTGGGGTCTGTTTGCCTGAGAGCCATGACTAAGCCAGCAGCCTTTCTCTGATCTCTCCTGTTCCTTTCAGCCTGTTCCTCCTGGTCTACATTATAAAACACCGAGTTTGCTAGGTTCAGTAATGATTCTAGACTCTGTTCTGGCCCCAAGGCCAGCTTCTGAAGCTTCCTCCTGATATCTGCTGCTGACTAAGTAATAAACTTGTCCTTTAGTATTAACTGACCCTCAGTGGAGTCTGGTGTACTTTCTTTTTTTTTTTTAAGATGGAGTTTCGCTGTTGTTACCCAGGCTGAAGTGCAATGGCACGATTTTGGCTTACCGCAACCTCCGCCTTTTGAGTTGAAGCAATTCTCCTGCCTCAGCCTCCCGTGTAGCTGGAACTACAGGCATGCACCACCATACCCAGCTAATTTTTGTATTTTTATTAGAGACGGGGTTTCACCTTGTTGACCAAAATGCTCTCGATCTCTTGACCTCGTGATCCACCCGCCTCAGCCTCCCAAAGTGCTGAGATTATAGGCATGAACCACCGCGCCCGGCATTGTGTTCAATTTCAGATGGGTGCTTCTCTTCCCAAGATCAAGTCCCCATTAAAATGTATCCTGGAGAATTGGGACCAATTTGACACACAATCTTTGAGGATGAAGTGGCTCATTTTTCTCTGCCAAACAGCATAGCCAAATTACCCCCTGCTGAATGGAAAAAAAAACCTGGCCTCCAAAATGAAGAAAACCCAACAGCTTTTCTTGAGCAATTGCGGGAGGCTTTAAAAAAGTACACTTGGCCGGGAGCGGCACGATCTCGGCTCACTGCAACCTGGCACGTAAAGGGAGTGTTTGTTTCCTTCTACATGTATATGAGGGCACTGATGGGTATCTTTCCTAATTGGAAGAAAAAAGTTCAGCTCAACAGTATTTTACCTTTATAGACCACTTAATTTTAACCTGCAGCATTCAATTGTGAAAGAAAACCAGCATCCCTGGTTATTCCCGTTGAACTAAGGCATCATCCCACAGATAAGGGTACTGGGTCTGAGGCATTACTCAGTCAGTACCTTGAAATTTCAGTGTGCCCAAGATGCGTGATCATCTTTTTGGGGAGCCTCCCATGTACTGGATTTGAGTCATGCCTACCAGCATCATAGGAAATCACTCACTGTCTGCATGACCTCCAGTGACTACCACAGAGGCATGATGGGCCATTGGGTTGGGTAGTCATGTACCAATGAGTCCTTGATGATGCCAGTGAGGCTCAGGAGATGGGTACCAATATTCCCTAGCAAAAGTTCAATTTACACAGGCCAGATTACAAAACTGCCCTAGAAGGGTAAACTTCTAGGGAGGGAACCTTGGAGTGCACAGTTCAAAGAAGGCCGTGTGGTCGAGGCTGGAACCGTACCCTCAGGACCTGGGACTCCTCCCCTAACCTTATTTTCCACTGTAGGAAAATGCCCTTAGGGTTGTGAGGCCTGCAATTAGCTATTGAGTCCCTAGCCTTGGTTTAACTGTGATCTTCTAGATGGAAAAGTTCTGCCATAGAGAGAGCCTAATCCTAAGCAAGACAAATTATACACAAAACACAAAGTCCCATAGCCTTCGGCTTCTGAATTTCCCTAGAAGATTTCCCCAATTCAAGACTGACTTCACCAGGAATTTGAATCAGGTAACTTTGCAGCTGCCAGCCCTACACTTTAACTCCTTCACCATTTGGCCACTTGTGTTAAAGCAAGGCAGAAAGCATTCATAAGCCTTATGTGAATGAGAATGCTGCACCCTGAGGTGGTGTGGCTGGCCCTGAAAGCTGGGCAGGGCTTATAGCCAGCTGCCATTTGTTTCTTTCAGTTGGTGCACTGAGAGAAAAACCTGCTTGCCACTGTGATTTTAAAAGTTGGGCCTGGGTCACACAGGTGGCTTTCATTTGACTGTGAGTTGTGGGAACCATGCCCCATCCCTGCAGCTTTTGTTCTGCCATGTTGACCCTGCCAGAACCACGTGCACTCTTGGGCCACTCCCTGAGCCACTGCCTCCTTGGCTGCTGCCCACACAGGGACCCCCCAGCTGGCAGCCAAATGCCCTGGGGGAGCCTCCCCTGTTCTGCCCCTGACTGTGGTTTTTAACAACCTGGTTCCACTGTCTGCATGTGTCTGGTTCAGCTGCAGCTGTGTGCGGACCCAGTACAGGCTTTGCCTGGTGTCATGGTTCCAATCAGGCTCTGCCTCCAGGACTGAGCGACAGTTTCACCATCCCAACTCATGATCCAAACGTTCGGGCCAGCAAGCAAGCAAGAGGGCTGACAAAAGCGCATCCCTGCTTTGCTTTTTAAAGTGCTGCTGCTCTGCTAAGTGTGGGCAGTAGGAGTGTTTGGGGAAATTACAGCATTTAAAGACTCCGTGCCTGGCTTGGCCACACCTTCCCCCCTCCCCGCTACTTTACTCCAGCCCATAGGTGCCTGTGACTGACTGCAGCTTTTAACTTCCCAGGCCCACTGTGGTCCCAGTTCCTGGATGGCAAGGAGTGAAAGGCCTAGGGGGATTGCTCACCTGCTCTGCCCCACAGACTCAGTTTATAGCTGGAACACACAGCCAGGACACCCAGTAACTGGAGATAGTGTCTGCCTGCCCCACCTCCCACAGGTTTTTGCCCAGAGATGCGGCCGAGAGAGAGAGCGAGGGAAAGCAGAGAGAGCTTGGAGGAATGAAACTGAGCCTTTAATTCTGGCTGGCCCATGTGACTTAAAGATGGGCTGGGCCCTACCCCCATGGCTTGGTGCTGCTGCTTCTGGTCTTTAAAGAGGGACAGATTTTTTTTTTTTTTTTAATTTTATATTGCATTTTAGGTTTGGGGGTACATGTGCAGAACATGCAAGACAGTTGCATAGGTACACACATGGCAGTGTGTTTTGCTTCCTTTCTCCTCTTCACCCACATTTGGCATTTCTCCCCAGGCTATCCCTCCCCACCTCCCCCTCCCACTGGCCCTCCCCTTTTCCCCCCAATAGACCCCAGTGTTTAGTACTCCCCTCCCTGTGTTTATGTGTTCTCATTTTTCATCACCCGCCTATGAGTGAGAATATGAGGTGTTTCATTTTCTGTTCTTGTGTCAGTTTGCTGAGAATGATGTTCTCCAGATTCATCCATGTCCCTACAAACGACACAAACTCATCATTTCTGATTGCTGCATAATATTCCATAGTGTATATGTGCCACATTTTCCCAATCCAGTCTATCATCGATGGGCATTTTGGTTGATTCCAGGTCTTTGCTATTGTAAACAGTGCTGCAATGAACATTCATGTGCATGTGTCCTTATAGTAGAACGATTTATAGTCCTTTGGATATATACCCAGTAATGGGATTGCTGGGTCAAATGGAATTTCTATTTCTAAGGCCTTGAGGAATCGCCACACTGTCTTCCACAATGGTTGAACTAATTTACACTCCCACCAACAGTGTGAAAGTGTTCCTTTTACTCCACATCCCCTCCAGCATCTGTTGTCTCCAGATTTTTTAGTGATCGCCATTCTAACTGGCATGAGATGGTATCTCAATGTGGTTTTGATTTGCATCTCTCTGATGACCAGTGATGATGAGCATTTTTATGATTGTTGCCCTCATATATGTCTTCTTTTGTAAAGTGTCTGTTCATATCCTTTGCCCAATTTTGAATGGGCTTTTTTTTTTCCTGTAAATCTGTTTGAGTTCTTTGTAAATTCTGGATATCAGCCCTTTGTCAGATGGGTAAACTGCAAACACTTTTTCCCATTCTGTTGGTTGCCGATTCACTCTAGTGACTGTTTCTTTTGCCGTGCAGAAGCTGTGGAGTCTGATTAGGTCCCATTTGTCTATTTTGGCCTTTGTTGCCAATGCTTTTGGTGTTTTGTTCATGAAGTCCTTGCCTACTCCTATGTCTTGGATGGTTTTGCCTAGATTTTCCTCTAGGGTTTTTATGGTGCCAGGTCTTATGTTTAAGTCTTTAATCCATCTGGAGTTAATTTTGGTGTAAGGTGTCAGGAAGGGGTCCAGTTTCTGCTTTCTGCACATGGCTAGCCAGTTTTCCCGACACCATTTGTTGAACAGGGAATCCTTGCCCCATTGCTTGTTTTTGTCAGGTTTATCAAAGATTGTATGGTTGTAGATATGTTGTGTTGCCTCCAATGCCTCTGTTCTGTTCCATTTGTCTATATCTCTGTTTTGGTACCAGTACCATGCTGTTTTGATTACTGTAGCCCTGTAGTATAGTTTGAAATCCAGTAGTGTGATGCCCCCCACTGTGTTCTTTTTGCTTAGAATTGACTTGGCTATGCGGGCTCTCTTTTGGTTCCATATGAAGTTCATGGTGGTTTTTTCCAGTTCTGTGAAGAAAGTCAATGGTAGCTTGATGGGTATAGCATTGATTCTGTAAATTACTTTGGGCAGTATAGCCATTTTTACGATATTAATTCTTCCTAACCATGAACATGGAATGTTTCTCCATCTGTTTGTGTCCTCTCTGATTTTGTTGAGCAGTGGCTTGTAGTTTTCCTTGAAGAGGTCCCTTACATTCCTTGTGAGTTGTACTCCAAGGTATTTTATTCTTTTTGTAGCAATTGTGAATGGCAGTTTGTTCTTGATTTGGCTTTCTTTAAGTCTGTTATTGATGTAGAGGAAGGCTTGTGATTTTTGCACATTGATTTTATATCCTGAGACTTTGCTGAAGTTGCTTATCAGTTTCAGGAGTTTTTGGGCTGAGGCGATGGGGTCTTCTAGGTATACTATCATGCCGTCTGCAAATAGAGACAATTTGGCTTCCACCTTTCCAATTTGCATACCCTTTATTTCTTTTTCTTGCCTGATTGCTGTGGCTAGAACGTCCAGTACTATATTGAATAGGAGTGGTGAAAGAGGGCATCCTTGTCTAGTGCCGGATTTCAAAGGGAATGCTTCCAGTTTTTGCCCATTCAGTATGATATTGGCTGTTGGTTTGTCATAAATAGCTTTTATTACTTTGAGATACGTTTCATCTATACCAAGTTTATTGAGGGTTTTTAGCATAAAGGGCTGTTGAATTTTGTCAAATGCCTTCTCTGCGTCAATTGAGATAATCATGTGGTTTTTGTTTTTGGTTCTGTTTATGTGGTGAATTAGGTTTATAGACTTGCGTATGTTGAACCAGCCTTGCATCCCCGGGATGAATCCTACTTGATCATGATGGATAAGTGTTTTGATTTGCTGTTGCAATCGGCTTGCCAATATTTTATTGAAGATTTTTGCATCTATGTTCATCATGGATATTGGCCTGCAGTTTTCTTTTCTTGTTGGGTCTCTGCCGGGTTTTGGTATCAGGATGATATTGGTCTCATAGAATGATTTGGGAAGGTTTCCTTCTTTGAGACATCCGATATAACTCACCCTCATGTGCTACCTTATGTTGGCTCCTGGCTGTACCTGGCTCCTGACTGCCTTCTCTTGGCTGGCTTGCTGCTAATTGTTTCTGGGTTTTGGGGTGGAGGGGAGCACTCAGCTCCCCTGAGAAGATGTTTTTCCGGGCTCTTGGTCTCTCGCTTACCCAAGAATGGGACAGGGACCATGGCATGGTGCGAACAAAAAAAATATTAGACCCCAAAAAGTTTTTGCAGACAAGTGATTTATTTAGGCAGAGAAAGAGAAAAAAGAGAGAGAAAAAGATAAGAAAGCTTCCATGAAGAGTGTGAAAGGGGACCCAAAATGGGAATCCTGGAGAGGAAAGCAGCTTCCACAGGAATGTGAAAGGGGATCCAAACAAGAGTCCAAAGGGGGTGTGAAAGAAGGGGACTTTTAACCTGGGAAGAATTCCCTCCTTCTCCAAGCTCCCAGCCAATGAATAGAGTTCCTTTAAACTTCCACTGGAGTGATTGACTTTGATTATTTTTCCACGCCCGCAAAAGTTAGAACAGAAACAGTTAAGTCTCCCAGATGGAGAGAAGGAAAGGGGGCATTGGGAAGTTCTTGCCCCTGAAGCTATGCCCCTTCATGGACCCAGGAAGAGGATACATTCCCTCATTAGGGTCTCTATTTTAATGGTAATGGTGGTCAGTTGTTTCTGAACTCCAAAGAAAGGTGAGTATAATGGAGTGTGTCTAATCTCCACCTTCATGCCATGCTATGAACTAGATTTTCAGGTTTTGTTAGCTCCCCTTGGCCAGTCAGTTGGGGGACTTAGAATTTTATTTTTGGGTAACATATGTTATAAGGTAGAATGTATTAATATCCCAATCTAACAGCAGAGGAAATTGAGACTCTGAGAGGACAAGAAACTTGCCCATTTCAAATCCATTGACTCTCCTCCGTATACTTTGTCACCACCCTAATATGGGCAATCATTCCTCCTTTGATTACTGCAGCAGCCTCCTGGTGGCTTCCCTGTGCACCCTCTTGCCTCTTTCTCTGCCTGTTTCCAGCAAGATGTCCAGAGTGAATTTGTAGAAAGTACATTAGAATCTATCCCCTTCCTAATCCTTCTGGGATTTTTCATTCCTTCTTGTTATCTTGGCAGTCTGGATTCTAGTTATAGTCTCCAGGGTCATCTCATAGCATTCTTCCCTTGTTTGCTAATTTAACTGGTCTTTTGATTCTAGAAACACTGCTTAGGATATCTGCATATAGTATTGCCTCATTTTATCTTCCCGTTCTGGTTAGAATTAGATTCCGTGGCAATTGGCATAAAACTCCAACTAACAGTAGCTTAAACTCAATAGAAGTTTACTTTTCTCACACGAAATTTCTAGTAGATTGTCAATGGCTCTACTAGAGTGATGTCTACTAGGGTGATGTCAGGGTCTGGGTTACTCTGCTCTGTGTGGCCTCTTTCATAATCCAAGTTGGCATCATTTATCTTCCTGGTAGTAAGATGAATGAAAGGAAAGAGAAGAAGATCACTTAAGGAAAGTTCTAGATATTGTCAAAGGATATTTCAGCTTGCAACCTATCAGCTGCTAGAGCTAATGAAGCTGTGAGGGAGGTAATTTTTCTTTATTGGAGTCCATAAAGCACTTGGCTTATCATTTAACAAAAAGAAAATATGGAATTATGGTTACACTTACAATGATGACTATTATCTTCACTACTTCAAATGTATTCCCTGCTGCTTTGTTTCCATGCTTTCTGACCTATACAATAATTTCTCACTTCAAGAAAAATTCAAGTGTATTAGTATAATCTTTTAAAAAGACACTTTACATAGCAATTAAACTGACATGTATAATATTAGCACTACACATGATTCAACTGGTATAATGGCAGTGTGAACAGATATGACCAAGTTGGCATATGTGCAGGCGATGACAACTCCTATTGCCTGGTAATAATCAGGATTGTTACAGTCATGCCATCCTAATTTTAGAAATGTTAAAATGTGAAGAACAATAGATTGAGTTGTTTATTGCCTTTCATGCCTCAGAAGAATGCAAACTTCTTAAATACAAAGGCTTTACTTTATTCACTGTTTTATCTCTAATGCCTGGACAGTTGTGTAGAGCATTTACATTCAATATATATGCCAGACTTGTTGAAAGACTGAATGAAAGACTGCATTATTCTCTATGATAATCTAAAAAAACTCCAACTAATGGTAGCTTAAACTACTCAGATAAGGGCTCAAAATCTTAATCTAATCAAGGAGCAGCTGAAGATGACACCAATTAAAGCTAAAGTAGACTTTCTGTATCCACAGGTTCTGTTTCTGGAGATTTAACAAACTACAAATAGGAAATATTTAAGAAATAATAATAAAAGTAATAATACAGTAATAAAAGTATTACAAATAAAGCAATACAATATAAGAATTTCATAGCAATTACATTGTATTATTATAAATAATCTTGAGATGATTGAAAGTATACTGGAATGTGTGTAGGATATAAGCAAATACAAGACTTTGAGCATCCTTGAATATTGGTATCCTTGGGGGTCCTGGATCCAATCCCCTGAATATGCTGAGGAATGACTATATAGTCTCAGGTACCAGCCAGTCTCTCTCTCTAATGAGAGCCAGAGATTTATGGAGCTTAAGAACTCTTGAAATAAAGGTGTTACTCACCAGACAGCTCCCCTCACTATGGCCGGGTACAGGAGGCACCACAAGGGGACTGATGTGGGTACTGTTAGGGGAAACTGACTAAAAACAAAATCTTCTCCCAACCCAGAAAAACCGCTCCCTAAAGGTAGAAGAGAAAGAAACCCATTTTATTATTAAATAACCAGAATTATTAATAGCCAGAATATAATATACATCATGCAATTCATTTAAGTAATCAAAAAGACGGAAATCTCAGCCCTTTCTCAAGCCAAGCAGATATAGCCCATTACATAGATGTTCTCAAGATAAACAATAACTAATTATTAAGAGGACTTTAGAGCACCATTTGTCACACATAGTTCATTTTAAGTTTATCTGGTACAGTGAACATCTGCATTAGCTTATTACCTTTGTTTAAAGGAAAAAACAAACTTCTCATATTTTTTGAAAGGAGGTAGTTTTGGAGCAAGGCACCCAATGAAATCAGGCTAATTTTCTCTCACAAAAACTGGGAGATAGGAGTGCTAGCTTTTTTGATAATTGCATTTCAAAGAGATGATTCTCAGGTTCTTGAGAAATACATTCCTGTATTGTAAAGCTGGAAAGAGGTTAATTGAACTTTTGCAAGAGACTTAACATTTCTAAGAGACAAAGAATTTATAAGTCTTGGAAGTATCCTAAGAAAAAAGTTGGAATTGTTCTCTTCCTTTATTTTCAATAGGGAGCATTAAACGTCTTATTTTTAAGTTGTATTTTCCCTTATAGTACCTGCAGGGCAAACAGACTAACATCTTAGTTAAACCATGGACCTTGCATTGATCAATCTGACATTGAGCAAAAATGGAATATTTACCATGTGTGCAGCACTATGTAAGTAAACCAAAGTATTCAGAAAAGTCTCTGACAGTTACTACCTTAAAAAATTATGACTTCCTGTAATCCCAGCACTTTGCGAGGCCAAGGCGGGTGGATCACGAGGTCGAGAGATCGAGACCATCCTGGTCAACATGGTGAAACCCCGTCTCTACTCAAAATACAAAAAATTAGCTGGGCATTGTGGTGCGTGCCTGTAATCCCTGCTACTCAGGAGGCTGAGGCAGGAAAATTGCCTGAACCCAGGAGGCGGAGGTTGCGGTGAGCCGAGATTGCGCCATTGCACTCCAGCCTGGGTAACAAGAGTGAAACTCCGTCTCAAAAAAAAAATAAATTATGACTTTCCCCACCCCAAAATTATTTTATGCATTTTGAGATGAAGCTGTGTGGGTTTCGGTGGTTTCTATAAGCCAAGGCAATAAATCATATATTTTAAAAAGTGGCTTGTTTCTGAATCTGTCTTCACAAAAATTATAACAGTGAGAAAATTATGACAATGGAAGACATTACACCTTGTTTGTAACCTCCAAGCTGTTCTTGTTCATTCCTGGGCATAACTGCACTAAATTTGGGGAAAAATTTAGTTTGTAGTTTTGTTACCAGTGGCAAATCTGTATGGGTCTGCAGCAACCTCAATTCTTGCTTCCTCAGAAGAAAGAATTCAACTGAGGGGCATAAGGCAGCAGAGACTGAGGCAAGTTTTTGAGCAGGAGTGAAAGTTTATTAAAAAGTTTTAGGGTATGAAGGAAAGGAACTAAATATGCTTGAAAGAAGGCCAGGCAAGAGACTTGTGAGAGTCAAGCGCACGGTTTGAACCTTTTGACCTGGAGCATATATTGGGATACTTTCAGACGGTTGTGTCTCTTCCCTGATTCTCTCCTTGGGGTGAGCTGTCTGCATGCAGAGTGGCCTGCCAGCACTTGGGAGGGGCTGCAGGCACGGTGTGTTTACTGGAGTTGTACACATGCTCACTTGAGGCATTCTTTCCTTACCAGTTGAGTGTTTCTATAAGGTCATATACCAGTTAAACGCCACCATTTTGTCTCTTAGGTGCACACGCTTGTACCCACTTGCCCCACTCCTGAGATCTTATTGGGAAGCTGATCACCAGTTTCAGGTTTTTCTATCTACTGGGAGACTGCCTTTCCCTGGTACTGGGTGTGACCAATTATTATTGTAGAGAGAAAGCTTAACAACTGCCTGACCATCACCTGTTGGTCGTCTGACGTTCCTGGTGCCAGGGGAGGGGGAGGTCTCCTGCTCTTGCCCTGCTCATATCTGCCTGACTACCTACTGTAACAGCTTAACTTTAAAACAAAGATGATAACATCTCTTTCCTAAGCAAGCCTTCTTGCCTGGGGACAATACTGCCTTTGTAAAACACATATTAGCCATGAGATTAGATATTATGGTTTAGGAAATACAAAGTCAGAGGCTGTAAGATTCCAAACCTCTCCAATTACTCCTATTGATAGCATTACTTGTTGTAAAACCTAACATTGGTGCTGGAGATATTTTTCAGACCCATACTTGATGGATCAGCTGGCATCACTCAAACTGGTAAACTAGCTCAACCAGTTCTACTATCCTACCCAGGAACAGAAGAGAGCAAGAAAAACCCACTTCTGCCCCCTGTGATTGTCTCTAACCTGACCAACCAATCAGCACTCTCTACGTCCTTGCCCCTGACCCACCAAATTATATTTAGAAATTATACTCTGAATTTTGGGGGAGGTTGATTTGAATAATAAAACTCTAGTCTCCCAATCAGCCAACTCTGCATGAATTAAACTCATTCTATCTCAATTTCCCTGTCTTGATAAATTGGCTCTGTCTGGGCAGTGGGCAAAGAGAACCTATTGGGCAGTTATATTTCTATTTGAATTTTATATTAACAATCCTAAATCCAATGCATCTTTTTAATTTATACATTCTGGCCTCTGCTTCCCTAGCACTTCTTATAATTTTTTATTGTTAGGAATAGACTTTAATGTTTAATGTTGATTATTAGAAATAGACTTTATCCTAATATAGATATTTGATCTATTTGTGGTACCCTATTTGGGCCTAATGAAAGAGGTTTAGTCTTTTTGTTTCAATAGAAATTATTTGTATTTAATTTTATGTAGTTCTTCCCCATTTTCCTGGAATCAAAATAAAATTTATAAAGATAAATTTATAGAATTAATAGAATTACTTATTTTCTGTGATAATTATAAATGGGTCATAAAAGCATCACTACTACAGACTGTTGTATTAGTGTTGGATATATATATTATTTGTAAATATAAATGTTATAGATAGCTAAGAATCTCTTGCTTGGATAACTCTGTTTTTAGATTTCACTCAGTTATAGGCTCTGGAACCAAGTGAGGACATGGGCAAGGATCTGAGGATTTATTCTTCTGTCAAAATATATTTCAAGGGGTGAGAGAAGTAAGAATAAGGGTGAATAAAATGACTGGCCAAAGTCCAAAGTCTAAAAATATGATACATAAGCAGAGTCCTTGGAGAACTGGGGCAGTGATTCTCAGTGCTGGCTGCACAGTAGAATCAGTAATTCCTGTGTCTTACCCCAGATTATTAAATTAGTTTCCCAGGAGTGGGATCCAAGCACTGGTGTTTTCTTTTTCTCTTCTCTCCTCCTGTCCACTGCCCTCCTTTCCTCTCTCTGGGATAAAATTTTCCGCATAAGTCTAAAATGCAGCAGAGTTGAGAAATATCAGCTAGGTTGGGAAAACAGAAAATTGATATTCGTGTAGCAAAAATATTGGAGAAGAACAGAAATAAGCATGTCTGAGAATAGATAGAAATGGAAATCTTCTTCTAAAACATTCATGAGTCCTTATAGCTTAAAGAAGTGTTCATGACAAAAGAAGTAGTGAATGATTGACTGACCATATTCAGGGAACATATGAAAACCCTTTTCTAGTCTTAGACTACAGCCTCAGGGGATTTTTGGATAGGACTCTTAAAATTGGGTAGAATAAGAAAACAATAGTAAAACTATTATACAAGGACCAGAATGAGCATATTTATTCTATTTGCAATCAATGCAGAAACTGTACTCTATTACAACTTTTTTCTATCTTGATTACTTATGTTCTATTTCTTATAAACTCTTGTAACAGGAACTGTTACAGGAACTGATATCCTCTCCTTAAAATAAGAACTGAATTGACTGTCCAGGGAATCTAATTATTATCAAGTTTATAAGGGAAATAAACCACCAAAATATATGAAACATCTGCATTGCACTACCTTTTTCTGAAGTTTTATGGGAAAAGCTTAAGTAGCAAATACTAACTTTGGTATTTAAAAACACTCCAGCTGTCAAGTCCACTAGCTGTGATAACTCCTGGTAGTGAAAACTTCAGCCCCTCATCATTACCAGCCTCCAGTCATCGCAGTCAACTGAGAAGTGTTTCTTTTTCTCAATCTGTCCTAAAGAGAAAAATGCGGAGGGAAAGCAAGAAGTTTAATGATGTACCACTATTGTGAGAAGACATGTTACTATCAGGGTAGTTCATTACATGGTGTATAGTAGACAGCCTTGGTTATCTTAGCAGCTTCCATTTCAGCCCCCAACTGATTTTACAACAACCATGATGTTCAGGTAAGGTTGGTCCCCTGTCTAAACCCTGCCTGGTAACAGCCTATTCACAGAATGAATCCTCTTCTTGCCACAGTGTAAAATAATCTCCCACCCACAGTGATTGTTACAGGAAAATGTAGGTAACCTAAGTTGAACCAATCAGAGTGAGGGCCCTGATAAGATGGAACTAAAAGATGGTTTATGGTTGAGATACCTCATATTTGATAACAGGCAGAACCAAGAAAATCTCAGAGAAAATGGACCTGGAACTCTGATTTTTAAAAGTGCATGAGATTTGTTTGCACTGTATTTTTAGCAACGTGTGCTAATAAATTTCTTTTATTGTTGAAACCAGTTTGAGCTGCATTTTTGATTAGTTTCAAACAAAAGTATCCTTCCTGATAAAATAGCTACCATTGAATGTGCTAGGGATTTTGAAAAATATCACTTGCTTATGTCACTTAATTTACTTTTTAGAGGCTAATCTCTGCTCGATATTCCATTTCTTTCTTTTCTATCACAATTTCTGCATGATTTACATGAATTCTTTCTTATAGATTTATTCTTAATCCCTTAATTGTGTTTATCCCAATGCCTTTTACATGGTCAAGTATCTCCCATTAAAAACCAAACACATTAACTGGGCATGGTGGTGCATGCCTGTAGTCATAGCTACTCACTTGGGAGGCTGAAATGAAAGGATCATTTGAGCTGGTAGATGGAGGCTACAGTGAGCTTTGATTATGCCACTGCATTGCCTGAGCGACAGAGTGAGACCTTGTCTCTTAAAGAAACAAAAACAAAAACAAAAACAACTTCAGCCAACCTTTCATTGTTCATCAGTTGTTACCTTTAATCTTTCTCCTTGAAAGTCAATTTTTTTCTAAGGAATATCTATGTGTGCTGTGTTCATTTCTTTACTTCCTACTCTTTCCCAGCCAATGATTTTCTTGTTTCTAAACCAAACCAGCATTTTTGCATTGTTTATGTTACTTGATTACTAGGAGCAGTTGACTCTTTTGGTTACTCTCTTCTTCCCAAAATACTGTTCTCAACTGATTTTCGTAGCACTACACTCTTTACTTTCATTTGTTGCTCTGATATTCTTTTTTGACACTTTTGTAGGCTTCTTTTCTTTCATCAGGCTATTAAGTATTAGAATTACTTAAACCTCAGTCTTAGTCCACTGTATTCTAACTCCAGATTATCTGCCTGGATGACTTCAGTCATACTCAATGTTTCTTTTAATATTTTACGGAAACAATACACATGTACCACCCAAATCTCTCTATAGCCAACCAACTCCTGCTTGATATAAACAATTGTCTAATCAACATATTTGAATTTATGAGAGGAATCTCAAACTTAAACTATCTAAGCCAAATTTATAATCTTCTTGCCTCCAAACCTGGCCTTTTGTCATATCTCTGTGTCATAGATACAGTTGTAATCTAAGTAGCTAGCCAAAATGTTGGAGTCTACTGTCTTATACTCTGTCAAGGCTATCATAAGGTTCTTTCCGTTTTACCTCCTAAATACCTCTTAAGTTCATCTGCATTCTCTTTCATTGCCAAAACCATGCTAGTACAACTTTCCATTATTTATTGACTAGACTTCTGCTATGCCTCCTCAATGCATCTATTCAAGTCCAGTCTGGATGCTCTTCAACCTGTTTTCCACATTACTAACGAGATAATCTTTCCTCATTAATAGCTTCCCATTCCATTTAGCATAAAGATAACATTCCTTGGTAAGGCATAAAAGGCCCTTTCTGGTATGGCCTTAACTATCCACCTCATTTCAAACTATACTCCTTCTTACTTCCTTGACTTCAAGTACCTTGTCTTTCTTCTATATCTAACATTCTTCTAAGTTCCTTCCCACCACAGGGTTTTATACACGCTGTTTCCTCCTAGCCTCTGTATTGTTAAGTCCTACCCATACAAAGTATCTCAACTCAAACATCACTTCTTTAGGGGAGTCACATTAGGTAAAAGCCCTCTAATATGGGGTGTTACAACACTCACCAAATTTATAGTTTTATAGTTTCTTATATAACCATTTCCCTAATGTCTGACCCTCCTTCTAGATGTCAGACCTCAAGAACTCAGGGATTCTCTTTAGATAGGTTAACTGTTGTACACATGGCTCTTTGCATCACGTCTGGAACATGGAAGTGCTCAATAAATATTTGTTGTGCAAAGTAAATCTTTACAACTCTGTTGAATGAGTATTACTATTTTCTTCATGTTATACTTAAGGAAATTTAGATTTATATAGGTTAAAGTCTGAAAGTGCAAAGTAAGGACTCAAATCTATTTCTAGTATGAATTCACTAGTTGCACTGTGAAAAACAGGAGGGTCATTCTTCAATGACCCTCCTGTTTTTTCACAGTGGAACCGAGTATAATAATATGATAAAGTATACATTTTAAAATATTGGCATTAATGAACCTGCGAAGGATATGTGCTCTAATATCATATCCTAGAGATATATCTCTCTAGTCCTTGTAATTAAGATGAAGTTAAGCAAACGGATTTCTCTTGGGGATGGCTGAACAGAGAATCATCATAGTTGTTATTATATATTACGTGTTATATAAGAGAAACAATTTGTAGATGAAATAGGTGTGAATATTATTTCTAATTGTATGTGGATCATTAGTTAATTCACCACCAAAAATCAAGCAACCTATCCTTTATTATGAACTTATCTTTATCTATGTTGACATAGAAATCACAAGAAATTAAGTGTGTGTATGTGTTTTGTGATTTGGTTTCAACCAAGTCATTTCTCCTCAAAAGCAAAGTTCAACAACAGACTTTCAGGGTGACCAGTTGAAAGTTTATACCTACAGAGATTTTAATAAAATTAAAATATGGGAAAACTGTTGGCAGAAAATACTCATATTTCAGAAATGAGTCATTTGATTCTTAGAACATATTTCTGTAGTGGAGGTAGGAGGTGCAGAGTATTTTATCATATCCAGATAATTTGAAAGATTTTTTTTTACCCTCTGAATAACCTTATATAACATAAAGGAAAACAAGTCAAGCAAATAAGGTGCGTAAGTTAAAAATCTTTGGAAAAGTAAAAATAGAGTCATTTAGGAAACAATAATTTCTTAGCTCAGAGAGTTGGGTTTTGAGATAGTTCTGTTTCTTCTGAGGACTAACTGCACAGATATGAAATGTCAAAATAGCAGAAGGGAAATTTAAAAAAAAAAATTTAAACTTAAGGCAAGTACAGCTAAACAGAAGGTTAATGTTGAGCTGTCAGTATTATTAACCATATCAACAAAGAGCCAACCTCTGTAAAATACTTGAAGGAATTTATTATGAGCCAAATAAGAGTGACTAATGGCCCATGATGCTGTCCCCAGGAGATCTTGAGAACATGTGCCCAATGTAGTCAGGCTACAACTTGGTTTTACACATTTTTAGGAAGGCATAACACATAAATCAATACATGTAAAATGTGCATTGGTTTGGTACAGAAAGTGGGAGAACTGGAAGTTGGCACTTCCAGGTCATAGGCAGATTCAAAGGTTTTCTGATTGGCAACTGGTTAAAAGAGTTATTATCTAGAAGCCTGGAATCAGTAGAAAGGATTGTCTTCATCTTTTATAATGCAGATGTAGCTTCCAGGTAACAGGATTCAGAAAGAATAGGTTGTAATGTTTCTTGCAAGACTTAAAGAGCCTGTTCTATTAATGTCTGTGTTTATGTTGATGCTCATCAGCAGTGCCTGAATTCCAACAGAAAAGATGCTATAATGAGGCATATATGACTCTCCCTTTTCATTATGGCCTTAACTAGTTTTTCAGGTTAACTTTGATATGCCCTTGATTGAGGGGAAAGACCCATGTAGATGGTTGGGGGGACTTAGATTTTTATTTTTGGTTTAGAATTGTTATCTGATTAAACTAGCATTAAACATTCATTTTCTATTCTGTTAATTGCTGTAGTATATGGTGACTGGTTTCCAGTCTAATGGCAAGTGTAAGAAATGCATAGAAGTAAATGTTAGCTATCTTTTATCTCAAGTATTTTTCAATGGAATATAATGATAAGATGGTAGAGAAGGTAGCCAATGGTTACTTCATTAACTTGTCATTTAATGCTAAGGGGAAAACTGTTAACGTTTCAAGTGATTATACAGAGGACAGTGTTTATGCTAATTAAGTTTGCCAAAGAGGAAGCCAATTCAGTCCACTCAGGTGTTAACCAAAGCACTCTTTTGTCCTTTTCAAAGACAAAAAAAAAAAAAATCTAATGATAGCCTAATTTATTTGCATCTATTCCTGACATTTCATGGAGGACTTTATTGAATTCCAGCAAAACTTCATAGAAGGGATGTCTGAAAATACAACAGAATTAGACTACTCAGTTACAGGTAGAAGGAGCAGATAGCAAGCGAAAAATATAATATTCTAGGTTTTTATTTTTTAAAATAGCAACTTTTAATATTTATTTTTGGATAAGTGCAGACATACTACTTTTTTATGGCTCTTCAAATCTGTATCTAGTCTCTTGTACAATAAAAATTTATTTTTATAATGATGACCTTCAAGTTGTGAAAGATAAAATACTTTGGTTGGATAGCTAACAAGATGGCTTTATTTAAGCTATTACAATAAGAAGAATATTCATGGATAAAAAATGTTAAACAGAAATTGTACTGGTTGGAATTAAATAGGCAAGACAGACTTTGTTTAAGACTACTGTAATAGGGGAGAAAGGCTGAGTTTTCAGGTGCTGGAAGACCTTACAGGGAGGTTGATCAATGTGATCCAGCACTTGTATTTGTTAATTGACACTTATCTAAGATAGGCTCCGACTCTTTTACAGAGACAGGAAGATATGAGTGCATCTTTCTTGATCATTACATTTCAAAGGAGTGGGTCATAGCTCTTTGAAAACACTTGGGTTGTAAAATAGGCAAGAGGCTGAGAGAAGATTTGTATCTCAAAGGGACACAGAAATATTTTTATAATTGCAAGTACTCGAAAACAAATGCTCTAAGGAAAAAGAGGTTGGGGCCTATAATAAGGTAGAAACTTGCCTAAAATTAAATCAAAGTGAGGGGAATGTTAAAATTGTTTAGGTCAGGAGCATCTGAAAAACGAGGAAGGAAACTTCGGGTTTTATAAAACAAGGAAGACATTGAGGGAGTGGTGAGGTGGATCTTATCTAATTCATTGAGAAAGAGTGGGAATAATAGTTCTCTCAGAATATGTAAAGACCATTTTTCAGAAGGCAAGAGGATGGGGGTAGTTTTTAACCTTTCTAAACCATCTAATTGAGAGAATATAAGGTGAAGTTCAGCATGTTTAAACCAACGCAAAATTTTCTTTGTTTAAAGAATGATTAAGTTACTTTTAGTACATTGTGCTTTCTTCTTATTATTTTCATTATACTTTAAGCTCATGGGTACATGTGCAGAATGTGAAGATTTTTACATAGGTATACACATGCCATGTATTCATTCTCATTGGTTTTGAAGAACATCTTTATTTCTGCCTTCCTTTCATTGTTTATCCAGTCAACATTAAGGAACCAGTTGTTCAATTTCCATGAAGTTGTGTGGTTTTGAGTGAGTTTCTTAATCCTGAGTTCTAATTTGATTGCACTGTGGTCTGAGATTGATTATTATGATTTCTGTTCTTTTGCATTTGCTGAGGAGTGATTTACTTCCAATTATGTGGTCAATTTTAGAGTAAGTGTGATGTGGTGCTGAGAAGAATGTATATTCTGAGGTGGAGAGTTCTGTAGATATCTATTAGGTTCACTTGGTCCAGTTCTGCATTCAAGTCCTGGATTTCCTTGCTGATTTTATGTCTCATTGATCTGCTAATATTGACAGTGGAGTGTTAAAGTCTACCACTATTATTGTGTGGGAGTATAAGTCTCTTTGTAGGTCATTAAGAACTTGTTTCTTGTATCTGGGTGCTCATGTATTGGGTGCATATATATTTAGGATAGTTAGCTCTTCTTGTTATATTGATCCTTTTACCATTATGTAATGCCCTTTTTTTGTCTCTTTTGGGTTTTGTTGGTTTAAAGTCTGTTTTTCAGAGACTAGGATTGCAACCCCTGCTTTTTTTTGCTCTCCATTTGCTCGGTAAATCTTCTATCCCTTTATTTTGAGTCTACATGTGTCTTCGCATGTGAGATGGGTCTCCTGAATACAGCACACCAATGGTTCTTGGCTTTTTGTCTAGTTTGCCAGTCTGTGTCTTTTGATTGGGGCATTTAGTCTGTTTACATTTAATGTTAATATTGTTATGTGTGAATCTGATCCTGCCATTTTGTTACTGGTTAGTTGTTTTGCCCTTTGGTTGGCGCAATTTCTTCATTGTGTTGTTGGCTTTTACCATTTGGTCCTTTTTTGCAGTGGCTGGTACTGGTTGTTCCTTTCTGTGTTTAGTGCTTCCTTCAGGAGCTCTTGTAAGGCAGATCTCTTAGAGATGAAATCTCTCAGCAATTGCTTGTCCATAATGGATTTTATTTCTCCTTCACTTATGATGCTTAGTTTGGCTGGATATGAAATTCTGGGTTGAAAAGGATGTTGAATATTGGCCCACATTCTCTTCTGGCTTGCAGAATTTCTGCTGAGAGATCCACTGTGAGTCTCATGGGCTTCCCTTTGTGAGTGACCCAACCTTTCTCTCTAGCTGCCCTTAGCATTTTTTCCTTCGATTCAACCCTGGTGAATCTGACAATTATGTGTCTTGGGGTTGCTCTTCTTGAGGGGTATCTTTGTGGTGTTCTCTGTATTTCCTGTATTTGAATGTTGGTCTGCTTTGCTAGGTTGGGGAAGTTCTCCTGGATAATATCCTAAGAGTATTTTTCAGCTTGGATTTATTCTCCCCGTCATATTCTGGTACACCAATCAAGTATAGATAGGTCTTTTCACATAATCCCATATTTCTTGGAGGCTTTGTTCATTTCTTTTCATGCTTTTATCTCTTTTAGTGTCTTCTCATTTTATTTCATTGAGTTGTTCTTCAATCTCTGATATCCTTTCTTCTGCTTGATTGATTTGGCTATTGAAACTTGTGTATTCTTTGCAAAGTTCTTGTGCTGTGTTTTTCAGCTCCATCAAGTTGTTTATGTCCTTCTCTAAGCTATTTATTCTAGTTAGCATTTTGTCTAACCCCTTTTCAAGTTTTTTAGTTTCTTTGCATTGGGTTAGAACATGTTCCTTTAGCTCAGAGAAGTTTGTTATTACCCACCTTCTGATGCCTGCTTCTGTCAATTTGTCAAATTCGTTCTCCATCCTATTTTGTTCCCTTGCCAATGAGAAGTTGTGATCCTGTGTTGGGGGACAGGTGTTCTGATGGTTTCATCCTTTTTGCATTTTCCCATTTTCTTGGCCATGTTTAGCTTATGGGATACAACTTACTGAGCTTTGGTCTAGACTAATAATATTTGATGATTTGAATATTATCTTTGCTACTTAGTAACACTGATATCTTGGGGAAATCATTTTGAGTTGCCATTTTAACATTTCATAACAGAAATATCTCTATATTATAGCTCTGTTTTGATAATGAAATGAGATGGAAATAAATGAAATAAAAAATAAAGTTTCCAGCACTCATAGGTTCTTAGAGTAACATTCTCTTCTTTACGTTTGTGTTATGAATGAGAAACCCAAGTCTGAGAAGTTAAGTGACCTGCCCAAGACTGCACATTTGTCAGTGACACACCTGACACTTTCAATTCAAGTCATTTTAGCATTCAATGGGCTTCTACCAGGCTGCCCTTTTGTTCAAATGACAACTGTTTACAATCATCTCTTCCCCAATCCTGGGCCTTTCTCAGATGTAACTTGTGCAGCTCATTGCTTCCACTCCCTGTCTTCATCACTCAGTTCTTAGTGTTCTAAAGTAAACATTTTTTGGTGTGTTTTTTTTTAAAAAATCCAAATGGTTATCACAAAACACAGAGACAAAGCCTTGCTAATTCAACTGTTATTCCTCTATGCTTCTACCTAATAGAGACCACCAGGTTTCTTAGAGTGGAAAAATATTTGTGTTAAGTTACTTGTTGTACTTTTCGTTTTATATTAGATGAGGATTCTCCTCTAGATTTATAATGGAGAACTGACTGTGGAAATTTTGAGATATTTAAGATAATCTTATTATAACACAATACAAAGTGGAGGATTAAATTAAAAAATTCTATCTCAATTTGTCAGCAATCTTTTTAATAAAATGTGAAAAACCAACTGGTTACATCTAGAATACAGATAGCAGTCAAATGGGGCTAAAATGTGTAGTTTAGGGTTGAATAAATTCTAGTTCCCATATACCCAAATCGGGATTTAAAATAGCATTATTGCTGAAACCTCTTCCTGATGAATCCATTTTCAGAGATGAATAATAATGGTTGGTAATTATAGCATGAAACTGAAATAATACAGCTGATCTAGTCTTGGAAGAATGAAATGTTAGTAAACATTCCATTAGTAGGATATTTCCCCTAATTTCCTCCTTTTCTCTTTTCTTTATTTCAGACAGTTTCCCTGAAAGCCAGGAGACTACTGGGAAACCTATCAGAAATGAGTTGACCAAGGCTAGCTTGTCAAAAATTATGATTTTAATTGCAGTCAATCCAAATACAGACAGGAATCCTAAAACATGTTTTTTCACAATGTGGTCCTATGAATACTAACTTAATCAAATAGAATAGATATTACATGAACAATATGCTCTGTGGTCTGATATTGGGGAATTCTGGTTTAAACAAAGTTAAATGTAGATTTTTCTAAAACCTTTTTTGTACTCTTTTTTTTAATTTAATTTTTAATGGATACATAATAGTTCTCTTCTCCATATTAATGGGATATGTGTGATATTGAGACAGCCAAGTGGGAGGAGGTACCTGGAAAAACTTGAACTGGCCTGCACACTGGGGTGGAGCCTTGGGAGGTGTGCACTGTTTACAAGAGGGAGGAGCCTGGCACCTCCTCTTCCTGGGTGGAAGCAGGGATTCAAATTGCAAGGCAGAAAGCATATACCATGCATATCTTTTTCATTTCAGCCGGTTGAGTTTTCACCTATAAGTTTGACTTGAATCTTCAGAAAATTATATTATCTTAATCTGATTCATCTTTCTCTACCTTCATGAATATATGAAGTATACTTATAATAAATGTCTTAATGTCCTTGTCTATAAATTGTATCATTGGTATCATTTTTGAGTCGACTTCTTTTCTCATTATGGATCATATTTTTCTACTTTTTTGTATACATTATAACGTTTATTGGGGGTTAGACATAGTGATTTTATCTTGTTGGTGGCTGGATACATTCCTGTTTTTATAAGTAGTCTTGAGCTTTGTGTGGGACACAATTATGTTGCTAGGAAACATTTTAATCCTTCTGAGTCTTGCTTTTAGGTTTAAGTGGAATAGGACAGTATTTCCTTTGGGCTAATTTTACCTTACTATTGAGGCAGAATTGTTTTGAGTATTCTACTAGATCCTTCATGAGTAATGAGGTTTCGTGTGCTATTGTTGAAGAACTTTTTGTTAGTTCCACTAAAGACAGGGTCCTTGTCGGCCGGGAGCGGTGGCTCAAGCCTGTAATCCCAGCACTTTGGGAGGCCGAGGCGGGTGGATCACGAGGTCAACAGATCGAGACCATCCTGGTCAACATGGTGAAACTCCGTCTCTACTAAAAAAAAAAAATTACAAAAAATTAGCTGGGCACGGTGGCGCGTGCCTGTAATCCCAGCTACTCAGGAGGCTGAGGCAGGAGAATTGCCTGAACCCAGGGGGCGGAGGTTGCGGTGAGCCGAGATTGCGCCATTGCACTCCAGCCTGGGTAACAAGAGCGAAACTCCGTCTCAAAAAAAAAAAAAAGACAGGGTCCTTGTCATATGGCCATGAAAACTGAGGCTAACAGGCAATTTGGAGGGTGAGTAGTGCAGGGCTTTATTGGGTGAAAAGAAAGAAAGAGGAAACAGAGAGTCTTAGTGAAGTGAACAAGTGTGCTTCCTGCCTCACAGATTGAATCCCAGGTTCTACCCAGGTAGAGGAGGGGCCTGGATCAACCGTGCTGTAACCAGTGCAAACTTCTGCGGCTTCACCCCAGTCAGTGAGCATTCCTCCCAGTGCATAGGCTGGCTAGAGTTTTGCCAGGCAGCCCTTCCCATCTGGTTCCCTATCTGCTGACAACAGGATTTTTTTTCAGCCCCACTTGAACCCCAGACATTTTTCCTGACTTTAAGTGGTTTCTTCATCTAATTATTAGATGGAGGCTAGAGTTCAAGTTAGATAACTAGACTTAAATATAAAGTTAGGCATCATAAGCATAGATAGTATATTTAAATCTCTAACATGGCATGACATTAGCAGGGGAGTTAGTGTTGACAGAGAGGACTAAGACATTGAACCCTGTGGGACTCCCACATTGAGTCTGAGACAAAAGGTGGAACCAGCAGAGAAGACAGAAATGCAATTATTTTGGCTTCTTAATGTTTTCCATATTTTACCCTTAAGTTACATTGATTAAAAAAACCACTTTATTCTAAATAATTATTTATAAAAATACTTTGTTCTGAATAATTATTCAGAAATTTTAGGTAGTCTATAGAATCAGATATTTACATGTATGATTTATCATATGGCCAGCAATATGTCTTTTTTTCATTTTAATTACTTACAATTTTAGACTGAGAAAAAGGCAGAAATTGTCTCTACAATAAATAGTAAATTAAATGCATGCCATTGTTCATCTAGTTTTGTTTTTCTTTTATTTCAGTTTTGCATTATAGCTATTCCTGAGGAAGTGAATCCCTAAGGTAATCTGAGGATCACATGCACCTGCATCAGAATTACCTGCAATTGCTTGGTAAGTATGCTGCATACTGAAATCTATCTTAGATTTAGAAGATCCATGAATGTTCATTTTTATCATGATCTTCAGCTGATTCTTAGGTACTCTCAAGTTGGAGACTTGTGCTTCATTCTGCCAGTGGTTCTGAACTTTCATTGTGCACTACAATCACTTGGGACATTAAAAAACTACTGATGCCTATCCTTTATCCATAGAGATTTGGATTTAATTGATTTGGATTGAGGCCTGGATGCCTGTATTTGCAGGCCTTTCAAGCAATTCTAATGTTCAGTCAGGATTGAGAACCATTGTGTTATGGTGGAGTATGAGGACATGCAAATGGGTGCAAATCCCTCAGGTTATCAAGGAAATCTGGATGGTAGCTGAGTGTAGAGAAAGTGAGTGAAAGAAAACCTGGCTATTTTCATAGATCGGGTACTTAGTAAATCAAATTCAGAAAGTTAGACTTGTATGGGATAATTTGTTATACAAAGTAAATGTTAAGAATAACAGCTGAAGTAAAAAGATCTATCATCTCAAATGATCTCAAAGGTTTCTGTACATGAGCTTTAAAGCTGGAACATCCATGGATGCTAGTTTTACTGATCTTAAGTTGGGATTTTCTTTTTTTTTTTTAACCCTACTTTGTAATATCCACTATGTGAATGGCTTGGGGCTTAGAGATATTTTTAATATCAAAGAGCATTAATGCTCTATGCACCCTGGTTAAGATAGAGGCAAATGTATGCAGATACAGTGAATGAACAAATTTCTTTTTACTACTACCTGTGATACTGTGGCCTCTTCCTGTTATATAGTATTTCCTTTGACTAAATGGTCATGTATAGTATATAAAATATTGCTAATAAGATCTTACTGACCTACTTCCTGGTATAGACCATCACAGTGTTTTGAGACATACAACTTTAAGGAGGAGTGTATTCTTTCAATGTCAGACATTTCCTTAAAATGTATTGGGGATTTGTAATGGAGTATGGAATACATCCATACACACAAATGACTGTCATGAAAGAAGTTTGTACTTGCAGATTGCTAGAAACTGAAGGCAGGGCATGCTATGCAGTACCACATGGGGAAGCACAAGGGCCAATCAAGTATCAGAAGGAGTCAGGGGAAAATGTGGGGGAGAGTCTTTATTGTGGTTTCCACAGCATAGGCAAGACAGGGTAAGCAGACTTAATATTGGCTAATTCAAATAATTTAATCAGGCTGTCCCTAGTTGTCTGGGGCCTGGGCTTTGGATGATTGGGGGCAAGGGATAGTGGCTTGGAGTATAAGAGCTAGATAAGGAGGTTATTGGAGTTTTAGCTTTGGTTTAGTCAGGAAAGGTGCACTGGGGGTGAATCCTTTACTATCTCTAAGAATTGGCTAGCTCTGGAAGGGGCAGTGTCTCCTGGATCAGCAATACCTCAGGTGTAAAATTATCAGAAAATGCAAAACATAAAAACTGTAATTAACACAGATGAAAGCTCAGTTGCCCCATACAGGTTTCCAGGGTACCCAGTCCTTTTCATTCAAACCTTAGTCATTGCCCCATGAAGGACCAGCCCATCCAGACACACTGTACCTGCATGTGGTTTATGGTGGTGTGAGCTAATCTCCAGTTGTATTCAGGGGATCTTTTGGGGTCAATAGGTTTCATTTTCAGCCCTTGAAAGCAAAGTATTTATTTTGCTTCCCTCCTGGACCATGAGAATATTGTAAAATGGCTATCTGGGCAATTGTGGGGGCAGGCTCCTACATATCTGCTGGGTAGATTCTCTTTTTAAAATATTTTAAGTAGAAGGCTTTTTAAATACATCATTTTTTTAGAAAATAGAGTTTGAATGACTTCAAGGATTCATGAAAAGTATGTTTACTTACTGTGAAATGAACAAGAATACTTTACTATATCATCTGGGTGAGTTACTTCTCCAGTATTATTTGTGTGATGTCCAATTTTCTCCCTAAAAGAGGAGGAAATAAAATCCAAGTTAACTTTTTGGGTCTCTCTCATATGTACACAAATACATACACCCCCTCTTCCTTTTTAAAATTTTGAGGTAATTGTTGATTCACATGTGGTTGTAAGAAATAACATGGAGAGATCCTTTACCCAGTTTTCCCCAATGGTAGCATCTTCCAAAACTATAGTACAATAACACAATTAGGATATTAACATTGATACAGTCAAGATACAGAACATTTTTCTCACCAGAGGATTCCTTATGTGCTTTTTTATAGCCACACCCATTTCCCCTTTCACTCTTCCTTTTTCAAGAGTGGAATCATAAGTTTCAGCAAGTGGAATCACACAGCCTGTATGCTTTTGGTATTGGATTTTTTACTCAGCATAATTCTCTGAAGATTCATGCAGAACTGTGTATCCATAGTTCTTTGTTGCTCAGTACTATCCCACAGGTATGGATATACCACAGTTAGTTTAACCATTAAAAGACATTTGGGTTGTTTCCAGTTTGCAGCTGTTGTGAGTAAGCTGTTATAAATATTTGTGTACAAGTCTTTGTGTGAAGTCTTTTTTTAAGGTAAATGCCCAGGACTGCAGTTTTGGGACTGTGTAATAATACTATCGGAACCTAAAAGCTACAGGAAAATTTATCAACATGGAGGCCATTGTAAGAGCTGCTTTGGTGGAGAGTTGGAGATAGAAACCTGATTGAATCAGTTCAGGAAAGATTAGAAAGAGAGGATTGCAAGCAGTTAATACAGTAACTCTTTTGAATGGTTTTGCTAATAGAAAGCTTAGAAATGGGACAGTAATTGGAAAGGTCTGAGAGAAATAGTAGCATGTTGATACACTAATGCAAAAGGGGAATAAGAAGGAACAAATCAGTTCGGAGATAATGGGGATACAGAGCTATGGGGAAGAATACTGAGAGAAAATAGAATGCAGTGCCAAAGTAGAGGCTCAGCATTAGGAAATGAGCACTTTATAGTAAGGGGAGATGTTGAAAATTTTTTCTTGTAATGTTGGTTGGATAATTTCCTCCACTCTGTTTTCTCTGTTCTTTTTTGAACTAGTAGGCAAACATATCTCCTTTGTTGATCTTTTAACTTCTTATTTTTTCCTTCTATAGTTCTTTTTAGTTTTGTTTTTTGCTAGACTTTCCTCATTTGGGCAATAAGAATAGTCAGATCACTATTAAAGTATTATAAAGGCCTTTTGTTATTGTAATGTGTGTGTGTTCGCTTTTGGCAACAAGCTGTAATAAGCAGAAAGACTCAGGCATAAAATAAATATTTCCTTTCCTTTTTATTTTATATCTCTGTTGGGAAATCAAGTATATGAATGGATTAATTACCTTAATCCAATAGCCCTAACACTGTTTAATATTTTAAGAGAATAAAAAACTATTTTTATTTCCTTATAGTATTGTAAATATTAAAAGAATTGCTTATACCAGAGAGAAAAAATATATTGCTTTTAAATTTAATCATTTGAATCTATCTTTTAAAATCAATTTTTTGGGGAATATATGTCTATGATAAAAAAATTCAAAAGATATAAAGAATATAGAGCAAAAAGCAAGATAGCCTCCTAAGCCCATCCTCCAGCTAGCAAGTTTCTTTCTCTAGAGGCAATTAAAGTTATTATTTCTTATTAATTGTCCTAATTTTTAATTGCAGAGTTAGTTAAGCTATCATGCCATAGTTCCAACTTTTAAAATATAAATATAGATAAATGGAATGAAAAAAGAGAGTGTGCTCTATTAGGAAATGCTTTGTAGATATAATAATGATCATTAAACTAAAAATGAACCAGCTCTTGGTACTTAATGGCAAATATTCATTTCATAATTATTAGTTGATAGTCATATTTCCTTGATGTTATTATCTTCTAGGCTGTAAAAAGATATTGCCAGATAGTGTGTTGGAATCTATGCATTTTTATATGTAAAAAGACAAGAACTTAAGGCTTGTTACTTTCACAATAAATCATTACAGTGTTCCAAATAGGAAAAGAGAAGTTAACTTCACTAAGCCATTTTTGTTCATATGGCTCTATTTTTTTAAAGCAATTTTTTTAGTGTTAAGAGAAAATATTATTTATGACACTTGTTAAAGGTAGACTATTTGAAGGGGCTCTTGCACTGGTTGGCAGGGAGAGAGATTGGACTTAACTCCAGCAAGTGGAGATTTATAACAAAGTATCAGGGTGGAGGTCAGTGGATGGAAAATTACTAAAAAGAAACATCAATATAAGAGATTTCTGGCTAAACTAATTTAAAAGAATTATTACTAAAAGGAAGCCAGGATAATAAGGTATTGAGGGTGATCAAATACCAAGGGTGGGGGATTTTTGCTAAGCTGGAGAAATTTTTGCTAAACTAACTTAGTAAGATTCTTCTCAAACTAGGTTCCACAAAGATAGAAAGGGAAGCCCAAGGTCAGGCCCAGTCAAAAAGATTCAGAAGCCTGACTAAAGATTTGGATGAAAGGAGACTTTGTCAGTGGCAAGTAGCTGAAATTTATAAAAATTATATCATCAAAAAATCTAAACAAATGTTTCTCTGGGTGAAGATTAGCCCAATAGCTCAATAAGATTTCTGGATCTCTTGGTTCTTCAAGGAAATTCCAAGTATTGTTACTGTGATCTAAGAGGAATGGATGTTTCATGCTAAGCAATACATGCTTATGACAGCTTAAGGTAGAATATTAAACATGTTTCATATTTAGTCTTCAGTAGGCTAGGCTGAATAACGTAATACAGAAGAGGAGTCAGGTTCATTGACTCTTACCTGATTCAATAAAATCTAAATCATCATGAATAATACAATTATTCCTGCAGTCAAATAGTTTGAATTTCTTACCTCTCAAATAGTATTTTTTCTCATATAAAAAAGACTCTCAGGTGAAGAAGGTAAGAAGGAAAATGCAAAAAAAAAAAAAAAAAAAAAAAAAGAACAAAGTATCCAGTAGTAGTGAGAGTCCTGCTTTCAGTGTATGAACTCACAGCTTGATTATAGACCTAGTGTAGAAAAAACAAACAATGCAGAGGTGTGCTCAGCACTCTGTATGCTTCTCTATCCATCTTCTACAAATGGAAGATAGAAAGAATAATTTATAAAACAGGAAGAATAAAATCCAAGAGAGGTCCTGAAATCTCTTTCATTCATATTTTCAGAATGTCTTTCTTTCCAGCAAGTTAAGATTGCTTTAACCTTCTTTGGGAGCAGTAATTGTTTATTATGGTTTACAAAACAACAGAAGTTTATTTATTACAGTTCTAGAAGTCCAAGATGAGGATGCCAGCATGATCAGTTTCTTGTGAGGGTCCTCATCTAGGTTACACATTGATGTGTTTTTGTTGTATCCTCACACTGTGAAAAGAGGGTTAGAGTGTTCTCTGGGGTCTCTTATAAAGGCACTAATTCCATTCATGAGGTCTCCACCCTTGATCTAATTATCCCTCAAGGCCCCATCTCCTAATACCATTCCATTGGGGTTAGTATTTCAATGTATAAATTTATTTTTGATACACAAACATTTTGTTTATAGCATCTTCCTAGCTGGATGTAGGTTTCTTTGATAAAGAATTATGTCTCTTCATCTTTACAAGGCATGGAGTACTTCCAAAGCATTTATAGGACATAGATTAACATCTTGCATTCAGATGCTTAATATGATGTTTCTTAAATGAATGAATTTCTCATGTTTCTGTGTTCCCTACAGTGCTAAATGGTGCTGAACACATTGTAGTCACTCAATAAATAGTTGTTAATTGATTGAAATATTAGTAAAACATAAAAACTAAAAGTAGTTAAAAATTACTTATGTTTTGTTGCAATGAAATAATACTATATTCAGGCTTTAAGTATTTTAATGCTTTCAACTGTTGTTTCATCTTTCCATCACAGCGACATTTTTATATAACATTATGGTGGTGGAGTCTGCTTAAATTTATAGGACCCTTAAAAATTCTCCAGCTCCATAGCAATGCCAGAATCTAGAAAATCTGAAGTCATTTATGCTTAATGATGCTCCATGTTTTGTGAGGCATTATTAAAAACAAAAGCCTATGATTTCACTGTTTCTGACAATATCATTGAACATAGGAAGGTCTGTCCTTCAATTTTTACATTTTTTCGTAAGATTAAAAGAGCAGAAATAATCTCATTGGCAGCTTCAATTATATGTGACAAAATGGGACATGCAAGTTTTCAATTAAAGTATGTTTCTTCCAGTGAAACATCACCTCATTCAAAGAATATTAATGATGAGCAAATTACACTGAAGTTCAAGTCTAGTGATTAGAAAAACAACATTCAGGAGTCTCTTAGGCATCACATACTCAATGCATAGATGTTAGCTAAAAGGTTTAAGAGCCTCTTAAGAGCTAACTCATAGCAAATGCAGTCGAATATTTGCTTTTCCCTCTGAATAAATCATTGGAAGAGCAGTATCAAGTTAAAGAAATCAAATTATTCAAGTTAAAATGAAAAAGTAAGCAAATACTGGCCATTTTCCTGAAAAAATATAGTTGTATAATATAAAAACATTCTTATTCAGTTACTGAAGAATAATAACTATATCTTCTATTGAACAAAAAAAATAAAAATAACATGATGATTTGATTCTAAATGAAGACTTCAGATTCAAGAATGTATAGTTCTCTCTATATAAGAAGATAAATATAAATAAATACTTTATAATTATTTGATTGAAATTATTGATATTTCTAAAGGGAATGCATGTTTTTACAAAGATATATTAATAATTCAAACATGTCAACTGTTTACTGGCTATACTTTCCAATCCATAATAAATAAATACCAATGTCTTATAATAATTAGCACAGACATAAAATTATACCATTGCACTTAAACCTCTCTCCACTACCATCTTAAATGCTTAATTGCCAGATAATACAGTGACAAAATTTAAAGTAGCTGCATAATTTTGTTATTTTTTCTGTGTTCCAAGCCCCTCACTGTTTACTGGGCCCTTCTCTATCCTTAAATTCTTTAAATTATAAATTAAAAATGTATAACTTTATACATTTAAAGGGTGATGATATGGTTTAAATGACCCCTCCAAACATGTTGAAATTTAATCCTGAATGTGATAATATTAAGAGATGGGGCCTTTAAGAGGTCATTAGATTATGAAGACTCTACCCTAATGAATGTATTAATGCCATTGTCATGGGAGTGGGTTAGTTATTGAGGGGATTCAGCCCTCTTTTTCTGTCTGTTTCAAGTGCTCATTTGCCCTTCCACCATGTTGTGACAAAGCAAGAAGGTTTTTGGCAGATGCCAGTGCCATGCTCTTGGATTTTCCAGTCTCCAGAAACATGAGTTAAATATACTTCTTATATTTATAAAATTAACCGGTCTGTGGTATTCTGTTATAGCAACAGAAAATGGACTAGGACAAGTTCAAAATGATATTATAATTCATAAATACAATGTGAAATAATTAAATCAAGCTAGTTAACATATCTACCACCTTCAATGCTTAATATTTTTTTGTGGTGAGAACATTTAAAATTTACTCACAGCAATTGTGAATTGTACAATACTCTATTCTTAATGATGTTCATCAGGCTGTGATATAGACCTAAAAACCAAACATGTTCTTTATCTTTAACTGAGATTTTTGTAACCTGTATCATAATCTCTCTGTTCATCTTCATCCTACCCTACAATGTCTGTAACTACCATTCTAATTTCTGCTTCTATGAGTTCAATTTTTATAGAATCCACATATAAGCAGGAATATGCAGTATTTCTTTTCTGTGCCTAACTTATTTCACTTAGGATAATGTTTTTCAATTCTATCCATTTTGTTACAAATGACAGAATTTCCTTCTTTTTAAAGTTCAAATTATATTCCATTGTGTAAATATACCACATTTTCTTTATCCATTCTTCTAACGATGACTACTTGGGTTGATTTTGTAAGGTGGCTATTTTGAAAAGTGCTACAGTGAACATAAGGGTGCAGATATCTCTTAAATAAATTGATTTCAAATCTTTTGGATACATACCCAGAATTGGGACTGCTTGATCATATTGTAATTCTATTTTCAGTTGTTCAAAGTACCTTCATACAGTTCTTCATAATGATTATATACTGATTTATAGTCCCACAAATAATGTACAAAGGTTCCCTTTTCTTCTTATCCTTACCAACACTTGTTATCTTTTGTCTTTTTGAAGAAAGCTGTTCTAATAGGTATGCAATTACATCTCATTGTGATTTTAATTTGTATTTCCCTACTGATTAACAGTGTTGAGCACTTTTTCATGTATCTGTTGGCCATTTGTATATCTTCTTTTGAGAAATGTCTATTCAGTTCCCTTACCCATTTTTTAAAGTTGGGTTTTTATTTCCTTATTATGTTGTTTGAATTCCTTATGTATTTTGCTTATTAACCCTTTATTGGATTTATGGATTGCAAATATTTTCTCCCAATCTGTAGGTTATCTTTGCATATTGTTAATTGTTTCTATTGCTGTGCAGAAGTTTTTTAGTTTAATGCCATCTCATTTGTCTATTTTTGCTTTTGTTTCCTTCAGTTTTGGGTTCAAATCCAAAAAATTATTGCCCAGACCAGTGTTGTATGGTATTCCCCTGTTTTCTTCTACTGGTAGCAGAGTTTCTGGTTTTATATTTTGAACCCACATTGAGATGATTGTTCATATATAGCATGAGCTAAGGGTCTTGTTTTATTCCTCTGTATGTGGAAATCTAGTTTTCCAACATCATGTATTGAAGAGACTGCTATTTTCTATTGCATACTCTTGGTATCTTTGTTAAAAATCAGTTGACAATACATGTGTGAGTTAGTTTTTGTGCTCTCTATTCTGTTCCACTGATGGATATATCTCTTTTTTTTTGTGCCAATACCATGCTATTTTAGTTATCAAAGCTTTTAAAACCGGACAGTGTGTTAGCTCCTGCTTTGTTCTTTTTTTCTTGCAAATGTCCCAATTGTTTGGGTGTTTTATTGTAATTTCATATCAATTAAGATTTTTTTTCTATTTCTATGAAAGTGGACATTGCAATTTTGGCAGAGATTGCATTGAATCTCTAGATTATTTTGGATAGTACAAACATTTAAAAAATATTAATTCTTCCAATCCATGAACATGAGCTATTGTTCCATTTATTTGTTCATTCTTCAGTTTCTTTCATCAATGCTTTATAGTTTTCAGTGTACAGGTCTTTCACCTTCTTGGTTAAATTTACCCAAGTATTTTACTTTTTATAGCTATTGTGAATGGGATTGTTCTCTTGATTTCTTAGGTAGTGCAATATAGACATACTATAATTTTTGTTTGTTGATTTTGTATCCTGGAGCTTTACTGTCTTCATTTATTCATTCTAACAGTTTTCTGGTGGAGTCTTACAGTTTTTATAAAATCATGTAGTCAGAAAACAGTAAAAGTGTCATTTCTTCTTTTCCTATTTGGATTTCTTTTATTTCTTTTTGTTACCTAATTGCCCTTAGAAGGATTTCCAATACTATGTTGAGTTGAAGTGACCAGAATGGGCATCCTTGTTTTGTTTCAAATCTGAAAGTACAACTTTTAATTTTTTATTCTTAAGTATAATTTTAGCTGTGGGCTTCTCATAAAAGGCCTTCATTTGTGTTGAGGAACATTTATTGTATACCTAATTTGGTGAGAGCTTTTATGATGAAAAAATGTTGAATTTTGTAAATAATTTTTCTGCATTTGATAAAATGATCACATGGCTTTTGTATTTCACTGTTAATGTGATGTATTACAATTTTTGATTTGCATGTGTTGAACCATAATTGCATCCAAGATATAAATCCTACTTGATCATAGTGGATGATCCTTTTAACATATTGTTAAATTCAGTGTTTTGTTGAGAATTTTCATATCTATGTTCATCAAGGTTATTGACCTGTTAATTTATTTTCTTATAATGTCCTTTTGGTATCGGGGTAATGTTAGCCTCATAAAAAGTTTGAAAATATTTCCTCCTCTGCAATTTTTGGAAAGATCTTGAGAAGCACTGGTATTAGTTTGCTTTAAATGTTTGGTAAGATTCACTTAAGAAGCCTTGAGGTTCTAGGCTTTTCTGTGATGAGAGACTTTTATAACTCTCTACTCATTATTATGATTCAATCTCTACTCATTATTATGCTCAAATTCTCTGTTTCTTCATGATCGGCCTTGGTAGATTGTATTTGTCTAGGAATTCATTTCTTTTAGATTATCTAATACATTGGAATACAACTGTTCATAGTAGTTTCTTATGATCTTTTATATTTCCGAGGTATCTGTTGTGCTGACTAAACTTTCATTTCTAATTTTATTAATTTGAGTCTTCTCTCTTCTTCCCTTAGTAGTCTACCTTAGTTTTGTCAATTTGGTTTATCTTTTTAAAACAAAACAAAACAACTCTTGCTTTCATTAATCCTTTGTCCTTTGTTTTTCTAGTCCCCCACTTTTTTTTTTTTTGAGATGGAGTCCCTCTCTGTTGCCCAGGCTGGAGTGCAGTGGTGCCATCTCTGCTCACTGCAACCTCCATCTCTGAGGTTCAAGAGATGCTCCTGCTACAGCCTCTGAGTAACTGGGATTCAGGGGTGTGTTGCTGTACCCGGCGAATTTTTGTATTTTTATTAGCGATAGGGTTTCACCATGTTGGCCATGCTAGTCTCAAACTTCTGACCTCAGGTGATCCATCCGCCTCAGCCTCTCAAAGTGGTAGGATTACAGGTGTGAGTCGTAATTCCCAACCTCTAGTTTCTTTTCATTTATTTATGCTATAATCATTATTACTTCCTTCTTTTTGCTAACTTCAGACTGAGTTGCTTCTTACTTTTCTAGTTCATTGAGCTGTAATATTGAGCTATTAAGGTGAGATTTTATTTTTTGTTGTAGAAATGTATTGCTATAAACTTTCCTTTTATAACTGTGTTTGCTGTATCTCACATTTTGGTAACTTTTTTTTCATTCTTGTTTATCTCAAGGTATTTATGTTTAAATTTCTTCATTTACCAATTGAACACTCAAAAGTTTGTTTAATTTAAATGTATTTGTGAATTGTTGAAGGTCTTCATGTTGTTCTACCATTGTGGTCAGTAAAGAAATTTGATACAATTTCATCTTTAATTTTTTAAGTCTTGTTTTGTGCCCTAACATGTGATCTATCCTGGAGTATGTTTCATGTAAACATGAGAAGAATATTTATTCTGTTGCTGTTGGATGAATGTTTTCTAAATTTTTCTTTATTCTTTTTTTGAGATGAGGTCTCATTCTGTCACCCAGGCTGCAGTGCAGTCACACAATCTTGGGTCACTGAAACCTCCACCTCTCAGGCTCAATCCATCCTTTGACCTCAGACTCCTGAGTAGTTGACACTACAGGTATACACCACGACACCTGGCTAACTTTATTTTTTTAGAGACAGAGTTTTGCCATGTTGCCCAGGCTAGTCTCAAACTTATGAACTTAAGCAATATGCCCATCTAGGCCTCCCAAAGTGCTCAGATTACAGGTGTAAGCACTGTGCCCAGCCCTCTAAATGTTTGTTAGGTCCGTTTGTTCTAAAGTGTTGTTCAAGTTCTGTGTTCCCTTTTAATTTTCTCTTTGGATGATCTGACCATTTATGAAAATGGGTTTGATGTCCTCTACTATTGTTGTATGCAGTCCATCTCTCCCTTCCTATGATTTAATATTTACTTTTTGTATATAGATGTTCTGATGCTGGGATATAACAATGTTATCTTTCCTTTTATCTACCCATTGAATATTCAATGGGTCTATAAAGATGCTAAAGTCACAATACAGGTACTCAGCAAGATACTCCTTAAGAGTTTTAGACATTATTTCATTGGTAATGAAGGCATTCATTTTACATCTCCAAATATACAATGCTAGGCTCTTTAATAAGCCATTTCACAAAAGTTTACTACCCTTATTGACCTCATGCTATAGGCATTATAGAGTGTCACAATGATTTACTTAACTAAATTCAATTGATTTAAATGAAATGGCACATTTTAGTCATCAGTTAGACATCAAGGGTGAATTGTAGTAAAAAGTCAAACTTCATTTTTGATGTTTTTTTGCTAACAGTTTTCAAGCATCACCATTCCCTCTCTCCTTTTGTTTCACATTTGAATAATTTGATAAGGAAGTCCAGGTATTCCTTCTTTTTATGTTGGCAGGAAATTCAAATCCAGAAAATCACATTTGCAGTAACCCATACCCCTAAGTATCAAACCTAGGTAAACTGAGTGTGTTTATTTATAGCAGGAGGTGTTTTACAGGTAGAGAGGCAAGCTCCAAATCACATTCTCAATTCATTTCAAGGATCAAGGGTGGAGGTATAACCCCATCTTTAAACCACAACACTTCAAGTCAGTCTTCTCTTCCTGATCTCTCATGTCATTTTTGGGCAGGTTTGGGAACCTGTCTGATCCTCCCCAGAAAGCCTCATTATGTGAGTAAAAAAAAATGTTCATACCCTTTAGGGGTATATGTGACGTTATTAGTCTCAACATCCAAACCAAAATGTGTGTTTGTGGGTCCATCCATCCTCTGCTCAGTGAGAACAATATATACATATTTAAGTAATCAAATATAATTTTGCCTAGGGTATGAGACTCATTCTGAGTTTTCTTGGTTAATTTGAAAAGAAATTAGGTATGTTGTCAGAAAGTGCAGAATAAAAGTGTATTTTTGTTTATACAGGAATATTCTGGCTTATTCTTGAATACATCTTTCTTAAAAAAATGTCAGATTTTGGTTCAAAATATATCAGTTATTTACTTCATCTTTTATGGATACAGCATGTTCCCACCTAAATATGCCATTCACGAGCATTATTGGAAATACTAAAATTATCCATAGCTGATGATATATAATGGGCTAAGTTAAACTTACACGAAGAACATTTTCTTTCCAAATTATTATACTTAAAATCAGTCATGTCATTACAAATTTGACGTGGAAAGGTTTTTTTGTATAATGAAAATTATAATTGATTAAGAGTAAATATGATGTTTGTTTAGGTGATTTTCCCCTGAATATATTCTTTAAGTTCTAAATTTCAAGTATCCAGTGGATATTGAAGACCTATGAAAATGAAAGACCTAAGAAAATGAAAGAATGAACTTCCTGGCTGTTATTTAAATGTAGAATTTGTCTTTTGCCAAATAAAAATAAATACAAAGTGAAAATGATTGCTTTATTTCTGGGCTTGCTTAAAAATTATTGCATACTGTGGGAAGGCATCATTTAGTTCTCATTTTTAGGTCCTGGCAGGAACTGAATTAACATTGTCATGATAGAAAAATCTAAAAGAGTCTTCTGAATCATTTCTGGTTAAGAGTGCTTTGCTTACTTAGCAGTGTAAGATCTCTGCAAAGTTATTCATAGGCTATGGAAGCTGTGGACACACACACAAAATATGTCTGTGTTTCACAATAGCAAAACTTGTCCTTTTCTTTCAAACATGGGCTATTGGAAAATAATGGGATTTATTGCTTTATGTGCTTTTAAAGAGTAAAAAGAAACAGCAGAAATCTTTTCTCCTATCCATAAAATAATTATTTTTTTACATTTAAATATGGTTTTCCTGTAGTTTTTAAGAGTATTTATCTTGATTTTTCTGGTTGTTCAGTGAAACTTACCTGTTGAATTTCAGATTATTTCTCTGAGCTGCTCCATCTCCCGTTTTTGTGGCAGTACTCCTTTAAGATCTACAATTGATCCTTGAATAACATGGGTGTGAACTGTGCAGGTTTACTTCTAAGCAGACATTTTCCAATAAATACAATTGGCCCTCTGTGTCCACACTGGCTACTCCACCCCCACCCCATTCTGTCTCCTTGGTCAAAGGTGGTTAGAAAATACAGTATTCTCAGGATGAGAAGTCTGTGTATATACCTTTGCATATTCACAGGCTCTGCAGGGCCAACTGCAGGACTTGAGTATGTGTAGATTTTGGTATATGTGGGGTATCCTGGAACCAATACCCCAGGGAGACCAAGGGACAACTGTTACTGTAGCCATTTACATGAATAATCTTTCTTAGATATATGTACTTGTATGTTTTCTAAAGAGTTCTAGGAGCTTCCATATGCTATTGATTATCTCATGGCTGATGAATTATCTTAAATTTCTAGACTAGGTGGACCAGTCATTTTCTATTCAGCATTTATTATAAATGTAATGGAATAATTGTTTTCTCCAAAACACACAGTTTCTAGCTTGAGGCTTATGCAACTTTTGGTAGAATATTTTCATATCTCTTTTTCTTAACTAAGTTGAATTCCTGTGCTGATATCTTTATAAGACATTACTATTATACAATCTTGAAGCAAGATTTAAATGAAAAAGAATATCATAGTATTCTGCATGTTATCGATTTGTATTCTCCTGAACAGTGATAACTACCAAAGATATTTCCATTAACCACTTATAATTATTTTCTACAAGTTATTCTAAGATATGAATTTCTGAGTTTTTAGAGAATATTTAAATTCAAATAATGTGGTTTGGAAACGTGGAATAACCAAAAACATAACTGTGAAGTGAAAATGATTTGCTTAATCTTTGGGAGTTTATTTTTTGCAGTGAGAACACTTATGATGGACGTTCTTAGCAATTTTTAAGTATATAATGCAGTATTTTAAATTGTTGTTACCATGCTATACATTAGGTCTCCAGAACTTATTCATTCCACATAACTGAAATTGGACCCTTGGATCAACATCTTCCCATTTTCTCCACACCCCACTCCAATCCCTGGCAACTACCATTCTATTCTCTGCTTTTTGAGTTTGTGTTTTTAAGATTTCATATATAAGTGAGATCATGTAGTATTTGTCTTTCTGTGCCTGGTTTATTTTACGTAGCATAATATCCTCTAGGTTTATCCATGTTGTCACAAATGGCAGGAATTCTTTTCTCTTTTTTAATGCTGAATATAGTATGTATGTGTGTGTAGTGTGTGTGTGTGTATTTCACATTTTCCTTATCTGTTTACTTGTTGATGATTTGTTTTCTCTGCTATTGAGTTGTCTGAGTTTCTTATATATTTTGTAAATTAATCTCTTATCAGATGTGCAGTTTGCAAATATGTTGTTCTACCATTGTTTTTCTCTTCATTATATTAGTTGATTCCTTTGGTGTGCAGAAGCTTTTTAATTTGATGCAATCCCATGTCTATTTGCCTTTGTTTGTGCTTTTGGGGTCATATCACAAAAATCATTGTTCATGCCAGTGTCACAAAGCTTTTCCATAATTATTTATTCTAGTATTTTACATTTTCAGGTCTTACCTTCAAATCTTTAATCCATTTTGAGATGACTTTTATGTACAGTATGAGCTAAGGGTCTATTTTTATTTTTCTCCATCTGTATAATCAGTTATCCCAACAGCATTAATTAAAGAGACTATCCTTTCTCTATAATGCGTTTCTTACCACCACATAGACTACACTTTAATCTTGGCAACCTTATATGTTCTTAGCAACTTGTTGAAGATCAGTTGATCGTAAATGTATGTATTTATATCTGAGATCACTGGTTTATATATCTGTTTTTATGCCCATACCATATTCTGTTGAGGAACAGCAGATTTCAGCTACATATATGAACAAATCCTTTATTATTATTATAATAATTATTTTTTGCATGAAAGTGTTACGTATTATTTTACTTGTATGTACAGAGAGGTTTTCTGAATATTTAAAGGGTTAAATCACTTTGCTTGTGTTTATTACTGCTTGTGGGGGAATAGGGAGGGACAGCGTGGGGTGGGGAGTTGGGGAAAGATAGCATGGGGAGAAATGCCAGTTATAGGTGATGGGGAGGAAGGCAGCAAATCACACTATCACCGGTGTACCTATGCAACTATCTTGCATGTTCTTCACATGTACCCCAAAACCTAAAATGCAATACAAAAATAATGCATGTAGATGAAAAATATATATATATACCGACAGAACTACTCTTCCAAGGAAAATATTGCCACCATTTGTAGACCATGTAGCCTTCAAGTATGTGCTACATTTTTGTCCCTGTATCTAACTCAAATCAGGAACTGTATTTTTTTAATGATTTGCATTTGAAACTTGAAGTCTTGAAAACAGTGTGACATGATAACTGCTGTTCTAGCCCCCAAAGAGTTTTCTGTGCAAAATCTTGAGAATCAATAAAGATGGGAAAGTAGAAATTGGAATGTTTTAACTGCAGCCCTCAGAACTTTAGTAACAGCACAACAAATTAAAAACAACTCATGCCACACACACACACACACACACACACACACACACACACACACACTTCAAAATATATTTTGAAATTAGGAAGCATGATGCCTCCAGAATTGTTACTGCTTAAGATATCTTTGGCCATTTGGGGTCTTTTGTGTTTCCATATGAATTTTATGATTATTTTTCTATTTATCTGAAAAGTGACATTGGAATTTGAATAGAGAGTGCATTGAATTTGTTTGTAGATCACTCTGAATATATGGACATTTTAGCAATATTAATTTTTCCAAATCATGAGCATGAAATATCTGTCCATTTATTTATATCTTCTTTAATTTATTTCATCAATGTTATATAGTTTTTGGTGTAGAAATTTTTCAGCTCCTTGGACAAACTTACTTCTATGTATTTTATTATTTTTTGATGCTATTGTAAATGGCATTGTTGATTTCCTTTTTGGATAGTTTGTTGTCTAGAAATACTGATTTTTGTATATTGATTTTATATTCTGCAACTTTACTGAATTCATTTATTAATTCTAATTGTTTTTTGCTGGTGTCCTTAGGTTTTTATATATAAGGCCATTTTATTTGCCAACAGAAACAACTTTACAATGTTCTTTCTGATTTGGATGGCTTTTATTTCTTTTTCTTGCCTAATTTCTCTGACAAGGACTGCCAATATTATGTTGAATAGACGTGGCAAGGGTTTGTATCTGTCATAGTCTGTTTGTGCTGTTAAAACAAAGTACCTGAGTGAAACTAGGCAGTTATAAATAATAGAAATTTATTTCTGACTCTTCTGAAGGCTGGGAAGTCCAAAATCAAAGCACTGGTAGGTTCCGTATCTGGTGAAGACCCAGTCACCTTCCAAGATGGTGCCTTGTTGCTGAGTCATCCAGAGGGTATGAATGCTGTGTCCTCACATAGATGAAGGGATGGAAAAAGGCTTAATTACTTCCCTCCAGCCCTTTCCTAAGGCACTAATCTATTCATTTGAGTGGAGCCCTCATGACTTAATCACTTCCCCAAAGACCATGCCTCCTAATAACACCACAGTGGGGATTACATTTCATCACATAAATTTAGGGGTACATTCAGACACAGAAGGATGACTTGTTCTTGATATTAGAGAAAAGGTGTCAGATTTTCATCATTGAGTATAATGTTAGCTGGGGGCTTGTTATATATGATTTACTGTGTTGAGTTACATTCCTTCTATACTTAATTTGTTGAGAATGTTTTTAAATCATTAAAGGATGCTGAATTTGTCAAATGATATTTCTGCATTTATTTAGATAATCATATAATTTTTATCCTTAATTCTGTTAATATGTGTACAACATTATTAATTTATATGTAGCTAACTATCCTTGCATTCCAGGAATAAATCACACTAGATTATGGTGTATGATCTTTTGAGTGTGCTAGTAAATTTGTTTGGCTAGTATTTCTTTGAGAATTTTTTCATCTATGCTAATCAGAGATATTGGCTTGAAATTTTCTTGCTTATAGTATCCTTGTCTGGCTCTGGTATTAAGGAAATGTTGGCCTCATAAAATGAGTTTGGAAGTATTTCCTCTTCATTTTCTGGGAAGAGTTTGAGACACATTAATTCTTCTTTATAATTTTAGTAGAATTAAGTAGTAAATTCATGTGATTCTGTGCTTTTCTTTGATGGAAGATCAGTAATTACTGATTCAATCTTCTCACTTATTATTGGTCTTATTATTACATAACAAAAAGATCTGATTATCCAATTTGTTGACACATAATTATTCATAGTAGTCTTTTATAATCCTTTGGATTTCTTTTGAATCCATTGTAATGTCTCCTCTTTCATTACTGACTTTATGTGAGTGTTTTATTTTTAGACTAGCCTAGAATTTGTCTATTTTGTTTAATTAAAAAAAAAATCTCTTAGTTTCATTGCTCTTTTCTCTTTTTTATCCTGGCCTCTAATTTATTTATTCTCTGATTTTATTATTTCCTTCCGGTTAGTAACTTTGGGCTTGGTTTGTTTTTCTTTTTCTAGTTATTTGAGGTGTAATGTTAGGTTGTTTATTTGAGATTTTTTTTCCCTTTCATGTGGACATTAATTTCTATGAACTTCCCTCTTAGAACTACTTTGGCTGCATCTCATAAGTTTTGGTAGTTGTGTTTTCCTTTTCATTCATCTCAATATATCTTTAATTTCCCTTTTTATTTCTTCTTTTTGTCTTTGATTACTCAAGAGTGCATTGCTTAGTTTCCACATGTGAATTTTCTTGTTATCCTCCTGTTACTTGTTTCTAGTTTCACACCATTGTGGTCAGATAATTTCAGTCTTCTTACATTGTGTAATATCTGTTCTGTGACATAACATATCTGAACTGAAGTATATTCTCTGTGCACTTGAGTTAAATGTGTATTTTGTTGCTGTTGGATAGACTGTTTTATATATGTCTGTTAGGTTCATTTGGACTATAGTGTTATTGGGGTCTGTTATACTCTTATTGATCTTCTGTCTGGATGATCTATCTGTTGTTGAATGTGGAGTATTAAAGTCCCTACTTATTAAAGTATTAAAGTCCAACAATACCTATTATTGTATTGTTGCCTATTTCTTAACATATATTAAAATTTGCTGTATATATTTTGATGTGCTAACATTGAGTGGAATATATTTTTAATTGCTATATTCTCCTGATTAACTGACTCTTTTACCATCATGTAGTAACCTTCTTTACCTCTTGCGACAGTCTTTGACTTATAGTCTTTGTTTCTGTTATAGTCACTTTTAGTCTCTTTTGATTATTATTTGCATGGAACATCTTTTTCTATCCATTTACTTTCTGCTTATGTGTATCTTTAAATTAAAATGAGTATCTCATAGGCAACAAACAGTTGGATTTTTAAAAATCCATTTAGCCACTCTCTGTCTTTTGATTAAAACATGGACTTTATTAGTATGTCAGGAAAATTTATAATACATTAGGAAATAACTGTAAATCAAAGAAAAGATACATGCAATTAAAAACAAGTATTCTACAGTTAAGAAAGAAAGAGGAGAATCTTTAAGGAGGGAAACTCTCCTACCAAACCATAGTTTGTGGTAGGAATAATATTATTCTATTCAGGAAACAAGGCTATAACCATTTAAGTAATAAACATACAATGGGATGTTTTTTGCATATGTGCCAACTTCTTTCTGTAAATATATTGTTCACCCCAGCAAAGAAAGTTTTATTTTAGAGATTTTATATTTACAATTCATAAACAAGAAATGTTCTGAAGCACATTCTTTGGTAAGTTGGTGATATTTCTTTTCTTTTTTGAAATGGAATCTCTCTCTGTAGCCCAGGCTGGAGTGCAGTGTCATGATCTTGGGCTCACTGCAACCTCTGCCTCTTGGGTCCTTGTTCAAGCAATTCTCCTATCTCAGCCTCCCAAGTGACTGGGATTATAGGCATAAGCCACTATGCCCAGCTAATTTTTGTATTTTTTAGTTGAGTTGGGGTTTCACCATGTTGGCCAAGCTGCTGTTGAACTCCTGACCTCATGATCCTCCTGCCTCAGCCTCCCAAAGTGCTGGGATTACAGGCGTGAACCACCGTGACTGGCCAACAATATTTTCTTACTGTCATTTGTGGGTTTCTTGCTTCAATGTGATTGGAGAGCAGAAGAAATTTTTCTCTAATTACCAGTTACATTCCTCATCTGGATTTGATCTGAATCAGCCAATTCCTTCCCAGTTATGAAACAAGTTGGATATATGTGACCTGAAGTAATAGGGACCTTATGTAACACTATAGCCTTCAGAATGTAGCTGGTTTCTTAGAGATTCTTTTAATAGTAACAGTATAAGACTGGCTGAGTATAATCCTGGTTAAAAAATATGGAAAACTCTGCAACTCTATTGACCATGCTAATTATTTTTTATCACATAGCATTTTTAATGAATGTATACAAATGATTGGTAAATGTTCTTTTTCTATGTTACTCTATGTATAGTATTTAATTCTAGAAGAACAAACTTTTCAAAGTCTACCTATAAAGTAGATATATAGTAAGTACTATAGAACATTTCCAAGTGCTCTTGGAAATGTAATGACAGTAAGAAAGAATAGTTTTCACCAAAAGGTATAGCACAGAACATAAATTCCTTATTTGTTTATACACCTGAGGAAAATGGCCTTTTCTACAAATTCCATAATTTTTTCAGTCAAAGTAAATTTACCATCAGCTATCTTTTAAAAGCCTTTTTATTTTTGAGACAAAGGATTGAAAATTATAGGCTTATTATAAACTCATTTTATTAGTGAATAAGGAAATCTTAATTTAATATATAAAAATCAGAAAGTTCATTAATGATATGAGAGAGAGAGAGAAAACACCAATAACAAACAGAAGTTCTTTGTTTTCATTTGAGATTACTATCTCCTTTGTCTTCAATTAAGGTTATTATTCAATTCTTTCTTCTCAAAATTGGCGTTTTTGGGAAGTCGATAACACCAGAAAGAAAACTATATAATAAATATGAATATATTTCAAATATATGAAAAGATATACAAATGTATGTGTATTAAACATATCTACATATATTCATGTGTGTGTTTATGTGTGTATATATATATATATATATAAGAATCATACCAGCTAAAAATTATGAAAAAAATAAATAATTGGAAGAGTACTATTTTTGAAAATTCTTATGAAAGAATTGATTCAGCAATGGATCAAAAATCAGTGTTAAAACTATTAAGTGAAAGGTTGATAGAGGGTAAATACTTGCATATTTCAAGAATTTCACCCCTCCAGAAGCTGGTGTTATTTTATACTAACAGCACCCTTCACTAAGAGAAATTTTAAGAATATACTTCAGAAAGAGGAAAATGATCCCAGGAATATTTGAGTTTCAGAAAATAACATGCCTTTTTTCTGCCTTTCCCAGCCCCAACAACACAGAAAAAAGAGAAAAGAAAGTGCATAAAAAAATAAATATGTAAATGTGGCAATTATTTTGGACAATTCTTACAACTGGATTCAAACAATCTGAATTAATTTTAGTGAAAGTTACCCAAGGTATTTTATAGGGTATCTAGTCCATTTGAACTTTTAAACTGCTAAAGCAAATTTCTTAATTTTCAAACTGTCAACAAAAAGAGTCGAACTCTGTAAGATATTTGAAGTGATTTATTCTGAGCCAAATTTGAGTGACCGTGATCATGGCCTGTGACACAGCCCTCAGGAGATCCTGAGAACATGTGCTCAAGGTGGCTGGGGTACAGCTTGGTTTTATACATTTTTGGGAGACATAAGACATTTTTAGATATAGTGAACCCCAAGTTTCTCTTCAAAGAATCAGTATGTCAGTGTGCTCAGTTCTCTTATTCTTTAATTCTTCATTTTAAAGTTTAACCTCCTTGTAGTTTCAGGAAACAGCCTTTTCCATCAGTTCTTATCAGTAGTTCACATCCATTCCCCCAGTCCCCTGCCTCGTCCTGACTCATCCCAGTCACCTGTTCCAGTCACCTGCTCTGGTCACCTGCTTTGACTTGCCCGTAACTGTCCTTCCCACCAAACTACCCACACTGCTACTCCAGCTGAAACCCCTGCTCCCTTTAAAATAGCCAATTGGAACTAGACTAGACTGTGTGGTCTAACCCTAGCCAATAGGAGAATGACACACAGTAGGGGGTGCCTCTGTCAGACATAAGTCCCCCTTTGCCTCCCTTGTCCAGGTTTATGCTTGTCACTGTTCCATCTGTGAGCTGCACCTTTCTATAGAAGTAAGTTGCCTTGCTGAGAAAATTTATATTCGAGTGCTACTTCCTTTATGGCACCAAAAATTTATATGTAACAATATCAATCAAATACATTTTGGATGTATATTGGTTTGATTGGGTTCAGAAAGGCAGGACAACTTGAAGTGGGAAGGTGGGGCGAGGGCTTCCAGGTTATAGGTAGATTTAAACATTTTCTGGTTGACAATTGGTTGAGTTAATCTAAAGACTTGGGATCAACAGAAAGGAAATGTCTAGGTTAAGAAAAGGGTTTGTGGAGATCAAAGTTCTTATTATGAAGATGAAGGCTTCAGGTAACAGGCTTCAGAAAGAATGGATTGTAAATATTTCTTTTCAGACCTAAGGTCTGTGTTGATGTTAATACTGTAGGGTATAATGAGGCATGTCTAACCTCAACTTCCTATCATGGTCTAAAGCAGTCTTTTGGGTTAAATTTTAGAGTGCCCTGGCCTAGGAGGAAGTTTATTCAGATAGTTGGAGGGCATTAAAATTTTATTTTTGGTTACGTTCTCCATTTGGCAAGATTTGCAAGAGACATCAATGGCCAACAAATCATTATTTTGCTCCATGTTACCAGTGTGGCATGGCTGCTGCTCTGGGTCCATCCTGTTATGTGATGAAACTTCCCATAGCCAAAGGTCTTAGAATCGAAAGCCAAATAAATGTTCTAGGCCAGATAGTTATAGATGTAGACAGGCATTTAATACCTCTTAAAGTTACTATTTTAAGTAAAAAGTCAACAAAAACTAAAGGGAAAAACTGACTTAGCCTTAACTTCTATGCATTGAGCTACTGTAATCTAGGTTTTAGTACAGACTTACAGCAATTTGCTATACCAAAACATAAGTAGTGTTCTGAAAAAGACATTTAAAACAATATGTCTGTCTCTACAACTCATTTCTGGGAGTATTATCCCCAGGAGGCTTTGTCACAAGATATCTTTATCCTGCCAGTAAATATTTTCTTTTAATTCTACAGGAAGCAGAAAATTCTTTATGATTGGGTTGGATACAAAAGTGCCACTTAATAGCTTAGATTGAAAAGTCTCTTCTTTTGTCAACAATTTAGGCATCTTTGTACCCCTCCTTCATTTGGACCTTGATCTAATTCTATCCCTCAAAACCAGCCCTTACAATCTCATGCACCCACCTCTTCTGTGAAAGTCCCTGGGCCCAGAGAGAGGATGCTTGTACAGTTTTAGCAGCAGGGCATTTGCAGTGAAAAACAGATCAGGTCCACTGGGGTGCTGAATAAGGGAGATTCAAATCTCTGGTCTTCAGAATATAATGATTTTTTGTTTTCTTGGAAGTAAAACAAGGAGAAATAAATAATATTAATATTTTGACAATCAAAAGAATATTTTTCTGTTAAAAACAGAAAAAGGAGACTATTCCATTAGGTTACCAATTAAAGATATGAACAAAAATTATCATCTGGTGCTTTCTAGAGGATTATTATAGCTAAGAAATAATTCATGATTCAATCTGTACTCAAAAAAAAGTTAGGGCTGAAATCTAGTATCAAGTGTTACCCTTTATTTCTGAAACAATTTCCCTTTCTTTAGCCCTACTTTTCTATTAAAGAGAAATTATAATAAGGCCAATTGTGTGCAAAATTTATACTTAGCCTGATAATTTGCACAAAATGCAACAAGAATTCATTTGCCGTATAGGCTTCTTTTAAGTCGGCTTTGTGGGAACTTTATCTAAAAATGATGTTTTGGTCAAAGTCTTGGTAAAATAATCAGTCTCTCCAATTGTTATGTTTTAAAAGTCTCTTAATAAACTTATGCAAATAGCTATATTGCCATAAAATCACAATCCACATTTTTGCAGAACTCAGAGAGAAAGGTAAATTTGCTTCTAAACAAATATACTTCACCCAAATAACTCAAAAGAGGTTTTTTTGACCTGTCTTCAGCCAGAGCAGCAGTCTTCCAAACAAGAGGTTTGTTCACCTTGGACTTGCCATTTACATGCTAAGTAGCTCTTGTTAGAGGAGAGCTGTCTATCAGGCAGTGTAGAACTTAGCGGCTCTGCACATAGAATCAGTCCTAGGGAGAAAAAAAAAGGCTTCTTGCTCATGAGTATCTGTTCCTTGTATTCCCAGGTAGCAAGATCCTATGAAAATAATTTTTATTTTATCATGGAACTCTTTTGGGCACCATTATTTTCATTAGCACAGGGGTACCTTCAGTTAATGATTTATAACAAGATAATAAATGCTCCTCAAGTGGAGATTCTCTAGTCTAGTCATTGTCATTGAGAAATACAGTCTCTTGCCATAAACCCTGATACATGCTCCACAAAGGACTATGAGGTAGAGAATTTGTCCTGACTAGTACTGTACTTTAGCATCTACCCTATATTCTATGAGCTCAGACAATCTTACTAGTTCCTATTTAATGTGTCCAGTGAACATTTTTCAAAGGGCATATTTACATGCCTTTAGTTTTATTGTACTAGAGAGAGAAAACACCCCCCGTCAGATACAAAACCCATTTTTATAAGACATTTAGATAAAGGAGTTACGACTACCTTACATAAAGCCTGTTCAAATATCTTAAATTTCATAATTCTATTAACCTGTATATTTTTAGGTCCTGGTCTCAGGAACTTCTTTTCCCTACCCTCCAGAACATTTTGCCTTTCCTGGGGTTTGGGTTCCCAGTAGGGAATCGCATCTGTAGGACAGCAAATTTGATAAGACTTCTCAAACAGTTGCATGAGGGGCACTCATGCAAAAGGGGCCCCCAAATTTACCATGGCCTGGGTAATAGGCATGTTCAGTGGGAGGATAACCAGTCATCATAAACCCAGTCCCACATGGCTTGCAAATGCAGCATATTAACCACGTCAGATGGAGCGTTCCACTTGGTATTATATGGCAGTCTTCTTCTCAAGGCAAACAGATTTTATGGTGGCATTTATCTGGTCCACTAGGCTGGTTGAAATAGCCAGGAATAACTTCCTGTGCATGTGGATCACATACACTTATCAGTCATTGTTAAATACTGAGCTGTGGGTCCTGCATCTACCCGAACAATCTCTTTAATTCTGTATCATTTAAAATTAAGTATTTTGTCTTTAAAATGGTTATTTTTGCAATCCATGATGGTAAAGATTTTTCAAGAAGCTGATTATGCCAATTTAAAAATGGAACACTTCTTTTACGTTGTACCTTCTGTTTTTGATAGTTACGTGGTTTTGCCCTTCCCCCTATATCGACTATCTTCTTCATAACCACAGGTCTCAGAGGTAACTTTTGCTGCCCTGGCTTAATTATTTTTTCATCTGTTTCATTTTTCCTTCATTTTAAAGTGGCTCTTAGTTTCCGAACTAAAAAAAAATACATTTTTAAGCAAAATTTTCATCCTTGTGTTTTATAAACCTCACCAAAACCTCACATTTTACTTTCCTTCTATTTTAACTTAGTAACCCAAATTCTCAGTGAAATATAGACAAAAACAAGATTACTTAATTTATCATAACATGACTTTAAGATTATAAATTACTGGAGAAAATTTTCAGATAAAATTTATCAAATTAATTTAATCAAAGATTGCCAGAGTTATGTGAATTAAAAAGCATAAGTGATAGCATCTACCAGTCTAATAAGCACTTATATTTAAAAAAGTCAGTATTAGCTCTTTCATATAGTTCAGTAATGAAATACCACTTCCACATGACATATTATAAAGATAGGGATATAACAGGGATGCAGAATAAAATAGGTTGAAAAGATATTTAATTTGCCTGTTTTCAAAAAAAAAATTCTCTCCCTTACTTTAGATTATTAATTAAAGTTATAGGAGCCAACCAAAGGTGAAGGAGAGTTACCATCCAAGGCCTTTTCAAAAGAGAGGAACTGTGGGTCTGGGTGTGGTGGCTCATGCCTGTAAATCACCTGAGATCAGGAGTTTGGCATCAGCCTGGCCAACATGGTAAAATCCCATCCCTACTAAAAATACAAAAATTAGGCAGGCACAGCAACACATGCCTGCAATCCCAGCTACTCTGGAGGGTGAGGCAGGAGGATTGCTTGAGCTCAGGAGGCACAGTTTGCAGTAAGCTGAGATTGCGACATTGCACTCCAGCCTGGGCTAGAAGAGCAAAACTCCATCACACACACACACACACAAAACAAAACAAAAAGAAAAAAAAAAGGAGCTGAAGCAGCAGGGTGGAGCTGAGATATAAATCTGAATAATGTCAAAAAGAAACAGATTATAGAATTTAAAAATGAAAAACTTCTGACATTAAAAGTAACTCAATATTTTTAATGAGAACTTGTTTTAACCAATTCTGTCATTTTGTATTAGTGTATTTTTAATATCAAAGACACATCTCTAGAAAGTCTGTGACAATTTCTTTTAATTATAGCCAACTGAATTATACCACCTTTTTTTTTTAAAATTCCTCTTTTACCAACCTTCTTATGACTTACATAGACAATCCATGACCAGCTTGGACTTTCTGTTTTGTCCTAAATATTCCTCTTACTTGAAGAACCAGTCATCTTATTTTAGGACAAAACATAATTGTACAAAATTCTCATATAAAATCATTTTCTTTTTAACCTTTCTTACCAAAAATATCTCTTTATATCTATAACTTTATCTCTCTTTTATTTCCTTTTTTTAACTTGTTTTATATATAACCTCTAAATAACTTTTAAGTTAGACAAAAATATTTACCTTTCAATAAGAACATATTTTAAAAAAAAGTTACTTAAATAATTTTTAAATTGGAAATTACCAAGACATTTAAATAGTATCTATTAATATAACCTTAAAATCCAAATTATATGGCAAATTTGTTTACAGGTGTAGAAAATAATAAAAGTTTCCTCTTAAAGCTTTCTTATGAATAAATAATAGTTTCTTTAAAGGTTAATTTACTTTAAAGCTTTTGCTAATAATCTTAAAGTAGCTGTTAGTCATAATAAAGAAATAAGTGCATCTAGTGTTCTTAGTTCTTACACTTTAACCTAGATATTTGCCCTGACATGCCTGGACAAGCCCAGGCAAGTCTTAGGTCCTAGCTTATTCCCTTTCCTTATTTGGAAATGTTATCACTTCTGTAAGCATTCCTCAAGTTACTTCCTCTTTTCCTTTGTTCTCCCCTGCCTTTGCTTCTTTAGAAAATTTTCAAGTTTCTAGCCAATTGGATCAGGCATAGAATATAAAGTCCCATTCCAGCCAATGGAAACTGAACACAGCAGTAGGGTGATTGCATCAGGTTATGAAAGTTGTAAATGTCCCTGTCTCCTTTGTTCAGGTGTGCTCACATGGCAAGACTGCTGGTGAGTTGCACCCTTCCTGCAGGAAGTTAACGAGCCTTGCTGAGTGATCCATTGTCTCAGTGTGGATTTTTCACAACATTACAAGCCTGTTTCCAACAACAAGAATTTGTTTTATTACATTTACTTGATTAATTCATTTAATAATTTACCTAGATTATTTATGAAAGTTAATCCCCTGTTAACCATTTTTATAACCCACAAATTTCAGGTGTTTACCTAAATAAAGAGACTTATGGTTAAATATAAGTATTATTTGTTACCAATAACTCAGGATTTAGCTGTTTCCATTAAACCAACAATATTAAATGTTTTATTTATTAAAAATTACACCAAGATCAAGACCATCCTGGTCAACATGGTGAAACCCCGTCTCTACTAAAAATACAAAAAAAAATTAGCTGGGCATGGTGGCGCGTGCCTGTAATCCCAGCTACTCAGGAGGCTGAGGCAGGAGAATTGCCTGAACCCAGGAGGCAGAGGTTGCGGTGAGCCGAGATCGTGCCATTGCACTCCAGCCTGGGTAACAAGAGCGAAACTCCGTCTCAAAAAAAAAAAAAAAAATTATACCAGCAAAGATCATTCTGTTTTGGGCTGGGTCTATAGTTTTATAACCCTTAGGACAAATTTTGACACCTTTACTATACTGCAGGGATAAGTATGAAACCATTAATTGATCAATAAATGCAAACAAAAATACTAACAATTCTTAATACATTTCTAATATTATTTTACCTGTATATAGAATAGAAAGATCAATTTTAAAGACAGCTTATTTATTAAAGATTTTGCTTAAGGCCATGTGAACTTGTAAAAGCATTTGACTTAGTCTTTTTTCTAATAAAGTATTTGATTTAAGCACTTTTATTTTTTCTCTAAGCCAATTAATTAGAGCTTTTTAATATATATTTAGTAGTGAAACATTATGTACACAATATATAAATACATAGACCTATTAGGCATGCGGATAGAAGTACATCTCATAGATTCATAAATCTTTTTTTATTTCCTATTTTAGACTTCTAAATTCTTCATAACCTGTTTCATTACCCTAGGCATTTGTCAGCTTTATAGACCTAAATTTGCATATTAAAGGAAACAACTCTTAGGTGAAAAATCAGATAGCAAAATTTACATCTCAAACGCAGAGAGAAAATCAGCTGGAGGGAAATTAGAATGGATGTAATTGCCAAGTTAAACATAAAACTTAGAAAACTATAATAGAACCCACACTGTGTCCTGGGTCTCCAAACAGAATTATGAGGCTAGACCATCCTTTTACAGTGCCCCCACTTTTTTTTTTAATGAAGTCATTTCTCTAAGTGTCTATGCTATACTCTTTCTTATTTTAAACATCCAAGTGTAAAAAATCAGACAACACAATTCAAAAGTAAGCAGGTTAAAATTGGAGAGAAAACTTGTCTATTTTCTCTGGGGATTCCATAAAGAAAAAGACATTTCTCCCCAAAAAAAGAGCCTGCTGCCTTCTCTGTTTTCTTTTTGTTTGTTTGTTTTTGCTTTTTTTTTTTTTTTTTTTTGAGACAGAGTGTTGCTCTGTTGCCAATTGCCAGGCTGCAGTGCAGTGGTGCAATCTCGGCTCACTGCAATCTCCGCCTCCTGGGTTCAAGCAATTCTCCTGCCTCAGCCTCCTGAGTATCTGGGACTACAGGTGTGCACCACCGCGCCCAGCTAATTTTTGTATTTTTTAGTGGAGACAGGATTTCACCACGTTTGCCAGGATGGTCTCGATCTCTTGACCTCGTTATCCACCCGCCTTGGCCCCCCAAAGTGCTGGGATTACAGGTGTGAGCCACTGCACCTAGCCTCTCTCTTTTCTCTAAGGAATCTCAGGCTGTTAGAAACTATTTAAGAAAAACTTTCTGAAGAAAAAGGTACTCGGAGAGACAACAAAACCAAAAAGCATAAATGCCTTTTAAATACACACACACACACACACACACACACACACACACACCCTATAGCTTTTACTTCAGAACTCTAGCCATGAGATATTAATACAAATTTGTAGGCTTGCAAAAAAAATTAAAAAATAACCAGATTAAAACAGTGGTTTTTATCTCAGTAGAGAAGTAGCAGCAGATTTGAAGCAGGCAGAAAATAAAATAGAGAAAAAGAGAATTTAGGAACTCTGTAGTTGCAGGTTGACCTTAAGATTCCTTTGCCTTTATGTAAATGTGCACAAAGACCATAAAATGTCTATTTTACACAAACACTTGCAAGTAGAGGTGCCATAAAACCAACAGAGTGCCCCAAAGAGGGTTATTCTCCCTTTTTCCTCCTCATTCTTTGTGTTTCCCATTTTTTTTCAGGGAAGAACTGAGGTATGGCCTAGGGTTTTCGTGTGCTGGGACATTAAATTGTGGAGATCTCAAATTGTTCTTTAATTGGTTACAGAACAATTTGGTTCTTTAACCAGACCCTGTGGTATGCTGGTTGTGGGTAGGATTCCACAATGTGTCACCACTGAGTCTTTCCTGCCCTATTGCATATCTCAGTTTCTCTTTCCAGAGGTCTAAGCACCTCCCCGAGGGCTCAAAGCACAGAGTGACCAGCTCCTATATGTGCTTCCTAGACAAGCCATTTTAAATTAATTTTGTTGGGGACTCCCTGTAGGGCTGCCGCATCATTGGGGAGTCAACCCCCTGAGACATTTCCTACTCAGCCCCTGGTCACTTAGGGGTAACTTTCAGCTGAGAAGAGCAAAAAACTCAGTCTCTCATTTATCTATGAAAATGACAGCTGAATTGTCATGCAAATGCACACACAAGCCAAATTGAGATTAATATTGGGAGATAAAGAAATGGAGAAGACCCTTTAGAATGCATCTTTGAACTAGAATGAGGATCCTAAACAAAAACTGCTTAGGAGGCGAAAAAAAAAACTAGCTCAGAATAAAATCAAAGACCATCAATCAAAGGGAGGTTTGGGGGTCAGGAGGACTCACCATTTCCATCAGAAGAGAAGATCAAAGTTAGGGTGGCTTTCAATGGGCCCCTGCTGTTACCTTAGCTCCAAGTTTGGGCAACTTCTTCAGGGTCCCAAGTCTTCTCTGAGGCCCCTCCTGTTTGACCACCAAATTATTGTCAATGAATCAAACTCTGTAAAATATTTGAAAATTTATTCTGAGCCAAATATAAGTGACCATGACCCATGACACAGCCTTCAGGATGTCCTGAGAACATGTGCCCAAGGTGGTAGGGGGACAGTTTGGTTTTTTAACCAGATCAGCTGCAGGTTCTTGGCATCTCTAAGCCTGAAGAATGGGAAAGGGGGGCTCGGTGTTGCAGTGAGTGTTACAACTCAGATGAAACTCATGGACCCAAGGAATATGCCATAGTGCAGTTTATTAGGCAGAGTGAAAGGACAGCTTCCATGCCATGGAAAGGGACTCGGAGGGGGTGCCGTTCCAGGTTTGGGTAGCTTTTACCCCTGAGTTATTCCCTTCGCATTCATGTTCTCATCCAATGAGAGGTGATTTTTCAAAATTTCTCTGCATTCATTGAATTTTGAATCCTTTACCAGATTGGCTACTGTTTCCAAACCCTGAGTCAGGGAGACCCCACCTCCAGGGGCCAGAGGCGGGAAAGATTCCTGCCCTTAAACAAAGCCCCTCAGAGCCAGACGTGGGAAAGCTGGAAGCAAAAGCCCCTAGCCGGCTAGAAGTGGGTAAAGTTCCTCTAATATGGTCCCTAAGTTTATACATTTTTGGGAGACAAGAGACATCAGTTAAATGCATTTAAGTTGATTTTACTCAGTTCAGAAAGCAGGACAACTCAAAGTAGTGGGGAGGGGATGGTTTCCGGGTTATTACTAGATTTAAGATTTTTCTGGTTGACAATTTGTTGAGTTAATCTAAAGATGTAGGATCAATAGAAAGGAAATGTGTGGTGTAAGATGAGAGACTGTGTAGATCAAAATTCTTACTATGCAGATGAAGGCTTCAGGTAACCGGCTTCAGAGAGAATATATTGTAAAATGTTTCTTATCAGACGTAAGGTCTGTGTTGATGTTAACGCCAGAGGATATACTGAGGCATGTCTGACTCCAACTTCCTGTCGTGGCCTGATCCAGGCTTTCAAGTTAAATTGTAGAGTGCTCTGGCCTAGGAGAGAGTCCATTTAGATGGTTGGGAGGACTTAGAATTTTATTTTTGGTTAACAAAATAGACGCTATCAGATTTTTAAAAATCCAATAAAACGAAAGTATTCTATTGAAACTAAAAATTTCAGATGATTTAGTTTTACATTCAAACTTTTTCAATCACTTCAATTAAATGATTATATAGATTAATATAAACACATTAACTTTTGATACTCTTTTAAGGTTATTTAAAAAGTAAGTACTCATGTCAGCCTAAATAAGGAAAACAACTATCATCACCTCCATTTGAAAGGACTGGAAGGTGAGTTGCTGTATAGATAATTAGAAAAGTACTATTTTTGAAAATGTATATTAAACAGGGAACAGTCAGTTTTAATTTGAGTCAAAGCAAGAAGAACATTCTGAGAAGGGGGGCCAAAGGAATATACTTAGGACATAAATGTTTAAGAGCGGAGTGGAAGGTTGCTATGGACTGAATGTTTATTTCCTCTAAAAATTCATATGTTGTAGCCCTAATCTTCAAAGTTTGAAGGTGGGGCCTTTGGTAGGTAATTAAGTGTTGAGAGGGGAGCCCACATTATCAGACTGTGCCTTTATAAGAAAGAGACCCAAAGGAGCTATCTTCCACTCTGTTCTTCACCATGTGAGAATTCAGTGAGAAGATGGCCATCTATAAACCAGGATGAAAGCCCTTACCAAGAACTTGATCATGCTGGCAGCCTGACCTGAGTCTTCTCAGATTCTGGAACTCTAAGAAGTAAAGATCTTGGTTTAACCCTCCCAGTCTATGGTAATTGTTATAGCAGCCCCAACAGTTTAAGTCACAGGGAGATAAGGGGGATTGGATCAGATTAACAAAAGTACAAAGCAGTATGAGAAAGAAAGTTACAAAGTTAATGACTAAGGCTCAGTTGTTCCTGAGATACGCAAGGAGTGTATGGTACTATAAGATTAGCACTGAAACTTTTATAGGAGAGGATAGGCAGTCTGTACATTGCTGTGGTTCAGGAGTCTTTGCTTGATAGATAAAGGATCAACAGGGCCTGGGCATGGTAGCTCAAACCTATAATCCTGGCACTTCCAGAGGCCTAGGTGGGTGGATCACTTGAGGTCAGGAATTTGAGACCAGCCTGGTTAACATGGTAAAACCCTGTCTCTACTAAAAGTACAAAAATTGGCCGGGCGCAGCGGCTCACGCCTGTAATCCCAGCACTTTGGGAGGCTGAGGCAGGTGGATCACGAGATCAAAAGATCGAGACCATCCTGGCCAACATGGTGAAACCCTGTCTTTACTAAAAAATACAAAAATTAGCTGGGTGTGATGGTGCATGCCTGTAATCTCAGCTACCCAGGAGACTGAGACACAAGAACTGTGTGAACCCAGGAAGTGGAGGTTGCAGTGAGCTGAGATGGTGCTGCTGCACTCCAGCCTCGGTAATAGATGAAGACTCTGTCTAAAAAAAAAAAAAAAAAAGCGGGTGTGAGGGGTGATCAGTGGCCAGCTCTTGTCATTCTCACTTCCAGGTGAAAGAGAAACTGTTCTTGACAACAACACAATTTCTAGATCTAGTTTCTCATACAAAATGTCCTGTTGCTTAGAGTCTCCTTCCATTTACCTACACCACCTAATCGTAGCTCTTCATTAAACAATATGTGTGTCTCTCTCTCTCTCTCTCTGTGTGTGTGTGTGTGTGTAGTTTAGGGAAATCCTTTTGCTTTTTTTTTTTAAAGAAAAATTTATTTAAAATCCACATTTTTATGTCTAAGTTTCAGTTTATTGCCATTGCAACCATTGCAATGAGTTTTTTTTTTTTGTATTTTTAATAGTTGAACTTTTGAAAATGCTTCATTTCCTTCAGCATTAAAGTCCAATTTTGTACACTAAATTTAGATGAGTAAGTATTGGCAAAGAAGATATAATTTCCTTAGTGTGTTGGTTGGGGCCTTTGGGAGATTATTAAGTCTTGAGGATGGAGCTGTCATAATCAGGTTGTGTCCTTATAAGAAAAGACTTGAGAGTTCGTTCCCTCCCTCTGCTCTCCACCATGTGAGAATACAGTGAGAAGACAACTATCTGTAAACCAGGAAGAAAGACCTCATCAAGAACTTGACCATGCTGGAAGCCTAACCTGGGACTTCTCAGCCTTTAAATACGACTTGTGAAAGGAACTCCAGATTGTACCCTTATAAGGTACAATTAAAAGTACTGGGGCTAAATAAAATGAATGTGAGTAGGGAAAACAGAAAGAAATCTTAAAATTTTCAATTAGGATACTTTTTCTGCTGATTTTAAAATTTACTTTGAAACATTCTGTTTTAGAATTATGTCTTTTTGGACTAAATTCCAAATCTGTAAGGTATTTCTCTGATTTTTTTCCCCAAAGAGGTCAGTACATTTATATCATATTGTGGCTGTAAGAAATGTTTCTCAGATTGAAACTGAACCCTTCATGGTCTATACTCTCAAGAGGCTAGTGTGTTGCAGTACTTGGCTATACCTGAGGTGCCCATAGCCATGGCTATCACTTTCCCACTTAAATTGTCAGCTTTAAATATTGGTGAACAGAAGCAACATTAAACTGTTTACCTTTTTCTCCTTAATAGTTAAAATAATAGTCCCTCATTGAATACCAAACATGATACTTAAGTAAGTCCCATCTCATATTTTATTTCCTATAGCTGTTAAATATTATTTCTTTATAACTCATTATTTTCAAATATCTTGATGACATAGAAATGAGATCATGAAGAAATGAGTTTTTTGGAAAATTTATCAAGAAAACTTTTTAAAATGATACTTTCTAGGGAATCAAATAGATGCAATATGACTTAAATACATATGGAGCTATATATGATAAAAAAAACTGTTAAAATTAAATTCTGAATAAAATAGATGAATCAGTGGCAGAAATAAAGAGATATGAAATGTATACAGTGATTTGCTCCCTCTTCTTATTTAATGCTGCAGTTGTGGAAAGCAGGAGGGCTGACATTGATCATTTTAAGTAAAGGGTAATTAGTGGTTGTAGAGGACTTGGGTAGGGAGTGGGTGTTGATCTGCTATAGTATGTTTGCTATAAAGTTTTTAAAAAAATGTCTCCATGGAGGGTGATTCTGGTACAGGAGGAAAAAAGACATTATGTGAACTAGCAAGCACAAATACTGTTCAATAAGACCCTTAATATTTGGTAATGTCATGCCCCAAAAGAGGTCTTCTGCAATCAGATGGTAAACAGACATGACCTAAAGTTTGATTTTAAGATATCAGGCTGTTTTTTTATCTTTCCCCCTCCTAGGATGCTTTGTGTAGTAATAATATTTTAATGACAAAATAATCATAGTAATCATTAAAATTTTTTATTTATTTTTCACTAGCCACCATCTAATATGCAAAGCTCTTTATATGAATTATCTCATTTAATTCTAACAGCAATCTTATGAGGCTGACAATATTGTTACTTACCTATTTACTGTCAGAGAAATTGAAGGACAAGATAACATGGCTAGTAAAACCATGATTTGTCTCCAGTGAGCTAACTCTAGATCACATATTCTTGATCACTTTTACATTTTAATAACTGAAATTTTAGTTTTGATTGAGATAACTGTATATTCACATGCAGTTTAGTGAGATATTACAGAGAAATCATTTGTGCACTTAGCCCAGTTTTTCCCATTGGTAACATTTTGCAAAATTATAGTATAATAATATTACAAGTATATTGACTTTCATACAATCCACCAGTCCTCAGCTTACTTGTACTCATGTGCATGGGTGTGTGTTTTATATTCTGTATGATTTTATTATCTAAGTTCATGTATTTGCCACCACAGTCAAGATACTGAACAATTTTCATACCACAAAATCCTGCCTGTTAACCTTTTATAAACACATTCATCTCCCTCTTATCCTCTCCTCATTCCTAACCCTCGACAACCACAAATGTTCCCTCTATTTCTAAAGTTCTGTCATTTAAAAAAATCTTATATATATGTAATCATATAGAATGTGAACTTTTGTAACTGACCTTTTTCACAGGAGATTCATTCATGTTGATGCCTTTGTCAACAATTCAATAATTTATTCACTTTTATTGTGATTTAGTATTGGATGGTGCGAATGTATCACAGTGTAAGTATTTACCTGCTGAAGGACATCTGGGTTATTTACAGTTTTAGGCTATTACAAATAAAGCTACTTTGAATGCTTCAGCTTGTTGTATGAAACAAATTTCCTTTAGCTTATATAGTAATTTAATGTCTAATTTTATAAGAAACCTCAGAACTGTGTTAATCAGGGTGTTTCCGGACCAAACTGAGGACTGTGCTGCTTATTCTCATGACCCAATAACAAGATGCAGATAAACTGGGAAAGACCAACTCAAAATTACAAAGTTTTTCAGAGCTTATGTACCCTCTAAGATAGATGTTTATGTGTAAGCACATTCATCAAAAGATGTAAGTAGTTAACTTCTAATCTGTAACTAAGATCTGAGTCCTGAATACCTTCCTCTGAATCTTCAGTAAGTTTACATAATTGAAATGGGTCCAGGTGCTGGGGTGATTACCCTTATCTTGTCTCTTGCTAAATCATGAAGGAGTTTCTTCAGACCCCAATAAATTTGTTTGTGGAGGTCTGGGGAGGAAAGGCCTGGGCAAAACTCTTGGTGGGCTTTTGCTACATTCCAGCATTTGTATAAGGGCATTGGCTCCATCAGCTTTTAATATTTAACTGAACTACCTACTCAGTCAGTTGAAACAGTTGTTAAAGAGGCCTGTGCTAGTGAGACCTGGCCTGCCACAAAGGTTCTCCAGAGAGACATGACCGATAGGCCTCTTATAGAGATAAGAGTGTGTGTATCCTATAGAGATAAGAGAGATGAGAGAAGAGTTATTAGGGAAATTGGCCCATGTGATTATGGAGGCTGAGAAGTCCCATGATAGGCTGTCCACAAGCTAGAGAACCAGGGAAGCCAGGGGCATGTCTCATCTAAATTTGAAGGCCTCAGAACTGGAGAAGTTGATGCCATAACTCTTGGTCTGAGATTGAAAACCTGAGAACCGGCCGGGCGCGGTGGCTCAGGCCTGTAATCCCAGCACTTTGGGAGACCGAGGAGGGTGGATCACGAGGTCAAGAGATTGAGACCATCCTGGTCAACATGGTGAAACCCCGTCTCTACTCAAAATACAAAAAATTAGCTGGGCATAGTGGTGCGTGCCTGTAGTTCCAGCTACTCGGGAGGCTGAGGCACGAGAATTACCTGAACCCAAGAGGCCTCAACCTCGTCTCTACTCAAAATACAAAAAATTAGCTGGGCATGGTGGCGCGTGCCTGTAGTCCCAGCTACTTGGGAGGCTGAGGCACGTGAATTGCCTGAACCCAGGAGGCGGAGGTTGCGGTGAGCCGAGATTGCGCCATTGCACTCCAGCCTGGGTGACATGAGTGAAACTCTGTCTCAAAAAAAAAAAAAACAAAAAAAAAAACAACCTGACAACCTAGAGGGAGCGGTGCTGGCACAAGTCCTGGAGCCAGAAGTCAGAAAACTTAGATCTAAATTTTTGATGTCCATGGGCAAGAGAAGAAGGGTGTCCCAGCTTCAGAAGAAAGAGAGCAAATTCACATTTTTCCTCTTGTTTGTTCTATGTGGACCCCAAACTGATTGGATGATACCTGCCCACGTTAACAGCGGATCTCTTCTACTCAGTCCATCGACTCATATAGCAGTCTTTTCTAGAAACACACTCACATACTTACCCAGAAATAATGCTTTACCAGCTATCCAGGTATCCCTTAATTCAGTCAAGTTGACACCTAAAATTAACTGTCGCACAAGGTTTTCTCCCGAGTGACTCAAACATTTTATGTTTCTACCAACAATACGTGAGTGATTCAGTTTCTTTGTATCCTTGATAGTATTTGGTGTTGTCATCACTGTTTATTTTAGTTGTTCTGATAAGTATATAGAAATATCTTACTGTGGTTTTAATTCACATTTTCCTAATGGTTAATGACATGGAACATTTTTTTAATGTGCCTTATTTGCCTCTTGCATATCATATTTAGTGAAATGTCTATCATGTCTTTTTCCAACATTCTAATTGGATTTTCTTAATGTTGAATTTTGAGAGCTTTAACTATAAATACTAGTCCTTTGCAAGATATGTAGTTTGCAAATATTTTCTGTGTTTCTAGCTTGTCTTTTCATTATTTCATGTTCACAGAGCAAAAGTTTTTAATTTTGGTGAGGTGGGTTTATCAATGTTTTCTTTGATAGATTGTGCTTCTGGTGTCAAAACTAACAACACTTTGCCTAGAGCTACATCCTGAAGTTTTTCTTTTATATATTTTGAAAAGATTTATAGTTTATATATTTTACATGTAAGTCCATGTAGTTAATTTTTACTTCTTTGTTTATTGTCAGATATCCAATTTTCCTAGCATCATTTGTTGAAACAAGTACATTTAAAAATAATTGTTTTATAAATATTACTGGACTATTTTAGTTTCAAAAAGGTGATACATATTCTCTTTGAAATGGTACAGGGCTTTTCTCTGATGCTATTTTTATGTAACTTCAGAATGTGAGGCCCACATGACACAGAAGTATGTCACCCTTGCCAGAGTGACTGAGTTAGGAACCATAATGTTTACATCACTGCATCTTTTATTTCTGGTCCAGAGTAGTCAAGATACATCTTCTCCTGTGCTCATTTTCTTTACAGTTTATTTCATGACCACTCTTCATTTCTTTGGGAAACCTCCTTCCAAGTACATATTTAGATCATGTTTATCTGTATCTGCTTGCTCTTAGCTTAAAGAATATTATAGGCCGGGCGCGGTGGCTCAAGCCTGTAATCCCAGCACTTTGGGAGGCCGAGGCGGGTGGATCACGAGGTCAACAGATCGAGACCATCCTGGTCAACATGGTGAAACCCCGTCTCTACTAAAAATTACAAAAAGTTAGCTGGGCACGGTGGCGCGTGCCTGTAATCCCAGCTACTCAGGAGGCTGAGGCAGGAGAATTGCCTGAACCCAGGGGGCGGAGGTTGCGGTGAGCCGAGATTGCGCCATTGCACTCCAGCCTGGGTAACAAGAGCGAAACTCCGTCTCAAAAAAAAAAAAAAAAAAAAAAAAAAAAAAGAATATTATATGCAAAAGCCATTTTGCTTTTATTAGAGTATGTAGTTTTGTCTGTTTTAAAGTACTATACTTCTCTTCAAACAGAAGTCATTCTAAATACTGTTGCAGTGATTTGAAGTTACAAGCTTCAAACAGGAAAAATAAATGACTCCTTACGTTTATATATGAGTTCTCTGCATGGCTGCTCCACTAACAAAAGCTTTCACCCATAAATGTATTAGTTGAATTTTATTGTAAGTGAATCAATTAATTTTTATTCTTACTTGACAGAACAGATGATTTAATTCATGCAAGTTAGAATGTCAAATTTTTCCAGCAACCTAGAAAAGGCTGATTTTAACGACAGGAACTCTATGAACACATGAGTTCTTTGTCCTATGGAACTATCACCATCATGACTCATTGCTAAGGTCTTTGAATCACATTTATAAACTTGATTCTATTAGAATTTTGGCATGGGCCAAAATTAAAAGCAAATTTGTCTCACTCATTTCTCCTGTGCAGATTACTTACAATCTGATTCACTTATTAATTGTTCTTTTTATCCTTGACTTTTTAAGTACAAAGCAGTCTCTGAGGCAGAAAATAAATTATCAAAAATTAAAAGCCAAGCAAGGGAATCAGTAACTTGTCCTTTAGGCTTGGCAAAGCCCCAGGCAAGTTACTTAAAGCCGTTAAGCTATTATCTCTGTGTCTAACATGCCTTGATGATCACTGATGATCCCCCATCTGACATAATGTTCTTCATGCATAAAGATTACCCCATATGTGATTATGCAGCTCCTTTCAAAGTTATCTTCTTTGTAGCAACAGTTTCTATAAAACCCTTTGATATCCTGAATCAGAAAGTAAGTGCTTGTCTTCAGATAACATGAAGGTATCTTAGCGACAGGAGGAGAAATTCACTGCTTACTGAAGTGATTTGTGAAAAGAAATCACTCTATATTTTGAATGAACTAAGTATATTTGTCAAGTAGAGTCCAGTCAAGGTGGTTTCAATTTCTACTCATTGCTGATTTAATTTTTCATTGAGGATCTCTTCTTTGTTTCATCTCACATTTCTCTCTTCCTTGAAAAGGAAAATGGATTTATAGATTCAGTCCTAGATTTGTGAAAGTGTCTCAATAAAGATGTGTTGAAATTCTTTTCCTATTCATTGTAACATATATCCTGATTCTACCTTTTTCACATCTCATATTTACTATAAACTACAGGAGAAAAGCTCCATTTACATACTACTTCATTTACAAAGGGTACCTTCCAGAATGTTTAATAGAATGTAATGTCAGATGTAATAAACTGTAATATAATCTGACAAAAAAGTCTGAGATTAACAGCTTTTCAAATCCTAAAAAAATTAAAAGATACAGGGAAAACTTTAAAGCTTTGTAAGGGAAACCAAAATAAAAATATAGGTATAATCAAGCATTATGTTTGTAAGCCTAATTAACTTAGATATAGTTAACAATGAGCAGAATTAAGCAAAGGAAATGCTGATGGTGGGTCATGTTTCAACAACCAGCAAAATAACAAAGACACATAGTATTCAAGGAAAATAGATGCTTTAACTCATTAGTGTATAAGGATTCTCTTTTTTTGGCAAATAAGATTTATTTATCTTATTTTTTTGCCATTATGGCAAAAGTATACAATGTTACTGTAGGTAAGAAAAAACAAGACAAATATAATTTTTTAGCCATTGTATTTTCTATATGTACAATGTATCAGTAGAAGTAAACAATGGAGAAAGAGGGGTAGGTAGCAAGGCAGATAAATTATTTTCCCCTTTTAGTAATATGTACTAATTTGCATATTTATGGGCTGCATGTGAGTGTTTGTTACATGCATAGACTAAGTTATGATCAAGTCAGGGTATTTGTGGTTTACTAATTTTCTGAGGTTGCACCGTTTGAGTCTTTTATTTTCCTCATTTGTGTTTTGCTTTACCACTGAGTTTTTATTTTCTTATGTTTTCATGATGGTAACTGTCATTCTTTTGCTCTGGATTTAGGACCCCCTTGAGCATTTCTTGTAAGACTGGTTTAATGGCAATTAATTCCCTCAGCATTTGATATCTGGAAAAGATTTTATTCATCCTTTATTTATGAAGGATGATTTGCTAGATATAAAATCCAAGGGTGGCAGTTGCTTTCTTTCAGCACTTTGACTATATCATCCATTTTCTCCTGGTCTATAGGATTTCAGCTGAGAAGTCTACTTTTAGTCTGATAGGGATTCCTTTATAGGTGATTAAATACTTTTGATGTTTTTAAAATTTTATCTGTCATTGACTTGATATAGTTTGACCAAAATGTATTGTAGAGAAGACCTTTTTACATTCTATCTGTTTGGGGATTTCTAGGCCTCCTGTGTCTGGATGCCTAAAATCTCTCGCTAGGCTTGAGAAGTTATTATCTATTATTTTTTTAATAGGTTTTCAAATGTTTTTGTTCTTACTTTGCCTTTGGGGATACTGATAATTCATATGATTGATTTATAGTGTTTTCTATATCACAAAAGCTTTGTTCATTCTTTCTATTCTTTAAAAAATGTTTTGTCTGACTATATTGTTTCAAAGTAACTGTCTTCAAGTTCTGATGTTTTGTCTTCTGCTTGATCTAGTCTACTCTTGAAGCTTTTTAATGTAATTTTTATTTCATTTAATGAATTCTTCAGTTATAGAATTCCTGTTTGATTCTTTTTTATGATACCTCTCCCTTTGGTAAATTTTTCATTCACATTTTAATTATTTTTCTGATTTCTTTATATTGTTTTTGGGATTCTGTTTTATCCCACTTTGCTTCTTTAGTATCATAATTTTGAATTCTTTTACTGGGATTTTGTGAATTTTTTGGTTGGGATCTGTTACTGCAGGATTATTTTAATCCTTTGCAAGTGTTATGTTTCCTTGCTTTTTTCTGCTTTCCTGTATTCTTAAGTTGATATACTTGCCTCTAGTATAATAGTCATTTCCCCAAATTTTTTGAATTTGCTTTCATAGAGGAGGAATTTTTCCTGAAGGTTTATCAATGGTGTTTGCGGGGTAGTAGCTCTTACCTTTGGATCTGGGTACATGCAGCAGCATAATTTCTATATAATTTCTTTGGCTGTGAGCAGCATGAATGCTATCTGTAATTTTTTAAATCATTTGTGGTATGGTTATTAATGGTGGCTATGGTGATGTTTTTCTCGGGGGAGAGATGCCAGGAAGGTAAGTCTTTTGGATACAGTAGTGGCAGCAGTAGGTTGAGCATGCCTATTCTTGGACCCAGGGTGGCATACACTGGCAGTGGTGTTATTGGGACCAGGAAGGCCAATTATTGGATATTCTCATGGCCTGCTTGAATGTCAGTAGTGGCAATGGTGGGCAGGGCAGTTGAGTAGGTTCTTTGTTCTGTTCACCAGCAGTGCCCACTGGTGTTGGCAGTGGCTGCAGAGTGAAGTAGCCACCCACAAACACAGACACACAGTGCTCAGGCTCATCTGCTCTTGGTGGCAGCAGTGCCACATTGCCACACAGGCAGGGAAAGGATCTCATCCTTTGTGTGTGAGCCTAGGCATGAGGCCATACTGTCAATGGGGACACAGTTGTCACTCACAGACCTATACCAGAAACCCTCTGGTTCACCCATCCACCCACCTATCCAGTGGCAGCAGAAACTCTGGCTTCTGTGGTGTACAGACAAAAAAGAAGGGGTCCTTCTCTTTACATATCTTCAATAGAACCTGAGTACAGAGCTCATTCTGTCAGTGGGAGGGGATGTTATGCTCTACTTCTGAGGCCAGGCACACAGTTCATGTTGCTGCTGGGGGTGGGGTCATTTCTCATAGCCCTAGAAAGTATGCCCTTGAGTGCTTTGGTTTTCTTTGTCCCACAGACTGCCTTTTTGGTGCCCTGCACTTTCCTTTTCCCAGGGAGTAGAAGTCCCTGTGGGATAGAGTACTGGAGACATTGAGTACCTTTGAATCCAGCTAGTGCTGTGACACTGTAGCTTTCTGGGTGGTCACAGGAAGATGTCTATGGGTGCTCCTGCAATGTCATGATATAGAGGCTGTGGTTCCCAAGGCAAGATGAAGCCCCATAATGGCTGTGCTCTCACAACAGTCTGTTGCAACTGCTTAAGTCTTAGAGAAGTGGAGTGAGCAGCACAAGATCCCTGTCAGATGTAATGCTCTCCTGATTTGGGGTTTCCAAATCAGTGCGCATGCTGGTGTCAGGGTTCATGTGGGTAGAAGAGCTCTGTCATGGTTTGGATTGCAGCAGTCTGTGGTGGGCATGTGGACCACTGAAGTTCCCTCACTTACTCTTTTCCCATAATACAGAGCCCATCTGGGCTCCCAGCCATTCTTGGCTGAGCTGGCTTCTGGCTTCCTCCTCACTCCGCTCCAGGTGTTTCCCCTACTTCTCTGTTGGGCTCTAGTGTTCTTACTAAGATGTTCTATTGAAGATATGATAAACTAATGGTAATTTTAGGTCTTCTTTCTGGAAAGGACAGGTGTCTAATGTCTCTAGTAAGCCCCTTGAACTGGAATCCCAGGGGCCTTTGGTACTAGACAAATCTCTTCATTTACAGGCAAAGGAAGTAAGGCTAAGAGAGAACACAGGAAGCAAGAATCAGAATCAGAACCTGAATTCTCATTTTCTGACTCCAAATCAGCTGCTCGTTCCCTACCATGTGGCTTATTTAAACTGAATTTTAATTGTATCCATCTTCATACTTGTTTTACTGGCTGACGGGGGATGTTAGAAGTATGCATCTCAATTGTTGTGTACGCCCATGGCCTATTAGTCTGCTATGATTTGTTTGACTAAGTAAGGTATCAATTGTTTGGACAAGAAAAAAAGGGAAACGAAATATGAAATGTGGGCCTTTGTGCCATTTTTTTCCTTACTACTAAATTTTAGAATATATTTGCCCATGTATGAGAAAGAACTCTAGAGATAATAAAATATAGCTCCTAGGTATGAAAGGAAGAGATAGCTTTCTCCTGTTTTAAATATTATCGTGTTTAGTCAGAAACTGAAATACTGTAGGAAAAGGCATGAAGTGCTAAAAATACAGGTGATTAAAAACAGATCTGAAGAGTGAGGAATAGCTCTTTCACGTTATGAATGCCTCGTTCATCTAAGAATCATAGGGAAAACTTCAAGAAATAATTTATATATATGCTCCTGGATTTGAATTTGCATATAACCAACAACCTTAGCAGTAAATTACATCTTGCTGCTGATTTTTAAAAGTCCTTAATGTGGTAATAAATCCACACTAGGGTATAGAGATTCAGTTGGAGAAAAATAGAAGTCTCCCTTTGTTTAGGGTTTATGTTGATTTTCTCCTCCCTTCCCTCCTTTCTTACCTTCCCTCCCTCCCTCCCTCCCTCCCTCCCTCCTTCCCTCCCTTCCTTCCTTCCCTCTCTCCCTCCTTCCCTCCCTCCTTCCTTCTTTCCATCCATCTATTCAGAGATTTTTGTTTCTAGTATATTTTGATTTTTGACCATCTTAATTCAGCTCATAAAATTAAAGTATAGCCATAACAAAAATGGCCAATTTGTTGGCAATTTTTAGGTATTTGAAATTTTAAGATATAGTCTGTGGCTATACTGAATATGAATAACAAGTGATTTACTATATCTCTTGAACTATTTGAGGGTAATCATATAAATGAAGGTATCTTTCTTTTGTATCTATCTCACAGAAAACATGCTTTTGTATCTATCTCACAGAAGTTAAGCTTTGTAATTAAATTTGTGAAGTCTGAGGTTTCATATAGCTTCTCCTTGTAAAGTAAATGTGTGATGTTAGCAAGTAGTTTAGCTGATTTGAACTGTAGTTTTTTAATTGTAAAATCAAAATAATAGTAAAAAAATATGGTTAGAAATAACCTGTGTCCAAAGTAACTTATAAATTATATTAGATGGAAATAGCCTTGGATTTGGAGTCACAGTGCCAGCTTTTGTTCCTAGCTATTACCTGCTTCAGGTCCTAGCTTCTCTATGAAGTCTATTTTTTTGATCTTTGAGATACCTGATTTTCTGAACTTTTATTTCAAATTTTACTTGTGATAAACTATACAGTATTGCTGTGAGGAGCTACATGTATGTTTATATATATTTATATGTAAAAGCTTTTTTAAAAGTATCATGCAAATATGAATTTCTATTATTATTAAGTACTGAGGCCTTATAAATACACATACACACGTGCATGCGCGCGTGAGCACACACACACACACACACACACAATATACCCTAAAGTGTTGTATAGAACTCTAATTGTGGACTCCTATACACTTCAGCAGGTATTTAATTGCTCAAAATGCCCTTGATGCTCTTTTTTAAATGGAATGTAGAGCCAGTGTGCAAGCAAAATAAGATTATTTTATTAATTTATAGTTACACTTTATAACAGACATTAAACACTGACAAGCCAAATCTAAAATATTAGAATTCTCTCACATAAACATTCCAAAGCTCATTCTGGAAGTGAAGCTACAAGAATATAAAACTACACATGATTTGGGGAAGTTCATTTAAAATCCTTTAGCTTCAAAGCTAATATCCATTAAGGAAAGAAAAAATTTAATTTTAGTAAAAATATACTTCTTATAGAGGCAGTGTCGGATAGGAGAGGGCAACAAAGCGTGATTTACAGATGAATAGATAAATGCATCAGACAATTCATAAGGTAAAGACAAAAGACAAAAACAATGAGTTTACCTTCATTATCCTAACTGGCCCTGATTATAGAACAGCAGTTGAATATGGGGGTTAATTCAGGTTCTGCAAGGAGAGCTGTAATTGTTACTTTATATTATATGGATTAGGAACCTTATGCTCAAAAGGCTCAAGTTAGTTTGTATTAGGTTTCACAGCCAGCAAGTGGAAAAGCCATGATTCAGAACTGTGCTCTCTGACCTCCCCTGCTGCAGACATGCATGTGATACTGTTTAAGTACGTATACTGTGTCAGTCGAGTAAAATGACTAGACAAGTCTCAATTATTTTAGATTTATTTGACAAAGTTATGGACTCACCAGGGAAGACAGGTCTGTGCCTTTCTTTGAAGATGATTTTGATGGCTCCAAATTTAAAGAAGAAAGAGCAAAATATTGAGAAGTACACAATTTTTATGTAAGAGGGGGCTCAGGGAAAAATAGTCATTCATGCTTTTGTCTGAATCAGTGAATCTACATTTTTTTTACATAAGATGATACAAACAAAAGGGTCAGAGGAAAAACATAGGAATTTGCATTTTACACAAGATAGCACAGAAAAAATGGGGTAGGGGAACAATCAGATATGCATTTGTGTCTGGTGGGACCTTTACAGGACTGCCCCTGTAAAGATAAGCTATCATTTTGCATTGCCATGATGAAGTTTTAATAGCTCACTGGGAATTATTTTACAGACAAAATATGGGGGAGGCTTGTAGCTTGTCATCTTGCAGCCATCTTATTTAGGAACCAAAAGGGGAAGACAGGTTTTGTGTGATCCAGTTCCCAGCTTGACTTTTCCCTTTGGGTAAATGAGTTTGGGGTCCCAAAATTTAATTTTCTTTCACAATTGAATGCTGCAGGTTGAAATTAAGTGGTCTATAAATGTAAAATACTGTTGAGCTGAATTTTTTTCTTTAAGTTAGGAAAGATACCCACCAATGCCCTCATATACATGTAGAAGGAAACAAACACCCCCTTTACACGCCATTTCTCAGGGATGTTTACTTTCATAACTGGACATAAGAAAAGGAGCTAACTGTCTTCAGGGTGCTCCCCGTAGAGTTGTCAATAACTATGTTTGTACACACAGTTTTGCTGCCAGACAAAACTCCTACCAGAATTTGAAGAGAAGCAAAGAGCTTATTTCATAAGAAAAAAGGTCTTAATTTTCTCTGTTCCTAGCTTTTCATGACCATATCTACATTTGATAGGCAGCTTCATAACAAACCAAGGACATGAAGGAGGAGATGCTTTCTTTTGCCAGATGTAAAATGTTGGGTTAGAAAGAACCAGACACATTTCTGGGTGAATAAAACATTTGAATATTACAGCAATTGATTATATTATGGTACTCTCCTTTGCTACTCACAATTTAAACTTCTTAAACATGCCCAATTTTTTATAAAAATAATATTGGGTTTACAAAATTTAAATAGAAAAGCAGACTATCATAGGAACAAGGTATGAACATGATAATAAGGGTTATATTTGAATAACATTTAATTCTGCAATACATTTTATTTGTTATAATACATTTCATTTTAATTCTACAACACATATTATTGAACAGCAACTTATTTGCTATAGCCAGGACACAAGAGTAAAGAACATGAATTTTAGTTCTGATCATAGAGAAAATGCACTAACACATACACCATCTTATTCTTCTTTTTGGAATGAAATACAGAGGCTTGAGCATTCTTTTCTACTCTTCACCTCCAAGATTTATTTTGTGCACTGTTATTACTTTGTGCTTTGGACTGTGAATTACAGGGGCAAAATAAGGTGCTTACCATGGCAGCTAAGAGGGCCAATGACCATTGATATGCCAACAAATCTCAGCTTAATATTTTCTTTTTCAGATATGTTCCTCTTTTTATACTTTTTAATGAATGTAATGATCATTTCTAGTTTTCAGAATCAGAAACTTGGCATCATCCTTGATTCCTTTTCTGTCATTCCTCCATATCCCTGCATGCAGTCACTAGAAACTGTCAGAGGCATTCGAAGCAGACTGACTTCATCTTGAGAGAGGGCTAGCAAAATGCAGCTGAGACTTCCTGGGCTGCATTCCCAGAAAAGTAGGCATTTCTAGCTTCTAGATGTTTACAGTTAAGGGAACAAATTAATGATGTTTACTGAAACAGACCCAGACTTGGGAGTGTCCAGAGAGCCCCATATCTGGAGAACAAGGGTATTCCTAATTTTACTTTAAAGATAATAATATCAATTCTTACAAAATGTAGTAATTAAGAAAATTAATCATTTATCACAAACCTTTGTAGCAGAGCACATCTCCCAAGATATACTTTTATCCTATATATACACAACCATTGTATGTAGGGTGGATGCATTCCTCATCTTACTCGCAGGAATGTCCTATTCTGTCTGTGGAGTAGCTGTCCTTTTACCACTTTACTTTCTTAATAAACTTGCTTCTACTTTGCACTGCGGACTTGCCCTGAATTCTTTCTTGGGCAAGATCCAGGAACTCTCTTTTGGGGTCTCGATTGGGACCACTTTCTGGTAACAGAACTATTGATGCTATTTCATTATTCTCGAGTTTTCTCCATATAATTCTTGGTATATAAGTCATTCTCTTGGTTCAGGCCATCATCCTCTCTTGCTTTGGTTACTCCATAACTTCTGAATGCTTTCCTTCTTTTCTGTTTTGCCTTAGTACATTCATTTCTGTTTCTTGGCATTTCATATTGTTTTTTTTTTCCCTTATTTTTCCTTGCTGACAGGAAATATATGCTTTCTTCATGATACCAAAAATACCATGCATCTCTTTATTAGTGATAACTCTTCCTAGACCACATCCTATCCTTTTGCCTGAAGATTTTCTTAGAGCCTATTGTGTTTCTGTTCTAATTTGCATATTGCTTTCAGGATTTCTGCTAAATCTTATTATAAATATGTTTTTTTATGGGAAGTCTTGGTTTCATACTATTCTTAGATCCTACATATTTTCTTCTTTCTTGTATATATTTGTATGGGAATCTATTTTCAAGAAAACTCTTCAGAATGAGGAAACTGATAGTAAACTTTGAGTTTTTACATATTTTTATTTTGCTTTTACATGTGGAATTTTATGTTCGAACTAATTTTCTGTCAGAACTTTAAATACATTGCTCCATTATCTTGCATCATATAGTGTTGGGATGAAAAGAGCATAATGCCTGTATATTTCTTATTCCTTTGTAGATGACCTCTTATATATTTTTCTATTTCCATAGAGACCTTAAGATTTCAGTGTAATTGGATTTGTGGGATTTCCCACTGATCTAAATAGAAGCAAATAAATAGAGTCCCTCCCTGTAAGAATATATATTACAATCCAGAGTAGATAGGATTTTCACAAAAATAGACTTTACCCGAAAATGAGATTAAAACTGAAAAATTACAAACCAAATATAGAAAAAATCCCAATATGAGGGAGACACAGGATATACATTTGATGAAACAATTATTCATCCTTTACCCCAATAATCTAAGGTGTTAGATAAATCTTGTAGAGGTGACAAAATATTTAAGTTTAAAGTTATTTTAAAGTATAAATAATCATAAAACCATATGAAAGTTATACATTTTAACAAAAAACATATTTGTCAAAGAACCAGATTAGCTCAGAAATAAGAAATTGTATTGAATTTTAAAAGACTCTATAGTGGGTAAATTAAATAGCAAATAAGCCACAGCTAAAGGGAAAACTAATGTGTTGAGGTGCGGTTTTGTGGAAATTACACACAATGTCATACAAATCCACAGAATGATGTAAAACATGAACACAAAGCTATGCGATAAGGAAGATAGAATGAGCACGTCTAATAAATATAAAGTAGAAACTACAAAAAGAGATAGTAGAATACAAAAGGGTGACATAGTATTTGAAATGATAGTAGCCCAAAATATTTCCAGAACATAAGAAAATTACTAATTTTCATACTGATGTTTAAGAAGTTTATAATAGCATCATATTAGACCTCTGTGAAGATCACTTTCTCTCTTAAGAGTCTTTTTAAATGTGCATATTCTACTCAAACTCCCTTTGCCTGGCTAACTGTTACATATATTCTTCTGAAATCTACTTAGATGCCATTGTGTATGAGCAGTCTTCTGTGATCTATTATGTTTGGGTAGGAGTCACTTGCACCTGTACTTCCTATGATTACCCAGAATAACACTTCTGGTTACTCAGATTATAGCATTCCACATCAGATTCTCACACATTTTCTGCTTAGATGTTGTTTTCAACAGTCGAGTGTTTACATCTTGTCATTGTTGAACTTCCCCTGACTACCACATAGCAAGCATTCAATATATTTCACACCACATCCTGTGGCTCTGAAATGCAGCATAATTGCACAGAACCACAAAAGAAGTATTGAGTCAGGACTTCATGTACCATTTTGATACATCACAAAGTTGATACCATACAGTAAGATGTAGAAGCTGTCAATGAATGCTATCATTTAATTTTTATGTGTTATCAGATTTAGGGAAGAAAATGGATCTTATGTTCATCCTGGTAAGAAAATGATTAAAATATTCTGTACTGTATGAAAAGATATTCACCTATAATGGTGTTCTTAAGCATGACTAAATATACAAACCTCTTTATTATTATTATATTTACTTTAGATTCACATTGTACATGTGCAGATTTGTTATATGAATATATTGTACAATGGTAAAGTTTGGGCTTCCAGAGTACTCATCACCCAAATAGCGAATATCAGGCCAGTAGGTACTTTTTCAACCCTCAACCTCTCATCCATTCTTCCCCCTTTGGAGTTCCTAGTGAATATTATTTCTGTCTTTATGTCTACGTGTACCTATTGATAAACTTCTTTAAAAGAAAAAAGTGTTTATGAATTTTTATATTTTATTCATGCATTGAAAAATTTATAAAAGTCTACTGAACATATAGCAAAAATTATCTTACTGTAATTTACTTTAAAATGTATATAAACAGAACTAATTAAAATTCCCTTATATTTATAAATCTCTGGTAAATCTATAGAATCCAAAGAAATTTAGAAATTAAATACAAAGACTAAAAAACCAAAAACAGCAAATTAATTATATATATTTGATGTGATACATGATGCTGCTGCTGAAATGAAATCTCTTCTTGTGTTTTATCTTAAGTTCGCATGCCTCTTTTAACATGTACCTTGTGATGTCTCAATTGTGCCATCACTTCCTGTTTAAATCACCTGGCAGTCAATTAACCTTCATTCAGCAAAAAATGTATCTTCTATGTGATAAATCTCCTTCGTTATTTTTTCTCATTAGCCTGGACAAATTAATGATGTATTGCCTGGTAGTAGCTCGATTGCTAAAATCAAATTCAACCTGAGGCACTGCAATCTCTAGTAATCTGTAAGTTACACAATTGATATAGAATATGCTTCTTTTAATTTCCAGGTTATCTCAGAGATGAACACATATATTTAAAGTTTTTATAGAAAACTCAGTTTGCTAAAATTATGTCCTCATACCTCCAGGTGTACCCAGACTCCATTTGGAGAGACTCTACTACTACTCAGATAACAAACTATTTCTTAATCCTGGTTCTGTATGATCACAGTCAATTTGAACTAAACAATAATATAATTTAACACTTGTTACTCTGAGCCCTTGAGTTAATAGGAAAGATTATGAAAGGTTATTAGAAAAATGTAGAAAATATAAAATAGGATCTCCTTTGAATCCAGAGTATTTGCAGTAGAATAATCCAAGGAAATATTGCTACTTTAAAATTTATTTTTATTTCTGATTGGCAAATCATAATTATATATATTTATAGAGTTCAATGTGATATTTTGATATATGTATAAAATGTGGAATGATCAAACCAAGCTAATTAACATCTCCATCTTCCTTATCTATCTTTTAAAATATTAAGATGTTTTAAATGTACACTTTTAGTTACTTCAAAATACATTATTATTGACTATAGTCGCTCTATTGTTTAATAGATCTCAAGACCTAATTTGCTCTCTGAAAGTTTATACCTTTTGATCAACATCTCATTTCCTCTCCCCCATTTCACCCATTTTCTGGTAGCCACGATTCTACTCTCTATGAGTCCAATTTTTTTAGATTCCATATGTAAATGAGATCACATGATATTTGTCTTTCTCTGCCTGACTTATTTCACTGAGCATAATGTCCTATAGGTTCATCTACATTGTTGCAAATGATGGAATTTCTTACGTTTTAAAGACTGAATAATAGTCATTCCATCTACACATGTACCCTGCACATATACATACATGCATGCATGTATATATATGCATATATGTCCTTTATTCAGGTCCTTTGCTCATTTTTAAATCAGGTTATTTGCTTTCTTGCTATTAGGTTTCTTACTGTATTAGCTCATTCTCACAGTGCTAATAAAAACATACCCAAAACTGAGTAATACATACATATATGCATGTATGCAGGGTACATGTGTGGGTTTGCACTATATATACATATACACACACACACACACATAACTCTATTATATATATATATACACACACATTATATAGTATATATATACATACACACATATTTTTACACATATATAATATGTGTGTGTGTATATATATATATATATATATTCACATGTACCACATTTTCTTTATCCATTCATTTGTTGATGCAGACAGATTCCATATCTTTGCTATTGTCAATAATGCTGCAATGAACATAGGAGTACAGATATTGCTTTGACTAATTGATTTCAATTCCTCTGGGTATATACACCTAGAAGTAGGATTACTGGATCATATGGTAGTTCTATTTTCAGATATTTGAGGAATCTTCATGCCATTTTTTATAATGACTATACTAATTTACCTTTCCATCAACAGTTTACAAGATTTCTCTGTTCTCTACATCCTGTCAACAATTATTTTTTGTCTTTTTGGTAAAAACCATTCTAACAAGTGTGAGGTGATATCGTATTGTGGTTTTAATTTGCATTTCCCTAGTGATAGTAATACAAATCAGTCTTTCAAGAAACTGTTGGCCATCAGTATATCTTATTTTGAGAAGTAGGTATTTAGGTCCTTTGCTCATTTTTAAATCAGGTTATTTGCTTTCTTGCTATTAAGTTTCTTACTGTATTAGTTCATTCTCATGGTGCTAATAAAAGCATACCCAAAACTGTGTAATTTATAAAGGAAAGAAGTTTAATTGACTCACAATTCATCATGGCTGAGGAGGCCTCAGGAAACTTACAATCATGGTAGAAAGGGAAGCAAACATGTCCTTCTTCACATGACAGCAGGAGAGAGAAGAATGACAACTGAGTGAAGGAGGAAGCCCCTTATAAAACCATGATAACTTACTTATTATCAGGAGAATAGCATGGGGGAAGCTGCCCTCATAATTCAATTACCTCCCACTGGGTCCCTCCCACCACATGTGTGGATTATGGGAACTACAAGATGAGATTTGAGTAGAGACACAGGCAAACCATTCATATCACTTATATATTTTGGATATTAATGCCTTTTCAGATATATGGTTTGTAAATATTTTCTCCCATTCTGTGGGTAGGTTATCTCTTCACTTTGTTAAATTTTTTTTTTCTGTGCAGAAACTTTTGGTTTAAAGCTACCCCATTTGTATTATTATAATTTTCTTTTGCTGCCTATGCTTTTGGGATTATAGCCAGAAAATTGTTGCCCAAACCAATGTTATAGAGCTTTTCCCTATGGTTTCTTCTAGTAGTTTCAGTTTCATATCTTGAGTCATTGATTCATTTTGCATTTAGTTTTGTGTGTGGTATGAGACAAGGATCCAATTTCATTCTTCTGCATGTAGATATCTAGTTTACTCAACACCATTTATTGAAGAGACTGTTTTCCCCCTATTATATATATTTGGCACCATTGTAAAAATATATGACAAACCCATAGCTAAACATCATTCTGAACAGTGAAAAGTTGAAAGCTTTTCCTCTAAGATCAGGGACAAAACAAGGATGCCCACTCCACCACTTCTTTTCAAAGGAGCATTAGAAATCCTAGGCAGAGCAGTGAAATAAGAGAAAGAAAAGGAATCTGGGCATGGTGGCTCATGCCTATAATCTTAGCACTTTGGGAGGTTGAGGCAGGCAGATCATGAGGTCAGGGACATGGATGAAGCTGGAAACTATAATTCTTAGCAAACTAACATTGGAACAGAAAACTAAGCACCGGATGTTCTCACTCTTAAGTAGGAGTTGAACAGGGAGAACACAGGGAGGGGAACATCACACACCGGAGCCTGTTGGAGGGCAGGGGGAAAAAGGATTGACAGCATTAGGAGAAATACCTAATACATTCAGGGCTTAAAACCTAGATGACAGGTTGATGGATGCAGTAAACCACCATGGCACATGTGTACCTATGTAAGAAACCTGCATGTTCTGCACATGTATCCCATAAATTAAAGTAAAATAAAATAAAATAAAAATAATAACTAGAAAATTATCTCTATTCCTACTCATGTCATCTGTCAGCCTGATATTTTATGGTTGGAGTGGAGCTTTGATAGGATATACTAATTCTAATCTTCTGTTTCATTTGGAATTCCCACCAGACCCCTCTGTTCAGGGACATGGGTTCACTAAAAAGAAAAGTTCTGAAGAATAACAAAACTTGCCAGATTCCATCAGGGATTTGAATAATCCTAATGGATTCTTTGAACTTGGGCAGAGCACTTCCATACTTCGTATTTGAGCTTTTTGACAAGTGGGTACATTTCTCTCTCTCTTTTTATTTAACATCAAAATTGTTAACATGTAAATGAACTAAAAATTACTGGTAAAATGTGTACAAAATGCTGTAGGTTACATACATCAAAATTCTATATTTAAATCAAACTTATGACTTAGATGACTTTTGACATTTTAAGAAAAGACAAAAATTTAAAAAGTGGTCACAGGTAGTCTAACTTTTTACATCTTCACTGAACTAGTTAATAAACAATATTCTGGTATCTTAAGTGTGAGTGTGTTGAGCACAATGTTTATCCATTTATTTTATTTGAAATTTCATGCTCTGTTATACATCCTTGGAGGATTCTAAAAATAAATTAAAAGAATGTGCATAGTCAAAATGATGGTATACTGAGCAGGCACTAGGGCATGCTTATGAGCATGTAATTATTCATTTACATACATTAATTTGTCTATTAATAGGTTTGGAGTCAATTAAAAATGTACTTTTATTACACGTCTAATTTATGCTTCCTTTGGAAAGTAAAATTATGATGGGGTATCTTAGAGAATTTTAGTACTTGAAAGGGAATTCCATATATGTTCTTGAAATCTCCAAGAAATACTAGCTTCTGTTATTACCATTGTTGTTGTTATAAATCTATCAGTTCCCATAGATGCAAAAGAGAAAATATTTCTCCCATAAGACTAAAATGTGTTAAAAGAGCTGGTATGTACAAATTGGTGAGTGATTAATAATTTGACCATATTGTATAGAAAGAAAAAAATGAAGAAATACAAAGAAATGGCATGACAGTAATAGAGACAAGGGCTCTGCATCTCCCCACTTTGGCAAAACCCTGATGCCTTCAAGTCTAAAACATTCTAAAGGCAGAAAAACCAGACTGCTGGTTTCAGATAAAGCCCACCCTTTCCTGACTGATTCTTTCTGAATAATGCCCACCTGTGCACTGGGAGGAGCAGGTGGAGCCTTTGAAAGTTCATGCCCATTTGCAGGTGGAGGACCCTGGCCTCTCCTGTTCCTGGGTGGTGACCTGGGATTCCATTGGTGAGGTGGAGAGCCTGTTAGCAGGACCTCATCTCACTTTGCTGTGTTGTTTTTTCCTTTTTCCTTTTTGCTCAATAAATTCCATTCCCCCTCACACTTCAAAGTGTCTGTGAGCCTAATCTTTCCTGGTTGTGTGAGAAGAAGCCGATTTTTAGCTGAAATAAGGAGAAAGTCCTACAACAACAGCAAATATCTCCACTCTACTGTTCATGCACAATTTAGGTCATAAGCATCATTTTGTGGTTATCTATATGTTAAGAGAAAAGAAGAAGAAAAACTTAAGTGTTTGATTTTAAAAATGCACTTTTAGAGTACTAACAAGATGATTGATTTTTGTATAAAATCAATTTTAAATTTATTTTAAAAATCAAATATTCATAAAAATTATGACATTTTACAAAATTTCTAAAAAAGAATTTTCTTTAAGCATGAGTAATGAGAAGCATTACCACATTGCTTTTTGGAGTCAGTAAATAATCGTATTTATCTCTCCTCTCCCTCCAAACAGATTTCACATAAATTATTTGAAAGCGTTTATGCATAATTATAGAGATTTCCAAAAAGAAATAATCCCTTCCCAAATTTTATCATCTTAAGGCTTTGAAAATTGTATTCTGATAGTGTTTATCTAAATATATGTTTTTAATAACATTATTCCTTTGTTGGAAACTGACTGGAAATAATGAAATAGCTTGCAATTAATCTGCGATATAATCATGTGTAATAATCAAGAAAACAGTAATACATGTCATTCTGTGAAAGGAAAAAAAAGGATTATTCCTATATTTATTTCAAACTACAAAGGTGCCAGTGGAATACTGGTTCTCCACAATTTTACCCAAAATATAAGAATATTGTGAAATTAGAATGACAATGAAGGAAACACATTAAGAAACTAATATCATTTATTAAATAAGATGAAGCAGAGAAAAATTATAAATGTAAACAGCTAAAGTATATTTAAAACACATGTTTCTCTAAAGTACTCTTCTCATCTTTCCTTCCCCTTATCTTTTGAAAAGATAATATTTAAATTTAACAAGGAGATAAAAATTGTGTTTCTTCTAAGTTGTTGTGAAATGAACAAAACAAAACAAAAACCTTAAAGCAGAAACCACTGGGCACTTGATCTTGGCCAAAAGGCTGAGAAGCTGCTAGAGAAGTGACATCTTAACAACATTGTATCTTGCAGACTTCGACTCTCCATTTATTTAGAGAGCTTAATATTTATACAGTTATGCCTTTTGATCCATTTAGATTTATCTCTACCATCATATATTGTGATTTTTCTTTTACATTCTTTATTGTTTCTGGTCTTTTTCTAAAATTATTTTCACCCTCACTTTATTTTTCTAATAATTTGGATAGTAAACATTTCAAAATGTTTTTCTGATAGTGTCTTATCCTAGTCCCAAAAGATATGAAGTATAAAGATCTTAGAATATTTGGTTCTAATTGTCCCTTTCCTAGAGTGCATGCTGCTCTGCCCTCTGCCCCATTTTTAAATTTTTCTCTTAAAATTTTAATCCCATATATTAGATTATATTATTACTGTTTAAACCATCATTTTAAAAAAGATTTTTACTAATATCTCCTTTCTCTTTTACCTCCATTCCTTTCTCATCTTTGCTTTCCATCTGAGATCTTTAGTGCATTGTAGCTCTTACTCTTATTCATGAAATTCTATCAGTTTTCAGAGGATTGTCTTGGAATTTTTCCTCCAGACTGAACTTGTATTTGCTTCCGCCAGTATTCAGATTTAAAGCAAATGGAATTCCAGCTTAAAATACTCAAGTTTTACACTAGAAGTCATAAAAAGTACATGAACTTAGTGTCCAAAATTGTGTGAGCTTGTTGTGGAGTCACATTCTCGAAATAAACACAATTCCTTTCTACTTAGAGGCAATACCAAGATAGAATGTTTTCTTGAAGTTTGCCTCTCTGTATTGCACTTTGTTTTACTCTTTTTATAGGGGTGAAATATTTTGAAGATCCCCTGCCTAGGTAAAACTTCCAATGGCGTTCTTACCCTATTACAAGCAAGGCATTGTATCATATCTTCTTGCATGTTTGTAATCATGAAAAAAAAAAAGACCTAGTCTACCTGAGCCAATAAGTATCCCCCAGAGCTTCTTTATCAGTCTCCTCAAATTGCCATTTTAAGCACGGAATGTTTTCTTGTGAGCTAATCTATGCACTTAAGGATGTTTTAGAACTATTCAGGCAGAAGGGAGCCAGAGAGGTAAGGGTTGAAAAATTAATTATTGAGTACTATGCTCACTACCTGAGTGATGGGTTCAATCAGTTCCCAAACCTCAGCATCACGCAATATACCCATGTAAAAATCTGCACATGTACCCCCAAACCTAAAATAAAAGTTGAAATTTTTTCTAAAAAAATAAAAGATATCATGTAGCATTAACAAAATTATTGTATAGCCGGGTGTGCTGGCACATGCCTATAATCCCAGCTACTTGGGAGGCTGAGGCAGGAGAATCACTTGAACCCAGGAGGCAGAGGTTGCACTGAGCCAAGATCACGCCACTGCACTCCAGCCTGGGCATAAAGAGTGAAACTCCACCTAAAAAAAATTATTATAGATGAGCTCAGTATAAGCAGTCCATAACACTTTTGAGAATGGAATTCAGTGTACCTGATTTCAATATAACTGTTTTATAGCTTCATGGAGACAAAATTTAGAATTCTCAGTACTAATTTTGTAGTAAATCCCCTGGGAAAGGGCAATTTATGCATCTGGCAGCCAGGTACAAACTCTTAGAGATCTGGCAATATTCAGATGTTTGAAAGAGATCAGTAACACAGAAGTCAGACATTTATTTCTCATAAATAAAATAAAAGCCAATAACCAGTTGAAATACTACATGATAGGGTATTGTTAATATTTTAATTGAAACATTTATTTTGTTACTTTTAGTCATTTATTTTTGTATTCCTTAAAGTGTGCAATCTGTAGTAGAATGATATATGTATAATTTGGTTCAAGACTTAAAAGTATTCTTAGCGGTTTCTATAGGATTGAATCATAGTAAAATACTTGCACATCCCAAACACATATAGATTTTATCATTATTTTAATGTTTCTTTTGCATCAATTAATTTCTCATTGGTCTTTTTATATGTTCTACCACATCTGTTTTCTTTCGTTATAAGTGTGTCTCAGAGTGCACATCTTCTTTGATTTGTATTGCTGCTTTTGTGTCTTTGTACCATTCTTCCTGCTTCCCTCTCCCTCCCCCTCCCCCCTTTCCCCTCCCTCCCTCCCTCCCTCCCTCCCTCCCTCCCTTCCTTCCTCCCTCCCTCCCTTCCTTCCTTCCTTAGCTTCTTTCTTTCTCTGTTTATTTGGTTCATGTTTATTTGTAGGACATGGCTGCCTTTGAAAATATATTGGATTGAAGAACTCATGACTCAGAAAGCTCCACAAATGACTAGCCACTAAATTTGCACATGCTTATAGGAGAATAATTTATTATTCTCCTGAATTATTGTTTCCAGTCCCTGAGTAAGAACCTATGGAATCAAAATCAGATTTTTTTGATTTTCACATACAAACTCCTCCATTCAGTCTTACACATGCCCTTTATGTTGAAGCCAACCATAGTGATTCTATTGGGTTATCTTGAATTTCAGGGAAATGGATGTGCCTCATAAATAAGTTTAACTTAAAAATAAATCAGTAAATAAAAGCATGAGGACACATTTACTTGATTGGTGACATGTGGCTTCTGGATTTCTGTGGGGTGTTCAGATCCCAGTGGTTTCTACCAACTGCATGAAAGAGGCACAATGACACAATCAACTTAAGGTGGGGAGGGTGTAAAAGCAACTCAAAGCAAAAGCTTTCCCTTGAAGATTCTAGATAAACCATAGCTCAAAAGAAATCCCCATATTTATAGTATCAACTATTATTGGTAATAATATAAAAATAGAAACTTCAGTAAGATTTTCCAGACATTCTGCTTTAATCTTTCTACCTCCTTTCACATTAGTGTCCTTTAGCTGTCTGACCTGCAACACAGCAAAAGCCAGTCAATATTGTCAAGCTCAGCAAATGGTTTTTGTATGCAGAAAACAATTTGGAATTATTCTTCAGTGTTGGCTGCTAGCCATTTCATCATATAGTTTGGACCTCTGTTCCCATTTAATTTACTCATTTCATAAAGCACAGCCTCTAGGGAAAGAATTTTGTTTGATGCCTCAAATGAGAAAAACTGCTTGCCTGAATAAGCCCTTCTATGCCCTTGATGTTATATTTCTAATGTAACATAGCGATTCATTATGTTTAAATCTCAGGGATGTTCATAAAGTTGAAGATAAAGTTTGTTGAAGGTTATTACAGAATTAGTAAAATTAGTTAAAGAATTTGGTAGCTGCAAACAAACTCTTTGCAAAGTTACCATTTGAAGGATTTACTTTGAAAGTATGTACATAAAAAGTATAATTTTTATCCTATGTAATATTTTGTATCATTGATTTTTTTCAACCTACATAGAGTATGAAATCTAACATTTAACATTTTAGAATTAACATATCATAGTAATTATGCCTATAGTGTTTCCTGTCTCTGGAGGATAAAGATCAAAGTCAAATTCATTTTTTCAAAATGTATGTAACAGCTGTAGTTGAGTCTTTATTATTTTCCAAGTATACTATATTAAGAAGACAATTATTCTTTACCACTTCAAATTCATACTTTCCACTTCATTATCAAGATTATACTAATACTGCCATTTAAAAGACATTGTTGGTGTCAAAATTTGGATTCTAATGTACCTCTGCTTCTGGCTTATATTTTGCCTGTGCACTAAAATAGCCCGTCTGAGTGTCTTTCATCACTCTCATCGAACTTAAGTACAATGATGAGAAATCCAAGAACAGGTAGGTGTGATTAGTATTTGAGTATAGCACGTATTCAAGTTCACAGAGATCTCCAACATATCAGGAAGGGCAGTAGTCCTCTCTGCTTTGGACATGAAGGTCTGCCCAACTGTGTTAATCATTTTGCTAATTGGCTAGGTACAATTAAGTAGTGCTTTTATCAATATTCATTGATTCCGTTGAAAAGTAGTAATTAGGCTTACTGGCTTAAAGTAAGGAGAAAAGGTTCAACTTTATTTATAGAAAGTTTAATTTTTCCCTAATTTGTGACCTTATGCTTTATGCCTATTTTTAGGAGGATTCAAACTCAGGTGAAAGTGATTCAATTGAACAAAATTATAATTTAAGAAAGAGCATGAAGGAGTAGATATTCACTCTTGATTTCTAAGAGTTGCTCAGGGACTGATTTACAATTATTACAATATAGCAGTATTTAATTTGTGTTAGTTTGGAATTTGGAGTTTGCTAGTTGATAAAGTTTGACTTGTCATTAAAGACACCAATCCTGTAAACACTGTGTTATGCTGCACATTAAGTGTACCAGGGGGCAAACTGCCTGGTTAGCACAGCAATTCCTTAAATTCCTGAATAGTCAGAAATAACCTGCTCAATAATACCAGCCCCCAGTCAACACCCTCTGGAGACTTTTTCACATTAGTAGATGTGATCATGAATTTTAGCATTGACAGTTTTTACTATTGTCTTATTTTCCATAAAGATTAATTGTTTCATGTGATTTGTGTTCAACAAGCACAAAAGGAGAATATTCTGGAGACAGAGAAGCTGTGGCATCCTGAACAAAGAAGTTGGAAATTTACACTGTTCATAGATAAAAATTACTTGGAGGTACTTTATTATAAATATGAAAACAAAACTTAAGCTGGGGAGTGAGCTTTTTCTTCCCTGGTGGCTATTGCTTTTCTTCCTTTCTGGGGTTACTGATTTGCAGAGGCGAGAACATCTCAGGGCATTTGAGCAGGTATCCATATAGTGGAATGGCCTATGTCAGGTTTGCCAGTTCTGATTGCTCACCAAAATAAACTTTCTTGAATCCTCAGAACAAATATAGATGTAAACATTTCTTCCTAATAGAACTTAATTTCAATAGATTTGTCTAGTCCTGTTTCTTTTAATGTCATACTTAGACAAAAGGAGTCAATACAAAAACCATTTAAAGCCCAGATGTTAATTTTCCAGATTTTTACTATATAAACAAGAGGTATTTCTAAAGAGGTGGCAGAGAAGGCATCTTCATGGTCTTTAAGAATCCCAGCACTTTGGGAGGCTGAGGCAGGTGGATCATCTGAGGTTGGGAGTTTGAGACCAGCCTGACCAACTGGGTGAAACTCTGTCTCTACTAAAAAAAAGACAAAAAATTAGCTGAGCATGGAGGTGCATGTAATCTCAGCTACTCAGAAGGCTGAAAAAGGAGAATTGCTCGAACCTGGGAGGTGGAGGTTGCAGTGAGCTAAGATCATGCCATTGCATTCTAGCCTAGTCAACAAGAGTGAAACTCGTTCTCCAAAAAAAAAAAAAAAAAAAAAAAAATCTATTCTCAGAAATGGGCTTAAGATAGCAAAAGATAAACAGAAGCCCCCAAAACCTCATAGGAAAACTCTCCAGTTGCCTTTTAAGATGAAACTCACCTGCTGGCTTGACACATTCAGGATAAAGAGTGTCCTGAGGCATTTCAGACTCCTGGACCTTTCAGACTGGCTGCATGACATGGAAATCCCCACTCTCTGGATGGTGGATGACAAAAGAGTACCCCCAGAAGATTACGAGGTCAAGCTCCCAAAGACATAAAACAAGATGGGAGGGAAACTTCCTCTGGTTTTTGTTCAGAGACCTGAAGCACTGTTTGTAACTGAGCGGTCTTGCAGGGCCAGCTTGAACAGCAGGCTTACCGGGGACATAGGCCAGCGTTCTATCCTCTTTATAACAGAATGGCACAGACAGACAACTTCATAGCACTAAGTACACCAGGTTTGCACTATTACCTGGGATTTGTCACCCAAATCCCTTTTCCCATTAATCAAAACCTTGCAGAGGAGACAAACTGATTTTTACTGTTATTTCCATGGTTTGCATGGAGAGAGCGAGGCCAGAGCCTGGCTAATAAGAAATTCTTAGTCTTCTGCTTACTTGCCAGATTTCTGGCTTCTTTTTCTCTGATCAGCTTTGGTGACCCTGCTCACTGTACCATAGCTCTGGGGGCCAACAGCATTACAAGAGAACATCATCTTTCTCCATTTTATAGAACCATAGGCAAAAGCCTCTAATTTTCCAACATGCCACCCAATGGGCTGCATGGTGAAATGAGGTGTTGAATTAAATGCACAAAAAGGAAAAATGGATCAGGATGTGAGCAAGGCAAACTCTGGACCCATGTGTTATCAATTCTCTCCTTACAGAGATAGTATCCCAAGTTGGTGGGCTCACATGCTCAAACAAAGAGAAGGCAGAAAAGTTCATAGGCTTCCCTTCCCCACAAAGTGTGGCAACGAGAGGGAAAGTACCTAGAAGACTTAAAAAGATCACAGAGTCCCACCATCTGAACTAAGTGGCTGTTTCAATCCATCCTGCATGCATGTCTGTTCAGGCTGTGCCAATTGACCAGTCCCACACAGATGTCTATTCAGGTTGAGCCTGAAGTCAATGAAAAGTGAATGAAGAGAAGGCAGAAGGAAGAAGAAAAAAGAAAGACAAAATAAATATGGGACAGGATAAAAAGAAATGCATTGTTTGCATGTTGGGGCTTGGTGAGGAGTGTCTGAGAGGCTAGGAGTGTCTGAAAACTCTCCAGTTGCCAAGAGGCTGAGTCAAAGATTTAGGCAGCTGCCTGTCGGCCACAAAGCATGTATATCTGGCAGTTCTGCTGGCTCATAAGCCTCCCCCTTCTTCAGACATGGGGGAGCAAAATGCTCCCCATGTCCTGTGGTCCTTCCAGGGTCACCAGAGAATCTGTTGCAAATCACAGGCTCTTTGGCTCTCCATGTAATGGAAATTAACATGAGGCCAAGCAGATTTCCCAAACAAGGTTTTTATTTCAGGTCTTGTGCTCAGTCACAAGGAGATGAGGCACAAAGCTCTTCCAGCTGACTTTCTGGGGGAAAAAAAGCACATATAATATATATATATATATATATATATATATATATATATATATATATATATAATTTTTTTTTTTTTTTTTTTTATTTAAGCACAAGAATTGACATCAGGGGTAGGTTATGCAGGCTGGGCTGGGCAAAGCATGGGAGGGGTAGGGTGTGCAGGAGAGCATATCCGGCTGTGATGGTTATCTTGAGTAATGGGACACCTGGTGGTCTGGCTTATGGCAATAAGGCTGTGACCAATTTTCCAGGATTTCTTCCCAAAGCAGGATACTCTACAACCTTGGTTCAATTTTGGATCTCCTAAGGCCAGTGTCACAGGTGATCAGTGACTATCCAGGCCAGTGGTATGGGTGTAGAAAGGCAGATATATTAGAGAAAGTATGAAAATATGTTGTAAGGGAGCAATGGGCAGGTCAGCAAGAGATAAGCTGACTACAAAGAGACAAAGGCGTGCTGAGGATTTTATAGAATGGTACTTGTGCTCAAGAGTGCTATGTGCAGTACTGATAACACTAAGGTTGCAGTGAGCTAAGCTAACTTGCATTTTTCTATCAGCTGAGGGTCTGGTGATAGGTATAGGAAGATTGTGAGCTATTTGAGCAAGAGTGTTATGTATCCTGGACCATGAAGAAAAGCAGACTTATAACTTACCTGCTTTCTCTTTTTGCTTTCCCTTGGTCCTGCCAGCCTTTCCCCCTCCCACCCCCACTCCCCCATTTGGGACTCAACAGCCAGTTTCAGCAATTCTTTAAGTAAAAATCATGGTTAAACATTATGAGAGCACAGAAAAAAATGGCTATTTTCTTTGTCTGACTAAAGCCCTGGTGTTAGTGGGTACAGTTTCAGTAAGGTACTAATGCGGATTTTGTGAAAAGAAGGAAAAAAATATGTAAAGGAGGAGCTGCATTCCACTCCTATTCTGTCTCACAGGCTCTCTTCTTCATGTCCCCTTTGCTCTCTCAGCCTTTAATACTACTATGCTATAAAGCAATTTTGAACTTATAAGTAAATAGACAAGTCATGAGTAAAGGGAAAAGTAAATATGGTACATGGGACTTGGTGGCTAATAGGAAATACATTGTAAGTTTTGGTTTTCTTAGTAATTTAGATGCCGAAAGCATAGGTTATTAATTTTTACCCACCCATTTAATAGTATTTTTTTAAGAGAACACTTTAAACATTTTGAAACACAATTTTTGAGCAAAAGTAGCTGTGCCTAAGACAGAAGCCACATATGATGATAATTCTTTTCTGTTGTTCTTTCTGGATGCTAATTTACTACCATAATTCTGTTTTGTAATTGCTCTTAAAATCTCAAATTTTAGGTTTCCACGAGCTAACTTGGAGAATCACACCCTTTCTTCTTCTCTCTTAATCCTTCCTATAAAGTTTCTTATTTTTATTTTATTTTTATTATTCTTAAGTCTACCTTGTCAGCTTATAGATAAATTTTATGCTTTATATTATCAGAAAAATATAATACCTGAAATTGATCAGATAGCTCATATAATCTATTTTCCAGATCAAAAAAACCAATAATGGATGTTATCTTGCCCAAGCTGACAGAGTTATTTAATGAAGAAACAGAGTAAAACCAAGTCTTCTGTTTCTTCATTAAATAACTCTTAGAAGTTACAGAAATTTTATCTATCTGTTCAAGTTGTATGGTTGATGGGAGTAATTTTCTTGCTCATTTTCATTGTTTTTGATGAATAATTAAATCTTTGTTAAACAGAAAAAAAAACCAAAAAACAAATCTTCTATTTCTAATCCAAAGCTTGTTCTACCACACCATATTAACTTTTTTCCCTACCATTAATAGGCTATAGCAGATAGTCAATCTGCTGCATCAATTATTCAAATACTTCATGCATCTATTGAACGTCTATTATGTGCTAGGAATGTATACTCTGTATTTGTGCCACATAATTTAATTTTTGGACATGGAAAATAGATACTATTCTAATTCTTATTTTTAATAAATAAACAATTTTATACAATTAAATTAACCAGCTCAAGGTCACTATAATTATTGAGTGAATTGTTTACAAAAAATAAGTGGTACAAAGGAATCACTATCTGTTTTCTTCACATATCTTTTAAATTACTTTTAGGTAGAATCAGAAAAGCAATCTTAGTGTGTTCTCACATTGCTATAAAGAAATGCCAGAGACTGGGTAATTTATAAAGAAAAGAGGTTTAATTGGCTCAGGATTCCACAGGCTATACAAGAAGCATGGTGCTGGCATCTGCTTGGCTTCTGAGAAGGCCTCAGGAAGCTCCAATCATGGCAGAAAGTGAAGGGAGAGCCATTAAGTCTTGTCATATACAGCAGGAGCAGAAGCAAGAGTAAGGGTGAAGGGGAAGGGGCTACACACTTCTAAATAACCAGATATTGTGGGGACTCACTCACTATCACAACAGCACCAAGAGGATAGTGCTAAACTATCATGAGAAATCTGCCCCAAAGATCCAATCATCTCCCACCAGGCCCACCTCCAACACTGGGAACTACAATTCAACATGAGTTTTGGTGGGGACATAGATCCAAACCAAAATATAAAATAACTCATCATACATATATATATGTAAATAGATACTTTTCCTTTTACTAATTAGTTGGCTATTTACATATATATGTAAATTATATGTATATTACATATAATAACCATATATATATGGTCTTATTATGCATATGATTAGCTTTGCTCAAAATATCAGTAATTTTCTCCTTTTCTTACCATCTCAGGGCAGACTCCTGCCTGTCCCCAGTGGTACAAGTTAGCAGTGCTGTGAGGTAGGCAGTTTGTTAGTGACAACAAACAACTCTCCTGTCTTTATTCTCTCAATCAACAGCCCTCATTTCCTTCTTTTTATTTTTTTAAAAAATAACCCTTTCTATTTATTCTGCTACTCTCAATCTTAGCAAACCTCTTCCTTTGAAAGGTTTTCTTGGTTTATTTTACACTCTGGTGTAGAAAGCTAAGAATTTATTGTAACTACTCCACAGAAACATTTGCTTTTTAAAAAGACAATGTCCCTTTCAAATTAAGCCAAAGGAGATAAAATTTAAACGACAAGATTCCAGGTTTCTGCAAACTTGTAAATAGGAGAACTGGAAACTTTTTAATTAAAATAACTCATCATATATATATATACACACACACACACACACACACACATATATATGTAAATAGATACTTTTCCTTTTACTCATTATTTGTCTATTTACATATATATGTAAATTATATGGGTATTATATATAAGACCATATATTATATATAATATAATATAATATATGGTCTTACTATATTTGCCAAGAGGCAATATAGCCTTGCTCAAAATTATACTCTCAAAGATGTAGCAATCTATAGTGACTCTCAGTGTTATTCTGCTTCTTGGCTATACACAAATGCAACACATTATCATCAGTAACAATTTTCATTACACAACAGGTTCTTAAGTGGGACCTCCACCTGTGCTTTAGAAGTTTTAGAATATCTATGCAGCTTACAAAGTACCTCCCACAAAAATATTTAGTTCCTCCACATTTTTCCCCCATATTCTTTTGCAATCACTGAGGAGAAGGGAATTGGCAAGAACTTTGTATATCTGATATTTTAATCTTTTGGGGCTTTTTAAAGTGCCAATTTTCTTTTCAGTTCTGCAGACTGAAAATGTGATTAATGTGCTTTCTACCATAGTATTCATGTGGAAAATATTCCATTACAGCACAATCTTTTGAATGCTTTTTGTATTAATACACTTTTTTGTTGGTACTCTTTAGTACTCAGGTTAACTAGTGAACATTGCTAGTTAATGTTCACTAGTTAAGAGGCATTGCTTTTCTTTTAACTAAAAGACATAAATGGAGTCTTAATTATGTACTCATACAAATAAAATTTTTCATAAATTTCAAGTAGTGCACTTCATGTGTGATAATCTTTTATTTCCCATGAGGAACTTTAAGATAAAAGGAAAAACGTCGTATGTAAATGACAAACCTGACAGGGCTTTGGGAATTGAGGTAGGGTAAAACCCAAGGAAAAGGAGGAAAGAAAAAATATTTTAAAAGCGTAAAAGAAAAGAAATACTAAAATATTAGGAATAGAGTTGTGAGATAAACTAGATGACCAGGGACATCAACTTCTGCCTTAGTATAGACATAGATTTCAAAGAGCTAAGGCCAAACATGGACAGAAAAGTCTGTGATCCCCTTGGTCTGGAGCAAGATTTAGTTTGAGACAATCTAGTGTCCTGTATATATTCCTGTAAGAAAAGTACTTTAAAGTACTTACATTTGTTTGTTTGTTTTTCTTTAAACCAAAGACCTACTTGGCTGATTCAATACCTAGGTGAGGCTTGGATTTAATTAAAAGTGTCCATCCTGTGGTAGGGGAGAATCACATCTTCAAGACCAATAGGGAATTTCAGAGAGCAATCTGTATTTTCCAAGGATTTAGAAGGCTATGATTAGATTTGTTTCCCAGAGACAGATAAACAGAGAAGAAGCAAACGGAGGACATGAAAATAGAACCTTTTCTGCTTGACTTTAAAAAAATAGTTAAAACATTTACCTGGGTTGGCCAGATTTGTTGACAGTGACCTAAATGTATGTGAGGCTAAGTAGAAGTTCTACAAATTTGGATTGTTTGCAATATTTGGTTATTAGCTGCAATAAACATTTTTATACCTGTCTTTCAGTGAAGAAATGTACTGAATATTTACCTAAGAATGAAATTGTTAGATTCCATTAAAGAAATGCTATGATATTTAAAACCTCACCATTACGCAATATATCCATGTAACAAACCTGCACATGTACTCCCTGAATCTAAAATAAAATAATAAAACACATTGACTCCATTATTTCATGTGTTTAGGCTACTATGCCTTGGGCTACCTTGTCTTATTGTTTTCACATTTTACTTCTACATATATTTAAAATTCCATGTCATTATCATTTTCTAGGTAGTTTATATTAGTCACATTTACCCTTCCTATTGCATCTTATTCTATCTTACATTTTCATATTTCTGGAGGAGTTAATATTCTTTCTGCCATATAAACTGCTTTCAGATTATCTTTCAGTGCAAGTCTGCTAAGAAAAAGTTCTTTCAGTTTTTGTCTAAAAATGGCTTTTTGCACCATCATTTTGGAATAATATTTTCTCTAGTTGTAGAATTCAATGTTGGCAGTTGTTTTCTTTTAAAACTTTAAAGATGTCATTTCATTGTCTTTTATCTTCCAGCATTTCTTGACAGGTTAGCTGTCAAACATGTTGATGCCTTTTTATTTCCCCAGAGTTAAGTGTCTTGTTTTCTGTATGTTTTTCAGTGAATAGCAGGAAATCAGCAAGTATAAAGAAGACAGTAAGTAGCAGAGAGTCTGACATATTTAGGAAAATGAAAGAAGAAAAGAGTGGTGGTGTGTAGTGAGTGAGGAGGGAAGTAGCTGAGAGGAGTCTGGAGAGGATAAAAGGGATCACAGTATGCAGGACCTCACAATGCATAGTAGGGAGCTCGTGTTGTATTCAAATTCATTGACGTGAGTAATAGGAACTAATTTCTATTTCAAGAATATCATACTTGCTCTTGTGTGAAGAATGGGTGGTGGAGTAGTGTAAGACCAGAAGAGAAAAGCAATTGAAGAATTTTAGAATGTGTCGACCAGGTTTGAGAATGGCAGAGATAGAGATGGAGGTCTGCACAAATTCAAGCCTATTTTAATGTGAGAACTGACAGATCTTAGACAAGTGCTTGGATGTGGGGCTTGTAAGAAAGGGATGAATTAAATTTTGATTCTGGGTTTTGGTTTGGTCATCCAAGTGGATGATGGTACCATTTACTGAGATACATAAGGTTGAAGGAAGCAGAATTATGAGTGAGGTAAAGATCAATAGTTCCCTTTGCAGAACATGAAGTTTTAGATACATCTTTGGCATTTAGGGAGAAATATTTAAAAATATCTAATTTGTTGCTTAATACTGAAATCAAGTCCAGAGTTACAGATAGATTGTGACTGAAGTATGCCTACTGGTATGCTAAAGAGAAGAAGGAAATAATCTCTTTATACATTGGGAGCGCATTTTTAATTGTTTAAATGTGGCATAAATAAAACCTTTTGAAGAAAATATTTAACTTTTTTCTACTAGGCAGACATTAAAAATTCAACAGGTATTGCTAGAGAATTTAAGAATTGAGAAGACTTTTGGATTATTTTTTACTACCATTATAATTTTTGTTCAGTTTTCATTGGTGTCTTAAATAGTCTGCGGATAATGAGTTTTCTTCTTCTCGCAATATTGCTGTTAAATAAATTAATACAAAAATTTCTGAGCTGTAAAGGATTAATTTTGTAGATATCTAGGACATAAAGTACATTTGAGACATTCATCATTCCTTAGAAAGTCATATTGAACAGGTAAGTAATTTAGAATATTTGATTATATCTAATTTTATGAGAGGAAAAAGTCTATGCAATGAGAATTTGGTGAAAAAGTGCTACGAATGTGATGATATGGGAAAAACATTAGTTACCACATCCAGCTATGTTTATGTGTCTCACAGCGTCTTTTTGATGACCACTCAAACTCAGTATCTAATTTGTGACAGATCGTATTTATCAATTTTATCAGCTCTTTAGCAAATTTAATTCAATAATTCTTTATAAATTACAGATACAATGAAAATCTCCTGGTTTGTTTAACTCTTGATTTATTTTTAAAATATTTAAAAATAGAGGTTTGAAACTTCTTTTGGATGCGTATATGATTCATAGTGCTTTTTTTTTTTTTTTTTTTTTTTTTTTTTACAAAAAGTCAGGTAGTTGAGGCATTTGTGAGGTAGAAGACAGAATAAATTGTCTCTTTAAAATGTGAGATTCTTGGTTTTGGTATAGGCATTACTTATGTTGTAAACTTCAGTTAGAAATTTAGATTAAATAGTGTTTCCAGTTGGTAAATGGTTAGGACTCTAAAGAGAGATTTATAGACAAGGTTGCATATAGATATTATCAGTGAGAGGTGGCAAAATAAAGTGATTACATTTCTCAAGTGATTTACTCTGTTATATACGCCCTGTGTTGATAAAATTAAATAATTTGTTTGTAAAAGCAAAGTTATTCCCTATAGAATATATTGTGATACATTAATTAGAACAATGTAGAAATACCCTGAGATTTCAGCCAGGAATAGTGATCCTTTCCAATAAAAATTTTAAATTCAAGAATTCTGATCTATGTTTGAATACCTTTACTAGATGTGCAAGCTTGATAAATGTACTTGATTTCTCTTTGAGTAAAACGAGAATAATAATAAGTGGCTTGGCATGGTGGCTCATGCCTGTAATCCCAGCACTTTGGGAGGCAGAAGCGGGTGGATCACCTGAAGTCAGGAGTTCGAGACCAGCTTGGCCAACATGGCGAAACTCTGTCTCTAGTAAAAATACAAAATTAGCTGAGTCTGGTGGTGCATGCCTGTAATCCCAGGTACTCTGGAGGCTGACTCAGAAGAATCACTTGAACACAGGAGGCAAAAGTTGCAATGAGCCGAGATTGCGTCATTGCCCTCCAGCCTGGGTGACAAGAGTGAAACTACATTTAAAAAAAAAAAAAAAGAAGAAGAAGAGAAAAATAAGTATCTCCCCAGATTTTTGTGAGGATTATAAGAAATATATATAATATATTAAGCACCGTACTAGGCACATTCGTTAAAGGAATTTAATATGATCACAAATGACAAATTTAAAACCAACTAAATAATTAAAATTTATTTCTATTAAGAATTTTATTTTACTTGCTGAGTAGCAAAAATTTCTTGGTAAATATTATTGAAATCTTACCATGTACTTAGCACCTACATAGGAGTTAGAACACACAAAAATTATTTAATTAAGATCTGAGGGGAGGATTCTGGGAGGAAGGCAGTGTAGGAAGCACCAGTACTCTGTCTTCTCACCTAGACAATTATTGCAGTGGCAAAATCTGTCTATTGTAAGTGTTTTTGGAATTCTAGAGTCTATAAAAGGCTTGCAACTCAGAGAAAAAAAGCTTGCATGCAAATTGAGGTTAATTTCAGTCAATGTCAGCACTTAGCACAGTAGTAACTACTCATCTCCCAACCCATGCCATATGTCAGGAGGTTGTGCATTTATTCCTGGGGCAACTTATATGCAGCTTGGAGGAGCCATCTTGGGCAAAAGGACCTTGTCTTCCAAATAATGGGGATCTGTGCTCTGAGAGCTGATTGGCTGCTTGTTATCACAGAAATATAGACAAAGAGGCAATGGTTGTTGTTTTTCTACCTTCCATTATGGTTACATGCCTCTCATCTTCCAGCTAAAGTTACATCCAGAGGATTTAAAAGACTGGCATCCTTTCTCCTTCCCTTCATTTTTCTTCTCCCCTTTTTGGAAGCCAGCTATTAAAGACAAGAACATTTAAAAATAACCACATAGAAAGAGAAATTAAAGTCACTGTGCATGTCAAAAGAAAGGTGCAAGCTAAGAAAAGACCCAAGAGCACTTATATTTAACACATTGGTTTGATTCTCAGCGAAAAAAATCACTTTACAACAATCAAAATAAAATAACACACACACAGATGCATACACATCTAGCAAATCCTTGAGGTTGGTGAAGAATCTGATTTCTAGAATTATCATGGTAATAAATTCGAATGTCTTGTTTTTAACAGAAAATCACTAGGCATACAAAGAAATAGGAAATTGTGGCCCATTCAATGAAAAACAGTAAACTAACAGTAATTGTCAGTGAAAGGGGTCAGATGATGGATCTATTAGAGATAAAGACTTCAAAATAATTGTCTTAAACACACTGAAAGCCAGACATGGAGAAAGTCAAGAAAATAATAATGATAACAAAGTTAAAACACCAATAAATGAATAAAAAAACTGAAAAAAAAGAAGCCACAAGAAATTCTGGAGATAAACAGTACAATAACTAAAATGATTAAAAAGTCAGTAGAGGGATTGAAATGAACATTTGAGCAGGCAAAAGACTCAGTCAACTTGAATATAGAACAATAGTTATTATTGAATCTGAGGAACAGAAAGAAAAAAGATTAAGGAAAACTGAAGAGAGTATAAGGGCCTTGTTGAGCACAGTCAATTAGAAGAACATGTACATGATGCAAGTCCCAGAAGAAAAAGTTAGAGAAATTGGAGGAGAGAATATTTGAGGAAATAATGTCTAAAAGCTTGCCAAAATTGATGAAAGATATAAATATCCAAGAAATTCAACTAACTTAAATGAGTACAAACTTAAAAAGAACGATATCAAGACACATTTTGATCAAATTATCAAAAGCCAAAGCCAAAAAAGCATCTTAAAAGTAGCAAGACATCTCCCAACCCACGAAGTAACTTGTCACATAAAAAGACTACTCAATAGAATCTTCAATAAATTTCTCATCAGAAATTTTAATGGTCAGAAGGCAGTGGTATGATATATTCCAATTGCTAAAAGGAGTAACAAAAAACAAAACAAAAACTGTCTACCAAGAATCCTATGTCTTGGAAGTGATCCAAGATGGCTGATCACTAACAGCTCGGGATTGTAGCTCCCAGTGAAAGTGCAGAGAACGAAACGATGCCACACTTAGACGAATTTTCGTCACTCACGGACCAGAAGATTCCCAGTTGATGAGCCAGTGCAACTCTTGTGGCCGGCTCAGCGGTTTTGCCGGTGTCTCAGCGCAGCAGCTCTTCATGCAGAGTAAACAGGAGGAGATTCCTGGGCAGAAGAGCACCATCAGTCTTAACACTGCAGTTTTGGCCGGCGCAGTGGGTTGCTCAGATTCCAGCACTGGGAATCAATATACTGGATGTCCACTCAGAAACCCAACTAGAAAGGTGGTAATTGTAAAGACAACAGATAGATAAATTTATAACAAAGGGAAGAAACCAGCCTAAAAAGGCTGAGAATACCCAAAACCAGAACCCCTCTCCCTCTACAGGGGATTACAGTTTCTCATCAGCAACGGAAAAAGCCCTAATGGAAAAGGACTGTGTTCCATTAACAGAAGTAGGCTTCAGAAGGTGGATGATAAGAAACTTCTGGGAGTTAAAAGAACTTGTTCTAACCCAATGTAAAGAAACTAAGAACTTTGAAAAAAGGTTTGACGAAATGCTAACAAGAGTAGACAATATAGAGAGGAATATAAATGAACTAATGGAGTTGAAAAACACAACATGAAAATTTAGCAAAATATGTACAAGTTTGAATAACTGAATTGATCAAACAGAAGAAAGGATATCAGAGGTCAAAGACCTACTGTATGAAATAAAACGAGAAGACAAGAATAGAGAAAAAATGATAAAAAGGAATGAGCAAAGTCTCCAAGAAATATGGGACTATGTGAAAAGACCTAATTTGTGTTTGATAGGTGTACCTGAATGTGACAGAGAGAATGAATCCAAGCTGGAAAATACTCTTCAGGATATTATTCAGGAAAACTTTCCCAATCTAGCAAAGCAGGACAATATTCAACCCCAGGTAATACAGAGAACACCACAAAGATATTCCTCAAGAAGGAATCATTAGATTCACCAGGGTTGAAATGAAGGAGAAAATACTAAGGGCAGCCAGAGAGAAAGGTCAGGTTACCCACAAAGGGAAGCCTATTAGACTTATAGCAGATCTCTTAGCAGAAACCCTACAAGCCAGAAGAGAGTGGGGGCCGATATTCAACATCCTTAAAGAACAGAACTTTCAGCCCAGAATTTCATATCCTGCCAAACTAAGCTTCACAATTGAAGGAAAAATAAAATCTTTTATGAACAAGCAAGTACTCAGAGATTTTATTACCACCAGGCCTGCTTTACAAGAGCTTCTGAAAGAAGCATTATACATAGAAAGGAACAACCAGTATTAGCCTTTCTAAAAATATACCAAAAAGTAAAGAGCATCAACATAAAGAAGAATTTACATCAACGAATGGATAAATTAGCCAGTTAACATTAAATGGCAGTAACCCTAAATTTAAGTCAACTAAATTCCCCAATAAAAAAATATAGCCAAAACCTAATGGTATGCTACATTCAGACCCATTTCACATCTGAAGATACACAAAGACTCAAAACAAAGGGATGGAGAAAGATTTACCAACCAAATGGAGAGCAAAAATAAATAAATAAATAAAAAGCAGGAGTTGCAATTCTCGCATCTGATAAAATAGATTTCAAAGCAACAAAGATATAGTGGTAAAAGGATCAATGCAACAATAAGAGCTAACGATTCTAACACCCAGATACATAAGACTCATAAAGAGATTTAGACTCAACGAGACAGAAAATTAATAAGGACATCCAGGACTTGAACTCAGATCTGGAACAAGTAAACTTAATAAATATTTATAGAGCTCTCCATTTTAAATACACAAAATATTGATCGGCCATTATTAATACCCATTTTTAGAATGGGTACATTCCCGTTCTCTCTCCCTCTTTTTCTTCCTTTTTCTTCCTCCCCTTCACTTCTTTTTTTTTTTCTTTCTTTCCAAAAAAAAAAAACAACAAAAAAAGAATCCCATGTCTGACAAAACTGTCCTTCAAAAGTGAGGGAGATTAAAACCATTCCTAGATAAACAAAGGCTAAGTGAGTTTCTTACTACTAGGCCTACTCTGCTCTGGAAGAAACACTAAAAGAAATCCTGCATGTTGAAATGAAAGGACTCCAGACAGTAACTAGCATCCATATGAAAAAACAAAGATCTCAGTAAAGGTAAATACATGGACAATTATAAAATCTAGTATTGTAAAAAATGGTTTGTGACTCATTTTTTTGTTTTCTATATGACTTAAACGACTAATACTTTTCCTTAAATAAGCATTATTAGTCAAAAAGCTACTGTTATTTAAAAATTGTATGTAATGTCACAGTTTGTTTTTATAGTTTAAGAAATTAAAATGATTGGTTTATTGTTTTCAAACACATAATGTGTAAAGATGTAATTTTGTGACATTAGTAATAAAGTAGATGCAGAGATGTAAGGTGACAGAGTTTTTATATGATAATGAAGCTGATATAATTCAAATTAGAATGTTATAACTTCAGGATGTTGAATATAACACACATAATGACCACAAATAAATAGCTATAGAATATACACTTGAATAAATGGGAAAGGAATTTAAATGTTTTGCTAGAAAAAATTAACTAAACACAAAATAAAACAGTAATGCAGAAACTGGAGACAAAAAAAAGCTGAAAGACATGTAGAGAACAAATATAAAAATCACATAAATTAAGTCATTCCTTTTCAGCAAGGCTTGAAAAAGAAGAAAATTCTGACATACGCTAAGTGATATAAGCCAGTTGCAAGTGCCAAATATGGTATGATTCTACTTATGTGAGCTACTGACAATCATAAAAACCAGAGACAGAAAGTAAACTGGTAGTTATCAGAGGATGAGGGAATGGGGATTTATTATTTAATATATATTGTGTTTCACTTTGGCAAGATAAAAACCATGCTGGAGATGGATGGGTGGTGATATTTGCACATTATGAATGTAATTAATATCACTGAGCTGTATATTTAAAGATGACTAAGATGGTAAATTTTATGTATATTTTGCCACAATTGAATATTTTAAAAAATTTTAAAAGATTTTTGAGAATGCCTCTTCAATTAAACTCAAAATGAGTTGTACTCTCATGGTTTTCTTTTAAAATTGTATATAATTTGAAAAAAATGATTAGTTTTGAATTTTAAAAGATATATTATTGTCTTAGAACTTCAAGTTTCTGACTATGAAGCCCTAATTTGGTAACCTAATTGCTATTGAAGAATGCCTAGATTGAAGAAATGCCTAGAAAAAAATTAACACATATGATTTCTGTTATCAATATTGGTATGTGATAATCGCTAATCTCCTCTAAACTAATATCATACTTTTAAAAAAGTTAGAATAGACCTATTATTTTTCTTGCACATTAACATGTTTTTGAGATTTTAAATAATAAATTTCTCTACATCTTTGCAAAATAACATTTATTAATGAATCCCATGCTCAGTACATCTCAAAAGGCTGATAGAAATATTTTTAATAAAATATTTTTTTTCAAAGTAGATATGCCTATAAGAATATGTTGAACCTGTAAATATCATCTTTTATGAGAATGCAAGTTGAAAATAAATTTTAAGAATCTTCAGTATAATAAATAATGATTCAATTTTTTTCTAATTTTAAGTATTAAATATCAATCTATCTTTTCACTAAGAAACCAAAACCTAAAAATTAAATAAAATGGATGTGCTGCAATAAATGATGCTTTACTGCTGTAAATCTTATTTTAAGGACTAGTAAATCTTTGTGCCTAAGACTACTTCATGATTGCAGAGGAGCAATCTTGATACATCAGAGTTCATCTATAATCCTTTCAGGGAAGAAAACCCATGACACTGAAAGAAAACAAGCCCAATTTAAATGATGTTCTCAGATTATATTATGCTACAAATGAGAGAACTTGTTCTATTTTTTCATTTCTGCTTTTCTTTAAATACACTGTAATCAAGTCAAAGACTATCTGTAGAATAGATGTCAAATATCCATATTTTAATAATGATGGCTGCTGTCTAATTTCAATTTAGAAATGTGCATTTGAGGACTCTTAAAGGTGAAGATGGAAAATGCCCAAATGAGACAGACATATTGATGAGACTTTTTAAAGAAATGTGGTACATTGTTTTGATTAGTCAGCCCCAAATAGAAACACTGTGTTTTATATTGTAAGATAAATTATCAATTTTGTAGCACATGTAGGACTTTTGGAAATGTCATTTAATATGCTACTGATTTCTGTTCAGCATTGTAAAGATAACACTCAGTCATTATTTTTTACATTACTTACTGCTTTCTAATTTGATTTATGTCTGTTCTTTTCTGCTTTTAGTCATGTGTGTTAATTGTGTCATATATTTAATTTAATTGGATGGCATCTTTATATTTTATTTAAATTGAGAATTGAGTTAAATATTACTGATGTAACTTGCCACCTCATGTAAACATAATACTTTTTTAGAAGCTTAAAAATTCCTTATATTAAGAAATTTATTAATTTTCTTTTAAACAAACCTAAAAGGGACTACAAATTAAATATTAATAAAAATATAGTAATGAATATAAACGATTTTTATATTTTCAATAATTGAATAGAATTGAAATACATTATTATGTATATAATTTATATTATTTAGAGAATGTAAATTTAAATGATTTTGATATGGTTCTGTATACAATTTAGGATAGACTAAATTTTCGCCAAATTCCCAGGTGATTTCTAGTTGACTCTGTGATTTTAACTTGAATATTTCTTATAACTCTATGCCTAGAACTGTGCCAGTTAAATAGTAGTAATAAACACTGTTAATTGAGGGCATGTTACTTAACCACACTTGTGCTCAGTGCTTTGTATAAAGCTTTTTATTTTGATGTACTTCAACCATTGTTTGTTTAAAAAATTAATCTCATTTTTGTGGCTTACTGTTGAACTTCATAATAACAGTGTTTGGAAGTCTGAGATACATACATTTTTTTCCTAAGTTCTTTAATTTCCTCTTACAGGAAAAACTTTGTCAAAAATTAGTCTCAAGTTTCAGTTTCATTATTGGAAAGTTTTATTTTTCTTCCCATTCTAGATCATCACACGTATTTTTACTATTTCTATATATTAGTTGCTGATTGATCATTTCAGTCATTTTAGCTTGAAAATATTTATTATATTATTCCGTTTTCATACTCGTATAAAGAACTGCTCAAGACTGGGTAATTATAAAGTGAAGAGGTTTAGTGGACTCACAATTCAACATGGCTAGGGAGGGCTCAGGAAACTTACCATCGTAGAAGAAGGTGAAGGGGAGCAAGGCACCTTCTTTGCAAGGTGGTGGAAGAAGTGCTAAGTGAAGGTGGAAGATACCCTTATAAAGCCATCAAAATTTGTGAGAACCCACTCACTATCATGAGAACATCATGGGGGAAACCACCCCATGATTCAGTTACCTCCACCTGGTCTCTCTGACATGTGGCGCTTAAGGGGATTACAATACAAGGATTACAATACAAGGATTACAATACAAGATGAGATTTGGTTGGGGACAAAGAGCCAAACCATGTCAGTAGTCAAGGATATCCTTTATAGTGGTTCTCAAACTTTAATATGCCTGGGTTAACTGGAGGGCTTGCTAAAACCCAGATGGCTTGGTCCTAACCTTAGGGTTTATGATTTAGCAGGTTTGAGGTGACATCTTCAATTTCTCAGATGGGGGTGATGCTATTGGTCTGAGTTCCACACTTTGAGAACCACTGTCGTATTAGTAACTAAAGTGAATATTGATGGAGGGTTACAATATCCTTTAGCAATCAATTTTATTTCAATATTTTTTTGTAATATAGCTAAGTCATAGTAATATACAGTTTTAAAATATTAGGGACTTAAATGTTATAAGCCATTTACATGTATCAGCTCATCTATTCCTCACTACAACACTGAGGTAGGCATTATCATTAGTATCAATGAGGAAACTAGGGCACAGACAGGTTAAGTAAATTGCCGAACTTTACACTAATCAGAATGGAACCAGGAATCCAACTCGGGCAGCCTGGCTCCAGAAACCATGCTGTAAACCACTACATTAATGATATGGAATTATCATAGCATATGAACTAGCAGAAGACAGGCTCTGCATTATGCTTTCTCATACCTATTGTTAGCACAGTGGTTGGCAAAGAATGGGTTGTACCTTAACTTTCTCCTCATATAATGCATTGGGATCTAAGATGATTTTGCTGTGGCCCCACACAAATCTCATGTCAAATTGTAATTCCCAGTGTTTGCAAGGGGGAGGAGGGACTTGGTGGGAGGTGACTGGGTCATGAAGACAAATTTTTCCCTTGCTGTTCTTGTGACAATGAGTGAGTTCTCATGAAATCTGGTGGTTTAAAAGTGTGCAGCATTTCCCCCTTCAATCTCTCTCTCTTGCTGTTTACTGTAGAGCCTGTAGAACCAGGAGTCAATTAAACCTCCGTAAATTATCCAGTCTCAGGTAGTTTTTTTATAGTAATATGGCAATGGAAAATTGGTACCAGAAAAGTGGGACTCTGCTATAAAGATAACCTGAAAATGTGCAAGTGACTTTAGAACTGGGTAATAGGCAAATGTGGGAACAGTTTGGAGGGCTTAGAAGAAGATAGGAAGATGAGGGAAAGTTTGGAACTTCCTAGAGACTTGTTGAATGATTATGACAAACATGCTGATAGTGATATGGATGGTGAAATCCAGGCTGAAGTGGTCTCAGATGGGGATGAGGAGCTCATTGGGGACTAGAGTAAAGGTCACTCTTGCTATGCTTTAGCAAAGCGACTGGCAGTATTGTACCCCTGTTCTAGAGATCTGTGGAACTTTGAACTTGAGAGAGATGATTTAGAGTATCTGTCAGAAGAAATGTCTAATCAGCAAAGTGCTCAGGGTATAGCCTGACTTCTTCTAAAAGCATATGCTCATATGCATAAACAAAGACATGATCTGAAAAGAACTTATATTTAAAAGGGAAGCAGAACATAAATTTTAGAAAATTTGAAGCCCAACCATGTGGTAGAAAAGAAAAACCTATTTTCTGGGGAGGAATACAAGAACCTATTCCCAGAACCTAGGAATATGTTACTGTACATGACAAAGAGGAATTGGGGTTGTAGATGGAATTAAGGTGGTAAGTCAGCTGACTCTAAAATAGAGAGATCATCCCATATTAATATAGTGAGCCCAAAGTAATCACGAAGGTCCTGACATGTGGAAGAGGGAGGTGGAAAGCTGGTGTCAGAGCAAGGTGATGTGAGAAGGACTCATCGTGCCATTGCGGGCTTTGAAGATGGACAGATTGTGAGTCAAGGAATGCATGAAACCTTTAGAAGCTGGAAAAGACAAGAAAATGCATTCTCCCCTGAACCCTCCAGAAAGGACCTCAACCTTGCCAACACCTTGATTTCAGCACAGTGACACCTATGAAGGGCTTCTGGCCTCCAGAACTATAGGGTAATACATTTGCATTGGTTTAAGCCACTAAATTTCTGATGATTTATTACAGCAGCAAATAGAAAACTAACACAGTTGATGTCTATAGATTCTTTATTGTGGACTAGCACTTTAAAGACAATCTGATTTTGGGGAAAGGAAGGAAAGAAAAGGACCTGGATGGCGGACCTGCCATGTGGCTGCATTATACCAGACCCTGAGCCATTTACTTCCCTTGGTCCCCCAGCCTGCCCAGTGAGGTGGGTGTGACAGTATCCACTTGCAGCTGATGGCCCTGAGAATGCCCAAGAGGCTAGGGTGCTTGTCTAAGGCCTCAGCTGGGAAAGTGGCAGGGCCAGGATTGGAGCCAGGTTTGCAGCCAGGTTTGTTTGCCTCCAGAATGGCAATTTTTTTTTAATGCAGAAATTTGCTTAAGTAAAGAGCCGAATGTTAATAGCCCAGACAATGGGAAAAATGCCTCCAAGGGCATTTCAGAGACCTTCCCAGCTGCCCCTTTTATCACAGGCCTGGAGGCCTAAAAAGAAAAAATGGTTTCATGGGCCAGGCCCAGGGTCCCACTGCTCTGTACAGCCTTAGAACATGGTGCCCTGTGTTTCAGTGACTCCAGGTCCAGCTGTAGCTAAAAGAAGCCAAGGTACAGCTCAGGCTGTCGCTTCTGAGGGTGCAAGCCCCAAGCCTTGGTGGCTTCCATGTGGTGTTGGGCCTGTGGGTGCATAAAAGGCAAAAGCTGAGGTTTGGGAGACTGTCTAGAATTCTGAGGATGTATGGGAACTCCTGGAAGTCCAGACAGAACTCTGCTGCCGGGGCAGAGCCTTCATGGAGAACCTCTACTAGGGCAGTGCAGAGGGGAAAGGTAGGGTGGAGCCACCTCTCAGAGCCCCCATTAGGGCACTGCCTTGTGGAACTGAGAAGAGGGACACTGTCTTTCACAGACAAAAATGGTAGATCCACTGACAGCTTGCACCAGGCACCTACGAAAGCTACAGACACTCAATGCCGAAACATGAAAGCAGCCATAGGGGCTCTACCCTGAAGATCCACAGGAAAAGAGATGCCCAAGGCCTTGGGAGCCCACCCCTTGCATCAGTGTGGCCTAGATGTGAGACATGGAGTCAAAGGAGATTATTCTGGGGCTTTAAGATTTTATGACAGCCTAGCTGGGTTTTGTATTTGCATGGGGCGTGTAACCCCTTTGTTTTTACCAGTTTCTCCCTTTTGGAATGGGAGCACTTACCCAGTGCCTGTACTCTCATTGTATTTTGGAAGTAACTAACTTGATTTTGATTTTACAGGCTTATAGGCAGAAGGGACTTGCCTTGTCTCAGATGAGACTTTCGACTTGGACTTTTGAGTTATTGCTGGAAGGAGTTAAGACTTTGAAAGACTGTTGGGAAGGCATGATTGGTTTTAAAATATGAGAAGGACATGAGATTTGGGAGGGGCACGGGGCAGAATAATATGGTTTGGTTCTGTGTCCCCACCCACGTCTCATATTGAATTGTAATTCCCGCTGTTGGGGAAGTGACCTTGTGGAAGGTGATTGAATAATGGGGGCAGATTTCCCTCTTGCTGCTCTCATAATAGTGAGTGAATTCTCACGGAGATCTGGTAGTTTGAAAGTGTGAAGCACTTCCCTCTTTGCATTCTCTCTCCTGCTCTGTCATGTGAAGATTGTGTCTGTTTCCCTTTTGTCTTCTGCCATGATTGTAAGTTTCCCAAGGCCTTATAGCCATACCCACTGTATAGCATGCAGAACTGTGAGCCAATTTAACTGAGTCTCTTTTCTTCAGAAATTACTCAGTTTCAGGTAGTTATTTATGGCAGTATAAGAATGAACTAGTACAGGATCACAGTCCTGTGAATCTAATTTATAATATGGGTAGAGATGAATGTTTTGATTGTGGTAATTGTTACACTGTGTACGTGTGTGTGCATATTTAATATATATATTTAATTCAAATGTATGTCTTAAATATATGCAATCTTTATTTGTCGACTAAATATTTCAAAATTTAAAAAAGGGAAATTGAGAGACTCAAAGAGCTTGCTTAAAATACTAAAATTTACATATTTAATACATACTGGAAACCAAATGTAAGTAAAATTTATGTGATTACAGATTCCACTTTTTTCCCTATATGTTGCTTTCTGCAGTAGAAAGAATGGACACATTAGTGTCAGATGGAAGTTGGCCCTGATTTTATGGATGACTTGTAATTTCTGGCTTTGAAGAGCACAGTGGGCATATGTACTTAACTTCACAGTCTTTTCATTTTCATGATGTCATCTTGACCTCAAACTTTCAAGTGTAAAGCAAGTAATTTCTCTACAAAACTAAATGTATTTAATGTTGTGTTTACCTTTTTTCTTAAGGCTAAAAACAATAACAATAAAAACCCATGGACACAAATGAGACTGATCCCCCACTGTTTGTTTAATCACTGAGCCCTTAGAATTTCTATTCTACTTTCAGTATTCGTGTTCCTCTTACCAGCATTTTACTGATATCAATTTACATAACTCCTTAAACTTGAATTGTTTTAATGTTATTTCTTTGTCACTAGTTTAAAAGAATTACATGGCAGAAACAATTAGACATTCTCCTCAATTTTTTACTTGGATAATGAGTTTCTTCACCTAGGGAAATATTCATTTAGGAAACTTAAGAATAAAAGAAAGAAAACCGTGACTGAGGAACAAAAAGAAATAAAACTTCAAAGATCATTTTGATGCTTGCTATTTTATTACTACCTAATCAGAATGTTTATTATGGTTGTTAGTTGAATTTTATGCAATACTTTCTGGTTCCTCCATTACTATACAAATCTTATTTTATATCCTTAACTCACTGATGACAATTACAGATGTATTAAACATAGTACCGTACTCAGTGTCCTTAGTACAATTATAATAGTGTACTTACACACTTACACACTTCTAATAGTGTACTAAGGCTTCCTTTCCAAGCCCTATGACTTTGTTTTTGTTTTCTTGTCTGATCATTTATTCACTATTTTTGATATATATTTATTTATAGCACTTGTTACCTTCTGTCATTTAATTTAGATTTAGATTTTATTTACTTCTCTTTACTGTCGTAGTGAAGTGTTAGCTCCATGGGATACACATTTTTGTTTGATTGTGTTCTTTGTTTCATCCCTGGGCCCTAAAATTATAACTGCAATATTCTAGGCACTCAAATATTTGTTTAATGAATGGAAAGTCACGCCTATTTAAAAACCTCCAATAGTGTCTCATCACTTAGAACAAACTGCATATTCCTTACCATGATCTATAAGACCTTACGTATTTTGGCTCATACCACTGTCTCCTATTCCCATACCCTCCTTCACTATGCTTCAGCTGCACGCTGGTCTTACTCAACCATGCCAAGCTTATTTAGACCTCAGAGCCTTTAGCCATGCTGTTCATAATTTGTTCTGCCTTCCTAAAGACATTTCCTCTAAATCTTTGTGTGCTTCTGTCATAAGCTCACCTCCTTTAGAGGCCTTTCATAAATATCTAATGTTAAATAGCTACTTGTTACCCACACTTTCAGGCCTACTGACTTTTCAAAAATTTTTTAGCACCCTTAACTATCTGGAGCATTTATTTTGCTTGTTTGTTGACTGTCTCCACTCTCTACAATGTGAGTTCCATGTCCCGTTCTAGTCTGTAGCCCCAGCACCTAGATTAGCACTTGGTAAGTATTTAGATCACTAGGGGTGTTTGTGTGTGTGTGTGTGTGTGTGTGTGTGTGGTGTCAGTGTTTCAAGTTGTGACACTGAGTACACTGTTATAAGTTTAAGTGCACCATGTAGATAGCTAACAGAATTGTCAGGAGGGCTGAAGTAACAGATCCCAGATGGCTTTACCTAGAAGAGCTCCAAAACCATAACACATAACTCAATTGTAAAGGGAGATGTCTCTGCTGTGATTAAAAGTTGCTGTTGCTGCTCTTTCCAGAAACTCGGTCACATGAGGGAGCAGCTGAATTCAGATATTAGTGTTTACTGCTGATTACAAATCCATAATGTCTTGGCTGGGATTCATACTAGGTGAAAGTTGGTTCCACTGGGTTCCCCTAGTGTATTCAGTTATGAGATAGATGAGCAGTTCACAAATTGGAAATCTATTTCTAAGTTCCCCTCTCTTATGGTCATTGAATTTCTTCCTCTATTATACTAAGGAATTTCTAGCATCACAAAATACTGAGTTGAGGTTCTATCTAACTAAAGGAGTGATGAATTAGTATAAATTATAGCTTCTAGGTCAGCATATTGAATTGATACTCCATTCAGTGATAAGTACAATAATCAGCCTATTCAAAATTATATTTTTCTTTACTTGGTGTAGGCTATCTGAATTCATACCCACACATATTATCTAGTAATGTATCAATAAAAATGAACAGTATCTTGGAATTCTTTAGTGTTTAAGCTTCTCCCTTGTAATTGTTCTTCTTTTGTTTATTTTTTAATATTTATTTATTTGAGACAGGGTCTCACTCTATTACCCAGGCTGGAGTGCAGTGGTACCATCTTGGCTCACTGCAACCTCCGCCTCCTGGTTTCAAGTGATCCTCCTACCTTAGCCTCCCCAATAGCTGGGACTACAGGCATGGCCCATCTTCATCAGATTTATGAGAGACAATAAAATGTGGTAAGAATGGGCCATGGTGTGAGGTTATTTCAAGACCTTCAGTCAACATAAACCATGTCTATTTAGACAGTGTAGAAAGCGATGCTTCTTCTAAAAAGGGAAGCTTAGTGGAGATGAGGAATTTAGAAGACTTGGAGTCATCAGAATCTTCTCAAATATCATTTTTAAATTTCACCCTTTTTTTCGGTCATTGAATGAATTCAACTTACACTGAATTTCCATATGTTCAGACTCTGAATCTCTTTTTTGAATTTATCAAGCATGTTAACTTCCAGAGTTACAACTTGCTTTCGAGAATTTATTGTAACTCTCTGGTTGGCTCTTTTACTGATTTGAAATCAAACCTTAAAATCTTGAACTTATCATTTTTTCCTTTAAGTTCTCTAGTGCAGTGATATGCAGAAAGCTGATTCCATCACAATATTATAGTTCATACCTCTCAGCTTGTCATAAATAGGCTTTCAATGGGCCTGTCATTCAAAAGAACTGCAGGTAGTAATTTTGGCAAATGTTTTACCACTGTATCTCATGGACTAACATGGTTCCATTCTCTAGTATTCCCTGGGTTACTGGTTCCTTCAAATACACCTCGCTGAAATAACTAATCTAATACTCTTATTTTGGGGGGATTTATTGTAGCCCTGTTCAATAGAACTTTCTGCGATGATCAACATTTTCTATTTTTATGCTAATAAGGTAGCCATTAGCTATTGAAAAGTAGTAAGTGTGATGAAGGAAGTGAATTTTAATTAAATTAATTTTAATTTTAAAATATCAAATAGAACTAGTGGCTACCAGATTGGACAGCATGGATTTATTGCTTGCAACCACTTCTGCAAATAATTAGTGAACTCATCACTTTTTAATTGTAGACAAAGACTCTTGTTTCTGTGATCAAGAGAAGACTTTGAAGAGGTAGAGAATAGATTAAGGAATCCTTGGAAAACCTTAATCAACAGATTCTAGACTGATGCCTCATAGCAACAAAATTACTGTATAAGGGAACTGCTCCCTCTCTTTCTGGAAGCTCAGCCATCAGCAATTTACTGCTGCTGGCTCTTGAACCACAAAACCAATGCCAAGTACCTATAGTTACTCTTTTCTGCCCAAATGTATTTGAAAGACAAATCTAAGTTACATATCTACCCCCAGCTACAAGGTTCCTTAAAGTAGATTTTTTCCACATTCAATATTATAAATATAGGATTCACACTTTTAGAACATTGTCAAAACTAGGGACAAGTATTCAAAAAATTTTGGGTAGCAATAGAGGGCAAATTTTCACTAGAGAATAAATCAATAATTTTCAGATACCTCCTATTGTTTTTTAGATCCTGGATTTTGTGTGTGTGTGTGTATGTATGTGTGTGTGCATGTGTATGTGTGTGTGTGCGTGTGTATGTGTGTGTGTGTGTTTCTCTAGTGTCAATGCTGATTCAGATGAATTTGATCTAGATGAATTTGCATATTTGATGATACTGCTTCAATCTTCTATCACCCCAAACACTCAGCACCCTCCCACTAGTACCCACTACTCACAACCAAATCAATTGCATTAAAAGTAGGTGTTCATTTTGTATGCCTCTTTATTTACTTAGATTCCTATCAATGGAGTCTGAGTGCATCAACCACTTAAAACTGACTGACATTTTTGTTATAAGTAGTTCTATGAAAGTGAAAAGTTACTGAGTCTTATTGGTAAGTGTGAGAAACTCATCTAGTTGCTTTCAAATCACACCATATAATATCTTAATTCTGAAAACAGTCTTGCAACAAAAGAAGTGACTTATTTTCTTTCTTATTTTTATTTTGGACTGATTCAGGTTTTAAAACTTGATGGTAAGTAAATGGTAATCCAAAGGCATTGCCAAGTTAGGCAAATTCTTGGGTGGCTAACTTTATCCTACATTTGTTTTTTCTTGTATAATTCTGTTGCCACTTGACATCAGCAAGACATCGCAAACTATTTTTATCAGGAAATGAAGAACTTTTCAAGCTGGAAATTAGTATAAGGTGTTGACTTAGGTTTAAAAAGAATAAAATGTATGGTGTCAGGTGTCATTCTAAATTCCAATGTTATGCATTCTGTAACACAATGGAAACAAATTACAGCATTATTCTGAATACAAAATTGTGAGATTCATTTAATTGCAGTAGTATAATGAAGTAAGCCTAGTAAAAATTGAAAAGCCTATAGAAAAGTTTCCCATTTTAGGTTGTTAATTATTTTAATTTTCATTATAGGCCATTTAATACACCAAAATAAAATAATAACAAACTTTCTCTAGGTGTTGAAACAGAAAATAGAGAATGTGTGCTGCTAAAGAGAGAAAAAGGATTTTTTTTTTAGCACAAAGATATGAGATGATATCAAAATTCAATCTAGAAGATTACAAATCATTTTACCTCTTTCACTGTAGAGTGGAGACAGGATTTTGAATATCAACTCTTGCAGATTAATGAAAAATTATCTCATGTTTGTCTTAAAAAGACATTGAGATTTAACCCTTCTTGTCTCTTAATTCAGACTCATACTAGTTTATAAAGTAGAGGATATTTTGGAAGAGTGGGACTTTTATGAGATCATTGCCTCTCTATTCCAGACTCTGGGGAAACTGAAGGTATATGGGATGTAATGGGTCAGATAGTTTGACAATAGACACCAAAAGAATGTTGGCTTACTGCAATGGTTAAAATATTATTAATAACATATAAAGCACTTATTGCCCCATAGTGAAAATGAAGAATATTGCCATACAGAATTACTATAATGTAGTTTACAAACAAAATAAATGATCATGAAAGACCAGTTACACTCCCCAACACTGAGCTGGGTATACCCTAGTCACAATATTATCATGTGAATACAAAAACTGAGTATTTTTCTGACTCTAGAATTGAATTTCCATTATCATCACTGAATTGGGTTCCCATATTAAGTTATTTGACCATGGAGAATATTCACTGAAGCCTATTAACTCAAAGACAATAGACAAATACAACTACCTGAAAAGCAAAGGTTAAGAAACTCAGATGAATAAAATAACTCATGTGACACTTCACTGTGTTTTTCTTCATGTGAAAAAATGTCAGAAATTCCAAATGTTTAAATCTATAAACAATGACATATTTTGCAATAAAGAATCAGAGTACTCAAATATTCCTTAAGGAAAATATTTATGGCACAGTCTCTCAAGCCAAAGAAATTGTTGCCTTTGTCAAACTAGGAGTGTAACAAGATATTAAGTGTGATGGTCATGAAGATTTAGCCTTTATCCAGTTTAAAAAGAAGTGAAGAAATGTTGCATATATTGCCAGACTTGCTAAAAGATATACAAATCCTCTTCTTCCTCCCCTCTATGCTATCATTGGTCTACTTACAACAAAAATGATGCATGGGGAAATTCATTTTTTTTAAGGGAATCTCCTGACCTCAAGCTAAATGAAGGTTACTTGGGATTGAGGTCACCATGAAAAGTATGAACTGATATGTCTGGAGTTTGGGGCTCACATAGTCAGTGTTTGACTCTTGCCTGGAGCACCCTGAGAGTGAAAGCTGTTTGGATTTGCCTCTAATGTCAAAGCAAGGAGACAATGTGGTCATGGGAACAGATTTGCATGCATATTGGTGGGAAAAGGATGTGTGTTTCCATGGTTTTATCCTATACTGTGAATTGGAGCTGAAAGGCATCTTCAAATGCATTGTGAGGCTAGATAACAGTGCATTGCACAGGCTGCTAGTCAAGGTGGAGAGTAAATGTTATGGGTTGTTCAGAATCTCTCTTTTGCACTAAGGAATTCATTACTGCAGCTCCTTGGAGTATTGCTTGCGAATGACTCATAGCTGAGTGTTTCACTAGTAATTGCCATGGCCAAAGGAAGCAGCATGACTTAAGGGTTATGCCTTTCCCTTTAAGTAGCTTGTATTCATTAACTGGTAAATTTTTTATGAACCAGAAAAAGAAATGTTGCATACATTACCAGACTTGCTAAAAGATATTCAAATCCTCTTGTTCCCCTTTTTGTACTATCATTGGTCTATTTAAGAGGAAAATGGTGCATGAGGAAATTTTTATTTTAAAGGAATCTCGTTACCTCAAGCTAAATGAGGGTCACTTGGGATTGAGATCACCATGAAAAGTAGGACCTGAATGTCTGGAGTTTGGGGATCACATAGGTCAGTGTTTGACTCTTGCCTGGAACACTTTTATTTTTTTATTAAGCAATTATTGAATTCAAGCTTGCAGGAACATGGATGGAGCTGGAGGCCATTATACTTAGCAAGCTAACTCAGGAATAGGAAACCAAATACTGCATGTTCTCATTTATAAGTGGGAGCTAAATGATGAGAACACATGGACACATAGAGGGGAACAACATGCACCAAGACTTATCAGAGGGTGGAGCATAAGAGAAGGGAGGATTAGAAACCCCATTCCTGGTGTGACACTGCTGCTTCACCTCTGTGTAACTAATGGGTAATGGCTTAATACCTGGGTGATGCAATAATCTGTACAACAAACCCCCATGACACACGTTTATGTAACAAACCTGCACATCCTGCACATGTACTCCTGAACTTAAAATAAAAGCTAAAAAAATCTGGTGCATATGGGGACTCTTGGCTAAAAGAACTGGAAAGTGGGAGGCTTGAGACAGAGCCTGCAGTTAACGTTTATAAGCTGAGTAGTGCTTTTCAACTTTTAAAACTCTAAATATTCTTTCATGTAAGTAAAAATTATGTAAAAGAAAAAGACCTATTTATTTGAAAAGAAATAACCACTGCTAATAGTGCTCCAGGGCTGATCTGCTCTGGCTGTAAGAGGTTACAGCAGTAGAACTAACCATGAAACACATTTAAAACATGAACAACTTTACAACGATGACTGGTTTAGATTTGATATCTACATGCCAAGGACTGAAAATACAGATGAAATTGAAAACCTAACATGGTTCATAATATTATACCAAAACAAATTAAATATGTTTAAAGATGCCATTAATAACCATATATAATGATTTTTATTATAATGTGAATATGCATATAATCTATTTGAATATATTAAATAAACAATGTCAGCTACAATTTAGAAATAGATGTCAGTATACAGAAATCATGAAAAATTAACATTTCTAATTATGTAATTGCACACATTTTAATATGATGCATTTTAAACATACTCATTTTTACTTTTTATAAAATTAACAGAACAATTGTTTTCTGATAAGGTAGGGAAAGAAAACCCAGCTTGAAACTTGTATATTGGCACACTTCGTTATACTTTTGATTTTGATAACTTTGTTGTGGAATTTAGATATCTTGGCTTGGTATAGTAATATGTGGATGTGGTTTAGCAATGTTCTAAAATATATGATTTTGGGTACTGTTTAGTTCTAGTTAAAATGGATTCTCTGAAGTCTAATGTTTTTGCCACTACATATTCATTGCAAATAACTTTTCATATCTAGAGGATCATATACCTTGGTTTGTCCTACTGCCTTTCTCTTTCACCAGCCTAATTATTAATGTCAACTCTTTAAACTCATAATAGCATCTTGTTCAAATAATAAATTATATTGTCACCCTACTTCTCTGTCAGTTGGGGAGTAATCCAAAAATGCAAAAGCGAGTTCAAGTTCTAAAATAGGTATCAATTTAGATTTTTTACGACTATTCCAGAATATAATAAAGCGATGGGTATACTTTTGTTTCCTTTTCCATTCTCCCCATAGCAATTACAACACTTAAACAAGTCAGGAAGAGTTTGGGCTGAGACTCTGCAGGTGAACTAACCTGTGTCTTCAGAAAAGACTCCATGTTCTGGACAACTCTGGATCCTGTACAATGCTTTCTTACTGCTGATGTCATTGTGGGCATTCGTTTATGGATATATCTTTTAACCATAAGGTATACTCTTGCTAGTGTGTAGTACCCTTCACTATAGACCACTGTATTCCCTAATGCTTACCCCTGTGCTTCTACACAGTTTTTGCCAAACTGAAGTCAGAGTATTAAAAAAAAATCAGCTAAATGACTCTTCTATTTTAACAGCAAGTAATTGATTTGAATGCTTTTTCACTGACCAGGTAATCTTGTTCTTTTCTTTTTCTCTTCCACGCATCTCTTTTTCTGGCAGATCAATAACAATTTATTCAGGTCCCAGTTTAGTGGGATATTATTACTTTCTCTGGGAAACATTTCCTAATTTCTCTAAACTTGAATGAAATACTGTACTTTTCTGTTTAGTTGTCTATATTCCCCAAATACCCTGTAAACGTTAGCAGTGCCCCATGGCTCTAGCACCAAGCACAGGTCTGGTACATAGTAGCATATTGAATGAATTAGTGACTTATGTGGCCACATCATGATGTGTAGTGCAACTTGTCCCTCCACTGAGAGAAGTCTTGCCTATTTGATAAACTCACTTTGGATTGTCAGTAGAGGTTTTGATGTGAAAGAGAATAATAGAGGCTGATAGGAATGTTTCCCTTGCTGGTTGATATAACAGCTGAGTGACACTGCCAGGAGACTTGGCGGGGCAAACTTCGAAACCAGCACACATGTCCATTCTTGGAGTCACACTGCTGCTTCATCTCTGCGTAAACTGGGAAAGTATAGGAAAGCCATATCTATAGCTCTGTGGCTTTCTCTTCTTTGAAATCTATTAAGGGTTAAAATTTGATGAGAAAATACTTGTTTTTATATGCAAGAAATGAATAAGGCCTGCTACCAAGTGAAATGACCTGCCTAGAATGGCACAAAACTTAATCTTTTATGTCTCCCTAGGTTTCCTTTACCATATTCACTATGTTGCAACTCATTCATGTTTTCAGTCTGTTGGTGCTGTGGTTTACATGTGTTCTTCAAAGTTCATATGTTGAAAACTTAATCCCCAATGCAACTGGGTTGAAAAGTGGGACCTTTAAGTGGTAATTAGGTAGTAAGGGCTCTTCCCTTATGAATGGCTTAATAGCATTATTGTGGGAATGGGTTAGCTATTGAAAGTAGGTTTCTAATAAAAGGGATGAGTTTAGCTTTCTTTCAATCTTGTTCTCTTGTATACTCTGTCCTTCTGTCTTCTGCCATGGAATGACACAGCAGGGAGTCCCTTACCAGATGCAGGCCCTTTGACCTCAGACTTCTGTCTCCAGACCTAGAAGAAATAAATTTCCATTGTTTATAATAAGTTATCCACTGTCAAGTATTCTGTTACAGCAGCAGAAAATGGACTCAGAGAGTTGGCTTTCATTACTTTCACTGTCAAGTAATTGAAGACAGAAAAACGTCTTTTTTATCCTTGCTTCATTCATATAGTATAACAAACTGTTAATTGACATGTAAATTTATGTTTATTTATGGATTCAAAATTACAGTGGGAATAATAAGAAAATCCCAAACTACAGATAAGTGTAGAGACATTTACTTGGCTCTAGGAACCTTTTAAAAATTTGAATCTGACTATCATCATAATGTAAATGGTGTTGAGAATTGAGAATGGGAAAAATATGTAGTCTTCATTTGCCTAATAAAAATTTAAAGCCTTAACATCATGCATTTAAAAATATTTAACTTTTAAGTAAATTTTTAACATAGTGAATGTTACATGCAATAAATATAAAATGAAACTAACTTGATTCTTGTCATACGTCAGCAGGAAATTTCAATTTATTTTGCCGTGAAACTTGAAACTGATATGCTGTATTTCAGTTTTGCATTTATGTTTTACTGTAGAATAGAATTGTGAGCTGAGAACTGGCCTTCTGAAACTGGTATTGCCGCTTTGAAGTGACTATTTTGAAATGTAGCTCCTAAATACGATGCATGCTTAATGGTTGAGTCAATAGCCATTAAATATTTATTTTATAGCCGTATTTTGAGCAGAATTGATGGCAAAGAAATAGAAAAATAAGCATGACAATGTTGTTGCCTTCAAAAAGCTCATCATCTGGTTTAAAAGTGAGACAGACCAGAAAGTTACAATTCAGCAAACTATTTGATACAGTGGATGGAGTAACTACTGTGCTTTCTGTGGTGGCTTATTTTTATTCCTCTTCTGTACCCATAAACAATTGCAGAGGTTTGAACCTAGTTCATTTTCTCCTATTGCTACCCCATACCTTTAGTTTGATTCCCAGTTTACCTTTGTGATTTTGGGCAAGCTACTTGTGGGCAAACTACTGAAGTCCTAGTTTCTTCATTTATTAAATAAGAATGATCTCTGTTTTATAATGTTGCTATAGGTATAGCTTAAAATATTACATTTAAAACACAATATCATTCTTAGCATATAGAATTATCGACAATTTTTATTTATATTTTGTGACCCCTGCACCCTTTAAGTTTTTTTGCTGCTTGGATTAAGGAATCAACTGGAATATTTAATTGCTTACAATACGATATTAATCAATAAACAGTCTATGATCACTTTTCTTTCCTTGTTCAATCCATTCCATGATGCCATGAATAATCCAGGCCAGGGACTGTGGCTTTACTCATCCTTGTAGTCACAGAGTCTAGTACTGGACAAGTGCTCAGTAATTATTTTTTCAAGGATTGAATGATCCCTTAGTTCTATTTATTTTTTAAAAATAGAAATGATAACTGATCAAAGCTGTGCATGATATAATCTAAGCAGCATAAAATTTATATGATTTCAATTTCTGATTCCTCTAATTATAGCTTAGTGATAAAAATTATTACAGAAAATTGCCATCATGTTAGACTCAATGTCAGAACACAGTGGCAAGATACACTCCAATTTAACAACAGAAAAATTGCTGGAGAAATTCTGATCTTGGAAGCATTCAAGTGGTGCAGTGATATGAAGCAAAATCAATTTAATCTAGATTAAGATGAAGAAAAACAAAAGCACATTTCTGGTGGGCAAGTACAATAAAAGAGACAATGGTAACAGATTTATGATCAATATGGACAACAGCATTTCTTCAGAAACACATTGCTTTGAACATTCAGCTTAAGTAGCCTTCCCTGATCCTTAGTACATTGTAAGTTTTTTTGCATGTCAGCATAATAACCAAATTCATACATTTGCTTGAGTGCCCCTTAAAAATGTCTTTATAAGCCATTTGTGCAGTCACTTAGTAAATACCATTGAAGATAAACATAGAAAACTAAGGAAGTGTTTGTTGGCATACTGATTTGCCAGAGATTTATTGGAAAAAGCTAATCAAAACTTAATGATTCTACCTATAAAAAAAAATAAAGCACATCTTGTAGAACTGGAATCTATTCAGATAAATAAATCTAGCCTTTTACCTCAGGGTCCCACCAGAGAATCCTTGAGGTCCCTGGAGGAAGAGGGATATTCTATCTTCTACAAACAGAATAGACTCTACACATTGTATGACTTGTAGCAGAGTCTGTGGGAAATTTTTTCTAGATTCTCAAAGAAACGTATATTCATTCTATTTCATGGTTTGTGGATAAATCCTTATTGTATATTCTTGGCAAAATTAAGTTCCTATTCTATATTTGGTTGAATTGTAACTAAAAGCTAATACCAAAAATTGGAAAGCATTTTTTTTTTCTGAAAAAGGAACTTGAGGCTTCTAAATGTTGCTCTCTAATCAAGGTAATAAATATGAACAGACTCATAAAATGTATGTCTTTTTTCTTGCAGCAGAAGCCAACAAGAATATTTATAGCCTATTAAAAATAAAAGTAGTTAGAGACCAGCCTGGGCAATATAGTAAGATCCCATTTCTACATTTTTTTTTTTAAGCTGAGCATGCTGGTACATGCCTATAAGTCCCAGTTACTTGGGAGGCTGAGGTGGGAAATTGCTTGAGCTGGGAGATTGCGGCTCCAGTGAGCCATGGTTGTGCCATTGCACACCAACTTGTGCAACAAAGCAAGACCTTGTCTCAAATAATAACAACAGTAATTATGACAATTTTTACTGGTAGCATATAGATAAAATTTATTGAGTACTTAGTTTATATTAGGTACCAAAATAACTACGCTATATATTTTATCTTAATATTTTCAAACAATGAAGATTAGCTATTTTCTCTCTTGAGTAACTTTTCCAAGCTTGTAAGTAGAAGAGCTAGAGGACTTGAATGTAAATTTGTTTGATATCGTTATGGAGACTATAGATAGGGAGGCTCATATAACTCCAAACAGCAGTAAAAATTAGTCTTCTAATTAAACTAAAATTCTCTTTCTTCTCTCCCTCTCTCCATCTTTAATTTTCTGCCTCTCTCCTTCCTCTTTCTCTATCTCCCATACACACATATAATAATGAAAAGAGTTTAAAGAGACTAAATCCTGTCTTACTGACTGATTTAACTAGTTTTAATTCCATTTAGTTTTTCTGAAAGGTTAGATGGATATTTGGAGATCTTCATAAATAGGGAGAATATTTTTTTGTCGTTGTTGTTTTGAAACAGTCTTGCTTTGTTGCCCAGGCTGCAGTGGAGTGGCATGATCTTGGCTCACTGAAACCTCTCTCTCCTGGGTTCAAGCAGTTCTCCTGCCTCAGCCTCCCCAGTAGTTGGGATTACAGGCATGTGTCACCATGCCTGGCTAATTTTTGTATTTTTAGTAGAGATGAAGTTTCACCATGTTAGTCAGGCTGGTCTCAAACTTCTGACCTCACTGTCTGGAGAATATTTAATGTTAGGCAAATGTGAGATAAAACTAGATAAGCATGTAGGGGAAAATTTATATTTCTCATAAAAAATTAAAAAGACATTATTGCATCACTTCAGAATAAGGTACTTCTCAGGCAGCTCGCATACTGCAATTGTCATGATCTCCAAAGTCTTCTCTCGTTACACATTTTGTTCAGTGACTGTCCCAAAACTGCACTCCAGAGGCTGGCTTCCCAGGAAGCCTGATTAGTCCAATTCAGTGGTACATCAATTTATTTTGAAATTAACAAAAGGCAAGGTGGATCTATTTGAAATTTGTATTTCTTCCAATACTATTTACAGTTTAAGCACTAATTAAAAGAAAGATCTATAAATCCATATATTAATATGTCTATAACAGTGTTAACTACTCATTAAGAAGCACTTAGTAAATAACATTCAATTTCTATTCAAATGCAAAACATTATCTCTATTTTTGGCCGTTACTGAGTTAATTACATTTATAATGCTTAATGTTTCTCCTGAGCTCATCTCAATGAAATTTTAATTATAAATGCCTTTTGCATACTTGAAACATAGAAAAATGGTTTTCTTCACTATTTCTTATGTGTAATGGCCGAAAAAATTTCATTGAAAATGAATTTTTTGATGTACCTTGACCTCTGATTTCTTTTGAATTGATGTCTGAGGGGTTATTTCATTCTACATGCCCTCCATGGTTAAAATTGATTAAAGCAGGATGATGAAAGGAGAAAAATAGAGAAGTGCACAGAAAAACTGAACATTTGGCTTCAAGGTAAATTTTATTATTCTTTGTTTTTATGTTTGAACTTAATTTTTAATAACAAAACTAATACAGCTTTCTTAAAAATTTATTTGAAAAGAACATAAGTAAAGATAACATATATATGTTATATATAGATATAGATATTGCTAATGTTTCTATGCCAGAAGTAATGATTGATAACATAATGATTTTTATCTTCTACATTTAAAAAGTACGTATATATAGATAATGTTTACAATAGTATTCATAAGCATAGATAAAGTTAATGCTAATTGGTAAGAACATTACTTTTCTTATATCCTCTACTTCTTTTCTGGGTGGAAACCAATGTGTGAACTTTGATAGTTATAATTGCTGTTCACCAAATAATTTGGTTTTCCTCTCTTTTGAGCATATGGGAGTATTTTACTTTCTGCTAATCTTTTAGTTAGATGAGATCATGTGTGATATAGTTCTGAACAATTGATTATGATCAGTGCGATGTGTGCCATTTTGGAACCAGATCATTTATTGGTAAATGGGCAACCCTACCAAGCGTTCTTCTTCCAGCCAATATAGTAAACAACAGCATGCAAAATGATTGCTTGGGTCTGTGATTAACTAAAATGAACAGAGCCCCCTTCTGGCCAGCAAAGGGCGTACGATAAATGACTGAGAAATCAATTTGTGTTATTTTAAGCCATTAGGACTTTGAGGTTTGTTACCAGGACATAACTTATGCATATCCTAATATATATACCAATTTTTATCTGTCTCCAAATAGCTTCAAGTAATTCTCATGAAAAGAGGAAATCTGAGCCTGTTTTCTCCCTTAAGGGAGAAATAAGACTGCAGAAAATAATAAAAGAAATTTGGGTCATAATATGCATTTTTAAAGAAAAAATATTAAGGTAATGTGTTCTGTTGTTAAAAAAAAGTGTTGTGTGAGTTAACAGCAAATTGAAGTTTCAGTAAGGGATTTCCCCTTGTTTCATCAGGACTCTAAATATGGTGATGTCTCCATAGCAGTTGAAAATCTAGGATACCAGGGCTGTTATCACTCAAATGATAAAATAGCAACATGTTCCTAAACATGCCCCTAAAAGCTGACAGAGTTGTAGTCATGGAGAATTTTTTAAAAGCCAAAAGATAAATAACACTAGTTAGCTCCTCATAAGACTAATAAGAAAGGACAGAAAGCACAAATTATAACCATCAGAAAGAAAAATGAGGTAATCACAAAACTTAAAAATAGTTTTAATAACTGCTTTTACAAATTTAAATTCTATAGGTTTTATTGTTAAAAACCTTTTTATTAAAAACATCTTTGCCAATAAATTTAAATGACATGTAAAATTTCCCAAATATGGATAAAGTCACCTGAGTTACCAAAATTTACATAAGAAGAAATATGAAATCTGATTTTTTTTAGTTTTTATCTTTAAAAAATGAATCTAAAATTCCAAACTTTCCCCAAAATAAGGTTTAATAGTTTTATACAGGATTATGTAAGAGATTTAAGGGAGAAATAAGAATCTTAGACCAAAAAAAAAAAAAGGAAAATAAAAGATATACATATAGGGAGAGAAGAAATAAAACTCTCTTTGTTTGCAGATGACGTGATTACCTATGTAGAAAATGAGAAAGAAATGACAAGCTCCTAGAACTAAAAAATGATTATAACAGAGTTGCGGAATACAAGGTTGATGCACAAAAGTCAGTCACTTTCTTATATAATAGCAATGAACAGGTAGAATTCGAAATTAAAAACACAAAGCCATTTATATTAGCACCCCCAAAATGAAATACTTACGTATAAATCTAACAAACTATGTACAAGAGCTATATGAGGAAAGCCACAAATCTGATGAAAGAAATCAAAGAACTAAATAAATGGAGAGATATCCAATGTTCTCAGATGGGAAGTCTCAATGTCAAGATGTCAATTTTTTTCTAACTTGATCTATAGATTCAACACAATCCAGTAAAAATCCCAGTAAACTATTTTGGACATACTGATGAACGGATTCTAAAATTTATATGGAGACGCAAAGATGCAGATTAGTTGTTAACACAATATTGAAGGAGAACAGAGTTGGAGGATTGATGCTACCTAATTTAAAGACTATACTATACAACCACAATTAGTAATCAAGACAGTGTGTTATTGATGAAAGAACAAATAGATCAGTGAGACAGAATAGAGAGCACATGAATAGATCCACATAAATATGGTCAACTGATTCTTTTACCAAAGGAGCAAAGGTAATACAATACAGAAAAGAGAAGCTTTTCAACAAATGATGCTGGAACAATTGGGCATCCACATGCAATGAAGTGAATCTAGATGCAGACCTTATTATACCCTTCCCCAAAATTGACTTGAAATGGACCACAGACCTAAACATAAAATGCAAAACTATAGAGCTCCTAGAAGATAACATACGAGGAAATCTAGATGACGTTGGGCTTGGTGATGACTTTTTACTTGCAACATCAAAGATACTCTCCATGAAAGAAATAATAAGCTGGACTTTATTAAAAATGAAAAATATCTGCTCTGTGAAAGGCAGTCAAAAGAATGAAGGACAAGCCACAGACTGGGGGAAAACATTTGGGAAGACATATCCGATGAAAGACTATTATCCAAAATATACAAATAACTTTTAAGACTCAACAGTAAGAACACCAACCACTCAATTAAATGGGCCAAAGACCTTAAAAGAGAGCAATGCATATAAAAAGATAACCCACATCATATGTTATCATGGAAATGCAAACTAAAACAACAATGAGAAATTTATTCAGTTACATAAATATAGTAATAATCTATTCAATTATATAATTGGAATTATAGACAATATGTTATGATTGTATATTATCAGGAAAGAAAAATCAATATGGAATTCTAACCAGAGAAACCATGTTTAAGAAAATTCCTGTCAACTACTACGTAAAAATAAGAGGTTTTACTGTTTATGTCATATAATTATCAAAATTCATGGTTTTGACTGTTTTTCTCTGTTTTTAGTCTTCGAACTGATTTTAATTGATTTCAGAAGAGAGTAGAATAGAAATAGATTTTACACACAATAACTTGTTTTAAATTTCTTAAAGGAATTACAAAAAACACTCAAATTTACTCTGATTCTCAATTTGCTTCTCTCTAAGTAGTAGAAAGTCTAAATCAGAATTGAGGTTGAGAACTATTATTGCTAACACTAAAGAAAATTGTAGTATATACATTGTACCTGTTATTTTCTAATATCATGATTTTTTCCTTTCATTGTGTAGTCACTTTTTTCAGTATTGTTATCTAAGTATGAAAAAATTTGTACTTTGCCCTCAGTCTTAAATTGTTCTGCTTTCTTGGCTATTTTGTGACATTTGCAGACTCATTTTGAATTCCATATGCCTTTTTCTGAATGTCTATCTCAAGAAAGCTTGCCTTAGGGAAGACAAAATCAATAACATTGAGATAAATATTAACTGTAGAATAAACACAAGCCTCTTACCCTTTGCCATAAATTCATATTTCTTTGTATAACTTTCTTAGCTTCTGGATGAGATTACATTCTTCAGATATCTCTTACACTGACATTTATGCAAATTCTGTCAAAATTTAACTTGTCAATTGATTTTTTCAAATACTTTTGTTTTTATGTAACCAGACCTCTGCATTTACTCACTCATTCTTTCCTACAGATATTTCTGTGTATCACATGAGCTCTGAGAATGCTTTCAGACTGACTTTGGGATGGACATTTATGGCTTTTATTACATGCAGCTCTATTCTGTTGGCAAAGTCCTTTCATATCAACATTTCATTTATTCTTCATGAAAGGTATTATCCTCATTTTTTTTCCATAGGAAACTGAAGTACAGAAAATGGTAGGTATTTACTGAGGGACATGAAGAATAAGCAGCAAAATTTAAACTACAAATTATTGTCCTGGCTCTTTCATATTGACACACCCAAACATCACACTAGTATACACATAGCAAGGTTTCAATGCCCCAAAGATATTGAGGGAATCATTCAAAACAGGGATAAAGTCACACTCACCCAAGTGATATAATTTGAGTTCTCCATGGCCATCTGCTTAGCTCACTGTACTTTGGATACCATATTGTTTTCCTTGTAGTACAGTTTCCTTTCTTACTGGCAGACTCTCTGTCATGCTCAGGGTTAGGTTCCAGCCCCAGCTGATGTCTGAGGGGAGTGGGTTCTTGGGGGCTGGGAGATGGAAGAACACTCAAGAGACAGCAGGTAAATGAGACATGGCTTTATTCAGCAGCTCTCTCAGCAGCAGCTCTCATACACTGTCTGCTCTGTCTTGGCTACTTGCTCCAGCTGCTCCCACACACAACTACATGGCTGACTCTCCGCTTCAGGGTCAGCAGCTTAACTCTTTCTCTCTCTGGACACAAGTGTGCCTGTACAGTGTCAGCAGGACAGTTATTCTTTAATGGACAATAGTGGCATAGGGCCAAGGTATGGCCTTCCCATGTTATGGCTACATGGCTGTAATGACAAGTGGAGTTATACGCTTGCACTCTAAACTTGCTGAGTCACACAGGATGTTTACCTCGGCCTATGCCAGGATGGCCACAGTGAAGCCATGTTTCTTATACTCTTCTTCCTTAGTTTCTGCAACTCTAATTCCTCTGGCATCTCCTATGTATTGTTGCTCTGTCTCTTATTTTTATTTATTTCCTCCTCTGATCATTCTTTCAATAGCAGGTTTACCCTTGGCATTATTTTAGGACTTCTCTCTCTTCACTCAACGCATTTACCTAAGGGAAATGTAAGCATTACTCTATTAATCAGCATTCAATTACAAATAACAGAAACCACTTTATTTAAGTGGAAAAAAGTGTAATTCAGGAAATTAGATGCCATAAATCATTGGACAGTCTACAGCTATGCTGTCCAATATGGTAGTCACTGACTACATGTGGTCATTTACATTTAAATTAATTAAAATTAAATAAAATTAAAATTTAGGCCAAGTACACTGGCTCACACCTGTCATCCAAGCACTTTGGGAGACTGAGGCAGGAGGATTGCTCAGGAGTTCAAGACCAGCCTGGGCAACATAGTGAGACCCTGTCTCTATTTTCTATTTTTAACAATTTTTAAAAATCAATTAAATTAAAATTCAATTCCTCAGTTACAATAGTCACATTTTAAATGATTAATAGTCATGTGTGTTTAGTGGCTGCCATATTAGAAAACACAGATTCACAAAACAATTTCCTCATGACAGAACGTTCTATTGGGCAGTGCTGGCCTAGAGGATCAACTAGGTTCAGCTTATTGCAATGATTCTCAGAACAGCATGACTGAACTTATTCACTAGGGGATCTACTACCTCTGCCATGATCAGCAAGGAAGGGAAACAGGAAGCCAATAACACAGCTAGTGACTCCAGGGCCATGTGACCTCTGCATAGGCTTTGCCAGTAGAATGAATGTCCCATGCCCTCCCTGCCCCTTGACACACATTAAACTAAAGACTAGAATCTGGGACTTCTGCTGAAACCAACACAAAAAACCAACTACACTCTTAATTGGGCTTGCCAGCAGAAACACCAGGGGGAGCAGAAGTGTGTCACTCCCTTATAAGAAAGAATTCTGCTGCCAGACCTCATGAGGATGCATCTGATCAGTGGAATCTATGTCATGTGTGGAGCCTAAGCTATAAAAAAAAGGATCTGTTAAATGTGCCGTTAGGGTTTCAGTCTCCAGCTTAAGGGATACTACAGGGATAACAAAGTAAAGTTGAGTGAGCCCATCTTTATCATCTGCCACAATTTCCAGGTGCTCTTGTTTGATGATAAACATGTTTTTATTCTTAGACTTTTTCTCTCTTACAGGTAACTGACCCTTGTATCTAACTGCCACCCAGATATCTCCCCATTGTTATCTCATACTCAAAGTTCAAATGTGAACTCTTCTTTCCTTCAAATCTTCTCCATATCATGTGCTTTATCTTACTGTATGATTAACTATTGAAGCCCAAACGGGCTTTACCTGCATGTTTTCCCTTCCCTTGAAACTCTTCATCTAGTCAGCAGGTCCTGTTGACTCCTTCTCCCAGCCTCTGGGGACCTTCCACATACCTTCATCATCATTGCCTATGCTCCAGCTGAGAATTCTTCATCTTCAACCTCTTCTACTGATTAACAGCCTATTTCTGACCCAGCTCTGGAGGGTAGAATTTGAGTCAGATCATTTCTTGCTTAAAATCCTTTAATGGGTTGTAAGGTCCTATAGATTGTGTCCTCTCCTCTGAATTGATTTTCTGTTGATGTCCTTGTTCATTCAGTTGATCTTGTTGATTCTATTCAAGCTGCATTGGCCTAGGTGTCCCCTCTTTAAGATATTTATACATGCCTGGAGCATTTTTTTCACTTATACACCCGTCTGCTCCTGCAACTCTTGTAATTCTCTATTCATATGTAGTCCTCTTAGTCGTCTCAGCAGGGCTTTCTTTGACCTTCAGAATTGCAACTCCTTCTCCATTATTCCTTTTCCTTGTGATACAGTTTAGCTGTGTCCCCACCCAAATATCCTCTTGAATTCCCGCATATTGTGGGAGGGAACCAGTGGGAGGTAACTGAATTATGGGGGCAGGTCTTTCCTGTGCTGGTCTCATGATAGTGAATAAGTCTCAAAAGATCTGATGGTTTTAAAAAGGGGAGTTTTCCTGCACAAGCTCTATTCTCTTGTCTGCTGCCATGTGAGACATGCTTTTCACCTTCTGCCATAATTGTGAGAACACCCCAGTGATGTGGAACTGTAAGTCCACTAAACCTCTTTCTTCTGTAAATTTCCAAGTTTCTGGTATGTCTTTATCAGAAGCATGAAAACGGACTAATACACCTTGCTTTTACTTTCTCATGGCACTTATCTGCATCTGATGTAATCTATATATTTGTACATTTTAATCTATTGATTGTTGTCTGTTTTCTTAATAAGAGGGTAAACCATGAAAACCAGGATAGTTTCTAGTTTTGTTTACTCTTTAATTCCAGGATTTATAACAGTGCTTGTAAGAAAGTGGACACTCAAAACAAAGTGAACTAAAAAAGACAAAAATGTTCAATATGAGAATATGCAAAAGATGTACTTATTTTGTGGCATTCTGGGACATTTTAAGTAAACAAAAAATATTAAAAGCAAACACATGTATAAGAATAATATGCATTAATTTGATTAATCTCCTTCCACCACCATTCCCACTTCCCACTCCAACATACATCTTTTTCTCTCTCTCATCTATTTGGCAACCTCCCTTCATAATACACATGGTATCACTGGAAGTGGTGGGGATGAAGACATGTGCCAGCCTCTGGGTAATGCATAGACCCTGTGTTCCTCTAGCACTCTAGGTCAGCAGGCCACACACAATGATGACAATTCAGCTTGGCAGACTATTGACTGTTTTTAAAATGTGCCCTGCCCTTAACTGTGATTTTGAAGAGGATACTTACTGTCTTTCTTTGGGTTGAGACCTACTAGACCGTTTATGAAGGTCAATACCACTGAAGATAAATCAGATAAATCAAATTCTTAACTTAGATCTGATGAACCCACTACATATTACAGCCTTTATGTATGTTTTATACTCTATTGAACTTTATATATAATCTTTGCCACCCATACTTAAAATACGTTAACAATATGATTTTCCATAATAGAGACTGCCTACACATAAACTATTTGGAATTCTTCTGCAAGGGATATTTACTTCTTTTTCCCCATTTATTTATTTATGTAATAATTTATGTCAATGTGAACTCACAGATAGATATTTTTATACCTTGTGTTATAATGCAATACTAATTCATTTGTTTTTCTTCTTAAAATTTTCAGCTGGCCATTGGAAATTCTTTCACTTGGATTCTGTGTCCTTTTGACATATTCCCATTAGTGAGTGAGTGAGTGTGTGCGTGTGTGTGTGTGTGTGCATGTTTTAGCAATTTCTTGCTTTCCCTGATTTCTGGTACCATAACATACTCCAGGCTCATCTTACATATTTCCTGCCTCAATATTAGAATCAGTCATTTCTACAGAAGCCCTTTGTTTTGTTTTGCTTTGTTGTGTTCATTGCCTCTTGGCCCTCTCAGCCAACAGAGCAAGAAAATATATATGTGATAATATACATGCATATTCACTTATATCTGAATCGAGCTAATAATTAGTTCAAACTGATGCTGTCAACATTAACCATATATTTCTTTTCACTGCTTTATATTCCATGATTTGCATAAGGCCTCTGCACAAGGTACACAACAAACAAGTATAAACAAATAAGTGAATAAGAATATCTTATTTGTTTTCTTCCTACTTCTGAGCTCCTGTGTTGATTCCTCTTCTTGCATATTAAATTTAGGTGTTGTCTATAACTACTTTCTGTGTACATGAAACTGATGTATGGTGCTTACTTGTATGGATGTACTTTGTGGTCTAAGATATATCACATATATATATATGTGATATACACCTACGTGTGTGTGTGTGTGCATGTGTGTGTATACACACACCAACCTCCCATGAAACTCACAGCAACTTCCTGCCTCAAACACTTTTGTTTTTATATATGAGGGCTTTTAGCGTGACTTCACTTGTCTACTTTTGTAATTTATTGTCCATCTTTTTCCTCTTCCCTCAGCCTAGAACAATCTATCCTAAACCTGAATGTGGTGGTAGCTTGAATTTCACTCCTCAAAACCTCAAAAATTTTGCCTAAATCTCAGTGTCCTCTTTATTCCACTATGAGTATAGGCTTTTGACAAAATCCAGAAAGATTTGAATAGAATTTTCATTTTGATAAATTCATGCTCAAAAGCAGTAGGTTCAGAATAGTCTAATAATAGAATGGGCAAAAAGGCAAAGTAGGGAAATAGTAATGAAAATGCACTGGCCCTCTGTAGAATTTGTTTTTATGCCATAAATTCCAGTATTCTGTATCTCTTCTGTCCATCCCTGACTTTCATGTCCCACAGACACTTTCCAGTTTGCACATAGATGAAGAGATCTTTCATGAAATAATCTTTCTTCTTGTCTTTCTCTGCTGCAAATTATCTTTCCCACCACTGCCAGTTACATCTGTGTTTTATTATTATACTTTAAGTTCTGGGGTACATGTGCAGAATGTGCAGGTTTGTTACACAGGTACACACATGCCATGGTGGTTTGCTGCATCCATCACCCTGTCATCTATATTAGGTATTTCTCCTAATGCAATCTCTCCCCAATCACCCCACCTCCAGCTATCCCTTTCCTAGTTCCCCACTCCTCGACAGGCCCAGTGTGTGATGTTCCTCTCCCTGTGTCCATGTGTTCTCATTGTTCAACACCCACTTATGAGTGAGAACATATGGTGCTTGGTTTTCTGTTCTCATGTCAGTTTGCTGAGAATGACAGTTTCCAGCTTTATCTATGTCCTTGTGAAGGATATGAACTTATCCTGTTTCTTATGTTCTGCTCTCCCCCCAAATCCATATGTTGAAATCCTAACCCCAATGTGATGATATTAGGAGGTGGGGCCTTTGGTAGCTGATTAGGTTATTTGGTCAAAGCACTCATGAATGGGAGTAGAGCTGTTATTATAAAAGGGACCCCAGAAAGCTTCCTCATTCCTTTTACTGTGTGAGGCCACAGCAAGAAGACCTGTATCTATGAACCAGAAAGTGGGCCCTTACCAGATGCTGAATCTGCTGGCACCTTGATCTTGGACTTTCCAGTCTCTAGAACTGTGAGAAATAATAAATTTCTGTTGTTTATAAGCCACTCAATTTATGATATTCTCTTATAGCCTCCCAATTAAACTAAGACAGTTATTGATTCAATTTTAAGAAAAACCTGTCTTCATATGAAAACACGTAAATAAACATGGTTTTTCAATAGGCCAATGACCTTTCCTACTTTGTGAATTGTCTCTTAATATCTTTTGACAAATTTTCTGTTTTAAATTTACTTTCTAACTTTTTCTTATTGATTAGTGAATATTTTATATGGAATCTGGATACCAACCCTTTGTTAGCTTTATGCATTGCAAATAATTTCTCATTCTGCAGCTTTGTATTTCTCCTTTCTATATAAATTTCTAATTTAATGTGGTTTAATATATCGATATTTTAATTTATGGTATATATACATTTTAGGAATTGTCTAATAATTCCTTACTATTTTGATTTACAGACTTGAAGCTATTTTCCTACATTTTTTTCCAAATTGTAAAATTTTGTTTCACCCAATAGATTAAGGCACATAAAATTAATATTTTTGTTTGGCATGAGTCTATTTCTTGTCTCCCAATTCTGTTCTAACAATCTTTTTCTCTGTCCTTATGAGAACACAAACTAGCTTAAACATAAACCTTGATTTTCTTCAAAATATTATTGTCTCTATTGGACCTTTTATTCCCATATGATTTAATATTATGAACTTTACATGAATCATTCATTATATGTCCATGTAAAGTCTTATTGTATTTTAATTGAAATTACATTGATTTCGAGTTTGATTTGGAGAAAATTAAATGTCAATAGTGAGTCTTTCAAGCCATGAGCATTGTATATCTCTACATTTATTAGGATTTTTTATCTTCAAAAATTTTGGTGATATTTTTGCAGAAGTTTCATACATCTTTTAAAAACTTTTTTCCAATATAATGAATAATTTTTATGTAAATGACAGTGGATAATTTTTATATTAAATAGGTTTTACTTGAATATAAGAATGCTATTTAGTTTTCTATGTCAATCCTGTATTCAGACCTCTTAGTAAATTCTCTTCCTAATTCTGACATTTGGTTCCTTGCATGTCTTTGATTTTGTATGTAGACCATTAGGTTCTACTGTATGCTAAGGAAATTATGCTACAGGAGCTAAGATAACTAAAGGATGAATCTACAGTAAGGAGTTTGGAGGAAGGCAGTTTCAAGATGGTACAGTGGCTCAGTGGTTTCATTGAAGACCAGACTTCTAACTTCATGCTCAATCATTCTGGCAGTATTACTTTCATCCTCATTATTACAAGATGGCCACTGTGCTGTCAGGCATAAAGTCACCATTTCATTCAGGAAGAAAATGGAAGGCCTCTTTGACCCCTCCCTCACCCCATTCTTCCACCTGGAGGGATTGCACTCTGTATAAGACCTTTTCTCCCCTTGTTGTAACTTTCACTGATGTCACTTCCTGTGCTGTGAGTCACTTTCTTGTTCAGCTGCAGGCAACACATTTTCCCAGGCAACATCTAATAATACCTCTATCCAATTCCAGACTGCCTGCTGTGTAAATGGTCCAATTATCCTTCCAAGGCTAGGGTTCCTCTTCTTCTTCTTTGCTCAGTCGAAAAGGAAACAGAGGCAGATAGACTCAGAGTACAAATTCAGACAAGTAAAGATGTCAGATCTCTGTATTCTCCTGTTTGACTAAAATATTTATTAAAATATTCCCTTTCCCCAATAGAGCTTATTCCTTAATCCAACTCCACATTTGTAACATTGCGCACTTTGTTCCAAGATCTATTGTACAAGAGGTGATGATCATGATGGGATAGCTGTTATGTAACCCTTTCTAATTCCCACAGCTCTTATTTACTTTTTGTTTTCCATCTGTTTGCATTGACTATCTATTGTATATCCTTAATAAATAAACAATAGATTTTATAGTGCGTATCCTTGACTTTTCTGAACTTAAGCAAAATGAGACTTTTTTTTTTACTGCATTTTAGGTTTTGGGATACATGTGCAGAACATGAAAGATAGTTGCATAGGTACACACATTGCAGTGTGTTTTGCTGCCTTCCTCCCCTTCACCCACATTGGCATTTCTCCCCAGGCTATCCCTCCCCAGCTCCCCCCCGCCACTTCTGTCCCTCCCCTATTCCCCCCAATAGACCCCAGTGTGTAGTACTCCCTTTCCTGTGTCCATGTGTTCTCATTTTTCATCACCTGCCTATGAGTGAGAATATGCGATATTTCATTTTCTGTTCTTGTGTCAGTTTGCTGAGAATGATGTTCTCCAGATTCATCCATGTCCTTACAAAGGACACGAACTCATCATTTTTGATTGCTGCATAACATTCCATGGTGTATATGTGCCACATTTTCCCAGTCCAGTCTATTATCGATGGGCATTTGGGTTGGTTCCAGGTCTTTGCTGTTGTAAACAGTGCTGTAATGAACATTCACATGCATGTGTCCTTATAATAGAACGATTTATAGTCCTTTGGATATATACCCAGTAATGGGATTGCTGGGTCAAATGGAATTTCTATTTCTAAGGACTTGAGGAATCGCCACACTGTTTTCCACAATGGTTGAACTAATTTACACTCCCACCAACAGTGTAAAAGTGTTCCTATTTCTTCCCATCCTCTCCAGCATCTGTTGTCTCCAGATTTTTTAATGATCGCCATTCTAACTGGCGTGAGATGGTATCTCAATGTGGTTTTGATTTGCATCTCTCTAATGACCAGTGATGATGAGCAATTTTTTCATGTTTTTTGGCCTCATGTATGTCTTCTTTCGTAAAGTGTCTGTTCATATCCTTTGCCCATTTTTGAATGGGCTTGTTTATTTCCTGTAAAACTGTTTGAGTTCTTTGTAAATTCTGGATATCAGCCCTTTGTCAGATGGGTAAACTGCAAACATTTTACCCATTCTGTTGGTTGCTGATTCACTCTAGTGACTGTTTCTTTTGCCATGCAGAAGCTGTGGAGTTTGATTAGGTCCCATTTGTCTATTTTGGCTTTTGTTGCCAATGCTTCTGGTGTTTTGGTCATGAAGTCCTTGCCTACTCCTATGTCCTGAATGGTCTTGCCTAGATTTTCTTCTAGAGTTTTTATGGTGCCAGGTCTTATGTTTAAGTCTTTAATCCATCAGGAGTTAATTTTAGTGTAAGGTGTCAGGAAGGGGTCCAGTTTCTGCTTTCTGCTCATGGCTAGCCAGTTTTCCCAACACCATTTGTTAAACAGGGAATCCTTTCCCCATTGCTTGTTTTTGTCAGGTTTATCAAAGATTGTATGGTTGTAGATATGTTGTGTTGGCTCCAATGCCTCTGTTCTGTTCCATTGGTCTATATCTCTGTTTTGGTACCAGTACCATGCTGTTTTGATTACTGTAGCCTTTGTAGTATAGTTTGAAGTCTGGTAGTGTGATGCCTCCCACTGTGTTCTTTTTGCTTAGAATTGACTTGGCTATGTGGGCTCTCTTTTGGTTCCATATGAAGTTCATGGTGGTTTTCTCCAGTTCTGTGAAGAAGGTCATTGGTAGCTTGATGGGGATAGCATTGATTCTGTAAATTACTTTGGGCAGTGTAGCCATTTTCACGATATCGATTCTTCCTAAACATGAACATGGAATTTTCTCCATCTCTTTGTGTCCTCTCTTATTTCGTTGAGCAGTGGTTTGTAGTTTTCCTTGAAGAGGTCCCTTACATTCCTTGTAAGTTGTATTCCTAGGTATTTTCATCTTTTTGTAGCAATTGTGAATGGCAGTTCGTTCTTGATTTGGCTCTCTTTAAGTCTGTTATTGGTGTATAGGAATGCTTGTGATTTTTGCACATTGATTTTGTATCCCGAGACTTTGCTGAAGTTGCTTATCAGTTTCAGGAGTTTTTCAGCTGAGATGATGGGGTCTTCTAGGTATACTATTATGTCATCTGCAAATAGAGACAATTTGGCTTCCACCTTTCCTATTTGATATACCCTTTATTTCTTTTTCTTGCCTGATTGCTCTGGCTAGAACTTCCAGTACTATATTGAATAGGAGTGGTGAAAGAGGGCATCCTTGTCTAGTGCTGGATTTTCAAGGGAATGCTTCCAGTTTTTGCCTATTCAGTATGATATTGGCTGTTGGTTTGTCATAAATAGCTTTTATTACTTTGAGATCCATTCCATCAATACCGAATTTATTGAGGGTTTTTAGCATAAAGCGCTGTTGAATTTTGTCAAATGCCTTCTCTGCATCAATTGAGATAATTATGTGGTTTTTGTTTTTGGTTCTGTTTATGTGGTGAATTATGTTTATAGACTTGCGTATGTTAAACTAGCCTTGCATCCCCGGGATAAATCCTACTTGATCATGATGGATACATTTTTTGATGTGCTGTTGCAATCGGCTTGCCAGTATTTTATTGAAGATCTTTGCATCTATGTTCATCATGGATATTGGCCTGAAGTTTTCTTTTCTTGTTGAGTCTCTGCCGGCTTTTGGTATCAGGATGATGTTGGTCTCATAAAATGATTTGGGAAGGATTCCCTCTTTTTGGATTATTTGGAATAGTTTCAGAAGGAGTGGTACCAGCTCCTCTTTGTGTGTCTGGTAGAATACAGCTGTGAACCTATCTACCTGGGCTTTTTTTGTGTGGTAGGCTGTTAATTGCTGCCTCGACTTCTGACCTTGTTATTGGTCTATTCATAGTTTTGGCTTCCTCCTGGTTTAGGCTTGGGAGGACACAGGTGTCCAGGAATTTATCCATTTCTTCCAGGTTTACTAGTTTATGTGCCTAGAGTTGTTTGTAATATTCTCTGATGATGGTTTGAATTTCTGTGGAATCTGTGGTGATTTCCCCTTTATCGTTTTTTATTGCATCTATTTGGTTGTTCTCTCTTTTCTTTTTTTATCACTCTGGCTAGTGGTCTGTTTATTTTGTTGATCTTTTCAAAAAACCAGCTCTTGGATTTATTGATTTTTTGAAGTGTTTTTCATGTCTCTATCTCCTTCTGTTCTGCTCTGATCTTAGTTATTTCTTGTGTTCTGCTAGGTTTTGAGTTTTTTTTATCTTGCTCCTCTAGCTCTTTCAATTTTGATGATAGGGTGTCAATTTTGGATCTCTCCACTCTTCTCATGTGGGCACTTATTGCTATATATTTTCCTCTGGAGACTGCTTTAAATGTGTCCCAGAGATTCTGGTATGTTGTGTCTTCGTTCTCATTGGTTTCAAAGAACTTGTTTATTTCTGCCTTCATTTCATTGTTTATCCAGTCAACATTCAAGAGCCAGTTGTTCAGTTTCCATGAAGCTGTGTGGTTCTGAGTTAGTTTCTGAATTCTGAGTTCTAACTTGATTGCACTATGGTCTGAGAGACTGTTTGTCATTATGTCAGTTGTTTTGCATTTGCTGAGGAGTGCTTTACTTCCAATTATGTGGTCAGTTTTAGAGTAGGTGTGATGTGGTGCTGAGAAGAATGTATATTCTGTGGATTTGGGGTGGAGAGTTCTGTAAATATCTATCAGGTTTGGTTGCTCCAGGTCTGAGTTCAAGCCCTGGATATCGTTATTAATTTTCTGTCTGGTTGATCTGTCTAATATTGACAGTGGAGTGTTAAAGTCTCCCACTATTATTGTGTGGGAGTCTAAGTCTCTTTGTAAGTCATTAAGAACTTGCCTTATATATCTGGGTGCTCCTGTATTGGGTCCATATATTTTTACAATTGTTAGCTCTTTTTGTTGTATTGATCCTTTTACCATTATGTAATGACCTTCTTTGTCTCTTTTGATCTTTGTTGCTTTAAAGTCTATTTTATCAGAGATGAGAATTGCAACTCCTGCTTTTTTTTTGTTTGCTCTCCATTTGCTTGGTAAATCTTCCTCCATCCCTTTATTTTGAGCCTTTGTGTATCCTTGCATGTGAGATGGGTTTCCTGGATACAGCACACCGATGGGTTTTAGCTTTTTATCCAATTTGCCAGTCTGTGTCTTTTGATTGGTGCATTTAGCCCATTTACATTTAGGGTTAATATTGTTATGTGTGAATTTGATACTGCCATTTTGATGCTAGCTGGCTGTTTTGCCCGTTAGTTGATGTAGATTCTTCATTTTGTTGATGCTCTTTAGCATTTGGTATGTTTTGGGAATGGCTGGTACTGGTTGTTCCTTTCTGTGTGTAGTGCCTCTTTCAGGAGCTCTTGTAAAGCAGGCCTGGTGGTGACAAAATCTCTGAGTACTTGCTTGTTTGCAAAGGATTTTATTTTTCCTTCACTTATGAAGCTCAGTTTGGCTGGATATGAAATTCTGGGTTGAAAGTTCTTTTCTTTAAGGATGTTGAATATTGGCCCCCACTCTCTTCTGGTTTGTAGAGTTTCTGCTGAGAGATCTGCTGTGAGTCTAATGGGCTTCTCTTTGTGTGTGACCTGACCTTTCTTTCTCCTTCATTTCAACCCTGGTGAATCTGATGATTATGTGCCTTGGGGTTGCTCTTCTTGCGGAATATCTTTGAGGTGTTCTCTGTATTTCTGGACTTGAATATTGGCCTGCCTTGCTAGGTTGGGGAAATTTTTCTGGATAATATCCTGAAGAGTATTTTCCAGCTTGGATTCATTCTCTTCATCACATTCTGGTACACCTATCAAATGTAGTTTAGGTCTCTTCACATAGTCCCACATTTCTTGGAGACTTTGTTTATTCCTTTTTGCGCTTTTTTCTCTAATCTTGGTTTCTCGTTTTATTTCATTGAGTTGATCATCGACTTCTGATATTCTTTCTTCTGCTTGGTCAATTCGGCTGTTGAAACTTGTGCATGCTTCGTGAAGTTCTTGTGTTGTTTATTTCAGCCTAAATTCATTCATATGCCTCTCTAAGTTGTCCATTCTTGTTATCATTTCCTAGAATCTTTTTTCAAATCTTTATTCAAGGTTCTTAGTTTCTTTGCATTGATTTCGAACATGTTCTAAATTTTAGCTCATGGAGGTTTCTCATTACCCACCTTCTGAAGTCTGATTCCATCATTTCATCACACTCATTCTCCGTCCAGCTTTGTTCCCTTGCTGGTGTGGAGTTTTGGTCCTTTGTAGGAGGCAAGGTGTTTTGGTTTGGGGCATTTTCCTCCTTTTTGCGCTGGTTTCTTCCCATCTTTGTGGGTTTATCCACCTGTCGTCTGAGTAGTTGCTGACTTTTTGATTGGGTCTCTGAGTGGAGGCCCAGATTGTTGATGATTAAGTATTTCTGTTACTTAGTTTTTCTTCTAACAGTCTAGCCCCTCTGCTGTACGACTGCTGAGGTCCACTCCAGGCCCTGCTTGTCTGGGGTGCACCTGTAGCAGCTGCAGAACAGTGAGGGATGCTACCAGTTTCTTCTTCTGATATCTTTGTCCTAGAATGATGCCCACCAAATGCCAGTCTGATCAGTCCTTTTTGAGGTGACTCTTTGGATATACAGGGGTCAGGGAGCTGCTTGATGAGGCAGTCTGTACTTTATAGGAGCTCAAATGCTGAGCTGTGAGCTCCATTGATCATTCAGGGCTGTTAGGCCGGTACATTTAAGTCTGCTGCTGCAGAACTCATAAAATCCCTTTTTTTCTCAGATGCTCTATCTTAGGGAGTTAGGGCTTTCTTTATGAGTATCCATTGCACTGTCCTCCGAGGCAGTCTAGTCACTATTTGCTTGCCGAGGCTCCACCCTGCTGCCGTGGGGTCTGTCCTGTTGCCGTGGGCTCTGCCCTGCTCTCTTGGGCTCTGCCCTGTAGCCTTGGGCTCTGCCCTGTTGCCTTGGGCTCCGCCCTGCTGTCGTGGGCTCCGCCCTATTGGCGGAGTCTCTCTGTTATGGCGCGTTGCCTCGGCAACAGCAGGCTGCATCAGCAATGGGAGTGTACCTCAGTAGGGGCAGAATGCCTCGGTAATGGCAGAGGCCCCTCCCTCACTGAGGTGCATCATCCTGGGTTCAGCTGTGCCCGCAGTGAAACTCTCAACCCTGAGAATTTCGAATCTCCGTTTTGTATGTCCCTGTGGGGGTGGGACCTGCCGAGCCTGATCACCTGGCTCCCTGCCTCAGAGTCCTTTTTTTTTTCTTAAGTTGAAAGGTTGACTCTCTCCCAGGTGCTTCAATTACCTGCTGATAGGGCACCGGGATCTGTGTGATTTCCTGTGCAGTGACCCACTGCACTGGCTCAAACGTCACTTCCCAGGAATCTCCTGATCTGGCTCACTGTCCAAATCCCGTGTAATCAGATGGATTATGCTAATCTGCCCTCCCAAATATCAGATTTTCGGTTTAACAGGACACCCAGATTAGTGCATTTTGTGTGCAGTGCTGCTGCGCTGTGTTGCGTCACTGGCTGAAATGGCCGCACAAGCCGAAACAGCTGCTCTGGTGTCCCGTGTCTCTCCTACACCTGGGAATTTCCCCATTCTGTGGGCAACAAAGATCCATCTGGAAATGCGGATTGCACTCACCCTCTGTGTCTTCACTGAAAGCTGCCATCCTGATTGGCTCCTACCGCGCCATCTTCTTTTTCCCCTCCAAAATGAGACTGTTTTCTAACATTTACCTAGTGTTTTCATTGCATGAGTATTTAACAAAGTTTCCTTTTTTCTTAATTTTTAATGTTTTCTTTTGCAAGGGCTGGGCACAGTGGCTCACACCTATAATCCCAGCACTTTGGGAGGCTGAGGCAGGTGGATCATGAGGTCAAGAGATCGAGACCATCCTGGTCAACAAGGTGAAACCCCGTCTCTACTAAAAATACAAAAATTAGCTGGGCATGGTGGTGTGCACCTGTAGTTCCAGCTACTTGGGAGGCTGAGGCAGGAGAATTGCCTGAACCCAGGAGGCGGAGGTTGCAGTGAGCCAATATCATGCCATTGCACTCCAGCCTGGGTAACAAGAGTGAAACTCCGTCTCAAAAAAAAAAAATTTTTCTTTTGCATACTCAAACTTCATGAAAATTCCTTTCTACATTGATTAAGAAATTAATATTTTTTTGTAGTAGGCTATTAATGTGGAGAGTTATAATGATAAATATTTTTCCTGATGTTTAACCATGCATTATTTTCAGCAATAACACTATTAATAATAATTTTTAATATTCTATAGTATCCTGTAAATAATATTTATTTAGATTATATCTATAAATGTGTGTGAAATGGTCCTTTTTTTGTATTTGAATTGTTCTGATGTGAGGTCAACATCAAGAGTATCCTAGCCTTAAACAATGAACTGAGTACCTTTTGTTTATCTTTTATATTGTGTGGTACAACTTATAAAGGATCAGAACTAACCTTTGTTATTATAAATGCTATCTTTTCTGAATTACATTTCAAAGTACAGTTAGATTTAGGAGTAAATTACAATTTGGATTATAATAACTATTGTAATTGATTGATTTTATACTTAATAATATTGCTAAATTCTGTTAATTCTATTACTTTCTCCATAGAAGTTATTATTTGATTTTCTTCATAGCATCTACAAATTATATTTTCTTACTTCATTGTGAGTTTTATTTATTGTAACTTATTTTGTAATCTTACTACATTGATTAGAACTTCTATACAATAATAGAGATAAAAACTGAATCTCTGTGTTGTGACTGATTTTTAAAAATGTACTTTTAACTTTTACTATTGACTATGTGTAATATTTGTTGTCATTTTTGATAGATATCCTTAATCATTATAAGACAGTTTTCTTCTGTGTAAATTTGCAAAGTTTTTATTGGAAATAAATATTAAATTTTACTGAATACTGTTTGTACCTTTAACTGACTTTAAACATGGCTTTTATTACTTTTTTATGTTAACCTAAATTTATATTCCCTGTTAAAAGTTTTCAACTATTTTTTAGATGGTTGTTTATGATTATATGTGAGATTGACCATGAGTTTGATTTATTGTTTATATTTTGCTTTGATATTATGGTTATTCTAGTCTAATTTAAAGAGATATATATTGTTTCTTCTTTTTCTATTTCCTTAAAGAGTGTTACATTTGGAAATCATATTTCCTTGAATGTTTAGTCAAATTTTCCTGTAAACCATATAAGTGAATATTTTCTTAGTTATTAACAGAAGTTATTTAGTAGTCAAGCATCTATACAAGTATTTATATGCTTTTGATTCAATTTTATGTTATTTTTATAGGAAGTTGTATAAATTCATTTTCAAAATTATTTGAATATTCTTCAAAGTATATGAATATTTATTTTATTAAAAATCATTTTAAGTCATAGACATCTAAAAAGTACCTGAGACTTAAATGTACCACATGATAATTATGCCCGTATCACTCATTTATCACCACTTACATCAGGAAATAGCATATTGAAAGTATCTTGGAAATTCTCCTCTGTGTTTCTTCCAGTTAACATCTTTCTCCCACTTAAATGCAACCAGCATTTTGATTTTTATGATAATTATGTCCCTGCAGTTTTTATTTTTACCTCGTATATGAGCAATAGAGTTCAGTTTGGCTTATTTTTGAACCTTCAAAATAGAACTATACTATGCAGACTCTTACATATCAAGTCTTTTGCTCAACATTAGGTCTGAAAGACTCATCCATGTTGACATAGTGCAGGTTCATTTTGGTATATAATGTTCTCTTTAAATTTCAGTCAAAAAATTGTCTTTAAATTTCCACTATGATTATTCTTTGACCAGGGATTATTAGATGTATATTTCCTTAGTCCAGAAATGTGGAGATTTTCTAGTTATCTTTGTATTACTAAATTTGGCAAAATTTTTTTATGGTCAGAGAGCATACATTGAATGATTTCAACCTTTTACATCTGTTACTTGTTTTATCTCTTGTTAATGGCCAATTTTTATAAAAGTTTATTTTATGGTTGAAAAGAGGGTTTTTAGCATAAAGGGCTGTTGAATTTTGTCAAATGCCTTCTCTGCGTCAATTGAGATAATCATGTGGTTTTTATTTTTGGTTCTGTTTATGTGGTGAATTACGTTGATAGACTTGCGTATGTTGAACCAGCCTTGCATCCCTGGGATGAATCCTACTTGATCATGATGAATAAGTTTTTTGATTTGCTGTTGCAATCGGCTTGCCAATATTTTATTGAAGATTTTTGCATCTATGTTCATCATGGATATTGGCCTGAAGTTTTCTTTTCTCGTTGGGTCTCTGCCGGGTTTTGGTATCAGGATGATGTTGGTCTCATAAAATGATTTGGGAAGGATTCCCTCTTTTTGGATTGTTTGAAATAGTTTTAGAAGGAATGGTACCAGCTCCTCCTTGTGTGTCTGGTAGAATTCGGCTGTGAACCCTTCTGGACCTGGGCTTTTTTTGTGAGGTAGGCTCTTAATTGCTGCCTCAACTTCAGACCTTGTTATTGGTCTATTCATAGTTCCAGCTTCCTCCTGGTTTAGGCTTGGGAGGACACAGGAGTCCAGGAATTTATCCATTTCTTCCAGGTTTACTAGTTTATGTGCATAGAGTTGTTTGTAATATTCTCTGATGATGGTTTGAATTTCTGTGGAATCTGTGGTGATTTCCCCTTTATCATTTTTTATTGCATCTATTTGGTTGTTCTCTCTTTTATTTTTAATCAATCTGGCTAGTGGTCTGTCTATTTTGTTGATCTTTTCAAATAATCCAATAAAAAATTTAAAAGAAAAAAAAAAAAAGAAAAGAATGTATAATCCACAATCATTGTTAATTTATCTATTATTTAAATTAAACTTATACTTTTAAAAGGTCTATTCTATCAATAGATTTGTTAAAAACATTTCTAATTTAATTACAGAATTATTTGTTTTTTCCTTGTATTTCTGTCAATTTTGTTTTTTGTTATTTTTGCATCATTTATTTAAAGGAAATTTGATGAGGTGAATATCAATTTAAAATAAATTTTCCCGGTTCATAGACCTGTTTATCTTTCTCAATTAATCTTTCATATCTTTAAAGAAGTCATTTTTATCAATTGTATTCTTTATCTTTAAGCTTTTTGCCTTAACGGCTATTTTGTCTGTAATCAGTAGAGAAATACTAGCATTCTTTTGGACAGTACTTGCTTGATTAACCTTTTTCCTTTCAAAATTTCTGTACTATTCCATTTTACAAGTGTCTGTCATTGATATCACATAGTTTTAAAAAATGTAATCTGACAATTACTGACTTTTTGTTGGAACACACACAGAGCTTATATTCAAGGCAATTAATGATAATATTTTTTAAGTTTTATATTAACATATATTATTTCCATATTTTATAAAATTCCAAATATATTACTATTATTATTTACAGTAAATATAAATAATGTTTATTAGGAATCGTTGGGGTTCTAGAATTCTGTTTTGATGTCTCTCAATTCTGAAAAATCCTCAGTTCACACACACACATGTACATATACTTATAGTACTTATTGACAAAAAGATTTTTCAGAGTAGTCATTTAGCTATACCAACATTATGCTTTTTGGTATGCAAATTGTCTCATCTTGGCCAATAAAAACCACTCTCCTGAAGCACCTGCATGTACGCACATGAAATTTTTCTTTTTTTTGAAACAGAGTCTTGCTTTGTTGCCAGGCGCCAGGCTGGAGTGCAGTGGTCCCCCAGCTAATTTTTGTATTTTTAGTAGAGACGGGGTTTCACCATGTTAGCCAGGATGGTCTTGATCTCTTGATCTCCTGATCTGCCTGCCTCAGCCTCCCAAAGTTCTGAGATTTTAAGAACAACATAGTGGTATTATTTTTAGCAATATGATATTGAACATAGCTTACAATTTTCTTGAAGACTTCCTTGTCCACAAGGTATATTCCACTGTAGACACAGTTTTAAACTAACTTGAAATATTTTCTCTGAGATTATAGTATCATCTAGATATATAGCTAGATCCATTTATTGTATTTTATTTTCAAATTTAACAACTTTTTGCATTTTCATATAACTTTATTTTACATTTTTTAATATTTCTAAAATTTGTGAATTTTTGACTTTTAAAGTGGCCATTTAGAAAATATTTCCTGTATTTTTTAAGGTACCACAAATATAATCTGATTCTATGGAGTAGTGTTTAACAAATGTTTATTAGATCAAGCCCACTGATGGAATTGTTCAAATTTTCCATACAAGTTTCTGTAAAGGTCACATTTCCACGACTGATTTTCTTTAACTGGCCTTCTAGAGAGGGATTGTGCCTCCTGTGAAGCTCCTTGCAAACCAGCCAAATCCAATCACTTAAGGCAACAATTTTTGGCCAACCACAAAAATTGAATCCCCATTCCCTGATAGTGCCAAGGAAGCAAGCAGCAGGATTTACCACACCAATGTTTATCTAGCCATGATTTATTTACCACACCAATGTTTATCATCAGTGTTTGTGGCTAGATAAACATTGGTATGGTAAATCCTGATGTTTGCTTCCATACCAAATAGCAGCATCTTTCAGACTGGGACACCAGTTCCTAGTCATACCAAGGATGGGCTTATCTTCCAACAACAACTAGAAATGTAGAGATGTCAGGAAGATGGGCTGGATCTACATTCTGTTACATTATGTTGCTATTATATCACAACCCATGATAATGCCAGAGGAATAGATATAGCTTTTAAAAAGGAGGCACCTAGAAGCCTTGTTGCCCAAGTATCAAGATCTCTGCTGTAGTTTTACTTTGGCACTGCTAGATTGCTCTATGCTGCTAATATTATTTTGAGCAAGACAGGATATACAAGTCTGCTGTGGATCTGTCTTCCTGAGTTTTCCTCCAGTGAATGCTGATCCAACAGACCTTGTGCAGGTGCTACCTGGTCATTTGCCCTTATTTTCATGACATTTGCTAATTTATTGCCACTTGATCAAACAGTTACCTAAAAATATCACATAAATTATCCTTCTGTTATATTGATTAGTAATTTACTTTTTAGTGCACAACCAGGCCAAATAAGCATGTCTTAGAGTTAACTGCCTTGGTGGGGATTTGGGGTTCTGATAGATGCAGTCATTGTTACAGCAGGTGGTTTGGCTCAGTCCCTAGAAGTGATTAGTGAGACTAACCTGCCTGTCCAGCTCCAGCTCATAGGAATAGAGATGTTCAGTGATTTTTTTAGCCTTCTTTAACATGTTGTAGTGCTTGCCTGGCTTCTTGCTTTCAACAGTGATCTGTCTCTGGCCAATCATTTCCTGCGATGCCATTTTGGTTTCCTTTAACTTCTAGATGCCAAATTCCTTACTGCCTACTTCGGTACGAACACACTAGTAAACTTACAGATTATCTCCTGCCAAACAATGTTAATGTGGCTTTTCTTTTTTATTTATCCAGCTTTTTTTTTTTTTGGTTTGGAACAGCGGAGGTTTTTAAGCCAAAACCTCAGTAATCCATATTGACCTTTTTGTAAATGTGCATGATTGACTTTATACAAATTCTAGGCATAAAGTCTTTTTAAATAACTTTTTATTATTTGAATGTTGTCAGCTTTAAATTGTTTCTTTTGTTGCCTTATCATCAGATTTGTTTATGCAATTTGCAATTTTAATTTTGTCTTGAGAGAGAGGCTGTCCACTTACTCATTTGTTTTACTTTCCTTATGTTCACCCTTCCCTGTCTGTTAGGTGTGTGACTATCTTCACTAGGCTTCTGAGGCCCTGCTCCAGAAGCAGGTCTTATACTGGTGACTAGGGCATTCATACCACAGTTATTTTCTAGATTCAGCAACTGAGTGAGTTGGTATTTAGGGTTAGCCTTGACTGAAGTTATCTTTTTTCTTCCTAACAGGGTATATAAACTCCAACCCTGAGTAGCCATTGAAAATCTTCCACTTACTATTTGGGAGGAAGAATTCTGTCACAATCTTTGGATGCATGCAGTGACACCTAATCTGACCCCCTATTACACATAGGGGACAAAGTGACATCTGCTATTATACTATAGGGGACAAAGTGATATCTGCTCCTATTTATTTTATTACTAAGGTTTGCTATCATCATCAACTTATTACTCTGTACCTGATTCCAAAGGGGTGTTTATCTTGATTTGAATGTAATGATTGTTAAACAATTGAACATACTTATTATTGCTATACATTTGCAATATCTTGTGCCATAAAGTAAAAGAGTGCTCAAACATTATGAGAACTTTTCAGTAGGATAGAGAAGACAGCTCAAAGTGATTTACACAAGCCAACATTGGGTCAGTTTAACATCAAAATAAATAATAATAATAATAGATTAAAAATAGTCAGCATGGCATGGTGGCTCATGCCTATAATCCCAGCACTTTGGGAGGCTGAGGGGGGCAGATCACTTGAGGCCAGGAGTTCAAGACCAGACTGGCCAACATGGTGAAACCCCATCTCTACTAAAAATACAAAAATTAGCCAGGCGTGGTGTCAAGTGCCTGTAATCCCAGCTACTTGGGAGGCTGAGGCAGGAGAATCACTCGAACCTGGGAGGCAGAGGGTGTAGTGAGCTGAGATTGCGTCATTACACTCTACCCTAAGTGACACAGCAAGACTCCATCTAAAAAAAAAAACAGTTGAATAAAATAAAAACCCGAGTTTTTAGTGATATCAATAAATAAATTAACAAGGAAATAATAGAATGCCAACTACTAACTGCAAAACGAATGATGAAATTTTAAAATCACTATTGGAAAGAAAGATATAATAAATACAATAAAATGTTAATTGTGGAATTTGGGTAAAGGATACTCATGTTATTTGTACTAATCTTGTGACATTTGTGTTACTTTGAAATTATTTCAATATAATAGTTTCAATATAATATATAATAATATATTAAAACTTTGAAATTATTTCAGTATAATAGTTCAATATAATATATAATAATATATTGAAACTGTCTCAAATTGTGTTGCTTTAAGAAATGCCAAAAGAATTCAAAATTAGAAAATCTATGTACATAAATATAAATCAAATATGTTTAAGGAGGAAATATATATAAATATCTGAAATATGATAAAAATGTTAGGTAAAATTTTATGTTCATTTGGTTAAAAATACCTTAATTAAGTGAAAATAGAAGCTACATATTTATAAAGGTATCATCTCAAAGAGAAATTTAACCTTATGAATATAATAAAACATGAAAACTTTTCATTAAATTTAATTTTAAAAATGAGTATCCGCCTTCATCATAGGCTTTAAACTATATTTGTAAATATTGTTTCTTCAGTATTATAAGAGAGAAGCAAAGATAGGCAATAGGAAAACTATTAGGAGTTTTCGTTTATTAAACAAAAATCAGTGTCATTCTATATCTACCCAGGTAATTGCTTTAATAATATATTGAAAAATAAACCCATGGTAAAAATAGGATGTGGCCTTGGAGTTATTGAGGAATTTTAAATTTTTGGAAGATGGAGAGCAGATAAAAATTTATTTTACAAACAAAGTAGATGAGTTGAGGAAAACACAGATGTGAATACATACAGAAATGCTATAGTGAAGTTTGGTTTCAGTTGGCCTGAAAGAACTGTTAGAGCCAGCTATGAATGCATAGGGAAGTAGGGAGAAAGTGCAAAAACTGTAAGTATTAGCAGATTTTAGTGACCTCTTTCTCTGCCCCCCACAACTCCAGCACCTGAAACTGTGGGCAGCCTGATGTTGATCCCCAGACAGTCTATGGATGGACCAGAGAGCATCAGAGTCAAAGATACATTTCAGAGAAAAATTTTCTGGAAACCTAAGCTGCTGAGACTTTTTTCCCCATTCTGTAATGTGGAGTGATTTTACTCTATATTTCTGTGGGAAGTTCACCCTGTAAATCCTGCAAAACAACAGCAGAGCTCCTATATCATATGAAGTCTGAAGAAAGCAGGTCTGGTTAAATTTGGGAAGTAGAAAGCTTTGGCTCTTCAATGTAGAGGAGAGGGACATGAGTATTTCTCTTGGTTTACTTGTTTGTTTTGTTGTTGTTGTTTTGACACAGGTCTCACTCTGTTACCACTGCTGGAGTGCAGTGGCATAATCACGACTCACTGCAGCCTCAATTTTCTGAGCTCAAGGTATACTCCCAGCTCAGTCTCCAGAATAGCTTGGACCACAGGTGCACGCCACCATGCCTGGTTAATATTTTTATTTTTATAGAGACAGAATCTTCCCATGTTGCTCAGTCTGGTCTTGAACTCCTGAGCTTGAGTGATCCTCCCACCTCAGCCTCCCAAAATGCTGCGATTACAGATGTGACCCATCACACCCAGCCTCATGCTCCTCTTTGAATTCTTAGAAAAGACTATGGCTCACAGGCCATGCGTGAGAGAATCCATGTTTACAATGAATATTTTACATTAGTATGGCAGATTTGCTATAATTAATTAACCAATTTTAGTACATTTTAAACTAAAGTTCATAATATATTTTCTTAATTGTTATCTAATGTCCTTATTTACTTCCAGAATCCCATACAAGATACCACCATATAGTTAGTCATCATGCCTCTTTAGGCTCCTTTTGGCTGTAACAGTTGCTCTGACATTCCTGGTTTTTGGTGACCTTGACAATTTTGAAGAATATTGGTCAGGTACAAGGTAGAATATCTGTCTATTGATATTTGTCTGATGTTTTACTTGTTATTAGATTGATGTTGTTGATTTTTTAAAGGAAAACCATTGAGGTTAAGTGCCATTTTATAGCATTTAATTAAAGGCACATAAAGAAATGGTGTGCTCACTCTCTAGCTACTAAATGGATATATGTGTGTGTATGTGTGTGTGTATGTTAGCTTAGATATGTGATAACTTGAAGATATATATATTTATATCCAAGATATATATATATCTATACATATATATATATATCTCCAAGTTATCACATATCCAAGCTAACATAAAAAGTCCATGTTAAATTATTTTGTGATTATTAAAGCTTATTTAAAATATACTTTTGACAGATTTTTTAAATCTTTGTAACAAATTACTTGATATTTATTTTTTCCCAAAGAAACAATCGTTTAAAAATAATAATAAGGTTACCTATTACCTGTTTTTTAATGATCAGGTAGAAAAATGAGGTCATAGGGTTGATTAAATGCAGATAAGTTTAATATTAAATCCAAGAAACTTATACACTGGCTTTACAAACTTTGTTGCACAAACATATCACATCATCACTAGATTAATACATTGATCATCTTAGCTAATTTTTAATCTAGAATGGCTCAAGCATAATTTCAATAGCCTTTAAGGAAATATATTGAATAAATGAGCCACAGTAAACTGAGTTTTCTATTTTATAATATTGACAGATTTCATTATGATTAAATGTAAGAATGTTTATATATTAACCACAATTAAATTCCAAATGAATATTATTTTAGCGTAAGCTGGAAAGTTCTAATGCCAATTTAAAAATATAATACTTATTATTTATGTAAATTCTCAAAGCCCTTTGGTTTCATATGTTTTATTTATATTTCTATTACCTATATTTTATAATAGTAAGATTAACCATAAGTAATACTGTGATACAAATTTATCTTTATTCTCACCTTTCATGCTCTTTCCCCAGAATTCAAGTACATTACTTTTGCCTTCTTACAATCCTGTCACTTAATAAATCTCATTCTTTGGAATTAACATTTGAGTATAAGAGAAAAGAGTGAGTTTAATGTTTTATCACTTCTGCTGAAATATTTGCTTTGAAACAGCCATGAGAAACATACCTTAAGATATAATAGAGTATTCTCCCTTACCCATGTGGCATACATTCCAACACCCCCAGTGGGAGACTAAAACCACAGACAGGACTGAACCCAATTGCTGCGAATTGAAACATGTTTCTTTTCATGTCTTCCACCCACAAATATAATGCCTTTCCCATCTTAACTAAATACTCATCGTGCACTCTGGCTATAACTTTTGCAGTTTGATGTGTGACAGCAAAACCAGCATACAATTCTTTTTCCTTTTTTGCAATTTCATGGTTAGAAGATTTGTTATGGATAGGAGATAGCTATTTGATCAAGGATAGAAGATAGCTATTAAATGCATTCATGCCTGGTCCCTACTTTGGAATGTAGTAAACATGAAAACAATTTCTTGAATGAAATAATGAATATGTGAATGACTAGGCCCATGAGAATAAGAAAATGTCAACTGCTTTTGAATGAACTCTTAACATATATAAGCCAGATTTCATGAGTAAAATGAGCTTTTAGAAGATATAGATTTAATATTTCCTAGATATGATTATTATATATTTTCATAACAATACTTATTAAATGATGGGGAAAATATACAATTTGGAAATTTTAAGTATTCATTAGCATTATTTCTTTCATCTAGCCTTTTACCTGAATTTACAAGATACACAAAAATTTCCCAAATTCATTTGTTTTCCATCACAGTGTTACCCTGCTCAAGTGTACCTTCATGCTTTGGTTTACTTTGCATGCTTTTCCTAGAATTCCCTCTTTTCTAGTTATAGTCAATAAAGATTGAGGATACTTTTTGTTAATATAACCCTTGCCATGAAGCTGTGTCTACTACAAAACTCAATGAGTTTCACTTTTATTTGAATTCTTAGAGCATTTTATCATTAAACTGTGTGTTATCTTGCAGTTTATTTTTTAAAAGCCTTTGCCCATCCCAAGCTGTAAGTTCTTTGAAGGCAGGAATTATGATTTTTTTCCTCAGTATATATGTCTCCTAGTCTGAAACAGTGCCCAGCAGAGTAGATGTTCAGTAAACACTCACCACATAACAAATACTCATTTTCTATATGTTTCTCTTTTCTGGAATAATTTTTTTTACCTAAATATCTTACTAGTTAAAGATGCTATTTCTATAGCTGTAACATAAGCCCATTTATTACTGTAGAAGATGAAACTAATATTTTTCTTTTATAAAGCTATATAAATTGGTAATGTGTGGTAATATTCTTTCAAAATAACAATTTCAGCAGAATGTTATTTAATTAATGTAAAAATTATCTGGTCTCAGAAGCATACTTGCAATGATAATCATCCTAAGCTTTAAAAATTCTACTTTATTCTAAGATGACAGTGTTATTATATTTGGTTACAATCTAGTGATTCCCTTGGGCCCAGAACATGTTGAACATTTTATAACATTTTAGCTTTCTAACCTGTAAACAAATAAAATATGTTCAATTCTCTAGGGAGACATTTTATTTCTGAAGTTTTATGAACCTCTCTCTGTTTTTTCCTTAGGGCTGACAGCGTTTAAGTGGCTGGTGTTATATAATTTACAATGTGGAAGAATTTACTGGATAATGAGATTCAAAGTAATTATTTGCTCATTAAAAAATATATATATTAAGTTGCAACACTCTGTTGGGTGTTAAAAGTAAATCCATGGACCTTGCTTTCTGGGAGCTTACAATTTATAAGAGATGAGATACGTCTAAATAAGATCAAAACTCGTGATTTAAATAGCATGTGACTGATTTCATAGTCATACAAAAGCAGGAAGATTATTTCTAGTTTTATTGATCACTGAAGATTTGATGGAAGTGGTGGCTGGCCATTGGGAATTGAGTAAAATGTACATAACATAGAGAAAGAGAAAACTCCTGCCAAAGATTGAACTGTGACAACAAATGTATGGCATTGTAAAGGAGACACTTTAATGAGATTTAACTGGCAACAAATTGAAGACTGTATTAGTAAAGGTGGGTTGTAAATACAACTGTTGTGTTAAGGAAGAAGCAGCAGGAATAGAAGTGAAGGATTGGGTTAGCCTCTACACTAGAATTAGAATTCACCACAGAATGGACACAGTTGTTGACAGAGAAGGTGGAGTTAAAGCAACAAATTCAATCCCAAATATCTGGGAGTGATGATTGTATGATAAACAGAAATACATAATCAGGAAAGACCTATATGGGTCTTTATGAAAAAGATGAGTCCAAATATACCAAATTCCCACAGGAAGAACATCTTGAAAACAGGAGTAAGGAAGTAAAGATTCTGAGAGTTCTGAGATGAAGAGGAAGAAATGCAATAGAGTTTTTAGCAGATGAATTCAATCTTGTTGATAAGGCTGTGGCAAGAGCATTTAAGAGTGGGTGGAGACAACAAAGTTAACCCTGGATCAGTATTACTGATTGTTCCTTTAGCCTCAGGTTCCAGTGTAACTGGACATTTCACTTTTACTGATCCTGTCTTTATTTAAATTTTGATATTCTGTCCACCATGGATTTTTTTGCATTAATTTTGATGCATTAAAAATCTTTCATTGAAATGTTTATCTTCATTGTTATGTGTTTTGGCACCTCCTTAAATGTTTGACCTGATAAAAAGCATGATTTCATAATTGGGGAAACATCTGCATGGCATTTTATACATAATAGATCAGCATGTTGTGATGAACACAAATTCTCAGTGAACTAAAGGTGTAACTGAGAGGTTTCTTTTTCTTTTTAATTATGTTAAAAATGTATAATGTAAAATGTACCATCTTAACCATTTCTAGTATACAGCTTAATAATGCTAAGTATATTCACATTGTTGTCCAATGGATTGCCAGAACTTTCTCATCTTGCAAAACTGAAACTCTTTACCCATTAAACAATAACTTCTCATTTTCTCCTGTACCCAGCTCTTGGCAAATAACATGCTACTTTCTGTTTCCATGAATTTTACTAATTTAAATAACTCACATATGTGGAATAAAACAGTATTTTTCCTTTTGTGAGTGACTTATTTCACTAAGCGTAATATCCTCAAGGTTTATTTATGCTGTAGCCTGTGACAGGATTTTCTTCTATTACAAGGCTGAGTATTATTCAATTGTATGTGTATTTCAGATTTTGTTTTTCATTAATTCATTGATGGACATTTGGGTTACTTCCACCTCTTGGCTAATGTCACTAATGCTGCCATGAACATAGTATGCAAATATCCCCTGAGAGCCTATTTTAATTCTTTTGGATATATATCCATATATGGCATTGCTGGATCACATGGTAGTTCTATTTTTAATTTTTTAAGTAACTGCCATATTGTTTTCCATAGCAGTTGCTTCGTATTCTAATCCCACCAGCAGTGCACAAGGTTCCAAATGCTCCACATCCTCACCAAACCAGTTAGTTGCTTTCTCTTTTTGATAATAGCCATCTGAATGGGTGTTAGGTCTCATTGTAGTTTTAATTTGCATTTCTCAAATAATTAGTGATATTGAACATTATCTCATATGCTTGTTGCTTATTTATAGATCATCTTTGGAAAAACTTGTATTCAAGTCCTTTGCCTGTTTTTAACGGGATAATTTTTTTTATTGTGGTTGAGTTGTAGGAATATTTTTTATATTCTTGATATTAATCCTTATCAGAGAAATGATTTGGAAATATCATCTCCCATTCTGTAAGTTGCTTTTCACTCTGTTGATTGTGTCCTTTAATGCACAGAAGTTTTAAATTTTGATGTAATCCCATTTGTCTATTTTTGCTTTTGTTGCCCATGCTTTGGTGTCATATCTAAGAAATAATTGCCAATCAAATATGAAGCTTTCCCTGTTTTCTTTTATATATTTTATAGTTTTGGGTGTTATGTTTATATATTTCATCCACTTTTAGTTGATTTCTGTATATATTAGCCTAATTTCATTCTTCTGCGTGAGGTGATCCCATTTTCCCAGCACTGTTTATTGAAGAGACTGTCTTTTGACCCTTCTTAAAGACCAACTGACTGTACACATGAGGGTTTATTTCTGAGCTCTCTATTCTATTTCATTGATCTACATGTCTGCCTTTATGCCAGCACCATGCTATTTGGTTACTGTAGCTTTGTAATATGTTTTGAAAGTAGAAAGTGTGACTCTCTCAGCTTTCTTATTTGTTAGGATTGTTTCAGCTATTTGACTTTCTTGAAATTCCATATAGATTTTAGGATTTTAGGGTTTTTTTTTTCTAGTTATATACAAATTGTCATTTGGATTTTGATAGAGAATATTGAATTTGTACAACACAGGTAGTGTCAACATCCTAAATATACTGTCTTTCAATACATCAATATGGATGTCTTTTCATTTATTTGTCTTCAATTTATTTCAACAGTGTTTTATAGTTTTCAGTGTACAATTTTTCACAACCTTGGTTATGTTACGTCTAAACATTTTTTTCTTTTTGGTGCTATCATAAATAGAACTGTTTTCTTAATTTCCTTTTGGATTGTTCATTGCTAGAGTATAGAAGCTCAACTGATTTTTGTATGTTGACTTTTTATCTTGTGACTTTGCTGCTTTCATTTATTATTGAAACTGAGGATTATTAAAAGTGCATATTTGATAAGCAGTACTGTGGATATGAAATTATGAGAATCATCTTATTAAACTCTACCTTGGTCAGAGGACATGGAAAATTATATTTAGTTATAATTGCAACTTAAGAGAAATTCTAGAAAAATAAAAATTCCTAGAAACTACAGGATTATATTTGCTTTTATTAAAGGTAGACTGTTTTGTCATATAAGAAGCATCTTTAACATTTGCTACCATAGATAATGGGGGACAGATTACTATATAGTTATATAAGTAAGTAATTTCTACTTAAAGAATTATTTTGTAATAAGGATTTAATGGTCCAATAATTTAATGGCTGGACTTGAAAAACCAACAAGACTCTCATTCTTATAAGTTTCTAACTATAGATTATTATAATCATATGATGTTGGAATATCAAGATATTGAAGTATTTTATTAATAATTTGTCGATAATAATATACAAATATATCAGTAAAACTTAGGTAGATCTATATTTTATTTTAGCATGTGTTAGATAAATTTATGTTTTACTTTGGATGTCAAAGTAATTCTCTAAAAGGTTAATTCCTGAAATAAATGTGAATACAAATTTATATATGTATATAAAATTGAATATTGAGAAAATAGCTATCTGCAAATTAGTATTTAAATTTTTTAAAATGAAAATTCATAGTTTCTTAATAACCATTTTATTTTCAGATTAGCTAGAAAAAATCAGTTTGTTTATTTTACCATTATATAGGTTTTCAAAAACTCCTAAAATAATCAACTAAAATATATGTATCATTTAGATACTACTCATATTCCAAGAATGGCAAAACTAAATATATAAAAGGCAAAGGGAAAATTAGCTTATGTCACAATGGTTACGTGATATCACTGTGAACAACTATGGATTTATCAAAGTCACAATTTGGGTTATTTGGCTTGCAAGCTGCAATCAGTGTTCACTTCTGTATGCCAGATGAGTTGTGATGTATAATGAAATTCTGAGTCCCTACAATGTATATTAATCTTCCACTATTTCTAGCTGAAGCAAAGTAAGTTATGGCTAGGTGATTTTGTCCTGAATTATTCACATAAACACTCTTCCCCTGAACTCACTCTTCCTTCCCTGGCACCATGAAAACAACTATATTGAATTTACAATTGGTGATTTCAAGTATGTGCTGCAGAGAAGGACATGGGAAGAAGTGAGAAAATCTGCTCTGTTCAGCTTTGGTGTATATCAGCTCATGCCCATGAACTTAAATTTAGTATAGGGAAATCTCTCATCAAGAGGCTTAGTATCTAATAGATTTAGAGAATAAAACCATTTCCACATTCTCTTTTCTTTCAAAGTATAGTGTCTGCTTTATTGACTTTTAGATATTTCAGTGGTGGCAGCCCCAGGTACCAGATCTTATTTGAGACGTCTTTTTTCCCATTTCCATTGAGTTCCATGCTTCTGGCATCCTGTTATGACAGGGGCTCTACTTGTGACAAAGTATCATTATTGCTTATGAATAACAAATGATTTTTGAATTATATTTCTCTTTTTTCTTTGCTTTTATGTATATTTCAAATTACAAAGTAAATGTCTTTATGAGTTAAATGGCTAGTAAGATTTCTAGTAATTCCTAGATCAGATTTAGTAATGTGCTTCTTTCAATGGATATGTCCATTTTGTCCTTGATAAATTTATTAGCATAAAATTTTTTATAATATTCCCCCAAATTTCTTTTAATACCTGTAAAATATTTAGTAATATCCTCTCTTTTATTCCTAATGTTCATAATATTTATATCTTCTCTTTTATTTTTTCATGATCAGTCTAGCTAAAGGCTTGTTAATTTTACTGAACTTTCCAGAGACAGCTTTATGGTGGGCAAAATAATGGCACCTAAAGATGCCCATCTCCAAATCCCTTGGAGCTATGTAGCAAAAGAGACTTTGCAGATGTGATTGAGGATAAAGGCCTTGAGATGGGAGAATATTCTGGATTATTTCAGTGGGCCCAATGTAATCACATAAGTCATTAAAAGTGGAGCACCTTTGCAGCCTGGGTCAGAGAGAACTGTGACTTACGAAGAGTCAGAAAGGGACAACATAAAAACAATCTGAAAATCCCCTTCTGGCTTTGAAGATGGCAGAAGGGGCCTAATGGAAACACTGGCCCTTAGAAGTTAGAAGCAGGTCTAGTAAGAAATTTGAGGGCTAGTAAGAAAACCAGGCCACCACCCTGTAATTGCAAGAAAGAGCATTCTGCCAACAATCTGAGTGGAAAACAGATTTCCCCCCAGAACCTCCAGAAAAGGACACAGCCTGCTAACACCTCGATTTTATTCTGGTGAGAGCTGTAGCAGACTTCTAATCTTTAGAACTGTAAATTAATACATTTTTATTATTTTTAGCCACTAATTTTGTGTTATCTAGAGCTGCAAACTTTGTGGTAATTTGCTACTGGCAGCAGTAGAAAACTACACATGGTTTAATTGAATCTCTCCATTGCCCATTTCTATCACATTAATATCGGGTCTTATATGTTATCTCTTTCCTTCTGCATCTTTGGGTATATTCTGCTCTTCTTTTTCTACCATTTTATAGTGGAAAGATAAGTAATTGATTTTAAACTTTCTTTTGTAATATAAACATTTAGAGCTATATTTTTAACTCTAGATAATACAGCTTACAGCTCTATCCTCCAACTATATTTATGTTCTCACTATTAATTTACAAATATTTTCAAATTCCAATTGTGATTTTCTTTTTTACCAATGTGTTGTTTAATTTCCAAATATTTGGGAATGTTGCAGATACTGTTCCCTTACTAAATCTGAATGACATTCAGCTCTAGCCAAAGAACATATTTTGTATGATTTCTGTTGACTTCAAGGTATTGAGGCTTGTTTTATGGGTCAGCATATTTTCTATATGCTGAATTTTCCAAGTGTACTTCCAATTTTTCTATGTATAGCATAGGGTGTGTATTCTGCTATTGTATGGATTTTTTTTTTTTAATTTTTGAAACGGAGTTTCGCTCTTGTTACCCAGGCTGGAGTGCAATGATGGCGTGATCTCGGCTCACCACATCCTCTGCCTCGTGGGTTCAGGCAATTCTCCTGCCTCAGCCTCCGGAGTAGCTGAGACCGTGAGTAGCTGGCTCCGGAGTAGCGCCACCGTGCCCAGCTAATTTTTTGTATTTTTAGTAGAGACAGGGTTTCACCATGTTGACCAGGATGGTCTCGATCTCTTGACCTCGTGATTCACCCGCCTCGGCCTCCCAAAGTGCTGGGATTACAGGCATGAGCCACCGCACCTGGCCTGTATGGATTTTTAAATGTGACATAGGTCAAGTTGATTGGTAGTATTGTTCATGTTGTTTATTTTCTCATTGATTTTCTTCTTCTATATTTACTGATTGAAGAATGTTTAGTTCTCCACCTGTAGATTGGTATCTTTCTTTGGTTCTGTCAACTTCTGCACATGTCTATTGAAGTTTTGTTATAGAATACATATACATATATGTCTTGTTTCAACAAAACTAAATGATTTACTTTTACAAAATACTCATCTACCTTTGGTATAGTTTTTGTTCTGAAGTTTGTGTTGTCTGACATTAATATAGCTCCTCTAGTTTCTTTTTTTTCAGGTTTAAACACTGATTTTTTTTACACTTTAAGTTCTGGGGTACATGTATGGAATGTGCAGTTTTGTTACATAGTTATACACGTGCCATGGTGGTTTACTGCATCCATCACTCCATCATCTACATTAGGTATTTCTCCTAATGCTATCCCTTCCCTAGTCCCGCAACCCCTGACAGGCTTTGCTGTGTGATGTTCTCCTCCCTGTGTCCATGTATTCTCATTGTTCAACACTCACTTATGAGTGAGAACATGTGGTGTCTGGTTTTCTGATATTGTGTTTTCAGAGAATGATGGTTTCCAGCTTCAACCATGTCCCGTCAAAGGACATGAACTCATTCTTTTTTATGGCTGCATAGTATTCCATGCTGTGCCACATTTTCTTTATCCAGTCTATCACTGATGGGCATTTGGGTTGGTTCCAAGTCTTTGCTATTGTAAATAGTGCTGAAACAAATATAAATGTACTTTTTTCTTTATAGTAAAATAATTTATAATCCCAGTTATGGGATTGCTGGGTCAAATAATATTTCTGGTTCTAGATCCTTGAAAAATAGCCACACTGTCTTTCACTATGGCTGAACTAATTTAAAATCCTATTAACAGTGTAGAAGCATTCCTATTTTTCCGCATCCCCCTCAGCATCTGTTGTTTCCAGAATTTTTAATGATAATCATTCTAACTGGCATGAGATAGTATCTCATTGTGGTATTGACGTGCATTTCTCTGATGACCAGTGATGAATATCATCATTATTAACTTTATAGCCATACTGGTTTGTTATTTTAGTGATTGTTCTAGGATTTGCGATTGCATCTACAACATATCAAAATCTCCATTCAAATAACGTTTTATCATTTTATAAATAAAACCTTCCATTCACCATTCCTGTTCTTTGTCATATTCTTGTCCTATTTTTACCTATTTAGGTTGAGCATCTGCTTGGAACCAGAAATGTTTCAGATTTCAGTTTTTTTCAAATTTTGGAATATTTTCATATACATAATGAGATTTCTTGGGGGTGGGACTAAAGTCTAAACGAGAAATTCATGTATGATTTATACACACAGCCTAAAGGTAATTTTATATAATATTTTTAATAATTTTGTGCACTCATCACATAAGATTGGAGGTTCGGAATTTGCCACTAGTAGTGTCATACTGGTACTCAAAAGTTTTGGATTTTGGAATATTTCAAATTTTAGATATTTTGATTAGGGATGCTCAATTTATATTATAAACCTCAAAATACATTGGTATACATTTTACTTTATAAGTTTTATCTTCATACAAGTTTAAAACTAAGAAAAAGTTAAAATTCTACCATTTTCCAGTGCTCCTAATTTTGTATCTTAGCTCATTTCCCTTAAGACTGAAAAACTAACTTCCTTTAGCATTGTTTTAAATGCAGGTCTTTTCTTGATGAATTTTCTTATAATTTTTAATTTCTTTAATTAAAATTTATTTCAAATAAAATTTTTTAAAATTTAGATGAATTTTAATTTTTAATTAAATTTATTTTATTTCTTTTGTTTTTAGATAAATAATTTGAGGTTATTGTTTTTCCCCCCATGCTAAAGATGCTAGAATTTTGCATTGTCTTCTCAATTACAATGTTTCTCACATGAAGTCTACAATCATTCTTATTATTTTCCTTGTATCTATTCAAGAGTTTTCTTTTTGTCACATTTCCAGCAATTTGATAGTAACATCTCAACATAAATGTCGTGCTTTGCTTGGAGTGTGTCTCCCTATGCTGTGGTCCAGAAAGTGCATTTAGGCAGAAAGCTAGGGAAATCACAGGGCTCATTTCATTTGTGCTCTTTTTCTCTCGGAGATCATAAACCCATATGGCCTCTTGTTCAGTGTCTGAAAACAGTTGCTTCATATACTTAAAACAGTTTTTAAATTTTTATAGTGGTCACATAATTTTTGAGTCTGTTTTTCCATCATGACCCAATGCAGAAATCTATACTATGTTTCTAACCTATGTCTGAAAAAGAATAGGCCCAACCCATTTGATTTGTGCAATGTGATTATGTTGAATTACAAATAATAATGCAGTTACTTTTAGTAGTCCAATTTTTTTTTCTTTTCTTTCTTTCTTTTTTTTTTTTTTTTTTGAGGCAGAGTTTTGCTCTTCTGGCCCAGGCTGGAGTGCAATGGCATGATCTTGGCTCATTGAAACCTCCACCTCCTGGGTTCAAGTGATTCTGCTGCCTCAGTCTGCCAAGAATCTGGGATTATAGGCATGTGCCACCACGCCCAGCTAAGTTTTGTATTTTTAGTAAAGATGGGTTTTCACCATGTTGGCCAGGCTAGTCTCAAACTTCTAACCTCAAGTGATCCACCCACCTCAGCTTTCCAAAGTGCTGGGATTACAGGTGTGAGCCACTGTGACTGGTCTGTAGTCCAATTTTTAATAAGTTATATATCCCTGATTTAAGTAGGATAGAATAATATTTCTTCTGCTTCTTACTCTTCTACCCTTTAGCTGAGCCTCAGAAAAGTTTCTCTGCTTAAAAATCATACATAACCTTTAAGGTCAGGATCACATATTATATCTTCCATAGTGACTTCCCTACATTTTTCTCAAGAGCAAGAAATCTTTTTATCCTCAGTCTTCTCAGAGCATTTCTGCATACCTCCTTTATTAGGGCAGTTTCAACTTGAAGGCAGGCATTCTCTTATTATTACAGCTTACCTGCAAGTTCTCTAAGCAAAAGAAGCAAATCATATTTGTCTATAAAACAGCCATAATAGCCGAAAAGAAATGTTTTTAAATGAATGAATAAATTTAACTCTTTTGATTGGTTTTGCATTCACTTACCAATATTCCTATGTATTGTATATAAGCAAAAGAGAACTATACTTTCAAAGTGTCAATAATATAAATATTAAGCAATGTTTTAGAGTTAAATTTTGGAAATAACTGAGTCATGCTTTTTTTTTAAGAGCTAAATGACCTACAGGTAAAATGAAATACCCAGTAGTTTATTTCTCCCTGCCAAAGAATAGTACTAATCTATGATAGAAACCCAGAGGCACATTCTCTATAGAACTCTTCTTTTTTTGGTGCTTCTGTCAATCATAGACATAATTAAGCCAAAAATTGTTCAGTTTTCATATGTACTGAGCAAACTGAAAAGAAAATTAAGACTATTGTTCTTTCTTTGAAATAAAATGAAAATAAATGAAACTAACTTTTAAAAATAAAAGGATATACTATATAGCACTTAAAAACATAAACATTAATTCTAAATGAGAAAACTTATTGTTGCTTATTTTTTGTTAGATTTTTAAATCTACAGATAAATTGAAAGACCAGTACAAATAATGTATACACAGTCTTAACCTGGATTCACTTACAATTGATCAATTTTGCCATTTTTTTATTCCCCTCCCTCAACACACAATTGAACTTTCGTTGCTGAGAATTCACCTTCAGCATTCATCTGCAAAATGTACAGCAGCCTTCTAAATTAACCTAAAAAAATTTTCACTAATTCAAAAATACCACAATATATACAACTGGTATTTAAAAATTTCTCAGTTACACAAGATATATATTTTAATAGTTGTTCATTTACTTGCTTTTTATTCATTTGTCTTAGGTAATAAGATTCAGAAGCTGTAGCCAAAGTTCACACACAGCCTTGAGGTGTTATAAATCTTTTATCTCTTTAGATATTTAACAGTAGAAGAGCCCCAAACCCATTTGTTTTGTTTTGCTTTTTATAATATTGAGTGTTTTGAAAGATCCAGTCCAGTTCCCTTGTAAAGTGTGCTATTTTCTAGATTGATCGCTAACTCCTCATAATTACATTGTTTAGACATTTTGAGCAAGAATACTATATTATTGATATTGTGGATTTCTTATTGCAATACATCAGGAGGTTTAAAATGTCAGATCTTCGTGCTACTAGTAATGCTATGATTGCTCATTGTGTTTAAGAGGAATAAAGTAAAATTTACACAGTTAAAATTACTTATTTTTTATTGTTTAATCATACCAAATAAAGGCATTTAAATGAAAGCTAAATATAACATTGTTGTTTCTCCATTTCATTGAGTAGCATATACATTTAGCACTAATACACATTTTTAATCTTAATGTTAGCATTGTAGCTTTGCTATATTAGAGCAATGATATGTTTCTTTTGAATATGTAAGCTATTGTGCTAAAGAGCATAGAAAGGTGACTTTCAATAAAAAAATAAAGGCATATATAATCAAGATAAATTTGATTGGAAAAATAATACAATTTTAATGAAGAAGTAAAATTAAAAATTAATCTCAGCAGCATGACTAGGACAGCATGTTTATCATTTACAGCTATTTGATGAAACTGATTTTCATACAATTTTATGTCTCACAGTTTTGAATGAGCCTAAATCACCAACAATCTTAATTATTTGATAACCAGGAAGAAATGACTATGCTAAATAGCTTTTAATGATTTATCAGTTATATTTTGAAGCAATATAATATGCTAGAAGTTTTGATAAGTTGTCATAGAAAGTTTTTGTCAGTAATAGACAAGTAAAATGAAATGCTGTTATGACCTTTCTTTGAAAAACCTACCTCTTATCTCCTCCTATTGAGTTTGCCAGAAATATAAGCATTGCTTATTACATAAAACACCCTATTGAAATGCAATTTTATGATAAAAAATATAGACTGGCAGAGTAGTTTGGCATTAGAATTAGCCTAGGGATAAGGAGAGCTGATTTATAATTATGAACTATCCTCTGAGTCATGGCTTGAAAATGATATTTTTTTCTCAGTTCTTCCTTCTGGGGTTGTTAATATAAAAATATTTCTTGTCTGTCTACCTCTGAAATAAATACAAAAATGACTTTGTACATCTTTCTCACTTTTATTTACACAGTGAAAAATAGTTTGAAATATTTTTACACTATTTCAACCACTCATTTATTCAACAATTACTCATTAATAAGATACTAGGTTCTGGGTTATTGTTGCCTAGGCATGAAGAAGGTAACATCTTCTATGGAGCTGATATATTTAGGAAGCCAAATAATACAAAGACATTTAAGTAATACAATATAAAATAGGTACAATTACCTAAATAGAATAAAGCAGGATAAAGGGAGAATGATTAAAAATGAAAGGTATTTTATACAGGGTGGTTAGGAAATGGCATTGTAGCAGAGACCAGTGAAATGAGAGAGTAAACTATGAGCTGATTTGGAAGAAAGTCACATAAGTCAGATGAATGAGCAAGCACAAGCCCATGAAAAGGGAAAGATCTATAGTTCCCAGAAAAACAAGAGGCCAGTGTCCTAAAGCAGACTGAACACAGGAAGAGTCATGGGAGATGTGATAGGGTCATATTAAAGCTGGCAGGTTAAAAAGGAACTAGGATTCTATCAGTATGTGAAGGAAAACCTTTAGTTGTTGTTCTCAACTTGGAGTGATTTTGTCTGTCCCCCAGGGGACATTTATCAATGTCTGGAGGAAATTTCGGTCGTCACAAGTTGGGACTTGTCACTGGCATCTAGTCATCTAGTGGGTAGAGGCCAGGGATGCCACCAAATATACTACAATGTGGGCGCAGCTTCCACCTCTAACAAAGCACTGTCCAGTCTAGAATGCAACAGTGCTGAAGTAGAGAAACCCTGGGGAGCAAAGTGTCTCTTGGGCTTCTCTGTGGAAAGTAGAGGCAGAGGTGGACATGCAGAAGGTTGATTAGGAGGGTACTGTGGAATGGTGGCTTGGACTACAGGCACTAAGAGTGGATGTGGTGAAAAGATATCTGATCTGAGATGAATTGTGGAGTTCATGTCTTTGGGCATTTCAAATCAACTATATGTAAGTATAAGAAGAATCAAGGTGGATTCTCGGGTCTTTCCCCTGTGCAGCTATGAGTTGGGTGGTAACATTTGCTGACATGAGGAAGAAAGCCTGAGAGAGAAGCATGAGAAGAGAAGATGGTGAGTTTGATCTAGGACAGAGATAGTTGTGATGGTTAATATTGAATGTCAACTTGATTGGATTGAAGGATGCAAAGTATTGGTCCTGGGTATGTCTATGAGGATGTTGCCAAAGGAGATTAACATTTGAGTGAGTGGACAGACTGGAAGAGGCAGACACACTCGAAATCTGGACGTGCACCATCTAATCAGCTGCCAGCATGGCTAGGATAAAAGCGGGCAAAAAACCTGGAAACACTAGGCTGACTAAGTCTTACAGCCTCCATCTTTCTCCTGTGCTGGATGCTTCCTGCCCTTGAACGTCAGACTCCAGGTTCTTCAGCTTTTGGAATCTTGGACCTCTTGGACCTCTTGGACTTACATTAGTGGTTTGCCAGGGGCTCTTGGGCCTTTGGCCACAGACCAAAGGCTGCAGTGTTAGCTTCCCTTCTTTTGAGGTTTTGGGACTCGGACTGCCTTCCTGGCTCCTTAGCTTGAGGAAGGCCTATTGCGAGACTTTACCTTGTGATTGTGTGAGTCAAAACTCATGAATAAACTCTACTTCATATATACGTCTATCCTATTAGTTCTGTCTCTCTAGGGAACCCTAATACAATAGTTTAGGATTTCTATCAAATGTCCAAGTAGGGCCATGAGATATGGCCTCCTCTGGAGCTCAGAGGAGATTTGCTGAAGATAAACATTTGGGAATCATCAGAACATAGATAGTATCTTGTACCATACAGCCAAATTAAGTCAGTAGTGAGGGATTACAGATGAAGAGGAGATGGCGAAGAACCAAGCTCTGGGATATTCCAATATTTAGAGGTCAGGGAGAATAAAAGGAAGCACCGAAGGAGACTGACAAAGAACACTAAGTGAAGTACTGTTTTGCCAATGCAAAGAAACCAAAAGGATTTCAAGGAAAAACAAAGGATCAATTGTGTGAAATGCAAAACATCAATGGAGAATTTACAAAGGAATATATGCAAATAACTAGGTATGTGGACAAGTAATCATACTAATAAGTAAACCAAAACTTTAATAATGAGATATTATTTTTTATTGATAATATTGGGAGTCAAGGGATAATTTGTGCTTTATGAATCTCTGCAAGCTGGCTTTCCAGAAAATCAATCTTCACCTACCCTAGCAATGCTCCCCAAAACTGGTAGGGTTCCAGTACTTAAGGCAGTCAGTCCTGATCAACCCCAGGAACTGGACCTCATGGGAAGGCTTGGTACTCTCACAGCTAATGAAAGCTGATGTGAATCCTGTCACCAGGTTGCTCTGATAACTAACTGTAATGAAAGGCTTCAACCCCAGACACATGAGTTTGCTGGGAAGAGTCAGGGAGGGGATGACTATATTGCTACTATAGCTTGGTCCCTGATCCTACAAGGGGAGAGCTAGATGATTCCCTAATCATAGACTTAAAAGCCACACAGTTTGTGGGTCAGGGACTCTCACTGAGCTGATATTCTTTCCTGCCAGATCACTGCCCAGTGCCTCAGATTGTGACAGGGCAAGGAGGCAAGGGTGGTAGGTGTACTGAACCGCTATTGCTTCTGTCTCAGGCAGCTTTCCCTACGAATCAGATCCCAGGAGATGCTGATGTACCTGCTGAAGAAACTTTTGGTTTCACTTGCATGTAAATAGTGACAAAAATAAAATAGTGACTAATGTCAAATATTAGCGAGTACACGAAGAAATAAGCATTGGTTCACTTGTTTTACTATATATTCTACGATCTTCCTCAGATAAAATCTGACAGTGGTAAGTACCAAAATATAAAACATAGAAATGGTTGGTTCCAGCAATGTAACATCTAAAAAAATAATCAGACAAATATGCAAAGCATTATTTTAAAAGTGAGAAATTATCCGAAGGGCCTAACTTAATCAAAACAATAAGGAATTGGGTCAATAATCTATATCAACAAAATAGAATTGCCTTGCATGTGCTATATTTGCTTTATAGCTGTATGGATAGTGTGATTTCTTTATACACTATATAGTGTATAGCTGTATGGATATGTATAGATACAAATATATACATATGTGCTTTATACATTCAATAGAATGTTTATTAATAGTGATTTTTCTCTGACAGATGGAAATAGGTATTTTTTCATATTCTAAATTGTAATCTTTTATAATTACACTAGTCTGAATTTCTCAAAATAAAAATGTTTTATTTTACAAAAGATCATACATACTACATTTGAAATATAGGAAATAATATATTTTTATATATTCTATATTTTTATGTTATTTTAGTAGATTCTACAAAGTATCAAAAAAGTAAGATAATTTTATCTTCCAGCTGCTGAATTAAAATAAATTTTTTTAAATGAATTTTCGCAAACAATTGCCTCCTTCATTTCAAAAAAAATATCTTAAAATTGGAAAAATAAAATGAACATTGATAACAAATATATTTTTGAGTGGCACTGTATTTAAAATAACAAATTTGTGTGTTTTTAAGAAAAGTTCTATCATTGCCAATGCAACACCATGGGGGTGTATACTAAATTCCTATTACCTGAAATTAAGAAACAAAATGAATCTTTGCCAAGATTAAGGAGAGAGCACATTCACATGGAGAAATCACTTATTTTTATCAATGCTAGAAAGAAAAACTGCTTCTGACATGCAGCAGCTGGGTTGCCACTCATAACTATATCATAGTATTCTCATGTTGGTCATGTGCTGTTTCACCCCGACATCAAACAAGGTTGTGGCCATGAAAAATCAAGGCAGAAACAAAACCACTGTGTTATCATATCTGAACACAGACAAATCATGAGTATTGTTCAAACCACCAAAATGATCAAACAGCTCCATATCCTGTCTAACGTGTGTGACTGCTGCTTCTTTACCAGTTAGGGTTTAGCTTCATTTCATTTTGCTCATCTTCTAGACTAGATTTATTGTGATATACAATCTTAGAATTATCCTCCTTTTTCCGACAGCATCCATGCCAGAGCAATGCTCAACTTTTAAAATCCTGTCAAGTCACTTAACGCAAAGCCCAAGTCCTAAAATAAGTCTTTCTCATACCTCTTACTAAGTTACCTTAGCATTTGCTGTGGTGTAGGTTCTCCCTCATTGCAATAAAAATAAAAGCAACTATTTAACTATGGGTGTGTCCCTGGTGGTGTTTGAATGGCAGGCATTGACAATGTGTTGGTTCTTTGAATGGACAAATTTGTCTTTATGAATACTTTAAGCTCTAAGATCTGCTGTTCATTGTGAAATTTTTCAGAATCAAAATGAAGTCACTTGTGTTAAAAACAAAATAAAATCCTGATAAACAGAGCTAGGAGAGGCAATATAATGTGGGTTCTCACACTTCTATGTCTAATTAAACTATCACAAAAGACTGCAAAAGCCACAATTTTGCAAACTTACACACAAAAAAAATTTCTGCATGGACATCTTCCCAGCAACTGCCTGTCTAATATTGGCATTGCTCAATCCTTGTTAATGATCCTTGTAGCCAAGGATAATTATCTCAAAAAGAATTATGTAACCTTCCTCATTTTTTCTTTAAATTTTTTTTGTCTTCTTTTACCTTTTTGAATACGCACACAGTTTACTATGACATGTGTAGTCCCATTGCAGTCCTATTATACCCAAATAAATATATTTTTGTTTTATACAGCCACTCTCTATTTGTTTTTAAAGTTGACATAGTGTCCAGAAGTGGGATCTGGCACAAGATCACTTTAGAAAAGAACTGGCAACTCTTAGAAAGGGATTGAAGAATTCACTTGAGCCCTTTCAGCACTCCACTTCCTCAACTCACCTTTTCTCCCCTGGTGCGTCTTCTCTGAGGCTGAGCCTCCCTCCCTTCTGTTTGGTAGAAGCTCTAGACATTATTTGGAATCTGATTTGGGTAAGGCCACTTTAATAAAGGACCTTATATTTCTCCTGAGATAATAAAAGTCTTTTGTATTTTCTGAAAAGTACTTTATGGTCTAAGAACAAGCGTTCTTCTGGTTTGAGTACTATGATTTCTGTAGAATTTACATTCTGTGTACGAGGCATGTCTTTTCTGGTGAACTTATTTTTGGTTCTCTCTGGATGCCTAATTTAATACTTTATTTTATCTGCATGTCTGGATTAAAACATTAAGGCATGCCAAGTTTTCTGGGACTTCAGCCACCTGTATACTGTGGCTGTCATGCATATTTTTTAAATGATGGGCAAATTACATTAAGAAAAGTTCAGAGCTCAGTGGTCATTATCTAAACTCTCTATAAAAAAAAAACTCTTACATGTAGATCCTCCTAAGTTATCTTTTTTTTTTTTCTGTGTACTTTGAATCTGCTGACTTTTCTGTTGGTGTTGACATCAAGCTTATGGCCATTGGCATTTTGGCTAAGATTTTTTTAAAAAAAGTAAAGAACTTTCAAATTAATGGCCTTACAGATTATAACAATTCCATGGTAACGATCAACCTAGATACATTTTGAAGATGTAGCCTTAGGTTTGCTTGAGTAACACTTGCTTAGGGTGATAGAACACTTACAGGAAGGATTAATAGTATGAAAAAGAAAGAAAGAAAGAAAGGAAAGTGCCAGATAAATGTGTATAAAAGTTAAGTTCTCAGATTATACAGGTCAAAATCTTGAAATTGGAGCAAAAATGTAAGGTGTCTCTGTCCAGAATAAAAATTGCTTTGTCTGCCATGTAGAGGCCAGAAAACATTGACAAACTGCTGAAATGGTTTTATGCCTGCATTGACTAGTCAAGCAAACCAGACCAGCAAACAAAAGATAGACTCCTCACTGAAAATTCAAGGGTACTTGAAGGTTTGGTTTTTCTTATGCTATTCAGCCAGTCCTAGCTAAAATTCAAACATGAAAAATTTAAACTGACCTCATTTGAAACTGAAAAAAGAAAAAAAAAAAAGAGATTTTTGTTTGTTTAAAAAAAACCAAGCCAACTCCTTTATCTAAATTTTGCTCCACAGCCTTTATCAGACTACCTAACAGGTCAAATAAACATTAGCCATGTAAAGAGGTTCCATTTTGTCAGAAATGTAATTTGGATCCTACTCTTTTAAACTGATGAGTATGTATTACTATTTCATGACTAAAATTTTATATTTAAAGCTATAAGATCTTTACTTGTATACGTGTAGAAGTGTTTAGCTGTGTTCATGCGTATGTACCTGTGTTATATGTTTTATCTACAAAATAAAATCTGATATAGTTGGACAGAAATCTCTGAAAATATTCTATTCAGATCAGCTTAAGTAGATGAACAGATATACAATATAAATTAAGCCAAATGTCTTTTAGTTTTTGTGAGTGAGGTAAATTTTTAATAAATAAGCTGGTTTTAAAATTATTGGTAAAACAAAAATGCAAGTGGCTTTAAAATTGTCAGCATACATTATTGCCGAGATTGACTGGTCAGACAGTTTTATATTTGTCTCTACTAAATGTTTTAAATTCATAAAACTATAAACCTAGCCTAAAAACAGAATGATCTTTGTTTTTGTAACTCTTTGATAAATATGGCTAATTTAATATCATTGGTTTAATAAAAACAGCTGTATCTTCTGAGTTATTGACAAATTACTCAATATTTAAAGTTCTGAGGTGAACACTTGACAGTTAAAAACTATAAAAATGATTAACAGAGAAATAACTTGCAATAATGACTAGCCTTGTCTAATACATCAGTTTCCATAAGTAATCTAGGTAAATTGATCGAAGTAAATATATTAGGTACAGGTAAATGAGATTACCATCTATAAATGAGTTTTTCATGTAATTTGACATTTTAAAGCTATGTTATGTTAAATGATAGCTACTCATTAAATATATGGGTCATTTTTAATAAGATTTTAAAAATTAAAACAAATTTTTGAGCATAAATATGTTTGTTCTTAGCTTCTTGTGTTCTATAACATTATAGGATTACTATAGTTAACAATAACATATAATTTCAAATAGCTCGAAGGAGATAATTGATTCTTCCCAACAACAAAAAAATTGATAAGTGTTTGACATGATGGGTATGCTAACTACCCTGAATGGATTACTATACTTTAAATGTATCAAAACATCACTAGCTACCCCATGAATATAAAGAATTATTATTAGTCAATTTAAAAAATAAAAAGAACAAGAGATCTAACTTGAGAGGCCCCTGGCATGTATAAACCCACTGCATCACCCTCAGACCAGTTTCCTCATATTATAAATCAATAAATAAAGTAAACTCAATAAGCAATTATAGAAGGACTCAATATATTTGGGTCTATTAATACACATAAAATTATGGGGAAAATGTTTCTAAAAATTATAAAATGATCCTTATCTCTAGAACACTGATATGTGACAGATAGCATGTTTTTGGTAAGAAAAATTATTAAATAAGGCATAGAAATATGTTTTCTATTAAGAAAAAGAATTATTTTGTATAATATGGAGGTTATTTAAAGGTTGTTTCCAAAAGCAAATTTAGGAAGGAAATAGAAACAAGATAGAAAGGAACTAGTAAGTAGGAGGAAGAGATGTTGAAACAAGTTATGGATATGAAGATGTATTTTTGGTAAGGATGTTCAGAAAGAAATGAGAATGATTTTGTATGAGAAAGAATGTTGTGTGATAAATTTTTGTTCTGAAGTAAAATGACTGGTTATTTCAGAAAGAGGAAGTACAGAACAAAGCATGAAGTCTAAACATTTCATCAAAGATCTAAATTGTGATAAAGTTTGTGAAAGATGAATTTATGAGAGAAATTTGTGAGTGATCAAGTTGGCTATAATTAGAAGGGAATTATTAAATTTTCTAAAGATTGTGCTTTGATATTAAAGGCATACTAATACAAACTAAAAATTTATTTCTTTATGTTAAAACAACAAAAATTTCTTGAATATTGATCTCAATAATATTGCAAGAGGTTTTTGTTCTACAATTCTGAAATGTTTCATTAATAGTCACCTTTGAAACTGCAAATAATTTCTATTCCTGCCATATTTCATTCCAGGATCTATTTAATTTCCATATTTTCATATTGCAAATGCCATTTTCTTCATTCATAATGGTAATTTCATTTCTCTGTGTAAAGTTTTGTTCTTAAAGTTTGTCAAGTTAAAATCACAGAAGTTTAACTTGCTGTTTCTCAGTTCATGTAATTTGCAAGACATACTTTGTAACCTTCTGCTCTTCCTCTTTCTTCTGGTGAGAAAGTCTGAGATAATAAGTCTCCCCTTCAGAAGATCCAGGATGATAACTGTTACCAGTTCCTGTAACTTTTCTCTCTAACTCTGCTGGTATGGCCTGATGGTAAAATGTTATCTTAAAGGCCCAGAAAAACAAGGTTTTCCTCCAGTATAACTTGATTCTGTGCTCTTGGCCTTTTTGGATGTGTCTGAATTGTTTCGTGTAACCAGAAGACTTTTCAGGCTGTTACTAAGGGCCAGATATTACTCTGATTAAGGTACTAGTTTTCTTATTTACATTCTTCTATAACATGGTGTACACTCATAACCTTAGACATATTCTTATTGTGTCTGATTAAATTCAAGTATACTTTTCATCAGGTTCAACTTTTAGGTTATTAAAATAGGCTTTCAATAAGGAGAAGCAATCACACTGCAGGAAGTTTTTCTTTAACTTTTTGGTAACTGATCTAAGAAATAAGGCTTTTTTATTTTATCAAGATGTGTTATTTTTGTTAGTTTTTCATTACTTAGGAAAACTGAGCATTAAAAGGACTAAGGTTTTTACACTGATGTAACATTCTGTATTGCTTTTGATGTCCCTTGATTATCACTTTAGTTAAATTAATGACTATTATTTCACAGTAATCCTATTTTGGTCAAGTGTTTGAAAGTTTTGACATCTTTGGCCGACTTCCCCAGGATCAAAATTTTAAATTAAGAATCTTTGACCTAGGATTAATTTTGAGATTTTTTAAGTGGGCCCTGGAGAGCCTCAGAGAATGTATATCTTATTTTATGAAAATATTACATAATTAGGATTATTTGCATGGGAAGCATTATTAAAGGATAAGTAATGGGAGATCTTTCTTCAATGCCATTTATGGGTATGTTATTGGCATTAATGTTCCAAAATCACATAAAATTCTTAGAAATTAATTTGTCAGGTATAATTCTGGTTATTATATTGTATGCTACAAAAATAACCAAATTTCATTGTCATTCTGGTTATAGTGAACTTTAATGAGATTTTTGGCCATGGTTATTCTAAGTCTCTGTCATCCATGTTTTTAATTTTTCTCCAAAGTCATCAGACTTATAGAAAAGACTCTAGCAAGTACTGTTAAATACAGGGCTCAAATAACTTAAGATCAATAGACTAAGTGAGTTATTTTTTCAGAATTTTAACAAAGAAATTGATCGGTTCATGAAACTTGAACATAATGTTTTTATGACTTATATGGTATAGTACTGGTTATTAACTTGAATGGTTTGTTTTCCAGAATTGAGGATTTTTTTCCTTAAGCTATCACTAGTTTAAAACAATTTGGTAAAGTATATTTTGTAAACAAAGGTGGAAGCGTTTTTGCTTTTTTTCCATACTTAATCCCTCTAAAACTTGGAAATTAATCATGACTATTCTTGTTTTTTTATTGCAATATTATTATTTGCATAAGTTCAATAAAAATTTGGTTTCTATATCAGGATGTAATTCTAACAATTCGGTATATTACCAAGGCTTTGACTGGAATATCATTTTTGAGAATATGCATAAAAACCTGACATGAAGGGTCTCCAACTTTATAATGAATCAGTAAAAATCATAATTTCCTCACAAGTCTAGGAACTCTAAGACTCTAAATAAAACCTGAAGTCTGCATTAGTTTGTCTCCCTTGCTTCAAGAGGTTTCTAAATGTGAGATTGCTATGTGATCATTGTAGAGAAAAATAGATGTTTCTAAAGAAAAGCTATAATGTGCCTGTTGTTAGATAATAGTTCTGTGCATTACTGTTGAGTTTTTGTCTTCTCCTAGGATCAGACTAGATCCTGAATTTTTTAGATTCCAATCCAATTTTATTCCATGGAATTACCAAAAATAGACACTTCTTCTTTCCTCTAGCCTTATATGGTAAAACTAGATAAATTTTAAGGAAAAATTCTGTGTCTGATATATAGGCCACTCAAATATTCACAAACTGTTTAATGCCATAAATAGAGATATTCCAAGGGCATTTTCATGCTATAGACAGCTTTCCAAAGACATTGGAACAAGAATCCATATAAAAATGAGACTCTTACTCCCCTTAATGCTATCCTCTTCACTTGACAAGTAATAGTCATTTAATTTATTTCATTGGCTGCATTTAAGCTTCGGTTCATATTATTATATTACTATTAATTTTACTCTTTATTTTCTCTTTAAAAAAATGTGTACCTGTTTCTTGTTATATTTTTGCAGAAATACAACTTCTACCAGAATAATGCTGGCCCAGCTCTTTGAGATAATAACGAAAGACTGTTGAAGAGATAAAGTTGAAGTGAATAATGAAATCCAGGTAGATTTAGTCTAAGGGTCACTCCCTTCAAGCTTCCTTGTTGCTCAAAGGTGGCTAAAAGGGTTTTGACGCAGACCTCTAGTTGCCAATCATTTTTGCCAATGTGGTATCAGACCAGCAACCTGGGACAGGGTCATCCAGCATAAAGGAACTATGAAAACCTAACTAATAGATGATTGATCATTGATGCTTTTAGAGAAAGATCTTGATCAACAGGGGGAAATGTGAAAGTTGTATGAATCCAAATGAAGTCACTTGTGCTAAAAAAATAATAATAACCCTGACAAATAGAGCTGGAGAAGCCATAAAAGGAGGGTTCTCAAGCTCGTGTGCCTAATAGTGAAACTATCATAAAAGACTCTGCAAAAACCACTACCTTGCACAAAGGGCATTAAAACCTAACACAAACAATACTTCTTCAAGGTCATCTGCCCAATAGCTGCCTGTCTAATCTCAAACTAGCTCTACCCTTGTTAATTGGTCCTTGTAGCCAAGAATAGTTTTTCTCAAAGCATTTATGTAATCCTCCTCATTTTCCTTTAAAAATCGTTGTCTTTACCTCTCTGAATATGCACATAGTTTACTATAGCACACATATTCCCATTGCAATGCCCTATTTCTGAATAAATATAATTTTCATTTAAAAAGCCTCTCTGAATATTTAGGTTGACATCTAGTCATACCAAAGTTGTCAAATTAAACCATTCTTAAATAGCTGGTTGATGGTACTTTTTGGAGACTAAGACCTTTGTGCCTTGACATTAAATAATTATGTTATCCTGAACAAATTATTTATCCTCTTCAATTTTAATTATTTTAACTGTGAAGTCTAGAAAATAATACCTCTCTGAGAGGATTTGTTAAAGATCAAATGAGATAATATATGGAAAGTATTTAGCAATATTCCTGTAATATAGTAATTACTGAATACCTGGTACTTGAATTGACTGTTATTTTTGTGGTTATCTTTTTTATTATTGTAATTACATTCAGTTGTTTTGCAAAATCAAAAATATTTTTGATAACTTCTCTTTGTAGATAGATTTACACAGTATTTCTAAATTGAATACTTTTGCTGTATCAGCCATTATTTTTAAAAAAATGAACATATACTTTAATGTGCCATAAGTTAGCTGCATTGTCTTTTATTGTTACCCTTTAGCTATATTGCCATTTTAAATTATCCTCATTTCTTTAATTTTTATAACAATAATATGTATGATTTTCAGTTTCTATATTTTTCTTTTATATTTCAGGATCCAATGAACAGAATATTCCACAAAAGAGTGAAAAATCCAAACTTAAGGAGCATTACTTTGAGGTTGGCCTCTATTCTACACAGTTTACTTATACTTTGCCTGTAGTTCACTGTGATTTTTTTTTCATTCATACCTTCACTGGCTTAGGCTATAAACTTACCAGTTATCCCTAGTTCTTTTCTTCCCGTAGCTACTAATCACTTTCCTCTCCCTTCCCCTGAGCTGAATCATCACTCCAGCCACTTCCAATTTAACAGTATAGTCTTTAAAATATGCAATGATCTCATAGTTTGTCTTCATCTCTGTGGAATCACATCTATATCTAACCTGGACTATCACAATAGCCTCCTAACTGAGTTGGCTGTTTCCAGGACTTTTGCCTCGCTGCTGTGTATTTTCTGCCCAGTAGCTGGAATAATATTTAAAAATATAAATCATATCGTATCAAAAATATAAATCATATCATGTCACTTCCCTGCTTAAAACTTTGCAATGGTCTCAGTAAACTTAAAAAATATCTGAAGTTCTTAAAATGGCCTACCTCATTTAGATCTGTCTCTTCCAACTCATTTTCCAATCTTTTTCTTTTGTTATTATTGGCTTCTCTTTAGATCTTTGTTAACTATCCATCTAAAAGGATCTCTCCCACTAATCACTTTCAAACTCTTTATTCTATTTTTCAATAGCAACTATCACTACCAGATGTTACTTTGTTTACTTGTCTACATCCACCTTTTTTTAAACTAGAATGTAAGCTAGAGGGGAGCAAAAATAGTGCCTAAAACAGTGGCTGATGATAGCTGGTATTCAGTAAGAATGTTATAAGTGAACCAGATATTTTTTATATTTAAAGTTTTTTCCCATACTATTTTTCTTGTGCAAAATATACTTTACTCAGTTTGTTTCAAACATTTTGTCCATTTTGCTGATATTACTTATTTGAAGCCAGTTATATAGTATGTCCAAGCCCCAAAGGAAAATTTTAAGTAATCCTAAATTTAATATAAACTCATACAATTTCTTACCTATTCTCAATATAGTCACATTATTAGAATACATATATCAATATTTATAGTGGATCCAAATCTTTTATATATATATACGTGCATACACACACACACAGCATTAATTACTATACTCTTTAATAAATAAATAGCACTAAAAGGAAAAAATTTTGTTGTCAATTTATTAATATAATAAGTGCATAGTAACATAATAACAAATAAAATATAAAACTTTTACTTCCCATCAGTTTATCAATCTGCTTCTTATTAGAGAAAATTATATGAGTCTAATGGAATTTCTTAGCATCTAGTTGTGTTGAATTTAATTTTTCTTCTCTTGTAGAAAGTTGAAAGAAAAAAACAGTTGTAAAACATGTAGAGATGTTCAAAGATCTAAGAGTAGGATCAAAACACCAATCAACCTTCTTCTCTTCTCCAACTCATCAAATCTCACAGAATGATGGAAACAAAGGGAAACATCCTAGCCATGAAGGTAGCTAAGATTGTTAACATTAAACATAAAAATAAATTCCCAACAATGCAAAAACTTTGTGGCAATTTGGTCAGATAGAGCACAATTTATGAAAAATGTAAAGAAAGCAGTGAGAACCAACACTTACTGCCCTTTCCAAGAGGCCAATCTACTGTTGAAGAAAGTAAAGATGGTTCTAACAAAGGGTTATCAATATCCTTTCATGCCAAGAGACAAAGAGAGGTATGAGGAATGACGTAGGAAGATTATTCACCAATAATCAAGATGTCTCCCCTCTCTTTGCCATACCCAAATTAACAGAAGTTGTTTATTTTATAAGATCATGTATAGAAAAACTTAGAATTGGTACTTTTTTAAGTGAAGTTCCTTTAGTTTCTATCTCATGAATGATACTTAGATATTATCTGCACTATTTATTTCTGGTGAGCTTTCTCTCTTTAATGCCAGCACTATTTCAAATTTCCAGCAGAAATTTGAAACTACCTCCGAACTACTCATTCCCCACCCCAGTCATAGGAGAAGCAGATAAAAACATGTTACTCTACGGAAAGTCTCCTGGTCTGGCCTGGCCATTGCTTCTTCCTCTAAAGTTATCAGAAGGTGATTGATTATGATGGAATCAAAATTTAGCTTGTCATTTCTCATTTTGAGTATGAGGAGATTGGCTTCATGTATTCTCAAATAGAGCTCTTAGAAAATGACAAGTATAAAAAAGAATGATCATGATATAAGCTGTAAAACTAAGGAAGACTATGCTTTTGCTCCATTCCGTTTTCAAACTTACACAAATTAATCTAGAGGGAATGAAAAAATATGACCTTGCTGATTAATGCTGCAGATCACTGGGTCCATATGTTCACTAGAAGGAGGCATTATCAGATATAAACTGGCCAAAAAGCTCTTTAAGCCTGCTATGGAGGTATTTTTCAGTGTTCTCTGGCAAAGTAAGTATTGGAAGAGAAGAGAATTGCTACCTACGTCAAGTCCCTTTCCCTGAACAATCTGTGGTCATGAAAAGAATGTTAATTTTTCATTTTTACCAATAAGTCTGTGTATAATTGAATAGAATCACTTCAGTGAAAGAGAATCATCTTAATATTTAGGGAGAGGCATGGAGACCCTGAAAGCCTAAGAAAGAGATGGGGATTGATGTACTTGTGAGCAAGTCTGCAGCAGCTGACCCACAGTCAAAAGGTGAGTGGCTATATGTATCACAGGTAACTGCTCTTAAAAAAAAAAATATATATATATATATATATATATATATATATATGTAAAACAAATATATATATGTAAAAACAAATATATATATATATATATATATATATATATATATATATGTCAGAGAAGAGAAGGAGGTTGATTGGTATTGTAAACCTGCTCTTATATGTATATATATATTTGAAACAGAATCTCACTCTGTTGCCCAGGTTGGAGTATAGGAGCACCATCTCAGCTCACTGCAGCCTCTGCCTCCTGGGTTCAAGCAGTTCTCCTACCTCAAGCCTCCTAGGGTGCCCACATAGATAAAATACACCTTGTTGTATTTTTAGTAGAGATAGGGTTTTACCATGTTGGCCAGCTTGTCTCGAACTCCTAACCTGAAGCGATCCACCTGCCTTAGCCTCCCAAAGTGCTGGGATTACAGGTGTGAACTGAGCCGGACCAAAAAAAAATTATATTTATATTTTTATTCTATCTTTTTTACACTTAAAAATGGGAATTTTTTAATGCACATATAACATGTAAAGCTTTTATCTATTTGTACCTTGAAAATAAAACCATGCATTTTTTTTAAAGTTCTTATTGTAAACAACAGGATTTTAGTAGTGTTTTTGACAATGGTTATTGTGATATGACTTAAACTTGAATGGTTATTTCTTGACACAGGTGACAGTCCTGGGTTCATGTCATGATATCTCATTGAGCTAGCTGTTTACTATTCATGGACTTTGCTATGTATATGTTAACATTTTATGGACATATTTGTTCTAAAAGAGCTCAAGTAGTTTTTTTAATATGGGTTGTTTGATGTAAATTAGAGGGTCTTTTTGTTTCTGTTTTGCTATGATATAAAAATTCATGTAATTTTTGACAAGCAGCTAGGCACAGCAGGAACCTGGGGAGCCATGGCAATAAACAAAAGCAAGCTCTGCTTCACCTTGTTATTAGTAAAAACAGATAATGGCAAATCATACTGAGCATCAACAATACACACTACTAGGCTCTGAATATCCCAATCTAAATTCATATCTATCCTTAGAGAAGGCTAAAAAAGGGATCACCCTCAGGGAAAATCTGCTTCCAAAAGCCAATAAAGTAGAGTGAATCAACATTTTTCTGTGGATAATAACTTTGTAGAGGTATATAAGAATATGCTTTGTTGTTCTTGTCTTTAGAATGATCACAAATAACTATATCATTTATTAAAATCACTGGTTATAAAAGCTCATTTTAAAAGAAAAATATGTGGAATGAAGTAACATCCAAAGTTTCCATGTACATTCAAAGATTCATTTGGATTTGATGAAGAGAAATTAATTCAGTCATTCACATAGCCAGTTAAGTTGCTAAATAGATTTGAAATTAAAATTAGATTAGTGTAATTCATTTAAATATTACCTATTTTTATTCCAACTGAAGTCAGAGCTCATTGCTTAGATGTTTATCATAAATATAAACAGTAAAAATTCTAGGACACTGGGTAATATAAAATTTTTCAACTTTTTAATTTTGTTTTCTATTCCTTAGTTATAAACAGCATTATTTACTATTAAAGTAGGACATTTGACAGGGTGATCAAAGAGATGACTTTTCTCCAAGTACTGTTTACATTTTATAATCTAGATGTATCTGTTACAACCTTAGTTTTTCAGTTACTTCTGTTCTTCTGAATCTGATTCAGTATGCATTCACAAACGACAACTCTTACTATTTTCGTTTTACTTCTGATTTTCTAAACTCTAGCCACAGATTTATATGCAACAAAGTATTCATAAAAGACAGTATCAAGTTATTTTAGTAGGCTGTGTAAATATGTTTAAAATATTTTTTAAAATTTTAATATATAATCTTTTATTCAGGCAGTTTAAATGTTGTTTGAGAGAACATAGGTAGAAAAAGTCATTACAATGTGCACGAAGGTTAAGTTTTGCATTGGGAAGAGCTTTTAGGCTATATATTAATCTTGTAGATGGCTAATGTGGAAGATTCAAAGCTCTCATCACCAGCAAGAAGTTTTAGGCATTTTTCTGCTTTACCTTCCATGGCTTTGATGCAGAGTATATACTTCTGTATGGCATGGACCCTTCTTACTCTTACCCATGTGAGTTTGGTCATTGTTGTCGTGGACATGATAATGAAGTACATTTATTATTTTTTTTATTTTCAGATGTACAATCTTTCTCTTTAAATTATGTTGTTAAAATTACCATGGCGTATTTCCAAGTAAGGATAATAACCCTGCTCTGTGGTGAAATTAGTTCTGAAAGGAGGGTGTGGTAGTCAGTAGCTTGTTCCCACTGTCATAATTGTAGCCTGCTGGGAAAAAAATAATACTGTAACATTTGTAGCATATGGATACTTAACACAATAATCTCTGAATAAAAGAATATATGCGTACCTAATATTCACAGTGCCATTCAAATCCTTGTTGGATTGAAAAACTTTGCCTACTTTTGTATTTTTGAAATCTTTAACTTGGCATCAAAGTTCATCTTAACTGTGATTCCTTAGAATGAACTATCTCTTCTAATTTCTTGGGCATTAAAAAAAAATTCTACTGTTAAGAGAACTACAACTAAGAGCTTCTAACACAAATTTGGAAATTCAACATCATCAAATACCACAGTGGGTACTGTTTTGGTTTAGATACAGTGGATCACAGCTATCTTACTCAGTCAAGCTGCTCTAACAAAATACCATAGACTGGGTGGATTAAATAGCAAATCTTTATTTCTTTCATTTCTGGAAGCTAAGGAGTCTAAAATCAAGGTGTTGGCATATTCAGGGTCTGGTGAGGCCCCTGTTCCTTGTTTGCAAACTTTCTCCTTTCTGTATCTTTAAATGGCAGAGTGAGATAGAGAGAGATCTCATGTCTCTTCCTCTTTTTATAAGAGCATTGATTCCATCATAAGTGTCCCAATCTCGTTACCTAATCTAAAACTGATTACCTCCCAAAAGCCTCACCTGCAAATACCATCAAATTTGGGGATTGTAATGATACAAATATTCAGTCCATATCAACCACACAATCAGTCTCAACTGAAATATTGGGTTAGGGAATTCACAGATGGTAGTGACATTTCCTCAATTTTAACAAAAGTTAAAAACTCAGCAAAACTGAAACATCTGGTGACTTTAACTTACACAATTTTCAAAAAAGCAACAACAAAAAACTTCATGAATCATTTTCCTTCTTAATTCTCCTGCCCATCAACATCACTGAAACACTCTCCCCATTTGAAATGCTGCTTAATGCCAGACACTCAATATGTTTGGTTATACAGGAAAATTAATATTCGACTTGTCCTTCGTCACTAAGAGTTTCTTTGATTTTCCTTATTTCGAAGAAATAGCATAAGAGCAAAGTTTTGACTTTGTCTTCCACAATGAGATGACAAGATTCTTTTGAGTAAAAACAATTCAAGATACCTTTTCAGTCTATTCAAAAGTTAAAACACATGAAGCAAAACTGCCTATGAAGATAAATGCTAATTTTCACAAAAGAGTAAAACCCATTATGTTTTTAAAAAGTGAGTATAAGAAGTAGGGAGAGAGTAAAAGAATGAAAGGAATTACTAAACACCAATTAAAGTACACCAGAAGTAAATAATTTATATTCTTCTTCTGCTTTCCATATGAAGCAAAAGAAACAAAGACTTTATTTCTTAAATAGGTAGGGTTTTCTTTTTCAGTATAATGCATAAAGATTTAATTACAGAAGAGATTGGAGCATTTGTTATGTGCTGTTTTCTTCTCAGATCCAGTCTTGGCATTCTCCTCCTTTATTCTCTGTCTCACATAACTATGTTTTCCAGGCTTCCATGCTGTATTAGTCCATTGTCACAGTGCTACAAAGAAATATCCAAGACTGGGTAATATAAAAAGGAAAATGTTTCACTGACTCACAATTCCTCATTGCTGGAGAGGCCTCAGGAAACTTATAATCATGGCAGAAGGCAAAGGAGAGACCTTCTTCACAGGGCGGCACAACAGGGTGAGTGCAAGCTGGGGAAATGCCAGATGCTTATAAAAGCAGCAAATCTTGTGAGACTTACTATCATGAGAACAGCATGGGGGAAACTACCCCCATGATCTAATTACCTCCACCTGGTCCTGCCAGTGACACATAGGGATTATTTGATTTGTGGGGATTACAATTCGATATGATATTTTGGGTGGGGACAAAGCCAAACCATATCACATGTTGCCTGGACTTCTAGTTGGTTTAGTCAGTGGAAGGCACAGGAAGACTAGAGGGTTGAAAGAGCCAGAATACCTTTTTTCTTTTTTTTCCTGCCACTCTTGGCATTTCTTATACCATCTGCATCCCCTTCATTGCTCCAGTTCCCCATGAGATTGCCCCTTCCTCTGTGGTCTCAGCTCTCACTGAACAGGCTTATTACAGTTCTAGAGTTTGCTTGGTGGCCAGCTCCTGAACCCTGCTATATGAACTCCTCTCTTTGATTCTCTAGCCCTAGGGGTGGTAGTGAATTCCAGATCATCTCTGGTTTCTTAGCTCTTCTATCACTTGTGTAACTGACTGATGATATTAAATTCCTTCTGATTGAAATATCTCAAGTGGTTTCAATCCTGGTTTATAAGATGAGTAGTAAAATCTCTACAGATTTTTAAAATAAATTTTATTTTTTTAAAAACAGCTATAGATTTACAGAAGTACTGTAAAGAGAGTTCAAAGAGTTCCCATACACCCTGAATTCAGCTTCCCCTATTATTAACAATTTTATATTAGTGTGTTGCATTTGTAATAACAACCAACATTAATATAGTATTGACTAAAATAATTCCATTCTATTCAAATTTCCTTAGTTTTTATCTGATATCCTTTGGGAAAGTTGTCAGAATCAAAATGGAGTCACTAGTATTTATAAAAACAAAACAAACCTTGACAGATAGCACTGGGGAAGGCCATGAAGAGAGGGTTCTTATGCTTGTAAACATGATAGCAAAAACTGTCACAAAAGAATGAAAAATCTACAACGTTGCACAAAGGCCCTTACACAAAAAAATGCAAGGACATCTGTCCAGCAACGTTTGTCTAGCCTCTAACTGGAGTCACTCTTATTATTGATTTATAGCCAAATCATTTGTAGGTAATTATTTCAAAACAATTAAGTAATTCTCTTCATTTTTTTTCTTCTTTACCTCCCTGAATGCACATAGTTTACTATAGTTTGCATATTCCCATTTCAATGTCCTATTCCCAAATAAACATCATTTCTTTCATAGAGCTTCTCTCTCTGTTATTTAGGTTAGAACTTTTGTTTTTGAGATGGAATTTCACTCTTCTTGCCCAAGCTGGAGTGCCATGGCGTGATCTAGGCTCACTGCAACCTCTACCTCCCAGGTTCAAGGGATTCTCATGCCTCAGCCTCCTGAGTGGCAGGGATTACAGGCATGTGCCACCACACCCAGCTAATTTTTTGTATTTTTAGTAGAAACGGGGTTTCACCATGTTAGCCAGGCTGGTCTTGAACTCCTGACCTCAGGTGATCCACCCTGCTTGGCCTCCCAAAGTGCTGGAATTATGGGCATGAGCCACCACGCCAGGCCAGGTTCACAGTTTTTTATGTTCCAGGATATAACATCACATTCAGTTGTTTCTTTTGACTCTTTCAGTGTAGACAGTTTCTTAAATTTTACTTCTTTTGAATAAACTTGGCAGTTTGGAGAAGTACTGCTCAGTTATTTTGTAGAATGTCCCCCTTGATGGAATTTATCTGATGAATACACTTTCTCATGAATAGACTGAGTTTTCGGGGAAATGACTGTAAAAGTAAAAATGTCATTTTCATCAAATTTCAAGGTCCATACTTACAACCTGATTGATCACCATTGATATTGAACTTGGTCATCTGGCCTAGGTGATGTTTGTCAGGTTTTTCTATCATAAAACTGTCCCCCTCCTCTTTGCATACTGTACTCTTTGAAAAGAAATCACTATGTGCAGCACACGTTTAGGAAGTGTGAGCTCTCTGCTGAATTTTAATCCTGTACCTTATCCTAAGGCTTAAAGATAATGCTGCTTAATGACACAGCAGCATGGAGAGCCTCAGTCTATTCTAGAGAATTGTTTGTGTTCATCTTGGCTGTGAATTGCTTTCCTTATGTAATGTAAATGAATTACAGTATGTTCGTGGCTTATACCACAACAGCTTTGTACTAAAAGGAATTATCACCTTTCCTAACTGAAATTAAAGAATCCTATGTCAGCCAAAAGCTCCCTCATCCTTCAAAGAAAGGTTGTTATCTTTAAAACTCCAAAATTTGCTTTCCTTGAAAAGGACCATTCAATATTCATATGGTAGAATTGCCCCATTATCCTCACATGCCGAGTGATATAAACCTTAATAGCACAAGAGGCTCTGATGAAACAAATATGTCAGATCCATTGATCATGTAATTATCAATACAGACCAAGTTCTCAGTCTCCTTTCTGTAAAAAATAATAGAACTACAGCCCAAAAAAAAGGTTGCATAATTTAGCCTCCGATAATTGGGGACAGTGGTGGGATGGTCTTCACCTTCTTAGCTTTTATTAAGACAGTTATAGCAAGCATATTACAATTCTGCCATGGTGAGCATGCTGTCATTAGCTTTGGGAATAAATAGCTTTCAGTCAGCCAAATTATTCATAATCATTTGAATGCAACATTCCTTTTGAGAGTTTTTTCAAATTGTTCCTCCCAAAAAGTGCTAACAACAGTTGCCAGGCATAATGAAATGATAATATAAAGTAAAAGTACCTTCTGTTAAATTTTACATGGTACTATACTGGGCACTGAGTCAAATTTTCCATTCAACAAATATTTTTTGAACAGGTTTAATGTGCTAGAAGCTGTTCTAAGTGCTAATGGTGTGTAGGGAAGTGCTTCTCACAGTGCCAGTCTTCAATGGCCATTAAAATACAAAGACTAGAATTGGCAAAGGCTCTCAAGATGTCTATGGCTTCAGCTGTGGTTTTCAACCATCCTCATTTTTGATCCCAGGGAGGTTTCCTATTCTTTTGCATGCACAAATAGGTATTTCATGTCATAGTTATTATATTCTCATCATTAATAATTTTTTTTCAAAGAGATAGAGTCTTGCTCTGTCACTCATGCTACACTGCAGTGGCACGATTATAGCTCACTGCAGCCTCAAACTTCTGGGCTCAGCCTCCCTCTTGAGTAGCTGGGACTACAAGCATGCACTACCATGCCCAGCTAAGTTTTTCATATTTTTTTAGAGGCAGGGTCTCACTATGTTGCCCAGGCTGGTCTCCAACTCTTGGGTTCAAGTGATCCTCCTGCCTCAGTCTATCAAGTACCTGGAATTACAGGCATGAGCCACTGAACTTGGCTCAATAATCTTTTTAAATTACAGAATGTTTTGAACTATACAATTAACAAAACTCCCCAAAATGGAACCTACATATGCTTTGCTATTCTGCTTTTCTTCTTTTACTTCTTAAAGATTATGAAAAAGACATGTCACTGCTTTAAATCATACTCTTTCTAATTGTATAGAGTGTTGACTCTCACCAATTTTCTCACACTTGCTTAATAATAAAAAGATGATTTCATAGAATATAATAATACCTAAAAGCATTAGTAAAAGTTCAAAATAATGAGTGCATCTATTAGGAAACTGGGCCAAACAGGTTATGTCCAGCTTTTTTTTTCTAGCTCTTTTATATTCAGTTTTTTCTGAGATCATTATTTTATCAAAATTACCTTTTTATTTTTCCAGAATCAGTACTCAAAATGGACTTTTGCTCCTTATGTCAATTATTATTTTTTTGCTCAAATAAATTATACTTCACTTTGTGCCCACTGACACTCTGATTTTTAACATTAATTATGCATAAAATAAGTAACTTATTTTCATTCTCATGAAGTGAGATAAATGATAAACTCAAGGCCATAAACTTATTCTGAAGTTACTCTCCTTTTGAGAGGAAATATCTTTATCTGAGTCTTTTGATATAGCTCTTTAAATTTTAAATATTATAGCAAATAAATTAATAAGACAAATGGTTGAGTGATGACAATTTCATAATCAATAGTAATTTGCATATACATAGTTTCATTGATTTAAGTGAAATTGCTATACCAGTTCATTAAATCCAATAATAATATGTGGTTTATTGTCTGTCATGGCAACGTCTTTTGCTATGAAAGTAGTTTTATATTTTTCATAAAAGGTAGGTTTCAAAAGCTGTAAAACCACCATTTTTTGCAATGCTAATGTAATCGTCTAATATTGAAAACATCCATCTGAAAAGTCTATCTTTAACATATGATCAATAATAGATGTATTATTTAGACAGAAATATTTAAACCAACTTTGTTTCTTCTTCAAATTGAGAATACTTACATTTATCTAATTCTTTAGAACTTTTGATAATTCTTTTGTTATCAAGAATAAAAGACCTTAGAGTATAAATAGGTTGACCAACTAATCTTTTAGTTTCCTGTTTCATGTAATCAAAATGGGACAATATGTCATTTTAAAATAAGTTTAGTACATATGTTTCAGGTTAAAAATGTCTCAAAATAACAAATGCAACCAGTAAGCAATAAAACGTTCAAATTTATATGTAAAATAAAACATTTTTATTTAAAAGGAATTAATTAATAATTTGGAGTGGGGCCAATATTTGAATAGAACATCTTGATTTATCACTGTCAGACAGAAGGATATTACTAAATGATAACTAGTAATTGTTGTCAGGGAGGCCCACTACAGAATTACATGTAAGTTGGTTAAGAATAAATCACTTCTTTAAAAATATGTTAAAACAATCTAATTAAAATTGCATTAAAATTTCTTTTTTTTTTATACTTTAAGTTATGGGGTACATGTGCAGATCTTGCAGGATTGTTACATAGGTATACACATACCATGGTGGTTTGCTGCATCCATCCGCCTGTCACCTACATTAGGTATTTTTTTTAATGCTATCCCTCCCCAACCTCCCCACCCACTGCTATCGCTCCCCTAGCCCTTCAGTCCCCAACAGACACCAGTGTGTGATGTTTCCCTCGCTGTGTCCACGTGTTCTCATTGTTCAACACCCACTTATGAGTGAGAACATGTAGTGTTTGGTTTTCTGTTCTTGCGTCAGTTTGCTGAGAATGATGGTTTTCAGATTCATCCATGTCCCTGCAAAGGACATGAACTCATCCTTTCTTATGGCTGCATAGTATTCCATGGTGTATATGTGCCACATTTTCTTTATCCAGTCTTTCCTTGATGGGCATTTGGGTTGATTCAGAGTCCTTGCTATTGTGAGCAGTGCCACAATGAACATATGTGTGCATGTGTCTTTATAATAGAATGATTTATAGCCCTTTCAGCATATACCCAGTAATGGGCTGCTGGGTAAAATGGTATTTCTATTTCTAGATCCTTGAGGAATCGCCACACTGTCTTCCACAATGGTTGCCCTAATTTACACTCCCACCAACAGTGTAGAAGTGTTGCTATTTCTCCGCATCCTCTGCAGCATCTGTTGTCTCAGCTTTTTAATGATCACCATTCTAACTGGTGTGAGATCCTAGCTCAGTGTGGTTTTGATTTGCATTTCTCTAATGACCAGTGATGATGAGCATTTTTTCATGTTTGTTGGCCACATAAATATCTTATTTTGAAAAGTGCCTGTTCATATCCTTTGCCCACTTTGTTATGGGGTTGTTTTTATCTTGTAAATTTGCTTTAGTTCTTTGTAGATTCTTTATATTAGCCCTTTGTCAGATGGGTAGCCTGCAAAATTTTTTTCCCATTCTGTTGGTTGCCTGTTCACTCTAATGATAGTTTCTTTTGCTGTGCAGAAACTCTAAAGTTTAATTAGATCCCATTTGCCTATTTTGGCTTTTGTTGGCATTGCTTTTGGTGTTTTAGTCATGAAGTCCTTGTCTATGCCTATGTCCTGAATGGTATTGCCTATGTTTTCTTCTAGGGTTTTTATGGTTATAGGTCTTAGGTTTAAATCTTTAATCCACCTGGAGTTAATTTTTGTATAAGGTCTAAGGAATGGATCCAGTTTCAGCTTTCTGTACATGGTTAGCCAGTTTTCCCAACACTACTTATTAAACAGTGACTCCTTTCCCCATTGCTTGTTTTTGTCAGTTTTGTCAAAGATCAGATGGTTGTAGGTGTGTGGCATTATTTCCGAGGCCTCTGTTCTGTTCCATTGGTCTATATCTCTGTTTTGGTACAAGTACCATGCTCTTTTGATTACTGTAGCCTTATAATATAGTTTGAATTCAGGTAGTGTGATGCGTCCAGCTTTGTTTTTTTTGTTTTTTGTTTTTTGCTTAGGATTCACTGGGCTATGCAGGCTCTTTTTTGGTTCTGTATGAAGTTTAACTGTTTTTTTCCAGTTCTGTGAAGAAGGTCAATGGTAGTTTGATGTGGATAGCATTGAATCTATAAATTACTTTGCGCAGTATGGCCATTTTCATGATATTGATTCTTCCTAACCATGAGCATGGAATGTTTTTCTATCTGTTTTTGTCCTCTCTTATTTCCTGGAGCAGTGGTTTGTAGTTCTCCTTTAAGAGGTCCTTCACATCCTTTGTTAGTTTTAATCCTAGGTGTTTTATTCTCTTTGTAGCAATTGTGAATAGGAGTTCACTCCTGTTAGTTAGTTGGCTCCCCGTTAGTCTGTTATTGGTGTATAGGAATGCTTGTGATTTCTGCACATTGATTTTTGTATCCTGAGACTGCTGAAGTTGCTTAACAGTTTAAGGAGATTCTGGGCTGAGATGATGGGGTCTTCTAAATATACAATCCTATCACCTGTAAACAGAGACAATTTGACTTTCTCATTTCCTAATTGAATACCCTTAATTTCTTTTCCTTGCCTGATTGCTCTCGCTAGAACTTCCAATACTATGTTGAATAGAAGTGGTTGGAGAGGTCATCCTTGTCTTGTGCCAGTTTTCAAAGGGATGCTTCCAATTTCTTCCTATTCAGTATGATATTGGCTGTGGGTTTGTCATAAATAGCTTTTATTGTTTTGAGATATGTTCCATTGATACCTGGTTTGTTGAGAGTTTTTAGCATAAAGGGCTGTTGAATTTTGTCGAAGGCCTTCTCTGCATCTATTGAGATAATCATGTGGTTTCTGTCTTTGGTTCTGTTTATGTGATGGATTACATTTATAGACTTGTGTATACTGAACCAGCCTTGCATCCCTGGGATGAAGCCTAGTTGATCATGATAGATAAGCTTTTAGATGTGCTGCTGCATTCAGTTTGCCATTATTTTATTGAGGATTTTTGCCTTGATGTTCGTCATGGATATTGCCCTGAAATTTTTTTCTTAGTTTGGTCTCTGCCAGGTTTTGATATCAGGATGATGTTGGTCTCATAAAATGATTTGGGAAGGATTCCCTCTTTTTGTATTGATTGGAATAGTTTAAGAAGGAGTGGTACCAGCTCCTCTTTGTATGTCTAGTTGAATTTGGCTGTCTGGACCTGGACGTTTTTTGGTTGGTAGGCTATTAATTGCTGCTTCAACTTCAGACCTTGTTATTAGTCTATTCAGGGATTCAACTTCTTCCTTTTAGTCTTGGATGGTGTAAGTGTCCAGGAAGTTATCGATTTCTTCTAGATTTACTGGTTTATGTGCATAGAGTTGTCTGTAGTGATCTCTGATGGTAGTTTGTATTTCTGTGGAATTGGTGGTGATATCCCCTTTATCATTTTTTATTGCAGTTATTCAATTCTTCTCTCTTATTTTTTATTAGTCTGGCTGGCAGTCTATCTATTTTTTTGATCTTTTAAAAAACCACCTCTTGGATTCATTGATTTTTTTGAAGGGATTTTTGTGTCTCTGCTTCCTTCAGTTCTGCTCTGATCTTAGTTATTTCCTGTTTTCTGCTAGCTTTTGAATTAGTTTGATATTGCTCCTCTAGTTCTTTTAATCATGACTTTAAGGTGTCAATTTTAGATCTTTTCTCATTTATCTTGTGGGAATTTAGTGCCATAAATATCCCTTTAGACACTGCTTTAAATGTGTCCCAGAGATTCTGGTATGTTGTGTCTTCGTTCTCATTACTTTCAAAGAACATCTTTATTTCTGCCTTCATTTCATTATTTATCTAGTAGTCATTCAGGAGCAGACTCTTCAGTTTTCACGTAGTTGAGCAGTTTTGAATGAGTTTTTTAATCCTGGGTGCTAAATTTGATTGCACTTGGTCTGAAATACTGGTTGTTATGGCTTCTGTTCTTTGGATTTGCTGAGGAGTGATTTACTTTCAATTATGTGGTAAATTTTAGAGTAAGTGCAATGTGGTGCTGAGAAGAATGTATATTCTATGGCTTTGGGGTGGAGAGTTCTGTAGATGTCTGTTAGGTCTGCTTGGTCCAGGTATGTGTTCAAGTCCTGGATATCCTTGTTAAGTTTCTGTCTTATTGATCTGTCTAATATTGACAGTGGAGTGTTAAAGTCTTCCACTATTATTGTGTGGGAGTCTAAGTTTCCTTGTAGGTTGTTAGGAATTGCTTTATGTATCTGGGTCCTCCTGTATTGGGTGCATATATATTTAGGAGAGTTAGTTCTTCTTGTTGCATTGATCCCTTTACCTTTATGTAATGCCCTTCTTTGTCTCTTTTGATCTTTGTTGGTTTAACGTCCACTTCATCAGAGACTAGGATTGCAACCCCTGCTTTATTTTGCTCTCCATTTGCTTGGTAAATCTTCCTCCATTCCTTTATTTTGAGTCTATGTGTGTCTTTACATGTGAGATGGGTCTCCTGAATAGAGCACACCAATGGGTCTTGACTCTTTATCCAGTTTGCTAGTCTGTGTCTTTTGATTGGGGCATTTAGTCCATTTACATTAAATTGTTATGTGTGAATTTGATCCTGCCATTTTGATACTAGCTGGTTGTTTAGCCTGTTAGTTGATGCAGTTTCTTCAGTATGTCAATAGCCTACCGTTTTTGCAGTGGCTGGTACTGATTGTTTCTTTCCATGTTTTGTGCTTCTTTCAGGACCTCTTATAAGGCAGGCCTGGTGGTGACAAAATCTCTTAGCAATTGCTTGACTGATTTTATTTCTCCTTCACTTGCGAAGCTTAGTTTGGCTGGATATGAAATCCTGGGTTAAAAGTTATTTTCTTTAAGGATGTTGAATATTGACCCCCACTTTCTTCTGGCTTGTAGGGTTTCTGCCGAGACATCCACTGTGAGTCTGATGGGCTTCCCTTTGTGAATAATCTGACCTTTCTCTCTGGAGGCCCTTAGCATTTTTTCCTTCATTTCAACCCTGGTGAATCTGACATTTATGTGCCTTGAGGTTGCTCTTCTTGAGAAATATCTTTGTGTTGTTCTCTCTTTTTCCTGGATTTGAATGTTGGCCTGCCTTGCTAAGTTGGGGAAGTTCTCCTGGATAATATCCTGAAAAGTGCTTTCTAGCTTGGATTCATTCTCCCCATCACATTCAGTTACACCGATCAAACATAGATTAGATCCCATATTTTTTGGAGGCGTTGTTCATTTCTTCTTACTCTTTTTTCTCTAATTTTGCCTTCTTGTTTTATTTCATTGAGTTGATCTTCAATCTCTGATATTCTTTATTCTGCTTGATCGATTTGGCTATTGAAACTTATATATGCTTCACGAAGTTCTCTTGCTGTATTTTCAGCTCCTTCAGGTCATTTATGCTCTTCTTCAACCTGGTTATTCTAGTTAGCATCTCATCTAACCTTTTTTGAAGGTTCTTAATTTCTTTGCATTGGGTGAGAACATGTTCCTTTAGCTCAGAGAAGTTTGTTATTACCCACTTTCTGAAGCCTGCTTCTGTCAATTCATCAATCTCATTCTCCATCCAGTTTTGTTTCCTTGCTTGAGTTCCCTTCCCTTCCATCCATTTTTGTTCCCTTGCTTGTGAGGAGTTCTCCTTCCATTAGAGGAGAAGAGGCATTCTGGTTTTTGGTGTTTTCATCCTTTTCGCACAGGTTTCTTCCCACCTTTGTGGATTTATCTACCTTTGGTCTTTGAAGTTGTTGACTTCCGGATGAGGTTTCTGAGTGGATGTCCTTTTTGTTGATGTCGAGGCTATTTCTTTCTGTTTTATAGTTTTTCTTCTAACAGTCAGGACCCTCTGCTGTAGGACTGCTGGAGGTCTACTCCAGACCCTTCTTGCCTGGGAACTACCCAAAGGGGCTGCAGAACAGCAAAGATTGCTGCCTTTTCCTTCCTTTGGTAGCTTCATCTCAGAAGGGTACCCTCCAGATGTCAGCCAGAGCTCTCCTGTATGAGGTGACTCTTTGTATATACAGTGGTCAGGGAGCTACTTGAGGAAGCAGTCTGTCCCTTGTCAGAACTCAAATGCTGTGTTGGGAGCTCTGTTGCTCTCTTCAGAGCTGCTGGGCACAGATGTTTAAGTCTGTTGCAGCAGAATGCACAACTACTCCATTTCCTTGGCACTCTGTCCTAGGAAGGTGTGGCTGTATTTATAAGTTCCTGACAGGCTGCTGCCTTTTTCCAGAGATGCCCTGCCCAGCAAGGAGGAGTCTAGTCACATTCTTTCTGCAGAGGTGTTATTGAGCTACTGCAGGCTCCCCAAAGCTGCTGTGTAAACTTCTTTGTGCTTTTGTTTACACAGGTAAGGTTAGAGCTGCCTTGGTAATGGCAGACACCCCTTCCCCCACGGAGCTGGACTATCCAGGGTCAAGCTCAAACTGCTGTGTTGGATGCAAAAATCCCAAGCTAATGAGGTTAAATGTGCTGGTCTCTGTGGAGGTGGGACCCCTGGGGCCAGATCACCTGGCTCCCCACCTTTAGCCCCCTTTTTCTCAGGGGTATGGGCAACTCTGTCTCACAGGCATTCCAGGTGCCAGTCAAAATGGCTGCTTAGATTTTTGCTGGGAACTCGCAGTGCCAGCTGAATCAGCTGCCCAGATTCAACCTGCTATGCCTGTTGGCAGGTGGAAATCTCTTGGTCTGTGGGCTGCAAAGACTGTGGGAAAATGCAGCATATAAAAGAGCTCCAGAATGATTGGAAATGTCCCCAATGGCCTCTGTTGGGTAGGAGAGAGTGCCCCCCAGCCCATTGCACTTCCTGGGTGAGGCAGTGCCCCACCCTGCCTCAGTTTGGCCTCCTTGGGCTACATCACTGTCCAACCAGTCCCATTGAGATGAACCTGGTACCTCAGTTGGAAATGCAGAGATCACTCACTTTCTGCATTGCTCTCCCTGGGAACTGCCCTTCAGAGCTCTTCCTATTCAGCCATCTTGGCACAAGCCCTTACATTAAAATTTCTTAACTTTCTATTTTTATCACCTAACATTTATTGTTGAAAATGTACCAAGAGAAAAAATATTAGATAATTGTTCTCTTAATCACTTAAAATATTAGACTTCTGCATTTGCATATTGTTGGAAACTCTTCATGGGTATAGTAATTCTTAATAAAAATTCCCCTATCTTCTTTAAGTATAAAAAGTCAAATAATAACATAGTACATGCAATGAATATTTTTTTAAAATGATATAAACCTTATTCAAGTCTGCCAGGAAAACTGATCTTTGGTGATTAGCAACAAAATACTTTGAGGAAGCAAGTATTCAGAAGTAGAACTCTTTCTGTGTAATAAACCCAGATATCTTGCTTTGTGATTTTTATTATGTAAATTCACTCAAATATCTCTTTCTTCAATACATTTTAAAGGAAGAAAATAGGGATATAATAATATTTATCAGCTGGCTCTCTGGTAGACAGTTATGAAGACTAATTGAATACTATTTATGCTGTAATGACAACCATTTAATCTAAATTAAAGTAGCCTGAATTCTACTTCCTTCAGAGCTGAGTGGTGGAGAACATTATTCATTGTTAACTATATAAATGATTTTCCTTAAGATTCTAACCAAGGTAGACATAATCTTAGAAGAGAGAGAGAAAGACAGGGATACTTGTGAGTATTTCTTAACAGATGACTAAAATCCACCAATAACAAATTATAAAATTAATAGCTAATGTCTGAGTTCACTAATGTGCCAGATGCTGTTGCATGTTATACACACTAACTTACTGAATGGCCACAAAAATATTACAAATAGATATTGCTATTATCCCCATTTAACAGACAAGGAAACCAAATCATAAAGTGGGTAAATAACATGTTCAATATCACAAAGCTAATAATTATGGAGCTAGAATTCAAATCCAAGTAGTCCTGTCCCAGAGTCATGCCCTTTACTATGATGCTCAATTGCATTTATAACAAATATTACTTTTGTCAAAGTAACTATATACTGGGGACTCCACATCTATCTCTCTAGTCCTGACTTCCTAAAATATGCTAAGCATCCTTTATGTGCCAGTAATAATTGCAAGTGCTGGGTATTCAAGTGACTAAATCAGAACCTGCTCCCTTGGGGCCTGTATTGAATGAAGGAGGAAGGTAAAAACATAATAATGATGAGATGTGATTAATTTAGACAGAAGTATGGATGATATGCTAAAGAAGCATGAGAGAGCTATACTCTCTCATATGGAAATACCCAGTACTGAGAGTGTGAATCCTTTAGAAAAGCATGAGCATGAGCTCACAATGGCTGAAACATAAAGCTCAAAGGTGACTGATGAAAGAAAAGGATAGAAAAGAGGCAGGGGATAAATCAGAAAGTATGCCATATCTATCTATCTATCTATCTATCTATCTATCTATCTATCTATCTATCTATCTATATCTATCTATCTAATCTATCTATCATCTATCTATCATCTATCTATCTATCTATCTATCTATCTATCTATCTATCTATCTATCTATCTATCTATCTTACTCAGAATATGTTTAAAGTAGCTAATTTTCTTGTGAAAAAACATGATCCTCCTCTGGCATTTCTCTTTTTGGTTAACAGCATCCTAACCTACCTGCTTGACGAAGGCAGAAACATTTGAGGCATCTTCACATCCTCTTGTTTTCTCATATTTTATATCTAATGAGTCTCCAGGTTGTGTCAATTCCACATTCTCCACATCTATAGTTTTTCACCCATCTATACTACTCTCAATCTAGGCTGCTACTTTTTTATTTTCTTATTGTTTTTAAAGCATCTTTTGAGGCAGTTCACTATGCTTGCTCTTCCTCCAGTACACTGTATGTTTAATAGGAGGCAATCAGTTTAAAATAACAACCCAATCACATCATTGCTCTGCCTAAATATTCCATGGCTCCCTATTGCTTTCAAGAAAAAAATCTTCAAATTCTTGGCATAGTTGGCTATTTACCATCTAGCCAAATATGTCCTTCTAGCCTTTACTTCTATACTACCTAATTCACACACACTGAATCCAGATATGCTGAACTACTTACAGTTATTCTAATGGAGTTGTAGAATAGTTCAGTGGTTAAGCAATGCTTTAATTTTTTTAGTGGTTAAGCATTTCTCTCATCTCTGCACCCATAAATATGGTATTCTGTCTTCTTCGAATACCCGTTTTCTAACCAACTGCCTGACAATTTCTTACTCACATTTCAATATTATTTGCTGTGCTAAGCACTCTAATAATAAACAATAGTCAAAATGTCACCTCTTCTAGGGGGTCTTTACTCCTGAAGCACTAAAAGAAACTTGTTAAATCTTTTTACAGTGCCTGTATTTTACTAGCTATTAGGGGTATGTAATTTTTCATTTATTTGCTTCTAAGCCCTAAAGGAGAAACATTCTTTGTGCTTACAATGCCCTGGAAATACAGCAAATGCTCAACAAACACTTGTTGAATAAATAATATTGACCAGCTTAAGAAAAGGATTTATTGACTTAACTATTACCACCTGACCAATTACTGATAACTTCTCAAGATATTTTAAGACTAGCAAAAATGAGATATCCTTGCACACTTATTCATTTACCAAATATTTACTGAGGTTCTGCTATGGCTTGACACATTGCTCGGTTTCAGGGATAAAGGCAACAACCATAACAAAATATTTAGCTCATACTACTGATGCTTAAAATCAGAATTTGATGTGCTAACAATCCGTGATTTTCAAATAATGATATAATTATTTGTTAAAATATCAAGACATCCAGTTAGGAACTCATGTATTAATATTTTTTAAAAATCTATTAATCTGCAAACTCATGTACATGTACTTAAAATACACATGGTATTACAAAAGTAGAGACTGAGTTTACTGAATAACACAGTGAAGTCTTTGCATGATTTTGTATATCAGGAAGCACCAAACTTAGCTGATTCTTGAAGCTAGAAATACATGACAAGAATAGGTCAACACAGAGGCACACAAGTGTGCAGACACACAAACTGGATTAATAAACAGAATAAAGCATAGAAGGAACAGATAGAAGTAAATATCAGTGCTTGTTATTGGTTTACCTGAAAGCTCAAAGCAGAGATTGGAATAGGAGCCTATCAGGTGTGGTTGTATAGGTACATGCTTAAAAAACACAGGTGAGATTCTTAGGCCTATGCTCTAGGATATTGATTTCCAGTAATTTAATCCATCTCTTTTTTACTCTTCTCCCTGGAAAAAGAGGAAAATGGACTATTTGATCATTTAAATTTCTTTATGACTTATAGTTTACATTTGTCTTAGTTCATTCAGCTCTGATCCACACTTGATGACCCTTCAATGGCCTTGTCTCAATGTTCTTTCTCCTTAATTTTTCGAGGCACCTAGTGTTAAGTTGTCCTTTTTAAAATGCTTTCTTCGGTTTCCATTAAATTGAACACATTCTTTACACGTCTCTCAAAAGTATCCTCATTTTTTTCTCAGAAGTATCTTCCTTCTCCTACCATCTAAGCATCCCTTAACGCTGTTTACAAGAACTTCTCTTTCCAGTTTTCCCTTGATAAGTTGACTCAATCCTAGAGCTTCAACTAATATCTCTATGTGAATAACTACCAAATTCTAAATTGAAAATACAATCTCTCTGGCACTCTCTAATTCCATATATTAGCTGATTACTCAGAATTCATCTTTAATTCAACCTGTCTAAAACTGAATCAGCATCTTCTCCAGGGTGTATGTCTTCCTCATAACTTTCTTTTTTATGTTGATGGTATTGGCATCTTCTAGTTACTAAAACTCTAAATCAAGTACAGGAGTCACCTTAGCCTCAATTGCCAATTCCCGCAGCATGTACCTCCATCAAATATCCTGTCTTCTCCCCTTCATTTCCATTTTCACTGCTTCTTCTTGAATAAAGTTCTCTCACCAAAACTATACAAAATCCATGGTCTGTACCCACTTCCACATTTAATTGACTTTGCTTACTGCTCTTCTTTTTTTTTTTTTTTTTTTTTTTTTTTTGAGACGGAGTTTCACTCTTGTTACCTAGGCTGGAGTGCAATGGCGCGATCTCGGCTCACCGCAACCTCCGCCTCCTGGGTTCAGGCAATTCTCCTGCCTCAGCCTCCTGAGTAGCTGGGATTACAGGCACGTGCCACTGTGGCCAGCTAATTTTTTTTGTATTTTTAGTAGAGACGGGGTTTCACCTTGTTGACCAGGATGGTCTCGATTTCTCGACCTCGTGATCCACCTGCCTCAGCCTCCCAAAGTGCTGGGATTACAGGTGTGAGCCACCGCGCCCGGCCGCTTACTGCTCTTCTGAACTTAGTTGTCTCCCTGGGATTTAGTGTGTTACAAGCTTAGGTAAGGCTCACATAGCTAGTCTCAGCTATAGAGATCCACACAACTGGTCTCAGCTATGGGAACTTCTCACTTCAGGTCCTGAGCCATAGTCTTCATATCATGGGAGAAAAGAACACACAAAACATCTCAAGTTATGGGTAACCCAGTGAGTATAACACACTGTAGAGATACAAGGAGTAACTAAGAAGTTCAAGACATAGTTATTTTAGAGAAGTTAATTTTTTTCTCATTCTATGACCTTAAGAAATAAATCTCAAGTAAATTTACTGTAAACAAATCCAATACATACAAATAACAACAATAAAAATATTGGTTACTGATTACACTGTTAACTATTTCTTTTTTCACATGCCTATTCCTCAAGTTTCTACATTAGGATATTTTTCAAAAGAATAGCTTAGTTTAGGCAGCTTAAAATGTTAGAAGGAAAAACATTAGATCTGGAATCAGAAAATTTCATAATTTTTTTTTCCGAATCATGGTCAGCATGCACACAGACACCCCCCACACACGCACACAAATAATAAGGAAATAATGCCTGTCCTGATTAATTCCCAGAGATATTGGCAGGATCTAACTGGACAGAGGTAAAATGATATTGAGAGGATCCCAAACCCGACTAATCCAAATAAATCACCTGGGAGATTTCTGAGGTTCCTGGCCCTCATCCTCATTTTTAAAGGCACTGTAGATGATCTGCCATTTGGAAACCACATTATACAAATTGTAAGGTTCTATGCAGGTGAAAATTATTATTGTATTGCCAACTACTACCATCTCTAACGTTTTCTTTTGCAGGTCATCACAGTCATCATAGTTTCTGAATTCAAAAGCATTGTAGATCGTCTTTGGATTACTTTTAGTTATAGAGTTTATATAAGCTGTCATGCTAAATAAAAATTTTAAAACTTCTGATAACAAGTCTTAGCCTTCACTCTAAAGGAATCTTTCCTTCTAGAAGAGGGCTGATGTAATTGGACAGATCAGAGCTGAGAGCCCAAAAGCAGAGATTGGAATGGGAGCCTATCAGGTGTAGTTGTACAGGTACATGCTTAAAGAACACAGGTGAGATCAAAGAAAGTGTTTTAAAACACTTTAATTTTAAAAGTATGGGTGATGTGCTAAAGGGGCATGAGGGAAAGTTCATGACCATAGAGCATATGCAAATACCTAGTACTGAGAGGGTGAATACTTTAGAAAAGTGTGAGTATGAGCTCACAATGGCTGCAGCATAAAGCTCGAAGGTGACTGATGGAAGAAGAAGATGGAAAAGAGGCAGGGCATAAATAAAAAAGTATGTCATATCCAATCTTTTTATTTTTTGCTGAGAAAATGTTTAAAATAGCTAATTTTCTTGTGACAAAACACGATCCTCCTCTGGTTCTTCTACTTTTGGTTAATGGCACCCTAACCTACCTGCTTGACCAAGGCAGAAACATTTGATTCACACATATCATATGTGTTATTAGGTGTGTGTGAATTAGGTAGATATTTTCTTGTTCCAGATCTAATGCTTTTCCTTCTAACATTTAAAGAACACAGGTGGATTCAGTGTGTGTGAATTAGGTAGTATAGAATTTAATTTCTTGAAATTTTAATTTTAGGTAGTATAGAATTTAATTTAAGCTAAATTATTGGTATGTCAGAAATCCCAGAAATGTATTTTAGAGTTAATAAAATGCATTGAATGAAAAAATACTTCTCACTCTAATACTTCTCGGTATTTCTGAATATTGCCTTTCCAAGAATTGTAAGGTTTTTGTTTCCTAAGTATTCACTGCAACTGGATAATATATTTTTCCAGTGGTGGCTGCTTTAATTTTACCTTTTACATAATTGTTATTTCAATTTGGTGAACCATGATGTTTTTGAGACAGTGGCTTAAATATAAGAATGAGCTATTGATATAAAAAGCAAGCATGGAACTATACATTACTTCCTTGCATTACATACAACTAGAAATTTCTACTAGTAACGTAGAAATTACTACTTAGAAAGGTAGGACCTTTCAAGATTAGGTATAATACAAAAGAGAGGTTAACCAGAAAAGAAGTCTAATGACATCTTTGTTTATTATTATTATTATTATTTATTAACATCATTCTGCAGTACTCAGCAAAATATTACTCACATTGTGGTGACACATAAAACAACATCAAACCATTTTCTTTCGAACAACAACAAAAAGAAACTAGAATATTTAGGAACCAATTTCTTCCAGGTGCTTAAACTCCTCATTACTTTGAGATGGTCCCAAGTCAGCACATCAGACATTCATGATTAGACCTCAATTAACTTCCACACCATTCATCAAAGGCCCTCCCTATGTACTATGTGAATGAATTTCAATTTTCCTTATGTAGAGTTAGCAAGGCATAATGGATAATCACAAAGGTTTGCAGCTCGGACAGATGTGGGGTCAATACTGTCCCTGTCACTTTCTATCTGTGTGACTTGGGTAAATACCATCTTCAGTAGGACCTTGTTGCTCTAAGTGTCCCCTGTAGAGCAGCGGCATTGCCATTACTTGGGAGCTTGTTGGAAATGCAGACTCTCAGACCCACCTCCGGAACAGAATTGGAATTTGTGTTTAAAAACAAAATCCTCCACTAAAATTGGCATTGAAATTTAAAAATCATTGCTGTAAGCCACAGTTTTCTCATCTTTGAAAATAAGGTAAAGTAGGGTTTAAAAATTCTTTTAAGGGTGCTTTTCAGGATTAAATGGGGGTAACAATTAACAAGCCCTTAGCATGATGCATGAAATATGAGCCTAGAGTTAATATTATCAGTAATTTTCAAAAGCACTTTTGAAAGTTTCTCATTTTAAGGGAAATTATTCCCATTTTGAGGAAAATAAAGCTTAAGGAATTTTAATAACATCTTTTGATTATGTACTGGTAAATAAAGCCAACAATAAATCTCCATAGTATGACCACACATTTATATATTATATTCTGATGTACAGCACAAATATACTTTCCTCATTTTTCTGTAACTGATGATATTCTTCATAGTGGGCAGGGGTGGAAAGACAAAACTCTGACATTTGTTACTTATAATCTCTTCTTGTTTGGATAAAGTAACAATGCATTGTTCTTTTTTCCCTTCTTCATGCTAACTTGGTATTTTGTCCTTTGGAGGTTAAAATAAGAAAGGGCCTCTCTGCCAGGAAATGATGGGTGAAAGCTGGACTCTTCATCTAAATCCAGTACCTTCTGGCCTTTCAGAGAAATGTACTGTATTCTACTGCTGAGTGCTGACTCTGATTGCCTAATTCCTGTGCACAGTGGCTTGTTATCCTGACTCAGACTCTTTCAGGACCCCTGTATTTCCCCAGTAGAGAATATGGATTTGTTTGGTTTAGCTGAGTTTCATATACAGCCTGTGGAGAATGAGGAACAAGACTCCCCAATTTGGCCACTTCACTCCATTAATGCGGTTCTTTCCCTCCTATGTTGAGTTGGCTGTTGCTAAACTCCAAACACAGGGCGCCTCTCAGTGTTCATGACAAGCAACTGCAAAAACCCCTCCCATTGCTTTTGAGAGCAGTTGTGCAGATGGTTACAATTCACCTACAATTCACCATATTCCCTTTCTCAGAAAGGTATTCAAATACTCTCTCTGCTTATCTCATAAAGCCTATGCTTTAAACAAACCAAGAAAGAACTGTTTTTTTACAATTTTCAGGGTTCCCTACCTCCATGGTTTGCCATGGTGTTTCCTTTGCCCAAAGTATCCACTCTCATACCCATCTGACAAGTCCAAATGGTACTTATTCTGTGAGACCTAGCTCAAATGTCATATCTGTGATGCCTCTATCTGTGATAATATTTTCTCTTTGACTCCAGAGTTCTTTCTTTGGATCATGTAGTTAATATCTTACATGTCTTGCCTCTTCATAACAGACATAAATAAAAGTTTTCTAAGTTCAGGAACAGGATTTCACATGTTTATCTAAGTTCTACCTACTCCTCATCAAAAAACTAGCACATGACTTTACTAGTTGGTAGAGAGTCAACCAATATTATTGAGCAACTGAAACCAACTTTCAGAAAAACTAGAAAATAGCTAATGTAGAAAAGGAGGAAGACAGTTGCCTAGAGTGGGATTTAGAATCATAGGCTCTTACAACTTGAAAAATACTAGTTGAATCTTTTCATAGCATATTATTTGAAAAAATGGAAGCCTATGTAAGTAAGTAAGGATTTAAAATGAAAAGACTGGGCTATTTCTAGGGCTCCCAATTTTCATTCTGGCATCTTTTTCAACTTAAAGAACCTATTATTTTGTAATTATAGTAACACTATTATGGATAAAATTTTGAAAAAAATGTACCCAAGATCATGACTCCAGAATAGATTGCTATTATTCAGATGCTCATTTGAGCATTATCCATTAGAATGTGTAGTTTTGCATAGATAATTCTGATTTACCTAAAATATCATGTTTGCTTTATTTTTACTTAATATTACCCTACATTACTTTTCCTTTATTATTGTCATAATTAAAACTCTTCATGACCACATAAATTTCACTGAATTAACATGCCAGAGTGCTCCTAGTCTCCCACTATTTAGTTAACACTAATATATAACTATCTGCTTGTAGCTTTTATTTTTAGTTGATTCCAATGGGTATATTTATAAAACTGAGTTTCCTAAATCAAAATCTATAAATATCTTTATTGATTTTTAATCTATACGATTAAACTCTTTTCCAAAAGTGTTGTTTTTAAAAGGATTATGCTACTTTTATAACCATCCAACAAGCATGTTATTGCTAATTTAAATGAGAAAATGGTATTTGAATGTCAGTTTAATCTGCATATTCCTCATTATTAGTAATGTCTACTTCTTACTCTTTGTAATTCTTCTAATTGAGAAAGTATCATTTATCTATGTCTTTTGCCTTTTGGTTATTCTTAAGTCTTTTTTATCCTCGATGCAATTTTTAAAATTGATTTTTGCCCATCAAGAAAAAAAATAAACAAAACCAGCAGCAACACTGAGTTAAAAACAAAAATACTGTATCAAAAATGACCACAATTAAGGTTGTAGTCTTTTCTGCCTTTCTTCTCTTCTATTGCCTTCCCTCTAGTCACTTGATTCATTTCCGTTCCTTTTTTGGGTCCATGTTTGCGTTCTTCTTCCTCTTGTGCTTTCTTGAACTGTCTTCCCAAAGCTTCCATGTAGTTTGCAATATTCTGCTCTTTTGCAAGGCAACATATCAGTTTATCCTCATATTCCTTAAGGTGAAGTACAAGCTGGCATACTATTGGTGGAATATAAGATAATTTAAAATGTTATATAGACAAACTTTGTAAAAATTAACATTTTATTTAATGTGTCTTATTATCTACCTTCTGTTTATCTCAAGCTACACTGATTTTCCACTTATGTGAATAATTTATGTATAAAGGTACATAATGATATGTATCTTTTTTGTAAGATGGACTTTTATTCCTTTCTTATGTAAAAGGAATGCTGAGGTATACCAGTCCAAACTGGAGATGAAGCTTTCTAAGATTGTCAAAAACTCAGGTTCCTTTCATCCTGTTTCTCTGCCACCCTCAGCGTGTGGTATACACCCAATTGTTCAAGGTGGTAGCCGAGTGCCACCATATTTAAGCTAGCCATGAGAAGGATGTATGGCAGTGTCATCAACTGAGCTAGAGTAGGTTTTGGGAAGAAGACCATGATTCTAGCTTTAGATATGCTGAGTTTGAGGAGATGTTGAGACAGCTATTAACATTGTCAAGTAGGAGTCTGACACTTATAGAGGAAATCTAGACTGGAGATGCAAATGTGGGGATCGCCTGCATATGCGTGGTAATTGAGGCCAGCTGTGTGGATAAGAATGCATATAAATTAGTCCATTAAGAAGAGTAGTAAATCTAGCACTGAGCCTTAAAGAAAGATCTATGTTAGGCCGGGTGCCATGGCTCACACCTATAAACCTAGCACTTTGGGACGTCAAGGCTGGCAGATTGCCTGAGCTCAGGAGTTTGAGACCAGCCTGGGCAACATAGTGAAACCCTGTCTCTACTAAAATACAAAAAATTAGCTTGGTGTTGTGGCATGTGCCTCTAGTTCCAGCTAGTTGGGAGGCTGAGGCATAATAATTGCTTAAACCTGGGAGGCAGAGAGTGTAGTGAGCCAAGATCACACCCCTGCACTCCATTGCACTCCAGCCTGGGTGACAAAGAGAGACTCTGTCTAAAAGAAAAAGAAAAAAGGGCCAGGGTAATGGCTCACACCTGTAATCCCAACACTTTGGAAGGCCAGTGCGGATAGATTACGAAGTCAGGAGATTGAGACCATCCTGGCTAACACGGTGAAACCTCTTCTCTATTAAAAACACAAAAAATTAACCCTGCCTGGTAGCAGGTGCCTGTAGTCCCAGATACTTAGGAGACTGAGCCAGGAGAATCGCTGGAACCTGGGAGGCGAGGGTTGCAGTGAGCCAAGATTGCACTCCAGCCTGGATGACAGAGTGAGACAACATCTCAAAAAAAAAAAAAAAAAAAAAAAAGAAAAGAAAAAGAAAGGCCTATGTTAAATGGCTGTGTAGAAAAATAAAAATTAAAAAGGGCCTGTAAAGGATACAAAAAAATGTGTAGCCAGAGATGCAAGGTAAAGAAACAAAAAATAGGGGATTATGAAATATATGCTAAGAGGAGAAACTGTTACAGATAGAAATCAAGCTGCTCAAAGGCCAAATACGATGCAGACCGAAAAATATCCATTGTATTTCTCGACATGGAAGTATTGATGATTTTTGCAAGATTGTCCGGTGAGAAAGTCTGACTGGAGTGGCTTGCTAAGTGGATGGGAAGTGAGGAAATGCAAACAACAGATTGGACTGCAAAACAGTGCGGGCGTTCCTGGGAAGGAATAATGTAGGTATCACACTTAAGGCCTTGCAGAAAAACCATGGGATTTTTATTTTGTTTTGTTTTAAATGGAAGATCTTGACATACATAAAAGCCAGGAATACTTCATTTCAAAAGTAGAGAAGAAATATATGAGAGAGTATGAAAATCCTGAAAATATGGGAGAGGGTGAGAAGAAAAGTTCACCATTATAGACATGGGCTTTAGCTCGGAGGAAGAAAGACAAGCTCTTGTATTAAACCAGTTACAGCGAAGAATGATGAATGAAAGCGTGGAAGTTAAAGTGGGGTGTTTACAGGAGAAGTACTGAGGGAGAGGTGCATTTCAGGTCCTTCCCTAGTTTTATATAATTTTTTCCTGCTCATGGACATACTGTGTTGTTTTCAGTGGTGGTGCAGTGGTAGGGATGGGGAGCAGGACAGTAGTTCTGGCGGTGTGTTGTTTCATGATACAGAAATGGACTCATAGTTTAAACGATTGTTACATAACTTTTATATTTCTTTTAATTTGTAATAGAATCTTGGCAAGCTAGACATTACCTCATTGTCTCATCAAAAGCATGGCTATTGTTCTCGTTATTTTAATGATTTATTTTTCCAGTAGTAAGAGGGACTATATAGAGCAATGATCCACAGTTATTTTTGCACTTTGATTCAAGAATCTGAGATTGAATACAAAATGTTTTTCTCTTCTTAGTTTTATTTTACTCAACTAATTTATCATTCTCTGCCATGACTCCTGTGCTATCTCTTTAATGTCTTTTTCTTTTCTATGAACTTCTGTCCCTTGAGTATCCTGATAAACTTCAGACAAGTGAGACCAGTAATCTTATCTTGAACTTGGTAAAGTCTTGGGAGAAATACCCCTTTCTGGATCCTCAATGTAGTCATCATTCGGTTTTAAACACACACACCACATACCACACACTTGTTAGAATTTGCAACTTTATTCCAAGAACAAGGAATCCTATTTTAAAAGGTCTGTCTCACCATAGGCTTTTTTTTTTCTGTATCCCACATGTACCAGTGATATAGCCACAGAAATGTAGTAGATAAAGAAGTTAATTTGGATTCTGGAGCTGTTCTTTCATTTAAATACCACCTCTGTAATCTTAGACAAGTCACTGTGTGGATTGGAAATAGTTACATACCAACTCTTCACTAACCTAGGGTACTCTCCTGAGGATTAGGTCCACTCGTCTCCTCACAGGTTTCTCAGGCTTAAAGCACCTTGAATTAGCCCCTTCTCAGTAATTGTATAAACCTGTAAGTTAATCCATTAAAGTTTAGTCATGATCTCTCTATTAGCAACATCCAACTGGGCAGACAGTCCTGTTAGGTTCATTGTGAGTCTCCCCAGGGTTCTCTGCTTTCCATTTCTAATTATGCTGTAAATACATTTCCAAAATTTCAGAGGGATTTGCTTGCAAGCTAAAAGATCTTTGCAGACTCAAAGAATAGGGTCTGCTTCAGACAGAGGGAGGGCTTGCAATATGCAACGAACCTCTCAGTTCCATTAGAACCTTAAAGATGATGATAGCTCACATTTAATGTAATGCTTGCCTTGTACCAGGACCATTCCAGGCACTTTTGGACGTAGACAAATAATTCTCAGTTTTCTCCTACTGATTAATATCAACATCTCTATTTTACAAACTAGGAAACTGAGGCACAGAGAGGCTAAATCACTTGCCCAGGATCTGGAGCCAGGTAATGACGATTTTGCTAGTCATACGGATGCTTCCTTTTCTTTGCTGCACTCGGATTCTGAGTTTCACAAGAATGTACCTGGGTGCCCCTTAGCGGGATATGAAAAGCTTCTTCGGAACCCCATCGGCTGGCTGGTGCCTCCTAGAGACTGACGTCTCATCTGAAGGGGATTGGGAGGCTGGGAGCGGGCGCAGAGCACGCAGCGCCAAGCCGCGCGGCGGGGTAGCCTGGAGCGGCAGCCGGGAGCTGAGCAGAAGTCCGCGGCGGACGGGCGACGGCTGGGGCTGAGCTGCTAGAAAGCAAAAAGTAGCTGGGGCCGAAGAAGGGGCAGAACCTGTTGCTGCAACCCGGCTTGGTGGATTCTGGTTCCCGCCGCCGTCAGGGCTCGCCCGGAGAGGTAACAGCATGCGTCAGTTTGGCTGGGGGCCCGCGCTTGAGGGCGCGACCCCTCTCCAATGCCCAACCTTTGCCTTGATGACTCGTTAGCGATTGGGGACTGAGTCTTTGGATTTTGCGACTTTCCTCTTTCGACCTTTTTCAAATCCCATCCTAATTACACAGGCACCGGTTTGGTCACTCGCCCGACATTGGGACAATGGGGGGCTTCCCAGCCCTGGATGTCCGCGCCACAAATGGCTGTGGCCCCAGGCTTGCAGACCAGGGACTTGGGCAAGGGACATGGGCGCTTTCTTAACCTTTAAAGTCCCCCGCCCCGCCAAACCCTCTCCGGGGCTGTATTGTTGTAACTTTGTTGAATCTCCTCAGCGAATTTGATGCTAGCGAGTTTTTAAACTGTTTTCAAACGTGATGCTTCTGAGCAATGATCTTTGTGTATCCGAGGCTTCACCCGGTGCGTTTCCACTTTCCAGAAGGGCTAAAGTGATGTTTCTGAGCTGCTTCCAGGACACCAGCGTCTTTATTGAAGGCGTTTGGAAAGGTTTTTATTCCCTTTTGGGAGTGAGATAATTTCCAGACAATGCCAATTTAGTTCTGCCAAACCATCAGGCATTTTCCAACAGTGCCTCTCTAGCTCAAATTTAGGGTCTGGAGGAGAGGAAAATGATCTCCTACAAGCTGTCCTTCTAGTTAAAGACAGAACTACTAACCAAAAACCCAAAATACACTTGTTCATCTCCCATTTCCCCTCAGCTAGACTGTAGGTATTTGAAATATTGATTTGCTTTAAAGAATCTTAATTATAACCTGAATTATACAAAGAGGCTGGTTTCCTTAATCAAAATATTCAAAGTTGTTTTTTAAACATATGTCTAAATTTCTAATTCCATTGACACCAAATAAGTTTCTAGTGGTAACAACCGATGAGAGGAAGGATGGAAAAATCAATGGTTTGTAAACTGTAAAGGACGTATTTTTGTTTTCATCTAGATTTTTAATTAAACCAAAATAAATTCAGTAAAATTTTCATAATAATGATAAATCTAAGTTATGGCTGAATTTGCAAAATGGCTATAAAGTGCTCAAAAATAGTGCTGTTATCATCAACAGAAAGGCAATTGTATGCAGAGTTCAATTAGTCTTTCATCTGTTAAAAACTTCTATTGACTGATCATTTACTAAAACAGTGATGCAAATATAGTACTTGCTGCACTATATTTAAAGGCACATATTAACATTAAAGAGTGGCTACTGTAATAATTAAAATGTGCTTTCATTAGTGCTTGAAAATAACATATGTTGCTCATATATCACTATTCTATATTCTTTTTGTCAATATGTGTTTTTACAAAATCCACATGATCCAATAAGATCTTTCTACTAGTCACGATTTCTTCATGGCTATAGAAAACTTCAGAGCATTTAAGACTTAAACTGATTTTTTCTTCATCTACCTATTTGTATGCCTTATCTGGCAGTTTTATTCTTGGTGCATTTTGTGAACGCATTACAAAGTATCTAAAATTATATATTAGAAATTCATGTTTTATTTCTTTGATTCTTTTATACCGTAGTTCCTATTAATCATACTGCTCACCAATATTCTCTTTTCCAGATGTCAAAGACTATAGGTTAAATAAATATGAATTCAGTATAAACCAATGAATGATTTCTTCTCGAAATATCAGTTCATTTATTGCAGTTGTTCTTTGGCTGGTGTGTGTGTGTGTGTGTGATTTTTATGAGAATTCCATGCAAATGACTCTGTGATAAATATTTATAAACGTTTTTACTGTATTGCATTAAAATGGATTTCCAGCTGTAATATGGAACACAAAATAAAGACAACTTCATGCCTTGACACTTCAGATACTTAAAAAATAATAATTTTGTAAAATAATACCCTCCTTATTATGGAAAAAGGACACAGATTTTAGCTAAATACTTTGAAACTGTCAAGCACATTCGAATAAAATGGAATAAATATAATCTCACATTCCTAAAAGATATCTGGATTAGTCTATTCTCATGCTGTTACACAGGACTTGCCTGAGACTGAGTAATTTATAAAGAAAAAAGATTTAATTGACTCAAAGTTCTGCAGGGCTGAGAAGGCCTCAAGAAACTTACAATCATGACAGAAGGAAAAGCAAACTCGTACTTTTCACATGATGGCAGGAAGGAGAAGTGTCAAGCAAAAGAGGGAAAAGCCCGCTGTAAAACCATCAGATCTCATGAGAATTGGCTCAGTATCATGAGAACAACATGGAGGTAACTGCCATTATGATTCATTACCTCCCACTATGTCCCTCCCATGACACATGGGGATTATGGGAACTACAATTTAAGATAAGATCTGTGTGGGACACAGGCAAACTGTATCAATATTTATACAGTATTTTAATAATCTTAACAAATTGTTCTCTTAAACATATGAATTTTATGTTTACCATTAACCTGATGTTAACAGTTGATTTTCCTTTCCTTTCTGTTTCCCTTTGATTTTAAGTTCTAGCTTTGTGGATAAATTGGTTCTTAAATGAATTTTCCAATTGCCATGAAACTGAACATTAAGGGTTCAGGGAGTCTTTCACTTCATTAAACTACAAGGCAAATGGAAATATACTGCCCATGCAAAGAGATGCAATTGGCACTATGGCAGACAGCTGTTTAGAATGGGTCTTGTGTCTTTGCTGTATGGAGTTTTCAAATAAAAGATTTCTAAATGTAAAGAAATTAGGTTTCTTCCCAGTCAGGCTTCTAACTAGCTCTGTGCCTCAGGCAAATCATTTAACTTCTCTATGCCTAAGATTGCTCAAATGATAAAGGATGAATTATAATTTGATTTCTAAAATCCTATCATACCTCTAGGTTTTCCTGTTTCCATGGTAGAAGGGCAGAGGATCCAGAGTGAGAAAGCTCAGATATCCGTGCTTTGCCACTTGAGAGCCTCTGCCCTTAGGCAAGGCCCTGAAATTCTAAGACATCAACACCTCCTCTGTGAAATGGCCTAATAGAAGGAATAAATACAATAATCTATTGTACAGGATACAGTGTCTGGTACATAGGGGATGCACAAGGATGTTTTTAAGGCACCCATCTCTGAAAAATCTAAAGGGATTTCTGCCTTTGGCAGGGGGGGAAATGAACAAAAAGCAGAGGAGTCTCTCCTGCATCTGCAGATGGCCAGTTCCCAATGTAGTTTCTAAAGTATGCATCAGAGATCCAGAAAAGAGAGGGCACCTGCCATTAGAACTGATGTACCTTTTTCTAGTCCCTCAAACAATTCTCAGTTGATCCATGTGTTCAGAACTCCGGAGGGTTTACCAAACATTTTAGAATGTTACAGTTCTGGTTGCATTCCCACAAAATTTAGAAAGCATCAATAATTTCCCAAAGCTAACTGAGATCAAAATATCTAAACTTAAATGAGCTGTAACCATACACATTATCTCATTTAATTCTCATGATTTTAGAAATTGAGTATGCTGACAATCCCTTTTTTTGTGGATAATGAAACTGAGACTCAGAAATAATTTGCCAAAGTAAACCTGTTTACTACATTGAGGAACCGGGATGATGAGCTCATGTAGACCCCCAGTCCACAGGCTTAAATTCTATACTGCAGGGCTCCTGAGTATGTTTATGTAGTAACAGTAGCTTACAATCAAAGTATCAATTTCTGTACATACTGATCCTTTCCAAATGAAAGCTGTGTACATAGGAAGAGATAAATATTACAGTCTTCATGAAGATTTTCTAAGTGGAAATAAGAAGCATCAGAGTCATTTGTGAAACTTTTTCAAATGTTCCACCACAGATTAGTGGGCTAGAGTTGTGTTTGGGTGTGTATATATGTATATATTTAAAAGATATATATTTATATTTAATATAAACTTATTTATATTTAACATAAATTTTATGTTTAATATAAACCTTTCAGTATACATATATATATAATTCTGAGTTAAAATTATTTTCATGATTTCCCATAATGAAAAAAATGTGTCCAATCCACATTGCTGTTTTGCAGCCATAGACAGACTAATCTTAAGAATCTTAAGTGTTGTCTTGGACAGGAGAAATTGGAAAAATTATAACAAGAGGATAAACATTTTTTAAATTTAGCCTCATCAGAATGTGAGTTAAATCCAATAGTTGTTCATATTAGAGTTTGCCTGCAAACATACAAGGAAACAACGACAAATTTCAGATTAAGAGCTTGCACATGGCCTTACAATTCTCATATCTTGGGGGAGTCTGTTACTTATAAAAACTGCTTTATCTTTACAAGAGTGCAATTTCAAACACCCTGTCTCCTTGCTAAATGTAAACATTTAAAGAGGTGATACTTGTAGCACTCAGGATTTCTCTCAGATTCCCTGCATTCTCTTAAAATATGGAGTCTCATTTAAAATCTTTAAAGTACCTCATTTAGGCAAGGTGGTTCATGCCTATAATCCCAGCACTTTAGGAGGCAGAGGCAGGAGGATGGCTTGAGCCCAGGAGTTTGAGACCAGCCTAGGCAACATAGTGAGATCCTGTGCCTACAAATTTTTTTTTAAAAAGCAAAACAAAACAAAAAACTAACTGGTCATGGTGGCACACAGCTGTAGTTCCAGCAACTCTGGAGGTTAAAGTTAAGGTGGGAGGATCTCTTGAGGTCTAGAGGTTGAGGTTGCAGTGAGCCATGATTGTGCCACTGCACTCCAGCTTGGGCAACAGAGCAAGATCTTGTTTCAAGAAACAAAAAAAGAACCTCATTTAAAGTCTCTAAATTTTCCTTCACATTTTACTTCTTGTCCTTGCATTCTTAGCACACTGATAGTAAACTGATGGGGGGGATCTCTCTAGGATCACATCTTCCATTCTTTGTAAGGAGGCTGTATCTCACTTATAACAGGCAAGTCTCTCAGCAGAGTTTATACCCTTGCATTTCCCTTTCTCCTTACTCATGATCTCCTCTTCTACTGGAATTCCCCAACCTCCACAGGTGTACAAAGTGTTTGTTTTTGTCCTTGGGTAGCCATTTATATCAGTGTTACTTAAGGCTTAGAAGTCTTTGGCTAAATCCCGTTTGAGGGAGTTCCCTTTGTTGCTGCTTTTTTTTTTTTTTTTTTTTTTTTTAACAGCTGGAAAAACTACATTAAATAATTCCTGACCTAGAGTATGATATATGTTTCTTCTAAAACTAGTATCCCTGTGCTTCCCTTAACACTGAAGTATCAAAGACCAGCATGAGCTTGGCCAATGTCCTGAGCTTGCTTTTCTTGATATTTTGATTATCCAAGTTATAGTAACTTTAATTCATGTTTGCCTGCAGAATTAGTGCCAGACTTGAAGATTCTAAGGTATTCAAAGCCTTACACGTTCTCTCTGTCCCTATCCTCAGCTGTTATCACATTTTTCCTCCTTTGACACCCTTGAGCAAGCTCATTCCCAGTTACAGCTTTTGCACTTGATGCTTTCCCTGCCTGGGAATTTTGCCTCAGAGCTGCACACAAGTCCTTTCCTCTCAGCTCTGGCATGCCTCTCCATGCTGCTGGTCGTCACAGTATTTTCTGATTTGTGTCAAATCCCACTTGCTAGTTGAGACTATTTCCATTTATGTGTTTACTTATTAATGATTTTATTCCCCAAAATGAAATATAAGCTCCATGAGAGATGTACTCTATGGTTTCATATTTACTGCTGGCTTTAGTGCCTAGAACAGAGCCTAGCACATACTAAATATTCAGCAAATATTTGTTCTGTGAAAATTTTACTTCCATTTCTCTATTACATTCTCCTGCATCTTTATATAGGTCCAGACAAGTTGCCAAAACTTCAATCTTAGGCTGGTCCCATGCTTCATTCCTGCTATATTTTTTCTCCTTTCTGTTGATCCTACCTTAGCTAAAATAGCAATCAGTATATATTTTTTCCTTTAATATGGAAAAAAATTGAAAAAGCTATCATTGCATCATTTTAATATGTATTTAGGTTCCATAGTATCTGTATATGTTGATTTCAAAGAATAATCTGGATCTGAGTACTAGGAAAAACTAAAATAAAAAGTAGCACAACATTTACTTTTTATTAAAGTTACATTACCCATTCCATTATTTTGATTGGCATGATTTTTCACCTTTAAAATATATTCTGAAAATATCTACATATAAGAGATATAATTTTATATAAACTAAATTATAATGTTCTTTTTTAATTCTTAATTTTTAAATTTCCTTTTGTAACTGCCTCTACCCACCTCTTCTCTTCTACTTCCATATTACAGGTAACCCACCTTAACAACTAGGTTCTATTATGTCAGATTTTTCTCTGCTCTTACAGCCATTCACATATATACACATTCAAATCAATCTTTTTGTCATCATTTAAAAAAATACGCATCTTGTATTCTTACTCATGAATACTTTGTGGAAAGCTCTCTGTGTCGATTGTTATAAATTCAATTCTAAAAGGCTATATAATAGCCCATGATATGAATAATAAGAAACAAATTCAACCATTTCCTTCTTTATAAACATTTACTTTGTTTCCAGAGGTTTTTATTTTGTTCGGTTTTGTCACAAAAGAAGGCTACAATAAAAGTAGTTTTTTGAAAATTATTTTGTCTCCAGGTTTAAAGAGCAAAACTATTTTTCTATTTTAATGCATGTCGTCTTATTGCTTCCTAAGTACTACAGATATTTACATTTTTACTAGAAGATTATGACACTGTTCTTTACTCGTCCTCACAGCAATAGGTGTTGTAGCTGTTTGTTATTAGTTGCTCAATTAATTTGAATTTCTTATACTACTTGTGAAGTTGAATATATTTTTATATTTTTCAGCTGTTTGGACTTCTTATGTAAATCATTTATCAATATTCTTTCTCATTTTTTACTGAAAATTTGTCTTTTTCTTAATTTATATGTTCTTTGAATATTATAATTAAATGCTTATAGATAGTAAATATTTTCTATATTGTCTGCTGCCTTTGTTCATAACTTTATTGTGTACATTCAAAACATTTTATAGATAATATATTACATTTTTATTTACATTTTGGGATTCCAGTGGTGATTAATATGATTTTTCTTATTCCTGCATTAGACATGTAGTCTTCCAGATTTTATTGAAGGGTTTTTATTTTTTAAAATTTTAACATTGGTTTTTAATTCAAACAGACTTTTAAAATACATACCATAAATAGTGAGCCAACTTTCACTTTTTCCAAACAGATTACTAAATATTTCATTCTTCCCCTTCAAATTGAAAATCCATTTTTGTCATATTTTAAAAACTCTTATATGATGGAATCTATATTTGTATCCTTGATTCTGTTTCACTGTCCAATTTCTCTGTTTCTATGCCAACACCAAATTGCTTTGATTATATTTGCCATAGATTATTTTTCTGATATCCTAAAAATTATTTTCTGATATCTCCGTATTGTTCTTCTTCACAAATTTTCTTAGCTTTTCTTGGACACATACTCTTCCCTCTGAACTTTTAAAAAGCATATTCCAAAACAAATCCTGCTACTGCTTTGACAATATTTTTACCAAATGAACTGTTTGTATATATTTATTTTAAATGCATATTTTATATTAAATTTATAGGTTAATTTGGGGAGACTTGATCTATAAATTATTAAAATTTCTTTTTAAAAAATTAGGCATGTTCAGTTTTAAAGAAATTTTAAAATTTTTAAATTGGATTTTATTTTTTATGTCATTATTCTATATTCTTTTTACTGTTAAATTTTTCTGTATATATGCTACATTTTAGCCACTGCTGTAAAAAACATATATATTCATGTATGTATTCATTTTAACTTCTAGGTGCTGTTGCTAATATTAAGAATGGCTGCTTTTTAAAATCTTTAACTTATTTTAGATTCAGGGTTACATGTGCAGGTTTGTTACAAAGGTATATTGTGTGATGCAGAGGTGTGGGGTATAGTTGAACCCGTTACCCACGTAGTGAGCAAAGTATCCAGTATGTAATTTTCAACCCTTGCTCGCCTTCCTTCCTTCCCCCTCTTGTAGTCCTTAGTGACTGTTGTTCCCATCTTTATATCCATGTATTTCCAATGATGAGCTCCCTCTTACAAGTGAGAACATACTTAGTTTTCTGCTTCTGCATTTACTTGCTTAGGATAATGGCCTCCAGCTGCAAAGGCCATGTTGCTGCAAAGGCCATGGTGCTGGCTTTTTTTATGACTGCATAGTATTACACAGTGTATATGTATCATGTTTTTTAAATTCAATCCACTGTTGATGGACACCTGGGTTGATTTCATGTCTTTATTATTGTGACTAGTGCTGCCATGAATATATGAGTGTAAGGGTCTTGTTGGTAGAATGACTTATTTTCCTTTGGACATATACTAAGTAATGGGATTGCTGATTGGAAAGGTAGTTCTATTTTTAATTCTTTAAGAGATCTCCAAACTGCTTTCCACAGTGGCTAAACTAATTTATACTCCCACCAACAATATATAACCGTTGATTTTTCTCCACAATCTTATCAGGATCTGTTCTTTTTGGACTTTTTAGTAATAGCCATTTCAATTGGTGCAAGATGATGTCTCATTGTGGTTTGATTTGCATTTCTCTGATTAGTGGTGTGGAGCATTTTTTCATATATTTGTTGACTGCTTGTATGTCTTGTCTTGACAAGTGTCTGCTCATGTCCTATGCTCAGTTTTCAATGGAGTTTTTTTTTCTTTATTTGTTTAAGCTCCTTATAAATTCTGGATATTAGACCTTTGTTGAATTCATAGGTTGCCAATATTTTCTCACACTCTGTAGGTTGTCTGTTTACTTTGGTGAGAATTTCTTTTGCTATACAGAAGCTCTGTAGTTTGTCTCACTTGTCAGTTTTTGTTTCTGTTGCAATTGCTTTTGAGGATTATGAATTATTTGCCATGGCCATAATATGACTTGGCTGTGTCCCCCAACAAAATCTCATTTTGAATTATATTTCTCATAATCCCCACTTGTCATGGGAGGGACATGGTGGGAGGTAATTGAATCATGGAGGCAGTTACCTCCATGGTGTTCTTGTGATTGTGAGTTCTCATGAGATCTGATGGCTTTATAAGGGGTTTTCCTCCTTTTGCTTGGCACTTCTTGCTGCTGCCATGTGACGAGGGATATGTTTTCCTCCCCTTCTGCCACGATTGTAAGTTTTCTGAGTCCTCCTCAGCCCTGCAGAACTTTGAGTCAATTAAACTTCTTTCCTTTATAAATTATCCAGTCTATATGTTCTTATAGCAATGTGAGAATGGACTAGTAGAGTGTATTGATACCACAGTGGGGTGCTGCTATAAGGATATCCAAAAATGTGGAAGCAACTTTTGAACTCAGTAATTGGGAGAGTTTGGAACAGTTTAGATGGCTCGGTACAAGATACTAAATGTGGGAAATTTTGGAACTTCCTAAAGACTTCAAGGGCTCAGAGGTCAGGAAGATATAGGAAAGTTTGAAACTTCCTAAGACTTGTTGAATGGCTTTGACTAAAATGCTGATAGTGATATGGGCGATAATGTCCAGGCTGAGATAATTTCAGATGGAGATGAAGAATTTGCTGGGAACCGGAGCAAAGGTGACTGTTGTTATGCTTTAGTAAAGAGACTGGTGGCATTTTGCCCCTGTCCTAGAGATCTGTGGAACACTCAACTTGAGAGAGATGATTTAGGTTATCTGGCAGAATAAATTTCTACATGGCAAAGCATTTAAGAGAAAACAGAGCATAAAAGTTTTAAAAATGCACTAGTTGGTGATGCAGTAGAAAATAAAAACCCATTTTCTGAAAAGAAATATAAGCTAGCAGCAGAAATTTACATAATTAATGAGGAGCAGAATGTTGATCACCAAAACAATGGGAAAAATGTCTCCAGGGCACATCAGAGACCTTCATGGAAGGCCTTCCCATCACAGGCCCAGAGGCCTGGGAGGGAAAAATGGTTTCTTAGGCCAGGTCCAGGCCCCCCTCATGTGTTCAGCCTTGGTACTTGGTGCCCTGTGTCCCAGCCACTCCATCATGGGTAAAAGGGGTCAATGTACAGTTCAAGCCATGGCTTCAGAGGGTGCAAGTCCCAATCCTTGGTATATTCCACATAGTGTGGGTCCTGCAGGTGCACAGAAGATAAGAATTGAGCTTTGGGAACCTCCACCTAGATTTCAGAGAATGTATGGGAATGCCTGGATGTCCAAGCAGAGGAATGCTGCCGGGACAGAACCCTTGTGGAGAATCTCTGCTGGGGGTAGTGCAGAAGGGATATGTGAGACTGAATCCCCAACACAGAGTTCCCACTGGAGCACTGCCTCATAGAGCTGTGAGAAGAAGGCCACTGTCTTCTAGACCCCAGAATGGTAAATTTACTGACAGCTTGCAATGTCCACCTAGAAAAGGTGCAGACACTCAGTGTCAGCCCATGAAGGTAGTCAGTTGGGGGTTGGGGGGGCTGTACCCTGCAAAGCCACAGGCTGTATTCTGTAAAGCCTACCTCTTGCATCAGCATGACCTGGATATGAGACATGGAGTCAAAGGAGATTATTTTTGTAATTTAAGGTTCAATAATTGCCCTATTGGATTTCAGGCTTGCGTGGGGCCTGTGGCATCTTTGTTTTGGCTAACTTCTCCCATGTGAAATGGGTGTATTTACCCAATGCTTGTACCCCATTGTATCTAGGAAGCAACCAACTTGCTTTTGATTTTATAGGCTCATAGGTGAAAGAGGCCTTGTCTCAGGTGAGACTTTGGACTTGGATATTTGAGTTAATGCAGGAATAAGTCAAGACTTTAGGGAACTGTTAGAAGGGCATGATTGTGTTGTGAATTGTGAAGACATAATATTTGGGAGGGGCCAGGGGCAGAATGACATGTCCCCATCCAAATCTCATCTTAAATTGTAGTTCCCATAATCCCCACATGTAGTGGGAGAGATCTGGTGGGAGGTAATTGAATCATGGAGACCCTTATCTCCATACTGTTCTCATTATAGTGAGTGAGTTCTCACAAGATATGGTGGTTTTATAAGGGGCTTTTTCTACTTTTGCTCAGCACTTCTCCTTGCTGCCACCATGTGAAGAAGGACATGTTTGCTTTCCCTTCCACCATGATTCTGTTTCCTGAGGCCTCCCCATCCCTGCAGAACTGTGAATCAATTAAACCTCTTTCCTTTATAAATTACCCATTCTTGGGTATGTCCTTATAGCAGCGTGAGAATGAACTAATACAGCAAATGACAAGAAGTATATTTCCTACATTTTCTTCTAGGATTTTTTATAGTTTTAGGTCTTACATTTAAGTCTTTAATCCATCTTGAGTTACTTTCTGTATATGGTGAGAAGCAGGGGTCTAATTTCATTCTTCTGTATGTGGTTTGCCAGTTATCCCAGCACCACTTTTACAATATTGATTCTTTGAATCCATAAGCATGGAATGTTTTTCTACTTGATTATGCTATCTGTCATTTCTTTCAGCAGTGGTCCCTTTTATCCACATCATCACCGGTGTGGGTTATTTTTTGTCTTTTTAATAGTAGCCATTCTAACTAGGGTAAGATAATATCTCATTGTGGTTTTGATTTGTATTTCCATGATGATTAATGATGTTGAGCATTTTTCATATAGCCACTGGCCATTTGTATGTCTTCCTTTAAGAAATCTCTATTCATGTCCTTTGTCTACTTTTTATTGGGATGACTTTTTTTTTCTGTTAAGTTGTTTGCATTCCTTGTATATTCTGGATATTTATGCCTTTTGGAATAAATAGTTTACACTTATTATCTCCCATTCAGCAGAGTCTCTTTACTTTGTTCATTTTTTTTCCTTTGCTGTGCAGAAGCTTATAGTAATCCCATTTGTCTATTTTTGTTTTTGTTGCCTGTGTTGAGATCTTAGCCATAAAGTATCTGCCTAGACAAATGTCCTGAAGTGTTTTCCCTATTTTTTTCTAGTCATTTTATAGTTTTAAATCTTAGATTTAAGTCTTTATTTCATGTTGAGTTGATATTTGTATATGGTGAAGGATATGGGTCTAGTTTTGTTCTTTTGCATATGGATATTCAATTTTCCCAGTACCATTTATTGAAGAAGGTGTCCTTACTTTTATATATGTTCTTGTCCTTTTCTCAAAAATCAGTTCACTGTAAATACCTGATATACTGATTTTGTTTCTTTTGGATAAATACACAGTAGTGAGATTGCAGGATTGAATGATATTCTACTCATAGTTGTTTTTGAAAAGCCTTTACGTTGTTTCCATTGCAGCTCTACTAATTTACATTCCCACAGCAGGGAGTATTTTTGCGTTCTCTATTCTGTTCCATTGGTCTATGTGTCTATTTTTATACCAGTACCATTTCTCTTTTGGTTACTATAACCTTCTGATATATTTTTAAATCAGATAGTGTGATACATTTGCCTTTGTTCTTTTGCTCAGGATATCTGAGCAGCCAAGTACAAATTCTCCTCAGCTTTTGATGTATAATAAACCCACAGCTAAGTTGAAAATATTGCAATTCACAAATGCATTCAGTATAACTATCCTTAACATTGTAGCTTACCCTAGCCTACCTGAAACATGCTCAGAAAACTTATATTAGCCTACAGTTGGGCAAAAATTATCTGATACAAGCATATTTTATAATAAAGTTTGAATATCTCATGTACTTTATTGAATCCTGTACTGAAAATAGAAAAAATAATAGTTGTATGTGTACTCAAGGTATGGTTTCTGTTGAATGCATATGGCTTTCACATTATCATAAAGTAGAAAAATCCTAAGTTGAACCTTTGAATGTTGGGGGCTAGCTGTATTAATGAAGGTATGGAGTAATGAAGATTTTTTTTTTACTTGCTTTGATCACTTTGGAAAGCAATCTGATTTCATACAACTAAAAATGTATATGCCCAATATATAAGGATATATGTTTAAAGATGTTTATTACAGTATTTTTATAATGAAATAATGAAAAAATTAAACCATTAATTAAATAATGAGTAAGTAATATGTAATATAATCATGTGGCAAATACCATAGGTAAGCAAAAAAACAGCAGTTGCCATGACTTGGTTAAATGAAAAGACTATGGATAGATTTGAGTTCTGGCCCTATCATAACTTTGGATAATTATTTATTCTTTCCATTTTTAAGCTCTGTAAAATGTAAATAATGCTATGGTTTGAAAGCTTTCTCCAAAACTGATATTGAAATTTAATTGGCAATGTAATATTACTGAGAACTGCCTCTAACAGATGATTAGGTTATGAGAGTCTTATCCTTATGAGTACATTAATGTCATCATTGCAGATGTGGGCTAGTGATTGATTACAAGAGTGGGCTCCTGATAAATAGGTAAGTCCAGCCCCCTTTTGCTCTCTCTGTCTCATGTGCTTACTTACCCTTCCACAGTGAGATGACCCTCACCAAATGCTGGCACCATACTCTTGGACTTCCCAGCCTCCAGGGCCATGAGCCAAATAAATTTATGTTATTTATAAGTTACCTAGTGTGTATTACTCTATTATAACAGCAGTGGTGGTGACCAGAATGCTGATGAGATTTCAGAGGGAAATGAAGAACAGTGTTTTAGATACTGGGGTAAAAGTCCACCTTTGTTTGACAATTGTAAGACTTTCAGTGAATTGTGTCCAAAGTCTGAGGACTTTGCAGAATGCATAGCTTAGGAGTGATGAACTAGGATATCTGGTGGAAGACATGCTCAAGCAGCAAAGCATTCAGGCTGCTGCATGGTAACTTTTAATCATATACAGTGAGATATGAGAGAAAAGGGATGACTGTAATAAAGAATTAGTAATTAAAAAAAAAACAGAGCAAAAGGATTTGGAACATACATAGCCTGGCTAAGTAAATATTTTTTTAAAAACAAAAATTTGGCCAGGTGTGGTGGCTCATGCCTATAATCCCAGCACTTTGGGAGGCCGAGGCAGGTGGATCACGAGATCAAGAGAACGAGACCATCCTGGTCAACATGGTGAAACCCCGTCTCTACTAGAAAAAAAAAAAAAAGTAGCTGGGCATGGTGGCACGTGCCTGTAATCCCAAGTACTCAGGAGGCTGAGGCAGGAGAATTGCCTGAACCCAGGAGGCGGAGGTTGCTGTGAGCCGAGATCGCGCCATTGCACTCCAGCCTGGGTAACAAGAGTGAAACTCCGTCTAAAAAAAAAAAAAACGAAAAATTTAGAAGAGAACACTGAGGGTATGGCCAAGTGACAATTGCTAATAAGATTAATATGGACAAAAGAAGCCAGGTGCTATTTATCAAAACCTTGGAAGAAAGTTCTTAAAGGCATTTCAAATATCATTGAGGTTGCCCCTTGCATCATAGGCCCAGAGCTGCAGGGGGACAGAATGGTTTCTGCTGATGGGCCTGAAGCATCCTTCATGCCCAGAGCTAACTTGGGTCTCTACTTGTTGCAATTCTAGAAATGTGCCCCTAGTTTGCGCCGTGAGCATCTCATATCTTATATCCAAGATTTTGATTTAACCCTTTTTCAAGTGGGCATGCCCAGTCTGGGATCTGGGTTAGCTCTCCCTGATCTACTGTGCCACACTGCCCAGGTTTCCCAAATCACAGAACTCATAATCCTGTGATTACTTGCTCAATGTTTTGTCTTTATGGAGGATTGTTAGCTTAATGCATACTGTTAAGCCTGAGTACTCTGTTTAATTCACAGCAGAAGATCCTAAATGAATGATGAATGAATTAAAATTATACAAGTTTATGTTGATATGTTAATAATAGTTGGGTCTTAGAGAGTTTTGTGAATAGTAGCCTTCTTTCTACTCACCTGAATTTAGAGCTATTTAGAGATAGACACAGCAGTTTATATGTTTGCATTTAAGATAGATGCAAACATATAGACATCAAAATATTAGCTTTATTTCTGCTGAAACGACTATTTGAGAATATGTCTAGGGACTGTGGGCAAGGAATAAAGTTATTCCTAAATTTGACAGAGTTCCCCCATTCAATCTCTCTGTATCTTGATCACCTTGGGCACATGTTCTCACGACTTTCTGGGGTTGTGTCACCAGCATTGGTCCTCATATTTGGCTCAGAATACATCTCTTCAAATGTTTTACAGAATTTGACTAATTTTGTCTACAACAACCAAGTTATCTGTATATAGAAAACAATAATCATGAGAACAGCAGTACTGATTTTAAGTAGAAACGTTTCTCAAGCTCCCAGATCTCCAGGCTTTGTGGAGAGCAAAGTGGATCTGGGGGAAAGAAAATAGCATGGAAGAGATAATCAGAGAACAGAGAGCCTAGGAGTATACTGAAATTGTCCCCAGAGAGAGAAGGTTTATGCTAGGAACAAAAATACCATAAATAGTACTGGAAATTCTATAGGAAAAGTAATTTTTTAATATCTATCAGCAATGTTTTGTAGTTTTAAACATATAAATTTTGTACATCTTGTCTTAAATCTGTTTCCATGTATTTTAGGTTTTGATTTATGATACATCAAGTACTTTTAAAATCTTTACTTTCAGGTTACCATCGCCAGTATACAGAAATGCAATTATTTGTAAATTGAGTTAATGTCTTAAGAACTTACTAAATTTTATTTTATGATGAATTTTATGTTGATTCAGGATTCTCTATAAACACAATCATGCATTATACCAATAAAAACAGTTTTAGTTCCTTATTTCTGATCTGGGTGTCTTTTATATATTTCTTTTTCCTAATGCACTGGCTGTATCTCCAGTACAGTGTTAAAAAGAACACACATCCCTGCCTATTTTTTTATCTAAGAGCACAGTATTCAATTATTTTCCTATTGATTACTATAGTAACTCTATGTTTCAAGATGTCCTTTCTCAAATTCCCTTTTCTCCTAGTTTTAAAAATCATAAATAGTATTGAATAGCATGTTTATATTTTGAGTCCACATTTATGGAAAACTCGATGTTCTTAAGATTTTGATTCTCTTAAAATTGATCTTTAGATTCAGTTGATCTATAAACTCTATTGATCTCTATTCAATCTGTAGCTTCAATCCAACAAAATCTCAGCATGCTTTTCATGAAGAAAATAACAAGCTATTAATGTATATGGAAGAGCAAAGAACCTACAAGAAACAAATTTTTTAAATGAACAAGTTTGGGGAACTTAGACTACTTGGTGAAAAGGTTTGCTGTAAACTGCAGTAATCAAGACAGTGTTCTTGGTGTAACCATGGCCATGCAGACAAACGAAATACAGTCACCAGTACAGAAATATACCCACACGTATATGGTCAGTTTATTTTAGACAATGCGCCCAAGGTAATTCAATTAGAAAAAGATTAATCTTTGTAATAAATGCTACTGGAACTACTAAATATCTCTATGAAAAAACGTAACCTTAACTTTTATATTATACCATACACAAAAATTAAATTGAAATGGAACATAAATGTAAACATATAAACGATAACTATAAACCTGTAAAAATTGTAAGAGAAAATTTTTGCAAACTTTTATGGGAAATATTTCTTAAATATAACACAAGAATCACAAATCATAAAAGAAACTGACACAATTAACTTTATCAAAACTTAAAGAAAAAGAATTCTTTTTTGCTCTCTAAAATACAGAGTTAAGAAAACAAAAAGACAAGCCATAGAGTGGGAGAAAATGTTTTTTAAGATATGTATTTTACAAAGTACTTTATCCAGAAGATATAAACAATTCTTATAACTCAATAATAAAAACACAAAGAACCCTCACAAACAGAGATATTAATAGCTAGCTAATAAATTCATGGAAAAAGTGATCAGAATCCTGTCTTCATGAAAGAGCAAACAAAAAACAATGAGACATCTCTATACCATGCGTCCTCAACAAGGGCAGAGGTTGAAGGTGGCTACACTAAGTAATGGATCTTCAGTGTGGATGAAAACACCTTCTATTGGAAGAAGATGCCATTGAGGACTTCAGTAATGGACCTTCCAGGTGAATGAAAACACCTTCTATTGGAAGAAGATGCCATTGAGAACTTTCATAGCTAGAGAGAAGTCAATGCCTAGCTTCAGAACTTCAAAAAACAGCCTGATAATGCAGCTGGTGACTTTATGTTGAAGCCAATGCTCATTTATTATTTCAAACATCCTAGGGTCCTTAAGAATTATGCTAAATATACTCTGTCCATGCTTTATAAATGAACCATCAAAGCCTTGATGACAGCACATCTGTATATAGCATGGTGTACTGAGTACTTTTAGCCCACTATGGAGACCTAATGCTCAGAAAAAAAAAATCCTTCTGAACATTACTGCTCATTTACAATGCACCAGGTCACTCAAGAACTCTGATAGAGATATGCAAAGAGATTAACGTAGTTTTCATGCCCACTAACACAACATACATTCTTTAACCCGTAGATCAAGGAGTAATTTTGACTTTCAGGTCTTATTATTTAAGAAATACATTTTTTAAGGCCGTAGATGCCACAAATAGTGAATGATTCCTCTGGTGGACGTGGGCAAAGTAAGTTGAAAACCTTCTGGAAAGGATTCACCATTTTAGATGCCATGAAAGGATATTTGTGATTTATGGGGGGTAGGCAAAATGTTAACATTTACAAGAGTTTGGAAGAAGTTGAATCAAATCTTCAGGGATGACTTGGAGAAATTTAAGACTTCAGTGGAGGAAGTAACTACAGATCTGATGAAAAGAACAAGAGAACTAGAATTAGAAGTGGAACCTGAGGGTATGTCTCAATTGCTGCAATCTCATAATCAAACTTGAGCGGATGAGGAGTTGCTTCCTATGGATAAGCAAAGAGAGTGGTTTTTTATTTGTTTGTTTTTTAGAGGGAATCTACTGCAGGTGAAGATGCTGTGAACATTGTTGAAATGGCAACAAAGGATTTGTATATAAATGACACTTGAGTAAAACTGCAACAAAGTGATACATTGAAGTTTATTGAATAATAAAAGAATCTACAAGTTCATACTGAAATAAATAAATAGAAGAAAGCTCTTCATTATATTAGATTACCAGCTAACACACACAAAAGAAATAATAGAATTTAAAAATTACCATTTGGCAATCACCATCATAATAATTGACTTAGGTGGGAAACATCAATGAAGGCTAAAACTGGTGGGTGCAGGTTTACTGACATATGAGTTTCCTAGGGCTACTGTAACATATTATCATAAGTTTGGTGGCTTAAAACAATAGAAATTTATTTTCTCACAGTTCCAGAGGCCAGAAATATGAAATCAAGGTGTAGGAAGGGCCAAGTTCCCTCCAAAGATCTCAGAGAAAATCCTTCCTTGCTTCTTCCAGCTTGTAGTGACTCCAGGCACACCTTGGTTTAAGGCAGCATAACTGCAACCTTTATCTTTGTCTTTACATGGCCTTCTCTGGTGTGATGTCTGAATTTCACCCTGCCTTTCTCTTATGATGTCATCTTCCACTGGATTAGGGCTCACTCTAAATTTGGGGTGATATTTTCAGATCCCTAATTGTGTTTGCAAAGACCCTTTTTCCAAATAAGTTCACATACATAGGTTCCAGGCGACAAGTCTTTGGGGGGGTCACAAGCCAATGCACAACAGTGAAAATAGGATATTTACAGATTATCTTCCTCAATATAGTTTTTGGGTATGTGTGTGTTTTTGTTTTGTTTTGTTTTGTTTTGTTTTGAGTTGGAGTCTCAGTCTGTCGCCCAGGCTGGAGTGGGCACAGCAGCTGACACCACAGCATGTACCTGCTGCAAAACCATCTCCTGCACTGGGCCCCACTCAAATTTAACAACTCTAGCATCACTTCAACCTACTAGCAGATACACCAGTAAATCTGTTACAAAATATTGTTCAGATAAGCCAAATAAGCCCATCGAGTGCGGTAGTTCTTAGTTGTTGAGGAGGTACAAATTACTGGAACTGTCTTACCCTTTGGAGGGAATAACTATTCTTGCCATAGACCATCATTCTTCTAGAAGCTTTGTCCAGGTGGCAAGTTACTACTTTTGGGTGTGTGAGAATTATATCCTATCCTCTAGGACTTATGTGTCTTACTAAGGTATCTCATAAATTAGCTGATTTATGCTCACCAGGTCTAATTAATATGATTTCATTGATTTAGCAGACCAGTGTAATGACAATATGGACAAGGGCCCTGCAAGATAGATTGTGACAGAGTTAGAGAAAAGACATAGTTTCACATAGTGCTAAGTTAAAATATATACTATGTCTGTGCAGTGAAAACAAACTAGTTCTTTGACTAGTTTGATACTTTGCATGGAGAAAACATACTTGTCAGACTAAGAGCTGCCCACCAGATTCTAGGGGCTTCTATACTGTGGGATTTAAATTTGCAATAAGTCTCCATCATTTTCTGAGACCTATCTATCTTCTTAAATGGGCAACTTAGCAGGGATGTAAGAAGAATCAACAACTCTGTGTCTCTGAAGGCTTTGATGATGGCACTAATTTCCGCAATGCCCCAGGGATATAGTCATTGCTTGTGGTTTACCGTCTTGGTGAGGAGGAGAACATTACAGGGTCTTTAACTTGGCTCTTCCTACCCTTATAGCATTCACTCTGTGGTGCAGTGAACAAAAGTGGGGTTTCTTCTAATTGCCGAGTGTGGATATTCCAACTTATATTAATATTTAGTCACTAAGGAAAGAAAAGAGCATGGCATATTTGTAGACCTACTGTGTCTACTGTGAGACAGACTCAGGCTAATCTTCTATTATTAGCTGACCTCTATAAGCCTCCATTATAACTTGTGGCCCTGAATTAATTTGGGAAAGTACACATTAGTAATGACCACAAATCCTGAAAGACCTGGTTATTTTCCCCCCAGAAAATTATCACTTAATAATTAGCTGTGGTTTCCCTTATTAAAATATCTATAGAAATATTTAAGGAAGTGATGCCTGATGCTTTCTCAAGTGAATCCAGCTTCACATTTTTTAAAGAGATTATATGTCTGTGAACTGGCTCTGGTCTGAAAATTAGGTGAGAGACTACAGTTTTCCATTATAGTGATTTGAGAAAGATGTCCAATTTTTATTACTAAAGTATAATTTCAGTAGAAAGTACACCTATTTCAATTATTGAATCAGTAGCATTTTGTAATAATCTCTGTGTGTCAGCTATTCTTACTACCTTATTGAAGCTGCTTCCCATTAGAATAAGCAAACTCACCTTTATCTGGTAATTAAGTGACGACCCTGGGTCTCTGTCTGTCTAGGATTCCTTAATTCCTATTATAATCATGGAGCCTCTTTCAATGGCACCATCTCGAGCTGTCATATGTCTACTGATTTCAGAATATAACCGTACTCAAGGATGCTGGCGTTTCACTGACCAATCAATTTTCCAATGCTTTGGTAAAACATAAAGTTCTCTGGGCCCTCCTAGGGATACATTGAAGAGGTAGATTTCCTCCTCAATATTACAACAGAAGTGTTAATTAATGTAATTTTGTTTAATGCAGATTAATGGTGAATTTAATGTACGAAGAAAACAGATTTATTCTAGTTTCATGAGTATATTAAATTCTGAACCTTTGGGGGAAACAATGTATGTAAACATAGATGTTGAGCTGAGAATGTAAAAGCCTGAGCTTGTCATCTTTGTTATTATTTGCGGATTTTTCCAATGAGGTCAGAAGCCAACCCACCTGAATCTGCTTCATCATCACTTTTCTACTAAAGTCCCCGTATGGTAACTCCTCAGTTGTTCATTCTAAACCTTGCCTTTAATGGACATTTCATTCTATCAAAAAACCTGTGATAATTTAAGTAAGATTTTTGCCACTGCATGTTCGAGATTACAAATATCACATTTTCACTGGAAGCCATTTATGTACCCTGCACATATCAGTCACCAGCCTCTTATAAGGAGTTTTAACAGCAAAAGGCATTAATTCAGAGGATATATGCACACAAATGCATTAGAAGTATTAGAGGATCAAAGATCAGAGAAAGCTGCTGCTGACTATAGATTTTAAAAACATGTATAAAGTTTTAGAAAAAATCAGGAGAATGTGGAGCCACTGTCTCCACTGCAGCACTGAGACTCATGATTTGCAGAGGACCTGGAGGCTAGTGAAAGACTTTTGATCTGCTGAAACTCATAGATCTGACTGTCACTGCTGGAAGAGCAAAGTAGAGCTTTCTGCCTGTCTTCCGCCTTCCAAAGCTCATAACTGCTTTTTGCTGTTGGATCTAACCCAGAACTAAAGAAAGTTCCTTGTTTCCAGCCCTGTGATACAGGAAGAGTGGAGAAAAGTCTCAGATGTGCTAATCTCTTACTAGACAAACTGACAAAGTGGTGAAGAGAATAGGTTTTGAAACCCTGGAGCCAGACCACCTGGGTTCAGAGCCAGGTTCCCCTACCTGCTAGTGCTGTGACCTTTGGCAGGGTGCTCAATTTCTTTGTGCTTCAGTTGTGACTGTTTCGAACTGTAGCTAATCTCCCTACCTCAAAGGTTTTTAAGAGTTCACATGTACTATGATAATGCCTGGCATCTGTAAGTCTTCCTTTGCGAGAACATGGATGAAGCTGGAGGCCATCATTCTCAGCAAACTAACACAGGAACAGAAAACCAAACACCACATGTTCTCAGTCATAAATAGGATTTGAACAATGAGAACACAGGGACACAAGTAGAGGAACATCACACACCAGGGCCTGTCGGGAGACAGGAGGCAAGGGGAGGGAGAGCATTAGGACAAATACTTAATGCACATAGAGCTTAAAACCTAGATGACAGGTTGAGAGGTGCAGCAAACACCATGGCACATGTATACCAATGTAACAAACCTGCACATTCTGCACAGGTATTCAAGAACTTAAAGTAAAATTTAGTAAATAAATAATTAGGAAAGAAAAAGATAAATTATGACTAAAATATATGAATATAGAAAATGATTTTACCAAAATGCAAATAAAATGATTAGGTATTGCATAATCTGTTTGAAACTGTTTGGTATTCAAATTTTTATTATTTGCGGTATTTCCACATGAGCCATAATTACTTAACTATTTTAGGTTTATCTTATATTTGAGGCTAAATATACTAGCAACTAGCTTATGTTTAATCAGCATTGCTTTTACATAAAGGGCACTCATCTGAAAGCTCAAGGTAATATACTTAAGTCATTAAGTATATGAAAATACCACAGCTCTTTTTACTCTTCTGAGTCAGATCATAATTTTTTAAATGTCCATAAATAATTAAGATACCTCTAAAGGTTTGCTTCATAACTATAAAGTAATAAAACAAAATCTTCCAATTTGAATTTCTTTAGAAGCATTGGGCCAGGTGCAGTGGCTTACACATGTAATCCCAACTACTCAGGAGGCTGAGGCAGGAAAATCTCTTGAACCAGGGAGTCAAAGGTTGCAGTGAGCTGAGATCATGCCACTGTACTCCAGCCTGGTGACAGAGTGAGATTCTATCTCAAAAAAAAAAAAAAAGAAAAAGAAAAAGAAAAAAAAATGGATTGCAACTTAATCAATTAAACTTTTCACAAACTGACTATAATTTCATAATGTTTTAAATTCATTCAAGAGTAGGAATATTGTAATAGATTGTAATTTTTAAAAGGCCATGATTCTTTATTCTTTCCTATGTCTATGACCTTTCCAATGTGAAATTGTAGCTTCTTCCATAAGGACTTGAAGTCTTCCCTATCCCTTTAATCTGGGCTGCACATGTGACTTTTTTTTCTTTTCATCAATAAAAAGTGATGGTGTTCCAGGTTAAGGCTTTGTGAATCTTTCTTGCTTCTCTGCCTTTACCATGAGAAGATGCTCAAAGTAGCCTGATAGAGGATGAGACGTAAAAACACATGGAACAGAACTTATTCAGCCCTGTTGTCTCAATCAAAGCCCCAGATATGTGAGAGGTCAGTTGAAATTAGCAGAGTCAACCTGTAGCTGACCAATGATGCACAGATGAGCCCAACCAAGCCCACTTCAGATTAGCAGAATTTCCAGCAGACTTTTGAGAAAAAAACCACTGTAGGTCTTGAAGGTTGCATAGTGGCTTGTAATCACTGCAGCAACAGGTAACTGTCCATACACAGTGACATGATTAAAAACTGAGCAGTAAGCATATTTAAATTCAAAAATATTTTTGTTTAGCAATGTTAGGGAAAAGTAGCGGTTTTATCTTTTTGATTCCTTTATGAAATATACAATGTAGTGCTTTCAAAAACATTAATTTGGGAAAATTTTAGAGCATCAGCATTCATAACCAAAAGTATGTTTGCAGTTCTTATTCTACAAAGAGTCTATAATACAAGTCTAAAGAATGTATTCACTGGCAAAATTATATGGTAAAACATACAAGTCAGAAGCAATTATTCATTACTTGAATTTTGCATTCTACACTAACTTGCTGCCTATGTTGAAGCAAACAAGGCAATCTGAAGAAATAAATGGTTTCTCTTTAATAAGGGGTTGTGCAGCAGGGAAGTCAGCTTCTAAAGAAATGGTTTTGAAATGATTAAGAAGAAAAAGTTTTGTAAGTATTTTAATGGTACTGAGTTACTCTGAGGATAAGTAGGAGAAATGTTAAGTGTGGAAAGCAGAGCAAGGTTTCAAACATTCAGCAGGCGAGCTTTCAAATTATAATATCAGTTGGCATAAATAAAAATAAAAGCTCTTTTCAGTATTGCTTGAGAAAGGCAAAAGTGGTTATTATCAATAAACCCACTTTAATTCAGTGCCAGGTGAAGTTTTCCAGCTGGGGCATATGGAGCATAGAAATGACTTACAAAAAGAGGGGATTCAAGATAGTGCTAATAAATTTAATCTTTTACCTATGATGTGTTAGCCATTCTGCTAGGTGCTGAGAACAGAGTTGGCCAAAGAAAATGATTGTAAATCTGTGTGAAATGCAGAGTAATAGTATATGCAGGATGTGAGAAACAAAGTTTGTCTATGTGATTAAAGAATGATTCACAGAGGAGAAAAACCTATGACTGGGTCTTGATTTATGTTTATAGTTTATCATCTAGGAAAAAAGGGTGACAGTAATAAAAAGGAACAGTATAAATAAAGGCAGCGGGATGGGAATGAGTGAGTCACAATGGGAAATTCCACTCACCAGGAGCATGGATAATCTGAGGCAGGAGAGGATGGAGATAAAATATGGTAGTGCTGATGTACATTTGTTATTTATTTTTCTGAAAATGAATTAGTGCAAAATTTACTTGCTTAAAACAGTATTTATCTCACAGTTTCTTTGGGTCAGGAGCTGAGCATGTCTCACCTGGGCCCTCTGGCTCAGGATCTCTTAGGCTGCCATCAAAGCTGCTGTCAGCTTCATCTGGAGGGACAGTGCGAGGAGGATTCACTTCCAGACTTGTTTCCTGCTTCTACAAAAGCAAGATGCTGCTGGAGGGATGCTCACTGGTCATCAGCAGGATCCAGTTTTTGTGGGCTCTTGGCCTGAGCCACTCTTAGTCTTTTGCCACCCTCAATAGGCAGTTCTCAACTTCTCAGCTTGTAAGCACACATGGAGAGCCAGAGAAAGAGTGTGACCAAGAGGGATATCATTTTTTTATTACTAATCTCAGACGTGACTTCAGTCACTTTTTGCCATGTTATATCCATTAAAATCAAGTGACTAGATCCAGACCACACTTAAGGAAGTGGGAAGGAGGATAATGCAAGGACATAGCAGTGGGGAGAGACAATTGGGAGCCATTTTAGAAGCAGCTCCCAAAAGATGGTAAAAGTAATTCCATCCATCATGTGTGATAGTACCAGGAAAAGAGGTGGATGATAGGGATACATGAAATCAATGAGACAGACCATTGGTAAATTATAGGGAACATTTTAGTGTTTTACTGAAATGACTGGAGAGCCTGCATAGGTGGGATACATTGATCACTGTGTGTGGGGCTAAAAAATGCTAACACTGATCACCTGAGACATCTAGGAAAAGAAGGGTTTCAAGTGTCCCTATGGTGGAGACTTGTTTCCTACTTCTACAAAGGCAAGATGCTGCTGGAGGGATGCTTGCAGCCTAACCTGACTGCCAAGTATGAACAGGGAAAAGAGGAGAAGGACAGAGTGCAATTTCATTGCATCTGAGGTGTCCAGTGGCCCAAGAGAGAAATTTGAGGCAAAACAACCAGCACGGGTGGTTCAGAGAGAGAAAGAAAAAAACAAGATGAAGGCAATTTTCACAAAAATAATATCCAGGATATTTTAAAAGATAAATTAGAGGATTAAAAAACTGCATTATAAAACATTATTTTTGAATCAAATCATTCCATGGTCAAGTGGAAAGAGATGATGTTAACAACCGAGAACTGAATCAGAAAGCTGAAATATCAAGGTAAAGAATCCAGTCTCTGAAAAAGTCAGGGACCAAAACGAATGTGATGGAACTAATGAGTGCAAACATGCAAATAATTCTTAAAGAGGAAAAAGTTATTGTGAAATTACAGGCAATCATTAAATATATGAGAGAAATAAGCAAGTTTTAGGTCTCCAAGGCTCCAGGGGACTAAAACCACGTGGCTTTACTGAGTGAACCCCAAGCAGCACCTGTCATGGGTAGAAATTGGGTATCTACAGCTCTCCAGACTGGCATTCCACACTGGTGGTTGTACAGATCTAGGCTTTCTGAGGTAGCTCTGCCCCCACAGCTCCACTAAGCATTGCCCTACTGGGGCTCTCTGCAGTGGCCCCAACCTCACAGCTCTGCTGGGCTTTGCCTAGGTCAGTGCCTTTTTCAGCACTCGAGCTGCAGTCTTCTGCCTGGACCCTGAGGCTCTCTGAGGGGCATCCTTTGAAATCGTGGTGGAGGTGAAATCATGCCACCACAGGTCAAGCACTCTGTGAACCTGTAGAATTAATATCATGTGGATACCACCATGGTTTAAGAATCATGCCTTGCAAGCGGTGGTCTGAGTTCCACCTGGCCCACTTTAGACACTTCTGAAGTGGCTAGTGAGCACCGTGCCAGAATATGGAAAGAAGAGACTTACAGCAACCTTGTGTGGAAGCCTTGAGGTCCCACAGCCACCCTGGGCCCCTCTCTTGCAGCTGTTCTCAAGGCCTAGCACTCTGTGCATTTGATAGGCACTGCAGCCTCTCAGACATCTTCAGTGTCATGCGGCCATTGTCTTAATGAATTAACACCTGGCTTCCTTCTATTCATAACAATTTTATCAAATGATCTCTTGGCTATATCCTTGGTTTTCTCTCCTAAATAAGGTTTTTAAATTTTGTATAGGGCTAGGCTGAGCATTTTTTCAAATCTTTATGTTTTGCTCTTATTTTAACTATAAATTCCTTCTTTAGATCTTTTCTCTCTTCTTGCATTTTACTATAAACAGGAGAATCCATGTGGCGCCCTGAATACTTTGCTCCTAGAGATTTTTTCCACTAAATATCCTAGTTCATTGCTCTTAAGTTCTGCCTCCCACAAAGTCCTAGGACATAGTCACTATTCCGCCAATCTTTTTCACTTTATAATGAGGACAGCCTTTTCTACAGTTTCCAATACCTTGTTTCTTATTTCCATCTCAGACCTCATTAGAATAGTCTTTGCTAACCATATTTCCACCAGCATTCTGTTCACAAGCAATTTAAGTAATCTTTGGGAAGATTGAACATTTCCCTATAGCTCTTCTTTTCTTCGGAGCCCTTATCAAAATCACCCTTAACACTCCATTCATGGCAATACAGGCTTTTTTCAACATTTACCTCAAAAGTGTTCCAGCCTGTACCCATTACCCAGTTACAAATCTACTTCCCCATATTTTGGTATCTGTTACAACAACACCCATTCTTTGGTACTCATTTCCGTCTTAGTCCATTTTTGTGACTATAACAAAATACCTCAAAGTGGGTAATTTTTAAAGAACATAAATGTATTTCCTTGCACTTCTGAAGGCTGAGAACTCCAAGATCAGGGTGTAGGCAGGTTTAGTTGTCTGGTGAGGGCTGTCCTCAGCTTCTAAGATGGCACCTTGTTGGTACATTCTCTGTAAAAGAGGAGTGCTGTGTTCTAAGATGGCAGAAGGCATATGGGTAAGAGGGCCAAATGCTGAGTAAAGCCATTCTGATAAGAGGCTTAGTCCCATTAATGAGAAAAGAGCCCTCATGCTCTAATCACTTCTTAAAGACCCTACGGTGATTCTTAATAATATCATGTTGTCTATTAAGTGTCAACACCTGAAGTTTGGAGGAGATATAATCAAGCCATAGTACCACTTCTATGAGAGCAGGACACTTTCTGTTTTGTTTACTGCTAAATCTATCTGTGTGCCTAGTACAGACAGTGGCATATCACAGGCATTCAATAAATACTGTTGAATGAACCAATTTTTGGATTAATGAATGAATATATTAAAGAAGTAGAAAAATTAAATAGATCAATTTCCATAGAAAAAAATTAGAATGGGATTAGCAGATGGATTCAGCTGAGATAGCACAGAACTATTGTTCTATGCTATAGAATAGAACTTAATAATGCTTAAGCTCTAGAATAAGACTACCTAAGTGCTTGTCTTATTTTTAAATCTTTTCATTTTTTCTGTATGGCTCTAGACACATATGATTTGATTTCTTTGTTTCCAGGTTTCCTCATTTGTGAAATTAGTATGTTAATTATAGTTTCTGACATAGAAACATCAAAAAGATTGAATGTCTTAATAAAAGTGAAACATGTAGATCACTAACTGGTGTGTAAGTATTCTAATATTCTTTTGATCTTTTGAAGAAGAGATAATACCAGTGCTACTTAAGCTATTCTGATGAAGAAAGATAAGAATAGCATAACAGTAATGCTAAGCCTTATAAAGACTAAGTCTCACTTTTAACTAGAGAAGTATCATTTATGACTTCAGATTTTTAAAAGGCAAAATATTAGCAACCTGGAAATTAGCCATGTGTTAAAAGAACCCTGGAGTATGACCTGTGAAAGAATATCTTATGAATGCAAAGGTAGTCAATAGTAAATTATCAAATTATATCATTATGTAAATATAATATAGCATTTTAAAAACTATAATTGTATCATTACATTATAAAAAGGTATTTCAAATAATTTAGAAGTTCTTTTTCCTGATTAAAGTGCTAAATAAAATAGAAATTAAAAAAAAAAAACTTTTGAGTATAATACAGGGTCTTCACCAACACCCAACTGGAAAAATTCTAAAAAGTGAAGTTATAAAGCCATTTTTATTAAAATAGGAATCAGACAAGGATGCCTATGATCACTGAAGGTATTGTTATTACTATTAGTCAACATGAAAGTTTTAAAGCATTTGCAATAAGATAATACAATAAAAAATTAACAAAAGAGGTGAAATCAAAAACTTTTTCATATATTAGAAAAATATTTAATGTACAGAATATTTCTCCAAGTTAACAAAGAAATGATAATTAGGAACAGAATTTTTAGAAATATGAATAAGAAATTCACAGTAAAGTAAATCTAAATAGCAAGTTAACATATGAAAGTATGTTCAACCTAGTAGTAATGAAATGTAAATTCTTTTAAAAATTATTCAATACTTTTTTATATCAGATTTGTAAATATGAAAAATGTGATCATAAAAACTGTTAAAATTAGCTGACATTTATAATCAAGTACTGATTTATGCTAGAGACTGTTCTCATGTTCTACATATAATTTATTCACATATTCTTTATAACAAGTATATTACTAAAACTAATATTAATTTAATATTTCAATACTTGTATTATTATTTCTATTTTACACCCAATTAAACCAAGGAATATAGTGATTTAGTTATTTACTCAAGGTCTTATGGGTGAAAAGTTGCAGAGTTATAATTGATCTCAAGCAGATTGGCCCCAGAGATTGTTCCTTTAACCACTACACTAAATTTTCTCATTGCTGTCAGCAATATAGATAAAGTGTCCTTCTCATATATAGCTCATTGAGATAAGAATTATAGTTTTTATAAAGTAACCCAGAATATTTATTGAAATTAGAACTATAGACTTCGACCCCTCATTTCACTTCTAGGTTTGACAATATTTACTTGTTAATAAGTACTCCAATAGGAATAAGCATAAGCAAAATCAGGGAAATAGAGGAATACAAAGTTTTTAAAGGAAAAATGAGGAGGGTCACATAAGTTGTTTTGAGAAAATTATCCTTGGCTACAAGGATCAATAATAAGGGTGGCATCAGTCCAAAGTTGGACAGGCAGTTTGCTGGGCAGATATCCTCATGGAAGTATCGTGTGTGTGTGTGTGTGTGTGTGCGCGCGCGCGTGCGCACGTGCGTGTGTCTGTGTAAGGCTATGGTGGCCTTTGTGCAAGATTGTGTTTTTATGCAGAGTGTTTTGTGGTAGTTATTTTATCAGACACACATGCCTAGAAACCCTCCCTTCATAGCCTTCCCCAGCTCCACTTGTCAGGATTTTTAACATAAGTGATTCCATTTTGATTCTGGCAAGTTTCACACACTTTATAAGAAAAAAAGCAGCCCATGAAGGTAAAGATATGCACAATATTGTTTACTGCAGCATGTAATACTAATGGGTAGATGCATAGCAATAGGTTTAATGATTGAAAAATCGATTATATACTTGTAATGGACTTTGTGGTTGTTTCTTTAATATCCATTCCCATTTTCTTAGAATCGAATTTATTTTGACAATTTTTTAGCCGTCACCCTTTTGCCAATAGTTCATGCTCTTTGAGAGGGTAAGTAACAGTTGACTGCATTTCTAGTTTTAAAATAGTACATGTGCTTGAGGCTTTATTAGTGTTACCAAATTATCAAAAGCAAATAATGACCATTGATGTGGAAAAACATAATTCTGGACATCATCTTTAGAAATTATGATTCAATAGCTCTAGAGTTACTTCTCCAAGAATCTATGTTTTCTTTTTTTTTTTTTTGTTAACCAAACTCTCCAGGTGTTTGTCATGCACAGACATGTTTAAAAATAAGCATGACTATAATGAATGTCAATACTGTATGGTAAATATCACCTAGCAGAGACTATGGATTCATGGAGGAGTGTGTAATTAATTACTAAGATCAGAGGTACAGACAAAAGTTGACACTTTATTGATATTTGAATATTAAGTGAGATTTTATTTTTTGTGAGGAGCGTGTGTGACCCCCCAAAAGCAGATAGTACAAAGTGGATTCCTGGAAGATGGTGGAGTATGAAGCATGTGAAATATTCTCCTTAACTAGACAATAATTGCACTGGCACAATCTGTCTAATGTAACTATTTTGGAGTTCTACAGTGTATTGAAGGCTCGCAATTGAAGACTTGAATAATAAATTGCAGTTAATTTCAGTAAATTTCAGCTCTTGGCACAGGAACATTCATCCCTCACCTTACAGCCACCTGACAGGTAGATCCGCACATGTCCCTGGAAGAGCTTGAACATAGCTTGAAGAAGCAAGGGTGCACAAAAAGGACCCTTCCCTCCAAATACTATGCCCTGATTGTTATTTCTGATTACAGATGAACAAAGAGGTTAAAACCATTGTTGTTTTACCTCCTTTCATTGTTTCAAGCCCTTCCCCTCTCACTGAAGTGACTGCCAGGGGTATTAAGAAGAAAACTTCAGTTTTCTCTTTTTCCACTTGTGTGCCGGGCATTGAAGACTAGTTCATTGAAAATAAACCACATACACAAGAAAATTAGGAAGTCAGCACACATGCCCGGGGAAGGCACTGGCTCAGAAAAGACCAGAAAAGACATTAAGTTTACCCCTCTGGCTTATTCTTGGCACAGAAAATCCTGCAATGATCAAAAAGCAAAAACAAAAAGCAGCAAATCCTGGTGAGGAGGAAGAATCCAATTTCCAGAGTTACTGCATCATTAGATTAACATGTCTAGTTTTCAACAAAAATCATAAAGCATATTTAAAAACCAGGAAAATATGGCTCATTCAAAGGAAAAACAGCACAGACTGCCCTGGACAAAGAACTGATGGTGGCTCAATGAGACACAGACTTTAAACAACTGTCTCAAAGATGCTCAAATAATCAAAGTATGACATAAAGAATGCCAAGAAGTCAGTGTGGGAAAAAAAAGAAATATAAACAAAGAGATAGAAAATCTAAAGAGAAAGAAAAAAAGAAATTTCCGAGCTGGCAAAGAAAATAACTGAAATGAGGTAGTCATTAGAGGCATTCAAGAGCAAATTTGAGTAGGCAGATAAATCAGCTAACGTGAAGATAGGACCATGGAAATTATTGTCTGAGAAACAGAAAGAAAGAAGACAAAAATAATTGAACAGAGACAGTGGGTCCTGTGGGACACCATCAAGCAGATTAACATATACATTATGAAAATCTCAGAGGGGAAGAGAAAAAGAAAGATGAAGAGAGAATATTTAAAGAAATAATGATTGAAAACTTTTCAAATATAATGAAAGACGTGAAAATAAACATCCAAGCAGCTCAGTAGATTCTGAATAGAATAAACTCGAAGAGACTCAAAGTGAGATACATTATGATCAAAGTATCAAAATCCCAAAATAGATATGTTGAAAGCAGCTTTGGAGAGGTGACTTATCACATACAAAGGATCACAATGCTATTATCAGCAAATTTCTCATCAGAAACCTTTGAGCATTTCCCCTAAGGATAAGGGGACTAATGTGTAGGAAAAAAAACAGCAAAATGACAGCAGTAGGTCCCTACTTATCAGTAATTGGTTTTAATGTAAATGAATCAAACTCTCCAATCAAAAGTCAGAGATTGGCAAAATAGAGTTTTTAAATGATCCAACTACATGCTGTCTACAAGAGACTCACTTTAAATCCAGAAGGCAGTGGACTGAATATATTCAAACTTCTAAAAGAACAAACAAAAAAACAACCTGTCAATCAAGAATTGCATAACTGATTTAATTGTACATTTTGAAGAGTATAATTGGATTGTTTGTAACACTAAGAATAAATGCTTTAGGGAATGGCTACCCCAATTTTCATGATGTGCTTATTACACATTGCATACCTGTATCAAAGTATCTCATGTAACCTATAAATATATACAACTACAATGTGCCAACAAAAATTTAAAAATTGAAAATATTCTGTAGCTGGCAAAACTATCTTTCAAAAGTTTACCACTAGAACTGCCCTACAAGAAATGCTAAAGGGAACCCTTCAGGTTAAAATTAAAGAACACTAAATAATAAGACATAAAGATCTCAGTAAAGGTGAATACATGTGTAGTTATAAAAGCTAGTGTTGCGGTAACTTTAATATATAATTCCACCTTTTGTTCTCTACTCTCAGAGACTTATACATTAAAAAACCAATTATTAGTGTCAAAGTTAGTATTATTATAACTTTAGTTTGTAAATTATTTTGTTTTTTACATAATGTTAGAGACAAGTAGATTTAAATGTATTAGTTTATGTTTCTTAAAACGCAATGTATAAAGATATAATTTTGTGACATCAGCAACTGAAAAAGGCAGGGTTGAAGCTGAAGCTTTTAAAGGTGCAGAATTTTTATGTTATTAAAGTAAAACTGGTATAAATTCAAATTAGTGTAACAATTTTAGGATGTTATATGTAGTCCCTATGATAACTACAGGAAAATAGCTAAGGAGTATCCACGAAAGGAAATGAGAAAGGAATATAAATATTTCACTACCAAAAAATTGAAAAAAGATGGAAATGCAGAATATGAGGAAGAAAACAACTATAAGGAATACAGTGGTTTCCCCGTATGCAGGGTTTCACTTTCTGTGGTTTCAGTTTCTTGTAGTCAACTCCAGTTCAAAAATATCAATCAGCACTCTTGTACTATTGAACCAGAATTAAGTAAAATAAGGGTTACTTGAACATAAGTACTGTAATACTATGACAATTGAGCTGCTAACCGAGATGGCTATTAAGTGACCAATGACAATCCAGGTGAAGATTTCATTCTGCTACTCAGAATGACATGCAGTTTAAAATGTATGAACTGTTTATTTTGGACTTTTCCAATTATGTCACAGTGTCTACATCATTCACCTAACAAATCTCACCACATAGGTATTTAATCATCTCACTTCATCATAACAAGAAGAAGAAGGGTGAGGACAGTTAATATTTTGAGGAAGAGAGAAACACCACATTCATATAATTTTATTGTAGTATACAGCTATAATTGCTCAATTTTATTATTACTATATTTTTGTTAGTCTCTTTCTGTGCCTAATTTACAAATCAAACTTTATTGTAGGTGTTTATGTATAGGAAAAATATTTAGTACTATCCATGATTTCAGGCATCCACTTTTGGTCTGGGAACATATCCCCTGTGGATAAGGGGTACTACCATATAGAAAAAAAAAAAAAAAACAAAATGACAGAAGTAAGCCCCTACTACTTATCAGTAATGGCTTTTAATGTAAATGAATTAAACCTTCCCATCAAAAGACAGAGGTTGGCAAAATAGATGAAAAAAACATGATCCAACTATAGGCTGTTTACAAGAGACTCACTTTAGAGCCAAAGACACAAATAAGTTGAAAGGATGAAAATGGACATTCTATGTAAATAGTAATAAAATTTTAGAAAAATGACCATACTAATATCAGACAACATAGACTTTAAATCCAAAAAGATTATGAGACAAACAAGAATATTACATATTAATAAAAGATTCAATATGACAAAGAAATGATTATAAATATGTATATTTTTGTGATGGTTAATACTGAGTGTCAGCTTGATTGGATTGAATTATACAAAGTATTGATCCTGAGTGTGTCTGTGAGGGTGTTGCCAACAAAGATTAACATTTGAGTCAGTGGGCTGGGAAAGGCAGACCCACCCTTAATCTGGGTGGGCACAATCTAATAAGCTGCCAGCATGGCTAGAATATAAGCAGGCAGAAAAATGTGAAAAAAAAGACTGGCCTAGCTTCCGAACCTTCATCTATCTCCTGTGCTGCATGCTTCTTTCTCTCAAACTTCGCATCCCAAGTTATGCAGGTTTGGAACTCAGACTGGCTCTCCTTGCTCCTCAGTCTACAGATAGTCTATTGTGGGACCTTGTGATTGTATGAGTTAATACTTTATAAACTCTCCTTATTATATATCTGTATTCCCTTAGTACTATCCCTCTAGAGAACCCTGATAAATACCGATTTTGGTGCCAGGAGTGATTCTAGAAGAACAGAATATTAAGGATGGAGTTATTTGATTGGTTTTGGGGTTTCTGGAATTGGCTGCTTAATATGATTCAACCTAAAAATGCTAAGGGCTCTACTTCTATTAGTATGGAGAACACTGATAGTTATTGGTATGAATTGTTTAGAGAATTATATGAAATAAATGCATTGGATTAATTGCTCATGAGAGGCAAGGAGTTTAGTTACTCTATACATAATGCTTTTGACCATATGTAGACAACCAAGGAACATAATGAAGCTGGTTGGTTGCTCCTAAGTTCAGTGGACAAAGTGATGAAAGAAAATGATGAACTCAGGGATTCTTTTTCCTGGCCTCAGAAGCAAATACTGAGCCTCAGATCTGGTAAGATAGCCCTGAATGAGAGTCCTATCTTCTGTAGAGAAAGTGCTGAAATTGTGTCTCATAATAAGAGATATAAGCTTTTATCATGCGAGTCTCTGACCAGCAACAAAAAGTGCATGGACACCTTTGCCAGGTGTCTACTGTTAAAGTGAGGGCATTGATTGGAGAAGAATGGGACACTGCAACTTGGAATGGGGATGTGTGGGAGGACCTTGATGAAGATGGGGACACTGAGTTTGTAAACTATGGTTAAACTATTTTTGCCAGAAGAATCAGCTTCCCCATCCCCAGAAGTGGCATAATTTAATGTTGCAGCTTGGGGAGTTAAAAAAAGGTTTTAATAGTTTATTTGCTTGGTTAGCTGAAATATGTATTAAAAGATGGCCCACTATGAGCAAGTTGGAAACATCTGATCTCCCTTAGTTTAATGTAGAAGAAGGGATCCAAAGGGAGATTGGGATGCTGGAGTGGATTAGTCACTTTAGACCTAGTTATCTCAGCTGGCAGGGTCCAGAAGATATACCCTAGACCAATGTCTTGTGAAGTAGATTTGTGAGGGCACTCACTTGATGGCTAAAGAAGTGTGGCAGTGGGCTTATGCTCATGAAATTCACTGGGATTACCATTTTCTCCAGCATCCTGAAGCAGTTGGATTGATAGAATGGTGGAATGGCCTTTTGAAGTCACAATTACAACACCAATTAGATGACAATATTATGCAAGGCTGGGGAAAAGTTCTTCAGAAAGCCATGTATGCTCTGAATCAGAGTCCAGTATATGGTACTGTTTCTCCCATAGCCAGGATTCACAGGTCCAGGAATCAAGTGGGGGAAGTGGAAGCAGCACCACTCACCATCATTCCTGGTGATCCACTAGCAAAATTTTTCCTTCCTGTTCCCACAAAAGTATGTTCAACTTGTCTGGAGGTCTTAGTTCCAGAGGGAGGAATGCTGCCACAGGAGACAACAATGATTCCATTAAACTGGAAGTTAAGGTTGCCACCTGGACATTTTGGGCTCCTCCTACCTTTAAGTCAAGTGGCTAAGAAGGGAATTACAGTGTTGACTGGGGTGATTGACCCAGACTATCAAGATGAAATAAGTCTACTAATCCACAGCAGAGGTAAGGAAGAGTATGCATGGAATACAGGAGATCCATTAGGGCATCTTTTAGTATTACCATGCCCTGTGATTAGGGTCAATGGAAAACTGCAACAGCCCAATTCAGGCGGGACTACAAATGACCCAGATCCTTCAGGAACAAAGGTGTGAGTCACTCCACCAGGAAAAAAAGCCATGACCTGCGGAGGTGCTTGCTGAAGGCTAAGGGGTACAAAATGGGTAACAGAAGAGAGTCATCAGTACCAGCTACAACTAAGTGACCAGCTGCAGAAATGAGGGCTGTAAATGTAAGGAGTATTTCCTTCTTCTTTTATTAAAAACATGTTTGTGCATGTATACAATTGCACCAAGAAAATATCTTCATTTTATTTCCTTTCTCCCTTATCATGTGACAAAAAATTTATTGACTTCACATCAGCATTTAAGTATTGTTAACTCTATGTAACAGTATTTGAGTTGGGGATTGGTGAGTTTCTGGTTGTATAAGGGATAGTTGTATTATGTTAGGAATAATTATGACCTTATTGTTTTTATTTGAAGATTATGATCTCAGGAGATGTGTATGGGTTCAAATTGATAAGGGGTGAATTTGTGATGGTTAATACTGGGTGTCAGCTTGATTGGATTGAAGGACACAAAGTGTTGTTTCTGGGTGTGTCTGTGAGGGTGTTGCCAAAGGAGATTAACATTTGAATCAGTGGGCTGGGAAAGGCAGACCCACACTTAATCTGGTGGGCTCAATCTAATCAGCTGCCATCGAATATAAAGCAGGCAGAAAAATGTGAAAAGGCAATACTGGCCTAGCCTAAATCTTTCTCCAATGCTGGATGCTTCCTGCCTTCAAACATTGGACTCCAAATTCTTCAGTTTTGGAAGCCAGACTGGCTCTCCTTGATCCTCAACCTGTAGACAGCCTATTGTAGGACCTAGTGATTTTGTGAGTTAATACTTAATAAAATCCCATTTATACATATATACATATGTATACACATATATGTATTACGTTAGTTCTGTCCCTCTAGAGAACATTGACTAATATACAGACTACCAAATAATAACAGGCTACCAAAATACATGAAGTAAGAAATGACAGAACTAAAGGGAAAAATAACGCAGTTCCACAATAATATTCAGAAATGTCTATACCCCACTCTCAATAATGGATAGAACCACCAGACAAAATTGTAAGTAAGGAAATAGAGAACTTGAGCCCACAATAAACTAACTACATCTAACAAACATATATGGAGCATTCTGCCTGAGAATAATAGGATACACATTCTTCTCAGGTGCACATAGGACATAAGCCAGTCACAAAATAACAAATACTGTATGATCCCACTTCCATGAGTTACTTTGAGTAGTCAAAATCATGGAGACTGAAAGCATAATGGAAATTGTCATGGGCTGGGAGGAGAAAGGAATGGACAGTAATTGCTTAATGAATATAGAATTTTAGCTTTGCTTGCAAACAAAAAGAGTTTTAGAGACGAATGGTGGTGATGGTTGCACAACACTATGAATGTACTTAATATCCCCAAACTGTGCACTTAAAATAGTTTACCGACAGTGTGTGTGTGAGAAGAGAGAGAGAGAGAGAGAGAGAGAGAGAGAGAGAGAGAGCGCAGACAGCACAAGCCAAGGCAAAAAGGAATGAAGCACTTCCTGTATTTGGAAAATAACAAAGGACCAGTGAGGCTAGAGGACATAAGTGACTAAAATGCTAGGTAAATGCCAAATCTATAAAAATAATTGAATGCTGTGTTATAGGGCTTTTTAAATATAACTTGCAAAAAATACATATTTGGATTAAAAAGCTAAAATGACCTTATTTGCTCTAGTCTTGAGAAAAAATGAAGTGGAAAGATAGATTCCAAGAGGAAAGAGAGTTGAATAAGGTATTTTATATTTTTGGTATTTTGGGAAAAACTAATTATTTCATCTATGTTATGTATAAATTGTTATATTCTAACAAAAGTTGATTTTTATACACTCATTTCATCTCATTTAATAATATTGAGTACGAACCATTTTCCTCATAAGCATATATTCCCAACCTGAATACTAAAAGAATACAGGGCTTTGGAGTACACAAGAAAGGCATCATGATTTGATGTGAAAATAAGCCATTGTTTTTGACCATCAGCAAATGACCTTAGCAAGTACAGATTGAATGGAAAATAGAAGCAGAAGCCAAATTGCTGTGTGTGGAAGAATAAATGGTGGTTAAAGGGCTAAAGACAGTATTGTTTTTCTTCAGGATGATTAGGAGTGAGTGCTAGAGCAGGAGGAGGTCAGCTTGAGGGTAACCAGATCATTTTAGCACAAATACAACCTAATGTAGCCAAGCCCTGAAAGAGCAAGTAAATTCATGCAACAGTCATTCAGCAAGAATGTCCTTCATCACTTTTCTGGTGCTGTACTTTCAGACAGTATATCTGTGATGTGATTGTGAAAAGTAATTAAAGAAACAGTCTGCACTGTCAGTAAAGCATAACATTTAAGTGTTTATTCAATGTTACTGCCTTTAGTCATCAGCATTTTCAAGAGTAAAATATTGTTCTTTTTTCTAAAAAGTAATCAATTTTCTAAATTATTTTTATCTTATTTTCCTCCAAATGAGAACATGTGCTCCTCCTTTTAATTAATGATTTGCTGATGTGCATGAGATAAAAATAGTCTTTAAAAAATATTTTGTTTATGTTCATAGGTTTCCATTTTCTACCTCTACATTCATCTTCATTTTTACCCCATTTTAAAATATTTCCTTCTGACTTCCATTCTTCCAGGCTTTCACTAATGTAACTGTACATTACACTGAATATATTGGGGTTTTTTTGTTGTTCACTGGAATAAACTTACTACAATACAGTTACATTTCTACATAATATATTATGAAAGTACTAAGAGCTACCCTTATCATCTCTTCCAGGGGCTGTGGTGGGCCAGGAAAATGAAAAATTAACTGCCAAATCTAATGAAAGGATGACTGATATAAACAGAAGAAAAATTCAACCATCCTCATATGCTGACAACTGAGGTTTCTTACTTTTTCCTGTCCAAATGCCCTTCCAATGAGGGGAAGACAAAATTAATATCTCACCCATAGTTTCAGTCTGGCAGAAAATGAACCTGTTATACAAAGAGATTGATTATTCATTGGCATTCCTGAAAGGTTGTTCATTTTGCTACTCTTTAACACTGGAATTGAAATTGCTACAGATGTTGAGAGGCACCCACTGAAAGCCCTTACTCCTTAAGTAAGAGCTTCATCAGAAGCTGTCACATCTTTTAGCACAGATTTGTCCTGATTTTTAAGGCATACTTTTCATGGGGCTTTAATTTTCACTTGATTTTATTTGTCGGTGTTTTTGTATTAGTTGCTTCACACATTTTAGCTATTAGAAAGCCAGTGTTAAGCGACATGTTTTTGTAAAACATAGATTTGCCTCAACAGGTTTTTACTCACATAAAGAAAGTGCAAATTAGATTTAGTTTGCAGTTTTAAAGTGGAGATTTGAAAGGTCATTTATGTTGTGTGCATGTGTGTAGCAGTTGTGTGGTTGCCATTTCCTTTTATATTTGCCAGAACCATTCTTAAATAAAAATAAGTGCAATATATTAGAAATAAAAGGTACCTGCTCTCTCATGATCTATAATTGGTGTGTTATTTCTCAATGTTTGTTCCCTAATAGATGCCATGGGTTATTAGACATAGTTATGGATTGAGATTCGTCTTTTGCATGTAGATACCCTATTGTTTCAGCAGTATTTGTTGCAAAGATGGGATTAGAAGTTTTAATGCAGCAGCAAAATTGCTGCCATGACATGATAAATGAACTGAATGCATAAGAATGTCTTCTAAAATCAGGCTTTCAAAGATGGTGTCTTTGAAAGAAATCAAGAGGAAGAGTTGAGGAAAGAGAGTGACATAAGTTACTAAAGTTATTAAGGAATGAGTGAGAACAGATAGCAACAAAAAAAAGTTAGCATAAAGCTTTGTCTTGTGGCATGAGTTTCAAGAGATCTGGTGCTTTTTGAAAGAGGCAGGAGACTCCCCAGATTGATCTGCAGAATATTGTGATTCCTATCAAAATGTACATATGGTTTTTTGTGAACATAGGTAATTTCCACCTAAACTTTATATAGAAAACCACAGGACCAGAATCTAAAGTACAATAAAAAAAAAAAAAAAGAAATAAAGAAAGGAAGGAAGAAAAGAAAACCAAAGGACCAAAATAGCTAAAAACAACCTTGAAAATTAAGAATAAAGTAGAAGGTGTTTCCCTACCTGATATTAACATTTACTACATGGCCCCATTGATTAAAAAAAGCGATGTGGTATTGGTGAAGACATTGACACATAGATCAATGAAACAAAAAAAGCAGAACTTGACCCATACAAACATACCCCAATTTTTGACAAAAATGTAAAAGCACTTCAGTGAAATTATGCTGAGTGAAAAAGGCCAATCTCAAACTTTCCATATTTTCCATAATATATTATTTCATTTATATAATATTTTAAAATGACAAAATTATGGGATGAAGAAGATTAGCGGTTTCCTGGGTTTATGTGTTTGGAGGATGGGGTGATGACTGTTGCTATAGAAGGGTAGCCCATGGAATACTTAGGATTAAACTGTTATTTTTGACTGTAGTCATGGTAAAAAAATCTACATGTGTTATAAAAATGCATAGAATTAAACACATGCACACATGCACGCGCGCGCGCACACACACACACACATATACAAAATCTGGTGAAATCTGCACAAGGCTAGTGGATTACATCAATGTCAAACTCCTGCTTGTGGTATTGTACTATAATTGTACTATAGTTAAGCAGGATTTGTGCAGGATGTTACCTTTGGAAGAAACTGGGTGGATAGCACATAGGCTCTTCTTTGTGTGATTTCTTACAACTATGTGTGAGTCTACAGTTATCTCAAAATAAAATGTTAAGAAAACAGAGGATAGAATATAAACGTTTGATCTCAGTCTTTTTTAAATTTTATTTAGTTCCTATTTAAAAAAACATCGTAAGTTTTCAAATACTACATTTGGATGATAGCCTTGTGAACATTTTTTGTGGCATTATACATACAAATTATTGCTTTAAAAGCATATGAACAGTTAGTCAATCAATCTATGTTACTAATCAGCATGACAATTAAGAAATAAGAACATGATGTCAAAATAAACTCAAAATGGATCAGAGACCTAAATGTAAAACCTTAAGAAATAAAACATATAGGATAAAATAGGAAATCTTTGTGACCTTGTTTAGGAAAAGATAAAATTCATAGATTGGACCTCATAAAAATTAAGAAATTCAAAAACCAGTACTGAGAGAATGAAAAATCAAACCACAGATAGGGAGACAATATTTTTAAACCACACATCTGATAAATAACTTGTATTCAGAATGCACCAAAACATCTCAAAACTGAGAGTAAAAACAAATAACCCAGGAAAGTACTTACAGCCAGATTAGCTTTGTGGCATAGGTCCCCTGGCCTCTGCAACCCTGTAAATTGATGCAGTGAAAGCCAAGTGGAGAAATGTCTTACATGATTGTCAGATTTTACTTGGTGAATGAGGAAAATGGAGAAAATAAATTTTGTGCTTATAAAGAGAAAAGAAACCAATTTCTCCTCTCCCCTTCCGAGAGAGGCTCCTTGGATATGTAATGGATGGAATGTGGACTCTAGCTTTTTGATATACAAATAATTCTTTCTAGGAACCAAATAAGTTCACTGTCTCCAGGTTTAACAACCTAGAGATGTCTCTAAGGTTCTGTGACTCATTTCTTTTGAAATATAAATACCTGTAAAGATAACACTAACGTCTTCCTGGAAGTATTTGAGTTCTTTAGTCCCTGTTGGAGTTAAGTGAAATGCTTGTCTCAGGATGTAACCATTTGGCTTTTAGGGAGATATTAGATGATTTATTAGCCTTTCGAATGGGAGAGATTAACTCTATCATCAGGGAAACAAATGACTACAGATATAATCTAAATGTTTCTTTTTTTTTTTTTCCCCCAAGACGGAGTCTTGCTCTGTCACCCAGGCAGTAGTGCAGTGGTGCGATCTGGGCTCACTGCAGCCTCCACCTCCGAGGTTCAAGAAATACTCCTGCCTCAGCCTCCCGAGTAGCTGAGAATACAGGCACCTGCCATTGCTCCTGGCTAATTGTTGTATTTTTAGTGGAGAAGGGACCATGTTGGTCAGGTTGGTCTCAAACTCTTGACCTCATGATCCACCTGCCTTGGCCTCCCAAAGTACTGGGATTACAGGCATGAGCCACCACACCTGTCCTAATCTTAATATTTCTAGGAGAAGTAAAACAAACATTCTCTATCTTTATATTATATATATTTCCATGTTTCATGAACCTACAGCTTTGAAACATCAGAATAAATCCTGGTTTATTTTCTCGCAGTTACATTATGCTAAAATGAGAATATTTGTCCCTCAATTTTATCTGAGATCCAAAGATAGAACATACCAATTTGTTCTAATGTCAACTATATTGAACTAGGAGCTATGTTCCCTATAATCCAGCTTACAGTTGGTAAGAAAGGAAATCCCGTATTAGGAGGTTAGAGGGAAACAGGGGTCTTTACTCTCAGAAAGACCTAAGGGTGAGAGGCAATGACAGCTACAGTGGTGCTCAGTTTTTCTTCACTTTCCTCTGCTCCAGAAGCTCTTCTTTCCAACTGTTGACCTTGAGAACCAACAGTGGTCCCAAGCTGGCCCCCAAGTGCAGATAACAAAGGCCACACTGAGGCATCTTCCCGTAGATTCCTCCACAACCTCCATTATACAGTCCCTGTAAAGACGCTCAACTTTTTTGTCACCCCAGATGTCACCACCAACTCCTAGTGGTCCTCTGCACCAGTGCTTCAAGATAACTATTTAGTGACTTTATCTGCAAAACTCCAGCACTTCTTTCTGAAAATTCACTTCCCCAGCAATTCTCACTCTTGTGTAAAGCATAAAGTACCTTTACATGGATGGGCAAAGTACCTACAGCCCCATTGCTTTTTTTAAAATAAAATTTTATTAAACAATTATTCCTGTTTGTAGCTGTATCACCTATTTGCTTTCTGCTATGTAGCAGAGTTGAGTAGTTGTGACAGAAGCCTTTGGGCCTGCAAACCCAAAATATTTACTACTGGCTTTTTACAGAAAAGGTATTGATGTCTGCTGTAATGTTTAATTCCTATAAAAAATCTATATTCCATTATGTTTCTCCCTTTCTTAATGAATTTCACTGATGTTGTCACTTAAATAGGACCTGTAAAAGAGGTGGCTAATAATTGATTTAATAATTTTTTTTTTTGAGTCCTGGTTTTGCTCTGTTGGCGGGCTAGAATGCAGTGGCATGATCAAGCTCAGTCCAGTCTCAGTTGCCCAGGCTCAAGCGATTCTCCCACCTCAGCATCCTAAGTAGCCAGGACTACAGGTGCATGCCACCATGCCTGGCCATTTTTTTTCATTTTTTGTAGAGATGGGGTCTTGCTCTGTTGACTAAGCTGGTCTTGAATTTCTTGACTCAAGCAATCCTGCTTACTGGGCCTCCAAAAGTGCTAGGATTACAGGCATGAGCCACCACACCCAGCCTGATTTAGTAATTGTTAGTTCATCTCCAAGTAGGCACCCCTAAAAAGTTTTACAGATTAAGAGTGCAGTGAACAATTGGAGAGGGAATTTTCTTGAAAAACATTTTGTTGAAGAGCTGTGGCATTTCCCCTTGCCCACTGTTTTTCTATCCCGCTACCATTTTCTATACCACTACACATTTTGTAGGCTGGACACAGGGATATTTTCCTAAAATCAAGTCTTGTGAAGGAGTAGGATAAGGGTGAGAGTAGCTTTAATTAGACCACATAAGTTTGATACTAGAGACTGGTAACTGATTTCAGACTTAACTGGCAACAGGCTGGCTATGGCACCTATGGCAGCAAAGTTGAAAACTGTGTTTGGAAAGTAGCTGTATTCCCATCACATCTTCAAAAATGATGCATGTTTGCCAGATAATACATATGGAACCTGATGTAGAGACATCAGCATAAGATTAATTTAGAAAGACCCACCCACTTTCAAGATAACTTCCTTCAAGGAATAGGAGGAACTTCAGTAAAAAGACTGGAATTGTTCCATTCAGTGAAGAAGTCAATGGGCTAGGTATTTCCTCTCTGAGTCCCTCCTTAATTCATTCCGGTCATGCTTTCAGCCTACCCACTTCAGCAAAGATAATCTTGTCTAGTTCATCCAGAATATCTATTTTGCCAAATTCAGTGACAACTCTTTAATCCTCATTTTATTCAACTTGTTTTTCTTAAACTGACATTTTATTTTATTTATACATGTCTTATTTGTTATAGATTTTTATTGTATATATGGAGTACACTGTGATGGTCTGATATGTATGTATCGTGGAATGATTACATCAGGCTGATTAATATATCTGTCACCTCACCTACATCATTTTTTTTGTGATGAGAACATTTAGAATATACTATCTTAGCAATTCTTAAATATATGCTACATTATCATTAACTGTAGTTACTGTAAGGTACAATAGATATCCAGGCTTAATCCTTCTTAACTAACTGAAACCTTGTACCTTTTGATCAACATCTCCCCATTCCACCTGCCCACCCCAGCCCCTACTCCCTGGTAGCCCCTATTTTCCCATCTACTTCTCCCAGTTTGACTTCTTTATATTCTACATATAATTGCTATTATGCAGCAAGTTTCTTTTTGTACCTAACTTATTTAACTTAACATAATGTTCTTCAGGTTCATCTGTGTTGTTGCAAATAACAGGATCTTCCTTAAAAAAAAACTGAATAGTATTCTATTGTTTGTATGTGTATACATTAATGTGTGTGTGTGTGTGTGTGTGTGTATCTGCGTGTGTGTATAAACAACAAATAAATGGATAAAGAAACATGACATATGTATCACACTTGAATAATGGCTACTGTGAATAATGCTCCAATGAACATGGAAGTGCAGATATCTCTTCCTTGGACTCTATACCCACAAATAGAATTGCTGAATCATATGGCAGTTCTAATTTTTATGTTTTGAGAACTCTCCATACTCTTTTCTATAATGGTTGCATTAATTTATATCTCTACCAACAGCGTACAAGGTTTTTTGTGTCCTCATCCTTGCCAACACTTGTTATCTTTTGTCTCTTTGATAATAGCCCTTCTGATGGATGTGAGGTAGTATTTCATTGCAGTTTTAATTTAAATTTCCCTGATGATTGCTGCTGTTGAAAAGTTTTTCTGTACCTTAGCAGTATTTGGCATAAGTGACAACTCTCTCCTTTTGGAAAAATGTTATTGGCTTCAGGAACACCATGTTCTCCTGGTTTTGTTCTGCCTCACTTTCTGTTCTCACTTTCTTTTGCTGGTTTTACTTCCTCTGCCTAAACTTCAAATATTGCAGGACTCTGAGCTTGACTCTTGGCCCCTCTCTTCTCATCTACTTTCTTTTCATATGTGATGTTTTCTGATTCCGCAGTTTAAAATATCATCAATATGCTAATAATTCTAGACTCGATCTCATTATCTTTTGTCTCTCCTCTAAGCTCCTAGATCATAAAACTAAGCACTTTATATCTCCACTGGACTCTCTAAAAGGCATCTTATATTTAGCATGGCCAAAACATAACAGGCTTTCCAACATATGTAAATGTTAACTACATACCATTCAGTTCTCAAGTCAAAGCTAGAGCCTGTTTGCTTGCTCACTTCCTTTCTACTCAAGTCGGATCCAATACATTGTCAAATTCAGCACTATCACCAGCAAAGATCGCCCATCCATACTTTTCTCTAATTTGCACTGCTATCGCTTAATCTAAGATATTAGCATCTTCCATGTGAACTACTAGAATTATGTCTTAATGACTTTACTGCTTCTATTCTTGCTCCTCTCATCTGCCCAAACCATTCTGTGTAACAACCAGAAACATCTTTTAAAAATGTAAAGCAGGTAAATTTCTCCCCAGTTTGAAACAATTCATATTGGAAAAAAAATCCATTTTTTTAACCACAACTTGTAAAAATTTACTTACAATTGCTTTTCTCTTTTCAATCTCTTATATCAACTCCACAAAAGAATCGAAAACAGTATGCTGTAGCTGGGAAACTGCAAAACATCAGTGTGGCTGAGGATTAGGTAGATGTGTGAAACTTTGGAAGGCAATGAGACTGAAAATACGGAAAGGATGAAACTGAAAAAGACTTAAGAACTTAGAAGTTTAGACATTCTTCAGGGAATCTGAGCAATAAAATGACTACATCAAAAATCACACATTTTTAAGACCAACTGGCAATAAACTAACTTTTGTTTGTTAATGGTAAACAGTGGCTCAGATTAATCTTTTTAGGAGGTGTTTTAGGTGACCCACTCATTCTTTCAGCCCATGTCTGATTTCAGCAACAGCTGTGACGAACAGTTTCCGCAAACAATGCCAACTTTTCATCTCAAAAGTGTCCCACTCTCAGCATTTCTGCTTCAGTGCTTTCCTGAAAGCAGCAGGTCTCTCGTCCTGGAATGAGGGACAATCAATCCCCTGAGGGTGCCTGGAGTCAGTGGATCAATGCCCTGGCCATAGGTTATGATTTCCATGCATTTACTCAGAGAGCTCCTTTAGCCCACAGCATTAAGCAGCTAGAAAACTGGCCTTTATTGGGTTTTCTTCTTTCACTTTCTCATTCACCCTGTTCACTCACTCTTGCTTCCTGGAATTGCCTCCCAAATAAACTTATGGCATCCAAGTCCTTGTTTTAGGCTCTGTGTTAGGTGGAATCCAAAAATTACAAACAATCATGCTGTTCTTTATTCAAGAACTATTAAGAATAATGTGCTTAAAAAAAGAAAGTCATTAAGACATTTCATAAAATAGTAGTAAGTCTTCTAAGAGTAAAACTAGAAATGTATGGGTTGAAAAAGAAGACGGATACCAACAAATGTTAATACTACTTAATACTATTTTTCACATTCTTCATCAGTTTTTTTTTTTTTTGTAGCTATTTCAACTTATATGAGGTGGCTCTCAAGTGAACATGAAGTGATTACTTGCTCTCAGTTTCAGTTTCTTATCTTATGTAATAGTAGTGTCAAAATTCTATGAAATCTAAGCAATCTTCAGTTTATGAAGGACAAGGGACAAAGGTCTCATATCTTGGATTCTTGTTTTTTAATATATTTTGCATTTTGAGGTTTAGCTACAGGCTCTGTTTCCCCAGCTTATGCTTTATTTTTTTTTCTCTTTCCCTTTCATGTCTTGACCTACTTTTTCTTCTGTTCAACCAAATGTAGGCCATGTTGAGAGTATCATATTATAAAACCTTTCATTTCAGAGTTGTTTCTGTGTAATTGCCTAGGCAAATAGTATTCTACCATTAAATTGTTTCACTTTTTTTTTCTTTTGAGACGGAGTTTTGCTCTTGTTACCCAGGCTGGAGTGCAATGGCGCGATCTCAGCTCACTGCAACCTCTGCCTCCTGGGTTCAGGCAATTCTCCTGCCTCAGCCTCCTGAGTACCTGGGATTACAGGCACACGCCACCATGTCCAGCTAATTTTTTGTATTTTTAGTGAGGCGGGTTTTCACCATGTTGACCAGGATGGTCTCGATCTCTTGACCTCATGATCCACCTGCCTCAGCCTCCCAAGATGCTGGGATTACAGGTGTGAGCCACCGAGCCTGGCCATTGTTTCACTTTTTATTGACATCACTACTGATTAAGGAGGACAACTAAATTATGCTAGGTTCAATTAAGTAGGCCAATGGGGCAATGCAGATGTAAACAAGTGCTACTTATCTAATTTTAAAAAATGTCCCCAAACTCTCCTACACTGACTACAGTTCCATCCCACTCTGCAGCACATGATTTTTTTTGGGCAAACTAAGTTTTTAAATGAAATTAATAATTAAAAATTAAATTATCTTTTCTGTAAGTTCTAAAAGTGCAAGTTTAGATGTATATGCATATTGTCATAGCAAGCCAAAAAGAAGAAACAATGAAGGAAAAACACTGATTTTTTTTTCATCATATAAACTGGAAGAGAGCAGGTGCTTTGTCTGATTTGCTTAATACTTACCAAGAAGATGCTCAATAATGACCACTGATTTGCTTAATACTTACCAAGAAGATGCTCAATAATGACCACTCGTAATCAATGCTCCATTGCTTATCACATCACAAGGTTATTATGAGCATTCTTTATATTAAATATTGAATATAAGATTACTGAATACCAGGCACATTGTAGGTGTAAAATAAATGTATTTTCCTTGGTATGCCCTGTGCTCATTTGTTGATTAATGCAGCAATCATTGCTTTATATTGAAGGTTGAAATAAATTTTAATAAACTGTCCATGAACTGGCAAAGTCCCTGAAAAAAAGGTTTAGATCCTTGTTGTTTTGCAATGTGGAAAATGTTTCAGCTTTCTTAAGCTCTTTTAAGTAGGTAGCAGTCACCTTACATAGATAGCCTTCAGATGAATCAGAATATGAATATCACTAATAACTCTATATTTCTGTCTCACTGTAAGCAGGCTACATTATTTTTGCCACCTATAGTGTTATTTAGAACCTCTTAGAATGTAAGCTAACAAACTAGCAATTAAAAATTAGGTCTTAAATAAGAGTCTTGTGAAAATTTAGTTGTTAAAAATGTAATCTATATGTTTCTTCTGATTTTCTTAATGATTATAAGGAAATAACTGTATGTCTATTCATTTGAATATTTTAAACTAGTTAACAGAGAAAAAAGTTGAAATTGATAGTTTATGTTAGTTCTGTTTAGTGGCCAGAATACTTTAAAATTTCATTAGCCATATTTTATGCTATTTTTCAATAGTGAATCCCTTAAATAAAGATATGTTGGAACAATTTATTGCTAATGCAGAATAAATAGTAAAAGAATTGTTGGTAGAGATTGAGCTGCATATAAACAATATAAGATGACACCATGTTTAATAAAGAGCTATGCATCCCATGGGAACACAAAAATATATTTCCTAGATGACTGAACTGTTGATAAACTTTGGTATATGTACTTAACAATGATAAAATTAGTAAATATTTTGTCAAGTCTGTAATTTCCTCATAACATTCTGACAGAAAAAAATGGGAGAGAAAAAAAATAAAGCATTTATTTTCACATTTAGGGTGGTAGACTCCAGCATAAATACCTACTTGGGTTGAAAAGAGAGGCTATTTTGTGCTAAGATTTTATTGATGATGTCTATATTTTGGTGTGAGGATTTTGCCTTGAAGGTACATGCCAGCTTGTAGGAGTTCAATTTAACATTCACCTTTAAAGCACTGAAAAATCTGAGTTATGGTGCACACAGCAGCTTGCTAGAAATATAATTCAGACTCAACTGAAAGTCTATGAATTGCTTTACTAAAAGCCTCATTGTTTAACATTGTTGCTGAAGTACTGGGAAGAAAGTCAAAACACAACAGATAAAATGAAATTCTCATGGCTCCTAGTGTTTCCTTTGGAAAGGCAGATAATACAATTCTTGTTACCTCCTATTTACAGAGATTGTTACAGGAAAGATAGAGTTGACTAAAAATGTAATCTAGGAAAATATTAGCCAAAATTTGAAATTTTGCTAGTTATGTGTGTTGCTAAGGATCTAAGCATTATTACATGATGGTCTTGTGCTGGTGTCTTCTTCAATTGTGATGGATGAGAGCCCCTATAAAGGATCTGAAAGGAAAGAATTCAGAGAAATAAGCTAACATCTGAGTAATAAATTTAACAGAAATCTGAGAATGTCCCCCAGGAGGCGGAGGTTGCGGTGAGCCGAGATCGCGCCATTGCACCACTCCAGCGTGGGTAAGGAGAGCGAAACTCCGTCTCAAAAAAATAAAAATAAAAATAAAAGAATTTGGCTGCTTTTTAGAAAGAAGTTGCTTTTTAGAAAGAAGTTGTCAGGACTGATGGAAGAAGAAAGAAGATGGAAGGAACTGAAGAGTGAGTGTGACAACTCTTCCCACAAGCTGAGATTAAGGAAAATAACTTTTCCCTTGAAGAAAACATGTTTTTTCATGGTAGCAGTGACAGAGCAACTTTGTGAAAAATGTTGTCTAAAGTCCAATTTAAGGCTGTTTCATTTCTGGTTCTGCTGCAGTTTTCTGGCATCATCTCCCCCAAAATAGCCATGCGAAAGTGTACCTTGAAAATTAAATGGGAGGTGGAGAAAGCCAAAGGAGGGGAGAATTGAGTAATAGCCAGAGTCTGGGACCAGAAGAGAGACCAGATACCTCTTTTCACCATTTAATTTCCTCAAATTCCAAGAGTGGGAGAGAGAACTGGATTTATCACAGACCACTGGCCGGTGTAATAGCATTAAGTGAAAAAAAGAAGTATACTTTTATTTTTTGTATTTTTCTAGGAAAAATGTATACATTAAAGTAAAATAAAGTATACTTTAATCTATGCTTCTGAGATAAGCCTTTTTGCTAATGTCTGTTTTAAGATGCTGAATTTTGTCAAATGCTTTTTCTCCATCTATTGAGATGTTCATATGATTTTCATTTTTACTTCTCTTGATATGGCATATTACACATTTATGGACTTGTATATGTTAAACTAAGCCTGCATCCCTGGTCTGAAACCCACTTGATCATGGTGTATTAATTTTTTGATATGTTGTTGAATTTGGTTAGCTAGTATTTTGTTGAGGATTTTTGCATCTGTTTTCATCAGGGATATTGGGGTGTAGTTTACTTTTTGTGTTATTTGGTATTAGGGTGATGCTGCTTCATACAGTGATTTAGGGAGGATTCCCTCTTTCTCTATTTTTTGGTATAGTGTCAATAGGATTGGTACTAATTCTTCTTTTAATGTCTGATAGAATTCATCTGTGAATCCATCTGGTCTTAGACTTTATTTTGTTGGCAATTTTAAAATTACCAATTTACCACTGTTCACTTCTTGTTATTGGTCTGTTCAGTGTTTCTAATACTTCCTGGTTTAATCTAAGAGGGTTGTATATTTCCAGAAATTTATCCAACTCCTCTGGTTTTCTAGTTTACATGTGAAAAGGTGTTCACTATAGACTTCAGTGATCTTTTGTCTTTCTGCAGTGTCGGTTGTAATATCTCCTGTTTTGTTTCTAAATGAGCTTATTTGAATATTTTCTCTTATTTTATTGGTTAGTCTTACTAATGTTCTATTAGTTTTATTTAACTTTTCAAAGAACAGCTTTTTGTTTCATTTATCTTCTGTATTTTTTGTTGTTTCAGTTTCATTTAGTTCTGCTCTGATCTTATTTCTTTCTTCTGCTGGGTTTAGGTTTGGTTTGTTCTTTTTTCTCTAGCCTAGATTGTTTGTCTATTTGTGCTTTTTCTGACTTTTTAATCTAGGCATTAATGGTATGAATTTTCCTTTTAGCACTGCTTTTGCTATATCCCAGAGATTTTGATAGTTTATATCACTATTATCATTCAGTTAAATAATTTTAAATTTCCATCTTGATTTCATTGCTGAGTCAGTGACCATTCAGGAGCAGGTCATTTAATGCCATGTATTTTTATGGTTTTGTGGGTTCCGTTTGGAGTGGATTTCCAATTGTATTCCACTATTGTCTGAGAGAATACTTGATATAATCTCAATTCTTAAAATTGTTGATACTTGTTTTGTGGCCTATCATGTGGTCTATCTTAAAGAAGGTTCCATTTGCTGATGAATAGAATGTATATTCTGTGGTTGTTGGGTAGAATGTTCTGTAAATATCTGTTAAGTTCATTTGTTCTAGGGTACAGTTTAAGTCCATTGTTTCTTTGTTGACTTTCTGTCTTGATGACCTGTCTAGTGCTGTCAGTGGCATATTGAAGTTCCCCACTATTGTGTTGCTGTCTATCTCATATTTTAGGTTTAGTAGCAATTGTTTTATAAATTTGAAAGCTCCAGTGTTAGATGCATATTACGATATTTTTCTGCTAGACTAGTGCTTTTATCATCATATATTTTCCCTCGTCTCTTATAACTGCCATTGATTTAAAGTTTGTTTTGTCTGATATAGGAAGTTATTCCTGCTCATTTTGGTGTCTATTTGCAAGAAATATCTTTTTTTACCCCTTTACCTTAAGTTTATGTGAGTCCTTATGTTTCAGGTGAGTCTCTTAAATATAGCAGATACCTGGTTGGTGAATTCTTATCCATTTTGTATCTTTTTTTTTTTTGAGATGGAGTTTTTCGCTCTTGTTACCCAGGCTGGAGTGCAATGGCACGATCTCGGCTCACCACAACCTTCGCTTCCTGGGTTCAGGCAATTCTCCTGCCTCAGCCTCCCGAGTAGCTGGGATTACAGGCACGCGCCACCATGCCGAGCTAATTTTTTGTATTTTTAGTAGAGACGGGGTTTCACCATGTTGACCAGGATGGTCTCGATCTCTTGACCTCATGATCCACCTGCCTCGGCCTCCCAAAGTGCTGGGATTACAGGCTTGAGCCACCGCGCCCGGCCCTCCATTTGGTATTTTTTAAATGGAACACTTAGGTATTAACATTCAACAGTGGTACTGAGATGTGAAGCTCTAGTTTATTCATTGTGCCCTTTGTCACTTGAATACCTTTTTTTCATTATATCATTGTTTTACAGTTCCTGTGAGATTTATGCTTCGAGGAAGTTCTATTTTGGTGTATTTTGTTATAAGATTGCGAGCTCCTTTTAACAGTTCTTATAGTGCTTGTTTGGCAGTGGTAAATTTTCTCAGCATTTGTTTGTTTGAAAAAGACTATCTTTTCTTCATTTATGAAGCTTAGTTTCACTGGCTACAAAATTCTTGGCTGAAAATTATTTCATTTAAGGGGGCTAAAAATAGGACCCCAACCCTTTTACGTTGCAGGGTTTCTGCTGAGAAATCTACTGCTAATCTGACAGATTTTCTCTTATAGGTTACCTGATGCTTTTACCTCACAGCTCTTAAGATTCTTTATTTCATCCTGATTTTAGATAAACTGATGACTATGTGCCAAGGCAATGATCTTTTTGAGATTAATTTGCCAGGTGTTCTTTGAGCTTCTTGTATTTGGAAATCTGGATATCTAGCAAGGCCAGGTAAGTCTTTCTTAATTATTTCCTCAAATATGCTTTCCAAATGTTTAGATTTCTCTTCTTCCTCATAAACACCAATTATTCTTAGGTTTGGTCATTTAATGCAATTATTATAAACTTCTTGGAGGCTTTGTTCATTTTTAAAAAATTCCTTTTTCTTTGTCTTTATTGGTCTGGGTTAATTCAAAACCTGATGTTGAGCTCTGAATTTCTTTCTTCTACTTGTTTGATTCTATTGCTGAGATTTTCCAGCACATTTTGCCATTTCTTTAAATATGTACTTGATTTCCAGATGTTGTGATTGTTTTTTATTTATGCTATCTATTTTACTGGAGATTTTTCTATTCACATCTTGTATTACTTTTTGATTTCTTTAAATTGGACTTTGCCTTTCTTTGGTGCATGCTTCATTACCTTGATAGTTGACTTTCTGAATTCTTTTTTTGGCGATTCAGAGAGTTCATCTTGGTTTGGATCCACTGCTGGTTAGCTAGTATATTTGGGGGGTAATAAAGAACTTTGTTTTGTCACATCATGAGAATAGTGTTTCTGCTTCTTTCTCATTTGAGTAGACTATGTCAGAGGGAACATCAGGCACTCAAGGGCTATTGTTCAAATTCTTTTGTTCCATAGGGTACTCCCTTGATTTGGTGCTCTCCCCATCTCCCTAGTGATGGGCCTTTCTGAGATCCAAACTGCAGTGATCATTATTTCTCTTCTGAATCTAGCCACTAAGTGGAGCTACCAGGCTCCAGGCTGGTACTTGAGAGAGTATATTCAAAAAGTCCTGTGATGTGATTCATCTTCAGGTCTCTCAGCTGTGTCCACCAACACTTGCTCCAGTGGAGGTAGCAGGGGAGCAAAGTGGCCTCTGTGAGAGTTCTTGGTTGTATTTTTGCTAAGTAGACTGATGTTGTATTGCTTGGCCTCCAGCCAGGAGGTGGCACTTTAAAGAGCACATCATTATAGGGAAGATACAAGCTGGCCCTAGGATCAGGCAGTGTGTGGGTCCATAGAGCTCCCGAGACTATGTCCTTTGTCTTCAGCTACCAGGGCTGGTAGAGAAAGACCATCAGTTGGGGGCAGGGTTAGGTATGTCTGAGCTCAGACTCTCCTTGGGTAAGACTTGCTGCAGCTTCTGTGGGGAATGACGGTGTGGTTCCCAGGCCCATGGAGTTCTGTTCCTGGAGGGATTATCGCTGCCTCTGCTGCCTTACACAGGTTGCCAGGGAAGTTGGGGAAAGAGTCAGCAGCCTAAGACCTTACCCAGCTCCAATGTAGCCTGCACCTGAAAGGCTGGTCTCACTCCCACTCTGTCCGGCCCCAACGCAGCCCTCAAAGGACAGAATTTATTTCCAGGAAGCCGGTGAGCAGGGCGGAGAACTTGCCCCAGGCTGTAAGCATCCTAGCTGAGAAAGCAAGCGGACTCACAGTTCCTCTGCCTGCTGCCCCACAGAGCCTGCAGCAGTAATCTACCTCCTTTAAAGGGTCTGTGGATTTTCTTGGCATTCCTGGTATGTTCCTGCCGTGGTTCTTGGAGAAAAGATTCACGATGTGGGTCTCCACACACTGTTCTTCCCATCGAAGTGGGAGCTACAAGTTAGTGCTGCCTCCTACCTGCCATTTTCCAGAACTGTATTTCTTTACATACTATTTACCTGTTTCCTCTGTTTTGTATGTAAATGACTAAAAATTATAACTAATAATGGTTATTTTTCTACATCTTCTCTCTTTTGAGACTTTCTTAATTTTTCATTTTTTCTTTAATGAATAATTTTTTTGAAAAAAGAAATGAACAAAATTATGTTAAGTATACAATTAATTTTCAGAAGGATAGTAAGAAGACAAATCCCAAATCCCAATTCTCAGAAATACTGTTAACACTTGATGGATGTAATTACAGATATGTCCACTGATGTGCTGGAACTAGCTTGTACTAGCTTCTGAGAACTAACTGGATGCACCTTGTCCCAGCTCTTTACTCAGGGACATTACATTCATAGACTGAAATTAGTCCTGATGGGAGTATTAACACCATGGAAATGGACTACACGAAGAGCTCTTTTTGTGTTGCTGTTTTTGTTGTTGTTTTGAAAGCCAGTTTTTAAACATTTGCAAGCTCACTCACCACTGAATATATCACTATAAACAGATATGGAAAGATAGCTAAACATTTTCTCTAAGGAGACGGACAAAAATTACCTGATGGTCTACATTGTAATATTTAATTACATGTATTCAATTTAAAAATATTTTCAAATTTTGAAAGAGAAATTGAAATGAAATTAAAGGACTTACTAAAGTCTGGCTGGTGCTGAGAGACACTATTACGGGCCCTATATAAGAAGGCACTGCTCCTTCTTATCTTTTAGGGAGGGGGAAGACAGTTCACTTTCTGTGCCCCTCTCACTTTTCCAGGAGTCTGTCCTGAGGATTCTAGCTGCCTTGGTGTTCCTGAACTTTCAACTGACTCTAACTCAGAAAGTTCTCAGGGCTTAGCTCATTCTCTGCTATGTAGCCTCAACACTCTCTCAAGGCAGCAAGCTAGGCAGTCAGTCATGGGGCTCTCCTTATTTGTCTTCCATCTCTCAGTGATGACTGTTCTTTCTACTTGGTATCTAGTGTTTTTGAAATAATTTTTGTAATATATTTTCTTCCTTGTTTGTTTCAGGTAAGAGAATGAATCCAGTTTCTGATATCCCATTTGGATAGAAGTTCTAAGGATAATTATGCAAATATGATGTATTTTTCATATTGTGTTGATCCTGTGGATAGTTTAACATTCCTTCAAATAATTCTTTACTTTTGAAAAGGTCTGATAGATGTCAAAAAGCTGTTAGCTGGTGAAGCATTGATAAAATGAATGGTACCAGGTAAATACTGGTACTTTTTGAAAAGATGAATGGCCATGACGTCTGTTTTGAACCTAAAGCTGAATATCAGAATGAATCTCCTGCTTTTGTGTTAGCATCCATGAACTGTCAAGCCTTTATTAGGGCAACAATAATCCACACTCTATTCATAGTATGCATTTATGATCACACATCATGTTTAATAAATACTGTTGTATCAATGTATCATTTGTTTAGAAATGCAGCCTGAATAAAGTATTACAAGACAAACATAAACTTACATTCTTTAATGTGCAGTTTTGATACCTGTATATTGTTGAATATATATATAATTTTGAGAACACCTATTTCAATTAAAACTCTGCTTGATCATCTACTTTTAACATTGTATGAAGAGAGCTACATCAATATTAACCAAATCTCTTTTCTTTAGGAATGTATGGATTTTAAATAATTTATTTATTTTTTAATTATACTTTAAGTTCTGGGGTACATGAGATCATGTAGGATTGTTACATAGGCATACACATGCCATGGTGGTTTATTGCATCCATCACCCCGCATCTACATTAGGTATTTCTCCTAATGTTATCCCTCCCCAATCCCCCTACCCCCTGCTATACCTCCCCTAGCTCTCCCACCTCCCAACAGGACCTGGTGTATGATGTTCCCCTCTCTATGTTCACGTGTTCTTATTGTTCAACAACCACTTACGAGTGAGAACATGCGGCGTTTGCTTTTCTGTTCTTGTGTCAGTTTGCTGAAAATGATGGTTTCCAGATTCATCCATGTCCCTGCAAAGGACATGAACTCATCCTTTTTTTATGGCTGCATAGTATTCCATGGTGTGTATGTGCCACATTTTCTTTATAAAGTCTATCATTGATGGGCATTTGAGTTAGTTCCAAGTCTTTGCTGTCACATGCAGTGCTCCAATAAACATACATGTGCAGGTGTCTTTATCATAGAACAATTTATAATCTTTTGGGTATATACTCAGTAATGGGATTGCTGGATCAAATGGATTTCTATTTCTAGATCCTTGAGAACTCACCACACTGTCTTCCACAATGGTTGAACTAATTTACACTCCCACCAACAGTATAAAATTGTTCCTATTTGTCCACATCCTCTCCAGCATCTGTCTCCTGATATTTTAATGATCACCATTCTAACTGGCATGAGATGGTACCTCAATGTGGTTTTGATTTGCATTTCTCTAAAGACCAGTGATGATGAGCATTTTTTCATATGTTGTTGGCTGCATAAATGTCTTCTTTTGTGAAGTGTCTGTTCATATCCTTTGCCCACTTTTTGATGGGGTTGTTTGTTGTTTTCTTGTAAATTTGCTTAAGTTCTTTATAGATTCTGGATAGTAGCCATTTGTCAGATGGGTAGATTGCAATTTTTTTTTTTTCTGATTCTGTTGGTTGCCGGTTCACTCTAATGATGGTTTCTTTTGCTGTGCAGAAACTCTTAATTAGGTCCCATTTGTCTATTTTGGCTTTTGTTTCCATTGCTTTTGGTGTTTGTCATGAAGTCATGAAGTCCTTGCTTATGCCTATATCCTGAATGATATTGCCTCGGTTTTCTTCTGGGGTTTTTATAGTGTTAGGTCTTATGTTTAAGTCTTTAATCCATCTGGAGTTAATTTTTGTATAAGATGTAAGGAAGGGGTCCAGTTTCAGCTCTCTGCACATGGCTAGCCAGTTTTCCCAACACCATTTATTAAACAGGGAATTATTTTCCCATTGCTTGTTTGTCAGGTTTGTCAAAGATCAGATGGTTCTAGATGTGTTGCATTATTTTCGAGGCTTCTGTTCTGTTCCATTGCTCTATATCTCTGTTTTGGTACTAGTACCATGCTGTTTTGATTACTGTAGCTTTGTAGTATAGAAATTATAGCATGGTTTAGTATAGTATAGTAGTATAGTATAGTATAGTATAGTATAGTATAGTATAGTATAGTATAGTATAGTATAGTATAGTATAGTATGGTATAGTATAGATTACTGTAGCTTTGAAGTCAGGTAGCATAATGCCTCCAGCTTTGTTTGTTTGTTTGTTTCTTAGGATTGTCTTGGCTATGTGGGCTCTTTTTTGGTTTTATATGAAGTTGGAGGTTATTTTTTCCAGTTCTGTGAAGTAGGTCAATGGTAGCTCAATGAGGATAGCATTGAATCTATGAATTACTTTGGGAAGTATGGTCATTTTCATGATATTGGTTCTTCCTAACCATAAGCAGGGAATGTTTTTCCATCTGTTTGTTTACTCTCTTATTTCTGTGAGCAGTGGTTTATAGTTCTCCTAAAAGAGGTCCTTCATGTCCCTTGTTATTTGTATTCCTAGGTATTTTATTTTCTTTGTTGCAATTGTGAATGGGAGTTCACTCATGATTTGCCTCTCTGTTTGTCTGTTATTGGTGTATTGGAATGCTTGTGATTTTTGTACATTGATTTTGTATCCTGAGACTTTGCTCAAGTTGCTTATTAGCTTAAGGAGATTTTGGGCTGAGATGATGGGGGTCTTCTGAATATATAATCATATCATCTGCAAATACAGACAACATGACTTCTTCTTTTCCAAATTGAATATCCTTTATTTCTTTTTCTTGCCTGATTGCTCTGCCTAGAACTTCCAGTACTATGTTGAATAGGAATGGTGAGAGAGGGCACCCCTGTCCAGTGCCAGTTTTCAAAGGGTATGCTTTCAGTTTTTACCCATTCAATATGATATTGGTTGTGAGCTTGTCATAGATAGCTTTTATTATTTTGAGATATGTTCCATCAATACTTAGTTTATTGAGAGTTTTCAGCATAAAGGGCTATTGAATTTTGCCAAATGCTGTCACTGCATCTATTGAGATAATCATGTGGTTTTTGTTTATGGTCCTGTTTAGTGATGTATTAAGTTTATCAATTTGCATATTTTGAAGCAGCCTTGCATCCCCAGGATGAAGCCAACGTGATTGTGATGAATAATCTTTTTGATTTGCTGTTGGATTCAGTTTGCCAGTATTTTATTGAAGATTTTTGCATCAATGTTCATCATGGATATTGGCCTAAATTTTTTTTTTTTAGTTTTGTCTCTGCCAGGTTTTGGTATCAAGATGATGTTGGTCTCATAAAATGAGTTAGGGAGCATTCCCTCTTTTTGTATTGTTTGGAATAGTTTCAGAAGGAATAGTACCAACTCCTCTTCGTATGTTTGGTAGAATTTGGCTATGAATCCATCTGGTCCTGGACATTTATTGTTTGGTAGGCTAATTGCTGCCTGAACTTCAGACTTTGTTATTGGTCTATGCAGGGATTCAACTTCTTCCTGGTTAATCTTGGGAGGGTTTAAGTGTCCAGGAATTTATCCATTTCTTCTAGATTCACTGGTTTATGTGCATAGAGGTGTTTATAGTAATTTCTGATGGTAGTTTGTATTTCTGTGGAATCAGTTGTGATATCCCCTTTATCATCTTTTATTGCATCTATACAATTCTTCTCTCTCTTCTTTTTTATTATTCTGGCTAGCAGTCTATTTTGTTGATCTTTTCAAAAAATCAGTTCCTAGATTTATTCATTTTTTGAATGGTCTTTTGTGTCTCTATCTCTTTCAGTTCTGCTCTGATCTTAGTTATTTCTTGTCTTCTGCTAGCTTTTGAATTTGTTTGATCTTGCTCCTCCAGTTCTTTTAATTTTGACATCAGGATGTCGATTTTAGATCTTTCCTCCCTTCTAATTTGGGCATTTAGTGCTATAAATTTCCCTCTAGACACTGCTTTAAATGTGTCCTAGAGATTCTAGTACATTGTGTCTTTGTTTTCATTGGTTTAAAAATATCTTTATTTCTTCCTTCATTTCATTATTTGTTCAGTGTCATTCAGGAGCACATTCTTCAGATTCCATGTAGTTGTGCAGTTTTGGGTGAGTTTCTTTGTCCTTAGTTGTAATTTGATTGCACTGTGGTCTGAGACACTGGTTGTTATGATTTCCGTTCTTTTGCATTTGCTGAGAAGTGATTTACTTCCAATTATGTGGCCAATTTTAGAGTAAGTGCAATGTGGTGCTGAGAAGAATGTATATTTTGTGGATTTGTGGTGAAGAGTTCTCTATATGTCTATTAGGTCCACTTGGTCCAGATCTGAGTTCAAGTCCTAGATATCCTTGTTAATTTTCTGTCTTGTTAATCTAATACTGACAGTGGAGTGTTAAAGTCTCCCACTATTATTGTGTTGGAGTCTAAGTCTCTTAGGTCATTAAGAACTTGCCTGTGTATCTGGGTGCTCCTATATTGGGTACATATATATTTAGGATAGTTAGCTCTTCTTGTTGAATTGATTCCTTTACCATTTTGTAATATCCTTCTTTGTTTCTTTTGATCTTTGTTGGCTTAAAATTTATTTTATCAGAGACTAGGATTGCAACCTCTGCTTTATTTTGCTCTCCATTTCCTTGGTAAATCTTCTTCCATCCCTTTATTTTGAGCCTATGTGTGTCTTTGCACGTGAGATGGGTTTCCTGAATACAGCACACTGATGGGTCTTGACTCTAATTTGCCAATCTGTGTCTTTTGATTGAGGCATTTAGCCCATTTACATTTAAGGTTAATATTGTTATGTCTGCATTTGATCCTGCCATTTTGATACTAGCTGGTTGTTTTGCCCATTAGGCGAAGCAGTTTCTTCATTGTGTCAGTGGTCTTTACCATTTGCTATGTTTTTGCAGTGGCTGGTACTGGTTGTTCCTTTCCATGTTTAGTGCTTTCTTCAGGAGCTGATGTAAGGTAGGTCTGATGGTGATGAACTCTCTCAACATTTGCTTATCCATAAAGGATTTTATTTATCCTGCCCTTAAGCTTAGTTTGGCTGAATATGAAATTCTGGGTTGAAAGTTCTTTTCTTTAAGGAAGTTGTATATTGGCCCCCAATCTCTTCATGCTTGCAGGGTTTCTGCCAAGAGATCTGATGTGAATCTGATGCGCTTCCCTTTGTGGGTAGCTCAACCTTTCTCTCTGGCTGCCCTTAGCATTTTTTCCTTCATTTCAATCCTGGTGAATCTGACAATTATGTTCCTTGGGGTTGCTCTTCCTGAGGAGTATCTTTGTGGTGTTCTCTGCATTTCTTGAGTTTGAATGTTGGCCTGTCTTGCTAGATTGGGAAAGTTCTTATGGATTATATCCTGAAGAATGTTTTCCAACTTGGTTTAATTCTCCCCATCACATTCAGGCACACAAGTCAAACATAGATTTGGTCTTTTCACATAGTCCCATATTTCTTGGAGGCTTTGTTTATTTCTTTTTACTCTTTTCTCTATTCTTGCCTTCTCATTTTATTTCATTGAGTTGATCTTCAATCTCTGATATCCTTGCTTCTGCTTGATCAATCAGCTATTGAAACTTGTGTATGCTTTGCGAAGTTATTGTGCTGTGTTTTTCAACTCCATCACATCATTTATGTTCTTCTCTATGCTGGTTATTCTAGTTAGCATCTAGTCTATCCTTTTTTCAAGGTTCTTAGTTTCTTTGCATTGGGTTGGGACATCCTCCTTTAGCTCAAAGAAGTTTGTTATTACCCACCTTCCAAAGTCTGCTTCTGTCAATTCATCAAAGTCATTCTCCATCCAGTTTTGTTCCTTACTGGTAAGGGGTTGTGATCCCTTGGAGGAGAAGAGGCATTCTGGGTTTTAGTGAATTCAGCCTTTTTGCACTGGTTTCTTCCTGTCTTCATGGGTTTATCTACCTTTGGACTTTGAAGTTGGTGACTTTCAAATGGGGTCTCTGAGTGGATGTCCTTTCTGTTGATGTTGAAGCTATTTCTGTCTGTTTTTTAGTTTTCTTCTAACAGGCCTCTCTGCTGCGGGGTTGCTGGAGGTCTACTCCAGATCCTGCTTGCCTGGGAATCACCTGCAGGGGATGCTGAACAGCAAGGATTGCTATCTGGTAGCTTCATCCCAGGAGGGTACTCGCCAGATGTCAACCAGAGCTCTCCTATATGAGGTGTCTATTAGGATAAACCAGGGTCAGGGAACCACTTGAGGAGGTAGTCTGTCCCTTATCTGAGCTCACATGCTGTGCTGGGGACTCTGTTGCTCCCTTTAGAGCTGCTGGGCAGGGACATTTAAGTCTGTTGAAGTAGAACTCACAATTGCTCCTTTTCCCATGTGCTTTGTTCTGGGAAGGTGGGGCTTTATTTATAAGTCCCTGACAGGCTGCTGCCTTTTTTCAGAAATTCCCTGCCCATCAAGGAGGGAGTCTAGTCACAGGCTGCCTATAGAGGCCTTGCTGAGCTGCTGCAGGCTCCTCCCATCTGTTATATAAACTTCCTTGTGATTTTGTTTACACAGGCAAGGTTAGAACTGCCTTGGTAATGGCAGACTGCCTTGGTAATGGTGAACACCCCTCCCCCAGTGAGCTTGACCATCCCAGGTTGAGCTCAAACTGCCGTGCTGGCTGTGAAAATCTCAAGCCAGTGAGTTTCAGCTTGCTGGTCTTTGTGATAGTGGGACCTGCTGAGCCAGATCACTTGGCTCCCTGCCTCCAGCTCCCTTGTTTTTTTTTCCCCCAGGGGAATGGGCAGTTCTGTCTCACAGGCATTCCAGGTGCTGGCTAAACTGGCTGCCCAGTTTTATGCTGGAAACCCATGGAATCTCCTCATTTGTGAGCTTTAAAGACTGAGAAAAGTGCAGTATCTGAGCTGGAGTGCCAGAGTGTCCAGAAAAGACCCCAATGACCTTCCTTGGGTAGGAGAGGAGTCCTCTGTTTCCTTGCACTATCCAGGTGAGGCAACACCCCACCCTGCCTTGGTTTGCCCTCCTTGGGCTATACCCACTGTTTAATCAGTGCCATTGAGATGAACCTGGTACCTCAGTTGGAAATGTGGAGAACAGTCGCCTTCTGTGTCACTGTTGCTGGGATCTGCACTCCAGAGCTGTTCTTCTTTGGCCATCTTGGCAGAAGTCCCCGAAATTCATGATTTTAATGAAATTTATCAACCTGGGGATTTTGTGGCAACTAATTAACATCTTACTTTTGTACACTTAGATATTTCTGTTCACTCAGTTATGTATTTATGTATTCAACAAATTGTTTTGTACAGATGCTCCTTAACTTACAATGGAGTTACATCCCAATGAAATCATCAGAAGTCTAAAATATCATAAGTAAAAAATAAATTCAATACTCTGATAAGCCCATTGTAAAATCCAGTATTTTAAGTCAAACTATCATAAATTGAGGACTTTCTGTATCACACCAATATTTTGGCATAAATGAAACATTATTAAAAGTTTAAGCTGTTCTGTAGGCAATTTAGAACATAAAGTGATGCTTATAGTAATAATAATAAATGTTCCATTACTTAGTGTGGAAGACTAGATATGCCTACATTTTAGTTTTCTAGATAATTGAAGTTTTCCCTAAATAGAATAAATAATTTCCAAAATAATTACCTACTTACCACATATTTTTCCTGAAGTAAATTCCATGTATTTTGTTCTTCCTGCATAGGACAAACTTACACATTTTACAGTTTAACTAATAATTCAGTGTCAACTCTTAGCATTATCAAATACTGTTTTTGTGGCTGTAATATGTAACTGTCTTTAGAAAATGTGTGAAATTGATGTTCCCTACATGAAATTTCCAATCTGTGCTTTTTAAAATATGTCAATGTTTTATGGTTTTCCTTTTCTTCCTTCACTCAGGCTTTTATATGGCCCTTTTCTAGTTCTGTGGTGATTCTGTCTTCATCAGCTTTTCTTCTCACAATTCTGATCTATTGGTAACCAGCTCATAATGTAACCAAGCTAATTAGAATAAGCGTTTAGTAAAATTGGTCTGTGAGTAATGTCTTAAAATATGGACTTTATAGTAAAAGCTTCACCGTAGTGAAAATACAAACTTTATAGTAAAAGCTTATTTTGACTACTGGAGACTTTACCTTGTTTTCTTCCTGCTTCTGGATCCTTGAATGGAAATCGTTCTTTGATGTTTTACATTTAAACCATACTTTCATATCTAGAAGAAAAGTTACATCTATAAACTACACCCAAGTACAGGATAATAAAACCTTAATCTGAAAAGACCACAGTGCTTCTGAAATGTATCTAATAAGTGTTTAGCTTTTCAGAAGATTGTGCAGAATATACAACCACCAAAATATACACGTGGGAAAAAATGTGTTTTCAAATTACTTCACTTGTTGTTGATGTCATTTAACAAACTACAATATACCCTTCAGATTAAGTGCAAATAACTTACCTTCTTGGAAGCAATTCCTGACCTTCCAGATAGAGCTGAAAGATTCCTCCTTTATATTCTTCCTACATCATGAATTTTTCTCTATCTTAATCCATATATATATATACATATATGTAATATATATGTTAAATATATATAAAATATATATGTATATATATAGATAAAGATATGTATATATTATATATATTACATATTATACATATATATTATATATATATATATATTATATATATATATATATTATATATATATATATATATATATATATATATATATATATATATTGCTTTTCATATTGAAAGCTTCTGGATGACAAATAGAATAACGTAATGAATCTCTAAGCCAGGATCATGCCAACATAAAGAGATGAATGAATGTGTATTGAATAGATGGATATTCCATTTAGCAATTATGAAAACAACACAATGTTCTATGAAATCTATGGGATTAAACAAACAACATATAATGTACTGTATTATGTGATGAAGGTCACAAAGATGAGTGAGAAATAAGCCCTTACTGTCAAAAACTAGATCTATGTAAAAAGAGATAAAATGGTACACAAATAACTGTGGAGCTATATTAGTTGGGAGAGGCCAAGATATGCTCTGGTTCAAGTTGGTCCAACCTGTTGCCCATGGGCTGCATGTGGCCCAGGGTAACTTTGAATACAACCCAACACAAATTTGTAAACTTTCTCAAAATATTATGAGATTATTTTTGCAAGGTTTTTTTTTTGGCTCATTAGCTCTCATTAGTGTTAGTGTCATTTATGTGTGGCTTCTTACACTGTGGCCCAGAAAAGCCAAAACATTGGAAACCTCTGCTCTATTGAGTAACTAGTAAACCCTCAAATCTTAGTGTCTTACAACAATAGAATTTCCTTTCTGCTTCATTCAAGTTAGAGGTGGGTCTAGAAACTTTACTTATTCCTCTGCAAACCATGACACAGGGACCTGGGCTTCTTCTGTCATGTAGCTGTGTCAACTCTGAGTCTTTGCCTCTAAGAAATAGATGGGAGAGAGAGACAGAGGGAAATGGGCAATTATAAAATGCCTTTCTATGAAGATCCAGTTTGGAATAGACATGTGTTACTTGTCACATTTGTTTGGCCAGAACTTGCCCTATGACTCTGTATTGATGCAAGGGGTTCAGAAATATATTCTTCCTGTCTGCTAGGAGGAGTAAACAAATGGTCTTATTAGCATCATAGTATGCAGCTTATAGTATTGCCTCTAGGTCAGGTAGCCAAGTATAAATATTAAGTCAGTATGTACAGGTAACTTATAAAGAAACAATTTACTTATACAGTACTTCAACTTATTTCTTAACACTATACTCCGAGATGTTTTCCTGTTGTCCTTAAATTACAAGTAAGAAAAAAATCTCTCTTCAGACAAAACAATCACATGCGTCTTAGCACTGCTGAGCTTTTATTTCACTCACCTTCTGAAAAATTGCTGTTTGTAAATATCATGTTAATGACTGTTGATAACAACACAATGGATCTGGTAAAAATTGATTCAATAAAAAGGTAAAGAATGGAGTTTACCATTTCATTATTTTACCTTTTAATAGTAAACAATAGAATCCTTTCTATTGTTTCTATTACCTTTTAATAGTGACACCAATAGAATCATGTATTTGGACATTCTTACATTGTTATAAATGAATACCCGACACTGGGTAATTTATAAAGAAAAGAGGTTTCATTGGTTAAGGATTCTACAGGCTGTACAAGCATTGGACTGGCATCTGCTCTGCTTCCAGGGAAGCCTTAGGGAGATTTTACTAATGGTGGAATGCAAAGCTAGACCAGGCATATCACATGGTGAGACCAGGAGCAAGAGAGAGAGGGAGGAGCTTTTGAACAGCCCAATCTCATGTGAACTATTGTGAGGAAAGCACAAGGCCATGAAGAATTCATCCTGATGACCCCAACACCTCCCACCAGGCTCCACCTCCAGCACTGGGAATACCATTTCAACATGATTTTTAGAAGGAACATCAAAAGTACATCAAACCATTTCTTTGAAAAATACCTGACATTTTATTACCTTTCTAAGGTTTAGTGGTATAATTCTTTATGCTACTATCCCTAGAGAATAGACATATGTGCTATGTGCATGTATGTAATACACACACAGAAACATAGAAACATACAAATGGTCCCATGCACACAAATCTACATAAGTATCGTGGTCTTACCATTGACATAATATCTGATTTTGTACCTTCAGACTTGTGGGAATATTTTGACTTCTAAAAATCATTTTGCTCATTAATGTTTAAATTATAGTTTCATATTTGATATACAAATTCTGACATCTAAGTTAATATGTAGTTGTTATACTGCTCCTCAGTGAATGTATTTTCAACAATCAAACATGTTGTTATTCAAATGATAATCATTTTTTATTCTAAAGATAACTATAAAAAGTACAAGGAAAACATTGGCTAAGATGAGTAAATAACTCAAGAATTGTAATGAAAACTGTATAGGTTTTGAATTCTGACACACCTGGATTCAAATTTTAGCTCTGTAGCTTAATTTCTGTGTGAATAAGCTACTTAATCTTCCTAACTTTCAGTCTTTTTATTCATAAAATAGGGATTTTATTACATGAATTTCAGAGTTGCTGTGATAATTAGATTAAACTGTATATGCAAAGAATAAAGAATGTAGCTCTATAAAATTCTTGTTATCAGCAGCAAATTTCTGACTCTCTGATAATAATAATTGGATATTCTTATATCACTACTACTAGTATTATTATCAGTTTCTGTCTAAATTCCTTGAGGACTTACCAGAGCATCTTCAAATTGAAATAGAATTTAAAAATGTACTTCCTTTCTTTTTCTTTTGAATACTATTATTAATAGGTTGAGTTTTGGCAAATAGTTTTCCTGTTAATATAATTTCTTGAAATTGACAAGTATATCAAAATATGTTATCTGAACACAGTAGTAATAAAATAATTGAACACATTACAGAGCAGAGAATTAGAATGGTGTAGAGTTCAGAAATTTCTTGTTAGAAAATGACTGAAGAATAAATGTCAAGAAAAAGAAGATTTATTGTAGGGCTCTTATCTTTTTAAATCATCTTGGTAGAAAGTGCAGGAAGTATCTTTCTATGCATTTTCCATCCTCATGGCTTCATCTTGAGAGAAACCATTCTATTTTTTTAATCAATGATAGTATCTCTTTGCTAAAACATAACTACTTGAAAACAGTTTGCAAAAACTAGATTTCACTTTAAAGAAAAAATAAAAATATACACTGTTTCCACTTACCTACATTTTAAATAATAAAATTACATTCAGAAAGAAAACAAAATAAATACATGTTTGCCAAATCTATCTGTCTTTGTTCTTCATATCACTTCATTTTATTTTAACAAATTTACTGAGGTAATTCACATACCATATAGTTCTCCTATTTATGCACATTACTTCTTGAATAAGATATACCTAAGCCCATCCAATCTAAGAATATAAAGAAAATCAAAATAAACATGTTGATATTGAATATCAACTCTGTAAAAAAGATTAGAATAGACTAGAATAGGGTGAGATAGATATTTGTATGTTTTTTCCCTCAAAATATCAATTTTTAAATTAGAAGAATTAGACACAGGTGCATAAATAAAATATTTAAATAAAATATTAAAATATGTTTATATAATAGAAGAAATGCTATAATATGGTCAATGACTTACAATCAAATACATGTCATAAAAAAGAAGTGATTTAGGAGTTTCAAGGAAGAATATATATTTTACACAAGATTAGTTACTAAAATTTTCTAGATGAGATAAAATTTATTTTAGGAGTTTAGAGAAGGTTAGAGATAAGGGGAGTGCTCCTGGGTAAAGGTTAAGGAAGGGGTCAAAACATGAACAAAAGCAAAGGAGTAGAAAACCATAAGACACCCTCAAATAACAATGTGTGAAAAATAATCAGCTGTAGCAGAGTATTGCCCTTGAAGAGAGCTACGGTGTATTCTCCATCTGGGACTTATGAGCCAGGTTGTTAGCCAGAAGAGATACCTAAACCTATCCAATCTAAAAATCCAAAGAAAAATAGATATAAGCATGTTAACATTGAACATCAACTCTATAAAAATGGTTAGAATATACTAGAATAGGTGCTCCAAAAAGCCACAGAGTATGCAGCATAGCTTCCTGAATTATCATATTTCTGTGAGACTAATCGAAAATGTGATTTTCATTTTTGAAAACTCACATAAATTGGAATTTAATGTCATTTTACAAGTGTGTCAGCTACTCTCTCTAAAAATCATGAGTATAAGCTTATTCTCATTAATTAATTAATTAAATGATTAATTTCAGTTTTTTAGTGAAAAAACCTGATTATCAAGAATTGAAAAAGACAATAATGACAAGATCAATTGGGTTCTGTTGGTGGAAAAACTTGAATGTCAGATTAAAGAGCTTGGACTTTGTGTTAGGAGTAAGGGAACTTTGAAGAATGATAAACCATGGGAATATATATATGTGTATATATATGTGTGTATATATATTACCACAGTTTAGCATTCTTCAAAGATATATATGTGTGTGTGTGTGTGTATATACATATGTATATATATATACACACACACACACACATATATATATCCCATCTTTCAGGAAATTACTATGGCAACAATATACAGAATGTATGAATGAGGAAATATTATAGACTAAAACCAGCTTAGAATGCACAAGCACAAATGATTTATTAAAGCAGTTGCATCATTTTAAGAGCCAATTCTATTACTTGATTTATAAAAATTGTTGAAAGTCTGTTACAATTTGAATGTATCCCACAGAATGTATATGTTGGAAACTTAATCCCTAATGTGACAGTGTTGGCAGGAGGAGCCAAATGGGAGGTGTTTAGTTCTTGAGGGCAGGATATAAAGGGCTCTTAAAAGAGGATTTGCTCTCCTGTGCTCTTTGACCTCCTGCCATGTGATGATGCAGGAAGAAGGCCCTTTGCAGTTACCAATGCCATGATATTGGACTTACCAGCCTCCAGAACTCTGAAGGAATACATTCCCCCCTTTTTTTTAATTAATTACTTAGTTTCAGGCATTTTATTATAGCAGCACAAATGAATTAACCCAAAGACCCCAACTATTTCTTGAAGATCAGAGAGCTTACTTCATTGGATCCCATGATTTCTAATGTAAAATCTAATAATTGTATATCATCAAAGAAAAATCTGTGAAGGCAATAACCTTCCCTTTATGGAAATAAAAGACATGAAATTAATTATTATGCCATATCATTTCAAAGCTGAACTAATAGAAAATATTACCCATTAATGATTTGTGTTGTGTTTATCAGAAAAAACAGACCTTCCAAATACATTTTTATAAAAAATTATTTAAGCAATACATCTCATTTTGTATAAGAAATTAAAGTGAGTCTAATCACAAGTACTGTAAATAGCAAGTATTAATCTGCTCATCTGTCCTCCAAGAAACATAACAGGCAAATTTCTGAAATTGTTCTAAAAAATCGGTGGTTATCTCAAAAGGTGGTAATACTTTTTGAAGGTTAGCATTCTTGGTGAGATATTTAATGAGAAGTTTAGCTATAGTTCCCTAGCAGAATGAAGAGGTCCAGGAATTGTGAAAACAATGTGGAGGCAATTTCACAAAAAGTTCAGATCTCCTGCCCAGCTCCACCTGAGCTACATCCACATTAGCCATATTTAGGTCTTTCCATTTCTGCAGATGACAGAACATTCTTTCACAAGAAATACAGAAGCTATCATGATAATAAAAGCTCCATCAGAGGTAAGCTCTCCTTGATGATAATGTCAATTATCCTGTTATTTTTGGCGTTTACTCATTGTCTCTCAGGCATGGGACTTTGTCTCATAATAAGTAGGAGGCCCTCAATTTCTTGAAGCTGTCAAGACAACCATATTCCAGCTGTCATTTTTTTTCACAAATGCTTACAAGATAATATATTATCTTATAAGTTGAGAAACTTACTGAACTTCCTGGTTGAGAAAGTGAAATGTTTTTGTACATTTCTGAAGAGTGGTGAACTATCTAGCTAAGATACCCAGTGCCCAGTTTCCACTAACATTATTCAAGAGTCAAACCTCATAAACCCCAAAGCATATGTGTCTGGGGGTGGAATAAAGGTGGGCTCAGAATGCCTAGAACCAGTTACATCCCATGTTAGAAAGGAGTCAGAACTAACTTCTCCTGGTATGAAAAATCAGAACTAACTAACTTAGTTATAGAACTCAGAGCTAACTTCTTCCCCTGGTATGAAAAATTATGCTTCTTTTATGCTACTCTTAATATGGTCTTTCCAGAAGATATAGGTGTCCTTAACTCCTGGAAATCAACTTTTCCTTCAAAATGGTTGCAGTCATTAAACCAGAAGTAACTATTGATATAAAAGAAATATTTAAGTTACAGAAGGATTAATATAAAAAGTACATTAGTATGAAGTATACACTCATAGGGTATTGTTAGGTGCCACAGGAAATTGAGAAACCTGTGATCTTTCCAGAGTCCAAATATTTAAGAATTAACTATAGAAACATATGTATATAAGAAAGAACTGTAAACAACTGCATGACAAATTTTCTATCAAATTTTAGAAATATAGAAAGTAATGACAATCTAAGTGGCATAATGTATATTCAATATTTTCTAGGGATGTATGTATCCTTGATATATTTATAATATTACACTTGATTTTTAATGTAACACATTCACTTTGAGAAGTAAATTTTATAAAGTAAGCAAAAAGCAGCCAATAAAAATGAACTAATGGAGTGTCAATTTCATTTGAATAGTAACTCATAGTATATAGAGAGTTATAAAATGTAAAAAATATTTCAAATAGTATAAAATATGTGAATACTTAATATCTTAGAAGAAAGACGAATGAAATAACATATTTGAATACAAAAATATGAACATTTTATAACCCAAAACACTGTACAAATTAATGGCATATTGCTAGCTGGAAATTTCTAAGTACTCTGGAATAGCTATGAAGCAAGATGAACATTCTAGGAAACAATTATCAATATCTGTTAAGAGCAGAAACATCACCATTTTTTAAATCTGTTAATTCTCAATCTGAGAGTATTCTAGAAAGTATTAATAAACGTGAGGAAAGATAAAACATCAAAATATTACCTTTATACCAAAAGGAGTGGGAATTGTCTAATTGCTGAATAACAGGTTATTGGTTAAATTCATTGTGCTACATCTAATAACAGATTAAGAATCACCATTGAAAAATCATTCTTGGAAAGAGCATATCTTGCTCTGAACTTTGAAGAAAGTATTTATTTATATGTAAAAATGCAATATAACCTTAAATGGCATCAAGAATAAAAACCTGTTTTTCAGTACAATTCCAATTTCAAGAACCTTAAATATAATGAGTGTCACATGCTAGACTATTTCTAGATACTCTTGCCTTTGGGGTTTAATCCTCCTAATAATTATGTAACAGGATGTTATAACACTATAGAACTATTCTGGTTTTAATTTCAGCTAAAGCCCCAAGACTGTTATTGAGACCACCATGCAGAAATTATAAAGAAGGGTTATTAACCCTTATTAGGAACATTTATCCTCAGCCTGGACAGATAAAAAGACCCAGGACTATAGATTGGAATAGGATTGAGGGAACAGTTTGTTGATGTGTGTTGAGTCCTACACACTTGTAAGATGGAGGAGTTAGTGTGTTTGCCCTTCAAATCATGCTTTAGGAAGAGGGATTAAAGGAGATGTGCAATTACTTTAATATATGAGCCTAATAATTTGAAGAATACAGTGGACTTGGGTCTGCTTTAGAGACACACCGGAGACATCTAAAGTGAGAGGACGTAGCTGGCTTGTTTCTCTGACAGCAAAAGGAGGGAGAGTTGGCATCACTTGTGAACTGACACACCCAGTCTTTCTGGACAAAAGATGCATTAGTGTTAATGGCAAAGCTAGGCATGAGTGACACGTGAATGAGAGTTAATTTTGGTACTCTACAGTGAGGTGAATTGTCAGATTTTTCAAGGCCAAGGAAAGAGCCAGCAGCAGCCAGAGATGAATTTCCCCTCATGAAGAGAACGTTTGATAAGAAATTCACAGCAATAGGTTGGTGTCTCTGAAGAGCATATAGTAATACTCAGAAAAGTAAAGTTTCGCTTCAAACTCTGTCCAGCCCAAGGAACACCTCATGACAACACTACAAAGAAGAGTAGGACTTTCCCTGCCTCCTCTGCCACTATAAACTTGCTTGCTCACAACCCTGGTGAGGATAAAAGCTGAGAATGACAAGCTGGAGATGAAAATACTGCAGAGCAAGTCAGGAAAGAGAAAAGAAGCCAATGAGGCATCCTGATTGGAAATTTTAAATTTCGTTTATTATTAGGCTGAACAAATTAATTACTATACCATTTTTATTATTAGAAATTCAATTGGAAATGTAGTAAGATTTATTCCATCCAAATTTCACCCAAAGGAAAGGGAGAAATTTAGCTTCAAATAATAGAATTAAAGGGTTAGCAGCATACAAATATAGTTGCTTTCACATTGACTATCACAAGTCATGCTTGATCAATGCAGCTGTTAAGTACCAATCAAGTTGTCCCCATTTCATGTACTTTAGTGTATCCAATATCCACCTATCTTCCCCACCACAGTGTGCCTAGGATTTTCCTGGATACAGATGACTCTTTGCTGTTTCTGCCTCATCATTTATCACTGCTTATTTCTGTCTGCTCTACACTAATTCAAACATTACAACACAAGTCCTCTACCTAGATATTTGAAAAATCTCTCTCACAAAGGCAGTTATATTTAATAGACTCCTGCTCATAACTTGGGGTCATAGGCAGGATGGGGGAGTACTTTTTTGTATAGTATAAAAGTTAGCATAAAATTAAATATAAGACATGCTGGATATTAGAAATTCCTTGGACACATTCACCTCATTGAATTTCATCCTGGTTAGTTTTCAACCCTCAAGTCACCCATTTCCCAGCTATGTTGCTGACCTTCACAATCCTAGGAGATTCTCCTATATGTTTCCCAACTTTTCCAGTCTTAATTGTGGGGCCTGGGTCAGGTAACTTAGCATCTTTCCATCTTACTTTCCTTTTCCATTAAATTGGGATACTATTAGTAGCTATCTCACAGGATTACTAGGAAAATTAAATGGGCCTACATGTGTAAAGCAATTATCTTAGTGCCTGGTACAGAGTTCATGTTTCATAAGGTATTCAATTTTCATTTTATTCTATTCGTAAGTATGTGCTAGAGGGTAAGGTAGAATGGGAGTGATTTCCTTCTTATATGAAAAGAACTCCTCAAAATGTTTTCCTAAGTGAAACAGTTCTCACTCCCAGTATAATGTGTTACCTCCTTGAAAATAATATTATTTTCCTCCCCAGGACTTGCATGTTAAAAAATAAAGTCAAAAGAATTGTTTGAAATAGAATGAAATATTATATATGTATATTTCTGGATATAAAGTTATGAAAGTTTATTTTTATACATATTGTATTTTATAGATAAAATCTGAATTTCTTTTCTAAAAGCAGAGATCTTACTTATTATTACCATGCCTTACTAACATTTTTATGAATGTAGGCAATCAATGAACTTAATCAAAAAAGGTTTGGGACATAGAGAGTGGTGCATTAGGACTCTTTGTTCCTGCATTAGATCCTCACTTCTGGGCTGGAGCAAGTGATAAGGCCTCTGTCTGGGAAGAGTTTTGCAGTGTTATATATCACAGTGTAGTGAGTGTTCAGTCTATGAAACATCTCCATTTTATACACCGGTTAATATGACAGTTAGCAGGGAGTCATGCCTCATAAATCCATATATTCTGTATTCATTTATAGGCAATATTTATTTAGGGATATCGTATTAAAGAATTAAATAAAGAAGGCTTATTTTAGTAAATATCATTAGTCTACATTGTGGCTCAATTATAATGTCCACAAGAGCATTCATTTCAATCATCAGTCTTCTTTTTATTTCCCCTGGGTGTAATCTTCTGGTATTGGGGGAGAAATACATTTCTGGCCAGTTGCATTAACAACTTCTACCAATTTACTGTCTGAACTCAGTTAATATCTTCTTGCCACACATTTCTCTGGTTATAATTATTTGTCTTACTATATTTTAAGAATTAAGGCATCTAATACCTTAAAAAACAAAGCCAAAAAAATTTTAGGAAATAGAGTAAAATATGATGTATGTGTATTTCTGGACATAATTTATTTTTATGTATATTTTATTTTATAGATCTTGTTCAAATCAACAAGATTTTTTTTATGTATATTTTATTTTTATGTATATTTTATTTTTATGTATATTTTATTTTATAGATCTTGTTCAAATCAACAAGATTTGAACTACCTAATAGGGACTAGGAATAAAATATGTTCATAGTGAAAATATTTATTTAAATGTCTTTTGATAAATTTACTCCGCTTAATTGGTGTTTATCTTCAATTCCACATTTTCTATGATTTGATGGAGACACTTGATTGAACATGCAATGTTTCTAAGGTCAAATTCACTTTCTTCTCTGCACAATCCATTTTAACATGTTTTTTAATCAATGAGAGGATTCAATCCAACCTCTCAAAGCATTTTCTTATCCTGGGAAGCATCATTTGCATAAGTCTAATTTTCACTTACTTCTTTTTTTTTTTTTTAAATTTATTTTTTTTTATTGCATTTTAGGTTTTGGGGTACATGTGCAGAGCATGCAATACAGTTGCATAGGTACACACATTGCAGTGTGTTTTGTTTGCTTTCTCCCCTTCACCCACATTTGGTGTTTCTCCCCTGGCAATCCCTCCCCACCTCCCCCTCCCACTGGCCCTCCCCTTTCCCCCCTATAGACCCCAGTGTTTAGTACTCCCCTCTCTGTGTCCATGTGTTCTCATTTTTCATCACCCGCCTATGAGTGAGAATATGCGGTGTTTCATTTTCTGTTCTTGTGTCAGTTTGCTGAGAATGATGTTCTATTAATAAATTACAAACCCTCTAATACAGCATGTAGCTATGACAGAGAGATTAATGTAATGTTTGACACACCATACATAAGTAAAACTTAACACTATCAATCAAGGCAATGTTTCTTCTTTAGATTACAGATTACTAAGAACCCAATATTCATTTTTCAGAGAAAAGAAGTTCAAGGACTTTATTTCCGTATTGGCCATTAGTCAGCACCAGATCTGAGAGAGATGTCCAATAGTATTATTCTCTCTGCTCTGACGTGTTGGCAGGGAAATAACATAATTGTCTCCTTCCCTGGGATTAAAATCTGCTCACAAGCCCTTTTGCTATTTGCTGTGATCTTTTCTTATATACATGCAACTCAGCAAGCATGTTATTTACCACAGAGCGAGTAACAACAGCCTTGCTAATACTTCTTTGTCACAAAGATATGCGCTGAGTTTTGTTGTATGAAGAATTGTAAACGTGTCCTGCTGCTTGATAATGGCAGGAGCTACATAAAAACTGTGGGAAAACCTTGATATGATACACAAAGCAAAATTTTAAGTGCCTATCTCAGTCTGTTTCGGCTGATATAACAAAATACCTTAGACTGTGTAACGTATAAACAACAAAAATGTATTTCTCATAGTTTTGAAGGCTGGGAAGTCAAAGATCAAGGCATGGGAGGTTTGATATCTGGTGAGGGCCCTTTTTCCCATAGTTAGCACCTTCTGGCTGTGTCTTCACATGGTGGAAGGGCCAAATAACTTCCTGCAGGCCCCTTTTATAAGCGCACTAATCCCATATATGAGGGCTCTGTCCTTTTGACCTAATCACTTCCTAAAGGCCCCCTAATACTATTGCACTGGGGTTTGAATGTATAAATTTGGTGAAGCGCAAACATTCATACCATAACAATGTGCATTACAATATTGTTAACTGTAGGTACCATGCTGAATAGCAGATTTCTTGAACTTATTTATTTTGCATAACCGAAACTTTATGCCAATTGAAGAACTTCCATTTTCCCCTCCTTTTAACTCCTAGTAACCACCATTCTGTTTCGGCTTCTAAGAGTTTGACTATTTCAGATAGCTCATATGAGTAGAATCATGTAGTATTTGTCCTTCTGTTACTGGTTTATTTCACTTACAATAATGTCTTGCACATTCATCCATGTTGTGTGAAATAGTAGGGTTTCCACAGACATTTTAAAATAATTCTTTCTTTTTTGACTAAGTGGGGTGCAGTTTCTTATCTCATTAACCCTTCAGTGCATGGCCTGAGGACCCAGTGCCTGCCCACTACAAGACGCAGGTAATAATCCTGGAAATCTGACTAAATCTGCCTTATTTCAAATCTTTCTTCTGAGTCAATAACTAGTTATTTCTGGTAGTTATGTACATGGCACACTTAAATTCTTCCCTAAATTCTCATAGAAATTTAAATGAATGCTTATTTCCTTGACAATAACAAAGCCATTGGCTTTAAGTGAAGAATCTTTGAACTGCTTTTATCTCTGTCCAGTGTGTAATGTATAAACAACAAAAATGTATTTCTTTTTTGTTCACAAAAAAGTGAACTTTGGCTGTACTGTTTGATTTCTAAATGAATGTTTTATAAGGGGCTTGTTCCTTTGTGCTCAGCCTTCTCATTGCTGTTGCCACGTGAGGAAATACATGTTTACTTCCCCTTCTGCCCTGATTGTAAGTTTCCTGAGGCCTTCCCAGTCATGCTGAACTGTCAGTCAATTAAACCTATTTCCTTTATAAATTACTTGGTCTCAAATATGTCTTTATTAGCTATGTGAGAACACCTACACACTGGACAGAGATAAAAGCCCTTGTCTTCTTCCATCAAGCTTGACCCATCTGCAGGGTGTATTGCTGTTGTTTTCTAAACAGGTGACATAATCGAGAAACTCTCATCAGTGAACCAGACTACTTACTTTACTTCAATGGGGAGCAATTTATGAGACACAGAACATGCAGCAATGAAGCTGGAAAAGTTAGCTGAGGTTTTTATTTGATCATCTCCATTGTCAGTGAAGCAACCTGCTTGATATGGTTTGGCTGTGTCCCCACACAAATCTCATCTTGAATTGTAGTTCCCATAGTCCCCACAAGTCATGGGAGGTACCCAGTGGGAGAAAATTGAATCATAAAGGCGGTTACCCCCATGCTGCTTTTCTCATAATAGTGAGTTCTCAAAGCTCTGATGGTTTTATAAGGGGCTTTTTCCTTTGTGCTCAACACTTCTCATTGCTGTTGCCATGTGAGGAAGGAAATACATGTTTACTTCCCCTTCTGCCCTGATTGTAAGTTTCCTGAGGCCTTCCCAGTCATGCTGAACTGTCAGTCAATTAAACCTATTTCCTTTATAAATTTACCCTTTATAAATTATTAGCAATGTGAGAACAGACCAATATGCTGCTCCTATATGTGATGATCCCCTTCTGTGTACTTGCCCACTTCCCAAAGTCTGCTTTTTAACATCCCATTTCTAATTTCTGAGTGAACTTTGGCTGTCCTGTTTGATTCCTAAATGAATTTTTCTGACATTATCCAAGACAAAGTTGTTTTCCCTAGCTTCAGAGTTAGCTGATGTACTTCTGTGGTGGGCAGAGTATTGATGACCAGCACTCAGAAACAAACAATAAACTGCTTTTTAAATGGTTTATTAGGAATAGCTATTTTGCCTAACATTTGTGCTCAAAAAATACGAGGTCTTCACTGAACTCTTTAATTTCTGCAGATAGCTATAGTTTGTGTATGTTCTGGTTTCAGATGCATCTAATATTGTCTGTGCAGTCAAATCATGCAATCCTAATAGACCTTCCTGCATCACCACTCTCCAAAAATCCTTTAGCAATTGATTCTGCTCAGAGCCTCTACTCAAATTCAGTTATCTTTCTGGTGATTCTGTGAACAGAGATCAATAGCATTCTTAGATTGAAGAAAACAAACACAAAAAACTTCTGCAAAAGCCAAAGTAAGTCCTATTTGTCTCTAGGTCTCTTTCTCATTGGCAGGTTCTCTAAGAGAAAATTTTTTATGGTTTCAAAAAATGTCTCTAGTTACTCCAGTCAATGTAATCCCAAGGTCTCTGACTTTTATCTGGGTTCATCAGCCTGCCTCTGATTGTCACATGAATCACTACAGTCCTTAACTTCTCTTCAATTCTTATTAGAGGAGAAGTTTTGTAATATAATCAACATAATTTACACACTTGCTTTGAATATTTGTTAAGTCCAGGTCCCACCTCATGAAATTATGCAGTTATCCAGGCAAATTCAAACATACTTCTGACAATATAGTAAATGTATCCTGAGTCCTATTCTGTGAGAATGCATATTGTGCCTGGCTGTTCCTGGAAATTGAGATGGAGAAAAAAGCGCTAGGCAAGTTTCTAATTGCATAGCCATCTCCTTGGCTTGCTGTGCTTCCTATACAATGTTTACTACATCAGGCACAGTTGAAGCAATTGGGACAACTACTCGTTAAATGCTTGATAATCTACAGCTAACCTTCAGGGACTGGCCAGGCAGCTCTGATAAAGGGGAAGCTAATGGGAACCAATAATCATACCTCAAGCATTCACTTAATCAGGTCAATAATCTCTTGTACATTCCTGGAATTCTGTATTGTTTACAATTTATTCTAAGAAAATACAAAAAATTCCAATAGTTCCCATTCAGCATGGCCAATTAAAACTCCAGGAAAGGTGAGTTAGACAATCTACTTTTCCACCAAAAATGGAAAAAGGGAACATTCTCTATTAGCACATAATATCTATTCCAATTATGCATTCAGCTAAAGGCCATTAACTAGTGAAGAGTCTCTCAAGTCATATTTTTCACTCCTAATCTTATTTGATGCTGGTCCCCCTAACATGGCGTCTCCAAATCCTGCTAGTTTCATCTTTGGGTCTCTCACAAATTTGATTTATCATAAGTGCTACTGAACATTGAAAACCTCTATCAAGTCATCTTTAGAGGATTTACCTACCAGTTCCTGGCTTTTTTACCCAAATAACTACCAAAGGCCTATGATTTCTTTTTGGGGGTAGGATAAGAATATCTCAGCCTCTCAGTCTACCTTTTTCAGACTCAATGACTTTATTCATGGAAATACATTCAGGCTGTTTGTTGTTTACGTATTTTCCATTTTGAATCATGATTCTGATCATTTGATTTGATTTTTTTCCAGACTACAATACTTTGAGTGAACTTGCAGTGACACTTTAAGAAGTTGGACGGAGAATCAGTGTCTCCCCACCTTCAAAATATGAATACTGTTATTCTAACTTCTTAGTACAAACTGTATGATTCTTTCTCTCTCTTTTTACACTGCTTTTTATAAACCATCTCAACAGCGTCACTAAGTTGAGCAGCTTCGTATTTCCTTCCTTTTTATTTTTCTCTTCATGGTCCTTTCTTTTGTGTGCTTTTCTTTTTTTCATCACGCAGCCCCCTCCGCATTAACTGAGCTGGCAGGTGCATCACTGTCTCCTAAACATTCCCTTGGCTTCCCAAGAGCAACATTATATAAGGAGAACAGGAGACAGAAGCTCTCCAGAGTAGCATATCTTTCATTATCTGTGCCAGGAATGTTAAATTGAGTGTGTCTTTCTCATCATCAAATAGACAACTTTGGGTTAGTCATTCATACCATGCCTAGAGCATTGGAAGACATATGACACTTGTGAGTGAGGGGAGAAGACAAGTACCTTTCTCAGAATAGGGTTGCTATGCTTCTACTTTGACCGGTTATATAGATTAATTATTATGCAACATGAAAATACCTGATTACAGAAGTTTTCAACCACTGTGTATTAGCCTTCAACTCACATAGCTCTAAAATTAGTGAGATTTCCCAGACAGTTGAAAAAACTGCAAATAATGATTTACCAGGCTTCTTCTGGTATTTTAATGTAAAACATTTGAAAATTTTCACAGAATATCTTTGGGATTTAGTAGTCACCTGATCTTATCCTCCAGCTATTTGTGTATTTTTGAGTAGTCAGTGGCCTTGTTTGTGAGGAAGTAGGGCATCATCCCAAGTAGTTATAGAAGTACAAGTAGGTCTTCCATGACAGGAAAAAAAAGTCTCACAGCAAAGAAGAGTAGGATTTGGAAATTATTTTTCTTAGGATTTGGTAATTATAAACAATACATAGATTTTATTGTTCTTTGGTTTAAGGGAGCTTAAAAATCTTACTTTATCAGCACCACTAGCATTAGCCAGGGGATAGAAATTTTTCTATCTTCCTCTTCTCTCTTCCAGCCACCCTTCATCAATCCACATAGCCATTTCCCTCATATCTAAGTCTATTTCCTCCACATCCCATTGCTTCAAAGGTTTGCTGTGTACTATCATCAATGGGTAGGAGTCATCTTGTAATTAGATCTTCATTATATTTTTTCCATCTACTTTTTGTTGTTAAAAATGACCCGGGCCATTAAGATTTATCAGATTAAAGCATAATTCTGCTTGCACTGTCAGTCTGTGCTAACACAAAGTCTCAGGCTGCAAAGCAACATGTTCAAAACTTTACCAGTTCTGAAAATGTACTAATAACTTCAAGGGTACAGGCAATCAAGAAAATGTACTAATAATTTCAAGGATATGGGCAATCAAGAGGCTCAGACAACCTTGGCGGTGGCGGGGAAGCGGGGGTGTCTGCGACAGTACCAGTTCCCTGGCACTTTCCATGTTTGAGATGTAGTCTCCAGTTCAAATAGAAGATGAGGACTCTTAGTGGAGTTTTGCTTGGTTGCCTCACACAGCAGGAGGAATATTTAAACTATAAAATATTGCCACTTTATGCCTCAGTTTAAGGGACATTTTCTAAGGAACCCAGTATCATAAATCCTTAGGTTCTTAACTTATCAATATTTTCTGCAGACAATCCTTAACCAAGGATATTCTGTCAAGAACTTTTCATAGATAAGGACTTTTCTGGAAATATGAATAGTCTATTTACCCAGAGTTTCGGTTATCATGTTGACAAGGTGATTGTGTTGGGTCACTTGCCCTTTTTTTTTTCTCCCAGGGTCAAAAATGAATAAGCAGTCAGCAACTTTAACTTCTTCCATCCAAAATAGTGTGCATAAATATAAAATTCATTGAATTTTTAAAAACTGAATACATTCTTGTAACCAGCACCTGGATCAAGACATATCCCTATTCCAGCTGCCCAGAAGCCTCCCCTCATGCTTGTTTTCTGTCACTACTCCATCCAGGGGCAAATAATTGACATGATATAATTGTATAATGTGTTGTTTTAAATTGTTGATTGGTACCCCATAATAATTCACATGTAGACAATCACATATACACAGAGAATGAGGTCTAACTTCTGTGTGTTACATGAAAAATATAAAGTTTTTTAAGCATGAGGCTTTCAAAAGTTTTCTTAGGGTTTGGCAAATGTAAATAATGCATAGATCCTCTTGTTTGTTTATATTATTTGAGTACAACATGAATATATTTGTGCTATAAAAATTCAAGCAATAAAAAAATAGTAAAGTGTAAAAGCTTTTTCATCACCTTACAACATAATCCATTCCTGTCCCCAGAAGTCACCACTATTAATAAATATTTTTCTATTTAATTAGAGTTTTGCTTTTGACATGAAGAACATATTATAGAGCATTATACATCAGAATAGACTTCCTCTGATTATAATGGCTTTATTTTATTATAGCACAAAGATTAAAGTATCTAAAATCAGACTATCTGACTTTAAATCTTGACCTTGCTACTTCCCTGCTGATGACTTAGGGCCAGTTACTTGCTTTTTCCCCGGTTTCTTCACCTAAAAATGGTAATAGTGATAATTATGGTATTGTCTCAGAGTATTAAGTGAATTAATAGGGATCAAGTTTATAACAGAAGCTGGCTGAGGTCAAGTGTTCAGATATATTTTGCCATTACTAAGATGTTATCATATTGTACATTTGATTATTAATATTGCTAAAATTACCTTAAATTTTTGTCTCTTTATGGTCAATTATTTTTCTATAACAAAGTTACAAAGAATGTAATACTTTCATGGCTTTTTATTCATGGATGTATTTATATCAACAAATTATATTTCTAGAAATGAAAAGGTCAAGTGGAACATAATGCACATGTTAATTTAACTGGCATTCCCAAATTCACTTTCAATAAGTCTTATCATTGTATCCCTTACTAATACTGTATGAGAATATTTGTTTCCCTGCATCTGTTGTCAGCCAACATCAGATATCATTAATCTTTTAAATTTTTGCCAGTGTGATGGATATGAGTTCTGATTATTAGCAACATGTTTGCTGTGACTGGGAAGGCTTGGGGATAACTGCTTCTAAGCGAGGTCTTAGGACCGAATCTTCTCAGCATGTGTGTTTTTGGTCTCATAGTCAGAGGTGTAGTGGGTACTGTTGGATTCAGCTGATCCAAAATCAGCTTCCCAGCTTACCTCAAGTAACTCCCCTGGGCTGCTTCCTATTTCTTTATATTGTAACTCTGATCTTGGAGCTGCCTCTAAACCCCCCATTTTCATGAAAGTTCCTTCTTAGATGCATTTTAACCTAGAAATTTCTGCAGTCTTGTTTCTCTTTATTCAACCTTAACAGCCTTCTGTGCTTTGGGTCTTTAAAAGGACTCTTCTTTTGTTTTCCAATGTATCTATACATTGTTTTATTAATCGTCTTCAATATTTTCTTTAGAACTTTTAATTTAGACTTTGCAAAAGCTATTATTACATTAAAGTGATTTTCACTTTCAAAGAAGTCATTAAAATTGATCATTCTAATTTGGGACAATATTAATATATCTTGGCATATAAGGACAATGAAACTATAGTATTCTAATACACACATAATTATTTTTGCACATTGATTTGTACATTTATTAAAATAAGAATGAAAGGATGCCAGAGTAGGATATCCCTAGCAATATGTTTTTCCATTGCACATGTTTATTGTTTTGAAATTATTGCATAGATTGCATGCAAATATCAAACTTTAATATTTGTAATAAAGAAAACATTTTTTGTAACAAGCTGTGTGATATGCTTGTTTATATATTTCTTTTATAGATATGTTTATTTCAATAGATTATATTCCAAAATTATTATTATGCTATTGAGTAGAATTCCACTCTAAAGGTGATTATTTAATTATAATCTTCACTTAAATTTGACTACGCATGGATATAAAGATGGGGCAAATGGATGCTGGGATAATTACAATTTTCACTTTAATTTGACTACACATGGATATAAATATGGGGCAAATGGACACTAAGAACTACTAGAGGGGGAGGGAAGGAATGGGGCAAGGGCTAAAAACTATTTCATACTATGCTCACTACTCATAGTATGTGAGTGAGCATAGTATGAAATAGATAGTTCTTACCCCGAATCTCACCATCACCCAATATACCCATGTAACAAATCCGCACATGTACCCTCTGAACCTAATACAAGTTGAAGTTAAAAAAGAAAAAACAAAGTACTTTTGAAATAAAAAAACAAGAAGAAAATATTTCATTTACACTATAAAATTAAGAGGGAATCCTGTAAACAGTTCACTTGAGGTGTAAAAGCATAACAGTCATTTAAACAGTGGGCTTATTTCTTTTATGGACATTAGTCTGAGCAAATCTTTTGTGCAAGCATATTTATAATTTTGTATTATACTGTCACTCTGGCCTTACATTGCCTCATTTACTGTACTTCTTTTGTTAGTGTCATATCTTCTTTTCAGTTTAGTTGCAGTCACTTAATTCCTTTTCTTTTTAACCTTCCTAATGATCCTCATTTTTACATTTATTTTCTTCTTTTGATGCTTTGGTTCAATCTGCTGGCATATGAATACATGTTCAATATTCAATTATTAAAAATAAAGAGGTTTTATCTTTAAAGTTTTGCCAGTTCTCATGATGTGAATATACCTATCACAGTCACCTTCAAACAGCTACCGTAATATCACTGAATGTGCGTTTGGGCAGACATGTGCACAATTGGCTCTCATTGTAAGCTCGCTTCAGAACACCAGTATCTGTATTCCTCATTACAGTGAAAGCTGAGACGTGGTCTGATTCACTGTTATATTTCCCAGTTCTTAGAACAGTACTTAGCACATTGCCAACACAGTGGCATTTATTAAATCAATGAATGAATGAACAAAAGATGTTACTCTCACTTCCAAGAAAGAGTACAGTGAAGTATTTCCCTGATGGAATGTCCATGTGATTCTAGCCCTTTTCCACCCTCTTCCAGAATCCAATGATGAAAGAAAATATAAATAATTTGGGTACCCAGTCCTTGAGATCACTTTCTGAAGGAATGATGTTAACATTAATGAATAAAAAAGGAAGAAATAAAAAGCACACCACACATACTTTGTGTTCTGGTAGCACTAGCCCTAAACAGAATATGAGTAAGGTAACAAAAGAGTAACCTGAGATATATTAAAAATGGCTTTAAAACCAGAAGGGAGAAAGAAAGGAACAATAGAAGGAAGGGGAAAGGGGAAAAGTGAAAAACATATAGAAGAAGGAAAGGAAAATAATATGAAATATTCATGAAGTGCCTACTCTGAATTATGTACCCTTTTATTTGCTTTATATAAATTATATTGTAAAGTTGAAAATATGTGCTCTGGAGCAGAGCTGTGTAGAATGAAACCCGCTTTTGATTTTTACTGATGGTGTGACCTTTAGCAGATTAGTTAATTTGACCATTGCTTCAGTTTCCTATTTGACTGTCCTTCCTACCATGAGACTATAATGAACCAATGCATGTAAAAATGCTTAACACTGAGTCTGACATTTGGTGAGCATATAATAAATTTTAACTACAATTATTTGATGAAAATCTAACAATAGCCCTATGAGGTTTGTATACTTACTATTTTTACTTTTTTGATAAGGAGTCTGAAACACAAACAGATAAAATAATTTACTCAAAGCCACACAGGTATTAATCATGCAGCCATCTTCCAGGAAATACCAATAGAAAACAGGATGTAGGATTTGAGTGCAGGCAGTTAGCCTCCAGGGTTTTTAAACCCTATGTTATTACAAGAAGACATGCAGGTACCATTAGTGGAAGAAAATTTGAGAAAACAAATGATTAACAACCAAGAAATTACAAAATAAAAATCTACAATCTATGAAAAAAAATTAAATAATGAGATTAATTAATTCATTTAACAAATACTTATTGGGCACCAATTATTGGGTCAACCACACTTTTAGATACTGAGAATTTAACTGTGGACTGGTCTCTACTGTCACAGAATATACTTTATAACACAGTATAAAATGACATAACGAATGGAAATGCTGTTTGTAAAGGTAGCAAAATCTTCAACAGAAAAATCAATATTATTAGAAACTAATAATTTTTTAAAGAAAGGATATAGCATATCAACATATGAAAAATAGGTATCCATAGTAGAGAATATAACAGTGGAACAGTTAATGACTTCTGACATGAAGGAAGTACTGAGATGGAAATTGAATAGGATTTGTTTTCTTTCAGAAAAAAAATCAGTGGAAAATATATATGCTGATATAGGTAACAAAATTTGAGGATTAAAAATCTCTTCTATACAATAGATTAAAAAAGCATAGCACCAATAAGAAAATACAAATCTTGGATTGGGTTCTAATTTTTTTGTTCCAAAATGTCCAATAGATAGTGGAGCCTGTCTGCCAGAATATGAGCAAAAAATAGTGGGATCTAAATATGTTGTACATAGATTGTTATTCATGTCAATGGGATAAGAAGTTGGTCTCATATATGTACTAACTCAGCAGATACAATAATTTGGAAACTTCTTGAGAAGGTTGTAGTTAAATACACACTGTAATTACTTATAATACTATTAAATGCAATATTACAATTTAATGCATGGAGAAGCTGCCTTATTAAAATATTGAAATAAGCATTGAAATAATCTGAATGTAGAATACAGCTATATGTTTGAGCAAATACAATTGCAGAATAAAAAATAAATGTTATAATTACTAAAGAAAACTCCAATCTCTTAACTATGTATATAGAAAATACGAGGAAAAGATCTCAGGTAATACTACAAAAATTGGGAAGGATAGGTGGTGTATTGGTTTCCTATTACTGCAGTAGCAAGTTGTCACACTTAGTGTCTAAAATAGCAAACATTTGTTACCTTGTAGGTCTGAAGGTCAGAAGACTGGAATGGTTTCCACTAGGCTTATCAAGATGTTGGCAAGACTGCATTTCTTTCTTTAGGTTCTGTGGAAGAATCTGTTTTCTCGCTTTTCTTTTCCAGCTTCTAGAGGTTGCCTGCTTTCCTTGGTTCATGGTCCTTTTCAATTTTTAAAGCCAGCAATGACCCATCAAGTTGGTACCACCTAGAATCACTCTAATACTGATGCTTCTGTATCTCTTCAACTGTTAAGGACTCTTATGATTATGTTAAGCCCGCCTATATAACCAGGATATCCTACTTAAAGATAAGCTGATCAGCAACCTTCATTCCCCTCTGCTATGTAACCTTACCTATTCCAAAGTTCTAGAGAGTTGTACAGAGATACTTGGGAAGCCATTATGCTGCTAACCATAGATGGTAGGAAGTTTAAATTTTATAGCTAAGGACAACAAGCATTCATTCATTTCTAAGGCAGATAAATATTGAGATATTTTACATTTATACAATTTTTCTATAAAACTGTCAGATTAATTTCCATTTATGGGCACATATAACCTTCTGTTTAATTAATTAACAAGGTGTACAGAAAAGAGATAACAAGAAGGTCAGAGACTGCTTCCCTTAGAAAAGTCTGCTTGCTAAGTTGGCCCTTGGTTGGAGTCTGGGAACTTAAGTAATTATCACTGCCTATACTGTTCTGCATACATTGTGTATTAATAGAATTATGCTAAGTGAAACCAAGACAAGTAACCTAGCCCTATTTTAAGAGACTCAAAATATGGTGGCTGTATTTGTATACAGAAGCATATTAAAATGATATTCAGGTCAGGTGCATTGGCTCATGCCTGTAATCCTAGCATTTTGGGAGGCTGAGGTGGATGGATCACTTGAACTCAGGAGTTCAAGACCAGCCTGGCCAACATGGCAAGACTCCAACTCTACAAAAAATACAAAAATTAGCTGATCATGATGGCATGCACCTGTGATCTCAGCTACTTGGAGGGTTGAGGCAGGAGGATCACTTGAACCTGGGAGATTGAGGCTACAGGGAGCCGAGATGATGCCACTGCATTGCAGCCCAGTTGACAAAGCAAAACCCCTGCAAAAAAAGTAATTAACTGAGTCAGAACAGAATATGGGAAATAGAAGAAGCTTATTTGTTTAGGAGTTTCAAAGATGTAGACATCATATCTTGTTCAGATTATCAGGAAAGCTAGAGGCATGAAAGTTAGCTTTAAATTAATAAGTGGGTCTTGAGAGACGATACCTGGAGATAGAGGGAAGGAGAGTTTTGGAAGGCAAAGGAAATGGATAGCGTGCATGCCTAAAGAAGTGAAATATAGAGTGTATTAGAAATAAAATATAATAATAACCAGTATGGCACAAATTGGAATTTTCAAATGCTCTTGGTTAAAATCCTAATAATTCGAGTGCCTTATTTATAATTCAGTTTCATGTAAAACTTATAGATTATTATAGAAAGACCATAAAAATTCCATGGGATTCTACAAGTGTTCCTCTTAAACTCAAGCACAGAATTTATGTTCTACTGGTTCCTAATTATGCTTTTCTTTTCTGTCTCTTCTTTGTTAAGGTTCATCATGAATGAGACATGGGATTCAAACTCTTCAGAAAACTGGCATACCATCTGGAGTCTCAATGACACAAAGCATCATCTGTACTCAGATATTAATATTACCTATGTGAACTACTATCTTCACCAGCCTCAAGTGGCAGCAATCTTCATTATATCCTACTTTCTAATTTTCTTTTTGTGCATGGTGGGAAATACTGTGGTTTGCTTTATTGTAATGAGGAACAAACATATGCACACAGTCACTAATCTCTTCATCTTAAACCTGGCCATAAGTGATTTACTAGTTGGCATATTCTGCATGCCTACAACACTACTGGACAATATTATAGCAGGTATGTTGGCTTTTGTGCAGTTCAAAGATAAAATGAAATGTTTGTCTCATATTTCGGCAGTGATGGAAGGGTTGTTCATTCATTCATTTATTTGCAGATATTTATGGAATTCCAGGACCTGATCCAGGCACCTGCCCTCCTGGGGCCTACATTCTGGAGTAGATGGACAATAAACAAATAGATAATTAGAGAATGAGAAGGATTCTGGAGGAAAATGAAAGTGATATAACAGAAACAATGTGGAGGATGCTATTTTTATAGAGTATTCACTGGAGGACATGAGAAAATAAGATTTAGTATGTCTTACCTGGAGCCTTTGAATTTTCTTAATAAATTTCAGGGCACATATAATATGGTAGAAATATTACTATGAGCTGTAAAGTCCAAAGAACTGACACATCTGATTTCAGTTAATGCGATGTCTTCAATCTAACGTAAGTAGAAATATAGCCCCTCATGTGGTTAGCTAGGGAGATTTCCAACAGTTATTGAGAGAAGATGTAACAATCAATGATTTTTCAAAAACTGGTAGTTTATGTGTGCAACATAAGTCAGTTTACATTGTAAAGCTTAAGGTCGCACCCTATGTTACTTCTGGGCCCACAGTACTACTTCTTTAGCACTACTTTATATGCTCCTGAAGTGCAGGAAAAAATGTAACCTAAGGAGAAAATTAGGCCCTTGTGTGGTTAGCTTCCAGTACACTGTCTGTACACAATAACACCTTAATAAGTATTTGTTGTATTAATTAAAGAGCAGTGCTCACAGTATTCACATTCAAAATCTGTAAAATAAAAAGAGAACATTAGCTGCATATGAAATAAGTTTAGAGCAGCATGAGCCATAACAAAGCTCATGAGAGGATTGCTTGAGCCTGGGGCCAGGGGGGTGGGGGTGGGGGGAGCAGAGGGGTTAAGGCTACAGTGATCCATGATCACACCACTGCACTCCACCCTGTCTCAAAACAAAGAAACAGGCCGGGTGCAGTGGCTCCTGCCTGTAATCCTAGCACTTTGGGAGGCCAAGGCAGCCAGACCATGAGGTCAGGAGTTTGAGACCAGCCTGACCAAAATGGTGAAACCCCCATCTCTACTAAAAAGACAAAAATCAGCCAGGCATGGTGGTGCGTGCCTGTAGTCCCAGTTACTCAGGAGGCTGAGGCAGCAGAAGAATCCCTTGAACCTGGGAGGCAGAGGTTGCAGTGAGCCAAGATCACGCCACTGCACTCCATCCTGTGTGACAGGGCAAGACTCCGTCTCAAACAAACAAACAAACAAACAAAACAAAGAAACAAAAACAAAACATCACCAGAAAAAAAAAAAAAAAAACGACTTGATCTAGTTAACTGCTTCTTAGCAGCTATGTTTCAGAGTGAGACATAGTGTGGCTGCCTGATAGTTCTGCATGCCTGGAAGTTCACGTTAGGACCACTATCCACTTTACTAGTCTGGACTCTTTAATGGGAATTTCACAACTGTCAAAATCTACACATGAGTGTTTTTGAACAGGTCACTTTTTCCAGAAGGAGATTCTCTAACATACTGCCATAGGAATGTGAGGCTGGCTGTGGCATTCCACATTGCCATGCAGTGCAGCGGTATACTTTCGCTTAATCCTTCTGCATCACAGTGGCACTCATTAGCCCTGTACCTGGTGACTCGAGGTTTAGAGTACTTATAGTTCTGCCTCCTCAGAGAGTAAACCTCCATTCTTCTATTAACATGGGGGGAAGCCACTGGCATCTAATTGGATTTATACATATTTTCCACCAATCATGTCATTTTCTCAATCCTACATTTAGTGGTATCTGGCACTTTAATTTCTAAGGATTTATGCTCTTTTATCCTACAGCTATCATTTCAGTGGAATTGTGTGAGGGAGATTAGGTAAAACATATACTTAATATTCCATGTTCAATCATTGGCCACACACACATTTTTGAATTTTTGTTGACGATACTACCATAAGCTAACACATTTTAGGACTGAAAAAGATATTCCCTTTTGGTTTCTACTCACCAGAGTCACTCAAGCACTTATTTTAATATAATCTGGATAGGTGATTTATGAAAGATATATTTGAATTGTTTAAGTTATTTAAAGATACTTTATGAGTAAGAATTTTATTTTTTGGAAAATAAATTGCAGAAAAAATTTAAAAAAATTTTAAAACTCAGAGAAATGCATAATATTCATCTTTTGGGAAATGAGAATATTTGCTAGGAGAAAAATCTTGTTACTTTTCTGTAATAGCAGATGAGTGTTTAGAATATCAAACTACTACAATAATTTTAATAATTTTTTATAAATTTACGGTAGCTAAGGTTTAGTAGGAAAGTAATTCAAATAGACTATTTTTATTCATACAAAGTGCTCTTTATTCTGGATGTACCTCTGGGGTAAATTCTCTCATTTCATTCTATATAAATATAGTTTATTCTGTATGTAACTCCTGACTCCTTATAATTTATAGGGTGCCTTTCCAAACTAGAAAACTGACATTCTGTTTATTCATTTAAAGGGCATTATTGCATCAGAGTCAATGGTTTAGACTCTGGAGTCTTACGGCTCAGGTTCAAATCCTTAAAAGGCTTCTAACTAGCTGTGGCAAAGTATGTGATATTTATTTATTTGTTACCTCATCTATATTGTGAGGAATATAACAGAGGCTTCAAAAGCTTGTTGTGAGGATTAGATATGTTAATAGACATAGACCACTGGTAGGTAGTGCCTAGAATGTGATAACTACCGTGTAAGTTTTGACCTTGTTGTAAGTATACTGAAAAACAGAGCTCTGGAGCTATTAGGGAAAATACTAACAAACATTGATTGTTCTCTACCTATCATGTAGAAAACAGTTGCACTCGTCTTGATTCCACACCTTTATGTTTTTATCTTCAGTGAGATTTTTAAAATATGATCTTTTGAAAGACTATTTCATTTTCCTTTCAGGATGGCCATTTGGAAACACAATGTGCAAGATCAGTGGATTGGTCCAGGGAATATCTGTGGCAGCTTCAGTCTTTACATTAGTTGCAATAGCTATAGATAGGTAAGTCTGCACCAAACTCTGAATCCAGAAAAATGGGCATGTCTGGAACTAATATACCAGAAAAATATATAACCTACTAAATTTGGACTTATCTTTTCAAATTGTATTCAGTATATCTACCTCTTTAAGAGCAATATACCTACTAAAGTTTCAGTAATGATAAAATAAAACTATTGAGTTTTTCATACTTTAAATAATTGAAGATGGTAAAATTTTTCTATTTTTCACACTACAGTCTAGAATGTTCTAACAGGAGAAATGCAAATGTGCTGAAATAAATTGAAATTTTATCTAGATTTTAAGATTGAAAATCATTCATTCATTCATTCCTTACACATGTTGAGCATTTATGATGTGCCAGGTACTGGGCTGGGTTGTGTAACATTTAAAACAAATAGAAGTGCTACCTCAGGAAGGCTACAATCTGGTGGAGCAGATGCAGTTATTGACAAATACTTACAAATTATGCTTTCTAATAGGGGACCAGCTATGCAAAAGAGACAATAAACAATTATACCTGTTAGGACCAGGTGCAATGGATTCACAAAATAGGTGAGACTTTCTGATTCCTTGGGGAGTCAGAAATTTACACTTAGAAGAAATTGGGAAAAGGCCATCCCTTAAGACAAGTATATGCTTATGGCATTGAAATAGAAAGCACTTGTCCAGAAGTGCAGAGAGGTAGTTCAGCTGGAACAAGGAAAGTGAAGTGGTACATTCATCCACAGAGAGATTTATTATGAGAAACTGGCTCACATAATTATGAAAACTGAGAAATCCCATAATGCTGCCTGTAAACTGGAAACCTAGGAAAGCCCGTGATATTATTCAGTCCAAGTCCAAAAGCCTGAGAACTAGGGAGAGCCAATTTACAATTGGCCATTTGTGTAAATTGCATTCTGAGGGCAGGAGAAGTTGATATATAAGATGTCCTAGCTCACGCAATGAGGCAGGAAAGAAGGGGGCAAATTCTTCCTTCCTCCACTTCTTATTCTGTTCAGGCCCTCAAAGGACTGGATGATGCCTACACACACTGGGAGGGCAATCCATTTTACCGAGTCCAGTGATAAGATGCTAATCTTATCCAGAAACACTTTCATAGGCACATCCAGAAATAAGATTCAATCTGGGTGCCCATTGGCCCAGTCAAGTTGATAGATTCATTAGCCATCACACTTTTGTAGCAGAGACCCTCAGTGCTCTGGCAAATCTCTTACACCTTTCAGTGGGTTCTGTCTTACATCGAACTGCCAATGTCTTCATCTCTGCATCTCAAATCCAAATTGTGCAAAGTCTCAGTTCTTAAGCAAAACAGACAAGAAATGACAGATAATACCCCCAGAATTAGCTCTCGACTAAAATATCATGAGAGTTGATGTACTCAGCTTTCTCTCCCCTTGGGTTGCATAATTCTGCAATGAATGGTTTGATTCACATCCCTTGCTACTTACCTTTCCATTAATAAATTACTTCTCTGTACTTTCAGTTAACTATTGATATATGTAATGAACCACACTCAGATCAAACCACTTAGTGAGTTAAAATGACAGCAATATTTATTATGTCATGAACCTATGATAGGTACAGATTTAGTAAGTACAGCTTGTCTCTGTTCTACTTGGTGTCAGTTGGAGCAGCTTCAAGGTTAGGGCTGAAGCTTCTTCCACTCTCATGTTGGTACCTAGTCTAGAGAGACTTGAGCATGTGGGGGCTAAGAGAGTTCTGTCTCTATTGGTCTCTCCAAATGGGCTCTCCAGCAAGGCTCCTTTAAGGCACCTGGACTTCTTATGTGTCAGTTCAGGGCTCTGAAAGTCTGTATCCCAAAAGAGAGTACCAGCAAGAAACATGATGCGGTATCATTTCTGTTGCATTCTATTCATGATATTGAGTCATTAATCCTTCATAAAGCAGAAGGGAATAGAATTTGGAAGCAATGTTTAAGAACTTGGACATGTCTTAAAACTACCACATCTTTATTCCTTGAACTTGTAGTAAATACCATTTTTTCAGGGCTAGCTTTTGCAGGAAGCCAAACTAAAAACCTCACAAGCCAATTTCTCCTGACTCAATCCTTTGCCTGAATTTTACAATTACATTCAAAAGCACCTACTGTACAACTTCACCTTCACGTTCAACAAAAGGCATCATAAGTTAAACATGTCCAGAACTGAACTACTTATTCCGAGCCCCAACCCACACACAAACAAAATAAAAGGCAGCTCTTCCTCTCATGCTCCCCAAATCAATGAATGATAGGATCACTCACTCAATTCAAACAAATTGAAATGAGTTTCTGTCTTCAACTTCTTTGCTGTCACTCTCCAAGTCCAATTATTTCTGAGTGCTAACTAGTTCTGAGCCAGGCCACTGTTACTTGTCACTTGGAATACTGAGACAGTTTTCTAACTGGCGTTAGGGTTTCAGGAAGCTAGCCTCCAATTTATTTTTTTCGCATAGCAGCCAAATAATCTTCTTAAATTGTAAAGATGATCCTGCCCTTCATCATGTAAATTCTTCCATGAATCCCTATTGTTAAATAAAACCCAAACATTTTAGCACAATTTTAGTAATTATTATAGTTTTTAATATTTTTAATATTTCCATTGACTATTTCTCAGCAGTGACTATTCTCTTTCTTGTTCATCCTTGCCTCCCTGAAAATAAATACAAACACTTATATAAGCATGTATAACAATATATAAGCATATATACACATATATGTACATTTATCAAACAAATATGTAAGTACATATATTTGTTATAAGAACAAATATATACATACATATATGTACAGATGTATATATTTACTTTTATATTTGTTCATTTTTATTGCTAAGAGTGTCTGCTTTACGTCATTTATTCAAATTTTGGGTTTATCTCATATATCAATATATGTGCTTATATATTTAATAAACAAATGAAATAACAACATCCAAAACCCTGTTAGTTGGTATGCAAAAAGAGCAAAATACATAAACCTGTGCCTATGAAATTACCCATAATTTCAGGGTAGGTGAATGGGAGGATACATGGATTAGAAGACTGGAAGAACACTTGGAGGTGAAGAGAAGATCTTATGCATGAAGGAGTTGTAAAGAATGACAACAGAGCAGTGAAAACCCAAACTAACCAGTCATTCTATGAAAATAAGTTAGATAAGTTAATTTGGCTGCTCATCCACTTAAAGATCTACATTTTCTCATCTACAGATCTAGAATATAACAATTTTCATACCATTTCAGTTTTATAGAGTTATAAAAATCAAAGAAGATTAAATAGGTAATGGGTACGTTGAAAAAATATAAAATGTTACACAGTTGCATTTAGTATGATTATCTTATGATTAACATAATGAACTTCAATAATAACAATAACAAAAATTCACAATGTCAAAATCATGGTAAAATGACTCAGGCTTACTCTACACAGTGCTGCTGAATTTTTGCGCTCACCAGAGGACATAGAATGTTAGGAAGGCTCATAATTAGAACTCATAATGAATTCTCTCAGATTTTTACAGCTGTATGGTAAATCACCAAAACACTTAGTGGCTTCAAACAATATTCGTTTATTACATCTCATGATTTTGTGGGTTAACTGGACACCTCTGTGTTCACCCTTGTGCTCCATGTGTTATAGCTGGAATCACTCATGTTGCAGCATTACCCTGGGAGCTGAGCTGGGCTGTAATATCCGAAATAGCCAGCCTCTTAACCCCCAGCATCTTTCTCCATATGCCTTTCATTTATTTCAAGCTTCTTGGAACTTGAAGCCTGGATTTTAAGAGGAAGCTTTCCAAAAGGACCTTCCCCTACATGCAAGTGCATAAAAATCTTCTGCTTGCATCATGTTTGCTAATATCCTATTGGCTAAAGCAAGTTACACAGATTATGCATAGGGGACCACACAAGAGCCTGAGGGATAAATGGTTCAATGATTGCTACTGAATAACAGTCTACCACAGCCCAACAGAGCTACCCATCTAATGAGCGCACTGTAGAGGTTGAGTTTGAGCTCTGAAACCAAACTACTTGTGTTGAAAGAAAAGAGAGAGAGAGAGAGAGAGAGAGAGAGAGAGAGAGAGAGAGAGAGAGAGAGAGAGAGAGGGAGGGAGAGAGGGAGGGAGGGAGGGAGGGAGGAAGGAAGGAAGGAAGGAAGGAAGGAAGGAAGGAAGGAAGGAAGGAAGGAAGGAAGGAAAAGAAAGAAAGGAGACAGTCCATGCAAATCAGTGAAAAGAAAGAGAGAGAAAGAAAGAAAGAAGAAAAAGAAAGAAAGAACGAAGACTGTCCATGCAAATCAATGAAACAGAGTCTGAATCGGTTTTAAGAATTCATGTTATTACCTTTTATTATTAATAGTGTCTGCTATACTTCATTTGTCCAAATTCTGAGTTAAAATTGATCTCATATATCAAATACAGAAAATGACAATGCATGCCTTTCTACAATAAATGGTAACTTTCTATATTTTTAAGGGGACTGTGAGGTGAGAGGCCTGTGATTACATAGATAAATGTTGTGTATGACTTGGTCAGAAGTTATAAAGCAGTGACTCATTTATATTTGTCTTCATTGCAGGTTCCGGTGTGTGGTCTACCCTTTTAAACCAAAACTCACTATCAAGACAGCCTTTGTCATTATTATGATCATCTGGGTCCTAGCCATCACCATTATGTCTCCATCTGCAGTAATGTTACATGTGCAAGAAGAAAAATATTACCGAGTGAGACTCAACTCCCAGAATAAAACCAGTCCGGTCTACTGGTGCCGGGAGGACTGGCCCAATCAGGAAATGAGGAAGATCTACACCACGGTGCTGTTTGCCAACATCTACCTGGCTCCCCTGTCCCTCATTGTGGTCATGTATGGAAGGATTGGGATTTCACTCTTCAGGACTGCAGTTCCCCAGACAGCCAAGCAGAACCAAGAGCAGTGGCACATGGTGTCCAAGAAGAAACGGAAGGTCATTAAGATGCTTCTGATTGTGGCCCTGCTTTTCATTCTCTCATGGCTGCCCCTGTGGACTCTAATGATGCTCTCAGACTATGCTGACCTTTCTCCAAATGAACTGCAGATCATTAACATCTACATCTACCCTTTTGCACACTGGCTGGCATTTGGCAACAGCAGTGTCAACCCCATCATTTATGGTTTCTTCAATGAGAATTTCCGCCGTGGTTTCCAAGAAGCTTTCCACCTCCAGCTCTGCCAAAAAAGAGCAAAGCCTAAGGAAGCCTATGCCCTAAAAGCTAAAAGCCATGTGAGCATAAACACATCTAATCTGCTTATCCAGGAATCTACATTTCAAAACCCACACGGGGAAAACTTGCTTTATAGGAAAAGTGCTGAAAAACCCCAACAGGAATTAGTGATGGAAAAACTAAAAGAAGCTACCAACAGCAGTGAGATTTAAAAGAGCTATTGTGATAGTCCTAACTCTACTGTGTATTAGATATTTAAATACCATTGCTTTTTGTGGCTTTGTGCTTAAAGTTTGTCAGAGAATGTTCTAAGTGAAACATTTACTGAAAGCCCTCTCTGCCAAAAAAAATTAACAAAAATGGTCATAAGATCATAAACAATCTTATGCTTTATAAAAATACTTACGGTGACTCATACATGTTTGCATGAATAAACACATTTCTAGATAACAGTCTACAAAGCATCATCTTTCCCAACTTAACCATTTGTGTATGGGTCAAATCAACCCCACATGTGTGTGTGTCTGTGTGTGTGTGTGCATGTGTGTGTATGTGTGTGTATTTCACCCAAATGGTGATGACGAGCAATGCTTTGCATGAAACTATATTTTATTAATTTCTCCTTTGATTTTGGATTCAAAATCATTTTAATTAATTCAAAAATTAATAAAATTTTAGACTACAGGATTATTAATCTGCTTATGTTTTTAAAATGTACTTAGTTTTCTAAGAAATATATTCAATCACATGAAATTCTTTGCTACTGATTTTCTCATCTCCATTACTTCATTTCAGTTAATCTACAAAGGCAAGATATTATAGGTCCACGGGTAATTATATTGCAGAGGACCTCACTTCCTGTGTGTTGGAACTGTAGTAGCAAATAAAGGAACACATATTTCTTTATATTTAAAAGCTGATTTTTTTTTTTTTGAGATGGATTCTCACTCTGTTGCCCAGGCTGGAGTGCAGTGGTGTGATCTTGGCTCACTGCAACCCCTGCTTCCCGGTTCAAGCTGTTCTCTCCTGCCTCAGCCCCACTGAGTAAATGGGATTACAGGTGCACACCACCACACCTGACTAATTCTTATATTTTTAGTAGAGATGAGGTTTCACCTTGTTCAAGCTGGTCTCCAACTCCTGACCTCATGATCTACCTGCCTTGGCCTCCCAAAGTGCTGGGATTACAGGCATGAGCCACTGTGCTAGTCCTTTTAAAAAGAGTACAAAGGAGTTTTGTTGGCTTTTTCATATTTTCGTAAGTGAAGTTGATGCCCTAGCTGAAAACGCATTAGTTACAGAGCTGAATGAGGACTCCAACTCAATGCCTTTTTCTAACAGAATCTCTGATGTAAAGAAACAAACCCTTTAATAACACAGCAGTTAGCAGGAAAACGGCACCTCTTCTTTGAAGTGTTTAATCATAGATGTTTAACAATAATCATAAAACTCTCACATAGAGAGCAAGAACAATTATTTCAAATTTTCCACAGAGCACATTTAAATCCAGCACCCTGGGTTTAGTAAATTAGTATTATTGTTTAAAAAATAATGGACAACCCCTGGACTCAGCTGTTAGAATTATCTAATGATGATAGTCGTCAATGTTAGCTTTTATTTTAGGGTGATGTAAGTCCCTAGAAAATTGGAAATTATAACAAAACAGTTCGGCAAATATAATTTCTGGAAGTGAAGCTATTATATTTCTTTCAGTCATTCTTGTGGTTCAAACTAAAAGCATTTGCTATGGGTTGGACGTGGTTTGTCTCCACCAAAACTCATGCCAAAATTTGACTCCCAATGTGCCAGAGTGGGGAGTTGGAATCTAGTGGGAGGTGTTCAGATTATGGGGCACCACCCTCATTAATAGATTAATGTCATTTCACAGGAGTGAGTTCTCTTCATTATGGCAAAAGTGGGTTGTTATAAAGCAAGGCTCTTCCCATGTTTTGTGTCTCTTTGGACCATGCCTGCTCACTTTTCTGCTTCTCTGCCATGTTGTAACATAGGACATGACTCTCACAAGAAGCCAAGCAGATGCCAATGCCATGCTATTAAACTTTCCAGTCACCACAGCTGTGAGCCAAATAAACCTCTTTTCTTTGTAAATACAAAGCCTCAGAATTCCATTATAACAAAACGAAATGGAATAAGACAACTTTTCAACATTCTAGTCTTTTGAGAAATAATTGTTAGGTTTTTGTTGTTGTTGTTGTTGTTGTTGTTGTTGTTGTTTTATTTTGTTTTGACAGAGTCTCACTCTGTTTCCAAGGCTGGAGTGCAGTGGTGGGATGTCAGCTCATTGCAACCTCTGCCTCCCAGGTTCAAGTGATTCTCCTGCATCAGCTTCCCAAATAGCTGGGATTACAGGTGTGCACCACTGCACCTGGCTAATTTTTGTATATTTTTAATAAAGATGGGGTTTCACCATGTTGGTCAGGCTGGTCTTGAACTCCTGACCTCAGGTGATCCACGTGCCTCGGCCTCCCAAAGTGCTGGGATTGCAGGTGTGAGCCACCACACCCAGCCAATTTTCATTTGAATTAAACTATGTGTTATTTGAATATACAAGTATTATTTCCAGCAATGAAGGGCAGCTCTTAAAAGTTGTAGGTATAGAATTTGATCATATATTCTTTTACCTTGATTTACTGAAATATTATTTACAATCAGTGTACTCAGGCATAGAAGATTGTTTTGATATTGACTATCACTTTCTTATGAGCCTCCTCGTATGGATACACATTCTACCAGCACTTGAAACTCATTATAACTAAATATCATGTCCTACCATTCATCTGTCTGCTTTTATCACCTTCTATCTCCTGTTACCTCTTCCCTAATGGTTGCAAAACTTTCCTTACTGTATCTTATCCTGACATTCAGACTTGCATCTTTTAGTTATTTCTACAGTTGGCAAAGGCATTTTCCAGAAGTGGAGGACTAATTTGCTTTCTTTCATTAATAAATAGTTTGACAAATATAAGTCAGTCTCTGGGAGTGAATCTATTTTATATATATATATATATATATATATATATATATATATATATATATATATATATAGTGTGTGTGTGTGTGTGTGACGGAGTTTCACTCTTGTTACCCAGGCTGGAGTGCAATGGCGCGATCTCGGCTCACCGCAACCTCCGCCTCCTGGGTTCAGGCAATTCACCTGCCTCAGCCTCCCGAGTAGCTGGGATTACAGGCACGCGCCACCGTGCCCAGCTATTTTTTTGTATTTTTAATAGAGACGGGGTTTCACCATGTTGACCAGAATGGTCTCGATCTCTTGACCTCGTGATCCACCCGTCTCGGCCTCCCAAAGTGCTGGGATTACAGGCTTGAGCCACCGTGCCCAGCCAATCTATTATATTTTTAGTAATAGCTCTCTCTTTCATAATAGGCTGTCTGACTCTTAAAAGATATGTATTCCCACAGCCCACCATGGCCGGCCCTCATCTCCTGGTTATACCTCTGACACAAATTGTTTTCAAAACTCAAGTCAGAAATGGTCAACCTATATTGTTCTGGTTTCTTTCTCGTTTATTACTTATTCACTGCTTTACTCCCTTATTTGACTGTCTACCTTTTACCCAAGATCTGTTCAAAAGCCACCTCTCTCAGAAAGTCTGCATTCTTACAGCAGAAATAGTTACTACCTTTTCTAAGTCCTATGTACCTCTTATATATGACAACTTCACTTGTAATTGTTTTGTCTTGTGCTTGCAACTAGAATATAAATTTCTCAAGGGCATTATGAATTAGGCTTTACTCATCTTTAGATCCCCTCGTGTGGATCACAGTAATAGGCAGTGGATACATATTGTTAGATAATTGCCACAGGCAAAAATCATCTGTCATGTTGCTGAAGAGGAATGTCTAATTCTGAACAAGTAGAATTCTGCATACAGATTCTAGTACACCTGTTACAGACAAAGAGCTTTTCTATAAATAGAAACAACAAAATAAGAGATAAAGAAAGCTAAAATGTCTTGAACATGCATAGCCACTAAAATATAGATTATGTAGTCATACATGATTTGCTACCTAATAGTTTGGTGCTTTGTACAGGAAAATTTTCTATGCCTGAATTTTTTTATGTGTGATACGGGAATAATAGTAGTTCCTTTCTCCTGGCTTGATGTGAGTATTGAATGATGGGGGGACATTTGTATGATAAAAAGCAGAGAAACTATAACTTAGCAAAGGCTAAATGATTGTTGCTGTTTCTTTGACAGTGAAAAGTATTAATAGGAGTAGTAGTTCTAATAGTCTCAATCCCATGCTAGGTTATATTTGATATGTTTCCTAACCCTCACTAGAGCAATCCAAGGTATGTATTGTTCCCATTTTACAGATGAGAGTACCAAGTCTAAGAGAAGCTGGTTTATCCAAAGTTATAAAGCTTGAAAGTGGTACAAATGGGTTTGTAACTCAGAACAAATTCCAAAACTTTATTTTTTCCTTCTATATCATATCACCCATGGGCTATGATGAACTTATTTGGACTACTTTGTAACCACTTCTTCAATCACCATTTTTCTGATTGTAAAATAACACCTGGGATACTTATAGAATTTGTGAGAAACACAGAATAGTACAAAGATTACACATAATCCCTCTAGCAAGAAGAAGAAAAAAAAACTACTGAAAACACATATTTCAGCTAGCACTTACATCAGCACCTGTACATAAACTTTTGCCAATAGTGATTATTTCCTAAAGGTAGATTTCTAGCAGCAAAATTACTAGGAAGAGCATTTCTATAATAGGTTAAATATGTGCCCTGCTATTTTTCTAAATATTAAAATAAAATTCCAGTTTTGTGGTTGATCATCTCACAATATTTTTAACACATTTTCTTTAATTTTGCTACTTAAATATGTGAAAAATCATTTAATTTGTTGCTTCGATTACTAGTGTAGTTGAACATTGCTCTGTATCTTACTAATTTATATTTCTTCCTCTTCCTATTCTTTGACCATTTCTTAGTGTATTTTTTGTTTCCTTTTGTATTTTTATTCATTGCTATGCACTTTTTTGTATTTGAGGTATAGCACCTTCAGTGACAGGCAGAACAATCTTTCTAAAATACAAATTAGATGTCGCTTTCTCATTTCAAAGCCATCAATAGTTTCCTTTCAAATTAGGAAAAAAACAAACTCTAAGGCTTACATACATTTACTTTTTCTGTGCTTGCCTACCTCTTAACCTCATCTTGAACTCAACACTCATCATTCACACAGACTGTCTCTTTCTCTGACATTGTCAAGCCCTTTTCTGCTTTTGTGTTCTGCACCTGTGTTCTTCCTGCCAGGAATGTCCTCCTCATTTCCCTTCACACACTGGCTCCCTCTTAGCCTTCAGTGTTCAACTGAAACTCCACCTGACCCTTGCCTATTTCCTGCATATCACTTCTAATTATGTGCAATTATCTTCAAAATTAATTTAATTACTTGTTTAATATCTATATCCCCTACCAAGAAGCAAAATCCATAAGGGCAAGGATTTTCGTCTTGTTCATCATTGTATCATTCAGTGTCTAAGAGACTGCTTGGCTCATAATGGACACATGATAAATATTTGAGCCAATTAATTAACTGGTTGTAAATATTTTTCAGTTTTTAATTTTCATTAAATTTATGTATGAATATATTTTATTTTTACATGTTGATATCACTCAGAACATAATAGAAACATTAAATAACATACAAAAGCAGACAAAATTAAGTGTTTATTCTCCTGTAATTGATAATTATTATTGCTGTCATTTGGGGGCATGGGTACATGCTTTCTTACACTATGATTCTGGGGCATAGACTTTAGTACCTTTCTGTGTACTTAGTGGATCAAGGACATGTTTTATGTTGTTTGATAGTCATCAAAATATTTTGTTTATTTTCACTCCACTTTCATTATGTATTAAATTTCTTCCCTGAACCTGGAAATGTAAATTATTTCTTAAATTTTATAAAATGATACAGTTATTTACACTTTGTAAAATATTGGGCACATTTATAATCATCTTAGACCACACTTTCAAGAAATGCAATTGCTTGGCCAAAATGCATGTACATTTCTTAATGTTTAATGCAGATTGTCAAATATCTCTTTAAAAGATTTTTAACATTTAATACCTCACTTAGTGATGTAAAACTTTGTTCACTCCCTCTCAAATACTACACATTCCACAAAACTATTTGTTTTGACAATTTGATAAGAAACAACTTGTATCCCCATGTGTATTGCTAAACAACTGAACATTAAAAATGAATCTATATTTAACTTGATTCATTTGTATTCATTTGTCTTCACTTGTATTCATTTGCATTTCCTCCTCAGTCAGCTCCCTCTTCACAGGTTTTGCCCACATCTCCCTTTATTTTTCTTAACAACTTGTAAACACACTCACTAATTTAAGATATTAATCTTTGACTAGGAGAGAGTTAGCCACGTTTTCCCTTATTCAACATGTGCCTATGTGCACATGAATGCATATAAATATGAGGGGAAAGACCTTAGCTTTGAAATCGTTTTTTTAAAGTGGCTTAAAGAAGATAGATGATTATTTCTCTCGCATAAAGTTGTACCTGATGGCATCAGTCTAGTTTAGTGTAGACTTTTTTTAGGAACCCACATTACTTGCTTCTGATTGCTAAAGAGCAGGAATCAGCAAACCACCCTCAAATCTGGCATTTCATTGCATTTTGGTAAATTTGATCTTATTAGAACACAGTTCTGCCCATTTTATTTACAGATTGTCTATGTGCTACAATCAAAGAACTGAGTAGTTGATACAGAGACCGTCTAGTTCACAAAGCCTAAAATATTTATTAACTGAATAATTATGGAAAAATTCATTAATTCCCCCACACAGTTTTGTTCTTTTCATCTCCATGGTCACAACTGACCAATGGGCACATCCATGTATAAGAACATGGGGAGAGAAAGGAAGAGCTGCAGGGCAGGTAGTGGGTCATTAAACTGTGGAAAACCTGGAGAGTATACAAGTCATTGCTGCTTCTATACAGTTAGCCAAATGTACTCAAACAGCCATGCCGATCTTCAAGGACAGCTGGGAAATGTAGTCTTCAGGTAAGCAGTCATGTGCCCAAGCTAAATTCTACTACTATAGAAAAAAGAGAGAACAGATTGTTCACATTTTTACATTACAAATATGCTATTTTTTATTTTTGAAATCATTTTTCATCTTGATTTTAGAAAGTACTTTCAAGTCTTTACAAAAGACATTTGCTTTCTGTGGTAGGTAAAATAATAGTTTCCTCCCTTACAAGATATTTATGTCTAAACAACAAATACTCAGTCTCTTATTGAGACTTATGTACCAAAATTTCATATAATTTTTGTTTGACTTCAAACTATCTCATATGTGTTGTTTAATCTTCATTTTACTGCTGTTAAAACAGAACTCAGAGATACCAAGTGACTTATCTAAGATCATACATCCAAACTCACAGGTCCATGCAGTGCCAAAGTCCGTGCTCATTCAGTTGTACTTCTAAATGGAGGTTCCATTTTTAACATTTTTATTTTATTTTAGATTCAGGGGTACATGTGCTGGTTTGTTACATGGGTATATTGTATGATGCTGAGGTTTGGGCTTCTATTATCTGAAGTCATCTAAGTAGCAAACATAATACAATATGTAATTTTCCAAACTTCACATTCTCCCTCCCTTCTTTGACCTCCAGTGTTTGTTGTTGCCATCTTTATATACACTAGTACCCATTGTTTTGTTCCCACTTATAAGTGAGAATATGCGGTATCTGGTTTTCTGTTTCTGTGTTAATTTGCTTGGGATAATGGCTTCCTGCTACATCTGCATTGCTGCTAAAGACATGATTTCTTTTTCTTTTACGGCTGCATAGTATTCTGTGTTGCATTTGTACCACCATTTCCCTTATGCAGTCTACCACTTGTGTGCACCTTGGATGATTCCATGTCTTTGCTGTTGTAAATAGTGCTGCAATAAACATGAGTGCAGGTGTCTTTTTTGTAAAAGGTGGTTATCTGTGAACGCACATATCTTGTTATTACGAACTGCTTCTTTATTAAGGAATGCCGAGGTCAGCTCCCTTCCAGAGTTAGGATTAAAAGCCTACTGGTGTACTCAGGCACTCTGTGCGCTGCCATAGACCTTAACTGAAACAATCTGTGCTCTCATGGGCATCTAGTTTAAATGGGCACTTTGGGTTAAGTACCCGTAGGCTTGTGACTGTTAAATAGCCTGTTTGGCTACCAGGAAGGCTGTCTTAGTAGCATCATCCAAACCCAGGCAAGAGGGGCATTGTGGCTTTTAAACCTGTAAGAGAATTAGAGGTTATAATAACATTATTATTATTATTATTATACTTGAAGTTCTGGAGTGAATGTACCGAACTTCCAGGTTTGTTACATAGGTATACATATGCCATGGTGGTTTGTTGCATCCATTCCCTATCATCTACATTAGGTATTTCTCCTGTTATCCCTCCCCAATCCTCCCATACCCTGCTATCCCTCCCTTAACCCCCCAGTCCCTGACAGGCCCTGGTGTGTGATGTTCTTCTCCCTGTGCCCATATGTTCTCATTGTTCAACACCCACTTATGACTGAGAACATGTGGCATTTGGTTTTCTGTTCTTGTGTCAGTTTGCTGAGAATGATGGTTTCCAGCTTCATCCATGTCTCTGCAAAAGACATGAACTCATCCTTTTTATGGCTGCATAGTATTCCATGGTGTATATGTGCCACATTTTCTTTATCTAGTCTATCATTGATGGCAATTTGGGTTGGTTCCAAATCTTTGCTATTGTGAGCAGTGACACAATAAACATACGTGTGCATGTGTTTTTATAGTTGAATGTTTTATAATTCTTTGGGTATATACCCAGTAATGGGATTGCTGGGTCAAATGTTATTTCTAGTTCTAGACCCTTGAAGAATCACCACACTGTCTTCCACAATGGTTGAACTAATTTACACTCCTACCAGCAGTGTAAAAGCATTCCTCTTTCTCCACATCCTCTCCAGCACCTGTTGTCTCTTGATTTTTTAATGATCCCCATTGTAAATGGCATGATATGGTATCTCATTGCTCTAACGACCAGTGATAATGAGCTTTTATTCATATGTTTGTTGGCTGCATAAATGTCTCCTTTTGAGAAGTGTTTGTTCATAACCTTCACCCACTTTTTGATGTGGTTGTTTGTTTTTGTTTCTTGTAAACTTTTTTAAGTTCTTTGTAGATTCTGGATATTAGCCCTTTGTCAGATGGGTAGATTGCAAAAATTTTTTCCCATTGTGTTGGCTGCTGGTTCACTCTAATGATAGTTTATTTTGCTGTGCAGAAGCTCTTAAGTTTAATTAGATCCCATTTGTCTATTTTGGCTTTTGTTGCCATTGCTTTTGGTGTTTTAGTCATGAAGTCCTTGCCTGTGCCCATGTTCTGAATGGTATTGCCTAGGCTTTCTTCTATGGTTTTTATGGTGTTAAGTAGCATGATTTCTGAGGCCTCTGTTCTGTTCCATTGGTCTATATCTCTGTTTTGGTACCAGTACCATGCTGTTTTGATCACTGTAACCTTGTAGAATACTTCAAAGTCAGGTAGCATGATGCGTCCAGCTTTATTTTTTTTTCACTTAGGATTGTCTTGCTATGCAGGCTCTCTTTTGGTTCCATAGGAATTTTAAGGTGTTTTTTCCGTTCTGTGAAGAAGGCCAATGGTAGCTTGATGGTGATAGCATTGAATCTATAAATTACTTTGAGCAGTATGGCCATTTTCATGATATTGATTCTTCCTAACCATGAGAATAGAATGTCTTTCCATCTGTTTATGTTGTCTCTTGTTTCCTTGAGCAGTGGTTTGTAGTTCTCCTTGAAGAGGTCCTTCATATCCCTTGTTACTTATATTCCTAGGTTACTTGTATTCCTATTTATTCTCTTTGTAGCAATTGTGAATAGGAGTTCACTCATGATTTGGCTCTCTATTTGTCAGCTATTGGTTTATAGAAATGCTTGTGATTTTTACACATTGATTTTTTATCCTGAGACTTTACTGAAGTTGCTTACCAGCTTAAGGAGATTTTGGACTGAGATGATGGGGTTTTCTAAATGTACAATCATATCATCTGCAAATAAAGACAATTTGACTTCCTCTTTTTCTAATTGAATATGTTTTATTTATTTTCTTTCCTGATTGCCTGGGCCATAACTTCCAATACTATGTTGAAGGGGAGTGGTGAGAGAGGGCATCCTTGTCTTGTGCCAGTTTTCAAAGGGAATGCTTCCAGTTTTTGCCCATTCAGTATGATATTGGCTGTGGGTTTGTCATAAATAGCTTTTATCATTGATAAAATTTCCATTGATACCACGTTTATTGAGAATTTTTAGCATAAAGAGCTGTTTAATTTTGTCAAATGCCTTCTCTGCATCTATTGAGAAAATCATGTGGTTTTTGTCTTTGATTCTGTTTATGTGATGGATTATGTTTACTTATTTGTGGATGTTGAATCAGTATTGCATCCCAGGGATGAAGCCAACTTGATCATGATGGATAAGCTTTTAGATGTGCTGTTGGATTCAGTTTGCCAATATTTTACTGAAGATTTTTGCATCAATGTTCATCGTGGATATTGGCCTGAAATTTTCTTTTTTAGTTGAGTCTCTGCCAGGTTTTGGTATCAGGATGATATTGGTCTTCTAAAATGAGTTAGGGAGGATTCCCTCTTTTTCTATTGTTTGGAATAGTTTCAGAAGGAATGGTACTAGCTCCTCTTTGGACTTCTGGTAGAATTTGGCTGTGAACCCATCTGGTGCTGGACTTTTTTTGATTGGTAAGCTATTAATTGTTGCCTTAACTTCAGACTTTGTTATTGGCCTATTCAGGGATTCAACTTCTTCCTGGTTTAGTCTTTGGAGGGTGTAACTGTCCAGGAATTTATGCCTTTCTTCTTGATTTACTGGTTTATGTGCATAGAGTTGTCTGTAGTAATCTCTGGTGGTAGTTTGTATTTCTGTGGGATTGGTGGTGATACCCTCTTCATCATTTTTTGTTGCATCTATGCGATTCTTCTCTCTCTTCTTTTTTTATTATTCTGGCTAGCAGTCTATCTATTTTGTTGATCTAAAAAAAGCAGTTCCTGAATTTATTGATTTTTATGTGTCTCTGTCTCCTTCAATTCTGCTCTGATGTTAGTTATTTCCCGTCTTCTAGTTTTTGAGTTCGTTTGATCTTGCTCCTCTAGTTCTTTTAATCGTGACATTAGGGTGTTGATTTTAGATCTTTCCTCACTTCTTATGTGGGCATTTAGTGCTATAAATTTCTCTCTAAACACTGCTTTAAATGTGTCCCAGAGATTCTGGTATGTTGTGTCTTCATTCTCATTGGTTTTGAGAACATCTTTATTTCTCCTTCATTTTATTATTTGTCCAGTAGTCATTCAGGAGCAGGTCATTCAGCTTCTGTGTAGTTGTGCAAGACCATGACATATGGTGGAGCTATGCATGCTGTGAATGTCCATTGTTGCCCTCCCATGAAGGCAAACTGTTCCTGGCTCTCTGGAGCAATGTCAGTGATGAAGAATACATTAGTCAAGTTCATCACAACATTGTACTCTCCCAGTTCCATTGTTAAGTGATCCATTAAGTCCATTATGGAAGGTCCAGCTGCATGCAGAGGCTGTGCTACCTTATTCAGTTCTGATAATCCACTGTTATTCATTAAGTCCCATTAGGCTTGTTTTTACTGGTCATACCAGGGAACTGGAGGGATTATGGGTGCCAGACACCATTTTTACCTACTCTAACTTCTTAATAGTCTCAGATATCTCTGAATATCCCCCTGGCAAACAGTATTGATGAGTAGAAGTCCCCCTTTGGGATTGTGGCAGAATAAGGGGCTGGTGATGTGTATGTTCATGCAGTACCAGCTTTACTACACAAACTTGGAGTCTGAATTTTCCAGCTGTGGTGTGTAAGTCCAGACAATGCAATATGTCCACCCCCAGAATATATTCAGGTATGGGAGAAACGCACACAGTGTACAGGTGGGGAGCCAAGTGGCCAATGCCAAGATGCACAGACAGGTCTTACATTCACTGACTGGCCCCCATAACCAACAATGAATGAAGCTTTGCCTGGAAACTTATCCAAGTTCCCATAAATAAGACTTCAGTCTGCACCAGTATTTACTAATGCTAGGACCTGCTGTACATTAGTGGCACTAGTAGGTTGCCAGCTTCACGTATAGCCTCTGGTTATCTGGTTCCCTCCACTGAATCGAGAACTTTGGCCAGTTCCCTAATTAAACAAGAAAGGCTCCATATCTCCATATATCCTCCTGTGTCCAAATAGCATATGGTGCAATACAGAAGTGGTGGGAAAAATAGATTTGTCCTCTGTTAACAAGTTCCATGACAATTTAGACATTGAGTATCAGGCATTCCTTGCATTTTATTTATACCTTCCTCAGGGTGTCACACCTATGGAGATAAATTGGCCAAAAGAGAGATTAAATTTATTGGATTCTGATTTAGTGTCAGGCCCTACAATCCTCAAATAAGATTTATTGTAAAGTTCAAGTGACCCTTGATAAGAAGGGTAAGCACATAGTGAGTCTGATCAAAGAGTATGATAATGCATGCATAGGGCTTTTTTTTTTTTTTTTGCTATTTAAGTCGTTTACGGCCCTCTGACTCTAACTACAACCCTCTTGGACGCCTAATTTTTGCTATCTTCATGGTATTTGCAACTGTATTAGCATTATATATCTCTTGTAAATGCTATGCCAGAAATTGAAAATTGAAGAAGGCACAATTAAAGACCTGGATCATGGTAGCTTGCAAAATAGATATAATCTGAGGTTTTTTTTTTTTTAGACTAAACGCTAGGCCTGATTTCATCTCAACCCTTAAACTATTGGCTATTACATTGGGTCAGACCATGTCCTCTCCCCATGATCCAAATTGCAAATATTTAAAACTATTAATACCAACCAGACTATTCTAGAAATGAGCCTTCGTAGTGTCATGGGACCTTGCCAAATGACCAGATCAGGTAACTCTAGGACTCAGGTAACTCTAGATTTCTGAGCACTGTGGGGCCTGTTGCTGTTTGTTGGCCTGCATGGGCATTCTGTAACATGCTTTATGGACAAAAGGGGATACTGAGAACTAACTTCTGATTTTTTATCTTGCCCAAAGTCCTACCTAAGGGATCTGGAGTCATGTCCTACAAACCATACAGTCTCCTCAGCTGGTTTTATTTGACCCTCCATGTCCTGACTTACTTTTCAATCTGACTCTGGCATAACATCATGAGACAAGAAAAATTATTTAATCCCAAAATATATTTTCTTGCCATACCTTGAAATTTCCCAGCAAAGTCTCTTGTGGGAAAAATCCACATCCTATAGGGAATCTCCTTTCCCCTTGGTTTTTCTTCCTTTCTTTCCAGATCCAGGAGATAATCAACTAAGAACCAATCACCCTTTTAAGTCCAATAAGAAACATTTTACAACATGATCTCTCTCTGAAGTCTGCTACCTGAGAGATTCATCTGCACAATTACAACTTGGTCAACAATCCTTTATCCTAAGCTGAACATTTCTTTCCATTGATCCAGATCTTCAGATAAACTCAACCAATTTTCAACCAGAAAACGTTTAAATGTACCTATAGCCTGGAAGCCACCTCTTTGAGTTGTCCTGTCTTTCTGAACCAAACCAATGTATTTTTTAAATGTATTTGAGAGATGTCTCATCCCTCCCTAAAATACACCAAGCTGCACCTGACCATGTTGGGCACATGATCTCAGGACCTCCTGAGGTCTCTGTCATAGGCCGTGGTCACTCATTTGGCTCAGAATAAATCTCTTCAAATATTTTACAGAGTTTGACTCTTATTGTGAACAGTAATAACTGAGCTAGAAAGAGATAAATTACTAAGAACTAAGACTCTGACTTCAAACTCCATGCTCTTGACCATCATAATAATCAGTCAGGACTAAATCAGTTGTACAGTTCAAAAGCATTCTTTTGCCCAGCAGTTGCCTCATGTAGGCACATATGTATTTGGGCATTGTTAACACACTTCACCCCTTGAACTTTATTTCCTGACTTCTCTGCCTATGGGTCTACAGTGGGCTGAGTGGTGCTCCCCCTACCTCCAAAATAAAGATGTTTATATCCTAATTCCTGAGAACTGTGAATGTTATTTTATATGACAAAAAAGAACAATACCTTGTATGGCAAAAAAAAAAAAAAATGTAATTTAGATAAGGATCTTGAAAGAAGGAAGATATCCTAAATAATCTGAATGGGCTCTAATGCCATCACAAGTGTCTGTGTGAAAGCTGGATGAAGACTAGACACACACAGAGAACAGGAACACTGAAGAAAGCAGGTAAGACATTTTGAAGATCGCGGCAAAGACTGCAGAAATGCGGCTTCAAGCTAAGAAAGGCTGGCAACCACCAGAACCTTAAAGAAGCAAGGATCGGAATCTCATCTAGAGCCTTTGGAAGAGAGAGCAGTTTTTTCAATAAGTTGAACTTCTGGTCTCCATAGTTGTGAAAGAATAAATTTGTCATTTTAAGCCACAAAGTTTATGGTGATTTGTTATGGAAGCAACAGGAAATTTATACAGCCTCCATAATCTTCCCTATATTAGATCATTATTTGGACATTGAAAAATATCTGATATTGATTTTGTGGGTTTATTAAATGTTTGGAGAAGCAAACCAGAAGGTAATCATTAAAATAGCATACATCCTCCATCTCTTCTAACATCTTTCAGACTCTTGCATTTGCAGAGGCACCCCTTTGCTACTGTTGGTTCAGCATACAAGCTAAGCTATCTTTCCTGTAGAGATATTGGAGTGATTCTCAATCAGGGTTTACCTTTTAGATCATGACTGCCATATTTGCTACCCCTATTCAACAGTCCCATCAAAAGTTTCTCTATATTTCCACTATTATGCCCTAAATATATTTGGCTTCTTTTCTCATAATTATAAAATGGCTGTCACAAAACAAAGCAAAAGAACTGTCAATAGGCTTATATGAGATAGTGATGTTTATGGTACTTTGTGGTTAACAGGTATTTTCTCCTGTAAAAAATTGGAAATAACAAATAGAAAATTATTAGCTTCGGCATTATTTTCTATAAAATGAGGTAGTTTCTCTTGAGAATAATCAACGTAGAATATTTTATGGCAAAGACTGAAAAGCTTATAGCTTGCAGTGAATTTCAAGAACAAAGTATTCAGGCAGTTCCAGCTGAGTGGGTATAGGGGGCAGCTCTTCCAAGAGAGTTTACCCCAGCATCCATCCACCAAGTATTTATTGAAAGGGCTTGTCTTAACTACAAACATCCACTAGATGGTCATTTCAGATGGGTTGCTGAGGCACCTGTAACCTTGCACATTATTCAAGCTGCATTCTCAGGAGGCTGTTTTCAGTGTTCCTTATCACACCACATGCTCCACTCACAGTCCTGTTTTCAGGGTCAAGGAGTTTCATTCCCATGCACAAATAACATACACACAGTGCTTCAGTATTTTGCCATGACTGACCTCAAATGGCATGTACATAAGCTTTAATATGTTGCCATGCACCCTCTACATCAGCCCCTTCTTTAATTCTTAGAGCATGCTGGTCATCTAATGCAAGGTAAGCTTCCGTTGTTCTTCCCTGATTGTAGAGGCATTGGGTGGCAGCACAGAGCCATCTTCAGATGCCTAGCAAACAAATACAAAAAAAGAATAAAGTATAGCAGCCATCACCCAAATGTATATGTTTAACCCAGACAACCAAATGTTCGGGTTTAACCATTGAATGCCTTCTTGTAATTGCTGAAGGGTACTTGTTTATAATTGCTGCAACCATTCTTCAAGTTGTTTCTTTAATTCACACCCAAGAATGGAAATTTGAGAAGACAAATGGTCATGATAAGCCCCTTGCAGATGTGCTTTTTAAAATAACTGCAAGATGGAATCTCCTTCCCAATTCCAGGTTAAATTTGTAGGCAGCCACAGTTCTGCTCACCATATTAAGATCATGACATAAGAATTGATTCTACTCTATGTTAGAAACACCTTGCCAAAACAGAAGTATATAAGGGTGGGCAGTACAAATCAAGACTGTATCGGTAACATTATTCTGCTTAAAGAAAGTATAGTTGCCACCATTAGTAATGTACTCACCACATGGCAGAACCCTTTCAAAAAAGGAAGATGTGGCCTCCAAATGCGGGTATGAGCAGGCTTTAAAGTTCTAATATTGGTCCTGAAAGCCCATACTCTGGCCAGGTGACAGAACTATTGGCAAGACCCTTAAATCCAATAGTCTGATTTACAGACATAAGATAACCATGGAAACCCCAATCAAGTAAGGTGCCATTATCAAACGGAGGCCCTTGGCGTGACACAGGCTGTCTGCACAAAGACTAACAGACAGTCTAAAACTTTTTATTTTATTTTATTTTACTTTAGGTGTATACTATATTCAGAATTCTCCTCATGTTATCCCTCCCCACCCCCCACTGTCCCTCCTCTACCCACCCCAACTGCCCCTGGTGTGTGATGCTCCTCTCCCTGTGTCCACATGTTGTCATTGCTCAACACCCACCTATCAGTGAGAACATGCAGTGTTTGGTTTTCTGTTCTTGTGTCAGTTTGCTGAGAATGATGGCTTCCAGATTCATCCAAGTCCCTACAAAGGACACAAGCTCATTTTTTATGGCTGCATAGTATTCCATGGTGTATATGTACCACATTTTCTTTGTCCGGTCTATCATTGATAGGCTTTTGGGTTGGTTGCAGGTCTTTGCTATTGTACACAAGGCTGCAACAAACATACATGTGCAAGTGTCTTTACAGTAGAATGATTTATAGTTCTTTGGGTATATACCCAGTAATGGGATTGCTGGATCAAATGAAATTTCTATTTCTAGATCCTTGAGACATTGCCACACTGTCTTCCAAAATGGTTGAACTAATTTACAAGGACAGTCTAAAACTTATATCATCAGTTCCTATTGGATGGCATACAGGAAGATCAGGCACTTGTGTAGCTTCATTAGAGACCTCAGTAAGATTAGTGGTAACAGCAGAAATAAAGGTCAAATTTGCAAGCTTAGCATCCCTTTTGAGCTGATAGTAAAGATACTCCTGGGGAATGAGAGTAACACAGTTGTCATTTGATATCATGGAAAAACAAAGAGGGAGATTACTACACAATAATGTCAAGGAGTCATCAAGTTTAATCCATCATCTCAAATTTTTAATTAAAGGGTAAGACAGGGGCACCTATTAACCTCCTATCCAAGAAATATCATTAGATAACAAAGGTAGGTCAGCATCCCACCATGTAATAACATTAAAAACAGAGGGATTTAAAACATGACTCCAATAAACATGTTCTTGAGCTGATCCCACTTGGCGAAGGACAAGAATTACCAACCACCACAACATCTATGCCTGTCTTACTTTCTCAGACGTTTCCCCAATTACTATCAGATACATAAGAAACCAGTTCTCTGCAGTTGCAGGGGGTTCCACGATGGCAAGCCAGATAGTTGCTTGTTGATTTAATCTCTTTAGCTGTCCTCAAGTAATATCAGATGCCTTCCAAGTCATCACTTCCTTGTCAGTTGATTCTCCAATGACAGGTCCTGTTCTTGAGGAGAGAGCCCCATGTTGCCTCTTTTTTGTTTATTAAAATATACTTTAAGAGTTTAACAAGCTCATTTAACAATGGCCTAACCTGTGAGTTATAAAGGATGCAAGTTTTATGTTGCATGTGTTAAAGTTGCAATGCATATGTAAATTGAGCACTAAGATAGTAAGGTCCATTATCAGTTTTATAGTTTGTGGAATGCCTGAAGACATAATAGATTTAAACAGATGAGTAATTGCATCTTTAGATTTTTCTCCAGTTCAGGGGTTGGGGTGGTGGTTGCATGTATTAAGTTTGTATAAGTGTCCATGGTAACGTGGAGAAATTTAAAACATCTAAAGGGTGGATTCTGAGTAACATCAGTTTGCCAGATAGCACTAGGCACCAGAACTTGTGGGTTGGCACCAAGGGCCTAATGAAAAAGGAAAGAGAATATGTCATTGGCAAACAGGACAGGTTTTAATAATTATGCAATCTTGAGCAAGTGTTAAATGAAACCGTTTAAGACTGTGAGTGTTCTGTTGAAAAAAAAAAAAAAAGCATGATTAGCTTGAGCTTGCAAAAAAAGCAGGAAAGTCTGCAAACCACGTTTGTGGTTGTGTCAGAGCATGAGCTCAAGCATTCCCTTCTGAAAAGGGACCAGGTAACCTAGAATGGGAGCAAATATGTGTGATGTAAAGATGGTGATGATGGGCACAGAGAAGCTCTTGTGCCATAAGAAACTAAGCTGGTAAAGGTTCATTAGTAATGCCCTTCACATGTGAAAGATGTAAATGAGCAATACTATACAATGCATCAGGAGAACCACTAACTATATTTATCTCTTGGTGAGGAAAAGTTTGTAGGGCCAATATTAGGGTACCTAACTCTGTTGTGTAGTTTTAAAATGTTTCTGGATTTTTTGTTGCTAGTTTTGCATGGATCTTGCCACATTATAGCTAGTTTTTCAGTTTTTCCTGAACCATCTGTAAAGACAGCAGTGGCATGAAGCAAGGGCTTACAGACAACAATAGATAGAAATTTAACAGGCACAGTTTGTAAAAAGTACAGGTGCTTACAGGCTGGTAAATGGAAGCTGATAGTACCAATAAAGTTAGCCATTGCTACCTGCCAATTAAGATTACAAGCTAAGAAAGTATGAAATTGGTTTCTGCTTAACAGTAGGAAAATAGTAGCAGGGTTGTGTCATGATAATTGGACACAACACCGGTGTTCCTTTGTAATAAGAGAAGCTATTAAATCTGTTGTCTTTTGTATATATTTAGAGGGGTTATGAAACAGGCACACAGCACATAAAATACAGAAATGGCAAAAGATAAATTAAAATCTACCTGTTAAACTAAGTCATGGAAGGCATGGAGATTTTAAGTTATTTTTTTTTTTAACCACATTTTGGTCCTTGAAAGTCATTAAAATGTGACTGCAGTTTGCCAGGATAATAAGTCTGCATTGAGTTAGCTTAAGTGTGAAAAAAAAAGTTTTTTTTAAGTCTTTAGGTGCTGGACATTTTCTTGCATTAGCCTTTAGTTGGAATATTTCAGAAGTTAGCTTGGGAAAGCAAGGCTGTGGCTGGTTTCTTCCCAGCTGCACCAGGCTCCTTAGGCAGCCTCTCTTTCTAACAGCCTGCCACCTGCTGCTACTCTTGCCCTGAGAAGAAGGAAGGAAGACTACAAGAGGCAGTAAAGGGCTAGAGAATGACCAGGTGGTAAAGTGTGTGTGTGTAAGCGTGGAGGAAGGAGGCAAGAAGGTAACAGCCTGGGAGAAGACCATTTCCCTCATCCTCTAGACCACCTACGCTTGGAGCCAACCCTGTTATGTAAGGTACTGAAAATATACTGGGCTTTTGATTATATTTACCACTCCCAAGCAGAGAGGCTCAGGGGAGGAGCAGACATGCAGCACAGGGTCTGCTTTGAAGTGTCCTAGCCAGAGTGTTTAAAACATTTTATAAAAAAGAAAAACAAGTATTCCCTACTACTGAGTCTATCTTCTGAGGATGACAGCAGCTGGCAGAATTTGTCCACCTCAGCCTAGTATTTAACATATGGCTACAGGAGAGCACCCCTTATTAGCGGGCTTCTCTCCCGGAGCTCTGTACTCTAGGCTGCTCTACACTCCTCTGCCCACCTTAGGCTAGTAAGACTGGGGTGCACATGGACTGTTTCTTAGCCCTTTCCACAGGGGTCCAGGGAAGACGAGGAATTGTTTGTCAGCTGAGACCTGTGAGGGGTGGCAGAAGTAGGAAAAGCAGCACAACAAGTAGCAGGCCACTTTCTGGGCACAGTTACTAAGGCAGGTGACCATGGTGAGGATGATTCTCAGGACCAAGCTGGAGCTGTCTGCAGCCAGCCGGGGACTCAGTCTGTGGCTCTTGGCCTCCCTTTCATCACCACAAACCCAGAAAGGGGCAACTTGCCTAGACTGCTTGTAACTAAGTGGGCACTCAATGGCATCTTAGCACCTCTCCTGCCCCAGGCCTTGGTGTGCAGCAAGAAAGCCAGTGCTATCTGGGAGCAAACCTAGGAGGCAGCCTGCAACTTCCCCTTCTACTCCAGGGAAACAGAAAACAGACAAGGCCAGAAAGGCCGATGCTGGAAGTCGGAAGTGAGAACGTGCATATTAGGAAGACAGTTATAGTCAGCCACTCTCCTTCCCTCCTGGGTCACCCCTCCAGTGGGGAAGTTTGTCAAGGAGATGCAGACATCCAATCATATAGATGTTCCCTGACTGGGGATCTTGTTTAAGAACCATCCCTTGGGCGGTCTCCAATCTCCTTAAGGGGGATGATGAGAGGCGCTGTTGGCTGAGCAAGGCCAACAGATGCAGGTCCCTTTAAGGGTAGAGAAAAGAGGGCAGTAGCTTTTCTACTGGAGGAGGAAAAGGCTCCAGTCAGTTCTTATCCTCACTAGAAACAATCTCTTTCTTATTCCCCATAGAAGATACTGAAAGGGGTAGAGAATGGTTTTTGTTTTTCCTTCTCCTTCACGTCTCCTGAATTCCCTTCAGGTGGAGAAGGTGGGCGGTTTGGCTTAGCACAATCTAGCAGATAAAGAGGATACAACACAGCCTACCAACGCCCAGGTGGTCAAAGAATGACATTAGTAAAATAAGCTTGCTCGTGTCTTCTTTTCAGGCAGCAACCTACCTGCTCTCATAACTCTAAATCTAAGGTTTACTTGATCAGGGAACCAAGGGCATTCCTGCCAAATTAAGAGCATAAGCTTGTGTAGAGCTCCAGGCTCCATAGTGCACTGGATAGCCTTAAGTAGGTCTTGCACTGTTTTAAAATATACTTTCTGCTCTTTGGTCATTTCTTGACCCATGATAACCTAGTCGCTGATATTTTGCATGTGTGCACCATCCTCTTGATGGGAGTCAGGGCTGTCCCTTATTGGGAATGCCTGAAAACTGATGAGCTCTCCTCCTCCACGTACAAATTCAAGGCGATCATTTTGGGAACACCAGTTGTAGAGCTTAGAGCTTGCAGTGAATGCCGAGAATGAAATACTCAGACACTTCCAGCTGAGTGGGGATCAGGGGAAGCTCTTCTGAGAGAGTCCGCCCAAGCATCTGTCCACCAAGTATTTATTGAAAGGGCTTGTATTAACTACAAACATCCACTAGATGGTCATTTGAGGTGGGTTGCTAAGGCACCTGTCCTTGCACAACATTCAAGCTGCATTCTCAGGAGGCTGTTTTCCCTGTTCCTTATCACAACCACACACTCCACTGGCTGTCCTGTTCAGGGTCAAGGAGTTTCATTCCCATGAACAAATAACATACACACAGTACCTCAGTATTTTTCCATGACCAACCTCAAATGCCATGTACATAAGCTTTAATATATTGCTGTGCACCCCCTATAAAGATGGAATAATATTTGTTTCTGTTTGATGCCCTGGATACCATATGCATACTCAAAATAGATTGATTATAGCTTAATTTATAGTGTGGCTTGCCTTAGATACCTTAAAATGATCTCTCTGAAAGAAAAATGTAAAAATATATGTAATCACTTTTTTCTTTATTGCTTTCTTTTATCATATTTCGAATTACTTTTGCTTCTCAACTAATACTATTTTTCAAAGAAATATTTATTCCTTTACAAAAATAATTAGCCATTTTTTCCCCTTTCCTTGGTGACTATATAGATTGTCAGATTTATAGTCTTTTGTTCTGAGGAGCTCAAGTTGTTCAACAAGGGTTCTCAAGTGTTAACATGTAGAGACAGTGGGAAAATAATGAGGGTGGTGTCATGGAATGAAAACAAAATGGTGAATGAGCACAATTTAAAAATAAAAGTGAAGTTAAAATTAGGATATTTTTTAGTAATATACAAAATATGAAATGATGTTACATATTTCAGTTGTTTTCATTCTAAAATTCATAACCTTTCCCCAATTATTCCACCAGTATTATCAAGAAGAGTCATATTTTTTATGTAAAGTCATATTTTTTATCAGAATACTGTGGAGTCATATTTTTTATCAGAATTTAAATTTTTGGAGATACCACATATTAAATGAAACTTTTTTGAAGGTGATTGAATCCCTGTAAGCTTGATTTTTCCATGTTAGGATCAGTTTTGAGAATGACATTTACTTTACAGTTGTGATGAATAAACAAAGCAATGTGTGGAAAAGGTCTCCGGAAACATATAACACTGCAAAAATACGCACCAGTGCCCACTTCTCTATTTATCATCCAGGGAAACTGTTTTTCTCAAGACCCAAATGTTATGGGGTAAATCAAGAATATCTATGTTCTATTTTCTGTTCAAGTTCCTGTCTAGATGATTGTTACCCAGCTATAACCAGGATACTGGACATGAACCTTGTCTTATGCTAATCTTGGGGCAAGATTTTGTACTTTTCTTCCTTGTCCCCAAATAAATTTACTCCACAGGTATTAGCGTAAAAGAAAAAGAAACTTACAAATACTGAGTCATAAAAGGAAAGAAAAGTATTCATCACAGACCATAAATTAAAACAAAACAAAATCAACATTAGATATCTGTGTTCTATCATACTGCCCCCAGGGTTTCATCTTTGGCAACATTTTCTGCCCCATGCAGCCTTTTAAGTACCTTTCCCTTCTCTCAGAGCACCCTTTGGGTTAATCTCTTTTTTTTCTTCTTATGGGCATTTTAGCCCTTAGTCCGAGAATTAGGAATCTTTATAAGTGACAGAAATGTGTATCAAATGGTCTTAATCCAAAAAAGAAGAGGGCTCACATAACTAAAGTGCAGGGATGGATACGATTTCATGTGTTACATGGTGCTGATGTTCTAATTATATAAAACATGTGTCTCTCTGTGTCATTACTCTGCATTCTTCTCATTTTATTTTCTATTAATCAAGGCTCTTTATGGTAGTGAAAGGGCTACCAACAGCCCCAGACTCACATCTTCATGGGTTAAAATGATAAAAGCCAAACAAGAGTCCTAGAATTGAGTTTCATACCTAATCACTAAACTCACCACTGACGCTAAGGAAATGATCGTGGGGCCACATGTGAAAGAGGCAGTTCTGTCCCACACATACCACAAAAGCTTAGATAAAGGATTCCTCAAAAGAAAACTGAGACATTCAGATATTGTTATTCAAAGGAGAGAAATGGATATTGGGTAGGCAAAATTCAGTACATTTTAGTTTATCCATGGCTTTTCATTATTCACACTTAACCTTCTTCACAAACACTTGCTTACAAAAATTCCTCCACATAATAAAACAAAATCCTAATACATAAAAGTAGAGGTTGTTTTATCTAGGGAGATAACTAAATTGACAACCCAGACTACTGCTTCATTTTCTCATTTGGGTAGTGAGACTATTCCCACACAAAACATGTAGCCTTAAAATGAAGGCAGGTGGACCCTTCAAGACACATTAGAAAAATGGGGGCATTACTACCAGGAAACTGGAAATGAATGCTTATGCTGAGCAGGCACAAACAATACATGTCCTGAACACTTAGCTGCTTCAGTGAGGACCTTCGTTCCAAATCTCCATAAGATAATGGTCCAATGGTAATGAAGATAGTAACTAAAAATTTACCATATGAAAATAGTACTTTTTGCTCTTATGTGACCACTTTCTCACATATCACCTAATATTATTTCACCCAGTCACTAAAACAATGAGAAAAAACTCAAAAGTTGGATACCTTTTAGTGAAAATATAAAGCCTGATTTTTCACATTTCCAATTGTTGGTGATGGTTTTGATGCATCTGCTCACCTTCTGTAACACCAGCAGATCAGTTTACATAGCCCTATCTCTCTCTTTCCAGATGATAAATATTTGAGTAAATAAATACTAGAGATTTTAGAATAATGCTGACAGTAATAAAAGTGATAAACCCCAAAATGATAGCTTAGGATCCTGTGATGTGCAAAACAGCCCAGAGATGCTTTAGACTTTCAGGAGGAATGAAATCTTAAAAACAAAAACAAAAACCCATGCAGGATCCTAGTGTCATTTCAGATTCTCATTAAAACCATTTAGACAGGCTGAATCACTGTAGGCAGTATATTCAAAGTAATTATTTGAGTTAAATTTTAGTCTAGAATAGTACTAAAAAAATTTCTATTCACCGAAGATTATTAATTTTATAAAAGTGTATTTGAAAATAATCAGTAAAATATAATAGAAATTCCAAAAGTATGCCATGTTGTCAACAGAGAATTTGAAAGGCCAACCTAGGGCAATAGTTATCTTGTATTAGGATCTTACTATGCACCCAATATTGTGATGCTTTACATACACTAGTGTGTTTAATCCCCACAAATAGCTGCAAAGTCTATATTTATTACTCACATTTTAAATATGAGAAAAATAAAGTGCACAGAAGCCAAATAAGGTCATCCAAAACAAGTTTTCAATCAGTATTGAAATTCAGGTGAGTCTAACGTCAAAACCCATGGAAATTATTTAAAATTCCTTTTAAAAATTGTTATGTGGAGGTCAACAAATTTTCTAAAGTAAAAATAACATTATTTGCTGACCCAAGGCAGCTCGATGTAGATAAAGAGCACAGACTGAGGTCTGAAACACTTAAATTTAATTGCAACGTGATAGCTGTATAACTACAGAATATTTACTTAGCAATTCTGTCGCACAGTTTTCTTGATGAAAGATGGATAATAGATATATCACATTATTTAGAGAGACAAACGCAGTGTCTGATACATATACAAATTATGACTACTGATAAGTGTTAAGTAATTTCAAAATATTTGGGTTCATATGTGCATAAATCTGTAACAATTTTCTAGTTAAGCCCACAGATAAGAGAAATTAGTGAAAAGATAGTCCAAGTCCATCAATATTTAAAATAGGCTCACTGGAACATAAGTAAATGTTTTTTAGTCATGCAATTAAAATCAATTATGGTTTTATTTGAGTACATTTGTAATTATTCAGAGAAAGTTTAATCTATGGCCGGGCAGAGTGGCTCATGCCAGTAATCCAAACACTTTGGAGGCCAAGGCGGGCAGATCACCTGAGGTCGGGAGTTCAAGACCAGCCTGACCAACATGGTAAAACCCCGTCTTAAAAACAAACAAACAAACAAAAAACAAAGTTTAATCTGAGTTCTTTAAAGAAATGGTACTTTTCTGTTCTTTTTTTTTCTTTTTTTACTGTATTGAATTTTATTGTAATTGTAATTATATTCATAAGTTATAAAATGTATATGTCATTTGACAAATATTTTAAAGCACTCTTTATAAAGACAATTTTGAGGAAGGCCAGACAATTACAAGTCATTGCCATTAAGTCATGTAACTGTTGCAAACACTATTATGGATAGCATTATGATATAAATTGTTATTAAAGGAAAATTAACCAAGATGATCACAAATAAAACTATATATTAATTATTCTAAACTTGAGATCTAAAATACTGAAAAGAAATAGTCTCTTCAAAGAAAAAATATGCCCTTAAAATTAGAAAATATGAAATCATTCAATACTAAGTAAAACAAGATAAAATCAACTTTAGGAAATGGACCTTTAACTTAAAGATTGAACATGTCATCATATAATGAATAGTAACTAAATTTGTTAATATTCATTATCTATAACTCTGATCAAGTATGTTATTTCAAATAAATGCAATTGCTTTGTACATAAAATATGGTTTTAAATGTGTGATTCACGTATATAAACACTCACTTTAATGTAAAAAGAGAATTGTGTCATTGTTCACCACAGTCCAGAGCAAACAGGAAAAAAGGAGTAAAATGGTTCAAATAATAGAAATCTGAATGAAAATATCTCAGTAATATGAGGTCAAGAGTAGAGAAAAATATATTATAGAGAAACTATTATTTCAAAGTCCAGCTTTGCCACTAGTAAATTATGTGACTTTGGACAAAGTATTCAGTCTCAGATGTTTACCTGTGTTGTGCATAATCAGTGTCACTTTCTGTTGAAATGTAACAGTCATAGAATATTAAAATTTAAAGGAAGTTTAGAGAGCATCAAGTATAGACTCTGTTCTTTTCTAAGAAAGTAACTGATTTCAGTTCAGAAAGATGATGGTACTAAGCATAGTTTACTTTCCTACTGCATTTTGTTGTGTTAAAAGCATTTTTACATACATTATTTGCAAAATATGAAGAAGGCAGGCTCTTAGTTTATAAATCAAGGCTTAGAGACATTGGAATAGTCCGTTGTGACCCACTGATAGGGTTAATAATCTGTCCATACTTAAAACTCTATGTAGACTTTGAGGATAGAAAAACGAAAAAAAAAAATGTACATTAAAATTGTAACATAAATGATTTAAGTTAAATGAAATTCTCCAAATACTGAGGTTTGTTCAATTAGAATAGCAAACAAGATGTTTTCATCAATGGAGTAATTTTCACTGATCTAAGATTATATTGATCTCTTTCCAAATTACTGAACTTTTCCACGTGTTTTAAAGTAATTTGTGGGCATATTATAACTTTCAAAACCTGAGAGAATGATACAATAAAAATAAACTATAGAGAACCTTCACAGTCTCTTCAAACTACATGATTACATGGGGGAATTATAAGCTGTAGAGGAAAGTATAATTAAGAGTGACATTCAGTACAGCCTGGTGGTCTGTGCAAGCATGGGCTGCCATTTGTGTGTCCTTTCACCTCCCTTAAGACTAGACTCATCAAAGACATCCAAGCTGGTGTAGTTTACCAACACAAATCTGAGTTAAAGCACCTATATGCTCAAGAAAATGTAGTTTTAATTTTAGAGTAGAATGAAGCAGTAATAAAGATAAATTCTACAAATCAGCTAAGAGAAGAATGGGAAGAGGAAGTTGTAGCATTCCTCTAAAGGGAAATTTTCAAACACTAAGGGTTTTCGTGATTATAAAAGAAGACTTCTCTTAGGAACTGCCTACTCCCATGGTTGAAGAATAACTTGCAGTGGTCTTCAGTTATGCACTTGGAGGCCATTTCATCAGCACTATTATTTCCGCATCTTTAGCCCTTTAGTTGCCTTTTAATGGGGTAGACCCTTACTCAACTGTGAATTGTCTGTTATGCCCTTACTGCTCCACTTCTAGGTTGGGCTGCCTAGAAGTCTTCAGTGCTGAGAGGAACTAACTAAGCACCCTGATTACCTAATATGTGTAAGGAACCATGCCAGATTCTGAAGATAAATAAGACACATAACTATATTCAAAGAAATCAGGGATTTAGAGGAAAAGACAAGCATGTCAAAAGTTAGCTGTAATACAGTAGGGGAAATGCATCTATAATGAAGTAAGTAGAGAATAATAACTCAGAGAGGTGGCTGAGTACAGAACATTCAACTCAGCCTGAAGGAGAGAAGGACATTTTTACTGAGCAGGTGACAGTGAGCCCAGGTGTTGAAGGCAGAAGTTGTAGAGGCATCTATGAAGGTTGAAGGAACAGCCATTCCAGGCTAAATAATAACTTGGACACAGGACTGCAGGCAAGAGGGAAGATTCTTTTTTCGTTTCTTTTTTCGTGGCAGAAAGAGGGAGAAATTTGTATAAGAAAAGAAGTTGGTATCACATTTGAATGGTTTCCTATAATCAACTAACAAATATAGGAAGAGTCATTAATTAGGTCCATTAAGGGTCTGTCACCAGGGTCCATCAAAGATTCTAGTTATTTAGCAACTTTAGCTGGTTAGGAAAGTTGCAATGAAACTATTCAGTTTGGATATCTCTTAGGACAGAGCTGTGGTAAATGCAGAATTTCCTTAAAAGGTGAGGGTGCTAGAAATTGGTACAATTTATTATTATTCCATCATTTCTTCTTATTTTGTTATTTTCACATATAGCTGCTTTGCTTCCCCCAGTTTTCTTTCTTTATTTGTCCTTGAGGTATTTTCAGAAAAAAAAACATGATTACCTTTAATCACAGCATTTTGTTTCCTTTGGTGCTTTTCAAAGATGGTTTGATTAAGTAAAATTGCACATGCTGTCTGCACAGCAATCATCAGCAAATCTTTTCTCAGTTGGAGTTTGCAACGCATCTTAATATACAGGTAATTACCATGGTCTGCACCAAGTAGTGATAGTTTAAAAAAAATGAAACAAGTTTAATCAATCAGCTGGTCTCAGTAAGATGAAAACAAAAGTTTTGTGTTCCCAGTGTGCTGTAGACTCAGTGTGTGTACTCGTTCTTTTTCTGAAAGTGTCTCTAGGAAGTCCCACAGTCTCTCTGGCCATTTGCAGTTAATAAATAGCCTCTATTTCTGGGCATTACAATTTTAATTTAAGCAAGTTTAATTTTAAACCCCTTTTAAATTATACCACTCCTCTCTCACCCCAAGTACATTCAAGGCAGAGAAACCTATAGTCAGCAAAGGAAGCATGATCAGCCTCTTAAATGTTCCTTTTATCTCCTTCACCTGCTGGCTGTTTTGGTGACTACTCCAGGATCAGGTATGGGGAATAGAGGATGATGAGGATAGAGAAGACACAAGGAACCTATAAATATTTCATCTGATGGTACTGTCTCCTGGTTTTGTGTGCTGCCTTTTTTACCAAAGATACAGTCACTGACTTTTCATTCTCACATGGAATACAGATGGCTGTTCACTGACTAAAACAAGGCCTCATCCTTCTGACCTCACTTCATATACTCTTAGCCACATTTGACTCTACATACCCAGCGTCTTTTGTACTGAGGTTCTTACTGCTGGTAGGAAGTACTGTAAGGCATGATGCTGCTCAACAGACATTTGTTGAGTCAAATTGAGAACAGGCACCTTTCATATGAAGCTTGCTGTTACAAACGTATGTTTAAAGACTAAGTGAACACTTTGAAAAAAGAAATGTCCATGCCCTTGCCTTTGGGCATTTACACTTACTGCTCTCTAAGTCTCCGTCTTGGAACCTTGTGGCTTTCACCCTCATCTTTTAAGTAAATTTCCCACTAACAGCAGCTCTTTCCTAAGAGATACCCAAACTAAATTCTATGTTTTATTACAACTTTCCTAATCAGCTAAAGTTGCAAAATAACTACACTTTTTGAGGGACCCTGGCATGTAGACCCTTACTGGACCTAAATGATGACTCTTCCTTTACAGAAGATACAATACAGTGGACTCATTCTCTCCTATACAGAGTGTTAGTTTTGAATCCTTTGTAAATGTAATTATCATGGCAGTTCTATAGTAATGCCAGAAAAATGAGCACTCAAGATATATTTGTTGGATAAGTAAATGAACAATATAAGCCAAATTTATCTTCTGTACATGAATTTTAAATGTTTTCATGACAGATTTGGAATAGAAAGTAGTGATTTTACTTTTAAAGTGTGGAAAGTGTTTAGAAATTTTGACAGATTTTTGTGATGATATATCTATTTTCTCATTGATACTGTTATATAATAAACCAAAGTTATTCAATTTTAAAGCTTTTAAAATAATACTATAAGAAATATAATCTAATATTCTGTACAACTGGTTGAAATGAAAAGGAACGAATGTACACTAACATACTAAAAGAGAATTTTACTTTTTTTTTTTTTTTTTTTTGAGACGGAGTTTCACTCTTGTTACCCAGGCTGGAGTGCAATGGTGCAATCTCAGCTCACTGCAACCTCCGCCTCCTGGGTTCAGGCAATTCTCCTGCCTCAGCCTCCTGAGTAGCCGGGATTACAGGCACATGCCACCATGCCCAGCTAATTTTCTTTCTTTTTTTTTTTTTTTGCATTTTTAGTAGAGACAGGGTTTCACCATTTTGACCAGGATGGTCTTGATCTCTTGACCTCGTTATCCACCCGCCTCAGCCTCCCAAAGTGCTAGGATTACAGGCATGAGCCACCACGCCCAGCTGAGAATTTTACTTGAAAACATGCTTAGCAGATAACCTGTAACAGGGCAGGTCAAGTGTTTGTTTTTTTTTTTTTTTAAGACAGAGTCTTGCCCGGCTGACAAGTCAAGTTTTAATAAAAAGTTACATTGAGGGCCAGGTATGGTGGCTTATGCCTGCATGCCTGTAATCCCAGCATTTTGGGGGGCCGAGGTGGGAGGATCACAAGGTCAAGAGATCAAGAACATCTGGGCCAATGTGGTGAAACCTCATCTCTACTAAAAATACAAAAATTAGCTGGATATGGTGGTGTGTGCCTATAGTCCTAGCTACTTGGGAGGCTGAGGCAGGAGAATCACTTGAACCCAGAAGACAGAGGTTGTAGTGAGCCGAGATTGTGTCACTGTACTCCAGCTTGGTGACAGAGCAAGACTCTGTCTCAAAAAAAAAAAAAATACATCGAACAGGGTTGATTCAAACTTATACAGAGTTCCCTGTCTTTCTCTCATATGTGTGTATATATGTGTATATTCACATGTATATGTTTTCTAAAATTCCTAAATGTTACTTGTAGCTGTGCTAGAAGAAAGTATTTTCGACAACACAGATTATCATACCTTCCCAATGTAAAAAATATCTATTGGTTTTATGACATAAAAAGCCTTTAATGTGAGGTTACCAAAAATATATCAAATCTGATTTTCCATATGATTTTCTTCCAAATGTCTTCTGCAAATCCCTTTTAAACACACATATTGGCCGAGACAATTTTCCTGCTTTTCCTGTTTAATAGTTAATGAGAATTCCCCAGCATCTGCATGCATTCACTGTGCATGATGACTCTCAATCTATCACTGGCCTACTTCCCAAAGCTTCACCTCTTCTTTCTTGCCGCATGCCAGATTAGTCTAGCCCCAAAGGCTACAAGTTTTCTCTGAGCAGTTTGGGGCCCTTTCACATGTCTTTTTTTATGATGTGGTCTCTGCCAATAAATGGATATGTATAGATAAATAGATGGATGGATGGATGGATGGATGAATGGATGGATGGATGGATGGATAGATAAGTAGATGATCGGGAGAAACAATTTTTAATATGTTAGAACATATGAAGACTTGACATATTTCAGAAATAGGATTCAAACTCAAATTTATATGACTTCAAAGCTCATGCTCTTTCCACTATACAAATCTGTCTCTTAAAATCTATTTAATATAAATATATTATTTTATGATTTACTTTCCAATCAGTTATCAGTTTATCTTCTAATCATTTGGCTTTCTACTTTGTAATCACAAATGAAAAATATTCTTAACCAGACCAGTCATCTGCATTTGTAGGGAATAAGAATAATCACAATTAATTTAAGCCTTTAAGTGTTGAATATTTTATACATTCGTTCAGCCATTTCTCAAAATTTAATTGAGCATTCTCCTAGGTTTTCCTAGAAGTAGATCCTGAGACAAAGGTTCATGTGCATATGACTTCTTTTTTTTTTTTTGAAGCAAAAACAAATTGATTTTAATAAAGCCCTTCTAAAATCAAACACATTTAATACTTTATCTGTATAATTCATTGAAGTATGTCTTGTTCTTTAAAATATAGTTTCTCCAAGTGATTCTCAGGCTCAATCGTGATTACAAGATACATGAAATTAGGCACATTAGCATGAAACAACTATTTAGTAATCTTTACGGTGCATTATTTATATGACACCACAAGTCACACAGTTTATACAAGTTAAAATGGGCTATATGAAATATTCTCAGTTTTTGTGTATTTCCTTGCTAGGTGAAGTGAATATTCTTTTAACATTGTACCTTGGTGTTACCTGCTTTGAAAGATGGATATTGAAAGTTAAAAATCAGTCACTATATAGGCACTGCTGTATGGAAAACACATTTTGTTTCTATATATTGTAAGCGGAAATGCTTTTTGAGTTACATATTTATGCCAGGAAGCTTGACAAACACTGAACAGTCTGTAAAGAATAGAAAATCTCTTGACCATCAATTCAAATGAATATAATTTAACCATTTGCAGCAATACTCATTTACATTATTAAATTAATTACTCTAAAATGTTCTTGTTGTCAAGTACCAAAATAGTTTTGAAGTTAGGGGTCTGCTTTGTTTCTTCATTCCTGTGGGTACCCGAATTCCCCATAATATTTGCAGCTGAGAAATATGTACTTTTATTCACTTTTAAATTTTCATTTAAGTGACATATCAGTTAGGAGCAAATTAAATCCTCCCTTAACATGAAAAAAACAAACACACACACACACACCAAAAACCAAAAAGAAACCTCTGAATGACTCCAGACTCTCTTTTGGCTCCCGAGTGCTGCTTCTGCATACTGTTACTACTGTAGCACACTAAAAGGATGCCTGTCATAAAATAAGGATGGCCCAATCTACTGACAATCGAATCTAATCTAATCCAATCGAGGTGACCCAATCTAATGACAGTATTGGATGGCAAGTACTTTTGAAGTCAGTTAATAGAGATACTTTAAAAAAATTTCATTCCAATAAATACAGTATAAAAGTCTTTACATTATATTCATAAATTCACAAAATGCACTTCACAGATATCTGGTCAAATCTACTGCCAAAAGATTCCAAAGCCCACCTTTTGTTCCAAATGTAATTAGGACGACTGTAACAAAAGCAGTAAAATGCAAGACACAAAATCTTGGTCATTTTCAAATGATTTCAACCCCATTTCTTGGGAGAACAAGTAATCAAAGTATGTTGCAGGTTGTGCTTGTTTTTAAACAGATGTTATCTGGGACCGCAGCCTAGAAGCAGTTTCAGATTTTTTCATTATCATCAATGTTGATTTTTTTAAACGCCACTGGGCTGGCTTGCTTCAAAGAAGTCTTAGAAACATCTGTGTGCATGGTGGACATGGCTATTGTCTCATAATCATCATCCTGAGATCGGAAATCACAAAAGTTAAATAAGAACTGCAAGTCTCTCTGGAAGTTTTTGTTCAGGAACCCATAAAATATGGGGTTGACACAAGTGGATATCATTGCCGTGAGGTGGCAGAGCAGGAATAACAGATTGTGGCTGCAGGTAGCAATGATCTGATGATTCCAATCAAACACAGTGTTAACGATGGTAAGCGGTAACCAGCAGACTGCAAATGCTACCACAATGGAGAGCAGCATGATATTGATTCTTTTGGTTTCACTGGACCTGTACTTATTGTCTCTCATCTTGTCCATCATGTTGTTTCTCCTTTTTAAGTGTATATATATATATACATTGCTTCACCAAAGACCCAGTGGTCCATTAATGTGTAGACAAATGTAAAGGGGAGACACATGATGGTGACAAGCAAGTCTGAGAAGGAAAGGTTCACAATCAGGATGTTAGTAACACTTCTCATCTCTCTTTGTTTCAAGACGATTATGATCAAGGCCAGGTTTCCAGAGACACCAAGAATGATCACAGCTCCATAAGCAAGAGATAAGGTAAATATCATGGCTAAGGGCAGATGAAAATCACCATTTTCAAAAGCCAAAAGGTGGGCATTCTTCTCTGAGAAATTAGAGTGGACTGAATGATTTTCAACCTGGGAAAATAATGTCAAATTCATTTTGATTGGTTTGGTTGTTATAGATTATCTTGGACAAATGGATAGTATGTTTCTTCAAAGCAGGTCAGCTGTTCAGCTTATTTTTATTCCCCATATTGGAATCCATTTACCAAAATTATTCTGAATTCTTCATATCCTTGAACTGAACAATCCTCTTTGGAATTCGTCTTTTTCGCTCCTGCTTATTGAAGAGGGAAGGGTGGGAATGGAATGGAGCAGAGAGGGGAAAGATCCGCTGGTATTTCTCCTGCACAGATCCTAAAGATTGATCGCATATGACTTCTTAAAGGAAGTCCTCTCCAGAGAAACCAGCAACAAAGATAGGGGTTTTTCCCCTATCTCTGCTGGGAAACTAAGTAACATAAGGATTAGATTTAAAATGAAGTCTCAGCTTCAGCCTGATCCTGCAGGAAGGTGGAGATTGTAAATTATACTTCAGAACCTCAGTAGACTTTTACTCTCCACTTGTGAGTTATTGGCTACAAACCATAGGATGGTGGGTTGTGAATTGCTAGATAACTCCACCTCCCTGGATAAAGCAGGTCAGAATGCCCAAATGGAGTTTCCCAAAAATGAGTTGAAGGTGCGGATCATTAGAGAAAACTCACATTGAAACTGGGGAAAGACACATAGCAACGGTAAGAAGCAACCAAAAAAATCCAATGTTCGTTACAATTTCTTACAATGAATCTGATACTATGGGAAAGAGTTAGAGACTTAGAAATAAATTAACACATTTCCTGTATAAATCTGTAAAAAAACAAAACAAAAAAACCTTGACTCTAATGCCATATGATAAATATTGCATTAAAAACGCACAAAGTGTAAAGAGCTCACAGATAAAAGGATAATTATTAGAGCTTTATAAAATATTGTATTAACATAACAAGGGCCTCATTGCCAAATAGACTCATATGAATCCTAGATCTAAGTATAAGACTTTCTGAATATCTCAAAGATGCAAGTGATCAAAAGGCACAAGCAAAAAAGGGAAAAAAATCTAGGAAATCCCAAACTTTCCCAGGACACTCCAGCTGGATCAAGATACACTCTTACCCAGATTAATGTATGAGACCTCCTCTAAGTATTGCATGTAGCTAGATTATTGACACAAAAGGGGAATTTCAGTCATGCAACATTCCCATCTTTATATTCTTATAGTAATGTAGCTTACGTGACATTTTCCAGGGATCCATGCCTCATATCATAATTTCTAGTTTTATTTATCATAAGTAATCCTAAACAGACTCTGTTCATTATGTTAAAATTCTATAGATAAAACTCTCTGATTATCAAATACCATTTGTATCATTGCTAGGATTTCTGTCATTAGTGCTTATCTGGAGGTTTGACTGGGTCACCCTGCTGCTGCTTTCCTTGTGTGTCCCACAGTAAAAAGGGAGAATAAAAATATCCTGCTGTAATTTTTTTCCTCATTTACATTATAGTTGAAGTTTCCATTTTAATCATATCTTAAAACAAATAGTTGTTTCAATAGATAGCTAGGTAGAAAGGTGATCACAGGTGGTTAGATGATAGGTTATTTATATTATACAATTACCATACTCCCAAAAGTAATATATAAACTGCCAAAATTTCAATGAGAATCACAATAGGAATTGTCAGTGGATGGTGGGGAAAACTTCATTTTTTAAAAAACATGTTGACACTCGGGAAAAAATACAATAATGTTTCTGCATTAAGAGTAGCAAAAAATACTATATAAGAGAAAAATAATTAAAGGACTAGTCTTTCCAAATTTAATAACATACCATAAAACCACTGAACTAAAAAACACCATGATATTGGTGTGAAAAGGCAAAAATAAATCAATGGAACCCCATAGGGCATCTAGTAATAAATAGAAAGATTTAATATATGATAAAGGTGGCACTTGAACACCAGGGGACAATAATAGGTTATTTAATAAATTGTGCTAGTATAGTAGTCTATGAATCAGGGAAAAAATGAACTTGGACACTCATCTCATACTATGTAAGAAAGGATGGATGGCTAAAATTAATATATATATTCTTTTTAATAATTCTAATAATCCAAAAGATATTAGAGAAATATAGCACAATTGGCATATACTTTTTAAAATTTTGATGTAACAAATGGTAACATAAAAGTGTGAGTTAAACAACAGCTCAGTATTTATACTTAAAATTTATGTAACAAAATGATAGCATATATTGTTAAAAGAGCACCATCAAACTAATTGGTCACCTTTTGAGAAAAACAAGTCATTATCTTGAAAAACTTGTAAATTGAAGAGACAAACATCTTACTTTCCGATGTGAATTGAACTACTGAGGGGAATATCTCATTAGTTTAGCTAACAAAACATAATGACAGAATTAGACTATCACTCCTCTAAAATCTCCAGTGAATCTAGGCATTGAGAAACAATGGTTGCTAACTTAAAAAGAAGAGAAAAGAGTATTCTTCGGCTTCTTTTCATCAGCTTCTTGATGAAAGAATGAGACCTCACTTATAATCTTGCCAAAAGGAAGAAGTAGCTGAAGTCAGATTTTTGAATCCAGTTGGCAACTGGTGCGATATGCAGAAAACAAAATAACAATTTGAACTACACCTTAAGTAAGTAGTCAGCATAGATGGAACAAATTTTCTGGAAAGTGAGTAGATCAGATGGCCTGGGTTCCTATGAATGGTCTGTTACTTACACCAAATATTTAAAGCAGAAATAGCAGTAATCTTATACAAACTATCTCATAAAATGGGATGGATAAACATTTTTTCAAATCATTTTATGAAGCCAAAAAATTGTAACTAAAACCTGAGTGGGACATTAAGAGAAAAATTATGAGGTCTCCCGGGAACATAGATGCAAAAAATTTTAGACAAAGTACTAGGAAACAAAATCTAGCAGTATGTAAAAGAATACAGTCACGGGCTGGACACGGTGGCTCATGCCTGTAATCTCAGCACTGAGGCTGAGGCAGTCAGATCAAGATGTTAGGAGTCTGAGACCAGCCTGACCAACATGGTGAAACCCTGTCTCTATTAAAAATATAAAAATTAGCCAGGTGTAGTGGCATGTGTCTGTAATCCCAGCTACTCAGTAGGCTGAGGCAGGAGAATCGCTTGAACCCAGGAGGTGGAGGTTGCAGTGAGCCAGTATTGCACAGCTTCACTCCAGCCTGGGCAACAGACAAGACTCCATCTTACAAAAAAATGAATACAGTCATGAGACACATAATGATATTTTCGGTCATCTCTGTTTCCAAGTTAGATAATGAAGAAACAGGGCTGCCTTTTAGTTGTCCCACATGGTTTCCAGGCACAATGGATTTACACTCATTGTTCCTCCTTCATGAACACATTGTTTGAGTTCTATTAGATTTCTGGTTCAGCCCCTAACCCAGGGTCTCTTTGCTTTCCTTTAAGCTCTGAGCTAACCAATTCCAGTCCACAAACATTAGTCTGAACAATAATAACTTCTGTCAGTTTATATTGGGTATACAGTGAGAACATGTTTTATGGATTCATGCTGATTATTTCTTTTTCAGAATAGCTTCCCCCTTTCTCTCTACTTAATCATACCTGATATGATTTGGCTATGTCCCCACCCAAAGCTCATATTGAATTACAGTTCTCATAATTCCCTCATATTGTGAGAAGGACCCAGTGGGAGATATAACTGAATCATGGGGACAGTTTCCCCCATACTGTTTTCATGGTAGTGAATAAGTCTCATGAAATCTGACAGTTTTATAAGGGGAAACCCCTTTCATTTGGCTCTCATTCTCTTGTCTACCACCATGTGAGACATGCCTTTCACCTTCCAACATGATTGTGAGGCCTTCCCAGTCACGTGGAACTGAGTCCATTAAACCTCTTTCTTTTTTAAATTGCCCAGTCTCAGGAATGTCTTTATCAGCAATGTGAAAATGAAAAAGCGCCCCTCACCTTAAAACCCAGTTCTACATGAAGGCTTTCCAGAGAATCCCAGAAAAAAAATGAACTTTTCATTTTGTGAACTCTTACAGCTTGTATTGTGTGTGGTAGACATGGTAGAATTTTGTTTGTTATTATACATTGTTTTTTAGACAGTTTATGCATTTTTATTGTTTATTCAAAATTGTAAGCTTACTGATTGAATATTTATGGTTTATATCACTTGGACAACCCCCTTCCCTTACTCAGCCCCATGCTGGGCATTACTAAGGAGTCAGTGTATGCTGATTAAATTATGTATATACACCTAACAGTACAGAACTTAGCCAAATAATAGAAGTTAGCCTCTCTGTATACCCTCTTTGGACTATTTTCTCTAGAGTTTCCTAATACTTATTGTTGTGAAAGAGGGGATATGACATTTAGGTTTCCTACAGAATGAAATCTCTAATTTTCATTTTTTTTTTTTAATTTTTTATTGCATTTTAGGTTTTGGGGTACATGAGCAGAACATGCAAGACAGTTGAGTAGGTACACACATGGCAGTGAGTTTTGCTTCCTTTCTCCCCTTCACCCACATTTGGCATTTCTCCCCAGGCTATCCCTCCCCACCTCCCCCTCCCACTGGCCCTCCCCTTTTCCCCCCAATAGACCCCAGTGTTTAGTACTCCCCTCCCTGTGTCCATGTGTTCTCATTTTTCCTCACCCGCCTATGAGTGAGAATATGCGGTGTTTCATTTTCTGTTCTTGTGTCAGTTTGCTGAGAATGATGTTCTCCAGATTCATCCATGTCCCTACAAACGACTCAAACTCATCATTTCTGATTGCTGCATAATATTCCATGGTGTATATGTGCCACATTTTTCCAATCCAGTCTATCATCAATGGGCATTTGGGTTGATTCCAGGTCTTTGCTATTGTAAACAGTGCTGCAATGAACATTCGTGTACATGTGTCCTTATAGTAGAACGATTTATAGTCCTTTGGATATATAACCAGTAATGGGATTGCTGGGTCAAATGGAATTTCTATTTCTAAGGCCTTGAGGAATCGCCACACTGTCTTCCACAAAGGTTGAACTAATTTACACTCCCACCAACAGTGTAAAAGTATTCCTTTTTCTCCACATCCTCTCCAGCATCTGTTGTCTCCAGATTTTTTAATGATCGCCATTCTAACTGGCGTGAGATGGTATCTCAATGTGGTTTTGATTTGCATCTCTCTGATGACCAGTGATGATGAGCATTTTTTCATATGATTGTTGGCCTCATATATGTCTTCTTTCATAAAGTGTCTGTTCATATTCTTTGCCCACTTTTGAATGGGCTTGTTTGTTTTTTTTTCTGTAAATCTGTTTTAGTTCTTTGTAAATTCTGGATATCAGCCCTTTGTCAGATGGGTTATATATAATTTTCTAGGGTTATATTAAATGAATGCCATATACCACAAGAGGTTATAAAGACTCTTATTTCACATTAAAAATATTTAATGGATACAAAAAGGCTTGGAATTATGAACTCAAAGTGGCAAAGTTAAAGATTGCTCAGACTGGCTGGCTAAGATATTAAGGTTGCCAGTAGAACTCAATGTGAAGTGTAAACAAGTAAAGTGGGTGGGTGAGGTGGAGGTGGAAGGAGGAGAATTTCATTTGGGGCTTTCTGATCAAACACACTGCTTTATAACGTCTGGGTCAATAAAAGTGTTGAACCAGATGAGTGGTTTTATTACCTTTTTCCAATTGAAATTCCCTTTCAAATAAAACAACCACATCCAAAGACGTAACAATCAAAAAAAGAAATGTTCTCATTAGAATAGAAATGAGACTTTACAGCCTTATCTGACCCACCTATTTTTCCTCTATACCTCCTGAGTGTATATACCTCCTCTATACCTCTCAGGCCCCAGGGCTCTGGGAAGCACCACTTGAAACTACCCAACCAGATCAGCCCTAGGGTTTCTTTTGACTCTATCATTCAGATAATGTAAAGACAAGAAGCCCAATACTGCTCTCCAAAACAATTATTGCTATTTAAAGGGAGAGAGAGAAATAATGTCCTTACATTTGAATATGGTTTAAGAAAGGCAACAAATTAGAAGGACATGTATATTAGTCAATTCTCAGTTTGCTATAAAGACATACCTGAAACTGGGTAATTTGTTTTAAAAATGAGGTTTAATTGGCCAATGGCTCTGTGAGTTGTACAGGCTTTTGCTTCTGGGGGGGCCTCAGAAAACTTACAATCATGACAGAAGGCAAAGGGGAAGGAAACACATCTTACATGGCCAGCAGGAGAGAGGGTGAGGTGGGAGGTACTACATACTTTCCAACAATGAGATCTCATGACAACTCTATCACAAGACAGGACTATGGGGATGATGCTAAACCATTAAAAACTACCCCCATAATCCAGTCACCTCCCACCAGGTCCCCACTCCAACACTAGGGATCACAATTCAAGGTAAGATTTGGGTGGGGACAGAGAGCTAAACCATATTAACATGTTTCAGTATTTCCCCTACTGAGAGAAAACCAAGGTCTTTCTTCCTACTGAAAGTATGGTTCACATAGCAGCTTAATCCACTAGAAATACAGTATCTCAGACCCCAGGTATACAAACTAAGTCAGAACCTGCATTTTAATAAGATTTCTAAATGATTCATTTTATTTTAGTGTTTGAAATGTACTATGCATAAGCAGTGGCTCTCAGCTCAGGCTGTTGATTAGAATCTCCTGGAGATTTTTACAAAATACTAATAATAGGTGCCTGATATGTTTGGATGTTTGTCTCTCCAAAATCTCATTTTAAATATTCCCAATGTTGGAGGTGAAACCTGTAGGGAGATGATTTATGATTCATGAGGGCAGATCCCTCATGAATGATTTAGCACCATCCCATTGGTAATAAGTGAGTTCTTACTCAGTTCACATAAGATCTGGTTTTGTAAAAAAGTCTGGGACAGCCTCCTTTTCTCTTTCTTGCTCCTGCTTTCACTATGTGATGTGACTGCTTCCTCTCCACCTTCCACCATGGGTGGAAGCTTCCTGAGGCCTTACCAGAAGCCAGGCAGAGGCTGATGACATGCCTGCAGAACCATGAGCTAATTAAACTCTTTTCTTTATAATTACCCAGCCTCAGGTATTTCTTTACAGAAATGCGATAATGGACTAACACACACCCCATCCCCAGATATTCTATTTAATTGATGTGTAGTGGGACATTGATGGGTTTATTTACAGTTTCCAGGTGATGTAAAAATGCAAGCAGTAAAAACCATCATTTCTAAATAAACAAGCAAAAAAAAAAAAAAAGAAAACTAAGTCTCCCAGGCATAAACAGAAGGCATGTTTTAGTCTACCCCCAGGGGAAGAACTATGCATAATGATTAATGATTGTGACACTCTAGTAAAATGTATACGTGTCACTTTTGAAAGATAGGACAAGCCTCAATGGGATGTATACTGGCATCATGAAGCAAGTGCCTGAAATAGACACAATTCATCTAACATACTGATGGCTCATAGAAATAACACATTACCTATGAAAAATGAAGACATTGAATGTAATGAAAACAAGATGGTTTCAAAGGATTTTGATTACCAGATTATGGATCATGAAAACAAATGCATGTACTCTAGCCATGAGTAAAGTGCATCTCATGAAGGATGAATTTTTTTAAAAAAAAAAAGATATATAAGGATTAATTTATCTGTGACTGATTCCCTTCAGGTTTCACACTCAAAAGAGGTGTTAGCCCACAAGTGAGTTTCATGGAAACCAACTGCAGTAAAATCCTTAAGACAATTAATTCAGGAAGGATATTGTAATGGTAGATCAGGCCACTGGTCCACTATGTTGCATACTTAAAAATGCAAGACTCAAATGCTAGAATTCTGATCACATTGGAAGAGGGGCTGGTTTTGCAGCCTATGAGTATGAGGTGGCAGAGTTAGACTGCACTCAGCTGCTAGAGGAGAATCTCTTGTTTTACTAATCATGTGGCTAAAGTTGCACATCACAAAGAGAGGGGCCCTCTCACTTGGAGTCTGATATCTGGTGTGACTAGATCACTGTATGCTATTCCCAAATTCTATAGGCAACATTGTACCTCCACACAACGAATACTGCTGTTCTCTCTGGAAGATTTCTCCAAAAGTATCATTCCACAGAGATGGATATGTGTCATCTCTCTACTGTTTGCTCAACAAATAGTTTGGAGACTTGTTAAAATTATTAATAAATCTACAAAACGAAATTTGTAAAAAAATTTTGAAAATCTTCAGACGAAACTTTATGATGAGCCCTATGGAGAGCAACAAGTACAAGTATAAAAGGAAATGTCTCTGAGCGATTCTCAGTAGGAAACAAGTCAAGCGCACAAAGCAGTAATTTGGATTTAGAGGTCAGTATGCCAATTCACAGAATATGGTTAATAAACAAACTTGAACTTGGAATGTTCATATCTGATGACAAATAGGTCATTAGTAACACTGAGATGGATGGACAATATGATCATAGATCAGATGTAGATTGTTCATAATATATAAATAAAACTCATGTATAACAAATCAGGAAGTCAAAATTTTTATGGAGCAAAAAAGAATCTTGTTGCCTCTGTTTCTTCATTTATAACCAAAAGAATTTTAACTAGATAATTTCTAAGACATGACTGAAATAACAGAAACGATCTGATTGTCAAACTAGACACTGTGACTCTGAGATATTCCTGTGTGTTAAGTTTTACTCATAATTTCAAGGATACAAATAATCATGAGGCCCAGGGGAATCAAGAGAGGACTAGTATCTCCAGTGCAATTTTCAAGGCCTTTGATACACACTCAAGCGTGTTATGGCCTAAGATTAGCATATGAGACCTCTAAATGATGTGGGTGATTACATGATTTACGTAGATGGAAATATTTAAGTCATGACACATCTACATTTTATACTCACAGGTTACATAGCCTATATTTTATTTTCCAGAGATTATGCCCCATAACTCTATAAATTTCAGGTTTGTTACCCATAAGGAATTATAAACAACAAAGCATATCTTGCTAAACCATTCTGAAGTTAAGGACTCTTCCAGCTGGCAAATGTATTAGTTTGACAGGATGTCTGTCATTACTATGTGCATAAGGAGATTTGACAGGTTCACTTTCATTATTCCCTTGGGGTCTCTCCTGGTGTATTAGTTTCTAGGGGTGCCATAATAAAATACTACTAACTGGGTAGATTCAAGCAACAAACATTTATCTTCTTACAGTTCTAGAGGCTAGAGATCTGAAATCAAGGTGTTGGCCCAGTTGTTTCCTTACGGATGTTTTGAGGGCCAATTTGTTCCATGCCTCCATCCTGCTTTCTGGTGACTGCTGGAAATCTTGGCATTTCTTAGTTTGTGGTAGCATCACTCCAGCCTCCTTCCATACTGTGTTTTCCTCATTGTGTGTCTCTGTGTTTCTCCATGTGAGGAAACTGATAATTGGTTTTAGAGCCCACTCCACTTAGATATTACCACACCTTAATTTACATCACTCACTGATTCATCCAAAGTTTGGTAAATAATTCTCTGCCTTGTTTTTTTTGTTTCTTTTTTATTATTATACTTTAACTTCTGGGGTACAGGTACAGGTCATGCAGGATTGTTACATAGGTATACACATGCCATAGTGGTTTCCTGCATCCATCCCCCTGTCTCCTTATTAAGTATTTCTCCTACTGGTATCCGTACCCAATGGCCCCACTCCCTCCTATCCCTCCCCAGGTCCCTCCACCCCACAACAGGCACTAGTGTGTAATGTTTCCCTCCCTGTGTCCTTATGTTCTCATTGTTCAACACCCACTTATGAGTGAGAACATGCAATGTTTGGTTTTCTGTTCTGTGTCAGTTTGCTGAAAATGTTGGTTTCCAGCTTTATCTGTGTCCCTGAAAAGGACATAAACTCATCTCTTTTTTTTTAATTGTACTTTAAGTACCAGGGTACATGTGCAGATCTTGCAGGACTGTTGCATAGGTACCCAGAACTCATCCTTTCTTATGACTGCATAGTATTCCAAGATGCACAGTATTCCAATGTGCCACATTTTCTTTATCCAGTCTGTCATTGATGGGCATTTGGGTGGGTTCCAAGTCTTTGCTATTGTAAACAGTGCCTCAGTGAACACACGTGTCCATGGGTCTTTATAATAGGATGATTTATAATCATTTGGGTATATACCTAGTAATGGAATTGCTGGGTCAAATGATATTTCTAGTTTTAGATTCCTGAGGGATCACCACACTGTCTTCCACAAAGGAACTAATTTACACTCCCACCAATAGTGTAAAAGTGTTTCTATTTCTCCACATCCTCTCCAGCATCTGTTGTCTCCAGATTAAAAATAATAATAATAATATATTAAAAAATAATATTAATTATTTTTTAATAATTGCCATTCTATCTGGCATGAGATGGTATCTCAATGTGGTTTTGATTTGCATTTCTCTAATGACCAGTAATGATGAGCATTTTTCCACATGTTGTTGGCTGCATAAATGTCTTCTTTTGAAAATTGTCTGTTCATATCCTTCACCCACTTTTTTATAGGGTTGTTAATTTTTTTCTTGTAAATCTGTTTTAATTCTTTGTAGATTCTGGATATTACCCTTTGTCAGATGGATAGATGTCTATCATTACTATGTGCATAAGGATATTTGACAGGTTCACTTTCATTATTCCCTTGGGGTCTCTCCTGGTGTATTAGTTTCTAGGGGTGCCATAATAAAATACTACTAACTGGGTAGATTCAAGTAACAGACATTTATCATCTTACAGTTCTAGATCTAGCAAAACTTTTTCCAAATCTTTTGGTTGCCAGTTCACTCTAATGATAGTTTCTTTTGCAGTGCAGAAACTCTTACGTTTAATTAGATCCCATTAGTCTATTTTGGCTTTTGTTGCCATTGCTTTTGGTGTTGTAGTCATGAAGTCCTTGACTATGCCTATATTCTGAATCATATTGCTTATGTTTCCTTCCAGGGTTTTTATGGTGTTAGGTCTTATGTTTAAATCTTTAATCCTTCTGGAGTTAATTTTGGTATAAAGTGTAAGGAAGGGGTCCAGTTTCAGCTTTTTGCACATGGCTAGCCAGTTTTCCCAACACCATTTATTAAACATGGAATCATTTCCTGCTGCTTGTTTTTGTCATATTTGTCAAAGATCAGATGGTTGTAGATTTATGGCATTATTTCCGAGGACTCTGTTCTGTTCCATTGGTCTATATCTCTGTTTTGGTACAAGTACCATGCTGTTTTGATCACTGTAGCTTTGTAGTATAGTTTGAAGTCAGGTAGTGTGATGCCTCCAGCTTTGTTCTTTTTTCTTAGGATTGTCTTGGCTATGTGGGCTCAAGAGCTCCTTAGGGAAGCACTAAACATGGAAAGGAACAACCAGTACCAGCCGCTGCAAAAACAGACCAAATGGTAAAGACCATCAACACAATGAAGAAACTGCATCAACTAATGGGCAAAACAATCAGCTAGTATCAAAATGGCAGGATAAAATTCACACATAACAATATTAACCTTAAATGTAAATGGGCTAAATGCCACAATCAAAAGACACAGACTGGCAAGTTGTATAAAGAGTAAAGATCCATCAGTGTGCTGTGTTCAGGAGACCCATCTCACATGCAAAGACAGACACAAAATAAAGAGATAGAGGAAGACATGCCAAGCAAATCAGGAGCAAAAAATGCAGGGCTTGCAAGCCTTCTCTCGATAAAACAGACTTTGAACCAAAAAAGATCAAAAGAAAAAAAGAAGGGCATTACATAATGGTAAAGGGATAAATGCAACAAGAGGAGCTAACTATCCTAAATATATATGCACCCAATACAGGAGCACCCAGATATATAAAGCAAGTTCTTAATGACCTACAAAGAGACTTAGACGTCCACACAATGATAGTGGGTTACTTTAGCACTCCACTGTCAATATTAGACAGATCAGTGAAACAGAAAATTAACAAGGGCATCTGGGACTTAAACCCAGATCTGGACCAAGCAGACCTAATAGATATCTACAGAACTCTCCACCCCACTGCAGAATATACATTCTTCTCAGCACCATATCACACTTACTCCAAAATTGACCACATAATTGGAAGTAAATCACTCCCCAGCAAATGCAAAAGAACATAAGTCATAACAACTAGTCTCTCAGACCACAGTGCATTCAAATTAGAACTCAGGATTAAGAAACTCACTCAAAACTGCACAAATACATGGAAACTGAACAACTCCTGAATGACTACTTGATAAATAATGAAATGAAGGCAGAAATAAAGATGTTCTTCATAACCAATGAGATTGATGACACAATGTAGCAGATTCTCTGGGACACATTTAAAGCAATGTCTGGAGGGAAATTTATAGCAATAAATGCCCACATGAGAAGTGAGGAAAGATCTAAAATCAACACCCTATTGTCGCAATTAAAAGAACTAGAGGAGCAAGATCAAACAAATTCAAAAGCTAGCAGAAGACAAGAAATAACTAACATTTGTGTCTCTGTCTCCTTAAGAGGAAAAACCCTTCAAAAAAAAAAATCAACGAATCCAGGAGCTGGATTTTTGAGAAGATCAACAAAATAGATAGGCCACTAGCCAGACTAATAAAAAAGAAGAGATAGAAGAATTGAATAGATGCAATAAAAAATGATAAAGGTGATATCACTACCAATTCCACAGATATAAAAACTACTGTCAGAGATTGCCACAAACAATTCTATGCACATAAACCAGTAAATCTAGAAGAAATAAATAAACTTTTGGACACTTACACCCTCCTAATACTAAACCAGGAAGAAAGGACCAATAATAAAGTCTGAAGTTGAGGCAGCAATTAATAGCCTACCAACCAAAAATAGTCCAGTACCAGACAGGTTCACAGACAAATTCTACCAGAGGTACAAAGAGGTGATGGTACCATTCCTTCTGAAACTATTCCAAACAATACAAAAAGAAGGAATCCTCCCTGACTCATTTTATGAGACCAACATCCTCCTGAAACTTGACAGAGACAGAACTAAAAAAGAAAACTTCAGGACAATATCCATGATGAACATTGATGCAAAAATCTTCAATTTGGCAAACCAAATCCAACAGCACATCAAAAAGCTTATCTGTCACAATCAGGTTGTCATCTTTCTTGTTTTTGTTAATCTCTCATAAATGTATGTATATTGTTGTAAACCTCAAAAATTTGAGACATGTTTCAGTTAATTTAGAAAGTTTATTTTGCCAAGGTTGCAGACACACTCCTGTAACACAGCCTCAGGAAGTCCTGAGGACTTGTGCCCAAGGTTGTCAGGGAACAGCTTCATTTTATACATTTTAAGGAGACATAAGACATCAATTAATATATGTAAGAAGTACATTGGTTTGGTCTAAAATGGTGGGACAACTTGAAGCAAAGGCAGGAAGACTGGAAATGGGAGGGAAGCTTCCAGGTTACAGATAGGTGAGACACAAACTGTTGCATTATTTGAGTTTCTGATTAGCCTTTCCAAAGGAGACAATCAGATATGAATCTATCTCAGTGAGCAGAGGGATAAATTTAAATAGAATAGGAGTCAGGTTTGTCCTAAGCAGTTTAAAGCTTGAGTTTTCCTTAGTGATTTTGTGGCCCAAGATGTTTTCCTTTTACATTATTAAGCCCCAAATTTTGGTTTATGTATCCAATGCACAGTAAGCCAAAGAGTGACACATCAGTGCTCAGGAGCAGGGAAAATTTATTTCCTTTGGTAAAAGTGAGAGGGCAAAAAAGTCAGTCTCTCAAATCTATCCTCCCTTTCAACATAACTGGGGGTTTATGTGAATCAAGTATATATGTGGGAGGTAGGATCCTCCAATAATCAAAGCTGTTTGTGTCCCTTGTCCTGGTCAAACTATTAGATGCTATAGAGGAAGCCTGCATGACCTAAAGATTGCTGCTCTAAAAAAAAAGTTAATTAATTTTGTAAGCAGCTGCAGGGGTTAGGATAGGAAGTTAGTAAATTATTTATGACTACCCTTTATCAAAATGATGACATGCAAGCAAGCATCCATAGAGGAAGAAAAGGAAAAAGAAAAGTGAAATGTATTATGAGTCTTATAATAAAGGTTCACTTGCACCTCTAATGTTTAACATTAGAAGTGTTTTTGATCTTCATTTAGAAGTTTGATGATGTTTTGTGACCAGAAATATGCTATAGGAACTTAACTTTTGTTTATATCAATTATCGTATGGTAAAATTGTCTTTTTGCTTAAAGTTGCAGTTTCCAAGAACATACCAACAACATTAAGTAAGGACTTACTGGATGGGTAACAAAAGGTCCTATTAGATCCTAGTACTACTACTTAAGTATTAGTCAATGTTTACTTTGTGAACATATTTGCAGTGAGTTGTGTATGTGTGACTATATCAAACAATGAAATTTCTATCAGTGTTTGCAATCTCTTCATACATTACATTTAAGTTTAATGCTTAATTAAAAAGCTGATTTTTTTCTCTTTTCAACCTTTTAGAAGAGGTTTTCGATGCTGGCAGGATATTTTGCCTTTAATTATATTTCCCCAACGCCCAAAGACTTCTTCAGAAGATCACTGAAAGGGGCAGTGGAAAGACAGAAAATACAGTTGTGAGTTGCTACACCACCACTTCCCCAACTCCAGCAGCAGTGGGTTGGTGTGTAAAGCATCTCTGGGTGTGTGGGGGAAAAGAACAAGCAACTGTAAGCCATTGATCACTGTTCTGTCCTTTTAGAGTGTAAAGGAAAGTCAGACCAAACTTCTGCCTTAACAGAGAGCATTTAAACCAACCCTAGCCAGAAGGGACTTTCCAATCCCAGTGATCCGAACTTACGTGCCCAAACACCTCACCACCAAGGGACAAAATGATCTGGGTCTCCAAGTAAATTTAAAAGGCAGTCAAGACCATAAGGACTGAAACACTTAGGTGAATCCTAGGATGATTTAGTCCCAAGACAGCAGACTGAGAGGGCATGTGACCTACTGTGACACCGGTGTCAGAAATAAGAGCTTGGAGTAGCAAAGGAAATGAGCATTCAAACAAAAGATTTTACAAGGCAAATTTACTTCTGCAGAAGGATGGAAGTCACACTTCTGGTCACTGTGAGAACACACTGAACAAAGGAGGGAAAGGGTTTTTATTCCTAATGCAGTTAGTCCCTGCTTCGGTGTCTTGTCCCCATTGGCTGAACTGCACAATCTAAGCTGATCCCCACTGGCTATTTCAAATAGAGCACGGCTGTGGGTTACAGCAGCAGGAAGGGAAATTTCAGCAGGAAGGGCTGTTTTCAGAGGAAGTAACTAGTTTCAAAGGGTACTCTTTCCAAGTAAATTTACAAATTGGGACTGTGGAGAAAGATTGTTCACAGAGCAGGTAACTAGGAATGGGAAGGTACAAGGAAGCTGACCTCAAGAAAAAAGAAAAAGGAAGTTAAACAGGTTAAACTTTTGAAGAGAAACGTACTGTATCTGACAATTTCCACCTCTTGATTTTGTAATTCTTCCTTTTCAAACATTTTCAACATGTCTTGACTCTGTTGTTCTGCTTGGTTTTTTAAGAGCAGGAGCTTATCTGAACAAAGCAAGGGAGAATTGAGGCAGGTTTTGGTGAGAGCTGTTTCAATCAGCTTTTGTGTCAATCCTCAAACACAGGGTATAATACAGCATCCTACAAGAATAAGCATACTTATTACTATTGCAAGAGAGGTCAGGATTGAGGATGTAAGTCATTACCATTTACTGAACCATTTCTCCATTAAATTCATGAAAGGGTTGTTTATTCCAGAATTTTTGGCTAGTTCATTGGATAGAGCAGTAGGGCCTTGCAATGTTCTTTTATGGTTTTGTTGGAGGCAGTATTATTAGGAATGAAAATACAATACTGAGTTCCAATCATTGACACAGACTCCACCATTTTCTGCTAATATCATGTCTAATGCTACCCTGTTCTCCCAGACCATTTGACTGGTGGGTCCTAATTGTTCAACTATTCTGATACCAGTTGTCAAGAAAGTGATGGCATCACCTCTCCTGTAACTCCAGGCTTCACAGCTTGTAGCTCCAAAAGAGACCACTTTCTTCTGCCCAAAAAGAGGATAGAGAAGAATTGGGAAGACTTTGTCTTGCATCTTGGATGCCAGCTCAGCCACAGCAAGATAGAGCACCTAGATCACAGTCATGATAACCCCATTCCAGGTCCTGGCTCCCAGATGACATTTCTAGACATGCGCTGAGCCAGAGGGGAATAATGACTTAAGTGTATGTTTTAAAATAAAGAGTGTAATTGGATTGTTTGCAACTCAATGGGGAAATTGTTCAAGGAGATGGATACCCCATTCTTCATGATGTGCTTTTTTCACATTGCATGCCTGTACCAAAACATAACATGTACCATATATATATATATATATATATATATATATATATATATATATATACACCAACCATATACCCATAAAAATAAAAATAAAAATAATAAAACAAAAAAATTGTAAATTGGGGAGGATGTAGGTCAGTTACCTTTTTCAAGGTAGGTTAATCAATCTTCATCAGGTTTAGAAGATCAGCTGTCATGCTATCTGGAGATGTCTGCTCACAAAAGTTCTCAGCTATCTGGAAATCCATCATAACACACACAATTCTTTCTGTAATGCAGTATCATGCATTACAATGTTCCAATAATAATTTTCCGGGTTTCTTCTGGTATTTCCCCATAAAGTTTTCTAATTTTTAACAGAATACCCTTGTACTTTGATAGTTTTCTGGCCTTGGATTCCTCCTACCTTTTTAGATTTTGATATATCAGTTGAGTCACATTGTGGGAATATAATATCTTTCTTGGAAACCAGAAGAGCTTTAGAAGGCTGTCCAATAACAAGAAGAAAACAGTATTACTGATTTTTTTTCCATCTGGCATATCTTTTAGGGGGCTAGATTTAACCAGGAATATTAACAAAATTTTTAATATTTTTATTTCTCTCTTTCTTTCCCTTTCTCCCTACGTAGATATTTGACTCAGATCTAAGGTTATTATCTCCAAATTGTCCTTGTGAGATTTCTCTCCCATAATCTCTCTCAAGGCTTTTCCTTCCTAGTTCCAAAAATAAGTAGGCAGCCATCCTTGAATCAGGCCCTCATCATATTTATTTTAGATCCCATCCTTTTGGCTTTTTAAATATTATGTTAGCTATTATGATTTGAGGGTCTGAAAGACAATCCTGCTCACTACAAATCTGATCTAACTCAAAAGATTGGGTTTCCCAAATTTATGAATCTTTCCTAATATCAATAATTACTCATTATTTCTAGAATATTATAATTAAAAATAATAAATTAAGCAGGGAGAAATTCAGGATCTCTAATGCAGCTCCCTTGTCCTTTCCATAATGCTCCAACTCAGATTAGAGTATTAAGTCTTAAAGTAATATTGTAGTCAAATCATTTACACAGAGGAGATTTTAGGTCATACAGCATCTCCATTTACATTCAAACAGTTATCAACTTAGGGGACATTATCCAGGGAGTCATACCCCATAAATATGTATGCTCTAAGCTTGCTTAAATAATCCTAGATAACTTGGTGCATCATGATAAAATAAAACCATAGAAAGATTCACCTGCTGAAAAAAATATTCAAATTGTCTTTCTGGATGTCTACCATTAGCATATTTATAGGGAGATTTTTTTTTCATCTTTTATTTTAGATTTGGGGGTAAATCTACAGGGCTGTGACATGGGTGTGGGATGCTGAGGTTTGGGATATGATTGATCTTGTCACCCAGGTAGAAAGTATAGTACACAATAGATGCTTTTTCAACCCTTGTCCTCCTCCCCACTCTATTCGTCCCCATCATCTATTGTTCTCATCTTTATGTCCATGTATAAACAACATTTAGTTTCCACTTATATATAAGATTATGTGGTATTTGGTTTTCTGTTTCTGCATTCATTTGCTTAAGATAATGGCCTCCAGATGCATCCATATTGCTGCAAAATACATGATTTCATTCTTTTTAAATGACTGTTTAGTATTCCATGGTGTATATGTACCACATTTTCTTTATCCAATCCACCATTGATTTCAGATTTTTGCTAGTGTGAATACCACTGCAATGAACATACAACTATATATGTATTTTTTGGTATGATTTATTTTCCTTTGTGTTTACCCAGTAAGGGAATTGCTGGGTTGGATGCAAGTTCTATTTTTAGTTCTTTGAGAAATCTCCAAACTGCATTCCACAGTGCCTGAACTAATTTACATTCCCACCAAAATTCTATGTTTCCTTTTCCCTACAGCCTCACCAAGCTCTGATTGGTTTTGTTTTGTTTTATTTTGCCTTTTAGTAATAGCTATTCTGACTATACCAATACTACAAAACTATTCAAAATATCAAGGAGGAATATCCTCCCTAACTCATCCTACAAAGCCAGCATCATCCTAATACAAAAATCTGGCAAAGACACAACGACAAAAGGAAATTGCAGGCTAGTATCCCTGTTGAATGTAGATACAAAAATCTTTGACAAAATGCAGAAAACTAAATCCAGTAGCACATTAAAAAGTTAATTCAACTTTAACAAGCAGGCTTTATCCATGGGATGCCAGGTTGGTTCAACATACACAAAATCAATAATTTTGATTCACTGCATAAACAGTAGTATAAACAAGACTCATATGATCATCTCAAAATAGACACAGAGAAAGTGACTGATAAAATACAATATTTCTTCATCATAAAAAAATCTTAATAAAGTAGACATCAAAGGAACATACCTCAAAATAACAAGAGCCATCTATGACAAATCCACAGCCAACATCTCACTGAACAGACAAAAGCTGGGAGCATTCTCCTTAAGAATTGAAACAAGACAAGGATGCCCACTCTTACTACTCTGATTAAACATATTACTGGAGTCCTAGCAAGACCATAAGAAAGAAAGAAAATTCATCCAAATAGGAAATGAAAAAGTCAAATGATCTCTCTTCACCAAACAAATGATCCTATAGTTAGAAAACCCTAAAGACTTCACCAAAAGTCCCCTAGAACTGATAAACAACTTCAGTAAAGTTTTAGGATACAAAATTAATGTACAAAAATTTGCAGCATCTCTGTACTCCAATAATATTTAAGCTTACAGTCAAGTCAAGAACAAAATCCTGTTTACCATACCCATACACAGTTAAAAATACCTAGGAATACAGCAAATCACCATGGCATGTATGTACCTATGCAATAATCCTGCAGGATGCAAGATGTGCACATGTACCCTAGAGCCCAAAGTACAACACACACAAAAAAATACCTAGGAATACATCTAACCAAGATGGTGAAGAATTTGTACTAGGAGAACTACAAAACACTGCAAAAATAATGGGAAAACATTCCATGCTTGTGGATCAAAAGAAACAATGTTGTTAAAATCATCACTATGGGAAAAGTAATCAACAGATTCAATGTTGTTTCTATCAAACGACTAATGACACTTTTCAGAGAATTAGAAAAAAAATACTAAAAGATTTATATGCAACCAAAAATTAATTCAAAGAGCTAAAGCAATTCGAAGCAAAAGGAACGAAGCCAGAGACATCACATTACTCAACTTGACTATACTATAAGGCTACAGTAACCAAAACAGCATGGTACTGGTACAAAAACAGACACCTATATGAATGGAATGGGATAGCTTCAAAATAAGGCCATAAATCTGCAACCATCTGATCTTTGGCAAAGTTGACAAAAGAAGTAGGGAAAGGACACCTTATTTAATAAATGGTGCTGGGATAGCTGACTATCAGCATAGGAGAATAAAACTGGACCCCTACCTATCACCATATACAAAAATTAAGATGGATTAAAGACTTAAATATAAGATGTCAAACTATAAAAATTCTAGAAGAAAATCTACAAAATACCCTCCTGGAAATTGATATTAGCAAAGAATTTTTAACTAAGTCCTTAACAATTGCAACAAAAATAAAAATTGATAATTGGTACCTAACTAAAGAGATTCTGCACAGAAAAAGAAACCATCAGCAGAGTAAAGAGACAAACTATAGAATGGGAGAAAATATAAACTACGCATCTAACAAAGGACTAACATTCAGAATCTATAAGGAATTTAAGCAACTCAAGCAAGAATAAAAACCATCAAAAATTGATAAAAGGACATGAACAGACACTTGTAAAAGAAGACATATAGGGAGATTCGATCAGTCTGTCTTCTTTCTTTCTCTGGGGTGTCCCTCTAAGAATGAGAGGGAATGGATTGCAGAACTGTGCCAGCATGATGGTAGCAACTGTTCCAATGGCCTATCACTCCCTCACTACTTTGTGACATTTCTACTAGAGAGTTGAAAGAGCCTGGCTCTCAGTACCCCTACTGAGAAAAAAAAAATGTATAATTAGAAATAGTCATTGTCACTCATTTGAGTTATAAGTGGGTGCTTCCCCATTATAAGTGGAGCAATTGGCAGGCACTGTCCAGGAGATTTGTCTTCAGCAACTTCCTTTTCCCAGTAAGAAGGCATCCCAACTGCATGGGCATTCAAACTAAACCGACCGTGGGACTAGCTGAGCAGTGAGGGCACACAGGCATGGTTATCACCTAGTATTATTTATTTTATCTAAATTCTTTCTCCTTTGATAGTCTTTAACTGGATCCACAGCTTGGGCTCCAGGCTCAGATTTTTGGCTTCCCTTGCTTGAAGAATCGAGCTGAGAGCCTTACCCCCGTGGTAAGAGTTCCAGATCCAAACAAGAGTTCACAGGTTGAGAGAGGGAGCAGCAATGCAGTTTATTGAGCAAGTGAAGATAAAGCTTCCACAGCATGAAGGGGACCCAAGCAGATTGCCGTTGTTGGTCAGGGCTGCCTAGGCTTACATCCCCAAGCAATTCTGAGTTGCTGAGTGTTTGTCCACTAGTCCTGTGTGGGGAGAGGCTTTGTGACCATGAGTCGCCTAATCTCTCTTCTGAGTTGCTGTTTGCTCCTTGTCCTGTGTGGGGAGGGGACTTGTGACCATGAGTCACCTGATCTCTTCTTCTGGTGGTTGTTTTCTAGTTTCAATTGAACTTGCAAACAGTATGAGAATGTGGTTGAACAGCTGATACTTTGAACACAGACTCCTGATATGGTTGAAGTATCTGTGTTGAAATTTTCCCATGCTAGGATTTCCAAAAGGTTCCCCATTGACCCAAAAGGTTTTATTCCCTCAATCTCTCTCTCTTGGTATTTTGAAAATGTTTTCAATCCCTTTCAAAAATCAAGTGATAAGTGAGTGAGTACCTGCAAAATAGATAATTATTCCTGACTGAGGCAAATTTTCAAACAGCTAGAACATACATATCTATTTTCTTCACTCATGAATGAACACTTGACTGAATATAAAATTGTGACATCATACATTTTCTTTAAGCATTATATTTTCTGATATTTAGCACTATAGAGGGGCATTCAAAGTGAGATTTTTAAAATCTCACTAAAAATCACTATGATTTTTTAAAAATTCATTTTTGTTTTTTAAGTTGAATTGTTGGTGAGATTTTTTCTTTTAATTTAAAGGACAGTGGTTTTATCAATTTTAATAAGAATTTGAATGATTTTTTTCAGTCTTCAGACTAAAGGTTGTTGTTTACATGTTTGTTTTAGTCAGAAAATCTTTCTCATGTCATAGTGCCATCATTTCAACTTCAGCTTTTTTTCTCACATCTTCTTTGGGAGTATTTCCTTCCCAGATTTCATCTTTGTTTTATGTTACTTTTTTTTCTAGCACTTCTATAATTTTCTGCCTCTTTGCATTTATTATTGATCATTTTCTGATATGACTATTTTAACATCAGGCAAATTAGATGTTAAGGCAAATAGAATTACTAGTAATAAAACGAGTAATCAAATGATGGTAAAAGTTATATTTCACAGGGAAAGTTGTTAAATTCAATTCTGATTTTATATCTGTGTGTGTGTGTGTGTGTGTGTGTGAGAGAGAGAGAGAGAAAGAGAGAGAGAGAGAGAGAGAGAGAGAGAGTTCTTATATATGTTGGCAAAGTGTAGGCCCAATATGTACAAAGCCTAAGTTGAAAGGTATGCAGATGGCCACACAATAATCTTCAGAGCCCCTGAATGTGTTACCTTTATGGAAGAAGAAACTTTGCAGATGTGATTAATATCAGGGACCTCAAGATGGCAAAATTATCCTGGATTAATATAGGTGTGGCCAATGTATTCATGAGTCTTTAAAAGTGGAAGATTTTTTTTAGCTGTTGTCAGAGAATGATGACAACATGAAAAGCATTTGATACCCCATGCTGGCTCTGAAATACAAGGAGCTACACATAAGAACTAGGGAGAGGCCTCCAAAAGCTAGAAGAAAAAAAAAAGAAAAGAAAATGGATTCTCCTTTTGAGCTACCAAAAAAGGATGCAGCCATGCTGGCGCCTTGATGTTAGCCCTGTGATTCCCATGTTGGACTTCTGACCTACAGAACTGTAATATAATAAATGTGGGTCATTTTAAGTCATATATTTATACTCATGTCTCCCATTCTAATGCAAAACCATTGGGTTGATGCTAGCACTCTCCCTTGTTCATTATAACTGTTTTCTCTGACAGCAAGAAATATGGTTCTCATCTTCAGTATATTTATTTGTTCAAACATAGCAGATATATAAAACAATTTCAGAATTTGTAATCCATACCACTGTGAGAAACACATTTTTAAAGTCAAACTGTTTTTAAACGGCCTTTCCTGGTTTTAGCCCGATAGTATGTAATAAAAATATTGTTTTACAAAAGTACTAAAGTTAACCGCTTTCCCAAGACAAGGGAGGTTCTCATCTTCATAGCAGCCACTTCCAGCCTAGCATTTCTGCCTCTTGGCTTGAATTACCAACGAAACACCAAACTCTGTAAGGGAAAAATAGGTTCAGACTATTGGTCTCACTTTCTGCATTTCCTGGGTATTTATACCTTTTTATTGTTGTTGTTTTTGCCTTGTCAGCTTTGAAGTGGTTTTTTGATCATAGGTCCATTAGATTGCTGAAAGCTCTTGAAGTTCGGTTTCTTCAGCTTTTAATACCCACTTTCTTCTTGTTTGGTAAGCATCTCTATCTACAAAATTTGTGAATCAACAACTACTTGAAAGAAAAAATGCTTCTGTATAGAATGTCAAAATCATCTCAGGAGTTTTATTTTCCCTGGAATCTTGATTCCTTAAGTCTTGGCTGTCTTAGCTACTCTCCAAACCTTTCAATGATGGGTTGTTTGACTGCGTGCTTGTTTTTCCACTTTTTCACTTGTTCTTAGTAGAAGGATTAGCCAGTTACAAGCCATTTTTTAACAGGTAGAATGGAAAATCCAGAAAGCCTGTCACAATTTCCCTAGATGATAGTTTTAGTGTTAAGTTTTAGTTTGTGTTTCTTAGTTAATCCAAAATTAGAAGCCTGGCACTATAACTTCTCCTGTCCTCATTATTTATAATGGACTGGCTTTGAATTTAAATGGCATAGTATTTATCATTTAGTACATTTACTATTTGATGAGAATATATGAATCCTTGCAATCAGGTTACCATATTGGCCTGGAAGTGTTTACAGAGTTGGAGTCAAGTTTTCTTTTTTCTTACTCAAAGAATTGAATACATTTTATTTTAGTCAAAGTACTTTTATAATTAAATAAGCTAAAATATGTGACATTTATTTTGAATAATCCCAGAATTATTTTCATGAAGTCATTTACCCTAGGGTATATCTTCAATTAGGGATATATTCACAAAAAGTATTTTACAGACTTTTGGGGAAAATAGAGTGAATTAATGTGAAAATTGCTCACAAATCAAATAAAATCATAAATGGATTAGCTTTTATCTTTCCAAATGCACCATTAAATAAGGCAATTATTTACTTAATCCAATTATGTTTCAAAATAATGTTGACTATTTTTCTCTACAGACAAATATAACAAGTATTCTGAATATGATAGGGTGTAGCTCACATAAATGTATCTTCCTCTGTGCACCCCCAATTTCCCAGATTATCCAAGTGAGTTAGCTATGACCCAGGAAGGCATCAGCAGTGAGTTTTAAAAGTGATCATTGGTTATTTAGTTAATGTGAAATAATCTTGGAAAAGCTCATCTCTCACTGATTCCCATTACCTTGGCAAAATATGGTTCCTTCTATCAATGCTCATGTAGTTGTCCTGCCATTTAATTCCATTCATACTCATAGTAGTCTCAGTCATGTTCCATTTCAATCGATTTTATCTGCACGGCACACTGGTCACAGAGTGGTCAAATTATACAGCAGGTGAAGCTGGCTACAAGCTGTCCCGCAGTCTTTCAGTGACTGCACTGATGGAAGCACGTGCTTACTTACTTATTACTTATTCATCAAATATTCATGCAGTGCTGGGAGCACATTAAGGAAATAAAAGTGAATAGGACATATTATTTTAGAGAACAGATATCTTTATAAATAGATTTTTCAAATATAAAAATAATTACCATTTGTGTGGTGCTTCATAGATTATACCACATTCTCACATGGTACATCTCAGTTAAGTCCATGATATAGGTATCATATTTGAAACACCTATCTTCAATGTATGAAATGGCTACATGTAAGTTTGGGTAATGGTGGTTACTCCTAGGCAGCAAATCAAAGAAAAGAGAATTCACTTTGTATGAGGTGAAATGCCCTTTCCTAATGTCCAATAGAACTATCAACAGATATCAATAATATACACCAAAGAGCACAGCAGAAAAAAACAATATGGTTTATATCTTTTCCTTTCATTTGCCATTCCCTGTCCCTTTTGTTTTTGATGCATCCATACTTTTGATAAAGTCTTTTTTTCATCTTAGAATCCTTAGGCAGATCTTTTATCTTGTGTTCTCTCATGTGAAGCTTATAAACTGACCCACCACTGTACATTGTTTGGAAGAAACAAAACCTGTATTAAAGTCTTTAGGTTTCTTATTTTATCCTTCATTCTACCTGTATTTCAGAATCCACTGCATGATTTTTTTAACATAGTTAAATTCTTGCCTATCAGTGGCTGAAATAGAGTAGATGCTTAATAGTGTTTATCAAATGGATGAATTATCAATCACTAAGTTACTATATTAGACACCCATTTAGTAAGTGCTTGCTATGTGTCAGGCATAGTACTAATGCTTCTCATGGATGGCCTCAGTTAATCCTCAGATCAACCCTAAGACACAGATATCTTACTAACATCATCCCTGTTTTACAAATGAGAAAACTGAGGTACAGCACTACAACAACTTAACAATGAGTATATAACTGGTTATGGAAATGAGATCAGATCTCTGTCTTTACCATGCCATTAGCTGCCTTTAACATCTGACCAATTATATGCATCTTTATATTTATTAAAAATGTCTGAATTTGATTAATTATTAAGGTCCATTTTTTCCCAAATATATTGCATTTCTCAATTTTATTCCCAAACAATAAAGCTAAATCTTAGTGCTTCAAAATAATATCTGGAAATGTCAATCAACTTTAGTGTTGATTGTGAAAATCACATCAAGGGTTTTTATACAACTAATTCCAAATCCTGATAAATTTAGCTCCAGACACAGACATTGCTATCATCAAAATAAGAGCTAGCTTGAGAACATAAATGACTAACATTTTGAATTTGTTCTTTTAGTATTAAAATATAGAAAACTCTGTTTGAGTTTTTTGTAAATTCTGGATATCAGCCCTTTGTCAGATGGGTAAACTGCAAAAATTTTTTCCCATTCTGTTGGTTGCTGATTCACTCTAGTGACTGTTTCTTTTGACGTGCAGAAGCTGTGGAGTTTCATTAGGTCCCATTTGTCTATTTTGGCTTTTGTAGCCAATGCTTTTGGTGTTTTGGTCATGAAGTCCTTGCCTACTCCTATGTCCTGAATGGTTTTGCCTAGATTTTCTTCTAGGGTTTTTATGGTGCCGGGTCTTATGTTTAAGTCTTTAATCCATCTGGAGTTAATTTTAGTGTAAGGTGTCAGGAAGGGGTCCAGTTTCTGCTTTCTGCACATGGCTAGCCAGTTTTCCCAACACCATTTATTAAACAGGGAATCCTTTCCCTATTGCTTGTTTTTGTCAGGTTTATCAAAGATTGTATGGTTGTAGATATGTTGTGTTGCCTCCCTGCCGCTGTTCTGTTCCATTGGTCTATATCTCTGTTTTGGTACCAGTACCATGCTGTTTTGATTACTGTAGCCTTGTAGTATAGTTTGAAGTCCAGTAGTGTGATGCCTCCTGCTTTGTTCTTTTTGCTTAGAATTGACTTGGCTATGTGGGCTCTCTTTTGGTTCCATATGAAGTTCATGGTGGTTTTTTCCAGTTCTGTGAAGAAAGTCAGTGGTAGCTTGATGGGGATAGCATTGATTCTGTAAATTACTTTGGGCAGTATAGCCATTTTCATGATATTAATTCTTCCTAACCATGAACATGGAATGTTTCTCCATCTGTTTGTGGGAAAAAAACAAACAATCCCATTCAAAAATGGGCAAAGGATATGAACAGACACTTTACAAAAGAAGACATACATGAGGCCAACAAACATGAAAAAATGCTCATCATCACTGGTCATTAGAGAGATGCAAATCAAAACCACATTGAGATACCATCTCATGCCAGTTAGAATGGCGATCATTAAAAAATCTGGAGACAACAGATGCTGGAGAGGATGTGGAGAAATAGGAACACTTTTACACTGTTGGTGGGAGTGTAAATTAGTTCAACCATTGTGGAAGACAGTGTGGTGATTCCTCAAGGCCTTAGAAATAGAAATTCCATTTGACCCAGCAATCCCATTACTGGGTATATATCCAAAGGACTATAAATTGTTCTACTATAAGGACACATGCACATGAATGTTCATTGCAGCACTGTTTACAATAGCAAAGACCTGGAACCAATCCAAATGCCCATCGATGATAGACTGGACTGGTAAAATGTGGCACATATACACCATGGAATATTATGCAGCAATCAAAAACGATGAGTTCATGTCCTTTGTAGGGACATGGATTAATCTGGAGAACATCATTCTCAGCAGACTGACACAAGAACAGAAAATGAAATACCACATATTCTCACTCGGGGGGGGTGAGGAAAAATGAGAACACATGGACACAGGGAAGGGAGTACTACACATCGGGGTCTATTGGGGGGAATGGGGAGGGACAGTGGGGAGGGGGCTAGGGAGAGATAGCCTGGGGAGAAATGCCAAATGTGGGTGAAGGGCAGGAAGGCAGCAAAACACACTGCCATGTGTGTACCTATGCAACTGTTTTGCACTTTCTGCACATGTACCCCAAAACCTAAAATGCAATAAAAAAGAAAAAATAAATAAAATAAAATAAAATATAGAAAACTCATCATGAAAAAATTTCCATTTAAATGTTATCCTTTGGATTACCTACTAAATAAAAATTTTAAGAGAATATAAAGTCTTTTTCTTTATATTCTCTTTATATTTATATTTATTCTTTATATTTATATGAGATGGAGTCTTGCTCGGTCGCCAGTCTGGAGTAACCTGGCTCACCGTAACCTCCACCTCCTGGATTCAAGCAATTCTTCTGCCTCAGCCTCCTGAGTAGCTGGGACCACAGGGGCATGCTTTTTTTTTTTTTTTTGTATTTTTAGTAGAGACGGGGTTTCATCATGTTGGCCAGGATGGTCTTGATCTCTTGACCTCATGATCTGCCTGCCTCGGCCTCCCAAAGTGCTGGGATTTCATGCGTGAGCCACTGTGCCTGGGTAAAATAATCTTTTAAAATAGACTTTATATCAGGAATGTCTACCAGTATTAAACAATCCAACCAAAAACATACCTTGGGTCATTTCACCTCTTGGAATATTATTCTGCAAAATCTGCTGGCATCAGTTTTTTTGGTTTTTAGCATATACAACATAAAATAATCTGCAATTTCAAAACACTTTTAACAAAGTCTTAAGATAAAAATATAATATATAGAAATTACATTTTAATGGTCACTACTGTATGTGACCTATGATATATATGTGTGTTTATACATGTATATAAACACATACATATAATGCTTATACATGTATATATGTGTTTTTCTGGATTTTTGTGAAGCCAATGAAAAGCATAGACTAAATTAAGTTTTTATATAATGTAAAATTTTGGTTAAATAGAAATATATAAATATAAATCATTTCATGTTTTTATTTTGTTTCTAAGGGAATATTCATTTTAAATAAAATCCATTCTGCATTTTAAATGTTTTTTTAAAAAGAGTTTTTGGTAATAAAAGCTCATTTTGTTTCAGAGAATAGAGATTGATTCAAGTTTCCTGGAGAAAAGGAGCTTATGTTAAGGCTGCACACACCCTTCATAAGGGAGATGGGCATCAGAGGAAAAGAAGAATATTGGTAATTCACTAACCAATTGCTTTCCTTTCCCCCATCAGCAAGAATAGTTCAAGGAACTGTAATATTTCTTCATTAACATGATGCTGAATACCAACAGGATACTGATCTTCAATTAAAATCATTAGGAGTATCCTCAGTTTTAAATCTAAGAAAATTCTCATCCTTTGAAATGTTAATGTATTTTAACCAAACTCTCAAATACAGCTTAGGCAATATTGCTCCAGAGATGTGAACTACTGTGAATGGCTTTAATTGAAAAATATGTGGGGATAATTTTAATGTATGACATTCGGAGTAATTAAGGCAGAGTAGTATTGAATGAAGGGAAAGAGGGTGTTTAGGGAAAGATGCTCCTACATATCAATGAGCTTCTACAGCTGTCTTTGTTACACGTCTGTGCATAAGATTAAGTAGTTTACTCTGCTCATAGTAATTCCATGCCAGAGCTTAGGAAAATTTTGCAGGACATTTTTACTTGCCTTAGGCAATCCTCACCCATATTGCAACACTCTCTTTGCTGATAGAGAAGAATACAATTCCAAGGCCATAGACTGTTTTGTTTGACACAGTTTTATCTCTCTAATGAAAATAAATAAAGGAAAAGTATTTTGCCATTAATTTTAGCAATTTTAACTGCACGTTATTTGAAAATGTATCAATACAATAGAAAAAACATGAGCTTTGATACTGACTTACCTTTCGGATCCTCACACACTACTCAGTTGCTAAGAAGAGCCAGTCTTAAGTGCACCCCCATGAACAAAAGGGGAGGCAATATGAAGCCATGTCTGTACCTTTGTGGATGCCTTTATTTTGTGTCTACTTTTTGCACTACCTGTATGTTAATTTCTTTTGGCCATGGTAACGAATTACCACAAATTTGGTGCCATTGGAAATAGAAATTTATTCTCTTACAGTTCTGGAGTCTAAAAGTCCAAAATCAGGGTATGATTGGGCTGTGCACCCTGCAGAGGCTGCAAAAGACAATCTAGTCATTGCCTCTTCCAGCTTCTCTTGACCAATTCTGTGACTTGGAGCCACACTATTTCAGTCTCCAAGGACAACATCTTTGAATTTCTCTCTGTTATTTTCACACTGCCTTCTCTTCACTGCATTTAGCCAAATCTTACTCTGAATCCCTTTATGGAGTTACATGTGGTTTCACTGGAGCCAACCAAATAATTTAAGATAACCTCCCCATCTCAAAATTTTTAATTTAGTCTATGGCCATACCACCCTGAACATGCCCGATCTTATCAAAATTCTTAATTTAATCACATCTACAAAGATCTTTTTCATGCCATGTAAGATAGTATTCACAGGTTCCAGGGTTTAAGACATGGGAACATTTTGATAAGCCATTTTCCAGCCAACTACAACTTGTTTGTTGGTTAACGAGTAAAACCAAGTACATATAACCTCAACCGAGTCTAAATTATGTATCTCAAATTTCCTCAAGCCTAGACTGACCTTTATTACCTAGTCCAGCTCAGACCCCAAGAGTCAAGTACTGCTCAGTAGACAGAGGGCAAATGACTCAAACACTCGCCTTGTGAGAAAAATATAATCTTCACATACCTTATTTAACATTCTTTTCATCAGTCTATAATAAAACCTTGACTCTATAATTCATCTTCATTTCATTTTAACATTTTTGAAATCAGAATATGTCTTTTAATCAATGGGTACATTTTCTGTGGTAGTTTTACTACCCTACTAAATTGATTATGCATAACATTTAAAAAGCATAAAAAGGAAGAATGTTAACATATATCTAAACTCTCATAAAAAGGAGGAATGTTAATATATATCTTCCAAGATAATTCTGATGACTTGTGAGTCAACGACTACATGCCTAAATAGACATGGAAATACTGTATCTGTTAGAGAACAGTTTTTCAGTCACAGGGACAGCACTCCCTGTTGTGTGACAAGAATAGTTGCATAGTTATCATATGGCTTAATGAAGTATCCCTCAAGATGGTTTAACTACTTTGCTTTGAATCCAGGCACCTCAAACAACTTTTTGATTATCAGTGATGTTTCTCAATACAGCACTTATAATTTAGATTCAGGATGTAAATTGTATGGTTCCATTAAAAATACTGAGGACTGCTTAAAACTGTTTCTATACCACACTAATAACCTGTAAGCAAATCTCATGATTTTGAATATGGAATAATGAGGGTTTGGGAAATATACATACATTTCTCTCTCTCTCTCTCTCTCTCTCTCTCTCTCTCTGTGCATATGTGTGTGTGTGTGTGTGTGTGTGTGTGTGTGTGTGTGTGTGTGTGTATGTGTTTCTAAATCTAACAGGGAATAACTCTGTGTGCTAATAGCTGTAATCAAATAAACAATGCCTTAGAAGAAACTCAGGCCACGCATTACACTCCTAAGTGCTGACTATAAATTAGTGCTGCTAATTCACACTGCTGCATACAACTGACTGAGGCATTTCCATGGCTGCCAGAATATACAAACTTGACAATTCTCCATTGATACATGTTGTTGACTTCCTGCAATCATTACATTTAGTCCTGAGATACTTAATATGTAAAAGTCTATCCACATTTCCCAAGCCATATACACGATGAATGAACTGTTAGATTAGGTTTTTGATTAAATTAAGTTTCTGTACCTGCATAACTGAGAGGTTAACCCTTAATCTCAATGACATCTCCATGATACAGCTATGATCATTGAGAACTCATCTGAAAACCAGCTGACCTTTCTCTTTATAACATATCTTTCCAGCGATAACAATTTCATGAAGTAATTGAATATTTATGGGGAAAGGGCACAATATTGTTTTTTGTTTTGGTTTTTGTTTTACAAATCAGCTTATAGAAAAGCAAGATACTTGTCTTTATTAAATTTTTATAAAGACAAGAAACTTGTCTGTTCTGTTCACTACTATAGTCTTTGGAGCCTAGCACATTTCTTGTCAGGTATTTAATAAATACTGGATTAATGAATCAAAAAATCAATACGTTAGATCTTCCAACTGAAAGTAATAGACATAGATAATGCTTATGCTGGTATAATTTGTATCTTATTCTTATAATTTAATATTATATAATTTATATGCTGAAAATCAAACTTTGGAAATTGTGAACAATTTAAGATGCATGTTTAAACAATCTAAAGACTGTTATTTGTTGCAAATATTTTGGTCTAAAACATTCTTCAAATAATTCTGAATAATTGACATAATAGCAGCATATGGATGAATGTATACAAAAGATCTTATAAGATAATTGATGTAACTGCTGATATATTGATAATTTATCAAAGATACAGCCTTTCTTCTAATGAATATATATTTTGTTAAATGAAGATTGACAGTAATATTTTTAAGTAGGTTCAAAGATAATATTTCACTTCCTTATAATAATTTAACTACAGTGGTAGAAAGTCTAACTGCATCCGGGATATAACACACTTTTCACATGTTCTCTACGCTTCCATCACCTTGAATCCCACCCATGCACTGAGAAGTTCCACATAAATATCTGTCTTGCATTTGGAGACTGGAAATTGTAATCTGGTTCAGTGAAAGGGTATTTATAAAAAGAAATTAGGTCATAAAAATTAAAAGTTAAATATAATCCTGATCTTTTATGAAGATTTAGAAATCAAAACCTGGAAATACACATTCAGTTACCGTCCAAAAATTGAACAAGTTATTGTTAAATGACCCAATAGGACACATTTCTTTCTCACTAATGCAAATCTTGAAGTTAGATTATCACAGATTTAAAGAGGGCTATTAATTTATATAAAATAATCAGTATTTGTTGGTTTTCTTGACAACTCAATAAGAACTTCCTTTTTTGTTGTTGTTGGGATGGAGTCTCACTCTGTCACCCAGGCTGAAGTGCAGTAGCATGATCTTAGCTCATTGCAACTTTTCCTCCCAGGTTCAAGAAATTCTCCTGTCTCAGCCTCCTGAGTAGCTTGCACTATAGCCGTGCACCACCACACCTGGCTAATTTTTGTAGTATTAATAGAAACAGGGTTTCGACATATTGGTCAGCCTGGTCTCTGTCGGGGTCACCACCTGTGGAGGCCTATCTTGCAGACCCTGACTCAACAACGGATGAATAAAATACACTGACATACACTCTATCTTTTTGCCACCACCCTGACCAAACTCCCATAGGTCTCGAACTCCTGATCTCAGGTGATTCACCTGCCTTGGCCTCCCAAAGTGCTTGGATTACATGCATAAGCCACCGCACCCAGCCCAAAACAACTTTCTAATTTGCTGCATGGTCTGTCTTCAGAAGATGAGAGGATGTCAGCCATAGAGAAGAGAGTTTAAGGTCATGAAGAAGAATGAAGCAGAGAAATGTAAGTCCTATGTCTTGAATAAGTAGGAGGTACTAAGCAGTTGCTCTCAACTCACACTACCAGTTGGTATGGGGACAAGTTGATTGAAATAAAGACACAGACTTAACTGAACATTTGTTAATCATTGCAAGTTAATTTTATCTATCAAAATAGCCTCCAAAGGAAATTATAATATGTTACAGTGGGGGAAAAAAGAGACTTTTATAATCAGTAGAAGAGAGTTCATGATTTGATAGAGGTAGCTATTATTTATAATAGCTTAATAATAACAATTTTGGAAAGAGAAAGAGTAAGAAACACAGCAAGATCCATTGTGTATTGCTGATGTGGAGTGCTTATGTGTGAAGCATAGTGCCAAGAACTCTACATATTTCATTTATTCTTTATTTTTGCTCTTTCAAACAGAACTGTTATGCCTAATGAAAAATAAGGAATGTGAAACTTGTCAGCACTAAATTAGTGTTTGTCTAAAGTTACAATATTTACATGTGGCATAATCAAGATTTGAACCCAGGTATGTCTGCTTAAAGGTGATACTCTTAATTGTAATCTAAACATGGGGAGCAGGAGGACTGTGCTGTGGAGTAAGGAGGAAGGCACTCCAAAGACAACCACCTCACTTACTTGCACACTTCATGAAATAATGTAGGTAAAATATAGTTATAAGCTACTTAACCATTTTTATCTGTCAAGAAACAGCTCAAATGATGTTTTCTTTCTGAAACGTCACTTGTTTCATCTCTTCTATTTCTTGTACCTCTGCTTAGAATTTATTTCTGCCTTGTGTTATTAAGCCCCGGCTCCCCAGTGCAAAAGCAGCACCTGGCATGTAGAACTCAGTAAGTCAATGTTGAACTACATTGCTCTTAATTACTGTGGTTGCTATTCCTGTGGATATAAATATTTTAAAATTGTTACTATCAATACTAGAATACCTTGTTTTTATTAAGAATTTGTATGCTCTCTACTTAAGTATATTTTTGCAAAACAAGAAGGTCTATTTATTTTGATTATTACAAATAATATTAGTGAACTCTTATCTATGTAAATTGTAGATTCAAGAAAATATAGCAAAATGTGAATAAGACAATTAGATGCTTTCTGTGATAACACAGCTAAAAGAACAATCTCAATAACAAGTGAAACATGCATTAAAGGATGATTTCTTATAAAAGTTTTCAAGTGATTTTATTTTTCTCATTACCCTAAATCTTTTATTAGATCCATCTCAGCAAAGCAGATTGATTTAGGTTATTCAATACATGCTCTGCCAATTTAATTTAATCCTGAAACAATTTTACCTTTCCTCTAATTGAGCTGAAATTCTATGTAATATGGTATCTTTCTTTTTTCTTTTTTTTTTTTTTTTAAGACGAAGTTTCGCTCTTGTTACCCAGGCTGGAGTGCAATGGCATGATCTCAGCTCACCGCAACCTCCGCCTCCTGGGTTCAGGCAATTCTTCTGCCTCAGCCTCCCGAGTAGCTGGGACTACAGGCATGCGCCACCATGCCCAGCTAATTTTTTGTATTTTTAGTAGAGACGGGGTTTCACCATGCTGACCAGGATGGTCTCGATCTTTTGACCTCGTGATTCACCTGCCTTGGCCTCCCAAACTGCTGGGATTACAGGCTTGAGCCACCGCTCCCGGCCTTTCATCTGTTAAGAGGATGATGCTGACTTATTTCCAGTGAAAACTTCACTTTCACTTTTTTACCTCTAATGGACTCTTTTAATCCAATTACATCTTAAAAAATAATGTCAATGAAACATCATTGATACTTATTGTAATAATCAGACAACCTGTCTGTGAAGAGTTGTGAAGATAAATTTCAAATACAGTTTTCATTTGTAAACATATCTTATTCATTTTTTTGCTGCCACTGTTGCTGTTGAAATGGAATTTAAGAAGGGCGTGATAAACCAAATACGTACAGTTAATAGGTCAAGGAAGAGAAGGACTGAAAATTGACCATTGGATTTGATAACCTGAGGTTCATGTGTGATTATAGTGTGAATGGTTCCAGTAAAATGACGGGGAAAAGCATTGATTGCAGTGGCCCTAGAGAGAATTAGAGAGAAAGCGGACAGAGCAAGTATAGACTACTCTTTCAAAAAGTATTTAAGGAAACAAATTTTGTCAGTTGCATTGGAAAATGTTTCAGCAAGGGGAAAACTTCATACATATGAACAATGTAACAGTATGCCAGTGGGAATGATCCAGTAGAGCAGGAAGAAATTTTAAGAGAAAGAAGGAAACATTGTAGGAACCATGTATTATGGGAGAGCATGAGAGCATACAGATGGAGGGGCTGACTTTAAATATGACAAAATATATACGGTTTATTCACTGTTACAGGAGAAAGGGCAGATTATAGGTAAAATTTTTGGTCAATTGGTAGATATGATATTGGAAGGCAATTAAAGTTATTTGCTCACTTCTATTTTCTCAATTGTTATAAAAAAGTCCTTAGAAATTGTTACATAGAATAGCATACTTAGAAATACCTAAAATTGGCCGGGCGCTATGGCTCAAGCCTGTAATCCTAGCACTTTGGGAGGCCGAGGCGGGTGGATCACGAGGTCAACAGATCGAGACCATCCTGGTCAACATGGTGAAACCCCGTCTCTACTAAAAATTACAAAAACTTAGCTGGGCACGGTGGCGTGTGCCTGTAATCCCAGCTACTCAGGAGGCTGAGGCAGGAGAATTGCCTGAACCCAGGGGGCAGAGGTTGCGGTGAGCCGAGATCGCACCATTGCACTCCAGCCTGGGTAACAAGAACGAGACTCCGCCTCAAAAAAAAAAAAAAAAAAAAAAATACCTAAAATTTCTAAAAATATGAAAAAACATTATATATGTTAAATACTAGTAATGTCAATAGAATTAAACTAAGTTTTATATATTTAAAGGTAAAGAGTAAATTCAGTTCTCAAAATTATAAAAAAGTGACAAATAATTTTTTGTGCTTTAAAATGACAAAATGAAATTTTGCCTATAGTTGGAGTTTACTAAAAATTACGTATTTAGGCATTTATTATATTTTAAGCAACAGGCATTCTTTAGCTATGTCTACAAAGAACAAAGAATCTTTATTTTTATAATGACTCCATAAAATACCTAAACATAATTAGAGTAAGAGATGGCAAATTTAATACAGTTGAAACTTTGCCCTGAATTCTCAGTTTACAATGTCCTTGGTCCAGCTCCGCTGTAGAGACACCCACTAAGGCAGTGCTGAAGGAATTGAGAAGCAGACATCCAGATAGAACAGCAAAGTGGGTCTCTCCAGGGGGCCAACAGCCTTCCCAGCTGAGAGCCTCACGGGCTGACAGCATTCCAGGCTGAGGGCCTCAAGAAGGCTCTGACCCACACGTTTATTCTCTCTGAACAGGTGCTGATTAACAGATGTTTGGTATTTTTTCATAACAAAACTATATCAGGTAGGCAGCTGGTGCCCACTTAGCACTGATCACAGACAAACTAAAAAGTATTCTCCACAAGGAACCCATGGGGGCAGGGTCAGATATGCTGTGCTTAAAGAATTGTTTTAACTGGTGTACGATATTTATATATTGTCCTGCCACTTTGGAATGCCCCAAGTAGTTTTCTACGTGTGGAAGGTTGCAGGCTAGGTTTTCCTTGCTATCGTTCTTCCTAGCAAACAATATATTTTATCATACCCTCAGCATTTCTCGACATTTTCGCCCCTTCTTTCTTTGACACAGGTAAGCAAGCACAGCTTTATCTTGGCGAACTATTCCTTGGACGATTTGGGATCTGCATCTGCAGACTACACAAAGAGAAAACAGATCAGTAACAATCATAGCAGCAATCATAGATTCTCCAAGTGCGTTCACCCAAATCACTGAATTTAGGGTTCCCAATACATCAGCAGCTCCCTCAAGTACCTCGGATTCTGAAATCAAAGATAGATGTGCTTGAGAGGCTTGAAGAACTTGTTCTTTCAATTTTCTCATATCCAGTGATGTTTCCAACATGTCCTTCCAGGTGATGTTTTATTCTTTCCCAGTTATGTTCAGTCTCATCATACTTTTGGAGTTAATAAATTCAATCTATAACTCTCCCACCATTAAAAGATATGGGGGGTTTAACACAGCTCTGAATCTAAAGAGCTTTTATTCCTTATAAACACCAATGAATAAGAATTAGGGCCTGATCTTCTATTATATTCTTCTTCCCAAACTTTTATTCATTTTAGGGCCATACGTATTTTTCAAAATTCTTTACATTTAGTTCTTATCATAAGCCATACCATTTTTGGTTATGGTCCTACTAATCCTCCATTTCTTCAGACCATAGGGTTGTTAGTCTCAGTATGTATAGATTCTGAATAGTTATAGATTTTATTTGCCATCTGAGTTCTCTGTCACTACAAGAGGATTGACCAGTGCAATCAATGCTAAGAATTCCCTTAGGGGACCAATAATCAATAATAATTCTATGGGAATTGTTACACAGCACCTCAGTCTCTACCACAACACAATCTCCCCAGATTAATGTTTTTAACTTAAGGGACCTTTTTTTTTTTACTTTGTCTATATTCAGGTTTTGATGGCCAAAACATTGTTATTTCCTAAACTATTATAGAAAATACTAAGGTAAGAGCTCATGTGTCAATAAAGGGGGGAAAGGAATTTATGCTCAATATGCGAAACTTCCTTTTCCTTCTACCCCAACTCCAGAAATACTCATTGTAATGATGATAAGTGCCATCATGGCTATTATCAAGTTACTCATAATAACAGGCTTTCTTCAGGTTTTCCTCAGCCATCTGTGAAAGCTTTAAATGTCTGGATGGTAGCCACACCAGTTGCTGATTTAGATCTGGAAAAACACAAGTAAATCCTCTACCCCATATTATTACATTACCTTTTTCTCAATTCTTTGTGAGTGGATCTCGCCATCAGATTACCTTACCATTTCTTCCTTGGTTTATTCAGATGTTGTTCAGCTGCTAATTGTCCTCTTCTTGGCAAACTCAAAAAAATTCAAAGGTAATTACGCTAAATTTAGTTGCATTTATGGAGTTCTATATTCACCATCTCTTTCCACACTTAGAACAAGCTCCAGGACCTTCTTTGTTTATTTTTAAACCTGCCATTGCTTGTGCCAAAAGGTAACTTTGTGTAAATTTCCTCCTATTCCATCACATGCCTTAATGTAATCTAAGTGAGCTTTCCCTTTAAGTGGCCATAAAGCAGCCTGGCATTCAGAATTAGCACTGTCGAACGGTAGTATGCATATTACAATATCCTGAGCCTCTGTTTCCGATATGGCCTTTCTTAAGGCTTCCTGCAATCGAACTATTAAGTCAGTATATGGCTCTTTTGGCCCCTGCTTTGCAGCACCCAAAGAAGGATTTTTTTCGCTTCCTGATGTAATTTTCTCCCAAGCTCTTAAACATACTTTCCTTATCTGCTCTATGACTAAATCAGCCATAGTAGCCTGTGCCTGTAAAGGAGTCCATGCACCAGTTCCTGTGAGCTGTTCTATGGCAACATTAACCTGAGGTTGAACATTAACGTTTTTATTAGCTTGAATATTAGCCTCATCAGTCCACCAGGTATTAAATTGTAAAAATTGAGAGGGAGATAAACAAGCTGAGGTTAAAGTATCTAAATCTCTAGGAATCAACCTAGAAGCCATACTAGATTTAGAAGCCACACTTCTAAATCTCCTTTTTCTCTCACATGTAGTATTCCTGCCTGGATGGAAATGTTACCGTAGTTCGAGAAGTACACACACACCTAAACCAGTTACCATAGTTCTAGGAGTACACCTGCCTGAACTGGTTACCATAGTTCTAGGAGTACATACAGTAACAGAAGCAGAGGTGGAAATATTGGGAGGATCCAGCCATCCGCAACAAGATACTGAGGTGAGGGCTTATGGGCACACCTTTTTCTCATTTGACTTTTTATTTTTTTGCTCTATAGTTCTTCATACTTCATCATACTCGCTTTCCTCTTCTGAATCTTCTTCATCGTTGTTCTGAAATGTCTCTAAGGCAAAATGCACTGAAGCCCAAACAGACCACACTAAATAAACCTCAAATTTGCTTGATCCTTGTCCTGTCTTACCCTAATACTACCTACTGAGCTCCCTCAGCTTACTCTGGGAGATTTTTTCAAGAGTTCTTGGGCCACTTCCAGGCTCCCGCTAACTCACCTGGGAGGTTCTTTCAAAAGTTCCTGGGCTCCTTCCAAACTCCACCAACTATCCAAGGGATTTTTTATCAAGAGTACTTAAGAGTCCTCACTCATAGGTGGGTGATGAAAAATGAGAACACATGGACACAGAAAGGGGAGTACTAAACACTGGGGTCTATTGGGGGGAAAAGGGGAGGGCCAGTGGGAGGGGGAGGTGGGGAGGGATAGCCTGGGGAGAAATGCCAAATGTGGGTGAAGGGGATAAGGAAAGCAAAGTACACTGCCATGTGTGTACCTACGCAACTGTCTTGCATGCTCTGCTCATGTACCCTAAAACCTAAAATCCAATAAAAAAATTAAAAAAAAAAAAGAAAAAAAAGAGTACTTAAGATACCTTCAGTTTAGCTTCTGTTACTCAGGTGACCCTTCGTCCTGGGTTTGAGTCCCATGTCTAGGTGCCACTTACCGAGACCAGCTAGGCCTTAGAGATCACCCCACCCCCACCCATGTGGTTCTGAAGGAATTCAGAAGCAGACACCCAGATAGATCAGCAAAGTGGGTCTACCCCAGGAGGTAACAGCCTTCCGAGCTAAGAGCATCAGGGGCTGACAGCAGCCAGGGCTGAGGGCCTCAAGCAGACTCTGACCCACAAATTTATTCTCTCTGAACAGGTGCTGATCATTAACAAACAGATGTTCAGTATTTTCTCATAACAAAAATATACCAAGTAGGCAGCTGGTGCCTGCTCACACTGATCACAGACAAACTAAAAAACATTCTCCAGGAGGGAGCCGCAGGGGCAGGGTTAGATTTGCTGCACTTAAAGAATTGTTTTTACTGGTATATGATATTCATATATTGTCCTGCCACTTTAGAATGCCCCAATTAGTTTTCTACTTGCGGGGGAGGTGCGGGCTAGGTTTTCCTTGCCATTGTTCTTCCTGGCAAACAATATATTTTATTATATACTCAGCATTTCTCAACAGATGTCAAATAGACAATTCAAACTTAAAATGTCCCAAATAAGACATAATCACACCCCTTTCAACATGCCGTTCCATCACTTTTTCCCTTCTCAATGTGTGGCCCCTCTTTCCTTCCAGTTGCTTGTGTTAAAAGCCTGGAAGTCTCCCTGATTCATCTTTTTCTCACGTCCCACCTCCAATACATTAGAAAATCTTACCAGTTTTAACTTCAAAATATATTATAATCAGACTACTCACTACCTTCATAATTACCTACCCATTTTGGTATACTCTTGTCTTTCACCTCACTATTTTAATAACCTTTTAACCAGTCTACCTGTTTCAACATTTACCCTGCTATACATTTGCCCAGAAGCTTCAGTGATCCCTTCACACCAAGATGCTGTATCATGTTACTCCTCTGGTTGAAACCTCTTGAGGTCCTTCCATCTCATTCAAAGTAAAACCATACCCTTACCGTGGAATATAAAGACCTATGTGACCCACCCCTCCCCCATCTCTCTCTCTCTCTCTTTCTCTCTTCCCCACCAGTATATCCTCCTGCACATTTCCACAGCCTCACTAACTTCTGTGCTCTTTTCCATACACATGAAGGCATTTTTTGCCTCAAGGCATACATTCGCACATGCTATTTCCTCTTCTCAGAAAAATTCAATTAGACTTTTGTTCAAATCTCACCTCATTTGGAGACATCTTTCTTGACTCTCCTATGTCAAAGAGTAGCGGCCCTTTATCACTTTCTAGCCTCAGTGTCCTGCTTCATTATCTTCTACTCAAGATTACCACTACGTTTATTGACTGTCTCTTCTCGCTATAAGTCTTGCAAGTAGGAATGTTATCTCTACTACTTCTGGAATAGAGTTGGGGATCAAATACTTTTGTTTAGTGAATGAATGTTATATCTTGAAATTTGGATGATAAAATAATTTTCTAAGAGAATTAACTTGCATCTCAGTTTATGTTCTTTTTAGAAATCATATTTAAGGAAAGTAAAGATTCTGACCTTTACTTTAGTCCTCTAGGAAGAGGTGTTTAATTTTTTTTACTCAGTCATAATAAATGGAACAAACCATTTTTAGAGTACAAAAATATTTCAGATTACATGATATGTTTTCTTGTCTGTGTGTGTGTGTGTGTGTGTGTGTGTGTTTGCTTTGGTGTTAAAAATAGTCATAGGAAGACAGAAGTTTTAAAACATCAAAGTGATTGTTATATTCTTACACATTATGATTTAAGCCAGTCAAAAGAGCAGTGTGAGCAAAGTAAAAGACCCTCAAAGCTCCTCGAAAGCTTTCCAAACTCAATTGGTCACATGGACAAGAGAGAGAGAGAGAACAAAAATGAATTAAATAGTCCAGTTAAGAAAACACCAGGATCTAGTGGAAATATGTCAAACTGGAGGCTTCATACTCAGTCTAAAGATAGTATTATAGTTTTTAAAATAAGTCTGTCAGTAAAAATAAATATCTGCTTATACATATGTCTCAAAAGTCTGTCACTTTGTGATCCCTATTGCAGGATGAAAAATGTAAGAAGAAATTACAGATGTCACAGAGCTAAAATATTTCTTCTTACTCAGTACATGAGAACTCCTCCATTTGAAAATCAAGAGTGAATCTTTAAAAGGTTGAATGTATATTATTGGCTCCAGAAATTCAAATGCGGATGAAAATAGAATACTACTCTATGGCTAAATGAAAAGAACAACTTAAAATAATATTTATGTTTACCATTTGGAGAAATAAGGAGAAATGAGACCAAAATTATTTCCACAGTAATTCTGAAAATATCATTACTAATTTCTGTCCTTTGACTTATTCTGTGTCCATTTGGGATAAAAAGCATTTTAATAATTTTTCTTAAACTAGTTTATATGCATAGATAATCAGCAGCATCTGGCTTTTCCAGATTTAAAGACAGCTGTTTTGACCTTGATTTTTCCTCTTCTGTTGTAAGTCACAGAGATGTGGGCAGAGGAAAATATGATTTTGGAGTACCCAAAGATGCATACAGTGTTTGGAATACCCAGATGCATACAGCACAGAGGAAGCAAGAATTCACTGGGATCTCTCACATGTACTCAGCTGAAGCTTCCCAGCTCTGTTGATACACAGAGGCTCTGATCACAACTGCATCCATATGTGCAGTGCATTTTCAGTGATAATAAGCTACAATATAATAAAGTAATATTTAACTTTCAACTTCACTCTAGTAGGTCAACAGATCATTTCACATGTTATAAATAATGAAATCCTTACTTGCAACACTCAGTCTATCCCATAATTAACTGACATGTCAGGGAGATAACATCATAAAGGTAAATCTTTCCATAAAAAATGAAATATAAATACAAAACAATTCTAATCCAATATTTATTTCAATTGAAGTTAAAGCTGAGAATTTATTGTTTCCTTCCAAAATATCAGCATAACATATCCATCTTAAATGGACACCTCCTTTGTTGTATTTACATACCAAATAAATGTTCTGGTGCCAGATCATCCTGTAGCATGAAGGGCTTACATAACTTTCTGGAGAGTTTGCCATAATGTATTGTTCTCTAGAAGCTTCTCCAAATGAAGCATTTCTCAGTTCACACATCTAAAGCAATGAAGTATGTAATGTAAGTGATGCACAAGAGCATGCCATTGGCAACCTCTGTTGTACGTGTGCATGCTCACAGACACCCATAGATTCACTCATACAATACATGGATAGTAAAGTTTCAAATTAATTAATGTTCAGTAAAAACAGTCAATGTCAGAGGAATATGATACTCTTGACTTATCTTTCAACTCTTAAGATTTACATTGAGTAGGAAGTATAGGTGATTCTCATTCACCCACTGGCCAGATATTTTTGTGGATCCACCTAGTAGACTAGGTAATTACATTAATTTTACCTTATGTTCATACTTTCCAAAGATTAGAGTGCTGGCTTTCAAAAAGAGAATTAATATTTTTTATTTTCCTTTTTTATCTCTAAAAAGACACAGGAATAAAATTGTCTTTATGGTCAAAGACCAAGAAACAAAGTGTGGAAATATTCGATACCAATGATGAAGTGCTACAAAATGAAAGAGTGGGTTAGTGAGGGAGAGACACAACAATGTTTAGTATTGTTTAATACACAAACCATGGAGAGACAGCCATCCTGTATTCATAAGTCTGCAGAAGATCAGAAACGTTGCTTAATTTAGCAGTGCCTACAGGGAAGTTAGAGGGTGACACTATTTCAAATTGGTGCAATCAGAGATCTCATGTGGTCTCCTGGGAGCAGCATCCCAGGAACCATATGTTAGAGAGGGGTCAATGCTGCTGCTGGTGATTGGTCCCCAGGCCCCCCAACTCTCAATGATAAGTTAGCCATGAGAATGCTGTTGACATGGACCTGCTGATGAATTATTTCAGTGTTATTTCAGCTGTATTTATGAGTTGGTATTTGTGAATGTTTTTACATTTTAATTTTCCTTGAAGACATGTTTTATTTTTTTGACAGCATAGATTCTGAGCTGGGTGCTCAACTTACTAATATCTTTCTCTCTCTTGTTCTTTCTCTAGGGTTCAGGGGAAATCTAATATTTGTGCTTGGCTAGAGACTGTCATTTTAGCAACAAGACATTTATTTTCCAACAGAAAGCTGGAGGTAGCAGCTACACAAATAGAAAATACAATCCAACAAAAAGAAGGAGGAGAAAAACTATTCTTCACAGAGGGTAGTACAGATGCTATGGATGAGCATCAAATGTATTTCAAATGATTTCCACATTGGGCAACAGAGTAATCAAAATAACAACACGGCTTTTGTTTCTAACAAAAGGAATTAATACCATCCTTCAGGGACACACATTGCCTCACCTTTAGAGAGGTGTACCTCTATGGGCAGACAGGTAACTGAATGTAGACCAGGACTTGGGTGGAACTCAGGTCCTGTGAGAAGGAATAAAGAATTGGTGTAGCAAGATCTTAAGATAAAAGGAAAAGCAGATCAAATCTATAAATAAATTATGTGCCTTAATCTTTCAAACTGTTTGCAGAGTTGGATCATTTCAACAGTGGGAGTTGGACAGGCTGTGCTAGAGCCCAGGCTGAAGCTATCAACCAGTTCATTTTCTTCATGCCAATCTCCCAAATACTGGAGAGTCTAGAAACTGAAAGTCAGTGCTTGGATCATGCCAGATGTTGAGGTTATTTGAAAGTTTTAAAATATCTCAAAACCTAAAGACTGAAAATAATCTCATAAATAATGGTAGAATTTAAAGATCAACATATCATGAAAGAATTAGTTTATGTAACTCTTTTATGCTAGAAAAAAAACTAATAGAATATTTGTGAGTAGTAATCCATACCATTCATTATCATAGTCTTGATAATGGTTAGCAAATATTCCAAAGCTAAGAATGCTGATTTCCATTAGTAAAAGTAGAAAGCTTAATCACTGAACCTCAAAACTGGGAAACAAAGATCCAGGATTCCAAGTAGTAAAGGGACCAAATACGTCATTCGGAGTGATTGCAGACAAGTGCAGTAGGGATACATATAATATAGAGCTGAAATAATAAAGGAATATTTATTTATCTCAAGACAGTTTGGGAATATAAGACAAATGAGAAATTGGTAAAAGTTATAAAAATAAATTAGAAATTATGCTATTATGACTAAGTTACAAAATTAGGTTAGGTGTGTTCTGAAATGTTTATTCCTTTTTTATCTACTTTCTGTAATGAGAAAGCATAGAAGAAAACTAATATTGGTTTTGAGAACGTCTCATAGAAGAGCCTAGAGTGTGCAAGGAACTGTTCTTTCCTAGGAGAATGTTTCCTTTAATGAGAATAAATTAGGAAACTAAATGAATGAACAAACGAAAACAAACCCTGAATTCAAATGCAATTTAAAAATTATTTTAAAATGGGTGTGCATTTCAAGGATATCTCCAGAAATACGGTGCCATTATTCTAAGCATTAGGGCAGAGGTCCAATTTGGGTAGCATTTAATGATTTTGTAGCCAAAGGCTCTGAAATTCTAAATTTTGCTCTGCCAGTCACCCCTGCTTCCCACAGTTTCCTTGGGATACACATGAAAATAACCAATAAATGGCAAGTAAGACCTTTCTTTAAACTCTCCTTCAGTGCACAATGTGGTGAGGCTTGATGACAGCACCTATACAATGAATCTCATGACTAATCAAGTCTCTAACCTTCTTTTGAAACTAAATTTTTGTCTTTACTACACCACAGTGTCCAGCACACTCAGGAAAGTGAAGAGAAAGAGATAGAAGGAAAAAAAAAAAAAGACAGACGGAGAGACATAAAGAAAAACACTTCTTGGAGGTCACTTATATTCCTGGATTCTTGGAAGAGAAGCAGTCAAATAAATATTACATAGTATGGGAACCTTCCTCTAAAAATACACTAACCCGATGACTAGTTCAGGGCTCATCATGCTTCTCCCTGTGACTAAATAATACTCCCTTTTTTTGAACAATAAATCATGTGAGAACAAATAAATCATATGAGATCGGAATAGGGAGTAGATGAGGAGAGAGGCAAGTAAAGCAACAGAGCTCATGTAGAACTTAGTCCGTTTTCTCAGGTATGTAGTTACCCTTCCTAAAATAAACACACAATCAACAAACGTGCAGAATCAACAAATGACCTAACTGCAGAATCAACAAATTACTCAACCCAACTCTAGGTCCCCCAGAAGTATCTTAGAGACTCGACATACTCGGTATCCCAGAATCTAACATGACAATTTGACTCAATTCATACTCCCCACAACTTGAAGGCATCAGTTGGAGAAAGTCTTTTACAGTGCGTTCTTACCTGTGTGCTCTTAAGCAAACGTGCACACATTTGTATATGTATTTTGTTGGAATAGTGGAGAATTTAAGTCGTTGATTTGTTTCCATGAATATATGCAAAGTTCTTATAAAATCTGGTATCTTGTGGTCATTTTATTTTACAAAAGGGCCTTGCCTAATATGGGACCTAAGGGTTCAGAGGTAGCAAAATGACCTATTAGAGTCATAAAATGCCTGACATCTCACTGATGTCTTCAACAAATACCTCTCCAATCTGTTGTAGGCATTAAGCATACAAGGGTGAGGAGAACAAGGTAGAGGTCACTTTTGAGATTTTAGTGGTGGGAGTGTTGAAAATAAACAACTGATAAACAAGATTAAATCATACATTTTTGTGAAAATAAACCAAACGAGCATAAGAGAGAGGCTGATTAAGAAACTTCATATAGGCCGGGCGTGGTGGCTCAGCCTGTAATCCCAGCACTTTGGGAGGCCGAGGTGGGTGGATCACGAGGTCAAGAGATTGAGACCATCCTGGTCAAAATGGTGAAACCCAGTCTCTACTAAAATTACAAAAAATTAGCTGGGCACAGTGGCGCGTGCCTGTAATCCCAGCTGCTCATGAGGCTGAGGCAGGAGAATTGCCTGAACCCAGGAGGCGGAGGTTGCGGTGAGCCAAGGTAGCACCATTGCACTCCAGCCTGGGTAACAAGAGCGAAACTCCATCTCAAAAAAAAAAAAAAGAAACTTCATATAAGCAGAAGATGGGATTTTTCACCAAGGAGGTGATGTTGGAGGCACTGTGCAAATAACTATGGACAACTATTCCCCTGGAGAAGAATACTCCAGGCCCAGACCAGTGAGGAAGCACGTGCTCATTCAAATAAGTCCTGTGTGTGGTTTGGACAAAAGAAAAATAAACAGGTTTAGACTATATTTCTGAGGCAGGGCTATCATGATTTCATAAAATATATGAAAACAGCTCACTCTGGCTTTGAAATAACTTTATGACATGCCATTTGCAAGTATCCACCTTGCTAAAATTAATGAGATGTAAAAAAATCAAAAGAGTAAACATGTAGATTATAGAATTAAAAATTTAGATAACTATGAGAATGGTATCTGAAGTTTTAAGACAGTTGTTATGTAAGCCAGCAAGAAATCTTCCTTTACTGACATAAATCTAAACTGAAATGAAAAATTCCAATATACGCCTTTCCAGTGGCTAGTCAAACTATTATAAAAAGTGAAGTATTGCATGTATATGTTAATGTTTTGTATTATATGAATATAATCTCTATGATTAAATATGTTGTCATCATATTTATGTGTATATATATATACAGGTAGGTAGGTAGGTAGAGAGTGAGAGAGAGAGGGGGACAGAGGGAAGGAGAGAGAGGCCATCTGGTGGGTAAGGTGGATGGGAAGCTTTAAGAGCTGCATAAGAGAATTATTTGCTGGTCAGTTTTTCCCCTTTAAAAAAGTTTCATACAATCAAAACAACTTCTCTGTCCAATATTTTCTGCAGACAAAGACCCAGATAGTCTTTTATTGTCTAGTAAATGTGTCAAGTATATTAGGAAGGAAATGTTTCATTTTAGTTGCTTCTAGAATGGACCAATTGGGGAACAAATAAATCACGTGAGATTAGGGAGAGGTAGCAAACTTGAAATGATTTTTTTCCTGAGATTTATTTTGCTTAATTGGGTGTGAAAGTTCATGTTTATCCAGAATTTTGGACACATTTTTCTACTGAATGGTTTCTTCTGTGCAAACTAAATAGAACTATTTACCTTTAGATACATGTGATTTGTCTAGTGTCATTTAACAAGGTAATAAAAGTTATAGATTTTATTTCCTTAAACAAGCTATGTCTTGCTTGTTTTCAAGCCTGATCCCTCTGTAGAGATTGTTCTCTGCTTCCTCCTTTCTCTTTTTTCTATCTAACCTAGTTTAACCTCTATGTCTCATTTATTGAGTACTTCCTCTAGAAGGATTTTTACAGTCTCACATACTGTATAAGACACCTTGTCTATCTACTCTATGGTATCTTTTTACCTCTAAAGTTGTACCTATCACTTTTTTTTTGTAATTAGTTAATCATCTGTATCTTCATCTAGTCTATCATTTCTATGTGGGTACAAACTCCATCTTTCTGTCCATTTCTGTATTCCCAGGAAGAACCACAATGCTCAGCATGTAGCAGGTGCCCAAATATTTGATAAATAAATCTGTGATTCAATAAAGCAATGAATTAAAGCATCTAGTTCTCTAACGTATTGTATATTACTATCATGTTAGGGGTGAGGTTCTTTTTCTACGTAATTTACTACACTTTTCTTGCTATTTTAACACTATCAAGTCTCCCTAAGAATATCAACCAAACAGGTCTGATACTGATTGTCAACATGTGCTCCATCTAGGCTAAGGTGATTTTACTGATTTGACAGCTGATAGATTCATTACACAACAACAATGTGGCCAAGAGTTCATCCTAACCAATGACAAAATACAACTCTTTTTCTTCCATTTCAAATATTACTTTAAGGTTCAGTAGTGTAAACAAACTTTTGTTAACTATTAAATGTATGATAATTTTAGCAGTTTTTCGTCTATGTTAAGATGTGATGCTGATAATGTAAATCCAAGTTAAGTAATAAGGCTATATTAAGGTAACCCAGATATTTGACCTAATCTCAATTATTTGTTTCAATTTTAATAAATGTTTGGTGTGAGCTTACTAGTTAGTGAGAAATATTCCAGAGATTAAAAAACAGCAAACAATACAGATGTGGTTTTGGCCTTGTGAATATTATAATTTAGGGTACTTTATGGACAGACTTGTGTGTAGAAATGTGGTGTCACGAAGGGGCACTAGTGGCAAGTGGGAAATGATGGAGTATTCTCTGATAGTCTAACTTATTTTATTTCTGCTAACATGTCATCAAATTATCCTTTCCCTTCAAAACTTTCTTTTAATTGTATCCTAAAGGAGCTAAAATGTCTGTCAAAGACAATAAGCTGCCTTAGTCAATACTTCATGTCAGGCCAAGTTCTGTTTAGGCAGGAGTTACATTTTGAAACAGCTTTGGAAGAATTGACTTCATTAACATTTAGAGCTCATAAATCTAGAATCAATTTATGTAATGTTACTCATAGTGTATTAGAAAGGACTTGGGTAAAATATTTGTACTCAAACTATTTGTTCCATCTTTTGGTAAAATTCTGCCCACAAGTTATACTGAAAATCGTAATTCAACCTGAGGTTTACAGGAATCCTAATTATAAAGTAGTAGTAAAGAAAGTAATAGAAACCCTCACTACTAGGTTTTTGAGGCTCGAAACTGACTATTGTCTTTTCTCCCATCCCACAATAGGATTTGTACAACCTAACAAAAATTTCTCTCTTTTTATTCTAAGCGCAAAGGATAGATGAACTATGTTCCAATTCAGTACACATTATCCTCAACAACATTTGCAAGATCCTCCTCTTGTTTTTATTTGTCTTCTTTACTAATCTCTGATCTGGTTATATGATTCAAAGATGTCCTCAAAGAATGTCTAAATAAAACATTTAATAGGATTTTATGTCTATGCTTTGCTAATTTACATAAGACTGTGTTTGTAGGTCTCATAGCTTTCTATTTTTTCACCTGTAAAAAATCTAATGATGTTGCTGAAATTTTTCCTAATAACTACTACGTAATATTCTATAATGTACATCCTCTGATATCATGTATTTGTTGTTTGCATTCTGCTCCTCATTCCCACAAACTACACTGGGATCACTATCCTTGTGCATGTCATGTCTCCTCATTGACTTGTGCATTAGTTTGTCCAGGAGTGAAATGTTCTTGCAAAGGATACATGCATCTTGAAGTTACTAAGAGCTTCCAGATGGCTTTCTGGAGTCACTGTGCAAATTGAAACTCCCACCAGCAGCACATTCCAGTTATTTCTCCACTTTTGTGTTAACATTTGATATTATCTACATTTGTAATATTGGGTATATAAAAAAAGTATCTCATGATCACATCAGGTTGGAATTAACGAAGAATGAACAAAACCTTAAAAGAGAATATTTTCATACTTTAATACAGGATATTAAAAATGAAGGATAGGCAAAGCAGCTCAAGCCTATAATCCCAACACTTTGGGAAGTTGAGGCAGAAGGATCACTGGAGTCCAAGAGTTTGAGGTCAGCTTGCGCAACATGGCAAGACTCCATCTCTACAAAAAAATATAAAAATTAGTTCGGGTGCCGTGGCTGACACCTGCAATCCCAGCACTTGGGAGGCCGAGGTGGGCAGATCATGAGATCAGGAATTTGAGATCAGCCTGACCAACACGGTGAAACCCCGTATCTACTAAAAATACAAAAACTTTAAGCCAGGTGCCACACACCTGTAATCCCAGCTACTAAGGAGGCTGCGGCTGGAGAATCTCTTGAACCCAGGAAGTGGAGGTTGCAGTGAGACAAGATAGTGCCGCTGCACTCCAACCTGGGCAACAGAGTGAGACTCCATCTCAAAAAAAAAAAAAGAAAAAGAAAAAGAAAAAATTTAGATGGGCATGGGAACAAGTGCCTGTAGTCCCAGATACTCAGGAGGCTGAGGTGGGAGGATCACCTGAGCCAAGGAGGACGAGGTTGCAGTGAGCCATAATTGTGCCACTGCACTCCAGCCTGATTGACAGTAAGACCCTGTCTCAAAAGAAAAAAATTAAAATTATCCAAAGAATGGGAAGATATACCATATCCATAAATGTGATAAATTAATGTTATAAATATATCAAATATAGTTTTATCATATTTTATATTAATTTGATATTAGGTAATTCATTAATGTACTAATTATATGATTTCAATGCAAAAATTCATCAAGATTTTTCCTAGAAATAAACAATATATACTAAAATTAATATGAAAGAGTTAAGGGTTTAAAATCAATTTTGGTTTCAGAAAGAGCAAAGAGAAGGAATGAGTCATAGCATTCAGAAGAGAAAAAAAGGATGTTATTGGCTAAGAGTCCTATAATCATAGGAAAAAAGAATACATAACCAGGCAATCTTGAAAAACAAAGAAGAAAAATAACTGATCAAAATGCATGGTTTCTCAAAAACTCTTTAGTTATATATAGAAAAATAGAACTGAGTCTCATTCGCAAAAGCACACTTTGGAGGATTGATAGCCTGCATGAGAAAGGAAACATTTGACAACATCTGTGTGACTAGCACTGGAAAGAGCTTCTTAACAGAAATCATGTTAAAAAAAATAATGGATTTGATAATATTAAAATGAATGATTTCTGTTAAAGGTACAATGTTAATGTAGACAACAGAATAAAAAAGATGTACATATCTAAAATGAAAAAGGTTTAATATCAATGAAAATTAGATTCCATCCTATGAAATCATACATTTTTTACAGACAATAATAGTAATCACATATGGTTTGACCTAATACAAAGAACTCTTTCATAGCGTAAGTAAAGGAAAACAATAGGGAAATGATTAAAAGGAGGAAGTAGGGCAGAAATGGAAAACCTCAAATGAGTGGCAAATATAAACCAGTATTTAAGAGCATCAAATTCACTAGTACTGAGAAGAAAATACAAACAATAGTATACTAGCATGCAAATTTCAATGTATAAATAAATCAATCATTTAATCATGCATTAACTTTAAAACTGTGCATAAGAAAATAATCTCCTACATGGATATACAGGAATTCTAAGCAGGTGCTCAGCTAGGTTCGACTCAATACTTTTCATCAAAGGTACATAACCAATACTTTTCATCAAAGGTACATAATCAGCATGTGTACATTTGTTTTCAAGTCACAGAAGTGGTTACATTAAATTGTGAGTAGAGGGTATGTACCATGGAGAAAGTAATTACTGATTAGAAGAAGGAACCAAGGCATGGGGGCCCATCAGGACTGAGTCCTAGCTCTTCCCCTTGTAGGACTTAAACAAAGTTACTAAATCTGCCTGTCTAAGTCTCATTGGCCTCCTCTATAATCTACAACAATTATAGTACATACCTCACAGTGTTGTTGTGAGAATTAAATGATAGAATATACGAAACAGGCTTCACCAAAAGCCTGGTAGAATGGAGTCTTTGTAAATGTTACCTGTAGTAGTGAATTTGCTTCCTTTAGGCAAGCATTTTTTTGTTAAAATTGTCAATATTTGTATTTCTAATTGCAATGGTTTTCAGATTGTAATATACATTTGATATACTATGTTCTACAGGAAAATTCTAGTCAGAATAGATTAACAATATATCCATATAAAATGCACACAACATTTGTCTTAAACTAGATGTATATCTAAGTTTACCATAAGTGTCATTGTCAAAGTAAGATACATTTCAAATTGTCTATCATAGAAGCTCTTTTGCATGCTCCTGGAGGCTAAAAGGGAACATGGCAGAAGCAAACTGTCAGCCAATAAAGGTACATCAATATTCCTGTAACTCTGAATTTAAAATCCAACAGAAAGCAAGCTTCAAGTGTTGGATATAAAGAAAGGAAGTGAGGTAGTCAGGATAAAGGAAGAAAGAAGAAATGCATGTAAACTATAAACAGAAAGACAAATAGCTTAACACACAACTTATCTTCATAATCTTACATAAATTAGTTATCTGTTTTCAAGGTATTCTGCTATCCCAAGAATAAAAACAGAATACCATTAATAATTGTGATTCTGGATCAGACACATATACATTATCTCATTTGGTTCTCACAATACATACACAATAATATGTAATAAAGTATATATTTTTATCCCTACTAATAGACAAAATGAAGCACAGAGTATGATATACCTAAAAAGTGATGCTCCATGAGTTGAGCCCAATCGGTGTGACTCCAAAGTCTATGATGTAGTTTCCCAGACTGCTTTCCAGAAAAGAAACAGAACTTAAAGGGGGAGCAGGTCAGTCTTCAGTGTTCATTCTTGAGGCTACTAAGATGTTGATTCACAAAGGACCATTGTTCCATTCATAAGAACACTTTTTTTTTTGACGGAGTTTCGCTCTTGTTACCCAGGCTGGAGTGCAATGGCGCGATCTCGGCTCACGGCAACCTCCGCCTCCTGGATTCAGGCAATTCTCCTGCCTCAGCCTCCTGAGTAGCTGGGATTACAGGCATGTGCCACCATGCCCAGCTAATTTTTTGTATTTTTAGTAGAGACGGAGTTTCACTACGTTGACCAGTATGGTCTCGATCTCTTGACCACCCGCCTTGGCCTCCCAAAGTGCTGGAATTACAGGCGTGAGCCACTCATAAGAACATATCTAAACGTCTTCCTAGAGGTGCTATGTTGAACACTTTGAGGGAAATACCTTTCTCACTAAGGGGTATATAAAACTAGTAAGAGTAGAAACAAAATCAGTGACCCATATAATGTTTAATCCCAGTGCAGACAACTTTTGGTAATTATATCTATTTAAAGAAAAATCTTGTTTTGCTAGTAAAAATATTTTTCTAATATATATCTAAAATAGATACAGAATGCTGAGGTTTTAAGTGAATCTTTTGAAGTACAATTTGGGACATTAATTTTGATTAGTTGGATACATATTATAATATTTCACACTGGTTAATATCCAGTCAAGCAGGATTTCCAATTGGGCAATAATCTGAAATTATTTAACTTCTGTTAATACTAGTTAATATATTTGTGTTTGTTCATTCAAATATACCAAATTGGATACTGAAACTTGTTAGCTCTGCTTGCAAAAAGCTATGTGTGTACAGGCACACTGTTATTTGCCCATAGACATAGTCTTCTTTTGGCTTTGCTTTGCTTTGCTTTGCTTTGCTATACGATCTCTGTAAAGAAAGAAGCAAAGCTAATAGGTTTGCTTGTGTGGATGTGCCAATCCAATCTGACAAACTTTACCTGGACAGCAAGGTTTATACAATTTCTTACCATTTTTAGAAGACATTTTTGCCTAGGGGCAAAGATACGGTTGTAGCTTAATCTCTCACAGGGCCTGGGGGGAGTAGGAAGCAGGATAGAAAAGGATTGGGAAATTTGGGTTGTTTTCCCAGAGAATATGAAGCTACAGATTCAAACTCTCCTAATAAACACTAGATTTTTGAGACCATCAGAACATTAGGTGAGAAATATAGACCCAAACAAAAAATCATCTGGTCAATTTATTTCTTCATTAAACATGGAACATACTTAGGTATAGAATAAATTTTCTAGAATATAGGAAAAATAAATTGGACTGGCAAGAGATTACTTAGTGTCAACAAACCTGGAATTGTTTCTCCTATCCAAACCAGCACCTGAATGTAGTTTTTGCAATCACAGTTAATAAGGACTAGCTTTGTTGTTTCTGTAACTTCAGTATCCCTATCTCCCACTGCACATGAATTTATATATCCGTCCTCCACCACCCAGGTAATTTGACAATTCAGCGTTGGAAATACAAAGGTGAACAAGATAGGTGTAGTCCTGCCTTCTTGTAGAAAATATTCTAGTGGGTAACACCTATAAGTAACAAATAAAACACAAGACAACAACAAAATAAAATAACATAAAAGTACCAGGTAGAATCATATAATAAGGAAAGCAAGAGGAGACCTCATTTAGATTTGGTAATAAGAAAGACCTTTCAGTAGAGATAACATTTTTCATGCTGAGAACTAAAGGCTGAGAAGGAAATAATTATTTAAAGAACCCGAGAATGACCATTTCAGACAAAACAACATATGCCATGGCCCTGTGGTATGAGAGATTTCACTAAGCTGTAGGAACTGAAAGAACACCCTGGTGTCAGAAGCATAGTGAGGGATAGGAGGAATGGATCCAAATAAACTGGCAGAGATAGGTAGGACCAGACCATGGAGGTCTTTGCAGGCCATAGTGGGAGATTTCATTCTAAATGCAATGAAAAGTAGTTGATATAATTTAAGTGTGAAGAAAATATTATTCTGATCTGAGGTTTAAGAGAATCACTAACTGAGCTGTTGAATGCAGATTGTCAAGAGAACACTTAAGAGGTTATTTCACAGTTCAGGTGGGTGATGAGGGTAACCATGACTCTTGTGCCTTGGGAATTTAGTAAGTGATAATAGAAAAAAAATGAATGAATCACAGCGCTATCTAATGGACAAGTCTAATATAGCAATCAAGTTTTCAGGACCAAATCCTTTGAAAGATGTCATTCAACAGTGGGAAGCAAAAGTTGAAGCCAAACTCTTTATTGGTTTAGTGGAATCCTATATATTTTAGAGAAGGAGATATAAATAATTTAAGAAAAATCAATAATTAATAAGCTTTTCATAAGTATATGTAATTACTCCATATTACTGTGGAATTCTTCATGTCAGAGTAATTATTTGAATTTGCTATTTATAATTAACACCTTATTTGTGAGACATATTAAGTACTATAAGGATTTATTACTATGGCTGAACCTGTTCTGACTGCTCAGGACCAGTTAACATACAGTGAAAGACCTAAATGGAACTCAGCAAGGCCTTTTTTTCTATAGTATCTCATTTAATTCTCACACAAGGACTGTAAAGTATATATAATCATATTCATTTTAAAGATAAGGAAATAGATATTCAAAAGCCTCAAGTAAGTTGTCTCATGAATGAAGGAGTATGAATTCTACTCCAAGTTTGTCTGACTAGAAAGACTATCATATTCCCACCACATACTGACTCTTAATTGCAATATCTTACAAATTGAGAGGCATGTCTGAGAATAAACTTCTAAATTTGTGTGGCATAGATTTACTTGAATCATTGCATAATTTGCCAATTTATGTAAATGAGTCTATTAAATTCCTAACGCTTCATTACCACCCAATCTAGTCAGCCTTATCTCTACCTAAGGGAGATGAGGACACATAAATAGCCACAAAATCCACTCAGAGCCAATGAACTAAGTTAATATATTTCACACCTAATCAAACACAGCATATTAGGATACTTGAACAAGTTTCATGTGCATAAAATGCATCTTCTTTAAGGAACATCTTAAAATGTTAAGTAAATATTTATTAAAAGGAGAGAGAGTCATTGTCAATACATTTATCTTTTCCTGGAATTCAGAATCTTCTTATTGTTTCCAACTAATACTATTTTATTCTTCTTTAAAGCCCTCCATTCTAAAAAATTAATACAGTCTCAATTCCTCTAGGACACATAGGTATTTGATTTTTACTCTTTGCAGTATGACAGAAAACAAGCAAGTATGGAGCAAGTCCATGAAATCTATCAAATTACTTTCTCAGAAGTGATCAATTTCCTCGTTATTTTTATGTTTAGTTTGACATACTTGATAATTAATTTCATATTCTACTGTATCTGTCCTTCGTTATGTACTAGACAAATAATTGAAATTATCAGATGGTACATTCTCTGTTCAACTTTCAGAGTTTCTAAAAAAACAAACATTTATAAGATAAAAAAGTTTAAGACCCAAGTCCACAAGAAAGTTTGGTGGAGTGAACTCCAGAGGAAATTTATGTTTATATTTAAATATGTTTTAATTTACAAAACAAAACAAAAACTTCATCTTTAATAAAATATCCATCACATAATATACATATTAATACAATATTACTTACGTGCATTACCTACACTTGCACCCAATAATAATAAATGCCTAAAATAATAAAACTTTGCTAATGGGACACACTTTCAAAATATCTCTCCAAATCACAAATGAACATTTACATTGAGAAAATTCTACCATGACTACTAGTAAGTTTAATTTTCCAACTCTTGAAGATAATAATTTCATAACTTTTCTCCACAAACCTTCTGACACCTCTAGCTGATGATCATTCCTTGTAAGAAGAAAAACAATTGCAATCAGGTGAGAGCCAACTCTTCTTCCCAACAACAAAACCACACACTTGGGTAATGGGTATTGTGGAGCTTGTTTCTAGTTTATAGCTCTTGCTTTCTAGAAATGTTAAGAATCTTGTTAGCACTTCCATAAGATAGGTATTGAAAATATAGGTACAAGAGTCTTTTAAAATTTATTTTCCACCAAATATTCAATAGTTTTACAATTTGTTTACTCCAAATTGGTTCTCCTTGATTTTAAGATTATACAAAGGATGCAATTATTGATGCCAAAAATAACAATACTTTGGGCAAACTTAATTTAACATACTTTGCTCAATGTGACTGAGTCCAGACGAAGAGGCATTTAAGAAATATGGTTATACTTTCACACTGTTGGTCGGAGGGTAAATTAGTTCAACCATTGTGGAAGACAGTGTGGTGATTCCTCAAGGCCTTAGAAATAGAAATTCCATTTGACCCAGCAATCAATCCCATTACTGGGTGATATACCCAAAGGATTACAAATCATTCTATTATAAAGACACATGCACACATACATTCATTGTAGCACTGTTTACAATAGCAAAGACCTGGAACCAACCCAAATGCCCACTGATGATAGACTGGAGAGGGAAAATGTAGCACATATACACCATGGAATATTATGCATCCAGAAAAAACAATGAGTTCATGTCCTTTGTAGGGACATGGATGAACCTGGAAACCATCATTCTCAGCCAACTGACACAAGAACAGAAAATCAAACACTGCATGTTCTCACTCATAGGCAGGTGCTGAACAATGAGAACACATGGACACAGGGAGGGGAGCATCACACACTGGGGTCTGTAGTGGGGAACTAGAGGAGGGACTGCAGGGGGTTAAGAGTTGGGGAGGGATAACAGGGGGAAAAATGCCAGATATAGGTGATGGGGAAGAAGGCAGCAAACCACATTGCCATGTATGTACCTATGCAACAATCTTGCATGTTCTTCACATGTACCCCAAAACCTAAAACGCAATAAAATATATATATTAAAAAATTAATATGGTTATATATAACCTAGTTACCTCCAATGATAACCTACCTGAGCATAATAAATCGTTTATACTAGTACCCTTATGGTAGCAGTTTGATGACAATGGAAATCTTCAATCTATTGCTCTTACCAGTTTTTAACTGTCTCTCCCCACCATTCAAGTCCTCAATTCCCATTTTGCCAAATAAATTTCAAGGTAAGCATTATAACTCTTCATTGCAAAAAGTTTAACTTATTTGCCCCTTCTTTCCCCCTGTTCCACTTTCTTTTTTTTTTTTTCTTTTGAGACGGAGTTTCGCTCTTGTTACCCTGGCTGGAGTGCAATGGCGCAATCTCGGCTCACCGCAACCTCCACCTCCTGGGTTCAGGCAATTCTTCTGCCTCAGCCTCCTGAGTAGCTGGGATTACAGGCATGCGCCACCATGCCCAGCTAATTTTTTGTATTTTTAGTAGAGACGAGGTTTCACCATGTTGACCAGCATGATCTCGATTTCTCGACCTCATGATCCACCCAGCTCGGCCTCCCAAAGTGCTGGGATTACAGGCTTGAGCCACCGCGCCCGGCCCCACTTTCTTGGCAATATTTGAGCAGTAACAAACTATTTGCATTCTCTACACCTGAACCCAATCAACCAAGGTCCAAAATAACAGAAGCTTGCCAATGGACTCACTTTCAAAATATCTCTTCAAATCACGAATGAACATTTATATTAAGAAAATTATACATGCCTACTAGTAAATTTAATTTTCCAACCATTGAAGATGATAATTTCATAACTTTTTTCCAAAAACTCTCTAACACATTCAGCTGCTGATCATTCCTCATAAGTAGCAAAACAATTGCAATCAGATGAGAGACAACTCTTCTTCCCAACAACAAAACCATCCATCTGGATGCATCTTTACCCATATTATTTTTCATCTTGTTATAGATTAATAAGAATCCCAAATTCTTTCTAAGTCACCTTCTTCACTTGAAATCTAGAACTCATCCTCCTCTTTCTTACTTTTCTTCTTCTGAATCAAGCCCACTGATCTTCAAGCATGTTTTAATATTGCCTATTAAAAACAACAAAAACCTTTTTTTCTATATTCTCTCCAATTAATATTCTATTTGTCTGTTGTGTGGTAAACTGAAAATATTTACCACCATTTAAAAATGTGCAGTCTCTAAATTCTGGTACTGTGAACAATACTTCTGTTGCTATTTGATTATAATCTACATTGTACTTTTAAAGAGTCATAATTTACTTTAACATATGAAAGGCTCTATAAAGTCTTGCAGCTAAGAAATTTCTTTAATTTTGTTTTACCCAGCACTTTCTTTTTCAATTAATTTGACCACTTACAGTTTTTCCAATTAAAATCTACAGAGCAGAGAAAATATTCTGGAAAGTACTTAGTTAAGTGTTTTTGCAGTGTGTGTGTGTGTGTGTGTGTGTGTGTGTGTGTGTGTAGAAATTTTAGCTTAAAATGTAGCTTAAAATGAAGCTTGAATTGGTTAAAAATGCTATGTGGAAAAAAGAGACTGAAATGTTACAAATGTTAACGTTTAGCTTAATTTTTACCTCTTTTTTCACACAAATTTTTTTTAATCACTTCAACAAGCATTATCTTAAACTACAATTATTGTAGACACTGTAGGATCATCCAAATGCTGACGGCAGGAAAAGTAGAACAAAGAAAATGCAGTGGTAGTTCTAAACCCAACATTCATTATAATATCTCTCTTTTAATAAAACTTTCTTAGAGTACATAGTTTCAAGTCCATTTTAATTTTGATTCTGTGCTTGTGCCCATATCTTTTTTACAGTGCTCTAGAATGAATCCATTTTGAGGAAAGATAATATCAAGAAGATGGGAAAGTTATATGCTAATCTTTCAGAATTTGGTAGTAAACTTTCATAATCTTATTAAGAAGTCCTCATTGAGTCTCTTTTTAAAATGTCTTCTAAGCCCTCATATGTTAGATGTTGCAGTAAAGGTTGAGAAAAGGGTTATAACTGATCACAAGGAATTTTACATCTAATATTGGAGATTGGACCATTTGAAGAAAATTTCAGGAAACTTAAAGCCAGGCACCGTTCTCATTCTGCAGTTTAAATTGTAAAAAAAAAAAAAAAAACAAGTTTCTGGAATTCTGGGGATCATAGTGGAACAGAAATCATAATGGTGCTCAAAAATCCATAGAAAGATGCAAATACATACATATTTAAAATGGGGAGAATATGCATGCATGAACTTTGCACATACATGAAATGTGGGCTTTGGCCAATATGTAAGTTTTGTTACTTTAAAATAGATTTTCTTTCTTCCAGGGCTCCTGCAAAGCTTACAATTAGTTGTTTTCCTTTTTAACAATGCACAGCTAAATTACATTACTTAGATATTAAGGAAAGCAGTAGCTCAGTTACCACAGCTGGAGGTAATTGAATCATGGGGATGATTTTCCTCCATCCTGTTCTTGTGATACTGAGTTCTCGAAAGATCTGATGGTTTTCTAAGTGCTTGGTAGTTCCTCCTGCATTCATTCTCCTTCCTGCCACCTTGGGAAGAAGATGTCTTGCTTCCCCTATGCCTTCTGTCAGGATTTTAAGTTTCCGGAGGCCTCACCCAGCCATGCAAAACTGTGAGTCATTAAACTTTCTTTTTTAAATTATCCAGTCTTGGACAGTTCTTCATAGCAGTGTGGAAATGGACTAATACACTATTTTTTTTGTAAATACTACGTTTCCATTTTTACTGGTTATCTCTTTCTTACTGATTTTAGAAAGTACTTTATTCTAGAAAACAAATCTTTAGCTTGTATATGTTCCAAATATATTCTGCTGTTTTGAGCCTCATTGCCTTCTTCTCTGAAGACCTTTTGACCTAAAAACAGTTTTTAACGTAATCAATCTGCTTATGTTCTGCTAAATAAATAATTCACTATTCTGAGGGCATAATGATGTTAATTCATACTGACTTTGTATGTTTTGGAAATTGATTCTTTTAATCTTCAATCTACCTGATGGTATAGTATAATATAGGAATCCAATTTTTCCTATGTACATTCCTATACATTTTCTCCTATATATATATTTCTAATTACTGCAACATGGTTCATTGAAAACTCTTTCTACCCCCTAGTTTTCAATACATTTAGTTTTGTTTTTTAGCACAAAACTAGGATGTTTCTATACTTTACCAGTCTTTTTTAAAGAGTGAACTATTCCAGAAACTTTTCATGTAAGTATATTAAAACCAGCTTTATTATGTTAAGTGCTTAATAAACATTTCTTAAATGTCTATGCCACATAGTGAATGAAATTGCCATAATTTAAGTAATCCTCTACTGATACATAAATGGTTTTTATTCTTCACTATAAATATGTTGCTACAGCAAACATCCTATTTATTTTTATACTTTTTAATTCTGTTTCTCTAGGAGGCATTGTGAGAAGTGAAAATCTTTGATAAAAACAATGCTTATTTGTAATGTCAATATATTTTTAATTGCTCTCAGATCCACTAGCAGTGAGTTTTCGTGCTTGATATGGTTTGGCTCTGTGTCCCCACCCATATTTCATCTTGAATTGTACTGCCATACATAATTCCCACGTGTTGTGGGAGGGAACCTGTGGAAGATCATTTAATCATGGTGGTGCTTTTAGTATTCCCATACCGTTCTTGTGGTAGTAAGTCTCATGAGATCTGATGGTTTTATAAGGGGGTTCCACTTTCACTTCTCCCTCACTCGCTCTTACCACTGCCATATAAGAACTGCCTTTCACCTTCCACCATGATTATGAGGCCTCCCCAACCACATGGAACTGTGAGTCCATTAAATCTATTTTTCTTCCAAGTTGTGGTTAATACTGAGAGTCAACTTGATCTGATTGAAGGAGACAAAGTATTCATCCTGGGTGTGTCTGTGAGGGTGTTGCCAAAGGAGATTAACTTTTGAGTCAGTGTGCTGGGAAAGGCAGACCACCCTGAATCTGGGTGGGCACAAGCTAATCAGCTGTCAACACAGCTAGAATATAAGCAGACTGGAAAAATGTGAAGAGAGAGACTGGCCTAGTGTTTCTCTCATGCTGGATGCTTCCTGCCCTTGAACATTGGACTCCAAGTTTTTCAGTTACAGAACTTGGACTGGCTTTTTTGCTCCTCAGCCTGCAGATGGCCTGTTGTGAGACCTTGTGATCAAGTGAGTTAACACTTAATAAATTTCCCTTCGTGTGTGTGTGTGTGTGTGTGTGTGTGTGTATTCCACTAATTTTATCCCTCTAGAGATCACTGACTAACACACCAGTCTCAAGGATGTCTTTTTTTCTTTTTTCTGAGATGGAGTCTCACTCTGACACCCAGACTGGAGTGCAGTAACATGATCTTGGCTCACAACAACCTCCGTCTCCTGGGTTCAAGCAATTGTCCTACTTCAGCCTACTGAGTAGCTTGGATTATAGGCAACCACCATCAAGCCTGGCTAATTTTTGTATTTTGATAGAGACAGGGTTTCACCATGTCAGTCAGGCTGGTCTAGAACTGCTGACCTCAGGTGATCCATCTACCTCAGCCTACCAAAGTGCTGGGATTACAGTCATGAGCCACTGTGCCCAGCCTAGAGATGTCTTTATTAGCAACGTGAAAATGGACTAATACAGTACATTGGTACTGGTAGAGTGGGGCACTGCCTAAAAGATACCTGAAAATGTGGAAGTGTTTTGGAATTGGGTAACAGGCGAGGTTGGAACCGTTTGGAGGGCTTAGAAGAAGAAAGAAAAATGTGGGAAGCTTTAGAATTCCCTAGAGACTTGTTGAATGGTTTTGACCAAAATGCTGATAATGATATGGATAATGAAATCCAAGCTGAGGTGGTCTCAGATGGAGATGAGCTACTTGTTGGAAACTAGAACAAGGGTGACTCTTGTCAAGTTTTATCAGAGACTGGCAGCAGTTTGCCCCTACCCTAGAGATTTGCAAACCTTTGAACTTGAGAGAGATGACTTAAGATATCTGGTGGAAGAAAATTCCAAGCAGCAAAGTATTCAAGATGTGACTTGGGTGCTTTTAAAGGCAATCAGTTTTATAATGGAAGCAGAGCATTGAAGTTGGGAAAATTTGCAGTGTGACAATGTGATAGAAACGAAAATCCCATTTTCTGAGGAGAAACTCAAGCTGGCTGCAGAAATTTGCATAAGTAATGAGGAACCAAATATTAATCACCATAACAATGGGGAAAATGCCTCCAGGGCATGTCAGAGACATTTGCAGCAGCCCCTCCCATCACAGACCTGAAGGCCTAGGAGGACAAAATGATTTTGTGGGCAAGGCTCAGGGTCCTTCTGCTGTGTGTAGTCTAGGGACTTGGTGCCCTGCATTCTGGTCACTCCAGCTGTGACTAAAGGGGTCACATGTGGGCCTGTAACCCCTCTGTTTTGGCCAATTTCTCCCATTTGGAATGGATGTATTTACCCATTGCCTGTAAGCCCATTGTATCTAGGAAGTAACCTGCTTTTGATTTTATAGGCTCATAGGCAGAAGGGACTTTCCTTCTCTCTGATAAGACTTTAGACTGTGGATTTTGAGTTAAGACTTTGGGGTACTGTTGGGAAGGCATGATTGGTTTTAAAATGTGAGGACCTGATATTTGGCATGGGCCAGTGGCAGAATGATATGGTTTGGCTCTGTGTCCCCACTGAAATCTCATCTTCAGTTGTACTCCTATAATTCCCACATGTTGTGGGAGGGACCTGGTGAGAGATAATTGAATCACACAGGCAGTTTCCCCCATACTGTTCTCATGTTAGTGAATAAGTCTCATGAGAACTGCTGGTTTTAGAAGCCGTGTCTGCTTTCGCTTCTCCCTCATTTTCTCTTGTCACTGCCATGCCTTTCATCTTCCACCATGATTGTGAGTCCTCCCAGCCACACGGAAGTGTGAGTTGATTAAATGTATTTTTTTCCCCATTCTTGGGTATATCTTTACTAGCAGGGTGAAAATGGACTAGTACAATGCTTTTCTCCCCACATCCTTGACAACATTGTGAGGTATCAGTTACTTTAGTCATTGTTATGTCGACAGATGAAAAATTATACCACCATGTTGTTTCAACTTTTTTTGATTTTAATGATGTTAATATTTTTTGGGATCTTATGTTTCTGACAGATAGATTGATTTCTGTATTTGTATCTATTTTTCTACTTTTCAAACCTGTTTATCTTTTCTCTTTATCCTTTGTCTCCTACTCAGCTACACAGCATCTCTTCAACATTTAACATTTTATACATGTAGATGTAGTTATTCTTTGTCTCACAACTAGAATAAAAGTTCTTTGATAACAGAGACTTTGTTTTCCTCATAGCTTTATTTTTATCCTTATAAAATCTCATAATTATTTTATCCTTACAAAATCTCATAATTTCTTTTGGTTTATATTCAAGTAGCTTTCATCTTCTGATAACAATTAGGAGATAATTAACTTTTAAAATCTCATAACTTTGCTGAAGTTGTTTATCAGATTAAGGAGATTTTGGGTTGAGACAATGGGGTCTTCTAAATATACAATCATGTCATCTGCAAATAGAGACAATTTGACTTCCTCTTTTTCTAATTGAATACCTTTTATTTATTTTTCTTGCCTGATTTCTCTGGCTAGAACTTCCAGTACTATATTGAATAGGAGTGGTGAGAGAGGGCATCCTTGTCTGTTGCCAGTTTTCAAAGGAAATGCTTCCCACAGGGAGGGGAACATCACACACTGGGGTCTGCTGGGAGGTGGGGAGCTAGGGGAGGGACAGCAGGGAGCAGGGAGATTGGGGAGGGATAACAGTAGGAGAAATGCCTGATGTAGGTTATAGGGGGATGGAGACAGCAAACCACCATGGCATGTGTGTACCTATGCAATAATCCTGCAAGATCTGCACATTTACCCCAGAACTGAAAGTACAATAAAAATAAAAATAAAAACCTTTTTTTAATCTCATAATTTTCACTACAGAATTAGAGCTAGTCTTTTCATTCTCCTTCACTCAAAGTATTCGTAAACATTTATTCATGTCTCTTTGTGAAGTAAAACTGTGCAGACCACACATCCTGCTATTGAAAGTATATCAATACCTTAACAACCTGGATTAACTCTACTTTAAATGTCATGTAAATGAGCATATGTGGTTAGAAATCTATGTTGTCTTCATCACCTGGGTTAACTCTGTTTTGAATGTCATGTAAATGAACAAATTAGTTAGAAATCTGTCAAGTGTTACCTTCATCACATGGTTAGAAACAGGATTAACTGAGATTATGCTTGAGAAATAATTTTACAAACTATCCTGGGAAATTCAAATTACGTTTTCATAATCATTGTCATCCTGTCACATCTACTTGCTATACTGAGTATATGAGACAGAGACAGAGATGGAGAGAGAGAGAGAGAGAGAGAGAGAGAGAGAGAGAGAGAGAGAGAGAGAGAGAGTGAGTCTCCTCCTTAACTTGTTCTCTTTGGTGTCAATGATGAGCCATCAGAAATTGTAAGGCAACCTGTAACTCACTTTCAAAAGAATTGCTGATAGCTCTGTGTTCTACCTTCAAATTTAAAGCAATCTAATATTTTACAAGAAATGAGTTATATGCTTTTGTATTACTCATCTGTGACCTTTCAAAAGGCAACTTCTTGCCTGATAACAGTTGTAGCTTATGATGAAGCATATCTTAACTTAAATGAAAATCAGACTTTTGGGGCTCTGGGGAGAGAGAATATAAGTCATGTGTATTTACAATAATTTATCTCAAGAATAATAGATTTTTCTGTATACCTTCTAATTTTAAAATAACAAACAATAATTTAATAATATCAAGCAAGTTGATGGTTTCCTCTATGAAGTTTTGAAAAGGAGAGTTATCTCCCTGAGGGCATCAAAAGGTCAGCAAGGCTTCATATGGGTCTTCTAGGCATAAATACAGCACAGTCCATTGAATGCATGTCTCCCCCAAATGATGAGAAACAAACTCAAAAAATACAGCATGCTAAATGAGAACAGTGATAGCATTTTATGTACCTTAAATTCATAGCAGCACGGGTATTCAGTGCTTGCTGTATGGCAGGCACTGCTCAGTATGTTTTGACAATAACAATCCTATTAGCATATTAGTAGTAATATACTATATATTAGCAGCATCTACATAGTACAAATGAATAAACAGTGACAAGACTGATGATGTGAATTTCCTAGAGTGCAAAGCTAGTAAGCTGTAAAGCAGGAATCAAAACAAGTGATTTGGCCCTAAAGGCCATTTCCTTATCTCACGCCTGTAATCCCAGCACTTTGGGACTGAGGTGAGCAGATTACCTGAGATAAGGAGTTTGAGACCAGCCTGGCCAACATGATAAAACTCTGTCTCTACTAAAAATACAAAAATTAGCCAAGTGTGTTGGCGGGTGCCTATAATTCCAGCTATTAGGGGACTGAGGCAGGGGAATCACTTAAGCACGGGAGGCAGAGGTTGCAGGGAGCCAAGATCACACCACTGCACTCTACGCTGGGTGACAGAGTGAGACTCCATAAAAAAAAAAGTACCCATGTGCAGAAAGCAGAAACTGGACCCCTTCCTGACACCTTACACTAAAATTAACTCCAGATGGATTAAAGACTTAAACATAAGACCTGGCACCATAAAAACCCTAGAAGGAAATCTAGGCAAAACTATCCAGGACATAGGAGTAGGCAAGGACTTCATGAACAAAACACCAAGAGCATTGGCAACAAAAGCCAAAATAGACAAATGGGACCTAATGAAACTCCACAGCTTCTGCACGGCAAAAGAAACAGTCACTAGAGTGAATCGGCAACCAACAGAATGGGAAAAAATTTTCGCAGTCTACCCATCTGACAAAGGGCTGATATCCAGAATTTACAAACAACTCAAGCAGATTTACAGGAAAAAAACAAACAAGCCCATTCAAAAGTGGGCAAAGGATATGAACAGATACTTTACGAAAGAAGACATATATGAGGCCAACAATCATATGAAAAAATGCTCATCATCACTGGTCATCAGAGAGATGCAAATCAAAACCACATTGAGATACCATCTCACACCAGTTAGAATGGTGATCATTAAAAAATCTGGAGACAACAGATGCTGGAGAGGATGTGGAGAAAAAGGAACACTTTTACACTGTTGGTGGGAGTGTAAATTAGTTCAACCATTGTGGAAGACAGTGTGGCGATTCCTCAAGGCCTTAGAAATAGAAATTCCATTTGACCCAGCAATCCCATTACTGGGTATATATCCAAAAGACTATAAATCCTTCTACTATAAGGACACATGTACACGAATGTTCATTGCAGCACTGTTTACAATAGCAAAGACCTGGAATCAACCCAAATGCCCATTGATAATAGACTGGATTGGAAAAATGTGGCACATATACACCATGGAATATTATGCAGCAATCAGAAATGATGAGTTCGTGTCGTTTGTAGGGACATGGATGAATCTGGAAAACATCATCCTCAGCAAACTGACACAAGAACAGAAAATGAAACACCGCATATTCTCACTCATAGGTGGGTGATGAAAAATGAGAACACATGGACACAGAAAGGGGAGTACTAAACACTGGGGTCTATTGGGGGGAAAAGGGGAGGGCCAGTGGGAGGGGGAGGTGGGGAGGGATAGCCTGGGGAGAAATGCCAAATGTGGGTGAAGGGGAGAAGAAAAGCAAAGCACACTGCCATGTGTGTACCTACGCATCTGTCTTGCATGCTCTGCTCATGTACCCCAAAACCTATAATCCAATAAAAAATTAAAAAAAAAAAAAAAAAAAAAAAGTACCAGAAGTGCTTTATATTCTGACAAATATTAAGCCAAAACATAAGTACACGGTGAATCATACTCTTTTAACATAAGGAATGATGGATATATTTGTATTCTGAGTATGCTCACTTGTCATATAAGACATCAATGCCAAAGAAAAATATTTTTTAGCAAAATTATCTCTTAGTGATTTTTTATTACATTTTCTTCTTTTTTAAAGAATTTTTTATTATTATACTTTAAGTTCTGGGATACATGTTTAGATAATGCAGGTTTGTTACATATATATACACATGCCATGGTGGTTTGCTGCATCCATCACCCTGTCATCTATATTAGATATTTCTCCTAATCCTATCTCTTCCCCAGTCTTCCACCGCCACAACAGGCCCTTGTGTGTAATGTTCTCCTCCCTGTATCCATGCAATCTCGCTATTCAACACCCACCTATGAGTGAGAACATGTGGTGTTTGGTTTTCTGTTCTTTTGTCAGTTTGCTGAGAATGATGATTTCTAGCTTCATCCATGTCTTTGCAAAGGACATAAACTCATCCATTTTTATGGCTGCATAGTATTCCATGGTGTATATGTGCCACATTTTCTTTATCCAGGCCATCATTGATGGGCACTTGGGTTGATTCCAAGTCTTTGCTATTCTGAACAGTGCCACAATAAACATATGTGTCCATGTGTCTTTATTATAGAATGATTTAGAATCCTTTGGGTATATATCCAGTAATGGGATTGCTGGGTCAAATAGCATTTCTAGTTCTAGATCCTTAAGGAATCACCACACTGTCTTCCACAATGGTTGACCTAATTTACACTCCCACCAACAGTGTAAAAGCATTCCTATTTCTCCACATCCTCTCCAGCATCTGTTGTCTCCTGATTTTTTTATGATCGTCATTCTAACTAGCATAAGATGGTCTCTCATTGTGGTTTTGATTTGCATTTCTCTAATGAACAGTGATAATGAGGTTTTTTTCATATGTTTGTTGGCTGCATAAATGTCTCCTTTAGAGAAGTGTCTGTTCATATCCTTCACCCACTTTCTGATGTGGTTGTTTGTTTTTTTCTTGTAAATTTGTTTAAGTTCTTTGTAGATTCTGGATATTAGTCCTTTGTCAGATGGGTAAATTGCAAAATTTTTCTCCCATTCTGTAGGTTGCGTGTTCACTCTGATGTTAGTTTCTCTTGCTGTGCAGAAGATCTTTACTTTAATTGGATCCCATTTGTCTATTTTGGCTTTTGTTGCCATTGGTTTTGGTGTTGTAGTCATAGTCTTTGCCCATACCTATGTCCTGAATGGTATTGCCTAGGTTTTCTTCCAGGGTTTTTATGGTGTTAGATGTTATATTTAAGTCTTTAATCCATCTTGAGTTAATTTTTGTTTAAGGTATAATGAAGGTATTCAGTTTTAGATTTCTGCTTATGGCTAGCCAGTTTTCCCATTTATTAAATAGGGAATTCTTTCCCCATTGCTTGTTTTTGTCAGGTTTGTCAAAAATTAGATGGTTAAGATGTGTGGTGTTATTTCTGAGGCCTCTGTTCTGTTCCATTGGTCTATATCTCTGTTTTGGTACCAGTATCATGCTGTTTTTATTACTGTAGTCTTGTAGTATAGTTTTAAGTCAGCTAGTGTGATGCCTCCAGCTTTGTTATTTTTGTTTAGTATTACCTTGTCTATACAGTCTATTTTCTGGTTCCATATGAAATTTAAAGTAGTTTTTTCCAGTTCTGTGAAGAAAGTCAATGATAGCTTGATAGGGATAGCACTGAATTTATAAATTACATTGGGCAATATGTGGCCAGTTTCACAATATTGATTCTTCCTATCCATGAGCATGGAATGTTTCTCCATCTGTTTGTGTCCACTCTTATTTTCTTGAGCAGTGGTTTGTAGTTCTCCTTGAAGAGGTCCTTCATATCCCTTGTAAGTTCCATTCTAGCCAGGCACGGTGGCTCACGCCTGTAATCCTAGCACTTTGGGAGGCTGAGGCGGGTGGTTCACGAGGTCAAGAGATCGAGACCATCCTGGTCAACATGGTGAAACCCCGTCTCTACTAAAAATACAAAAAATCAGCTGCGCATGGTGGCACGTGCCTGTAATCCCAGCTACTCGGGAGGCTGAGGCAGGAGAATTGCCTGAACCCAGGAGGCGGAGGTTGCGGTGAGCCGAGATAGCGCCATTGCACTCCAGCCTGGGTAACAAGAGCGAAACTCCATCTCAAAAAAAAAAAGTTGCATTCCTAGGTATTTTATTCTCTGTAGCAATTGTGAATGGGAGTTCACTCATGATTTGGCTCTCTGTTTGTCGGTTATTGGTGTATAGGAATGCTTGTGATTTGTGCACATTGACTTTGTATTCTGGGACTTTGCTGAATTTGCTTATCAGATTGAGGAGATTTTGGGCTGAGATGATGGGCTCTTCTAAATATGTAATTATATCATCCTCATATAGAGACAATTTGACTTCTTCTTTTCCTAATTGAATGCATTTTATTTCTTTTTCTTGCCTGATTGCCCTGCCCAGAACTTCCAATGTTGTTCCAACTTGAATAGGAGTGGTGAAAATGGGCATTCTTGTCTTGTGCTGATTTTCAACTGGAATGCTTCTAGCTTTTGCCCATTCAGTATGATATTGGCTATGAGTTTGTCATGAATACATTTTCTTTTTTAAGAGTTCACTCACCACCCAAATTCTTTTATTAAGTAATACCACTGGTACTCTGATATAATACCTAGCAAATGTCATAAGATCAGGCATCAAAACAAGTCCCCATATAGATAAATATTCTGTATACATTCAACAAAAGTTGTACAACACTATGAATTTTGCAGATAGATGAATGTTTTTAACAATAAACTTGTCATTTATTTTATAATTTTATCCAAATTCTTCTTTCAAAACATGAGTGCTTCTCTCCTCTTTAAATAGAAACAGTAGACTATAATTTGAATCATATTCTTGCTTTGTCAAGAGCATTCATCATTTATTTGGAGTTTTCCTATTTTATCTGTTCATCTCTTCCACTAATGTTAAACTGTCAGCCATTATTTCTGTTATTTTTGTCCCCTTCAGTCATTCTTTCATCTATCAATCTATTTGTTTATTCATTCATTATTTTACATTCCTAGCAACTAGTACTGGGGTGTACAAAAGCCTATGACTTAAAAAGTTGTACAGTTTAATTTGGGATTCAGAGAAGCAATAGAAATGGCATTTCAGCTTTAAAAGCAGAGTTGAAAATCTACACAGGGAACAGTGGAAATATCTAGAGGAGTCACTGTGGAGTCAGAAGAAGGTTGAGATAATCTTCCATTACAAACAGGAGTTAGAAAGGGAAGTGGAAAGTGGTGTTTGGTGAAGGAATAGACTTAGCATAAGGAACAGTATGTGCCAAGGCCTGGAGTTATGAGCTACTGAGGAAACTAAAAAAGGGAGATGAGGTGATCTTATCTGTCTTTTAAAAAAATCACTCTACTGTTGCTTTTCATCACTTCTGGTTTTGAAATTTATAACAGGCTGTGCTTAGTGAACAGCTAAATAAATGTTTAAAAATATATAAGGCAAATGAGTTCATAAATGAAGCTAATACACTCAGTTTTGCTGGAAGGACTTTCTAATTACTCTTTTATGCTCAATTAACATTTTGGAGGTTAGAGAGTTACAAAAACAAAATAGTGAAGTCAGAAGTTAAGGCAAATCATCACATTTTCCATATTTATGAATTATTTAAGAAGCATGAAAGTCTGTTTGTAATCTCAACATTATACTGCCACATTATATGCAATTGTATGTATTTACATGTTTTGTCAGTATATATTTTTTCACATTTAGAAATGTGATTCTGCATATGAAATTTTCTTACTATTGATTCTGAAATAAAATATAACTATCAATTGGGGAGTAGGGCTATTTTTTTTTAGAAGAAAGATTCTTCGACAAGCAAAGAGAAAGCAGAGAAGAACAAGATAGTGGCACTCAGCAGAGAATGGTGGTATTAAGTAAAGAAACTTACAATAATGGCTTGCTTCCATTTATTTTAAACATGTTTATGTACATGTGCAGTGGTTTTGATGTAATCCAAGGGGCCAAGAACATAGCTGATAAAGAGGAGAAAATGAGACATCACAGAAGGCTGTATTAGAGGATGCATGGACAAGAAGGCAGTAATTAAAATGTTCACCTGTTCTAGATGCCAGGAACAAGAAGGTCATTAATGGATTTAAATGGCAGTAAGATTTTTAGCTTCCATATGAAATTTACTCATCTAATGCTTAGTGTACATAATTTAACTTCTGCTCTGATAATCTTAGGGTGAAGGTGCTTTTAAGAAGTTTGGCAGAAATTCCTGGCTCATATTCCCAAGAGAATTAGAAGGAGATGAGGAAGAAACAACCATTAGACATCATTCTTCATGAAATTTCTTATTGAAGGAATTAGAAAAAGATAATTACTTATAATAATCTTTGGTAATTACTTATCAAAACCATGCCATATTGAAATTAATTAGTAAAAGTCCTCCTATACTTTTTCTTTTAGTTTTCGTGGCTCATGTCATTTGGTATGGTTCTTTACATATTTAGATGTTTAAGATATGAAATAAATCAGATTTTTGTAGAAATGTATTCAAATTTTAAAATGGCAAAATATCCTATGAAAAATAAAAACTACCCCAGATAATCGGCAAAACTTCTAAACTGGTGATGTATGTCACCATACGCATATGCAGTGAATGATCAAGTCCAAATTAGTATATGTGGACATATGGACACAGGTGTGGATTTGTACTTACTTAAAATGTTACATAGTTTCTAAAATTGTGGCTTCAATATTTTAGGGAGTCATAACACCTTTATTAAATTGATGAATACAATAAAATCTCTCTCAAAATTATCCCTACATACACAAAATATTTTGCATATAATTTTAGCAGATTCATGGACAACCTGAAGTCCCATTAATGTAACCAGAGTTAACTACCCCTGAATTAGAACATTGTATAACAATGTTTACTTTTTTGAGGATTTTAAATTTTATTTTATTTTATTATTATACTTTAAGTTCTGGGATACATGTGCAGAATGTGCAGGTTTATTACATAGGTATACATGTGCCATGGTAGCTTGCTGCATCCATCCCCCATCATCTGCATGAGGTGTTTGTCCTAATGCTGTTCCTCCCCTAGACCCCCATGCCCTGCTATCCTTTCCCTCCCCCTTTGCCCCTGACAGGTCCTGGTGTGTGATGTTCCCCTCCCTGTGTCCATGTGTTCTCATTTTTCAACACCCACTTATGAGTTACAGCATGCAGTGTTTGGTTTTCTGTTCTTGTGTCAGTTTGCTGAGAATGATCATTTCCAGCTCTATCCATGTGTCTGCAAAGAACATGAGCTCATCATTTTTATGGCTGCATAGTATTCCATGGTGTATATGTACCACATTTTCTTTATCTAGTCTATCATTGATGGGCATTTGGGTTGGTTCCAAGTCTTTGCTATTGTAAACAGTGCTGCAATAAACATATTTGTGCATGTCTTTATAATACAATGATTTATAATCATTTAGGTATATACCCCTTAATAAGATTGCTGGGTCAAATGGTATTTGTAGTTTTTGAAGAATTGCCACCATCTTCCACAATGGTTGACCTAATTTACACTCCCACCAACAGTGTGAAAGTGTTCCTATTTCTCCACATCCTCTCCAGCATCTGTGGTCTCCTGATTTTTTAATGATCCCCATTCTAACTGGCATGAAATGGTATTTCATTGTGGTTTTGATTTGCATTTCTCTAATGATCAGTGATGATGAGGATTTTTTTCATATGTTTGTTGGCTGCATAAATGTCTCCTTTTTGAGAAGAGTCTGTTTATATCCTTCACTCACTTTTTGATAGGGTTTTTTTTCCTTGTAAATTTGCTTAAGTTCTTTGTATATTTGGGATATCAGCCATTTGTCAGATGGGTAGATTGCAAAAAGTTTTTCCCATTCTGTTGGTTGCCATAAACTCTAATGATAGTTTCCTTTGCTGTGCATAAGCTCTTTAGTTTAATTAGATCCCATTTGTCTATTTTGGCTTTTGTTGCCATTGCTTTTGGTGTTTTAGTCATGAAGTATTTGTCCATGCCTAAGTCCTCAATGGTATTGCCTAGGTTTTCTTCTAGGGTTTTTATGGTGTTAGGTCTTAGGATTAAATCTTTAATTCATCTGGAGTTGATTTTTGTATAAAGTGAAAGTAAGGGACCCAGATTCAGCTTTCTGCATATGGCTAGCCAGTTTTCCCAACACCACTTATTAAATAGGGAATCCTTTCCCCATTGCTTGTTTTTGTCAGGTTTGTCAAACGTCAGATTGTTGACATGTGTGGCATTATTTTGGAGTCATCTGCTCTGTTCCATTGGTCTATATCTCTGTTTTGGTACTAGTACCATACTGTTTTGATTACTGTGGCATTGTAGTATAGTTTGAAGTCAGGTAGCATGATGCCTCCTGGTTTTTATTTTTTTGCTTAGGATTGTCTTATCAATGTGGGCTCTTTTTTGGTTTCATATGAAATCTAAAGTAGTTTTTTCTAATTCTGTGAGAATTCACTCATGCTCATGGGTAGGAAGAACCAAACCTGGCTAATTTTTATGTTTTTAGTAGAGATGGAGTTTCACTATGTTGGTCACACTGTTCTTGAACTCCTGACCTCATGTGATCCACCTGCCTTGGCCTCCCAAAGTGCTGGGATAGGAAGATTTCTTAACTATCCCAAACCTATTCTCATTCTCTGCTCTCCGTGCTTGTGTATTACAATTGTTTTAAATTAAATGGACTCAATTTTTATCTCTAAATGTGTGTGTAAGCACAACCATATTATCTTCAAAGTGGAGAAAGACTTTACCACCGCTTTCTTCTCTAGTTGAGAATTCACAGCAATGTGTGAGCTTAACAATTTTGCAGATTGATAATAATAGAAAAATTTAGAGCAAATGGGCAAAGAAAAGAGACAAATAGAATTTACTCAGAGAAAATTTTGAAGTACAGTTTAATTAGATTGCTAGTGGATGAATGTGGCAGAAAATAAGCACTTCCTGAAGCTGAAACTCTGAGATATTTTTAAATAAAATTTTAGATTTCAAGCTGGAATAGAAGTTGATCATCATCTAATGAGGAAAGGTTTGACTCTTTTAAAGGTTTTGAAAGGCTAAGCTAAGAAGTAAATGAGCTTTAACAGATGTGGCATTCTAAGCATCATTCATGGACTCTATATCCCTACATCACTGCAATGCTATCATTGATAAAAATAATTGTTGTCTCTTATTTCCATCAACTTTTGTAACAGACACAGCTGGACTAATAATCTAGGTTTCTGATTGTTCTGTTCTAATAGTATTTGCCTATGTTGCCAAAATTGATTTCTACAATTTGTTTAGCATCAGATACTAGATTTCCAGCCCTATAGTTATTTTGTTTTTCAGGTTAACTACCATGTAAATCCTGTAATTTACAAGCCACAGATTAGCGTTATATTTGCCTTATATAGCTTTATCAATTTTTCTTCTACATACTAAAATGTGGATGCTTTTCTGAGTCCCTGAGCCACACGTAAAGTAAGAAAAAAAACAAAAGGAAGGCAGCGGTTGGCTGAAGGCAGTCAATATAATAGAAGTACTACTGGCTATGCTCTTTTTTCTTCACTACTGTCTTCTAAATGTAACAGCTCTGTTTTACGTCTCTTCTGTTTATACATACTTATCAATGAGATTGTTCTTAATGAGTAATTTTGAATTCTTCCACTATTCATCAAATATGTGGATCAGAATAATTCCAGTGTGCAGAGCATGAGAATTGCATTAGCTCACTTGAGTATGTGTTTGCACACTGAGAAGGCTCAGTGCTCCCTCCCTGCCATTGGTCCTCCTTTTGACCATCTTAGTTGCCATAAGACTGGTCATATAGCTTTGCCTTAATGGTGTCAGGAGCTCACTAGTATCCAGTGCCCTCAATCCCTATAAAATAGATATAAAAGTCCACTATTTGCCTTATAGCCATTAGAAACATCTTTACTAAGTATTTTTTATCAAAATGGGAAAAACAAAGTTAGTTCCCAGTTTTCGCAAATATGCTTAACCCATTTTTTAAAATGTGCCAAGCCTGTTCCTTAGCATAATATTTTCATGTTAAGTTTATGTCACTTAACATAAGGACAGACTTCTTATACAGTGTAACTTTTATATATTATTCATTTTTTTTTAAAAAAAGGATAGTTTTTCTAATTTATGTCACATCAAAATTAGAATAGGTATTATTCAATAAGAATACCTCTCTGTTCTTTATGATTTCATATTTGGCATAAGTCAGCAAATATAAACTAGATTTGAAATAACTATGAGTATAAGAAAAAGAAAATCAGCCAGGGAATTAAAATATAATAGTAAAATAACGACAAATAAAATGCCTAAATTTATTGTCTACCCAATCACTGATATGATGCTAAAAATTTTAAAATGTATTATCTGGTTTATCTTCATGCAGTGTTATGAAGTAGGCACAGTTTTTACCTTCATTTTGTAGGTGAGAAAATCGGTGTTAGGATTTTATTCAAAGCAGTTTGATTCAGGAATCCATTTGTTAATAACCACACATCATTATGACAAGTAGTTTTTTAAGTGTGATACATTTGGGTTTATTATACTTTTATCTTTTCTGATAAGGCTTTGATAGGATATCAATGTCCTATTCTGGTTGGGGTGATTCCTGGGTACAAAATATAGTTCGAATGATTGGGATCTAGTATTTGATAGCACAACAGGGAGACTAAAGTCAACAATAATTTATTGTATATTTAAAAATACCTAAAAAGTATAAGTTCATAACACAAAGAAAGGATGAATGTTTGAGGTGATGAAGACCCCATTTATGCTGATGTGAATAATATCCATTATATGCCTGTATCAACATATCTCATTTATGCCATAAATATATACACCTACTATGTACCTTAAAAATTAAAAAAAAAAAAGTTACAACAGTCTATGGCTTAACCTGTTTGGAAAAAAAAAAAAAGAGAACCAAGCCAGTGACTGGATATTGGCCACAGGAGTTGGAGAAATAGGGTGAGAATAATAATATAGGAAGAGGCTATGTAGCATCAGCTAGAATACTGAAATGGAAAAAAAGGGATTTGAAACATGAACATCAGTCACTAACTCAAGAATTCAAATTGAACAGCTTGTAGAAAACCTCTAAAATGTGATCAAATTAATAAATTTTGTGATGCTGGTATGGGGAGTGTCTCTTAATAGAAAATAGAGAAAAACTATGTAAACTCATGTATGAATTAATAGAATCCTACCTTTAACAGCTCTTTGCATCAGTAAGTCTTAACCTACCCCAATAAAAAGAGAACATGTAACTTGGTTTTTAGAGAGTGTTCACTAGGTGTGGGAAGTTTCATTTAGTTTTTACATGAGAACTAAGAATATTTGCTTACTTGTTGGTAGGTTTTACTTTGAGCATGGAACATATGTTTAAGACAGCAAAAGGCACTTTAAGCTATTAATAAAGTTAAGTGACATAAACTTAACAAGAAAATAGTTTGCTAAGGAACAGGCTTGACGTATTAAAAAAAAAATAGGTTCCTGGGATTCATCTAATATATAGGAGAGGCTTTTGTGTAATAGAATCAAGTTTACCATACACAGGTAAATTCAATTTAAAGTTTATATTTATTAGCTGAAACTTTCCAGGATCCCTGAGGTGACTTAAAATGCAAACCGTATTCACCTCCAGATCTGAAAGAATGTGTTAACATCTCAGTGTTTTATCTATGCTCAAGTAGATTTCTGCCCTGTCATATTCAGAGGTAGTATCACATGCTTCCTGAAAAACTGGGCTGGGAGAAATGGACCCAAATGGACTCACTATATCCACAAGCACTAACTTCAAGGCATATGGGGCTATTTGCAATTTCTATAAATTACTACCTTTTTCCTTCCAACATGTCATACATTTACCTGTTCTTGCATTTACCTGGTAATACTTTCTCTTTTTTCTTCTGTGCTTCCATTACATTGTGACTTCCTTCTTTTGTTTAAAATCATTTAAAATAACTTTAAAATCTGCTCAAAACAGATTGTTCTCTCCTTTGCACTTCTTATAACAAGTGGGTGAAATGCAAAAATAATTAAGCTGTAATAAGAGGATACACAAAGAAAGAGATGGTGATAAAACATTGCACCTTAGAAAATAAAAGATTACTGTAGCTTAAGTACCGAAATTGAGGAAGTGGAATAAAACTAGGTGGACTAAATAGCCAGAAGTCAGGTCATAGAGCTAGAGTAATGAGTTTGAATTTTATTCTTAATACAGTGGAATGCCATTAATGTGCTTAAGCTGGGGCACATCTTAAACAATTACTTTGTTATGGGTTAAATACAATCAAGACTAGAAATGGTGCAACTCATAGTTCAAGTGAGAGCTGATGGCCACATAAACAAAGCTGTGGCGGTGGATGTAGAGCTAAACAGCTACATCTGAGATTTTGCTTTTCTGATGTCATAGATATGGTATGAAGATGGGAATGAAGGAAAGAATTTGATTTAACATCTAAGTTTTCCGACTTAAGTAACTGGGTAGAAGTGTTACCATTTCTTTGGAAGAAAGCAGGAGGTTGATTGGTGAGGACAGGTTTGGAAGCAATTAAGTCCTACTTGCATGTTCAGTTTGAGGTTCTTCTAAGATATCCAAGTGGAGATGTTAGATAGGCAGCTATAGACGGGTGAGAATGAATCTCAGAGAAATGATCTGAATTGGAGATAAAAATGAAGCTGACATTTTTTCTGCCTCTAGAGAATCTCTGAAGCCATAGAAAAGAAGTTTACTAAGAAGGAGAATATAGCAGGAGACAGTAACAGACCCAAGAATGTAAGCCTGAAGAACAACATTTTATGTTGGGCAGAAGAGGAGGAATCAGCAAATGAAAACAAGAAAGAGCAACTGATAGTTTCAGAAGAGAACTGGGAGGGCAGTTTCATAAGGAACAAGAGAGAAATAGTTCATATAGTAATGAACTGTGTTAAAATGCTGCTGCCATAATGCATAATGCGAGGGCAGCTAAATAGTCATTAGATTAGATAATATGGCAGCATGATGGTTGATTTTATGTGTTGACGTGGCTAGGCCAGGGGGTGTCTAGATATTTGCTCAAACATTGTTCTGGGTGTTTCTGTGAGAGTATTTTTGGATGAGAATAAATTGGTGGACTTTGAGGTAAGCAGATTGCCTTTCTGGTGTGACTGGGCTTCTTTCATTCAGTTGAAGGCCTGAATAGAACAAAAAGACCAGCTTCCCTCAGAAGACTGCCTTTGGCCTTCATCTGCAACATTGGCTCATCCATCCTGGCTCTATAGCAAACTGCTGTTGTCGTGGAAGTATAGTGTTGGATCTCCAGCCTGCCAGACCACCCTGCAGTTGGCCTTGCCAGCTTCCATCATTGTGCAAGCCAATTTCTTATAATGAATCTATTTCTCTGAAAAATGCTGACTAACACAGGATGTCACTGGGGACCTTTTTGACATGATCAATTTAAGAAGAGGATTGGGGTGGAAACAACGATAGTCAAGAAGAGAGACGAGCAATGAGGAAATGAAGACAATGTGTGGGCAATTCTGAGAGGTTTGTCTATAAAGAAGAGCAATGAAGTGATGAGCAGAAAAATAAGGTGATGAGCAGAAAAAGTTGCTGAGAATGTGGGATCAGGTAACTCTTTAGTATGAAAGACACTAAAAGGCATTTCTATGATAATAGTAGAGATAAGAAAGAAAGGCTAATGATTCAAGAGAAAAAGAAAAGAGAACCCTGGAGAATGTGGGAGTAGGTATAATCTAGATCACCAGTAGAAGAAGGAACCATTTCTCAAGGACACTAGAAGAGGAGAATTTGGTGGTGCACTAGTTTTAATAGTGTCCTCTAAGAATTCAACTGGAATCTAAGAATTTGACTTTATTTCGAAATAGGGTCTTTGCAGACATAATTAGTTAAAATAAGGTCATATTGTATTAGAGTAGACTCTAATCCAATGACTGTTGTCTTTATAAGAAGAGAAACAGAGACACAGACAGAGAAACACACAGGCGAATGCTATGTCAAAACAGGCATACATTAGAGTGATGCATCTGCAAGCAAGGAATGCCAAGGATTGCTGGTGACCACCAGCAAGCAGAAACTAGAAAATAGGCAGGGAAAAAGACTACTTCTTAGAGATCATGGCCTGAAGTAAGACACAGGGTGAGATCACTGAAGTAGGGAGTTCTGAGAGAACTCTTATAATGGAGAGACCAAGACGTGGGAAGAATTGTCAGTGAGGATATTAACACCACCAAGAATTATTGCAGTACTGATGGAGACAGCAATGATGAGTCATTCTCCAAGAACAGTTAGTAGTGTGTTGAGAGGGCAGTTGGAGGAAGTACAAAGATGACTGAAGCAAGAGGAGTATATATTCACAGCAGGTGTTTTATAGTAGAGGAGGCTAAAATAACCTGGCAGCAGCAATGAGGTCCTTCTAGGACCTGATTGATATTAGAACCTGATCTACTTCTAGGCCCTGTGATACAAAGCCTTGTGAAAGATAGTAACCAGCACCCACCTGAGAGACATGGGAGAAGCAGTGTTTTCAATGGAGAGGCAGGTGTCAGACAGATGAGAAGGTGGAGAGAAGCCGCACAGATGAGGTTGAGCATGCAGGTGTTCTGCGTGGTACACTTTGGATGATGAGTATCTAGACAAATGTCAAGCATACATTCCTGGGGGATAAATCCTAGATTTTTAAATGTAGTATAATAGCTAGAAGATATTTGGCCCTGAGGTGTGTGAAAATGCAGTAGAGTTCACTCTGGAAATGCCTGACTTCTTGGACCTATAATTCACCTTCACTGTCTTCTGACCCATGGAGTACTTCAAGTGCTACTTTAGGATTTTAAACAGCTTGATAGGAAATAGGTAGATAGCAGAGAGAACCCAGGGTGAAGAAAGCAAAAACATAAATAAATATTTATAGACATGCCTCAGGTTTTCTAAAGCTTTTTAAAGAAATTATTGCTCATTATAGCTATGATCAGCTACTTATGGATTTTGAGTAACTTAACTGTGAATCTCCCCTTCCCTTTCCCTTTCCCTTCCCTTTTCCTTCCCATCTTCCCCTTCCCTTTTCCTCCCCTCCCCTCCCCTTCCCTCCCCCTCCCTTCCATTCCCTTCCCACTTATTTTAAGACAGAGTTTTGCTCTGTCACTCAGGCCGCAGTACAGTGGCAGGATCTCAGCTCACTACAACCCTCCCCCTCCATGCCCACCCAGGTTCGAGCAATTCTTGGGCCTCAGCCACCTGAGTAGCTGGGACTGAAGGTGCATGCCACCATGCCTGGCTAATTTTTCTATTTTTTACTACAGATGGGGTTTCACCATGTTAGCCAGGCTGGGAATTACAGGCATGAACCACCACACCTGGCCTGTAATCATGAATTTCAAAAAGGCTTTTTAATACCTATAGTGTTAAAAGTTAATCTATGTTTAGCTTTAAGTCATTGCCAAGCTTAGAATATTGTTACAAACTTTGAAATCTTTTCACCGGCTTATAAATTATCCAATATATTCTTAAAGCTCAAAATACATTCATGAAATAATGAAGGAATAAACTCTAAGGAATGCCTGTGTTAAATTTAATGAGAATATTTTTGAATAATAAAGGGCTAAGCTAACTATAAGAGAGTACCTTGGAAAGTTTTTATTTTCCTTTTCAATTAAGAATATTCATATGGCATATCTGACTTGGAAAGGTAAATGTTTTATATTATAATGTTAATTACTGATTCAAATGGAAAAGCCAATGGGCATGGCTTTAGACTGTTCTTCAGAGAGGCTCTACTAGAAACATCAGCTTCAGTTCAGTCATACAATGCACAGTCATGACTCATTTCATTAATGCCAAAGTTGGGTGTCTAATTGTTTCCCTGTACATGATGACAAATATGTGTGCTATTTCTTCTATTAAATGTCTCTGCCTTTAAAGGATGTATGTTATATAGTGGTGATGTGTGTGAATGCATAAATCTTTTCTTTAGGTACCTATGTAGTTAAGAAGAGATATAGTGCATTGACATTTAGTCAGATGATTCAAGTAGAATTTGTGCCAAAACAAGAAGAAGGGGCCACAAGCCAAGGAATATGGGAAGCTGCTAGAACCCAGAAAAGACAAAGAAATGAATTCTCCACTGGAGCCTCCAGAAGAGAATGCAGCCTTACTGACACTTTAATTTTCGCCCAGTAGGACCTGTGTTAGACCTACAGAACTGTAGGATAATACTTGTATTGTTTCAGCCACAAAGTTTATGGTGATTTGTTACCACAACAATGGAAAACTAACACAAAGATTCATGGGTGACTCCATAGTTTGATTCTGAGATGCTGGAAGAAATGAAAATTCTGGATGAAGCAGATTGAGGACCAGGCCAGTAAAGTGGAAAAAACAGGAGTCCAAATTTGGATGTCTTAGGCTAAATTTCTACTAGTCATTCAAGTAGAAATGTCAAGTAAGTAGTTATAAATATGAGTCTGGAATTCAGGGGAACATATGGGCTAGAGAAATACATTTGGGAGTTTTCAGCCAATAGAGAGTATTTAAAGACAGGAGACTAGATAAGATTACTACACTTTCTCGCTGCATTTGGAAATTTCTGCCAGGCTACAATATAAATTTTAAATTGTTTCTCTTCCAATCACCCTGACTCTAGCCATGTGTAAGTGACTACAGCAGTATAGATTCTTTTCTTTTTCATCTAGTAGTTTAAGAACTCTAATAATGCGATCAAAATAAAGGTTGTAAGCTTCCGTGTAATATGGGAACTAGGTTTCTTAACTATTTTATTAATAGTTTGCCTCTTGGAGATAACCTCAATGGAAGTTTAGAAGCTAGTTGTCCTTGGCCAGGCAAATCTACTTTCTTCTTGTAAGAAGAAGAAAGCACCACATGGAAAAGTGAAAACAACAGGAGATGAAAGAAAGCTGAGTCTATTGTGATGAATGGGTAAGAAATTATTTGTTTGTCTATTCAACAAATATCTACTAAGAGTACAAGACTCTGGGCATACAAAGATAGAGAAATTGTCCTTTCTTTTCTCTAAAACCAAATTCACAAGGATAGTAGAGGAGAAAGGAATTCATTTTATAGGGGCTTAAGAGGATGTGGGACAAGAAGGATTAAAAAATAAAACAGAAATATCTAGGATAAGATTTGTGAGTAAGACCCCAAAGAAAGGGAGACAATTAGAAGGCAATTATGATAGTTTCAGATGAAGCCTAGTGTGAACTAGGCAGAGACAACAGGACAAAAAAGAGGGAACAGAGGCAAGAGACATTTTAGCAGTGAAATAAACAGGACAAGGACAAGGGAACTGATTATATACACAGAGTAAAAGACAAAGAGAAGGATGATAGTGAAAAAGTATGGTTGGTTCTCAGCAAGGCTGAGTTTAATGAGGAATACAGAACATAGGACCAAGAACTAGGCTTCTTGGAAGGGTGGTAATCACTTGGCTTTTAGAAATGCTGAAGTACAGTTGTGATGGCAGAAGTAAGATGTTCAGCAGACATGTGTTTATAGTTTGGTACAGATGTGAAGGCTTATACATGGAGATTTAGATTTAACTTTATAAGAGATCATGAAAAATGGAGGAGCCAGACAGTGGGACTGAGAATGAGGGGTCAGAGAGTGTTTCCTTGGATGTCCTACAAGGTCCCATCTGACATATAAATTATATAATACTGTACAATGGCAAAATCTATAATATAAAAATATTTAAAATTAAAACAATTGTAATAGTATCCTTAAAAATACATTTTTCGGTGCATGAGCTCATTTGATTTACACTAGAAGTCTGTCAGATCATACTTTCATTCAACTTTGTAGATGAGGAAACTACGTACTAAAGAGAAAAGTCCTACAGTTCATGAATGGAAGGCAGGATTTAAATCCAAGTTGCATGAGACCAAATCCTGGGTTCTTTTCACCAAGGCCATGTGATGCTGGAGACAATCTGGGACGAGTAAAGGCCACGAGATTCTGTGTGGTTTCTCACCTCTTGCTTCTCTTTCGTGTTCCCTTATTCACCCCGTCAAACACTCATAGCCACCTCACTGTCCTTGTTGCTGTTCCTTGCACTTGCCAGACATATTCCACTTTAGGGCCTTTGCACTGGATGCTCCTTTTCTCCTGGAATGTTCTTCCTCAGAGATTGTAGAGACAATTTTCTTGCTTCAAGGTTTTCCTGTTTTCACTCTCTAAAGCATTTCTACCACTATTCTACTCAGAAATGTACTATACTCTTCTTGATCACTTTTTAACATATTTGTAACAAAGCCATGCATGATGATTGTTTGCTGTGTTTCCTCCGCTACAGTGTACACTCCAAGAGGATAGCAGGAATTTTTATTATTTTCTCACTACTGTATTCTTTTTTTTAATTTTCTTTAAGGCTAGTCAAGTGAAGCAGTGGGAGTGGAGAAAGAACAAAGAAATCTGTAACTGGTTGTGATCAATTAGTCTCACTACTGTTTTCTAAGCACCTAGAATGCAGCCTGGCACAAAATCAGCACACAGTAAAATTTTGTTGAATCCATGAATTTTCTGAGTGAGAAGGAGCAATTAGGAATGACTTTTGAGAGTGCTGCTTCTGTTGTGTGCTTGGGGCAGAATACAGGCTGCATGGGCCCCAGAGTGAATGCTGGTAAGGGTGGGAAAGAGAAGAGGCAGAGAAAGTCAGTGCCTTGAGAAGTTTGGTGGTGAAGTAAGGAGATCAGAAAGTGGGTCATGAAGCAGAAGCAGAGTCGAGCAAAAGTTTGATCCTTCCCTGTATGACAAGGCAGACCTGCACCTGCTTGTATGTTTAATAAATCTGTGTAAGAAAACACTAAAGATTCAAGACAGGAGGACAAATAGGAAAGGAAGAAAATAATAGACCTGGCTATATGGCTAAATAAACTTATTTGTCCAGATCACTCACATCATTCAAGAGCATTTCTTATGGGCGTGAAAATCCAGAGCAAAAGCAGATAAAATCAGAGTGGCTGCTGCTTCTGATACCTGGTGCTCCATGTTAGCAATGTTGTGGAAATTCACTGAAGCATTCCACTAGAGGCTGTGTTGCTATCTCCACACACCAGGTGACATCTGAGATATAAAAGTAAGGATTGCCATGCCCGCCTCCAATCAAAACCAGAATATTATTTAATACATTCCATTATTTTGGACAGGTCTTCTGAAAAGGCTAGAGAAATGTAATTCATCCCAGTTGCCAATACATACAAATGAAGTTGTCCCTAGCATATAGCTGCATACATTCCTGGGTAATATGGTGGTTGCAGTAGGTTCATTTGGAAGTGCAAAGGACTTCACTCATGGACCTTCACATTTACTCTGTCAATATGCACACTTCGGCTCTCTGGTTTAGGATGATCACACAGATACTTGTTGATCTTGGGATAACTGACTTCCCTTTCATCGGAGTCTTATTTTTACGGAATAGATGCATCCTGGATATGGGAGAAAAAATGAACTGAAAGTTGGAATACTAATCTCATTTCTAATTCCAGTTGTATCCAAATTCACAAAAGAGATTTTGGATGCATCACCTTTTGGTCCTAATCCTATTCCTGCGAAAGGAAGAGTGCTAGACTAGATATTATCTAAAGATCTTTTCTGGGTCAACACTAGCTAGTTCCAGCTTCTGTCAAGTAAGTTAACAAAGACAGAAAAAGCCTGAAAACAGAAGGGATATTACAGTCATAACTCCAAGAAATCTGTTTTAGCAGCAGAGTTTTTACAGAATGTAAGAATTATAGTTACAAAGTTTGTACAATGGGAAGGGTACAGTTCTAGGTATAATGAAGAATATAAAAGAAATAGATTTTCTTTGTCCAGGGACAAAATGTATATCGTTTAATTACAATTAGAGGGTATATATTAGCCCTTCTTCCCTTGGCGTATAAGACCCAGAGTCCCTTCTCTAGGTCCCAGAGAAAGTCTGTCATCAAGAGAAGAGGATGGACGTGGTTGCAGCAAGTCTGAGGACAATCTTGTAGTTCATGATGCCACCATAGAAAAAACAGTTGGCTTAATCTTTGGAGTTAGTTGCCAGGTTGTGCCTATTAAGAAAAACCTGTTGCATTATATACATAGTTCATATAACTCTCTGCTTATATTCTTGTGTTCCACATTCTTTTGGACACATGGGATACGTTTGGGCAGAAAGGACTTTGTGAAAATCGTTACCTTGGCTTAAAATATTCAAGTTGAATCTTTTGAACTTTGTTGATTATCCATCAAAAGATAAAATGTTTAAAAATAAATATTCTGGAGAAGATAACAATTGCAAACTTTTACCAAACACTTAATGTCTAGACCATGAGATACTGTGTTTATTATTTTTCTAGAATTCTCAATTTTTTTTTGCTCAAATAGCATTATGAAGTATGTACTGTTATCCTCATTTTGCATATAAAACAAGTGAAGCTTAGTCACATTAAGTAACTCCTCCAAGTCACCATTAGTTAACTTTAAAACCAGGAGGTAAACCAGCAGTCTGATTTTAGTGCTCACACTCTTAACCAGAGTATCATAACGTCTTGAAAAGTTTAGAAAGATTGTCATTTTATTACAGGAATAGAAAGCAGACCTACTGGTTCTGTATCTTCCAACATGAGAAGTTTGTTTTTACCTTGAACTACTGGTGGAGTATCTTCTTGTATAAGTCTCCAAATGTCTCATCTGAGAGAGTTGTTCTTTGTGTAAATGTATTTGTAATTTTTGTACCATTTGTTTATTCAATAGCAGATTGCAGAAGAGCTTTGTTATTTAGGTTTCCACTGGACAGGACAGTAAGATTGGTGATATGTGTGTAACACTGAGCTGTGAATAATCGCTCTCTTCTGTGACAGGCTAATTTGGGGTTTTGGGTAGATTAAACAAATGGACCAAAACAACACTACCCAGTCCCAGGCTAATTGTTAACAATCCAGTGGTTGAAAGCAAATCAACAGTTTCCTTGAAACTATGAATTGGCTGCTAAACAGCCTTTCCAAGCAACAGTTTTAATGCAGTAACTTTAGTTTGTTGCCACAAAATAGATGATCAATATTTAGGCACCTGCCAATTTACCAGGGAAGAGAGTTGCAAAAGTAATTCTAATTTTTAGGTAAACTTAATGACAATTTTGCAGAACTTATAGCACCTGGTTGTCTTTTAGAATTTATATTTTTATGCCAAATTTATTTTATTATGCTTTTTTTAGTAGGCAGTATTGTGGTGAATTTTAAAATTTTGTCTCTAGCTATACATGAACTATCTCAACGTATCTGGGCCCAAAGTGGATATTTCTAATATTAATTGATGTGTTGAGATAATATCTGTGCACTCTAAGGTGATTTCTATATTTTACTGCATTTCAAGCAGTTTTGTTTATTTTTGAGACGGAGTTTTGCTCTGTCACACAGGCTGGAATGCAATGTCAGGATCTCAGCTCACTGTAACCTCTACTTCCTGAGTTCAAGTGATTCTCCCATCTCAGCTTCCTGAGTAGCTGGGAACACAGGCACCTGCCATAATGCCCAGCTAATTTTTGAATTTTTGAAGAGACGGTTTCACCATGTTGGCCAGGCTAGTCTTGAACTCGGTGATCTATCCTTCTCAGCCTCCCAAAGTGCTGGGATTATAGGCATAAGCCACCACATCTGGCCATTTAAGCAGTTTTAACAGTCCTTTTTCTTTATTTAATACTTCTTCAGTTTATTCATGTTTTCATCACTTTTCATGACTTTTTTCTTTTATATCCCTTAAATAGCTTCTTCATGAAGAAAATGCAAGATATGTATAATGACTTTTGTTATTTAATATTTCTACAAGGTCTATTGATGTAAATATATGAGAAGCACATTTTATTTGCTAATAGTTTGGGACATTATACATTATTGCACCATTGATACCTTTTCAGAAATACATAATTAATGTTAGTTACCTTAGTTTTATTATGTATTGCTTGCAAAGGGAGAATGGACATAATTAGCGAAAATTCTTCAAAATCAGTGATTGGAAATCATTTCTAAGATAATCCTACCCATTTTTAAAGCTAAATTGTTTGTCTTTAAATTCCTGGATCCCTGTTGTTTACCACCATTAATAAGACATAGTGACCATAATTTAAACTAGCTGTGGACCTAGAGGAATGCTGTGATTCAGTTATATAATGAAGATGATCATGATGAGGACAAGGACAATGAATTAATATAAATACTTAATATTTACTGTTAGCTATCATGTATTAGGCCGTATGCTAACAGCTTTATTACTATCATCTCATTTCTCATAGCAATCACACAATAATGTATGACAGTTTCACCTCCCACTGACAGATGAGGAAATGAAAACTTACTGAGGTTACCCTAGGCCATTCAGGTATGAAGACAACCCTGAGTCTGTCTGCCTCTGCAGTTCAAACTGGAACTACTGCACTATAGTATCTCCCTGTGACATGGCAAAAGGCCTTCCACTGTGATGGCTTCTTCCTCCCCAAACTCCTGAGTCTTGAGTAATGTGTTCCCGCCAATTCTCAGGTAATGAAGATTCAAAATTGATGGAACGTTTTTATTTAAAAATCACTCAGAGGTTGAGGATTTTAAAAACAGAAGCTCCCCATTTCATTCAGCATGATTGCCATTTTTCCTTATCTTCTTCATAGTTCTGAGACAGATTTAACCAAAAGCCACCTCCTGCAGCCTATTTTTGTTTTCTTATTTTTTATTTTTTAATAATGTTTTATTCTTTTAAAAATATTGTAATACCCTGATGTGGAAAAAGGAGACAGTCACTAGAGTCTTTCAAGCAAGTACAAGTAGCAAATAAATTTGATGCTATTTCACGGTGTAGGAGGAAATAACACATTTCCATTACCCCATGATGAATCTAATGATAAAATCTAGATAGAGCCAGATCAATATTTTATTAATATTTTTATTGCTATGTGCTCCCAATACAACGAACAGCATCAGTAGTGTACACTTTGATAAAAAGGAATTTTTAGCTTAGTAGAAAAGAAAGCTCAAAGGTCAGAAGTATAATGAATATGTACATCTTTTTGGAAACTGTTGGTGTGACCATCTTTATCTTCCCCTGTGGATGAGATGTATGCACACACAAGTAAACTAGAGAGATTTTATTCTACGGGAATTAAAAAAAAAAGAGAGAGACTTAAGGCTCAGGGATTGTTTTACTATCTGGAATTCGACTAATTTGACTTTCAAAATTCTTGCACCAAGTAGCAGCAATTCTTTAGAGGTATAGAGTCAACAGGTTAAGCTGTTAGTTTACAATGATTAAAATGCAAAAGTTCTTGCACATTCTATCCTTTGAGAGGTTAATAGATCTACATTTTAGTTTGCATAAGATATTTTTAGACAGCTCAGGTACTGACCTCAAAATCATTATGCTGATAACACTTATATATCTCCTCTCATTTATGTGTAATTAATAAAGCATTTATGTTTCTAATTCACAATTTCATTGAACAGCTAGCTGAGTCCATACAATTTAATGTTTCCTTGAAGGGGAATAAGTCATCAACATAATAACTACTAAAAATGCAAGATGTTTGCATAACATCACACTTATTCAGTTTTAGCTTTTGAGTTGGCTGCAGTAGTTTGCTTAATGGTCTTTTCTATGCACAGAACAAAGCAGGCATCTCTAATTGTGTCTCTCTAGTTTACCAAAATATGTAATTGATATTAGTGTAAATATTTAGTACATAAAAATACTATCAAGAAAAAATCAACTTTTAATAAATATCTTCGGTTCTGAATTCTATGTACAAGTACTTTACATCTACTCCCTGGAGAGAGCATTTCTGGCTTTGCTGTGAGTAAGGTGACCATTGACATAAATTATAAGGACAATATTGCAGTCAGATGCATTGTGGTTGTGAACATTTGAACATGAACCACTGGAAAATAAATATCTTAACCATCAACAAATGCATTCTTGAACATGTCTTCAAAGTCCCACACCTCTTCTATACTCAAATGGCAATTCTAGACTGATGATACTTTTCTCAGCTACCAACATACAAATAAGTTATCCCAAAACTTGTTTCTTTGTGATTATTACAGTACATTGAGTATAACTGTATCTGTCAACAATGGGAAAATTAAAAAAAAAAAACACGCACACACAAAAACAAAGGACACCTGAATGGTGTCTACTGAGGTCCTGGTAAGAAGATTTCAGTTTTGTCTCACATAGATTCATTTACTATTCTTTGATCCCTGTGACCACAAGTGTCCTAAAACACCACTCCTTTAAATTATAAGTATAGAAGGCAATAGGTAAGCTGAGATCTGTATGTCTATAGCTTTTGTTTTTTTTCTTTTTCTCTAATTTACATATCACATTTTTGATTCATCAAAATCCTTTATATTGTCAGTAGCTGTAAGTAATTCTAACTTTTATCTTTTGTAATAATTCTGCTTTGAAAAATCAACCTATGGAATGGCAAACAAGGCAGTACTCAATGACAGGCACCTAGAACATCCAGAAATGTAATATAGTAAACAATCATTTGAGAACACCTCTCTTAAAATAATACTGATTTCTGCAATATACAGTATTTACACAACAGCTTCAAATTTGCTCATACAATATTTCTAATATAGATAAATAGGAATACAAGTCTAAGAATTCTTTGCTTCATACCCAAAATTTCTTGTTAAAGTGTAAACCATCTGATCTCTTTTATTTTTACTGTAATTTTTCTATAACTCTAAAGTCAGCTGATATGCACAATTGGTTCCAGTCCCTTTTCTGCTTCAGAGAGTGACCAACACAAACTTAGCAACATATTTTTCTTCTGTAATAATCTTTGGTGCTTTCTTCCAATGAATTCTGGTAAATGAGTCAATGCAAAACGAAAGGATGAAAGCAACTAGAAAGTGAGCCAGCACTTTCTGTTCTTCCACTTACTTACAGATAAAATTGGCTGACGATCTATAGAGATTTCCACTTTAAACAAGCATATGCACCTTGGGGAGAGGGAGGTTGTCCAGGTTTTCCTCTGGTTTCTAACCTTTTTGGTTCACTTTCTCATCTTCCTAAGGTGGATGATCTTGTCGGACGTCCACTGTCGATAATCTTTCCATCTTTCTTTGAGGTTCTTGCCTGAGAAGAAGCACCTATTGAATCACTGGCTGCAAGGAATGAAGCAGCAGCCATTTGTGATGATGAATTGAGGTGGCCTTTCTTGGTGGGTGGGGAGGATGATACGGAGACCAGTCTCACAGTCTTACTTCCTGCTTGCTGAGAACTCCTCTGGGGTAAATTAGCACCATCAGGTTTACTGTTTGGCCTGAAAGCAGCATATGCATTTGGAGCTCCCACTGAAGAAATGCTGCTTAAAGATTTCTTCTCTGCAGGAGTCTCTGAATGATAAGGAACCAAAGATGTAGGCATCACTAGAGATCGAGGGAGGTCACTAGGGTTAGAGATGACATCATGAGTTTCAGCAGCTTCTAGAAGGTACGGTGGTGGCAGGGTGCTGCTGCGCTTGCTACAGGACTCACAACATAACTTGTTATAACCTGGTATGGAGCAGTATCGTGCCAACACCTCCATCTGACAGAATATGGACTTGTCTCCCAAACATGGCTCATCTGCAAAAATCAAAAGAAAATAAATGAATACATGAATATAAACATTAAAAAGGAGGGAAAATTTTTTAAATTTTATGAATGTAAAAAGATTTAAGTGCAATCTGACACGAAAGGGAGTGATCCACATGAGCTTTGGCATTAAAAATATGAACATTAGAATGAATTCACTAAAATAAGTAGCTCTTTATCTACAAAGTCCTTGTGATGATCATCATTTTAATATTTCCACCAGAAGTCTTCAGACCACAGAGGGCGTTTTCTTCTCCAAGTACGAACATATACTTGACTTTAGAATGGGCAAAGAGAATTTATTTAACCTTGTGTTCAGATTTTTAGGATGCACGGAGGCATCTGTATTTTTATTTTATGGTATTTCTGACTTTCTCAGAGGGTGCTCCCTACATTGGTTAAAATGTGAAATCAAAATAAATACTAAACACTTATAAAAACAAAACAAATCTTAAAAAGGTATTCTCCAAAGAATAATCAAAATACCATCTTGATTTTTAAAAGAATTATCCAGTTTGACTGCAGTAGTTTCATGTTTAACATTAAATATTCTCAGATTATTTGTTATTTGAATGCACAACTTTGGGTAAAGTATGCTAGATTTCTTAGTAATAATTCATGGTTCTCACATTTAATTTTATTAAATTGACAGTTCTTTACATTTAAAGGATACTAAGTAACACTCATAAAATGTAATTTCATTGAATTGATAACACTTTATATTTAAAAAATAGTAAAGTAATTACTTATAAAACACTTGATAACAGCTAATGTAACACTTCTAAAATACTTGATTTTGCCTGTGTACATGTTATTTTTATTACTTTAAATTTTTATTGATTCCAGGTTACAAGAATTGAATTTCAGATAATCCAAATATTAAGCTCATAAAAATGCTAATTTGTGCATAGAGGTATAGCTTATGGAATAAAGACATATCCCATGTCTCTCTGATAACAGAACCAGTGCATACAGTAGCATCCCTGCAGATGTGCAACACAGAAACACTGATCCATGCCCAAATAATAAATGCAAAGAACTGTCAATTGTGGCATTTATGTCATAGAATCACTTAAAATTACAGTGTATTATTGGGTAATACTATATTGCTAAAAAAGAAACCTCTATATAACTTCCAAAAAACTGAAAAGTCCTTTTTCTAAAGTTTATAAAAAGAAAAAAGAGAGAGAGAGTCAGCTGGCAAGAGAGGACTAAAATTGCCAACTTTGAGCTGTAATACTATGTCCACTTCCCAAATTGTGAAATGACTCCTATGTACTTTACGTGTGCAAGTCTATTATATAGTATAATGTGTCTGAATACTTCATATAAGATAGTTCATCTAATTATGTTGTGAATGCCTTAGAATTATGTTAATGGTTTCACCTTGAATATTAATTCTTCTTCATGTGTGAATTACTTTTTCTTAAAACCTATGTTTTAAAATAAGAAAACGTCTTTTTTCTGTATGTGTCAGACTCTAGGACTTAGGAGGAGAGGACTTTATTAGAGCTCGTCCTCTTTTTCCTCTGTCTCCTTTTCCTTCTCTCCTCTGTTCGGAGGCCCCACTTGGAAGTATGACCTGTTTTCCCCGAGTTAGAGAAGGAGTACAACACAGATCTCCCATTTCTAAATGTAAGCACTTTGGCATTGCAGAGTCCTGTTCATAACCTGGGTTTCATTAGGGCCAGAATGTACTTTTGTGTAGAGGAGCAAAAGGGAGAGAGATTCTGAGAAATATATTTAAAAAAAGGAATACATTAACCTTATGGTAATTTGCCTACTGATAGACGGGAAGAGCTTACAGACAGAAAAGGAGTACAATCAAAATATGGAGTCACACGAAAAAAATCAATCATTTAAAAAAAAAATTAAGGAAACTTTTCAGACTTCTCACTCCACCCCCAAATCATAACAAGAGGTTCTGGAAAAGAGATTCACACATGGTCTCAAAAGGCCATTTGATTCTAATAGCAGTTTGAAAAAAAGTACTACTTATTTTACTTGAAATATGGTAGCAACATGCGACCTTTTAGAACTCTTAGAATTAGCATTTAGGCCTCAATTTCAGAACAACAAAACAACTAAAGGGGATATGAAATCACTAACATAGTTAAGCTATCTTATTAGCTCCTTGGTTTACATTAAAAATAATTTCTTCTGGCTAAAGAAGGAGAATCAAGTAAATTATTGCTGACCATTGGTCACATCTGTAGAAATACACAGCTATACCAGCTCTAAGATCAATAAAGCTTTCTCAGAAAGTGGTAGCTTCTAAACAGGAGTAACTACATAGGAATAAAGTGTTATGGTGACAATATATGTTAAAACTTCTGAGTAAAGTTTGTTCTTTTGGTTTTGGCTTGTACTTTGAGCTTTTACATACATCAATACTTCCCAAGGTAAAATGATTAAATATATAAGTCCTATGTCTCCCCCTCATGGTACAATATGTTCTTGCTATAATATATTTCAAATGAAAATTTATAATGAAATAATTTATAATGGTTAAAGACTTAAAGCCTGAAATTTCTTCAAAAACTAAGATATTTGATAAGATAGTGTCTTGCCAATTTTCTTGACAAAAAGAAAGCACCATCCACCATCCAGCAGATATCAATATTCAATCAATGTCTTTTATATTATACTTTAAGTTCCGGGGTATATGTACAGAATGTGCAGATTTGATACATAGGTATACATGTGCCATGGTGGCTTGCTGCATCCATCACCCCATCATCTACATTAGTTATTTCTCCTAATGCCATCCCTCCCCTATCTACCCATACCCTGCTATCCCTCCCCTAGCTCCCCATACCCCGACAGGTCCCGGTCTGTGACATTCCCCTCCCTGTGTCCATGTGTTCTCATTGTTTAACACCCACTTATGAGTGAGAACATGTGGTGTTTGGTTTTCTATTCTTGTGTCAGTTTGCTGAGAATGATGGTTTCCAGTTTTATCCATATCCCTGCAAAGGACATGAACTCATCATTTTTGATGGCTGCATAGTATTCCATGGTGTATATGTGCCACATTTTCTTTATCCAGTCTATCACTGATGGGCATTTGGGTTGGTTCCAAGTCTTTGTTATCGTAAATAGTGCTGAAATAAATATACATGTGCTTTTGTCTTTATAGTAGAATAATTTCTAATCCTCTGAGTATATACCCAGTAATGGGACTGCTGGGTCACATGATACTTCTATTTCCAGATCCTTGAGGAATTGCCAAACTGTCTTCCACAATGATTGACCTAATTTACACTCTCACCAACAGTGTAGAAGCATTCCTATTTCTCCACATCCTCTCCAGCATCTGTTGTCTGATTTTTTAATAATTGCCATTCTGACTGGCATCAGACGGTATCTCAGTGTGGTTTTGATTTGCATTTCTCTAATGACCAGTGAGGATAAGCTTTTTTTCATGTTTGTTGGCTGAATAAATGTCTTCTTTTGAGAATTCTCTGTCCACGTCCTTCGCCTGATTTTTGATGGGGTTGTTTGCTTTTTTCTCGTAAATTTAAGTTTCTTATAGATGCTAGATATTAGCCCTTTATGAGATGGAAAGATTGCGAAAATTTTTTCCCATTCTATTTGTTGCCAGCTCACTCTAATGATAGCTTCTTTTTCTGTGCAGATGCTCTTAACTTTAGTTAGATCCCATTTGTCTATTTTGGCTTTGGTTGCCATTGCTTTTGGTATTTTAGTCATGAAGTCCTTGCCTATGCCTATGTCCTGAATGGTATTGCCTTGGTTTTCTTCTAGGGTTTTTATGATGTTAGGTCTTAGGTTTAAATCTTTAATCCATCTGGAGTTAATTTTTGTATTAGGTGTAAGGAAGGGATCTAGTTTTAGCTTTCTGCATATGACTAGTCAGTTTTCCCAGCACCATTTATTAAACAGGAAATCCTTTCCCCTATTGCTTGCTTTTGTCAGGTTTGTCAAAGATCAGACAGTTGTAGATGTGTGGCATCATTTCTGAGGCCTCTGTTCTTTTCCATTGGTCTACATCTCTGTTTCAGTACCTGTACTATGCTATTTTGATTACTGTAGCCTTGTAGTATAAAGTCAGGTAGCATGATGCCTCCAGCTTGATTTTTTTTTTCTTTTTTTGCTTAGGATTATCTTGGATATGCAGGCTCTTTTTTGGTTCCACATGAAGCTTAAGGTAGTTTTTTTTCCAAATCTGTGAAAAAAGTCAATAGTAGCTTGATGGGGATAGCATTGAAGCTATAATTACTTTGGGTATTATATGGCCATTTTTCATGATACTGTTTCTTCCTAACTATGAGCATGGAATGTTTTTCCATCTGTTTGTGTTCTCTCTTATTTCCTTAAGCAGTGGTTATAGGTCCTTTGCATCCCTTGTAAGTTGTATTCCTAGGTATTTTATTCTCTTTGTAGCAGTTGTGAATGGGAGTTTACTCATGATTTGACTCTCTGTCTATGACTGGGGTATAGGAATACTTTTGATTTTTTCAGATTGATTTTGTATCCTGAGACTTTGCTGAAGTTGCTTATTACCTTAAGGAGATTTTGGACTGATACAATAGGTCTTCTAAATATACATTCATGTCGTCTGCAAATAGAGGCAATTTGACTTCGCATTTTGTAACTGAATATCCTTTATTTCTTTTTCTTGCCTGATTTCCCTGGCCAGAACTTCCAATAGTATGTTGAGTAGGAGTGGTGAGAGAGGGCATCCTTGTCTTTGCCAATTTTCAAAGGGAACGCTTCCAGTTTTTGCCCATTCAGTAGGATACTAGTTGTGGGTTTGTCATAAATAGCTCTTATTATTTTAAGATATGTTCTACTGATACCTAGTTTATTGGGAGATGTTAGCATCAAGGGCTGTTGAATTTTGTTGAAGGTCTTCTCTTCATCCATGGAGATAACCATGTGGTTTTCATCTTTGGTTCTGTTTATGTGATGGATTATGTTTATTGATTTGTGTATGTGGAATCTGCATTGCATCCCAGGGACTAAGCCAACTTGATCATGATGGAGAAGTTTTTTGATGTGCTCTTGGATTCAGTTTGCCAGTATTTTATTGAGGATTTTTGCATCAATGTTCATCATGGATACTGGCCTGAAATTTTCTTTTTTTGTTGTGTCTCTGCCAGGTTTGGTATCAGGATGATGCTGGTCTCATAAAATGAGTTAGGGAGGATTCCCTCTTTTTGTATTGTTTGTAACAGTTTCAGAAGGAATGAGAGCAGTTCCTCTTTGTACCTCTGGTAGAATTCAGCTATGAAACTGTCTGGTCCTGGACTTTTTTTGGTTGGTAGGCTATTCATTGCTGGCTCAATTTCAGATCTTCTTACTGGTGTATTCAAGGATTCAACTTCTTCCTGGTTTAGTCTTGTGAGGGTGTAAATGTCCAGGAATTTATCCATTTCTTCTAGATTTACTGGTTTACTTGCATAGAGATGTTTGTAGTATTATATGATGGTAGTTAGCATTTCTTTGCGATCAGTGGTAATATCACCTTTATCATTTTTTATTGCATATATTTGATTCTTCTCTCCTTTCTTCTCTATTAGTCTGGCTAGTGGTCTATTTTGTTGATCTTTTTAAAAACCAGCTCCTGGATTCATTGATTTTTTTTTGAAGGGTTTTGAGTCTTTATCTCCTTCAGTTCTGCTGTGATCTTAGTTATTTCTGGTCTTCTGCTGGCTTTTTAATTTGTTTGATCTTGCTCTTCTGGTTGTTTTTAATTGTGACTTTAGGATTTCAATTTTAGATCTTTCCTTGTTTCTCTTGTGGGTATTTAGTGCTGTAAATTTCCCTCTACACATTGCTTTAAATGTGTCCCAGAGATTCTCGTACATTGTGTCTTTGTTCTCACTGGTTTCAAAGACCATCTTTATTTCTGCCTTCATTTCATTATTTATCCAGTAGTCATTCAGGAGCAGGTTGTTCAGTTTCCATATAGTTGTGTGGTTTTGAGTGAGTTTCTATATATATCTATATATATAGCTATATATAGATATATATATAGATATATATATATAGATATATATATATATTTTTTTTTTTTAATTGCACTTTAGGTTCTGGGGTACATGTGCAGAACATGCAGGATTGCTGCATAGGTACATACATGGCAATGTGGTTTGCTGCCTCCATTCCCCCATCACCTATATCTTGCATCTTAATCCTGAGTTCTAATTTGATTGCACTGTGGTCTGTCCAGAGACTGTTATGATTTCCATTCTTTTGCATTTGCTGAGGAGTGTTTTACTTCCAATTATGTGGTCAATTTTAGAATAAGTGTGATGTGGTGCTGAGAAAAATGTATATTCTGTGGACCTGTGGTGGAGAGTTTTGTAGATGTCTATTAGGTCCACTTGATCTAGATCTGAGTTCAAATCCTGGATATACATGTTAATTTTCTGTCTTGTTGGTCTGTCTAATATTGACAGTGGAGTGTTAAAGTCTTCCACTATTATTGTGTGGGAGTCTAAGTCTCTTTCTAGGTCACTAAGAACTTGCTTTATGTATCTGGGTGCTCCTGTATTGGGTGTATATATATTTAGGATAGTTAGCTCCTCTTGTTGCACTGATCCCTTTACCATTATGTAATGCCCTTCTTTGTTTCTTTTGATCTTTGTTGGTTTAAAGTCTGTTTTATCAGAGACTAGGATTGTGACCCCTGCTTTTTCTTTTTTTTTGCTCTCCACTTGCTTGGCAAATCTTCCTCCATCCCTTTATTTTGAGCTTATGTGTGTCTTTGTGCATGAGATGGGTCTCCTCAATACAGCACACCAATGGGTCTTGACCCTTTATCCAATTTGCCAGTCTGTCTTTTGATTGGCATATTTAGCCCATTGACATTTAAGGTTAATAAGTTTTATGTGTGAATTTGATCCTGCCATTTTGATGCCTGCTGGTTGTTTTCCCCATTAGTTGATGCAGTTTCCTCATACTGTCGATGGTCTTTACATTTTGATATATTTTTGCAGTGGCTGGTACTCGTTGTTTTATGTTTAGCACTTCCTTCAGGAGCTCATGTAAGGCAGGCTTGGTGGTGATAAAATCTCTTAGCAGTTGCTTGTCTGTAAAGGATTTTATTTCTCCTTTGCTTATGAAGCTTAGTTTGTCTGGAAATGAAATTCTGGGTTGAAAATTCTTTTCTTTTAGGATGCGGAATATTGGCCCCAACACTTTTCTAGCTTGTATGGTTTCTGCCAAGAGATCCACTGTGAATCAGATGGACTTCCCTTTGTGGGTAACCCAACCTTTCTCTCTGGCTGCCCTTAGCATTTTTTCCTTCATTTCAACCCGGGTGAATCTGACAATTATGTGTTTTGGGTTGCTCTTCTCAAGTAGGATCTTTGTGGTGTTCTTTTATTCCTGAATTTGAATATTGCCCTCTCTTGCTAGGTTGGGGAAGTTCTCCTGAATAATTTGAAGAGTGTTTTCCAATTAGTTTTCATTCACTTCATCACTTTCAGGTATACCAATTTAACATAGATTTGGTCTTTTCACATAATCCCTTATTTCTTGGATGCTTTGTTCATTTCTTTTTACTCTTTTCTTTCTCTAATCTTGCCTTTTCACTTTATTTCATTGAGCTGATCTTCAATCTCTGATATCCTTTCTTCTGCTTGATTTGGCTATTGATACTTGTGTATTCTTCATGAACTTCTTGTGCTGTGTTTTTCAGCTCCATCAAGTGATTTATTTTCTTCTCTGTACTGGTTATTCTAGTTAGCATTTGGTCTAACCTTTCTTCAAGGTTCTTAGCTTCTTTGCATTGGGTTAGAACATGCTCCTTTAGCTCAGAGATGTTTGTTATCACCCACTTTCTGAAGCCTGCTTCTGTCAATTCATCAAACTCATTTTCCATCCAGTTTTCTTCCCTTGCTTGTAAGGAGTTGTGATCCCTTGGAGGAGAAGAGGTATTCTGTTTCCTGGAGACTTAAGCCTTTTTGCTCTGCTTTCTTCTCATCTTCAGGGATTTACCTACCTTTGTTCTTTGAAGTTGGTGACCTTTGGATGGGATCTCTGAGTGGACGTCCTGAGTCTTCTAATGCGCCAAAATAATGTCCAAATTTGTCATGGGCATGGATTTAGCAGAACTGCATTTAAGAGGCAGGTTGTGGTGGAGGGGGATTAGGAAGAGAAGAGAGGAGAAGAAAATATAAGATAAGGGAAGACAGAGTAAGACAGATGAGGGTGGCAAGAGAGAGACAGACTTGGGGACAGAAAATGAGATAGAAGGAGCTAGAAAGAGGAGAAAGAGACAGACACAAGGAGTAACAGATGGAGAATAAGGAGACAAAGTGGCTGGAAGAAGGAGAGGAAGAAGGTGGGTGCTATGGTCTGTGTTTACCCAAAATTCCCATGTTGAAACCTAATCCTCAAGGGGACGGTACTGACAGGGTGGGGCCTTTGGGAGGTGACTAGTCCTTAAGGGTGGAGCTCTTGTGAATGGAATTCATGCCTTATAAAAGAGGATCAAGGGAGCTCTCTGGCACCTTTTCACCGCATGCAGACAGAACAACAAGGCACCATCTAGGAAGCCTTCACCAGACACTAAATCTGCTAATGCCTCGATTTTGGACTTCCAGACTTTGGATCTCTGAGTAATAAAACTTTTTTTGTTTTTTTGTTTGTTTGTTTTTATAAATTACCCAGTCTCAAGTATTTTGTTACAACAGTTAGAACAGACTAAGGCAATGGAGGAGATAAGAGACAGGGAGAGAGAGAGAGGTGGGAGAGATGGAGAGACAGGGAGAGGAAGGGGAGGATAAAGAAACAGAAAGGGAGATGGTAGAGGGGAGGACACTGAGAAAGAGAAAACAGGGAGAGAAAGACAGACAGACACATGCAATAAAGAAGAGAGAGCCAGGAAGATGCAGGAGGAGAGAGATGAGAGGGAAAAAGAATGATGGGAGGTAGAGCCAGAGAGACTAGGAGAGGGAAAGGGTAGGAGAGCAAGAAGGAAGAGTAGGCCAGGCGCGGTGGCTCAAGCCTGTAATCCCAGCACTTTGGGAGGCTGAGGCGGGTGGATCATGAGGTCAAGAGATCGAGACCATCCTGGTCAACATGGTGAAACCCCATCTCTACTGAAAATATAAAAACTTAGCTGGGCGTGGTGAGGCGTGCCTGTAATCCCAGCTACTCAGGAGGCTGAGGCAGGAGAACTGCCTGAACCCAGGAGGTGCAGTGAGCCGATATCGCACCATTGCACTCCAGCCTGGGTAACAAAAGCGAAACTCTGTCTCAAAAAAAAAAAAAGGAAGAGTAAGGCCTAGAAAGCATGTGTGACTGACATACAGAAAGTGAGCCATATCCAGGCAGCAGGTAACAGCTCATCAAAGACACATCAAGACAGACCCCAAAAATAGGAGAGAGACAAAGGAAAGCAAATGGAGCACAGATGAGCGAGTACAGGACAGAGACAGATGTGGACAGAGAGCTACAGAAATGGAGGCAGAAGAAGACAGCAATAGAGACAGAAACCATCCAATATGTTTTGCTTTATTTATTTATTTATTTGAGATGGAGTCTCACTGCCACCCAGGCTGTAGTGCAGTGGTGCGATCTTGGCTCACTGCAACTGCCACCTCCTGGGTTCAAGCAATTCCCCTGCTTCTGCCTCCCAAGTAGCTGAAATCACTGGCATGCGCCACCACATCCGGCAAATTCTTTTTTTTTTTTTTTTTAGTAGAGATGGGTTTTGTATTTTTAGTAGAGATGGGGTTTCACCATGTTGTTCAGGCTGGTCCCAAGCTCCTGGCCTTAGGTGATCCACCCACCTTGGCCTCCCATAGTGCTGGGATTACAGGCATGAGCCACCATGCCTGGCCCCATTTCGCTGTTTTAAAATAGCAAATTGACTACATATAGAAAATATACTCTGCTTTTGCCATACAGCAAGTTGGCAGGTCAGGCAAATGCTGAATTTTATCCTATGTACAAGGTGCCTATTTGAAGTTACTCTATGGAATGACAGTTACTGGAAATGGATTTAGAGTTGAGTGACATTACTGGCACATCAAAATTGAATAATTTTAGTAAAATATTTCAAAACCTTCTGCAATATTATGCCATTTAACAAAGATGTAATGTTAAATATAACCAGGAATAATTAAGTAGTTCCTACTAGCAACACAAATTGATAGAAGCTACATAAACATGGCAAAGCCCTCACTCCAATGTCACCAGCCAGAAATGGCAGGGCTGTAGTGGTCATGATAATTAAAAAGTGTAGGACATTGCTTCAAATGTTTATCTTAAATAACTAAATTGGGCTAATATTTCACAGGTGTTTTCCTTTGGCTATTTAAGGAAACAAATATAAATTTTGTAACTTCTCTTGAAAGGAAATTCTGGTTTCTGAGGTTTAAAAACATCATCAGAGCAGTGAAGTCAATTGGTGTCACACCTACCATTACAAGGAGGCAGTTGACAGGATCTGACCGACTCCGGCTTTTCACCATCACAATGGTCCCCAGCCCTGCAGAGGACCTGCCTCACCTCCGATCCTTCACCGCAGGTCACAGAACACTGCAGAGACAAACACTGTGGTTACAGACGTTTATTCCACCAAGACCATGCAGATAACACACACAGATCTGGAGTTCTTTCTCTACTAAGTGATGCAGCACAGTCATTTAGAAGACAGATACTACTGAGTTTATATTCTGACTCCATTATTTACCGGCCTGGGCACATTGCTTATGAGACTCATCTTCTTTATCTGGTGGAAAGCTGGGATAATAATACCTGCCTTCTAAGATTGTTTTAGGACTAAATGAAGGCAAAGGAAACAGTGTATATATAGCAAAATGCCTAGTAAGCATTCCATATGAAAAGCCATGATTAGTAACAATGTTAAAATCTTCTGTAGTTTCTAAAAACAGTGTTGATGATGTCTGTTCTCCCACCCAATCATGGTACTGAGAGTCCCCACTCCTTCTTCTTCCTTTTTTGGAGACAGAGTCTCATTCTGTTGCCCAGGCTGGAGTGCAGTGTCATGATCTCTGCTCACTGCACCCTCTTTCTCCCGGGTTCAAGCAATTCCCCAGCCTCAGCCTCCTAAGTAGCTAGGACTACAGGTACCCACCATCATGCCCAGCTAGTTTTTTGTATTTTAGTAGAGACGGGGTTTCACCATGTTGGCTAGGAATGATCACAATCTCCTGATCTCACGATCCACCTGCCTTGGCCTCCCTAAGTGCTGTGATTACAGGCGTGTGCCACCACACTCAGCCTCCTCCTTCTTTCTTAGTGATGACAAAATACTCTATGCTCTTAATTCATTTCTTGAATGAAAATTTACTACTCTAAAACTAAGCTCAGAAACTTCCATGCAGTGGCCCTAGGAAGTTTCTGTGGAGGATAGACTTCTACTAAGACTGATATGAGTTATCATTATGGTCCTATGTGGGTGACCTGCACTTGTGCTGTGGTTTGAATGTCCCCTCCAAAACTCATGTTGAAATTTAACTGCTATTGTAACAATGTTGAGTGGGACCGTTAAGAGGTGGGACCTTTCAGAGGTGATGTCTGGGCATGGGTTAATGCTATTATCTTGGGAATGGGTTGGTTATTGCAGGAATGGGCTCCTGGTAGAAGGATCTTCTGTGTTTCTCTTGCATGCCTCCTTGTCATGTAATACCTTCCACTACAGGAGCCCCCTCTCCAAGTGCCAGTGCCATATTCTTGGACTTCGCAGCCTCCAGAACCATAAGCCAAATAAACCTTTGTTCTTTATAAATGACCCAACCTCTGGTATTCTGTTAAAGCAGCTTGTCTCTTCCTTTCTGGGCCTATTCTCCAATTCCTCATTAGTTCTCTGCTTTTTGATGCCCTTTCCTCTAATAAACTCTTCTCCTATAACCCCAAAATTTCTTATTTTGATTCTTTAGAAATATCTAACACAGGTGGTAATAGCTGACAATGCAACATTGAGTCCGCCAATTAACAAACATCATCTGGACAGGTATGCTAGGCACTAGCCGAGTACTGAGGAAAGAAGGCATACTATTTTTGAGAAATATACTAGTGGCAAATGTAGATTCATAGATTCAAAGATCTGAGTTATAATAATCTGTCATGAACAGCATGGTAAAGTTAAGTTTTACTGCCTTTCAGATGTAGAGGAGGAACTTCCAGGAAAGGTACCACCTGCAAGGTGGTCATTTGGACTACAGTGATGAGCTTTGGTCAAGAAGGAGAGATTATTAGATAGGAGGAGGGGGAGTCTGAGCCAACTGAAAGGTAGGAAGCTCAAACAAGCATGGTCTGGAACAGTGAAAAGTTTACTCGAACTGAGACAGAGTTAGAATGAAGAAAGAATAAGAGGAGTTAGTGCAGTGCCAAGTGGGGCTGGGCCCTGCCTTCTGTATCAGAGGTTTGGAATTTATCCTGAAGGAATAGAGAAGTCAACAAAAACATTAGACAAAAGAACAGTCATCGTTCAGACTTCTCTATGTTACAAAACACATAAACATGGTTTGCCCCCTACCAATTAAACATAAGTGCACAAACTATTTTAAAGCATTAATTTTTCCAAACACCTGCAGTAAATTACAAAATATGCAGTAGTTTCTCACTTCACATGAAGCCTAACTGATGTTTAAGCCAAACTAAAATATCTACACATGCTTACACACACATGCACAGAATTCACACACCTACCTCACTCCAGGGTCCTGTTTTCCACTGGGCTGGGCAGGGCACTCTGTTACAGGGCCGGCGGCTCTCAGGACGGTCACCCATGCAGTACTTGCTGTGCACAGAGCGGTTGGTGCCATCGTGGAGTGGCTGAAGGCAGCGCACGGTGCGAAGCTGATAGCCAGAACTTCCACAGGTTTTGGTGCAGTGTTCCCATTCTTCTGTTACCCAGCTGTGGGTGTGGGGGGTTCATATTGAAATTATCACTGGGATGTTTAGTGTACACATGCCCGCATGGCAAAGCCTAGACTTTTCTGCTCTCTGAATAACCTGCAAGCTAGTGGGGCACACTGCAGTTCAGGAAGTGGTTTCAGAAAGATAGATATCATGGATAACTTTTTAACAATAGTAGCCTGAAACTTGTATTTGTAATGCTCTACTATCTTTTTCTGCCTCTCAGTGACTCTGAAACCTTCTCCTTTCCTAAAGGAGGATCTACAGAGGATTTCTGAAACTCATCTTAAAGTTGTCCTGTTAGATTCAGGCATGAAGGCAGTTTTCAAGGATACCAACAACTATAGAAATAAAACAGTCATATCAGTTAAAATATTTAAACATGAGTGAACTCTATAGAGTTCATAAAACTTGCCTTCTTCCAACTCAGAAGACATAAGGTTTATCCTCTGTAGAATGTGACAAGAGGTAAGGGTGGTATGGATCAGAGCCGGGTAAAACCTGTTCACATGAATGCAACTGATAGAAATATTTCCAGAGGCATTTTCCAAAATATTTACCAGGGTACATTCCCAAATTGTAGTGTCAATGTCAGTGTCCCAAGCACTCCCCAAATCAGCCGTGGATACAACATTACACATGGTTCTCCATTACATACGGTTACCAAGCCCCAAAGGGTTGCCATCATCTACTCCATCTGGTTATGCATTCTGTCTGTATATAATTCAGGCTAAAATTAACTTTGCCTTTTCCAAAGTTACTTTCCCTCTGCAATTTTTTTCTTTCCATATATGTGAGGCACCAAAATATAACCATGCTAAAACCTTGGCAGTCTTTGGTATTCACAGTTTAAGGCTGCTTTAGCTTATCAAACTGGCAGTAAAATGTATCATGGCAACAGGACTGAGGAATTTTGTTCAATTTTGGAGACCTCAGTGATGATTCCTTTTTGAAGACAAATATTATACTTCACAGATATAGGTACTTCTGATTACCTTCATTCCCTCCTAAGATCCCAGAATGAAAGTAAATGACAAAAATATTAGAAATCTAGAAAGGCAAAGAAATTTGAGAGGAATTCACTACAACATAATTTTGGAACCTAGAAAACAGATGGTCATATGGCAGTAAACTCAGCAGACCTAAGAAGAATGAAGTCCAACTCAGCAGTACAAGGTGATGAGCAAACAGACTTGCACTGCAGAACTTTAGAAATATTTAGGGATTCGAGGCCTCAGATACAATGTGAGCTGTGAAAACAAGGGTGAAGCCAGGACTGAAGGCAGAACTAATAAAAGCCTGTTTGGAAGCAGTTAGACCTCCTGATTCTTATCCATACAGGGCGATTCACCCTCCTCCACCTCAGAAGAAGACATGAGTTTATCCTCTGTAGAAAGTGAACCAGACTTAACTGGATATAATAGACATGATCAAGAGAGAAGGAGACCATGGTGAAAACAAGATTATGTAAAAATCCATCCGTGAGATGGTGAGACCGCTTTAGACACCTATACACACAACATTTCCAGAGGCCGGGCGCGGTGGCTCAACCCTGTAATCGCAGCTACTCAGGAGGCTGAGGCAGCAGAATTGCCTGAACCCATGAGGCAGAGGTTGCGGTGAGCTAAGATCGCGCCATTGCACTCCAGCCTGGATAACAAGAGCAAAACTCCGTCTCAAAAAAAAAAAAAAAATTTCCAGGACAGCATTTAAACTGGCTTACACTCCCTTGGCAAGAAATGGATTCTGCTCTATGGAATCTATTTTATAAGAAAAGGCCTAAATATACAATTAATTGAGAGCCTCAAAATGGCTGAGTTGGATCACTCTATATAGTTCAGCCCACCAGCTATAACTGTAGAGCAAACTTCTAATCAGCCTTCTAAACACTGCATTTTTATACATGTATGAACATCCCAGGATCACTACACAGAAATCCTCCAACATAAGTGATAGAGGTGGGGTGGGTGTAGAGAAATGGAAGAAAAGAACTCAAAATAAATAATTTAGAAACGGGAAATGAATCTTTTATATTATAAAAGAGATAAAGACTATATTGCATCTGTGAACTAAAAATCAAATGCCTTGATAAAGAAATACTTGAATATTAAAAATATGATAGCAGAAATGAAGGATTCAGCAAATGCAGCAGTGAACAATAGGAGAGAAAAGCCAAGCTACAAATGTCCCAGAAAGAAAAAACACTGAAAAAATAGGGCAATTAAAAACAATACAAGAAAATCTTCCAGAGATAAAAGTTATCCATTTTATATTTTTAAAAGTTTGTGTCATTTACCACAACACAGATGAACCTGGAGGATGTTATGCTAAGTGAAATGAATCAGACGCAGAAGGACAAATACCATGTGACCTTCACTGATAAAACAGTGGAACTCACAGAAGTAAAGAGTAGAATCGTTGTGATTAGGGGCTTGGGTGAGGATGAAGGGGTAATGGAGAGATGTTGGTCAAAGGGTACAAAGTTTCAGTTAGAAGAAATATGTTTTTGAGTTCTACTAAACAGCATAGTGTCTACGGTTAATCATTTTTACATGGATATTTCAAAATTGCTAGGAGAGCAGATTTTTAAATGAGCTCACCACAAAAATAATGATAAGCATGTGATAGGTTAATTAGCTGGATTTAATCATTCCGCAATGTATGCATATATTAAAACATTACATCGTACCCCATAAAAACATTTCGTATTTTTCAGTTAAAAAGCTCTACAAATACACAGCACAATGATGTGTAAAAATGGGCACCAAGTCCATTTCAGAACACTAGAAATCAAATGAAGGTCCTACAAACTTTGAAAGACAGACCAAAACATGTCACACACAGAGAAAGCACTGAGAATCAGAACGGCAACTGACTTTTCAACAGCAACACTTGAGTGCAGAAAATAATAGAACAATATTTTTGAGTCTAAAGGATGATACATTATAGTTTAGAATAACAGGAAATCCCACAGAAGAGAAAGGTAGTGGGAATTCCTAGGAGGATGATGAAAGGAAGCCCTAGGTAAAAAGTCCAGGCTGGAGCTGGAACACAGTGAACTCTCTGTTCTCTAAGACTCTTCTGTGTCTATGGAGATTAAAGTGACAGGATACTTGGATGTTTAGTATCTAGAGGGGGCTGATACTGAGAGAGTTTAGGAATGAATTGGGGAAAAGTAGTAGAACATCAAATACATATAATCAAGATATTCATTTATTCTGGAAGAAACAATTTCATGAGAAGGAAATCATAAGAATCAGAGAATGCTATGTGACTCAGGTATTAAAGAGATACCTGTTAATATAAACCCTGCATATTGCAATCAGTAAATGGTATGTTAGGTCAGTATTAGAAGCAGCAGGGAAGGAAAAAGTGTGGCCTGTGGTTTTGCATTTATGGAGGGATCATAAAATAATACAATTTTTAGATTTCACAGCGAAAATTCAATGTATAATGTCTAACCTTACCTCCCCAAAAGTCAAGGAATAGAAGCAAAAACATTTTACATAGAGAGGAGGAAGAAAGTAATTACCAAATATCAAAATAAATATAACGGTTGAAAGTGGTTTTTTGAGGAACAAGAAAGTGACGAAAGGCCGAGAACTACAGCTTTACGTAATTCCTGTGAAGTGACTTGACTATTTAAACCATGTGTATATAGAGCTTTGACTGAAAATGAAATAAAAACTAAAAAGAGCTAAAGTCAGTTAAGTTCTGATTTTGACTTCTATATACGATAGTTAAAATAAATGCTTACAGTGGATGTGTACATTCCTGAATATTGCACATTCTTCTAATAGGTTTTGGCTTTTTGTTGGCCTCACAGAAGCTGCGATGGACCATTTTATTATCACTTTTCCTACGGCATCCATATTTAGTGTACTGGAAACCTGGAAAAGGAAATAAATTTCTTTGGATTTAATCACTTATTCATGCTGTTACTTGATTATTCACTCACTTATTCATACATTCATTCATTCAGTAAATATGTATTGAGTGCGTACAATTAGCCAGGCACTTCAGTAGGTGCTGAAGGTCCCAAAGAACATTAAATAAACAAAAATTTTTGCCTTTTCAGAACATATATTTGATAAATAGTCCAACTGCAAACTTGTTAAAGAACTAGGCTCTAAATATACACAGTCTAGCGTGAGAGACATATGAAAACCACTGTGACAATATCTAGGGACATAGGCTTTTAGAGAACTATGTAAACAACTTACAGTAGAGGGCAGCAAAAGAACACAGAGGGAAGAGATCTGTAACTTGGAGGAGGGGAGGGGAAAGCTTGGAGGATCAGCAGTTTGCTTCAGCAGAATACTGCAGTTCAAACAGTATGGGGTAAAAGAAATGAAGCAGAATTATTCTCTAAGCAAAGGAAATAACATATGGAAAACTGTGGCTTCTTCAGATGGCTGAAGTATCATGTGTGAAGCGGGCAGGAGACAGGGAAGGATTAGATTTTTTTTTTTTTTTTTTTTTTTTTTTTTTTTTTTTTTGAGGCGGAGTCTCGTTCTTGTTACCCAGGCTGGAGTGCAATGGTGCGATCTCGGCTCACCGCAACCTCTGCCTCCTGGGTTCAGGCAATTCTCCTGCCTCAGCCTCCTGAGTAGCTGGGATTACAGGCACGCACCACCGTGCCCAGCTAATTTTTTGTATTTTTAGTAGAGACGGGGTTTCACCATGTTGACCAGGATGGTCTCGATCTCTAGATCTCGTGATCCACCTGCCTTGGCCTCCCAAAGTGCTGGGATTACAGGCGTGAGCCACCGCGCCTGGCCTTAGGATCAGGTCTTGAAAGCCTTCAGTGTCTAACAAGTGTTTGGACATTATTCTTGAAGATTATAGGGAGTTAATGAGGGTCTCTCAAGCATCAACTTTTATATTTGTAATTATGTCTATATATTTGAAAATAATTCATACTAATCCAAAAGTTGTAAGGAAAAAACAATGAATATTTGTATGCCTTGCATCTAGATTGATTTTTTGTGACTATGTCACCACATTTGCTATATTTCTTCATATATGCATAGGTGTGTAAATACATATATAATTTTGCTGAACCATTTGAAAGTTCCAGACATCCTGATCCCTCACTCCTAAATGAATATTTAAGCATTGATTTCAGAAGTACATTCTCATATATAACTATAACATAATTCTTAAAATCAGGACAGTTGACATAGATATAATGCTATTATTATCTAACATACAGACCCATTTAAAAATGTTCAGTTGTTCCTAATGATGTTATTTGTAACAATACTTTTCAAATCAAGGATCATATGTTGCATTTAACTGTTACATCTTTAGCCTCCATCAATCAGAAACAATTACTGCACCTGTTTGTCTTACGGCATTACTATTTTTGAAATGTAAAAACCATTTGTTTTATTAAATGTTCCACAATTGGGACCTGTTTAATTGCGTTTTAATGATAAAATTCAGGTTATTCACTTTTGGCAAGAATGCTACATAAAAAAGTGATGTGTCTTCAGGACAACATTTAGAAGACTGAAGTATTTTAATCTGGGATATAATTTACCATTCATTTATTCATTAATTCAATAAAAATTACCCTGTAAATTAAGGAAAAGAACATCAATGTTAGTTGACCAGCTAAAAGGCTATTGCAATAATCGTCCCTCCTAAAATGGTGACTGAAGTCTGGTGAAGAAGGAATAAATGTGGTAGATCTGAAGAAGGTATATCTGATAAATATTATGACCAAGCAAATGTTGAGAGTACAGCAGAAGGAAGGATCTGAATTAAATAAGCATCTAAAATAATTAACTAAGAATATTGTATGCCTCCCTCAAGAAAACACTTTGGAAATACAGCCTTGAACTTAAAATTATAAAATAAATAATTTATACAAGTATTGCCTAATACAAACGATTTTTTTGTTCTCAATTATCTGCTGTCATTTTTGTAACCGCCTCTTGCCTTCTCTTACCCATGGGGGGAGAAGTGGTAATGGAGCACTTGTTTAGAACTAGAGGAATGGATGATGGGGAAAATTGAGAAACACTGAGTCCAGCTTAATGGACTCTGGAGAGGGAATGGAGGCAGCACAGTGCAGTGAGTGAGAGCATGTGTTCAGAAGCCAGGTTACCAGGGTCTGAATCCTATCGGCTCCGGGAAATTATCTTCTGTGTGCTTCAGTTTTGCCACCACTTAATCAGAGATAACAATAGTACCAATCGCATGGGCCATTATGAGTACTTATGCATTGATATAAAAAGCATTTAGAATAGTAGCTGGTTTCAAATACATGGCATAGTCAGTTACACAGTCATGTAACCAATAGCTCTTTTATTAACTCTGGTAGAAATGCAGAGAGATATGGAAACTAAAAGTAGAGAAGAAGAAAGGTGAGGATCAGAGTACACTGAATTTGGGAGAGTTCTGGAGTTTGTAAGAATAAAGTGATTAAGGATACCAGGACAGTTAATGCAAAACAAAGATCCTGAGAGAAAAGGGCAAGAGGATTTTAAGGTCTATCACTGTTATGAAAGGAATCCTGTTATTTGCTGATTCTGAGATTTTAGTGAAAACGTTTTGTATTGCTGTTTTTGTGGCTGTGTTTGGTGTTTCTCAGACTGTGGCCTTGATTAGAGACAGCCCTAAAGGTAGAAGCAAGATTGACTTTTATATGCATTACATTTTAATATCATAAATGTGTTCAGTTGTTACCTCCACCACAGGGTTTGGAACACTGAGACCAGCTCTTCAAAGCCCACTCAAAAGTATCTAATTCTTCCTGGATGACATTGTTGCTGTTGATTGTAGGTACAGAGTCTTCATGGATGATGTACTTATATGTCAGGCTAGAGCGGGTATCGTTCTCTTGAGGTATAATCTAACATACACATGAAATCAATATGTAAATCACCTGAGGGTTTTAAATTTTGAGTGTAAAATTATAAATATTTCAGAACAGTGCTCATATTAAAACTGAAAACTTTCAAAGGGTTTCAAAAATTACGTTATTTCTATCAACTATAGTGCAAATATGACCTGTTTAAGAAAAATATGAAATAGCTCTAAAACTTTTAACATAAAAGTATTAAAAAATATATACACTGAAAAGAGTTTGAATTATAAAAATAATAACTTTATAAGATTCACTATAGTTTTCCTTAAATTTTACCATTTTTTAAATGCAGTTTAAAATTGTTTTCAAAGAAAATTGTTTTGTTATGATGTTAAAGATAGCAACATTCCCTCCAGAAAATATACATATTATGAAAAAATATAAAGAAAATCATAATTCTACCTAAATGGAGAAAACCAGTCACTTTTACCATTGTGATAGTTCCCCAAGATATTTGCGGGGTGTGTGGGGGGGTGTTTGTGTGTGTGTGTGTGCGTGCGTGTGTGTGTGTGTGTGTGTACAGACATATATACTTTTCTGGCCTTGTTTATTTCATGTAACATGTTATGCACATTTCTCAAGATAGTACATATTCTTTAAAAATATGCTTTTGGAGTGTGGAATGATGGGCATTGGAGACTCAGAGGGGTTGGGAGGAATGGAAGGGGGTTGAATTGAACAATGGGAACTTGCTTGGTGGGTACAATGAGCATTGCCCCCCAGTGATGGATTCACTGAAGGTCCTGACTTCACCACAATGCAATACATCTATGTGGCTAAATTGCACTTGTACAAAAAAAGTTAAAAAAAGAAAACATACTTTTAAATGTCAGCATAGTCTATAATCCTAAAAGTGTTATCTATTATTGTTAATAAGTATGTGGTCACTCTTGAATATTTGTATTGATTAGAAATTTTCCCTGCTTTTGTGGGGATTTCTGGCTTTTCTTAGTAGACTAGAGGTCACTAATATTTCTTACAGTTCTAGTTCGTATGATAGACTGGTGACTGGTCCTCCAGAGCAGTTAGAACAATTGTTACTTTAATAATGAGAGTGTATGAAAGTGGTCATTTGACACTACATATTATATAGTTTTCACCTTCATTAATTGGATGGGGAAAATACGATTTTCATTGTTCATTACTTATATTTTGAATACTGTACATTGCATGACTATCGGTCCTATTTTTTATTGGAACCGTACACATATTTTTCTTTCCTAAATAATCTGTGCACTAAAGATATTAACCCCTTCTTGTCATAAGAGTTGCAAATATTTTCTCAGTTTGTCTTGCCTTTTAATTTTTTTCAGGGCAAAGTGGTCTTTTAAAAAAATTAATTGATTTTCATCTAGCTTTCATAGGATTTTACTAATTATGCAAAGAAAGAAATGCTATTCATTGGTATTCTCAACCTAAACTTTTAGAACTATCTTTTGTTTGAGAAATGAGGTGATAGTAAAACCAGTGGAGGTAGAGGATCTGGTTATCTGGCTTTTATTCTTTCTCTTTTTTTTTGTCTTTGTTTTTAAAACAGCATTAAAAATCAAGCACCATTTGTACAATCCTTACACTCTAGCCAGATATCTAATTCTTTCTGCCCCAGACAATGATCCAGGACTCAGAATGGAAAAGAAATGGCATAATAATAGAGCATTGCTCGTCCACACCTTCCTCTTCTAGCTGCAACACTCCCCCTTCTATCTCCAGCCCACACCACTTGTTGTGGTCAGGTTATAATCGGCAGGCAAGCCTTGAAGCATCTATCATGATGGTTAAGCCTACGGTCTCTAAAGCCAGATACCCATGTTGCTAGAAAAGAATACAATATAATTATATCCGTGTGAAGTAGAGCTTCTGACCTCCAATCACTCATATTTAAAATAATCTAAAACTTTGGTTAACATATAAATGTGGATCATTAATTTTTGACATAATTGAAAAGGCATTTTAATAGACCAAGGGCAGTCTTTTAAATAGTGCCAAAACAACTGGACATTGTGGTAGTTTAAGAAATATGTCTAAGATTAGGTAAAAAAAGGACTGAAAATTCTGTCTTGGTTTCACTGTCCCATGTTCTCTCTCACTTGAGTCACCTGCTCTAGTGGAAGTCAGTGCCATACTGTCAGGATGTATAAGCATCCTATGGAGAGGCTTAGGTGGCAAGGAATCAGGGACTGCTAGCCACCACATGGAAAAGTTGGGGGAAAATCATCTGAGGCCTTTAAGCAACAATGTGACTAAGCTTGGAAACAGAGTAACCCCCAGTCAAGCTTTGAGATGACTATAGCCACAGCTGACAGCAAACTCATGAGATACTCTATGCCAGAAATAGTTAAGTGGTATCCAGATACGTGTTTCACAGAAACTATAAATACTGCTTGTGTTCAGCCACCAAGTTTGAAAGTAATTTGTTTTATAAGAATAGATAACTAATATAGACATCCACATGCAAAAATAAGGCCCTAACACTTTATGCAAAATTAACCCAAAGTGATTAAATACCTAAATGTAAAATGCATAGCTCTAAAACTTATACCAAAAAAAGTAGGCGAAAATGTTTTGATGCTGGATTAGACAAAAACTTCCATAACACCAAAATCTTGATCCACAGAAGAAAATACTAATAAACTGGACTTCAGTAAAGCTAAAATATTTTGCTCTATGAAAGAAACTACTAAAAGAATGAAAAGACAACCTATGGAATGAAAGAAAACATTTGCAAATCATGTATTTCACAGAAGACTTGAATATACAAAGAGCACTCAAAACTCAACAAAAAGAAAATATAACAACTTTAACAATGGGCAAGAGATTCGAACAGGTATTTCAAAAGGGAACTAATTTTCAGAGGGGAAAAAAGACTAAAATTTGAGTGGAGCACTTTGATTTTAGATTACTATAATATTGTATAGGAAATCCAATAAATGAAAATTCTGGATATAATGGAAACTAACAATAAATTTCAAATCAAGTAGATGGCTTCTGCTTTCACTCATGAGGGAGTAATGGAGTTGCCTTCCTGATATTAAAAACTATAAAACTGGACAAAATATGTGCAGAAACTTTTGTTTTTGGACAGTGGATAACATGACAAAGGACACTAATCCTTGTAAGAAGAGAAACAAACCAGGTCTTATTCCTGACAAGGGCCAGGTCTGGACCCTGGCACAGGGAGGGGGGCCCAAGCCCAGCCCAGCCATCTCACTGAGCTGAGGAGATAGATTAGAGTTTGGAACTTTCAGGTCAGGGCACCAAAGAAGAGGGGTCTGCTTAGAGAGATGACCTAGAAGGTCTGTGTATCCCTGGCCAAGACACCAGGTGGTCCACAGTGAGGGCCTGCTGATGGTGGGACAGAGATACCAGAAACCAGGCACGCCTGATTGTCACAGGGGTTCTCGACCAGCTAGAATGAAGAGGACTCACTAAAACTTCAGATATGCAGTTAAGAAAGGCCACACTGTGGGAAGAAGGGCAAAACTGAAATAGACTAGCCTTAAGGAAGAATAAAACTAGGCTTAAAGGATCAGGATGATCTGACAATAACTTAACTGCCCGCCAGAACAAAACCAGACACCTTACAATTTAGCTTCCAAAATGTTGAATGTACAGGAAAAAAAAACTAAGAAGCATGAAAATGTGACCCATAAAAAATAGACAACATGAAGACCCAGACCTTAAAGGGTAACTTAGATGTAATGAGTATTATAAAAATTTCAGTGGAAAAATGAAAATTACAAAAAAAAAATGGAAATTCTAGCAAAGAAAAATACACCACCTGACATGAAAAATTTACTGGATAGGCTCAAGGACAGATTGGAGATCACATAAGAGAAACAGTGAAATTAGAGCTCAGAAGAAATAATCCAATTTAAAAAATTTATTTTAAAAAAGATAGATTATAAAAGGATGAACAGAGCCTGATTTGGAACAATTTCAACTGATTTAAATGAGCCCTAGGAGTAAAGAAGAGAGAGATGGGATGGGGGTGAGGGTTTGGGAAAACAACTAACTAGAAGACATCATGGGAAATTTACCCAAATTTGGTAAAAAAAAACATCAACCTATAAAGCCAAGATTCTCAGTGAATCCCAAGCATAAAATATACAAAGAACACCATAAACTGAGTATATCATAGTCAAACTGCGAAAACAACAAGACAAAACAAAAAGATGAAGAGAAAAATCTTAAAAAGAGGCCAGAGAAAACTGACACATTCCATGCAGTGCAGCATAAATGAGGCTTCTCTTCATATATGATGGATTCTAGAAGACAATTGCTCTAAATGAGTGAAAGAGCACCCTGTATGTGGTGGGCCCTATGTTATTTCTTCACAGCAGGCTGAGCTCAGTAGTCCACTGCTGCCCAACAATCTTGTATACATCCAGTTGTTTTTAATGCTGCTCAAAGGAGAGGAGTTTTAGCCTTTCAGGGACTGCCTGCTTTGCACAGCGCTACGAAACTGCTTCCAACATCTGCTAGATATGAATAAGACCTTGTGGCTATAAGAACCTCACGCTGCTGCCTCCCTTGGGGCCCTCTGACCTCCAGACTCTCTGCTGTGCTGCTAAATGACACATACACCATCTCAGATTCCCCTCTTCCTCAGAAGTTCCCTTCCCCTTTTCTCCTCTGGGTAGTGGCCCTACTTGCAAACCTGCTGAGGCCTCACCCAAATAAAGCGTGTGTGTGCTACTGCCACCTTGTGGCCATATCTTTTCTTTGCTCAGCCCCCAAACCCGTGGAACTTGCTACAACATCATAAAAACACAATGCTGAAAGAAGGGAAAAAAAGAAACAAAAATCTAGCAACCCAAATTCTATATATAGTAAAGATATCCTTCAAAACTGAGAGTGAAGTAAATATATTTTCAGACCAATGAAAGCTGAGATAATTACTTGCCAATACACCCACACCACAAGAAATGCTAAAGGAACATCTTTATACTGAAGGTAAATGATACTAGATGAAATGTTAGATAAACAAAGTAGAATGAAAAGCATCCAAAATGCCAAATATGTGAGTAAATACAAAAACCTACTTTTTTTTTAGTGTTGTCTTTAAAAGATAACTGATTATTGAAGTCAAAAATCAGAATGCTGCATTATTCAGTTTACAACGTATATATAGTAAATTCCATGACAATATTGCACAAAAAGAGGGGGAAGATAAATAGAATTATTTTTAAAAGCAACTTATTTTTCAATGTTCAAAGTACATGTAATGTTCAAGGTAAAAATATTTTCAGATAAATTAATTATAAAATAAGCTGAATCAGGTATATCATGAGCCTGTAATGCCACATACCAAAACAATGACAGGATCATGTAAAGGTCCGTCCGTGTGAAGACTTTCAATGTCATCTTCAATGTTATAATCCCACTCCACACCAAGATCTATGAAGGTCCGCGACTTGGCTTCCTCCCCTTTGCCATTTAAAATATAATGGCCTGTAGCCTGGTTCTTAATAGCTAAAGGAAGGAAAATGAGTAAACAGCATACATTTTATTTTATCAACTGCTGAAAATTCACCTCAAGTCTATCCTTTCTACAAATCAATGACTACGTTTCTTTATTAGTAGCAAGCAATCAAAACGGATGTTAGTTCTGATAGTATTCCTATTGTCTTCATTAGGCATTCAAAACTCTCAAGAAGCATTCCTAACTAGTCAAAAATATGGCAAGACAGTTAAATAGGCAAAAGTAATGTTTGCAAATAGTCCCATTTGAAAACATCGTCAAAGAGGTTAATAGTTTCTAAATCATTTGTCCTATATATTTCCTTAGAAAACTGGGAATATTTTTTAAATGATAGGTACTTTTTCAATAATTAACAGAAACAATATATGCTAGGATAGCATGTAACATAATGGTTTATTTATTGCATATTTTTTTAAAGTTGGTGAACATTTTTATAGTTACCCAACATAGTTGAAGTAATTTTTCAGGCCAACAATTTGGTCTCATGATTGAAAAATTCCAGAGCCATATTACCTACTCATATAGTTAGAAAAAGCTGCTTACTGCTAATGGAATTTTTAATGTCTTATAGATTTATTATATATTATAAAATGAAATAAAATGCTGGTTTAGTGAGTAAAAAATAATGAATGGGATTTTAAATTTGGACTTATTTATCAGCATATGATGTTAAGTTAGAAAGCAAAATTTCAGGTTACTACCATTATTGAAAATGTGTAGAAAAGACGAGTAATTTTAATTAAATGTATTTATTCCTTTTGAGCTTTAAACTAATCTAACTTTTCCAAGGGTAATACTATGAATTCTAGGATGAAAAATAGGGAATTTTAAATGCTAGAGAGAGAGAACAACAGCTGATTGCTAGACTATTATGACATTTAGTAGTGAATATAATTTAAAAGTGTTTTAAAATTCTATGAACACCATAAGCAATTCATTTTTTAAAGTTACAACTGAAATAAAATGATTTGCTACAAATTTTCATGGAGTTAATACATAATGTCTTAGTTTCAGAAATTATCTTAGTGTTCTTATAGCCAAGGAATAGGAAAGCTATGTTTACACTTGTATATACATTTTAAACTTAAACCTCTTTAAAGTGACATTTCCATGTAATCTTCTCATAAAAAAAAAACCTCCCTGTGGAACTATAATCAGCTTTGCAAATGGATCTACATGTGCCAGTCAAAAACCTGACATGTCAGATATTAGAATAATTTAAGATTAGACTAGTAAAATTCACCTGTGGTTGCTTTTCAAAGAATGTAAAATGCAATAAAAATAAGGCAATGTACAGTATTGCATCAATGAAAATATGAGAACTCATTTGTCAACATAAGTATGATGAATTTTTCTGATATTCCTTAAGTTACTGCATTTTATGAACATCTTTCTTTTCTTATCCCCCATTGTAGAGCAAAAACTGTATAACATATAAGCTTGTCAGATGATTTTTTCCCCACATATAATTAGGAACCAACCCCAGTTTCTAAAAAAAAAAAAAAAAAAATTTAAAGCTCTATATATTTTTTTTAATTTCTTGTTTTAAAGTAAGCATAGTTGGGAGAAATGACTAAAAAATACCTACATTATATTCAATTCATTTGTATATATTTTGATTCTTACATATATGTATGCACATATATATACATAGACATATATCTATATTTATGATTTCTTTGACATTTCAATGTTTCAGTGCATAGTAAAGCAGAGCCAGCAGACAGAAACACTTACCAAGAATGTGAGGAGAAGCCTCGTCTTCTTGGATTAACACATGTCTAGCCCCAGGGGGTATAGCAAACATCTTAAGGTACCCTTTGCATGTGTAGCAAATATTGTAGGAAGCCAAGAAGAAAACAAAAGCAACAACCGTGGTTAGTTGAGCACTACATTCTTACTGCTTCTGCATGCAGAAGACGGCATCCATAAATTTAAAGAAGCAGTTTCAGAAATTAACTTCAAAGCATTGGTAGCTTTTGTGGCATCTGAAATGGGATTAGAGGAAAATGTTTTTTTCATTAAAGAGGGAAAAAAGTTAATCCTGTTGCCAACTTATTAGTCACTTATCTTGTGTTGACCTTCAAATGATGTCAACAACAATTCAGGCAAATACTATACCTTCCTGTGTCCCTCGGTGTGGTTCTAGTTTTCTAAACTATCCTTTTGAAGTGGAGTCAATTTTTAGTGAAACTTAAGTGGTGAACTCTTTGGGATATGTTATCTGCCTACATGTTATTTTAAAAGTCTAAGAGGCAAGTATAGATAGCTAAACTTCTAATTATTAAAATATTTTTATACTTAAAAGCCTTCTTTATTCTAAAAGAGTTACAACAGAAAAATCAGTGCTTTCATTTTTCTTGTGATCAGTATTAATTTTAAAGCTTTAGAGAAGTTTTATATGACTATTTTAACCAAATCTACAACATGGATTTTAAACCACTTGATTGGGAAATCTGTGCAAATTGTGTTAGACATTGCTTTTATATGCACTCCAACCTCAAAACCTCCTAAGCCAGATATTTAAAAATCAATATGAGTAATTAGTTGCTTTGGGTTTTAAAATCATCTATCATTCCTATTACTGTAAATGTCATATATCACATACTATGTTGATATATCACATCCTAAAAATTATCTTATAATCATTTAGAATGAATATTGTTAACATAAATCAACAATAGGTCAATTAGAACAAATGTTATACATCTCAGTATCATATAACTAAATGAATATAAGATGACTATTAACCTACACCTTCGATACATTATAAAACATCCAGTACATAGTCTATGGAGATTATTGACAGAAATCCAGTTATCCACAATTATTGATGCAATCAGAAGTGTTTTTGTCATTTGTATATGTACAATAATATATATCTATGACTTGATTTACCTTTTTCGCAATATTTATTAGTGTCCTGACTAAATAAAGTGGTCCTTTTGGGATCAGGGTATTCAGCACTTTATCCGGAGGTAAAGTCTAACACATGAAACGTACCATGTTTGCCTGAGTATACAGTGGCTAGAAGGAACATGCTTAAGATGCCAAGTACAGCAAAACAGCTTGATGCCATTTATGGATGCCCATCTTTCTGCAGTTTGCTACAACTTACCCAGTACATTTTTAGCTTCTCTTGTTTCAGCTAGAGAAATATTACGAGCTCCTTTGGGTAAAGTGAAAGCGCCTCTTGTCTTCCCTTAAATAGAATATCTTTAATTAGTGAAGGGTTCATGTTTATCAAAGTCTTGCTGTTTCATTGACTATCCCATAAGCCATATATTTTATTAGGCAAGATATAAAATATGTTCTGTAATTTTATGTGTCAAAGTCACAATGCATTTGTAATAGATAATACCAATAAACTGTTAATAGTCAATGAAAGTAAGACTGAGCATGAAAGTAAGACTAAATAGATGATTTGAAGTTGAATACTTGCAGATTTCATTTTCCAGCAACTTGAATTCTTTTTGGCACCTCTTGCTTAAATGTTTTCCTGTTGGAAAAGGTTAATTAGTCTATTAAATCACTATGATGACAATATTAGTGCAAAGATATGGATGTTAGATTATCTTTGAATGGTTTGAATTGATATGACAGATGAAAATTTTCTAATGTTCTTTTGGCCTTGATTTGCAAGTTTAGCATAATGTTTGAGCTATCTGAAATACAGTACCAATACCTTAAACTATACATATATAGAATGAATGAACATGGCAAAACCTTTTCTTTACAAAAATTCACTGTGGAAATAAAACAAAATTAATTATTTTACATCCAAAAGAAAATAAAAAAATAACTACAGTAAAGAAAGCACAGTATATTATTTCACAGCAAGATGGAGAAAATTACATTTGATTCCACTAAAACATAATACACATACATAATTATATTTCCGGTTGCTTTAATAAAATAATGCAATCAGTCAGAAATAGCAATATTTGCTTTAACAATTTTCAAAGTACAAAATATGGTAATTTATCACACAGGAATAGCAAAGACATGTGCAAAAAGAAAACCATTAGAATATAGTCTCATAGCTCTGCCTTCTTAAATATATCAAAGAGCAAAGCTGATTAGCTTGAGTGAGGTAGCTGGGGTATAATGGGAGTAAAAAAAAAGAATTTTATCATTCGGATGAAGGCCAACTTTTTTATAAAAGGAAAAATTATCACCATAATATGCTTAATGTAAACCACATTTCTTTTTGTTTTACTTTCATGATTTTATACAATACCAACAGCTCTTTGGAAGATATGAAAATGTTAAGCAAACACCACCTCAAGTGTATCTTTAAGTGCTGAATTCCCAGAAACATTTGCCCAATAAATCCTTATTGAATAACTGCACTACCTGAACCCAAGAAATTGTTCAGTAACAAATGTTTGCATAAAAACCTTTTATGAAAATTCCAATGAATATTACTAAACTATGGATAATTTTGCCTATATTTGTTGCATGAAGACAGCTTTTGGTTCCACCTTTGAACCTTCAGTGTATGTCTAAGTCCACGTTATTGACTACGTAACAAGCATAAACATTTACAGAGAAGAGCAATTACATCTCGGGTTATTTTTTGGTCGTACCTCAATTTTGTTTAAAGTAAGTTTTTTAAAATGAGAAATATAGATCCTAGATTCCTAGATTTATAAACAGAATAGAATTGTTCACTTTTAAATAAAATAAGTAAAACTAATGTAACATTTTAAAGGTTGTATCTAAAGTTTTATAATTTTTAAACTCCTGGTCAATAATTTACAGGCAACAGGAATTCAAAATAAACATCAGTTCTAATAATTCAATCTGCATTTTATTTAAAATGTAAAAGAACACAAAACAGATTTTAGCTAGCTAGTATAACTGATATTGATTATTTTTTTTCTAAATTCAATATTATTTTTTAATCATTGATGCTAGGGAGTATGAATTCAATCAAAGTGTTTTGTTTAAGTTCCTAAAAAGGTAATCTGAACAACAATAAATGAGCAGCTAAATTTTGGTTCTGTTTGCAGAGAAAATGCTGCATTTCTAAAAGAAGAAGCCTCAAAAAGTACAAATCACAGAGAAGAATACTAAATTCATGAGAGAGCTCATCTTACCAAGCTTCCTGGGAGTTCTGGTAAATGTCCCCTTCACGGTTCGGCAGTGGGAATTATCTCCTCCACAGACACCACACTTATCCTCAACCTTATTAGAACCAATTTCTTTATCACAGCCCACTTTCTGGAGAGAGAAGATGTCAAACGTGGCTAATTTCAATGTGCCCAGCAGTGGTCAACATCCCAGAGAATGATGAACCCTTTGTTCAATCATGGCCCACAGTCAGCCAATTTACAGCAAACTGCCATTGTAGTCATGATTTTTAATACCTCAGTTTTTAAAAAAAATCTAGTTGGAAATCAAAAGATTTGTACTGTAAAAAATAAAGAATATATTTCCTCCAGTCTAATGAAGTATTTACACCATTTTAAATTGTCATAGTCATCAAACACACATGTAATGAGCACAGATGTAGCTGATGCTGAGGAGACAAAAAAAAAAGAGTGATTTTCCCTTGCTGCTCTAACATTTATGATGATGGATAATATAGGGAGTTGTATATTAGTACAATCTTTAAAAGTTGGTTAGGATGTGAGATAAAACTTCATAAGAGGGGTGAAGACTTTCACAGGGACCAAAGAAACACAGAATGGAAAAGCATTTCAGAAGAGCTACAACAAAGCCAGAGAGATGTTGTATGTTCATGGAAAGTGGGCTCAGAAGTCAATATTTAAACCCATATTTAAACCAATGGAAGGTGAGTGTTGCTTGATAGGGAAAGAACAGTAGACAATCTGCATGGAACAGACTGCAGAAAACCTCGAATACCAGAAAGAATTTACATTTTCCCAGGAAACAGGGAAATACTGAAGGTTTTCTGAACCAAGGCATGTTCTTAATGTAAATCACTGTAGAATAATGATATGCAATACACCACTGCACTAAAAAATATGGGATGAAAAGAGGCAGAGAAAATAAAGACAACACATACATTTAATGTATCAGTGTGGCAGGTAGAAGCCGAACAAGACATACTCTACTTTCAGGAAAATCTAAGCTCAATTACTTTAGACTCATTAATACAACACTTTAGTTTTACTGAAGTAAAAAGAAAATATACATTAGGAGCAGTGTTTCAGTTAATAAGATAATTTCATATCAATTTAACTATGAACACAAGGAATAAAATGCATTTTTAACATGAGATTAAATGGAGCAAAAAAAACATTGTTTCTCTATTACCTTTGTTCTAATGTGAAATTCAGCATTTAATCTTAGAATTGATTGGAAGCTGAGAAAAAAATGTTTTATCTTTACAACAAAAGATTATACTTAGCACTGATTATTTTTAAAAAGACCTGGAATTTTAATAGTAGATCACTACTAAAATATCCAAAGCAAATGCATTATTCCCAATTTGTATTGCCAACCTAGAGGCCTCAGAGTTACTTAGAAAAAGACATTTGACTGGAAATTAAGAAAATTATTTAAACCTTGATTCTACTAGTGACCAAAGTTTGATTTGAGAAAGTTTAAAGTCTCCCAAATTTATTTTAGCTACTGAACTATTCATAGACTCTTACTGTAATGTGATTTCACAGATAAGACATAGTTTAAAAAATTAAAAATGTGCAGATGAATAAGAGTAAATGTAGATACTGTAGACAGCCTTTGGGGAAGCAATTTTAACTCACCACACACTCTCCTCGCACACATATGCTATATGGATCTTTGTAAGAACAGTGCGTTCCATCATGCACCAGTTGTTTCATGTAAGCAATATCTCCAGTCTCTTTGGACTGACAGTAAAGGTGGCATCTTTTCTTGGCTGCATAAGATGGAGGATAAAATTAACTATTGAAATGAATGAAATTAAATGAAACTATATGAAATGGAATGTTTGAACAGGATAGTTTTCATTTTTAAATATTAGGTTTCAATGTAATTTCTTGAAAACAAAAGCAATACTGTATAAACAAAATAAGGAATAAGGAGAAAAGACTGTGCATTTGACATATTTGTTTTAGCTAAGGTGATCATATAATTTGTCATCTAAACTGGAAAAAGGGCTCTAGTAATAACTTAACAGGAACAAAGGTATAAACTGGAACTGCCCCAGGCAACCCTAGATCTCACCATAGTAGCTCTTAAATAAATTTTAATTCAAAACCAGTTTAGTTTTCATAATATTAGAGCACTGAAAGACTGTCTCCGATTTGACTCAGTCACCTAACAGTTTTTGCCCCTTACAGGATGCAATTCACTTCACCAAAATAGATAAAAAATTTAATTCAACTTTGAATTCCTATGTGTATTCCTCTTTCCTTTAAAATGGATTTGAACTGAACCCAATAGTGTATGTCATCATATAACTATTTCCTTTCATTCACTCAAATAAGAAGTATGGCAAAAAAGTTGCCACTTGGACATATTTACCAAAAATTAAAAAGTAACAAGTGAAACATTAAAAGAAAATTTCCAAATGTATTTTTTAAATTACTGTATAATACAAAAGTAAAAGGTTATAAGATATCTTTTGTTTGTAAATAATGATCTTTCTCTTGGTCCTGGCTCAACTGTCAAAGAACTATATTTTTCCCAGAAAGGAAAGATCACAATATTCCAGAAGTATTTCCTAGTAGAGGGATTTGGGTTGAATCAGGAAGTCCAGCATATCTCCCAGGCGTTCCTTTCCACTGGTCTTTTCACCGTTGGTGGTGATAGTGCTGCTTGCCAGGAACTATTGCACAATTCTTACCTCTTTAGAGAAAGGGTACTTTAGCCTTATTCTTAGAAACCCAGGAGGACTTATTCCTATAAGCACCAAGTTTCCTAAGTTACCAAGTAGAGATCAAGAGTCCACGAGATTGGTGTTGGCAAAGTTTAAACCCTGCGTAACCATCCACACAGCAGGAAGAAGAGCAGGAGGCTACTCACGCTCAGGATGTTCATATGGCAACCAGTGATGTTTGGCATTCTGGTATTCAAAGTGGGAGTTTCGCTGCTGACACTGCTGTGCTCTGAAGTCCTCAAAGTGTTTTTGGCATTCTTCTGTATTACAAAGCTGGTACTCAAAATTAACACCAGGACAATCCTGACCACCATTGATGGGCCTAAAGAAAAGACAACATTTAAAAAGGCCTTTTGGCTTCTGTCTAGCAGTTGAAGCTTGCAGACACAGTGCTTGAGGGCATAAAGCCAGAGTTTCTGGGCTGCCAGCACAAAGTGAATGAACTCATACTTCCTAATTTCAGTCCCTTTCCAAAAGCACCCTTCTCTCCCTGTTGGGTAGAAAAATAAAACAAAACACAAAGCTCAACTTATATCAGCTTTTCAAATAGAATATTTTAAATGCAAAAGTGTATAAGAAAAAAAAAGCATGTATATTGTATCAATAAAATGATACTTTTCTACCATGTATAAAACACATAGATGCAGCTCAAAGAAACTTTGATCATTGCTCTATGCTTTGGTTTCCTCATATGTAAAATGCCAATAATAATGTATCTTCCTTTGAGAAAAACTGTGATTAAATAAGTTGATGTTACTTAAAGGGTCTGTTACTCATAACAGACCCTGGCTCATAATGAACTTTAGCTGCTTGTGTAATTTTTATTATTTTTGTTAACTCTACTAATACTACCATCATTTCTTTCTGTGAAGGCAGGTATGTGGCATCAGATAGTTTTACAAAACAAATGCTCAGAGCCATCTTGCTGCCAGAAACAGAGAGAAAAAGCTGCTCACATATTAAACCCTAGGCAAGGAAGAATGCCCTAAATGTGATAATTCAGTTGTTTCTCCCTTCATAAAGTTTGCTGATCACACAATAGGGATTCAGCAATTGTAGTCTGAGTGAATGAATGGATAACTTTCCCCGAAAGTCGCCTGGCCTTCTATTACCATCTTTCTTTTGCCCTCCACTGAAGCAATCACATTCCACTCCCTGAAGACAGTGAGTCTGCATGCTTGATTCTTCTCCCTCCTGGACACTCCTTTGCTTCTAGCAGTTGATCTCTCAGTGCCCATGCCCACGCCCTAAAGGCATAGTCATCTACTTTCCCTGTTCAGCTTCTTAATATTCCTGAACAGCAACTTCTTTAAAAGTCTCCAATCTTCATTTGATCTTCTTGTCTTCATCTTCATCACTGACTGCTAATCACAAGATTGATAAATGAAGATGCATTGAAAACACAGACTGGTTTGTGAACTGTGAAAAAATTCTTTTCATGCCCTGGATGTTACATGCACTTCATAAAACAGAAAACTAACAACATAATATTGAAGTATTTCCTGGTCTCTCCAAAAATAACAAAAATTACAAGGATGTATACTCACATGGGATTATTGCACTGGCGTGTTCTGAAACGAACACCAGTTCCACATGTCCGAGAACAGGAGCCGAATTTAGTCCATGACCCCCAGTTGCCATCTTGTTTTTGCTGATTAGCATTCTTCCACATGCAGTGTCCCTTATAGCACCACTTAGAAAAATGACAAAAGGTAATTATTAAAATCATGCATACACTAAAGCTGAAGTTGTTATATAAGATCCACGTATTTGAAGGGCTTTGTTACTGCTCTTTTTTTTTCAGGTTGAGGTGCATTTAAAATTATCCAAAAGCAATTATATCAGTAATATACCCTATCAAAGGGTAATTTAGACTTGTATTTTTCAGGTATAAAATTAAAATGAAAAAACAACATTCACTCAGACAAGTTTTTGAACGTTACGTTCACCAGTGAGCATCAAACACTATGATTAATAAAAAGTCTTTGAGCACCCAGCTTACACAGTTGGTAATAGTTTGCCTTTCATCTCTCACTACCTATATCATATCAGAATATTTTGAGGGCTATATGATCTTTTTAAAATAACATGAAAATATGTCTCAACTTAGATAATAATTAATATAACATGTCCAAGATGTGCAGCTTTCAAAGAAAGCTTTTATTTAACTTAAAAAATTTTTAATTTACAATGATTCTGAGATATAGATGGGACACACACACACACACACACACACACGTGTGTATGTATAAAATCATGACCAATTAGATGAGAAAAATTGAGGCCCAGAAAGGTTCAAAGTAGTTGAAGGCCATCTGACCAAGAAGTAATTAAGTGGGGCTACTAGCACCCTAAGACTATAGAGGCACCCAGATTACAGTGCCCGGCATAGAGCAGGCGCTCAAGAAATGTTAGTCATTTTCCTCTCCAACATTTTGACTTTTTCATATCCCATATAATAAATGTGTTTGCTAAAACTCTACTTTTATAAATTTCAATATATTGCTTCTTCGCCTTTTGGCTATGATCAAGTGTAGTATCTGTTCTTGACAGTTTAATATCAGTTTAATATAAATTTCAATATAAATTTCAATATATTTAAGAAAGTTGAATGTTAAAAAGTTAGTTACATAATGTTTTATAAAGCAAAAATGAATCAGCTTGTTATTGCTTGTTTTTAGTCAGAAGTTTGTAATATTGAATTTTCTCAAAGCAAAGCATTGTATATAATATCCTTTCGATAGTGCCTAATATAGAACTAACACCTAAAAAGACAGGCTTTATTGTGATTATGCATATAATCCTTGTCACAAGTACAGTTTATACACATTTGAAATTGAACTTTAAAAGAACTAAAAGCCATGTAAATCTTCTGTACCAGGTTTTGGTCCTGCTGACAATGTCTTATTTCTAAACTAGTCAAAGCTCTTCAACTTGAGTTCTTAACATGCCTTTGTTTTGGGATCTTTGCCCTTATGAGTAGCATAGCTTGGCACTCAGCCAATTTCTGAGCATTCAATCCTGACTACACAATTTGAGATTTAAAACCTCTGGGCATCCTTCCCTGAGGAACAAGGCCAAATCTTCTGTATAAGTTCACATGACTTTATTTCTGGGCAACTTTCACAAGGGATGGGATGCCAGCAAGTCAATCAGATCCCACTAGCAGGGGGACAGATAGTCTGCTGAGTTGCTTCTTCCTATTCTGCCAATAGTGGGCTGAATAGTAGTCCCCAAAATACCAAGTCTTAATCCCTGGAACCTGTAAATGTTACCTTATTTGGAAAAAGGGTCTTTGCAAATGTGATTAACTTTAATATTTTTAAATGGAGAGATTATCCCAGATCATCCATGTGGCCCTAAATGCCATTACACATATCCTTATAAGAGAGGGGTAGAGGGGGATCTGACCCACAAAGATGAGAAAAGGCAAAGTGGTCACAGAAGCAGAAACTGGAGTGATGCAGCCACACATCCAGAAATGTAGGGTGGTCACCAGATGCTGGAAGAGGCAAAGAAGAGATTCTCCACTAAGGCCTCTAGAGGGAGAATGGCCCCGCCCACACATTGATTTCAGCTCATCGAAATTGATTTTTGACTTCTGGCCTCTAGAACTATGAGGGAATAAATATCCATTGTTTCAAGCCACCAAGTTTGTGATAATTTGTTACCTTAGCCACAGAGAACTAGTATACTATCTTAGTGCATCACCAAAATGAAACCTCGCAAACTATGGTTTTCATAAAAATGACAATGCAGCTGTGTTCACCATTTTCCAGACCTTTAGAGAGAATTATGCAACATATCTTACATATTTCTTGTGTAAATAGATATACTCACTTTTCCAGCAGCACATTCAGTCCCATCAAGTGGAGGTCCCTTTTTAGTCTTACAAAAGTAGGGATTATCAGGATGGCTACACCACAGCTGTTTACATGGGTCAAAGGTTCGGAACTAGAAGATAGATAATCAAATTCTCAGTGAACTCTCAGCTAGCATGACATGCACCAAAAATATATTCTATGCCATTTCATCTGTCCCGTTTCTCAGATGTGTTTATTTCAAGTTAGTAGCCAAAGCTGTGAGACATTAAGAAAAAATAACTGCATAAGAATTTCAGGTAGAAAATACTTCTATTCTGCTTTTCTAAAATAACAATGATAAACAATGATTTGTCTCACATTCTCTGGTTGACTTTTAATGTTTCTGCTTGCCATTTCTATGTTTTATTTTTCAAATAGACAATGTTGAAATCTTTGAAAGGTGCAGTAATTATGAATATTGTAAATATGAAAATATAATGGTTTGGCAGCTCTCAAGCTATCAGAACGTCTTTTCTTTATCCCTGTAGGTATGAAATTGTTGAATATAAATAATAAAAATACTAATAATAATTAGTTGACTAAAAGCAGAAAAAAATTGTCAAACTGTAAGATTAACTATTGTGTAAGATTAACTATTGCAGGTGTATATCATAATACATTCATACAGTTTATGAAATATGTTTCCATATATTTGATTGTCATACTAATCCATGGCTGAGAAATATGGATTACAAGTTAGGGCTATAGTTATGGTTACAAGTAAGACAGTAACAGAACCAGACTAGAGTCTTGGTTTTCACACTTTCAGAATGGTTTTTATTTTCTTAAAACACCACATTATAATATCCAAATGTCTGTATAAGCAAACATGTATATTTGTGTTTGCTCTTTGCTTGTTTGCTCTTTTTCTCTCTAAATGTAAACATCTTACCAATCACTATATAGATTTTTAAGAATATCAAACATTTATCCAAATGTCTATTGCATATACTGCTAATTACCTACATAAACCTTTATACGCATAGAAATTATTATTATTATTTTGAGACAGAGTCTTGCACTGTTGCCCAGGCTATAATGCAGTGGTGCGATCTCGGCTCACTGCAAATCTCCAACTCCTGGGTTCAAGCAGTTCTCCTGCCTCAAGCCTCCTGAGTAGCTAAGACTACAGGCATGCACCACCAGCTAATTTTTTGTGTATTTTTAGTAGAAACAGGGTTTCGCCATGTTGGCCAGGATGGTCTTGATCTCCTGACCTCACAATCCCCCTACCTCGGCCTCCCAAAGTACTGGAATTACAGGTGTGAGCCACCATGCCCAGCCAGAAATTTTTTTTCATTAGTACACATTTTTAGATGTAGGTTTTTTGTTCTAATCTTTATTGCTGAATATGGAAATTCTACTTTTCCATGACATTAAGCTAAACCTTTAGAATTCTCTGAGCTAAAACATTAATGCAAGTAATTTGGAGCTCACGATGTATACCTTATAGACAGATCAAACGGTTGTATATGGAAGGTTTAAAACAACAGATCAATTTCTTTTTAGTCCCATGAAATACTTTTATATTCCTTTCTCTAACATACAAAGCTTGCTCCAATGTATAAAAAGCCCTTCTTTTTTTTTATTTTAAATGAATGACTAAAGACTAATATGGAAATTTAATGAAACATACCTCTAATGTGAATAGTTACATGGAAGACTGGCTTCAATGTATTCCATTGAACATATATATGTGCCTTTCTTGTGCTAAGCACTTTATATAATTAAATTTAATCCTCAGACTAATCTTATCAGATAAGTACTATCATTATCTACATATTACACATGAGGAAAGTAAGTCAGATTAAATACAATGCCTAAAGTTATATATTTAGAAAGTGTCAGATCCAGGACCTGACCCACTGTCCTGACCCCCATGCTATGCCATATAATTCTTTTGCAAGACTATACCAGCACAACCCTTTCCTATGGTCACACATACATGGAATCCTGGCCATCAAGCTAAAAAAAAGCAATATATCTAAGGCTTAACAGTCGTCTTCTTTGAAGGTCACAAGAATCATGGGATGAAAAGGACATGAAAATATGAGCCTGGCAGCCTTGGTTTCAAAGTCCAGTTCCCCTGTTTACCAGCTGTGTGCCTTAAGCAAGTTGCTTAATCTCTAAGTCTTGGCTTTATCTTCTGTAAAATAAAAATATATCAGCTTTCCTCTAGTCTGTCATGAGAATTAAATATGATAATATACTTAAAGCATTTAGCTGTAGCATATAGCAACATAATGAACACAAAATAATTGCTAGATATTATTACACTTGCACCAGTGAGTCTGTAAATCTCACCAAGCAGGAGCTACACAAATAGATTTCGAGATGCAAAATCCACATCAACTGTGAGCAACATACCGCAGTGCACATTTTATAGCCAACACCAAAATCAAAACGACATTGTTCATCCATAGAATAATTAATTCCAGGAAGTTCTGGGAGTTTAGGCCAATCATGTTCAAAAGGGTCATCAAGGAGACAGTCATAGGAACTGTAGGAAGAAAAATATTGCATGTAGTTAAATGTTCATTTTAAAAAATCATGTCCTGATTTAAAAAGAGTAGTCTTAGCTTATATATTTTAGACTTTCATCCCAGATCATACGGCAAGTTTGCAAAAACATATATTTAAGATTTGGGTTTTGGGGCCATTTAGAAAAGGACTCTTCACCTGTATGCATGCTAGGAAAGTAAATCAGGCATGACTTAGGAATGTAGTAGAGCCATGATTATTCGAGTCACTAATTAAACCACTACGTGGTGTAGCAGGGCACATCCTGACATCTACACTGTAGAGTATAGCTGATATAATATGCAGGAACCGGCCGGGCATGGTGGCTCATGCCTGTTAATCCCAGAACTTTGGGAGGCTGTGGTGGGTGGATCACGAGGTCAGGAGTTCGTGATCAGCCTGGCCAAGATGGTGAAAGTCTGTCTCTACTAAAAATACAAAAAAATTAGCCAGGCGTGGTGGCAGGCACCTGTAATCCCAGCTACTCGGGAGGCTGAGGCAGAGAATTGCTTAAACCTGAGAGGTGGAGGTTGTCGTGAGCTGAGATCACACCACTGCACTCCAGCCTGGGCATCAGAGTGATACTCCTTCTCAAAAAAAAGAAAAAATGCTGGAAACACATGATCATCCTCCCCCAATCCTCCAGTTTGGCCATTAATCAAAGATTCTATAACAATTTACTAAAGGAAAATTACATTACAGTTAAAATTTACTTATATTCTAGACTTATGGCTTCAAGTATTGTGACTCCATGATAAAATTGTTGTGCCAAATGTTCTGAGTCATAAGGAAATGTTTATTAACACTAGTTTTCATTTACTGGGAATTTTGCTATAATCAAGCCCTAAGAGCCAATTTTTGTGTCTGTAGACTATGAAATAAATACTCTCATGACATGTAGCAGGGGACATACTGGATATATCTTTTCAATTCTTGACCACTGCATCGGGACCAGTGGTAACGATGGAACGCTGCTTGTACCAAGGGAGCCATGACACTTCCCATAGCAGTCTCATCACCACACCTGTTGCCTTGTCCATCATGCTCCATTCCCAACCTAGAACACAAGGAGACCTCAGTGGTAAGAATCAGGGGCTACTGCCTTCACTTAATTTTGGTTTTGAAAATAAGCCCTGGGAAATATATATTTTTAAGTCAATGTAGCTTTCTTGAAGAAGTTGCAGAAATGGAAATCAACAGCAGTCTGATGGAAATGCCTTTCTTACTCTACAGCTCTGAAAACCACAGGAATGCCTCTGCAAGCCAGTCACTCATTTAGTTTCAGTGCATGTGCATGACCTCTTCCCTGTTTGCAGCTCTTCGCACTTGGCAAAAGACAAGAATTGCATGCTGGCATGCATTCTGCCCAAAGAGGAAACAATACTGGGAGAAGCAGGAAAGAAAAGATCTTTTTTTGGCTTTATAGCTGTCAGCAGTAACTTACACATGGCCCGTTTCATGGGCTACTACAAAAGCAGATGAAAAACCATCCTCATGATTCAGGGTACAGCTTCTCACTGGATGACACATGCCGGTGACTGGAGCATATCCTGTAGAGAATAACAATTACTTTTGTTTTCATTTTATGAGAAAACCCATAAAGAATTACTACTGGACCTTTGCCTAGGGGGGAAAAGTAAAAGCCTTTCAGGAAACAGGAGAAGCATTATTTCTCTACTAGCATTGTGCCACATTCTCTTGGGAAAGCCACAGGTAATGGTCTCTAAAAAGATTCACTGGGTCTGCACTTTCTCCTTTCCTAAGGGGAGGAATGGCCCCGGGGTTACCATTCTCTTCTGCCCAGCAGCTAAGCCCTGTCTTTCTGTTTTAGTAAATAGTCCCTCATATCATGGTACTGATGAAGGAAGCCAGAAATTCCATCGATGTTGAAAAGAAAATCATCAGTCTGCTTCTTCCAAAGTCCACATCAGAATTTATTAGATAAATGTAAGCTGACTTTGGAAGAAAGCTCTGGCAGCAGTCATTTCTCATGGCATCTCTTTTTTCATTCCAAACAGTTAGTGGGAATCACACTGCATTTTACAGCATCCCCTCCATACCCCAAATGCACAATCATTATTTTAAAAGCAAGTATAATTTACGATGGTATTTAAGTGGCATTTAACATTGAGAATTCCACAGAAGTCACTGGAAGCAAGAGAAAGAAAATGTATGCTTGGCCTGTGTGTGGTAGAAAGTGGTGGTGGAGAGTTGAACATTTGAACAGATTACTTGATTTAGGATTACTTTTTAAAAGTCATGCTCTTAAGCTTTTTTTCTACATATTGATGGCAATACCTTGCATTCCGGCAGGTCCAAAGTCTTGCCTGGTTAAAAAAATTGCATGGTCATGGTGTTCGGAGTGGTTGAGATCAGATCTTTGTTGTTGGGAAGCCCAGCGACACACATTCTCCAAGCTTCTGGATGGGTTTCCCCGTTCTATGAGGCTGATGGACTAAAAGGAAACATGTGTTAAAAGATACACATGACAATTCTGCAAAGGCTTCATTTGATAATTTTCCCTGAAGTTGAATTTGGGATTACAGTATTTAAACAATAGTTCAATAATATTTGGGGCTTATTTTGATATTTGCTTTGATTTGTGAATTCTAAATGCCTATGCAGGATATTTTAATGATGGTCAGTTTTACCTGTGTGAAGGTCAAATGACAGCATTTATGAGAACCGTTTGGGTCGGCTTTGTCTGAGACAGTCTCACTCTGTCACCCAGGCTGGAACACTGTGCTGCCGTCTGGGCTCACTGCAACCTCTGCCTCTCGGGTTCAAGCGATTCTCATGCCTAAGCCTCCTGAATAGCTGGGATTACAGGGGCCCACCAACATCCCTGGCTATTTTTTTTTTATATTGTTAGTAGAGACGGGGTTTCACCATGTTGTCCAGGCTGGTCTCAGACTCCTGACCTCAAATATCTGCCTGCCTTGACCTCCCAAAGTATGGGGATGCTTGATACTGAGATTTGCTATTGTGAGGTAACTTAATATTAATCATTTAGGTAATAATTTTAGTAGTCTGAATAATTCCTGATTTGGCTTAGATTTGAGTTTTACGGAATTAAGAACAAAAATATCGAGAAAGATTCTTGCATTTTTCTCCCCAAGATGTGAAGGTATAAAATCTTAGCTAAGATTTTTATTTTGTATGATCTAGAATTAATTAACATGTGGGGAGAATATGAGTTCTTCCATGAGTTGGCAAAGCTGGTGAAATCTTAGTCTATGGAGAACCATCAAATTATATTAAATTTACACTAAAAAACAAAAACTCCCATTTTTTTTTAACTTCATGCTACTGAAGAGGGGTGGGCTCTTCCAGTTCTGATATAAAAAAATAAATTATTTGAATGTTGCTACCACACATTATGGCCAGGAGTTAAAAGTTCAGAAGGAAAAGGGCCCAACTTTCAAGAACCCACTAGCCACATTTCCCAGAGTAGTTATGATGAAATGAAAAATTGAACTTGGAACCAAAAATTAATTATTTGGCTGACAGGCTGAATTTTGCTATAGTTCAGCAAATGTTATTATCAGTGTTTACATTCCTAATAAAATCAGCATCCTTTTTTAAATACTGATCGCATACATTCCCAAACAAATACTTTAATGACCGATTTGAAGCTGTTATTTCCAGCTGGAGCTAACTTATATTCCTTGCTGGCAATACAAAGTAAGTCAGGTTTACGTGATAAACTAAAGATTGACACCCTATCATCATATAAAATGATAAGTGAATGTTAAGTATGTAATGAAATGCAAACATATGGATTTTTCCTGTTTCCTAAATGTACAACTTTGTTAGTATTTCATAATCAGGAGGATTGATTATGGGAGAGAGATGTGTAATTTTAAACATCAAGAAAGTTGTCAAGCTAGTCATTTCCTGTATGTTTCCTCCTTAAAGGAACTAAAATCAATTATTATATTACATGAAATGCCTACTGTGCATGTTTTGATTCATCTCTTTGCTTTTGAAAGAATTAAAGCTCTTTTAAATGAAAACTATTCACTGTGCACTTCACTCTTCTTAAGTGAAAAGCTATATGTACATAAAATATTATTTTTAGGGAATCAAGAGAATACAAATATCGTTTTCTTTTTTCTTCATTATACATTCCAAGCACCTAGAAAGCATCTGCCACTTAGTAAGCATTCAATATAAAGGCTTCTAATGAATAAATGAAACACAAACTCAGTGACAACAATACGCTAAGAAAACTCTCTCTCCTCATAATAGTATCCATTCATTTCCATTCATAAGTTATACCTAAAGTCAGGGTAATTATCTACATCTTTAAACAGAAGTAAATAAGCAAATGGTAGCTGTACAAAAAATCATTCATAATCTGCTCAAATTTGGAAGTCTCCACTCATGTGGCAGTTTCTCCTCCTCAATTTTAAGTAACCGGAGGTTTATGTGAAATATATCTTTGCCATTAGTTAGATGGAGCTTGAACAATTTAGTCTTCGGTTAACCAAGCCCCTAATGTTTATAATTCACGTTTTAAGACATTTTTACCTTTGCGTAACCCAGCATTATCATGCGCACCAGGACCACATTTATATGCACTCCGAGGGACTCATCATGGTAAATCTCATTCACCTAGAAAAAAGATAATAGGTGAGTAAACTGCTCTTATAAAACTGAATTTAAAAGCTGAACTCTGAAATATAGTCATTTACTTTCAGCTTTGGAACAATCTTTGCATATGTAAATTGCTAATTTTGTAAACTCCACAGTAATATGAACATAGAGGATATGCTCAAAAGGGCTTTGTTAAACTAGTGCAATGTTAGGAGTCTATGTGTGATGTAATCCATATATAACATTAGCCAAAAGCAACGACAGGAGGGTAACTTTGGCAAATCATCTGCTAGCCTTAGAGTTGCCTGCAACCACAGTAAAGGAAAACAGCAAGCATTTGCCTACTAGGGTGCCTGTGTGACAACCAGGGGTGTCGTGTCTGGTTGAGAGCCAATAGTCTGTGTGTAGGAGCTGTGGTAGCATATCTGAGGTCCAGCTAGCAGGTGGGGCAGCTGAGGGAATGACTGCTTGGAAGTCCTACAAGATAGAAATCCTTCAAAATTTAAGTTACTAAGGAGATTGTATGAGTACCTATCAGATGAAGGTCAGCCCTGGATGAAACAGGAGAGCAAAGTTGAGTCATTGCTTTTTACTTAATTTTTAAAATTAGCCTGAAATTTCTAAAAGTGATTTGGTATATTTTAAAATCATAGGTGTTCGAATAAATGCAACCCCAGAGGTCATAGTCCAACTCTGTTTAACATAGATGAGAAGAATAAAGCCAGTAGAGATTTGCTGACATGCAAAACACACAGTGAGCTATTGGCAGATGTGACTTCGAAGTGGACTGTAACTGTATCTTCTCATTAAGCTAATACAAAATTAGTGCAAATAAAAAATGCTTAGTGACATGGCAAATGTTAGCAGGAATGAGAAAGGTGGAGTTATCAACCTAGAGTGCAAAATTCTTAGCTGTTCCTAAGAACAAGGACTCAACACTTGTCAAAAAGACTGAAAGAGGGATGAAAAACTAACTGCAATTCAGCTTCAGATCCAGGAGATTTGAACAGTAGGCACAGAAACCTGCACAGAAAAGACAGGCATAATCTCATAGAGAGTAGCGTTAAAAATATAACTCAAGAATGATTGAAGAATGCTCTAAAACAAGGAACTCACAAATCATAATATTTTGATTGGCCACACTGACCAAGAAATCTCAACTGAAGTGTTTCAAGAATCCAACGTGACTGCTCAGAACACCTTAAAAAAAGCAATCTTCATACTTACTGAATTTGTAGAAGTCACAAACAAGAAAAGAACAGCAAAGGTGGAGGTAAAAAATATGACTAAGCTAGAACATACTAGAGATGGCAAAGTATAATGTAACAAGAAAATATGTAAAGTCCTTTTAAGTGCAAAAATGCATGAATATATACATATATACATTTATACATATATACATATGCACATGCGGACACACACACATATTCACATACATAGAAGGATAAGATCCAATTTAATACCTCCACAAGATAAGCCGAGGCATGAAAAAAATCTGCAATACACACTTGGCTTGCATAAGTGTACAGGCAGACAGCTCATGCCCAAGTTGTCCCACTCTAGGCTATAGAAAACCTGAAGTATTGAGTTCATTTTTCTGTGCTGTCATATAACAGAGGTGCTTGACAAAACATGAATATATCATGAGAAGAGATAACAGCAGGAGGCCAGAAAATGTGCCTTATAAAGAAGGGTTGGGAAGACATATGGTTAAAAGCCTGAATGCCATACATTAATAGTCTCAGATAAATCCTGGTTCAACCCCTCACTGATTGTGAGACCTTTATTTTTCTGAGTCTCAATAAAATGGACATAATGATAATAATATCTCATAGGGTTAGGGTAAGAATTAAGAGAGTTAATTCTTACAAACAAATTGCTCAAAAATTTTATGACTGAGAGGGAGGAAGGGGGTTTTAAGGAAATTAGAGTATGATAAGTAAAAAAGAAAAACAGAAGAAATTTTGGAAATCCGAAATTTTGGAAAGGGATTTGATTCATTATGTATATCTATAGAAAATACAACTTAAACCTATCACATTATTAAAGGGGTAAATTTCAGCTCAATATAAAGAAAAATTGAATGTTAGACAAAAAACTGTGGTTTCTTATGGCCTTTTTAGTCATGGGCTGATTCTCGTATCTTATGCCACACTTCATGCTGACTAATTGAAAAGTGAATCAACCCTTCCACCCTCCTCTTCTAGATTAATTAACTGATAACATATTCCTAACTGTACAGTTGTAATAAAATTTAAAAGTCAGCAATCAGGCCTGTCATCAACACATTCATTGAGAGACTCATGTCTATCCCAAGAGGCTTCCTGTAAGGCAGCTGTTTCAAATTAGAAAAATGGCTTTGCACACCAAGTTATAACATGTACTTAGTTTAATGAGGTTAAAATGTAAAAAGCATTTGATGTTAAAAAAAAAGGGTTGAAAGCAATGGTCATAAATAAACAAAATTGGGTAACAATAAAACAAACTAAATAAAAGTAGACAGAGAGAGTGAATTAATTTCTGAAGAAGGAGAAGAGAGGGTAGGAGCTTTACAGCTAGTGCACATAACAGTGACAGCTATACTATAACATACATAATCCATAAATACTATAGGAAACTCCAACCTCAGAAAGTCTTAGAATAATAAAATGAAGGAAAGATGGTAATAATAAAAAGTAGCTTGTGATATTCATGTTAGTATAAAATGTATATATGGATCATCAAATTAGTAAATTCATTTGTACTTAGTGAATTTTAAAATTAATGCAGTGCCAAGAAAGTACAATGGACAAAATTATTAATACCAATAGCAAATATGATATTATACAATGAATAAAGGAGCACTTTTTTTTTTTTTTGGAGACGGAGTCTCACTCATTTGCCCAGGCTTGAGTGCAATGGCATGACCTTGGCTCACTGCAACCTCCACTTCCCAGATTCAAGTGACTCTCCTGCCTTAGCCTCCTGAGTAGCTGGGACTACAGGTACACACCACCACGTCTAGCTAATTTTTTGTATTTTTAGTACATATGGGGTTTCACCATGTTGGCCAGGGTAGTCTTGATCTCCTGACCTGTGATTGACCTGCCTTGGCCTCCCAAAGTGTTGAGATACAGGCGTAAACCACTGCACTTGGCCAAAAGAGCACTTTTAAAATTAAGATTTACCATTCGCTGAAATAAAAGTATTACTTAACAAGAGTCATTATTACGCCAGGCTAATTAGGAAACAGGGTGACCCAGTAGAAATGAAAATCAGTTTAAGAATGCTCTCAGTCAGCACACATTTTGAGATTCATAAAGTATACATACATTATTATGAGTAGACATAATCAAATATGGGAACTAATATTTTTACATAGCATAAAGTATTCTTTCAATATGGGAAATAAACAACCAGCTGTCTACTATACAGAGCACTGCACCTGACTTAGTTTGATTTTCAAGGCTTAAAAAAGTTAGTTCCTCCATATTATTTACTTTTAAAATATACTTAATAATTCGATTGCTTTTCATCTTGCCAGGGCTGTATCAATGCCTGAGATGTTGTGTTTTTATATTGTGAAACACATGGAGTACGATAAGGGTTGGAGAAATGGGCAGGAGCAGTGGCTCATGCCGGTAATCCCAGCACTTCGGGAGACTGAGGTGCGCAGATCACAAGGTCAGGAGATTGAGAGCAGCCTGACCAACATGGTGAAACCCTGTCTCTACTAAAACTACAAAAATTAGCTGGGCGTGGTGGCACATGCCTGTAATCTCGGCTACTCAGGAAGCTGAGGCAGGAGAATTGCTTGAACCAGCGAGTCGGAGGTTGCAGTGAGCCAAGATTGTGCCACAGCACTCAAGCCTAACCACAGAGTGAGACATCATCTCAAAAAAGAAAAGAAAAGATTTTGAGAAATAATATAGCACCAAATTATAAGATATTCAAAACCCTGGGTTCTGTTCCCACCTTGGCCATGGAAAAACTGAGTGACCTTCGGTTGGTTATTTAACCTGAGTCTCGATTTTCTTATTGACAAACTCTAATTGTACTTGCTTGGTCTGTTTCATGGTGGTGTTGCTCGAAACAAGCAAGATGCCACACAACTATACTCAGCAAAATACACAGTGCTTGAGCACCTATTCCCCTATCCAGGCACAAAGTTCTAAAAAAAATTGTGAGTGTATTTTCATAATCTACGTGAAAAGTTCAAGAAAAACAATTGCCCTCATCATAGTTTTTACTGAAAGGGCCCTCCAGATTCTTCTATTTGAAATTTGTTAAATCTCAATCTCAATGAAACATCTAGTTTAAATTATCAAGAAAATTATTGGAAAAAAATCATTTAAAAGGTCTTTCCAGCAGATGGCAGTATGCATGCTTCAGAGGGGCAAAGGACAAGCTGCTGAATACACCTGAATGTGCTTACATACCATACTGGTCGGTATGATTGCGTTTTCCTATATTTACACATAAATAAAACAATGTCCTTTAAATAAGAATTATACAATAGTATAACCTGAGGAAAACGCTACGTTTTAAATGCTTATTCATTTGACATTTAAAAGCAAGAAAAATATTTAAAAAATCATTAGGCCGGGCGCTGTGGCTCAAGCCTGTAATCCCAGCACTTTGGGAGGCCGACGCGGGTGGATCACGAGGTCAACAGATCGAGACCATCCTGGTCAACATGGTGAAACCCCATCTCTACTAAAAATATAAAAAATTAGCTGGGCATGGTGGCGCATGCCTGTAATCCCAGCTACTCAGGAGGCTGAGGCAGGAGAATTCCCTGAATCCAGGAGGCAGAGGTTGCGGTAAGCCGAGATTGCGCCATTGCACTCCAGCCTGGGTAACAAGAGCGAAACTCCGTCTCAAAAAAAAAAAAAAAAAAAATCATTAGACTTTGTTTTAATGTCATCTGATTACAACATTATCTAAGAGGCATAAGGAAATTCTCGTATCTGGCTGTTTTCAGCACTCAATAAATAATATTGAGAAAGAACTAAAAGCATATCATACTAAATTAACAATTTGAATCTGCAGAGATGGGCTAAATTCTTATTTATTAAGAAATTCTTAATAATTCTAAATAATTCTTATTAAGAAAGTAATTTCACAACCTTTAGTAAAAAGGAAAACAATTCTTCTGAAGTAAATGCAAAATCTACCAAAAAAAAAAAAGAACAGTTAATAATACAGAGTGAGCTTATCAGCTTCCAGACACTGCATTAAACACTTTACCTATATTAATTCAAGTAATCCTTGAAATAACTTTAGAGATATTATTCCATTTTACAGCTAAAGGAACTGAAACCCAGAGAAGTTAAATAACTTGTCCAAGATCACACAGTTAGTAGACAGAGCCAGGGATAAAAACTGGTAGTCTGACTTCAGAGTCATAGCTATGATCATTTTGCTATACTTCCACAGACTTGCAGGCCACAGCACTGTCGTTATGCACAGGATGTGGTTTTTAAATCATCAATAGTGATTCTAGACCTTTGAGTTTAAGAATATGGTGTGGAAGCATACTGAGAAAGAGAATGTAAAATTTGTAGCTTATTTTCATAATCTTCCTTATGTAAATTTTAAGAAAATGAGTCGGGCTCATTTATATGAATTTAATATAATAATGATTTATTGATGATCAGTATAAGAGTATTCCAAAAAATATTGAGAAGAAATAAAGAGGAGCTAGAGAAGCAAAATTAAATAAGAAAAGTGATAAAGGGTGAAATGTATAACCAGCATTTGGGGTTGCGAAAAAAACAGTAAGCACAGACATTCTAAATGACATATCTGACAATGTATAATGCAACCAAAGTACATTTATGAAAAATCTGAGTGTCTTTTCACCATGTGGGCCAACCTATAGGACCATGGGTAGATTTTCTGTGAGGTGTTCAGGGTTGAGCGTAGAGTCTATTAAATTACCTGAAAGACGGGGTAAACAGAACATTAATTCAATTTTCAGATGATCTGATGTTGGAAGAGGTTGCCAATGATGTGAAGGGGGAAAAGGTAAAAATCAAATCAAGGATTCCATTCCTTGAAATGAAAATTCCTTCCAGGTTTGTTCCTGGACAGGACAAATTCTCCTAGGACATTTCACTGGCAGGACAGTCTGACCTGCTTTGTCTGACTAGCTGATGAACAGCTTTGTCTGGCTTCAACAAAGCAACACTCATTTTTTGTTCAGATGGGTGGATTAGGTCTTAAGAGGCTGGATAGTTCAGCAGTGGAGAGCATGAGCTCTGTGGCAGACTGCCTGGATTTGATCTTAGCTATGTGATATTGGGCATGTTATTTGCCTCCGTGCCTCAGTTTCCTCCCCTGTTAACTGGGATAATTACAGTATTATCTTCATAGGATTGTTGAAAGGAATAAATGTGTTCATATATGTATAGTATCTGAAATGATGCTTGGCTCTTGCAAATGCAAAAAAAAATCTCTATTGCTATTATTCATATAGAAGCAAATAAACACCACATATATAAAAAAATTTTTTTTAAGAGACTTTTGGTTAACTGAAAGGAAACAAGTATTGACAAGGTAGCCTGAATGATTCTGGCTAGATATGAAAGGATTCTGAAATGGACTGAGAAAAATATTACTCTGTCCACAACTGTTCTTACATAGCTAAAACTTCCAAACTCAAACCTACTTAGATTCTCAGCCCCATACTCCATATTCCTTTTTCTCCGAATACAGAGATATCTCCCAACCTGCCAACTCTTCCCTCATCTCCAATCTCATATTAATAATAACTACTGTTTATTGATACTCTTATTAATATATATTGAACAGTTCCTATGTGCCCAAATTTTCTAGGGTGAATAGTCAAAACCTTTGAGTCTGTTCTTATGAAGCATATATTCTATTGGGCAAAACAGCCTATAACCATGAAAAAAATGAATGCAAAAAGACATGCAGGCAATGTCACTTCAAATGAGAATAGGTGTAATGAAGAAAACATATATATGAGTGACAAGACAGAGGAGGATCAGAGGAGGTAAAGATTGGGTACTATTTGGGATTGGGTAGTCAGGAAAGGAAAAGCCATGGACGAGAAATAATCATATAACTCTTTAAGGAAAAAGCAACCTACACAAAGGGAAGAGCAAGTGCAAAAGCTCAATATATATTGGAAAGCCCAGAATCCTACAGAGGACAGACACTCTCATTGCTACTTTATAAAGAGACTGAGACCCAGAGAAGACATACAGTGCTTTCCCGAAATGATTAGTAAAGCCAGATTTCAACTAAGCCTATGTGATATCGGGACCTGTTCTCTTTTTGCTAGTACCTTGCTCTATGTTGTGTTTTATTGTTGTTGTTGTTATTGTTGCTTTGTCATGGTGGAAGCCTGACAGTCATTCCAAAAATCCCCTCCATGCTCTTGTTTGATCTCTTCCTTCCTAGGAATTACTTTTCTTCTCTTAGTTACATTGTCAACTTTCTTTCATGAAAAGACATCTATTTACAATGTTCTGTGGCATCTGGTACTGTTTACCATTATATTCTTCATACTATTCTGTTTCTTTAGCAAGATTAGCTCTACTTTCTCTGCCTCACCTTTACATGCAGGTGTTGCTCAAGTTTTGTTTATTTTTTTTGACGGTTATCTTGATACATATTTCCCCTGTCTTCACTGCTCTTTCTTCAACTAATACCTATAGGCCGATGAATTCAAACTTTATTTTTTATGAGATGGAGTTTCACTCTTGTTGTCCAGCCTGGAGTGCAATAGCATCATCTTGGCTCACTGCAACCTCTGCCTCCTACGTTTAAGCAATTTTCCTGCCTCAGCCTCCCGAGGAGCTGGGATTACAGGCACCAGCCATGATGCTAATTTTTGCATATTTGGTAGCAATGGGGTTTCACCATGTTGGCCAGGCTTGTCTTGAATTCCTGACCTCAGGTAATCTGCCTACCTCAGCCTCCCAAAGTGCTGGAATTTACAGGCATGAGCCCCTGGTCTGGGCCCCAAACTTTCATATATCTAACGGTGATTCATCTCTCTCATGTCTGAGAGCCATCTGTTCAACTCTAGTAACAGGACTATCTATTTCGAAGTAGAGCTGGATACCTCATAGCACACCTATCTTCTCTCTAAAACCTGTTCTTCTCTTCTAAATATTGTATCCCAGTTACAGACTAAATCATCCTTGATTCCCTTCTTCTTCAAATATTAGAGTCAATGTACTACCAAGTACTGCAGACATCTCTCAAACCTATCCACCTCCACACCCAGCAGCTTAATAACCATCCAGCTTATGCAGACTGTTGCAATACTTGTTAATAATTTGCAATAACTTGTTAAAACTTTGCAAATATTTTGTATTTAGGTGATTTGGGAACATTTTAGTAGCTCTCCAGAAAGGAAGACTGTAAGGGTTGATGGCTGTTTTCAATAAGCATGAGTCTGTTCTTTTATGTGAATTATGTTTTATCTCATTTAAGTATCAAAGGAGTATTAGAAAGACCAAGAATAGGCAGCCAGCTGTGAGGCTCTACAGACTCTTGTGTCCTTGGTAACGATGGACACATACCAAAAGCCCAGGTAGAATTGTTTACCCTTCCTCAAGATTGAGAAAGATGGTTCACTCAGGAAGTTATAAACCTTTTCTGTTTCACAACCCAGGAAAATAAAAAGGCTGGAACAAACTAATGAAGGATGAGGTCAGTCTGATATCTGTAGCGCAAGAAAGAAGAATACGTGAATTTCAGGAAGAGAATTTGGGGCTGCAAAAACAAAGGGGGAAGGACAGACAAAACTGAGAGGCTTCAGTAAAAAATGCTGACTAAGAGATCTCCTAGCAACACTGTGTGGTTGTTGTGTTATGTTAAAGTAACATGAGATGTGGGGACTCACTTCTAGAGTGATAGGTTCAGGATATTCCTGGGAAGATGTGTATGTTTTTATAAAGGGTGGCTGAACCGATGTGTACTTTCTGCAATCTGTCTCTGTGATCTGGTATGTTCAATCCATGTCAGGGAAATTAAGATAGTTTGTTTAGGTAGGGAAGTATAGTGTTCACAACAAGACATCTGGACCCAGGTAGGCACTACGAACTTAGAAACTATAGGTCTGTATTCATAGCACAGAGTCTAGCAGAGTCTCTCTCCTCCAAATAATTCTAATAATGCATCTATTTCTGAAACACAGACTGATCAAGTCACTAATCTTCTTAAAAACCCTTTATGAGTCTTCTTTGACAAGATGAAATTCAAACTACTTAGTATGGCACATATGATTTTTTAAAGTTAGCCCCACCTTCTCTTTCCAGTCTCTTCATCTGTCATCTCCCCTAAATACCTTTCAATTTTACCATGCAGACCAATCCAGAGTGGCTCCAAAGACTCCATGAACTTTTAGTATCTTGTTACAAGCTGTTCCCCATCTTCCAAGATCTCTTTTTTATCTGGCAAGAAAATGCCACAAAGGTGGAAAAGGCCAACTCAAATGACATGTCCTCTTATGAAGATTTCATTGGCCATTGGCATTATTTGCCAAACCATATCCTCTCTTTTTCAATTTATGTTTACCTAGTACTTTGTGACTGAAGCTCTTGAAGATTAATATATTTTATAGATCTTGATCACATTTTATTATTATCATTTGTTGACTGGTTTATTTTACCTGCTAGAATTAGCTCCTTGTAGAAAGGAGCTATGTTTTATTATTTTTTCTGTCCCAAGAATCTAATAGGACTTTGCCTATGGTAGGTTATATATGCTAGGTAAATAAATGCCTAGAGGATTGATGTGAATTCAAATGTAAGAAATGGATTATAGACAATCATTCAAAATAGAAAACTACTACATGATTTGCTTAAGTTGCATGAATACATATACTTCCCAGGTAAATCTGCATGGCATTCATATTCAGTGTTTTCAGAAAAAGTTAAAAAACAAAAGCAGTATATTGATATAATCATCATTAAGTAACCAGGAACCACATATATTTGCTGCTCACCCTTGAATAAGTCTATTAATACTTTGTAAAGACCAGGGTATTTCTGTGTTATTTATATTTCCTTTACAAATATTGGGTAGGGAAGCCTGCCCTGTTCAGATAACACATTTATGCTGCTATTGGTTCACTGTTCATCATAAGTAGCTAATTTCAATATACAAAGGAATTCATAAATTATCTCAACTATTTATAATGTCATAGAAGTCCAAGACTGTTTCTTTGTACTGGGAGGCCCTCTTTTAAATAAACTTTCTTATCATTTAATAAATCCTGAAATTAAGGCATAAATTCTATGATTTACAGGACCCTAAAAATGTTAATAGGCACATTAGAGCCAGAAGACCATTTTATAGATCTTAGCAAATAAAAAAAGATACATGTGACCAGTCACAGACAGCAGAGTGTTGCTGATGGAAAATATCTGGCACATTGAAAGAAAACAACCTACCCTCTTAATCATAAAAATCTGCCTCATTATCCTGTTAGAATCATAAACTAGATTGCTAACTGGTTTGATTCAATCAGGTAACTAACCAAATTCTCATTTCAGTGACTTGAATCGTATAAACAAGACACAGAAACAGATAAAAGAAAGACATCAGAGTTTTATCTAGCAAGAGATATGTAAAATGTCTTAACTTTGTAATGAGAGGCAGTGAACTTAAGGGAGGAAGAGCTTCAGGCTCAGAAAGCAGATACAGATCTGGGCTCAAGTCCTGACTCTGTCATATTAGCTGTCTGGCCCTAGGAACATCACCTAACTTCTTTCAACTTCAATCTCTTCATTTGCAAACTGGGGCTAATACTGAATGCATCTTAAAGTTAGAAAGTATTAAGTAATTTATGTATTTATAGGAGATTCAGGCACAAAGGGCTAAAATGTTAGTAGTATAAGCCTTCATTGTTAACATTAAATCTTTATTTTGAATCTAGACCCAAAAATAGATGATTTCAAATATCTTCAAAGATTTCATCACCAAACTTGATTCTCCATAATCTATTTTTTTCAATGACCAACTCATCTACATAAATGGTACCATTAACAAACAGAATGCTCAAGCTAAAAAAAAGTATAAATTATTGTGGATTCATCTCTTTCCCTCAGCCCATGGATTCAGTAGTAAATCCTAATGACTCTACTATAAATTTTCCATTACTACTGCAATCCTCACCATCTAGTAAACCATCCTCTCTTGCCTAGACATTTATACTCAATTTCAAGTTGGGTCTGTCTTCATTGTCCTTAGGCCTCTCCAATTTTTCTTTACAAGGCAGAGAGAAACAGAAAGCCACCCTCAATGGCTTTTATTTTGTACTTAATACTGCATTCAAGCTCCTCGCATGACCTAAAGGATGCTTGCCTTCTTCTCCTAGCTCTGACTGACTCCTTACACAATGACCTTCTTTTAGTTACTAAAAACCATGGCCTTATTAAATGTCTGGATCTTTTACTTTAAGTCTCAATTTAATAATCAATTCCTGAAAGAAGGTTTTTCTTAATCATGCCTATGTATAACTTCTATCACCCAATTGCTCTGTTATTCTCTTTGCTGGCAAATTATCAGTTCCCTGCATAGTTCTTAGGTAATCTATGATGTAATTATTTTATTTTTCCCCTAGTCTGTAATCTTGCTGAGGTCAGGAAATGAGCTTATTTTGTGTTAACCACCATATACCTGGTATATAGCATTAAAACAATTAAAAGACGAAATCAGCCAAAATCGTATTGCATGTCTACCATATGGGAGACACTTTTTGATGTAAATATGAGGCTTAGTAATATACAGTAGCTGCACTGAAAGAACAAACAATCTATGAGAGAACTGCTCCTGTTGAGGTTTGGGTTGATAATTATGGACCAGATCAGGAAATTAAAAATTTAAAAACTCTACTCACTTGAAGCTTGGTGGAGGATTCAGGAAAGCTCCAAGAGGTCAACAATTTTCTATCATGTTTATTGGAATATTCCCTATGCCTAAAATAGGCATTGCACGTGGCAGACAGTGGGTCAATATTTACAGCATGAGACATGCCCTATAACTGAGAACCACTTTCTGAGCAAATCAACCATGTTCCAAAACAGTAAAACTATAAACATTTCTCAATATAACAAGATATGATATGGGATCTTAAGAAAGGCTTAATGTATATGACAAATCTTATTTGAAACATTAAAACCTTGGATATATTCATATCCATGTGTTTCTTCTTCATATAGGAAGCTTGGCAAATGTCAAGATCTACAAAGTAGAAAGAGGTTAAGACAAAGTAGATGAATCTGATTATTCTCCCTACTGCTTCGCAAAGGAGTGGGGATGAGCAGAGGGTATCCCTCCTTTCTTAGAAAGTTCTATCAAAACCATCTGGGGCCTGTTCAAACTTGTTCACTTGACCCTTAAGCCCCCAGAGAAAAGTGGCAACTTGCTGAGCCACCTCTCCTGCATCCAAACACCCAGATTTGCATGGCAACACTACAGAACATTACCGCATTCACACGTACAGTCATCACTACCATTATGAAATATGGCCCTGAAATAGATTAAATATATTTGTATCCACAAATGGACAATTTGCATGGCTAATTAAAAATAGCAAATAAACCAAAGGGATTTAACATTACTCCTGACATATAGTATACTGTTTTAAGTTTTCTCATTATGCTTAAATTATGATTGAGTTAAAATTAAATATAGCTTGAATGTTCTAAGCCAGTTTCTCCTCACAGTAATCCTGTCTTTTTTGATGATTAGCATGACCAGATTGTCATTATTTGAGACTATTTTATGAATTGTAAGTAATTTTTTTTAATTTATCTAAATTTTATTAACATTTTTAAAGTCTGTTTTCTTTGGAAGAATGGTAATAATTTCTATCTTGCAATATACTTGGAAAGAATATATGATACCCAATAATAATTGTTAATTTACTTCTTAAACACTGCTTCCATTATATCATTGTATTTGGCATCTATTTTCTCTTGTTTTGAGTCCAAAATTTCTGACTCCCTCCCAAGATTGTACGTGATCTACCTCTACATTATTTATGATCATTTGTTCATGTATTTCTTCTCTCATTAAATATATATTTAACATTGAATAATAATATTTGAGCTCTTATCAAGAAAAAAAAGCATGTGATAAGAAATATAAGCTTCTTTTTAAAAGGAAGCTCAGTTTAAATTAAGGTGATACTCTGAAGCAAATTATTTGGACCTAAAAGTATTCCCTTAACTCAGGAACTATCATCTGGGTTATGATATGGAAATGAAATTGACAACCAGGTAAAGTAAGGGAAGAGCACATCTGCTGAGTAGTCAACCAAGGCAAAGCTGCCCCACAATTTTAAAAGAGAGCATGATCTTTTCTCTACCATAGGGACACCTTTCTCCCTAATCAATGCAAAAAGACAGACCTTTTTTGCTGTTAGCTTTCTTCTACAATTTCTCTCCAGGACCCCATCTGACATTTCATCTAAGTCTCCATGTTTATGTAGGCTGCAAGCCTGGTGAACCATAATTTTAGATGACCGTGAGAAGTCATAAAGCATGGCCAGCACAGGAGATAGTTATTTGAACATTTTTAGAGAAAAACTGAATGTTCCTGGCCTTGAATTTCCATGAGGTAGCTTCATTAGAGTATCATTGTTGGTTTCCCTTTCTGTTTCTCATTCTCATTTGATGCTGAATTAGAGGAAGCGAAAAGAGCCTGCTCAGGCCAGTATTTTGGGTCTAACAGGCCATAACAGGGCAGTCGGTAAGGGGGAGAGGGAGGACTCTAGTCTTCTGTCTGTCTTGCCTAAAGTTGTCTGCCTGACTCTAGGGGGATAACTGAAATCATCCAGTTGGAAAGTGGTGAAAGTTGGGAATAAGACTGTCTAAGTCTAATTTAGAACAAGGTATCTAAACCTCAGTATTGTTGACATTTTGGGCCAGATAATTAAAAATTCTATGCTACCTAGGGCTGTCTGCCGTGCTGTAGGATACTGAGCAGCATCCCAGGCCTCTCTCTCTCTCTCACGATTAGTAGTAGTATCTCCCTATACCCACCCCCGACTCACCCACCAATGGTAACAATAAGAAAAGTCTACAGACGTTGCCAAATGTTCCTGGGAACTGACAGGAACACAAATTACCCACAGTTGAGAACCACTGATTTAGAATAATGAATATCTTGTGACTATACACTTAAGTATACACAATTATATGTGCAATCCAGTTCTCATCAATAATAAAACTATTTCATTCTTCACCTATGTGATTTCCATGTCTGTCTCTCAGTTGGTTATGAAGTTGGGGAGGGAAGAGGAGGAGTGTTATTATTACCTTTCCAAATCTCTTACCTATATTAATTACTTAAAATGTAACTAATATATTATTTTAAGAAGTTATTTTCTCTCCCATAGCTCCATTCTCTGATACTCTATTTACTTTAATTTGTATTTGAGATAGAGTCTTAGTCTATTATCTGATTTTTTTTAATGGACCACACAAGTCCTCTTGACTGTTTTTAAAACATAAAATGCAGCACTTTGTTATTTCTTCAACACTCTCAAAACCATACTTACTGTCTTGTGAATATATTTGTATCCATTCCTACCTAGAAACGTTTACATTTTCACGTCCTTCAAAAAAACACAAACAAAGCAAACAAAAAAGACAACAGGAAAACAAATCTCTAAAAGCAGTTTAACTCCTAACTTCTTAATAAATTACATAACTCATAAACTAATTGAATCTTTCAATTTTATAAAGATGAAAACTAAGTCCTAGGAAGAGACATGATTTGTCTAAGGTCACAAAGCCAATCAGTAGTAGGACTAAAACTAAACCTACCCTCCTACATCCCAATTTAATACTTTTATCACTTCATGATTGGAGGACTATGGTCATATCTCCATTCTCTAAAGTTTTATAGCATTTATAATATACTGCCTATAATATATCTTAGAATGGCATGTCTTTTATATTGCTTAGGTTATTTTCCTCCTAATTTTCCCAGGTATTAATTTTTTCTCCTTTAATAATTATAAGTTCTATGAGGACAAGAACCAAATCAAATTCTCTGTTGCATTCCTCCAAAAGCTTTCTTATTAGGCATCATTTGGACCAAATAAGTCTATACTGATTATTTTCCAGGTAGTAGACAAAAAGAGCTCAGAGACATAATGAATGACATAAGAATAACATCTCTGTAGGAATTTTGAAATTTTAGATAATTTAGGAAGTAAAATTTGGTGCAGAGAACTAAAATATGATTGTCTATTTGTGCATCTACATATGGCACTATAAATAATGGATGACTTGTATTTACTCACTTCATCCTCTCAACTTCCCTATTATTTTTCTCAATACGCAGACAAGGAGACAGAAGCAGGATAGAAAGTCCAAGAAGCATGCCAAAGTTACAAAACTAGTAAAAAATTAATAGTCAAAAGGTTAATATGAAAAGTTCATAGTGAAGAGTTGAAAACATTCATGTGATTCATAAATGATGATCTTCTATACATATCTATTGCCAAGGCTAGTAATTTGCTTTCTGTGTGTTGCTTGGTATTCATAACAGAAATTATGCCATGAACAAATAAACATGTGTTTGAATTTCTGTACTCATTTTCTGTTTCACAGAGATATGGTATAAGTGTAATTTTATAAACTGCCATCTCAATAGACCAAAATATAATTAACAGATATTAGCAGAAATAAAACCATGTTTCATGAAATTAAGAATTTTTCTCCTTCAGTGTAATTGTTTGAAATCTAATTTTAAGCATGGGGGAAAACAGTAAAGAATATAGATATCCAAAAAAATATATTAAATATCAAAAGCTGGGGTGGGGGAAGGTAGGTAGAGAGAAAGAAAACAGAGTATAGGCTTAGGTAATAAATTTGCAAGATCAATATAATATGTATTTTATATTGGCATGAGGTAAAATATACAGAGTATACCAAAATCTCAATTATCTTTTAGAAGTAGGTGGTTTACATATTATCATTTCTCCTCAATTGCTTGCTGCCAATTCAAAAAGAAAGAACACAAGTTTGAGGATATTGACAAAATTTCTTCCGAATCTGATTAAGTTTCAAAAAGGAGAAATACAGATAAATTTAAAGAGATCATTAGTGGTTGCTGTGCAGTACTGTGCTGCTAGTTGTAGGCTTTGTATTAATAAACAGATCACCTTCCATCTTACAATGTTGAAAAAAATCACATTTGTTCCAAAGCTGTAACAAGAGTCCACAGAGTTACCAGGCATAAACCATTCTATATCATCCTGGGAAGCAGAGTGATTCTGGAAAGAACTATTTCATCCTTCATGGGACACATCAAAGCAGGCGGACAACGTCCTGTGAGTTCTGATTATTCCCAGAACAAAATAAATATTACAATTCATGTTTTAATTATATCTCATTATGGCCTTTTCAATTTATAAATTCACTTTGGCAACAACGGAAAACTACTTGATCGACCAAAAGAAACTTTTGGTTCACGCTTCCTTTATTTTAGCATTCTTGTATTTTAAATATGTAGCTCAATAATTTAAATTGAATGCCATCATGTACATATTTTGGATGCAGGGCACAGTCATGGGAGATCTCACGCAGACTGCCAAAGGGTACCAACAAATAAGAGGAGTGAATTAAAAGATCACAGAGCTTTAAAAAGGAGGCACTACTCACAATGTTCATCAGGGTCAGGAGGTAGTTTTGGACATGCTCTTTGCCATGGAAGCGGACCACAGAGTCATCCACTCCCAGCAGTACCTCGATGTTGTAATCGTTTTCTCCCGCGTGTCTACGGCGTCTCATTGTTTCATTCAGCTGCTGGTGGATGTTGCCATAAACTGTACCTAGATCATCAAGGCCTTCCAGGTCCGATTCTATTAAGAAACAAAAGGAACCAGGAATTTCAGTTTTCCCAACAGGCCTTCCAATAACTTCTTAAAAGAATCGTCTCAGGGGCCTACGTTTATCATTCACAACCACTGACATGCTGCTTTCAGTTCATTCCTTAAATAATATGCATAAGCATATGATCAGACAGACCTGCTACAAATTCAACATAGAACAGCAACACTGAGGGTAAAATCATATTATTATACAAGGAGCGGTGCCATCATAGCAGACTGACTATCCTGTAAAGATAGGAGTGGTTCAGTTTTTCTCCCAGCAAAGAGCCAAGGCGTGGGAGTACAGAATACATACTGGATATATAGTTATTAAATAGAGATCACAAATAAAAATAACTCCAGTATGTTTACAGTGACTAAGTTACTATAACCATGGAGTATAGAATTGGTGTCAAATAAATTTAAATTGCTCCTCTTTCCAGTAACCTTAATTTAAAAATCAAATTATAGCATGGCAATACAACTGCATCAAATGATATTATTATGAGTCACTCTATATTGCTTTATTTCTTCTGAATATGGTTTTCTAGTGAATGCTGCTAGTGAAGAAGTGGATATACAGGGTATATACTATATACATATGTGTGTGGTGGTGTATGTGGATAAGATAGTATATAATATAGAGGATATATATTATATACATATGCCAATAAAATGTGTGTGTGTGTGTGTGTGTGTGTGTGTGTGTGTATATATGCAGGGATGTACAGAAAACTATAGTTATCTACCTTTGCACTGGCCATCATGTGGATGGCAAGTCTTTTCGGTTACCATATATCTGAATCTGAGATATCCAAGTAAGAAGTCAGTCAGAAAATAACCTATATTCAAAAAAAAGTAAAAATAATTTCCTATTTAATGCAGTTCAAGAAACTTACATTTTTTACTTTCCACATGAACATTTCATACCCTCAACACACATATACATACACACATACCTATATATAGGGAAAGAGTGAGAGAGACATCATCAAGTTTTAATGACCTAAGTTATCTGTTTTTAGATGACTAGATTTTTTTAAGGAAAAATGTTTTAGTTAATTAAAAAATAAAATCATTTGGATTAAAATTAAAATCAAAACTGCTGATGCATAAAAACAAAAATATATTCATCTTCATTTTAAGTATATAAAACTAGGAAAGGATTTTATTTTACAAACTGCCTTGAAGTCTAAAACAACCACATATCTAAACACAGGTTGGACAGAACCAACTCTGACTCATGCTTTATATGAAGGTTTATTTCATGCCACACTGGGGCTCTTAAGCCATTTGAGTAAGCATCTGACATTAATAAATAGGTATTCTCCTCTCCACCTTTGTGGCTTTAATAAAATTAAGACAGGAGAAAAATAGGTGTCTCTTGGCTGGGAAGATTGATGACCAAGCCCTAGCCACAAAGGATTCGAAGTATTGAAAGCACAGATCCTGCTCACACTCTTTCTACCTTTAAACAAATATGTAGAAACACCAACACCCTCCCTTACAAGTAGGGCCACAAGCTCTGAATGTGACTACTCAGGTTTGAAAGCTATACTTTAATTCACTTTGACCTAAGCCCAACTGCTAGCTCATTAGCTGGGAAAATTCTCCTCACCAAGGAATTACACTGGCTCCACAATACATAAATAACTCTCACCATCATCCACATCAAACAGAAAGCTTTCCTCAACAGTTTTCAAGAGCTGCAAACCCTCACTGAGGTCAAGACACTACTACACCTGCAAATAGCTTTACTATTCAACCTCAAGTCTTTTCACACACTTGAGAATGTGAAAGGTTGTGATAGCTAGTGTACAAATATAGGAAATTCAGACATGAGCTCTCAGTTCTAAAAATGGCTCTTTTTGGCAGAATGCTTGGAGAAAATGTCCAATGGAAATATACCAGCAATGTTATTATATCATGAAGGCTGATGTGTGAATGAAGAAGGCTGAATACTTGTTTCAGAAAGGCAGTTCATTCTGCTTTAACATACCTTTGGTTTGGCCTTTGCAAGCCTCTTTAAATAGGTAGTTTTCTGGTAAGGAAACAGAATCCTTTTTTTTAACTGCATAAGAAACCTGGGAAAGAAGGGAGCCTTTGAAAATCAAGAATACTTTTGTCCCTACTTTCCTCCATGCTGTGCAGTGTTCTTTCCATGTTTCCTAAAATGCAGAATATCAAATATTTCAAAGAAAGACAATAGGATAGCTTCTGGTACTTTGTACTTATACTCATCATTATAATTACAGAGAGCTCTGAGACTGTGAAATATCTTCATTCATAATGAATTTGTCTTGGTAAAACTGCAAAATAATGGCAAAATTATGACAGTAAAAGAAACTGACATAGTTGACTCTATCTTGCTTCTAACCTCCAGGCTGCTCTTGGTTATTTCTGGGCATAGACCAAACTAACGTTGGGAGGAATTTAGTTCATATTTAACCTTAAAGCAAGGATGACCATAGCCCTTCCCACAACTAAACTGCCTTTGTAAAACTAAAGAAAGGCCACTAGGTTAAGATTATGAATGAGGTCTGAATTCTTTTAAGATACAGGCATAATTAAATGATAAACCACTATTGTTCCAGTATCACAAGACTGAAAACTTTCCCAATTCCTGTTTTTTGTTTTTTTTTTTTAAACAGACTCTTGCTCTCTTGCCCAGCCTGGAGTGCAGTGGTGTGATATCGGCTAACTGCAACCTCCGCCTCCTCAGTACAAGTGATTCTTATGCCTCGGTCTTTGGAGTAGATGGTATTACAGGTGACCACTACCATGCCCAGCTATTTTTTGTGTGTGTATTTTTAGTAGAGATGGTGTTTCGCCATGTTGGCCAGCCTAGTCTCAAACACCTAACCTTAGTGATCTACCCACCTCAGCCTCCCAAAGTGCTAGGATTACAGACATGAGCCACCATGCCTGGCCCCAGTTACTTCTGTAGATAGCATCACTATCGTGGAACCTAAGATTGAATTGAGATATTTTTTAGACTGTGCACTCTGGCAACCTACTGGCACCACCCAAATGCATGACTCATGACTCAGCTGGTACTGTAGCCCCCAGAGGTGGACTCAGTGTATGATGACCATTTTTCAACACCTACTGAAGTGGTATCATTGTCTGAGGAAAATACCCAAGGTTCGTCATCTTGTGCCAAGGAAATTCCATATGGGGACACACACAAAAAGTGGTTTTAGGAACAGAGGTTTAATAGGCAAAAGAGAGAACAAGGAGAACAGCTCTCTCTCCTCTGAGAGAGAAGGGCACCTGAATGGTGCTTCCAGCTCTCAGCAAAGTGCACTGGATTTTATAGACAGGTTTGAGGAAGTAGTATTTGATTTACATAGGGCCCACAGATTGGTTGGACCAGGTAGGACATTTACAGATCATGCTAGGAAGCTGGCCACCTCACCCTAATCTTATTATGTAAGTGGGCTTTCCACTTGGCCAGTGCCATGTTGTCTCCTCACTGTACATGTGGCTGGCAAAGAGAAGAGAAGATGGAGCTGCCGTGTTGGATATGCCTAGCCCCCAGGTAGCCTCTTTTCTATTGGCACAACTGCTGGCATTCACCTGTACAAATTTTTAGCTTGCCTTTCTATGTCTGCAGCTAGATTTTACAGGCTGCTCTTTGTTTGAAAAGAAAATGATTTGTGGACTGTTTTCATTAAAGGAAAAACTTACCAAGAACTTCCCTACCCTCACTATCTGCCTAAATAATTTCTTCTTTACTCCTATATCACCATGATTGTGTCTCCAAACAATCAGCAGCACCCATCCCTTAGTCCCCTCCCTACCAAGCTATCTTTGAAAAATCCTAACCTCTGAGTCTTTAGGGAAACAGATTTGAGTAATAACTCCACTTGCCATGTGGCTTGAATGGTGCTAGCTGAGTTGGGCAGCAGAGAGTGATTTACATAATAATAGAATTAGAAGAAAAAAGGAAAATCCAGACTACAGTGAGCTTTCTAACAGGTGTGATCTCAATTGAGCATTCAAAAGGAAAAAAATGTCCCTGCAAGAGGTACAGCAGTGTTATTAGTCTCATGCTTCATTCCAGACAGGTGATTCTCACAGTGCTTTTTAAGCTTCTCAGAAACATCAAAGGCAATTCCTCTTAGCTCCTAGAGTTAGTTTTCTTTTTTAAAACTTTTTGGGAAAACCTAAGTTTTTGAAGTTTACCTTAGGAATTACTGATGTGCATTTAATTAATATTTTGGAAACATTTGAATTGTATCCTTTTGTGCACCCCCTAGTTTCCCAATTGCTGTATATGAATTTACAGAAAATGATAACTTTACTATAAGGCCCATTTTATCAGAATGAACTTTTGAGGGGAATATGGGTGTTCAATCAAATAATGAATACAGTCATGTTTAGTGTTAAGTACAGGATAATTAATGTTACATCAGAATTTTGAACTTACTAAACAGATAAAGTAGAACATAGCTTTCTTTGCTGATTATGGACACTAAGGCTTGAAACATTTCTAGGAGTATGGCATGTTCATATGCTTAATCATATTTATAAGAAATCGAAGTATAGGATTAGGGAAATTGCTCCCTACCCTAGAAAAATTGCTATGTTCTGAAAAAGGACAGGAAACAAAGGTAAAATTGGAAAGGTACAAGTTCTGAATCTAATACAAATACATTTGGGGTTGGAATGCAATTATAAGCATAGTACGATAGAGACTGTGATAAAACCATCTACTCAATATGCATTCTCTCTTCCCTACAGAGCAGAATGTTAACTTTATTTGAAATAACATCTCAGCCAAAAGTCACTCCCAATCTCCCTGTGACTAAGAATTACATGTGACTAAGTATAAGCCAATGAGATCTAAGCAGAAGTATTGCTTATATCTTGGTAGCTTATGCCTCCTCAAAGGAAGACAGTTCATTCCAATAGGTGCATACCCCTTTGGCCCTCCATTCAATATTCCTTTCTGCTGCCTGGAATGTGGACATGATGTCAGCAACTGTATGGGGTGACCTTAGGATCGAGGGACATGCTGAGAAGAGTAGGGTCTGACTCTTTAAAGGAGTGTGACTCCTCCGTGACTGTAGACTTACCATACATAAACACCTGGATTACCTAAAACACAGACCATTACACATGAGAGGTAATACATTTATTATGTTTAGGTCACCCTTCTAGTAAGTTTTCTCTTGTATGCCACTGAATCTGGTCCTAACATACATGACACTAAGAAATTTTAATTTTGTTGACTAGGTTCTCCCAGTATTCTTATTCCCTATGAGAATGCAAGCCAATTTTCATGTGACTAAGTGAAGGATAAAATAAGACTCATGTTACCAAAATGTACCACAGTAGCTTTCTTTGTAGTGAATTATTTCAGAAAATGAGAAAGCATTATATTGGTTTGCAGTAACAATTAATACAGAATGAGGCTATATATAAAACTCTGGCCTTCTTCATGAACAGAAAACTCTTATGAAATGAAGTAACTGGAATACTGCAGGCTGGATTTTCCAAGAGTAGGTGGGGATCCTATAATTAGAGCTAAAAATAGGTTTAAATTCCAACACATGTCATCTGTCAACATCAGAAGCAGAGAGCGGTTAACTTAAATAATTGTGTTAACCTGTTTGTTTCATACAACAGTAATTTTTTAATTGACATCTTTTTAAAGGTTTTTAAAGTTATCATTTCCTAAAAGGATACAGTAACAGCATCTCCACATATGTGGAGGCACTATTCTACCAAGATATAAAATGTTTCAGTAAAAAGGAGCTCTATCCTTCATAAACTGGGAAATTCCATAATGATAGTTCAAAGAACTATATTCAAGCCAATTTATGATGTCAATTCAAAAGTTTCACTAAGTAACTGTTGCTTTTATTTTTTAAAGACATAACCATTGAGTGAATATTAGTTTCCATTATTTCTTTTCCCTAAAAATTCTAATTCTAAAATACATGTGTTTGCTTTTGTTTTCACTGACTACTTTATGGAATAACATGACATTTTTTAGATGGGAAACATCTTACCTTTTAAGGAAAATATGTTTTTATGCTTTGGGTTTGTGATTACTAGCAAATGAAATTTTAGAAGTCGCTTTAATGTCCAAAATATAAACTCTGACTTTCAATAAAAAATTTTTATATGTCAGCTAGAATGTTAACTGCAAATAAAAAACAACTTAAAGTGTCTTCAGCAATAAGTAAACATGCTAATTCATGTAACAAGAGTTCCAGAGGTATGGTGATTCCTGGTCAATCCATCAATAGATCATCAAGGGCTCAGTTCTTTTCATCTTTCCATATCCTGCCAATCTTGGTGTACAAACTTTGTCTTCAAAGTAGCTCCTTTGATTATTTCAAAATGTCTGCACCAATTCTAGCATCAAAGTCATGTCCAACAGATTGTGTCTTCCTGCATTACTTTCTTAGGAATAGGTGAAAACCTTTCCTAGAAGCTCCGTGGTAACATTTAACTCCATGTCTCAGTGGCCATAATTGAATCACAAGGATTTGAAATAAAAGAGGAGGAAATGGATATTGTACAGGTTACCCACCTTGCTGAAATCTTTTTCAGATCTTTCTCTTCCTTCATCCTTTATCAAAATTCTTCCACTGGTCTTTTTTATACCTAGCTTGCATTAATGCATTTCATGTTTAATTTCTCCTATTATAATCTGTCTAGAGATAACTTCTGCATTCTTTTGGCCTCAACATTTTTTTGAAAGGTATAGTCCTTCATTTCCATAGTGGTGGATTCTCATAATTGTTGCTCATTCCATCCCTCTGCAACCATTTAATTTCACTTCAGTGATTTATTGCTGAAACATTTGGGTGTGCGCAAGGTTGTCAGATAAAACACAGTATTGTTTGCTAAATTAAAATCTAAGAGAAACAACAGTATTTTTATTATAGCTATCCCACAGATACTGCATGAGACATACTTAACACTAAAAACCTACTCATTGGTATATCTGCGATTCAAGTTTAAATGAGAATGCTATAGTTTTATTTGCTAAATCCAGCAGCTAGGTGTGGGGGAATCATGTTTCTCCAGGCAGTGCATGCAGTTACATGAACTTACACCCTCTTCATCTCACTTTTCTCCTCTACGCTTCCGTCTTCAGCTCTAGCAGTGGACATTCACCTGGCATGGCCAAGTAGCATATGCAATTTCCTTGACTTCAGTACTTGGTTTATAGATGTTTAAATGGCCTAAATTATGCTAATGAAATTGTGAACTAGGATTTTTTAATTTAGAGCTACTAGGAAAGAAAAGTTCTCATTACTAAGCTGAAGACTGGCAGAATATAAAAATGTAGGTATTTACGGCTAGCATGAGAATAGTTGTGGTTCTAAGTTAATGCTACAAGAGGAAACTGGAGACTACTAACAGAGAACAGATTATACTCCAATGATGAGTATGAGCCTGTGAATTTGCCCTTTAATTTCTGAAGACTTGGTCTTTTCAGTTTCACAAACCAATAAACTACCACCACACCTCATGTTCTGATTTTACTGCTTTTTTTTTTCCTTTTGCTTAGACAGTTTATGTAAGTTCCTGATAGGTGAAACTAAAAGCAGCCTGATAAATAAGCCCATTTATACCCTTTCTCTGCTGCACTCATCAATAGTCCTCATTTTCCTTCTCATTCTTCTTCTGTAGTCAACTATTCTTAGGCTACACAGTCCTTTGAAAAAGACTACACATTCTGTCTTATTTCCCAATTTGATTATTTTATTCCCTCTGTTTTATTTTAAATGAATGATGTTATTACTAGGGATTTCTTAGTTTCTTTTGTTCTTATTCAGCTAAATCATAACTAAATCTGGAAGACAGCACAGTTTTTAATTTTCACATTTGAATGCTCTAAACATTTAATAGCATTTTAATTAACATTTTTCTTTCTCTTGTCTAAATTATGTACTTTATTATTTATGGCTTTTGTAGTTCAGCTCTAGTAAAACAAGGAGGAAAGAGAACAGTAGAGGAAGAGACAACCACACTCAATTACTAGGTTATATTCTGGTAATCTTAGACTGCTAGAAATTAAGGTTTTGTAAATAAGCTCAACTGCATAGAAGAGAGGTACGATTCCCTTTCATAGCTGCCAGTTTCAAAGCTCATGATACTTCCATTACTTGCCACCAAAATGCAACTTTATTAAAGATAGAAAAATCTCTTCACCTCAAACTTCTCCAGAAGTTTAACTACGTTCACATGTTAAATCACTCCAATATGGAACGATTAAGAAAAACATAAACACATCATTACAGCCAAACTATTAACATTAGCATTTGCCATTTATTCTGCCAGATAAGTATTTAAAGACCCTGGACACCACGTTGTGTCGCGCTGCGGTAAGCACTGGGAATCCAGCAATGGACAAGACAAACATGTTGCTTACCCTCATAGAACCTACATCCCAGTGATAAGAACTGTCAAATAGGGTAAAAACAGTAAAACAGGAGCGAGGAAGCAATAGGGACAAGGCAATATTTTAGATAAGGTTCTAAAAGAAGGCAGCAAATGGGCAGAGATTTTGCAAAGTAATGCAGTAAGCCGCACAAATGTCGGTTATATTTAACTGAGATACATGTAAACTTTTTATGAGCACATTAAAATTCATATTACAGATTTTTCAGAAAGAGGTTGTAGGATATAATACAAAGAAAATTAGAATAGGCTCAGGAGTGCAGCAAGCAGGCTTTCTAAAATGGCTCCACTAAGATGCCCTGCCCTAGTCCCCAGAACCTGTGCCTGTGATGAGGTATCATTCCTGTGATTATGTTACACTATATGGTACAATTGACCACAAGATAGAAACATTATCCAAGTGGGCCTGATCTAACCTCATTAAAAGCATAGTGCTTTCTCTGGCTGGTGGCAGAAGGGAAAGTCAGAAATAATGAAGCAGGAGGAAGATTTGATGTACCATTACTGGCTCTGGAGATGGAGGGATTCTTTTCCTGGACAAGAGAGAGGTATCTAGTTGCTGACAGTGAACCTAAGCCAACAGCCAGCAAGGAAATGAGAATCTCAGCCTGCAAAAACAGGGACCTAAATTCTGCCAACACCTGAATGAGCTTGGAAATGGGCTGTTCCCAGATCCTTCAGACAGAACTTCAATCTGGCCCACACCTTCATTTTGGCCCTGTCATAAATTAAGCACAGAACCAGTCCAGCCACCTTAGACTTCTGACCTATAGAACTGTGAGCTAATAAATAGGCACTGTTTTAAGCTACTAAATTAGGGGTAATTTATTATGCAGTAATGGAACAGAAAATGATAAAAGGAGAATTGAGTTCTAGTTCCGGCTCTGCTATGATGGAACTCTATGATTTTTAGAAGGATGCTAAACTTAACTGAGCTTCAGTTTTCTGAAATAAATAGGCTGTGCTAGATGATCACTAACATTTTCTTTCCAGCGTAATTTCCATAAATTAATAATTAGGCCATAATTTCAACAAATTATTAAAGATGTTTATTGTTTTGGCTATTTTGGTCATATATGATTGATCATACTTATAATTTATTTGATGCTAAATCCGTTGTCAAGGATACAACCATCATCAAAACATTTTTTATGTGAAAAAAAGTGCTACACTAAAAGAATCTATATTATGATATAAAATATAGTACTTTATCACAAGAAGAGATAATCTTCCCATTCTCCCATTTAAAGAAGAGCACAAGAGTGCCCATAAACTCTGGAGACAAGAGCAGTCATATACAATTTTCCAAGAACATCTTAAATCTCTTTTCTAAAACATAAAATATTACCTATTTTTTTTTCAGATTTTATAAACAACCTCTGTTTTCTAAAAGGTGAAACTAAGACATTTTTTATGTATTACATATCCGCAGTACAGACCAGAATTTTATCCTGATTAAAAATTTACTTCATATTGCTTTGTTATGATGCAATACAATTTTATTAACGTGCGTATACAGTTACTTCCAAGAAAATTTTACTAGAGTTCCAAACATATGTAATTAAAATGTATATTATTATGACATCAAATTATTAAAGAAGTGGTCATTCTACATTTTTAAAAATCTAGAGCACTTTTGTGAATAATACTGACCAAACAGTTTTGACTCACATTCAGATTGATGAGTCTTTATATCATACATAGTTAACACATTTAAGCCACAGCAATTACTGTGAATTCAAGGCAGATCTATGACAGAACAACATTTGCTACCTAATACTATTAATGGAATAGTATAATTACTACTCCACAAATAACTTCATTCAAGTTAAATTTAATAATATATCTTTTTTGCATTTAAATAAAATTGTTGAGCCATTCCTAAAGTGATTTCCACTAAAGACACTTATTTGCCAATATAAAATTATCCTTACTCTAAGGAATAAAATATGCCAGAGGAGAGAAACATTGTTACTACATTTTACTACATAACTGTGTATATATAATATATTCTCTGAAATAGTTTCAACCATATGGATGCAAAAAAAATGGGCATTATTGTATCTTCCATGTTTTCTAAGACATATAAAATACAGATTTAATGACTGCGTTAATATTTGTTTGCTAATTCTAACCTTTTTTGTCAGTTATGCCTTGGTTTGGACAGATTTATTTTTCTCATCATTATGGATTGCATTTTCTTGCTTCTCTACAAACTCAGTAAGTTTAGATAGGAGGTCTGACATTGTGAATTTTACCATTTTGGCTGCTGGATATATTTGTATTCCTATAAATATTCTTGAATTTTGTTCTTGGATGCAGTTAAATTACTTGACAAGTTTGCTCCTTTCAGGTCTTCCTTGTAAGATTTATTAGCTGGGGTCAGAACAGTGCCCATCTACAGCTAAAGACTGACCACCACTGAGGACAGACCCTTCTGTCTACTCTCCACTGTGATGTGAATCATGATATTGCAGTCTGGTTTGTGAAAACACACACCTATTCCCAGCCCCATACAAGTACCAGGCTCTGATTTTTTTCAGGTGGCTCTTTTTCAAGCATTGTGTAGTTTCCTTACATATCTATGTGATGATCAGCACTCAGCTGAATACCAGAGAAGGACCTCTGCAGATCTTTAGAGTTGTATCTCTGTATGGCTCTTCTCCCATTCTCAGTCCTATAAACTCTGGCCACTTTCATCGCTCCAGGCTCTCAGCTTTGGCTTCTCAACTCTGGGAATTGGTTACGCTCTACCAGGTTTCCCTTCCCTGGAATTCATCTGGAAACCCTCAAGACAATAAGCTGGGGCAATCCTGAGGCTCACCTCACATGTTTCTCACCTCTCAGGATCACTGTCATTCATTGCCTGATACCCAACGTCTTGCAGACTGTTGTTTCAGACATTTTGTCCACTTCCAGTTGTTTAAAGCAAGAGAGTAAGTGCAGTCTCTGTTATTCTATCTTGATCAGGAGCTGCAGTTCACTAAATTTGGTTTTGCTGAGAACATATGGTAGCTTAGAAGCCTGGATTTACAGGCATGTTACCCTGCAACATAACTTAAAATTTTCAACAGCCATTTAGCTTTCCTTAAATGATTTTCTATACATATTTACCTGGATTTGAAGTTAGGCAGTAGTGAAGTGTATAGTGAGAACCCTGAAAATGTCCCTTAATTAAAAAAATTTACTTTTATGAGATATTAAATCTCCTTTAGTATGTCCTTGCAGCATGCAGTATCATGGAAGAAAGTGCAATTAAGGTTGAATAGCATTTAGGAAATTTCCAAAAAAAAAAAAAAAATTACTTCACCTTTCTCATAAAAGAATGTGAACTTGTTTGTTCATTAAAAGCTATATGAGTCCAAAGGTACTGTAAATGTGTTTACAGGAAGAAACTGTCTTCCAAGAGTAGCAAAGAAAAAAAAAAGTGCTTGTTAACTAAGCACAAACATGGAAGGAGTTCAAAAAATTAAAACCTTAGCAAACATGGATATCACCTTACAGTCCAAAGACCATGATGTTTGAAATATTCACTGAATATGTTTTGCTCTGAGTTTTTCAGAAAATTACAAATGAGGTTTTTAAAAATCATATTTAGATGATAGGAGTAAACTTCAGAAAGCCATGTTGCAGAGGTTAAGGCAAGAAATAAATTTTATAAATTAGGGTTCATTGTCAGCCATTTCAGAAAATCAACAACAAGGGTAACAACAAGCAGTATGAATCAGCTCACTCAAAAAAAGTCATTTTGTTGACTTACTCTATCTGGAAACGGTTAAGGAAAGTTAAGGAAAGCGGTACAATGATGATTCATCCTGTAGTAGGTTCTTTTATATCTAATTTCATCTTTCTAGATATTAAAGGTTCTTTACGTGTTTTTAGTCCAAGAAACCAAAACATTTATACACTCAATTCAAACTGAGGAATGACATATTTGAAACGTTATCTCAGATGCAGTGAAAACACTTTACCACTGACTGTCATCAAAATCAATACCTAGGCTATAGGTAGCAGCTACAGGCAGCAAGTCTATTTCTAAGAAAGAATGTGATTCCACATCTCAATGTATTCAGTAGTTTTAAAGACCTAACAAATCGGTCATACAAGGAAAATCTTCACATATAAAGATGTTAGAATGACTAGAAAAGGTTCATTACCTCCTTCCTGAAAGGATGTCTCCTCCCTTTCTTTTCTCCCTCTCTCCTTCCATCCATCTATTTCAAAACATTTTTTGAACACCTTTTCAGCACACAACCTAATCTTGCTTCTACAAACAAATGTGAATAAGCCAAATTCCTTTCATTTAGAAGGTCACAGCTTAATAGGAAAGAAGGATATGTAAACAGATATTTTCATGCAAGGTATTTGTGTAACTGAGGAAGAATCAGTTTACTCTATCTGGAAGAATCTGAGAACATGTCAACAGAGGAGGTGACATCTAAACTGAATTTTAAAAGATGCACAGATATTAGACATGAAGAAATATGGAGGGCCTTTCAGACAATGCTCATAATGCATGCAGAAGACTAAAAACTACTGATATGTTGGGGGAGTAGAACTTCAAAGAGGTTGGAGCAAAACTAAGTGAGCATTTATGTTGAAAAATGTGGTTACTAAGAGAGGTTGAAGTAAGATCATGAAGAATCTTAAATATTTTATCAACAGGCTTCAGGGAAGATTTCCTGGGGGCAATTATGGGCCATGCTTGTTATCCTGGCAGCAATATTAGGAATGTTTTGATTCATTCTCAAATACGTTCTAGTTTGAACAATAAAATAAATGGTCTTTCTATTTATGTTATAGGCATTTCAGTCTCAAAATGTGATTTCTAGGAGGCAAGGCTGAATCCACAAAACTTATTTCTGTGTACTTGTATTCAATAATAACAAATAAATTGTAGTAACATGGCTTCCATGCTCTTGTTGCAGTGATAATCTTAGCCTCAGGAGCTGAAATGGTGAATATGGTTATTTGGGAGTCATGATTCATTCCAACCTCCTTGTGGAGTATACCCTTGAAAAGCTGGAACTATAATTCCCAATGTACTTGTAGTTAGAATTCCATATGAGACTTTGGTTAAATTAACTGAATGAACTCATATGAGATGTGGAACTCAGAATGGCAAATACGGTTATGGAGACACTGTAAAAACAGTAGCAGGGTCACACCTCTAGATGCTATCTGTGTGGATGCTGGTACAGTTGCAGTAGTAGCTGTTTGTCATCCTCAGATAACATCATCGGAGGCAAGTTGGAGTCAGCAGCTCCAGCAGTAGCTATCTCAACCTACCCTTCCCAGATTTTAGCAGAAATAGCAGCGGCCAGGGTGGGCCATCTTCTGTATCATTATGGGAATTAGCCCTGGAGCCCAAGCCTTGAGGCTGTGTCTTTAATCCTTCCAAAGATTTAATGTACACTTAACTCGTTTTATTGAATCCTTTCATGCTTAAAATAGCTAGTGTGGTTTCAATTTCCTAAAAGTGAACCTTGACATGTATATGGTAAGTTATTTAACAAAACTGGGCCTCATATTCACATCTATGTAATAGGAATGTTGGGCTATCCAATGACCTGCAGGATCCTTCCTACTTCTAGAATTCCATGCTGTGATGTTTCTACTGTTGTAGATTTTGCTAATGCTCCTATTTTGACCTCCCTCAGAAACTGCTTCCAATCTGGCCTCCAGCTCACTGTTCCACATAATTGTTTCACTAAATCACCTATTAATATATTTTTAGTATTTAGAAATTGTACCAAAGGCATAGGATGTGTACAAGACAGGGATAAGAGTTCGCTTGTTCACTGGACAAATATTTATTGAGCACCTACTGTGTACCAGGTCCTTCCAAGTAACATATTAATTCCTTTGACTTAGTCCAAGTGTTTATTTAGATAAAACATTCCTAGAAGCAGATTTATCTTCATCTGGTTTGCAATTTAATAAGAAGTGTCATCCCACCAACCTCTTAATAACCCTCCCAACCCCTCTCCATTCTAAGCTTCAGTCAGTGTAGCTGTTCCTTTACAGATACTGACTTGAGGAGTCAAATGAAGATTTCTTTTCCCTTCTTTCTAGACCACTCCTTCCATTTTTACTACTTTTTCTTTCTTCAACAGAGTGAATTATCACACATTCTCTTTACTGATTCAATCTTTCAACTACTTTTCACTCCTCTGCTTTCCAGAAGTCTCTTTAGGAGGTCCTTTGCAAGATCCTGCTCTCACGAGCTGGCTGAACATCACTACAAGGCCCTTTGCTTTTTACAAGTAGTCCCTTGGGTAAATCATTCAATCATAGAGTTTTAATGCATTTTTTGATCCTAAGTTACATATCTTGAATTACAGGACATTTCAACATTGACATTCCAATGTCTTCTCATTGTTATTCTCAAGTCATTAGCTTATCTCAATATATCCTTCAACAATCTTCTTGTATAACATTTCCAGGCAATCAAAACCCTGAAGTCATTTTTACTTTGCTTGTCTCATCAGGTCATTGCCAAATTCTGATAATTCTTGATACATAATAATATTTTATTTGCCATTCTATCTACATTTCTGTATCCAGTCTCATATTTTAGGTTCTAGACATTGTACTGTGTCTTCTCCTTCCCCATATTCTGTCTTCTACACCTATCCTATGTTCCGCCACTTAAATTCCCTTCTTTAAATCTTACTCCAAGAGCTTTTGGAATTGCAAATTTCCTTCCTTTTTTCATTAAATTTCAATCTTTTGGCTTTGGCCAAACATTTAACTGTATATTTATTATTGTATCCTACTTTTATTTTTTTCTCTAGAGTAGTTAATGTAGTTATTTTTCATTATATTCTACTCCATTTTTTTGGAATTTTACCTATTTCCTCAGCCTAGAAAGTTGTTTACCTGAACAAAATAATAAATATTAAAAAAAATCTTTTGAGAAACTGTTCCAAGTCTTCCTTACACCAAGGGATCAGCTTGCATCATCTCATCTAAATTTAATCATATATGGAGCAGTTCCAAAGTATTTTCTACTAGTGTGTTAAGCCAAAACCTCAAAAAATTTAGGGTAAAAGGTACTCAAAGGTAAATTCATGTATTAAATTTTTCCTCTTGTTCAATGAACATCAGAGTAAATTCCTGATAAAGCAAAGAAAAGTTGCAATATAAATCACCACAGGACATAAGTTTTTATCACAATGCTTATGGTCTGAATGGTGGTGTCCCCTCCAAAACTCATGTTGAAACTTAATACTCATTGTGGTGGTATTAAGATGGTATTAATAAATTAGGGTTCCTGCAGAAAGGACTTGTGGAAGTTGGTTTGCCCTCTACAATGTGACATCATAGTATTCATCCCCGCTTGGCCTTCCTCCATTCGTCATGTGAGGATGTAGCAACAAGGCACCATCTTGGAAGTTGAAAGTGGCCTTCACCAGACAGCAGTGTTGGTTCTTGGTCTTATACTTTTCCCAGCCTCCAGAACTGTGAGAAATAAATTGCTTTTCTTTATAAATTACTCCATCTCTCTTATTTTATTATAGTAGCACAAATGGATAAACAACAAGGCTGAAAGCTAGGTATGCTTTCCATATTTGTTATAGTACAGCTATACTCATAATAGGATTATGAGTTGTGGAAATTAGTGTGCCTCCAACCTATCTATCTACTTTGGACACTCCATGATACTCCAGACTTTTGTGATTAAAAAACTCTGGTAATTAATTATTGAGCTGATTAAAACAAAGAGAGAAACATGTTAAAAAGTTGCCGAATGAAATGGAAACATAGCAACCAATCAATAAATATTTGTTAAACAAATAAATGAGTGAACAAATCAGCAGGTAAATGGTTTAGGTTTAGAGAAAGTAAGTATAAATGGATCACAATGTGTCAATATGCAAAACGTGGAAGAATAAATAAACTACATCTTATCATAATATACACACAGGCACCCAATACAAAGCCAATATACAAAATCACTTGCATTTTTTATATTAGCATCAAACAAGAAGAAAACACCACCATTTATAAAACTATAAAAATAGTTTCTAATGTTTATAAATTTACAAATATGTGCTAGACCTCTACACTGAAAACTATAAAGATTACTTAAAGCCAGACGTTACTGAGCTACTGAGCTGGAGAAAATCTTTATAATACATATTAGAGAAAATATTAATATCTAAAATAAAATACTCCTACCAAATGATAATAACAAGACAGACATCTCAATTTTAAAAAATGTGCATAGACATGTATTTAACAAAAATAACATTATAATAGTTAGTAGGTCTATTCAGAGTTTCTCAATATTGTTAAACACCAGAATAAAAAAATGAAAGCCAGATTACACATACCCACTACAATAGCTGAAAGACAATATCAAGCATTGAATGATATTTGGATCAACTGAAATTTTCCCTAACACAATAAAAACCCTAGAAGAAAACCTAGGCAAAACCATTCAGGACATAGTCATAGGCAAGGACTTCATGGCTAAAATACCAAAGGCATTGGCAACAAAAGCCAAAATAGATAAATGGGATCTAATTAAACTCCAGAGCTTCTGTACAGCAAAGGAAACAATCATTAGGGTGAATCAGCAACCAAAGAATGGGAAAAAATTTTTGCAATCCACCCGACTGACAAATGGCTAATATCCATAATCTGCAAAGACCTTAAACAAATTTACGAGAAAACAACAAACAATCCTATCAAAAAGTGGGAGAAGGATATGAACAGATACTTCTCAAAGAAGACATGTATGAGGCCAACTAATATATGAAAAAATGTGCATCATCACCGATCTTTAGAGAAATACAAATCAAAACCATGTTGAGATAACCATCTCACGCCAGTTAGAATGGCGATCATTAAAAAATCTGGAGACAACAGCTTTTGGAGAGGATGTGGAGAAATAGGAACACTTTTACACCGTCAGTGGGACTGTAAATTAGTGCAACCACTGTGGAAGACAGTGTGGCAATTCCTCAAGGACCTAGAAATAGAAATACCATTTGACCCAGCAATCCCATTACTGGGTATATATATACCCAAAGAATTTTAAATTGTTCTATTATAAAGACACATGCACATGTATATTCACTGTGGCACTGTTTACAATAACAAAGACCTGGAACCAGCCCAAATGTCCATCAACGATAGACTGGATAAAGAAAATGTGGCACATATGCACCATGGAATACTATGCAGCCATAGAAAATGATAAGTTTGTGTTCTTTGTATGGACATGGATGAATCTGGAAACCATCACTCTCAGCAAACTGATACAAGAACAGAAAACCAAACACAGCATGCTATTACTCATAGGAAGGTATGGAACAATTGGAACACGTGGACACAGGGAGGGGAGCATCACATACTACAGTAAGCTGGGGCGGGGTAGGGGAAGAACAGAGGGGGATGGAGAGGGTGGGGAGGGATAATAAGGGGAGAAATACCAGATACAGGTGATGGGGGGTTGAAGGCAGCAAACCACCTTGCCTTGTATGTACCTATGCAACAATCCTGTATGATCTGCACATGTACCCCAGAACTTAAAGTACAATAAAAAACTTAAACAAAAAAGAAATTTTCCTACAGTGCAGGTGGGAATGTGTATAGATATGCTGCCTTTTAAAACCATTTGGCTTTAGCAATGGAAGCTGAATATATGAATACCCTGTGACAAAACAATTCTATTTCTATGTAAAAAGCAAAGAGAAATTAATGCTTATGTACACTCACCATATACATGTACAAAAATATTTATTTATAATATCAGAAACTTAAAAATAGATTATAGTAAATTACTTATTACTATAAGATAAATTATAGTAATTTTAGACAATTGAGTAGCACAAAACAATAAAAAAGAACAAATTACTACTACATGCAACAACATGGGCAGACCTCTTAGATATAATTAAGGTCAAGTAAGAGTAGCCAGATAAAACTGAGTAAATAATCTATGATTCAATTTATATTATTTATATATACATATGTACATATATGTGTGTATATACAAAAATATATCTACATTTCATGAAAAGGCCAAACTACGCTATATTGATATTATTCAGAATGGTAATTATCTTTTGTAGGGGAGATGGTATAGTGCCTATCTTGTGGATGCTGGAAAAATTGAACTCAATATGTATGACAGTTACATCTGTAAATTTTGAGTGAGTGAAAAGCTTATGACTTGTGAAATTTTACTGTAGGAACACTATAGATCAAGAAAAAGTTACCAAAAAGAAAAAATGAAAAAGGTTTGAATATAAATCTATTCTATCATATACCAATGACTTTGTTTTATACATGAGAATAGAAATATGAAACTTTGTAGAACATCCAAAAAACTTCCAGAAGGACATTATGTAGCAATCTAAATTAACAAGAAATGATTTAACAGCCTCCCACAAAGACTGCCTTCTCTTCTCCCAAAAAAGTGATTTGATAATAAAAGCACTGTAAATCAATCCACAAAATTTACTTCCTAGGGGTGGAATGCCTGGCTAATGTAAGCCTTACTGAAGTATGTGCCAGCTTTTTGCCAAAGATGCCTATGAGATCATTCTTCAAAAGGCTACTCCTACTTACTCTTGACATGATATAAACTACTTTTATATTTATGTATGCTGGACATTCCTTTAGTGTACTTTATAGATCTTTAAATAAAACCAGCTGTCATTCCAGCTATCCTTAAGAAGAAAAAAAAAACCTTTGTCTACAACACTTTTGTATATATAAGAATCACATAATTCTTAGGGTCTGTACCAAGACTTTTTACTACACTAAGCCTGGAGACTATATTTCAAGAAGCATTCCAAGAGATCCCAAAACAGCTAGTTCGGGTTGTACATTTATAATATACTGCTCTTTACCATGGTATGAACTATTCATTTTTTGTTGGGCATTGGTCTGCTTGTTTAAAAATATGATACCTTTACTCTATGTGATCTGAATTACCTTGGATAATAGAACCTAATATTATAAACAATAAACTAAATATATTCTTATCCGTCAAAAACATTATAAATCTTTTATCTGCCATTTAGATTTCATTTATCTTTGTCCTCGCAATTTAGCAACATTATGTGAACATTACATAATCCAAGAAGGAAAGCAGCTGAAGCAATGACTTTTCATATTTATTAAGAATTATCATGTACGCAAAATAATTCTTCACCAGGTAAACTCTTAACAGAGTTACCTCAGACTTGGAAAGGAGACATCTAATTCTCTTACCATATATATTCAGTGTTAGTTGACTTCAACAATTTTAAAGACTAATGTGCATTATTAAAACATAAGTGAAAGATTATAAAGTGATAAACTTACCTAGGCTGAACGAAAGGCAGAGAGGTATGAGGCCTTCCAAAAGAAACAAACATAAAGACAGAGAGAAAAAAAAAAAGAAACAAAACAAAGGAAATGCTGAGAAAAAGCTGAAGAAACTAGAAAGGAATGAATGATCTACAATTTAAAAGTGGATAGTGACTAGATAAAACTCACAACATTCAGATTGTTTTAAGTGAGAGAAAAAGACCTTCTAAAAACCTGTGGGATAAAATAGAAGATGCAACATTCAACAAAATTAATTTTATAATTAGACAAGTGATTTCCTAAATAAGCAACTAAACAAACTATTGACCATACCATGAGACCTGCAAAATGTCCTTAATTTGCTTGCTTCTGCATTTATATAAAATGGAGATACCACCCATGAGACCTATCCTGGACCTCAAGGTATTATTGTACAAAAAAACTAAAAGGGGTAAATTATTCTTGAGTTCCTCAAGATATACTGTATAGTAATTCAGACTATTGTGCTTTTAAATTTTTACTAATTAAATTATATGAGTTAACATTTTAATAACATTTAGTATCATGAGCATGTAAAATTAAGGAAATTCTTATAGTGAAAATGTAATATGAGGAAAAGGCCATGAAATATATAGCTAAATATTTCAGTGAAACACAATTACATTTTCCGCCGGACTCTGGACTCCATTTGAATATGAAGGTGCCAGAAACCCTAACACCTATTTGTTTAATAACATTTTTGAGGATATTACAGTAATGCTGAAGAAATGTATTCTATCAAGTACTTAAAATGTTAACTAAATGAATACACACTGATTATTAGTAATTATAGCAATCTGAATACATATTACCATTTAATGTATTAAACTCCTCATTAACAGCATGTTTTAAATAAACTAATATTTTATTTTTAAGAAACTGCAAAAATTAATAAATTATTCTCTAACATTAAGTATTATCAACATTAGAATTAATTTGTATATAATTAATGTGTACTTTTCATTATAACATTAGGAATAATTATTCTAATAAGACAAAGGCTGAAGGTATAGCATATCATTATCCAGCTCCATATATGGAAAATGCAATTGTGGCTTGCTGATCTTACCAGGTTGCTGATGTTGGATAATGATAGTTCCCATTTTATCAATTATTTTTTCACTGGGATAAAGCTGTATAGTTGTGTAATCAGTCAGACTGCTTTGATACCATTAACTTGTATTTATCCACATATAGTCCACCTGTGTTCAACAATCCTAGAACAATGCCTTTTACACCATAGCAGGTTTTTTCCTTGAATTTCCTATCCCTGGACTGGGGACCTGACAGGCATAGTGATTTAATCATGATGAAGCTTAAATCAAGCAATGTCACAGCCTACTGAAAAGGACACAAATTCTCAACCTGAATGCCTGAGCTCTCACAAAATTCTACAGGTATTAACCAGAGGTCCCCCCAAAAAACTTCTTTTTAGTGATTTTTGTTCTCCTAATTTTTTGACTGCTGCTTGACAGAGCAAAATAGTAAGTACAAGTAAACATTTGTTTTCATTTTCTTCATTTTAGTAGACACTATTCATGAGAAACTAAGTAATAAATGTTTTTTGTTGAAATTTACAATTTTACATAAATGAGCATATATTATCAAAGAGAAGACTGCCAGTGATTTCTGCATTATGGAAACACATGCACATATACAACCCCAGTATGAAAGGTCCTGAAACATGTTTTGCTTATTGGCATTGATTTTCATACCTAAGATATTTTCTTGTGTCCTTCCAAATATTAATATTTAATACTTATAATACTTTCCTTTTAAACTATTACTTCAAAATACATCTTAAATTTTTATACTAATAAATATCTCTATTTTCTCCTTTGATACAAAACATGCATGTTCTATATTTGCTGCAATAAAAGATTCTTTAAAATTCTCCCTATTTTTCCTTATTTAGTATATGAAATTTATTCCAGATTAAAATTTTGATATGTGTATGTATGTTGAACAGTTGTGTAGGCTGAAAGTAACCAGTTGTTCTGAAACTGCTCTAAAGTGCTCTTGGCATTCTCAGGAACTCTTTTAGGGTTATTGGAATGAGCAGAATCTGGCTGTATTCAACTAGAGCAACCCTCTTTTCAGATGTTTTATGTGTTTATATTTCTAGCTAAGCTATTAAACAAACAATAGAAATTATATATTTTTTAAACTTCCATTCTCCTTATTGCTCCACTTCCCAAGCTGGCGTTTGACAAACTTTCTTCATCTGTCACAATGAAAATTACATTATCTTACAAATTGTTGTGTGAAATAAATGATAATGTATTACAAATTATTTTGATATAACAGGTAATAACATACACACACATACTCATATGTCTTACAAAACATGGAGGAAGATAAGCATAAGTGTCTTATTGACAGATGGTTACAATGGCAATAATACAAATTCTTAAATAAGAAAGACGGGTGTTTAGTTTATTAGTGAGAGAGCTAGGCTCTTCTGGCAACAAGATCTTTACAGTAAATATTTATTTTCTATAGGCCTTAAGAAGATTTTATTTCTGTTTTTGTATTTACGGAGATTTGTAGAGTGGCACTTCACAACATCACACTAAAATTCCAATTAATAGTTTGGGTCCTGATACGTCCAGATATCCCTATTTTTTTCTTCATGAGCATGCTCCTCTGGGCCACCATTCCAGTCCTGCATCTTTAATCTTGTGACCCATGATCATTGCACAAAAGACAATGCCTTTTCCTCCTGTATTTTTATCCTAATCAATTCATCCCGGGTCAGGTGTTGGTCCCTTATGTCTCTAACGATCACCTTATGCTGGTATAATTTATCATAGGAAACTGTACAACCTCTGACAATTAAGTTTACATAAATTATAATTATTAGCAATATTTTAAAATTTACAGCAGTAATTTTAAAATTTCTCCTGAGCTTCAGACTCACACTTCCAGTGTTCCAATTACATGTAGAATTTCTACATGCACATGTAACTGGAACTGCAGTTGCAGAATGTCCAAAATTATACAAGTTATCTCCTCTCTTTCCTTTATTCTTTTTCTAATTTAGAAGTCTTAAGTGTTATTATTATAATCTTGTCAGTTACCCAGACCAATGATTGCTTGATCATTGAATCATATTTTAATATTATAAATATATCTGGACAGACTTTTCTTTCCACTAGATTGAAAGCTCCATGCAGGGAGGGTAAGTGCCTTATTTAAGTCTGTATTCCACTTATTAATTAATATAATATTTAAATAGAAAGAACACAGTACTTCCGGAAGCAATGAGAAGTCAACTGGTCATAAGAACCTTTGCTTTACACAGCTCTTAAATTAGTTCAACCATTGTGGAAGACAGCGTGGTGATTCCTCAAGGACCTAGAAATAGAAATTCCATTTGACCCAGCCAGCCCATTACTGGGTATATATCCAGGGGATTATAAATCATTCTACTATAAGGACACATGCACACGAATGTTCACTGCAGCACTGTTTACAACAGCAAAGACCTGGAACCAACCCAAATGCCCATCAGTGATAGACTAGACAGGGAAAATGTGGCACATATACACCATGGAATACTATGCAGCATAAAAAAACGATGAGTTCGTGTCCTTTGTAGGGACATGGATGAACCTGGAAACCATCATTCTCAGCAAACTGACACAAGAACAGAAAATCAAACACCATATGTTCTCACTCATAGGTGGGTGTTGAACAATGAGAACACATGGACACAGGGAGGGGAGCATCACACACTGGGGTCTGTTGAGGGGAAATAGGGAAGGGACAGCGAGGGGTGGGGAGTTGGGGAGAGATAGCATGGGGAGAAATGCCAGGTATAGGTGATGGGAGGAAGGCAGCAAATCACACTGCCATGTGTGTACCTGTGCAATAATCTTGCATTTTCTTCACATGTATCCCAAAACCTAAAATGCAATTTAAAAAAAAAGCAAAACCAGGGAATTCTACACATGTGATAGACAGTCTTCCTAAGTATTCTGCTAGGTGGATAGTCATTTGTTTCCTCTGTTCATATCAAGGGACTATATTAAGTTTTATAACATGATATTTTGGGAAATTTAAACTCTTCATTTTGGAGACAACAGATGCTGGAGAGGTTGTGGAGAAATAGGAACACTTTTACACTGTTGGAAGTTCAACCATTGTGGAAGGCAGTCTGGCAATTCCTCAAAACCTAGAAATAGAAATTCCATTTGATCCAGCAATCTCATTACTGGGGATATGCCCAAAGGATTATAAATTGTTCTATTATAAAGACACATGCACACGTATGTTCATCGTGGCACTGTTTACAATAGCAAGGACCTGGAACCAACCCAAATGCTCATCGATGATAGACTGGACAGGGAAAATGTGGCACATATACACCACGGAATACTATGCAGCATAAAAAACGATGAGTTTGCATCCTTTGTAGGGACATGGATGAATCTGGAAACCATTGTGTCAGCAAACTGACACAAGAACAGAAAATCAAACACTGCACGTTCTCACTCATGGGGGGGTGTTGAACAATGAGAACTCATGGACACAGGGAGGGGAGCATCACACACTGGGGCCTGTTGGGGGCACCAAGGGAGGGACAGAAGGGGGTGTGGTTGGGGAGCGATAACATGGGAAGAAATGCGAGATATAAGTGACGGGGGGCATGGAGGCAGCAAATCACATATCCATGTATGTACCTATGCAAGAATCCTCCGTGATTTGCACATGTACCCCAGAACCTAAAGTACAATAAAAATAAATAAATTAAAAAAAAGAAAGAATACAATGTAAAAGTGTCCTTATTTTCAGTAGGGACATTTCCATTTTCTTTCTAAAAATATCATTTCAAAATGACTGTTACTGAAAATTTTCTTTGTAGAATATTATTTACACACTTTAGAAATTATAATGGATTTCTGATTTCACACCTTAAATACAAAAATTTCTAGTGATGATTGACACATTGATTCCTTATAACATTTCTTTCCTAAGATAATAAAGGCAAATATTTTGGAAAACCTTAATCATGATCACTGCCTGAAAAAGAATAATGTACAGTTGTTACTTTTAACAACAGTTGTGAGAAAAGTCACACCAAGTCTAAAGTAGTAATAGGTCATACCATTTTTAACTCAGGAAATCAAATAACTTCCATATCCAGAGCCCAAATGATTATTGATTGTACTGAAAAAGAGGGAGAAAAAAGATACTGCACTAAAAATAATATTAAACCAAACATTTTACATTTTTTAAAAAAGTAGTCAGTCAGCCTTAAAAATATCATGTATATGAATGGCAGTAAAGCCATAAACCCAGGATCTACAGTATCCAAAATGCAGTATGCTGATGCATATAATTCAAGGCAATGGCATGCAAGTTACTCCCATGAATGATAATGGGAATACAAAAAGAGTAGCATAAAATTGCCTTAAAATCAAGAAGTAGAGTACAGAAGTCAACTATGGTCTCAGATTACTTTACATAAAGAAGAGGTGGCAAAAACATATATACCTCTGATGATTCCCTATAGGGAGACAGTATGGAAACATAATACTTGGTAAAATTTGTCGGAAAACTTAAGAAATAAGAAGTATGAAATTGAAACAGATGAAATATTTGAAATATAAAGGGTATAAAGAAAATGAACAGATTTGTAGAATATATCAAAACTGATTTACATAGTTAGATATACCATATGCTGGATAGGAACACTCAATATTGTAAAATAAAAGATAAAAAAGGCCATCCTCCCTGATTGAATGTAGAAGTTAATGCAATGTCAATCCATATCCCAATGAAATATTTTTTGCAACTTGTCAAAGTAATTTTAAAATTTACATGTAAAAATAAATCTATAGGAGTAACCATTTAGAATTTTTGTTTTGTTTTTAAAGATCAAAGAATAGTCTGGAAAGCCCAGACACAGATAGATTTATGTATAAGAATCTGTTATATAATAAAGGGATAACTTCAAACAGTAGGGGAAGAATATGCTTTTGATAAGCAATAGAAGCCTCATACCAAACATTATAATAAAACACCTATTTAAAGACTTAAATATGAAAAGAAAAAAATAAAGCCAGTATACAGCTAGAAATGGAAACATATTTAAAACCTTAAGGATGGGAAACATCTTCCAAAGCACAGAAATGTAGCAAGAATTAATTCAGGGAAAGTTTGCCAGAGAAGAAGAAGATGATGATGACGATGATAACAATGATGAAGAAGAACAATGTAAAGAATAAAACGAATGTCTCAAAGCATCGGCAATATATTACATGAAAATGATGGCTACCCTTTAATATTTAAAAAAACCATTGTTTAGCATAAGTAGAATTAGCCCATCACAATAAAATGTTAGCAAGGGCATGAAAAGTCAGGGAACCTAGGGGTCATCCAGTTCATAGTGATGGATGAAGAAATACAGAAAACAATAAACATGAAAAATTCCAAATTCAAAACACAGAACCATGTATGCACACACATGTACACACAGAAACACATACACACACACACACACAGAGAGAGCGAAAGTGAGAGAGAGAGAAAGACAAGAGAGAGAGAGAGAGAGAGAGAGAAAGACAAAGAAGGACATAGACTGAAAAAAAAATTTTTTTTGAGACAGAGTGTCACTCTGTCACCACAGGCTGTAGTGCAGTGGGGCAATCTCAGCTCACTGCAACCTCCGCCTCCCACGTTCAAACAATTCTCCTGCTTCAGCCCACCTAGTAGCTGGGACTACAGGTGCAGACCACCACGCCCAGCTAACTTTTGTATTTTTAGTAGAGATGGGATTTCACTCTGTCGGCCAGGATGGTCTTGATCTTCTGACCTCATGGTCCACCTGCCTCTCAGCCTCCCAAAGTGCTGTGATTACAGGCAGGAGCCACAGCACCTGGCCTCCAAAGATTTTAAAGAGTATTCTTATAATTAGAAAATAAATCGGCTGGGTGTAGTGGCTCACGCCTATACTCCCAGGGAGGACAAGGAGGGTAGATCACCTGAGATCAGGAGTTTGAGACAAGCCTGGCCAACATGGAGAAACCTCGTCTCTACTAAAAATATAAAAACTAGCTGGGTGTGGTGGCACATGCCTGTAATCCCAGCTACCTGGGAGGCAAAAGCAGAAGAATCACGTGAACTGAAGAGACAGAGGTTGCAGTTAGTGGAGATTGCGCCACTGCACTCTAGCCTGCATGACAGAGCGAGTCTCCATCTCAAAAAAGAAAAAAAAAAATCAATAAATGCTCTTCATAGGAACATGAAACTGAAATGAAAAAAAATAGTTATGTGCAACTTCTCAACAATGTTTATTAATGTGTAAAGGGATATATAGCACCTCCAGTTAGTTTGTGTTTGTTTTTTAATTTAAAAAAAAAAAATTAAGTAGAGACAAAGTCTCACTATGTTGTCCAGGCCGGTCTTGAACTCACGGCCTCAAGCAGTTCTCCCATCTCGGCCTCCCAAAGTGTTGGGATAACAGGCATCAGCCACCGCACTAGGCCAAAACTTTAAAAACATATGCAGTATATATAAGTACATCTATATTGCATTTCCTATGCTGTATTGTAAGTTTCTATTTGTTTTGCCTCCCCCATTACTTCTATAAAATTATTGAGTTCTTTTTTTTTTTTTTGAGACAGAGTTTCGCTCTTGTTACCCAGGCTGGAGTGCAATGGCGCAATCTCGGCTCACCGCAACCTCCACCTCCTGGGTTCAGGCAATTCTCCTGCCTCAGCCTCCCGAGTAGCTGGGATTACAGGCGTGCACCACCATGCCCAGCTAATTTTTTATATTTTGAGTAGAGACGGGGTTTCACCATGTTGACCAGGATGGTCTCGATCTCTTGACATCGTGATCCACCCGCCTCGGCCTCCCAAAGTGCTGGGATTACAGGCTTGAGCCACCGCGCCTGGCCCGAGTTCTTAACCATGTTTCATTCCTCTTTACATCTGCGATGCCTGCATAATACAGGACCTGGCACATAAGGAGGCACTTCATAAATAATGATTGAAGGATTTCATACTTCCAGGAGTAAAGAAAATAAGGATGATACTATCTTCTACCATGAATAAGCAGAATTATTTCAGCAACTAGTACCTGCCAGATGTGATCTTATAAATGCAGCTGTGTGGCCATGAAGGAGAAGAGGTCATCAGCTGGAGAAATGAGCAGACATTTCCAGCATGGTTGGAAAATCACATACATTGAATTCCACTTCTTTCTGTTTCTGGTGAGTATTTCACTTACCAGTATTTCATTCTGGATAACTTCTTGCTGGAAATCTTTTGCACACTTCCACATCATGATGCCTATTATGTTTCCTACAACTCTTCATACATATTTTTATTATATGTATAACTGAGCTGCAGTAGAATATTATTTGTGATTAAGTTTCTTTGGCTATACTGGGATATCCCTGAAGGCAAGGAATATGCAATTTATATCAGGGACACTGCATAGAGTCCTGAAGGTTGTGCACCGCACAAGACACCATGTCTAAAGAGATGCTGTACACATCATAAATATCATAAATTGGTATATTTATAACATCAGTTTTCTGATGTATGATAGTAAGGTATCCTGAACAGAGATAATCCTTTATTTTCTAATATGAAAAATTTCTGGAACATGGAAGGTAATTAAAAATATTTATATAAATAAACATACTAAGAACTGAACCAACATCTAATGCACAAAAATTAATGTATAGATTTTTTGTTTTATCTTTGAAGTTGACGTGTGGGGAAAAATAAATTTAACATAGCAAATAATATAAATGAAAATATAATAAAATTACATATCTTTTGGTTAATACTGATGAATATTATGGTTTGAGGACATACAAAATAAATTATCTCTAAAGAGAATCATGAAATCTATGGTTACACTCCAGCACTCAGGAATGCTATCAGCATTGGACACTAGGTCCATGAACTTGCTGATTCATATAGTGCTTAATGTCACAAAGAATGATAAGCACTCCTGTTTAGCTTTAAGCAAATGATGTTTTCCCTTTCAGGTCTTCAAGGGCACAGTATTCAAGAGACCTATAAATAGCATGAAAGGTATTGGCATAAATAATAATAACCATAAAATAGCTTGCATTTCTTGGCTCTCTATTCTTCTACTTAACCAGTATGTACTGAGTACTTGCTTTATATAAAATACTATGTTGAGTACTAGCATTCTTGAAGCAGATTCATACCACCAAACTTCTTCCTTCACAAGATGATGGCTTTTTATTATCTCACTATTCACAATTTTATTACGGTAGAAGATGATGTGAAGTTTTGAGATATAATCCCAGGTTGCCAGAGCTTTAATAGAGTTTAATCTAGTTTTCAGTTGGGCTCTGCTTAGAATAAAAGGGGATATCCAGATTTATTATGCAAAAGTGATGAATGGAGATGTGATTATTTGTTTTCCCAAGCTATGCTTATTAGGGTTCATTTTAGTAAACTCCCTTTGCATTGAACATATGCTGTAATTTAGAAAAATATGATTATATGCCATATCTAACGGGGCTTCATTCTACTGCAGAAAGCAAGGAAAGCCTATGCTACAATGGTCTTGGTGGGGACATTAGTCTTCTTCAGGATATTAAAGCATTCAGAAAGAAACTAACGTTATCTAGTCAAAATTTTCTGGATAATTGCATCCTATGAAGAAAGTTTTAAAGGGTATTTTAATGTCGTAAGCTTTTTTTTTTTAATTCAGCTAGATGACTCATAAAGTTACTTAATATCATAACTGAATGCCTTCAGGGAATAAGGAAAGCACTAACAGTTTTGTATCTGCTCTAAATAAGTGGTTCTTTTCTTTCTTTCTCTCTCTTTTCTCATTCTTCCTCTTCTCTCTCTCCTTTCTCCTTTCTCTCCTTTATCCTCTCTTTCTCTCCTCTCCTTCTCATCTTTTTGATACTGATTTTTATGAAATTAGAATTTACCTATTGCCTTCAAAAGTATATTTAAAAATTACACTCTTTAATGAAAAGGACTGGCAGTTTGATTTTAAAAACATTTTTCATAAAATTCCAATAGTTTCAGAATTTCTTGAAAATATCTAAGAAATTCCACATTATACAGCTCAAATATAGTTCACTTTAAGTTTCTGATACTCCTCTAAATTTAATGAATTCCTTTTAGCCCACCAAAGCATTTTTCTATTATCCATAGAGGCCATAAACTAATTTCTGGTCTTCTAACTTAGAAACGCCAAATGTGGGTGAAGGGGTGAAAGCAAACAAAACACACTGCCATGTGTGTACCTATGCAACTGTATTGCATGCTCTGCACATGTACCCCAAAACCTAAAAAAAAAAGAAACTGAATCTGGTTCTCTAGCCTATAACTTACTATCTATACTGCTTGGACATTTGCCATCTTTTTAGACAGCTTCATTTCAATAATGAAAATATATAATTCTATTAACAGCAACAAGTTTCATCAAAGAGATGAAGAGATTTATTTATTGCATATTATAAAAAGCACCATATAAATACATATGTAACACATACATACATATATACATACATACATACATAAAAAGTATTATTTCCCAGTGCTCAGAGGGAAGAAAGAAGAAATTTGAATATTTAGTAGCAAGATAAATTTAAAATATACATTTTTAAAGACAACTAGTTGAGAGTCTAATGTTACAATTGTTTTAAAATGTCAAGGTGATTATATACACATTGCTACTCACATGTTTTTAGCTCTTTAAATGTTATGTGTATAATGTAATTTAAAAAATGAAAAAATACTATACACACTGTGATGTATTTAGTAACATGAAAATATATTAAAACAAAAATATAGACACTCATGAATGTTTAGTGTTAAATGTCAAAATGTATGCTAAAACATGTTCTCATATTCGTGTATATTATGTAGTCATATTTACACGTATTATTAAAGTAATGCACCTCCAAATTTTTAGTAAGATAAATTTATACCTTCACTTAAGCTTTAATAAATGGCAAAATTGAGACTTACGGCTTTCTAAAATATTTTGAATTCAATATTATTCTGAAAGCCATTAGTTTTTAAAGTGTGGTTTCATCTCAGGCACAGAGGAAACCTAAAACTATGGGTATGTCAGTGTAGGGTAAAATCACTTATCTTTTGGAAACATATCTTAGAATAAAGGACTACAAGAGGTAAAATATGAAGACTTGAGAGGACAAGGAGTACAGATCAAACATTTCAAAAATAAAGAAGAAATTAACGTTCCAAGACCAAATATATACTAATTGATAGAGTCTAGATTCGATCTCAATTATATGCCTTTCCATAGTCTAAACATGGCTTCCCAGTTCCTCTAATGTTGGGTTGATGTGAAACAAATATTTTGAAGAATAGAGGTATGCTAATAAACTGAGAAACTAAATGAATATGGTGGTTCTGACATGGAGCTCATTAGACAGTTTCCACCAAATGAAAGCAACTGCAGTGCTTAAAGGACCAGTGATGGATGTAAAATGACTTCAGAACAAGCCTAGAAACCCATGTTTTAATTCTGACTTTCTATCTTATAAATTATTATCAAAATTAGTCACAAATAATCCAGATAGGAGAACCTAATATTTACTCAATTCTGAAGTGAACTACATATTATATACAGTCATCATATAAACTTTAGTACATCACTGTGACAAAGATATTATTTCCCCCCCTTTCTGCAGACTAAATAAATGAAGCTAAAACTTGATAGTATTTGTCTGACTATAAAATTCATGCTGTTTTTGCTACACTACATGAACTCTAATAACTAGCATTGCTTTCAAGAAATTATAATTTATTGAATATATTCCATGCTCTCTTCACAAATGGATAGAACATAGTTGGTACAAATACAAAGAATGCAAAGAAGGGGATGAAAAACAGTTAAAAGTAGATCACAACACTTATATAAGTAATAGAAACACTGCGCAAGGGGTCTTTACTTTGTACATAATTAATCCTCAAAATCTTATGAAAATAAATATTAATGTCCTGTTCATATAAATAATGATAACAGAAATCAAACCCCTTACCCAAGAACAATTTTTCAATTAGTAAGTAATTAAACTGGAATTCAAGCTATGTTCTTTTTTACTATTTTCCACTGCTTTATCAAAACTTTATAGAAGACCCTCACTGCTAACTATGGTGGAAAAATCTGCAGCACAGCAATGCTCCTCTTAAAAGAAGTATTAAAAAAATGTGGCTGGGCGAGGTGGCTCACGTCTGTAATCCCAGCACCTTGAGAGGCTGAGGTGAGCAGATTACTTGAGGTCAGGAGTTCAAAACAAGCCTGGCCAAAATGATGAAAGTCCACCTTTATAAAAAATATAAAAATAAGCCAGGCGTGATGGTGGGAGCCTGTAATCCCAGCTACTCAGGAGGCTGAGGCACTAGAATCACTTGAACCCGGGAGGTAGAGGTTGCAGTGAGCCGAGATCATACCACTGCCCTCCAGCCTGAGTGACAGAATGAGACCGTCTCAAAAATAAATAAATAGACAAAATACAAAAAAAACAAAACAAAACAAAAAACACTTTAAAGGTATTAGAAAGCTGCCAAGATTTAAGACATGACACAATAACAAGAAATTGTGGCCGGGCACGGTGGTTCACACCTGTAATCCCAGCACTTTGGGAAGCCGAGGCGGGTGGATCATGAGGTCAAGAGATCGAGACCGATCCTGGTCAACAAGGTGAAACCTCGTCTCTACTAAAAATACAAAAATTAGCTGGGCTTGGTGGGGTGCGCCTGTAATCCCAGCTACTTGGGATGCTGAGGCAGGAGAATTGCCTGAACCCAGAAGGTGGAGGTCGCGGTGAGCCAAGATTGTGCCATTGCACTCCAGTCTGGGTAACAAGAGCGAAAACTCCGTCTCAAAAAAAAAAGAAATTGTATAGAGTTTGACATTCTTAAAAGCAGGCTTTCTCCTTGGGGTATATGCATATTATTGTGAAGATCAAAGGCAACGGTCAAGAATATATGAAGGAGACGATTGATGAAAGTCAGAAAAGCAATGAGACTGTGAATGTCTCATGAGAATGAGTAGACAAAAATTTAAGTTCACAGGTTCCCAGGAAGTGAGGACTCAGCAGACTAAATTTCTGGTGAGAAGAGAGGTTCAGAGAACAGGAGAGCCTGGATTCTGTAGTTTTATCCTTGAAAAACTGGATTTTTAAATAAAAGCAAGGTAAGCTAATAAGACCTAAATAAAATTTGTTAAAATGCAGAACAAAGTTTTTGGCATCCTCATAATGCTGAATAGTGTCAAACACTGAAGTTGAGAAGCAGCCAAGTAGGTAGGATCTTGATAAATAATCTAGGCCCTTATATGTAACTCTGGGATACTATATTTCAGGAGAAAGGATGGCTCAGAAATGGTTAAAGAATTACAGAAATGACAAACCAACCTCAGGTCAGCTCAATCTTTAAATGGATTAAGGTGATCTTTCTCTTTGTTTGCCTTTCTGGAGGAATATCCTATCATCCTTGCCTCTCCAATTTTTTCATAAACAATGTCCATTATTAAATAAAAATTACCAGGCAAACAACAACAAAAAGGACCAAAAGAGTAACAAACAATAGAAAGAAGAACCATCAACCCAATTAGTGATATATTTCAGAAAACCAGGGAATTAGGAAATTGCATCTGAATGCTAAAATTATCAAAAAGATTTAAATGGAAATTGTAGGGATAAAAAATTCAAACCTTAAAATTAAAAGCTTAATTAATAGGTTTATCAGCCCATTAGACCCAGTAGAATAAAAAGTTAAAGAACTAAAAAAGAGCTAGTAAAAAATTAACTCCAGATGGATTAAAGACTTAAACATAAGACCTGGCACCATAAAAACCCTAGAAGGAAATCTAGGCAAAACCATCCAGGACATAGGAGTAGGCAAGGACTTCAGGAACAAAACACCAAAAGCATTGGCAACAAAAGCCAAAATAGACAAATGGGACCTAATCAAACTCCACAGCTTCTGCATGGCAAAAGAAACAGTCACTAGAGTGAATCGGCAACCAACAGAGTGGGAAAAAATTTTTGCAGATTACCCATCTGACAAAGGGCTGATATCCAGAATTTACAAAGAACTCAAACAGATTTACAGGAAAAAAAAACAAACAAGCCCATTCAAAATTGGGCAAAGGATATGAACAGACACTTTACGAAAGAAGACATACATGAGGCCAACAATCATATGAAAAAATGCTCATCATCACTGGTCATCAGAGAGATGCAAATCAAAACCACATTGAGATACCATCTCACGCCAGTTAGAATGGCGATCATTAAAAAATCTGGAGACAACAGATGCTGGAGAGGATGTGGAGAAAAAGGAACACTTTTACACTGTTGGTGGGAGTGTAAATTAGTTCAACCATTGTGGAAGACAGTGTGGCTATTCCTCAAGGCCTTAGAAATAGAAATTCCATTTGACCCAGCAATCCCATTACTGGGTATATATCCAAAAGACTATAAATCGTTCTACTATAAGGACACATGTACACGAATGTTCATGGCAGCACTGTTTACAATAGCAAAGACCTGGAATCAACCCAAATGCCCATTGATGATAGACTGGATTGGGAAAATGTGGCACATATACACCATGGAATATTATGCAGCAATCAGAAATGATGAGTCGTGTCATTTGTAGGGACATGGATGAATCTGGAGAACATCATTCTCAGCAAACTGACACAAGAAGAGAAAATGAAATACCGCATATTCTCACTCATAGGCGGGTGATGAAAAATGAGAACACATGGACACAGGGAGGGGAGTACTAAACACTGGGGACTATTGTGGGGGAAAGGGGAGGGCCAGCGGGAGGGGGAGCTGGGGAGGGATAGCCTGGGGAGAAATGCCAAATGTGGGTGAAGGGGAGAAAGGAAGCAAAACACACTGCCATGTGTGTACCTATGCAACTGTCTTGCATGTTCTGCACATGTACCCCAAAACCTAAAATGCAATAAAAAATTTAAAAAAATATATCCAGGTTGAAACACAAAAAATAAAAAGTGGGAAAAAAGAAAAAGCATAAAAACAAATGGGATACCATGAAAATGCATAATATATACATACATGTATATGGGTTAGAATTTTTCCCAAAATGATAAATAACATCAACCTTCAGACTTAGGAAGTACTATAAAAACTCAAGGAAGAAAAATAGAAAGGAAATCATACTTAGGCAGTAAGGGAAAAGAGTGGAATCAGCCACAGAGAAAAAGAAACCTTACTTTCAAGGGAACAGCAATATGACTAGCAGGTTGGTTTCTCGATAGAAATAGTTAAAAAACAGTGGGATCACATTTTTAATGTGCTAAAAAATATTATACTAAAATAACCTTAAAAAGAGTAGACAAGAAGGTAGGTAATAACAAACTTCTCTGAGCCAAAGGAACATGTTCTAACCCAATGCAAAGAAACTAAAAAACTTGAACTAAAAACACTCTCCAGGATATTATCCAGGAGAACTTCCCCAACCAGCTAAGACAGGCCAAAATTCAAATCCAAGAAATATAGAGAGCTCAACAAAGATATTCCTCAAGAAAAAAAAGTAATAAAAAAAAATGTGGCTGGGCGCCGTGATTCACACCTGTAATCCCAACACCTTGAGAAACCAAGGTGGGTGGGTCACTCGAGGTCAGGCGTTCAAAACCAACCTGCCCAACATGGTGAATGTCTACCTCTACTAACAATATAAAAATTAGCCAGGTGTGATGGTGAGAGCCTATAATCCCAGCTACTGGGGAGGCTGAGGCATGAGAATCACTTGAACCCGGGAGACGAGATATTCTCAAAAAAGAAAAACAAATCAATAGACAAAACTGTGCTGCCAGACCCACAGCAAAAAATATACCAAAGGTAGTTCTTCAAATAACAGAAAAGTTATATCTGATAAAAATATGAATGTACAGAAATAAATGAAGATCACTGGAAAAAGAGGATATATAAAAATAAATGTTAACTGTTTTGGGGGATTAAAAAAATATATTGGATTAAAACACATAATAATCCAAATGTTAAGAGGAAATAGTAAATGGAATTATAGTGGGGGAGTCTAGTATGTTTCTAGGATGCATTAGCACAGCCATATTAGAACACTATAAGTGAAATATGATTATTGTAAATTTTGGACAAAGAAATAGCAAAAAATGTTTTTCTTAAAAGCGAATTAAAAGTGGAAATAAAATAGTAAAAAAAAAAATCTTGAGTAATTCAAAGAAAAGGAAAGAAAGTAGAGAAAGATGAAAACAAAACAAGACAGGCCAGGTACGGTGACTCATGCCTGTAATCCCAGCACTTTGGGAGGCCGAGGTGGGCACATCATCTGAGGTCAGGAGTTCAAGATTTTGGAGGAAAAGTTAAATGTTAAATTTGAAGTCAATTGAACATGGACACAAACTATGGTCAGCATGTCCTGGAATGGGTTGTGTGAGCCCCTTGAGGCATTCATCTAGAGTTGTTTTGGAGAAATTTCTCTTTCAGTCTATTCCTATATACGTTAGTTATTGAAAAACAATAGGCAATCGTAAAAACAAATTGACCTTTTTTGTTCCTTGAGCCTGATCACGAAGGGCCCTCATGACTGGACCTCATGCCAAACAACTTGTTATAAAGAACTAGGATCCCAGACTGCGCTGAAGCTTCACGAGACCTCCCCTTGTCTGTGCATGGACAAGAGCCCAACTCTGGAGCTCAGGCTGTTGCTTCCTAGTCTGGTGGTGAATACTCCATAGTCTGGCAAGTATAAATATAAAGATATATATATAGATAGATAGATAGATTTTCCCTTCTCCCCATTCTCATTGCAATTTGCTTATTATATCATTTGCTTAATATATCAATTTGGTTATTATATCAATCTGCTTATTATTATCATTTGCTTATTATATCTGCATTCCCATTTACATGGGATAAAGTTTGTTTACCCTAAAAGCTGTTGTGTGTATGTCTTTTCTTCTCCCCTTGCACATTTCCCACCCAGAACAGAGATTAGCTGGGCCAACAAGGTGAAACCCATCTCTACTAAAAATACAAAAAAATTAGCCAGGTGAGGTGGTGTGTGGCTCCAGTCTAAGCTACTTGGGAGGCTGAGGCAGGAGAATCGCTCAAACCCAGGAGGTGGTGGTTGCAGTGAGCTGAGATCATGCCACTGAACTCCAGCCTGGGTGACAGGTGAGACTCTGTCTCTAAATAAATAAATAAAACAAGACAAGTAGGAAAATAGTAAGATGATAGGTATAATCCCAAATATATCATGAATTATTATTGTGGGTTGACATGTGCCCCCGACAGATATATTTAAGTCCTAAATCCCACTATCTGTTGTGGTAACCTTATTTGGAGGTAATTTCATTGCAGACATAAGCAAGATCAAGTCATAATGAATTAGGGTGGGACCTAATTCAGTGACTGATGTCCTTAGAAGAAAAGAGAAATGTAGATATAGACACACAGAGAGAACATGTGAAGAGATATACAGAAACCAAGGATTATGGGCAACCACCACAAGCTAGGGGACAGGTGAGCAGCTATTTTCTCACACCTCCACAAGGAACCAACTAAGCTGACACCTGTATTTCAGACCTCTAGCCAACAGACTATAAGAGAATAAATTCTGTGTTCACAGAATTTATTGATGGTACTTTGTTACAGCAACCCTAGGAAACTAACACAATTATATTAAATGATAACTGATTATATATTTGATTAAAAAATAAAGACTGTCATGCAGCTTAAGAAGTTTAAATAAAAAAGAACAGCAATATACTGCTTACAAGTGACACATCTTAAATACTAAAATGCAAAAAGGTAAAAAATGAAAGGATAAAGAAAATGTACCAAGCTGACACTAAAAGTAAATAAAGTAGCTATATCAATATCAAATAAGCTACATTTTAAAGCAAGAAGCATTGCTAAAACAAAAAATATATAAGATTAAAAAACTCAACTCACTGGGAAGACAAACCAATTTTAAGTCTACAATTTTGAGCTTTACACTATATAAAGCAAAAATTATCAGAACTAAAATGAAACTGAGAAAACATTTATAATTATAGTTGAAGCTTTCAGCACAATGAACACTAAAGAACAAACATTTTAAAGGTCAGTACATTTCTAGATGATATGAATAATGCAATTAACAAACTTGACTTGGTAACAAACAGCTTTGTATTCAAAACTCAAATTCTTTTCATGTGATCATAGAACACTGGTTTACTGCTGGATAATAACATTTCATGCTGGGCCATAAAGCAAGTCATACAGGTTTCAAAAGAAAATGAATCATTCCATGTTCTCCCAACATGATGGAATTAACGAGAAATCAAAAGCAAAAAGACAATTAGAAAATCTTCACATGTGAAAATGGTCCACAACAGTCATAAACCATGTTGTCAAAGAAAACCTCACAGTGGAAATTAGGAAATATTTTGAACTGAATAATAGAATTTATGTGATGCATGTAAGGCTGTAGCTAGAGGGAAAAGGTATAGTCTCTAATGCCTACATTGTGAAAAAAACAGATGAATATCAACTTTTTAAATATTCATCTCAATAAGTTAATAAAAGAAGAAACATTAAAAGCCATTAAACTAGATGAAATAGAAGAGCAGAAATAAAATAGAAGCATATAAACAATAGAAAAAAATCAGTGAATCTGTGAAAAGAATACTACTATATTAGATTATTTCTAGAAAGACTGATGAGAAATAAGATACAAATTGGCAATATAAGGAATGAAAAAAACATTACTACAAATCCTGAAAATAAAAGCATATCATACATAAATAATGCCAATGAATTTTAAAATGTATGAGAAACAAGCAAATTCCTTGAAAATACAACTTACTAAAAATGATACAAAAAAAAGAAAATAGGAACTATACTATATATATTAGGTAATAAATTTGTAATTCAAAATCTTTTAGAAATCCAAAAGAATCTATTGACAAATTGTGAGAATAACTAAATTAGCAAGGAAGATGGGTATAAAGTCACTATAAAAATTTGCTTTCTATATGCCAGATATAGAATGTTTCTAAAAAATATAATTCACAGTAATACCAAAAACACGTCAGATAAATAGGAATATAGCTAACAAAATACATGCAGTACTTATATGCTGAAAGTTATAAAATGCTACTGAGAAAAAAATAAGAAAAACCTAAATGGAAGAACACATAGTTTTATGTAAACATTTCTTTTAATTTTTATCCAAGAATTATAGCAATTATATTCACTTACGGTAGTCAAATATAATTTTGCTGACACATCTTAGGGAAATACTACAATCCTCCACTTTAATTCCATACATACTTTGGAAAACTTATTATTATAAAGATGTTAATTCTCCTCAATTTTATTTATAAATTTAGTACAATCTCAATTAAAATCTTGATAAGTGTTTTACTGTGAAAACGCTTAAAAATTACACGGAAATGGAAAGGATCAAAAACAGCTATGGCAGTCTTTAAAACACAGCACAGGTTTGAACAACTTATACCAACATATATCAAAATTCACTCTAAAGCTAAAATAGTTAAAAACAGATCAACATTGATGCACACACTGACAAAAAAAGCCAACAAAAGCCATGGAGTCCAGAACAGACCCACACGCATATGGTCGCCTCAAATATAAGGTGACACTGCTATACAATGGGAAATGAATGGGCATTTTAGTAAATGGTGCCAAAATGGAAAAACCTAGTTCACTAACAATAAAATGAATTAAAAATTGTGATATGCTCATACAATCAACTACCATTCATCAATAAGGATGAATAAACTATACCTACACACAGGAATAAATTTTACAAAATAATTTAATTGAAAAAAAAACAGACACAAAAGATCACATACTACATGAATTCATTTCTTTAAAGTTAAAAATCAGCCAGAACTAACCTCCAGTGATTTAAGTCAAAATAGTGGTTAGGGGTTGGGCGAGTTGGCTCACACCTGTAATCCTAGCACTTTGGGAGGCCAAGGCAGGCAGATTGCTTGGGCCCAGGTGTTCAAGACCAGCCTGGGTAACATGGTGAAATCCCATCTCTACCAAAAATACAAAACATTATCTGGGTGTGGTGGCACATACCTGTTATCCCAGCTAATTGGGAGGCTGAGGTGGGGGATAGCTTGACCCTGGGAGATACAGTCTGCAGTGAACCAAGATCACATCACTGCTCTCCAGCCTGGGTGGCAAGAAGACCCCATCTCAAAATAATAATAACAATGGCGAGGAAAGTGTGTGAGGTGCCAATAATGTTCTAGGACTTAATCTAGGCACAGGCACTCTAGAAAAATATAAGGTTATATGAGGCACTCATGAAAAGACTAATAATTCTCTCTCTAGCTTTATATATAATATGCTAGAATAAGCATATTGCCTATTTCTTCATCTCCCCAGACAGAATAAACAAGTTTTTGAAGCTTAAGGCCCTTTACCAACATAAAAAAGTGCATACTTTGTAACTCATTGAATACCTTTTTTTTCATTGTGACATAAAAATATGTTTTTATTTAATTAAAAAACTGAGTTACATCCTGTTTGTTCTCCTCCATGTTTGGGAGTAGCTCCCTTTTTTACTGGTAGAAAATACTCTGTTATTATCTTCTTGCTATGCTTTGAATCAGCCAAGCCAAGACTTGTTTTTAGCATTAAGCTGCTAACCCAGAAGCAAAGAAAACCAGTCACAAGGGATTATCTTTTTCAGGACTGTACTGCAATTACTATACATGTGAATTATTTAAAAATTGGATAATTTTATGTAGCAAAAGGAAGAAGAAAGCTATGAACAGAAGAAAGTAGAAGTTGTCACTAATTATTAACTAGTCAATATGAAAATAAACCCTTCCATAAATAGATTTTTATATTTCTTTCCTTACACTAAATTTTCTTTCACTTCTGTTTCTTCCATCCCATCCGCATTGGTGGATTATTTATTGCTATTTCAGTTATACATTTCAAGAGAATGAGGTGACTGATTATATTTTTGCATAGTTTCTTGGTTTAAAATACTGTGAAAGGAATTTATTTTTAAATGTGGAACCTGTTACTATGACATCAAAAAATGACAACATAAATGGATAGCAAAGAAATACTCTTAACACCTTTAATTCTAGCAACTATAATCACTAAAAATCTCTTGCTCTTGATATAAGCAACTACCACCTTTAATTGAAAGTAGGTATTTCTAAGAAATTCCAAAAGTCATTAACTAAGCTTTATTGCTTTTGTTGATCCCTGTTCTCTTTAGAAATGCCTTTCTATCTCACAGGTTATTACATGATGGGAGATCACTTTATAGTCTTAATTCTGAGCTGCTAGCATTGAAATGTTTCCTCTCACTATATTTCTTCTTGATCTCAATCTTCTTGGCTACCTCTTTTATTACCAATTCCTCCATTCCATTTCTAGCATTATCTCACCCTTCAGGCTTTATGCGAGGTACTGTCTTCCTTCTCCACAACTATGACTCAGTAAACCATCCTTTGGCAACCCTGAATAAATACACTATTTCATCCCGGTGAGGCAGCAAATTGGCCCAGCAAGCCTGACTTTACCACAAGGAATTGCCCCAGGCAGCCAAAGCATTTCTGGGAGTTCTGTGCATTCAATTCCACAAATATTTCCTGAGTGCCTACTACGTGCCCAGCACACTGCCAGGTGCTAGAAAGAAAATGATGAGTAAAACAGGCTCCTGGCCCTTCAAGAGCTTACAATTTAATGGAAAAGACAGAGCTTAAACAAGTGACTGCACAGATATATGATTACAAACTGTGACGAGTACAGGGAAGAGAAAGTACTTGGTACTCCGAGAGCATAAGATGCTTGGCCTGACTCAGTGTATGGAATCAGGAAAGCTCTCTAAGGAAGTGACATCCAGCCAAGATCTAAGAAGTGATCAACTGGCAGGGGCCAGGGTAGGTGGGAATTTGCATAGCAGGATAAAGATTTGTGTCCTTAAAAGAGGTTCTTTCTCCTAGAAAATTATTAAATCATCAACCAAAGGAAAGAGGGGGAGGACTCTGAAATGTACACAGCAGGAAAAAAGTTAAAATTTATTCCAAAGAAGAAAAACAATCATCCTTATCTTGAATTTTGCAGCAATCTCTCTTATATATTTAAAAAAGAAATTGAAAAGGACCCAGAGCTATAATCAAGACATTATGTGGAATAAAATTCTAGAAGGAAAAATACAGACAACACAGAATTTGCAAGGTGAGATAACAATTTATATGGAGAAAAAGAAAAAGGCATAATGCCATAAGCTGGTAGCAGTACAGACACAGGCAAGGCAGGTTTAAGATGAGCATTAAAAGAGGACCACTACCAGGTAGTTGGAAACTCTCAAATGCATGTGACAGATTATGTGGAAGCACTACACACTTTTAAATATAAGTAAAACATCAAAAAATAATGCTTTAGTCTGTTTGGGCTGGTATAATGAAATAACATAGGGTTTGTAGTTTATGAACAATGGGGATTTATTGCTCATAGTTCTTAAGGTTGGGAGAGCTCAAGATTAAGGTTAATGTCTGGTGATGGTCCATTCCTCAAACACACCGTCTATGTGTCTGCACATGGCGAAAAGGTAGGGCAACCCTTTGAAGCACTAATCACTAGCCTTAACCATCACAGAATACACACAGTTGTTTCAAATCAGCATGGATGTTCAGTAAATACCCATTATTGTGGAGGTAGAAAGGTAAAATGGAGGCCACAGAATTGTGTCCTGACTGGTCTGAATCACTGAACTTCTGTGAGTTGCTAATGTTAGAATGCATTTGAAGCACCTGGAGAGCTTAGTAAACCATAGCCTGATAGGTCCTCACAACTCCCAGAGTTTGTAATTTAATAAGTCTTGGTTGAGGCCTAAGAACTGCATTTCTAACTAGTTGCTAAGTGATGATGATGTCACTATTGAAAACCTTTGTTCTAAGGGATATTTCCTCATCTGCAAAGTGAGACATTACTTTCTCCAAGACCCAACCTCACAAAGTTGTTTAATAAAATCAGTATATATTTTGAAAAAAGTTTCATATTTTTCTGGTATTTCACTTCCAAGGATGGTATTTTTGAATAACTGAATGCATATATTTTGTTAATAAAAAGACATTGTATGAGTGTAAGACTGTAATGGTCAAATATCTAAGAATTCTTCATAAGGGCACTCATTTAAGTGGCATGAATAAACAGAAATTTGAATGCTGAAAAAGAGAGAGAATGACTGAGAAGTTATGTGGACAATACTGTGAACATGGCCTTACCAGATGTTAAAATATTGAAATACTTCCATGCCAGCTGGCAAACAGCTATATCCAAGCCACACCCTGAGTACTGCACACCCATAAAGGCAACTAAAATGAACCACCACTCCCCTGCTTGAGTTTTGTACCAGTGTCTTTTCTGATTGGTGTGTGTCTGGTAATTAAATGTTTTGATTATCACCCTTAGAAAGGGAAGAGAGCCTGGAATTGTTACTAGCTCTTCACAGACATCTGCCCAAATATTTTCAATACAAATCCTGGACTTGGCAACCATGTTTGTTCTTCCTCTGTATCTTTAGTCCATGTTATTTAATATAATATGTTCCAAGAGAATAGGGAGAAATGGAGAAAGGAGAAATACCAAAGAGGAAAAAGGATTTATGATTATATGTCATTACAGAATAACTCCACTTGAGCACTGCCTGGAGAGAAATGCCAAATGTGGGTGAAGGGGAGGAAGGCAGCAAAACACATTGCCATGTGTGTACCTATGCAACTATCTTGCACGTTCTGCACATGTACCCCAAAACCTAAAATGCAATAAAAAAAAAAACCTGCTCCAAAAAATCAGTTCAGAAAGGCCCATCTAGACTGCTAAAGGAGAGAAGACACAGTAGTCACAGTATGACTGGTCTATATATGTCTCTCTTAGCATTTTCCAAAGCTATGTAAACTTTTCTTCTGCAGATGCTAAAAGTATTCCAAGTTGCCATGTGGCATGACATAGCTCCATTGCTGGCAGTTCTGCTACCTTAGAGTTGCTTAGGTCTACATCCTTGATGATCTAAGTGGCCTCTGATGTTGCCAGGCATTGGACAGAAACAAGGACTTCATACTTTGGAGTTGGGTCAGTGTTGTCTCTATTTGAACTCAGAGAAAGGGCATTTTCTCCACTACTTGAGCTAAAATTTCTTAGCTCCAAAACAGGGATTCACTAACCAAGAACTAAAAACTGGAAAATCAGGAAGTAATAGAGTGGGGCACTCTGAATTTCTTCACATGTTTTTTCCTGCATAAACTACAACAAATTGAGCTCATTCTTTCTTCATACTCTGAGTAATGATTAGGCAAAGAGAGCATGCTTAGAATTAGAAAAATCCTTCCAGGAAATATTTTTGGGAAAATCACTCTTCCTTAGATAAAGTGGAAATGGATAATACAGGAATAATCCCATCTCAATTTATAACATTTCAACCACCTTAAAAGAAATATTTCTTACTAAACTTCATCAGTTTCCAATAACAAAAGGTGTGCTCCTTGCATCTACCTTAACTGCAACTATAAGACACAAAGCATTATGAATGAAGCATTTAGTAAACCATAATCCACTTTAATTGGATATTACTAATTCAGCACAAAGAGTCAAAATGGTTACTTTCTTCCTTGTATGCCTTAGAAAATATGGTAGAATGGAGAACTTGTGGGTTCTCTTTTTGAGATTCCATTACACCTAAAGTTCAACCAATTAGTTCATAGCGGAAACTACTTACATCAATGACTATTTTTATAGTTATTATTATTGTTATGATTATTATTAGCAGAACCTTCCATTTCTAATTCTGAGTACAGCCACATGAAACCATCTTAGATGGGCCATTAGTAGTAAATCTGAGCTTCCATGCAAGAGGTAGCTTTCATTATACGCTGATAGAATATAAGTGCTTCCTTTCACATCACTGTATATGATGTTTCTAAATCACCATCAACATGACTTGAACTTTTTTTTGAAATCACAGAAGTTATAAGGATTAGCACTATTCCCGTTGTCTTAGCTTTCTACTGATACAGAACAAATCTTAAAGTTAGAAGCTTAAAACAACACTCATTTGTTAATTTATAGTCTTATAGGCCAGAATCTGGTCAGGGCTCAATTGTTTTTAATTCAGGTTCTCACAAAGCTGAAATCAAGAGTCAGCCATGCTGAGAGGTCTTCACCTAAACTTTTTCTCTTTCAGATTCACAAGTTGTTAATAAAACTCATCTCCTTGTGGCTGTATGACAGGGCTCAGTTCTCTTGCCAGGTGTCAGACAAGAACCTCTCAGCTGCTAGAGACTTTTCTCAGTTCCTTACCAAGAGGTCCTGGCTGCTTACTCTCCTCTAGGCCAGCTGGAGCACCTCTCTCTATCACATCATCACCTGTTAGGTCCTATAACTAGGTAAAGCACACCCATGGTAATCTCCTTTTTGATATCCCAGCATATTCAGAGGCTCTGTCCACACTCCAGTGGAGGGGATTATTCAGGGCGTGTACACCTGGGGATAGAAATCTTGTGGCCATCTTGGAATCCTGCTTATCACAGCAACTGTCATGAATATTTTGCTCAACGGAACTCCAGTGATTGAGTTAAACTCTTCCCCAGAGGCCACAGGGACAAGGAAAAGCAAGTGGTTGAAACTCACAAGGCACATCTCTTCTTGCATCTGCTTCACACAATGGACTTCCAAGCAGAGACTTTTCCTTTTAACAAACAATTACGTACTAAATAAAAAGTTTGAAAACAAAACCCCACTTTGGACTAGATAAATCAATTAGAGTCCACCAAAATCTCTTCTGGCACTAATATTTCATTATTTTAAAAGAAAAAAGTTTAAGTCAATTATAGTCTATAGTTGAAAATTTATGATAGAGTGAAAAGGACATTTAATTTTTAATCATAAATATGGGATTGAAGTTCTGCCTGTTACAATTGTTTATTCTGTAATTCTGGGACATCTACAGTATCATTATACCCTTCAGTTTCCTGGCAAGTCTGTACTATCCTTATATACTTCAGTTTCCACATGTAGAAATGGTGATAATTATTGCAGTAATAATAAAAACAAATTTCTTACAGGATTATTGTAGCGACCAAATACAGTAGTACATATCATAAAGCACAAAGTAGTATATAAATGTAATTCTTATTTCTATTATTGCTATTATAAAGACTTCCCTACCCTAGTCAAGTTGTTTAACAGATAACCATTGTGTTTACCAGCTCAATACCTCTTTCTCTAGGGAATGTCTCTTCTCACTCACCATACATATTCTGCATCATTTGGGGTTCACATAGGTAACATACCATGTTGCTATGGAGCAGCAATAATTTGTGAGGACAGAAAATGCCTCTGGGGTCTTAGGTCTCAAAGAGTATTATGTAATTCTAATGTGAATGCACTTTACTGTAGCACCAGTGGGACATCCAAATGCATAGTATGGCTATTTACAATATTTTTAAGGATATATTTACATGGATATCCTAAGAAATTGTCATAATCCCCAAACTCCCAAATTAATTTCCTGGCTGCGGTACAAGAGCTACGATCAGAGCAAAGACCAAGAAGTCACTGAAGTAAATGTTTAGACATTTCCATCCCTATGGAACCATGCAGACCATGCAGAGAAAATTTAAACCCAAACACCTAAAAAGGATTCGACAGTGAGGATTCCTGTCAGCTCTCCATTTAACACTCCACTTTAGGCTAGGGAAGAAGACTGATGTGTTGTAAAGAATAAAGTGGGTTTTTATAAAATTAATAAAGTAGTAATGATTATTATGGCTGCAGTTTCAGATACTGTTTGCTCACTGGATCAAATAAGCATAAGCCTGCTTTATCTAACATGCAGGTTTCATTTGATAAACGTACTTTCCCCTCTATTCTGAAGACAGGAACACCCTAGTAAAAAATTTTTACCTGGCAGAGCCAGCAGTATAGCGTTGACATTCTGTCTTAAGGAAATATGGAATTTCTCCCACAATCTCACAATTCACTACTCTAGTCTATAATATTAAATAATTGTTGACAGGTTCTAGAGGGCAGAAAGTAGCTGTTGCCTCAGAGATTTATATACAAAATGTGTAGCACAGATTGAGAAACAAATTCCATAGAAATACATGATCTTGACACCTTAGTAAAGTGCTTAAAGATCCATTCGTTCAGAGCAAGTCAAGTGTTTCATTCCACACTGAAAAATAAGTTGTTCTATATTGTATATGCAACTGTTAAAAAGTAGTAGGAACATCAAATTAACTAATATGACTTTGGAAGTGGCATTTATCACTGACTCATTCGTATGATTTTAAAAAGCTGCCAGTTTTAACAGAAGCCTAGGACAAAGAAAACAAACAAAAAGTTCTTCAGGTTTCCCAAGATACAGTGCAAATTGTTCTATTTTTAGTCTTTATGACAAGATAATCCCATGGTATGTAAAATGGCTGTGTAGACTGGGGTATTATATAGAGACTGTGACAAATTCTAATAAAAAAATCACAGCAAAACCTATGTGCATTTAATAGTAGAGTAAAAAGAGCAAGTACTTATAGACAAATAATGGTTTTTTTTATTTTTTAAGAGAGTAGCTCCCAGCTTCCAACTGGTCCCTGATAAAACTGAAAGCTTGATCATGGAATTCCAGATAGCCATGCAGTTGATATTCCATTCTTGCATCGAGTGCTATTTATTAATTTTGTCATTATGTCAGACAAATCCAATGGCAGTCCACTTCCATTATTCAATGAAAATAATCTACATGGATCAGGCCTCGAAGGCACAAATTGTATAATCATATTGTGCACATGACCCAGCATGTATACCTGCTCCTAACATATTTCTAATTCTCTCTCAGATGACACCTCTGAGATCCTGGGAGTTCCTTTTTACTAAATACCTGAAGATGAAGCTTCTATAGCCTGTCTTACAGATGCATCTATAAGATACACAGGAACCACCCAGAATTGTACAGCAAAAGTGTTACAGCCCATTCAAGAATGCGGTTATAAAACAATAGAAACTAGTCCAGAAGGTGGCTGCATTTAAGTACTATACACCATTTTCCACTTTGTCTGGATGAAGTACAGCCCAAGGCTAGGATCTACACACCAATTTCTGAGTCGTCTGCTTAAGTAATTACAGCAATAGAAGAAATAAAATTGGAATATTGATAACCAGGAATTTTGAAGGAAAAGGTGGGATAGATCTTTGGGAATGGGATCAGAATCTATGGATATATGTATACCATAGGAATGCTCACCAGAAGATTCCCTGCCAAAGAAGTTCTTTATTTCTTTATTTTTTGAGACGGAGTTTTGCTCTTGTTACCCAGGCTGGAGTGCAATGGCGTGATCTTGGCTCACCGCAACCTCCGCCTCCTGGGTTCAGGCAATTCTCCTGCCTCAGCCTCCTGAGTAGCTGAGATTACAGGCATGCGCCACCATGCCCAGCTAATTTTTTGTATTTTTAGTAGAGATGGGATTTCACCATGTTGACCAGGATGGTCTCGATCTCTTGACCTCGTGATCCACCCACCTCAGCCTCCCAAAGTGCTGGGATTACAAGAGAAGTTCTTAATGACATGGACAGAATAACCCCTTCTGTACATGTCAGCATAGCTAAGTGCTATGGTGGCAGTAATGGAGGCTGTGTGTGAAATCAACAACAGAAACTTAAGCTCTACAGGGCTATCAAAATATCACCTCCGATGATTTCTTAGCTTGCCACATAAGGATCCATCCCCCCATGAAGCCTTAAAGGAAGACAGCTTCCTGGGTAATATATTTTATATTACTGGGTAATATATTTTATATTATGGCACACATAGTTAATGATAAAATCAAGATGTCAAATACTTCAAATTATATCTAATTACTATATAGTAGTCATGGTATAATTATAATTATACAATTTTGTCTAATGACTACATAATAGCTCCCCGCATAACTCTATGATACTGATTCTGCTGGTTGGGATGCTGGAGAACATGCAAAGGAAAGGGAACATTTACAGACTGTTGGGGGAATGTAATTTTGTACAACCCCTATGGAAGATAGTACAGAGATTTCTCAAAGAACAAAAATAGAATTACCATTTGACACAGCAATCTTGCTACTGGGTAATACCCAAAGGAAAAGAAGTAGTTTTATCCAGAAGATACCTAAACTCATAGGTTTATGGCAGCACTATTCACAATAGCAAAGGCATGGAATCAAATTAGGTGTCTATCAGTGAACTGGATAAACAAAATGTGTTATATACACACCATGATGTACTATGCAGCCATAAAAAATGATGAAATAATGTCCTTCACAGCAACATGGACACAGCTGGAGGCCATTATCCCAAATGAAACAACTAAAAAACAGAAAATCAAATACCACATGTTCTTACTTATACATGGGAGCTAATCAATGGGTACCCATGAACATGAGTATGGAAACAATAGACTCTGGGAACTCCAAAAGTGGGAAGGATGGGAGGAAAGCAAGGGTTGCAAAACTACCTGTTAGGTACTATGTTCACTATTTGAGTGATGACTTCACTAGAAACCCAAACCCCAGCATTATGCACTATACCTATGTAACAAATCTGCATATGTACCCCCTCAATTTATCATAAAAAACACATAAATAAAAAATCTTAAAAGAATACCCTGTGAGTAGGAAGGTTCTTCTGTTTCAAGAAGAAATGTTTTCTTCTCAGTATTTTTATTTACTGCTAGTGGCATCTTCCACATTCCAAAGTAAATGACAGCAATTCACTTCTGGAATGGTTAAGTATTTCCTCTCCAACCAATCATTTCTTGTAGATAACTATAAACACTAAATAAAATAGATAAAACAGCTTTCTGAAGTCACTGGAGAAGGAACAAATGCAGGGAGAAGCTAGAGAGGAGCTCTCACTTGGAAGAATTAAATGGCACATAGGTGAGTTTTCTGATTTTATGACTTTTCTTTGTGAGGATAGGTCTACATGAGGGGCTGAAATCTGAATGACAACCCCTGGTTTTTACTGGCATAAAGAACCAAAGTATTGATTTTGGGCACCACATAATTAGAAGTTTGGGGTTGGGTAAGTTTAGTTGTCCTGGAAAATAGAAAGTCATAGAATGTGACTTCCATATTTTGCAAATGCACTCTCCCCAAACTTCTGGCTGATATCTGAACTATATGTGTTTGAGGCAAACTCTAAGTAGCCCAGCTAAAGCTAAAAGGAATGCAGAGACGTTACAGTTTACAATCTGATACCAGCCATATCATCTGTCTAAAACAAACAAGTAAAACAAAACAAAAAGCTGACTATCTAGAGGACTACCACATAGTGCAACATCTCTACATTATATCATTCAAAATGTTTAAGAAACATTTCAAAATTGGATACATAAATTTTTAAAATGTGATCCAGAATCAAAAGAAAATATAATTAATTGAGAGTCAATCTGAGATGAGACAGATGTTAGGATTAGGATGCAAAGATAATCTTTAATGATATAAAGAAAAATGTAAGGAATGAGCACATAGAAAATATCAGCAGACAATGAAAAAGAACTAAAAAATACTAAATACTAATAATACAATGAAATATATATTTTAAAAATCAAATGGACAAGTTTAACATCAATTGAAGGTGACACATAAAAGTCAGTGAACTTAAAGATCAGTAAACATAAAATATCCAAAAATAAGAAAGAGAAAACAGCTTGAAAATCATAAGCAGAGTTTCAGTTACCCTTGTAGCAACACCCAAAGGTAAAACATACATATAACTGGACTCTGAGAGTACAGGGCAAGAAAGAATTAAGAGAAAAATTATTTGAAATGATTATGGCCAAACATTTTCAAAATCGGGTGAAAGACATACATTCACAAATTCAAAAGGCTCAGTGAATGTCAAACAGGACACACACAAAAATAAATCCATACATGGGCAGTTTTTAGTCACATTGCTAAAACCACAGATAATAGAAGATCTTGAATGCAGTTAGAGAAAAATAACAAACTATCTATAGGAGAATAATGACCTGAGTTATCCTTGACTGCTCATCAAAAACAGCAGAGGCCAGAAGACAGTAGAAAAATGTCACCAAAGTGCTAAACAAACCAAAAACCTAAAAACTTTCCAAAGTGAATCAAAACTTATTGAAAATAGCATTCAAAAAGGTGGAACACATAAAAAAATTTTCAGATAAAAATTATGAGTAAAGCAGAGCTACACCACAAAAATTACTACAGAAAGTTACTTAGGCTGAAGAAAAATGATACCATATAAAATCGGATATTCAGGAAAGAATACTGAGCATCACGAAGACCAGTATGTGAGTAAATATAAATTATTATTTTCTCTTCAACTTCTTTAAAATATGTATGTTTAAAGCAAAAAACTGTGTGCTTTATTACATATGTACAGATAACATCTGTTATGACAATAGCATAAAGAAAAGGGGGTCAATGAACTTATGTGATTACAAAGTTTTCACATTATACATGAACTGTTACAATACTAACTCTAAGAACACTTGAAAATTCAAGGATATTTATTCTAGTACCTCAGTGACCATTTAAAAAATAAAGTATTAGAGCTAAAAAAGCTAATAAAGAAGTTAAAATGGAATTACATAAAATATTCAGTTAATACAAAAGGAGGTAAGAAAGAAGACACACAGGGACAAAGGGCAGGTAGGGCAAACAGAAAACAAATTTTGAAACATTAGTCCTACCTCCAACCATATTAATACTTACATTAAGTGAAATGCTCCACCAAAAATGCTGAGATTAAAAGAATGAATAAAAAAAAACATATATGCTAGCTAGACCAAGCTAGAATTGCAAAGCCAAGAAAATTATAATCAAAAAGAACAAAGCTAAAAGCATCACATTATCTGACTTCACTTCAAACTATACTACAAGGTTACAGTAACCAAAACAGCATGGTACTGGTACCAAAACAGAGATAAAGACCAATGGAAAAAAACAGAGGCCTCAGAGGCAATGCCACACATTTACAACCATCTGATCTTTGACAAACCTCACAAAAATAAGCAATGGGGAAAGGATTCCTGTTTGATAAATGGTGCTTTGAAACTGGCTAGCCATGTGCAGAAAGCAGAAACAGGACCTCTTCCTGACACGTTACACTAAAATTAACTCCAGATGGATTAAAGACTAAAACATAAGACCTAACACCATAAAAACCCTAGAAGAAAGCCTAGGCAAAACATTCAGGACATAGGCGCAGGCAAAGACTTCATGAGTAAAACACCAGAAGCATTGGCAGCAAAAGCCAAAATAGACAAATGGGATCTAATTAAACTCCAGAGCTTCTGCAAAGCAAAAGAAACAATCATTAGTGTGAACCAGCAACCAACAGAATGGGAAAAAATTTTGCAATCTAGCCATCTGACACAGGGCTAATATCCAGAGTCTACAAAGAACTTAAACAGATTTACAAGAAAAAAACAAACCCATTCAAAAGTGGGCATGAACAGACACTTTACAAAAGAAGACATCTACGAGGACAACAAACATATGAAAAAATGCTCATCCTCACTGGTCTTTAGAGAAATGCAAATCAAAACCACATTGAGATACCATCTCACACCAGTTAGTATGGCGATCAATAAAAAATCTGGAGACAGATGCTGGAGAGGACGTGGAGAAATAGGAACACTTTTACACTGTTGGTGGGAGTGCAAATTATTTCAACCATCATGGAAGACAGTGTGGCGATTTCTCAAGGACCTAGAAATAGAAATTCCATTTGATCCAGCAATCCCATTACTGGGTATATATCCAAAGGATTATAAATTGTTCTATTTTAAAGACACATGCACACATATGTTCACTGCAGCACTGTTTACAATAGCAAAGACCTGGAACCAACCCAAATGCCCATCGATGACAGACTGGACAAGGAAAATGTGGCACATATACACCATGGAATACTATGCAGCCATAAAAAATGATAAGTTCATGTCCTTTGCAGGGACATGGATGAATCTGGAAACCATCATTCTCAGCAAACTGACACAAGAATGGAAAATAAAACACTACATGTTCTCACTCATAGGTGGGTGTTGAACAATGAGAACTCATGGACACAGGGAGGGAGTATCACACACTGGGGTATGTTGGAGGGGTACAGGGGAGGGACAGCAGGGGTTGGGGAGGAATAACATGGGAAGAAATGCCAGATATAGGTGATGAGGGGATGAAAGCAGCAAAGCACATTGCGCCATGCATGTACCTATACAACAATCCTGCATGTTCTGCACATATATCCCAGAACCTAAAGTGCAATTATAAAAGTAAATATATGGAAGAAGAGATAGCATGTAAAGAAGTAAGCTGAGATAGCTGAGTGACTATATTAATATCAAAATAGGCCTCAAGAAAAAGAGTTAAACTTCGAAATTTCCTATTTATTAAAAACATTGAGTACTATACTCACTGCTTGGGTAATGGGAACCATCATACCCCAAACTTCAGCATCATGCAATATATCCATGTAATAAGCCTGCACATGTACCATCTGATTCTAAGATAAAAGTTGGAAAAACAATCTGTTATAAAATAAATAAATAATTTGGGCATTCCAAATTTATCAGGAAATAAAAATCAACCTTTTTTTTTTTTACTTTTAATTACACTCAAACCTCATTTAACTAAGTGATTTCCATGCATTTTTTCAGGTGTGTTAAGAATTCTACAACCTAAAAGAGAAGATAACATATCTGATTTCCAGCCATCAGTATGGGTGTATACTTGCTATGGGGTTATACTACAAAGCCAATACATTTTCATACTGAATTTCCTTGAAAAGCTTCCATACTCAGGAGATCTCGCTCTTGGTAAACTCTCTAAAATGCATCATTACTACCTGAATTATTTCCTAAAATCAGTAACCAAAATTTTCTTTCACATTTTTCTTTCATGTTTTTTCTTCCCATCCAAATTTATGTTTGTGTATATGTGTATGGATGCATATATTCAGGGCATGTGTTTATACATATACACTCTTATTTTTAAATGCACATTTCATCCATCTGTGTCACTCTAGCAATACTGAAGTTAAATTGCCTAGCCAAAAATATTGGCAAACATTTTGCAGAAACACACTAAGCAATACAAAGCAAGGATTTTGTGTTACTTCTCTCCCTTTCTCTCTCTCTCTCAAGTAACTATATACTCAGTGCAATAAGGGAGAATCATATCTAAATCATATCTAATTTTTTTCCAAATCTGTTTTTAAATTTTAAATGAAATTTAAGGGTGGGGGAAGACACACACACACACACACACACAGAGAGAGAGAGAGAGAGAGAGAGAGAGACAGACAGACAGACAGACAGAGAGAGAGACAGACAGAGAGAGAGACTGAACAACACTAATGAACCTCCGGGAAAGAAACCAGACAAACACACAGAGCACCATTACAACATTTTCATGAGCTAGCCATAAACAAAATAGTACATAACTTTTCCAATACTTTACGTCTACTGAGTGTAAAGCTAGGATTTAAATCTAGGTGGTCCTGCTCAAGGGCCTGCCATTTAAGCCCACTGAACTGTTTCATCAAAAATAATCAAGGCTTTAATACATTGTGATGTTTTTAAGGGTTCATAAGAAAGCAGATTCTCACTATGGTAAGCTAGCATTTTTTTTAAGTGATCTTACTCACTGACCTTCCTGTTTTAAAAATAAGGTAACATAAAAATACAATAATTGAAACATTAAAGTTCATTTACAAAAATAAAAGCTCTTTTCAATGGCTAAGACTATCAAAAATCTCAAAAACCTATTCTTCATCTCTGGGTGTTAAAGTTTTTTAAAAAGCTAGTTATCAAATTTCTCAAGGATGGTAGACATTATAAAAACAGAAATTGCTGATTAGAATTTGATTTTTAAAGTCTGCATACACTCCCTTTAGAGAACTAAACCTTTTAGCTGATGCAATTAGATAGCTAAAATTCACGCTTTTCATATGAACGATTTCACCTATTCTTCATAACAATTAAGAAAAGCAGGGATACCCTGTTATCAGTCCCATTTTATACACCATGAAACAGATGTCCACAGAGATTTGGTCTTTCTCCCAAGCCATATGACCCATAACTGTCAGAATACAGATGTTCTTAAGCTTGTGATCTAAGCCTCATACTCAATCAACTATCCTAGCTGTCTCTTACCTTTATCTTAAATAATTACAAAAATTCTTAAATGGTAAATACCTTTCACAGATAATGGTATGCCAAGCCAGGTACTATTCAACTGCCAGTTCTTGTACTGAATTTCCTAATTAAAAGGTGTCAAGCTACCTAATGACTGACACCTTTGAGGAAGGGCATCAGCTTGGAGATGCATATTGGGATTATCCTGAGTGAGCCTTATCTCACTCCAGATATGGGGAACAAGGTTAATTAGCAAGTAGAGGCATCTAAAGTTTCGGGGTAAACTTACTCCATCAAATAGAGTACTATCAGAATTTCTCTTCAAACTTGAGTTCAGTGAGGTACCTAAGGCAACATAAGTGGTGCTGGTTAAAAGATAAAGGAGTCAGTCTCTTCCTAGTTGATTAAAAGGCTCAAGACTCAAAGAATACTATTTATTGCTGTACCACACAGTATGTAATTAACAAAAGATGGAAAAAAAACTGTTTTCATGTTCTTAAAGAGTACTATTTAGCAACATTAGACACTAAAGGAGTAGTTTTCTAAGACCAAAGTATAAAAGCATAAATCCAGATAATTACCAAGTCATTACTAGCAGCCAGTGTCTGTCTTATTTGTCAGTGAGATGGTAAGAATGACTGAAAACTGGAACACTTTGTAAAGAGAATATTAAAAACTCTTCCATGAGCATAGGATAAAAATAGGGATTCTTCTCAACCACAAAGGCTGATGTGACAAATCCTGTTGCTGTCACGCCATGTGACAGAAACAACTGCAGGGCTTGGACTCAAGCCCCCTGATCATGCCAGGTGAAATACTGGTGTTCCCCAACCTTAGGTCCTCATCTGGCAGCATGGGGCTGGGGACAGCATTCTACTAGGTCATACCACTGTTGTATTTTGGTACATGATAGGCCAGGAGAGGAACTGGTACTTCACTAATTATGCAATTTAAAAGCAACACTGCCCGTAAATTGAGGCCCCTCTTCCAAAGTCTGGCATTAAGACCTGCTAGAGTTATGTGTGCTGCCCTGGCATGCAATGTGCCAACAAAGGGGCTATGTCCTTACCCCTGGTACTGCTTTCCCGATAAGTTTTCCCCAGTGTGCCCCAGTAGCTTGTACATGTGCTGCCTGGCCATTTACCCTCTGAGCCTTATCTTACAGTTTCAATTCCTGGAAGAAAAACATTAGAAAAAACAAATAAATCTCTTTTATGTTCAAGTCATAGCATTTTGGGGAGCTCTTTGTTGCAGTAGTTTAACCTCATTCCAATCAATCCAAAGGCTATCTTCTGTCAACATTCGCCAAGACCACCCATAGATTTGATGACCCCTTAGGAGGATTCACGGGACTCCGCATATAGTCCTGTTCATGACTAGGATTCATTATAGCGAAAGGATACAAAGAAAAACCCACAAAGAGTAAAATCACACAAGGTAAAGTTCAGAGGCAAGCTGGCACAAGCTTCCAAGAGTCTTCTCCCAGTGGCGTCACACAGAACACACTTAAATCCTCTAGCAATGAATTTCACAAAATGTGAAATGTCACCTACCAGGGAAACTCATTAGAGACTCTGTGCCCGCAGTTTTGTTGGGGGCTGGTCACGTAGGTATACTTGGCCTGGCACAATCCAAAATCCCAGATTCTTAGAAAAAATTAGGTGTTTGGCATCACCCACACTGTTTATACAGTTTAGGAGCAGGAAGCCACCCTTCTCAGTTCTGGGGATGGGAACCCTCCTAAATTTCAGTTTCTAATATGTCAGCCAATGACTAACCTTGCAAGCAGGACTTGCCAAGAATAACAGCCTCAGGATTGTTACGTTAATTCTTTTCTGCACATGTATCTTAACTAATATTTTATATAAATCCAGCAAAAAGAAAAAAAATTCAGAAGAATAATCTGTTTCAAAATTTGTGAATGACCACCCCTCAGGAAGGAAGGAGAGGAAAGAAATGAGTTGTGGGGCTTTAACCATATCTGTAACATTTCAAATGTTTAAAATAAACATGGGAAAATATTGATAGCTATTCAACTGTATGATACACAGATAAGAGTCTGTAATTTTATTTTTGTTCATTTGTATAACTTTGAAATGTTTCATTTAAATTAATAGATAAAAAACAAAAACATTAAAATTATACAGAGGAAATGATCCCTCATGAAAGTGTATCATTAATTACATTTAGAGAGGGCTATGCACTGGAGAAACAGTTGTGAAGCAACTCAAATGTACCAAGGTTAAGAGAAAATGTTGTAAGGTCCGCCAGAGGATGTTACAAATTAAGTGACTTTTTCAAAATCTTCTGAAAAATATTTTGGAACAATAAAGGTAATGGGGGCCATAATGGGGAATTTGGGTTTATATCACTGTTTAATACCTATCAATCAGTTAACCAATCACAAATGCTCCATGCACATTACTCTAACAACAAAACCAGTTATTTACATATTCTAGAAGAATACAAAATAGAGATGAAATGACATAGAACTCCAATTTACAATAGTAATTTAGCTTATAATTCACTTATATTTTTCTAATGATAAAGAGAGAGAGAAGGAAAAGAATAGATGCATGTGTATACAGACGCATAGGCCTGCAAGAATGAGAGACAGAAATGAGTGGAGAAGAGGGTGGGAAAAGGAGAGGTGAAGCCGAGCTGGGAAGAAATATCATGAATACAAAGGAGGGAAAATCTATTTTCGGTCTCCAGCATAAATTCAGGTATTTTCTCTTTCTCTTTCTTTTTTTTTTTTTTTTTTGAGATGGAGTTTCGCTCTTATTGTTCAGGCTAGATAGCAATGGGGCGATCTTGGCTCACTGCAACCTCTGCCTCCTAGGTTCAAGCAATTCTCCTGCCTCAGCCTCCCGAGTAGCTGGGATTACAGGCATGTGCCACCACACCTGGGTAATTTTTTAATTTTTTTTCTTTATTGTACTTTAGTTTCTGGGGCACATGTGCAGAACATGGAGGATTGTTGCGTAGGTACATACATGGCTATGTAGTTTACTACCTCCATCCCCATCACCTATATCTGGCACTTCTCCCCATGTTATCACTCCCCAACCTCCCTATCCCCTGCTGTACCTCCTCTATCCCCCACAAAAGACCCCAGTGTGTGATGCTCCCTCACTGTGTCCACGTGTTCTCATTGTTCAACACATGCCTCTGAGGGAGAACATGTGGAGTTTGATTTTCTGTTCTTGTGTCAGTTTGCTGAGAGTGATGGTTTCCAGATTCAGCCATGTCCCTATAAAAAACACAAACTCATCGTTTTTTATGGCTGCATAGTATTCAATGGTGTATATGTGCCACATTTTCCTTGTCCAGTCTACCATCAATAGGCAGTTGGGTTGGTTCCAGGTCTTTGCTATTGTAAGCAGTGCCACAATGAACATACGTGTGCATGTGTCTTTATAATAGAACAATTTATAATGTATTTTTAAATTCATAAGTGTATTAGAGGTGCAAATATCTTTAAATCATGTTTAAATAAGCAGGAAGTACTAGAAGAGTTACAGAATTATCAAAACCTTATAGTATTAATTAGAGTAGGATGGCATAAGAATTACATGACAAAGATTAACCATATTAACCAACCAACTTTTTAAAAAGCCCCTGGGATTCTTCATGACTACTTTTAGTTAAAATAATAATAAGCACATTTATTTATAATGTTGGTGGCAATGATGCTATTCTTATTAATTCTCAAAAGAATTAATAATAATTCTTATCTTATTAATTTTCAAAAGAACCCAATGGGGAAGACACTGTTTCCTCCATTTTACGTGTGTTAAAATTGAGCATAAAAAGTTAAAGTAAATTATCTTAAATGGAGCCTGAATTCACTCAGGCAGGCTACATCCAAAGCTTGTATTTTAACTTTAATTTTGCCCACTTCATTTCCTATTATCTCATCCTTTTTGAAAACATAATATTCAACTAAAAATAACTGCATTTCTTATACTGATTACTCATGATTTTGGCAAAGCAAATGTTATTATACAGGAAGGAGCAAAAGGGTATGTTCCTCCTGTGAATTAAGAGAAGACTTCTCCCATACCAGTATTCCAAAGCATAGCAAAAACACCTGTCTGGGAAAGCACTTTATTTTCTAAGCTGTTCTATAAATACCTGAAAGCTATAAAAAAATAAAAATAAAAAATAAATCGTTCCTGAAAACTTCCATGTCTTTCTAATGTCCCAGTGGTGACTCCTTTTTCCTAGGTTCCTAGAAAAATAAAAATTAAAAAATGTGACTAAACCTTTTTTTAAAAAAAGCTTCTTTTATATCCGGGGACATGAAAAATGATTATGAGCTTATTATGAGCTAAAGACCTTAGAAAATTGTACTGATGGATTTGTAAGACCCCCCAAACAAAGAAAATTATCTTCTCACTGCAGTCTGCACATTGGTCCACATCTGTGGTACTAGGTTCAGTTATGGGTAACATCACTGAAATAGGACATTTGAAATAAAGGGCCAGGGGCAGTTACAGGGAAGAAAATCCTTCTCTTTATAGCACTTTTTGTTTATTTTGTATATATTGTATATTATTTGTATATCTTCACTTCTAAAATACTAAACATATTTATTATGTGTATATTGTCTCTCTCCCTTTGTTCCAATTGGTAATGGCCAAACCAAGCTAGAGGGTTGAGGGATGGAGAAGACGAGAAGGAAAAGGAGAGTGTTTCTGGCAAAAGAAATGACATTCCCAAAGGCCCACACTGAAGATAAAGCTTAGAAGTCCAGAACTGAAATTTCAGAGCAGCTGGGGGTAGACAGTGAAAGAAATTGGTAAGTGAAAGCCCTTGTGAGTCAGGACAAGAAGGGCTGAATGGTAAGTCAGGGAAGTCATGAGAAGCCAATGAAACGTTTTAAGCAGGGACCAACTCTCTGTGATCTACAGTTGGATAATAAAGTTTACTTGCACCACTTGAAATTGTTAATATTCAATGGTTTTAGACCTGCAAAAACAGCAGCTATGCATCATTTAACTTCATTAAAACCTTCCTGAAAGAAAGCAGGACTAGAAAACCAGGAAAGTGTTCAAAGTGCAGGTTAAAAGAAGAAGAAGAAGAAAAACACAATAAGGTTTCAGTGAAAATATTGTTATTGGAGCAGAGAAACATGATGACAACCTGTCAATGCTATCACAGATGGGATACTCCAGCAGGAAAAAAAAATTAATAAGATAACCTACAATCTGATTTTAAGATCCTGAAAAAATGTACAAAACACAACCAATTCTACCTACCCCACCCTAATTTTACAATTTTTAAAAATGCTGTATTTTTACTCTTTCATTTGAAAAAATACACATGTTACAAGTGCCTGGCCTGATGCTGAGCACCATGAGTATGAAGAAGCTTTGAGAATCTTAAAACCTAATAATTCCATCTGGAGAATGGCTGCAAGTACAAAAGAGAAGTGACCCTTTAAACCTCACTGCTAATTGCAGAATGAGGACCAAAACTCATATTCCCTGACTCCTGGAGACGAGGGCTCTTCCCACTGCACTATCCTGCTGAGATTTCTAAGCTTCATCTGACATAGGCAGCTGTGTCTGTTAGCCTATAAATTCCATCTTGAAACAAGAAAAAAGGCAAGCATACATAATCATGGCAGTGAGGACTTCCATAGCCTTTATATTTCTATATTTATTTTCTCCATATATAGCCTCAACCTTGACCACCCATCCCATCACAAACTTCCTACATATTAAAAAAAAAACTATCCCCTTAATCCAAAATAGTGGGAAAATTATATGCATACACGATAGTATTTTGTACTTAAAATTCATTGCTTCAAATCATCTTGATCATTTTTCTCATCTTACCTGACCCTTAACTGCAATGGGGTAAGATGCTAGCTAGGTTTAAGGCACACAACTAGTTTTTGTCAAGAACAGTTCTTTTTAGAAGAGGAAAAGAATAGAAGAGAAGCCAAAGGGATAAAGGAATATACATTTTTTCACTGACTTCTTTGCCTAGAACTAGCTTTTTTTTTTTTTCACTTTTTTATTTTTAAGCTAAGTTAATTCAAAGATAATTGGAAGCAGCTAACTTTTAGTTTTAGGAGAAACTAGAAAACAAATTTCAATGCACTATTTGTCTTCAAAAAACTATAACTTAAATAACGTTCTTCTTCTATCCATCAAATATTTTGCAGTGAAAATAATAGTTTCCATCTCCTTCCTTCTTATAATCTCAAGATGTTAGATTAGAATTGGAATCTGCTGTGGAATGCTATATAGACTTGGAACCAAAATAGATAACTTGAACTAAAATGCCCACTACTTCTCTCAGACTAATAAATTTCCTCGTTTTTTTAATTTTTTCCAATATGTAAGTAATAAATGAATACATAATTGAATTTTAAAATTTATGCAATAAAAAATGAACAAAAGTCTTCCCTTAGCATCCTACCTCCCAATTACTATCCCATTCGCAAAGGAAATCAGTATCTGTGCTATCACTGTTAACCGTTTTGTCATTAAAAATCAAGAGCTAAATCTTGCTACCCTCAAACATTAATATTTTGACATCTAATGATAACATACATAATCCTTTCCATATGCAGAATATTTTAGTAAAGTCACAACCAGCAAAATGAAAAAGATGTAGAAATCATTTATATCATTATAATAATAAGATGGTATATACTTACTTTTAAATACATGTAATGTCTGCTGGATTAATGAACTGATAACCCAAGGTCAGAAAGAAAGTTAAGAACAACAACTCTTCAGCATCTACAAGTAGATTAAATTATCAGCACAAACCATGTACTGAATTTCTGGAATTTGTTTTATGAAGAAACGAAATTTGAAAACAAGCTGTATTCATGCAAAGGGCAGTAGAAAATTAAAAGTAAACAGTCTAAACAGTCTATATCTGAATGTAAATACCAGCTCACTCTTTTCTTTATCCACACAGATTTTCCCACAGGAAGGAACAGATTAAAGGGTGGATTACTTCAAGCACTATAAAGGTCTCTAGACTGACCCCACTCTTAAGAGGGAGCTCTTTCAGAGGAATAATGCTATAAAGAACAGTGAAAGCCCAAAAAAAACCCATAACTGAGCCCTTCAGAGGGACCCATTCACAGTCCCCATTGACTGCCCTGGCCTCTCTGAGGGGATTCAACATAATTCACTGCCCACCAGAATACTGAATTCACAACACAGAGGAAAAAAAAAAAGTGATGGTGCTGCTTTGCATCTGTTTAAATTTTTACAGACATGTTAAGGGGGTTAATCTTCTACAAGTCCAGTCATGTGCTTTCACAAAGGACCAAGAAAGGAGTTGCAAAGCCCGCCATGACTCAACAGGAAGCTCTTTATGTCTTCCTTTCTACACCATGTCTGACAAAGAAGCCGTCTAAGTTCATGGGCCTCTGTCTCTTGCATGAATTCTGAAGTCAGTCAAGCAACAATGATGTCACTGCTTCTGAAGACCACTGTTGGTTGATATAATGAAGATCTCTTCACCCACAACATTGCCATTTCTGCAGCGTACATTTCCTACCCTTTCAAATATAGAAGTATCCTACCCATTGGGAGCGGTGATATATGTTTCTTTTTTTTTCTGCATTACTCAAAAGAAATCTCTTCTAAAACTTAACTAGTAAATACTAGTACAGTAAAATAGTTTATACATATACTTGAAAGTAAACCAAAATTACACTTTTAAAATTAGACATATTATTCAATTAATATTCTGATACTAAATGTCCAGTAGTTTGGTAGGCAACATACGCTTTGACATAAATAAAATCAATTTCTCACCCTTTTAATCTTCACATAGATGCACATGTGGCTTTTTTTTTTTTTTGAGGTGGAGTTTCACTCTTGTTGCCCAGGCTAGAGTGCAGTGGCATGATCTCGGCTCACTGCAGTCTCTGCCTCCTGGGTTTAAGCTATTTCCTGCCTCAGCCTCCACAGTAGCTGTGATTACAGGCATGCACCACCACACCTGGCTAATTTTTTGTATTTTAAGTAGAGATGGGATTTTATCATGTTGGTCAGGCTGGTCTCGAACTCCTGACCTTAGATGATCTACCTGCCTTGGCCTACCAAAGTGCTGAGATTACAGGCATGAGCTACTGTGCCCAGCCGCACATATGGCAAAAGCAAATTTGATTATGTAAAGAATATGAAATCGTTTAAAGGCAATTATTTCCATCAATTTTAAAGATTTTGAAAACAACTCAAATGTGTACATACTCATCTCATATATACATATGTGCAGTCTAGCATGTATAAGGAGAAAAAGGGTGAAAAAATATGTGTTTAGGTAATTCAAAGTTCAGTAGAGCCAAAATAATGAGTGTTTATTGGGGAGTGGGAGTCACTTATGAAAAATGAGATAAAATATACAAACTATGGAAGTACCAGCCAATGGAGGACAAATATAAAAAAGTTATATTTTATCCAATAGGGAGTTGGGAGCCGCTAAAAATTTCTAGTTTAAACAATGACATATGTATTTCAGTTTACAAGGATGACTGCATCTTTAATCAAAAGCAGCAATCTCCAAAGCAGAGATTGCAAACATACACAAACATTTACTGGAACATGGAGAAAAAGAAATTCTATAGTTGTTTTTATTACAGTCTTTATAATTTATATCTCTATGAAAGTTCTATAATACATAGGATGCATGTTCCATAATGTATAAATGATAGTAGTATATTTGTATGGGGGGGTATGTGTGTGCACATATGATCCACAACATTTGGTAGCCTTCTATCTCAAAATGGAATAGAGGGAGATGGGTTTAGAAGTAGGAAAACAGTTCAGGAAGCTGCTGCAGTATTTGAAACCAAAATTATTAGGCTCTGAACAAAAGTGGAAGCAACAGAGCCTGAGCGGTTTTCTTGAGAGCTATCTGGATGTAAAATTTGTGGGTATTGCTTACCAACTGGATAAGGGATGTGAAAATCGGAGGAGTTAACTGGATGGATGTTGGCGCCATTTACTAAAACTGGGATATAAGAGGAAAGGATAAGAGGGAGTAGTCCAGGAACTGGTGGAGGGTTAGAAACAAGCTCAGTATTAGCCAAGTTAAGTGACAGGTCCCAGTGTAGGATCTTACAGAGAAGTAAGGTGAGGAAATAGCAATGTATCAGCATGGTTTTCTCATCAAAGATTTTGTTATTTATTTTGCAAGTAAATCAGATAGGAGGAGCTAAAAACAGATTTCAATGAATTAAGAAATAAAAACATTTGAAGTAACATAATACCATATATGACAAAGTATGAAAATAAACATAACTTATAAGAACTATAAAATATCAGGAAAAAAAAAAAACCCTTTCAGACAAATAAGAAATGATGACACCCAAGCTGGATAATGAACACTAGGCAGAGGTGACAAGAAGATACTGCAGATACAGTAGGGAGTATGACTAAATTTACAGAAAGAACAACAAGCAGGGGAGTTGATGAGGAAGCCTGGCTAACTACATCGGATACTACTTCAGAGCCTGCATCAGGGGCTCTCTTTTCCTTCCATAAAGATGGACACATGACATTACCTTTAAGCCACCTCATGTTGGGATATTCACAACTATGCTTTAGTGACTTAAACAAATTTTAAATATGCTTTCTGGATTTACAAAAGTACTAAGTTATGTATATATAAAACAAAGAACCCTTATTTTTGCTCCATTCCTAATCTTACACTCAGAAATTGGGTAGGAGTCAGGGGAGAGCTTAAGGAATGCTTTTGTGCCTTTATTTTAAGATTTCTAAAGTTAAAAATGAAATGGTCATAATGATCACGAACAGTCTGATGTCAAAGCAGCCCCATAAAAATGTCTGCCCTGATTCTTAAAATGGGCTGGAGTTTTAATCCAGGAATCCAGCCAAATCCAGTCCTTCGTTTTCACATTAGAGTTGACGCATTGCATGCCCTGTCACCTCTCACCTCAATTACTACAGCCCTCCAGGGGAAAACACCCCAAGCTGTTTACCCTGCCCCCACTCTCTCACCCCTCTCTATACTCCTTGAGTGTATTCTGAATTCTGCGTGAATGAAAGACAGATCTTTCTAAAATACATATTACAGTATACAACTTCTGTGAATATATTTTTTTAAACTTGTAAAACAAGGTTCTTCATAATCTGGCATTAACCGTTCTTACCTGAGACAAATATAAGAAAATTATATTGGATGGGCACAGTGGCTTACGCTGTAATCCTAGCACTTTGGGAGGCCAAGGCAGGAGGATCACGTGAGGTCAGGAGTTCAAGACCAGCCTGGCCAACATGGTGAAACCCCGTCCCTACCAAAAATACAAAAAATTAGCCAGCTATTATGACAGACACTTGTAATCCCAGATTGGAAGCTGAGGCAGGAGAATCACTTGAACCTGGAGGCAGAGGTTACAGTGAGCTGAGATCATGCCACTGCACTCCAGCCTGGGTGACAAGGTGAGATTCCATCACACACACATACACAGACACACACACACACACACACACACACACACACACACAAAGTATATCAACTATACTTTTGGCTGTGGTAAGACAGGAAAAGGGGAGAGGAAAATAGGAGATAAATTGTGAACTTGACTGCCCATCTTATGTAGGGCACCATATCATTAACAGCATCTTGAGACATGCAGAATTTTAGATTTATAGATGAGATGAGACATGCAGAATTTTAGTTTTTTATATATATATATTTAGTTTTATATATATATATATATACATATATATATATATATATATATTTCTCAGCAAGGTACTTAACATTTCTGAGTATTAGAATCACTCATCAGTCATTTGTTCAATCAATATTTATTGAAGATCTACCCTGTACTAGGCACTGTGCTAGACCCTGAGTAAGCAATGTTAAACAAAAATGAAAACTTGGGGTAATACCACCTATTTTATATAATTCTTGGAACACTCAAATAAAATAAGTTTTCTGGAGGAACTTAGAAAACTGTCAAGAAGATATATATCATCTTGATACACACACATGCATACACACACACACACATATATATATGTGAAATGGTGCAGATCCTAGACTCGTACTGTCCAATACAGGGACCATTATTCAACAATATAAATTTGAATGAATTAAAATCAAGTGAAATTAAAAGATATGACACTAGTCACATCTCAATAGCTACATATGACCAGTGGCTACCATACTGGACAGCACTAATTTAGAATACTGACATCATCACATTAAATGTTATTGGACAATAGTTCCTTAAAAGCTGGGAGTATAAACATGAGACAGAGCATCTGAATGATGCCAGGGTTGAGCAATAAGTGATACTGGCATGGGGGCTCATGCCTGTAATCCCAGAACTTTGAGAGACCAAGGCAGGCAGGTCAGGAGTGCAATACCAGCCTGGCCAACACAGTGAAACACTGTCTCTAATAAAAATACAAAAATTAGCTGGGTGTGGTGGTGAGTGCCTGTAATCCCAGCTACTTGGGAGGCTGAGGCAAAAACACTTGCTTGAATGCAGGAGGCAGAGGTTGCAGTGAGCCCAGATCACGCGACTACACTCCAGCCTCAGAGACAGAAGTAAGCATTATTTTATCTGCTTGTAGATGAGGAATCTCAAGCATTGATAGGTTAAGTAACTTGACCAAGGTTACAAAACTATTTAATGTTAATCCCTTGGGATGAAGTCTACTAAAAAAAAAAGAAGAAAGAAAGAAAGAAGAAAGAAAGAAGAAAGAAAGAAAGAAAGAAAGAAAGAAAGAAAGAAAGAAAGAAAGAAAGAAAGAAAGAAAGAATCACCAGAACAATAATAGCTAAGACACTGAATCGATATGGTTGAATTAGTTATTATGAAAACAGCATCAAGGTAATATTATGTCACTATGTGCCTTTTTTACTTTCAGTTATTAAGAGTTATTGATAATAACATTTTCCCCATACTATCACCATTAGTTCTCTGCCTAAACTTTGTCTTCTTTCCTCAGGAATGGCCTCCTTTCTCCTAGTCATTGTGTCTTGATTCAAAACCCAAGCATCTTTTAATATTCACATGAAATCCCTAATATACTAGAGCCTTCACTAATATTTCTAAAGCCACACAACCTATATTTTCTGGATCGCTCACTATAATGCTAATTGCATAATGATTTGGTTTTAATTGTATTTTTGTTAACCAATCTTTACTGAAGTATGCTACACTATTTGATAAAAGAGCATTTTTTGAGCATTTGATAAATAAATGATAGTAATAATGTACTTTGCATCAAGAATAACCTAGATTTTCATCTAAAGTTTATCATTTGTAATTTAATATTGTATTTGTGGTTTTTGAAGGCAACAATATAAACACCCAGTCCATCCCTGATAAATATTTTAGTTTTCTTATGGATTATCTGAAATATGTTAGCTCTTTTTTCCTTTCTGTAATATAGGAAATAATAAAGATTATTAAAGACATATATGTTAGGTAGTCTTGTAACAAAAAAGGTCATGCTTAGATTATTGCTTTAGTATCATAAAGACCTAGATTGAATATCTAATCTCAAAACTAACTGAAAAGATCAGATTCAAATGTCTGAATCTGTTTTTCCAGAATAGCCTTGGCTAAGTTTACTCTAAGAAATGTAACACAGTTGAATTATCTTCCTTTAGCTGTAAAACATCTTTTATAGGAATGTCCTTTAAGGTCTGGCAGGTGGGGTGGGAGGGGTCGAAAGGAGGTTGAACAGAAAATGTGCCGGATCCCATCTCAATACAAAGTGTTCTTACATTAATCAAAACACATTTTCTGGAATACTTGCTTACATCTAGGTCTTATATTTTAGTCCCTATACCTAGAAATATGAGGGGGTATTCCCAAAGGACTAAACACTGGGCACTTACGGTTTCCCATCCTCGCTAGTTTATTAGTTTCTCTGCTGTATATCGCAGTAAAACTGTTCTTTAAGCTTTAGTCATTGAACTGGGTACCTGAGGTAAGAAACTGCCATCATGTTTGCTCTTAATTTTTCCTTTGTTATTGCCAAGAATTGAAGAAGACTAAAACAGATGATCTCCCTATTTGTACTGAAGGAGGCCTGGACATGGTACCTCTGTCACTTTTCTATCTCTGGATAAAAAGTTAGATATATCTGCAAAAGTAAGTATATGGCTTCATGGTGACTACGTTAATATTATGTACACTCTGATGTGCATAGATAACCATAAGTAGCTTTAATAATATAAAAAATAAAATATAATGTTTCTGATGAAGAAAATCTGATTCCTTTTTTGCTCACACATAACACTGTGGAATTTGGGATAAAATTCAATATCTGCAGATATTAGATAGAAAAAAATAAGAGTCAAGTAGTATTAAGATCCCAAATTTGGATATACATACATCAGAAAACTGAAAATTCCAAGGTTCTCCTAGTTTCTCACGATGTCAAAATTGTATGTGTGATGTTATAAGTGAAAAATTATGTAGTAAAGCGTGCTTGAGTTACGCAGGAAAAGAATTATTTTTTTTAACATTAATTTTATTCTTATCCCTATTTTTTGCTATTTTACATTTGATAGTTTATCATTCCTCATCCCAACTTAAAGATAAAAAAACGTTAAAAAAATAAAAAGCTTCTAATACGAGTCCTTTTAACCCTTGAACACACACGGTTTCTACAACTGTAACAATTTGAAGCTACAACAATGTTGACCACATAAATATTGGAACTTGTACAATAGGGATATGGAAAATATAATTATTCCTGCCTGCCTTGGTGCATAGATAAACTACTTAATAATCATCCCTAAGAAATGGCTGGGAGGCTTTGTGTCGATGAAGAAAAACGGGAAGGGATGGAGAATATTACACACTACAATTCTTGCATCAAGAATAAAAAAGAAACAAATAAATAGAAAGACATCCCATGTTCATTCATTGGAAAACTTACTGTTAAAATGTCCATACTGCTCAAAATACCCAGTGTGATCTACAGATTCTAAGCAATTCCTATGAAGATTCCAGTGGCATTTTTTATTGGCATAGAAAAAACCAACTATAAAATTCCTATGAAACCACAAAGGACCCTCTGTAGCCAAAATAATCTTGACAACAAAGAACAAAGCTGGAAGCATCACACTATGAGACTTTGAAATCTAGGTCTAAGCAACCATAACCAAATCAATATGTACTGGCATGAAAACAGACTAACGGAACAGAACAGACAGGCCAGAAATAAACCCATGCATATATGGTCAACTGGTCCTCCCCAAAAATACACAATAGGGAAAGGAAAGTCTCCTCAATGAATGGTATTGAGAAAAGTTAATACCCACATGCCAAAGAATGAAACTGAACCCTCATCTTACACCATATGCAAAAATCAACCCCAGATGGATTGACGACTTAAATGTAAGAACTTCGAACTATAAAACTCCTAGGAGAAAGCCAAAAAAATATTCATGATATTGATCTTCACAATGATTTCTTAGTTATGACCCCAAAAGCGCAGGCAACAAAAGAAAAAATGGACAAGTGGGACTACATCAAACTAAAAGCTTCTACACAGCAAAGGGGAAAATGAACAGGGTGAAAAGGCAACATAGGAAATGGAAGAAAATACCTGCCAGCCATATATCTGACATGCGAATAATATCCAAAAGATCTGAGGAACTCCTTCAACTGAGTAGCAAAACAAACAACAAAACACAGACCCCCACACAAAAACAAAACAAATACAAAAACACAAAATAACTCAAAGAATGGGTGAAGGACTTGAATAGACAATTCTTCAAAGGAAATGTCAAACAGGCCAATAGACATATAAAATGATACTCAGCATCACTCATTTGGGAAATGACAATCAAAACAGAAGTGAGATATTACATAACACCTGTTAGAATGGCTGTGAGAAGATAGTATTGAGGAGATACAGAGAAAAGGGGATGCATGTACACTGTTGGCGGGAATGCAAATACTGCAGCTCCTAGAGAAAATAGAGTATTTTGAGGCTACTCAGAATATTAAAAAATATAACTACCATATGATCCAGAAATCTCACTTCAGGGCATATATTCAAAATAATTGAAATCAGGACCTTGAAGAAATATTTGCACCCTGGTGTTCACTTCAGCATTATTCACAATACCCAAGATGTGAAAACAACCTAAATGTTCACTGATGGATGAATAAAGAAAATGTGGTATATACATACATGAAATATTATTCATCCTTTTAAAAAAAAGGAAATCCTGACAGATATGAAAACAGGGATGAAACTTGATGTTGTTATGCTAAGTGAAATAAGACAGTCATGTATGGAATAATACTACATGATTCCACTTATATTAGGCACATAAAATAGTCAAACACATAGAATCGGAGAATAAAATTGCCAGAGACTAGCAGGAGGGGAAAATGAGAAATTGCTGTTCAATAAGTAAAAAGTTTCAGTTATGAAAGATAATGAAGTCCTAGGAACATGCTGTGCAACATTGTACTGTACTGTATACTTAAAAATTGTTCCGGGTAGATCTTATGTTAAGCATTCTTAGCACAATGTAAAAACATATAAAAAGAGACTCAATAATCAGCTCCTGGATTCAAGTAATATTTATAAAAAACAGATTTGTAAGCTAGGTTGTATGAAGAGAGAAAGAATTTTCTGAATACTCCTAGTTCTCACACAGTACATTAATAGTAGGCCTGGAGACCATATCACCAACTTTTTTTGTTTTTGTTTTTGTTTTCCTCTTGTGTAGAGAAAGTCCTGATTATCAAAAGTCTTAGTCATGAGTCTGGATTAGTGAAAAAAAGCATATAATTAGAGGAAGAAAAATACAAGCCCAGCTCTTTTGGTCTTAGGCTGCCTCTGGATGAGGGAAATAAACAAAACTGGAAAGACAGTGGTTGTCATTTCTTTCCAGTTCCCTTCAAGGCCAAGTCTCAGAAGGGGAGAGATAGGATTAAGCATACAGGATTAAAAGACAGGATTTTTACATACAGATTCAAAGACTAGAGAGGGGTTCTTTAATTTGGATTAAAGAGGCTAAAATATACAAATCATCAAGGAACTGTAAGAGCCAAAGCCTTTTCTACTGCTCTGTTTTGGGGATTCTGGAAGAACACTTTATGGGCTGCCAGGACATCACTCTTTTCACAGACCTAGGAAGCTGTGACTCCCCTCAATTCCTGTGCAACAAGAACAGCAATGTCTGAGTCTCCTGGGGAGCCTGTGAGAGAGGGCTGCCGAATCAGTGTGGATGTGGTCCCACACCAGAAGCTGTGAGTGACTGCATTATATGGGCTGGACAAATAGCAGGCCTAGCCAGAACTCAGGGTGGTTTGCTGTACTAATGAGAGCAGACTCTAGTCAAGCTGGCAGTAAATACCAACAGGCCTAGCAGAAACCAGGCAGAAAAGACAGCCAGCCCAGCAGTGCCTACTGGCCAGCCAAAGGAGCCCATACTACAGTTAACATAGGATAATTTTATACAAAAATTTTCATAGACATGAGGCAATCAACATTGTAAGAGAGCCGAACTATTTTTTCCTTTTCTCTTTGTCTTATCCTTGAACATGTGTAAAGAGCACCACAATGCAATCACTTCATCAATAAAATGACTGTTCATTTTGTAGTTCCTACTACTTATAGCAAATTCTTGGCTTCCCATTCACTTAATCCCTATTTGAAATATAAAATTTGAAGTTAATTCAAACTATCTGAGTTAGTTGCTTTAGTGTAGTTGTCATTAGGTCATGAAATAAAGAAATGGGAATGAATGATGCTTTTATGTACACTGTAAGTGGGCTGTGCAGTATTGAGGTCCTCAGTCTCAATATAATGAGGGCTACATAATCAGGAAAAAGGACAAATCCAAAGAAGGTAGGGTTTTTATTGCACAATAAGAATCTGGGTGATTGTTACAATAATTTTGCCTAATTTCTATGTTTCAAATTGAAAATCTATAAAAATTGTCCCAATATATTTCAGAGATGCCATTAGTAATATGTATAAGTCTGAGCTGGCAGCAATTTAGAAGCTTGCTTTCACATACATAAGAAGGAGGGTGCTGGTGAGTGAGGAAATGATATCAGCAGAACTTAGATGATAGCAACCTTAGGTGAACCACACAAATGCTTCTACTGATTTTCCAAATGTCAGGTCATCAAAAAGAAAGAGATATTGAAGGAGACAAAAACAACATATCCCAGCCTGATTAACACTTTCTTTAAACAAAATTAGAAAGTTCCATTTACTACATATAGCAGTGATGTGCACTAGGGCTGCCCATGAGACCCAGAAGCCAAGACAAGGCTTATGAAATTAGGAAAGAAAATGTATATCTGCACAAATTCCCATATTGGCTTTCCCTTTACATCATCCAGAAGTTAGGAATCAAGAACTTAAAAAGTGGTTGTAATATCCTAATTTCCATTAGTGACACAGTATGAGTACAAGTATCATAGAACAGGGGATAATCAAAGTCTGCTTTTATCATTTGTTTCACCATTTGGTGAGACATGGACCTTTACGCTTAGACATGGCTTTTATTCCTGGGGCACAAGGGATAAAACCTGACAGAACTTAAAAACATAAGAAGGAAGCCTGCCAAAGTGCTGATACAAAGGACTGGAATTAGGAAGCAAAATGTTTTAGTGCCCCAGAGACATGACAAAGAATACACAGTAATTTGTAAAGCACACTAGAGAGAACCAAGGCCTTCCACAGGACATGGGTGAAAAATACTTAGAACTAAAGGTAGTCCTTTAAGAAAGAAGGTACACAAAGGCTTAAGATGTTTGATGTTATCAGTCAGAGCTCTCAAAAAATAGCTCAGGTCAAAAGCACTGAACAAGTTAGTGTAGGAGCATGTAAGTGGTTACAGTAGTTCTGAAAGATGGAAAAACAATTCTTTTGAACAAATACTTCATTCAGACTTGTAAAACACTTTTTTTTCAGGTACGTAGTAAGGTGCTGAAAGTGACAGGAATATGCTGTATATAATCGGCTGTTTACAACAACCTCTATACAGTCTTACTCAGGGAAATAGCTCCAATCATTCCTAAAAAAAATACTTCCAGCATATAGTTCCAAACCAAAATAATTCCACTGAGAATTTTTATATTTAAATATTTAGGCCAGGCAGATTACAGCTGAAAAATAGAGTAAAATTTCTGGTATCTAGAAAGAACCAAAGCAAGTATTCAGCTACTGTTACATAATTATGCATTAAAGGAGCTTTTGTTTTACAACCCTTACCCCATATATCAGAAAGATTTCCAGTAGGAAGACTTAGAAGAAAATACCCTGAAGACAGAGAGGAGTGAACATAACATAACTGAATCTTCCACAGAGACGCGCGTGCGCGCACACACACACACACACACACACACACACACAATTTGCAAAATCCCAAATCAACGTGTTCAGGAGTGGATAGTATTGATTCTCATAAATAAATATTATGTTTAAAGTTAATGCATGATGATCCAGCAAGGAAAATAAAACAATGACAGAAAAATAAATGACATCTAATTTATAGAAAATTATCTTTTAAAAATATATTGATGACTGAGTTATAAATAAAAATGATGAAACACAAGATTATTGGAAATGTCTGGATTCCTAATATAGATGCTTCCCACTTACTAACATGAATGTTTATAAGTCATTGTACCTGGAAAAAAAAAAGGAAGTACAGGCTTTAAAATATGGTTAAGGAGGCACACTTGGCACAAGCAGAGTCGAAATGTACTTAAAAATTTTTTTAAAAAGGGTCTATCCCCCACTAAGCAAAAGCAGTTGACATGTGAGAAAGCAAACACTAAATTTTGATAATAGAGTATATTTTACATTTAAAAAGAACAAGTCCATTTTAAATACTAGCAAATTTTTTTCTTGGTATGAACTGCTTCCTCATGAATGACTAATTGACACAGCTTTGTCTGAATCAGCAATTATTTGATTTAAGAATCAAGATCTGGCCCAAATTATCTGAACTGGCTTTCCACCCTGGTGTATGTTTACTGCCTTCAATTTCACTTCAGTCAAACCTACCTAACACCTCCCAATTTTCTTTCTCCATTAATGCAAGATCAAGAACTTTAAATAGTAATCGTGAGCTCTGAAGTCTCAACACATTTTGTGTCTTTTCATCTTCAATTCTTTATTGAAAAAAAAATACAGAGTTACATTTTTAACACTTTAATCCTGGTCTATATATCTCCCAAAGAAGCTCTTTTCATTGGATCTATTCATACAAAGACAGAAGAAACTCAGTAAATCAATTTATTGAAAGAAAATAGAAGTATTATCTTTATTGTTTCACATCTGAAAGCTCTTTAAACTTCACTCTGCTTCCTATTTTATGTAATAATTCAATCTTCACATTGCCCTCATTTTCAATAATTGTTATAAATACCCCAATTATGAAGCATACAAAACCAACCAGACAATAGATTCCATAAATATGATTAGTATTGACAAATGATTGGCTGCTAATTAAGATAACACAGGTATAAAAAATGTAATCTAACACCTACCCAAAATAATGATTGCTACTTGACATATTTTAGGTAATTTAGTAATATTATGTTCCATACCTCATTTATTTAAAAAAATCTCCTAAAATTAATTTCTATTGTTCAACTTTTGTGTGGGTTACAAAGCCCACCAATGATTCTCTTTGATCGGGGTCAGGAGAACTTCCAAATACAGCAGATTAGAGTATCTATTGACATGTCTGCAGATTCAAGGAAGGGCTCTGAGCCTACAAGTTCATAGGAGCAATAAAATAAATAATCTTCTCATTTTTCTAGTTCTTATTTCATCATTTCATTCCCTGGCAACCAGCAGCAACTCCCAAATAATTTCTGACTTCTACATGTTTCCCACCTGGGACAAAAACACGCCTTCACAGCACCATGACAACCACACCAGCAACATAAGCACTTGGGTTCATGCAGGAAAATGAAAATCCTGAAAGGAAGCTGGGAGATAAAGGCTTACTATTTCTTGTTTCCCACTGGTAGGATGTAATTACAAAAATTACTTTAACACAAAGCTTCTGGTGAATGAATAGTGAGTAATTTGAGGGGAGAAGCATAGAGCCTAGGGATTAAATTAAAAATGTAAAATGCTGAATGATGTCATACAAGTTCAGGCCACCTTCCCCCAAAAAATAGACTGTCTAAAGCAAACTCCTTAATGATGATAAAGTAAACATTCTTAAGAGATAGGCAGCAAATCACACTGCCATGTGTGCACCTATGCAACAGTCTTGCATGTTCTTCACATGTACCCCAAAACCCAAAATGCAATAAAAAAAAGATATAGGCAGGGGTGTATTTTATTTTCTTATGAGTTTAGGCAAATGATTGATTTAATAGTAGAGGTGAAATTTATGACCCTTTAATTTTTATCAAGTATATTGTTACCAATTAGAATTTCAAATGTAACATAATTTTGTCCAAATTAAAGGAGTTCAAAATGTGATTTTCATACTCCTAAATCTGAAAAAGAAGCAAATTAAACATGCCCACCATGACAAAGCAGACAAATTTCTTTATCATAAGGATGCCAAGTTTATGTTTTTTGTTTAATAAAAAGGATGCTATTCATCTGCTAGAAACTGGCAGTTGCTATGTGTTATGAATATTTGCCACTTCTGCACTAGAAGAGACCATTATTTACATTGCCAAATGTAAAACTGCTTTAGATTTTATTCTTTAAAGAGTAATTCTAAAGCAGAGCACTGCATTTTTTACTTTACTACCTAGCTCAATATATTTTTAAACAACTCTTCATATGTTTTCACATTGCAAAAACAGTACAATTTTTTTATTAAGAGTCAAGGAAGGAGAATCCTCTAAATATGGGATTGTTTTTGTTGTTGTTGAATTATTCCAGATGATACAGCATCTTAACAGTTTCAAAACTGTGACTTTTGTTGGAAACTCAGCTGAATATTCTTAGGAGTTGGGGAACAGAAATAGATATTTTCATTTGGTCAAGTGGAATAATTTAGGGCTCTTGAATGTGGGAGAAGCATAATTTTTTTTGTTTCTAGGTTTAGTTTTGTTTTCTGAAGACACAAAGTCCTCATTATCTACAGCAAATATCTTTCCTAGGCTCTAAATTCTGTGCAGTGTATACCTTCAGATTCTCAAGTGATACAGCTAAGAAGGAGAAAGTGGAAGGCAAGAAGACATATACTAACCATCGATGAGCCAATCACTGTTACCTGACTCTCAAGCTAATCTCCACTCATCCCCACCACAAGAAATGCTTAGAAGGCCATTCATACATTGCGTCTGGGACATGATTATGAAAATAACACCATGCATTTTTTAATTCACTCGGTGTTCCAAAAGATCATCTAACTTAATCTACTCAAATTGTACCAATTTATCATCCTCCTTTATCAAGCCTATTTCTGTTTCTCATTTATATACCTGAATTCTGGAAAGATAATTCTCTAGTCATCTAAATTAGAATTCTGACTCCTCCTTAAAAATTCTCTCCCTCTCTCCCCCGCCTCCAACATCTACCCCATCATAAAACTCGATCAGTTTTACTTCACTTTTTGTACATTTGGCTCTCTCTTTTCATTGCATAGTTCAGGTCCTGCAACACTTGAATTCAAATGAATGGAGTTTCAAGGAACTAAACTGCCAAATCAAGAAATGCAGTTAGCCAATTACCGTGACAAATAATGAAATAGGGCAGAATATTTACGTGGGCCCTACTGATGAAATCCTACAGGGTCAGAAATGGCTTGCTTATGATCAAAACTCCTACTGATGACTTGCTGGTAGAGAAATGTATAGAGACCATGGTTGTCAAACGCATTTCATTCCAAGTAAGTCTTAGCTTATGAATTTTATTCCTCTTCCTATATAACTAATTAAGAAAGACCTCATATGTTTCCTAAAACAAAATCTTGAATTAATCCAGAAAAGGTACTATTTTATATAGTACTTTGTTTCATTTATAAATCAATATACCTTTCTAAACCTAAAACTTTTTCAATTTTACATTTTAAAATAATGATATACATTATAAAAATATATTCTTAATTTACACTTGGAAGGTATTTGGTTCTATGAGAACACTTGGCTCTCCATCTTGTTACCAAGAAGTTAAAAGAAGAATTTTGAAGTTCTGAATCTGAATCACTTGTTTCCCTAGGCAACAGAGTTACAGTTCTAACATACACAGTTACAATTCAAGATTCTCAAAAGGAGGTAAATTGACATCATCCACAGCTTAATGCAATCAGAACTTCATAAGTAAGAAGGTGAAAATCATTAAGCGCATATTAACGTTTATCATGGAACCCTTCAAGAGAACTGAATGATTCAATTATGAGTCAAGACTTAAGGTAATTGAGAGGTGACAAAGGAACTCCTTTTGCTTTGACCCACAACCATCGAAACTTGTCTCAAAATGTATTACTCTAGCTTGTGGCCTACTTTGACTATAATTGCAATCTTCTATTCATAATTTAAAAACTCAGTCTTCAGTGTCTGCACTTTTAAGTATACTGAGTGTGTTGATATTACTGAAATTGACATTTTAAATAATTTTCTAAAGCAATTTTACAAGTTTCTGTAATTACATCTAATTCCTTTACATATATGTACCCTGACTGTTAATTTCCCTATTCTATCATCTAAAAATACACTAGGTATTAAACATAACATTTCTTGCAACTTTCCTACTTCAAGGAAAAAATAATCTTTTCTTTTTAAAATATCAAAAAAATGAAAAGTCTGCCTAATATTTATAGAAATAGATACCTTCGGGAATTGAAATGTAGTAACAGGGTACAGCTTGATGAAACTGTGGTTATGACAGTCGGAACTGATGGGAGGACAGCCACAGTAACTAATCTGGCATCCAGTTCTCCCATACAATTCCATAACACATGGCCTATGCTTTCCTAAAAGACATTTAACCATTGCTTTGAAAGAGGTATTAGATATTAGCAATATGCAACAACCAAGATTTTTACTTAGAGATAAAGCACTCTACCCTACTATCTATTCTTAAACATAACTAGTCTTCTGATTTACAATGATATTTTTAGAATATGAAAATTAAGAGTATTCACATGAAGACAAACAATGACTAATGGTTCAACTTTAACAAAACTCCTAACATGCAAATCTTCAGCAAACATATTAAATATTAACAGTTAATAAAATAACAGGTAGTATTGATTAAGCACCCATTGTTGCTGAATACTACATTAAGCAATTTGAATATATGTCTAATACTTATGACAATTGTGCAATATATATTACTTCTTTTTCATGAAAAAAAAAAACTGAGGCTCAGAGAGGTTAAGTACTAATCTAAGGTAGCAGAACAACTTGGTGTGCAGAGCTATTATTATTCACACCAAGTCTAACTGCACAGGCATTACAGTGACTAAGCTAGACACACATTTCACAATACTGTATTAATGAATATGGTCCTCTTGTTTCAAATGAGAAATTTCTTTAAAATTTTTAAGACTAACTTTAAAGTAATCTTAAATTACACTAATCCATTTGGAAAGAATTTTAGGAGAAGGTAGCATCTGAAAATCCAACTAATGACTAGGTAGCAAGTCTCAAAAGGCAATCTAGAAGACAAATTATTGCTAAATTACTTGTATTTACTTATATCCATGTCATTTCCCTAAGGGAAATCTCTTTGTTCTTAATTAAGAAAGTTGTCCTGACAAATGTAACAGACTTTTTGAGATTTGATTTAAAAAAACCGATTCCCAAATTTTCTTTTCCTCCACAAAGGAAATTGTATGTCTAATTCATAAGCATATCTCCTTAATAAAAAGTCACTTGGAGGTTTCATTTAAACAAACAAACAAACAAAAATAGTAAACTTTGATGCACCATAATTTACTCGATTTTAGCAGTTTTAGCCTAATTGGAAATAAAATTCCACAGAATAATTTGATTCATTGTCTCCTCCACATAGTAAAACGTTTTGCAAAATAGACTTTAAAGTCAAGTAGAATTATTATTTTCAAATATATCCATCATACTTGTCTTAAAACAAAATGCAACTCTTTGCCATGCCAATATATGTCCTTTGAAAGGTTTAAAATAACACTGATAATTCATAATTAAGATACTTCTATAAAGCATAAAGCACAATTTTAAAATTTTAACATTAGCTAGAGAACTGATAGTTTTAATTTAAAGGTATTAAAAGAAGTCATAAACATATCATGGATATATAACCCACTGTAATAAACACCTATAACATATAATCTATGCATTTTTTAAAAGCAAGCCAAATGTCATGATTTATAAATGTAAACTTCTTTTGCTACCTCCACATTATACAAGAGCACATAACAATCACATTCTCTTATTTGATGGGAGAGTTGTTTTCATCATATCTTAAAATTGTAGTTTATTATTAAACTTTGTCAGATGCCTACCTCTGTAGTGGAAGTCTTTGGACATGTCTATGGGAGCCTGTTCTATTGCTGATCTCTTGTAGACAACATGAATTCTTCCTTTTTCTTCCTCCATCTGTTTACCTCTTTCCAAGGGTTCAATGAAATACTCTTCATTATCACTTTTTATCATTCCAGCCTAGAGAAAGCACAAAATGTGTTAATTTAAAAAAGAAGTATCTATCATCTTCAGCTAACAAGCACATCTTTTTAAATGTCAAGAATATGACTTGTGAAAACTAACGCTTTTTCTTTCCACATTTGGCTATAAATTTAAAATAGTTATTAAGTATCAATAATTCATGTAAGGTAGAAATTCACATATGACAGAAATGAAAAAACATATTAAGGTATTATAGAATACAAAATTTACATAAGATGAGAATAGGGAAATCATACAACATATACATTTTATCAGACTGCAAAAGAAGTGCATTTATATATTCTACTTGGTATTTTGTATTTAGTAAGAATCATATGGGACACATAAATTCAAAAACTCTCTGATTTCCCTTTGTAACCCATTGTGGACCACTTGTCCACAGGTTACATACTTCTTTCTTATTTACATCTTCCTCCCAAACAAGGTGGTATGTGAGAAATGAGTTCCATGCTACATTCAGTATGTAAAGTTACTTCTTTAAAATAGTCTCATTAAGCTTATGCAGAAACTCCACATTTCTAAAGTTTATTAATTTGAAGAACTAACTCATACTTGTCCTAGTTTAACTTCATAATTAATATTATAACTTTAATATTATATTTATATATATCTGCCTCAAACTGCATTCTTTCACACTGAAAAGCCTATCCTACGTTCAGTTCCCCTATTTATTGTTCTCCGTTTGATTAGTCAGAAAACACGAGGGCTATATATAGCCAGTACTGTTCCTGATGATAAATGATGTTTTGTTTTCTAAAATGCAATATTTCATAAATATCAAATCCACATTACAGTCAAGTAATTGTGGCTTGTATTTCTACTTTAAACATCATACAATAGTATGACATATTAATTTAAATATAAGCACATTTATTTGAAAACAAAATTGGAGTAAATAATATGTTCATGTGGAAATGGTAATTATTTTGAAAATATACATCAGATTTAGAAATGTCATATTTTTTTCTCAGGCCTTTGACTTATTCTGTATTTTCACACATGAGGTTACTGGCTCTCATGCAACAGGGACAAGGGAGGAGTTTCTTACTCCTTCAAACTATGTTGATGTTTTTGCCATTATGCTGTCAAGCAACATAGAAATGAAAGGGAGGTGTCCTTTACCATGTATATACATATATATTCAGCAAATATGCCTATGATGATAGCTTTTCTGTTACACTCAAATCTGTCCTTTCCTTTCTGTTCTGATATCTACAACTAGGTATGCTATTTCCCGTCTTCCCCTTTGTAACCCTCTCAGGAAATTCCTAAAGGCAATGCCATCTCCACATGCCACTTCTACCCTTGCCTTCATGATGTGCACATATAAACAGCTTTGGAACCTATGGGGCCATGTCTCACAAGAAAACATTACTACAACTCTTCCACTATTCTTGGCCCATACCCTCTGGAATGAATCTGTAGCTTTCACTTAAAAGAGCATTGAGCTAGTGGGCACTCAGTAGTAATGCTGATATTCCAGACACTCAAATAATTGGAGATTCTTTCTTTATCTGACTAATTACTTTTTACCTAGTCATGTGCTATGAAATATACAGAACTTTTCAAAAGTTACATAATTATTCCCTATTCAGAGCTGTTCCTATTGGTTAATGGATTTACCTCTTCTACAAATATAATTTCTAACATTTTCCTCATGCTTTTTAATTTTAATTTTAATATCTTCTATATTATGGTCATATTCTTATATCTCTTATTACCAGTAATTTCAACACTCACTGCTTTGGGCTGGACATTAATGAATTAATGTCCAGAAAACACAGCCATTCTAGTCCCAAACACAGTAAACATATAAACAGTTAATGAAATGTATAAGGCTAAAATGTCATCTCATCCCTAACACCAGCCATTGGTAGCAAAATGTATGAACTGGCTTTATCTTGGAAGGACAGGTCTGCGGATATACACAGAAGTTTACAAGGTTAAGTGCATCAGCATCAGAGTTTCAATATTTATCTTTATTCCAGTCCTGTCCTTGCCCTAAATTCACTGGCACTGCATTCTGTAACATCTCCTACATTATTCTCCCATCCTCCTAAGTCCACTAACACTTCCTTAGTTATAAACAGTATCATTGTTTATTTGGATTACAGAAACTCCCTATCTTAAGATTTTCCAAAGATCATAATGATTCTCCCAGATGAGTGCCTGACTCAGGGCAGAAACAGTGCCACTGAAGTGGTCAGCAACTCTGAGCAGTGAGCAGTGGCTATTGCAGTCCCTCAAAAGTGATAGGGAGGGCAGTGAGGATTAGCCTACGTGCCTTTTGAAAACACTCCTCAGTATCTACTATGGCAAACATTCAAATTCCAGGACACACGATGTTATTTTACCCCATTAAGCCACAGGTGAAATAAAATTCAACACAACTAAACATCTCACTTAGAAATCAAAGAAAATTTAAGTCAGACTGAGGCAGTGTTAGTGACAAGTCAGGAGATGGATCATGTAATGTCCATGGACCTAAAATCTGAAAATCAGTCCTTTTATTTATTAAGTAAAGTTTAATGAAAGAAAGGACTTTATATAAAGCACTGTACTAAACATCCTAATAATTTAGAAATCCTGAAAGACAGTTCATTGTCCGTATTTGATTAAATCCAGTCAAATAAATAAAATACATGCCTACTGATATTCAATGAGTATGCTATGGAAAGTCCAGAAAGTAATTGACAGGGCACTTGATAGTAAAATCAAGTAAAATTTTTTCCTCCATAATCTCATTAAACACAGAAAACTGTTAGTAGAAACTGTTGAGTTTTCACTCAAAATTCTCTAGTATCTATTTCAGCTGAAATGCTCCTAGTCCACATCACAATAAACCTTCACTTCGGCCACTATTATTGTTCACACGGTCTCACATGTTCACATAATGTGGCAGCCAAAATTGCCCTTTAAAGTTGTCATATTAATTTGGACCAGTTTTAATTCAGTAGCAAGTGGACCAAGCATGTAAAGGCTCAAAACATCAAGTGCTTCTTTCTCACTCATATAAAGCTCAGGATGGTTTTGGACTGGCCAGGAGTTTCTACTCCACACAGCCATCCAGGAGTCCAGGCTGACAGTGGTTCTATCATCTTAATATAAGCTTTCAGTATGCTCCATCAAAATGGGAAGCAGTATGAGGAAGCCCACATGGGAAATTTTTATGAGCTAGCCCTATTGATGGTATTCACCATTTCTACTTACTGCCATAGATAGGATACAGTTGCATGGCTCACAGCCAACTACAAAGAGGGCCAGGAAATGTAATCTGGCTGTATGCCCAGGGAGAAGAGACAAATGGATTTTGATGAACAGATGGAAGTCTCAACCTCAAAAAAAAAAAAAAAAAAAAAAAAAAACATTATGCCGCTCCTTTGCTTAAAACACTTTAATTGCTTCCCATTGCACTTAAAACCACACTCATTACTTTGGCCTTTAAGGCCCACATCATCCGCACAGCCCACCATCCTCAAGTTGTGCCATTCTCAGTTTCCTTACAAGGCCCAAACCTCAGGGGATTTTGTTCGGTTTTCTTTTTCTTTGCCTAATACCAAGGTCCTTGTAACCTCAGATCTTTGCAATGCCATTCATTCTGCTTCAAGAGCCTTCATTCCATCATACAACACTTCCCTAAGCTGGCTGTTTTTTAATTCTCCAGGCTTCAGCTTAAATGCTACCTCCTTAAAACGATGTTCTTACTCCCTCATCTCACAAAAATGAGGAGCCCCCATCTAAATTAGATCCTCTCTTAGCCAATTATTCTAACTGAAAGTAATGTGTTCTTATCTCTCCTGGTCCTTAACACAAATGTCAAGGGTGTGTTTAGCTGAATGTTAAATCGTGGTTCTCTGTCTCCCCCACAGAACTGTTAGCTACTAAGGCACATGCGTCTAGCTTAACTCACCTTTGAGTCTTAAGCTCCATCACAGTTGCTGGCACATCAATAAAGTTCTGATGAAAAATTACATGAATGAATGATACAAATGAGGGAATAAAGAGCTTTTACACTTTTGGTGATTATCCGAAGATGAGACTATTGCTATACTGGGGATAGAAGAGAAGGAATTAGAAGTGAGGCAGTTCAGGCAGGAGCAAAGGCTCTAATGTAAGCTTGTCCAGCCTGTATCCTGTGGGCCACAGGCAGCCCGGGACAGCTTTGAATGCAGCCCAACATAAATTTAGAAACTTTCTGAAAATGTTGAGACTTTTTGTGGTTATTTTTAAGCTCATCAGCTTTGATTCGTGTTAGTGTATTTTATGTGTGGCCCCAGACAATCCTTCGTCTTCCAATGTGACCCATGGAAGCTAAAACACTGCACACCCCTGTAATTACAAAAGTTCCTGGCACACATGTGGACAGTGAGCAAGCCACTCATTCAGAGAAGAATTCATGCAGGGAGGCTCCAAAACACCACCAAAAGGACTATTAGTACTTCCTTGGGTCTGAATTTTACCATGTAGAAATAGAGAACCAAAAAATAAATAAATCAAAAAGAATGTTGATCAGATGGATTCGAACAAGGTACATTTTCATATTTCTCTGATGATTAAGGACCATAGAGAGGCAAGCAAGAAGCTAAATAATAGTTCAGATAGCAAAAGTGGCAATGGGAGGAGAAAAGGGTGGGGAAAGAATTTAATTTAAAAGCAATTACAGGAAAAAATTATTTGGTACCTTTTAAAATGTAAGTTTCTCTACTCAAAACCTTCCAAGGAAGGTCTCTACTTCTCACTCAGATTAGTAACCAAAGTTCCTAGAAAGCCCACCTAGACCCTCCCTGATCTCAGCATTACTACCTTCAAGACTCCATCACCTCTCCGGCTTCATCCTCTCACTCTCTTCCTTGCTGGCTTCACTCCCACTATGTTGGGCTCCTTGCTGATTCTAGAATACTCAAGGGCAGTTTCCCCTTTAAGACCTTTGCACATGCTCTTTCCGTTACTTGGAATCCTCTTCCCCTGGGACTCTGCATAGCTAACATTTTCACCTCCTTTAAGTCCTTGCTTAGGTGTTGCTTCTCAAAAAGCATACACTGACCACCCAGCTGCTTCTCAACCCAGCACCCTAAGCGTCTTTCCCCGCACTGTTGTTTCCACTGCACTTATTGCCTCCAACATTGAATCACTTAATTGCCTATCATGCTCATCGTTTATTGTTAGTAACACACCGCTGCCCTGCTGGTCAGGAATTACTTCTTGGTCTGCTTTGTTCAACTATGTATCTCAAATGCCTAAAGCAATACCTGAGATAAACTAGATGCTCAATAAATACCTGATAAATGAAAGAACAACAAGGAAGAAGGAAGGCATCATCTAACATTACACCTTAGTTTTGAAGGTGGTTGACTATGAAATTAATGCTTCCATTCACAGAAACAGGAAAGCCAAAATGACAAGCTAACTGGAAGGCAGGGAGAAAAAGTTAATTTATTTTGTTTTAACCATTCACTTGAAATAGTGATGGAAATTCCCAGTATTCAGTGGAGAAATATAGAATTCTAATTCAGAAAAATAAAGTTGTCATAGCCACAATGGATTTGGGATACATCTTCTCAGAGGCAATAGCTAAAGCTGTTAAAGGACATGAAGAAGAAAAGTTCATAATGAGATCTGAGGGTGGGGCAATACAGAATCCAAGGAAATGTCCATATAACCTTAGGAAATTGTCATATAGAATTTCCTAAAATCTAAACTCCAGACCACTGCCTTTAAGGACCTCCATGTCCTAGCCTTGTTTATTTTTCTGGCTTCTAACACTTTATGCCTTGCTCTTTCTGCTCTAGCCACAGGGTACCCCCCACCTTACATAAATTAGCATCCCTCCTTTTTCTCTTCCAGCATGATTAGGTGATTGCCTGGCCTCATTCAGTACATAAGCTTCACATGGGCATGGGCTTTGCCATATTCACTGCTATGTCATATCCCAGAGTCTAGCACAGTGCCTGGCTCAAAGTAGGTGCCTAACACTTCAGGGAGCATGGGAGAAGAAATTAATGTAAGATATGGAAAAGTGAAAATAAGACACCTTAGATTTAGAAGGAAACTGAAAAGAAATGATGAGAGATAGAAGGAAATCCAAGAAGAGTGTCATGGGCACCTAAGTAGGAGAGAGTCTTATCAAAATAAAAGTAACGGCAGTGAGGAAGACACAGAGAATGATGTCTGTGGGAAGGAAACTAGACATGCAAAGACATTTAACTAGAGTAGTGAGGGCAGAAGAGATATTACAAGGAATTACAGAAAGAGTCAGTGTCAAAATCACACACTTTTCAGATCCTAGAACATTCGCGGTCATTAGAGGTAGATTCTTCCGTACCTCTTCCCATCACACTATATTAATCTTTCTCTCAGTAGCTACCAAAATTGGAGTGACTATTTTTAAAGTACCCAAGTTTTCAGACAAGACTATCCTATACATACTTAAGAAATGAAAAAAATCATCAGTACTCATAATCAAATAGTGAAAATTCTTTTATCCACTAGAATGCCCATTTAGATAGTTGGGCAGTCAACAGATGTTTGGGGAAGCTCAAAGACCGTGACTGTCCTACCTTCAATAAAAACTCACATCCCTGTGCTCAGGTCTGCAAAGTTTCACTTCACAGGAGACATTTAGTACATGTGACAATAAAGTGATTTACAGGAATAAGTGTGCATAAAACTCTAAGTACTAGTATTATTTATAATGACACCAGAAATTTATGATTTAGAAATTTTTAGAAGTATCATATGATTATATAGTCTCCTGAGGGATTCTGTTTAAAAGGATGCAATCATTTTTAATTTATCCTTAATGTCAATTAATTTACATACAATATCAAGATAATGTTTTAGAAATTTCTCTATATAACATAAAGTCCTGCATTGATATATGCAGAGATTAGAATCTCTGCAATGATACGTGAAATATTTATTGTTTCCCAAACTGTTTTCCAAAATTTAACACTAATTTTTTAAGAAAGTATTTATGTTTAGTACAGCATTAAACATTATATTAAACATATTTCATTTTGCTTTGATTAATTCTCCATATAGGCCTTCTGACAGCATTTCAGAGGGGATATTTATAAAACAATGATGTGTACTAAAAACCAGCTGCAAAATTCCCCTCATCTGGTCAACTCTTCCAGCTACCTCACTGAACTCAAACACTGCCAAGAATCCAGAATTAAGTCAGCTAGCCTTGGATGATGAAAACAGCCATCACAAAGGCCACACTCCTTACTCACTAGGAGGGGTCCTCACAGCCATATTTGAAGTGCAATTCTAATAAACTAGGTTAGATGGTTTTCTAATTCTCATCAGGGCATAAATGGCAAATGAGAACAAGGGGTGTGGGGTATAGAGAGTTTCAGATGAGATAATGTCTATGAATGCCCTTTATAAACTATAAAGTCCTACAAGAAATGTAAAACACTAGTTTTTATATGTCTAGTATAATAAAAATCAGTCATCAAGAGAAGATTAAATTGTATTTAAGAAAAAAATCAGTCTGAATGACATTTTTAAAAGAATTCCATCAAAGTTACAATGTTTTCTTAAAATTCTGTGCCAGATATTCTAAAAAGCTTATGCCATAGTAACATTCCATTTCTAATTGTGACAACTAAATGTTGTTTTATTATAGTTCTTCTTAAATCTGCTAAGAAAAGAGAATAGAGATGGGTAGCTTTTTTTGATACCTCATGAAATAGGTACCAATCATTTACTATAGAATTGCAGTGGAAACTAACTAAATATAGATCATTTTGTGCTAAATCTGTTACAATCTGATACTAGTTTATAGCACAGAAATGAATAGTAAGTTTTAAATGCCTGGAAAAGATACTGAGAAAAATGTATATCAATATTGTGTGTGTAAGAGAGAGGATATATGTAAATATAATATTCAAGTAAGACTATCATTATACCTTAGTGGTACAACAACATCGTTTAGTTCACTAAGGATCTCTGAAAACACATTCTGAGAATGACCGTTTCACTGTTATTTTCTCAAACTTCTGTCAGTGTTCCAAGTGAACACATTGTCTAATTCCATTTTATAATTAGAATGGACAGATTTTATTATATGAAGATGATTTCTAAATATTTCCTGAATTTCAGGCATTTCAATGGCCTCTCCAGAATTTCTGCAGAGGAAGAACCAAGGAAGGTAAAGGGGTTGAGAAGGGCTGGAAAGAAGAATGACTAGAACTGATCTGAAGCTGTATTCGCAAACTAAAAGTACTATTTCTCTTCTTAAACAAAGGAAGTTCAACTATTTGAGATGCATTCAGACAGAGTTTATGAAGAATAAGAGTAGATAAAATATCCCTCCAGACATGCCTTTGATTTCTATAAAGCCTTCCCTATTTCAAAGCTAGAGGGAATTTTTATATCTTTTGGACTCCCAGCATTTTATCTATATTTCTATGGCATTTATCACTGTCAACTTTGTATTATAATTATTTATGTTAACTGTGTTAGTGCCTGGAAATTAAGAGATGTTAAATAAGATGTTAACTGTACCCAAATATAAACCTGATTAAATGCCAAATTTACATTTGAGTTTGGCTGGCATTTTATTCAACAATCACCCTTCTGGCTGCTTTCTGTATCTCAAAAACATCTTCTGAAAATGGCTAGAGGCCTAAATTAAAGAAAGAAAAGATAATACCATCTCAACCCACAATTCAATTAATTGCTAAAGCAAATAGATCTAACCTTCATCAGGGACATCAGACATCACCATTTCAGTTCCCTAATTAGAGAGCATAACCTCCAACCCTCTGCTGCCTGATTCTTATCAAAATACAAGTGGCAAAAAATAAAATAAAATTTGAGAAATATTTCCTGAAGGCTAAAGGATTTCCTATACATCCAGTCTAATTCCTCTAATTTTTCCTATTCTCCATTACCAACTCCTGCCTCCATTAAGCCAGGCCACAGTTATTTGGGCTCTTAATAGAATTGCTTTTATTCAACTATGCTAAAGTATTAAAACACCTGCCTAGAATGAAGGTGATTACACAAAAAGAGCCCTAGGAAGCTCATTACTGTAATAACAGTGCGTTCGTCATTGAGGAGCTTTCTCAATATCATACCCTGTTTGTTACATGAGAATACTGGGTTAAAAAAAATCACAGATTTTAGTAACAGAAACCGTTTTTCTTCTTACAATAAACTAGTTCATTTTTATTACAAACACTATATACTATATAATTAATCAGTATCTGAAAGAAAACTCAGAGTCAAATCCATATCCTACTTGTAGGACAATCTTGTACAATAAATCCTTGGATACTAACTTTTTATTGGAGATTACTTATTCTTCTCTTATTGTCTCCTCTTGCTGACTCATTCTATTGTCAATATTTTATTGTATGAATGTATATAGGCTGTTACATATTTTGGGTCACATGGAAGAGGGTAGGCACCTGTTGAATGATATATAAATCCTATATTTCAAGCTAAAGCTACACTAACATGGTTTAACTGATGTGAAACAAGAAAGCATATTTTTCTAGAAATTTGTGAATTATAGGATGAAATGTATTAACAGTGGTTAGCATTATCCAATATTTCACAAATATCTGAGTAGTCCCAAAAAACAGTTGAGGACACCTAAATTATTATTTGTATTATTCTTAGCAAAATGTGACAATTCATAAGCCTAAATCTTGCTTTTCCTTCATTTCTTAATGACTCACACTGTACAACAGTCACAGAAATATAAAATATGTAAAATACATTAATTTTTAATTTGGACATTTGATTCTATGTTGCTGGGGATTCCATTTATATTAATAAATGCACATACTCAAATTATAATCTCACTCATCTTGGCAAAAGGCATATCTGAACCAAAACAGCATTCTTTTTGTTATTTATTCCTTTTCATTGATTTGTAAAATATAAAAGCAAATTAAATAACAATATAACAATAAAAAACTGAATTAGCTTGGGTGCAGTCACTCATGCCTATAATCCCAGCACAGTGAGAGGCGAGAAAGGTGGATCACTTAAGCCAGGAGTTTGAGACCAGCCTAGGCAATATAATGAGGTCCCGTCTCTACAAAACTAAATACATTATCCAGGCATATTGGCATGTACTTTTGGTCCCAGCTACAGTGGTGGAAGGACTTGCTTGAACCCCAGAAGTCAAGACTGCAGTGAGCTATGATTGTGCAACTGTATACCAGCCTGGGCAACAAGGCAATACCCTGTCTCAAAAGAAAAAATAAAATAAAAAACTAAAGCAAAGCATCATCCACTCTACAACTTTCTAGGGTGATTTTTCCTAAAAGTTAGGTGGCTGGAAAAAAGTAGCAGTCCTTTTTAATTGCTGCCATAACAATTACCACAAATGTAATGGCTTAAAATAACACAAACTTATCTTTCAGTTCTGTAGATCAGAAGGCTGACTGATGTCAAGGTGTTAGCAGGGACAATTTCCAAAAGCTCTATATGCACTGGTACTATTTCCTTTCAACATAACTTCTCACACGTGCCAGTCCCACTCCTTCTTAACACCTCTTAGAACCCATTGAATTCATTAATAATTCCCAGGCTACACTCCTCCCAATTCTAATGTAACTGAAGACAGCTTAAGCTGAAAGTTGCAAGAACTTCCTACTTGAGGTGAGAGAGTGGGGTCCAAAAAATTCCACTACATTTCCCTTTGAGTGTCAAACACTTCTTTCCAAGTCTCTACTGGTAACAACCACAGCCAACTGTGGCAGTGCCCTTTTTGTTCAGCTAATTATGTTGAAGGTTCTCAGATAAGCTCTCTGTTCCATGCAAAATGACATCATGAGGAATAGAGGTACGGCACAAGCATGCATTTGTCAGGGCTCTCTGATACAACACCTTACCCCAGAGACACAGAGAAAGAGATGAGTAAAGAAAACCAATCTGCGACTCAGAGCTAGAAAACAGGAGATGGAAAAAAACAGGGACAAAAGACAAAGAAAGAAAGGAGAAAGATCAGTTCAATCAATCTCTATGTTCCAAATTCACATGGTTGGCAAAATGAAGGAGAGAAAGAACACAAGTGAGAGGCAAAGAGACAGGACAGGAACTTATGAGGCATTCTTCTGCCTTTTACTGTACAGTAAATATCCACTCTAGCCAATCTCCATATGTTACATGCCTATTATAGATGTGCTGCAACAGACACAATATATCTGTTGCTAGAATTCCATAAAGAAAGGTTAAATATTGAAAAATGTTGATGCACAGAAAATAGAGTTGATGTTTTTTCTTTTGTGAAAGAAAATAAAAAGTTAAAAAACTGAAATTATGCAACAGTTTTAAGGACCTTTTGTCATTTAAAAGTCTGCTTGTTAAATGAACCCCTTAGAAAACCATTATAGATATAGTGGCTCTCCCACCGCTCTTGTACTTGTGCAATTACAGGGAGCAAGGATGGGGACACAAGAAGTGAGGAAAAGGAAGAATGATGTGAAGGAAATTGAGTTTGAAGATGGGCTAAAAAAGAGGTTTCACCTACTCTAATTTTCTGAAATAATAATAATCTTAATAATCTCTTAATAGCAGTCTTAATTAAGACTTAATAGTAGTCTTAATAATCTCTAGTGAAATACTTTTCATAAGTGTTTGACATTTATGGAATTCATGGTATATAAAATTTTATTCATAAAAAAACAGCTACTTTTTATAAGAGTATAAATTGTTGCTTAGTGTATCTGTTCTAGTTTTTCATATTGGGCTTTTCATGTTAAGATATTTTATCTAGCAATTTTCCTTATTCATGATGAGGTTTATAAGGACATATAAGAAAACTTCTAAGAAAATACTTATATTTGATGACTAAAGACATAATAGGATCAAAGACTGAACCAAGAACTGCTGATTAAATGCTCAGTATTTTTTTTATGCTTTCCATATTAACATTCTTAATTGCTAGGCTAAAAGATAAGATTAATCTACCTTGTTTTAGCATAAAGGAGAAACCCTAGCTTGGTTGACACAAGATTTGGGTTCTGGTCACAGCTTTGCTATTAACTAGCATTTCTTGTGAAAAGTCATTTAAACTCTCTGGAGCTCAGTTTCATAATCGAAAAAATTAAAAGAGTTTGACTAGATAATCTCTAAGATGTCTCCCAATTCAATTATTCCGTTATTTAAATTATATTCTAATATTAGAGCTCCCTGAAATTTGAAAAGCTGCTCCCTGCCAATATCCCAAAACCTACTTATTCCCATAATAAATAACTTTAAAGATGATTGTAAGACTCATATACTTAACTCCTTAAGAAAGTAGGTCGCAAACTTTAGTGTGCCAAAGAATTTAGGTCCCAACCTCAGAGACTTTTCCATGTTCTAGCTCCAGAGAGTCTGATTCAAAAGGACTGGGATGGTGATCAGAAACTGCAGTTTTAACAAGCACGTCAGATACTGCAAATAGTAGCTGCCTGGAAATCATAGTTTGAGAAAAGCTGCCTTAAAATTAATGTGCCAATCAAAATGAATTTTTGGATGTTTATTCTTTTACTCCAAAATGAATTTTAAGATGAATATTTAAAGAAAACATGAATAAATGGAACCTATGAATTTAACTATATGTAATAATTGAAATACATAATAGTCATCTGCTAAAGATATAATATGCACTATATACACTTCACAGGCTTTTAAAAGTTTATAGAATAACCCAAGGTATCTTAACAGATATCAGAAAAAAATACTATTTTTTTATTTTAGTAGAAACTAGGTATCTACCAACAGTCAGTCGTTATAGGAGGGAAAAATCTTTAGACCATCCAACAATTACAAAGTAGTTCACGGGAAATATAAAATCCTAAAGAGCCCAACTTTTTAACCTTAGACATTATTCAAAAAAGCATTATTAAACATATCAAAGTACATGATCATCCTGAACCTTCTTGAGTCAAGGAGATTAGTGACTGATAATTATTGAAGCTAGGATTATGCATTATACTACATTTTGAGGATACATATTAAAGATACAGTCATTATTCCTAAAAAAATAAGCTAGATTCTAATCAATGTTAATAAGAGTTAAAATTAGTAGTGACAGGTCTAATTTAAAGTATAGGAATTCTGCTTATTGACAGGAATTCAATCCAGATCAGTTCAACTACTCCTTCTGCACTCACTATTTTCCTTCTGCATCTGGTGAATACAGAAAAAGACCCAATCATGGTCAGTGTCTCCTGGGCAGTGATTTTCAAACTTTAAAGTGTAAAGAAATCACCTGGAGACCCAGTCAGAACATAGACTCTCATTCAGCAGGCTAAGATTCAATACTTCTAATAAATGCCCAGGCAATGCCGATGCTTCTGGTCCCTGAATAAGGCCTCAGGACATTTCAACCTTATTGTGTTGAAAAACAAAAATCCCATGAATCAAATGTAGGTCACTGTAGCAGATTGTATTTTCCGAAGATGGCCATATTACAATTGCTCTTATCCCACATGCTTTTCCAAGTGTGACCTTGGTATTCCCTCATCAAGAGGTAGTGTTTAATTTCCCCGCCCTTGAATCTAGGCCAGCTTTCCTGACTCGCTTGTAACCAAATGACTGTGGTAGAAGTGTCACTGCAGGACTGCTGAGCCCAGATGAGAAGTCTTGTAGCGTCTGCTGTAGTCTCATGGAACACTCTCCCCAGATGCTTCCTCTCAGAGCCCAGCAGCCACACTGGAAGAAACCCAAACCTTATGCAGAGGCTGTGTGTAGGCGCACTGGTGATAGTCCAAGCCTTAGAATCAACTCAGCCCAGGCACCAGACGTGTGAATGAAGAAGCCTCCAGAGAGTCCCCACACTCAGCCACTCAGTTCACTCCCAGTCAGTTGAGGATTCCCAGATGAGGAATCCAGACTTTCTAAAGCAAAGATAAATCATCCACATTTGCCTTCTGAGAATATCTAACATACAAAAACCATGAACATAGTAAATTAACTGTTGTGTTATGGCCTAAGTTTGAGGTTATTTGTAATACAACAAAGGATAACAGCAAGAATAAAATTAGAGTTAATGTAGAGAAAGGATATCCAGTAAATAAAAAAAAAAAAAACCTGATCAAACATGTTATTTTTAATAGTTAGACAAAGATGTATGGTTAAGAAAGGGAAGATCTGGTGACAGAGACAACAAAGCATCCAATCCAAAATCATTAAAAAAAAAAAAACTCAAGGGAAAAGTCTGGCTGGATTAGAAGATGAGTTCTGAGATGAGGCAAGAGATTATAATAGAAATGGAATGGAGTGAATTATAAAGAAAATTTAAAGGAATCAATAACAAATAGTAACCAAGTAGATGAAAATTTGAGAATGGAACATGAATTATTTAGACTTTAAGATTTTTTTGGTTCTGTCAATGACACTTCTTTCATTAGACTTTCTAGAACCACCATAGAGCAAAACAGAAATCAAACAACAGAGAACAAAGAAAAAGTTCTAAGGAAAGAAGCAGAAGCACTGCAAAAAGGACACCCATAGAGCATATACAGAACTGGAAAGAAAGAAAAGAATTATGGCACAATGGCTAGAATGGCTCATAAAACCTGTTGATACTTATGCTGAACAAATATTTTTGAAACACTGCTACAGGTTCATTCAGTGTTCCGGGAACTGTGGATAATATGTGAGGAACATGACGTAGTCAATGCCCCATTAAACCTAAAATACTAGTGAGGACAGTAAACAAGTAAACAGATAAATCAAATGACAGGCTAAGTATCCTTAACCTTAAAATTCAACACCTGACCTCATGTTCAGTCAAAATGCACTCAAAACTTTGTTTCATGCACTAAATTACTATATAATATTATATAAAATTACCTCAGTCTATGTGGATAAGGTGTACATAAAACACACATAAATTTTGTGTTTAGTCTTAGGTCTCATCCCCAAGATATTCATTGTGTACATGCAACTATTCCAAAATCCAAAGCACGTCTGGCCGGATGTGTTTCAGGTAAGGAATACTCAACCTGTATGTTTATATAGTGATAAGTATCATGAAGAAAATAAAGCAGAGTGAACGTCTGAACTATTTGGGAAAGGTGAAATGGGAGGAGGAGATACATAAGATTTGTATATACTTAAAATAACCAAGAGAGAGCCCACGAAAAAATAGTAATAGTAGCAGTAGTGAAATCGCCGTAGTAGTATTGATAGTAATAGCAGTCGTAGTAGCCATAGTAGTAAAAGCTTAAGAAAAAGTAGTGGAGAAAAAGCTAAGAGTTATTAGGGATAAAAATGTTTACCAACAAATGAAGAGAAAGCCCAAGACAGCTTCCTAACTATAATCCACCAGATGTTCCAGTCAGAAGCTGGGAGTCATTCTTGATCCTCTGTAGTAGAGGCTACAGGCACTCACCAATACCTGTGTGTTCTGCTCTTCCTAGGTACATAAGAGAAGTGTATTTCCAGTCTCCTCTGCAATGAGGTGTGTCCAGATTCTAGCCAAGGAGTGTGGCTGGAAGCTACTTCTCAGCTTGGCCCATAAATTCCTCCAACAGCATCCTCCATGCCACAAAATGGGAGAAGAGAGAAGGCAGGTGCTTGATTCTACTTTCCCCTGCCACCACACTATGGAGCTTGCAGTACCGGATCTGCTCCCCTCAGACTGCTCTTCCATGTACCTAGATCTAATACCATTTCCCTGCTTTGCCCCTTGAGGTCTAGGGACAATAACAGCATCCAGTTTTTCATGGGTTTTGGGTGCCTCGTCATTCCCTGTTAGTTCCTTATGCCTGCCTGCACTTCGGTAAAGGGTCCCTTAATAAAACCCCTCTCAGTTAAACATTTTAATGAATGTCACTGCTCCCTGTCAGAACCCTGACAGCTATGCCTCATTTCCAGTCTCCTCTGCATTCTCATTAAAAATTTAAATAAAGATTATAGTACTTAAGTATTAAAGAGAACTAATGAAAATAACAGAACTTTGGAACTAAAAATGATCTTGGGAATCACCTTGAGGCTATCCTCTTCATTGTAAGCTGACGGTATGAAGGACCAACAATGAAATAGATGAGTAAGTTTTTTCCTTTTTACATAATCATACATATAGCTCACACTAAAAGAAAATGTGTGTTACATGCCAAGCTTTTAATATTATTCAGGATACTTATTTATGATATTTATATTTTCAAGAAAAAAGTAATGAGATCCAATTCTTAAAATTAACAGTCAGAAACTAGTTCTACATTGGAAGAGCATCCACCTAAGCTGGAAGGCAGAGAACATATATTTCTCAGTTCTCATTCTTTCAATGAAATTCTACTCTGTTTATAAAGCTGCCAAATGGCTGAACTAGCCCAAAACAGTTTACAATATTGAAATATGCTAACTTTTTTTCCTGATGATCTTCTTATGATGGAAAAAACAAGCTTTAACGAAAACTAACCCCGATCATGAATGTCAGCTCCTAATCAAGAGCCACACCCTGCCTGCAAGTCATATTAAAATGCTAAATAAAGCATCTCTCCAGCTAGAAGCTCAGTAGTCATGGCAAATGTCCATTATCAAGAGCTAAAGATACCTCGTCTAGTTTCTGTTGTTCTCATCTAAATTTGCTCTATAGCCCTCATCTGGTATCTTGAGCTTCTTCTAATATTCTTGTTCTGAGATGCATTATCAAATACGTACCTTTTCTAAGAAAAGGACAAGGCATATCCCTCAAAAAAAATCTATACCTTGCTTCAAACTATGACTTGACCCCGGTATATTAAATATGATGTTAAAGCATTTGTTACTTTGAATAGCTCCATTTGTTGATCTAATGTGTGTCAGGCAGAATCCAATGTGTTTCACACATTTTCTTTAATTCTCCTGAATATTTTTTCCCACACCTTTGCTGTATGAACAAGAAATTTCACACAAACATGGTATTGTTCTATAATAAATACATTAAAATTATGTGCTATTGCCAAAATACATCTCTTAATGTCACAATTTTGATAATACTAAGCTTACATAGAAATGATTATCCAAGCACTTACTTCATTATTTCTAACAAAATCTCAAAGGAACAGCAGAGTGTGCTTTCTGTTACATATGCTAGCTGATCCATGATTTTGTTCTTTTTAAATTTTGGATGTATACCACAGGGATGTGAGTCAGATTTAGGAAAAAAATGTTTTCAACAAATTATAATTTTTATAGAACAGCTGCCCTCTCTTTCTTACAATCAAGTGCATCAATGAACTAGACTAAGGATGTTGGTGAAACCTCATTAAAAGAGTAACTGACCAATAGCTGGTCAGACATATTACCAACCAAATATAAATGGCAAGTCCCAACTGTCAAGCCTGAGTACATTCTGTTCTTTAGATGACCACATGAGAACAGAATAAAGGGATCAGTGCTCATCTGCACCCCGAGATTCATAGGTTGCAAACAAAATGGAGCTCCCCTCCCCCAAGGGAACTTAGGCACCTAAGTTTTTTAGGTCCAAATGTATGGTACCATAACTGTGATAACAATGCCAATTTACAAATACGTAGCCCATTTAACATACATTTGCCCATTCAGTCATTAAAACTACATTGCACTATTTAAAAACTAGGCTCAAGAAAGTAAAATGGCATGCCCAAGGTCACATTGTGAGTGGCACAATTAAGACATGAACTCATGTCTTTTAATTCTTAACTGATGTTCTTTATACTCTTACAGAGTAAAATAAGGTCCTGGACCTTTAAGAAACACCAATTCTGGAGCTCCACTGTAGACTTACTAAATCTACACCTCTGAAGTTGGATCCTGTAGTAGGCAGAATTCTTAGATTGCCCCCCACATTTCTAAACCCCAGCCATCAGTGTGGACATCCTGCATAATCGCTCCTCTTAAGTGTGGGCAAAACTTGTGAATATGATGAAATGTCATGCCCACGATTAGGTTACATATGTGGTAAAAGAAGGGGGCTTTGCAGATGCAATTAAGGTCTCAATTTAGTTGATCTGAGTTGATCACTCGAAAGGGAGAGTATCCTGTGTGGGCCTGACTTAAGCAGGTGAGAGCTCTTCAAATTGGGGTTGGGTCTCTTCTGAAGTTAAAGAGAGAATCTGCTGGCCTTGAAGAAGCAAATGGCCATGCAGTGAGCCATCTATGCAGATGGTTAGATGTTAAAGATCTGAGTGTGGCCTCTAGAAGAAAAGACTGGTTTCTAGCTGACAACTAACAAGAAAACGGGACCTAAATTAGCCACAAGGAAATTCAACTTTGCCAACAATCTGAATAGACTTGAAAGTGATTCTTCCCAAATTAAGTCTCTAAACAGCATAACCTTTGACCTCACAACCAACAGCACTATAATTTATGCTTGAGCAAAGACATAGTTTTTAACCAGACAGATAACCAACAAAAAGCACAAAACTGAAATGTGTGGCACTAACTAGACCTCAAAAAGGACATTTGATTGCAGTATGAAAGCTGACATAAAAAGGCAGATCACTGCCTTGTTTGATTTTAGCTGGGAATATATGCCTTTTTAGGCAACTCAAATTTTTTGCTGCTCTGTGTGACCACAAAAGCTTCCAAAATATTGCTTTTTGGGGCTACAAATAAATCTTAGCAAGTAAGCAAATGTGAAAAAAAAATCCATGAATAATGAAGGACCAACTGTATATTGAAATGTTAACTGACATTGCATTTATTTACTATATTTCCTGAATTTTTATACTGAACATGTATTTTTTAAAATCCTTGCATTTTAAAAAATACATTTCTCAATTCAAACACGGCAAACTCTATACCTTCTGCTTACCTTATGAACAGTTATATTAACTCTGTATTAAAACTGTATCCTTATTTCTGAATTCTTTATTATTGACTACTGTAAGACAGCACATAGTGCATAGCACATAGGAAGTGGTAGAGAAATGTTGAATAAATGGGTGAACTTTCTCAAATGTTGAGTTTGCTCAAACTATTCACTCTATGGAATATTCTTCAACGTGACACTAATTAAAACTAGACTCACAAATTGTGATGTGAGTATTCTGTGAAAACTTACATAAAAATTACCACTTAAACCAAATCTTCTGAGGGAAGGCAGGTCTTTGGGAATGGAAAGGAGCATTTTTAAAAAATACGTATTTAAGAAGTATGAGTGCAGTGTTGTTACATAGATAAAAAATGAATCTTTCTAGTAGGGATTGGCATGAAAAGCATCTGCACTGCTAAAACCATCTCAAAGTAACTAAATGTTTATAAAAGAAGGCTCTGTACCAATTTATTGCAACACAAAGATTATCAGATAGCTAGTATTTTGCCCATGGATCTGTATCCTCCTTAGTTGATACTAAGAATTTTATAGCCATGATCATAGTCCAATTTCCATCACAGTTCATCACTCTCAAGTAAGTGTTTACTGAAAAACTGATGCAGAAGATGCTTTGCTAGGATTGTGTGGTCAGCAATATTCCCCAGTTCCAAAGTTTTCAGCCAAGCCTCTATGTTGATCTACTCTGGACCAATCTTCTAGGGGGTCATGATAACAGAAGCAATAGTAGGATGGGCTCAGCTCTTCAGAGCCATGTGGTTTTAATTATTTTCACTACTAGCAACTCAGATACATAAAGTAAAGAAAACAAGAATGCTTTCTGGTCTCGAAACTGCGAGGAGAGGTCATGTAGTATATATATATATTCATTAACAATAGGTAATATGCTAATAACAGTAATGGAAACAATACAAGCAGTTTGGGGAAAACAAAGATACCCTCAATATTTATAAGATTTTTTTCCCATTAAATGGGATAGATGAGTTTAGCTTGATGAAACTCTTTCTATCCTTTTGAGTTCCCACAAATGTTTTTTGTGGTTGTTTCTTTTGCGTGCTCATGGTTTTAGCCATTGTGATTTAGAATGATTTTAAGCCAGAGTAACCTGACTTAACCCACCTTTACTCTATGTGTATAGAAATTAGGGCACAGAGAAAGCAACCCATTCAGGGGCAACAGTAGGAAGAAGAGGAAGGACTTCTGGTCACATAAACAGTCTGCTGAAAGATCTAATGAGTTATATTGTTTATGAATGCCTTTCCTGCTTTCAGGTAGAAACATTCTAAAGCAGTGTTTCTCAGACTTTTTGGTCCTAGGACCCTTTTGTACTATTTAAGATTATTAAGGACCCTAAAAAGCTTTTGTTCATGTAGGATACACTTCCAGATATGTTCAAAATTAAAAGAAAAATTTATAAAATATTTAATTCACTTTAAAACAAAAATAATTAGTCCACTATATGGTAAAATAACTAAATGTATTTATGTAAAATACCTGTTTTTCCAAACCAAAAAAAAATTAGTAATAAGAATGTCATTGTTTTACATTTTTATAAATCTCTTTCTGTCTGACTTAATAGAAGACAGTTGGGGTCTCCTACCTGCTTTTTAATTCAATCTGTTGCACATCCTCTTGTAGCCTCTGGAAAACTTCACTGTGCACTTGAGTGAGTATGAGAGTGAAACAAACACAAATGGTATTATTATGAAAATAGTTTTGATTTTACAGACCTCTTGAAAGAGCCTTGGGGACACAGAATGAACAACCTTCTGGTATACCTAGGACTACTCTAGTTTTATTCCCAAGTTCAAGGAAACCCTGAGGGTGAGGGCAAACCAGGACAACTGATCACCCTCTCATTACATTTTGAGAACAACAGTGCTAAGATATCAAAAAAGATCAAGTTGCTTAAGACCATAACATCTACTATTACTGTGTCTTCAAAATCACAAGGTGACCTAACTCACATATATCCACTATTACTAGCTACATATATATCTATTTAACTTGTATACAGTGTTTAATAAAAATGTAATAATTTGAAATCAATCAAATATTCTCAGTAGCATATACCTAAGCATACTCAAAGTAGAGGTTTGATGTTATTTTAGGTAAAGTGAAAATTAAGCTATATTTAATTTTTGGTGGTTTGGGAACCAAGGCTCAAACTAATGTAACAACTTAATAAATGGCTATTAAAATACATTTTTTTAATTTTAAAAAGCAGTATATGTCATTTCATTTTTAGTCACAAAATACAATCTGAAATCTTACTCTTCAGTAAGTTACCTTGAGCAACAATAAAAAAAAATTTAGCTTCTTGAGAATTAGCTTATTTTCTCAAAAAGCTTTATAGAATAAAATATATTAACTCTGGTTTATGACATTCAAGTGCCAAGCCACATGTTTTCCCTCCAACACCTTTATTTCCTTTTAAATAAAATTGCATATGAGCAAGTCTTTAGTCAAATAAGAGTCATCAGTTTCCATATTTTTTTCCACTTTTTAGATGAAGCATTTCTTAAACATTACATATATAACAACAGTGGCTGGTATAATGTTTTAATAATTCCTAAGGTTCTTTTTTGTTAAAACATGAATGATAAAAATCATATTATTTAGATTAAAATGTTATTTAAAAAATCACTATCCTAACCAGAGGTTTTCCCTCATATGAGAGATTTAACATTATTGAATTGGCAACAGACATTCATTTCAACTCAAGCATTTTTCTTGCCATCTTTCTCACAAAATTAAATGTGTACCTACAGTTGCTATGGTATTGGTGTAAGCCTTACTTTGGCATAGTAATATTGTTTAAATAAATCATTTTGTAAAAAGGTGTTTGCTGAAACTTTAAAATATATTTCCAAAAGCAATAATTTTCTGAAGAAAAGTCACTTCCTTTTCCAATTATTTTTGTACTTTTTTCACTCCTCAATGGTCTACAAATTCACTGAGATGGTTACTTATAATTTTTTTTAAAGAACTATAGCTAATAATGTCAATGCAAAATTTCAAAACATAGGCAGAAAATTAGTTAAGAGTTTTCCTACTTTAAATAGAAATAAACCAAAGTACTTTAAAATACCACTAATATTTCAAACTTCACAATTTTGATAAAGCTTATTTGTTACTACCTGAAAAAATGGTGATAATTATGTAATACTAATTACACAAAAATGTATCAAAATGGGCCAATGAAAGATGAGCTTTATAATATTTTTCAAACAAAATTCAGCAGACTCAAAGGTCTAAATTCCATTTTATAACCAATCATCAAAATGTGGTACGATATTAGTGTCTAAAAGATATGTTTATTGTGGATAAATTGCTTATAGCAAAAATATCACATCCATACAATAATATCCCTACCACTAGTTTCTCCAAAGTTTGGCTTATCCTCCACAAAGCCAGTTGAGTTGTTTAGTGGGGGGGGAAATCATTTCCTTGTTTAAGAACTTCCATGAATAGCTGTTGTTCCTAAAAAATGCAGTCTGAACTTTTTTAGCATATGATGTTCACTCAGTCCCAAACCACTTTATCTCTTGCCAGTTCATTCTTCAGCAAGTAGGCCTGGAGTGCCGTCAGCAGCTGGCCCACAGCAGATATGCAATCACATCTTTTGCAAAAGGCACAGCAGCATCCTTGAGAACTTATATTCTCACATGACCTTGAACACACTTTGCCTTCTTCCAGTGAAGATGCAGCACAGTACAGGTGAGAACTTTACAAAGGGAACAATTCAAGAAAACTGAAATTTCTCCCTGCATGAATTTAGTCCATTCATAATTAAAATAATTTCGATAGGTCCCATGGGAGTAAAATACATCTATTCAATTTGGATTTTCACTTTTTTTATAACAGGAATTATGATGAGAAAGATACTATTACATTTTTGTAAGTTATTTTTAATCAAATTAAAATTAACATAAGATAAAATGATGTACAGGTCTTTGATATTCCATGCAACGAGTATTCATGACTGCAAATACTTGTGTAGTCAGCAGTAAAAACAAAATACAGGACATACCTATCGGTCTCAAAAAGTTTTCATGCCACTCTCTAGTCAATTACTTTCTCCCTTCCTCATACAAACAGTTTCTGATTTCTAATATCATAGATTGGTTTTTCCGTTTCTTGGGCTTCATATAAATTAAATTGTCATATATGTAGACTTCTTAAATCTTTTTTTATTCAGCTTAATGCTTTTGAAATTCCCCCATATGGTTGCATGGATCCATATTTTTATTGCTGACTAATATTTCATTATATGAACACACTATATCTTTTATGTATTTATCAACATTTTGTATATCTTCTTTTGTGAGACGTCAGTTCAAATCTTTTGCACATTTAAAAAACTTAGATTGTCAGCTGGGCGCGGTGGCTCACGCCTGTAATCCCAGCACTTTGGGAGGCCGAGGTGGGTGGATCAAGAGGTCAAGAGATCGAGACCATCCTGGTCAACATGGTGAAACCCCGTCTCTACTAAAAATACAAAAAATTAGCTGGGCATGGGGGCGCATGCCTGTTGTCCCAGCTACTCTGAAGGTTGAGGAAGGAGAACTGTCTGAACCCAGGAGGCAGAGATTGTGGTGAGCCGAGATCATGCCATTGCACTCCAGCCTGGGTAACAAGAGCAAAACTCCATCTCAAAATAAATAAATAAATAAATAAACTTAGACTGTCTTATCATGGATGATTTATAGGTTTTCTTTAAATATCTGGGATAATAATTGTCACATGTATGTGTTGTGAATATTTCAATTTGTTATTTGTCTGTTCTTTATTTCAATTCTGTCTTGTGATGAGCACAATTTTTAATTTCAAAGTCTAATTTATCCACAGTTTTCATGGTTTCTGCTCTTTGTGTCCTACTGAAGAAATCTTGGTCTACTCCAAAGACTCGTTCCATGTGCCAACATTCCCCTGCAGATTAGGAGTGCCCTGTTCCTGTTTTCATGGCTTTCTCATCCGAGGCTTCACATTTGTCATGGGAGAAATGCTAAACAGAGCTCGTTTGGGTTTATTCATCAGTCACCTCAATACTGTAGCCACCAGGTTAAATATTCACAGCCTTTCCCCACACAGAACCATCTGCTGGTGCTCTCCAACAATATTAACATGAAATGAAAGCCTTGACAAGAAGTCTAGTAAGTGGCTACTGATATTGGTTCCACACTTAATGACCTTGAGGCTGGCACCTGGGCAATTCTCAGGTCCTTTCCTTCATGGTCACTAGATGACTGCTGCAGCCCCTGCCACCATAATTTCTTTGGGTTCTATGGGTCAGGAATTCAGACGGGCACAATGCAGATGGCTTATCTTTACTCCACAATGTCTGAGGACTAGCTGGAAAGATCTAAAGGTCTGGAAGTGACTTAAATGGCTGTGGTCTAGAAACATTTAGAGAATGTTCACACACGTTTGGCACCTGTGCTAGGATATCTCAAAGACTTGCTTCCCCATATGGCTAGAGAATCTCACAGTGGGATGGCAGAGTTCTAAAAGACAGCACAAAAAAGGAGCACCCAAGACAGATGCCTTAGTCCATTTTGTATTGCTATAAAGAAATACCTGGGACTGAATAATTTATAAAGAAAAGAGGTTTATTTATGTTGCAGTTCTACAGGCTGTACAAGAAGCACAGCCTTGGCATTTGGTTCTGGCAAGGACCTCAGGAAGCTTTTAATCAAGATGGAAGATAAAGTGGATCAGGCATTACATGGCAAGAAGGAGAAAGCAGGGGAGGAAGAAAGCAAGAAAAAGAAAGGGAGGAGGAAGGTACAGGCTCTTTTTAATAACCACATCTTACTCATTACTGCTACAACAGCACCAAGCCATTCAAGAAGGATGCACGCTCATGGCCCAAACACCTACTAGACCCCAACTCCACCACTGGCAATCACATTTCAACATGAGATTTGAAGGGGGCAAATATATAAACTGTATCAAGAGATTACCCAGATAAGGAACACCTGAGAGAGATTGTCCAGAAGGATTGCTCCAAATGGGAGCACCCAGAGTGCCAGAGGGAGCATTGCATGAAACAGCTTACCAAATGCATTTTAACTAGCAGCAAGACAGAGGCAGCTTTCTGTTTTTTCATCCTGAAATTAGATCTCTGGGACGTTACTTGTCATTCATATGGAAAGGGATGACAGATATCCTTGAGTTCAAAAATGTAACTCACCATCGAAACTTCTTTAACCTTGGATTAGTCACTCAATGATGCCAAATCTCAGCTTTCCCTTTTGTATAATAACAGTAATACTACAATGATAGAAAGTTTATTATAATACAACAATACAATGGAATAATGATACTACCTTCCTCAGTTGATGTGAGTGTCAAATAACTTATCCTTCATGACTGAAACATGAGAAGTAATTTTCATAATTTAGTTCCCTGCCTATATCTGCCTAGTAAAGTCCTACTCACAATCCCATCAAAAGACATGTATATGTAAAACTACCCCATCACCAGGACAAAGTCAATTTCATCTGTGTCCCTCAAACTTCCATTACATGGTACACCATGAAACAGCTATACCATGTTATAATTATGCATTCATTCATTTAACAAATACATATTGAGAACCTACCATCTATCAAGAACTGTGCTAGGAGTGGTAGATACTGCTTAGTAAAAACAGTTTGAATCCCTGTCACCATTAAGTTTACCCTCTACTGTTAAAAATGTCTTTATCTGCACCTAGACGATTACCTGATTGAGAGTCACCTCTGTATTTATTCCGCACATTCTGTTACTATGGCTAGATTCTCACAAATATTTGTCAAATTAATTTCCTACAAAAGATAAAATAGTTTAATCCTTGTTCACAGTTAGTTCATCTAGGTAATCGAGCACAATCTATATTAAAATAAACGTATGTAATTTTAACAGGTAATGTTTCCTTTAGGGAAATCTGAAATTCCAAAGACACTCCAATGAAAAAAAAATTTAAAATGTCCAGGAAACCTCATTTACGTTCCATTTAAGCCACTCCTTTTTCATGTTTTTGCTATTAGGTTAATTATTCCTCAAAATCCTGGCAGTAGAAAAGAATAACACTGGCCATTTTGATGATCATCTGTGGTCACTAACGTGTGTTCCATAGGTCACCAGTTCCAACCATGCAAGCCTCACAGGTTGGGCTGCAGAATGGCTCTCCAAGGTCCTCACAGTCTCTCTCTGGAGACGTCATATATTTATGGAGTCAAAACAAACAGATAAGTAATCACCCTAGTAAATACCATTGTTTTTATCATTACATGCTGAAGGAAACGTAAAATCAGCTCATTTGTGGGCTACAGTGGCAGCAGAAAAGAGGAAGCAGACTGCACAGCCATTGTGTGTGTGTGCACAAATGCCACTAGTGCTTCTAAGTACTTCCCTTCTGGGGAAAAAAATACAAACACAAAAATGCACAGACAGTTCCTTCTCCTGTTCCTAGAAAAACAAATCATAAAAGAATTCCCTGCTACCCTCACCAAAATCTAAATGGGGAGGTAAAAGAGGTACAAAAATCCCAGTGAATGACGCATGATAAAAATTTATTCCTCTCATGTCTTTCCAAAATCATAAAAAACAGGTTGGTAGCTGTCATCATGGTCTTATCCCAGACATTTAAGGATAAACATTAAACACCTCAGGATACTTTTTTCCAATTTAAATCTAAACCCAGGTTTACAATTACTGTCTGTGTTAAAAATAATGTATTCACATGTGAATTTCTCTAACTTTTTAAATCCAGGGATTTATGTGTATGGATATTTTTGTTTAAATATGTGCTGAGTTTTCTTTTTCTCTTTCATTCCTTTTCTGTGTGAAGCTATAAACACATTTTAGGGAATTAAGTGGTCAGTAAACAAAGTCTTACACATAGAAATGGCATATTAAATGCTAGATGAAATCAGAGGAAAATAGCATAGGCTGTGTATTTGACATTGCAAATTATAATGAAAACTGAAAGATGCCAAAGAGATGAATTTAGATTACGATATGAGATAATTTGTAATTGCCAAAATGTGGAAACAAACCATTGTCCTTCAACTGAAGAATGGAAAAATAACATATGGTATAGCCCTACAATGGCACACAATTCTGCAATAAAACAAAATGAAGAACTGATGTATGCTGTAACATGGATGAACCTTGAAAACATGCTAAATGAAAGAAGCCAGTAGCAAAACCCACACATTGTATGCACTCATTTATACAAATTGTCTCATATAGGCAAATCCACAGAGATGGAAAATAGATTAGCGGTTTCCTAAAACTGAAAGCAGAGGGAAAGACTGAGAGGAAATGGAGAGTGACTGCTAATGGGCACATGGTTTATTTTTGAGATAATGAAAATGTTTTAAACTTTATTTTGGTGATGGTTGCACATAATGAATATGCTAGAAACCATTGCATTTTAAATACATGAATTGTATAGTATGTTAATTATATCTCAATAAAGCTATTAGAAATACTTTGTAGCAGAAATGACATAGGCACCTACTTTGTGTATAAAAAGAACACATGAAATAAATACTTGCTTATGTTTATAAGCATAAATCTGAGAGGTTAAAGAGAAAGGTAAAGCTGGGACAGAAAACTCTTCTCCTGAGTCTAAAGCCAGGAGCTGAACACACTACCTCAGTCACCAATATGTTCTATTCATCTATGGCAAAGTTTCTTCACATGCTTCAAAACCTCACCTAAGTACACTATCCCCCATCATGAGTACTATAGGGAAAATAGTTCCATAAGAGTAAAATAGAAGAAATTTTTAATGTATTTATTTTGAAGGTTTGAAAGGGGAAACAGAGTGAACAAAAACAAAACAATAAAATCTTACTTTTATTAGCAAGACGAAGTTATAGAAAAGTACTAGCTAAACAAATGTCTATGTACATAGGGTGGAATCGGCCCAATTCACAGAGTTAAACCCACCACAGAAAAACACCACCAAGTGCTGTAGCCTTAATTCTAACATAAAATTTTAGAAGATAATTCAATTTTTGTGTCTATCATGGCATATGCTTTTGCTTATGTTTATGAATCATTCAAGAATAATATCAGTTAAACATAATAATTCCAAGAGAAGATTTTAGAAACAATACTAAGGGAATCATTGATTAACAGAAGTCACAGGTGAATTGAAATTAACAGTACAAGGGATTGAATATATAGCAGCCAGGATGCTTTGAGCTGCAAGCAACAGAAGAGCAAAGTAAAAGAAATGGAAACTGGAAAGAATTAGTCATCTCCTGTACAAGAAAATATGTGAAAGGAGTGCTCCCTCATTGACTCAGCTGTTCAACTTGACCTCAAGGGTCCCAGGACTTTCAAGTGTCCTACTTTGCATTCCTGTACTCCAGCGATGTCTCTCCTAATGTCTTCAAGCTAACTGTAGCAGTTCTATAGGTGTAAACTTCTGACAGCTCCACATCCCAAAAAAAGGAAAAAGACATTTTCTCCACCTATCTTTTTATTTGGGAAAAAGTCTTTCAAACATTCTCTGGTCAAGTTTTCCTCAGATCCCACTGCCAGGATTGGATCACATGATCATGCTTCAACCAATCCTTAGCAAGGGGAATGAGATCTCAATAGGACTGAGTCATTCTAATCATGATTTGTCCCTGAGCTTGGCAGGAGAGATCATTTCCCCAAATCAATTGGGAGGTCAGAACAATGAACAAATTCAGGATTCTTCCAGGAAGCCTTTTCCTGGTGAGCAACCCTCACCAAGAAAAGGGTGATCAGACTGGTGTATGATCCAGACACTATCTCACATGGAAAACCATCAAAAAACTGAGGATGTTTAACCTACACAGGTGAAGGCTATGATGAAGTCTTAGAACAAGTGCAAGTTTTCAAATACCATGTGAAAGAGAAGATCTCTCATTACTATGAGGCCTTACAAACTATAGCTCTCCAACAATATGCTCAGGGCAAACTCATGCAGGGGGAATCATCATTCACAGAGGAGAATATACTCTTTGGATAGAAGGCTGGGCTAGTGAATCTAAGATTTTTTTCTATCCTTTCTCTAGTTTGTCTGAATCATGCATGTAGGAAACTTGCCCATAACCTCCTCCCTACCCTCCTTAAAAAGTCTGCCAACTCAAATTTCAACTCTAAAATTGATATTTTTACATGGAAAGAAAAGAAACAACAAAACAATCTTCATAGGGCAAACAGTCTTTTCTTGAGTCAGACAATAGAGTAAATAGAATAAAGTTAATTCAGAGCTATCAAAAGCAATTGTAAACATTGGTGTCATTTTCCTCATATTTTTCAATCCCAGTTCCATTACTATCAATAGGCAACTGTTCTTACGGTTGCTCTAAGTAGAAGAACAGATTGCAGATTATACAAGGGCTCTAGCCTCAGCCAGCATTTACTAAATAAATACCAATATCTGAAATTCCCTTATGTCTTTCTTTGCTGTTATTCTAACTGCCAGCCTGAACAAGCAAAAGGAGCAATTAAAGAAGCTGCCATCAGTATCTTGGGAGGAGCCCATTATTTCCAATCCTTACCTCTTCTCTTCCAAACCCTGCCTTCTAATTTCCATTCTGACCTCTTTTCATGCAGCTAATACTGATAATTATTTAAACAAACATTATGATCTCAGCCTGAATTTACTTCACTCTCTGAACAGATGTCAGTCAACTTCAAGAGAAGTTATTAATTTTATGTTCAATTACCATGAAATTTGAGTCAGGATTTTCTCCACAATGCCATATTTGAAAATTAACTGAACAAAATGTAGATATCAAAACTACTTAGGTTTTGCTTGTATTCAAAAACAAGTGAGGCTTTGAGATATGAGAAAATGACCCAAGTTTAGCAGAGAAGATCCTTCATTGCCCCACACTCCATCTTCAACATCTGCCTCTTCTTCATCTACACATTTTGCAGCAGATTACTAAACCTAAAGAAACACAGCTGGCTCTAAAAGGCAAAACCGGTGACCCAAATGCAGAGAGCATCAGATACAGTTTGTATTTTCCTTTGTGTCTGAGAAGAAATTAGAAAGTCACCCCATGTAGCTCATACCTAAAAATGTAATCACTTATTTTTGCTAACCTGTAGACTACATGAACATTCTTCCTGCCAAGCAAATACATTGCTACTTACACAAAACTTTTCACTAATGACTTCAGACACATTTTTTATACTGAGTAATAATTTTTAAGTACAAATCCAAAGGAGACCTCTCTGTTTTTATCTCACTGGATCACTCACCTGTCCTGTATGCATTTTATTATTCTCTCCTTCCAGAGGAAACTAAATACATTTTAGGTTTAGGGCCCCTTATTTACCAAAGCCAATCTAAGGCCCAGAGAGGGGCCCTAATAATGTTTCCATGAGGCACTTTATTTTTAAGTTTGCCAAAATCATTTAATTTTTCATCACTTGGTGGATACTGCTCAACTTTCCCTCTATCACATTTGCCCTGGTGCTGGGAAACGAGCAAGCATCTTTAAGAGCTGCATAAGTAGACAGTGAGTTGGGAATTATATTCACTTTGGGTTTAGTAGGATATATTTCTGTGTTTCAGAGTAATTTTCTTACATAATTCAATGTATGGTGTATGATCCAGTGTAGAAATTTCTAATTATCTCCAGAGTAGAAATTCCTTCCAGGTTCTTGACACCAAAACATTGGTAACAAATTAGTTTATGAATATCCTTTAAGATTATTTAAGATTAGTCATTCTGCATGAAAACTTGGCATGTCCTGAAATAAGAAAGCTCATATATGAGAGAAAATGTTGATGTAAGTTTCCATATTTTGGCAACAATCCTAAAAATTTATACGACATTATCAGTAATAGGCTGTAATACCACAAGAAACTGTTCTAAAGATTTCAATAATAAAAACACAATTTCAACCAGCGATGCTAAATACTGAATTATTTTTCTGATATCCCTGCAGAAGATGCATTATACAATTATTGTAATATGAAGAAGCAATCCAAAAGTAAGACTCCTCCCCTTTTCCACTCTCCTGAAAAAGAGAAAAACGTATTATAGAAGTGCATTGGTGTTTAATTAATAAGACTTTTCTGAATTTTATTCATTTATGCCATTTATCTCTTTAAAATTTTATAATTTTTACCATTATTTTCTTATTCCAAACAGTCAAATTAGCACCTGAGTTTGTCTTAATAATTCTATATTATTTTTCTTTAAAAGGATTGCCACACTGACTCACCTTCCAACCCCACAATATTTAGGCCTACATTTGTCTCACTCTTAAATGCCATTTTCCACTGGCTTCTAGAAAATCATACTTTCGTTACTTTCCTCCTAGCTTACTGACTGTTTTTCTGCACTTTTCATAAAAGCAGGAGTATGTGAAAACTGTGTTCTGGGCCCCCTTCTCTTTTCAGACAATTTACTTTGCTTATATGTTCTCACCGAGTCCCGTGGTTGTAAAGAGCATCTTCTGACTGTGTTAACACCTAAATCTGTACCTCCAGCCCTAACGCCATCTTCACTTGACATCTCCCTGGAACATCTAACAGACATCTCAAACTCACCACAGCCAAAACTCCTGAGTTTGCTATAGATGCCCACTGTCCCCTAGTCTCAGGAAATGACCCGTCAATATTATTCTTCACATCTAAAATCCAGGCATTATCATTGCTTCTTCTCTTCCTTTCACCACACATATGGCATTCAACAACTAGTCCTATTCTATCCACCTCCACAACACACTCCAAATCCTACCTTCTAGTAAGTAATAAATTTGGAATATGTTGTGGAGGTAGGCTGTTATTACCATTGCAGTCCAAGCCACCATCACATTTCACCTGAACAACAGTAAGAGCCTCTTACATGGACCCCTGCCCCCCCTTCATTTCACTGTTTACTTGGCAAAATGAACTTTTTCAAAAAGGCAAATGATACTATATCATCCTTCTGTTTAAAATCCTCCCTTGCCCCTATTACACTTGCAGTTAAATGTTTTACTCTGGCTGACACAGCCATGCACGTCTGGCTTCTTCCCAGCGGTTTTTCTCTTAATGCCCTCTCCATTGCTCACTCACCTTCTCATTAGTGCTCTCTGCCAGAAATGTCTTGTCCCTTACTTTCTCCACATCTGGTACTTTCTTTTTTTCAGTCACAATCTAAATAGCATGTCTTCCTCACCGCCCATTCTAAGAATGCTGTAGTCACTTCTTGTCACATAACCCTAAACTTACTTATCTGCATAACATGAAGACTTCTGCTAATCCCATGGTTTTCCTGTGTGTTTATTGGTTTTCCATCTGTCTCTCCCTGGAAGCCTCATCTGACATCTCCTGCCACCTAGAACAGTGCCAAACATACCTCAGTACATTCTTTGAAATATGACACTAATAATCTTGGTGTTTGTAATTCCCTCCAGGCCTATCTCAAAAGTTATGGTACATGGTTTACTTGAAAAAGGAGTAGACAAAACTGATAGGACACCTTTCTTCACACAGCTTTTCTTCTGAGACTTTCACTGATGCCAACACCACCAATCAACATAAGAATTGTCATGACTACACCATCTAAGTAAGTCTGGGGCAAACAAAAATCTGTGGCAAATGTCCCACTACTGCAGAAGTGTGGACTCCATGAAGCTTCTCTCAATCAAAATTGCAGGTCCATTCCAGCCGAGTGCCTCATGCCATCCTGACCATCTCTCACACCTGCCTTACTAAAAAGGCCTTCAAGAGAGTACTAAGAGGAGAAACCAAATATACAAAAACAGCATACCAATGATTCCACACATCAACTCCCCAAAATAGGAAGAAATGGGAGCAAGAAAAAGAGGAGGAGGAAGAGGAGAGGGAAGGAGAGGAGGAGGAGGAGAAAGAGGGAGGGGAGGAGGAGGAGGAGAAAGAGGAAGGGGAGGAGGAGGAAGGGGAGAGTGGAAAGCGGAGGAATCTGCAACAGATAAGAATATCCTTAGTACTAACACACAGTTTCTATTATTTTCACTGTTGAAACAGACTGAAGACAAGTAAAAGGATAGCTTACTTTTTCATGAAATCATCCACAGGCCTTTAAGATTGTCAAAGTCTCATGCTGGCCAGAGAAGTTGGCCAGGTATCTAAAATGGGAGAAGATCAAGTCTGGCCCAATCCTGGCTGGATCTTAGATTCTTGAAGGTCAAATAGCATTCAGCACAAACTGACTGCCTGGCTAGAGTAGACCTGAGCTACTCAGAACAAATGTCAGGGGAAAGAAAGTCGATAATGAGAAAAGAATGACACAAATTTCTCAATAATGTCTAAGGTCATTTCTTACTAGCAGATTCCATAATGGAAGCAAACCCCAAGTATAAAAGATTGATCACCAATCAAAAGAAAATACATACAATCTAAATTTTAAAAGATAGGCATGGACGCATTAGTGGAAAAGCTAGCTCTGGTCCTTTCTAAATAAACATATTTATAAAGAAGGCCAGCTCCATTTCATGATGTTAACTGAATGTTTTTCAGACTCAAAATTTGTAACTACAGACATAGAAATATAATGACAATAAGGAGAAAAAAGTTTGTTACACTTACTGATTCCAAATGTTTTTCAAACTTTCAAAGTAATGAAACCAAAACCAAAACCCAACACATCTCTGACAAGATTTTTCATAAATTATATATGTCAAAGGAAATGATTCACCTATTATGTTCATATGTAAATAAAGCATTATTGGAGATATAAAACAGGAAAACAATAGCTTTAAAGTTTGGAGGCCAGGCACAGTGGCCCATGCCTATAATTCTAACACATCAAAAGGCCAAGGCATGAGTATTGCTTGAGCCCCCAAGTTCAAGACCAGCCAAAGCAACATAGTGAGATCCACATCTCTATAAAAAAATAGCCAAACATGTTGGAGCACATCTGTAATCCTAGCTACTCAGGAGGCTTGGGTGGGAAGATTGCTTGAGCACAGGAGGTGAAGGCTACAATGAGCTCTGATCCTGCCACTGCACTCCATCCTGAGTGCCAGAGTGAGACCCAGTCTCAAACAACAACAACAAAAGTTTGAGTATTCCCTTTTCTTTATTTAGGAAGTCACATTTATAGAAACAGAAACTCATTACAAAAATAAAAGCTTGTGCTTTACTAGAAACTATTGACCAGTTCTAAACTTCACAAAATATGTTATCTATAGCAATAGTCATGTTATAATATGTATACATTTATAATTTCTTTATTATTAACACAATATAACAATATGTTATAATAAGTATATTAGGGTATGTATACTAGTCAAAGGATATATTTAGGGTATTGCTTTTATAAAACTGATATTTTCCTGTCTTACAAACAAAATTGTTCCAATTACCTCTACAAAGTACAAGCCAGAACTCAAGTGACGTATGTTTCAAATTGCTTCTAAATGTAATTGTGTCCTTGAAATGCCATTGTCTGGTTGGGAACAGTTAAGTTAGAACATGAATCTATCAGCAAGGTAGACCCTTCTTTTGAAACTGCCTCAACAACCAGTCTCCATCTTTCAACTTAAGTTTCTTAGTAAATCAAATTCAGTCGGGTCTGGATCACTACACTTACAATACACAGGCAGACTTGAGCTCAAGATCAGGGGTTCTGCAGTATGGCTTGTCTTAACCACCCAGTCCTACAAATTGGAGAGTTTCCCTGGCTTTTGGTACCTGCCCACCACCTCCTTCAAAGCATCTCTCCCACAACCTAAAACCACCATCTTAGTTCTATTTACTAGTATCAAACTGCCAAATGTCATTGTACCCAGTTTGTAGTTGATGATCTCTGAATGGATGTACTGCTGTCTATCTCAAATAACACTAAACATAAAGAATATTCTTTTTTATATTGTACTTTAGGTTCTGGGGTGCCTGTGCAGATTATGCAGGATTGTTGCATAGGTATATACATGGCAATGTGGTTTGCTGCCTCCATCCCCCAATCACCTACATCTGGCATTTCTCCCCATGTTATCCCTCCCTGCCCTTCCCACCCCCCCACAATGACCCTCCCAGACCCCAGTGTGTGATGCTCCCCTCCCTGAGTCCATGTGTTCTCACTGTTCATCACCCACCTATGAGTGAGAACATGCAGTGTTTGATTTTCTATTCTTGTGTCAGTTTGCTGAGAATGGTGGTTTCCAGATGCATCCATGTCCCTATGAAGGACATAAACTCATCGTTTTTTATGGCTGCATAGTATCCCATGGTGTATATGTGCCACATTGTCCTTGTCCAGTCTATCATCAATGGGCATTTAGGTTGGTTCCAGGTCTTTGCTATTGTAAACAGTGCCACAATGAACATACTTGTGCATGTGTCTTTATAACATAATGATTTATAGTCCTTTGGATATATATCCAGGAATGGGATTGCTGGGTCAAATGGAGTTTCTATTTCTAGGTCCTTGAGGAAGCACCATACTGTCTTCCACAATGGTTAAACTAGTTTACACTCCCACCAACAGTGTAAAAGTGTTCCTATTTGTCCACATCCTCTTCAGCATCTGTTGTCTCCAGATTTTTTAATGATCACCATTCTAACTGGCGTAAGGTGGTATCTCAATGTGGTTTTTATTTGCATTTCTCTAATAATCAGTGATGATGAGCATTTTTTCATATGTTTTTTGGCCTCATAGATGTCTTCTTTTGAAAAGACTCTGTTAATATACTTCACCCACTTTTCAATGGGTTTGTTTTTTTCTTGTAAATCTGTTTTAGTTCTTTGTAGATTCTGGATATTAGCCCTTTGTCAGGTGAGTAGATTGCAAAAATTTTTTCCCATTCTGTTGGTTGGCAGTTCACTCTAATGATTGTTTCTTTTGCTGTACAGAAGCTCTGGAGTTTAACTAGGTCCCATTTGTCTATTTTGGCTTTTTTTTTTTGCCAATGCTTTTGGTGTTTTAGTCATGAAGTCCTTGCCTATGCCTATGTCCTGAATGGTTTTGCCTAGGTTTTCTTCTAGGGCTTTTATGTTGTTAGGTCTTATGTTTAAGTCTTTAATCCATCTGGAATTAATTTTACTGTAAGGTGTCAGGAAGGGGTCCAGTTTCTGCTTTCTGCACTCTGCTAGCCAAGTTTCTTTAAAAAATGCAGCTGTAGGGATAGGGGTATGAAAAGTGCCCCTGGATCTACTGCTACATACTTTATCTCTGCTCAGAGATTTGCTATTACATTTGCACCTCAAAAGGGCTGGAAAATCCTGCTATAATAGAAACCTGATTGCTTAAATAAATGTACTCCCAAACATATGTGGCCACAGACCTTTGCTTTATTATACATTTATTTTTTACATTTATTAACATTCTAAAAACAGACAGAAATGCTGACTTATCAATCCTCTCAGTAGCATCTCCATTTATTAGACGTTTCTGACTCATCTTTGATAATATTTCACACACTATGGCATGTGATAGTAGAAATAGCTGTAGTCAGCGAACCAATCCTGACACATCTCAAATCATTCATTCCCAGTAGTGACAAAGTCTCCCTGCTATTAAAAATAACAGCTAATTTGTATTAAGAGTTTACTGTGTAACACTCAGTATTCCAAATATTTTACATATATTAAGACATGCAAAGTACCCAATCCAGCAAGTCAGCACTCTGTGTTATCCCTGTTGGACAGAAGAGGAAACTGACTACAAAAAGCTTACGTCACTTGCCACAGGTAACACGGCTAGTATGTGGTAGAGCTGGGATTCAAGTCCAAGCAATCATCTCTAATAAACATTTAAAATTAGATAAATTTCTTTGGTTAGATAATAACCATTTGGAGAACAAGAAAGTAACATAAATAATAAGTGCTTTGGTCCCAGTATATAGAGGCCATCCTCAGGATGGGTACTGGTTGATTTTTTTTCTCTTTATTTATAAAAGTAACTTATAATAAGGATAAAAGAGTAGATCTAAACAGAGAAAACTTACTGAAATTAAGTCATAATAAGTTTAAGCAAAGTGCCAATTGAACATCAGGAGTTAAAAGCTCTTCTCTGCATTATACTATATTATATTTATTATATGTAAAAATACATTTACATATACATAGGGAGGAAGTGAGTATGCACAAACTTTTTATCCAACAGCAGAGAAAGGAAATAACTGGATAGATTTTGACTTTACAATTTGCTTGAAAGTAGGAATGTTTGTACAAACACACATACACACAACACACACACACACTTCTGAACCTGTATAATAAAGTTGAGTAAAAACAATATTTTATGCTTATTCAAAAAGATTAGAAAGCAATTTGAATAAAAATACTAATAAGTTAAATTCTATATTTTGAACTCGTAAAGACTATTCATTTTATTTTGTGCTTTTTTATTGTTTTGATTTATTATATCTTATTGCATATAATTGTGAAATATTAGGCTTTATTATAATAATGACCTTTGACTTAAGTATGTTTAGTTGTATAGATAAGTGAGTTCTAAAATGATCTCTTGTTGAAAGGACTAGAATAAATTAACAAAATCCAAGGATATAAAAAGTTATAATTAGAAAATATAATAATTCGTGTAAATAAAATAAGGGTGCTTGTTTGGGTTTGAACCACCCTATCCTAAGTTTAAATTGCTGAAAAGCAGTTTGTAGTAGTTTAGAACACAAGCTTTGGAATCTCAATAGAAATCCCAACAAGTTCGGTTTTCTCATATATAAAATTGGAATCAGTTCATTGCAACAGTATCACCAGCACTGTTTACAATAGCAAAGACCTGGAATCAACCAAAATGCCCATTGATAATAGACTGGATTGGAAAAATGTGGCACATATACACCATGGAATATTATGCAGCAATCAGAAATGATGAGTTTGTGTCGTTTGTAGGGACATGGATGAATCTGGAGAACGTCATCCTCAGCAAACTGACACAAGAACAGAAAATGAAACACCGCATATTCTCACTCATAGGTGGGTGATGAAAAATGAGAACACATGGACACAGAAAGGGGAGTACTAAACACTGGGGTCTATTGGGGGAGAAAAGGGGAGGGCCAGTGGGAGGGGGAGGTGGGGAGGGATAGCCTGGGGAGAAATGCCAAATGTGGGTGAAGGGGAGAAGGAAAGAAAAGCACACTGCCATGTGTGTTCCTACGCAACTGTCTTGCATGCTCTGCTCATGTACCCCAAAACCTAAAATCCAATAAAAAATTTAAAAAAAACAATATCACCTTAATACAAAAATTACCTTAGTAAAATACAATAGGTTGAAGAAGACCAGGAGAAAGATAAGAACAGCACTAGGAGGATCAAAGAGAGAAACAGTAAATAGCGCCGATCCTGGAAGTGAATGAGCAGTGGAGAAACAGCGTTTGAAGCCTATGAAGCCAGAATATGGGCTGTGGACAAATCTTTGAATCTTTACTTTAAAATTGTAAGTGAGAGAAGTGGTTCTCATCAATACTTAGTCAAAATGGAAATTCACCCTTGTCAGAAATACTTTTGATAATTCAACATTATAAGGAACAAATAATAAATCTCACTCTATTTAATTTTTATGAGAAATGTATGAGACTGACTTCATCAGAATTCCTGTTTGTAAGGCACAAACCAATAGTAGCACTACAAACACATGATGATGACTATATGCACAGGTTTTATGCCTCTCAGTTATCAATAATAAAAATCAAATTCTCAGCAATGGTAGAAGAAAAACTGGGTTAACTTTCTATTCTCTCTACAAAAATGATATTGCAAAATCATTGATAAGCAAAGAAGCAATTAAAGTATAAGAGCCAACAAATATATTTAAAAAACTTAGAAATATGTCTGATAAAATGTGGCACATATACACCATGGAATACAACAAAAAAGGATGAGGTCATGTCCCTTGCAGGGACTTGGATGAAGCTGGAAACCATCATTCTCAACAAACTAACAGGAACAGAAAACCAACACTGCATATTCTCACTCATAAGTGGGAGTTGAACGATGAGAACACATGTACATAGAAAGGGGAACATCACACCTTGGGGCCTGCCAGGGGCTGGGGGCAAGGAGAGGTATAGCATTAGGAGAAATATCTAATGTAGATGACAGGTTGATGGGCACAACGAACCTCACTGGTACGTGTACACCTATGAAACAAACCTGCATGTTGTGCACATGTATCCCAGAACTTAAAGTATAATGGAAAAAATAATAATAATAAAAAAGAAATATGTTGGACAGTTACTTAAAAAGATTACCTTTCTTCTGGATTTTGTGATGTTAGTGATATCTGTCAGCTTTATCAAATTTGTAATTTTTACAATTTTTTTCTCAGGCTAAAGAAATACTTATGATTGTACCTAATTTTGTATATACATAAAATTCTATGCACTTTTCTAAAATGTAATCTACAAAATTATATAAGTTCCTGGCTCCATAAAACCTGACCCCACCCATGTTGATAGTATAAACTTCACTAGCAACATCTGTGAATGAATTGTTTAAATATCTGCTATATCATACAAAGGAGAAATGCATTTTAAATGATTTCTAAAAGTACTTACTTCTGCCAAAAATGCTGCATAACTCACATAGGCACCCACTAATTCCCACCAGAGTTCATTTCCTCATGATCCCTACCTTTCTCCTCAGCTGCCATTTGAGGAGAAACTGGGAAGAAAGCTTGGATACCATGCTGCTCAGAATGGTATGCTCCTCTTGTATTGCAGGTGCATTATTTACATTTGTGTGTTTGCATCTTCATTTGTTCTGCTTTTAAACAGAGCACCCCCTATAGAGCGCTCCAAGCCAACACAGGAAGGAACTACAAAAGGATTAAAAGACAAAAGGACATCTTTGAGAAACTTGTTAAAGTGAACATATTCAAATGGTATTTATTGGAAGATCATAGTCTTGAGTTTGTAGAAATCATGGAAGGAAGTGATCCTAAATTTAGGTAGAGATCTTTGAGTTGTAGGGATGTGAGCACTTTTTTCTTCTTCTATGTTTAAAATACCTTTTAGTATTTCTAAATACTACACGAAATAAAAATGTGCTACATTTATGATAGAAAATAAAGTTAGAAAACAAAGTGAACTTTGTTTAGTAACCTGAAATGTTCTACATTATAAGATAATTTGATCAGGTTCAGGCTGCTCATTATCCACAGGCATAACCTACAGGAAACTGGTAGGACATAACATAAATTAAAGATACATTTACGGGTTAAAAACCATTAAACACATAAAGGACAGTAATAGTACTTCAATTGACTTGCAGTACAGGATAAAATCTTAAGAGATTTGAAATATTCAGTGGTCTGTGGTCTAGTATTAGGCAGAAAGAAATGTGAACTACCCTAAATTAGATATCGCATGCTTCTTTGAACTAGTTTAAATTTTTGTATTATACTTTAAGTTCTGGGGTACATATGCAGAATGTGCAGGTTTGTACATAGGTAAACACGTGCCATGGTGGTTTGCTGCATCCATCAACCCATCATCTACATTAGATATTTCTCCTAATGCTATCCCTCCCCATCCCCCCACCCCCTGCTATCCTTCCCCTAGTCCCTGCAACCCCCAGCAGGCCCTGGTGTATATTGTTCCTTTCCCTGTATCCATGTGTTCTCCTTGTTCAACCCCCACTTATGAGTGAGAACATGCAGTGTTTGGTTTTCTTCTGTTCTGGTGTCAGTTTGCTGAGAATGATGGTTAAGTTTTTAGATGTTTTCCTTTAAATAGAAGTGGCTGTTTTACTTTAAATGTAATGCAGTCATTCCTAGATGTCACTAAAACTGAGAGACAACAAAAGATGTTTCTGTTATCAAGAAATAAACATGTATTGAGGACTTGCAGTGTGTTAAAAACTTTGCCTGCTCTAACTGTAGCTTGTAGGTCCGTCGTTATTCCATTTTATCCTGAACTGTAAAAGTGAAACAGCTAACCAGTGGCAGGGCTAAGATAGATTCCAAAGCATGGGTTGTTTACTACATGATATTGTCTTCTTAGAATTATGAAATACTGGTTCAAAACAAAACTTCCAAGTTTTATCCTTAAAATGTGTAGAATATTGTGCACCCTTCTTTCATACTCTCTTGTTTTGTTGTTGTTGTTGTTGTTTATGGAGTAAACTCATTATCTCTTTTAGACAATTATAAAAAAAGGCAGGTTGCTGTGACTAATCTTTGAGGGAAAGGAGGCAAAGTGAAAAAAGTATGAGCGATCAGAAGACAAAGAGGCCTTGGCACTGATTTACTGCTTCCTTTTCTTCAGCAGGAACTAGTCTATTCCAGAGTGACATGGTAGCAGGGTTTTAACTGAGTGTGTCTACAGCTGGTAATATTTGGAGGTGGAGGTGATGACCCAGGTGATAATGAAGAGAAACAAAACTGCTGAATTCATGTTTTACTGTTAAGAAGGAAGATGAAACTCTAGGACCGTATTTTAGATTATTACAGCATAGTACATGCATGCCTGAACTAACAGGTTTCAAACAGTAAATTCATATCAGCCAATTATCCCAGAGGCCTAAATTCTCCAAATTTTATGCAATTAGAGAATATGGCCATTTACACAACTAGAGAATAGGCGACGATGATGTTAATTAAAACAAAAACAAGCAAAAACCATATGTCCATGTCATCCTTGCCTAAAAATAGCAAGCAAAAAATGCTTAGAGTTAGACACAGGAAATTGACAAGAATAGAAACAAATTATGGTACAAATAGGTATCTAAAAGGTCTGGTATTCAAGTTAAGTGGTTAAATAAATGCAGATGACAAGGTTTTAAGAATAAGGATGCTTTAAAACTTTCTTTGGGTCCAGTTTTCTTTTTAGATACTTGAATGAATGGTGAAATGAATAATTCAATGAATAACTGAATGAATGATGAAAATGATAAACTCAAAAAAACACAATGACATAATTTTTCACACACCACTCCCAACCTGTCTATGATTCCCTGAAGCCCTCACTATGGTCCTCAGGCTGAAAACTTCTAAAGTAAATAATAATCATGATTATAAACAGGCATTTGTTGAATATCTCCAGATATCAGAAAGAGTTTCAACTGTAAGTACCACACCACTTTCAGTAAGAACAAGGCTGAATGTAACCAGGACCTAGAAAGAACACTTAAATATTCTTCTATTCACTGGTAACCACAAATGACCTTTCATCAAGCTCAGTTTATTTATTCCCCATAGGGCAGCGATTGACAAAAACTGGTAAAGCACAGGAAATACTAATGAAAAATGCTAATGAAAAAACAATTTTTTACACAAAAAGTCCTTTTGACTTCTGAAAAACATTTTACACACTGTAAACCATTAATTATAAAAACTACTATTAGATAAAGGTATCAGAAATGTTTGGGACCTGAATCGACTTTATTTTGATTAAGTTCTGTGTCAAATGAAAGATTAGGACTCTGTTTACGAAAGAAGCCCAAAATTAGGGAACAGACTGAAACCAGGGAGTGAAGCTTACAGCAAATCAGTTAACTGCTTGCGGAAGATGGTTTTCCCAGTATAGATCAATACCTGGTTATCAAGAACACTTAGGAAAAGAATTAAAAATTAATTTGCTTAATATTTTAATTCTGAAATGGCCATACAAATCCACACAATTAGAAAGAAAATCTTCTGAAAAGAATCCTTAGCAATAAATGCAAATTATCAAAGCTTTTCAGTTGATTGAATTGGGCTCACCCAGGTATTTCAGGATACTCTCTTAATGTGCGTCTCATCTGCAAAATACCTTCACAGCAGCACCTAACTTAAATAACTAGGGACTGTCACTAAACCAAGTTCACACACACACACACCACACACACACACACACACACACACACGCACACCCCCCATTACAGTGGGTTTACCAGTAAATTTCTTCACCAGTTTCCTATAACTGGGCATTTGGATTACATTCTTGTTGTTGTTACTGTAATTTGTGTTTATAGACTTATTTAACATTATATTTACACAAGTTTTTGTGGGTAGTTTATAGTTATAGATAAGGACATCAGGGCCATCAGTTACAGTAAACTCCCTAAGCTGTTTTCTTATGCTGTGTACCATTAAGAATAAAAGAAAATTTGTCCTTTTTTTGAATTGCTGTCACAGATGCTATGTGCTCTGAGAAAGCTTACAAACATCTAAGCTACTTTAATCTACTCTCACTTAAGTCATTTAAGTGGACAAAGCTGCTGAGAACTAAGTAAATATGACAATAAGAAGTGGAAATGGCAGGGCCTTAGGTGCCCACCTGCAGACTGGAGTGCTCTGTAGGGCCAGGCAGTGCCCTGAGCACATCTGAGGTGTGTGGCTGGTGTCTGATACGCATCTCAGAACATGGAGTCTCACTTAAGTCATTTAACGGACAAAGGTGCTGAGAACTCAGTAAATATGACAATTAGAAGTGGAAATGGCAGGGCCTTAGGTGCCCACCTGCAGTGCTCTGTGGGGCCAGGCCGTGCCCGGGCACATCTGGGGTGTGTGGCTGGTGTCTGATATGCATCTCAGAACACAGAGTCGAACAGAACAGAACAAAAAAGCTGCCTGACCTTCAGCAATAATACATGCCGGTATTTCTTCTCCATAGAAATAAAAAGGGATAAATCTAAAATTACATGATATTTTGCTGGAAATAACAGCTCATTTTTATTAAGGTTATCTGCCAATAATAGAACAAAGATAAAATACATTTATCATCCTTTGCATTTTACAAGTTTAAGTTTTTCTTAATGTTTAGTAACTGGTTTTTACATTTTTGTGTTTGAGATATATTAAATATTTACTTTTGTTAAAAAAATTATCAAAACCAATGTACTTAGCATAGAGTCATGATTAAGAGCCTGGAGTTTGGAGTTAGACAGACTCATGTCTGAACAGTTTTTCTACCTCTGGGCTCGTTTTATTTAAATTCCCAAAGCCTCAGTTCCACAATCTATGAAAAACGAATAATAACAAGATTGAGAAAATGTATAAGAAATCCAGTACCTTGCACATATAAAAGTCTCAAAATGTAGCTATTATTACCAGCACCAACATTCTAATATAAACAAAATAACTATTACCTTAGGGTTACATAACCAGGGGAAGGTTTGTGTACAGGTCAAGTGACCCTTATCTGAAATACTTGAAACTAGACATTTTCCAGATTTTTGATTTTTTTGAATTTTGTAATACTTGTGTATATGTAATGAGGTATCTTGGGAATGGGACCCAAATATGAACATATAATTCATTTACATTTCATATATATCTTATACACACAGCCTGAAAGTAACTTTATACAGTTTTTAAATAATTTTGTACGTGAAACAAAGTTTTGACCGTGACCCAACACATAAGTTCAGGTGCAAAATTGTCCACCCATAGTGTCATACTTTCATATTTTGGAGCATATCAGATTTTGAATTTTTAAATTAGGAGTTCCCAACCTGCACTCCAAATTTAGAAGCAGAACCAGAAAACAAACAGTTAAATCTTAAGAGTATCTCCACCCCCACAATTTTTTTTTCTTTTTTTTTTACTGGTCATTAGCTGATTTTTAACCAAAGATTTGTTCATTCTAAATAATCACAAAATTATTATTCTGTTTATTGAAGCTGCTTAAGGTAGATTTTCTAGTTTCTCTTTCTCTTTTGGAGAGTAATGAAAATAAGAAAGAAACAATAATTGTGAACCACATAGCATATGAATGTATGTGTATTTTAACAGTTTGAAAATAACTTCAAAAGCCACCAGCATTTCAAAAATTGAAAGTGAGGGAGGGAAGAAAAAAGTAAAAGGGCTTCAGGAATGTCCAAGTTGTAGACATCCCACCTCAAATAAGAACATTTAAAAAACTAGCTTTTAACAATAATTAAGCAGTGTCCAAGTACAAAAGCCTTTTAAAAATTACTTGAAAAAAATAAGAAACTGCATGATTTACTTTAAAAACTATATTCATAAAAGTCATAAATATGCTAACAATGACTATAAAAAAACACGCCTAGAATTAAAAGAAAAATTAAAATAGGTGTCACTTAGCTAAATTTGGGAATACTTTTAGCTACAATATGTCAAAAGAAGAAATGGCCACAAGAAATGCTAGATAAGCTCAAAAATACCCTTACTTATTTTATAAGAGTAAAGGAATATTCAAACACTGAGGATACCACTATAAAATGGTATGACTCATTTACAAATTAAAAGATATGAAAATGTTCACAACATTTAACTAAGAAATTTATTTTCGGGAATTCATCATAAGACTGAGTCAAAAGAATCATAAAGCCACAGACATTATGATAGATGGCTACCTCATTACTAGCAATATCTGTAAACCAGAAAGAAGCTAAATGTCCAATAAGTATGACTGTAATTGGTATGTAGCCCAGAAATAACCAAACTCTCAAAAAGCCAAACCACCTCCTATTTTTGTCAGGTTATGTATGCCTTGGCATTCATGCCAAGCAGAAGCATACATTGTAATCGCTCGAAAAGAGATTCTGTCTAGACTAAAGAAAGTAAGACAAAAGCCACAATGAATAGCAAGGTTAATTCTTCCAATAAAGCATCTTTCTACAGCTCCTCCCATTTCTAACCACATTAAAAGAATACCCATTCTCCATCCCTCCCCCAACCACTGCCACTGCTCAAAAATATTCGTGAGATTTTGGTGATTTTTTTTTCAGTGTTTTGAAATCTTTTTTGGATACTAAAACCAGGCAAACGAGAAAAATGAAACATTTGGTAAGATATTTTTAAATAAAGATTTCCTCTTCCACATCTCCACATCTATTTCTTTATTTTTTAACTTGTCCAGTTACAGGTGGCTAGCAGCAAAGAGCTCTACCCTGCCATTAACCAAAAAGAAGCCTCACTGAAAAGGATCAAGAGCTCTGTGTTTCATCAATTTAACATCCTAGCATTAGCACCAGCCAAGCAGACACAGCCAGCCTGCCAAGACAAACAAATGGGTCTTGGCTAAAGGGGGGCCCATTTCTGGAGACAGCCCTCCAGTCTAAACTTCTTAAGGAGTCCATATAAACGTGCTTTTATTGAAAGGTGCTGCTCCATCTAAAAAGCACAGATTCAGTTCAAACACTACCACCTTTCACGGGTTATGTTGGCTTAAGGTGTGTGCAGCTCAATGACCGTGCAAAACCTGCGTCACAGCTACCTGCTGCTCACTTTTTAAATCCCCAAACCAAAACTTCTGGAGCCACACTGAACACTGGCTGTTTTATCAGAAAGAAAATAAGAGTGAAGGATGCTGGGCCACAGAACCTTTTCCTGCCTCCACCCCAACCCCATCCAAATAGAGAGTTGCACTAGGTGAATAAATGGTTATAGGTCTCCTCTGTTTCTCGGCCTAGCAGACAGAATTTAAACTTAGTGCGGGAATATCACTCCTTCATTACTTTTCTGGAGTTTGTCAGTAACCGAACATTTAATTCTTAGAGATTGAGCTTCTTGAAGATGTGGCATGGGTGGGACTAAATGTTGAAATCTATAAAAACCGAAAAGATTCTACAGAAAATTCTAAATTTTTAACTGTAAATATTTTTAAATATCTACTAGCAAACATTTATTGAACATTTACTCTGTGCTGAATTCTGGGAGATGTGTGGCGCTATGAAGGAGAATATGGCACTCACCATCCTGGAGAAACTGGAAATCTAATTCAGTCAAATACTAATGGCAACAACTAAGAATAAAAATTACATCAGAAAGTTTGCAAGATTTGGATAAGAATGTGCAAGAAGAGTCTCTACAAAGTCATGGAGCAGAATTCCACGAGCTAGTTTGGAAAAGTAGTCTCACAACTTAGTATTCAAGCTGCATAAACTTCATCCTAGAAGTTTCAGGCATTTAATTGTGTGTCACCAAAAGAGTACTTAAGCATTCACAATCACAAGAAGCCACACCCACAGGAGTGGCAGAAGTCTTTAAGCACTCCATCTAGGTGCTGAAAATGTGATGGTAACAAGACAGAAATCTAAGCCCTTGCCCTTATGAAGTTGATAATCCAGTTCAGGAGAGAGAATATTAATAAGTAAATAAATAAACACCACTGTTTAGTTAGTTGCAACTATGATGCTAAAAATTAGCCTGAGTCCTGGAAAAATCTGAGATGGAGGGGTAGGTATTAGAGGAACCGTTTTAAGAAAGGGTAGTCCAGATTGACTTTTCTGAAGAAGGAAAGCTTGAGCAAAAATCTAAAGGATCAAAAGGAGCCAACCATGTAGAAGGAGTGGCTGGCAAAGGAAGTAACAAGAGGAAGAAATGAGCTTAGCAAGTTCCAGGAAGAACAAAAAGGCCAATGTGGTTGGAACATAGTCAACCAGGGTAAAATAGCAAGGCCAGAGGTCAGTCTTCACCAAGGTTTGGATCGTATAAGGCTTTGCAGATGATTGTACGAAGTTTGGCTTTTATTCTGACAGTGATAGCAGGTAACTGGGGTAGGAGGGTTAAAAGTAGGAGTGACATGATCTGATTTACTTGTTTTAATGTCCACTCTGACTGTACTCATTCATTCCTACATTTGCTCAGCATTAACTATGTCCTACACACTGGGGATCCAAGAGTGAACTCAAAAGGGCAAAATCTCTACCTTCCTGAAGTTTGAGTGCAGGTCAGAGGTTTTACGGGCAAATAATACTAAGCACACATGTAAGCTTAATGTTTCAATTTGATATGGTCTGACTGTGTCCCCACCCAAATTTCACCTTGAATTCTAATAATCCCCAAGTGTCAAGGATGGGGCCAGGTGGAGATAAGTGAATTATGGGGGCAGGTTTTCCCCCTTACTGTTCTCATGGTAGTGAATAAGTCTCATGAGATCTAATGGTTTTATACATGGGAGTTCTGCACAAGCTCTCTTGCCTGCCACCATGTAAGATGTGACTTTGCTCCTCATTCACCTTCTGCCATGATTGTGAGGGTTGCTCAGACATGTGGAACTGTGAGTCAATTAAACCTCTTTCCTTTATAAATTACCCAGTCTCAGGCATATCTTTATTAGCAGCATGAGAACTAATACACAACTGATAATTTTCTATCAATAAAGAGAATGAAAAGGTAGAATGTTGTAATGCAAGATGCTTTATCAGAAAGGTTGGTTGGGTCCTTCTGACACAGTGATGGAGATATGAGGAGAAAGCATCTCAGGCAGGTGAGCAGTCAGTGCAAAGTTCCAGATAGAAAGCACTGTTCAGCTCATGGCTAGCACTGTGGTCCACAGGAGGATGCAGGCGAGGTTAGAGGGATAGCCTGTGTGAGAGTCACGTGCATCCTTCCAAGGGATGAGTAATGAGTTTGGATTGTCCATGTTAATGAGTTTGGATTGTATTCTTGAATAGTAAAGAAGACCACTGGATAGTTCTGAGCAGAGAAGTGACAATCTAACTACTGTTCAGAGAAAATACACTAGGGCAAGAAGACTAGATGTGGAAAACACTGTTTGAGTACAAGAGATGTGAATAGCTTGGACTGGTGGTAATGGTCGGATTCTATACATATTCTGAAGGCAAATAAACAGAATTTGCTAATGGAAAGAATGTGGGGGTGGGAAAGAATGAGAGCCTTCAAGTAAGATTCTAATGGTTTTGTCTTGGATGTAATGCTATTTCTAGTTTCCCTCCCTCTCTCTGGCTGCATCTTCTCTGTATCCCTGGTAGGCTCCATTTAATCTAATGTTGTTTGCCCAAGTTCTCCAAGTTCTACCACTGACCATCTTCTCTTCTCTTGTTCTCTTTTGATCATTTTTTCTATTTATACCCATTGCTTCAACTATACTATATGAGATGATACCCACAGTAATAGAATGGAAAAGGCTATAATTTAGGGTCTGATAGAACAAGGCTCAATTCCAAGTTCTATCACTTTCAGCTATCTACTCTTAGGTAAGATAATGACCTCTCTAAATCTGCTTCCTCACTGGTCAATCAGAGATGATAATACCTCAAGGGGACACTGAGATAATTAAATATGTCACACTTAAAACTTCACTATATCCCTGGCACATTGTAAGTCCTCAAACATTATTTCAAAGTCATATTTTATTTTGTTTTAATCTCCATCTCTAGATTTAAAAATCATATAAAAAAGCTTTCCCCTCTCCTCTATTTTCCATAGTCTGCCAAACCTGAAGCCTAAGAGTTACCTTTGAGTCACCTTTGGCTCCTCTAGCTTCTTCCGGCTTCATTTCTAATTGCCAAGTCTACAGATTCAAAATTATATCTATCGATTTCATTCCTTCTGTTAATCCTACACTTAGGTTATCCCCAAAATCTGCTGACCACTATGTCAAGTCTTACTCTACAGCCTTGTCTCAGCCATACCTCTTCCCACAGTATCTATTGTAATATCTTCCAACTTATCTGTTATCTCATTGATCCTCCTAAAATGCAAGAGTACAGAACTCCTAAGTGAAAACCTGTGAATAGCTCCTTATAATCTAAATAAGATGCAAGCCTGTTAATATATATTCAAGAGACATGATGTTGACCCCATCTTATATCTCTAACTTCCTCTCCTACATTATTTCTTCTTTATTCCATATTCTTACAATTTAAAGTCTACTGTCCCATACCACCATAATTTGTCCCATGTTATTTCTTCTGCCTAAAATATGCTCTTTCCTCCCACCACCCCAAACTCTCTACCTGTTTACTCTTTAAGTCCAAGTCTTACCTCCTCTGAAGCATCTTCCTGAATACATCCCAGACTAAGTTACCAGCCCTTTTAGCGACGCCAGAGTTGCAAGTTTACACCACTTTATTACTGCCCTCATCATACTGCATTGTAATCATTTGCTTACTTGTATAGTGCTCCCCCTAGAGGGCCATCCTTGAAGACAGAACTACTCATGACTCATCTTTGTATCCTCAGCGCCTATCATCCTACAGCAATGCTGTAATCCAATTATATAAAGCAGTCAACTAACATTCAAAGAGGTTAAGCTATATTATATCATAAATGCTTGTATGTATCAGAGCAAAGAAGGTTATAAACTCTGGACCATTTTGCTCTACCAGCCACACTTTCTAAAAATTAGAATCATATAAAAATGTATTATTTCACTAATTCTTCAGAGGTTTTCGATCTGAAAAAAAATCTTTAAGTAGAGCTCAAGAACATTCTTCATTGTATATCTAAAAATAGTGAAATCAAAGACTATTTTAGATTCCTTTTCATTTACAAATTCTAACTCAATAACAACAAAAAACATTACATGTAATATATAGTGTAAGAATCCAGTTGGCAAAACTTCACAATTGCCATGGGTATGATGCCAATGGAATTTCAAACTTCTTCACAGTAATCATGATTCAAGATTTACAGGAGTCTTAAGAAAAATAAAGCAGGACAATATCCCAAATGTCTTTTTAAATACAAATACTCTAATGGCAAATATTATGCCAACATTATACAATTATTTCACAGTTCAGTTCTTTTGTTCTTGTTCAAAAAATGTATTTCATAATTTTATTAAAAATTACCTACATGGTAATTATATAAATAAGGAGCTTGATATATCAGTTATATTAGAAGACACTCCATACCTAGCCATATTTAAATGACAAGTCTAGAATAATAAATGATTAACAAAAGCATTAACCAAACACAAAAAGTTATCTAACATTTGCCTTCAAAACTTAAGTAATTTCTTAGGTAAATCCATCAGTTATTCTGGACAACATTGCATCAAACACATCACAACAAAGTTAAAATAATAATATCAAAACTGACATGTATTATTTAGAAAAAAAGAGAGAAGAGAAAACTTAGAATAGAATTTAAGTTCTGACTTGGTTCACAGCTTATCTTGCCGATGCACATCACACGGTCCCTCTCTTCAACCAGCAGTCACACATCTAAGTTTAACTAAATGTCATTTATTTTTCATATTTTACGTAAAAAGCAATCTCTCATTTCTAATTAAAAGACAGCACAGCATCTTTCTTACTAAGAATAATAATTATATGGTTGTTCATAACTTTTCATATGCAAGTTCCTATAGTACAGATATATGACTATAAATCATACATCATATTAATTTAAACTCTACTCATCAATCATTATCTCCTTAACAAATTAGCACTCTTGTGCCCTCTAGTGGATGAATGAATACAAAATTGTGTTCATTTTCCCCAGAAAGGTAAAAACTGAACCTGACTGTATACATGTATATCAAGAAATACGTTTAGAAGATAGATATAGCAACAGCTAACCAGTTAACAATGTAACCCAGAGGCTCATGAATACAGATATGAAGACACTATATTACAATAAAGTGGTAGTATTCTGTGGGTTGGCATACGAATCCAAATGAATTTGAATTTGAATTCATACGCCAACCCAGAGAAGTGATGTTGTTTCAGGCTCACTGTTTAACATCAGAGGCTCCACTTCCTCCTCTAAAATGAGGTGGATAATAGTGACTTCATAGGTTGTTGTGAGAATTAAAGGGGTTAACATGTGAGCACAGTGCACAGTACCTGGCACTCATTAGATGACTAATAACATCAGTGTCCTTTCCCTTATTGCTAGCTAATCCGTCACCTCTTTATGGCCAGCATGCACAGGTCTTTCAGGCCTATTCCTTCCAAGCACAGGTGACTCTTGAACAACACAGGTGTGAACTGTGTGCATCCATTTATACATGGATCTTCTGCCTTTGCCAACCCTGTGACAGCAAGACCAACCCCTCCTCCTCCACCTCCTCTTCCTTAGCCTATTCACTGTGAAGACACGAGGGATGAAAAACTTGATGATTATCCACTTCCGCTTATTGAATAATAAATATATTTCCACTTCCTTATGATTTTCTTAATAACTTTTTTCTCTAGCTTACTGTATTGTAAGAATACAGTATATAATACATACAGCATACGAAATACGTGTTAACTGACTCTTTATGTTATTAGTGAGGCTTCCAGGCAACGGTAAGATATTAGTGGTTCAACTTTGAGGGAGTCAAAAGCTACATACAGATATTTCACTGCATGGGGGGTCGGTTGCCCAACCTCCACATTGTTCAAGGGTCAATTGTATTGTCCCAATGAGCCATATTTTTTGAAATACAAGACTTCAGAGAAGACTTCAAGTTTGTGTATAAGATGAGAACAGCCAGGCGCGGTGGCTCAAGCCTGTAATCCCAGCACTTTGGGAGATCAAGGCGGATGGATCATGAGGTCAAGAGATTGAGATCATCCTGGTCAACATGGCGAAACCCCGTCTCTACTAAAAATACACAAAATTAGCTGGGCATGGTGGCGTGTGCCTGTAATCCCAGCTATTCAGGAGGCTGAGGTAGGAGAATTGCCTGAACCCAGGAGGTGGAGGTTGCGGTGAGCTGAGATCGTGCCATTGCACTCCAGCCTGGATAACAAGAGCGAAACTCTGTCTCAAAAAAAAAAAAAAAAAAGATGAGAACAACTAGAATGCTCATTACTATTTTAGTCCAGGTTGATACTGGCTCTCCTATAGGTTTCATTCTGAATCAGGATTCTAGCCCTTTCAGCAACTCCATTTACTTGGTCACAGGCAAAATGGCATAGCTACATTGATATGTTTCCTCTATGTCTCAGGCAGATACTCTAATCACCACCTACCTCTCTGGAGTACAGCGACGATTACCCAAGTTATTTTCAGAAATTCTTTTAAGTTTCTACATATACACATTTCCTATATATATAATACATATACATCTCATATATAATACATATACACACTCACAATATATACATATATACACACATATAATACACATACATTTTTAAAATTATATCCATCTCCCTGTATATGTCTGACTTACAGCAGTTCTCAAAGTTTAACCTGCAAGTCCCCAGAGACACCTAAGCCCCATTCTCTTAAAGGGGCTCGGCAAGGACAAAACTATTCTCACCCTAATATGAAGATGTTTTCATCTTTTTCACTGTGTTGATATTTGCATTGGTGGCAAAAAGGCAATGATAAGTTAAACTGCTGGGCTTCCACATGAATCAAGGCAGTGGCACCCAACTGTACTAGGAGTCATCATATTCTTCATTGTCCCACATGCTTATGGTAATGATAATAGTTTTTTAAAGCCAGTTGCTATCAATGATGTCCTGTTACAGAAGTAACAATTATTTTTATTAAATCTCAAGCCTTAAGAACAAAATTTTTAATATTCTAGGTGACATAAATGGGAAGTGCATAACCTATAGTACTTCTATCACATACCAAACTACAAAGGATATCTCAAGAAAGATCACTTGTACAATTGCTTGAGGTGTGAGCTGAATCAGCCATTTTTTCATGGAACACCATTTTTACTCAAAATAATGACTAACAGACAAATCACAGTTATTAAAACTTGGATGTTTGGCAAACATATTCTTGGACAACAAAGTGACCCTGTCTCTTCAAGGAAAACAACTAACAGGATACGTTGCCATGATAAAATATAAGCTTTCAAGCAAAAATTAGAAACTTGGAGTATTCTTATCTGCTGCTGTGAGCTTTAAAGACTTTTTCTAATTTAATCTGTGGTTATATGAACAAATGTCAATAATATAATAACTCCTAACTCATGACACAATATTTTCCAAATGACCAATGCATAAAATTACAAAAAGTGCAACATGGATTTTAATATAACAGAGTACAAATATATTTGATATGCCTTTAGATTCCACATTGCATCTAGCATTTACAGTGCTACCATTTGTTGAGTTTTGGTACAGAATCAAGGAATGTTCTCATTATATAAAAAGCATGTTAAAATATTCCTGTCATTTCCAACTGCATATGTTTGTAAGACCAGATTTTCTTCATATACTTCAACCAAAACAACATAAAAATGCAAAAGCAGATATGAAAATGCAACCATCTTCTATTAAGCCAGACACTAAAGATGTTGGTGAAAATTAAAAACAATGCCATTTTCCTCTTGAATTTTTTGTTTTTGAAAATACAGCTGTTTTTAGACAAACTTATTCATGTTAACATATGTCAAGTTTATTAGAACAATTGTACAAAAATTAAATCAATATTTAATTTTTTTCACCTCCAATTTTCGTTATGGTAAATGTAGACAGATATAATCTATATGAACAAAATCTCTTTGAGGTCTTAAATAATTTTTCATACTATAAAGGTCCCAAAGTCAAAAAGTTTCAGACACTACCTGAGAGAAACCAAGATCATCCACTGAAGAAAGCTATCAGTAGAGATCACTTCTCCCTCAGTTGGAAGCAGGAATATCGGGAACTATATGACATAAAGCAAATACTTAGAATTCCTGAGATAAATACAAGGAAGATCTAGAAATGAGAACTGAGTTTAACATCTGGAAATCTTGGTCCAGGAAAAATGAGACAGGGCTTGACAATATAAATGACAAAGAGAAGCAATAACATTTTTATAAATATTCTGAAATTTATACATTCTCAATTCCACTACATCTCTTATTTTTGCTAAGACCAAAATTCCATGCCCCATAGAAGAAAAGAAACCTATAAAAACCAAACTACATGCTGATCATTTTTCTTATGAAAATAAGATATTAACCTCTGTTACTGCAGGGCACATGCCAAATACAGAAATCCCTGGTGAAATATCTTTTAACAACATGCAAAGCAATTCACTAGGTTTATACAGTATATTAAAGACACATAAACAATATTTCTGAACATATAAATAACTCAATGTTCTGCTTCCATGAAAATAAGTTTGCTTTCTTTTTTTTACCAAAATAGGCTAATTAACCTACTAGTGAATGTTATGAATTGCTTTTAAGAATCTAACAATGTCACCTTCTCCCTTCCCCAACATATACTTAATAAGACATTAAAATTATATTCTGTTCAAGAGAAGTAATGCTTCTTTTACCTTGCAGTTCTGCAGAATCCCTAGTATATAATGGAAAAATCAGAGTTGTGCTAATAAGCACTATTATGGGAATAATTACTGAAAATGCCACACATAAGGTAGTCAACATGAAGAGTAAAATATATTATTTATTCATGAATAGCTTATGTTGACAACTGTAGAATGGCTTAAGCACTGCAAGAACTTTGGCTAATGATTTGTTTCATGTTAAGACACAAGTCAATCTGAGGGGCCTCAAATGTAACTATAATATTTGATGTTTATAAGTGAGAGCAAAATTCATCTAAAAGTTAGCAGAAAGTACAGCAAAACAAAATCTTTAGTTTTGCCACAAAGGTAACTTGGAACTCCATTATGAAATTTCTAAAACTAATTAAAAATAAAAAATCAATATTAACAAAACTAATAATAATTTAATAATGTACAGCCTTGCTATTCAACATGTGTACCTGAAGCAGTAGATCTCAGAGATCTTGTTAAAAATGCTTATTATCATAACCAGTGTATCAGAAGTAGACATACTTCTACTCTACCCAGGGACTCCGCTAAATACAACTGTCTACTCTGGACCTTGTATATACAACAAACATGAAAAGACTCTAAAGGTGGAGAGAAGAAGGCAGACTGGCTAAAGTTCTCAAAATCCATAATGACATGTTGGGTTTTCTTTTTGCTTCTTTTATACCGGATTTGCAGCGGGGAAAAAAAAAAAAAGCTGGCAACTCCGAAATGTAGAATAACAACAGCAACAACAACAAAGTCCTAAGGAAAGCATGCTCTCTCTAGCCAATGGTCTAGGAAATGGCTAGCCTATGATTATAAAAACATTTAGACTCTAATAGTTCTACACAAGCCAAACACCACAGAAAAAAAGCCATGGCCCTACTAAATCCACACCAGCACAGGCCAAGTGGGGAGCTTAGACCTCCATCTTCTAAAGATTGTGATGAGTTGCCCCAACACCCTAGCTGATGGATGAGAAAAAGCCAGGTGGAGAGCTGGGACTTTCATCCTCACCAGCTGGTAACCACCTCTTCCCTAGTACACTGCGTACTATCAGTGGGACCACATGAAAAAACAAAACTCCCAACCCCTTCCCATCAGTAATAAGGCATTCTTTCCTCTCCCTACTGGGATGATTTCAAAGGAGGCAGAGTGGAAAGTTAGAACTTTCACCATTGCCTGGCAATAAGGTTATCTGTTATTGGAGGCCATCCTCAATATGATGTCAGTAAAGACCATGTGGGGAGCCAAAACTCCCACTCCCACTCAGCAGTAATGAGGCACTCCTGTCTTGAGGAGTAAATAGAAGCCAATTGGGGAACACGAACTTTTATCTCCACCTGGCAGTAACAAGAGAGCTCCTTCTCCACATATCTGCTAAAATGATGTCAGAAAAAGCTAGTTAAAACAGAAGGTTTAAATAAAATCCAGAGTCTCAGAACATATGAAAAAGTCCAAATATCAATCAAAAATCACTCATCATACCAAGAACCTGAAATATCTCAAACTAAATGAAAAAAGAAAATTAATAGATGCCAACACTATAATGACAGATGTTAAAATCATCTGACACATATTTTAAAGCAACAATGATAAAAATGTTTCAATCATCAATTACAAACATACTTGAAATAAATGAAAAGGGAGAAAGAACAAAGAAATAGAAAATATAAGGAAAATTCAAATAAAGTGTTACAACATAAAAATATGGTAACCCAGACAGAAAGTTCATTTGGAAAGGCTCAAAAGGAGAATGAATGGACAGAAAGAAGAATCAGTAAACTGGAAGGCAGAATAGATACTATCTAATCTGAGCAAAAGAAAGAAAATAGACTACACAAAAAAGTAAACAGAGCCTCAGAAACCCAGAGAGAGTATATTTAAAAAGAATATATCTGACACTTGTGTCAGGTAAAGTTTCCATACTTTATTCAAACTAGTAAAATGGCAACATCCATAGTTAAGTACATATAATACAATACCTAGAGTAACCACCAGAAAGTACACAGGATATACTTCACAAACACTAATAATAAATCAAAATAGAATTCTAAAATATTTGAGTAATCTTTAAAGGCAAGAAAAATAAAACTAATGTTAAAAAATAGCAGAGGAGAAAAAAACAGAAAACAAAATTAAAGTACCAAACTTGAGCCCTAAGATATTAATAATTGCATTAAATGTAAATGATCTAAATATAACATTAAAAGACAGAGACTAACAGATGAAATTTAAAATCATAACAAAATTATATGCTGTCTACAAGAAACTATCTTCAACAAAATAGGCAAGTTGAAAGTAAAAGAATGAAATATATATACTATGCACCTATCAAAGAAAATCAAGAGTGGCTATACTGACATTAGGTAATGTATACTTCAGAGCAAAAACATATACATACCAGAAACAGATATTATCTATAAAATAGTCAATACAGGAAGAAGACACAGCAATCTTAAATACATATGCACCAAATAACAGAGATACAAAATATATGATACAAAAACTAATAAAATTGAAAGGAGAAACAAACAAAATCACAATTATAGCTGGAGTCTTTAACATGACTTTTGCAAGAACTAAACAGCTAGACAAAAAAACTGAGCAAAAATATAGATGAACTCAACAACACTATCAACCTACAATATCCAATCAGTATTTATAAAACATCCTACCCAAGAATAGGAAGCTATATACAGTTTCAAGAGCCCATAGAACATATACCAAGACAGAATATAATCTGATCTATTAAAAGAAAACAAACAAATTTAAAATAGTTGAAATCAGACTAAGTATATTCTCTGACTATAACAGAATCAATCTAAAAATAACAGGAATGTCCCCACTTAGAAAGTAAACAATATACATTTTAAAGAATTCATGAGTTAAAGAGGAAGTCTCAAAGGAAGTGAAAATACATACAAATGAATAAAAATACAATATATCAAAATTTGTGAGACACAGCTAAAGCAGCACAAAAAGAGTAATTTACAGCATGCAATAAAAACATTAGGAAAAAGCAGTAGAGTCAATAGGCTAAGCCCCTACCTAAAGACATTATGAAAACTGGAACAAAGTAAAGCCAACCTAAGCAGAAGGAAGTAAATAAGTTAATACAGAGCTACAATCAATACATTGAAAAAGACAAAAGAGAAAACCAATAAAACACAGAGCTATGTCTTTGAAAAGATCAGTGAAACTGAAAAAATCTCTAGCAAGACTGACAAAGAAAAGGTAAAAAGGCATGAGTTGTCATTATCAGAATGAAACAGGAGGTTAATTCGAGATCCTAAAGATTTCAAAAGAATAATGAGAGAATGCAATGAAAACTCAACATAAACTTAACAACTTAGACAAAATAAACTACTTCCCCCAAAAACATAAACTACCACAACTCATCTAATATGAAATAGGTAATTTGAATATCCTGGTAACCAATAAGGCAATTAAATGTATAACTTAAAAAATCCCAAAAAAGGAATGTCCAAGCCCAGATATGTTCACTGGATAATTCTACCAAATGGTTAAAGAATAATTAACATGGACTCCATACGATTTCTTCCAGAAAACAGAATAAAAACTTACCAACTAATTTATGAAGCTAAAATTACACTAATCCCCAAACTAAACAATGACAAAAGAAAGGGAGGGAGGGAAGGAGGAAAAAGGGAGATGCAAGAAAGAGAAAGAAAATTACACAACTATATTTATCATAAATACTGATGCAAAAAATCATTAACAAAATATTGCAAACAAAATTCCACAATATGACCATAATACAATGCTATAAAAAGAATCACACATGACCTAATGAGGTTTATTTCAGGAAAGCAAGCCTAGTTCAATTTTTAAGAATCAATCAATGTAATCCACATCAACAGGATTTATTTAAAATCATATATCAAATGATGCAGAAAATACATATCAAATGCTGCAGAAAAAAACCATTTGACAGAATTCAACACTCATTTATAATTTAAAAAATGCTCAGAAAAATGGGAATAGAAGAGAACTTCCTCAGCTTAATAAAAAGCACCTTCAAAAAATCTGTAGGTAACATTATACTTAGTGATAAAAGACTCAAAGACTTTCACCCTGAAATTGGGAGCAAAGCAGAGATGTCTACTCTCAGCACTTTTACTCAATATAGAGTAAAACAAGAGAAAATAAAAGGCATATATATTGGAAAAAATTAAACTATCCCTATTTCCAGATATGACAGTCTACATAGAAAATCTCGAGGAATTCATTTAAAAGCTCACATAAAAGCTAAATTCATTTAAAACCTCAATTAGTGAATTTAGCAAGGCAGTATGATACAAAATAAACCTGCAAAACTAAATTGTATTTTAATATCAATAATGAACATATGGACAAAATTTTAAATGCAGTACTATTTACAAGCATAAAAACATGATGACATATACATGAAACTCTAAAAAAAAAAAATGTGTAAAACCTCTATCCTGAAGATAACACAATACTGGTGAAAGAAATCAAAGAGCTAAATATAGGGAAAGACATACTGTGATCATAAATTGAAACACTCAGCAGAGTAAAGATATCAGTTCTTCCCAAATTTGTATACAAGTTTGATGAAATTCCTATCAAAACTCAAGCAAGACTTTTCATATAGACAAGATTATTTTCAAATTTATACAGAAATATAAAAGAACTAGAATTGTTAAAAACTAGAATTGTTGAAAAATAATAAAGCAGGAATAATCAGTATACCTAATTTCAAGACTTTTACAGCTACAGGAATCCAGACTGTGTCATATTGGTGAAGGGGTAAACACATAGCCCAATGGAACAAAGTAAAGAATTCAGAAACATATGCACACCAATATGCCCAACTTATTTCTGACAAAGTTGCAAAGACAATTCAATAAAAGAAAGAGAGCTTTTTCAGCAAATGGTGCTAGTGCAATTGAATATCTATAGACAAAAGAATAACCTTTGACCTAAATTTTATACCTTATGCAAAAAATCAAATCAAAATGGACCACAGATTTAAAAGTCATAAAACCATAAGACTTTTAGCAAAAAACATAGGAGAAAACTCTTCAGGATCTACGGCTAAGCAACGAGTTCTTATGACATGAACCATCGAACTGATTAATTGGACTCCATCAAAATTAAAAATGTTCTCTATGAAAGGCCACATTAAGAGGATGAAAAGACAAGTCAAAAAGTGGGAGAAAATATTTGCAAATGACATATTTGAAAAAGGGCAATTATCTAGAATAGATTCGCTCAAAATGTAAATTTTAAAATTCAATCAGAAAATGAAAAAGCCATGAACAGACATTTCACATATCTAGAGGTTATATAAACAGAAAATAAGTACATGAAAAGATCATTAACCGTTATAACAACCCAAATTAAAAGAACAGTGAACTATGCCTACACACTACCAGAAAGGCAAAAAATAAAAAAAAAAAAAAGAAAATTAAAAAAATAGGGACATCATCAAATGCTGGTAAGAATGTGGAGAAACTGGAACATTCATACACTGCTGATGGGAACGTAAAATGTTACAACAACTCTGCCTAACAGTTTGGCATCACTTTAAAAAAACTAAATATTCAATTATCATATAATTTGGAAATTTCACTCTAGAGCATTTTTACCAGAAAAAAATGAAGGGTTATGTTCATTTTTAAAAACCTGTATGCAAATTTTATATCAACTTTGGTCATAACAGCCAACAATGGGAAACAACCTGATGTCCTTCAATGGACAAATGTTAAACAAACTATGATACATTTGCTCCCTTAATTAACCAACCATTAATGACTGGAATGGTACTCATTAATTTAAAAAAATGAACAAACTATTGATATATACAACAACCTGGATGAATCTCCAGAAAATTATGCAGAGTAAAAAAAGTCAAATCCCAAAAGGTTACATACTATACGGTACCATTTAAATACTGTTCTAGAAATGACAAAATTGGAAATGAAGAACAGACTCTCAGTTTTCAGAGCTTAAGGAAGAAGTGGGATAGGAGGAAAGTGGGCATGGCTATAAAAGGGCAATATGAGATGGTCTTTTAGTCATGTACACATCTGTATATTAATTGCATCAATTTCAATATTGTTTGTAATATACTGTAGTTTGAGGATGTTATTATTAAGGGAAACAGAAAAGAGTACACTGAATCGGTCTTTATTTCTTTCTTATAACTGCAACAGAATCTACATTATCTCAAAAAGGTTTAATTTTTTTTGCAAAGTATAGATTGTGATTTAGTAGGTAAGGCCTGAGATTCTGTATTTCTAACAAGTCTTCAGATAATGCAGATGCCACTGCTCTGGGGACCATACTTTAAGTAATAAGTTATTGGAAAATTGGTCACTGTAACTCATTTTTAGTCTGAAAAAAAATCGGAAACCACAAGAGCATCTCAATAGATGTTGGAAAGGCATTTAACAAAATTTAACATCCATCAGAGAGAATAACTCTCAGCAAACTAAAAATAGAAGGCCAATTCCCCAATTTGAAAGACTGTACCAATGAAAAACTTACAGCTAACATCATATGAACCATTAATGACTGAACGCATTTTTCCTAAGATTAGGAATAAGACAGAGATTCCCACTCTCACCTTGTTTTCAACATTTCATTTCTAGATATCCTAACCAATGTAATCAGGCAAGGTAAAAAAGCATACATATTAGAAGGGAAGAAATAAAACTCTCTTTCCCAGAACATGACAGTTTATGCAGAAAATTGTAAGACAGCTACCAAAAAACTACTAAAACTACAAAGCCACAGGATGCAAAGGAATATACAAATTCTATTTCCAAACTTGGTGAATTTCATTTTGTCTAAGTCATTTCTCAATAAATCTTATTTTAAAAGCGGTATAGCTAAACTAGTCTAGTCTTGGTTAACACAGTATCAATAATCAATCTTATAATAAACATCTTAGCTAATGGCAAGCACCCCTCACTCCTTTTATTTCTTTTCCAAAAGAGTGACAGCCCATCACCAATGAGTTTCAGGAAGTTCATTCTTCATTTGTTCCCAAGATAACTAAATAATACATTTGGGTTGCCATAGTCTCAAGTGTAAGATAAATATTCTGTTAACAATGATTCTCAGAGATGTTTTTATTACTCCTACTATCCAACCTAACTACAAAAGAATATAATTGTTTGGATAAAAGTAAAGAAGAAAAGTCCGAACACTCAAACCTTCATTAAGATAGCATTTGTTTGTTCTACTTACTTGCTCCATTTATTCTAAAACAACCCTGGCTGCCTCCCTCAATCCCATCTAATCTACCCCCATCCTACTGTCCTTCCATAGACAAGACAGAATACAGAAATGTGTAAAAAGGAAAAGCAAAAGGATAATAAATGTAAAAACCTAGCACTAAATTACAGTGCACCGTACATATTAGGGCACTATCCTACTTTCTCTTATGTGTAAAATTCTTCCAGTAATGTCCTGAAAGCAAATGCCTTCCATTTTTCTTTTAAAATATATTCTTTCCATTATCATTTATAAATAAAAAACTACCTTTACCCTTTCAAAACTTGGGAGCCTGACCATCTATGTCGTACTCAAATATTCCCTGAGTACAGTATGCTTAAAGCAGAGTAACAAAAGACCAAAAGGCACAGAATCTCATTAAGGCACAGATGGAGTTATATTTGACTCACTGCACCTGATCTACACTCCTATACCAGACCAAAGATAAAGCCAGGAAAATTCAATTCTCTTGATTTCTATACTCACCTTAGCAAAATGGAGTGGATCTTATAGGCTACTCACAGCAAATCTGAGTGCTCTCATTTGTCATATGACAAGCTAGAAGCTCCCATGGGTGGTGAGGACAGGCAGCAAGGCAGAAGTGTACAGGGTGGTAGTGAGGGTGGCTGTTATTGCAGCATATGGCCTAACACAGGGTACCTAAAAGATACTCAGGTAACAAGGAAAATGTCAAATTCTGGCTGTAGAACACTCTTGGAAATAGATTTTGTAAAGCATAAGACCCCCAACATCCTCAGTTTGAAAAATGCCAGAGTATAAATGACCCTCCCTTTCAATCATGTATCCTTGTTTTTCCTGTTTCCCACATTGTAAATATCAAAGACTTGAGCACTTGCATAAGATTGGTGTGCTCAAAACTTCTGGAAAATACTGTGTAAAATGTCAGTTAGATGAAATGGGTTAAAAAGAGAAATGCAGCATGTTATACTTCTGATTATTTCTGCAGCTATGAGGTTTTCATTTAGCTTCAAGCATGTGGGTTTGTGATTATGTTCATGACAACAAACACTAAAACAGGGAACAAGATCTGTAGTTCAAAGAAATACAATATTCCAAAATTTAGCCACATATTCCAGTATGCTGTCTTTGTGTATTTTGTTTCCAATTCAAGAGGTTTCCTGAAACCTCTACAAAAATGTTAATCTTAGTGATTCATTCACAAAGGGTTTAGGTTAAGATTTTTGTAGTTTCGACTGGAGTTCAGTTATAAGTAATGATTTCAGAACTGATATAAATTTTTTTTAAATTTTGATCAGATCATAGAAAATAGGTAACAAATCAAACATATCTATTCTAATGCAAAATTTTAGTTTCATTTCCTGTATTATCTTCCAGGCTTAATGATTTGTTCTGGCTTAACAGGCTCTTGATTGTTTTAAAGATTATTGGAAAAATATGTTCACAATAATATCATTCAAGTAATATATTTCTGCTAGTACTCTTGCTTCTTAACTTTCCATTTTTTAAGTTCCCTTAATTTTCAAACACAAACTTGTTTCCTTTTCTCTCCTGAGATACATTTGCTGCTCCTAACCATACTTACATTGTTCAGTGCCTTCTAAACATAACAACTGCTATGGTCTGAAAGTTAGCATCCCCCTCAAATTTCATATGTTGAAACCTAACCTTCACGGTGATAAAATTAAGAGGTGGGGCCTTTGGGAGGTGATTAGGTCATGAGAGCTCTGGCCTCATAAATGATATTAGTGCCCTTATGGAGCCTGTTTTCCCCTTCCACCATGGGAGGATGTAGCAAAAAAGTGCTATGTTTGAAGCACAGAGTAGGCCCTCACTGGACGCTGAATCTGCTGGCACCTTGATCTTAGATTTCCTAGCATCCAGTATTGTAAGCAATAAATTTCTGTTGTTTCAAAATGTCCCATTCTTACGTGTTTTCTTATAGTGGCCCAAATAGACTAAGATGATAGTAGTATGTACCTTCATGAAAGCACTGTATATAGTAGTAGATTTACATGTTATCTTAAACCAGACTGAAAAACTTGTAAATATTATTTGTTTTATAAATGAGGAAACTAAGATCTAAAGAAATCTATTAAGCTTTCCCAACTTAATAAAGTTTCTAAATGGCACAGCCAGACTTTATCCAGTTCTAATGTACTCCAATGCCCAAAATGTATTTTCATCATTGTAGTCAGTATTGAGGCCACCTTGGTTGAACAACCACATTTGGATATTCATATACTTTACTCATCTTTTCACTCAGTCTTGTGCAGAGAGGCCTATCTGGCTCCTACTTAAAAATAAAATTATTTGAATCATAGGTTCTATGTCTATTTCACAAAGACAACTGAAACCCTAGCTCTCCATCAAACCTCTCAAACAAGAGCCCTCCATCATTAATAAATCCAGGGCTTTGGATGCATTCTATTTTTAGAGTGCTTGAAAAGATCCAAAGCTCAGAAAAATCAAATTTTCAAACAGGCATATTTCTGATAACAAAAGGCTGAACCAATTATGAGGGGAGAAAAACACTTCTTTTCCAAAACAGACTGGATGATCAGATGGAAGAAAGAGTTTAAGAACAAAAAGTGTCAAGTACTTAATTCAAATGAAGAATGCAGGCATTCGAGGGTCAATGAACTATTTATAATAGCTAGAGTGCCAGCATGGACAGAATACTACGCTCATTCTCTGATGCTTTTTACCTACCTGCTCTACCACTTCCTTACTCCCCCTCTAATGTCATTAGTTTAAGAAGGTAGAAGGGCAAAATAGAGCAAATAATAAAAGCTCAGGTAACTGTAGATTGTTCATTGGATTTAATGAAAACTATACCCGTCCTTAACTGAATTTAATAACTTATTTTAACAATAATCACCTCTCTAGTCATCACTTTAATTTTACAGAAGAGAAGACAAAATATTCTAAGAGGTTAAAATTTTTCCAAAATCACAAGAAATGAGACATAGTGTCCACTGTATGCCAGAGACTGTTGTAGAAGATTTACGTTCTTTATAAAATGTATGTCAACTCTTAGATCATTAAATCTTTTTCATAGAAAACATGACTTGTGATTATGCACATTAATAAAATTATATTGGCTCAATGTTCAGAAAAACAAATACGTTGAAGACAAAGATGGGGAAAAAAAGCTAACATGAATATTAAGAAGGAAAAAAGAATGCATGTGCTAAAATAGGTCTTTAAAACGTTGCAGCAAATATTCTGACTCCATCACAAGAATCAATGAACTTCTTAAGAGGTGTCTTGGAGCCAAGAACAATTCACTAGATGAGAGTGAAGGAAACAGTCAAAGAACCAACCAGCAAAACAAAAGTTTAATAGCTACTGCTAAGTAAGACAGATGCCCATCCCTGTCTACCCTGTCCCTCACCATACAGAGGCAATCACTTATACCACTCTGTAACCATTACTTTTGTTTCCAGATTTAGCATGAGTGTGCAGTCTTAAATCAGATAGTGACAAAAACGCTTTCCATCTCTTATTAACAATACTTTCCACTACATATTCAGTCTCGTATTCATTCCCTTTACATATATTTAAAAATCAGCATGTGAGTAAAAATCAGAATCTATATGCTGACAAGCACAGAACTGAATGAACCCGATACCATACAATTAGTAAAGAGATGGCAACAAAAGGGAGTGGCTATGATCAAATACAATCATATTCTCTCTATACTGCTAAAAGAGTTTAATAATCCAAATAAACATTGTAATCAAAAAGAATTCTGGTGCATTTATAAGAACTTAATTTAAGAGAAAAAAAAACCCTTTATTTTCTTGACCATGTTTAAAATGGAGAAAGAAAAACATAAATAACTGCCCAAATCTTGTGCATTTTGTGTCTGAGTCCATAAATTTCTATGCATATTAGAGCCAGAAAAGTTACACAATCAGATCTTTTTGTTTTTAACTTCATGATTAGGACTAATTAACCATGGTCCTGCTGATTTGCAAATGTGGCAATGTAAAGGCCTTTAACCCCCAAACTTTGTGGTCTTCATTTAATAATGTTGTATATTCAATATATTTAACTTACAGGAGCTGCCTTTTTTTGGTTGGTAATTAATGTCCCTTGGACGGTGAAATGGCTCAGAATAGGGGCTTCTCTGTGGAGACTATATTCCAGATTATACTATCATTTTTATTTTTTGGGTTCTTGGATTTTAATGATTTATTTCTAGAATATACAGTTTTACCTTTTGCATCAAGGTTACTAGTAAGATAGTTTTCTGATGACGAATTCCATCTCTGTGAAATACTGGCATTTGTCATGCTGTAAGGTTTTGAATGTTCTGGAAGTGCCTCAGACAACCCATTGCTCATCACTTCCACCACTTCTAACCTAGTCCAACCTAGAGCCATTTTTCAAATGTCATCATCTCCTGCTCTCTAGTTGATTCACATTTTAGGCAAGGCAATCTTTTTCAAAATAGATTATTTTATTCAAGACTTGCTATTTATAATTAGCAAACATCATATATAATTAAGGCATACATTTTGATGATTTGATAGACATATATATTATGAAATAATCACCACAAATTAACCTATCACCATGTGTAGTCTATTTTTTCTTTTTGTGGTGAGAACACCTAAGATATACCCTCTTAGCAAATTTCAAGCATATAATAAAAGATAACAACTATAGTCACCAGAACTTAGACCTCCAGAACGTACTCATCTAATAACCGTAAAGTTTGTATGCTTTGACCACTATCTTCCCATCTTCCCCTCATCCTGACCTCTGGTAATCTTCCTTCCACTCTCCATTCCTTTGAGTTTGACTTTTTTATATCCCACATATAAGTAAAATCATGTAATATTTGTCTTTCTATGTCTGGCCTATTTTACTTAGCATAAGATCCTCCACATTCATCCATGTTGTCCCAAATGGCAAGATTTCCTTCTTTTCTAAAACTGAAAAATATTCTATATATATACCATAGCCATCCATAGTCATCTAGCTTGTCTTGCCTGGGACATGAATCATTCCTTTGTCCAGCATCTCCTTGCTGTATATACTACCCACCTGTTAATCATTAACATTATCTGCTCCTGACAGCCAACCACATCGTAGCCTAATAATCCAGGATCACCTGAAGCAGATGATCTTCCTTCTATGGTATAGTCAGAAACTGAGTAATAATAGCCCAACACTACATTCCAATTGCTATGGCATTCACCTCAATTCAGTTCATCATATAGGCATTTTATCATTTCACATCCACACAAGCATATATTATTATTAGTTATTCAAATTAATTTCTTATTGTGTCTATTTTATAAACTTAGGCATGTATGTGCAGAAAAAAAGCCATAGTATATATAGGGTTCATTGCTTTCTAAAGTTTCAGACATCCACTGGATGGGGGGTCTTGGAACATATCTCCCACAAATAAGGTTGCTGTATATACACACAAAAGTAGGATTGCTGGAGTATATGGTAGTTTCATTTTTAAATTTTGAGACTTCATACCGTTTTTCATTAAGTGCTGCACCATCTACACTCTCATGAGTAGTGTACAGCGGTTCCCTTTTCTCCATATCTCATCTTTCTCCTAGTAACCATTCCAACAGGTGTGATGTGATATCTCACCATGAGTTTGATCTGCATTTCCCTTATGATTAGTGATGTGCAACACTTTTTATATACCTATTGGCCATTTGCTATCTTCTGTTGAAAATGTCTATTCAGGTCTTTTCCCATTTTTTTAAACAGATTGTTTTCATGCTACTGAGTTGTTGAATTCTTTATATATTTTGCGTATTGACTCTTTATAGGATATATTGTTTGCAAATATTTTCTCCCATTCTGTAGGTTCTCTTCACGGTTATTTGTTCCTATGCAAAAGCTTTTCATTTTTATGTAAATTCATTTGTCTATTTTTGCTTTTGCTGCCCGTGCCTTTGTGATAATATCAAAAAATGTATTGCCCAAGCGAATGTCATGAAGCTTTTTTCTTATGTTTTCTTCTACTAGTTTGTCAATTTCAGGTCTTAGAGTTAAGCTTTTAATACATTTGAATTGATTTTTCCATGCAGTTTAAGATAAGGATCATATTTCATTATTCTACATGTGCAAAGCTGGTTTTTCTAGCACCATTTATTAGAGAGATTTTCTTTTCAACACTATGTGTTCTTGTCATGTGGCTAAAGATCAGTTGTCTGTGTATGCATGGGTTTATTACTATGCTCTTTTTTTTCTGTTCTATTGGTTTTCATGCCAGTACCATTCTTTTTAATTAGTGTAGTTCTGTAATAAAATTTTAACTTAGGCAGCATGATACCTCTAGCTTTATTCTTCTTGCTAAGTTTCTTTGGCTACTCAGGGTCTTTTGTGGTTTCACATGAATTATAGGATTGTTTTTCTCTATCTGCAACTAATTCCATACATTTTGATAGAGATGGCACTGAATTTATACATAACTTTGGTTAGTAACATTTTAACTATATAAATTCTTCCAATAAATTAACATGAGATGTTTTTCCATTTATTTCTCTTCCTTAATTTCCTTGATCAATGCTTTATAATTTTTAGTGTACACGTCTTTCCCTTCTTTAGTTAAGTTTATTCCTAAGTATTTTATTCTTTTTGTTGACATTAGGAATGAGATCGTTTTCTCAATTTTCTTTTTGGACAGTTTGTTGTTTGCAAATAGAAGCACAATTGGTTTTGTTCTGTTGATTTTGTATTATGTAACCTTACTGAACTTATTTGTTAGTTCTAACAGTATTTTATTGTTGGTCTTTCTTCAGAATTTCCTAGGTATATGATCACATTATCTGCAAAGACAATTTTTATTCTTCTACTTGTTTTTTTCTTACCTAATTGCTCTAGCTAAAACTTCTGATACTATGTTTAGAAGTGACCAGAGTGGGCATCTTTGCATTGTTCAGTATCTCAGAGGAAAGTATTCAGTTTGTCCTCATTTATTATCATGATATGTATGGGTATTTCATTTATAGCCTTCACTATATTGCAGTAAGATCCTTCTATCGCTATTTTGTTGACAGTTTTTAACTTGAATGGGTGTTGCTCTTTGTCAATTTCTTGTTCTGCATCTATAAAGATGACTGTTATTTTTGTCCTTCACTCTGTTAATGTGATATATCACATTGATTGTGTATGTAGAACCATCCTTGCATAACAGAAAAATTCCACTTTGTCATGGGATTGGATCCTTTTATCATGCTGTTGAATTAGGTTTACTGGTATTTCCTTAAGGATTTTTGCATCCATGTTAATCAGGGAAATTAGCCTGTAGTATTTTTCCTTACTATTTTTGCCTGCTTTTAGTATCAGAGTGATGCTGGCCTCATAAAATGAAACGGAAAATGTGCCCTTTCCTTTTATTTTCTGGAACAGTCTAAGAAAGATTCATATTAATTTTTCTTTTTTTATTTTATTTATTTATTTTTGAGACGGAGTTTCGCTCTTGTTACCCAGGCTGGAGTGCAATGGCGCGATCTCGGCTCACCGCAACCTCCGCCTCCTGGGTTCAGGCAATTCTCCTGCCTCAGCCTCCTGAGTAGCTGGGATTACAGGCACGCGCCACCGTGCCCAGCTAATTTTTTTGCATTTTTAGTAGAGACAGGGTTTCACCATGTTGACCAGGATGGTCTCAATCTCTTGACCTCGTGATCCACCCGCCTCGGCCTCCCAAAGTGCTGGGATTACAGGCTTGAGCCACCGCGCCCGGCCTAATTTTTCTTTTAATAAAATTCAGCTATGACGCCACCAGGTTCTAAACTTTTCATTGTTGGGAGACTTTTCATTACTCTTCAATCATCTCTTTGTTATTGTTCTTTTCAGGTTTTCTATTTCCTTCTGATACAATTTTGGTAGTTTGAAACACAGCAGCCAAAAAATGAGAACAAATCAATGCCTGACATTGGCTATTTTTCTACAAACAGATTGCAATCTATTAAGATAAATACATAAATAGTAAGGACACTACTTTGGCAAATATCACAACTTGCTCTTTTATATAACAGCCTACTTTTATATTTTTGGTTGAAATGTCATAGTATAATTACTTTGCTATTATAAATATAACAAGTTACACACCTAGCAGTCCTGATTTATTTTAAAAGATTAATAAAGAAACTGTCATTATTGATTTGAAATTTATATATTTATTAGATATGAGTACCTAAAAAATGTTAACTATTCTTAATAAAATTCAACTTTTTTCAAACAAAAGAAAGTTTCTCAAAATTGATCTGTTTATGTAGTCTAGTTTTCCAACATATAATTGTTTATAACAGTCCTTATGATTTTTATTTAAGAAAAATTCACTTTAATGTCTCCACTTACATTTCTGATATTAACTATCTGACTCTTCTTTCTCTTTTTCTTAGGCTAGCTAAGGGTTTTTAAAAATTCATATTTATCTTTTGAAAAACGACTTTTAGCTTTGTTGATTTTTTGTGTTTTTAATTCTCTATTTGATTTCTTTTCTAATTTTTAATGTTTCCATCTTTGTGCTAACACTTGACTTAGCTTATTCTTATTTTTCTAGTTCTCTGCGGTGTAAAGTTTTTTTCTTAACATAGGCATTTATAGCTACAGAGATTCCTCTTATTAATGCTCTTGCTACACCCCATGGGCTTTGATATGTTGTGTTTTAATTTTCCTTTGTTTTGAGATACACTTCACATTCCCTTTTCTCTTTGATCCAATGGTTGTTCAGCAGTGTAGAGCTTAGTTTCCATGTATTTGTGAATTTTTTTACTTCCTTGCTGTTACTAATTTCAACTTTCATTGCATTGTGCTCACACAAAAAAAATGGTTTTTATTTTGGACAGATTTTTACTTTCTTAAATTTGTTAAGATTTGTTTTGTGACCTAATATGTGATCTAACCTGAAGAATGTTCTGTATGTACTGAAAAGTTCTGCTGTGTGAAAAGTTCTGTGTACATCAGATAGGAAGGACCCTTTTGCGAGACAGTATTGTTTAAGTCATCTGTTTATGGTTAACATTCAATATTTGAATGTTCCACCTATTCTAGTAAGGATGATACTGAAGTCCCCAAGTGTTACTGTATTGCTTTCAATTTCTGCCTTCAGATCTATCATTTAGATAATCATAAATATTTTTCTAAATATTTAGATGCTGTAATATTGGGTGTGTATATACTTATAACTGTTATAACTTACAGTTGACTCAACTCTTTTATCAATGTACAATGACCTTCTTTCCTCTAGAATATAAATATAGCCTGAATATAAATATAGCCACCATTGTTTTATTTGCATGAAATATCTTTTTATATCCCTTCACTTTTAGCCTATGTGTCTTTAATTCTAAAGTGAGTCTCTTCTAGACAACATATGACTGAATCTTGTTTTTGTCCATTCAGCCATTCTATCCTATGACTTTTGTTTGGTAGTAAGTTTAACTCATTCATATTTAAAGAAATTATTTTTAGGTGAGGACATACTGTTACCATTTTGTTGTTTTCTGTTTATCTTACAGTGGTTTCATCTCTCTCTTCCTCTTTTGTTATCTCCCTTTGTTATTCTATTTTTTTGTAATGATTTGCTTTGATTTATATTCTTTATCTTTTGTGTGCCTATTATAGGCTTTTTCTTTATTGTTAGCTCAAGGCTTAACCTTCCATTTTAACTTGATAACAACTTAACTTCAATCTCATATAAAAACACTATATTGGCCGGGCGTGGTGGCTCACGCCTGTAATCCCAGTACTTTGGGAGGCCGAGGCGGGAGAATCACGATGTCAAGAGATCGAGACCATCCTGGTCAACATGGTGAAACCCCGTCTCTACTAAAAATATAAAAAATTAGCTGGGCATGGTGGCACGTGCCTGTAATCCCAGACACTCAGGAGGCTGAGGCAGGAGAATTACCTGAACCCAGAAGGCGGAAGTTGTGGTGAGCCGAGATCGTGCCATTGCACTCCAGCCTTGGTAACAAGAGTGAAACTCCGTCTCAAAAAAACAAAACAAAACAAAAAACTATATTTTTACTCCCATACATATATTTCATGTTCTTAATAGAGTGTGCTTCTCATCATACTGTGTAACCACTAACAAATTTTTATCTAATAATGTATGTGTTAATATTAAAAGTAATTTATACACCACTTTTATGATGTTACATTAATTTGTACATGTTCACATATTTAGCTGTACCTGTTATATTTATGCTCTCATATGCTTTTTGCTTTTGTTTAGCATGCTTTCATTTCAATACAAAAAGTCCCTCAAGCATTTCTTGCAAAGCAAGTCTGGTGGTGACAAACTCTCTCAGTTTTTGTTTATCTAGGAAAGTCACTATTTCTCTTTCAAATAATTCTACAATGTATAGTATTATTGTTGTTTCTTTCAGAACTTTTAACATATCATCCCACTCACTCCTGGCCTGCTAAAAAAAAAATACACTGTCCATCTTATAGACGTTACCTTGCAGGTGATGATTTGTTTTTCTCTTGCTGCTTTCAAAATTTTACCTTTGACAATTGACAATTTGATTACAGTGTGTCAGAGTATAGTCATCTTTGGGTTTATCATGTTGGAAGACTTTATAGCTTTCATGAACAAGAATGTCAATTTCCCTCCCAAGATTTGGGAAGCTTTCAGCTATTCTTTAAATAAGCTTTCTTCTCCTTTCTCTGCCTCTTCTCCTTCTTGAACTCTCATAATTTGTATTTTAGTTTTCTGAATGATGTCTCATGAGTCTCATAAGTTTTCTTAATTCCTTTTCATGCTTTGTCTTCCTCCTTTGACTAGATAACTTCAAACCACTTTTCCTTACATTTTTAGATTTTTTTTCCTGCTTGATTGAATCTGTTGTTGACACTCTCTATTGCTTTTTTCATTCCATTCATTGTATTCTTCAGCTCCAGAATTCCTGTTTGGTTCTATTTTTATGATGTCTATATCTTTGTTGAAATTGTTTTGTTCATGTATTGTTTTCTGATTTTGTTGAATTTTCTATCTGTGTTGTCTTTTAGCTCCCTTAATTTTCTTAAAGAATTATTATGAACTCTTTGTCAGACACTTCATAGACTTCCATTTCTTTATAGTCAGATACTAGAAAATTACCATGTTGCTTTGGTGGTGTCATGTTTACTTGATGTTTTGTGTTTACTGTAGCCTTGCATTGACATCTGCACATTTGAGGGAGCAGTCTCCTCTTTCAGACTTTCTGAACTGACTTCAGAAAAATATTTACCTAAGGTTGGGTGTGAGGCTGCCAACTAGGGTGTGGCATCTCTGGCTCAGGGTGTGGGTGCTTAGTAGTAACTCTGGCTTCAGGGAGATAAAACAGTGAAATCTCCACAGTTACATCGGCTGGGTTAGCATCAGCAAAGACTATGAGGATCTTTAGTAGCCAAGGTCACGGGTGTACCTGGCAGCAACAAGGACTCTTGGTGTCCTTAATGGCAAGGTTCCTGGGGTCCTCTAGTTATCCTTCTGCCTCATGGAGGAAGTCATGATGAAGGGGATCCCTTTTAGCAGGTCTGACATGTGGGCACACACCCAGTGGCAGCAATGTCTGGGTCTGAGGCACAGGTGCACTTACCATAATGATGGTGTGAGTATCTAGGCCTCAGTATGCTAAGCAGCTGCATAGACAGGGTCCAAGGCTTGGGGATGTGCAAAACAACCACAGCACTTGGAATCAGGAAATGGGCACACTCACAGAAATAGTGACACCAGTATGTAAGGCATGGAAGTATGTGGAATAGTCCCAGGATCTGTGGGGTCTGCACAGTCATTGCAGGGACCTGGCTGCTCTGGCTGGAAAAGAGAGAAATGGCAGAAACAGCTGCAGATCAGCAGAATGGGGAAGAAGGTACAGGTGTGGTACCTCTGCTCTCAGATAGGGTGGGGCTCAACCAGTTATTTATTACTTAAATGGAAAAGCCAGGTTTACATTATTAATAAGCTTACATTTTATATACTATTAGCTAAGTGTAATTCTAAGTGTTTAGAAGGAACAAAATTAAAAAAAGGAAATTATTTCTGAAATGTCTTTAAAACATTGTTTTGTAGAAATACACAGGTAAGGATACAAAGTTTAACTCAATAATAACAGTTGCAAAAAAAAAATACCTAGAATATAATCAAATCATGGCCTACCTCTTCCAGTTATTTTTTAATAACCTGCAGCAAAAAAAAATCAACTTTCTCACAGTAACCTATATATATTAAATGTGCTGCCAACCCAAGATCTTAGAACATTAAAAACCATTTTGGAAAAGGACACTTTTTGGAATATATATTTAAGCCTGGTTAAAAGACAGAATCATAATACAAACCTACTATAAAGCAAGTACTCTGCATGGAGGCAAATTAACACATTATTTCCTAGCTCAATACAGCATCTTTCCATGTAAGCAATCTTGTCAACTACAAATGTACTATGCACCTACTATGTGCCAGTCATATAAAGTGCTAGATATCAAAAATGACTATAATGGGGAAACATTTGTTTTTAATTTTTTCCATTAATCTTGTGAAATGAGTTGTAAATCTGTAAACAAAAAGAAAATTAGAATTTTCTCAGTTGTAGCTCCTGCAAACATGGCATAAGAATGGTGCTTACTTAATCTTACAAAAGAATTCTTCAACCTATAGATTTGGAAAAATAAGCAGATAAAATCCAGAATGATTAATACGTCATCAAAGCAGTAGTTTTTGTGTGGTTTTCTAGTCATACTTTCGAATGTAATAAATTAAGTGTTCTTACTTTGGGTTTCTCTTGCTGAAAGCAGTATTGTTCACTCAAGTTAAGTGTTCATTTTAAAGGCATTTTACCAGTGTAAAATAACTCCATCTTGTGGATTATCCTGACCATGGCATTCAGATCTCACCTTTCTTCTTTAATTTTATAAAGACAAGACTAGCATCACCCTGATCCCGTCCAACCTCTGGAAGGTTTGTTTCCTATTGGATATTAATCCTCACAAGCATCCAACTATATGGCATAGGTATATAAAAGTGCCTGCCACTCCCAGTAGCATAAATCCTACCACCATTATGGAGCTTAGATTTTCCAGCCCACCAAGACCAATACAACTTAGGGTTAGAGGCCATCGATTATACCATCCCTGTTCATTTTAATTCCATTGACATGTCTAAAAGGGAAGATATTAAACACAGTGAGAAGGTTCTTTGAACGGCTGGTATATAAGAGAGTGGTGACCCAATGGCCTTCCCACTTCATGTGGACTTTTGTCCTTTCGTACACCTGTCTTCTGTTTGGTTTCTGAAGATATTTCTTTATATTTCAACTCAAATATACTTAAAACCGACTTATTATAAAAATAAACATTCAACCACATATCAAGAAAAACCTCCATTTTGATATCACATTTCTGAAATCCAAAATTTAAAGGAACTTCTCTCTCACCCACTTTGGATGATAATAATTCTAACATCCAAGATTTTTTCCAGGTGTCATGTCAGGTTCCACCTTTGGCAGCTGCCAGAGGCTTTAATCTAAAGCACACACTGCTTGTATAAAGGGACATTATCAGATGTTTAATATATTCACTAATTAATCAGATTTCTTTCCTGTATAATCCACAAATTTATGATGGAAGGAAAGATAAAGAAGTTAGAGATATTTTCTATTAAGAACAAATGCAAATATACTTCATTCTATCACTTGAGGTTAAAGAAACCTCTACTTTGGAAATGCATATACAGACACTACCACAAAATCCAGAATATATTTTATATCATGATTAAAAATGTAGGATAAGCAAGGCCTCAGTTTGCAGTAGAATTAGCACCTTATTTTCTATTTTAATATGTCACTACTTATATTCTACAGAATGTAACTATACGCTTCTGGAGAACTTGTAAAACATTTTCCTATCTATCTCTTACTTTTTATAAAAGTGATATAACTGGAGAGACATCAAGGAGAGTCTTTTAGTATATATTATGTTAAATATTAAAAATATTTTATCAAAACATAGCCCATAAATTATTAAGAAGAAATCACAAAATATTAGCTGAGTTTTTAAAGAAAAGTATATTTTTATACTCTAAATGTCTTAATATTTACAGATAGTCAAAGATGTGCAAATAAAGCACTAATATTTAAAATATAACAAAGCAGCCTCCAATAAAATCTCAACTTTTAATAGGTTAATGATTATCATCTGAAAAAAATATATGTTTACATTAACCTAAAAACTGACCAACCTAATCTTAACAGCATCCAAAAGTTTGTCTCAATAATTTGAACAAATGAAAAGTTAAACACTTATTTCTGAATTCACATCACAAAAGATAAGTCAGTATTTGTGCCTCAAAGACCTATTCTCAGCTCAGTTAAAAGATAAAAAGATTTGTTTCTCATGCTTGAGGCTTTCAAAGGCTATTGCAATTTGTAAAATGTTGATGTCCACTGAAATTTGGCCCCAGTTCTCTAAATTCTCTCTTTGTACATGCAGATGCTTCTGAAGATAATTGTGACTATGTTCAGGCATAACTAAAAAGACCAGAATATAACTAAGTGTTTTCCATATAACATGTTAAGTAAAATGTGTCCTTTGTCTTAGAAAGCTAACACTATATTTTAAGGCTGGCAATATTTATAATTTTGCTCAAAAGTAACCACTCTGATTTCTAAATCCCATTCTGGTCTAACAACTCTTTATAACTTTTAAAGCCATCTACAGTGCTTTAGGAATTGAAATCAGATTTCCCAGCATCCCTGCCATTGTATCAATGACGGTGCCAGCTCCACTCATGGTAATGGAAAAAAAAAAAAAAGACATCAGAACTCTAATCACCTTATGTTGAGAGAAAGAGAAGTTATAAAAAAGATTTACTAGAAAAGCCTGTAAAAAAAAAATTGTTTTCAGAAGAAAAAGTACATGAATGAGAATACAACTTTCAAGGGAATAAAGAATGAAACTACAGTTTGGGCACACCTACTAAACCACATTCACCAGAGGACACTAATGTACTACAAACAAAAACAAGAAAAAGCAGAACATTCTAACTCTCCCTGAAATATTCTCTCTCTCTTTTACACACACACTTATTATTATATGAGATGCATCTAGAACTAAAATATTATTTGAGCATGTAAGATTCACTTCCAAAGTTTCTTTTCTCTTTAACCTCCCCATGAAGCTACCTAATATTTTCAGTAATAACAGAATTATTGGCCACGTAGGTAAAAGAGCGGTTCAGAAGTAAGTAATCTGGATATTCCCTGTTCCAATACTTCAAGTCCATGCCTTTGAACTAACTGTACATAATTCTTCCATCTCTGACACTACAAGCTAATATAAAAACACCTATAACAGGGTTGTCAAGATTATGGTCCACAGACCACTTGTATCATAATCATATGGAATATTTGTAGAATCTTGACCCCCAAAGAGACCTACCAAATTCAAATATCTAAAAGCCAGCCCAGAAATGTGTGTTTTTAGCAAGCACCCCATGTGAGACTTATGCCAAGAGAGTTTGAGAATCACAAAGCTGGAATCTGGAGATCTGTCAATAACTTCAGAAGAGATCTTCTATTGTTTTGTCTATATACTGTGAAATGCAATTAAGAAATTTCTTCCCATTATTAAATGTATAATAAGAATCTATGTTTAAAAGTCTATTCACAGAAGTAAGTGCAAGTTTTAGATATTTGTTAACAGCACTATACATGTTTTTAATTATAGTGAATCAAGTACTGGATCAGAAGCTAAACAGTATACCAGAAGGAAAAGCTTATTTCAGCAGGATAATCTCCTCCTACAGGTGGACGAGATTATTTATACAAGTCAATATAAATTCCACTAAAACATGATGCGAGAACATAAGTCTTAGTCTAAAAAGAGGTAAACTACATTTATTAACAAACAAAAATCAACTTCCCAAATTACACTGACCTATGTACTTGTCATATGTGGCACTCTATAACAATGTATCAGGACCAGGTATGGTGGCACACACCTGTAATCGCAGCACTTTGGGAAGCCGAGGCAAGCAGATCATGAGGTCAGGAGTTTGAGACCAGTCTGACCAACACTGTCTCTACTGAAAATACAAAAAATTAGCCAGGAGGTGGTGTGCGCCTGTAATCCCAGCTACCTGGGAGGCTGAGATAGGAGAATTGCATGAACCTGGGAGGCAGAGGTTGCAGTGAGCCAAAATCACACCATTGTACTCCAACTGGGGCGACAGTGTGAGACTCTGTCTCAAAAAACAAACAATAAAAAATAATATCTTTGGGAATTCAGGCATTTCTTTACATTTTTCCATTTTTGATAATTTCAACTTTATCTTAGATTCAGGAGTACATTTGCAGGTTTGTTTCTTTGGTCTATTGCATGATGCTGAAGATTGAGGTCTGACTGATCCCATCACCCAGGTACTAAGCACAGGACCCAACAGTTTCTCACCCTTTGCCATCCTTCCTACCTCTCCACTGTAGTGGTCCTCAGTGTCCATCCTTCCCATCTTTATGTCCATGAGTAACTATTGTTGAGCTCACCCTTATAAGTAAAAACATGAGGTATTTGGTTTTCTGTTCCTGTGTTAATTTGTTTAGAACAATGGCCTCCAGCTGCATCTATATTCCTGCAAATGTTATAGTTTTTCATTCCTTTTTCTAGCTGCAAAGTGTTCAATGGTGTACATGTGCCACATTTCCGTTCTCCAATCCACCACTGATGAGCACTTAAATTGATTCCACGTCTTTGCTATTGTGAGCAGTGCTGTGGTGAGCATACAAGTGCATGTGTCTTTTTAGTAGAACGATTTATTTTCTTTTTGATATATACCCAGTAATGAGACTGCTGGGTTGAATAGCAGCTTAAAGATCTTTGAGACATCTCCAAACTGATTTCCAAAGTGGCTGAATGAATCTGCATTCCCATTAACAGTGTACAAGCATTCTGTTTTCTCTGCAGCCTTGTCAGCATTTGTTATTTTTTGACTTTTTAGTAATAACCATTCTGACTGATGAGAGATGGTATCTCCTTGTGGTTTTGATTTGCATCTCTCTGATGATTAGTGATAGTGAGCATTTTCACATTTGCTGGCTTGTACATCTCTTTTGGAGAAGTGTCTGTTCATGTTCTTTGCCCATTTTTAAAGGGGGTTATATGCTTTTTGCTTGTTCAGTTAAGTTTCCTACAGATTCTGGATATAAGACCTTTGTCAGATACGTAGTTTGCAAATATTTTTCTCATTCTGTATGTTGTCTATTTAATCTATTGATAGTTTATTTTGCTGTACATAAGCTCTTTAATTTAATTACATTCTCCTTGTCAATTTTCGTTTTGTTGCAATTGCTTTTGAAGACACAGTCATAAATTATTTTCCAAGGCTGATATCAAATATTGTTTCCCAGGTTTTCTTCAAGGATTCTTATATTTCAAGGTCTTATATTTAAGACTTTAATCCATCTTGAGTTAATTTCTGTATACAGTGAAAGGTAGGAGTAGTTTCATTCTTCTGCAAATGGCTAGCCTGCTATATTTATTAAATGGGGAGTCCTTTCCCTATTGCTTACTTTTGTTAACTTTCTTAAAGATCAGACGGCTGTAGGTGTGTGGCTTTATTTCTGAGACCTCTATTCTGTTCCATTGGTCTATCTGTCTGTTTTTGTACCAGTACAATGCTGGTTTAGTTACTGTGGCTTTATTATATTGTTTGAGATCAGGTAATGTAATACCTCTGGCTTTGTTATTTTTGCTTAGGATTACTTTGACTATTTGAGATGCTTTTTGGTTCCATATGAATTTTAAAATAGGTTTTTCTGAATCTGTGAAAAATGATATTGGTAGCCTGACAGGAGTAACATTGAGTCTGTAAATTGCTTTGGAATATATGGCCATTTTAATATTAATTCTATATTAAAGTATAGTATTTCATAGGTATTCTCTATGAGCACAAATGTTTTTTCCATTTATTTGTGTCATCTATCATTTCTTTCAGCAGGATTTGATAGTTGTCCTTGTGTAGATCTTTCACCTCTTTGCTTAGATGTATTCCTAGGTATTTTGTGTTTATTTATTGAAGCTCTTTTAAATGAGATTATGTTCTTGATTTGGGTCCCAGCTTAAACATTATTGATATATAGAAATGCTACTGATTTTTATACATTGGTTTTATATCCTGAAACTTCACTGAAGTCATTTATCAGTGAGATTATGTTCTTGATTTGGCTCACAGCTTAAACATTATTGATATATAGAAATGCTACTAATTTTTATACATTGGTTTTATATCCTGAAACTTCACTGAAGTCATTTATCAGTTCCAGCAATCTTTGGACAGTCTTCAAGATTTTTTAGGTCTATAATTGTATCATGAGCAAAGAGAGATAGTTTGACTCCTTCTTTTCCTGTTTGGATTTCTTATTTCTTTCTCTTGCTTGATTTATCTGATAAGGACTCACAGTACTATGTTGAATAGAAGTGGTGAGAGTTAGCATCCTGCTCCTGTTCCCAAAAGGAATGTTTCCAGTTTTTGATTGCTTAGTATCATGTCTCATATGGGTTAGGCATAGATGACTCTTAAAGTTGTTAAGTATATTTCTTCAATGCTTAATTTCCTGGGGGATTTTATCAAAAAGGGATGTTATAGACTTTATCAAAAGCTTTCCACATCTATTGAGATGATTGTATAATTTTGTTTTTAATTCTGTTTATGTGGTGAATCACATTTATTGATTTGTGTTTGTTGAACAAACCTTGCATACAAGCAATGATTCCTACTTGATCATGGTGCATTCACTTCTGATGTGCTGCTGGATTTAGTTTGCTAGTATTTTCTTTGTAAGAGTTTTACATCTGTATTCATCAGGGATACTGGCCAATAGTTATGTTTCTTTGTTATGTCTTTGCCAGGCTTTGGTATCAGGATAACGCTGGCTTTATAGAATGAGTTAGGGAGGAGTTCCTCCTTCTCAAATTTTGGAGTAGTTTCAGTAGGATTAGTGCCAGGTCTTTTTTATACATCTGGTAGAATTTGGCTGTTAATCCATCTGGTTCAGGACTTCTTTTTGGTAGTAAGTTTTTTATTGCTGATTGAATATTAGAATTTGATACTAGTCTGTTCAAGGTTTCAATTTCTTCCTGATTTAATCTTGGAAGGTTGTGTGTTTCCAGGAATTTATTCATTTCCTCTAGATTTGCTAGTTTGAGTACATATAGGTTTTCATAATAGTCTCTGAGAATCTTTTGTATTCCTGTGGAATCAGCTGTATTGTCACCTTTACCACTTCTGATTGTGCTTATTTGGACTTTCTCTCTTGTTTTCACACTTAATTTAGAGAGCAATCTATCAATCTTGTTTATTGTTTCAAAATGCCTACTTTTGGATTCTTTGGTTTTTTGGGTGGATATTTGGGTCTCAATTTCATTCTATTCTGTTCTGACTTAAGTGATTTATTCTGCTAGCTTTGGGTTAGTTTGTTCTTATTTTTCTAGTTCCTCTGGATACAATGTTAGATCATTAATTTGAAATCTAATGTTTGGAGGTTAAGTGTTTAGCACTGTAAAATTTCCTCTTAACACTCCTTATGCTGTATTCTCAGAGACTTTGGTATGTCGTGTTTCTATTTTCATTTATTTGACAGTATTTTTTTTTTTTGAGACAGAGTCATGCTCTGTCACCCAGGCTGGAATACAGTGGCATGATCTTGGCTCACCGCAACTTCTGCCTCCCAGGTTCAAGCGATTCTCTGCCTCAGCCTCCCAAGTAGCTGGGACTACAGGCACCCACCACTATGCCTGGCTAATGTTTCTGTATTTTTAGTAGAGACGTGGTTTCACCATCTTGGCCAGGCCGGTCTTGAACTCCTGACCTCGTGATCCACCCACCTTGGCCTCCAAAAATACTGGATTACAGGTGTGAGACCCCATGCCTGAACCTTGACTGTATTTTTTTATTTCTGCCTTAATTCACTGTTTCCACAGAATTCATTCAAGAGCAAGGTGTTTAGTTTCTATGTAACTTTGTGGCTTTGAGAGATATTCTTGGTAATAATTTCTATTTTTATTCAACTGTGGTCTGAGATTATAGCTGGTATGACTTCAGTTTTTTTATTTTATTGAGACTTGCTTTACGGCCAAGCATGTGGTCTACCTAGGAGTATGTTCCATGTGCACATGAGAATGTATATTCTGTGGTTAATGGATAAAGTATTCAGTAGATGTCAAAGTGTCGAATTTAAGTCCAAAATTTCTTTGCCAGCTTTCTGCCTCAGTGAAGTTTCTAATGCTGTCAGGTGTCGAAATCCCTCAGTATTATTGTGTGACTGCCTACATTTCTTAGTAGGTCTAGAGGTATCTTATGAATACAGGTCTTCCAATGTTGGATGTGTATATATTTAAGATAGTTAAGTCTTCTTATTGAATTTAATTCTTCATTATTATGTTATGCCCTTCTTTGTCCTTTTTTACCATCACTGGTTTAATGTCTGTCTCATCTAATATAAGAATACTTACCCCTGCTCTTTTTTGTGTTCTTTGTGCATAACAGATCTTTCTCCAACCCTTTACTTTGATATTATCGGTGTCATTATATGTGAGATACGTCTCTCGAAGAGAGCAGACGATGGGTCTTGCTTTTTTATCCAACTTGTCACTCTGTCCTATTTAAGCGGGATGTTTAGAACATTTACATTCTAGTATTGATATGTGAGCTTTTGATCCTACCATGAAGTTGTTGGCTCGTTGCTCTGTAGTTTCTACTGTTTGGTTGCTTTATTGCATCTGTGGGCTATGTATGTAAGTGTGTTTTTGTGGTAGCAGGTATTGTTCTTTCATTTCCATGTTTAGAACGCCCTTAAAATTTTCTTGTAAAGTTGGTCTAGCGGTAACAAATTCCCTTGGTGCTTGCTTCTCTAAAAAAAAATATATTTTATTTCTCCTTCACTTATGAAGATTAGTTTGATGAAATATGAAATTCTTTATTGGAATTTCTTGTCTTTGAGAATGCTAAAAATAGGCCTTGATCTCTTCTGGCATGTAAGGTTTCTGCTGAAACTACTATTAGCCTGATGGAGTTCCTTTTGTACATCATCTAATCTTTGACTCCAGCTACATTTAAACTTTTCTGTTTAGCATTGGATTTGGACAGTCTGCTGACTATATGTCTTAGGGATGTTAGTTTTGTATAGTATTTAATAGGTATTCTCTGAATTTCTTATACTTGGATATCTACCTCTCTAGCAAGGCTAGAAAAATTTTCTTAAATTTTTTATTCAAATGCCTTTTACAGGTTGTTTTCTTTGTCTTCCTCTCTCTCAGAAACAGCAATAATTTGTATGCTTGTATGCTTTAGAATATCCAATATTTCTCTAAGATTTGGTTCATTTATTTTAATTCTTTTTTTAATTTTCTTTTTCTTTTTTTTTTTTAATTTGAGACAGAGTTTCACTCTTGTTACCCAAGCTGGAGTGCAATGGCGTGATCTCAGCTCACTGTAACCTCCACCTCCTGGGTTCAGGCAATTCTCCTGCCTCAGCCTCCTGAGTAGTTGGGATTACAGGCACATGCCACCATGCCCAGCTAATTTTTTGTATTTTTAGTAGAGACGAGGTTTCACCATGTTGACCAGGATGGTCTCAATCTCTTGACCTCGTGATCCACCCACCTCAGCCTCCCAAAGTGCTGGGATTACAGGCGTGAGCCACCACGCCCAGCCTAATTTTATTTTTAACTTACTGGATTAGTTCAAAAGCCCAGTTTTCAATCTCTGAAAGTCCTCTTTTGGTTGGTAAAGCTACTTATAAAGTCTTCAATTGTATTTTGAAATTTCTTAAGTGAGTTTTTCAATTCCAGAAGCTCTGATTGATTTATTTTTAAGATGTTTATCTCTCCCTTCATTTCCTGGATTGCATTAGAAGTTTCTTGTGTTGATTTTCAACCTTGCCTTGGATCTCGTTGAGCTTCCTTGGAATCCATGTTTTATATTCTTTATCATTTGTGAGTTTCCATTTTGGTTATGAACCATTGCTGGAGACTTAGTGAGGCCCTCTGGTGGTGTCACTGCATTCAGATTTTGTATGGTGCCAGAATTCTTGTGCCAGTTGCATATCATTTGGAGATGCTGGAAATTCTGTAGTCATTTCCATGTTCGTAGGATTTTTTTTTTGTCTGTAATACTGTTGTTGTTGTTGTTGTTTTCCTCCTTTCCCTTTCTCTTTACCCCCTTCCCTAGAGTGTGTGACTGTAGAGAATGCTGGGTAAGGTCTTTTGGCTTTGACCCTATAGCACTATGCACTTCTGTTGGCAGATTTCATATTGGGCTATGCAGTTTGACCTACAAGTCAGTAGATGGCGCTATGGGTAAGAGCCAGCTATGGCCTGAGTATATGCTTGATCCTTGTTTACTGGTAGAAGCTCTCTGTTGTCCCAGGGAATGGACTAATTCCTGGAAAGCACAGTGGTCTGAGCTCCGTCCTCAGCCCTGGGAGGAGAGGGTAGAGGAGAAGAGAAAGAAGGACAAGTACATCTACAGGTCCCCTGATGGTTACTCACACACACCAGTGCTGAGAGAGAATCCAGTGGGCAGCCACCAACCACCCAGAGGTATACATAGACATGGAACTGGAAAATCTCCTTGGCCCTGAATTCTCTGTATCCAGCTAGGGTGGGGTCAGCCTAGACTTCTAATCCTGGAAAGTGGACACTCCAGATGGCTGTATATCTGCCTGGATGTGGAGCAGAGAGGACCATCCTACAGCAGGATCTCTCTGCACAGGAAGTGTGGAGCAGCTTGGGCAGGTGTTTCAGGTAGGCAGGTGCTCTAAATACCTGGATGTGGAATGGAGACATCCCTGCACCAACATCTCTGAGCGAAAACAGTGGGGCAATTCTGGCTGTTGAACCAGGCAAATAGGGGCTTCAAATGCCTGGAGATCTGCCTGGGTGTGAGTTAGAGGGCACCCCTCACTCCTCTGGATCTGGGTATCCAGATCTCTGCACAGAAAGGTTGGGTAACTCAGGCTGTAAGTCTATGCTAGCAGTTGCTCCAAATTCCTGGAGATCTGCATATGTGTAGAGCAAAGCAGGCCCCACTGCACTAAGATCTATGCACAGGAAAAGTGGGGTGACTCAAGCTGTTGATTAAGGTGAAGAGATGCTCAAAAAACCTGGAGATCTGGCTGGCTATGGAACAGAGAGGACCCTGCAGCATCAAAATCTCAGGGGAACAGGATGGAGCACCCAGCAATGGCACATGAAGACCAGATCCAGGTTGTCAAGCTGGCCCTGGATACAGGTCTCATCATCCAAGAGAACTGTGATGGGGGAAGAGCACAATTCCAGTGCGAACTGTTGAGGCACTTTCCACAGTTCTGTGTGGTGGCCCCTACCCTGCTCCAAAGCAGTTAAATTGCTGACCCAAGACTAAAATGGCTACATGGACATGCTGGCAGCTCACCTCAGAATGGCTGATTGTATATGAACCCAGATTAAATACTGTCTTCTCAGTCACAGATCTAGGAAAATGTTTGCAACTTTTTCTGGTGTCTTTCCCTCACAGCATCTCTAAGCCTCTCCCTAAGCTACTTCCAGGACCTGAGAGAAAGAGTGGTCTTCCTTGACCTGGGTTGCTCAGATCCCCAGTGGCGAAATTTGTCACAGAGGGAAGTTCTCTGCCTCTCTCACATACTGGGGATTTACTTACTTTTATCAGCCAGTCTGTGTCATGGGGCTGTTTGCCCATATCTCTCCCCCAGGATCTAGGATGTCCTTTATGATACCAGTGGATTCTCATTTTCCTTCTTGAATTAAAGTTCACAGAGTTGGTGTCTATGCACTATCTTGCTATTTCCAAGTGGCTGAGGCACACTAAAAGACTCTAATCCACGTTCTAATTTTTTTCTTTGAGGAGAGAAAAGACTGTAGTGTACCATTCAATATATCAACAAGAATAGTGAATGAAGGAAAAAGTGGCAGAGATTATCTAAAAGCAGTATATAAAATACGTATGTGTGAATGTGTATGTCTGCATATATATGTGTATATAAATACAGTTTCAGAGACCACTCAGGCCTATTTTTTTCACTTTTTAAAAAAGAACACTCATAGGCGTGTGTTGAACAATGAGAACACATGGACACAGGGAGGGGAGCATCAGACACTGAGGTCTGTGGCGGGGGGAACTAGGGAAGGGACAGCGGGGGTGGGGTGTTGGGGAGGGATACCATGGGGAGAAATGCCAGATATAGGTGATGGGGAGGAAGGCAGCAAACCACATTGCCATGTATGTACCTATGCAACAATCCTGCATGTTCTTCACATGTACCCCAAAACCTAAAATGCAATTATATATATATATAGCAATTATATAAAGTACCATCACTGTCTGTGGCAGGTCCATTATATTTGCCTGTCCAGCGTCCTTTCCTCTTCTTGTGGCAACCACACCTATGCCTCTTTTGAAGAGCAACCCCTCCTCAGTCTCAGTAGCTCTAATGAGCTATAAGTTACTGTGCCTTGGTAATTCAATCCAAGATTGTCCAATCAGAATCTTACTCCTGAGAGTTTAAATGTAGAGAAGGGCCAAACACAACAGCTGGAACCTAACCATTCTAATTTCCCAGGAACTATGTTTTGATTGAGAGTCCTCTCCCTGTCCCAGTTCTTGCTCTTAAAGCTTGGTTGCTTAATTTTGCCTTCAATTTCTGTGAACTACTTAATATGTTTCCAGTATATTTCATTTTTTCATGATGTTAGCCATATAGCATTTCTCTTTCCAGCAACCAAAAAACCCCAACTGATAAGAGAGATACATGTTAAGAACACACCTTGTTTCAGTACTCGATTTGTAGGGTACTGTTTCTCAATAAGCATTTAAAGCACTACAAAAATCCCACCACTTCATCCACGAAACCCTTTCAGATTGTCATAAAATCAAAAGCTACTCCTGTGTTTATCCTGCTAGCCCAACAAAGCCCTCCACAGGCTATTTATCTATTTTCTAACTAAAGGTTTGAAATCTCCTGTTATGAATATCCAGTACAGAGTCAATGCCCTTGTTTCTTTTGACTTGCATACTTAACACTTATTGCCTATCTCTATACAGCTTTAATACATTTGCACTGATTTAAGCCCTATATGCCTCTATTAACATCAGGTATGTCATTTTTAGCTTAAAATATACACGAATAACATGAATAACATGGTCTGTGCACAATTATAACTCACCATATACAGTAATAGGCACAGTTACATGCACAATTCAAAACCACATCTTGAAGGGCAATCAACAAACACATGCACATTGTAAAATATTCATAAGTCATTAAAGTAGAACATAGAAGTCCCCCTATACACACATTTCCACTGACCCTGCAAATCTCCTCTCTATAAATTACGAATAACAGTTGGGGTGTTAGATTTGACTCAGTACTTCATCAATGACTCACTCACAGTAATGGTTCTTTAGAGGCCTATAAGCAGACTGAATGGAAGAGTTAAAATGGGTTAGTGGTTAAAATCTCCCACCAATAATACTTGAACTAAAAAATTAAGAGTTATTTTTATCTAAGATATTTTTCAAGGCAATTGTAGAAAACAATGAGTATGGTCATATTTTACATTAGGAAGATGAGTCAGAAAAGGATTTAATTGAGTTTCTGATTTAAATTAGTTTCATTTCTTTAATAAGTTTTTCCAAGAAAAAGAAGAGTGAGAGAAAAAAAATACATTTTTGAGAGAACATTTTTACAAATGTCATCTGATTGATTCAATCATAAACAGGAGTAATCTCATAATGTCAATATTGAATCATAATCAGTCCTATCTATTTGTTAATAGATTCTAGAAGAATTTCTTAAGAGGAATACTATTTTGGCAAAATTTGAGTTAACATAAAATATGTTCTGTATATTTTTTTACCAAGTTAAATTTCAGCCAAGACTTAATCTGCACTATAGACCAAATGGATCTAATAAATATTTATAGAGCATTTACTTCATCCAAGAGCTGTAGAATACACATTCTTTTACTATGCCAATGGATAGATGATATTAGGTCAGAAAACAAGTCTTAAAACAATCAAAATAATTGAAATAATAGCAAGCATCTTCTCTGACCACAATGGACTAAAACTAGAAATTAATAACAATAGGAATTTTAGAAATTACATAAATACATAAAAACTAAACAATATGCTCCCAAATGACCAGTGAGTCAATAAGAAATTAAGAAGGAACTTGAAAACTTTCTTGAAACAAATGATAATGGAAACATGACATAACCTTTGAGATACACAAAAGCAGAACTAAGAGGAAAATTTATACCTACATCTACATCAAAAAAGAGAAAAACTTCAAATAAACGATCTAATGATGCATCTTAAAGAACTAGAAATACAATAGCAAAGCAAATCCAAAATTAGAAGAAAAAAATAATAAAGATCAGACCAGAAATAAAACTGAGATTTAAAAAAATACAAAAGATGAAACAAAAAATTGGTTCTTTGAAAAGTTAAATAAAATGAATGAACCTTTAGCCAAACTAGGAAAAAAAGAGAGGAAATCTAAATAAATAAAACTGAAATAAAAAAACAGACATTACAACAGATAGTGCGGAAATTCAAACGATCGTTAATGGCTGCCATGAGCAACAATGTGCCAATAAATTGGAAAAACTAGAACAAATGGGTAAATTCCTAGACACATACAACCTACGAAGATTGAACCGTGAAGAAATCCAAAATCTGAGCAAACCAATAACAAGTAACAAGACTGAAAGCCTAATAAAAACTCTCCCAGTAAAGAAAAGCCCAGGACCTGATGGCTTTGCTGCTGAATTCTACCAAACATTTAAAGAAGTGATACTAACCCTTCTCAAACTATTCCGAAAAACAGAGGTGAATACATCTGATGAATACTGATGCAAATCCTCAATAAAATGCTAGCAAACCAAATAATTCAACAATACATTAGAAAGGTCATTCATCATGACCAAGTGGGAGCTATCCCTGGGATGCAAGGATGGTTTAACATATGCAAATCAATCAATGTGATACATCATATCAACAGAATGGAGGATAAAATCCATATGATCATTTCAACCGATGCTGGGAAAGCATTTGATAAAATTCAACATCTCTTCATGATAAAAACCTCAGAAAATTAGGTAAAGAAGGAACACACCTCAACCTAATAAAAGCAAAATATGACAGATCCACAGCTAGTATCATACTAAATGGGGAAAAACTCAAAACTCTTTCCTCTAAAATCTGGAAAATGATAAGCCTTCCCACTGTCACCACTGTTATTCAGCATAGTACTAAAATTCCTAGCTAGAACAATCAGACAAGAGAAAGATAAAAAGGGCATCCAAATTGGAAAGAAAAAAGTCAAATTATCCTTATCTGTAGATGATATGATCTTATATTTGGAAAAGTCTAAACACTCCACCAAAAACTATTAGAAATGATAAACAAATTGAGTAAACTTGCAGTATACAAAATTAACATACAAAAATTAGTATCATTTCTATATGTCAATAATGAACAATCTAAAAAGGAAATAAAAATGAAATGCCATTTAAAATAGCCATGCATACAATTAAATACCTAGGGATTAACCTAACCAAAGAAATAAAGGATCTCTATAATGAAAACTATAAAACACTGATGAAATAAATTGAAGAGGATACCAAAACATAAAAAATATGTCATGTTCATGGATTTTAAGAATCAAGATTGTTAAAATGTCTATACTACCCAAAGCAATCTATAGATTCAAGGCAACCCCTAGCAAAATACCAACAGATGTTCTTCACAGAAATTTTTTTTAAATCCTAAAATTTATATGAAACCACAGAAGACCCAGAATAGCCAAAGCTATCCTAAGCCAAAAAATAATAAATAATAAATAAAAAAAACATAAAAACTGGAGGGATCTCATTATTTAACTTCAAATTACACTACAGAGCTATGATAACCAAAATAGCATTATACTGGCATAAAATCAAACACATAGACCAATGGAACAGAATAGAGAACCCAGAACAAATCTATACACGTATAGTGAACTCATTTTCTACAAAAACACCAACAACATATACTGAGGAAAAGACAGTCTCTTCAATAAACGGTGCTGGGAAAACTGAATATCCATATGCAGAAGAATAAAAGTAGAGCCCATTTCTCACCATAAGCAAAAATCAAATAAAAATGGATTAAAGACTCAAATCTCAGACCACAAATTATGAAATTATTACAACAAAACACTGGAGAAAATCTCCAGAATATTGATCTGGGCAAAAAATTCTTGAGCAATACCCCACAAGCACAAGCAACCAAAGCAAAAATGGACAAATGGGATCACATCAACTTAAAAAGTTTCTGCACAGCAAAGAATACAATCAACAAAGTCGAAAGATGACTCACAGACTGGGAGAACACATTAGCAAACTGCCCATCTGACAAGGGATTAATAACTAGAATATATGAGGAGATCAAACAACTATAAATCTATAGAAAAAAAAATCTAATAATCTGATCAAAAAAATAGGGAAAGAATTTGAATAGACATTTCTCGCAAGAAGACAGACAAATGGCAAATGGAACATATGAAAAAGTGCTCAACATCATTGATCATCAGAGAAATGCAAATTGAAACTGCAATGGGATATTATCTCACCTCAGTTAAAATGACTTATACCCAAAAGACAGGCAATAGCAAATGCTGGTGAGGATGTGGAGAAAAGGGAACCCTTGCATATTGTTAATGAGAATGTAAATTAGTATAACCACAATCTAGAACAGTTTGGAGACGTCTCAAAAAATTAACAATAGAGCTACCATATGATCCAGCAATCCCACTGCTCGGTATATACACAAAAGAAAAGAAATCAGTGTATCAGAAAGATATCTGCACTCCTATGTTTGTTGCAGCACTGTTTATAATGACTAATATTTGGAAGCAAGCTAAGTGCCCATCAACAGATGAATGAAGAAAGAAAATCAGGCCAGGCATGGTGGCTTATGCCTGTAATCCCAGCACTTTGGGAGGCTGAGATGGGTGGATCATGAGGTCAGGAGTTCGAGACCATCCTGGCCAAAATGGTGAAACCCTAGCTCTACTAAAAATACAAAAAAATTAGCTGGGCATGGTGGCGCACATCTGTAGTCCCAGCTTCTTGGGAGGCTGAGGCAGGAGAATTGCTTGAACCCAAGAGGCAGAGATTGCAGTGAGCCAAGATCATTCCACTGCACTGTATCCTGGTGATAGTGCGAGACTCTGGCTCAAAAAAGAAAGAAGAAACGAAAGAAAGAAAAGAAAGAAAGAAAGAAAGAAAGAAAGAAAGAAAGAAAGAAAGAAAGAAAGAAAGAAAGAAAGAAAGAAAGAAAGAGAAAAAGAAAATGTGGTCTATATACATAATGCAGTACTACTCAGTCATAAAAAAGAACCAGATCTTGTCATTTGCAACAACATGGATGCAATTGGGGATCACTATGTTGAGTGAAATAAGCCAGGCACAGAAAGACCAACATCATATATTCTCACTTATTTGTAGAATCTAAAAATCAAAACAATTGAACTCACGGATGTAGAGAGCAGAAAGATGGGTTAACCAGAGGTTGGGAAGGGTAAATGGGTACAAAAAATAAGTAGAAAGAATAAATAAGACCTGGCCAGGCTGGGAGGCTCATGCCTGTAATCCCGGCCCTTTGAGAGGCTGAGGTGGGCAAATCACGAGGTCAGTAGTTCAAGATCAGCCTGGCCAATATGGTGAAACCTTGTCTCTACTAAAAATACAAAAATTAGCCAAGTGTGGTGGCATTCACCTGTAGTCCCAGCTACCTGGGAGGCAAAGGCAGAAGAATCACTTGAACCCAGGAAGCAGAGGTTGCAGTGAGCCAATGTCGTGCCACTACACTCCAGCCTGAGCGACACAGCAAGACTCCATCTCAAAAAATAAATAAATTAATTAAAATAAGTAAATAAATAAGACCTACTATTTGATAGCACAACAAGGTGACTCTAGTCAATAATAACTAAATTTTTGTTTATTATACTTTAAGTTTTGGGGTACATGTGCAGAATGTGCAGGTTTGTTACATAGATATACACATGTCATGGTAGTTTGCTGCATCCATCACCTCGTCATCTACATTAGTTATTTCTCCTATTGCTATCCCTCCCCTAGCCCCCCATCCCCCAACAGGCCCCGGTATATGATGTTCCCCTCCCTGTGTCCATGTGTTCTCATTGTTCAACACTTACTTCTAAGTAAGAACATGCAGTGTCTGAGTTTTCCATTCTTGTGTCAGTTTGCTGAGAATGATGGTTTCCAGCTTCATCCATATCCCTGCAAAGGACATAAACTCATCCTTTTTTATGGCTGCATAGCATTCCATGGTGTATATGTGCTACATTCTCTTTATCCACTCTATCATTGATGGGCATTTGAATTGGTTCCAAATCTTTGCTATTATGAACAGTGCCACAATAAACATATGTGTACATGTTTCTTTATAACAGAACAATTTATAATTCTTTGGGTATATACCCAGTAATGGGATTGTCAGGTCAAATGGTATTTCTAGTTCTAGATCCTTGAAGAATTGCCACACTGTCTTCCACAATGGCTGAACTAATGTACACTCCCACCAACAGTGATCTTTGAAGTTGGTAACTTTGCATGGGGTCTTGAGTAGACATCCTTCAAGTTGATGTTGAAACTATTTATTTAGGATCCTTTGGTAGCCTTGTCCCAGAAGGGAACCCACCAGAAGCCAGCCAGAGCTTTCCTGTATGAGGTGTCTGTCGTCCCCTGCTGGGACATGTCTCCCAGTCAGAATACACAGGGGTGAGGGAGCCACTTGAGGAGGCAGTCTGTCCCTTATCAGAGCTCAAACGCTGTGCTGAGAAATCCGCTGCTCTCTTCAGAGCTGCTGGGCAGGAACTTTTAAATCTGCTGAAACTGAATCCACAACTGCCCTTTTTCCCAGGTGATCTGTCCCAGGAAGGTGGGAGCTTTATTTATAAGACCCTGATGGGGGGGAGGACTCAAGATGGCTCTGTGAGAACAACCCAGGATTGGAGCTCTCGTTGAATCCGCAAACGGTGAGTCAGAGCTGCATTTCCAGACTGATCTTTGTTGCCCACAAAATGGGGAAACTCCCAAGTATAAAAAAGACACGGGACGCCAGGCAGTACGTCTGCCTGGTGAAGCCGGCAGCCGGGGCGGCGGCGGCCGGCCCTACCCAGCAATCCCCACAGGGCGCGCTTGTCCGGGTGCCCTGTTGAACCGGCAACCTGAGACTTGACAGGGCTGGACTTGAGACTGAATGAGACTTGGACAGTAGGCCAGCCCAGGGGATTGCAGGGACAGATCGTTTGGGACACCCAGTGAGACGAACAAAACCACGATTTCAAACTATCCCGAGCAGACGGTCCAAGACGCTCTGTGGGGGAGGGGCGTCCACCACTACCGAGGCAACCCGCCCCAAATAAGATACATGCCCACTGCTGACTCAGCCTTCCATTGCCGAGGCAACCCGTCCCTACTGAGATACACGCCCACTGCTGACGCAGCCAACTGTTGCCGAGGCAACCCGTCCCTACTGAGATACACGCCCACTGCGGACGCAGCCTGCCATTGCTGAGGCAACATGCTACAACGAAGAGACTCCGCCGCAGGGCGTGGCGGAGACCACAGCAGAGCCTGCAGGAACAGGGCGAATCACACAACAGCAGGGCGGAGCCTCGGCAGCCAAACAGTGGCTAGTCTGCCTTCTAGCTGGGCAGGACACCTCATCGGACATCAAAAAATAAAGCCCGAAACCCCCAACACAGAGCATTTGAGAAAAAAAGGGTTTTTTTTTAATGAGCTCTGTTGTAGCAGAAACAAACATAGCAGCCTAACAGCCCTGAATGAACAACAGAGCTCAAAGCTCAGCAATTAAGCTCCAAAAAAGTACAGACTGTCTCCTCAAGCAGCTCCCTGACCCCTCTATATCCAAAAGACTGACATTTGGCAGGCATCATCCTGGGACAAAGATAGCAGAAAAAGAAACGGGTAGCATCCCTCACTGTGCCACAGCTGCTAGAGGTGCACCCCAGACAAGCAGGGCCTGGAGTGGACCTCAGCAGTCGTACAGTGAAGGGGCTAGGCTGGTAGAAGGAAAACCAAGTAACAGAAATACTTCATCATCAACAATCTGGGTGTCCACTCAGAGACCCAATCAAAAAGTCAGCAACTACGCAGACGACAAGCAGATAAACCCACAAAGATGGGAAGAAACCAGCACAAAAAGGAGGAAAACACCCGAAACCAGAACAGCTCGCCTCCTAGAAAGGACCAAAACTCCTCACCAGCAAGGGAGCAAAGCTGGACGGAGAATGACTGTGACGAAATGACGGAATTAGACTTCAGAAGGTGGATAATGAGAAAATTTTGTGAGCTAAAAGAACATGTATTAAATCAATGCAAAGAAACTAAGGAACTTAAAAAAAGATATGAGGAAATGATAACAAGAATGGATAACTTAGAGAGGAATATGAATGAATTAAAGGAGCTTAAAAACACAATACGAGAAATTCGCGAACCATGCACAAGTTTCAATAGCCGAATTGACCAGGCAGAAGAAAGAATATCTGAAGTCGAAGACCAACTCAATGAAATAAAACGAGAAACCAAGATTAGAGAAAAAAGCGCAAAAAGGAATGAACAAAGTCTCCAAGAAATGTGGGACTATGTGAAAAGACCTAATCTACATTTGATAGGTGTACCAGAAGGGGACGAAGAGAATGAATCCAAGCTGGAAAATACTCTTCAGGACATCATCCAGGAAAACATCCCACACCTAGCAAGACAGGCAAACACTCAAATGCAGGAAATACAGAGAACACCACAAAGATATTCTGCAAGAAGAGCAACCCCAAGGCACATAATCGTCAGATTCAACAGGGTTGAAATAAAGGAGAGAATACTAAGGGCAGCCAGAGAGAAAGGTCGGGTCACCCACAAAGGGAAGCCCATCAGACTCACAGCAGATCTCTCGGCAGAAACACTACAAGCCAGAAGAGAGTGGGGGCCAATATTCAACATTCTTAAAGAAAAGAACTTTCAACCCAGAATTTCATATCCAGCCAAACTGAGCTTCAGAAGTGAAGGAAAAATAAAATCCTTTGCGAACAAGCAAGTACTCAGAGATTTTGTCACCACCAGGCCAGCTTTACAAGAGCTCCTAAAAGAGGCACTACACATAGAAAGGAACAACCAGTACCAGCCATTCCAAAATCACACTAAAAGTTAAAGAGCATCAACATAATGAAGATTCTACAACAACTAACAGGCAAAACAGCCACTTAGCATCAAAATGGCAGTATCAAATTCACACATAACAATATTAACCCTAAATGTAAATGGACTAAATGCACCAATCAAAAGACACAGACTGGCAAATTGGATAAAAATCCAAAACCCATTAGTGTGCTGTATCCAGGAAACCCATCTCACATGCAAGGATACACAAAGGCTCAAAATAAAGGGATGGAGGAAGATTTACCAAGCAAATGGAGAGCAAAAAAAAGCAGGAGTTGCAATTCTCATCCTCTCTGATAAAATAGACTTTAAAGCAACAAAGATCAAAAGAGACAAAGAAGGCCATTACATAATGGTAAAAGGATCGATACAACAAGAAGAGCTAATGATCCTAAACATATATGGACCCATGCAGGAGCACCCAAATACATAAGGCAAGTTCTTAATGACTTACAAAGAGACTTAGACTCCCACACAATAATAGTGGGAGACTTTAACACTCCACTGTCAATATTAGACAGATCAACCAGACAGAAAATCAACAAGGATATCCAGGGCTTGAACTCAGACCTGGAGCAAGCAAACCTGATAGACATTTACAGAACTCTCCACCCCAAATCCACAGAATATACATTCTTCTCAGCACCACATCACACCTACTCAAAAATTGACCACATAATTGGAAGTAAAGCACTGCTCAACAAATGCAAAACAACTGAAATCATAACAAACAGCCTCTCAGACCATAGTGCAATCAAGTTAGAACTCAGAATACAGAAACCAACCCAGAACCGCACAGCTTCATGGAAACTGAACAACTGGCTCTTGAATGTTGACTGGGTAAACAATGAAATGAAGGCAGAAATAAAGAAGTTCTTAGAAACCAATGAGAACAAAGACACAACATGCCAGAACCTCTGGGACACATTTAAAGCAGTCTTTAGAGGAAAGTATATAGCAATAAGTGCCCATATGAGGAGAATGGAGAGATCCAAAATTGACACCCTATCGTCAAAATTGAAAGAGCTAGAGGAGCAAGATCAAAAAAACTCAAAACCCAGCAGAAGACAAGAAATAACTAAGATCAGAGCTGAACTGAAGGAGATTGAGATACGAAAAACCCTTCAAAAAATCAATAAATCCAAGAGCTGGTTTTTTGAAAAGATCAACAAAATAGACAGACCACTAGCCAGATTGATTAAAAAGAAAAGAGAGAACAACCAAATAGATGTAATAAAAAATGATAAAGGGGAAATCACCACAGATTCCACAGAAATTCAAACCATCATCAGAGAATATTACAAACAATTCTATGCACATAAACTAGTAAACCTGGAAGAAATGGATAAATTCCTGGACTCCTGTGTCCTCCCAAGCCTAAACCAGGAGGAAGCTGAAACTATGAATACATCAATAACAAGGTCAGAAGTCGAGGCAGCAATTAAGAGCCTACCACACAAAAAAAGCCCAGGTCCAGATGGGTTCACAGCCGAATTCTACCAGACACACAAAGAGGAGCTGGTACCATTCCTTCTAAAACTATTTCAAACAATCCAAAAAGAGGGAATACTTCCCAAATCATTTTACGAGACCAACATCATCCTGATACCAAAACCCGGCAGAGACCCAACGAGAAAAGAAAACTTCAGGCCAATATCCATGATGAACATAGATGCAAAAATCTTCAATAAAATATTGGCAAGCCGAATGCAACACCAAATCAGAAAACTTATTCACCATTATCAAGTAGGATTCATCCCAGGGATGCAAGGCTGGTTCAACATACGCAAGTCTATAAATGTAATTCACCACATAAACAGAACCAAAAACAAAAACCACATGATTATCTCAATTGATGCAGAGAAGGCATTTGACAAAATTCAACAGCCCTTTATGCTAAAAACCCTCAATAAACTCGGTATCGATGGAACGTATCTCAAAGTAATAAAAGCTATTTATGACAAACCAACAGCCAATATCATACTGAATGGGCAAAAACTGGAAGCATTCCCTTTGAAATCTGGCACTAGACAAGGATGCCCTCTTTCACCACTCCTATTCAATATAGTTCTGGAAGTTCTAGCCAGAGCAATCAGGCAAGAAAAAGAAATAAAGGGTATTCAAATAGGAAAGGTGGAAGCCAAATTGTCTCTATTTGCAGACGACATGATAGTATACCTAGAAGACCCCATCACCTCAGCCCAAAAACTCCTGAAACTGATAAGCAACTTCAGCAAAGTCTCAGGATATAAAATCAATGTGCAAAAATCACAAGCATTCGTCTACACCAATAACAGACTTAAAGAAAGCCAAATCAAGAACAAACTGCCATTCACAAATGCTACAAAAAGAATAAAATACCTTGGAATACAACTCACAAGGAACATAAGGGACCTCTTCAAGGAGAACTATAAACCACTGCTCAATGAAATCAGAGAGGACACAAACAGATGGAGAAACATTCCATGTTCATGGTGAGGAAGAATTAATATCGTGAAAATGGCTATACTGCCCAAAGTAATTTACAGAATCAACGCTATCCCCATCAAGCTACCATTGACTTTCTTCACAGAACTGGAAAAAACCACCATGAACTTCATATGGAACCAAAAGAGAGCCCGCATAGCCAAGTCAATTCTAAGCAAAAAGAACACAGCGGGGGGCATCACACTACCGGATTTCAAACTATACTACAAGGCTACAGTAATCAAAACAGCATGGTACTGGTACCAAAACAGAGATATAGACCAATGGAACAAAACAGAGGCACCAGAGGCAACACAACATATCTACAACTATACAATCTTTGATAAACCTGACAAAAACAAGCAAGGGGGAAAGGATTCCCTGTTTAACAAATGGTGTTGGGAAAATTGGCTAGCCATGTGCAGAAAGCAGAAACTGGACCCCTTCCTGACACCTTACACTAAAATTAACTCCAGATGGATTAAAGACTTAAACATAAGACCTGGCACCATACAAACCCTAGAAGGAAATCTAGGCAAAACTATGCAGGACATAGGAGTAGGCAAGGACTTCATGAACAAAACACCAAAAGCATTGGCAACAAAAGCCAAAATAGACAAATGGGACCTAATCAGACTCCACAGCTTCTGCACGGCAAAAGAAACAGTCACTAGAGTGGATCGGCAACCAACAGAATGGGAAAAAATTTTTGCAGTTTACCCATCTGACAAAGGGCTGATATCCAGAATTTACAAAGAACTCAAACGGATTTACAGGAAAAAAACAAACAAGCCCATTCAAAAGTGGGCAAAGGATATGAACAGACACTTTACAAAAGAAGACATATATGAGGCCAACAATCATATGAAAAAATGCTCATCATCACTGGTCATCAGAGAGATGCAAATCAAAACCACATTGAGATACTATCTCACGCCAGTTTAGAATGGTGATCATTAAAAAATCTGGAGACAACAGATGCTGGAGAGGATGTGGAGAAAAAGGAACACTTTTACACTGTTGGTGGGAGTGTAAATTAGTTCAACCATTGTGGAAGACAGTGTGGCGATTCCTCAAGGCCTTAGAAATAGAAATTCCATTTGACCCAGCAATCCCATTACTGGGTATATATCCAAAAGACTATAAATCGTTCTACTATAAGGACACACGTACACGAATGTTCATTGCAGCACTGTTTACAATAGCAAAGACCTGGAATCAACCCAAATGCCCATTGATAATAGACTGGATTGGAAAAATGTGGCACATATACACCATGGAATATTATGCAGCAATCAGAAATGATGAGTTTGTGTCGTTTGTAGGGACATGGATGAATCTGGAGAATGTCATCCTCAGCAAACTGACACAAGAACAGAAAATGAAATACCGCATATTCTCACTCATAGGTGGGTGATGAAAAATGAGAACACATGGACACAGAAAGGGGAGTAGTAAACACTGGGGTCTATTGGGGGGAAAAGGGGAGGGCCAGTGGGAGGGGGAGGTGGGGAGGGATAGCCTGGGGAGAAATGCCAAATGTGGGTGAAGGGGAGAAGGAAAGAAAAGCACACTGCCAAGTGTGTTCCTACGCAACTGTCTTACATGCTCTGCTCATGTACCCCAAAACCTAAAATCCAATAAAAAATTTAAAAGAAAAAAAAAGACCCTGGTGGGCTGCTGCCTTATTTCAGAGATGCTCTGCCCAGTGCAGAGGGAGTCTAGTGACACAGTCTGTCTGCAGAGGCCTTGCTTAACTGCCATGGGCTCTATGCTGTTCGGACTTCCTGGCGACTTTGTTTACACAGGCAAGGTTAAAATCACCTATTGGAGCCTCAGCAATGGCAGATGCCCCTCCCCCACACTGGACTCAAATGTCCAAGGTCAAGCTCAGACTGCTGTGGTGGCTATGAGTATTTCAAGTCAGTGGATCTTAGCTTGCTGGTCTTCTTGGGAGTAGGACCTGCCAAGCCAGATCACTTGGCTCTCCAGCTTCAGCCTCCTTTTTCAGGGGAGTGAACCATTCTGTCTCACTGGCATTCCAGATGTCATTGGGTATGATAGAACAAAATGTTGCTGCAGCTAGCTCAGCATCCTCCCAAATGGCCACCCAGTTTTGTGCTGGAAACAAGGACCCTGGTGTTGTAAGCACCAGAGTGAATCTCCTGGTCTGTGGGTTGTGAAGACTGTGAAAAAAGTGCAGTATCTGGGCTAGGGTGCCAGGAACAGTCCCCAGTGGCTTCCCTTGGCTAGGAGAGGGAGTTCCCCAGACCCTTGCACTTCCTGGGTTTTCTATTTCTGAGTTATTTCACTGAGGATAAATATTATTAAACCCTTCCTTGACTTTCAGGATTGAGCAATCATTCTATTCTCTCCTCTGAATACCCATCTCTCTCCTTCTTCCTCTCCCTCTCTCCTTCTCTCTCAGTAACCCCTCTCAATTTAATTGGTATAAGAGTTATTTCTATAACCCCTATGTTGTTGCCAGGCCTTACCCATCTATGGGTACTGATGGGTCCCATTAATAGTAATAATTTCAATGTCACCAACTCTTGAACCTGCTGATACAGGGTTACTAGGCCTATACAAGTCACAGTCACTTCTAGGAGACCCCAAGACATATTTCCCATGTATTAGAGAATAAGGCTTCTCTCATGGCAGTGTTTATTTAGATGCTCACCTTTGTTTGCATGGGGCTCAGACATTAATCTATTAAGGGCGAGAGTAGTAAAAAACATGAAAACAAACATCATCCTATGCTCAGAATTGCTCTGTCTCAATGTCCAAGACCAAATCAAGCTAAGAATAGCTGGCTCTTCTTTGCTGAGGTAAGCTCTCTCACAGAAAATTTGTCAGATTTTTATCCAGCTAGGCTTCTCTGAGCTCACTCAGCCAATCTACCAGCGATGCCACATACTTGTCTATACTTCCACCTAGACTCATCCTGTAGTTATTATTCACCACTGGATGGTAAACTTTTTGAGTAAGGCCTATGTTTAAGTAATATATATGTCCTCACCAAACACTTAACGTAGCTTATTACACACAGATCTCAAGGGTAAAACTAAAATAACATTTAAAAAGTAGTCCAAATTAATGATTACTTAACGGCATTTAAAAATTAATTAAAATATTTACAATCTTTTCTTTTTTATTTTTGTTTTTGAGACAAAGTCTTGCTCTGTTGCCCAGGCTGGAGTGCAGTGGCATGATCTTGGCTCACTGCAACCTCTGCCTCCCAGGTTCAAGCAATTCTCCTGCCCTAGCCTCCACCAGAGTAACTGATACTACAGGTGCCTGCAACTATGCCTGGCTAATTTTTATGCTTTTAGTAGAGACAGGGTTTCACCATGTTGGCCAGGCTGGTCTTGAACTTCTGACCTCAAGTTATCCACCCCTCTCAGCCATTCAAAGTGCTGAGATTACAGGGGTGAGCCATGCCAGGTCAATATGTCAGGTAATTGAGGCCCTATCTCAATATGTCAGGTAATTGAGGCCCTACCATTTTAAGACTGGTTCTATGCAGTGAGCTCCCTCTTTTCTCTACTTTTCCAATAATCACAATCTCTTAAAAATATTAACTGATCTTTTGAAATCAGTTTTAAAGGTGTTAAAAACAGTGAGAATTTTGTACCAAGCTTGCTGAGTTGTTTCTAGGATTAAAAAAACATATAAAGTATTTAGCATGGTACACTGAATGTAATCGGAGCTCAATAAAAGTTAGTTTATCTTATTTTCATTGTGAAAGCTAGAATGACTTGAAATTGTTCCAAAAATAAATTTTGTAAGAAATATCCTTAAAAATTACCATTTATTATATTATACATAAAAGTACCTCAAATACTATACATTACCTCCAGCTTATGTTAAATTCTGTCTTTGTCAATAATAGCCTCTAATTGAAGTTAATCATATCTTTTAATTAGCTATCCCCATTATTATAATAAAGAGCAGTCACCAGGAAAATCTAGCCATAGTAACCACATAAAAATGAATGCTTTCAGTAGCAAATAAAAAAATTTCAACAAGTTTCCAGGCTATTTAACTAAGCACTGCTCTACTTAGATCTCTGGACTAAAATCAGATCATCTAGATTTCTAATTGAGGTGGCTCTAAAACATCCCGTTAAAAACAGAGCTGTATACATCCCTCAACCAAACAGGCAAGAAGAACTCAAAAATTATAAGTAAAAACACAGCAGACTTCTGTAGGAATGAACCTTAATTGAGATGGCAGGTTAAATTGCTGGAACTGACATAGTGAAAGAAGATGAACCCCAAGGGAGGGCCATTTCACAATCAAATCGGAAATGGTACATCCTTTCTCCTACACATAAATCCATAATTGGAAAAAAACCTTTCCTCCCACCACTGACTTTCCGAGTAGGTGTGGTAGGACAAACTTCATCCTCAATATTCACAACAAGATCTTGATCTTTTCAGCACCTGCTCAAGTTTGCTAAGTCACTAAATAAAACCTAATCCAATTAGTTTCTCCCCAGTCAACAACTTTTCAGTTCCATGAAATGTCTGTCCTCCTTCCACACAATGGATGAAATAGCACTTACTGCACTGTCCTGGTTACAATCCTCATGAAATGCCAGACCCTTGCTTGTTGAGGACACTTGCACAGAAAGAAAAGTGAGAGGAAACTCAGAGGCCAGGAACAGACTGAGGTTACCTACAAAGTCTACAAGTCATATCAACTACTGTGGTGAAAAAAGAGTGAACCTCTGCAATTAGATCCTTTTTATAACTAACTTTAAACACTACGTGACTATACTTACCATCAAGTGGATCATTTAAGTCTCCAAACACAGATTCTGTTCTGTTCAATCACTACACCTTGTATAACAGCTTTCTTGGAAATTCATACAGAAATAATCATAACCATCAAAAAGAGAACAATCTTCATTTCTGACAGTGTTAAAAATGCTCAAAACATTTTCAAAGGTTATAACCTTATAAAAGTTAATGCATTAACTTCAGACAGTGTTTGAAAAAAGGAAATAAATAACTAAGACCAAACTAGTACCCAAGTGAGCTAGTTTCTTAATACCAGCAACTAATTAACAGTATTGTTTTCAATCATAAAAACATAAAACACGAATCTTAACCCCGCAAGAAAGAAAATAATAGATTCTTATTTTTAGACTAGCCTCTTCTATCAAAATGGAAGAAAATAATGTCTGAAATTAATAACCTAATTTTTAACTTTATGAGAGTCTTAGATATTACCCAATAATCTCTCATGTTGGCAAGAGTTAAGAATTTACTATTCCAAAAGGTAAATATAAAAGGAAAGAAAAAGTAGGCACAGTGTACAGTCTGTTTTTGACATGTGCATTAAAACAAACAAAAACTTTCAATGTCCAGTAAATTTTGAGGCAATAATTTCCTTAAATTTTTATGATTTTTGCAATTACATGCCCAGAGTAATACTTCTTTTTTTCTGAAAAGCATGATTTCTAAAGTTCCTACCTGCTAACACAATTAATATCGAAAAAAATTCAAAACCCTGTGGATACTGTTATCCCATATATTTGATGGACATTTTAATTTACAGTATTGTGAAAACAAATTAAACCAAACAATAAAATTATATACATATGTCTCTCAAATTAAAATGAAATATAAATATATAGAAAACTTATTCTCTGCCCAGCATAACATGTGAAACAATACCATTCATTATACTACATTTTAATTGATTAAAAATAAAGATGTATCTTTAAAAGTTTTAAACAGTTCTTTAAATAATGTGACTCATCTCTATTGCCTCTGTTAATTCAAAAAAATTAGTGAACTTACCACTATGTAACCCACTCAAGTGACTCATTTTTGACATTTAATTATTTCCATGCATGAAGTGAACAATATCTTTAACATATGACCTGATTATAATTAGATTGTATTAAAAGATGAAAACAACATGAAAAATGTGACTTACAGATACAAGATTATATGTCTTTATCAAATACCATTTATTAATCTACAATTGTTCTAGAATTGTGACTTGAATTTGACCCTATTGGGGAAAAAATAAATAATTTGCCTCTAAGGATCTAATGTTTATTATTTTCTATTGTTAGGAAACTAAAGCTATGTAACCTAATGTATTTTCCTTTTAGGCTTTAACTGCCAAAACCTTGAGAGCAATCCTTATTTCCCAAGTGTTTAATTTTGTTTAGTTCATATACTTGAAAAGATTACTTTTAGCTTCCTTTGTTCTGATCCCTCCTTAAATGACTTAGCTGGCATTGTCCTGACATGTGGTCTCTTGAAGTCTTCTTAGAAATAAGTAAAAAGGAGAGTCTTCAACAAAAAGAAAAAGAGAAGAATTATGGGAAGGGAGGAAGACAGGCAGGAGAAAGGTAGGAAGGTATGAAAGTACCTGCACACACTTGACACTCGGAATTGTCATACATGGCTGTTTCTTTGTGCAAACAATACTAGATATTTTCTAAATACACACGTTGGGAATGGTCTATGATTTTTAAAGTAGAGGCAATAACAGTGCTGTATAAATAACAAACTAAGTTCATCTAAAAAGTATAATAATATTGAAATGTTTAATGTCGTGAGCAATAAATGATTAAACACGTAATATCGTCAATGAAACACTATAGTACATGTTTAATCATTTCTTGCTCACAGTAACCCATGAATCAGTCTTTATTATTATTATGATTGATATTATTATTATCACCAAGTCACTAATGAGGAAACAGAGACTGAGAATACCACCTGGTATGTGGTAAAGCTGAGATTCAAACTAACTCCAGAGTCCATGCCCTTAACCAGTAGGCTATCTTCACTGCTATTAAATGAAATCTTCATTGTTAGTTTAGTATATATTTTGTAAAGTATATGACTGGCATATGGCAGCCAGCTTAAATAAAATACTTTAATGTGTAATAATTTTATATTGCCAAACCAGACATTTGAGTCAGCTGAAGGAAAAAAGGACTAGAACTGGACAGGAGAGGAAGCTGCTATAAGACCCCTTTGAAGTACTCTGGATTCATAAGCAGTGCTAGCTAGGAAAAATACTGGAGACAGCAGCTGTGATACCTAGGCTCCAGTTCTTTCTCTACTGCTAATTAGAAATGTATACACGGATTCCATGACTCAACTTTTCTGGAAACCCATTTCCTCATCTATAAAACAGTAAGTATGATTCTATAATACCCAAGGACCCTGTAGCTCTGCAACTGAAACCCAGACCTCTCCATTCTCCTACTAGGTGCGCTCACAGCTCCAGAATGGTCCAAGCATCACACTGGGAAGTGCAACTGCTCCAAATTATTAAGGGTCAAAACAGGTAGAGCCTAAAGACCCCACTTCTATTTAGTCAGGACAGACAAATTACTCTTCTATAAGAAATCCCCCTTCTTGAGGAAGAATACTAAATGCTAGAAAAATTCTAGACAAGCACTTGAATTAGATAAAAGACCCAGAAGTAGGGACCAGAGGTTCCTTCCACTTAAAAGTGCTCCACCACACTGACATAACTTAGAAAAAATCCTTTTCCACAGACTTTTCCCTGAAATTTCACCAATTATTAGAGGGGCATTCGAAGCTAAAAAATAAGATGAAATAAAACAACCACTAACACAATTAGGACAACTCAGAAAACAACCTAGTATATGGCAGCAGACAAATCAGTCATATTTTAGGATGGAATAGTTTAATCTTGATAGAAGTGACACTTAAACTTTTAGGAATACATTTGCTCACTTTTTGCCTCACCCTCCGAAGAAAGAAAAATGAGCAAAAGCAAGATGAAACTTAAGTAAAACTGTAAAGAACACAAAATGTGTGGTCTTTTTCTTTCATTCATCTCCTAATGATTTGTGAAAGGCTTTGCTCAAATTTTCACATCCTTCCTAACCTATGGTTCAGGTTCACAGACCTCCTTTCTTCACCTGCCCTTTCTCCCATCCACTCAGTTTCCCTCAGAAGCAAGTTTACTGAATTACTTAAGTGATCTGATCTAAGCTGGAAACTTTTCTAAAGAGTGTGATATTTGCATTTTCTAGCAGTGGAAATCCCAGGCAAAATGACTGAACTGGCAGGGAAGAGAGGGTTATGATCCTCTTAAATCATCCCCCATGTACCTGTGAATAGCACAAATCAAATTCCCCCTTAAGAAAAACAAGGGGGTAGAGAGGGGCCAGTGAGGCATCACAAAAGAATTTAAAAGTCTGGGATTAGCCAGCACTAGTCCTTCAAGGGCTTTACTCAAAGCAGGAAATTGCGGTGCTGCTCTATGGCTTCCCTGCACCGGTGCCCAGGCAAATGGCCAACTCAATAACCCCTTCCCTGGCCTCTTCCCTGGCCTTGCACAGACTGCATAGTCAGTACTACCCTGGCCCCACCGTAACCCTGGCTGGCTTGAGGAAAGTTGGCAGAGAGAGTCCAGGGTTGTGCTATTTAAAGCTATAAGCAGCTACTGTGGATGGAGATGAGCTGCTTTAGCAGCAGAGGATAAGGCAAGACACGTAAGATTTTCACTTGCCCTAAGGAAATTCACTCACCTGCTGAAGTTAAAGTACCCAAATGTGATAGAAAACAGCTCAGTTCCATTTATTAATTACTAATTATCATCTAGCTATTCCATCTGGCAATTTTTTTCATTGTCAAATTGCTTGATTGCAAATCTTTTAAATTTTCCTCAAAATATGCGAATAAATATATATAATATATATACATATAAAACAATCTACTAATTAGTAATTAGTAAAATATGCTAATGAAATGTGTGTGTGTGTGTGTGTGTGTGTGTGTGTGTGTGTGTGTGTAGAGTCCATGTCGGTTTTTGCTGTGTACACATCAAAATACCCATAAGCGCTTTTTTATAACCACATACACATGCACACCTTTGTATACACTACGCACATTTATAGAGATAGAGAATACACGGTGGGGGGGAGATCCATATATGTATCTATGTTTCAATTTAAGCTGCCCACACTATCTCAAATATTAGGAATGACAACTGTGAACCAGGATAAAATAATGGTCAAAAGCACAGGTTCTGAATTAAGGTATCTGAGTCTTCAGTGAAACACAGGATAAGATACTTCTCTAGATTCCTAATTTATAAGTGGCAATTGTTGACAAGATTAAGATGATTTCTGTAAAGGACAGACCTTTGCCTGGCACACAATAGTTAGTATTCATCAATTTCAACTAGTATTAGCATTATGATAAAAACATCTATGGTAGCTCAAGAGGAACATATAGCAGAATAGTTTTCTTCTAAAAATCAAACTTTATCTCAGTCAACCCTGACAATCTGACCCTGTGGTCTCCCTGTCCTCTTACTTCCAAAATGGTCTTGACTGGTACTTTATCTAGAGAACTCTTCTTCATCCTTAAAAGCTCAGCTCAATTAGCATTTCCTTAGAAAACCCACCCTTAACCCTTAACCTGGGTCTGATAACACTGTTACTTATTTCAAAAAGGGGCATATCTTTCGTTTATAGCATTTATGCCAGCTTATTTAATTAGTTGGGTGACTTTTTAAAAAGTAACACCTGTATTTCCCACTCTAACCTCATGGGGGCAAATACTATGCCTACTTTTGCTCACTGTTGCATCCACAGCACTGAATGTATCAGGTACACAATAGGTACTCAATAAACACCTACTTAATGAATCAATGACTCAGCCAAGTTCTATCCAGATGTCAATCTATTTATATCCTCCCAAGAAGCAGAGAAAGAATCTGGTCACAGAAAAATAAAGAATCCTGGAAGTTTCCCAGAGGAACAAAACATAGAAAAACCAATACTTGTCTAAAAGAAGTCAAACAATCCAGAAACCAAAGAGCCATGGCTTTCTTTACTTGGCTTGAGAACCCTTCTAACATTCCATTATTAAGAAAACGTAAAAGAAGTGCAGGGGTACAAGGCAGAGTTATGGGTACCAAGAGGAAGGAAGGAGAGGGATTCTACACAGAGGAAGAATTCATCCCACTAAGGATCCTGAAACCTAGAGGGAAATATGGAGCAGATTATAGTGCCATCAGATTGATGTTCTGTGTCTTCAGTCAGTCAGTAACTCATCAGAGCACCTAATATATGAAACGTAGTGCCTGGATTTGTGGGTACAGAAGTAAGCAGGACAGATCGAGTCCACACTCTCATGGAGTTTCCACTTCAGTACAGAAGAACTAAACAAGTACTGTACATTTGGTCAGTGCTCAGAGAAGAGAACTACAAGTTGCTGTAGTAGTAACACTGACTGAAAACTCAGTACATACGCATATTTTATCGTGTCCAAGGAAAAAAATCCCAAGTATATTTTTATGGTGTCTTTTTTTATTTTCTCTTAAAGAAGTTTCTTCCTAATTTGTATTGGTTTATGTTGCTTACCAGGAGAAAATTAATTTAAGAGACACACTATATATCTACTATTAGGTTGAATTCAAGTGAGGATTTGGTCAAGATGATTTCAAAGTAGCTAAAAGAGAGTATTTTAACTCATCTCACCACAAGAAAATGGTAAATATCTGAGGCAATGAATATGTTGATTACTCTGATTTTATCATTCTATGATGTATACTCATAAGGAAATACCACTTTTGCCCCATAAATATATACAATTATTGTCAATTAAAAATACAAATTAATTTTAAAAAATGCTCCTTCTTCACTAACTTGTATGTTGAAAGTAGATAAGATGAAAAATGAGAGAAAAAAAGAACTTATGAAAACAAAAGCATAAAACCACTACTCAGGAGGATGGAATTGATTTATATAATATTAGCTACCTCAAAACTTTCAAGTTCATAACACTCTATTATGAAAATTACACAGAAGGGAAAACTGAAAACATCAAAGAAAAGCCCCAATTCACCTCTCAAGAGCGGTATTCAATTTTCCATCCCAATATCCACACCAATCAGTCTGTCAATATTAATTTGTTGAGTGTAAGCCAAGAATTGTTTAAAACACAGGGAAAAGAATTCTTGTCCTCGGTAACCCATGCCCTCTTCAGCCATAAATGTAAATAAAAAAATTTAAGATAAACTTGAGATGTCAATAATGGCTAAAGAGAAGATTAAAAGCACCAATATATGGTAGAGTAATTAGGGTTTCTGCTTTAGCTAGAGTGGTCAGGAAAATCCTTTTTGAGGAAATATAATTTAAATTAACACTCAAATGATGAGTATGAACTCCTATTTATTAAAAAAGTCTAGAAAAGACTATTTTGACAGAAGAATAGCTGATCCAAAAGGCCAAAAGCAGGAAAAATTTTAACTGTTTGAAAGACAAAAAAGACCAGAATGGCCAAACAAATAAACAAAGTAAGGAATGGAGTGGAAGTGATGTCAGGGAAGTATGCTGAAACCAGGTCTTGTAGATGAGTGGCTCTCAAAATGTAGCATCATATGGGAGCTTGTTAGAAATGCAAACTTTCAGGCCCCTCTACAGACCTACTGAGTCAGAAACTCTGCAGTGGTGTCCAGAAATCTGTTTTAGCAAGTCTTCCAGGGGATTCTGATGCCTAAGATTAGTGACCTCTAAAGAGAACAGTAATTCTCAACCCTAGTTATATACTAGAATCATCTATAGGAGCATTTAATCTGCTTATGCTGAGTCTTATCCAAGACCAAATGAATTTCTGTATCTGGAGATGGGATCTCAAAATACATATACACACACACACACACGTGTGTGTGTGTAAGCTCTTCAGGTAATTATGATACACAATGATTATTAGAACCACTGACATGGAGTCTTAAAAGTCATGGTAAAATTTCTGGATTTTAAGGGGAAGCCACTGAAGTTTTGTACACAGAAAATTTTATCAAACTTAGAAATGCCAATTTAGCTTCTATGTGAACAAGAGGGGCAAGAATGGATTAAAAATATCAGACAGGAGGTCACTGTCATATCCATGGAAAAGATGAAAGTGGTTTTGTCCAAAGTTGTAGCATTGGAAACATAATAAGTAGATTCAAACATTTCACAGAAAAAACTAAAAACTTATTATGGATCTGATAGGAGTTATTTGAGAGGGGAAAAAAAGAAGAATCTAGGATAGTAAGAATCTAGGTTTTTGGCCTGAGAAATGGGCAGCAACTTTTCTTTTTGGAGGAAAGCATGCAGTGTCTATCAAGGGTTGATCTTTGGACTGGTTAAATTTAGACATCCAAGTGGAGATACTGAATAGGCCACAGAAGATACGTCTGATTCTGGAGCTCAGTAGAGAGGTCAGACCCAAACACAGACACATACAATCATCACTGTATAGGTGCTATTGAAGCCACGGAGTCAGATGAGATCATCTAGGTTGAGAGTACAGATACAGAAGAGGGTTGGATAAAGCACAGAGCTGATGTAAGAACAGGGTACATGGTTGGCTAGTGGGAGCCCAAGGAGAGTGATGGTCCTCAGACTGTTGAAGTGTAGGACAACTGAAGATCTTAGGCTTTCTCTGTTTCCTATATCACAGTTCTACCCAATTCATGGAGGTGAAATGGTTTTAGACACTCACGAGCATTTCTTAATGACTACTGGCCACCAAATAACAGCACCAATATCCACTTCAAAGCTCCACCTAACACCAGAAAATCTTTGCCTGAACCAAATAACGAAGCCAAGGATCAGACATATTAGGTGGCTTGTCTAAGTTCACACAGTTTCTGTATCTGCCAGAACATGGCCTGAGGAGATGGTGCTCATGTGTGCCTCCCAGGATATGGGACTAAAAGAGGAAGTTAAAGTTGTGCATAGTTAATCCAATCTGGGACTGACAGGTGCTGAGTCAAACTGGCAGGGATTATGACTAAGCAGTGGGAAAGGGCCAGACAGTATTACAGACCAAAAAAAAAAAAAAAAAGTTGAAATTCCTTACCAGAAAAAGGAAGTCAGCTGGGAAAAAACAGCATCCAGTATCATTGCACACAAGCAAGAAACAAACAGTAGAGTTTTGGAGTCTGGCAGTAACTGAGAGCATGTTAGAAATGCAAACTTTCAGTCCCATCTGCAGACCTACTAAATCAGAAACTCTGAGGTGGCACCCAGAAATCTGTTTTAACAAACTCTCCAGGAGATCCTGATGCCTGCTAAGGTCAGAAGCCCCTTAGGGAAAACAATAATATTCCTCATATGCAATGTGGGAGGACTTTCCAGGGAAATGGTTTCAATAGAGCTGACACAACATTCCCATCTTGAAGTAGCTTGGTGTTTCCCTAACAGTTGATCTAAGGGACAGTTCCTTCTGCTTTTAAGAGTGTGTGTGTAAATGTACACACACACACACACACACACAAACACACATATGTATATCTTTATATATATATATATCTTTTAGTTAATATAATACAGTCAAGTGTTGCTTAATGACTAGGATATGTTCTGAGAAATGCATTAGGTGATTTCATCACTATGTGAACATGATATGATGTACTTACACAAACCTACATAGTATATCCTACTACATACATACTACATACATAGTCTGTATGGCACAGCATATTTCTCCCTTGCTGCAAACCTCTACAGCATGCTACTATACTGCATACTGTAGGCAACTGTAGTAAAATAGTAAGTATTTGTGTATCTAAACAGATGTGAACATAGAAAGAAATGGTAAAAATAAAGATTGAAAATGATACACCTATATAGGGCACTATATGGAGCTTGCAGGACTGGAAGTTGTTCTGGTTGTGTAAGTAAGTGGTAAGTAAACGTGAGGTTCTAGACTCCTGTATAAACAACACACTCAGGCTACACTAAATTTATTTAAAATTTTTTTTCTTCGATAATAAATTAACCTCAGCTTACTGTAACTTTTTATTTTATAAACTTTTCATTTTAAAATGACTCTTACTTAGCTTAAAACATAAACACATTTGTAAATGTGTACAAAAATATATTTTCTTTACATACTCTATTTTTGTCTATTTTTTAATTTTTAATTTTTTTTTTTTGCTTTTTAAACTTTTTTGTTAAAAACTAAGACACAATCATACACATTAGCCTAGGCCCACACAGAGTCAGAATCATCAATAGAACTGTCTTCTACCTTCACATCTTACCCCACTGGAAGGTCTTCAGAGGTAATAACATGCAAGGAGCTGTCATCTTCTATTATAACAATGCCCTCTTCTGGAACACCTCCTGAAGGAACTGCCTGAGGCTGTTTTATAGCTACCGTTTTTTCTAATAATAGAAGTACACTCTAAAGTACTGATTTAAAAGTATAGAACAGTTAATAAACTAGTAACAAAGTCATTTATTATCATTATCAAGTACATAATTGTAGGTACCATACTTCTGATATGACTGGCAGTGCAGTATATATATGCAGATATAGGTACACATATATACATGTAAACATACACACATGTGCATGTGTATATGTGTGCATGTGTGTATGTGTGTACATGTATGTATATGTGTACATGTATGTATATGTGTACATATGTATGTATGTACCTACAAGTCTATGTTACTCATATATATGTATATATATATATATATATATATATCTTTTTTTCTTTACATTGGTTATTTCCATGTCTCATTAGAAGTCAAGATGAAACATCTTCCAAAACTGTAATAGCAGTTAGGTCATTTGAAGCCTTCAAGTACACAGAGCTTATTCAGAATTAGTGGATTAAAAAAAATTTTAAAAGTAGAAAAGTGCTATTAGAAAGTAACTCTATCTCAGCGTTTGGAAAAGTAAACATTCATACATGCAATTTCTATTGCAGACCATAATTAATGAGTAATAGTTAATTTGATGCTTTGATCTCTTCTCTTTCTGATGGAAAGAGGACACTGACCATAAGGAAAAATTAGAACACAAATTTAGATATAATCATAGAACAACACAGTCCCAGGGGGAACCTCAGAAAGTTAATAGTTAATATTTCCTAACTTTAGCTCCCTAGATCTGTAGGGACCAGTGGAAGCAGTAATGAAGATCTGAGAATGAATGTCATTGTTTCATAAGACTGGACAAAATAATAGAGGTCTATGAATCATTTGTTTTATTGGAAAAGGAAATCAATCAGTGTAGAAGGAGAGTAATTTGTACTCATGGTGAACTCTGACCAGCAATTTTGTATGTGTTTATGTTATTAAAAGATAGAAAAAATGATCACTATACAGTTTGGTTTACAAAATACTTTAAATAAAGTTCAACAAATGGAACAAAAAGAATCACTGACCTAATTCAAACTCCTAGTTTTTAAGTATGGAAAAAAGTAGCAACATGGTGCCATGAATACAGCCCATATTTCAAAACATTCTCATAGACAAACACGTTCTTAAAATTTTTTTTCCAAGCCCAGCATACAAAAAGACATCCCTTTCTGAAAATTTTAGATCAGTGGTTAGAGTCTAGGACCAATACGCCTCAAAGTCTTCTCTCATTTTTATATGCTAAGTCTAGGAGTGACACCGCCATTGAAGCTAAAGCTGGCTGTGAGGTGCAGCTGACCAAACAGAGATCTCATGGTGGCTTATTTTATCTGGACCCACATCACTATGCTTGGTCTGATTTCTTGTCCAGGCAGCCAGTTAATACCATTCTCAGACCCAGGTATGCAAAAAGAAGGACTATAAGAAGTCCAGGAAAGAAAACATAAAATATTGGCACACTCTAAGCAAGATCAAATATTCTGCAAGCCCAGAGGAAGTATTACCCCCAGAGTCCAATCACTATGTTAAAAGCATCATGTTACAGTGATAATGCTAAATGAAATGTTTTCCATTGTGTTTGGTTTGCCAACATTCGCAAATTCTCTCATTAAGTACTGTTCTCCATTTTGTCTCAGACTTCATATGATCACTTCAGAAGTCTACTTTAAGACTGGATCCCATTAGGTTCATGAGACATCCCAGCATCTAACAGTACAGTCCTCTCAATCTATAAATATCTTCTACTTTTAAAGGCATCACCAGACAGAAGTAGACTTTCCAGAAGTCTCCTACATTTTAAACTGATGTTGGAAAGTTTTATCAGCTAGTCAGAATCCCAAAGATCTACTTTGATAATGCCATCAATTCTAAAAAATGCATTTTCTGGTAATTGGCACTAGGCATCCCTATGCCACCACTTTCTTCATCCCTTTCAGTTGCTCCACAGATGTGCAGAGAACGCACACTCCTTGCTAGATGCTTGTTTTCATGGAAAACTCTGGACCAGAAAAAAAGGAAAAGATATAAGATAGCATATTAAACACCATCACTTAAGAAAAAAGAAAAAAATAATTAAAAAATATAAATAAATAAGTAATTTTTAAAAAAGAAAAAAGATAGCAAATGAATGAGGTTGGGAAGATTCTGAACAACACTATAAGCCATCTGATGCCATAAAACCCTTTACCCTCTATCCCAAATATGTCTCATTCTGAGATTCCTGACATAAATATTTGACCCAAATGAAAAGCCTGAGACGAAAGTTAAAATTGTGACTTATGCCAGGTTAATTCTATTCCAACTAGGGTGTGTGAACTACATCACACCACTGAAGGAACTGTTCCCACAGCAGAGATTTTCTTCTATATGGTTATTTGTGACACAGGGCACTACATGGTGGTCAATTGTGTAAAACCTCATTATTATAATGACAACAGCAATAAGAAGTCTATCATGGTTATCATGTCTTTGTCTCAACTCTGAAGAGTCAAGTAACTGGAATAAGAACTTTCTATATGGTAGAGCTATATAGAAATAAGATGAAAAATAATGGGTTTTCTATCTTTAGACATCTTCAGGAGAGCAGATCTTAGAGTAACTCTCAGAGAACATGATGTTAAAGGAGCCCTACATGCCATAGAAAAGGTTATCTTAAAATTACAAGAATTTTCACAAAGGTTCTAATTTTGTGGAAGACTATTTTCCACAAACTGGCTCACAGGCCGAGATGGGTTATTGCAGCATACCTTATTTTGCAAACTTAATCATTATTATGATTAATCAAAAAATGCTAAAATGAATCATTGTAAATGGAAAAAGAAGAGGACTTCAGTAACACTGATTTCCTAAGGGCCAGGCAGTGTAGAAGATGCAGTAATGCTCTTGGTAATGCCTTAATCTGACATGCATTGCTTTCTCCATTTTACTGAAGGAAAGAGACCTTAGCAAAGGTTAAAGAACTTGCTCAAGGTCATAAGGCTGGTAAGTGATAGAACTGGAACTAGAGTCCAAGTTTGTCTAATTTGAAAACAACACTGTGATCAATCCCAACTATGAATCCTTTCCTTCAACCATTTTACAAAAGGCTTGACCTCTGTCATCAATGGAACTTAATTTTCTTAAAACTGAACTTTCCCAAAATATCACAACTCAGAATAATTTGGCCACTGTTCCTTTTCACTGGTGCTTATTGATTATTCCTACTAAAAAAAACTAATCTATTCTAAACATTTTATAAAATTATAATGTAACAGGTAAGATTCTAAAAAGGTGATAGAATAGGAAGCACCAAGAATTTCCCCACTTAGGCAACAATCATACTGGCAGAATCTGTCTGATGACAGGATTTTGGAATTCTGTAGTGTACTAAAGGTTTGCCACTTCCAGGGGAAGACTGGAATAATAAATCATAGTTAGTTTTAGTCATCTTTAACTCTTAAAACAGTAGCAGTTACCAATACCCCAACCGGCAGCCCTGTGGCAGGCAACTGTGCACATATTCCTACAGCAGCTTGTATACAACCTGCAGGAGCCAATGTGGGCAAAAAGGACCTTGTTCTCCAAATATCTTGGATCCATGCCCTGATCACTGATGCTTCTGATCATGGAGGTTTAGACAACGAGTGGCAGCCTTTTTACTTACTCCTTCCATTGCTGCAAACCCCTCGTCATCTGACTGAAAGGATTTTTAGAGAATTTAAAGAGATAGTATTTTTTTTTCATTTTTGGCTTTTTCTCTTTTCATGAATCAGAAACTGAATACTAGGATTGTCAAAAGCAACTTCATATAGAAGAAAAATTAGAACGTCAATGTGCATGCCCAGGAAAAGGCAGAGAGGCTCACAAATGACCTGAGAAGACCTTAAGTTTACAGTTCAGGCTAATCTTCAGAAAAGGGGCAGTCTACAACAACTACAAATAAATAAAAGACAACAAAGCAAACAGCAAGCCTTGAGGAATGGGAGAAAATCTGTTTTCCAGAGATTCAACACTATCAGGTTCAGAAGCTCAGTTAAAAAAAAAAAATCATAAGGAATGCAAAGGAACAGAAAAGACTGATCCATTCAAAGGAAGAAAAAGACAACAGATACTGTCCTAAATAAGACTTAGTGGCAGTAGCAGCAGATCTACTAGAAAATTACTTTAAAACAACTGTCTTAAAGATGTCTAAAAAATTAAGACAGATATGCAGAAAGTCAAAAAAAGTGATGTATGAAAAGAAAATATCAAGACAGAAAGAAACTCTAAAAAGAAATTCTGGAGTTGAAAAGGAAACTAACTGGACTGAAAAATTCACTAGAGGAATTCAAAGGCAGATTTGAGCAGGCAGAAAAACTAGTAAACTTGAAGATAGGACCATGGAAATACCAAGTCTGAGAAAGAGAAAAGATTGAAGAAAAGTGAACAGAGCCTAAAGGACCTGTGGAACACCATTAAGCAGACCAGCATACATATTGTGGGAGACCCAGAAAGAGAAGAGAAAAGAGCCAGGCATGGTGGCTCAAGCCTGTAATCCCAGCACTTTGGGAGGCTGAGGCGGGTGGATCACGAGGTAAAAAGATCGAGACCATCCTGGTCAACATGGTGAAACCCTGTCTCTACTAAAAATACAAAAAATTAGCTGGGCATGGTGGCGCGTGCCTGTAATCCCAGCTACTCAGGAGGCTGAGGCAGGATAATTGCCTGAACCCAAGAGGCGGAGGTTGCGGTGAGCCGAGATTGCACCATTGCACTCCAGCCTGGGTAACAAGAGCTAAACTCCATCTCAAAAAAAAAAAAAAAAAAAAAAAAAGCAGAGAAAATATTTGAAGAAATAATGGCTGAAAAATTCCCAAATTTGATGAAAGACATAAATATAAATATCTAAGAAGCTCAATAAACTCCAAGTAGGAAGAATTCAAAGAGATTCATACCAAGACACATCATAATTAAATTGCTGAAAGATGAGACAAAGAGAGAACTTTAAAGAAGAAAGAGAGAAGCAATTTATCACATACAAGGGATCCTCAAGACAATCAGCAGATTTCTCATCAAAAACTTTCACTTTCAGATTCTAGAGGCAGTGGACTGATATATTCAGAATGCTAAGAGGAAAAAAAATTGTACACCAAGAATCATAATTTGGCAAACTATCCCTTCAAAATTGAGGGAGAAGTTTTGACATTTCTAGACAAACACATGCTAAGAGAGTTCATTACCACTACACCTTCTGCAAGAAATGCCAAAGACTTTTTTTGGCAGAAGTTGAAAAACCGATCCTAAATTTAACATGGAATCTCAAAGGAACCCAAATCACCAAAACAAACTTGAAAAAAAGCAGAAAGCTGGAGGACTCACATTTCCTGATATCAAAACTTATTACAAAGCTAGTATAACAGTGTTATACTAGCCTAAAGATAAACATATGCAACAATGGAATATAATAGAAAGTCCAGAAATAAATTATTGCATATATGGTCAAATGATTTTGGAAAGGGATGCCAAGAGCATTCAACTGAGAAAAGACAGTCTTTTCAACAAATAAATCAGGGAAAACTTGATATCCACATACCCAAAGTATAAAGCTGGATCCTTACCTAATACTGTATACAAAAATTAATAGAAAATGGATCAAAGACCTAAATATAAGACATAAAACTAAAAACTCTTGTTAAAAAAAATAGAGCAAAAGCTTCACAACACTGAATTTTGCAATAGATCTCACATCAAAAGCACAGTCAACAAAAGAAAAAATAAATTGGACTTCATGAAAATTAAAAAAAAATCTTTTGTGCATCTAAAGACATTATTAACAAAGTAAAAACGCAACACACAGAATGGAAGAGAACACTTGCAAACCATATATAAGAGATTAATATCTCTTATCTCAACAACAAAAAACCAGATTCAAAAATGAGCAAGGAACCTCAATAGACATTTCTCCAAAGAAGATATACAAGGGGACAACAGGCACATGAAAAGATGTTCAACTTCACTAATCATAAGGGAAATGCATCTCAAAACTATAATAAGACACTATCTACCTCAGAACATTTAGGATGGCTACTATACAATGTGGTAATTCCTCAAGAATCTAGATCAGAAATACCATTTGACCTAGCAAATGTAATACCCAAATAATCCTTTGGGTATTACTGAGTGTATGTTTTTATTACTGAGTGTGTACCCAACAAATTATAAATCATTCTATTATAAAGACAAATGTACAGGTATATTTAATGCAGCACTGTTCACAATAGCAAAGACTTGGAACCAACCCAAATGCCCATCAATAATAGACTGGATAAAGAAAATGTGGCACATACACACCATGGAATACTATGCAGCCATAAAAATAGATGAGTTCATATCCTTTGCAGGGACATAGATGAAGCTGGAAACCATCATTCTCAGCAAACTGACACAAAAAGAGAAACCCAAACACCACAAGTTCTCACTCATATGTGGGTGTTAAACAATGAGAATACATGGACACAGGGAGGGAAACATCACACACTGGGGCCTATTAGGGGGCAGGGGGAAGGGAGTAACAGTGGGTGGGGGCATTGGGGAAAGATAGCATTAGGAGAAGTTCCTAATGTAGGTGATGGGGTGATAGATGCAGCAAACCACCATAGCACATATATACCTATGTAAAAAACCTGCACATTCTACACATGTACCCCAGAACTTAAAGTATAATAAAAATATAAAATAAAAAAATAATATTTTAAAGAAAAGTTAAAAAATAAAATAACTAGTGTTGACCAGAACAAGGAAAAAAATCAAACTCTTGTGCACTGCTGGTGGGAATATAAAATGGTATCGCTACTGATACGGTTTGTCTGCATTCCCACCCAAATCTCATCTTGAATTGTAATTCCCACAATTCCCACATGTTGTGGGAGGAACCTGGTGGGAGGTGACTGAATTATGGGGGTGGGTCTTTCCTGTGCTATTCTCCAGATAGTGAATGAGTTTCATGAGATCTGATTGTTTTTAAAAATGGGAGTTTGCCTGTATAATCTCTCTCTTTTCTGCCATCTATGTAAGATGTGACTTGCTCCTCCTTGCCTTCTGCCATGATTGTGAGGCCTCCCCAGCCACATGGGACTGAGTTCATAAACCTCATTCTTTTGTAAGTTACGCAGTCTAGGGTATATCTTTATCAGCAGTGTGAAAATGGACTAATACAGTAAATTTCTACCAGTAGAATGAGGCACTGCTGAAAAGATACCCCAAAATGTGGAAGTGACTTTGGAACTAGGTAACAGGCAGAGGTTGGGACGGTTTGAAGTGCTCAGAAGAAGACAGGAAAATGTGAGAACATTTGAAACTTGCTAGAGACTTGTTGAATGGTTTTGACCAAAATGTTGATAATGATATGGACAATGAAATCCAAGCTGAGGTGGCCTCAGGTGGACATGAGGAACCTGTTGGAAACTGGAGCAAAGGTGATTGTTGTTATGTTTTAGCAAAGAGACTGGCAGCATTTTGCCTCTGCCCTAGAGATTTGAGGAACTTTGAACTTTAAAGATATGACTCAGGGTATCTGGTGAAAGAAATTTCTAAGCAGTAAAGAATTCAAGATGTGACTTGGCTGTTATTAAAGGCATTCAGTTTTATAAGGAAAGGAGAGCATAAAAGTTCAGAAAATTTGCAGCCTGACAATAAGAAAATCCCTTTTCTGAGAAACTCAAGCTAGCTGCAGAAATTTGCATAAGTAACAAGAAGCCCAATGTTAATCCCCAAGACAATGGGGAAAATGTCTCCAGGGCATGTAAGAGGTCTTCACAGCAGACCCCCTCCCCCACCACCATCACAGGCCTGAAGGCCTAGGAGGAAAATATGGTTTTATGGGCCAGGCCCAGGGTCCTTCTGCTGTCTGTAGCCTAGGGACTCAGTGCCCTGCATCCAAGCTGCTCCAGCCATGACTAAAAGAGGCCAAGGTACAGCATGGGCCATGACTTCAGAGGGCACAAGCCCCAAGCCTTGGCATATTCCACATGGTATTCAGCCTGCAGGTGCAGAGAAATCAAGTACTGAGGTTTGGGAACCTCTACATAGATTTCAGAGGATGTACAGAAATGCCTGGATGTCCAAGCAGAATTTTGCTGCAGGGACGACTCTCTCATGGAGAATCTCTGCTAGGGCAGTGTAGAAGGGAAATGTGGGGTGGGAGCCCCCACACAGAGTCGCTACTGGGGCACCATCTAGTGAACCTGTGAAAAGAGGGCCACTGTCCTCCAGACCCCAGAATGGTAGCACCATATGCCTAGAAAAGCTGCAGACACTCAACAATAGCTTGCACCATATGCCTGGAAAAGCTGCAGACACTCAACACCACCCCATGGTGGCAGCCAAGAGGAGTGCTGTACCCTGTAGAGCCACAAGGCGGGAGCTGCCCAAGACCATGGGAATCCATCTCTTACATCAGTGTGACTCAAATACGAGACCTAAAGTCAAAGGGGATCATTTTGGAGCTTTTAAATTTGACTGCCCTGCTGGATTTTGGACTTGCATGGGCCCTGTAGCCTCTGCTTAGGCCAATTTCTCCCATTTGTAATAGTTGTATTTACCCAATGTCTGTACCCTCATTGTATGTAGGAAGTAACTAACTTGCTTTTGATTTTATAGGCTCATAGGCAGAAAGGTCTTGCCTTGTCTCAAATGAAGACTTTGTACTGTGGACTTTTGAGTTTATGCTGAAATAAGTTAAGATTTTTGGGGGAGTGTTGGGAAGGCATGATTGGCTTTGAAATGTGAGGACATGAGATTTGGGAGGGGGCCACAGGTGGAATGATACAGTTTTACTGTATCTTCACCCAAATCTCATCTTGAATTGAAACTCCCACAATCCCCACATGTTGTGGGAGGAACCCAGTAGGAGGTGAATAAATTATGGGAGTGAATCTTCCTGCACTGTTCTTGTGCTGGTGAATGGGTTCCATGAGATCTAACGGTTTTAAAACATGGGAGTTTGCCTGCACAAGCTCTCTCTTTGTCTGCTGTCATTCATTTAACATGTGACTTGCTCCTCCTTGCCTTCTACCATGATTGTGAGGCTTCCACGTCCAATTAAACCTCTCTCTTTTGTAAATTACCCAGTCTTGGGTATAACTTTATCAGCAGTGTGAAGACGAACTAATACAGCTACCACAGGGAACAGTATGGCAGTTTTTTCCAAAAATTAAAAATAGAATGACCATATGATCCATTGATATCACTTTGGGGGATAAATTCAAGTGAACTGAACAGAGTCTTGAAAAGATATGTGTACATTTATGTTTATGGCAGCATTATTAATAATATCTGAAGTGTGGAAGCAATCCAAGTATCTAACCACAGATAAATGAATAAAATGTGGTACATACATAAAATGGGATATTATACAACTTACAAAGTAAGGAAATTCTGACATATGCTTCAAAATGGATGAAATTTAAGGACATTATGCTAAATGCAATAAGGTAGTCACAAAATGAAAAATACCATATAATTCTACTTATATGAAGTATTTAGAGAAGTCAAAATTATAGAGACAGAAAGTAGAAAATGGTGATTGTCAGAGGCTATAGGGAGGTAGAAATGGGAAATAGTTTTTTAACAAGTATAGAGTTTCAGTTTTTCAAAATGGAAAGAGTTCTAGAGATGGATGGTAGTCATGGTTGTACAACCATATGAATGTAGTTAACACCACTGAACTGTATACTTAAAACATGATTAAGACAGTACATTTTATGCTTTGTGTATTTTATCATTAAAAATACTGGAAGAAAAAGGAGGCTATTACAATCTATAACCTTCATCTCAAAACCTGTCAGGCTAATATATATATAGATATATAGTGTGTGTGTGTGTGTGTGTGTGTGTGTGTATCTTATTTTTCAGTATTACTGAATATATATATATATATCTTACTTTTTGGTATTACTGAATCTGGAGTTAGATCTCAGTTCAATTATATATTCCTGTTTCTTCAATCAATGCATGAGAATTTTCAGAAATATGTCACAATTATGGAAGATCTGAATCTGTTTATTGCCAACCTATTTATGATGACAAAGCACCATAAAACTAATAACAATGTCTTGATACATTTAGTAGTCTAATATTGCTCAAAAATTAATCAATTCCTTTGAAAACAAAATGTTTAAATGCATTTTTTTAGAGGCAGAGAATTCACCCTACCTTAATAAAAAGCAAAATTGATTAGGAACCCCTTTTTATTTTGCAATTTCATTGTCATAGACTGACAATAGTAAAGTCTCCCTTTTAAACGGTATTTCTGATTAATCTCTCTATATTTCTAGCAGTATTAAATCATATTTCCAGTACTCTTTGAAGAGTTACATTTGACCAATCTCAGTACTTACCACAGCAATGTAACAACTTACATACTAGTGCTTCAGAATGCTTTAACTTGGATCAGGATTCCTGGAATTAAGTTAAACCCTGAGATTGAGTTTAGTTTGCAAGGAGACTGTGACCTCAGGGCATAATTATATATAAGGGTATCATATCAACTCTGTGCTGTGCCTTTGTTCTTCTTTTAATTACAATTTACCCAGAAGGAAATATTTCAGATGTGATCAAGCATATTTAAACAGTTCCTAACGCATTTTTTAGTATCTTCAAAAACTTACTTTAGTTATAATGACATTATGGTTTTCATGGCATTAAAAAGAACAGAAAGCATTACTTTCCAGGTCAGCAATAGAAAGAAAAAGAACTTCCATGCCCCTTTTATTGTCTGTTTGTCCAGGTCTATCCAAAAAGAAATGTGCAGTTTTCCCTTTTTTAACCATCTTTAAATTTATTTCTTAAAAATTACTATATCAAAGAAGAGGTGTTTGGGAAAAACCATAATCAAATTGATGTACATAAAAGAACAAACTGTGACCAGGTAGTACTTATGATAATAAACATGAATAATTTAACTATAAATAACTATTTTTAAAAATGCTTAAATTTGAAAACACTTTTGACTTCTTTTTTTGGTTTTTTATTTTATTCCAAGATCACATCCTTGGATATTCTTTGTATAAGATAATTAGTCACAAAAGAGAAATGCAGACAAAAACATTGAAAAAGCCTTGACATATATATGACTCTAGCCATATAAAAGTTACATATGAGATGTAAAAATGATCAAAGACTATGCCAAACCTTCCCTCTTCATCCTGAATAAGCACAAACTGCCTATTTGAAGGAGGAGGCAAGACGGATGATGTATTCAATAGCTCAGACCTGGCATAGGCAGGCACACGTCAGTTCTTGAGAGGCACTGCTTGACCAAACCTCAGGAAGGGAGCAATAAGGCCACCACTGGTTCTTCCAGACTAATTAAACTGGAGGACTCTTATCAAACTCTTCATTCTTAAAGGGGCCAGTGTCTGCTGCTTTGTTCCTAACCCCTAGAAATTAAGGGGTATAAGGGCTTTAAGCATCTTCCAATCCTGCATTGCCAAAATAGGCTGCCTGGTGTAGGTACTTGGAGGTGAAACACTGCTTCAGTCCTTTATTCTTCAGATCTTCTAAGGTCTCAAATCAGCATTTAATCAATGAGGGCACAGATATCTCTTCTGTCTCACCAATAACTTACACAACACTTTCTGTGGACATCTTCCACAGGAGGAAGAGGTGAGAGGCAACAGGTCTTTAAACATCAGGTTCTCTCATTAAAGCAGATATGCAAATATCAACATGTCAAAATCAGGCCTCAAAAACTTCTTTTTTAAATCCACTATATAGCTACAAACATATGCCTATTTTTAGTATCAAACATTTCATTCACCAGATCGAGCTGGTAATCACCAAATGTTCTCAATCATGGGCATACTGGCTCATAATACTTTTTAAAATGGACTTTTTAAAAAAGCGCCTCTGCAGCTAGACTTACTAAAACAGGCATGGCAAGAATATGTTTTTTAAGGGATCAGATCACACAGTGAAAGTCTTAAGGCAGGTAACTAGGGCTGTTTTTGTTTTAACTTTGCAGTTGCCCACAAAGACTTCATTTAGTCCTGTTCAAAATCTAACAAAGATAAAATTACTCTGATATTAACCAGATGTGACTATCAGATGTTTTAGAAGAGAGGTTCTCTTTATGGTTCCCAAATTGTTAACCTCAAGCTTCCAAGAACCCCAAACCTACCAGTAAAGAGCTCTGTTAGATGCCTCAGGGAGCCCAGCGGTGGTCTGGACTGAAGACAAGGAAAGAGGGAGAATGTTCTGACCAGACCTTTCCTGAGTTTATCCAATTTACACTTTTTTTATTAGATAACCCCTAGTGGTTTCATTTGAAGGAAGAATTACAAATATTAAAAAAGAAAAAGAACCTTGAAAACCTCTGTCCTAGATAAATCCCCTTGATTGATTAAAATCAGCCCACAAGAAAATCACTGAGTGGGGTAGCCCAGCAGAGCCATTAGCTAGTCAGTTCTTCCACTCACAACCAGTTCCCTCTGATGACAGTCCAGGAGAATTAGCAAGGTGATATTGTCCTAGCAAGTTGAGAAAAATCCAGTTTCTTTAGATTATGAAACACATGACAAAAAGCCCACTAACCAAAAAACCTTTATTTTGACAAACTGTAGACCACAAAATATGATTGCAAGCAGCCACCACTCACAGGGGAGATTTTATGGTATTAGAGAGTAAATGCCAGGACTCTGTGAAAGAAATCTATTTTCCTCTGGGATTCTCAGCCAGAGTGTCTTCCCAAAAAGTGTGTAAAATGCCTGCCATTCTCATGACTCCTGACCACCAGACTCTCATTTCAACAATATAGAAGTAGAGAGGTAAAGCACATCAGCACGCTCTAGGCAAAGACCACCAGAAGCACATCTTGAGTTAAGAAGCCGGGTTTATTACACATTGCTGAGATGGAGAATGTACAGCAGAGGGAACCATGAGCATCCCAGTAAGAGACTGTTGAAAAGAACCTATTATTAATAGCATTTGCACTTTGGTTGGGTTAATTTTGAGAGGAGTCTAAAGAAGTAGGGCATTTTTCTAGATTGGATGCTGTCAGAAAGTGGGGATAATTCTATGATTGAATATCTCAATAATTCTTCCCTAAAAGTTGGGCAGACTAGAGCAAGGATAAAGCTGTAATTGATAAAGGATTAGCAGTCACTCATTCATGATAATATTGACTGAGAACAGGAAAGAGTCAATGCCAGGCAGAAAAAGATACTGTTCTTGATTGTTCACACTGGGTAGGACTCATTGTCAATTGCTTTGTACAGGAGACCCTGTTGATTTCAGAAACTCAATGAGAAATGTCTTTGTCCAGACCATAGCTCTATATGTCACTCAAGGCATTCGTCCATCCTCTTTGATAAAGTCTATGTTAAATTGCCTTTCATGCAATCATTTCATACAATTACCTGGAATAGGTTTACCTGATGACTTTAGTCACATTTCTGAAGTCCAGAGTGGGCAAAACCAGCTAAGAGTCACTGCCTATTTCTCAAACTAACTGTGGTAAAGAAACAGTTTTTCTCCCTAGTCAGTTCCAGACTAGTTATTTTTGTACATACAAAATAAATACAATTTGATATAATAAAAACTACCATAATAATAAAATGAAAAAAGATAGAAAACACCAGCCCATTTTCAAAACTGTTATTATTAGACCTAACAGACATACACTAGCTGTCAAAATTGCTATAAAAGGTCCTAAACAATTAGCCTCACTATTGGTATTTGTCTTGTCACAAACCTGAGTCTGTGTAGAACATTTAAGTAGCACTGGGGTTTTTTAATTAAATTAAGAGCATTCTGTTAAATATGTCTGGTGTGCTGCCCATTTCAAACTCACAGAGCATCTGACAAGGCAGCAGAAAAGAAAAAGAGAAGAAATTTTATTCATGGTGAGGGTCTTGCCATGAACCACCCAACGTAGTGAGGAGTAAATACCTGTGGCTACTACCTATGTGCAGCAGTTTCAAAGAACACATGTAGGAAATTGAATTATTAGAATCCCTTCTATACCAGTCCAGTATTAATCTCATTAAATTGATTAAATTTCCCATGCAGGTAGGGTTTCAATAGCTATACTCTTGACAGGCAGAGATTTTCTCATCGGTATTTTTAGGCCAGAGTGGCTGTACGTTCTATTAAGACAATTGGATTTTATTAAAACCCCAAAGCCTCCCAAGACAATAGCTTTATATGCCATCAGGTTAATTCTCTGGCATCTATGTTATCTCAGTATCCATGCTTCCTTCCCTAAGGTCAAGGAGGTCAAGCCTAAATTCCTACACATAGCCAGTTAAAGGACTCAGGCCCCAGCTGATTAGCCAGATTTATCCACATTCTCATTCTCACCAATTAAACTTTGAAATTATCTCTTCTAAAGGTTTGTCTTGTTCAAAACAATTCAAGTTTAAGAAATCCTCCCCAACTCAATGAAGCAACTGCTGTGTTATCCCTCAGTTTGTTGATCTGCTCTCCTAAGCCTGCTTCTGTTTCTGCACGATCTGCTTTCTTCCTTTTAGCACACAGCTGCTCTGAGCTGGAAACTCTAGGAAAAGCTTCCATTTGTACATGGCCACATCCTCAGCACTGCCTAATAAGGCCATATCCACCCTTTTCCTGATCAAACTCAAGGTCTGGGCCACTTCTCTCTGCTGAAAAATTCTGTTCCACTCATAAAATCTCTCCAGAAGATACTTTCCTTAACCATAATTTAAAGGAAACATAATTAATATACTATATTAAATATCTATTATAAAAATGTTATATATTTACATATAATTATATAAATATTTACATATATTTTACATGTGTGTTCTTTTACCAAATATTTTGGACATTTCAATTCTATGGCAAAACTTTACATTTCTGAGTTCCTTGAGGGTATAACCATGATTATTTCTTTCACTATTTCACAGTGCCCAGGATAGTGCCCATAATCAGCTTCCTGCAAATTTTTTTAATTTATTAGTTAATGAATCAAAGAACTTCTATTCATTTAAGATGAATTTTCATTCACAATTCATATCTATTTTCCTCTTCCTTATAAGAACTATTGCTCCAGATTTCTGCATCTATGATTAAATAATTTGACATGTACAGTAAGAAAAACACCGATTATTTGATCAGGTTTAAAATCACTGTAATAATGCATTAAAGTAATTCCCTTGCCTTTTGCCTTCCCTAAACTGATTTTCAAGCCAGTATCCCAAAAAATAAAAATTATTTAATTTTTATTTCCTTGGTTAAGAGGAAAATAAAAGCAAAGAAATTATTTAATTTTTGTTTCCTCTTAACTGAGGAAACACTTAGCCTCACCATTGGTATTTGTCTTGTCACAAACCTGAGTCTGTGTAGCACATTTAAGTAGCACTGGGGTTTTTTAATTAAATTAAAAGTATTTTGTTAAATACGAACCTAAGTGTTCCTCTTAACTGAGGAAATAAAAATTAAATAATTTCTTACACTCTAAAATTTTTAAATAACACTAAATTAAGATCTATACTCAAGATAGTGTACTTGAAAGTATTAATATATTTTATATAATTTACTTCCTTTTACGACTTAACATCGAATCACAGCTCTCTCAGTCAACATCTCGAATCTTGTTAGTCTTCTACAAAGTACTTTCTTATTGGTTTTATTCAATGATTTAAGTTAATCCAGTTCTATTCAACCTTTTATGTAGAATGAGAGAAATTTGGTAGATTCTCTATGGCTTTAAACCCCAGAAGCTAGCCCAGCACAAACTGAAGTATAACCCTAAACTAGTGGTGTTCATGTTGCAGAACCTGATACATGCATGCCATACTGTTTTCCATGCTGGTTTTTACAGCCCTACAGAACATCAAGAGTCAGTACAAGCTTGCAAAAATAAACTAAAGCATGATAACTCACAAGTACTTGATAAAACATTGTATCTTAACTCCATTGGGTTGGAGTTATGCTTAAAGAGGACAACAGCAGAATATTCAAAGTATCATAGCAGGACAAGCCAAAATATTATAGAATAATTATAATCAGGAATGAAAGAAATATTTTGAGAACTCCCAGAAGCAGTGACAAAACAAAAGTAACAGCTCTGAACTCCCAAGAAACAGCAGCCTGATAGCCATTGAAATAAAAATGGCTGCTCTTTTGTAATACAGACTTGTAATCGACTGTGTATAGAAGAGGCATAAACACTGACACACATTTCAAATAAAAACTGGAAATACAAAACAAATAAAAATAGTTCACCTATTCAGTGTGTAAAGAACGGCTGATTACTATTGGCCTCAACCACAAAACTGAAAAGCAATATATGGGTATTGAATTTCAAAATGAAGAATCAAAGCCACCACACAGAAGGCATTGCATCTTGAGTTCATAAAGTAATGCTACTTGGACACATTCTGACAGAGAATCTGCTCATTCTCCACATTAGCATTCTCTGAGGAAGCTAGAGAACACTTTCAAAATGCTTTATTTATGAAGACATCTAAAGTTTCCACATAAGGAATAAAATACTATCATTTTGAAAGAATCTATGCTTCTTTAGAAAGTTTTCAGAACACTTTGTACAAAATAAGAAAATCCTCCAATGTAATATAAGGGAAAACATTAGCAAAAAAAAAAAATGCTAAAATAATTGTCATTTGTTTCTTGGAATAATGTTGTCTTCACATTATTCCAAGAAACTAAATTGTCACAAATTAAGCCAAAATATACATCTTTCACTGCAAAATGCTTTCTAGTGTCTTTTTCTGAACTTAAAATATAACATAACAATGAAGCCTCCTTTCCACCTCCACCTTCCAAACCATGCAGAAGTCATGGTTGCCCTCGCAGCACCTGCAAACTCATACACACAAAACGGAAGGAGCCTTACCAGACCATCACAGTTGCTGATGGCAACAGAAGTTCCTGGAATGTCCACGATGTCACCAACATAAGCACAGTTAGTCTGCAAAGGCTCTGTTTTCCAGATTCTATCTGTAGCACTTCCTGGTTGATGGTTGTTAATGGGATCAGTTATATTCCCAGGCACCAGAGATGTCTCATGCCACTCCACAACAGCCCCAGGAGCTACTAGTTGAGTGTTGGGCTTTAGTCGCAGATGAAAATCTTTTCCAAATGCTGTGATGTTAAAGAACAACTGCTCAGGGTTGGAAGACACGTCCCTCGCTGATCTCTTTTTGTGATTCGCAGAAAGAGTATGGGAGAGATAGTGTCCTTCTAGATTTGTGCTCACTGGAGTCACCAGCTCATATTCTCTGTATCTCTTTATCGGTAAATCTGTGGTGTGAAAAACAGAATTGTCGAACCCTGTACAATAAGAGAATGCAGGAGAACATAACACAGACAAAATGTACCCACCTCACAAGATCATACCTCAATATGGACATTCCCGAATCATCTCATAAATATTAAACTTTGAGAACAAAAATCATGTCCCAAATGCACTTAACACCTATGTTAGTCAAAAGCAAATAGCATTCTCGTTTTGCACCTTATTCCTTAAGTGGGACAGATATCTACTTGAATATGAAAGTGTATTTGGAACCCACCTACCATATGGGTAGCCACTTACATATTAAACTGAATGTCACAATTAGCACTCAGTTCCCCTGGCTTAGCACTGAACACCCTGCATTCAATTAATCCTTTTTTAATTAAAATAGTATTATGTTGTAAATATTCACATCTCACTAATACATTTGCAAACACAAATATAATGTATCCATAAACTATAAATGGCTTGCTTAAAATCAAACAATTTATTATTGGCATAATAATAATTTATATATAAATTAATAATGATTAATTTATTACTGACATCTGCTAAAAACTTTTAACAAGGTTAATATGTAGAAAACCTTTGATTGTTTTCATTTTTTCCCTGTAGAAATTCTGGGATTTAGACTATTTATAGTAACTACATGACAATGCTGTGATTTATACCCACTTTTTCCACCATAACAACACTGACAACCATACTTCACAGGTGAGGAAACTGAGATTCAGGAGTAGGAGGGCTTATGTCCAAGGTCAAACAATGGCAAAGCCTGGATATAAATCCAAGTTGTACTCCAAAGGCCATACACTCATTCTATGATACCATGCTGTTCTCTAAAAACCTCCACTTTTAGAAAATTAGAAGAATGGATAAAGAAGAGGAAATGATCATCTTTAAATCGGATATGCAGGTGCTGGTTAGTCAAGAGCGAACAGCATTCTCGTTTTGCACCTTATTCCTTAAGTGGGACAGTATCTACTTGAATATGAAAGTGTATTTGGAACCCACCTACAATATGGGTAGCCACTTACATATTAAACTGAATGTCACAATTAGCGCTTAATTCCCCTGGCTTAGCCAAATATAATTATTTTGTCTATCAAAATGCAAACACCCTTGAGAAAGAGAACACATTAAATGAACCATTAATAGAAATGATTTTAAGACCACAGGAAAATAGATACTAGAAAAGGAAACAAGCAGGGCAACAAGGGCTAAAAAAAAAAAAAAAAAAACGAAGACGTTGAAAGGGAAACCTAAAAACATAAACTAAAAACTTCCCCACTTTCACAATTCTAGCCCTAGGCTAGTCCTCTAGTGTGTTAAAGTGCCCTAAAAAAGTGATATAATTCACAAATACTGCTCACCTATGGAAATCACAAGTTTTGTCATCCAGTAAAGTATTTACAGCATAAGATCTGTAAATGGACCTATGTCTTATGCTCATAAAGTATCCTTGCAGAGTCACTGTTTTCATTATCTTGTTGCTTTTCACAAACCTCAGGCAATATGTAAAGTACCAGAAGACAAATAAAGGTGTTTACTGGTGCAACACGGAAATTCTTTCTGTGCATGTTTATCATTATGCCTCTTAAAATTACCAATGTATTTAAACAATGTATTAAACCTTTTTATTAAATGAATAGAGCAAGCAACCCTTGTAAATATTTACTAGGCAAAGAAGCAATGAGGACTGTAGTATGAGTCAAGTGATGCCTGATTCTAAAACTGGTGACTAGACAGTGCAATCCCTGCTGAGCTAGACTCGGCACCAGCATAAACACAGGCACAAAGATTTGGTCCTACTCACAACCAAATCCATGGTGAATACTTTTGTAAACTCTGGTTTAAAGAGAAAAAAAAAACCTCAAAATTTAAGAGAATGAGCAAAAGTGTCACAGGTGCAGAGTGACAGGGGGAAGGTTTCCAAAGTAAGATGAATCAAGCCCTTATATGTGCACTGACAAAACCCAGCCCAAATTAACTATACATTCCTTAAAGACAAAGAACTCCCCCATTCAACTTAGTACTCCCAATTTCATCTTACAAGATTTTGTGTCAGAGTGTCGTGTCAGTTGGATTTGTTTGATGCATATTAAGTTAGAAATACAGGTAACCAGAGAACATTGGCCTTGTCTAAGCTGCTACACACTGCAGCAACTGCCCCAATGTGTCTGGCTGCCCCAATAATCTCAGTTATAACTTTTTCTCTAACTATCGGTTGACTGTTCAAAGGAAGGAGGAAGCAGTACTTAATTTCAAAGTATGGATTTCCCATCTCCACTGAAGGGAACTCACACAACCAAAGTCTAAATACGCATATTGTACTGATGCCTGGATTAAGTGACTAGAGAACAAGAACATTTAGAAAAATGCAGGAAGTACCCAAGAGGATACTCAGAGTCTCATGCATACAGTAAGCCATACACCCTAGATGTATGTTCCATTTTTCCACTGTCAGATAATATATTCTAAATTTTTATTCAAAATAAAATGGTATGTTTCGATAAAGCTTTGTTTTCCCTAATGCTAAATAATAAGTCATTCCTATAAAGTACATATTTCTTAAACTAAATGTTTGTATGAGTCATTTTTCTGTTGGTAATTAAGGTAATGAGGAAAAAGATGGACTTGACAACCCTTTAGATTACCATCTCCTGGATGGTAGTTAATGGAACTGACAAAGGAACTGCCCAGTCACCTGCCATTTATTAGCAAAAAGCTCCAAGCTCTATAATTGGTGTTTGAGAATATATCATCTCTAATACTCACAACAATCACAGTAGGTAAATTCTGTTACCCCTATTTTATAAATGAGAAAGCAGAACTAAGCGGCCTGACACATACAAGCAAAGAGCCAAAGGAAAATTGCAATTCTCATCATTTTGACTCTGAAGGCCATGCTCCTATGCTGTCATTCACTTCTGAATAGATGGAGCATCTTCCTGTCAAATTCAATTTAAGATCTGATTTATAAAAGATAACTACTACAAGAATAACAATGTTCTACCTACCTGTAGCCAGTCAACCAATTTTTCCTCTAATATAGCAACAAAATTTTCTGCAAAAGGCTCTTAAATTCTAGGTTTTGGCGGGGGGCGGGGGGAGTGGGAGGAGGGGCAGAAGCGCAAAGCAATCAACAGCATTTTAATCTCAGATTATAATCAAATCACATAAATAAACCAAATTATATTCAATATTAATTTACTGCATTCATAATTTTCACATTTTACAGGCCCAACTGCTTTCACAAAGCAGGAAAGCCAGTGGTTATTGAATGAACTGCAGTGTCACAAAGCAGTAAGTTGAGTCCACTTGTGATGCTCAGCAAGTTCTCTATTTTCTCTTAGGCTCAGTTTCCTCAACTGTTAACTGGAGGTTAGTAATAGTTCCAACTTCATAGGTTTGGTGAGAGTTTTACATGAGATCATGCAGAAGATTCAATCAATATGAGTTATTACTAATTTAAATGTAAGTTAGACACTCATTAAAATAATGTTGTGCTCAACATTAAAGTTAGAAACTGTAAAATTATTAGCTGAGGTGGCTGAGGGGCCACAGTAATAGGTATGTGAATGTTTTTGTGGGCCCTAAGTTCCACAGGCACAGGAGCCACTGTAAACTCTATTATTGGTAGCGTATTACCCAAACATGACCCAATGCAATGATTTATCCACAACCCACTGGTATCAGTGCACATATAGGCCGTCTCCCTCCTAGTACTATGGATGAATTGTCAGTCATCTTACCTAAGAACAAACCCTCTACTAATGCACAACATTTGAGCCCTTCTTGCCTTTTCAAGAAAACTGTCTTTTCAGCAATGTCCTCTCTCTCTTTCCTCATCAAGTTTCCCCACATTACTAGACCATTCCCACCAGCAGATAAAAAAGCTGATGTCATAGCTCCCATCTTGGACAAATAATATTTTGGATGACATGCCCTCTTCTAGGTAATAACCCATTCTTTCACTCTCCTTGACAGCAAAAAGCTTAACAACATTGATTATATATCTCCAATATCATTCTTTCCATTCTTATTCCATCTTGAACATATTCCATTCCATCAGCTTCTTTTGGAGTCACGAGTGATAACATGTTGCTGAAGTCAATAGCCAAGACTCGAACTTTTTACTTTTCATGTCAGAAGCATCTGACCCATTTTCTCTTTCCTTCTCAAAATATTTTTATTTGGCTTCCAGGTCATCATTCTCTCCTTACCTCACTGGTCTCACCTTCTTATTCTCCTGTACTGGTGTTCCTCTGTTTCCATGGCCTGGAAACACTAAAGTATCACAGGACCTGATAAATCGACTCTTTTCTGTGTCTACCCTCTGTCTGTAGCTGGTGAGCTCCTCCTATCTTAAGACTGGATGCCTTTACAATTGTGTATCTCTAGCCCTAGGTTCAGCTATAAGCTCTTCTCTTATAAATCCAACTGCCTATGGAGTCTTTCCATGTAGATATTCACAAGGCACTTGAACTTATCATTTCCAAAATTAAACTCCCAATCTTCCTGCTCTCATATCTGCTCCTCCTTTCCCAAGTCAGTAAATAGCAACCCTATACTTTCAGTTACTCAGAGCAAAACTTTGATTAAAACCATCCTTAACCCTTCATGTACCACAAACTTGATCTTTTACCAAATTCTGTTGATCCTAGCTTCCATATATATCCGGACTCTGACCACTCCTCAACACCTCCCTGCTACAACTGTAGTCCAAGGCAACATCACCTCAATTTTGAATGTGCTTCTTAACTGTTCTCCTTGTTTCTGCTCTTCCCTTTAATGGATTATTCTCAAAATAGAGCCAGAATAATTAAAGTGTCACATCATGTCACTTTTCTCCTCAAACCCATCCCACTCAACGTAAAATGGCTCACAAGGTTCTAGGGCCTGAAGTTGAGGATTATCACATCTTAAGGTTTTTGTACTTGCTGATTCCTCTGCCAAGGAATCTTCCTCTCAGCTGCCTGGCTCACTCTATCAGTTCCTTGAGATCTTTGCTTAAATGTGACCCTCTCAGTGACATCTTTCCTGACCACTGGCAACCATCTCACTCTCTGTCCCCCTTCTAAGTGTCTGATGTTTCTCTGTAAATCTTGTCACCATTTGTCATCCTATAAATTTTACTTATATGTTTATTTATGTATTTTTATATTTACTAGCATATATACTTCGTGAAGCAGAGATTTATCTGATCTCTTCACATCATTCCCCCACTGTCTAAAAAATAACTTGAAGTTACTCAATAAATATCCATGAATGAAGACATGAATTAATGAATCAATGAGTGAATGAGAGCAGTTTGAGCCTGAAGGAGTATGTGAAATTAGCATCCATCTTCTTTTTGCTAAATAGTCATTTTACCACCAAGGCATTGATGATGGCAAATTGCACAAGTCATGTACCTCTAAAGCCAGAATTTTGCTTGCAAACTTGTGTATACTTTTCATAGTTTCTGCTGCCCTATAAACCAAACTTTTCTTAGTATCCAGGTCTTACCTTTTAAGCTATCAAGAATAAGAATGGAGCTAATCATTAAAACAGACCTCCTGTAAGACAGACACAAAGCCCCTCATTCTGAGGAGCAGGCAGCAGGAAATTAGCCCCCTCTCTGCAATCCCTTTGTATATTCATAGTGTTATAACTATACAGGTCAAAAATTTAAGAGCCAGAAGTCAGGGTCCCTGATCCCTGCTCTTTCTTACACTGCAGGCATCCCAAGTAGATGTAATTATTTTTCCTTAAGTTAGTGGTAGAGTGCCTTTCACCTTTTCCTGCTCCCTGGAAGGAAAGGTTTTTCTCTGAGTGTTACAGGTCGCTCTCTACCCTATCACTCACCCTTCCCTGGTGAAGAAGAGTGACTTATGTGGTTGGGAAGTCTGGGAAGCATAAGAAATGTGCAAAGCTCAGTGCCTCCTCCTTATTCTGCTTTGTGGGAATGAGCCTGCTAAGGAGTGCATGTTCTCTTTCACTTAGCCAGGGGAAGCCCTGCTCTGGATTGGTGAGGCCTGTCAGGCACAGTGTAGAGTACATTGGTAGCCAGTGCTCTTATCTGTCAAAGACGGAGACTTATTCTCCCCTTCAGCTTTTTCTGTAAAAGCTATTTTATTTTTACCTACATATTTAGTTGTTCTATTTCTCAACTTGTTTAGAAGCTAGGCAGGCAAGAAGGGTATGCTTTTGTTGAGGATCTCCTCAGTAATTTGAACTACCCCCAAGAAAACTGTTGTCACATCTCCACTGGTAGCCTAACTATAACATAAAAGAAATTTCTTGTCAGGGAATTCTCTTTTATCTCAATTCCTCATTCTAGAGTTTAATGTAATGTCTTCTTCCTCCTGTGCTGTGTAAAATAACCATAGTTTTGTAAATATGTGCATGACTGTATTTGTGATATAAATTTGTGCAGACATACACAGTTAATATGCACAAGCTACATCAAAAGCTTTGAGGAGGCAATGCTCTATGTTTCCATGTACTTAAACATTTTTTACTTCCTATGTTAATGTCAACCATGTTAGATTTTCCCAGTGGTTTCCAAACTTTAATCATTTTCCCTTTACACATACCTGTATTTTATCATGATACCCTACACACAGTAAACCCTCAACAAACATAGGTTAAAAGGGGAAAAAAGTTCCCTTAAACTATAACCTGAACGGCTCTGTTCTCCACTGAGAATAACTTGTCTTACTCTCTCTTCATCCTTAATATATCTAAATCAAACTGAATTTTCACCTATTCAGCTTGCCCTCCTGACTTCACTATTTCTGTTCATGATGTGCTGATTCTCCCAAATCAGGCTAGAGAGCTATTTCCAACACGTCTTACAACATTTCCCCCATATGACATCATTCAAGTCCTACTGCTTTTTCTTTAGCAATTCCTCTCAAACTAACCACTTTTCTTCTAATCGCTGTTAAGATTTCATCACCTCACACTAAAAAGCTGCAAGTACCAAGTCCAAATTCCCCACATAGAATTTCTCACTACCAAATATTATGTAAATTATTCCAAAATACTGTCTAAATTATTGTCAGGAAAATTATTTTAAAGGCCCATATTGAAAACATCTAGGTTCTACCACCTACTACCTTAGTGATTTGGGTCACCACATTAGTTCTTATCTGTAAATTACAGGTAATAGTATTGACTTCATAGGCTTGTTGTAAAATTTAAGTGAGCTAATCAATTCACAGTGCTTACAACACTGTTTGGCACATAGCAACTATTCAATAAATGCTGGCAACTAACATCACTATGTTATTCCGTCTGACTAGCCTCATTTGAATTCTAGTTCCTGATTGATGAGCTCTTTGGCATCTTACAAGCAAATTCTGAAAATTAAGGCTCACAGAGGCTATCTGCAAAAATAAAGATAATAATGGGGATCAAATGAGTTGAAGTATACAAAGGACTTGGCCCATCTAATAACACTTTAATAAATGAAAAGTGAGCTAATGTTATCATCACGATCATCACCTCTAAGTAGAGCTACAGAAAAAGAAAGTCAGTTTGAGATTCCTTCCAAGTCCCAGTACCCCTCAGGCCTCTCTTCCTTATAATCCCACCCAGCCTGATGGGATAAAGTTAGAAGGACCTTAAATTCCACATCAACAGAAGGCCTACTATCCAATCTGACTGTAACAATCTATGCCCCATTACCCAATCTAATGAATTGGGATTCTCTCCCAAGAATTGGCTGGTGATTTACTATAAAGAGGCAGTTCACACAGGCAATTTTTTTATCAGGCATAAATTCTCTGTATGCAATACTCTGGCCTCAAGAATAAAATCAAATAAGCATTTTCAAGATCAGCTAAAGAAGCAGCTCCAACAACAACATTTCCAAATCCAGAGCCAAGAGTAAGAGAATGACTTTCATCAGAAATGATGGGAGCCAGCTGCTCCAGGAAAGAGGCAAGCAGGGCGAAGAATGGACATTAAAGAGGACGCCAAATGCCAAAGGGCTCAGCAGAGCTGTAAACACTTAAGGGGAAGGGGACACATCTTCTCCCAAAAGCAATTAAAAATTAATTGTGACACATGCTGAAATTCGGAACACAGTCAAATTCTTTTTTCCTCACTCATCCCCTCTAGGCTCTTATCACCACAAGGCCTACACCCTCTTCAGCTCTAAGAGAGAATCTGTATGAGATTTTAATGAAGCTATTTGAAAAATAAAGGTGATGACTTTTTTATTCATTAAAAAGAACAAACAGTTGTTCTTGTTTTTAAAAATCTGGCTTTTTAATAAATATTTGTTGCAATTACACAATGTTTATGTTCAAGAAAGTCATTTAGGAAAGAACAACACATTCTTTACTGTACTAGAGCATGAAATCAGGTAAGAGAAGATATTTCAAAAGAAGAAAATGCATGCTTTGAAGAAAAACATCCAAGCATTTTATTTGCTGCGTCTTAAAATGACCTAATAATCAGTAACAAAATGACAAAAATACTTTGTTTTTAAGTGAAGCCCAAATGCCAAAATTTTAACATTCCAACCTCAGTTTTTAAATAAGCACTGCTGCTTATTTAGCATGATTAGGAATTTTACAGACTCGAAAGCTATATTAGGCACTCTAAAAATTAATATTCCTCACACGTCGTTTTTGCTAGGTAAAACTTTGAAAGATTAATATTGAGTATAGAATTTGAAGTTATGAAAATTAACATTTGTCTCCAGAACCGAAGGCCGGGAAAAATAAACAAAAAATATGGATAGTACTGTTAAAGGTTTTCACTGAAACTTTACTTGTGATAATTACATTTTCCAAATCTAAAATAGCCTGGCTCATACTTTTTGACAAACGTATGAGAAACTGGGACATTCTACTAGGCCACTGAGCTAAAAATCAAGTCATCAGCAAGGCTGCATTCCTTTTGGAAGCTCTAAGAGAGAATCTGTTTCCCTGCTTTTTCCAGCTTTTGGAGGCCACAGGCATTGCCTGGCTTATGGTCCCTTTTCATCCAGTCTCAGAACCAGCAACAGAGGACTAAGTTCTCCCGCTGCCACCTCTCTGGTTCTCTGTCTTACACCTCCCTCTTCCATTTATAAAGACTCCTACACTGATAATCCAGGATAAGCTCTCTATTTTAAGGTCATTTGATTGGCAACCTTAATTCCATCTGCTAACTTAATCCCCCTTTGGCATGTAACATAACGTACGCTCATGTAACATAACATCCCTGGTTCCAAGGATCCAGGCGCAGACTTCTTTGGTGTGCCATTGTTCTGCCTACCACAGCTACCATTTCCTATCCAATGTGCTATTGCATTTGAGGTATTACTGTATGATGATTTCCCTTCAGGTTAACCATCTCACATTCCAGTCACACTCCTTATAAATCAAGGGTAAAACGCCCAGTTGAGCTCAAAGTACTGCATCCTCTGATCACAGTGAATGATTCAAGGATGAGCTTATGACTAAAGTCAAGTAGCCAATAAATCTCTACCAGGAAATGTACTGGAGCTGTCAAAATAGACGTGTCTGTCGTCTGAGGCGAAAGGTAGAATGACAGACTGGAGATGACAGCAACAGTCTTTGCCACAACTTGTGGGAGGTCTGCGGAGAGGTGAACCAATCCTATCCTAAAAGAGACAAAGCAAATACAGAGAAAAAATGAGACACAAGGAAAGAATGAGGGAATGAGAGAGAGAGAGAGAGAGAGAGAGAGAGAGAGAGAGAGAGAGAGATTCCATGACAGTATTATTTAAACTCTAGATCCAACTATATCTGACTTTGAAACCTCATCAATTTTGTTTTTCTTAACCTATGTGAACTGGGTTCCTGTCACTTGCATCCAAAGGAGTCATGACTTATACATGACTTCTTTTAGTAAAATGGAATGAAGGGAATCCCATCAAAATAAGGTATAAAAAGTAAAACTGTATCTGGTATACATAAAATATAGTTGGTGTGGAATCCATATGGAATAACTGGTTTTGTATCCTCCCTTTCTCAACTCCCTCTCTCTACTGCTATATTACAATTAATTAAGCAATACTACATTGAGATACAAACATGAAGATAATACCTGAAAACAGAATTCTCAAAGAGATGTCACATGGTGAGCTGACTGGTTGGAGAGTTTACAAGAAATTTATGGTGGTAGGCAGATCTATCTAAAATGTAGAGATTAGAATGAAGTACCTCTCTTTGAGTAAAAGCTTTTAAAAAAAATTAAGAAACAGCACAAGTCAAAAACACACTAATAACAATAGCTATGACTCTATCTTATTTATAATGTACTAGCATTTTAGAACCTTATGAAGTAAATAGTAGTATTTTAATGAGACCACAGCAAAGTAATTTATAGATTCATTGCTATTCCTGTTAAACTACCATTGACATTCTTCAGAGAATTTTTAAAAACTATTGTAAAATGCATATGGAACCAAAAAAGAGCTCATATAGCCAAGACAGTCCTAAACAAAAAGAACAAAGCTGGAGGCATCACACTATTTGACTTACTATACTACACTATTTGACTTACTAAACTATACTATAATGCTGTAATAACCAAAACAGCATGGTACTGATACAAAAACATACACACAGACCAGTAGAACAGAACAGAGAACTCAGAAATAACATTGCACATCTACAACAATCTAATCTTTGACAAACCTGACAAAAAGAAGCAATGGGAAAAGGATTCCTTATTTAATAAATGGTGTTGCGAGAACTGGCTAGTCATATGCAGAAAACTGAAAATGAACCCCTTTGTTACACCTTATTTAAAAATTAACTCAAAGTGAATTAAAGACTTAAATGTAAAACCCAAAACTACATTTTAAAAAACCAACTATAAAAACCCTAAAGAAAATGAGGCAATACTATCCAGCACATAGGCACAGGCAAAGACTTTATGACAAAATCACCAAAAGCAATTTCAACAAAAGCAAAAATTGACAAATGGGATCTAATTAAACTAAAGAACTTCTGTAAAGCAAAAATGTTCATTGCAGCACTGTTCACAATAGCAAAGACATGGAATCAACCCAAATGTCCATCAGTGATAGACTGGATAAAGAAAATGTGCTATATACATACCATGGAATACTATGCAGCCATAAAAATGAATGAGATCCTGCCCTTTACAGGAACATGAATGGAGCTGGAAGCCATTATCCTCAGCAAACTAACTCAGGAAGAGAAAATGAAGCACCACATGATCTCACTCATAAGTGGGAGCTGAACAATGAGAACACATGGACACAGGGTGGGGAGCAACACACGCTGGGGCCCACTGAGGGGTGGGGTAGAGGAAGGGAGAACATTAGGAAAAATAGCTAATGCATGCTGGGCTTAATACCTAGGTGATGGATTGACAGGTGCAGCAAACCACCATGACCCACGTTTACCTATGTGACAAACCTGCAGGTTCTGCACATGTACCTTGGAACTTTAAATTTTTTTTAAAAAAAAGTATTATGCCTGTTACACACAAGAAAGTAACACTTTGAGAGGTAAAGGTCACTAGAAAGTGGTGGAATTAGGATTTCAAACTACACAGTCAACAGTGTAAGTGCTCCTGACCACTTGATAGAGAAAATACGAATATTAATAGGTCATCTCCTAGATATATCAATTTAGATTTTAGATTAAGAAATGGGGCCAGTGTAGTCTCAGCTACTCGGGAGGCTGAGGCAGGCAGATCACCTGAGATCAAGGGTGCAGCAAGCCATGACTGCATCACACTCCAGCTTCCGTGACAAAGGGAGACCCTGTCAAGAAAGAAAGAGAGAAAGAGAGAGAAAGAAGAGAAAGGAAAAAAAAGTGGAGAGGCGGGGAGGGGAGGGGAGGGAAGGGAAGGGAAAGGAGGGAGGGAGGGAGGGAGAAATGAACTTTACTGTTAAAGAGAAAGGTTTTTACATGTAAAGGAAAGAGAACCGGAACTCATGAATAATGCCATCAATCATTCTTTTTGTCTGTATATCTAATATAAAAATATACTTAGTAAATATTAAGAAAAATTGTTGGAAATGTGATATAATATCTATGACCACAGTATTTGAGGAATCATATATTTAATCCTATACTACTTGTTACAAGTTTCCTAATAGCTATTTTTGTTTTATCAATCACTTCAAGAGCAAGATATACTGTTTCATGCTGCTCACAATTTGTTCTAAATTCCATGAAGATTCATCATGCTGAATTTGTGGCATTTTAATAAACAAGAGACTGACATTTACTGCAAAATTTCTCCTAGGGATTTACAGTTAGTCAGCAAAGACATGTCAACTTCTTTGGAAAATTAGGATGGATAAATTATATGCAGGAACAGAGGTTGCTATGCTAGGAAACTTCCCATGCTTCACTATCCATGTTAAGGAATATACAACTCTCAAATTCTACTCTATGAGGTAGATGAGTCTTCTCATAATATTAATAAAATTATAAAGACATTTGTGTAATATAATTAGTCATATTTATTGGGTACTTGAGAGTTAGACAAATGAATTCACTGCATCTTTCAAACTGTATAACCAAATGTTTTAAAAAATACATTCAAATATCAAAAGAAGACAGAATTAACTCTAAAGTGAAATTTTTAAAATCAATACTTTCCTTTGTTGCTAGTAGGAGTTCAGATCATACAGACTTGTTCAAAAGCCATTTTTCAAAATGTATCATGTTAATTTGTTTTTACTCAGTAACCAATTTCTGAGGCTCTCTCCTAAAGTAGTCACATGAAATGCAGGCAATGACATAAGCATACACAGCACTGTGTGACAATGTTCACTACCATGGGAAAATAAATACCATTAGGAAAATAACTATACAAATTAGAGTTTATTAGTATGATGATATTAAAATGAAGTTCACAAGGAGTGTGTAATTATATGGAAAAATTGTACTAAAATACTAAACAAAACAAAAAGTTATACAAAATATACAGTGTGTGTACTGAAAGAAATCTGAATAGGAATATGCTAAATTATAATAGCAGTTTGCAAATTGGAATAATTTTGAAAAATCTGAAGAACGCAGAAAAATTAAAGAATGTAATTACAGTAGGTACTTGTAAGACATCAACAATTTGGGAAAAACTGACAAAAAAAATTCAAGAACTTATAATAATAAAAGTAGTATAGCTTAGGAATAAAATTTGATCTCTATTACAAGAACACTAAAGAGACGATTCTCAAAATTCTGATAACAGCAATCTTCTTTAAGGAAGCATTGGAGTTCCATTGAGGTCATCATTGTCAATATAACCTTTCCAAGCACAATAACTCAACTCTTCATATCAAAACCACTCATGATTTTACCAGGCAATTTGGAATGATCCCTAATGGATTTCCAAGATAATCTGGGTTGGCTACTCAGAGCAAAGAATGCTTAAAGATCATCATCCTGGAAGCAGAGGTGACCTTGAGGGTGTTTTAACAATTCTGAGCAATATTGTGATTATTTGGTACAACAACAAGGAAAAGCAGCAAAAGAATGAGTAAGAAATATTTCAGCTAAACAACAACAGTAAGTTCCTGGTGATAGATAGCATGTTGGATTTCATAAAATCTTCGCCCAAAAAGCTTGAAGCAGTTAACATTAACCATAATTATGCTCAATGGAAGGACAGAAGATAAATCAGTAAAGCCAACTCCATTATCTTTAGTTACAAGAGAGAATAATGGCTTGAGTAGCTAAAATTCTAAATTTTACAAAGGATCCCCTGAAACCTCCTTCACCACACTTTCTAATACTGCTGCTGGCTAACTGGATTGACAGAGTTTAATCTTAGCTTATCTTTCCTGATGCCAGCAATAGGGCAAATGATCCCAAGTAGGCTGCAGTAGAAAAAAAATTCAGTTGGTATTCTAAACTGCACATAGAACGCGATTCAATTCACCCAATACATAGTGAGTACAAACAGAACCACATAAAAACTGACAGGCCTAGGTCCCTGTGCTTTGCAGGGTGGAAGACGAGTCCCAAGAGGCTTTGATAACATTGAATAATTAATTGTATAGCCATTGTCATCATCTTCATTTTCTTAGGAACCAATTAAGTCTGGAGAAAGGCACAAAACAAGAACATTCAGGGAAATTCAGAGCACAGATAGACTTTAATATCATAATATACTGCTTGCTAGATCTATTCATTGAATAACAAATATTTGAGGATCCACACGCTACCAAACACTTTTTTATGTACTGGAGAATAACTGGCATCAAAACAAAGTCTTTGCTCTCATTAAGGGTTAATCTAGTGACAATGCTTCCTAGTCAACAACTAGGTAAGACTCATACTAAACTTTACAAACCAAAACCTGAAAATGGTGAAAAAGTGTCTCTCAGTAAACTAGATATCTGAGAGAACAATATTAGCAACTTTATTTTTTTAAGATTGGGATGTAATAGAATTTGCAACTGGGGAACAGAAATAGGACAGATGCCCCAATTCCAAGAGGAATCAAGGGAGGGAAGATATGCCCCAATTCCAAGTGGGGTCAGGAAAGGGAAGACAACTTAACACTAAAGGATCACAATGCTTTTCCTCAAATGATATTCAAGCCATCTCAGTGGTTGCTTATGAAACAAAAGGACTCAAAGAATTCTTTTTCAGATTTTCCAGTTTCTACAGAGCAAAGATTATTTCCTAAGCCACACATGCCCTTGAGCAAGCCTCCTTACCCAATTGGACTAGCTGGGACAGTTTCCCACCATTACCTCAGGCATCCTACCAAGGCCACACTCTGAGTCAGAAATGGAAATGCTCCTTGATGTGCCCTAGAAATATGTCAATGATCTCATGAAATGTACTTACACATATATACAGAAACATATTCAAAACACACAGATATACACAGGTGTAGGTAGGTGGGGTGTAGGTAGGTGGTTAGAGAGGCAGTTTGTATCTGGTTGATAAAGAGGCAAACTAGGTCAAGGTTCAAAACCTATTTACCCATTTTTTTCCAGGGTGAATCCTACTTTCCCACATACCAAGAAGGTATTTTTCTACCAGCAGAAGAGAGAAGGAAAGAGGCCATATCCTGTATGAAGCACTATATTGGTGGCCTATCTTCACATATTCCAACCTGTCCCCATCACAAACTGCCTTCTCTTTACCTAAATAAAAAGCTTCCTCATCTTGAGGGTTGAAGCATATAAGATACATTTTTGAAAATTGACCTTCTAAGCTAAATACTAAGAAGTACATATCCTGTGACTCTACCTATAAAGAACATGAAAAACTCACATAATTAATTTATCCTGTTCGAAGTCAGGAGAGCAGTCACCTTTCACAAGAGGAGAATGCTTAGCAGCTGGCATGAGGGACGTGCAGGAGTGCCAGTAATGTTCAACTTATTGATCCAGCTGCTGACTGCACAGGAGCATTCACTTTGTGAAAAATCAGCAAAGTGCACTTATATGCACTCTCCTACATCTACATTACCTTTCAGTAGAAAGTATTTTTTAAATTTAGTTTCCTAACAACTTGTGGTTGATTACCAATTTATAATCTAACTCTTCCTGAGACATTAAATTATTTAGAAATTATCCAGAGCCATGGAATATTTTAAGCCAATTTGTTGAGCAATAAAAATAAATAAATAAAATCTACAAACATTATTTGTCTTTCCTAATATATCTCTGATCAGATAACATGTCCCCAGGCAGTTATATAAAACTACTTCTAAATCAATTAACAGGAAAAAAAATTACGTGTTTAGGAGTGTATTTCACCAAATCTCCAGGTTAGCAGTGCCTTTACACATGGGGACAAGGGAGCAAAACTAATTATTGTACATAAGATTTTCTTACATATGATACATAAACCAAAGTGAAATGATAGTTATATTTTTTGCTATCACAAGATCTGTGGGCGAAAATCTGTTTTTTTCAATCTGTTCTTCTCTTCTCTTCATTCAACTTGAAAATGATAAATAACAACGGTGATAACAAAAGAGAGAAATTCCATAAAACAGAGGAATATAGGGACAAGTCAACTTTCAGCACTACAACCTAAGAGTACTCCATCTCCTCTTTTTCATACTGACTTGTCTCTCTCCTGCCAAATTTAAGCACACCTGTACTACTTAAGCACACCTGTACTATTTAAGCACACCTTTGAAAGGGCTGTCAAAGTAATTTACCTTAGCAAAACAACTGAACCAAACTTTGGTTCAATCCAGGGCTTCTTATATGAGCGCATCCTAATTCTATCTTAAAATTTAATCAAAGTTATATATTATATTTTATGAATTTTTTGGTGGAATGTGTGCTCTTAACATCTTTTTAATTTGATGTGTAAGTAATCAAATGTTTAAGTAATTAAAAATAAGACAAACTTTCTTCTCCCTACTTGTATAAGAGTTGGTTGCCGAGTGTGGTGGCTCACACCTGTAATCCCAGTACTTTGGGAAGCCGAGGCGGGTGGATCACAAGGTCAAGAGATCGAGACCATCCTGGTCAACATGGTGAAACCCCGTCTCTACTAAAAATACAAAAAATTAGCTGGGCATGGTGGCTGAGTAGCATGTAGTCCCAGCTACTCAGGAGGCTGAGGCAGGAGAATTGCCTGAACCCAGGAGGCGGAGGTTGCGGTGAGCCGAGATGGTGCCATTGCACTCCAGCCTGGGTAACAAGAGCAAAACTCCGTCTCAAAAAAAAAAAAGAGTTGGTTAAAGAAAATTCAAATCCTATTAAAAAGATAAGGATTGATGGCTGAATGCTATCAACTATAAATGACAAATATCTCTTCATAAACACTATTTTTTAGTGCAGTTATCAGTGCCTTTCCTCCCCATAGTTCTGCTCTTGCCATAGAGGTCTAAGCTTGGGGAATTTATTAACAATCCTAAACACTGATGCTTATAATCCCAACACTTTAGGAGGCCAAGTGGGGTGGATCACCCGGGGTAGGGAGTTCAATACCAAGCTGACCAACATGGAGAAACCTTGTCTTTACTAAAAATACAAAAAGTTAGCTGGGCATGGGGACACATGCCTGTAAACCCAGCTACTCCGGAGGCTGAGGCAGAAGAATCGCTTGAACCTGGGAGACAGAGGTTGCTGTGAGCCGAGATCATGCCATTGATTGCACTCCAGCCTGCGCAACAACAGTTAAACTCCGTCTCAAACATAAAAATAAAAAAGCACTGAGTAAGAAGAAGCATTTGGATATATGGTCATACATCACAAGCTACATACACACCTCTGGGCCTGGCTCTTGGGTTTCTTAGTTAACAACTGTGGATCTCCACTGTGTACTGTAATCGGTGGCTATGCAAACTCTCAAGCTTCATTTTCCTCATCTGTATCACCACTTCATAGTGTGGCTGTGGGAATCAGTGGACATAATGTATATGAAACAATGAACACTGTGCCTGGCGTTTAATAAATGGCCAATGACTTGTAACTATGTTTGCAGCAGCAGTAATAAAAACTCTTCTTCTAAAAGATGGCTTTACAATATCACCTGACAAATACAGAATTTACAGAGACTAATACTCTGCCAAAAAAAATTATCTTTCAAAGTAATCCAAGTAAAATGTGTATGAAAAGACTTTGAATGTAGTCTGGCTTCTTGCCAGATGACTTTCAGTCTCTGCATTCAGAACAAATACATTACTCTAAACAGCTTCAAGGAAGACCATGGACTTCTGAGTGACCTGTTACAAGTCACTTACACTCTTTGAATCTCAGTCTCCTCACCCATAAAGTGGGAGTAAGAATCTTCACAGCATCAGGTAGTACTGGGATTTTAGATATTAGCAAAAGGTCTAACAGTATCTTTCGAATTGGAGATAATTATTTTAAAGCAGATTGAATAACAGAAGTCATCAGATGATTTACTCAAAGCAAGAAAGATTGTAAGAGAAGAATTTCCATCCTCAGTACTCATTGTGCTTTTCTGTGTAGCATTCTTGCCTTCTGTTGTACTCAAATGTGCTCTTCCTAAATGCTGCAGGAGTTGATGATTTTATTTCTTTCATCTCCCTATCATCTTCCAGGCTCTCCATCACCTTCCAACTGCATATCAGGGCTTGTACAAAGACAGTAATAAACTGATGCTTGCAATGCCCAATTGCAGGAGAATTTTTACCTCACTATAATTTAGCCTGAGGGAAAGTGGGACCTTCCTCCAGAAAGAGGAAGAGAAGAACAGAAATGTTTCCGGACTACAAATTTATATTTTTTTAACCACCAATGGGAAATATTTTAGAAACAGTATTTTGCTTAGCTCACTTCACTCCCTTACTTTCAACTTAAGATAAGAGTGACATCTGAGAACAAAGCTTACCTATTTGCACCATTTCTTCATTACCAACCTGGAAAGGAGGGGGAAAGCAAGAAAAAGAAACAGTTACTGGGTTTCATCTTATCACCCTGTGAATTTTATTTCTACCATTAATGCTTTTCAGGAGCTAACTAATCAGGAGATGCTAGAGACTGGGATTGGTGCCTAAAGGCTGCACCTTGGTTTGTAGAAGGCTCTCGTGACAGGAGCATGAGCCAATTTCATAACAATTTGGGGGAGTTGTTTACCCCTTTTCATTTTAATTTAACACTTATGAAGCCAGCAAAAATAAATACTGACATTCAATACTCTCTTATGAAAATTCGTACTGGATCTGGATTAGAAAAGAGTCTATGAATTTAAACTGGCCAAAAGAAGCCTAACAGCGGGCCTGATTTATCAGATTTAAGGTCAGGACTCAACTAGACAATTCTCTACTTTTTACCCCTAAGTTCGATCAGACCAGGCCGCCGGGAGAAGCCAGGAAAAGTAACAGAGAAATTCTGTACCCAAAGTCCCATCGGCCCAGTGCTGATATGATTTACTACAAAGGGCTCCCCTGGCGGAGCCTTCTCAAGGACTCTTCTCAGAGCATCGGGCTTCACCTTGAGTCTCCAAAGGGTTGGGGGCAGGGCCGAAAAGAAACAGAGCTGCACTAAACTTAGCTTTAAAAAGAGGAGGAGTTGTGCAGAGGGGGAGGGGAGAAGGCGGCCGGCGCCGGTAGCCTCTGCCCAGGAAAACGCAGGGCAGGAAACGTCTCCAGCCCCCCTCCCCAACTGTCAAACCCTAACCCCGCCGTAGTCCTCCCAGGACACGTGTCTACTGAATCTCTCCCTGTCCGGCTCTAGGACTTCCTGAAACCCCCGCCTCTGGCTGCCCGAAAAAACCGTGAGTCAGTTCGGACGAGAGAAAGCCCCGGGAACCAAACTCCGGAGGCAGCAGCCAGAGCGCTGGGATCCCAGACCCAGCGTCCAGAACTTCATTCAAGCGCCCAGACCGCCCTCCAGAAAGGGGAAGCCCAGATGGCGCGGCGAGGATGGGAACTGGCTGCGGTTTGTCACTAGGAGTTGTTACGAATGTCGCAGACTAGTGAAGCCCTAGGTGTGACAAGCCTGGACTCCTGGAGTCGGAGTCACAGCCTCCCGTGCAACTCAACCCTCCACCCTCAAAAGCCCGCACGCGGCGCCCAGCCCTCAAAACACCGTTCCTGAACGCAAAAGATAACAAGGAAGGGAGGGAGGAGAAGGAGGAAAGAGAGGAGGGTAGAGAGGGGAGGAACTTTTCGGGAAAAGGTTGGGTTTGAGTTTTTTATTGTTATTATTTTCCACTTACTTGTCCATCAGCTGAAGTCCTAACCACTACCAGAGCGGCTGCTATCAACCAAAGTGACAGGAGAACCATCACGAGTCGAGTTCACTTTCCAACTACTGGGCAAAGCAAATGCCCAGAGCAAACCCCCCCAAAATAAGTTTCTTTAGGGAAAAAAAAAAGGAAAAGGAAAAAATGCAAAAGAGAAAAAAATGATCTTCTGTGCTTTGCTTCAACGAAAATGAAATTTGAGCTCTGAAACTGGCCCCCTCTGCTCTGCAGTTCTTTCCACTTCACCTTCTCACCCCGTCCTCCCAAACAGAGCGTGCCGGAGCGAGAAGGTGCTGCAGGCGGGCACGGGCTGCGCCCGGGAGAGGGGGAAGGGACGAGGGGCTTTCCAACTATCACTGTCCAAAGCAGCTTTTTCGAGGCTTTTCGAGCACCATTGGTCCCTAAGGTTAGCGCGGAGAATGCTTGGGTTCCCCGGAGCACAGCAGGGGGAAGTATTAGCGAGAGAGACGAGCTAGCGGGAGCGGGAGAAAGAGGCAGGGAGAGGGCGACTCCGCCGCACACGCAGAGGTGGGGGCGGGAGGAGCGAAAGGGAGGAGGAGGAGGCAGGCGGAGGAGGTGGGAGGAGTGGGCCGCTCGCAGGCTCCTGTTGCTCGCGGCGCGGCAGTCTGCTGGCTGCCGGCGACCCGCGGGACGGTAATAAGGCGGCCGGAGCTCCCAGGACGGCCCCTCTCGCCGTGGCGCCCACGTCATGCGGGGCCCGAACCCGCGCCCCTTGCACCGGGTCAGGATTGGAGACCGCTGGGGGCTTGTGTGGTCCGTGCTCGACCTCCCACCCTGGAGCCTCTCCTTCTCCGCCTAGGGCGAGAGGAGGGGAGGGTCCAGGGGCGCCACGATCCGGACTGGCGGGACGCGCAGTTGAGTTAATTATAGGAAGGGGGAGGGTCCTAGGGCTGGTCCTAGGGCTGGTCCTGGGCTGTAGGAAATTCACCTCCTCGAGCCTCCACTGTTCTCCCAGCCAGGGAATTCTCCCCGAAGAGAAGCCCTGGAACCTCCAGATCTTAACCACTCGGTGATCTCCCCTCCAGACACCAGCCACCCCCCGACGTTTTGGGAGTGGGTGTCCTTCTTTGTAAGCTCTTGTTTAGGCTTTATTCGTTTATATTAGTTTTAAAAGATACCACGTCCCTTCCTTGACTCACCCGGATGCTTCAGTTTATCACTAGAGTACACAGGCTTCGGGGACTCTTCCTCACACCCAGATTAAGTTATCAAATGATATCTGCCCACTGTGGCCTGGCGCTTCCTTAGAGGAAATGACACTAACCTGAGAGTTTGCTGGAATCCTAGCCCAGGCCCACCTCCCAAGCGTAGACACCTGTGGGTACTTTCCAGAAAGCAGACAGGAGGAAAAGGAAATAGCTCCAACCTCCACTGACCAGTCCATGAGCCAGGAGTGAGTAGACACAAATTTAGATATGAACTTCAAGACTTCAACTGGACAGAGTCTTGAAGAGGCCTCCCTGCAATAAAACGAGCTAGTATTTATCTTGCTATGAAATGCTTGGATAAATCATAGTTCCTGTTCATTTTTTAAAAGCAATGTGAATTTGGAGGGTTTCCTATAACTTCGATTCATTGCGTATTCCTAGAGAGGTACAGTGATAGTTGTGCCTTTAACTTATGCATCGAAAGATTTGGTGTTCACTTATGTTTTATCTGTCAAGTCTTCTCAAACTCATATATTGAGGACATTTACATATACAAATGAGAAATTAGATAACTAATTGGCTCCACCTGGTAAACAGGGTATTAGGTCAATTACTAATTAATTGGAATTAGAATTACACCCCAGCACTGAAATATCTCTATATTACTTTTTATTTCAAGGAAAACCCGTAGCATTTTTGTAACCTGTCATTGACTAGCTATCCAGGAGTGATTAACTAAATTTTACACCAGATGTTTCTATTCATTAAAAAGACATGACCCTAAGCATTCCATACATTAAAAATTTGTCAATTTACACTGACAAGTAAAAGAATACTAGAGATGCACACCAGGGGATCTAGGTTCTAGACCCAGCTAACAGCTGTCTGACCTTGACAAGTCAGACTAAACATCTATTTTGGTCTCTCCCCTGTGAGATATTTAAGATCTAAAATCCTCTGATTTTAGGTAAATACAAATAATGTATTTAACCATAGTGTTACAGCAGGCCCTTTTGTGTTAATTTTACAACATTTAGACATTAGTTATCACCTAACTCCTGGCACAGCAAGCAATTCACATGACTTTCAGGAAAGCAGTAGCTTCAGACTTTTTTGGCCATGACCACAGAGAGAAATGTACATTGCATAGCAAGCCAGTAAAAAATTCATGATTCAGTACTTACCTGTACTGCATGTAACAACCTTGATAGTTTTCTTGCCATTCTTTCCTCCCCACCCCAATTGCAGATGAGGACTTAATTGATTTCACAATCCAATAAGTCAAGACTCTCATTTTGACAAAGATCAATTTAAGAGCATACAGTAAGGCTTTTTTTTTTTTCATTCTAAATGAGTTCTAATTAATAAGGTTCTGCCGAAATATTCTAAGGCATAGTTTCCCAAAGTATTTCCTGGAATATTAAACATTTTACCAGGAAAAGGAAAATTCTCTGATAGTCAACTGAGTTTATGAAATACTTAGATGAAGGAAACAAAACGGATCTCCTTCTTTCAGACTTCATGGGGCCTATTAAACCAAAAAGATTGTGAGTCTTTAAGGGAGAAATGTAGCATAATTTGGTCTCCTTAGTTATATGACCATGGAATTCTTTTTTCTCATATTTTATCCTCTGTGGAACCCACATAGGGAAATGCCATTACAAAGCTCAACTATTAAAGCAAAATGAACTTCAAGTTAGACAGGCTGGATTCTGATAAGAATTCAGCTTCAGTTTTCTCAGCTATAAAATTGGTTTCATAATACTACTTTTGCAAATTCTTCATGAAAATTAACATGATCTTACATGTCAACTCTAGCACATTGTCTAGAACATGTAAGGGCTTCCGTGTAATTTTTTTAAATAAAACTGATGGCATATGTACAGATGGCTCACTGGTAATGAAATATGGCAAGGCCAAAAGAAAACAGAAAAATGTAAACAGCTGAAATGTGATTGACTTTCAATTTTACCAGAGAGGATGTTAGGAGTCAGAGACAGAGTGGCTGAGTTCCTTTCAAAACTGACCCCTACCAGACTGACTCATGTCAAATCCCTTTGGCTCAGGCTATAGTGTTGTTTTCCACACACCCTCAAGTTCACATTCTCGCTCATAGTGATTTCTCAGTCCATAGCACCCTTTCTCTTCCTGTCCACATGGCAAAGAGCATCATATTATAGGAGGTGCTAAGAGCTCCACAAAAGTACTACACCAATTCTTGTAGTATGTTTTCTTTCAAAATATATTTTAAGCATATAAATAATTTCAAAGGTAGCCATATATATGTAGTCTCCCTAATGGAAAATCATCTTCTTTAAGTTTCATTAAATCAGTTGATATATTGACATTTTAACCTGTGCATCCTCATATAGGCAGCAATTAAGTAAGCAGAAAGTTGCGGGGGCTTTTCTGTTGAAGGCTGACTGGTTAATGTCATAATTTGACAACATTTTGATACCCAATATTTATTGTGTATTAAAGCAATGAATAACATTTTTGTCATTTCTTACAGCAAAGCATTCATTTTAAATTCATTTATTAGCTTTTTTTTTGTTTTTCCTTCTGATTGTTTACCTTTCCCATACTCTTACTATAACTAACAATCTTCTGTCAATATTTATTAGATACATTACAATTTTTATATTTACAATTGTTAATTTCTTCCCATGATCAAATCAATTCAAGAATTCTGCAGTCAACTTTGTTCAAAGTATAAGTGTAAAACTTTACTGCATCATAAGTAGCTAGATTTATATCCACCTCCTTCTCTAAAGTGCAGGTTCCTTGAAGGTCTTAATCTTTGTTTTGTTTACTTTCTATCACCAATATCTCACACAATTTCCATCACACAAAAGTTGCACAGTACTTTACCGCACCTTGAACATCTCCAGGCAAAATTGTGTCCTTTTATTCCTGTCTGCTGGTGAGCTTTATTCCTGGTCTTAGGATTCTTGACACCTAGAACTAGCTCAAAGGAATATTAGAGTAGGTACAGGAGACCCACCACTATAGGACAGTGAAAGTTGGGCCTAAGTCCATCTTTTCCACTTCCACATTCTATATCCTCATAGAGCACAGCTCCAGGACATGCAAACTGATAAAACAGAGTTGAGAGCAGCATGTATAGAATTATTTTGTTGCTCACTGAAATCAAGAGTCATCCTCAGTCTCTTCCCCTCACACAGCACCTTCCCATTTTATATAATATTGATTTCTTTCATTCATGGATCAGAGAATCAAGTATGTTATATGTACATTATGCCTATTTTTTTTTTAACCAAGACATTAGGTTTGTAAAGAGTTAGGATGTCAAACTTTCGTACTCATAGAATACAGCCTGGTACATAATAAGCACTGAAAGAATAATTGTTGAATGAAGAAGTGAATATTTACCATCTCTACTTCAGGTGAATATTTACTTCTACTTATTACTACTTCAGTGAAATGAGTAGGGAGTTGTTATCATTGCTTCTCTACGGTCAGTGAATAAGCTATTTCCAACTTGGGTCTTTTTCACAAAAGTTTTCAGAAGTTCCATAAAAATTTTTAAAAATCAAACAACAGGGGCCAGGGGCAATGGCTCATACCTGTAATCCCAGTGCTTTGGGATGCCAAGGCAGATAGATCTCTTGAGGTCAGGAGTTTGAGACCAGCCTGGCCAACATGGTGAAACCCCATCTATAGTAAAAATGCAAAATAGCCGGGCATGGTGGTGCACACCTATAATCCCAGCTACTTGGGAGGCTGAGGCAGGAGAATCACTTGAACCTGGGAGGCAGAGGTTGCAGTGAGCTGAGATTGCACCACTGCACTCCAGCCCAGGCAACAGAGTGAGACTCTGTCTCATTAAAAAAAAAAATTAACCAACAGGAAAATGTATAAACATGAGTATCAGGATATCAAAGATGGAAAAGCCTTAGGTCATCTAGTTCATTGTTTAGCTAGTGATTGAAGCAGTGTTCTTCCTATAGTCATTTCCTTTAACCCAATATCTTTCAAGAACAAATTTGGGTATTCAGGATTCCTTATTTAATCACTTGCTTTTAGAAGAATAATTCCACAATGGGAGAAAGTCTTGAGGGAAAATTATTCCTTGTGTTCCTTGATCTTTCTCCTTTTTCTGTACTTAGTATTATTCATTACACGCTTAACTATAATTAGCACCATAAATAACTTCTTTCCTTGATAAACTTTGGTTTAGCAATTAAATATTTAGCTGTTCATACTCAACTAACAGAAACAGATATTGTTGTCTACTGTCTTTTGTTTTTACAGTATTTCTCTATTTCTTTGAGCCTTTAAAATATTTTTGGCTTGGAAATTCAAATAGTAAGGCAAGATCAGAGTCTTCCTGGGGCCAGGGTTAAAACAGAAACAAGGGAGAAATTAAAATTTAAAATGCTTTCAAAGGTTTCTTATAATAGCATAACTTAATATTTATAACTGTTTTTGTAGCAAAGCATTTAGAATTATTGTCAGGTTACTTTACATTCATGCAATGATTTTCTCTTGATAGTTCAAGGAATTCGAATCTAGTGGAATGCCAGTTAAAAATGAGTATTAAAGACTATTAAATTAGTCAATATAATCTCTTAAGAGAGTCCGGGGATGAAAATAAAAAGCAATGAGTTCATGTCCTTCGTAGGGACATGGATGAACCTGGAAACCATCATTCTCAGCAAACTGACAAAAGAACAGAAAATCAAACACCGCATGTTCTCATTCATAGGTGGGTGTTGAACAATAAGAACACATGGAAACAGGGAGGGGAACATCATACACTGGTGTCTGTGGAGGGGAACTAGGAGAGGGACAGGAGAGGGTGGGGAGTTGGGAAGGGATAGCATGGGGAGAAATGTCAGATATAGATGATGGGGAGGAAGGCAGCAAACCACATTGCCATGTGTGTACCTATTCAACAATCTTGCATGTTCTTCACATGTACCCCAAAATCTAAAATGCAATAAAATATATATTTTAAAAAAAAGAAAAGAAAATGAGAGATGTGGTATAGTACTTTTTACACAGCAGGCAATTCAATAAATATTTGATAAACTTAATAGCTAACTGGCTCATATTAATTATACCAACACTTGTATTTTAAAGTGCCACCACAGTGGTAACTTCCAAACTGTGAGTTGTTTTCTATAGCTGTGAATCCTACAAAACATTTATAATGTACATCACAGTACCAAAGACTGTGAATCAACTAGCATTTATAAAAAATAAAAGTATGATTTATAATTTTCAAATGGACTCAATAGACTTTATTGAGAGGGGAAAAAAATTAGCAAACTAGCAGTTACAGCTCATAAATAGGATTCTCCTATAGGACACTGTAGTTTATAGAAGTCAGGAAAATAGTCAAGTGTTCTGAATTTACACTGGAGCCAAAATAAGACAAAGTGAGTTTACGTGGGGTAAAAGCTATACTGAAATTACATTTGAGAGAATCCTTCCACTTATTAAGAGTTGTCAACAAAACTAGTTAACAAAGCACATTCTGTAATTAAATGTCTGAAAGATCTTTGAGATTAGGATAAAGTCTCAACTTTTCATGCTGTCTGAAGGCAGAAAAAAGAGTCATTCAGTCCAGTGACTGTGAAGTAAATCACAGTTCTACTATGTAAGACAATATATTTGACCATGTGGTACATTAAAACTAACAGAAAGAGCTTATTTTTATTATTAGTTTCTTGAATCCTCTTTTATTTATCTAATGGCTGGCAAAGTTTTCATAAAATGTTTATAAAAGTTTTTGGTTTGGGTTATGTTTTGTTTTAAGGGAAAAACAAATCATTGCATCCCACTGAGTTACTGAAAGTCACCCCCAATTTTACCTCATAAACACAACTTTTAAATAAGTTCAGTTATTTAATTCTCAGGATAGTATATGTGTTTCTTAAGGTAGCAATTAACTTTTTCCAGACTAGAACTGGAAATAACTAATAAAGAGAAAATGGGAAGAACAAAATAATTCAAGAAAGAAATGAAAAATTAGTTAAGAAACTAACCATCAGAGCCAGATTGTGTCTCTCAACACGCAATCTTAGAATCTAGCTTGTTAGGAAGAAAAAAACGAAACAAAACAAAAAACTAAACTCTGAACTAAAAGGTTTGGGTTTTGTCTTAATAGATTCTCATCCAGATTATAACAATCAAGCTACAAATTGTTGCCACTCTTATTTTGTTGCTATTATTTAAAAAGGTTACTTATGTTAAAGGAAAAAAGAAACACTCAGATGTGTGTATAAGGTATATATTATGTTATGTCACAGTAAAAAAGCAAAAACCTAGAAATTACCACTATTTTGGCAAACTGTAAATGGCAAGTGCTTAGTGGGACAGTTCAAATGTGAGATTATAAAACTGTTTAGTAGTCCTATGCAATATAGAAGAAACATTTCAGATAGAACTTTTACTATTAACAAAATGTAACAAAAAATAAAATATTCTAGTGATATTTTAATGCTTTTCATGCATTTGGGGAAATATAAATATTTATTCTCTAGTTTAAATTATTTTATAATAAATAACAAATTATTAACAGCCTAAGGAAATGACACAAGTCTATAAACTTGAATTAATCCTCAAATCTGTTGGCTTGGTCACTCAAATAGTTTCAGCATTTTAACTAAATGTTAGCTTGTGACAATTCATCCTGAAAATATGAGTCAACACTTACTATGTAGTTTTATGTGTTAATATGCACATAAGAAGTTTGACCCATGGAGGTTTTTTAAATGCACGTGTTGTATGCAACTCTGAGCTATTCTGATTCAATAGATCCACTGTCAAAATTTGGCATCTATATTTTTCAAAAGTTTCCCAGTTAAGTCAGCCTAAATTGTAATCTTAAGCAGTGTTACTCAAACTTTTCTACCATTTTTATCCTAATAAATGCAGATTCTGATTCAGTAAGTCAGGGTGGGACATTTCTAACAAGTTCTCAGGTGATGCTCATATTGCTGGTCCACAGAAAACATTTTGAATTGCAAGGCCATAGGACATGTTATTCATAGATAATTACAGAAAATAGGAGCCACGTGACATTAAAATCAACCATGAGCTATTTAGAATAACATCTAATTTTGTCCCCTATTCCTTACTAAACATCTATTATACACAGTTAACATATAATTCAGAACTGAGTAGAAATAAGTCCACAAAAGCATCTCTGTGTCATTGATTAAAAAATTAAATGTGTTTTTACTAAAGGTTCATTGAACCATGTGCTTTCTTACATGGTGAGCACTCTAAAAAAAATCAGCTTAAGAAAAGTCAATCATTAATTTAAAAACAATAGATCACAGTCCATGATCTACAATTCCTTCAGGAATGTCTGGTGCCCACAGGAATGCATAATAGCCATTTCCTTTTGAGGTGCTGCATTTCTGAACTGCTCCTGCAATAAGCCTACACTGAGGTTAGAAATTTGTCCACAACTTGCTGTTGTTAGTAGTTTACCCAAAATAAGTATTAAGATTCAAGGAACTAGGCTGGGTGCTGTGGCTCACGCCTGTAATCCCAGCACTTTGGGAGACCAAGGTGGATAGATCACCTGAGGTCAGGAGTTTGAGACCAGCCTGGCCAACATGGTGAAACCCCGTCTCTACTAAAAATACAAAAATTAGCCAGGCATGGTAGCTCAGTGGTGGCTCATGACTGTAATCCCAGCTATTTGGGAGGCTAAGGCAGGGGAATCATTTGAACCCGGCGGGCAGAGGTTGCAGTGAACTGACATTCAAGGAACTGACTGAGGTTATCCATCAAAGCAAAAGAGGCTGAAGGACCATTTGGTTGACCCTATTATTGAAGGAATAACCGGCTGAGTGTGGAGGCTCATACCTGTAGTCCCAGCACTTTGAGAGGACAAAGCGGGCAATCCCTTGAGCCCAGGAATTCCATACCCACCTCGGCAATATAGTAAGACCTTGTCTCTCTCTCTCTACACACACACACACACACACACATACCACAAAAATTAGCCCGACATGGTGGTGTGTGGCTATAGTGCCAGCTACTCTGGCAGTGAGCTGTGATCACACCGTCTAGTCTGGGTGACAGAGCAAGACCCTCTCTCAACATAAATAAATAAATAAATAAATAAATAAATAAATAAATAAATAAATAAATAATCATAAGATATTCCTGCGCACTGCAGTTTGAGGGACTTAGATTAATTATAAAAGTATTTGGTTAACATAAGTCAGACTGTCTTAATTCATGCTAATATTATAGCATATGTTTCAAAACCACATAGCATCTTTCTCATATTTCTGCCTGTTGTTACTTATATTCATATGTGTAAACCCTGTTTCTAGATATATAAATGTTCCACTAATCCCTTTGATACTCTAGAAAATGATGTTTTTTCATCCTCCATGAGACTAGATGGTGTTATTATTAATATGCAGATATAGATAAGCTTTATCAAGAGAGCATTCTATAAAAGATTTTGACAACCTATGAAGCAGCAAATATTTATTTTGTGTCTTGTTTTCTATATTCTTTTGTTAACTATCCTTCTCTGTCCGTCATCTCCTTCACACAAGTTGTGTTCTCTTGCTTCAAGGAAGTAACAGAAAGAGACAGAAATGTCCCACATACAGCTTGTCCTACTTGCTTTTGTTTCCAAGAAGCTTAAGGGTAAAGAAATAGGTGACTTTAATAGATGAAAGAGACAGAGTCAGAGATGTTAACATCTGGGGTACCCTAAGGCCTGTGAGGCTCAGGGCAATAGAGACAGCAGGGGCTTGGAGAGCAAGAGCTGCTGCTAGACCTGGAGAAGCTGAAACCTGGGCAGTTGTGTTTCCCACCAAAGCAGGAAGGCTTGGACATAGAGTATCAGGTAAACTGTACTACCCAAGTTTCCAGGAAGTGAGACCAAGTAACTGAGGCTTAATGTTCTGCTAGCCCAAAGATCTGGGCATTAAAAACAGTTTAATTAGAGTTAAATAAAAGAATGAAATGTAATATTGCTTGAACGTTCCCAATAATGGGTGCAAAATCATACATACTAAGCCTCAATTTGTTCCATCTAGGCATGAGATTGTAATAAGCAAGTAAGTAGTGTTCACTCCTATTTGTAGCAATAGCTAGGAGAATTCTCTAAGTTGAGACTTTACAAAATTAAGGAACACAAAATAAGATTTCTTGGGAAAAATTAAGCCCCTACCATGATGGAGAGTCCAGATGTATTTTACCACATGTTTACTGTAAGCACAAACAAATTCAGAGTATACAGTGGAACTCTTAATATAAACCGCCACTTGCTGTGCACTGAGGGATTGGTATCGATTGGGACTGGCTAAGAGAATGTTGCCTTACTTCTCCCTGGGTCTGGATTTACTTTCTTGCATTATTGTTCAATCTTGGCTGATTATTTGTGTGAATCGAGCTGAATTTGTTTCATGCTAATTTCAAAGAGATCAGTTGCTTTCTCCTGTTAAGAGCTTCTTTGCTGCGAGTTCATGACTTGCAACTGCGAATGTTCATAGCTTCCTTCAAGAAAATTATTGCCAAATGAGTTGTTCTAATGTTCCAGAGGTTTTCTCCTTATAGACTTTAGAATTTTCAGTGGTCTACTATATTTATTTGGAGAGAAAAATCTAATTGCTTAGCCCTACAGCACTCTAATCTGAAACTTCATCTTGCTGTGGCAGCGGAGAGGCCCTTTAAATTCTAGATGGGGAAGGTATAATTCCAGATCAGAATCCTAGGTGCAAACAATTCTTATTTGGGAAAAACAGAGCCTTCATAACAGGAGCTGTTCTATGTATTGGTTTTCACTTCAAGTCATTATCACATGGACTAACAAGGTACTCCTTATTTTCCCACTGTATGTTTTTCTTTTGAGCATTTAAATGTGTGCATGATGCTAAGCATGTACATAACCCAAAATTCATTCCCTATAAGTAAAAACAAGGTAAAAATGTCACTGACAGATAACTGTCATATAAATGGAAAAATGCACTTTATTTAAAAAGTGCTGCTCATAAAATATCCCATTCTTCAGGCCTAATTCAATAACATAAGCTGTATGTCTAAACTATACTTCTTCAAAAACTATAATTTGTTCTTAAAGAGCACCATACATTTAATTTGTTGTATTACTTTTATATTTTCATGTAATATTATACATTTACACACATATAGACATATATATGTAGTAACATCATATAAACATTATTATTTGTGTGTGTATATATATATCCTAAGATACTCTAATGCTACTGTAATTAAAATAAAATAGATATTTATATTTGTATATCACAATAATATAGTAACATCACATATATTTATAAAACACAGTAACAGCCCAGGCATGGTAGCTCATGCCTGTAATCCCAGCACTTTGGGAGGCTGAGGCAGGCAGATCGTTTGAGGTCAAGAGTTCGAGACCAGCCTTGCCAACATGGCAAAACCTGTCTCTACTAAAAATAGAAAAATTATCTGAGTGTGTTAGTGTCCGCCTGTAATTTCAGCTACTAGGGAGGGTGAGGCACGAGAATCACTTGAACCCAAGAGATGGAGGCTGCAGCAAGCCCAGATCTCACCACCATACTCCAGCCTGGGCAATAGAGTGAGACTCAGTCTAAATTAAAAAAAAGTAACTAATACATACATATATATAATGTATATGTATATACATGGAGAGACAAAATCTGGCAACTTTATTTTAATTAATATAACACTAAAATATCTTAGGACAACTCCCATGGTTCATCTCTTTTTTTTTCTCAAAAATGTCTTAGCTATATACACTTCAGAAAATAAACAAGCAAGCAAACGAAAAGAATAAGAGCAAAAGGGAAGACAGGAAAGAAAAGGAAGGGAAGGAAGTACAAGGGAAAGGAGAAAAAAATCCACAAATTTTTTATCAAATTTTGGTATTAGGTTTATACTAGCTGAGTTTTTCTTCTTTACTTAGGTTCTTTATAGTCATTCATCCTTGGAAGTAGTTTAGAAGAATTCACCTGTAAAACTATCTGGACAGGAGCCTTAAAAAAAATACAATTTTTAATTATTTCTCGGCTGTCTGGTCTTTCTCATTATTGTGCAGTTCATTTTACTAATTTATAGTTTCTATTAAATCTTATATATCTCTAAGATTTTACCATTATTAATATAGATTTATATGTATCTTATTTTTAAATTTGTATAAATGTATCATTTTATTAATATTTCTATTCATTTTTTTAGATTTACCAATTATATTTTTATGTTTTTAAAAGAACCCAGCTTTTACGATTGTTCATCGAGTTTTAATTTGTAGTTGCTTATTTATCTTTTGTATGAATTAGCCTCTTTCTCCTACTTTTCTTAAATTTAACTGCTCATTTTCAAATGTGTTGACATATTTTTAAAATTAGTTTTATTCATTCATGTTTAATACTATAAATATGTAGGCTCTCACTTTCTAGAATTGCTTGTTTGGCCATTTACCATAACCTTTGATATACTGAATTTTTATTGTTCTTATTTTTATGCAGTTTTAAAACTATTGAGACTATCTGGAAATCATCTCTTTCACTCAAAAATTGCTTAAATAAAATTTATTTTCCTTAAAGTAGGGCTACTAATTTTTCTTTTTAAACTTATTTTGCCTTGTGTTTAGTGAGCCCATTTTAAATTTCAAACAGACTCAGCTAATTCAGATTTCCCCTAATTATCTTTTTATTTGTATTTCTCTTTGGCTCTCTCCTTCTGAAATTTTTGTTATACATGTATTAAATTTCTTGCTTCTGTCTACATTGTTTCTTTCATCATTTTTATTTTTATCTATTTGTACTCTTAGAGAATTTAGTGAACATTTCAAAAATTCAATTTGCTATTACAGGCAATCTTTTTTCACAAATTCTTTTATTGCTTTTAATTTGGCAATCGTTTTTAAACTCTTCTTTAAATTATAGTTGAGTTAGGGTTTTTTTCATTACTGACCATGTTGGTTATATAGATATGATGTTTCTTTGAATCTTACTGACTATACATAAAAGAGGTTCAAAATTTACTACTTTTTTTTTTACAGTAAGCTCCAATGCTTCAGAGCAGTCCCCTTCCTTTGAACTAAAATAACTGATGGTTTTTCTGTCGCTTCAGGCACACCTGTGGCAATGGAAATTAATTCTTTTGTTGCCATAATTACAAGCTGATATGGAACTATGTAGGTCTCTAAGTCTTTCAAGCATAAAACACATAAATACAAAAAGTTGAGATTTACTGTAATAATACTTTGCTAGTTCAGAAGTACAGTGGCCTGGAGAGAAATAGGAAGTATCTGAAGCCAAAGACAGCAAGTAGTGGCCAGGAATTACTGGCAGAAGGCCACCATTCTTTGCCTGGCACAGTTGCATTTCTTACTAACCAACCAAAGAAAAGCCCCACTCCTTACCTAGTGGGCCAAGTAGGCAGGGAATAAATGCCACTTTGGGCATCTCCACTTGCCATGACCTCCTGGAATCAATTGTGTTTCTCAGAAACAGTAATAGGATCCATATTGTTGCACTGGCTTTGGATAGGGAAGAAGGAGAAAGGGCTGATAGCCTACTGTGATTTTGCCAGGTCTTTTGCACAAGTTGCCAGTACTTCACCTATAGAGGTTCATGTGTCCAATCAACCATTTCTTTATTTCAATCCTGTTCAAGCAAACAAAAATTCCTCAATGAATCTCATGTGAGAAAATCATGGGTTATCAGAATTGATAAAAGTTATGTCTTACTTTTTTATTCCCTGGTCATTTTAATGGGAGTCATATTATCAGTAGTCATATGTGCTTCATTAACAATCTGTATTAATATAAAGGTTTCTTTTTTCATTTTGGCACTAAGATGCCATCCTAGGATATAATTCTATGCTTTCAATTTTATGTCTACTTCTGGCTGTGATGTTTCTGAAAACAGTGCCTAACAACTGGGTCAGTTTGTCCACTGACATCTGGGAAAATGCTAGACTTACTTTGGTCCATGACTGGAAGAAAAGTCACATAGAGGCATATGCTCTCTTCACATTTTCCCAGCTTCTGGCAACTTCCAAAACAGCTGCAAAGAGTGTTTTGTGCCAGCACTTCAGAGATTACTTTAGCCTTTTTGTTCAGAGAAGACATATTTCTCTCTGTGGATTAACAATTATACATTCTACCACAGTGTGCATTAAGGAATAATATTTTAAGTCTAAAGAGTAGACTACATTAGAGGTGCAGCTTTTATAACAAAGGGAACAGTTTCATTTGTAGATTGAAACTGTTTAATGATATTACTGTAAGACATATATACTTTCCTGATAGTAAAAAGCAACAAACAATATTAAGAAATGAGTTGAATGTTTTCTGATAAAATTTAAGGAAATAGAAAAATATATGATAAAAATCTCTCAAGATAAATCATCAGAAAGGATTTTTTAATTCCTTTTTTATTGTCTTCTACTTCCTACCAAAGAACTTTTTCCCTCCTAAGCTCTTGGAAGTCAGTGTCTTACAAACATCTCAAGTACTTTTACCTGAACACTTGTTACGCAATTGAAACAAGGAGGCACTCATGAATGCAACCAACAATAATTTCTCATTTAACATGAGATACTGATAATGCATATCTAGAGAACTATTCCCAAAAATTTCATGAACCACCTCACTACACCCTGCTATGACACTGCTGGGGAAGAAACCTTCAGCTTTATGCTCATGCAGTCTGGTTTTGTTTTGCATTGTTTTTGTTTGTTTTACCCTTATATGAATTGTTTGGCAGAGGAATATAAGTCATCAAGTATGGAGAATTTCCCTCACTTGTACATTCCAAAATGTATTTTCCTAAATCTTTGAATCTTTCCTAAATATTTAACAGATAACATTTTAAGAAAATGCATTATCCATTTGCCATGAATTCCTTTCAAGATTCTCTGGATACAAAGACAGGCCTAATGATAACAAGGAAATGTGGGCAGAGATGACACAATCTACCATCCCCTTGCAGATAAGCTTTTTCTAAGTCAGAAGGGGAAACTGGCTGTATAAAAGCTAGACTACCAGAATTTTGGGATGACATATCTATATTAGTCATTCTATTGATTGCCCGATTATGAGCTAATCTCATTCACTAAATCTATACTGTCTTCCTCCTTTGCTCTTGATGGGAAGTCTTCCCTGAAGATACACTATCAGCTGAGTACATTGCTTCCATAAGGAATCCCTCTAACTACATGGAATAAAACTCCACTAAGAGTGACATTATTTGTCTGGATAACAAGAAGATACTATATCCAAGCTAGTGCAGCTGCTTAAAAATACTACCAACAACCTGGCTGTCCATCTTTCCATCCCGCTCTCTTTAGTGGTGTTGGACCTCATCCTCAGGATTATAGCCTCACAGTTACAAAGCTATTACTACACTTTTTGTATACAACCTATCTTATAAGGAGGAAGGGAAAAAGCAATGAAGAGTAGTTGGTACCTCTAAGCAAGAAGACAAAACCTTCCTTAAATCCAGCAAATTCTCTGTAATCCTTATTAACCACAGCTGTGTAATGTGGCCACCACTAAGTTTAGGATGTCTGGGATACTGGATTATTTTAGATGGGTTGGTTGCATCCCTTAATGAAATTGGAAAATTTTTAGTAAGAGAGACAAAAAGTAGATATTAGATAGTCAAGGAGCATTATATGCTGAACAGCCTTCCCTGACAGATGCCTCTTCTTTGGTGTAAGTAGTGGTATCTTTACAGGCACCAGCTCTGTAGTATCAGCTGATTCCCATTGCAGATGAGTTGAACTTATGGGTTCTCACAGTATCTAAGCAATACAAATGTTATTTTTACTTTAAATAATCATTTAAATAGGTTCTGTTTTACATACATTAACTACATGTTGCTTCATTCTTCATTGTTGATTTAAAACACTTCATACAATGTACTTACTCATGACATTCACTATCTCTGTTGAATTTACTAGTTCAAATCTTTTACACCATCTTCAAAGACATAATGCCTTCCATCACTTTAACATATCAGAATATCTCACTTTATATCTATTTAGAATATTTAGAAAACCATCTCTTCCCTTGTAACTGCATCTTTCTTCAAAGTCCTATTTGATCTTGCTTTTTGTCTATAGGAAGAGAAAAAAAAAGTTTACTCTTCAACTTAAAGATAATTATTGATATGTAATGTTTTTTGAAAATAAACTTTTGGCCGGGACCGGTGGCTCACGCCTGTAATCCCAGCACTTTGAGAGGCCAAGGCGGGTGGATCACAAGGTCAAGAGATGGAGACCATACTGGTCAACATGGTGAAACCCCGTCTCTACTAAAAAATACAAAAAAAATTAGCTGGGCCTGGTGGCGCGTGCCTGTAAACCCAGCTACTTGGGAGGCTGAGGCAGGAGAATTGCTTGAACCCAGGAGGCAGAGGTTGCGGTGAGCTGAGATTGCGCCATTGCACTCCAGCCTGGGTAACAAGAGCGAAACTCCGTCTCAAAAAAAAAAGAAAAAGAAAATAAACTTTTTTATTTTAGAATAGTTTGTAACTTACAGAAAAATTTGCAAAGATAATACAGAGCATTTCATTGAGCCCCATGTCCAGTTGCCCCTATTAACATTTTAAATTAGTATGATGATTTGTCACAAGTGATGAGCCAATATTGATACATTATTATTAAAGTCTATATGTTATTCAGATTTTCTTTGATTTTTACTTAATGTCCTTTTTCTGTTCCAGGATTGTATTCAAGACAACACATTCCATTTAGTTTTCATGTCTACTCTTATTCTTCTTTTGGTTGTAGACAGTTTCTCATACTTTTCATATTTTTTGTGACCTTGATGGTTTAGAGGAATACTGGTTATCTTATAAAATATACCTCAAATGAGATTTGTCACCCTTGTTTTAAATCTTTGTCAAATTCCATAGATTTTCACCCCTGTAAAGTCTTTAATATATCTCCATTTAATTAAAATTTCTATCACTTTTAAGTTTTTTTTATTTTTTTCTATTGCCTGGAACATTTGCATAATTCAATGACTGTCCTCCTGCTTCAGCCTTTCTTTCCCTAAATCATCTTGGAAATCATGAGATTCAACTTCTTAAAACACAACCCTCACAATATGATAGCCCTATTCAAAATTGTCAGTGGCTCTTCATGGTGCCCTTCAACACAGTAGCCACCAACCATTTATGGCTATAGATCCCTTGAAATGTGGTTACCAAAACATAACCAGATGATCTGGAAGTATAGAATACACAGTGGGTTTTGAAGACATTCCAAAAAAAAAAAAAAATAGTAAAATATCTTTAAAATAATTTTAATAGAGATTACATGTTAAAATGGTCATATATGAATATGTTATATATATATAATAACAACAACAATATATGTTGTGTTAAAGTGTATTATTAACATAAATTTTACCTTATGAAGTGATTAATAGAAATCTAAAACTATATATGTACTTCACATTGTATTTTTCTTGGACATTGCTGGCATAGACAACTAAGAATACATTCCTTGGTCATATAAAGTCTACTATCATTTCCCAACTTTCCTTCCCAACTTTTTCCCTATTATTTCTGTGTACATACCATATACTCCATTCAGTTTAGCCAGTTGCTATTCCTGACCATGCCCACCTCTTTATCATTGTCATGTCTTTTCTCATGTTGTTCACTCCTGATAGAGCACCCCATTCCCCATTCCTGCCTATCAGTCCAGACTCTCATTAGTCAGTAACAACCTAATTCAAGAAAGCTTGAACAAACTACCATTTTATTGACTTGTGTAGCTGAAAAGTCTAGATGTCAATTTGAGAAACAGTTGGATCTGGGAGGGTTAAATAATATTATCAAGATATGGTAACTCTCATTCTGTCACTATCATTTTCATTCTCTGTTACTAACTCTCTCTCTGTCCTTCCATCCCATCACTTTTGGTCTTCATCTCCCATCTCTACTTTCCTTTGTGTTGGCTTCAATTTAATTTCAAAATCTTTTCATGTACTAATCTTCTATAGCTCCAACTTTAACAACCCCAAAATAAAAAAAAGTACCTTTTCACTACTTTGGGTCACATATCTTTAAGGGAATAATTGTTAGCTGACCGGCTAGGCTTGGGACATATACAAATCTTGGAAATAAGAATGGGTCAACCCACCCAACCACACAGCTTGCAGGTAGGAGAGAGGTTATCCTCAGAAGAAAATCAAGATGCTAATATCAGAAGACAAAAAAATAGCTCTGCTCAGAACCAACACATGTAATTATATTATCAAACTTCCTCATTTCTATACATTTTCAATACAAAGTTTTTCAGTAAAGGAAATATTTGCATTTATGTCCCAAAATTCTAGAGACCTTTCTAAACAAAACAAAAACTTCTGATTTGAGAGAAAGCCTTGTGTTATATTCCAAATACACATGGTAGACCATAAGAATCACTTGTAGGCATTTGACAAACTGTGCCAACACCAACCTAGGAGAACCACTGGGTTACTTTCAGAGCCCGACCTCTTCAGATTGTTTGTTTGGAATTTATCTTCACTAACCTTTATAGTGGTGCTCACTAAAAATTTTCTTAAATTAATGCTAACAGATGCTTTAGTTATCTGATAACTAATCCATATATTTGAGAGGATTTTCACTTCAACACCTTTGATCAAATTGCAAATTAATTGACTAATCACATTTTCACACTTTTTGCAGTGAAGGCTGAAACCTTCCTAGAAAATTCTCTGATTGAAGAAAGAAAAACACAGAAACTTGTGGAAGGATTCATTTCTGGTCAACAATGGCCAGATCATAGGTTATTTCAGAGAGTTCTCCAGAAAATTCAGACTTTCCAAGTTCCAGAGAAGACAGAAAGGACCTTTATATTACCATTTCTTTAAAAAGGAAGCAGAAGACAAAACTTAATACCTGAGGGTCAGAATTCCCCCCCCCCCAACTACTCTAGCATAGGATCCAGGAGTCTTTTTAGAAAAATTTTAGTTTTGGCAGAGATCATGTGTAACTTTGAATAGTCACTTAATTTCCATTTCATCATCTGTAAAAGGTAGATAGCAATATCTACCCCAACCTGTATCATAGGAATTAAACAATATAAAATAATATAAAATTAACCTATGTAAAAGATAACATCTTATGAACTAGAGCTCCACACTATTATCAAGTTGGAAGAAATGATAAGATCAAAATATATTCAAAAGAAGGAAACTTCATATATTATGCATACCTATTTTATATACGCTTCAATTAGTTTAGACCATAGCAGGACATGACCTACTTTAGTGAAGTGTATGCAAACATTTTCAGGCCAATTGCCCACTCTAAAATCTAAACACTGGTGAAAAACTGAAAATTCCTACCAGTACACATTCTTTCAAGTAGTGAGTCACATGTCAAGAACAACAGAAATTGTTAAAATGTTTACTTTATCATTTACATCTGTTTTGTATTTCATACTGGAAATTAACACGGAAAACTGGAAATTAATACAAAGACTGGATGATTACTGTCTATACTAGGGGAACCAGTAACTGAGAAACCCCTGAGCTGTAAGATCATTAAAAAAAAAATCTGAAAGCAAACTCTGAGATGCTGAAGGCTCCTACAGTTCAGGGGCAAACTGCAAGAGATCTGCTCCTAAACATCGAAGTAAATAAGCTATAAAATCAAACTGTTCCTTTCTTTCTGTCAACTGGACATGCTTTTTTCACTGCACTGGAAGGCTGCATCTGAAAAATACTCCTTAATTAGTTTCATCTGTGTTTATCATGAGTAATCTTTTTTAAATAGATCTTCAAGTGACCTTTTCTTTTCCTCACTACTGATTTGACATGGTTTGTTTTTCAATCATCTCTGTGAGCTTGTGCCAGGCGAGGCTGTGCCTCCTTGTCTCACAGTCTGGGGTTCAGGTAGTGACACTGTGGAGTTCTAGCTGTGAGGTCTATGGGAGGTACTTTTGTACTAAACAAGTATAGACCCTGGATACTCCAATAAAAAGTCGGTATTGTCACTTCAGAGTTCTCTTTTCTCATGGTAGCCTGGCAACCAAACTGCGTTTCTTTGATGGAGGGCGTTCCTACTAGAAAACAGCTTTATGAAAAGTGTCAGGGTCATCTTTAGAAACCCAAAGAAAGCAAAACAACCCCCCCCCCCCAAAAAAGCCTACCACCAAGAAGGCAAAGAAAAAAAAATCTGCACAACTCAATTATTCAGCTGCACACAACTGTGCCTGTCAGGTCTTGGTAACAACACTCACTTGAATTTAATTAAGTTTGTCCATGTAGCCTGTGAACTGCTCGCCAGACCTGCTGGAAGGGGATGAAAACCCTGATGGCAGGCCCCATGAAGCCATTGTTGATAAGGAAGGGCACAACATTCTCAGGTTAGGTAGATTCTCGTCCCCTTCCACACAAAATGCACTAAGGGAATAACCTTTTGAAGGGAGTGTCAAAAGTTGGGTGGCCTGAAAGCCAAGACAGAGGAGAACTTTTCCCACCAACAACATATACACCCCATCTGGAGGCAGTGTGCTGAATGGTAAAGTGCCTGGCCTTTGGAAAGCTAATGGCCTTTGGAACTTTGAAGTCAAACAATTAGATTCAAATGCTAGCTCTGCCACTTACTAGTTCTATTATTCTGGGGAGATTAAGAAACCTTGCCGAGTCTCAGTTTCCTTATTTATAAGCTAGCAAGTGAAAACTACCTGAAAGTTTGATCAGGATTCAATGAGGTCCTATTGATAAAATGAGATACTGTTGTTTCTCAATGACTCTTCTCCTTATTTCTCTACTTAAATCCTGTAATGTGCATTCCCATTTATTATAAAATAATTTCCAATCTTGGAAACATAATAGAGAACTTTCAAAATCAAACCTTGGCAGTACATGCCTGTTGCCTCCAAATGCCTGTCAGAACTACCTGTCTTCTCCCATGTGCCTTTTTCTACTGCTATACCTGTGCATACACTTTTAATCTCTTGACTAAAATGTCTTTTCCAGTCATTCTTCAAGACTCTATTCAAGTATTCCCAAGTCTAGCCTTAACTCTCCAAAGCAGAATTAACCATTCTGGGCCTTGTGTTCCCAGAGCACTTTGTACTTTACTCAATTAAAAAATTTTACCTTCTAGATTAACTTGCTTCCAGTTTCTCCTCTGACAAACCAAAGTCTCCAGAAAAACCTATAAAGAATTGGTTGGCGACCATTTATTTTTGTATTATTCTAATATTTAACACAGGGTTCAATAAATATTTAACTTATGAATAGGTAATTTCCAGAACATCTTTATTTAAGCCACTTTAAAATTTACATTTAAAATGTTCTAGAAAGGGATGCTTATTATATTTGGCACCACCCTAAATTAGCACAGAATACTCGTATAAAAATCCATGAACCTGAAATGTTAAACATGATAAAGAGTATTGAAATAAGAATAAAAGAGTTGGGAAGTAAACAAATACTAATTTCTAATCTATAGACAGCTTAATCAGAGTATGCTGAAAACTCCTTCGTAATAAAATAACAAACCCAATGCAGATATGGTAATTATTAGAAAGTTTACCTATATAAATATTTATAAGCAGTTTCATAAAAATCAAATTATTTTGATTTTAGCTTTATTTTCATTAATTTGAGTACAATTATTTTGATTTGCTATAAAAAGAATTTTAAATTGTTTTGATTAATTTGGTTTTAATTTGGTAAGTTTCTTTCTGAAAAGTTTATTCTATTAAAAAAACACAATTAGAACAATAGATTTATAAAATTTTAGAATTCAAAATACCTTAGATAGTAATGAGTCCTCCACTCTATTTTTTGTTTCACAAGTAAGAAAACTAGAACTGAGAAATGTTAAGTAACATGCGAAGTTTTGCTACTAGTTTGGCTACTAGTCAGAGCCAGACAAGAATTGAGTTATCTTGTCTCCCCATTTAAATCTCTCTTTCCAGCATGCCACTGAAAGGAAAAACCAGCTAGTGATACAGAAATGGGCATCTTGGAAAAACATGAACATTTTACCATTATGGACCTCTTCCATAATGAGTTCACCCTGTTTAGACCTAAGCTTCCTAGAAGTTTAGGATAAATAGAATCCTACTTCATTCACAAATGACTTGAAAAACAAATCTCACTATTATTCATCATTCTTCATGTTATTATATAATTTATCTTCTGGCTAGCATTTAGAATTAAATTTTGACTTCTTATCATGGCCAGTGTTACATCTGCCTTTCTCTTACTCCAGCTAAGCAAGGTGTGGCCCATAGACCAATACCCAACTGTGAAGGTGAGAATAAGAAACTTACACAGTGTTTTGACATTGCCACAACACCCACATGTAAGATTGGTGGGCCTATCTTACTGAGCATGGTGTATTAATCACCTATAGATATGCTGTCAATGAATGTGTAACAGTTTTTATAATTATTTATTTCTTATACTGGTAGTGATATCAGTACCAATATTGAAATACAATTTAATGACGCTGAACCTAATTGAAAGATATGGGCTCGTATTTTGTATATGGGTTTCTTCATTCTGTCTTATAATAAATAATTTTTATTGTATTTTAGGAAAAAAGCCAGCCCTCATTCATGCTCTAGTCTCACCGTTTGGTTACCCCAATCTTCCAGCAATCCAAGTTCTCTCTGCCTTTGTACTCATAATCCTTCCTTGAATACCCTGCATACAGGTCTCCTCAGGGCCCCCTCCTTCTTTCATCCAAGCTCAGTCTAAATGTTACCATCGCAGGGCAATCCTCCCACATCCTTCATTCTAAATAACATTCCCCTTCTGGTGTGATCCTTGATATTTACTGAGTATATTTTTAGGTCATACTATTACCTAAACTTCCCTTGCCTTTTTGTTTCTTTAAGTGCTTATTGTCTGCAGGGACTTTGTCTAGTTCAGTTATATCCCTGGTTCCCAAACATACCATCAATTCATCAACATATGTGGAATGCTGCTAAAGGAAGCCCAGATGTTGTTTCAGGCTCATTACAAAAACTAAATTGTTCTCATCCTTGCCACAGGCCTATAATGTAGGTATTATTATCTCCATGAACAGTTGAGGAAACTGACATTCACAGACAGTAAGTTACTCACTTAAGATTACACAGCCCCACTGGCATTTCAAATTCCTAAGCTTCCCACCTGTGGTAGGTAAGAAACTCTTTCAAACGTTGACATCAATAGCAAATTCATTAAAAAAAAAAAAGCCAGTAAAGGGTATTCAACTACTTTGGAAAATTTTCTATTCATAATTTCCATAATTTCTAATCTTCTGATTTGTTATTAGGCAAACTAATTCTGATATAAACAAAAAATGTGGTGCATTTTAAACTAAAATCAAGAGAATTATTTGTTCCTCCTATGAACAAGTACTCTTCAAATTATCTCATTAGAGAAGCCATATTTAGCAAATAAAAATATAGAATCCCTAGTGAAATTTAAATTACAAGTAATCATTAAATGATTTTTTGGTATATAGGGCATATGCTAAATACTTCTTTTAAAATTGCCTGAAAATCAAATTTAACTGTGTATTTCTCATTTTGTCTGGCAACCCTAATTCAGGAGTAAATTTAATAATTGTAGTCACAAATATCAGTGGCTATTCCATAAATGGACTGAAGTTTAAATGCAGCCAAGGAAGTTGTATTAGAGGTCTCCAGAGAACTTTTACATATATATTTATATTTACATACATATATTTTAACATACATATTTATATTTACATACTTATACATATATATAAAATATGTCTTTAAAAATATATATGTGTATATATATTTAATATATATTTATATATATTAAATATATAAAATATAATGTGTGTATATTAAAATGTATGTGTATATATTTTTAAATATATATATTAAATATATATACACATATATATTTTAACAAGCATATATTTTATATATATGTATAAGTATGTAAATATATATATATATGAGAGAAAGAGAAACTTATGGAAATTGGCTTACATAATTATGGAGCTGGGAAGTCCAACCATTTATTGCCTGCACATTGGAGAACCAGGAAAGTTGGTGGTATAACCACCCCTCAGGTTCTTCTTGACCCTGCCCAGATACAGCTGATTTTTCAGGACAAAGGAATTGCAATAGAGAAAGAGTTTAATGCATATAGAGCCAGCTACATAGGAGTCTGGAGTTTTATTATTATTCAGATCAGCCTCCCCACAAACTTCAGAGGCTAGGCTAGGTTTAAAGATAGTTTAGCAGTTTGGGACTAGGGAATAGAGAATGCTGATTGGCTGAGTTAGGGATAAAATCATAGGGGGTCAAAGATGTCCTCTTGCTCTCAGGTAGTTCCTGGGTGGGGACCACAAGACCAAATTAGCCAGTTTATGAGTCTGGATGTCCCTAGCTGGTACATCCAAATGCAGGTACAGAAAAATACCTTAAACATCAATCTTAGGTTTTACAATAATAATGTTATCTATAGGAGCAGTTGAAGAGATAACTAATCTTGTGGTTTCTGGCTGCATGACTCCTGAGCCATAATTTCTAATCTTGTGACTAATTTGTTAGTTTAACAAAGGTAGTCTGGCCCCCAAGCAAGGAGGGAGTTTGTTTCAGAGAGGAGCTATTATCATCTTTGTTTCAAAGTTAAACTATAAATTAAATTTCTCCCATAGTTAGTTCAGCCTAGGCCCAGGAATGAACAAGGGCGGCTTGGAGATTAGAAGCAAGATGGAGTTGGTGAGGTCAGAATTCTGTTGCTGTCATAATTTTCCTATGTCAGATTTTTCTTACTGTCATCATTTTTTTAAAAGTTGTTTCAGTGATGTATTTCATTCTGAGTTAGAAGGCCTGGGAACCAGAGGGTCCTGCAAGTCCCAGAGTTTAAAGACTGAAGAACCTGGAGCTCCAATGTCCATGGTCAGGAGAAGCTGGATGCCCCAGTTCACGAAGAGAGAGATGGAATTCTCCCTTTCTCTACCTTTTTACTCTATTTGGGCCCCCAGTAGATTGGGTGATGCCCATGCACATTGGTGAGAGCATCTTCTTTACTCAGTCTACTTACTCAAATGCTAACCTCTTCCAGAAACACCCTCACAAACAGAGAAATAATGTTTTACCAACTTTTTGGGCACCCTTTATCCTAATCAGGTTGATACATAAAATTAACCATCACAGATGTGTTGCAGGAATATGGAAATTTCTTCCAAAAAGGTATATAGGGAGTTTCTTAATACATCTCTGAACAATTGCATTTCTAGCAGGGCTTTTGCCACCAGACAGACAGGGGTGGGATTATTTTCTAGAAATAAAACAAGTGTTTCAAGGTGACAGCTTAAAAAGGAACTAGGACAATTAATCATTTAAAAAAAAAAAGACAACCAAGAAGTACTTTGCTAACAGTAAATAAATATGTGAAAATGATTATATAATAATTATCAGCTGCTTTTAATTTCCACTGAGGTCAGAAGAAGAAATAAATGACCGAAGCTAACACATGAGGCATTTAGTTTATTTTGGACATAGCATTTAAGGACTTCCTGAGAGTAAAGTTTCTCAAAGTTTTTGTGTGGCATCCTTTTAAAAAAAAAAGAAAAAAAAAGCACTATCTGGCTTCAGTCAGTTCCTTTGACAAGTCAGGACTGGTTTCAGCTGTAGGCCAAATGCACTGTGTCAAGAATATGAAATAAGAAGAGAGATTTGGATCCCATAGATGTCAAGAAATAAAAATATCAAGGTCAAGCTGTTATAGTGTGTTGTAGACTTTCCTAAACTGCATATGAACACTCATGTATCAAGTTGTTACCAGGGCCCATAATGACTTTTGGGAAATGCTGCATATCATAACTTAGTCTAAGCCTCACAATACACATTAACATATTCCAGAGTGTTAAACTTCTAATTGTCTTCATTCAAAGTTTCCTAACTATGCAAAACTAAGGAAAAGCCTCACTCTACTCCTACCCCCCCCCATTTTTTTTTCCCAAAAGTATCTATTAACAAGTTGCAGAAGACTAGTATTTTATAGCAGCCCATTTTGTGTTGCTATAAAAGGAATACCTGAAGCTGGATAATTTAAAAAGAAAAGAAGTCGTGCAGGCACATGGCACAGGCATCTACATCAGGCTGTTTCCACTCATGTCAGTGAAGGGGAGCCAGTGTGTGCAGAGATCACATGTTGAGAAAGGAAGCAAGAGAGAGGAGGGAGGTGTCAGTCTCTTTTTTAACAACCAGCTCTTGCAGGAACTAATAGACTGAGAACTCACTCAGTGCAGGGGAGAGCACTAATCTATTCATGAAGGATTTGCCCCCATGACCCAAGAACCTCCCATTAGGTCCCACTTCCAACACACTGAGATCAAATATCAAAATGAGATTTGGGGAAACAAACACGCAAATCAGAGCAACAATGTTTGGAACTTTGGTGTATCTGAATTATATAAGAAGGCTTCAACCTCTGAAGAAGCACCTGAGAGCAACACCTGCTGAAAACCAATTCTGCCCAATGCTGTGTCATGAGGGCTGAGATTTGGTGTCTTGACATTGGCAGTGCCCGCTGGATAGTGGAAGCTCCAGAGCCCTAACTATTAATGTGCAAATCAGCAGCCATAGCCACCAAGTTGCCTTAACCACCAAAGTCCATATACCTATCCTCCAGAAGTTTAATGCATTAGCACAGAAGACCCCCTGTTGAGCATCTAGTAACAACCACCACCTAAGATCATAGGATAACCCAGTTTGAATAGTCTCTGAATCTGGAATAAAAGGAAATTCTAGTTCACCTCTAATGTATTCTTAAATGTCTTTACCTTACTTCCCAACAACCCCTTAAGAGCTGTTTGGTTTTCTTGGTGTGTTTGCCTTTTCTCAAAATCACTTAGCAAGTAGCAATACACAAAGAAACTTTCATAAATAAAGACCTGCCATCCTTTTAGGTACCTTCAACAAATAAATGAGATGACAACAGGGAAGATGTGTGCAATTATTGTATAATTCCCTTATGAGAAAGTGTAAGACTTTTCTTGTTCTGTGAATTTTTACTTCCTCTATTCACTCGGTTAAAGTAGCCTGAGATGCCTTTCTCAAAACTCCTTATACTTTTTTTTTAATTAATATTTTCAATTAGGGTATATGCTCTTGTGTGGGCCAAAGTTTTATTTCTTAATCACCACTATCTCAGTATTTAGTCCATTGTGTGATACACAATAAATATGCAAAGCATTTTTAAATTTAATTCAATTTCTTCAAATTATCTCCAGACTGGTGCCTGATTAGGTGAATTAATGAATCAATGAATATGTTTTATCTTTAATAAAAAACAAATAAATGTTAATAACATCAATAAAACCTGGGAAAAATACATAAAATAAGTGGAAAAATTTCACCCATTACTCATACTCACAAATGAGGTATGTATGGCCAATGTCAACATTATTAGCTGAAATTGTTGGGATAATTGGCTGCATGCCGAGCCAATGATGAAACATTGTTCTTGTACTTGGAGTTCAGAAATGTATAATCCTGTCTCCAGAAACCCATCCAAACTTATGTCTCACTGTTGACTAATAAGAACTTTGTGACCAAGACAAGTTCTCATTCATGCATCTCTCTCATATGCCTGCATACACATGTGGAGTTACTCCTATGTTTGTAACTTAATTAAACATTTTCTTTAATCTAAAATTCCCTCCCTTTTCTTGTCCATATGGATATGTGTGTGTATATATAGATACAGATATAGATTTGATATAGATATAGATCTATAGATATGTCACCTATCCTACCAGGGTCTACTCAAGGCTTTTTCTAAAAGCCTGACTCTACAATAATCTTCATTTCCATAAGTTTCTTTTCTTCTTTCTTTTTTTTAAAAGAGATTAGGTCTCCCTCTGTTGCCCAGACTAATGTGCAATGGTGCAATCACAGCTCTCTGTACCCTTGACCTTTTGGACTCAAGCAATACTCCCATCTCAGCCTCCCATGTACCTAGGACTACAGGCATGCACCACTACTTGTGGCTAATTTATTTTCATTTTTTTTAGAAACAGAGTTTTGCCATATTTCCCAGGCTAATCTTAAACTCCTGGCCTCAAGTGATCCCTCCTGTATAGCTGACATAACAAATATGAACCATAATGCCTAGTAGTGAATTTCTTTTTAATCTCTGCAGAACAGTAAGCTTGTATACCATCATGCCCTATTATTGCTCACATAATTTAATTCTTTACTATATCCACATAGTTTTATATGTCATCTCACTGTCAAGTTGTTTATATATGAATCACTTAAGTATATTAAAAAGTAAATATCTCAAAGTTCTTTTATAACAGTATCTATTTTGAAATTACTTTTGTGCAATGAATGAATTATACAAAAATTAACATTGATACCCAAGTGACTTTATTAAAGACTAATATTCATACAGCATATATTTCTGAATTCTTTGCCATTAGAAGACAAGAAGAGGAAATGGTAAATACTGTGTTATATAAGAAGCACTCTGGGTAATATTTCACTCATATTATCAAATTTAATTCCTGAAACTTACTATGAGGTATATTATCATAATTCTTTTTATAGATAGGAAAACTAAGGCTTAGAAATGTATTCAGGGAGAATATCTATCTAATATAAAATCTGTGCCTTAAGTATATCTTCTAATGTACATAAATGCATGCGTGCACACACACACACACACACACACACAGAGAGAGAGAGAGAGAGAGAGGGAGAGAGAGAAAGACAGAGACACAGCATTAGAATCTGAACTGTTGCTTGTTTAGCCCCTTTGAAATCTATGAAAAGTATTAACTTACTCACTTTTTCTAAATCTATTGGGATTTACCCTAGTTTGCTCATAACCTTTGTCTGAGAATAAGGGAAAATTTCTATGTTAATATAAAATACATCAGGTTGCTATTTTCACAACCATCCTGATATGGTTTGTCTGTTTCTCATCTTGAATTGTAGCTCCCATAATCCCCATGTGTTGTTGAAGAGACCTGGTAGGAGATAACTGAATCATGGGGGTGAGTTTTTCCCGTGCTGTTCTCGTGATAGTGAATAAGTCTCATGAGATCTGACAATTTTATAAAGGGCAGTTCCCCTGCACATGCTCTTTTGCCTGCCACCATGTAAGACTTGTCTTTGCTCCTCCTTTGCCTTCTGCCATGATTGAGAGGCCTCCCCAGCCATGCAGAACTGTGAGTCCATTAAACCTCTTTTTCTTATAAACTAACTCAGTCTTGGATATTTTTCATAGTAGTATGAAAACTTACTAATACAGTAAATTGGTACTGGTAGAGTGTGGTACCACTATTGAGATACCCAAAAATGTACAAGCGACTTTGGTACAGAGTAACAGGCAGAGGTTAGAACAATTTGGTGGGTTCAGACAAAGACATGAAGACATGGGAAAGTTTGGAACTTCCTAGAGACTTGTTAAATAATTTTGGACAAAATGTTGATAGTGATATGAACAATGAAGTCCAGGCTGAGTGTAGTCTTAGATAGAGATGGAACTGGAGAAAAAGTGATTCTTGCTATGCTTTAGCAAAGAGATATTGCCCCTTCCCTAGAGATCTGTAGAATTTTGAGCTTGAAAGAGAAGATTTAGGGTGTCTGGCAGAAGAAATTTCTAAGCAGCAAAGCATTCACGATGTTACTCAGGTGTTCTTAAAAGTGTTATTTATATGCATTCACAAATACATGGTTTGGAATTGGAACTTATGTTTAAAATGGAAGCACAGCATAAAAGTTCAAAACATTTGCAGCCTAAGTGATAAAAAAGAAAAACCCATTTTCTGAGGAGAAATTCAAGCCAACTCCAGAAATTTGCATAATTAACAAGGAGCCAAATATTAATCACCAAGACAATGGGAAAAATATTTCCAGGGCATGTCAGAGTTCTTCATGTCAGCCCCTCCCATCACAGGCCCAGAGGCCTAGGAGCTAAAAATGGTTCTGTGGGCCGAGCCCAGGGCCGTGCTGCTTTGTGCAGTCTTGGGACTTCGTGCCCTGCATTCCAGCTGCAGCTAAAAGTGGCCAACATACAGCTCAGGCTGTAAAACTTTCCTTAACTGTGGATAATTATTGCTCTTAATTTTCTAGGTTGTTGTGGAAATGAATAAACTAATACATGTAAAATACATGTCTCATCCTAAGAAGTACTAAACAAATGTTAACTATTGTTATCATTATTTTATTGTTATTACTATTGATCCATTATCAACAAAACATCATCATTTAATAATAAATTGTGTTCCATTCTACCTGTATACCATTCTGGACCACAATTTGAGATATTAGAAACTTCTTCTTATAGTTTTTCTGATTCTCCTAATGAATGTGACTATATGTATAAATAAATGAGGAAAGAGACACTTGGGAGGCAAACTCTACAGTATAACCGATGACTTATTTTCCTCATTTCTGTTCTACATAATGAAGTTCTGACTGGGATGGACAAAAAGTGTTTCAGACACTCTAAAATATCAGCTGGAGCTGAAGAGACCAGAATTAGAAACACAACATCCAGTAGAACAAAGGTCTCAACAACCTTATTTCTAGTTTTTATTTCACTTAAAAACTTTACTTATTTGGAAACATACAGATTTTGTTGTTCTTTCTTTTTCTCTTCTGCTGCTGTTGGTAATGATACACATACTTGCTTTTTATGGTGTCTTTTTTCCTCAGAAAGATGTATGTGTGAGAAAGCACATAATCATTAAAATACTTTCTCAATTTCAAAATAGGGTTTGCAGTATAAATAAGGAAGTATTATGAGGAAACTTCAAAATGTTTGTGGAAAATGTGTATTATGAAAAACTATGAATAAATTGCTGAATTATTTTGCACCAAAATAAACTTGTAAACTTGTACTAACTTGCCATATGTCTGAACAGGTTCTAGTTTAAGGCACTTGAAAGGAATAAGATCTCAGTTTGAAAAGAGCTTCTATATTTTTAAGTTTTGGTGAAGTTTACATTGAAGAATGGTGAAATCACTGATGCTTTAAGAAAAGTTTTTAAGACAATTCCCCAAAGAAATTGGCAGTTTATAAATGGATAACTTATTTTAAGAAGTGATGAAA